>NC_080840.1:9066285-11544214 GCF_030435755.1 Ochotona princeps
TTACTTGCTGTGAAAGAAAACAAAATTGAAGTACTTAGACATGCAGACCCATTTGTTCACAGTGACTGCTGAGGTTTAATTTTTTTTCCTGAAGGTCATTTACATTATTGATTTCTGACCTTAATTTTGGAATGTTTCTTATTACTTGAAGAATTGTGATACTTAAAGGATTTTTTAATTAAAAATTTCTTTAAATAATTTAAAAATTTTGTAGCTCCAAGGCCTTTACTGAAAATCAAAGGAGCAGATATTCTCAAAATAGTTCCAGAAGATGGGCATTATGATCTTCATTATATTGATAAGGAGCGTAAACTCCCAAGAGGGTTCATAAGCAGTGCCACATAGCTAATGATGGTAACACTGAGACCAAGCTCCTGTGACCCAGCATTGAAGTTTGTACTTTATAACACACTTCCTTTCCTGAAATTCTGAAACTACGACCTGGAGTGATCTCTGTGGCTTTGTGTGGACACCTTCTGGTGAGAGTTCTTGGTATGTTCATTCAGTGAGAACACAGACTCAAGTGTTCACAAATCTTTGAGCACAGATGGTGACAGCTTGGAGTAAAAGCTTATCAGAGTGTTCTGAAAACCTTGTGAGCCGTGTGATGCTGCTCTCCACCATGAGTGGACGCCTGTTGCTTGTTCCCCTTTCTCTGAGCGTCTGGATGCACCACATTAGTGATCTCCGTTACCTGAAAGAATGAATGTTTTTGTATTACTTCCCTTGCCTGAATTCATAGAGCAAGGGAATGTAAATGTTACCTTTCCTTAATATATAAGTGTAAGAACTGATGAAGAAAGACCTAATTTAAAATGAATATACCAAGTGAGGACAGGTTCCCTTGAGGTGAAATCATTTGGTTGGTGGAGTAGATTACACTGGTTTTGGCTTAGTGGATGCGGAGAACGCCTTGGTCCTGAGAGGTGTTTGTGGGGTGAGCTGTGGGGTTCCAGAGAGCTGCCTGTGTTAACCCAGATGCTGTTGCGATTTTCTGACAGTGCCTCTAATCAGTCCGTAGGAACTACAGAAAACACACTATGTAGCTAAAATAGGAACTACAGAAAACACACTATGTAGCTAGAGTCTGAGGATGTTAGTTGGTGGTTACAGTTACCTGCAAAGGAGGTCTGAATTTTGAGCATACTGTGGGCAGTTTACATCTGGTCAGACATTGTCAGATCCTGACTTGCTTCTTCCTGTGAGGAGCTTCTAGAACCAACTCTGCTTCTACTAGTTACCTGCACTGTGTGGCAAGTCTTTCTGCTCTAAGAATTAGTTTAAAATTTGTGTTGTGGCATTTCTTTAAGATAAATTTTTTTTAAATGCCATGACACACTAAATAGCAGAGATGTTGGACTTGTGACTATTGCTGCAGGACTATGCTATTGTAATAATATAGGGGAAAGCAGTGGTGGGGGGACGTCTGAGGGTTCTGGGGGAAGAATCCCTGTGTCTGTGGGAACATTTCATGGGAAACACTAATTTTTAAAAATAGTGCTGTAAAGAGCATCCTTGTACATGGCTGCTCATCTGAATTAGCTGCCACTCAGAATTAAAAAATAATAGTAACCACCTCTGGAATTTGCTGTTGTGTAGGATTGGCTAAGGGTAGGTCTTCTGTAATTAATATATTATGCCTCTCATTATGTAATTGTTGTCGTTGAGTAAATCAGACATGACATCCAGTTTTCTTTGACTTCTCTCTCAGGATCCGCAAAGTGTGGCAGAGAAGGAAATGTGTTGTGAAGAATGGAATTCTGACCATCTCACATGCCACAGTAAGTGTGTCTACTAATTTCTTCTGCTCAGTTGCTAGGCTTTCTGGTGACAAGATAATGCAACCAGCACTGAAATTTTGCACAAATTTGTTTATGTATGCATTTGTGTCAAATACTTTAGAATATTCTTTTACCAAAACAGTTTTTCCCTGTGATTGATTGCTTTCATCGTTCCTGCTGGCCTATCAGAATTTTTTCTTCTTTTACTCCCTCAAATTAAATCAAGTGTTGATATTATATTCTTATCTATTGGTAATTTTTATGGGCAGTGGTTCTGAAAAAGTCTAGTTTTCTGAATTTTAAAGATAATAGGGTCTTTTGTTCAGGAAAGTAATGCAGGAAACAATACAGATAGAAATGTCCAGCTTTGGTAGTCAAAGAAGTGTGCAATACGGCAGTTGCTGCTTTGCCCTTTTTTAAAAAGCTAAAAATTCTGTTTAGTTTACAGGTGTAAAGGTTACACTGGAAAGGGCAATAGAGCAAGAGTATGTGAAGAAGTGTGCATATTAGAAGTTTCAACAAAATTTCATACAGTTTAATTCAGTAATCTCAACTGTTGAGAGAAAGGTCATTGTTTAATTACAGTACCCTCAGCCAGCTGATTGTCTTCCAGGTGTGATAAAGAGAAGAGTTGAACATTTATTACATTGACAGCATTTCATTACTCACGGCCAAGTTTAGATTTCTATCAAGAAAGGAAGAACCATCTACCTTCCCAAAATTGGTTTCACTTAGTCCTCCCAACAACCCACATCCTATGGTAACCTCCACCAAAACCACACTGAAGTGCTGCCCCTCTCCCAGAATTAGAAATTCAGCTCCACTCTGACCTGAGTTGTCTCTGTGGCTCCTGTGGGCTCTCATGTCTGGCCCTGTTCATCTTCCTGTCCCCCATACAGAACTTGGCATGTTGAAGGTGCTCAGTACACACTCAAGGCCAGGTCCCTCCTAAGAGGGGATTGCATGGCTGTGAAAGCTTCTCCTTCATGGAACTTGAGCCATTGTATCACAGCTGTCCCTCGCAGACTTACAGAAAAAACCCTCTGCTCTTTCCCCAAGGATCTTCAGTTCCCCTGAAACAGCCCTGCTGAGATTAACTGCTGTGACCTGCCACCTGTTGGATACAACCCATCCTTGTTCACAGTCCTGGGTCAGTTAGTAATTGTCATGGATGCCTGTCTAATAATTAGCCATTTAGGGTTTTGTTTTAAGCTTCTGTTCATTATGTTAGCTATAAAGGATACATGGGTAGGAAACTAAATAATTTTGGGCCGCTCATATTCAAATTCATACACAGTTATCTGTATATATTAAGTGAAAATTCCTGCCTATTTGACAATTTAGGTCATGAGGTGTTAGCCACAGATTTTCTATATGTCCCTATTTGCCCTTCTGCAAGAGAATCTTTCTATAGGTTTGTTTAGAGGAGCAATCCTAAAGAGGCATTTTAACAAGTTACATAAGGACCTTCTATCACTGCTTTTCTTCCAGTCTGCTGCGGAAGGCAGTGCAGTGTGGCGTGATGGGAGATCACAATTGATGAAATGCATCAGTGCACTGCTTGCTAGTTACATGGCCTTGGACAATTTGCTAAAAATAAAACTTTTAAGAATTCTCTTCCCCACTGCTTTTTCTTTTCTGCCAAGACACATGACTGTGGCCAAGCCAACTGTTTACATGTATTCCTGACAACTATACCCACCATGTTGGATGGCTGCGGTAATTGACTGCAGATCTGCATAAAAATCCTAGCCTGGCCATTTACTAGGTGACCTTGAGTAATGAAATCATCATTGGCTGGGGTAATTCATTTCATGTCTACACTCATTTAGTAGTCTTTATTGCTACTACTGTTAGCTCGTGCGGTGTCACCAACAATCCTGAAATCTGCTGATGCCCTCTTGGGCTCCAAGTTCTCCTGCCCTCAGAGCAGCCCTGATTTTTGGATGCTGCCTCACTGACGTGTGCTGTTTCCCACTTTTCACTGGCTGTCAGCCAGACTTTACTTGCTGCCAGTGATATCACTGGTAATCCCATTTCTGCTCCCGCAGAAGTCTCAGTAGCCAGTTTTATCCAACTACTCCTGCTTTGGCAGACGCTGCTGATTACTTAGAATTAGATTGAAAATCAAGACCAGTAGTTTCCTATGAAAATAGATTTGGTGATCTTAGGAAAAGTGAGAGAAAAAGGCTTTGTTGTCAGAAAATTTGGGAGGCCTTTAAAATTATTTCATTACTTTTAAAAATTGTTACCCAGGTCCATCAGGAAAGGGCCAGATGTGCCCTCATATAATGCATTGAGTCCATTGGCTTGGCCAATGAACTGTGTAGGATCTGCTTCAAAGGCCATTCATCTCAACAAATGTTCTAGGGAAAAATATGTTTCTTTGTACACCTGAAATATTTGCAACTCATCCCTTGGAGGTTTCACCCATTAGTTCATTACTTTTCATATTCTGATCAGAGACATAAGGTTTTATTATTATTATCATTTACTATTCATAGTAAATTTGGCACAATAGTCAAAATCAATGAGAATGCTAACTTGCTACTACAATAATAATACAAATGGAGCAGCTTCCATCTGGTACCATCTAGGACAAGTACAGTGTAAGATACTTCCATCTGGTACCATCTAGGACAAGTACAGTGTAAGATACTTCCATTTCAAAGAATCAGTTCTCACCTCCAGTAAACATTTTCATGTAAAAATTCAAGTATCAGGAAGTGTTGTGTCAAGGCACTAAACCTTTAGGAATACATTCCTGTACCTTAATTTTCTTGCTCTTCTTTTTATATTTCTACTAAAAACATTATAAATAAAAGGAATATATAAGAATTTTAGTTCAAAATCTTACTTTATTGCAGTAATCCTGTAAAATTAATTTTGAAAGTTTAAAAAGTTATACTTTTTAGAAACTCTTGCTCCCTAACTTTATTCGCCTCAGTCCCACTAAGTCAAATGCCTACCACTTACTAATCTTGCTCCTCAAGCTAGCCCTACAGAATACAGGACGTTTGTGTCATTTCTCTTAAGACTACAGGTCCTAGGAGGTAGGACCCAAGGTCTCGGTCATCTTTGAATTCCATTACCTCACTTGCCTGACATGTAGTGAGTAGTCAGTGAATTTTTTAAAAGATTTATTAATTTTAATTGGATAGTCAGATATACAGAAAGAAGGAGATACAGAGAGAAAGAACTTCTGTCCACTGATTCACTCCCCAAGTGGCCATAATGGATGGAGCTGAGCCAATCCAAAGCCCCAACAGCTTCTTCTGGGTCTCCTACATGGGTGCAGGGTCCCAAGGCTTTGGGCCATCCTCTACTGCTTTCCCAGGCCACAGGCAGGGAGCTGGATAGGATGTGGGGCCCCCAGACACAAACTGGCGCCCACATGGGATCCTGGCGCATGCAAAGTGAGGGCTTTAGTCACTAGGCTACCACACCAGGCCCACATGAATGCTTTTTGAAGAAAACTGTTTTATAGAAGAGGCTTAGAGATTAAATCCTTTAAATGAAGCCATTCAGTTTATAACCAGCTAAACCAATTTCAGACGCAAGCCTGTGCTGTTTCTACTGTACACTGCTAGGCCTTTCCACAGATTGCTAATTGTTATTAGTAGAAACTATTTTACTTTGTCTTTGAACCCATCAGTCTGTGTTAAGTGAGGAAGGGAGAAGCACCACTCATGAACATAAAACGAGGATTCTAGAAACTTGTGTTTGTACCTGAAGACTCCCTAAAAATTTTATATATTTTTTAAGTCCCTCAGGTTGCATCATGATTAGCATCATTGCAGTTGTTAAATTCGTGGTCCCCTTTAATAACATTTTTTCCCATTATATTGTTTAGTTAAAAGGCAGGAAGATGCAGAGAGAGGTCTTTCATCCACTGCTTTACTTCCTAAACACCTATAATACCAGGGCTGAACCAGGCTGATGGCAGGAGCCCAGAACTCCAGCTAGGTCTTCCACGTTGGTGGAAGACCCAGCCAATGGATACGTAACTACTGTGATCTGGAGTGTATGCTGGCGGGATGTCGGAATCACAGAGTGGAACACTAGCATCCCAAGTGGTGCCTTTACCATCACACCAAAAAATAATTACCCTTTAATTTCATTTTCTGCCACCTTTGGAGGTAGCCCAGTGTTATCACCTCTGTGTGCCGAGTGGGATCACATTCTCTGGAACCCTTCAGCCAGACTCCGTGGATGTGAATTCCACTGCTGACCCCAAATCCCTGGGAGGATTTAACCATTGAGGTGCAGTGGAGCTGTTAATTCAGAAGTGGTTGTAAAGATTAAATGAGTTCATTGATTATAAATAATTAGAACAGGATGTGGGGAGGAATTAGTGCTCAATAAATGTCAGGTTTAATTGTCATTACTATTTATCTTCTTCCCTAATGTGCTACTCCATCAGTGACAGACCAGTTTATTGGATTTCTTTTGTATTGCTGTTTTGTTTGCTCCTCAACTTGCTTGACAAGACCACTTTCAGATATTCGTTCCTGGAAGTTTAATTTCTGCCCATTAGGGGTTAGCAGCAGCTCTGTCACCTTCCAGGGCATTACAGGAGAATTTGCTGTGTTCTTCCCTGTCCTGTGGTTCTGTGGACATTTCCCAAGGGCTTCTGCTTTTCTACCCCAGAGGTCACAAGGCTTTAAAAGATGCGCTGAAAGTACATTCAGGAAGCACAAAGAGCAAGACTGCTTGCTCCCTTGTATGCCATGTGTCTAATAGCTTTCTGTCCATAGTTGGCCTTTGCAACATTCTGAGGTTATTCTGGCTTCCCCTCTCTACCTCTTTCTCCCATTGTTACTGTGACAAGAGAATTTGTTTTTCCTCCAGCAAATTAGAAAACAGCACTGCGAATTTTGAGAGAGGAAGCCAGAAGATCTGGGCTTAGATCCCAAAGCAAACTTTGGACCTCAAAGAAGTTGCCTCAGACGCTGGAGCTTTGATTTTCCAGGCACTGGGTGTATGGGATGGAAACAGTGATGAATATTCAGCACCTGCCCCCTGAGCCTGGAGTAAACAATAGGCAAGTGCTGGGCCCAGCACAATATCCTAGCGTCTAAAGTCCTCACCTTGCACGCACCAGGATCCCATATGGGTGCCGGTTCATGTCCTGGCAGCCCCAGTTCCCATCCAGCTTCCTGCTTATGGCTAGGGAAAGCAGTAGAGGATGGCCTAAAGCCTTGAGACCCTAACCTATATGGATAGGATCTGGTGTTTTGTTTGAACCTCAGTGACTTAAGTGCGATCTTCCCAGAGGTGGCTGCATTTTAACAGGGAATGCTTCCTTGGTCTAAAGGGCATTGATAACCACAGAATTTTTTGCATTGACTGTTGGAGGCCCGAGGAGAGATGCTTCACAGACATTTATTGAACACTCACTGCAGGCACTTGGCATGTACATAACAGCTTCACAGGGGAGCAGCTGTTGTCTCCAGTCGAACAAAAAGTCTGGAATTCATGTAAACATTAAGAACCGGAGTCAGATTTGGACCCAGTAAGTTTAATTCCAAAGCCTTTACTGCCCCCTGCTTGTAAGTGGAGCACCTAGTGCTTGTCATACATTGCCTGAGTTCATTGTTGCAGCAAAGATAACCTTGTTCTCCCCCTTCGTGGTAAGATTGAGAGGGCTAAGGAGCTTGCTCATAGTTCCATTAGTGGAGACCCATGCCTACGTGGGAAACTAACAGAATGTTGCATTGCTCCAAACAGCCAAAGCTAGCAGGGGCCCCAGTTCTGAAACCATGACTGGTTTTTCCAAAAGCTAGATCTTTTGTCAGCAGCCTCTCATTTGAGCCTCAAAGAACAGCAAGCATTGCAGCGTCAGTTTTTTTCTTTTGGCAAATCCTCGGGAGTAATGAGGGTGTCACGGTGCTGATGCTGCCTGGGATTTGAGAGCCTGTCAGATACATCTCTCGTGCTTTCACGTTGAATAGACATTGGAGGAAATTCCTGCAAGGACTTTGTTTCATGAATGAATAAGGAGGGATGAAATTGAAGGATTAAAATATGAAAGGCCACAGATCAAAACCACAGATTTCCACACCTGTGAGAGCTGAGGTCTTTAAAGTATTCCTTAGAAGTCTGACATGGTACTGCAAGTCGCTGGCTTCCTTCCAGTGTGATTCTGCTGGGGATAGAAAAGAGAGTGAAATAAGAGTTCAGTAATTTAGAGCCTGCAAACTCAAAGTCTGGCCATTTTATTACAGCGTGCATACATCCTTAATGGGTAATAAAACCAAAGAAAGTCCTGGTTTTACAAATTTGAACATACGAGACAAATATAAAAAGATATCTTAGAAGGTATAAGGTAGTCTGAAATCAGTCAGTTGCCATGCTGCCTCCCGTCCACCCTCTCCAGTAAAGGAAATTAATAGGTTTTTTAAAAAAACGCTAAGCCTTCACTTACTTCTGTGCCATTGCTAGCCATGACCTTAAGACAAAATTGCTCATACCTTTTCAGCCCTTGGTTTTTCTGATGTGTTGGTGAGGGGTAATAATGAAGATGCTTTTAAAATGATTTTGAGAATTAAACAATATAGTAAAACACTTAACATCGTAGCTGCACAAGTGAACAATGTGTGGTGCCAAAAACATGTCCCTCATGTGTGAGGAAAACAGCTCGTTACAGATTTTCATCTGAGCCATTCACTGCATATCATGTTGGCAAAATATCATAACATAAATTTTAAAAAAACGTAGACCATAGCTCAGCTGTTTTAGCATGTTAATACATTTTGTACGGTTACTCTCTGTCAATGGATTTTGGTTTATAAGCTATAGTTGGATAACCAATAAGTAAAATAAATTTAAAAGTTCTTGCTTCACTGTATGCTAGAAAATTGTGAGCACTCCATAAATATTTGCGGGACTGCCCAAAAGGATGAATTTCTAGCCCGTTTCACAGATAAAATAACGATACCTTCAGTCCCACTTCTCATCCAGGGTCCTGGTAGCTCATCTTTTTTCTGTTTACATTGTAGCACTGTGTAACACTGATTCTTGAGTCAGAACGTGAATGAGATGGCAGGTTCCTGACTTGGCCATCTGCATTTTCTTTTTTTTTAAAGATTTATTCATTTTTATTACAAAGTCAAATATACAGAGAGGAGAAGAGACAGAGCAGAAGATCTTCTATCCATTGATTCACTCCCCAAGAGACCACAATAAGCAGAGCTGAGCTGATCCGAAGCCAGGAGCCAGGAGACTCTTCCGGGTCTCCTACCCATGTGCAGGATCCCAAGACTTTGAGCCATCCTCAACTGCTTTCCCAGGCCACAAGCATGGAGCTGGATGGGAAGCAGGGCCACCTGGATTAGAACCAGCCCCCAGCTCCATTTCCTAGTACTTCTTACACAGAGACACATTGTACCAACCAGAATCTAGTCCCGTGGCTAAAATGGTTGGACGAGTTCTGCATTCTAGTATGAAGTCTTTCATTTCTGTAATCAGCAACTTCTCTCCGTAGCTATATGAGGATCATCAGCGTCCAGAATGGGTGGAATTTCTCAGAAGAAACAGTAAAGGCAACTGGCTGCTGATGGGCAGAAAGAGCCAGATAAGGAAAAAGAGGAAACTCCTTTGTCTGTGCAGGTTCTCCAAGGGCTTCCATAACAGGATCAGTGTAGTGAGTGTACGTGGGAAGAGACTTGCTCAGATCTCAGCTTCACCTTTGACCTCCTACAAAACGTAGAACAGTTTTGTTTGACTTTCTGACCACTGGTTTCCTCATCTGTGTAACAGATTCGGTTGTGATACCTTACTCTTACTCTTTAAGAATTAAATGATAGAACATATATTGAGTACATAGCACTTTAGGTATCCAACCAAGAAAAACTGTTATTTGGTCCCCTGTATCACCCAGAATGCCTTCCAGAAACCAGTGGTTTTGACACACTAGTGCCTGGAGATCTCCAGCAGTGGTAGGTGTTCAACACATGCCCGACTTCCTGCCAGGAGTTTCTTGCAGTTGCTGACTGCATGCCAGCTGCATACGCCTCTCTAGGGGCACATTGTGTGTCAAAATAAACATTGACCGAGTGAAACTTTGGAAATGAGCCTGATGGCCTGAGCAAGTCTGTTTCCAAGCACTAGCAGCAGGTGCAGAGAGCTTTTTTGTGTATGTTTATCTATTTCTACGTATCAGCCTCAGCCTGGTTAGGTCCAGTGCTTATCTCCCAAGTGACTAATGATGTTCGCATTTTGTGTGTGAAGCAGAACAATTCAGCAGGATGACGAGAGGAAATAATTTCTGCATCCCAGTTCCAGTAGCAGCTGTTTCTGCTAACTGAGAAAAATATGCCTACGCTAACAACTTTACACTTTTGAGCAAAAACACTACACCGGGATGCACTCGAAGCTGTCCAGGGACAAATGTGTGATGTTTGTTTTCTTTCAAGAGATGCAGACATTCACCAGAATTGACTCATTCTGTCTCTGTGTGGATTCCTGCTTACACTTCCGATGACTTTTCCTGGCAGAATGGCCATTTTCTGTTTTGTCTTCATTCTGTTAATGTCTTCATTACTTCTATTCTTGGAAAGCACCCAGAGCCTCCTCAATTAACGTATTTTCAGAAATAAAAAACTTGAAGAATTCACGTTTCTGTGTGTATAAAATGGACGCATATGTAATATTAATTTTAGTAAAGAACTTTGCAAAATGTTGTATTCAAACTCATCCAATATTTTAAAAATAGGCATCTCTTATACATCGTGTTAAAATCAAGATACTAACAGTAATTGAGGATGACACCTTTGAAAGGTGTCCTGTCCACTTGGAGGAGAAGCACTGCTAGTTTCTGAAGCAGACGCTGCCCCAAGAGTGCCTTCAGTAACAGTCTTCCCCCTGCTGCCAGCCAAGTAGTTCACCTGCCATCACAGGTTGCTCTTGGTGTAATTTGCTTAAAATGTACGATTTCATCTGCGTTGTATGGTGTCTGACCCCAACTACCAATGAGCTGTAATTCAAAAACTGAGATTCTTGCCATTGCTCATGTGTCTTACACGCTCCATTTGCCACCCTCTGAAGTGCAGGTCTCACTGGTCTTTCCCCCGACTCACTTTGTTCTGTTAATTAGCAGAGCACCTGAGCCAGGAAACAGAGCTCCTTAGCACCACAGGCAGGGTCTTCCTCCCTCTGCTCAGCATCAGTTGATGCTGCTGCTGTCTCGTCCCAGGCCCCAAGCCTTTGTGCCTCCTGCTGCTCTACCCCATTGGCCTCCATTGCTGGTCTCCCAGGGAGGGATTTGGGCTATCCTTGGGGAATCTCTGTTCTCAGTGAACACCCAAGAGCTCAGACACCAAGACCCCCTGGGCAACAGGCACAGTCCCAGTATGTGATCTTATCTTTCGTGTAGCTGCTTGCAAAATAAACTGTGTGCTCTTTACATGTGCTTGAAATGTGGTAGAGTTACTAAATACCTACCACATGAGTAAATTTCCAGTTGACTTCTAAGATGTCCTTTCATCAGCTACAAAATAATCCAACAAGATACTGAAATTGAAGTTCATCATTGGAACTCTGCTTGCTTTTAGCCTTTTCCCTCCTTGAGAAATGTGCTCTCAGCTGTTAGGACCATCAGCCACTCCCATGGTTCTATTGTCACCTACCTGTCTTTCCATGCCGTAGAATAGTGGAAGAGCAGTGAAAGCTCAAATCCGTTCAAACTGCTGTCCTATTGGGAGGTCTTAAAAATGCTACTTAACCTCTCTGTGGCTTCCTTTTATTCATCTGGTAAAAGAAACTAAAATGACTTCTTCACAGGAAGTACCTGGGGTGTAGTATAAGGTGCCTACAGTACAGGCATTCAGTTGGTGAAGTGTATATTGAGTACCTGCTTTAAGCCAGATACATTTTAGTGAGGGAAATGGACTCCCCTGATGGGAAGAAAGAAGCAAATAGGAGGTGGTAAGAGCCAAGGGAAAAGAGACCGGGACGTCGTAGGAGGGGTGATGGGACCGGGCCTTGCCCCTCCGAGGATGAGCTGATGGATGGTGGTTGGAGGGGCAAGGGTATCTTGCCTCTACATTCAAGGCCAAAGTCAGTACTGCAGCAGGTCCTCTGGGGGTTGTGGCACAGACGGGGTTTTCATTCGGAACAGGATAGAAATTGTCAACAGCAAGGAGTCAACAAATAAATGTTTCCTGGATTGCTCTCGTTTAAAAATTTTCCTGTTGTGCTTGAACAGTTTGAAAGCATTTTCTGAACTCTTCCACCACGTTGTAGCCCAAGGCAAGTCTGCTGAAACCTCAGGAAAGATGACGCCTTCTTCAATCAGTGTATTATAAATTGGTGCAAAATATCAAGAAAGTGCTTTGAATTGTTGAAAAGCTACACAGACATCTGAAGTGACAGTTATTACCCTACTGATTTCCTCTGCTTCCTCTGACTTGGGCTGAATGCTGCCCTTCCCTTCCTTACGCTCCTGGACTTGGTTGCATGCTGTCCCCACCGAGGCCACGCTGGTTGTGATCCGTCTCCTGTCAGATGCCCCACTGGCCCGGGTTGGGGAAGAGCATTTGGTGCATGTGAGATGCGGGCGTGTCCAGTGAGGTTCCTATTACTGCCGTATTCAGGAAGATGACAAGCTGCTGAGGGCATCAGTATGGTACGTCACTGGCATTGAAGCAGAGGGTCGATCGTGGCATCATGTAAAGCGTACTAGAACCCTTACGTCAGAAACTTTGCAGCAAAATCCTTGCAGACAGTTTGAGCTTAGAAGGGAGGTGAGTGGTGGTTAACATGAGCCGATGAGGTTTTCTTTTATTAAGGTTTTTTGCTTCTGCTGCTTTGTTGTATCTGTTGGCAGAATTGTTGAGAAACCTAGACTTGCAGGAAAAATAAAGCGTTGATTTAACCCTCTTCCACATTCAAATGGGAATAGTATCTAACAATTCTTAAGGTTTTCAGAATCAGAAATTTCTCCACTTTAGAAACCTGAAACCTTTTATTATAGAAAATCAACTTCAGCTGAGGAAGTCCTTCCTTATGTCTGGCCCAAATCTTGTACAATTTGAGTACATTTCTTTTTGTACAAATGGAAAACAGCTGCCCAACCTTTCCAATAACAACTTTCATGTACTTGAAGATAGTTATTAAGTCACCCCCTGGCCTTATTTCCTGTGGACTAACGATTGCCTGAAGCCCGTCTTAGGAGTTTCCATTTTCCACCCCTTTAATCGGCTCTTGATCTCCCTAAGCTTTTCTACATCCTCCTTTCAAATGTGGATTTTAAATTGGAACATAATGTTTTTAACATGAGTCACCATTACCTGGGGATACTACCTTTTAGGTGGTCGTTGTCATTCATATCGGAAATCCAATGATTATACCGACATTGAAATAAATGAAATTTAAGACTAGTTCTTTTTATGCTAGACTGGTCTAGATTTTGGGCCACAGTTGCTGATTCTAGAGTCTAAAGCCTTTTGTCCCGCAAATTCCAGGAATAGCCCAAGAAAAATGTGTGGCTCCACAAACTCCTGCCTGCTGTCTGCTGGCCAGTTCTGCTTTCCCGTATTTCCTCTTAAGCAAAACTTTCCTATACTTGTAGTTCCATTTCTAAAAGAAAGATACATTAAGGGAGAGCATAATCCTCCTGTGAGGCAACATGGTTTGAAACACTCACAGAACAAAGGGCATTGTTTCCTGTGTCTAATGTCCTTGAGATCACAGAGGGAGGAAGGTCTCAGATGTAATCAGAGAAGGCACAGGAAAGTAGGCAGAAATAGATGGCACAGTGCCCATTACCTGCAGTGCCCGTTACCTGCAGTGCCCATTACCTAGGAGAGACACAGTCATTGAGACACTAGTGTGACCTCACCCTACCAGTACCTCCTCATATCTCTTCCCTAAAGACTTAAATTCCTCCTATGGAAATGTGCCTGCAATAGGGACTTTTGTAGCTGCCAGTTGAGGCTGGCTCTCAGATCTGATTCAGGAATTCCATTATTTACTTCCATGGGCTTCCTGCATTGGAGCAAAGCCCAGCCCAGAGGCTCAGATTCCAAATTGAAATATAATACTCTAACTAGAGACACCATTAACTGTGGCCACTGCCTTTTCAGCTGGTCCTGTGTCCTGAAGTAAACCAGGATCCTGGCATCGGCCAGCCAGTGGCCAACAGGAAGGCTACAAAGTTTTGACCAGAACAACTATGTGGCAAGACTCCCTATTTAGCGTGACTATGTAAATATGGAGGATACTAACAATTTTGTATTTAGAAGTGATGTGAATCCTTCAGATACCAGGCGTATCAGCGGTGCATTACTGGTAGTAATTGTCCCTCTATTTTCTTGATGAGTAAATTTGGCATTGCAACCAAAATTTGTGGGTATCTCAGGCATTTAGTTTAGAATAATTGATTACTGGGATCATTTTGAATGAATTAATGAGAATTCAGTTTTATTTCCTAGAATGTTACAGTATTGAAAGTGTTGCCACTATTTGCTTGGATATTTGTGCTGGACTCTGGCCAGTCTTGTGTAGATTATTCCATTCTGTTTGGCCACAGGATATTCTTGCATAGTTAAAAGCCATCCAGAAAGACATCTGAAATTTTTTTTCCTGCTTAAGTAAGATTCATAGTTTTTTATTATTATTTGTGTTTGTCTGTATGTATTGGAAAGGCAGTGAGAGATTAAAACAAGAGACCTTCAGTCTGCTTGTTCATTCCCCAGAAGCCCACCACAGTTGGGGCCAGCCTAGGCTAAACTCAGTTGGAGTGGGCTACAGGGGGCTGAACATGCGACCGGAGTGTCTCTGTGCACATAAATTCTCCCATTTCCTGTTTTTCAGTCTAACAGGCAACCAGCTAAGGTGAACCTCCTCACCTGCCAGGTGAAACCGAATGCTGAAGACAAGAAGTCCTTTGACCTGATCTCACGTAAGTCATTCTCTCCGAGTCAGTCTCTGTGGATGCTGACACCTGTACAGTTCCAGTCTGGGTTTGGAAGCAGCAGCTCTTCCAGGAAGGGTGCTTCAGAGACAGCAGTTGAACAGTTCCTTGTTACTCCTGCACAGGGAGCTCTGGAAAGACCCTTTGGCTCTCTTGAGTTGTGCCTGGTCCACATGCAGTTGGGAAGGCTTAACGGTGTCAAATCTGGGCGTAGATAGAACTTAGAGTCCTGCACTGAACTAGACCAATGCTGAACTGAGAGTACACAGCTTTATGCCCTTGAAGAGATGTGTCTAAGTTATTTTCACTGTTCTCTCAGATCTGCAGGGTTGCAGTCTGGTGTGAAGCCCAGAGATGGGTGTTTTTCTAAGTCACTAAGTCGTGCTAATGTGTACTTCTGTTAAGGCACACCAACGTAGACTGAGAGTACAGGTTTGCTTCTGTGTCTGTCCAGAGTTAACATCCCTAGAACATGAAACTAATAAAGGAAAAATCATGTCCATGCTTCCAAGCAGACTTACTTCAAACTTCATGATTGGTGGCACTGCGTCCCTGTCACAGTCATACTCCATAGTTCATAGTTTGCTTTTCTGTTCTGATAGGACTACATCAGGAGCTACCCAGCCGCCGACCTACCCCCTGTGTCTGCTCTGTAGGAGGGAGCTGTTTCTACATTGACTGGTTCCTGGGAGTGCACTGAGTGACGCATCCTCTAGTGGGGGGCACACCTTATAAAGAAAGAGGAGGCGATGCCCCTGAAATGACTCTCCTATCTTAAATTCTGCTACACTAGCCTTAGACCTCCCTTCTCGGCCAAAGCCTGGCAAGGCAGCATAGCGGCCAGAGGGCGTGACGCAGGTGCAGAGGCACAAACCCTGGCTACCCTGCAAATCTTTTTGTGAGGGAAAACTCAGAAGTTACTCTGACCGAAAAGTCTGAGCCAGTTGGAGGCCTTTTCAGGTGTGTGTAGACTGGATTTTGTAGCATCTGTATGAAGTTCAGAGTTTCTGTGATCCTTGTGACTGGAGTATTTCTTGGGTTGTTAGTAACAAAGAAATAGGATAAATTATGAATTATTGCATTAGAAATCTAGTGACTGAAATATATTCAGAAGAATACACTGTTAGGCAATTCCGTCTTTATTCCAACGTTAGTGTACTTATATGTACATGGTGGCTCTTTTGTCGCTCAGCAGCATGGTGTTTGGGGCCTACTGTTACACAGGTGGTCTGCTGTCAGCTAAAATGGGATATATGCACTGTGATCTCAAAAGGCCAGGCAACCTGTAAGTCATTAAGGGTGGTTGCCTGTCGCTGAGCATCTGATGGACCTCTGGTGCTTGATGTATGTTGCTGCTAATTCTCCCAGAACTTCTATCACTGTCCCATTTTGATAAGAAAAAGCTGACGCTCAGAGAAGTTTCATGATTTGATTCAAGCTCATGCAACAACAAAGTGGAAATGTTGTGTGTCATTCGTACTATCCCGCCTAGTCTGGAATTGCTTGGTGAATGACCTACATGTGTGGAAATGTTTTCAGAAACACTGAGTTTTAAGGCAGTGTCTCTCCTCTCTGCACCTGCCCACAAAATCTAAATGAGGTCACTGCTGTGCCTAGCTGGGCGACAGAGCATTGAGCCTTCTGCTGTCAGCCCCGGGGCACAGTGTGCCTCCGAGTCGGGGCTGCCCTGGAGTGAGCTGGGAACAGTGAGCGAATCACTTCTGAGAAGGAAATTGTTCTCTAAAGGAAAGTCTGCTTGAAAAAGAAAATGGCCAAGTAACAGCTGGCACTCTTTCATGTCCACTAGGATCACGCAAGACCTCTCCCTCATCTTACTTTCTGTTTTGTTTCCAAAACTGGATGTTTGCATGGTATTTGTAATTATTGTTTATTGCACTTAAGAAAAATAACTGACAAAGTAAGCTACCAAAACATACTGGGGTAAAACTAAATATTAATCCTACTTTTATTATGTCTATTCTTCTTGTAGGAGCTTTAAAAATTGACAGTGTAACTAAAGGTGCGCCGATTTCTAAGTTTCCACTTTTTCTTCCCTTGTATTTTAGATAACAGGACGTATCACTTTCAGGCAGAGGATGAGCAGGATTATGTAGCGTAAGTACTTTGAAACACCTTGTGGGGGAAGCATCTGTGTTCTTCAGTCAGCGCTGTGCCTGGGGCACTCCACACTGCTCTCTCCACCCTCTGAGCCCTTGCACAGTCTCTTCTCCCTGTTTACTGTGGCCAGCCTGGCTGCCCCAGGGGCTACGGCTCCTCCTTCCCCACCCACAGCCTGTGCGCATTCCTCTGGAATTGTGTGGGACAGGATTTTCCTACTGCTTTAAACACGCATCTGCAGTTAGGTGCTTTCTTGATGTTTGACAACCAAATGCATCAGGCCCTCAGCCTGAATATTTGATTGTTCCTAGAGAGGAGTGGAAGAGGCTAGCCCAGAAGGAAGGACAGGCCGGCTTGCTTGATAGCATGAAAGCAGCCAGGTTGGAATCACAAATCTTGGGGGTAGAGGGGAGTCTGAGCTCACGAAGTGTGCGACCTCAGGCAGCCTGAAGCCCTTCCTGCTGGACCATGTCCATAACATGATCCCTGAATCTGAACGGTCTTCATCTTCCTCCCTGTAGACTACCTGAACTAAGACAGTGTGTGGCTGTTACTTCTCACCTGCTTGGTAGAGGAACATTTATTTTAATTAGCCAACTACACCTTTTTTTTTTTCAGTGTTCCAATTTTTTGTTTGAAATGCATACTTGGGGATAATTTGGACCAGGTTCCATGCATGATCAAGACATCCTACCCTGCCTGTGGCACACATCAGGTTATTTTCCTTCCAAAGAGCCCTGCACCATCCTCTTCTCTCCCTCTTTGCCCCACACTCACCTGCTCTCACCCCACCAAAATACAGGGAAAAGTGGTAGAGAAAGAGAATAGAAAGTAGAGTTGGGAGAAACAGCAAGAGAGAGAAGAAAAATATAAAGGGAAAGGAACCTGGTTATCCATTTATTGATCTGAATATCTAATGAATCCTAATTGTATTACTAAGAGCTATGTGCAAAGCGTTGAGAAGACAATGCTCTAATTTTAAATACACTGTATGGAGCCCCCTGCTGGAAGATAAAGAGTAGTGTGACCAGGTTGAATGCTAACTAGGACAGAGAAGGGGAGACTGGAGGAAAATACCTCTTGGGTTCCTGGGAGTGCCAGTCAGCTCCATAGGTGAGGGGCAGGCCACGCTGACGTGTGACAGTCTGAGCAGGTTATTCGCAGTCTACACACCAGGCAGAATGTTGTAACCACCTAGAAGCAACAGGATAGAGCAGGAAGGAGGGGACTGATGGCTGTTCGTTAGGAAAGGTGCTGAGTCAGACACTGAGGGATACTAGAATCCGGATGAGAAAAGCAGGGGACGGGAAGGCTTCCTTCCACAGATTCATGAGGAATTTCTTTTTTTTTTAAATCCTGACCTCCTGAGTAAAGAGGCAAATACAGCATAATAAAAGAAACCTTGTGTGGGGCAGAGGGAGTGTTCAGGAAAGTCTGACATGACCCAGCTGTAGAACTTCAGGAGGTTATGTTAGCGTCAGGAAGCTTCAATCCCGTTATGTAAAGTATCACAAACCCTAAGCTAGAGGCGTGTTGTAGGTTTCTGTTTCAGAGTTAGAGGCACTTGGCACATGATAGAACCTACTCGCCGGTAACCAGGCGAAGGATGGCCACGCAGAGCAGGATGGAGGAGCTGCAGCCGACAGGGAAGCACAGGGGCTGTGGTGCTGCTCGTCGCAGGCACGCTGAATCCGGTGGCCTGAGTTGTTTCGGACAGAACAGTGTCTACTTTCTAACGTGAGACAAAATGATAGAAACGACACTGTTTAGTTCAAAAAGGTATATAAAGCATTCCCACATTTCCATTTTCCGTATCACAGTAGACGAGTTGTGGGAAGTGCTTTTTGTGATAAAAAAAAATGCAATTATTTGAAGATTTGTGTGCATACACGGACATAAACTCTGGTTGATTCTTTCTCTACAAACTTTGGGAAGTGCTTTCCTGTTTCACAACACACTGAAGCCAAGCGCCACCTAGAGTTAAGGGTGTGACCTGCACCTACATACTCCAGCTTTGGGTTTTAGTTCTCCTATCTGTATTCCTTGCTAGAAGCCTTTTCTAGGTGCTGCTTGTGTTTATCTATGTCACTCTATAAGATAGCAAGAGATGGCTATTCTAAACGTGTCTATTATCGGTGAACAGCATCATTAGCTGTTCTCAACAGTTTTTCTATGCAGCTGAAAAAAAACAGTAGGGTTTGTCTTGTTTAAGATATATTTATTTGAAAGGCAGCATACCAGAAAGAGAGATTCTCCATCCCCCAAGTCACTCCCCAAATACCTGCAACGACTGTAGTTGAGCCACGCCACAGGCAAGAACCGGGAACCGCATTCTGGTCTCCCAAGTGGGTGGTAGGGACCCAAGTACTTGAGCTGTATTCCACTGCTTCCCAAGTGCATTATCAGGAAGCTGGATTGGAAGCACGGAGTAGCTGGGACTCGAACAGGACTCTGGGTATGAGATGCAGCTAACCCAGAGCCAGTGCTGCAGCACCGCAGGTCAAGCCACTGCCTGAGCATCAGCATCCCATACAGGTGTACGTTTAGGTCCCAGCTACTCCTCTTCTAATCCAGGCCCCAACTGGTGTGTCTGGGAGAACAGTTAAAAAATGTCCCAAGTGTTTGATTCCCTACACCTAGCATAGCAGACGGGAAACGAAGCTCCTAGCTCCTGGCTTTGGCCTGGCGCAGCCACAGCCAGTGTGGCCATTTTGAGAATGAGCCAGTGGACAGAAGATCTCTTGCTGTCTGTTCCTCCCTCTCTCTAATTCTGCCATTCATATAAATAATCTTAGAGAGTTGCAGGCATTCCACATGGCAGCTTAACTACTTTGTGCCATAATGCCTGTCTTCATTTTCTTTTTTTTTTTTTTTTAAGTAATTTAGTGCTTTTTGTTGTTGTTCATGAAAGTAATGCAAGCTCATGATATGCTTGGTAAATGATAAGCTGGCACAGAGTCAAGAAATGCCTGTGTCAGATTACTCAGCCAGCCAGTAATAACATGCTGATGGAATTCCTTCTAGCCTTCCCTTTCCAAACAGAAGCACATAATATGTGTGTATATTTAAATGTGGAGTCAAATCGTGTGACGTGGCTTTTTTTCCTGTTAACTTCACAAATTGTTAAACTCGTGGGCATTTCTCTGGTGTTACCACCAAATATTGAAAACATAAAACTCATGCTTGTTTACCGGCCCCACTTTGTGGTTATCTGGTTGTTCACCACCTGCTCGGGAGGCCTCAGGTTGTTCTGTGCAGAGACTGGGAGCAGGTGGTTCTTCTCCTTGGTACCTGGAGTGGCCCTGCTGCATTCTGAGTTTTAGGAACCACATACTCTTCGTTTTGTGAACATCACCATGGTTCCCTGTTGATATACTTTTTCACAGTGTGAATGCTATGGCTGCACGTGAAAGATCTCTTCCCTTTACGTTCAAGTGTCCCCACTGTCGGGCACTTGAAGGGAACGGCTCTTCCCCTTCTCCCACCCGTTTCTCATCTTCACCTTGGCTTGAGCCCTCACTGGACTTCTTTATTCTGTGATCTTTATTCATTCTGTCTACATGGAAATGTACACACCTTGTATATACATACAAGGCCTTCATTAACACTAATCTTTATTTATCTTTTCCTCTCATTCCTATGTGTTGTTTTCCATTCTTGAACTCTTGCTTAAATTTCTTTCCTTCTTCATCATCTTACGTTTTTGAGTTGGGAAAGAGCTGTCTTTTGGAAGTTCTTAAGGAAGGTAGAGTCGAGGGTGGCAACAGTCGTGCTCCCATGCCCTCACAAAGGCCTCCTGCTTGTGCTGTGCTTGACCACAGGTGGGTATCAGTATTGACCAACAGCAAAGAAGAGGCCCTGGCTATGGCTTTCCGAGGAGAGCAGAGCACAGGGGAGAACAGCTTGGAGGACCTGACCAAGGCCATCATCGAAGATGTCCAGCGGATGCCCGGGAATGACGTCTGCTGTGACTGTGGCTCCTCAGGTATCTTCCTGTAAAATGTAAAATGAGTTAAGCAGCACAAACTCCCACCTGAAAAAGCTGTCGCCTATTGCGGAGCTTTGCTCACCTACACTGCTTTCCTCGCCTGGAAACCTTCGACCTCCTGTCATAAACAGTGGTACCTGCCAGGAGGGCCCCTTTCCTGTCAGGTGCAGTTACACACTGTGGACGTTTAAGAGCCAAGGACATGGAGTCACCGCTTTGAATTACAGGCTTGCTGCTGCCAACCTGGATCATGCCACATCCGTTTACTACTCTGAACACAGTTCCTCATCCTAGAACATGGGGTAATGTCTTATGAGGACTTAGTGACGTGCTGCACATGAGATTGGCTGAGGTGCAGTACTTCCTGTTCAGAGGAACCTTTCCCAGTCTGTACCTCACAGGTGTTACCCCCTCGCAACCTTCTGTTTTCAAGTGATACTTGATTACCAAGCTATTGGCCATAGCTAACATTTCTTGAGTCTTTGTACTGCTGCACTTCTTGCTTACATTATTGCACTGAATTTTTGCAGAGGCTCTGTGAGTAAGATATTAATGGTATCTTCCATTTTGTGCAAAAGGAAAGAGAGTGTACTGAGTAACTCATGTAAGGTCACACAGTTTGTAAGGGTCAGAACCAGGGACATGCAAACCTCATGGTGTTCTTGGGTGCCCCTTCTCATTTCACTGAGGAAACTGAATTTTGTTATGCAGGATGTCATAGGCGTCTCTGAAAGAAGTCTCAGTTTTTGGTTTTTTTTTTTTTTTTTTTTTTTTTACCATTTTCACGTGTGGCAGTGACATACAGTGTAAGGAAATGGCAGTAAAGTTATAAGTATTCATGTATTGATCAGTCAGAAGGAAGCTTGGCCCAGAACATTCCCACTGTCCTGAAACTCTTGGAAGTAGCAGCAAAAAGCTTAGTGTCACTGAGAGAAACCTTTAATAGTTCTTGTTCCTAAGCAGTGCTTATCGAGAACCTACAGCCAGGAATGATAGGTTAATGTGCACCGTAACATAGAGGTGAGTGAGAGCCCTGAGCCCTGCCCGTGTAAGCATCCCTTTAATCCATCACTGTCAGGGTTGGTGGCAGAGAACCCCTCCCATGAGGCCTTCAGATGGATGCTGCATAGGATCTCTTAGGAAAAGTCTCTGTTTATAATACCACTATACTACAAGCATATGTTTCTTCCAAGTCTTCCTTTCATAGTATTTTTTAAATTTTATGCTTGTTTTATTTGAAAAGCAAAGATAGGCTGAGACAAGATAAGACATCTCCCATCTGCTAGTTCATTCCCCAAATATCCATGACTGGGACTTGGGTTGGGTGGAAAATGAACCAAGAACTCATTCCGGGAGTTCATTCATGGAGGTGGCAGTGGCCTGGCAGCTTGAGCCATCACCTGGTGTGTGTTGGCAGGAAGCTGGAAACGGGGGTGGCACTGCGTTGCAGGATGCAGACACCTCAGTGCCGCCCCTTCTCTTCCCCTCCCCCCAGTAATCCAGTGCTAATTCCCAGGAAGGTTTACTATTGTTTTGATTTCCTCTGTATTAGGCACACTAAAATTAGGTATCTCACTTTGTTGACTTCAAAATGTTTTCCACAGAACCCACCTGGCTTTCAACCAACTTGGGTATTTTGACCTGCATAGAATGTTCCGGAATCCATAGAGAAATGGGAGTTCATATTTCTCGCATTCAGTCTTTGGAACTAGACAAATTAGGAACTTCTGAACTCTTGGTAAGTAATGACCTGTGCTTTGGGGGAAAGAATAGTTTATTGTGGTAGGTAGATTTAGCATATTGCTTTTTTGTTTTGTTTTGTTTTTTGGTGGTGGTGGTGGTTGTTTCTACTGAGTTTCTAGCATTCTAACTCTTGAGTCTTAGGAATTGGCATGGATATTTAGAAGTAACTTCTGTGATACATAATGTCAACTATTTAATTCTCCTGTTGGGAAAACTGGTGAATCATGTATCTCTATAATTAGCTCAAGGAAACTGGCTCTTTTGGGATGGGCTTCCTCAAAGCTGTGTTTTCCATAGGAAATCAGTTTTTATATGACTTTGTGTAATAGCAATTGAGCTCACATGTTCACATTACCTAATGGCTTATTATTTCAAAAATGACTAAAGAGTTTGTTTGATTTTAAGTGTTCGCAAGTTTGTGAAAATATTGTGAACTAGTTAATTGCTGTCATAAAACAAATTTCTCCCTGATCTACAGTATCTTCAGGTAGTAGTGGAAACAGTGTGGAATGTTGTGATACTTAGTTCTGTAAGACAAAAAGGGTCATAAATCATGAAACTTGGTGTTCTTTAACTTCCACTCCTTTGCGTCAGGGTTCATCCAAATTCAGAGCCCTCAACAGAGCCAGATTAGTAGAGAAAAGGCGGGGCGGGGGGCTAGGAAAGACCCATTGGCATCCCTGTGAGGCTCTGTGGCGCATGTTAACCCTGGGCCACTGTGAGAGTGAATTAAAAAAAAAAAACTGGGGTTCCTGAGACAGAAGGCTCTCCCTTGAATAGAACTTGACTGGCTGTGAGTCGCCATTGTGGAAGGCCAAGCTTGTCAGTAGCCTGGCCTGGAGGGGGCAGGGTGGAGCGTGGCCCGCCAGCAGCCCTTGCCTTCTGGACACGTGACGAGGATCCATGTTGGTTTGGAGGCACTCCCTCGTTTAGGAAGTAGGAGATGCTGTGCTCATTTCAGGATTAAAGAAAAGGCTCCAACCTGGTAATATGACATAGCTGTACTTCAATACGGAAATGCCATTGCTCTGCCTCCTTACGTCACTGGGAACCAGTTTCATAACTACAAATAGGGAAGTCCAAATTCTAAACACTTGTGCAATAAACTCAAGATTGTCCCCCCAACAAGAAATCTCCCTTTTTTTTCTGTCCATATTTGTTCACTATAAAAAGGGAATGTGATGGAAAAACTGTGTGCTGTTCACTGAGAGTTTAACATTAACTGAAACCTCAAGCCTGTTCCGATAGGTTGTATTTGTATAGGATAGGATCCCGCCCTAGTCCAGCACTTAAAAATGTTTGTAGTACCTGAGATTACATATAACTTCATGTTGGTGCAGAAACCTTTTGAAATCCATACATAGTTTTTTCAGGATACACATTTTCCGCTAACTTTTTGAAGACTTCCCTCGTATTTGATTTTCTTGTCATTTAGATTAGAAGTACCCATTGGGAAAAGGATCATGGTTCACCTGTGTATACATCCAACGTTCAAAGTTAAGTGCCTGACACACAGTAGATGCTCAGTAAATGAGTGTTAAATTGACCAAATGGATGAATGGTTTGTATTTTGACTCAGATGAGTGAAGTAAAACAACATATTCAGGAATCTTAAAAAGCAACCAACAGTTTTAGCTACTATTAGAAAGTTTGCTATGTTGTATTTTGTTTTTGTTACAGCTCGCCAAGAATGTGGGAAATAATAGTTTTAATGATATTATGGAAGCAAACTTACCCAGCCCCTCACCAAAGCCCACCCCTTCCAGTGATATGTAAGTATTTCTGATACCCTGAACACTGTACCACACTTTGTTGTTTTACATTCTCTAAAAAATATTTTGGTGCCAACCTCGTAATCTGAGCAAACCAGAGCCCAGGGAAGTTTACTGGCGTGTTTCTGGGATGCACAGCTGTTTTCACTGCACCTTCCCGGGGGTCGTCGCTGCCGAGCACCTGCTCTGTGGAGCGTAGAAGTTCTTGAGCCAGTCATCTCCAAGTCAGAGCATGTTGTGATCAGTGATAGACATACACAGCCTGTGCGAGCCTGCTGTGAGACTGGCAGCAGTCCCGGTGCTCGACAGCCCTCTCAGCAGGACTGTGGGAAACGCACGCTGCATCCTACTAGCAAAACAATCCTATTTACCAAAGCCCTGAATTTATTTACCCTTTGGTTCAGCTGTTGCAACTTACTCCTGTTTTGTGATAAAAGAGTAGGAACAAAGCAAGTCTCTGTTGGCATCTAACTAAATATTCTCTGAGAAAGTCACATGACAGCACACTGTATAGATGTAAAAAAGATCGAGAGTGTCTGATATGAGACACTGTCCAGGACTATTAAGGAGTAGGGTACACAGCACTGTATAGAATAGGCTGCCTTTAGGGACAGGAAGAGGTAATGAGACAGAGAAGAATGACACCTATTCTTCTCTAACCAGACTCACTGTCCTAGCTCAGGAGTTATGTTTTGGCTAAATTTGCTGATGAAGCTTTCACCTATGAGTCTTAATGCCTGGACTGCAAAATTTGTATAGTAAAAAACACTTCAACTTGCCTGCGCTTACTTATTTGAACTTTTGTTTACTTGAGGAAACATTGTAAGAAAAATATGAAGCTAATTAATGTGCTCACTCTGAGATGGGAGTAGGAGACTCGATACATTTTCATACCATTTATTTTGAGCCATGTGAATTTGTTAGTGTATCCGAAAACACTTTTACTTAGATTTGCATTCAAACTTTTTAAAGTACTGTGTCTCCATTATAAATGGGAGTTGGGGGAAGTGAAGCTCATGAAAATTAAGTACTTTGTTCAAGGTCACACAGCTAGTATGCTGTAAAATTAAGACTTGAACCCAAAGCCCATTTGCTGTCTTTTTATTCATTGAATAAGTAACTTGGAAATTCAGAGGAAAGATACAGGTGCAGCTAGATCCAAGATGTCAGCCAGTGTCAATCTGGAACATAGGTCTTCACCCCTGTGTCTTACCTCCCCTTCCCACTGAGCCAGCCATGCATTTCAGTCTTTCGCCAAAGGCCACAAAGGTAACCACTCAGGTCATATACTCACCCATGCAGCTGGGAGGTGAGTTCCAGTCCTCCAGCACCGCTTAGACCCAAGTGGAGAAGGTGCTTTCTTTAAAGGCCGGGAAATGCACCATGTGTGCTCACATTCGGGACTCGTATCCTCAGAGCTCTCCTGCAGGAAAGGATAGCTTGCATTGTCGCTATCTGAGCTCAGAGCTCGGCCTGTGGAAGTTGCTTTAGGGGCAGCCCTTCAAGCATAGTCCCTTGCCTGTATAAAAAAGAGAATTATATCTGATGACTAAAATGCTTTCCATGAAACTTGGAAAAATGTAATTGATCATTGAACTTTAAAAATTAATTTCTTTATATACTTCATGAGTCTGAGTTTGGAGTATTAATAAATAGCAGATTTGTTGTGTTATTGATTCAGGCAAAAAGAAATGTTCTGTAATGCATTTTCCACTAACTTGGTAATATCATTTCTAATACCTGCATATATTAGTAAATAAATGAGTTTCTTTAGTGTGTGTTTTAGAATAACTTGATGTAAAATTTGGTGTTCTTGGATGTTAAAAAGAAGAATATTTTCGGGCCTATTCTGTCAACAAACTGCCAACATCCCATGCGGATGCTGCTTCGTGTCCGGGTGACACCCATTCTGATCCAGCTCTCTAATACACCCGGGAAAGCAGCAGAGGATGGTACAAAGCATTTGGGACCCTGCGTCCATGTGGAGAGATCCGAAAAAAGCTACCAGTTGCTGTTTTGCCTCAGCCTTTGCAGCAATTTGGGGAGTGAACCAGCAGATGGAAGATTCATGCTCTCTACCCCATATACCTTCCCATAGCACTGCCTTTCAGATAAATAAAATAGGCCTTTAAAAAAGAAGCAGACCCGGCCTGGCATGGTGGCCTAATGGTTAAAGTACTTGCCTTAAATGCGCTGGGATCCCATATAAGCACCGGTTCTAATCCCGGCAGCTCCACTTCCCATCCAGCTACCTGCTTGTGGCCTGGGAAGGCAGTCAAGGACGGCCCAAAGCCTTGGGACCCTGCACCCGCGTGGGAGACCTGGAGGAAGTTCCTGGCTCCTGGCTCTGGGTTGGCACAACACCAGCCGTTGCGCTCACTTGGGGAGTGAATCATCGGATGGAAGATCTTCTCTGTCTCTTCTCCTCTCTGTATATCTGACTTTGTAATAAAAATGAATAAATCTTAAAAAAAAAAAAAAGAAGCAGACCTTAGGTAAAATAACATTTTTCAAAGACAAATTTCAGTCTGAAAAATGTAAACCTGTTTTAAGGTCTTAGTAAACTTTCTTGTTCGTTTTGTTGTGTCTTGTCTTAGGACTGTCCGAAAGGAATATATCACTGCAAAATATGTAGATCACAGGTTTTCAAGGAAGACTTGCTCATCTCCAGCAGCTAAACTGAATGAATTACTTGAGGCTATCAAATCCAGGGATTTGCTTGCACTAATTCAAGTCTATGCGGAAGGAGTTGAGCTCATGGAACCACTCCTGGAATCTGGACAGGTAAGGCCTCACGAAGTCATGGGACAAAATGCCACCGTGGAACATCGATCTAACAGGTTACTAACATAATGAGTTGCTGTATAACACTGCGTGACCAAGTTGAAATCCAGAGTTTGCAATTGAGAAAGGATGCTCCTTCTAGTTAGTGGGAGGCAGGGGGTACAAATGCAGCTGTTGAGGCAAGCGACCTGTGATCATCCCACTTCTCCCTGCCCTTCCCTTTTAGGAGCTTGGGGAAACTGCCCTTCATCTTGCAGTCCGAACTGCAGACCAGACATCTCTCCATTTGGTTGACTTTCTTGTTCAAAACTGGTATGGTTTTGGTTTTCTCTGTTGAATTCTTTGAATGTTTGTCATAATTTCACGCAAACCAGTTCTGTCAGTAATCAAATCAGGAATTGGTAATCTTCTGTAAGAAACCGTGTAGTGAAAAGTTTAGGATTTACAAACCATGAGGTGTCTATTACAGCTACTGTGGTGTGAAAGAGGCATAGGCAATAGGTATATGAAAACCGTAGCTGTGTTCCATTAAAATTTTATTTACAAAAGCTAGTGGCAAGCCAGTTATGGCACACACTATAGTGTGCCTATGCTTGGCCTTGGTAAATGTGAAATCCTGTCATTGTGTCCAAAAAACCTGCCACCCTTGTAGAGTTTGAAAGATTGAACAACACAGCCAGACAGACAGGAGTTTTTATTGTTCATATGCTCAATAGGAGACGCTGTGGGTGACCAGGTCAACAGCCAACTCAATCAGGACATGGCACTAGGAAGACGAGACCGAACAGAGAAGGTTTCCGCATGTGGAATTCTGTATTGGGCGGTTCTGTGACAAGCAGATTTTTAAGGAGGAACTGGAGCTTCTCCATACCAGAATGATCCAAAGAGTTGAGGATATGAACCCTCCTATGAGGAGTGCTGTATGCACACAAGCCACACAGGATAATAGTTCAGGCATCTTCCCTACACGTTGTCTAGGAGCTCTTTGAAGTACCTAGATACCTCATGGAGAAGCAGGGAGCACATGTTTATTTCTAAGCTACGGAGTACATTCTTTTTCTAATCATTTGATTTCCTCAGTGGGAACCTGGATAAGCAGACGGCCCAGGGGAACACGGTGCTCCACTACTGCAGTCTGTATGGTAAACCTGAGTGTCTGAAGCTGCTTCTTAGGAGCAAGCCCACCATGGACATCGGTAAGGATGTGGCCTGGTGTCCCTCGGGGACCCCAATGAGAGCACCAAAACAGATGTGCCTGTCATTGGGTGGTTGTTCTTGCCTTTTTAAAGTGTAGCCTAGAAAATTATTGCAAGTTTATTTTTCCCCTATTTCAGTTAACCAGGCTGGAGAAACTGCCTTGGACATAGCAAAGAGACTAAAAGCTACCCAGTGTGAAGATCTGGTAAGCAAAAATGGAATGGGAGGTTAATTAGATGTCAGCAGCCTTAAAATGTCCTTCTGTGAGACTGGAATTAGAGATTCCGCCTTTAGTAGCATTGACTAAGGCTGACAAGTACTACGTTCCATTTGAAAAAGTGGTACAATAGTAGATTTCTCATGTCATGTCTTTTGTGTGCAATTGGGACATGGGAGCCAAAAGTCATTTGAGAGTTGTGTTATTATTGGGTATGTAGACTTAAGGTCATGTTTTTTGCTTGGCAAACCATTAAGCTTTCTCTGTAGCTTAACTGAATAAGAATTTTTGGAGAATCCATTTCCAAAAAGGGGTCAAGTAAGCTTAGAGATAGATAGCTTTTAAAATGTTAAATACTGATTGAAAAGCTTAGCTCACGAAGACCTGAGGAAGCAGACGCCCTACCACCCACCTTCCCAGAGCTGAGTACCCCTTCCTTGGTGCCTTCAACCCCCTAGGAATTCCACAACCAGGCAGCCCCACCCATCTTCCTATGACCCGACAACGCAGTTGAGCAACCCATTCTCAGAGCAGGTTGGGCCACTGGTACCCTGAGAGGCTGAGGTTCAGCTGGTAACACCCATATAGCCCTCAAAAATGGACAAGAGTCCCCAACTGGGCATAGTGTGGCAGTGCACAGACACTGACAGACCCCCTACACTGCTGCTGGGCAGTCTATGACACTTCATATGGACCCCAAACTCACATTACCTGCAGAAACTGATGGGGACCCACACCCACAACCACAGCCATGGGAACTGCATACAGAGCTACCATTGAACCTGCCCTACCTCAGGGAGCTTCCTCGCCACCAGGTGAGCAGTCCACCCTCCCTGCAGCCCAAGGTGCTGAGACACCTGCAGGCACTGTCAGTGCAGCTGATAGCTAGAAGAAGCTGCATGGTTACCACACCAGAGTGCACACCAGAGCCAGCACATCCTATCCAGTCTAGAATATATTGCCAGCAGATAAGTCTTCACTATGAGAGCTACCCTTTGAAATTGGTAAAGGCAAAGGACCCACTAGATGCACAAAAGCCAATATTGGAGCACAGATTCATTGAAAGCAAGGTAACATGATACCTCCGAAGAAAGAAAATGGCTGTCTAGGGATAGACCAAGGGGAAATGAGCAAATTGTATGACAGAAATTCAAAGTGATGATTTTAAGGTAGCTTAATGAGATACAAAGAAATATGGGCAGACAACTCAATGATGCTAGGAAGACAGTCGAGGGTACAAATGAAAAATTCAGCAAAGGTCAGAAACCTGGGAACTAAGAAAATCAATTAATGAAATTTAAAATGCTTTTGAAAGTCCCCAAGAGAATAATTGAGCAAGCAGAAGAAAGAATTTTTGAGCTCTGAAGGCAGTCTTTTGAAGTAATCCAGTCATACAAAAAAAAAAAAAAAAAAAAAGAACACCAGCATCATCACCACAAAGCAAAGCAAGGATTTAAAAGAACAAAGCCCACAGGACACCATTAAGTGTGTACAGATTCTCACCATGGGTATTCCATAAGGAGAAAGGACCATGAAAGGCATAGAAAACCTATTCCATCAAGTGGTTGCTGAAAATCCTCCAACATCCACTTCCAGAAAGCCTAAGGGACCACTAATACATCCTCTGTGAGGCATAAACAAGACAGAATTCTAAAAACGGCAAGAACAAAGATGTCACTTATAAGGAAATCCTCATTCAATTAAAAGCAGACATCTCTACTGAAACTTCACAGGCCAGTAGACAATAGGATGAAAGGAAGAAATTAGAACTCCAACCAAGAATACTGTACACAGTGAAGCTATCCTTCAAAACCAAAATGAAAATAAAAACTTTCCAGGACAAGCAAAATAGAAGGAGTTCATCCTCACTGGACTGACCCTGCCAGACATGCTTATAGGCCTCAGACATTAGAAGTGAAGCAATAATAAGCCATCATAGGAATACACACAAGTACAGAAGAGTAAGGAGAAAGCTAATGCTCCTTTTTTATTTTTCCTTTTTCTAGATTTGATTTGCTAGTAAGGGTTTTTTTTACCTGTGTTAATTAGGACTATAGTTCTATTTTTTTCTTAGAACCATCAGATTTTCCTAGCAGCATAATATTAGTCTTTGGAAATGAATTGGGAAGCATTTGATTCTTCTCTGTTTTCCCGAAGAACCTATGATTGTACAATTGTTTATTCTCTGAATCTTTAGGAGTCTTCCCCCGTGACACTATTTAGGCCATTAGTTATGTTTGGGGGAAGATTTTTGTAACTGAATTTAATTTCTTAGTACATATGTAGGTATTAAAAGAATCTGTGTAGCCATGTCTAAGCATGCACTTTGAAAAATATATGTATTTCACATGAGTTTCTAAAACTGTCGGCATGAAATTGTGGCCCATCCTTTCAAAATGAGCAGAGCAGGCACTTAGCCCAGTGATGAGGCCTGCTGCAGCACAGCAGCGCACCTGGCTTTGGCTTTTGGGCCCCGCTCCTGACTCCAGCTTCCTCCTGGAGCAGACCCTGAGATGCCACCAGTGATGGCTCACGTAACTGGGTGCCCCCCACGTGGGGGGCCTAGCTTGCCTTTCCCAGCTCCGGCTCCAGTCCTTGCGAGCATCTGAGGGAGTACACAGCAGATGGAGGCATTTTCTCTCCTATTTTCTGTGTGTCTCTCTTAAATAAATAAAAGGTCTTTTGTAACTTTTAAGATTCATTTATTTTATTGGAAAATCAAATCTACAGAGAGAAGAAGAAACAAAAGAAAAAGATCTTCCATCTGCTGGCTCACTGCTCAAGTGGCCGCAATGGCCAGAGCCAAGCCAGTCTGAAGCCAGGAGCCTTGAGCCTCCTGCCTGCCTCCCATGCAGGTGCAGGCTCCCAACGTGCTGGGCCATCCTCGACTGCCTTCCCAGGCACAAGCAGTGAGCTCAAAGGGAAGTGGAGCATGCAGGACACAAACTGGCACCTACATGGGATCCTGGTGCATGCAAGGCATGGACCCCAGCCAATAGGCTACTGCACCAGGCCCTTTTTAACTTTTTTTAAACTTTTTTTTTTAAGTTAATCTCTTAAGAAACTGAGAGTAGAGCAGTGATTACCAGGGTACGAGGGCTGTGGAAAATGGGGAGAGGTTAGTCCTTGAGTATTAGATTGGAGGAGCAAGTTTTGTTGTTTCATAGCAGGATAATTTTTGTTTATAGTAAAGTATGTTACAAAACAGCTAGGAGAAAATCCTCAATGTTACCACCACAAAGAGATGGTAGATGTTTGGAATGACATGCTGAGTATCCTAATTTGATTGTCGGATAGTGTACACATGTGTCCAACACCACATTGTGCCCTGTAGATATGTGTTTATAATTAGATGTCAATCCATACAGTGTTCAGCAAACTGCTGTCCTATCCAACTCCCATCCTTTCATGCATACTTCTGTTTGTGACCGTGTAGACTCTTGCTTTGTGACTATGTGATTCTCCCAACCACAGAAAGAGCAGGGTAGGAAAGAGAAGTTAGATTTCTTTGCGTTTCTGCTGAGTACCTAGTTCCAGGCCTGAAGATTGTGCTTATAAAATATATGTAATTTAAAAACAGAGTGACAAAGAGATCGCTCTTCCATCTACTGGTACACCTCCCAAATGACCACAAGAAGCAGGGCTGGACAGACACCGTCCATCAAGAGTGGCAGAGCTGTAGCTGATGACTGCTGCTTCCCAGGCCCAGTAGCTACAAGCCAGATCAGGGGCAGGGCAGCGGACATTCCAACATCAGCACTCTAAGATGGGATGCAGGTTCCCAAAGAGCGACTTACCTCACTGTACCACAATATTCACCCCCCTTTTTTAATCTTAAAAGAATCCTTTATGGGGCCAGCATTGTGGTATATCAGGTTAAGCCACCACCTGTGATGTTGGCATCACAGTGGGCACTGATTCAGGTTCAAGCTGCTCCACTTCCAGTCCCGCTCTGCGCTAAAGCACCTAGGAAAAGCAGCCCAAGTTCTTAGACGCCTGTACCCACATGAAAGACCAAGACGAAACTCCTGGCTCCTAGCTTTGGGCCTTTTAGAGAGTGAACCACTGATATCTATCTAGTTAGCTGTATCTGTGCAACTCTGCCTTTTGAATAAATAAATATTTTAAAACATAAGAAAAAGAATCTTTTGAGACAGTTGCCCCTGCTGTTAAAGGCCTGCCTCTTAAATGGTGTAACTTATTTTCCAACTACAGATCTGTAGTGCTCAGGCCCATTTTAAACATTATAAGAAAGTTTTATTTTTGGAGGGAAATCAGAATGAAGTTATTAAAATAAAGAAGTCTGTGCCTGTAGTTCTTTGCAGTTACTCTTAGCCCAGGCGTGTAGCCGTTCAGCTGGTCTGGTCAGTGATTGCCTACAGTGCAGCTACTGATGAGTCGTTAAAAATCGAGAATGCTGCAGGAGGGTTTGCACTGGGTTTGATCATTTTGAGGTGTTCTGGCATTTAAACGATGTACACCTGCTGTTGCTTGCAGCTTTTCCAGGCTAAGTCTGGAAAAATCAATCCACACGTCCATGTGGAATATGAATGGAATCTTCGACAGGAGGAGATGGATGAAAGTGATGATGATCTGGACGACAAAGTGAGTGGAAACGATCGCCCCTGGTTGTTCTGCACTCCGGGATAAAGATCCTTTGGGGGAGGAGAGAGGGGCTGGGGCGATTGGTTTTGGTAGCAGGACCGTTTTCACTGCTGAGTCTTTAGTCCTTGTTGGCTACCCAATAGCAGCTGTTACCCAGGACTGTCCAAAGAAACAACTCATAGGATAGAGAAATTTTGTTTTTAAGGAATTGGCACAGTGGTGGAGTCTGATAATCCCAGTCTCAGGATAGTTTCAGCTAATCTGGCTCCTCTTTGAAATCTTCCATTTTTTTCCCCTCAAACCCCCCAATTAACTGTATGAGGCCTACTTAAGTTGGGGTGAGTTGTTCTCTTTACTCAAAACATAGTAGCAATTGCATCTGAAAACTGCCTTTCAGCATGATCAGGGTGGTGATGGACCACACACTTGGACCCTATAGCCTAGCTAAGTTGATGCGTGATGTGTAAGACTGGCCTTCAAAGTAAATCATTAATTAAGGAGATCGCTTATTGAGTACTAAGTGTGGACTAGCCACTTGTCCTGTCTCAGCTCATCTTCACTGTAAGCTATAAGGGGCATTGCTATTGTTCCCATTTTACGGAAGACAGAAGTTAACGTACAGTAAGAGCTTGCTTAGCAGCTTACCTGGGGAGTGAGAGCCATCGGAGACAGTCCTGGGGAGCAAACCCAGTTCTCCATAGGCAGTTCTTAACTCTGTCTTAAATGTGTCTTTAGTAAATATATATTGGGCAGTTCCTCTGTGTAGGACATAAGGAATGGTCAGATGAGAAGGTTCTAAAAAGATTCACTATTTTTAAGAGACTTATTGAGAAACCAAAGTCAGAGGGAAGTTTCTTTGCCAAAGACATGGGGAAGAATCCATCCTTGTAGGGAGCAGGAGCAGCGCATGCCCAGACCAGGGGTGACAGTACATCCTGGCTGACGGAGGAAAGGGGAGAGAGGTGCCAGTGGGAGATGTATTCGCCTGGCTGGCTGGCTGGCTGGCTGGCGGAGGGGAGGCAGGAGGCTGCCCCATGAAATCTGACAGGACAGCTCAGGAAGAGCCTGATGGACCTGGTGGAGCCTCTTGGCTTCTGTCCAGACTGTCAGAACCCAAGAGAGGAGCCAGTGTCCACCAGCTCTGGCTGTAGTTTGAGAAACAGGCCCAGACAACAAGTGCTGCAGTGGCAGCCCTGAGCGCCTGCCATAGGGCTGGGCCCGAGAGGCATCTGCAGGGGATCTGTGCAGGGCCCAGGGGCTCCAGCTGACCCTGCAGTTTCTAACTTGGCCAGCTGACCGGGTACTGATGCCATCACAACATGTGCTTAGCTCAGCAACACCCCACAGGCTGTTCAGATTATCTTGGAATCCAAGGGGTTGGGTTGAATTCATAGATCTGTGAGGCCTCAGAATGTAGGTGGCAGTCAAGCCTTGGGTGAGCTACATCTAAGAGGATATGAAATGAGGAGAGAGGTGAAGATTGAGAACTTAAATATTAAATGCTTGAACTGCTGAAGTGTTGATGAAATTGTGCAGGAAAAACTGCCTGCTAACTAGAGGTTAGATCTATGACCTTGCACTGTGCTTTTGAGTACTGCTGCAGATCCCCGACCCGTGTTTGAACAGTGTGATTGCTAGTAATGATGAGCAGTAGCAGTGGCTGACCTCATACAGCACGGAGAGCCACAGAAGCCTGGTGACCACCTGAGCCCTCCCTGCAGAAGTCGCCACTAAGCCTTAGGCACCCCTTGGTTATTATGTCACCCACTCTTATCTCTGCCAGCCAAGTCCTGTCAAGAAAGAGCGCTCACCCAGGCCACAGAGCTTCTGCCACTCCTCCAGCCTTTCCCCACAGGACAAGCTGACACTGCCTGGCTTCAGCACTCCACGGGACAAACAGCGGCTCTCCTACGGAGCCTTCACCAACCAGATCTTCATGTCCACGAGCACAGACTCGCCCACATCACCAACTGCAGAGGCGCCCCCTCTGCCTCCCAGAAACGCCGGGAAAGGTACGGGCTTCGAGGGCTTTGGGGCTCCATCCTCAGAGCTGGTGGTCTGCCCAGCTTTGAGGTAAGGACTGCATGGTGTATTCAATACAGCTTGAAATAGGGACCTTGCTATTTGCCACAAACCAGCAGAAGGACCCGGTGTGTACATGAGCACTCTTGTGCATCACCTTGTGTTAGCCTCACAACAGAACCTTTTTGCAGAAGGGGCAACTAAGTTCAAAAAGGGAAAGTGACTTGCCCAAGGTCACGAAGCTAGTGTGTAGGATTGAGATTCAACCCAATGTCTGTATGGCTCTAGGTTGGTGCCAGTTCCATAGTTTTAATAATATAGGATGAAATTTTAGTGCTGGTTTTAAAAAAAAAGTTTCTTGTCTGCACTTAGATACCTCTCCCCTGAGGAGGATTGTTGTTTTGCTAGCAGCAGTTAATAGTAACGCACTTAGGTGAGATGTTGCCCAGAATGTCAGGGGTATTGTACTTCTGGCATCAAGCATAGAAGAGGACTGTGGTTTAGAGATCGGGCAGAATAACCTGCCTAAAGTTGTCTGTTACTGGGATTGCAATCCAGGTTTTTTGTGAACAGCGTGCCCATTCCTGTACTCTGTAATGAAGATTGCTCTTCCACGAGGCACTGCCTGGGGAAGACTTAGCCAAAGAGGGTGGTTATTGCTGTGTGTGCTTCGTGGGGCTAATACTTCAGACTAATGGGCCTTTTCCCTGCACCTTCTTTCTTGTCCTTTATGCCCTGTCCACAGCTCACAAAAACGGTGGGCTCCCACCTCTACAGGGTCACATGGAGGCACATAAATGACAACATTAAAGGTCACACCAGCCAGGCAGATAATTGACAGGTAGCCGGAACTGTGGCTTTACCAGTGAACCCGAGCCGGGTTCTGCATGTGTGCTCAGTTCAGACCCACCACAGGTTTCAAGCGCCTCTCCCATACAATGCTGTGCCTATGTGAATCACACTGGGGCTATTTTCTGAGAAATGTAAGCTTTATTCAGAACAGTGTTTTATCAGAACTGATTCTCCATTGAAATGGTGTTATCAATGGGAGCTGTGTTCTTAGAGAGGAGACCCCAAATGTCCCCATAGATCACAAGCAATGGAGAAATTGAAGATAAAAAGTGACCTTGGCAGTAGCGCACATATGATCCCGAGGGTTTACCCACTGGCAGCGTCTTCCCATTGCATCTGTGATGCTGTAGTGTGCTGCTGCACAGGCGTAGTACAGCAGGGTTGTGATGGAGCTCCCCTATGGGTTGGAAGAACCCCCATCCCAAGAGCAGTGACTGAAAGAGCAGTGTGAGACCGTCAGGCCAAGAAGATGGTGGAAGGAGTAGCTGCAATGTCCCGTGTTCTGTGACTGTGGCCACCAGCGACCTGACAGATGTGGCCTGCACCTGCTGAGACCCTCCGTTCCCACTGAGACTCTTGACAGTGGTTCTCAGGCCAAGGGACCCCTCACCTTTCATCACCCTCCGCTGTAACTTTATCTTGAGAGGCCACAGAACCTCATAAAATACTCCATCTGACCCAGTGCCAAGTGCCTCTCTCCTGCCTTAAATAAATTCTGACCAGCTCTTTACCCAAGACCCAGCATACAAAGACTAAATTTATTTAGTAACCCAGCTGCTGCAACAAGTGCTGAGAGACTTGGCCATAGCAACTGTGGTCAGCTAAGGATAGACTGCTCTGCCCACTCCTCCTGCCAAAAAAACAAAAAAAAAAATCTTCCCTACAAAAATAAGAGGGTTCTTTTGGCTGTTCATAGCTGGACATCAGGTTTGCAGAGTCGTCTATCCACCAGGGAGGCGTAAGGGACACAGCCTCCCCAGGATTTCCTTAAGAGATTTGAAATGTAAGATCTAGTGCAGCTCCCAAGGCCTTACATTGGAAACACTGATAATGTTTAGAATGGAGCTCTTAGAAGACATTGTTAAAGGTCAGCTGATGCTGTGTGCAGAGATAATTCTTCTCTGTTTTGTGGTCCCTGCTCTTTTTTTCATTCTGTCCTGTTCACTGGTAGGAGCATTTGCATGAAAACAAGGCTGTCTTGAATCTGTCCTCCGGGCCGCTCCTTCTCCAGGGCAAGATGAGCAGAGGTCTTTCATTAGCGGCAGGAACCATTTCCACAACTGGATCTCAGGCTCTGCAGCATGGCAGCTTCCGGCTGCCGTGTCTCCCCAACAAACAGTAGGAAGAATTCTTCTGACCCAGCCCAGGCGAGAGGATTTTTAAGAAACCCCAGCTGCCTTATCAAAATTCAGGAAGTTTTAACCTAAATGCTGTCAAGCAAAGCCCCCTTGTGCCTGAGTGTCCCACACCAGTCAGTCTCAGAAGAATCCAGCAATTCAAAATCCAAAGTTCACTATCCTAGCCTCTACAAAAATATTTTGCTGCCTAACACTTCTTTAGATGGATGATCCAGAAAGATTAAATCAAAGCTCTGAAATTAGTGCAAGTAGCACATGTGGCTGCCTTGTGATTAGCAGTCCCCAGCCTGCTCTTTTTTTTAAGATTGATTTATTGATTGATTGATTTGAAACTCAGCTACACAGAGAAAGAAAGAGCTCTTCTATCTGCTGGTTCACTTCCCAAATAGTGGTAACAGCCAGGATTGGGCCAGCCTGAAGCCAGGAGCCAGGAGTCTTCTCCCAATTTCTCACGTGGGTTCAGACACCCAACACTTGGTCATCTTCCACTACCTTCCCAGGCACATTAGCCAGGAGCTGGATCACTAGTGGAATAGTGGGACATGCACCTGTCCATATGGAATGCCAGCATGACAAGCATCATCTCTATCCGCTTTGCTGCAGTGCCAGTCCCCAAGCCCCTTCTTTATTAACACTAGAAATTCTTCAGATTGGCCAAGATCAGTTTTTTATCTTTAAGGTAAAAATAATGCTGTGGATCTCAAATGTTTTTTTTTCTCTCTTGGAAGAATACTGAAAAGACTAACAGCTTGTGGTACATTATAAATAGGGAAACTGAGCCTTCAGATCACATGGGATGATGAAATGGGCCTTCAGGCTTGTCAAATGACATCTAGTGTCTGCTTTTCCGTTTTGATGAAGATGGCACATCTCTATCTTGCCTGCCTTATGGAACTGTCTTAAGGATCTAACAAGCAGTGTGAGGGGGCGGTCAAAATGTTGTGGAGAACAGAATTAGAAGACAAGTTTGTTTAGGTGCGAAAAGATTTTGAAACCCATGCTATTTTTTCTGTCATTCACATTTTCCATGTCCACACAATGCTATAATACTTTTCCCACAAAAAAAGGTGCTTAAAAACAATGTTTATGATTGGTCACTTTATTTGATTTCACTGTTTCTAAATAATGTTAACCTATAAACTGACTTTTGCCCCATTGCAGATCTTCAAAAATTTGTACCTGACATGGAGTCACTAGTTCACATGTAATTTTTGTGGGGATTAAATGAGAAAGGTTTCACTAGCATCTACGTCTTAGTGTTCCCTGGAGATAACTACTGCGGACATCGATTGCACTACAACTCCCCAGCTTTTAAAAACAAATCGTTTGGAAGCAGGGGCTAGAGTAGGGTCACCCAAGACTGCTGAATTCACAAGAGCTGTAAATAGCGAGACCCAGCACTTGGTAGGTCCCTTACTCAGCTGAAGAATTTGCTAGGTAAATGAATGATAAATCTAATTCCAACAAGCTGATTCAGTGTATTTAAAAGAACTAACTTTGCATGCTTTTGAATATACAAATGGCCAATACACCGTTTACAAGTTATTCCCATCTATTCATGAAATCAGGACCCTGGACTCAGACATAATATAGCCCCTCTGAGTGGTATGCCCAGACCTGTAACTGTTAACCCCACATTGTATATCTTCAGACTTCCTTCCACAAACAGGCTCTGACTCTGGTCTGATAAACCTAGTAGACAAGTTTGCATAAGAGCAGCATAATGCCTGGTGTTCTTAGTGGATACTTGAAGGCTCAGTGCCTTTCAGAACATCCAGCCACATGCTACCCTTGCCGTAAGTCTCAGTGAAGTGACTGACTGCACTTATCAAAGAGTATAATTTGAGAGTAATAGCTATCTAAGATCAGTCTGTGTCAAAGCCAACTGTGGCTCCTTAGGCAGTGGGGATCCCAGGTAAAACTTCTTAGGCTTCACTGTTATCTCCTCCCAAGGAGCTTTGCCTGGTGTCCCAAGAAAGGCTATGACTGCATACACGTATGGGCTAATACAGCCCCTATACTTGTCTCATTTTAACATTTAGCTGATTTTGCTGAGTTTAAGGGTCATTATCTGAACACAAGGATTGTGTACTTTGCTTAGAAGAGGTGAAATAATGTTTGTGAGGTGACTGGTGCATAGCAAGCAGTCAGCAAACACAAGTTTGTGTGATCCCCCTGCACACATCCGTTTCAGCAAAGACTAGGTCTTGGGAGTACATAGGCCAGTGGAGAGGTAGCCCCTTAGAGAGCTGGCTCGGCTGAGGAGAGGACACAGTGGACTGTGCCACTGGGCTGGCAGAATGCACAGAACGGATGCAGCTTGCAGCTCTGTGGAGCTCATGGGAACTGCAGCTCACTCCCTCCCAGCTCCAAGACAGCTCTTAAGAGCAAGGGCCATAGCTGTGTGGACATCCGTGGCACTGTGGGTAGGGTGCTCATTGTTGCCCGTCAGAAACGTAAACAACAGAAAGCATCCGTGAGAGCATGTTCCAGAACCAGGTGGCCAAGTCGTGAGGGGGCACTCAAAAAGCCACACTGGATGCCCCAGGATGCGACTGTATAGGCTTGCTCAAAAAGTGTCTACTGAGTATTTGCCCAGTTATTGCCCAAACACAGCTGCATACATGTCTTAAACACCTTTACTCCAGCTCTCCTGGGAAGCCGTGGGGTAACTGAAAAGGGCAGAAAGGAGAATGTAGAGCAGGAATGGTGTCCTGCCACCAGGGAGAGGCGCCTGGAAAGGATTCAGACTCCCTTGGGCAGTGCTTTCCTGTCAGCAGTGGTGTTCATGTGGTGGTGACTTCATGGTGTCATTCTGTGACTCAGTGTACAGCTGTGGCACCAGCTGTTGGCCTGGGTCCATGTTGGGTTTATGTTTTACTATAGGAGGTTTTTGTGTAGTTTTGGCTTTTTTTTTAAATCAGTTTCCCTCAGTCTTTTTTCAGGCATTGCACATGCAACCCCTAAGCCTGGCCCAGAGTATCTGCGACTTTTGCTCAGGAGTGACCAGGTTCGGGCTCTCTAGCTAGACTGCCTGGCCACCAGCATGTGGCAAGGGAGAGCACAGGGTGTGTGAGTTACAGAGCTGAAGCTGAGCCTCTTGATTGTGATACCTCCAGTTAGCACAGAGACCTAAAGACAAATGAAAGTGGCCAGCCATAGCACTGCTGTACATGGGGGCCAGCCGGCCTGTGCTGACCGCAGTAGTGTTCAGCCCACTCCACTCTGGCTCAGGGTGCCTCTCTTTCCTCTGCTATGGAGAGTTCCTTCCTTTGACACTCAGTCCTTCTCTGTAACTATCCAGTGCTGTGTCTTCGTGTGCTTTTTAAAACAATTAACATACACTTTCCACTCCCTCAAGCTGTGTATTGTGCATGCCTGTAAGTCAGTTACGCGGCAAGAGTGAATGCAAGTGCTGTGTTGTGCAGCGTGGTGCCACTGGCATCATTAGCATACGGCACTCCTGAAGATTGCCGAGGGCTAGATAAGCATCCACACCACACGAAAAGAGAAAAGCATGTGAGGAAATTCTTATTTTTCATTAGTTTAATTTAGTCATTGCACAATGTATGTACATATTTCAAATGTTTTACCTAATGAATCTGTACAATTTTTTATTAGTTAAAAACACACATGGAAAGAAATCCGTTAGGCAATTATAATGAAGATTTTCATTTGTGTTGCCTACGGTTTTTCAGACGTAACCTGTACAGCAGGTTGGAATATATAAATTGGACAAGTTTTGCAAAAACTGTTAATGTTTCAAACTATCTTTCAGATCTTTTGTTGTTGTTGTTGTTCTTTTGAAATGTAAGACTTAAGATAATTTTCCAAACCATCTTCCAGGTCTTGCTCTTTTTCCCATTTATGGTTTCAAAGCTGTGTTTCTCTGGGTTTTCTCCTTCATTGGTGTACAAGAACATTACAAAAACATGCCTCATGACTTAGGCTATGAGTTATTTCTCTAGATGTGCACTAAGTGCCCAGAATGTGCCAGGTACTGGCACCAGCAGGTGCAGAATGAAAGGTAGCTTGAACTCTGCTGTGAGGAAGAGGGCATCTCATGCTGTGGAGCCTGGGCAGGGCTGAGTGCCAGGAGGGAGAAGCGGGGCACAGAAGGGTTCTGCGTGAGGCTGTGTTGAGGAGGCAGTGTGGAGAGAGAGCTCAGCTATGGCTCTGAATGTTCTCAACAGAGAGGACGTGATGCCATGCTGAGAAAGAAAAGCAGGCTGTTGTCCATGCAGAGGAAGCAAAGCAACCTTGAGCCAGCAGTAGAGGGGCCAGCCGGACTCAGGCACCCTCTCCCTGTGATGGGCCAGGTTTCTAACCTCTCTCTGGGCCCTGAGGCTTAGATCATAATGATAGACATAATATTTTACAAGGTAAATTGCAGAGGATGTGTTTAAACATTCCTTAGGTTTGGGACAGGTGTGTGCGGCTCAGTAAATGGTAGCTCTAGCTCTAGAAAACCCGGAACGAGAGGGAGAGCTGAAATCCATACTGGTTAGGATTTGAGGAGTGGATGTTTGGGGTTATATTTAGATGCAAGTGAATCATTCTCCAGAACATTTCGGGGGCTGAATAAAGAGAGATCTTGATTCTGTTCAGTGACATTTTCCCATACTCCTCTGTAGTCTGCACATACATTGTTTTCCCATAAGGTTGCTTTAGTGAACAGGGGAAAGTGTCAAAGACAGTTGCAGCTGAATCACTGGGCCCAGGCGTGTGGAGCAAGGGCAAGTCACCTCTGAGTGTGCCTCCCCGTTGACCAGTCCTGCCTGCTGCCACTCTCCAGAACTGCTTCCTCCTGGCTGAGCCAGCGCTTAGCTTTGTTTGCCATAAAACATGCCCTCTCTAGTGCTTTAAGGAATGCCTGCCAATTTCATGAGTTTTCTAAACTCTTTAAATCTTAGTAAATAAGTCTGCTTTCCTGAGACATAATGCATTTTTCAGCCTTAATTCATGTCCTGCCAACGAAGATTCTGTGGCATCTTCCTCTCTGTAGCTTCTGTTCAGTAAAGTAGGTACATGTGTGTATTTCCCAAATGCAAAATTACTTTATAATATTGACTACTCCTTTTCTCTTAACACTCTTCCTTCCAGCTTTTCCCCCTCCCCAGACTTTGATTCATCGATGGAGATACACTGCCTTTCTTGGAAATCATTAGCCTTTACAGTAGAAGTCGAGGCGGGTGTTTGACCTAACTGTTACGGCACCAGTATCCCATATCGCAGTGCCTGAGTTTGATTCCCAGTTTGGGTTCCTGCTAATACAGACCCTGTGAGGCAGTGGTGGTGATTGAGTACCCGAGTCCCCACTACCCTTATGGAAGACTTGCTTGAATTTCTGGCTTCCAACTTTGCAAGGATTTGGGAATAAGCCAGGAGGTTGGAATCGGCATCTCAATCCCTCCTTCTCTTTCCCCCACCTCTCTCCCTGCACTCCCCCCCAAATAAACAAACAGCAGTTTGTTGGAGGTATAAGTTTATTTGTTCCTGTACACATACATGCTTACTATACCTTGGGCCAGAGAAAATTTTGGCCCTAATGAGAGTTTCAGTGTAGTGGGAAAGTCAGGCGGGAAGACGCACATGGCAAGCCTGTCCTCAATAATAGCCAGGAAGGCAGGTGTGTAGCACTAACCCTGCTTCGGAACCCATGGCCACAGCATCCCTGAGACCACAATCACATCTTGTTCTGTGCATGTTGCCTTTCGCAGATTTTAAAGATATATTTCATTTTTATTGGAAAGTCAGATATACGGACAGGAAGAGAGACAGAGAGGAAGATCTTGTGTACAGTGATTCACTCCCCAAGCGGCTGCAACAGCTGGCCGGAGTTGAGCCAATCGGAGCCAGGAGCCTTTCCTGGGTCTCTACGCGGGTGCAGGGTCTCAAGGCCTTGGACCGTCCTCTGCTGTTTTCCCAGGCCACGAGCAGAGAGCTGGAAGGGAAGTGGAGCCGCCAGGATTAGGATAGGCCCCAGCGTGTGTAAGGTGAGGAGTTTAGCCGCTAGGCTACCTCACTGGGCCCCTTTGGCAGCATTTGTTTCCAGACAGGTGCGCTGCATCAGAAAGTCCCTAGGTGGCGATAAAGACGGACTCGCTAGAGAATCTCCCCATTTATTATCTATTACCCATGTATTTCCAAGAGGAAAATTACACTTCCTGAAACTGAACGCTTGTGGTCCTTTTCATCTTCCTGGGTGCCAAGTGCAGGAAACGCTGCTCTGGCCTTCAGGAATGAGCATCACCATTTGCTGGGATGACTACCCTGAAATATTTAGACACCTGTCTTGTCCCACTTGTGTCCTTGCACACTGTGTTACCTTGATCACACCAAGCCGCCTCTTTCTGGGTTGTAAAGTAGCAGCAATAATACCTAAGCCCACAGAAGTCCTAGGGTGGTAAGGAAAGCCAAGAGGAATAACATGTGCAAATTTATACAAGAGCAAGGCCATAGGAACAATCATCTTATTGTTAGAAAGAAAGAATAGTTCCAGTGCCTTGGATTACATAGGCTTTCATCATGTGTCATGTCAGGAGGACAAACAACAACTTCTATGCCAGTACTCCCTTAATCCTAAAGTGGAGTGTGTTTCTAGTAAAACTAACAGTATTTATTGCCAAGACTAACCTGTCTTTGAGAAATAATGGTTTCGGTCAGTGTTGGCAGCAATTAGCAATTAACAGTGGAAACTTATGTCGCCCAGGAAGGAGGCCAGCAGTAATTGAGCTTTTCTTTTAATACACAGAACGTAGAAAGCTCTTTTGGAGTCTTTCTGGAACATCAGGTATCTACTATTCGGTGTTAAACATTGGGTGTGGCAGTGTCCTTAGCTTTTTGTTTGTTTCTTTCCCTTTTTCTTTCCCACTCCCTAAATGTTTGCAGAAGCAAGTTGTCCACAAATCTGGTGCCAACATACCCCTGGTGTAATATTCCATAAAGAAATGCTTTTCAGTGTGCCCAGCAGCATGTTTGACCACTGTATAGTGTCACTTCAAATGGGAAAACAAAAAAAGCCCCAAGAACACATGTCCTACTCCCATAGCTGCTTTTAAAAACAAGATTCAGGTTTTTGTTTTGTTTTTGTTTTCTTAAAAAAAATTCAAAATGTCAACTTTTGCAGTAATGTTTTTTTGTGTGTATGTGAAATATCACTATCATTACTGCTACCTACCTGATCTTTGTTACTGGAGGAAGTTGAATCCTTTAAAAATATATACAGAGAGAAATAAATGTCTAATTTATATAATTTGTCCAGGCTTCCTATGCATTAGGTGGTTTATGATTTTTAGAATAATTTAGTACTGCAAAACTATTTTTGGATTTTTCCTTTCTTTACAGGTAACTCTTCACACTAGGTCCTTCACTATTTAGAAAAGTTTTTGTTTTTTCATTTTAGAAAAACTTCAGGCAGTTTATTCAAAGAGTTGTGGAGAGAAAAGTCCTATTCTGTGAACCTTTGCCTGCCCCAAGCTGTGGCCGTGGGAGGTGTAGCTTGTTCAGTGCTCGCTCTTTCTCTCTTGGTTGTGCTGGTACTGCTGTGAGGCTCCTTCCTCAGTAGATTTTGTGATGATTCCAGTGAGTTGTCAGCTTAAAATGTGTATGTGTTTTCTTTCCCCCATTGTACCTAAGTGATGATCTAAACCCATTAGCATTCTGTGTTGACCAGCATTTTGTGTCGTCCAAGCACACACTCAAATTCCCTTCATTGTAATTTGCCTTTTTTTTTTTTAAGCCAACATTTTCTTAAAACCTCGTATTTGTGAGCTGTTGGATTGATGGACTTGGCCTTGTCCAGCCGTTGACATTTGTCTCTGTGTGTTGTACCACATTTTAATGTCTGGAAGTAATTGCGTGCTGGTTGTTCTGTGTCTGACACTGGGATTAACCTTGCTGCCCCCATTCGATTTCCTTCCAGGTCCAACTGGCCCACCTTCAACACTCCCTCTAAGCACCCAGACCTCTAGTGGCAGCTCCACCCTATCCAAGAAGAGGCCTCCTCCCCCACCACCCGGACACAAGAGAACCCTGTCTGACCCTCCCAGCCCACTACCTCATGGGCCCCCAAACAAAGGCGCAGTTCCTTGGGGTAAGTTACCCAAAGTCAGGGCCAAAGCTGCCCAGGGCCAGGCAGTGCATGGGACTCCACTGGGCAGTGGATAATAGCACATGCAGGCAATGAGCAGACCACACACATCTTGGATGAGGACTCTGATGCTTGTAATTAGACTACCTCTGAAGGCCCAAGAAATGATGTGAAGTATACTTAGAGCCATTGAAAGCTATCCACAGTTTGTAAGGTGCTGGACTTCCCTAAATCTCATTCAGTCAGAAAAGCAACTCTCTGTGGCGGATGTTGTCAGTCTTATTTACCAATAAGGACACAGGCTCAGAAAAGCCGAGTGATCTATTCTTGCAACAGCCAGAAGATCTTATAAAACCAGGTCATGGTTACCCTTCTCTCCCAAACACCCATGAAAGCCATCCCACTGAGCTTCTGCTGTGGCCTGCCGGAGCCTGGGTAGCCTCCAGGAGCCAGTGTGGCCTGAGCAGGAGTCTGTGCGATCGAGGCCTTGGCCCCCATCCCCTCTGACGCGACTATGCCCTCCCCACAGATCTTCCCTCATTTCGTGGGTACCCCCTCCTGTCTCTCCTGAGGGCCTTCCGCTTGCTGGCATACAATGAAAACCTGCTTCCCTTTTATCCTTCCTGTGTCTATGTGGATGTTTGTCTCCCTGGCCCACCGCCTTCTCTCTTCCTTACTCATCTTCACACCATTTCCTCCGGGCCTCTGGTCCCCACTGAGAAGGTATTTGGGTACTGCGTCTCCCCACTGTCAGTGCCGTGACAGCAGAAACTTTGTCTGTCTTGTTCTAGCATGTGTTTGCAGAGCCTGGAATTGTGCCCAGCACACAACTGTTCAGTAAACACTTGTGAATAAGTAAACTTACCAAGAGTCAGCTAGTTTAATCTCTTCCATGACGTTGATCGCAAATGGCTCATTTCTACCTGCAAGGAGCATAATTTCCATCTTTACTGCTAGCTGTCAGCAGTTCCTGGGTCACCCTATCACAACTGATTTGCCTGGAATTGTTGATGAAACAATGTGCTGTTTTGCGTGGCTCATCAATTCCAAAGAGTTTCACGGCAGGAATTTTTTTTTTTTCCTGTTTCATTGTGCTTAACATTCTGTTAGGTAATTCAGCTAAATGCTTGTAAAGACCGCCAAAAAGCCTCTGCCAACTGTTCTGAATTTTTGGAGGAAAAAAAAAACATACTGTCCACTTGCAGGTTGGCACACCTGTCCACCACCTAGCCCAAATGCCACAGCGAGGGTGTGGGTGGGTGGCTGTGCACATGGGAGATGTGTCGGAGTATTTAGCTGTTCACTCGTTGATTCAGCTCATGTTGGAACCCACCTGTGTTGAGTGCTTGGGCGTTCTCAGTCCATACGCTCGCAGAGCTCATGCTCACCTGAGAGCAGTCAGACCCGGACACTGAAAATCTGTACTGTTTGCTCTCAGACAACCATGGTAAGTGAATACCATAGAAAACCTGTGGGTGTGCCCAGTAATAGGAAAGCTCGGGGAGGCCTCGCAGAGGAGGTGTTTCAGATGGCTTTTAAGGGATTCATCTGCAAGAGGAACAACCACGACAGTAATGATGGAGGCACGTGGGCACATGGCACGAAAGTCTGGACTGCCTGTGCCATGTGCAGTCCACATTCCTAGGCCTTGAGGAGTCCCCAAATCTTGTCAGAAGGAGTCTTTGTCTCCACAGTAACATTCCACTGAAAATCCTGTCCTATTTAGGTTTTCATGCAATTCACAAATTAGCATTTGTAAATTTCATGAAACTGTCCTCTTGTCTAGCTGATTTTATTTCTGTGTAAAATCTTATGTGATGTCTGTAAATCACTTTACATAGGCTCAAGCATTCCTCAAATAAATTTACCCAACTTCTATTTTCTGACAAACTTGTCATTTGTTTATTTTTTTTTGGAAGTCAGACATCCAGAGAGGAAGATCTTCCATTCATTGATTCACTCCCCAAGTGGCCACAAGGGCTGGAGCTGAGCCAGTCCGAAGCCAGGAGCCCGGAGCTTCCTCCAGGTCTCCCACATGGGTGCAGGGTCCCAAAGCATTGGGCCGTCCTCGACTGCTTTCCCAGGCCACAAGCAGGGAGCTGGAAGGGAAGTGGAGCCACCAAGATTAGAACTGGCGCCCTATGGGATCCCGGTGCGTTCAAGATGAGGATTTTAACTGCTAAGCCACCACACCAGACCCTCATCACTTTTTTGGATTCCTTTCTCATCACTAAGCAACATGACTGGTACCTGGCCTTTTCTTTCTCCCTATACTGATGGGATGCAGAACTTTTTTCACTGAGAAATAAGCCTGCTATTTCTTTGTAAAAGTTATATATATTTATGTACTATTATTAACATGCATATCAAGTTATTACCCATCAGAGACATCACCTGCCATCAAACCTGAAAAGGAAAAATCGAAGTCTGTCCTCAGTAGAAGGAGCGATTGTCTGTATGACGCAGACTCTGATGGTCAATCACAGACAAGGCTGAACACTCATTCTACACTTATCAAGGCTGTGCTTCATGCATGCAGTACACTTAAAACACACTTAGAGGGCCCAGCAGCTGGAGTCTATTGTTTGTCTATCTTGTGTGATCACTACTCGGTGAACCTGACCCCTGTTTCCTTCTGACATGGTATCCAGAAGCCAAAGCAGGGGCTGCCCATGAAGGTACATGCCAATCTCCAAGCCACATTTCTCCATGGTGCCTGTGGCTTCCATCTGTGCCCATCATTCCACTGCCTTTCTGTTCCCCTGCAGCTGTGGCCTTTCCTCAGCCCATGGTGATGAGGGCTCTTGGGCTGTCAGAAAGCGGGGTTGGGGGATGTAGCCGGCATCAAGACACAGTAGAGAAGCAGCTCTGAGCTCTCCCAAGCCGAGTAGCACCTAGCTGCCACACTGAGGTTCTGCACATTCCCAGACTCATTCCTTCCTCCAAATCTGATCATCGATTTTATCTTTTTTTTTTTTAAGATTTATTTATTTTTATTACAAAGATATACAGAGAGGAGGAGAGACAAAGAGGAAGATCTTCCATCTGATGATTCATTCCCCAAGTGAGCCGCAAAGGCCGGTGCTGCGCTGATCCAAAGCCAGGAACCAGGAACCTCTTCCGGGTCTCCCACGTGGGTGCAGGATCCCAAATCCTTGGGCCGTCCTCGACTGCTTTCCCAGGCCACAAGCAGGGAGCTGGATGGGAAGTGGAGCTGCTGGGACCTTAGCCGCTAGGCCACGCCGCCGGGCCCTTGATCATTGTTTTTCGGATGCCCTCAATGTGGAATAGCCTCTATATTCATTGTTTATGCTCATTCATTCCTCAAGACCTCATCTGCTGGGTCCTGCTTAGAAGACACCCTGCACTCCCGAATTATGTATCACACTCACACTTTGTCCTCCTCTGGCATGCAGGGCATCTCAGTGGGTCTGTTCCTGCACCTGTCATGCCTGGTTCATAACCTCCTAACCAGAGAACACACGGGTGTGTTCTCATCCGAAATACTGTCTGATGTGGCCCATAGTGCCATACGGCCTCATTCTAATCTCATCGGTACCACTTGATAGCCCTGCACCTTTCGCCAAGTATCCAGATTGTTCAGTATCACAGTTTTTTCAACTAAAAATGAAGCTAGTGTTAGCACCTAAAGAACCCCTAGAGTGAAGGTTAAAGGAAAAGGACACTAAAGCATGGGACCCAAGGAAAAGTCCCCAGTAAATGTCAGCTATTTTTTTCTTACTCTCCGCCTAGCATTTTGCTAGATGGTAGACACCTGAGGTAGAAACCGGCTTCCTGAAGCTGCTTAGAACAAGTCCCAAGGATTTGCAGTCTTAACATAGCAGAAATGGGGTGTTTGGCACAGCAGTTCAAGTCTCCACCTGGGATGCTCACATCCTGTATTGGAGTGCCTGGATTCAATTCCAGCCCCACTCCTGATCCCACTCCTGCTAGTGCAGACCCTGGGAGGCAGTGATGCTGGCTCGTGCAGTTGGGTTTCTGCCATGCATGCAAGACGCCTAGTTGCCAATTCTCAGTGCAAGTCACAGAAAGCATTTGGGAGATGAACCATAGTAAGATCTTTCTCATCCTCCCTCTCTCTCCATTTTCTCTGTCTGTCATTTTCTCTCTGCAGCCTCTTGCGTCCACCACAAGGAGGAAAGTTCACCTATCAAGGTTGGAAGCTTGTATGCTTGGTGCACTCTCCCACCTCTTTCCTGTTTCTGGTCTCCTTGGGCACCTCTGGGTCTCGGCTCATTTGTTGGCCATGACTGCCAGGTCCTGGCTCCACTGATGGTGCCACTCTGCTCTGTGCGTAGCCCAGCAGGCGGCGTCTCCACTCTCAGCACCATCTCATCCTTCTGCGGCATGGCGCCATGCGTGCAGCTCCAGTTCTGCCCAGGCAGGGATGGCCCCTGCAGGCTTTTCCCTGCCAGAATCCCAATGTCCCTCGTGCCCAAAATAGCACAGGCATCACATTGCTGCAGTCCCTCCTCTGTGATGAGAGCAGCCGTTTGTCTCAGGAGACTTCTCAGGCAGACTTTTGATAAGAAAATGAATAGGCCTCTGACTTCTGAAATTTCATTTCATTAAAACTTTCTCTGCTTTTTATAACCTACTTTATAACTGATGAGCATATTTTAAAACAGTGTAAGTGCTGAGGAAATGAGGACAGCAGAAGAGTAGAAGTAGCAGAGAAAGATGAACCCGGCATTATTATCTCTGTACAAAAGCATGTCAGGTCACGTTCAGTAGCCAGAAGTGGACCACAGATTTCTACTGCTCTCATCCTTTGGTCTTCAGAGGAACGTGTGCTGTGGCTGTTGGGGAGGCTGTAACACACATGGGCGAACATTTTGGAAAGCTTGGTTCTGAATCCGGATTCCGCCAATCCCTGCTCATTCACCTCTAGAAATCTTTTTTGTTCTTTATCTTTGACCACTGGGATACATTTGTGTTCAATGTAGAGCACCTAATAGATGAAAAAACTGTACCAGAAATGGGTTTACTTCTTGCGTTTCAGATGACCAGCTAGTACATAGCTTATAGGAATTAGTATTGCCTTGCCTGGGAGCCTGTGGGAAGAAACATCTTTTTCTTCGATTGGTAGCATATTTTCATGCCAGCTTCTCTCCTCACCTCAAACCTATTGCATGCACAGTTCTGGATGTTATAGTGTCTACTCCCATGTATAGCTTTCTTGCCCTGAACTAGGTCCTGTGGTACTTAAATTTGAACCTCAATAACCATCCTATAAAATAATGACTGTTATTGTCCCAGTCTGATGAGAAAATGGAAACACAGAGAAGCCAAGTAACTAACAGAGGATCACTAATGCAGTAACTTCAGAACTGGGGCTTGAACCCACTTCTGACTCCAGGAGCCATTGACACTGTTGCAGAGGACTCCCAGGACCTGCCAAGCCAAGGCACTACTCTCTTCACACAGGCTGGTGACCTGTATCCTCTGAGCATTATCAGTGGCCAAGAGTCTGAGCCTCCAGTTCCTCAGCTGCCTGTCTGGCCTCTATCCCCAGCTGTCATAACATACATCTGTGAGATACACCAAAGTTCTCATGTAAACTACACAGTGAGAAAACACACAACTGCTGCTATAGGATTCTCCTCTTTTACTATCATGTCAGATTTTTAGGATTTTTTAAAATATTTATTTATTTTTGTTTGAAAGGCAAGGTAGGGAATGAGAAGGCAAGATAGGGAATGAGACTTCCATACACTGATTCACTCCCCAGATAACTACAAGAGGCAGAAACCAGGATGCTAGTGCCTCCCAGTCTTGCCCTTGGGATCAGGGACCCAAGTACTTGAGTCATCCTTCATAGCCCTCTCAGGCACACCAACAGGAACCCATATCAGAAGCAGATCAGCCAGGGCTTGAACCAGCAGTGCACATAATGAACACTAGCACAAGGCAAAGGCCTAGCCTACCATGCCAAGGTACTGACCCCAATTTCCAGGATCTTTTCTAAGCCATGCTTTTCTTCCAAGGCCCACCAGGCGACCTTTGCCTAGCTCTCAGTCTGGTAGAATTTGTGTTTGCCATGCTGCCAACCTCACCACCACCCGGGTGTGAAGATTGACACTGTGGCAGGGAAGCTGATTAATTGGCACTGTGGGTCTTTCTTCAGCAAGGGCCTCCTTGCTGGTCTGTGCCAACATTATGCTAGAAGTGAAGTGGAAAGATGAAGGAGCAGTGTCTCTGTCGTTGAGGTGTCCACTTGCTCAGGAAGTCCATGTGGTTAGATTCCATCAAAGATCCATGAGTGAAGAGTACCGTTTGCTTCCTGTTTTCTGTGGGCTAGCACCACATCACACCCGCAGCGTATTTTGTTAATGCCCCCATGCATGTGTTATGGCTCCTGTTGCTAACACCATGGTGCAGCGGAGGGCAGCTTAGCGGAGGAAGCCACCACGCCACGTCATGCTCATCACTCAGCATCGCTGCAGCAAGAATCAGAACCAGTGTGGGCTGGCTCCCAAATCCACATTCAGCCACCCCTCAAGAAGGAGGCGAATTCTGAGGTCTTGGGAGAGCTTCATGGAAGGTTGCAAAGGATTTCACCAAGAATGAATGGGAAAAGCGTTACTGAGGGAATGAACAGAAAAGGCACGGTTAAGAGGATCGTGGAAACATTGTCTCTGGAGAATGGACACACCAAGTGGGCAGACAGGAGGGCAGACAGTGAGGACTCTGGACAGCTGGGCCTATGTGTGGTGGGCAGCCACACCGTCTTGGCCTGATGATTCTTCTGTTTGGCATCACAGTGACCACGCAGAGCTGGGGCTTCAGCAGCCTCGCTGGTGTCAGCTGCACTCAGGCACCGTTGGGTCGCTGTGTTCTACCTGGGAAGGGAATCAGCAAATGCAGCAGCTTATTCCTCCAAACATTTTGGCTGTTAGGGCTCAATTATGTCTAAATGTATGAGAATTGATTTCCAGTTCTGGAGACTCAATTTTAAGCATAGAAGAAGTACCTGCCTTGAAGGCCATCCCAGCTCAGTGGATTTCACAAAATTTAACTGAGTTCTCAGATACTAAGTTATGAACTCATGGGGCTAAGTTGATAGAAGAATATCTTATGAAAAATTAAGCAAAAATAATTTGGAGGTCTTTGGACGAGGTAATGCCACATTAGTTTGTTCCTTCCTGTGAGGATATCCCGGAGTTACAGAATATTCTGTCTAGGAAGTCCGGTCCTAACCTGCCTGCCAGCCTTCCCAGCTGAGTATGTTCAGTGGGCCCAGGAGGCAAGAGAGTTCAGAGAACAGACCCTGAAAGTATGATCTGAGCCTTCCCAGTCACTTCACCTTGGGCAAGTTATTTTCTTCATAAACTTGCATAGCGTGTGCGAGTGGTTCTTACCTATCTCCTGAACGTGATGACTTCTGAGTTACTGAGCACCGTACCTTGTTCATGGGAAGAGCTCAGGAAACAGCTCTTGCTGTTGCTGAAATGACGTCGGTGTTACTGCCAGGGACGTCGGGCCTTCGTGCGGGACACACAAATCTGTGACCAGGACGCAGCATCTCTCTTGCTGGCAGAACCTGTGGCCATTCATGCACCAGACTCGCTTCCTTGTCCTTTGACGGGGAGCAGTGGTGCCGGTCTCGGCTGCTGGGATGTGGAGCAGACTGTGCACTGTTGGTGCCATTGAGCAGAAATGTTGTGTAGTGGAAGGATTTGTGCTGTTCTTTTCCTCATCCCTGTCTTCTGTTGTTTCTGAGCTGCTCAGCCAGCCCTTCCTCACAGGAGAACTCTTCTGCCAAAAGAAGAGAATGCTTGGAGTTTGCAGAGCAGTCGCTGGAAGGGCAAGAACTAGAGCCCAAGCAGGCTCCTGCCCATTCCCACACAGGCCCTGCTGAGTACCTGGCAGCTTGGGGCCGCAGCAGTGCCCTGCATCCGCCCTGCTGTGAGTGGGCAGCAGGCAGCTCCACTTTCCTCTAACCAGTCTTTGAGCCTCTGAACAAGGTGCCCTTACACTTATCTGCCTCTGCTTTTCCTGTTCCCCCAGTTCTCCCAGCTACAATGTTCAACTGTTTGGGTGCCGTGTCCCCTAGGGACATTGTGTGCTATTTCCACTCCATTTTCACAGCAACTCACCTGACTCAGCATTCATTTAATGCTACATTGCCAGTAGAGTTCATTATAAATCTCCCAGGCAGAACTTCAGCTGCGGGAGCAGTGACGTTTTGCTTTATGCCTCCCGCCCCACATCATGCCTTGCTCATAACGGGTGCGTAAGCAGCATGCATGCTCAAGCATGAGCGGGTCAGTGACTGCGGCCTTGCCAGCAGGTCACCAGTTATCCCTACTGTGTTTCTCACTGGTTGGTAGAAGGTAGTCTCCCAACACGAGACTCACTAGGTGAGTTGGAGGTATTTCTGGTTTTCTGTCCCCAGGCTAAGGACAAGCAGTGTGGGCCAGTGGTTCAGCAGCAGGTCCTGAGTTCTCAGCGGCCTTGCCAGGCTGCATGCTGCTTTGACACATTCCTCTTCCAGCAGTAAAAGCCTTGTGCAAGCCCAGAACAGGGCTGAAGTGAGTTTTGGTTTCATGCCAGAAATGAACAGGAGCCTGAGGAGTGCCTGTCTCTTTGTCACACCCATGTATCCCATGTCACAAATGCAACTTCTCACCTGTCGTTTTCCTCATAGGAAACGATGTGGGCTCCTCATCTTCAAGTAAGACTGCAAACAAGTTTGAAGGGCTCTCTCAGCAGTCAAGGTAAGTAGCCCTTGCAAGGTCAAGCTCCTGCCTGCAGTGGGCATGGCTGTTGGTGACTCTGCCAGTGTGACTCGAAATGTGGGCTGCTGGCTGTGGGAAAGCAGGCATTGATGCTCAGCTTGTGCTTGCATCTCACAGCTGAGTTAGGGCAGCACAACTCCACCCTTGCCATGGTAGGGGACACCTGCCACCTCCCTGATGGTCACAGAGTCACACAGTGTCCTTCCGCAAGGTGCCTGTCAGAACAAGTTCTTCTGGTTAGTTTTTATGTTTTCAGAAATCTTACAGCTCCTACAGACTTGGGAATGAAAATACATACTCAGAGCAAGCCTGATGTAATAACCCAGAGATTTCCAAACACTGGATGTTTGAACCTTCCTAGGTTCTCCAGGCAGAAGACTTGCTTTGCGCTGGGCTGGAAAGCTGTGTCTCCCTGTAGGACTCTACAGAGAGCTCTGAGAAAAACCAAAGGGTTTTTCTCTAGAGGCATGACCTGAGATTAGGACACAGAAAGTCATTTCCAGACCCAAAGCCCGCTGGTGTAGAGGGGTTGCTTTCCAGTGTTTGCTGTAGGTGGAAAATCAGAACTTCATGTCCTTCAGTGGCCGCTGTCTCCTGTAAGCTATACAGCCCTGGGAGGCAGACCCGTTTGTGTCGTCTTGACTCCTACAAGATGAGGAAACGAAAGCCCACAGAGTGGCTGTCTGGGCCCCAGTCCTCCTCGCCTCGCATTCCCTTTCCTCCCCGCATACTGCCTTTTAGGCCTCCCTCGGTCCTGCAGCTGAAGTTTAGGCCACCTGCTTCCAGAGTGGGCCGAGAGTCTGATACAGAAGGCATCTGTATTGTGTTGTTAAAGGAGATCAAGCTGGGGGGAACTCGGTGATTTGTCGAATTTTCCTTCCCCTGCCCACGCACAAGCTTGCACACAGGCACACGTGTGTACATGTACGTGCAGTGCCACCAGCAGCAGTGGCCTCATGTTCCTTGCAGATAGGCAAAGCCCTGAGTGCAAGCTGATGGATTGAGAGCCTCCTGTGTAAGGAAGTTCTGAATCTGTAGGCCCTGGCATGCAGGATGTGACCAAGCACCAGTGGCGTGCTCACACTCACTGAGCTCCCCTGGGAAGAAGCTGCGGCTGTGCCACCAGAACCCAGGCGCTCTCTTCTTGGCTGCTAGTGTAATGTAGGGGCTTTGCCACAGGCCTGGCTTCCTCCATGCACCATGGCTGGGAGGATTCCCAGGGAGCTCTGAAAGAGACCCCTGTGAGCTTTGGAGGGTCAGGATAGGAGAGGGGAACACATGCATCTCCCCCCACCCTTTATTTTTTTCAGCTTTTATGGTGGGCACGGCCTTGTCTTTTTCCATTAAATCCAATTAAGGTAGAAACTGTAGTCAAAAGTGCCAGCGCTTAGGCCATCCAAGGGCACAGACCCAGAGACTAAAAAGGTTCTTAGTGGACCTGGGTCACACAGCTTGGCTGCCACCTTTTCAGGGGTACACTACCCCTGGCTGCTGCTAAAGGGAAAGTGCAGTATGCCACGGCTGCCACCTTTGATTACAGACACTGCATGTGTGGTAAGACTTCCTTTCCTGGGGCTTGGGCGTTTGTTCCCCTACTCCTGGACACGCCTGACAGCCACAGCCTGAGCGAGCCTGGAGACCTGAAAACACAAGAGCAGTGGTGAGCTTTGGCACAGGGGAGGAAGCGAGGGCTCTGCCCCTCCATCCCCACACCAGGGCTGAGCTGGCATGGCCACCACTGAGCAGCCTGGACCACCTGTCAGCCACTTGTCTCCCTTTGTGCGTGCCCTGCCTTAAAATGGGCTCAGAGGGCTGGCTGTGATGATGGGGGAAAGGGGTTCCTTCTGGGCAGGGCCAGTAAGTATTTTCATAAACTTTAATCTCTGGGAAAAACTTGAAAGAAGAAAGCTTTGGCTTTGTCATTAATAGGCTTTGCTTTTGCCATCCTTTTCATGTTCCTCCCAGAGGAGAAATATGGAAGATAGAAATTCTTTCATTAAAGACATTTTGAAAAGTTTTTTTTTTAAGATTTATTTATTTTTATTTCAAAGTCAAATTTACAGAGAGAAGGAGAAGCAAGGAGAAAGATCTTCATCTGCTGGTTCACTCCACAAGTGGCCAGAGCAGAGCCGATCTGGAGCCAGGAGCTTCTTCTGGGTCTCCCACGCGGGTGCAGGGTCCCAAGGCTTTGGGCCATCCTTAACTGCTTTCCCAGGCCACAAGCAGGGAGCGGGGGCTGGATGGAAAGTGGAGCAGCCAGAATTAGAATTTCATCTAGTACATGCAAGTCAAGGACCCTAGCCACTGGGCTGTCACACCGAGCCCTGGAAAGATTCTTTAAGTAATTCTGTAAATGTCGTGGATTTCTTTATATTACTAATGATATGACAGATCTTTTCGATCCTAAGTGATTCTTCTTTATTAATCAGCACCAGTTCTGCAAAGACTGCCCTTGGCCCAAGAGTACTTCCTAAACTACCTCAGAAAGGTAAGAGTCCTCTTTGCTCACGCTCACATGTGATCAAGTGTCACTACACCTTCCAAGCGCATGAGATCTTCATCTCCTGTTCACTGATCAGTGCTTAGAGCAACACCTGGCATCTAGTGGCCACTCAGTAAATACTTGTGAGCAAAGAGAGGTATTCATAAACCCAAGTTCGGTACATGGCCGTACTTTCCTTTTAAAACGTAAACACTTGTTCAGAAGGCAGATTCCTGTGATTCCCTGGAGTCACCATCTGTCAAGTAAATACAAGAGACCCTGGAGCCAGTGCCAGCTCTGCCACTTGGTAGCTCTGAAGCCTTAGACCACTGGCCATGTGGCCTCCCAAGTCTCAGGTTCCTGCTCTAGAGACTGAAGTAATAACACCTGCTGTACTGTGTAAGGTTTGTGAGGACCGAGGAAAGTCATGCTTCAATAGGCCCTTGGAGCTGGGTGGCAGAGGACTCCATTCTGCGACAGCCCCTGCACTTGGAAGGGGGTGGGACAATGCCTAGGCCTTGGAAGGACAGCGGGGTAAACCCCGAAGACACTGGGGCGTGCACCGCATTTTAATCCTGGTCGAGCTTTCTGTGTGCAAAACCAAAAGCGCAGTCTTCTTGTGGTGTCCCCACTGTTCTGTGGTGGTACGTTCAGAGGCACACAGTTCCTTAGCCCCTCACCATGACCCTGTAAGGCAGCAGGGCCCACGTTAGGTACAGTAGGGCCAACAGGAGACTTACAGGGTGGCTCTGTGCCTTGTCAGTGCTGACAGCAAGACCTCTGACCTCATTTGAGTCAGAGTCAGTGTTGGGTGGATAGCTGAAAGCCATGCCTCTTCAAAGTTCTCCAGTCAGGTGACGTATTGGGAAGGTCATGGTCTGGTCAGGTGGGGCCAGACCCCTGTGCAGGAACACAAGGAAGCCCCGGCATGGCTGACTCACTCTCTCAGCAGAATGCAAGGCTTCCCCAAGGTTGCCAAGTGACTGTGCTTGGTCTTGGTGACTGCCCAGTTACCCTGATCTCAGAGGTGGTTGAGACAAACTGCCTGGATGTGCCCCTTCTACAGTCTGCCTCAGAGTCTGCCCTGTGTCACTCATACGTGTCGTTGAATCCCTCCACCTGTGCTTCCAGCCTGCTGAGACAACAATGCCCAGGCCCCTCTGGTACCCTCCATGCTGCTGACACCTACTCACTGTCCTCCATTCATCAGCCTCTGTTCCCTGGCATCAGCCCATCACCAAAACTACCACCTAATTTCTCCCTCATCTTCCACCCCTCCTGCACTGTGCCCTGCTTGCTGGACTTAGATCCATTGGCTGGCTGTGGCTGGGAGCAGCATCCAGTTAAGGTGGTAGGCTTGTCTCCCTGTCCACCAGCCTCATAGCATGCTCTTGTGCTCCTGACGGTCCGGGCGCATGCCCTCCCAGCCCACCCCTTCACACAATTTCTCTGCTTAGGAGGACTTGACTTCTGCGTTCTCAGTGAGTCAGCACAGGGAGACCCCACCTGCCACACCCTCCCTCGCTGTTGTGTGTGTCCTCTGAAGACAGAGCTCCCAGCCTGGCTCATGTCCAACCTCCCCATTGTTCTACCCCAGTTCTGCTCTTGAACTGTTTGAAATTTCTCATAATAAACATGTACAGAGGGTACTTTGAAAAGTTCATGGGAAATACAATAATTGATTTGTTTTGATACACAAAAAGGTGTCAAATCCACACATACAAAAGATATGCCAAGTGTTCATGGAAAATACATATTATGAAAAAATTATACATGGTTTTCGGGTTTTTTTGCATCAGAAGAATCTTTTAATTTCTTTCCCCATAAACTTTTTTTAATATAAAAAATTTGCTTTTGTAATTTGAAAGGCAAAAAGAGACAGGGGAAGTTCCCATCTGCTGGTTCACTCCCCCGCAGGCCTGCCAGAGCTAGGGTGGGTGGGGCCAGGCCCGAGCAGGGAACTGGGAACCCAGTCCCAGTCCCCAGGTGGATGACAGGGGTCCAGTTACTTAGTCTGTGTCAGCAGGACCCGGACCCATCCCCTCCGACATGGCGTGTAGGTGTCTTAACTGGCAGCTTAATCACCAAGACAAGATGTCTTCTCCTTCCAGAAACTTTTTAAGGTATCCTCATCCAAAACTACCTCACAGCACATCATGGTAGCATCTTCCACCCTACCCAGAAACTCATCGCTCATCCGTAATACTTACCAGGTAGGCCCAGTCATTCTGTAGTAAAAGCCAGACGTCATTTTATACACATGTAATTTCGTTATCACACCTAAAAAAAAATCCTTGATATCATCTAATACTCAGTGCTCACATTTCTAATTATCTCAAAAATGTTGTTGTAAAACAGTTTTTGAATAAGGAGCAGACACTGAGGCCTATACATCACCATGTTCCTTCCATCATCTCCTTTGCTGGTAGACTGTTGAGGAACTGGCTAACTTGTCCTCACATGGGGTCCAGGCTGAGATTTGCTGCTTGCAGCCCCGGGGGTTAGATGAACGTGTTCCCCTGTGGTCCTGTCAGCTGGACCCTGGATCTGGATTGCTAAGCAGACACGGGCTCGGGCTTTGTAAAACCACCTCCGGAGACCTTCAGATGATCTGCTGTGAGGCCCAAAGCCAAGAGCCCCCTCCACCAGGCCAGCGGCCAGCGGCCAGCGGCCAGCGGCCAGCAGCCAGGTCTCGGCCTGCTCCTCCCCTGGCTCTCCATGGCTTCTGATGTTCTCCATTGCTCCCCCTGCCTGGCCATGTCCCCATTCGTCTCCACTGCACAGGTTCCTCCTCACCTCTGAACTCTCTGGCCATATCTTGGGGTGCTGCAGGTTGTGGTCCTAGGCAGCTTCTGCTCTGTGTGCCCTCATCATTCCAGATAACAGTTTGAATACAAGCTGCAGGTTCATCTCCTGGCTCACTCCTCCCAGGGTTCCCATCTCATCCCACCTAAGAGACCTTCCTACCCCACAGCCCACGTGTCCAGTTCCTGCAGATCCTTCTGCTTCTTCCTTTCACTGTGCTTAAAATATAGGTGTTCTCACCATGTCCTCCACAGTGACCCAGGCCTTGTTGGGACTGTTGGGGCTTCCTGCCTACTTGAAGGCTTCAGTCCTGTTACTGCTGTGTCACCAACAATCCAAGGCTTCCCTGTCTAAGTTCTTGCAGTGGCCCTGGCAGATTCATGTCTCACCAGGTGTGAAACCCACCACCTACGCCATCCTGCCTGGTTGTTCTAGCAGTGGCGCTTGCCTATAGCTTCCTTTGAGCAGCCCTCACCCCACTGTGGCTTCACAGCCTTTCCATTGCCTGCTTCTTCTGCCTACACCATTTCTGCCCTCCACCATGCCCTGAATACCAGCTTGGTGGAACCTTCTCCTCCTGCAGGTTTTGTGTAAATCTCACTGTTAGAGGTGTGACTGCCCCCTAGCCCCATCCAGTAACCACCCACCTCATGCTGGAGCATAGCCTCTCCCGTCCCCTGCTTTTCCTGTCTGCCCCGTCTGATATGCTTTGTGCATAGTGCTCACCCCTCTCTAAAACGTGAGCTTCCAGCAAGCAGGCAACTGACTTGTGTCCACTGCTGTGCCCTCAGTCCTGGCTCACACGCTGACAGATGCTGTGGAATGCTCATCCTTTGCTTAGCCCCAGCTGTTCCTGAACTAGGTTCGGTCATTGCTTGCTCTGTGTCTACAGGACCTTCTGTGACCTCTCTTGGAAGGTGAAGAAGTGGATTTTCACAGGGGAGGGGTATGGAGAGAGTGAGAAAGCTGGTGTCAGGAGGGGCCCCACCCCACCCCTTGTTCCCAGTGGAGGCCCAGCCAGCCTCACTCTGTCCCTGTAATAGGCCGGGGCTGATGCAGCCTGTCAGGATGGAGTGCAATCTGCTTTTTTTTTTTAACTTAAGCTGATTTTTTTAACACCATAAATCGGAAATATTTTTTGTGACATTAATTACGTGGCAGTGTAATTCGTATTGGCTGTGTTGTATTCCATTGTCTCAGCTGTCCCTTCTGCTCCACATTTAGATAGCTCACCATTTTTCATTGTAAATAGTGCTGTGCTGAACATCCTGGTACGTGGTGCATGACTTTGGTCATTTTTCAGGATACATTTTGCTGGAACTGATGTTGTGAGGTAAAGGAGCTTAAATATTTGGAGGGTTCCCAGTATCACAGTTTTTGTTCCCCTTCAAGCCTGGCTCCCGGCAAGACTTCCCAGCACTATCGCTCCAGGGAGTTCCCCAGCTTCCCCCAGTCCACACCACTGTGCAGTTCCTGCCTGCCTCAGAGTGTGGTTTGCCGAATTTCAGACTCCCAAGAAAGGAAGTCTGGTGGGTCCACTGGAGCCTTTTGAGCCAAGCCATGTCAGCTGGAACGCCAGGGCAGCCCATGAGCAGGTGTCGCTGCATGTGAGGTCTCAGAGGGATGCTGCTGCCCAGGCCAGGCCAGACACAAGAACAGCTCAGCACACCTTGTGAGAGCAGCTCACGCTGGGGTTTCTCACCCCTCCTCCTTCACTCCTCCTGCTCACTCCCTGCTTTCCTCTCTTTCTCCAAGAATGTCTTTGAGTGCATTTTACTTGAATGATAAAGCCTTCACTGGATTCAGACAGTGAGCCTTAGTCATCTCCTCATTGAACACACAGTGCCACAAGTCAGAGCTGCAGAGATTAATGAAAATAGACATCTTAGCCTGAAGGAATCTAGCGGATAATATTCCTCTCGTATAATCCTTGGCACCAAACCCTTTACCTGTACTAACTTGCACAATCTTTATGGCAACCCTAGGAGGTAGGGTTTCATCAGAGTATTGAGGCACTGCGAGGTTGTGTAGTTGGCACAGAGTCACACAGGTGGTAATTACTAGAGCCAGAACTAGAGACATCCAGGTGCACACTTTAAGGCAGTGCTCTCTCGGGGCTGTGCCTCTGCCAGGTGGCCACCTCCTCTGTTCACATGACCTCTCTGTACTGTTTCCCACAGTGGCACTAAGGAAAACAGATACCATCCATCATCTGTCCCTGGACAAAACCAGTGTCGCACCCGAAATCTTCCAGAAGCCGTCACAGGTGGCAGAGTTGCCACAAAAGACACCATCTGTAGACCTGTCCCTGAAGCCAGCAGAACTTCCCCCCAAGCCTGGAGAGCTGCCCCCCAAGCCCCAGTTGGGCGACCTGCCCCCCAAGCCCCAGCTCTCAGACTTGCCTCCAAAGCCACAGATGAAGGACCTGCCCCCCAAACCACAGCTGGGAGACCTGCTGGCAAAATCCCAGCCTGGGGATGTCTTAGCCAAGCCACCAGAAGTCACACAGAAGTCACACCCAGTGGATCTCTCCCCAAATCTGCAGTCCAGGGATACCATCCAAAAACAGGCATCTGAGGACTCTAACGACCTCATCACGCCCACTCTGCCAGAGACGCCGATACCACTGCCCAGAAAAATCAATACGGTGAGTGGGTGCTGAAGTTCAGACTTGCTGTTGAGTGTGAGTGGGGAGTATGTGTGCTGTGGCTTACACATTGCAAGTGCTTGCTCCCTGAGGGGCTGTGCTCTACGCCCACGGTCCAGCATCGTGGATGTGGGGCCTGGTGGTTGCTGACACGAGCTTCGGACTCCGTCACATAGGCTTCAAGATCGTGCTTCACTGCTTTCCATGGGCACACTTTGAAAAGTTCACGGAAAGTGGAATTAAAAGACAAGGTTATCTTGATGCCAAAAAAATACATATGAAAATTCACACATTTTTTTTTTCAAAACAGATATTCCTCATAAACTTTTTGAAGGTCTTGCATTTAACCTTGGCAGGCTAAGTCTTGTCCCTCAGTGTTGTTGAAGACAGAAAGGAGATCATGAACTTGCCCCCAGAGCCTTGAGCGTGACAGCACGGAGTTTGACCCTTAGCCCCTTAGCCTTCAGACGGTCATTATGTAATCAGTATCTGTCTCTACATCGTTCTGCATAGGTTAGACCAGAAACTCAAAAACGTTTCCACAGACAGGGTTGATCAGTCTCAGATTCCATCATTTTCATGAAATGCTTTCTACTCTGCCATTTGATCAGTTTCATCTTAATGCTAAAGTTCTTGTTTCCTAAGTCTTTGGTGCTCCAGAAAGTTGTAGGTTTGTCCTGCACAGAGCTGCACCCCATGGCAGCCCAAACACAGGTCCTGGGAGAGACCCCAAGTCCCCCATCCTATGTGGCAGCTATACACACACACACACACACACACACACTTTATTACCAAGACAGTGTTAAGTGTGCCACAGCACCACTGGAAGGCAGATAAGAAAAGGCAACCCATATTCCCAGGGATTCGGGCCCACTGGGCGTGGTGGGTGCTTTGCTGTCCACCAGGGGCATCTCCCACAACCCTCCAAGCCCAGGTGAGCATGTGCAGGACTGGAGCCTTTGCTGCAATGCTGTATCAAGTCATTTGTATCACTTCTGTCCTCACCTGCTCAGTACTGACAGAGTAGAAATGACAATGTCCCACCACCTCTATGCTGCCAGGCCTCTCACACCTCTAGAGGTGGGGGAAGGTGAATACGGGAGAAATCAGAGAACAGAAAGTCACTGGCCCAAAACATTTAAAGAGATAGCTTGCCTTTTTGTTTAAAAAGATTTATTTACATATTTGAAAGGCAAAATATCAGATCTTCCACCTATTGTTTTTTTCCCCTAAATGGCCATAGTAGCCAGAGCTCAGCCAGCATAAAAAACCAAGAGCCAGAAATCCAACCTAATCTCTCGTGTGCATAGCAGGGGCCCAAGTGCTAGGGCAGGCTTGCACTGCCTTCCCAGGCATTTTAGCAGGGAGTTGGAGCCCAGGCATAGCGCCAGAGCTGACAGGGGATGCCTGCTCCACCCTCTGAACCACAAGGCCAGCCATCCCACTGCCTCCGCTGTACACACACACACACACACACACACACCCTTTAATCAGAGACAGAGCTTCCATCTGCTGATCCACTCTCTAAATGTCCGTAATAACTGGGGGCTGGACAAGCCCCAAAACAGGAGCTAGAAACTTAATCTGGGTCTCCCATGCAGGTAGCAAGAACTCGATCACTAGAACCTCACCATGGCCGCCCAGTGCTGCATTAGCAGCAGTAGGAGCTAGGTACTAAGGTCCCAAGGATTCTAGTATCGTTCTTAACTGTTGGACCAAAGGCCTGTCCCAGCTTGCTTTTGTTTATTGCTCATTTTTAATTGAGCATCTTAAACAGTCTCCAGGAGGTGATGACTCTGTTTCCATCTTGGTATTTGCAAAGAACAGGAAATCCAGCAACTTAAAAAGCCCAACTCAGAACCAGTCAAAAGTGAAAGCTATTTTAGGAAGTGCCTAGAACCGCCCCCAAGCCCAGGCTGACCCGCTGTGTTAAACCAACATGTACTGACTATTTTGCATGAGGGAGTTGAGAAATTTGTTTATGCTGCAAATTCAGTATGCAAAAGCTGCACATTTTGCTTTCCATCATGTTTCCTAAAAGCATTTTTAGACTGCTGTCATTTCTGTAAGCTGATGTTATAGCGGGGGAAGCACTGAGCGCTTTGTGCTTTTCGGTGAAGTTGAGGTTTGATTCCTACTCCTGTTGATTGTTTTCTGTTGAGAATAAATTAGTAACACCTAATTGATAACACAGAGCTTAAGTCACTTGCCCAAAGAATTCTGTACTTTTGCCTTCGGTCCATCCTTTCAGTCAAACCTCCGTTTGCTTATTTAAGGGGAAAAACAAAGTGAGACGAGTGAAGACCATTTACGACTGCCAGGCGGACAATGACGACGAGCTCACGTTCATCGAAGGAGAAGTGATTATCGTCACAGGGGAAGAGGACCAGGAGTGGTGGGTACGTACGCATCCCTGTCCGTGACCTCCATCTGTTCATTGCTCCTGAGCTGTGGGCAGACCAGCGCAGCAGTGGACGGGGACCCCTCAGCACAGACTCATCCTCCACAGTGTCTTGTCCCCAGCAACAGACCACAGTAAGGGTCTTCCCTGCCGCTGTCAGACGCTGCAGACAGAACTGGGGTGTCCACCCAGTGCATCATATGCCTTGTGAGAAGTCAGCAGTTTTAGACTCAACACCAGAGCTCAGAAAAGTTGGTCACGTTTCCTTGGCCACACAGGAATGTGTGGATCCCAGGTAAGGTCAGGATTGCAGATCAACTCGACCCCAAGTCCTGAGCCCACCCTCCCACACTGTGCCCAGAATCCAGGCCGAAGGCCTGAACTGCAGTGCGGCCTCAGTCCTTGCTGCCGTCTGGAGATGCGCTCTGGGAAGCCTGATGCTTTCTTCCTGTGGTTTCAGGGATTCCGTGAGAATGGAGGAGTCCCTCAGATTATGCTGAGCATTTTTTCTCATGAGCCCATGGTCTACTGAAAATGGGATCATATGTCAGAACACTTCTAAGTCAAAACAGACCACACCTAGCCCTTTAAGAAATGTAGTTTAGTGACACAACATTCTGGAGTGTCGAAGGCTCCGCTTTGGGGGCTTGTGAAGGAGGATGTGAAGTGTGCTTTCTACTTGATGAAAAAATGTGGTCAGACCCACCGTTGTAAGGTGAGAACCTCTATATCTGTGAACATTGCTTTTATGTTAAAACTTGCTGCCAAGGTGTTAGAAAGGAAAGGCAGCAGTGTGCTCCCCTCAGGCCTGTTTGGAAGCCAGAGGCCAAGGTTGTAGGGGACTGCACAGGCAGCCCACCTGTCGGCTTGCAGCTGCCAGGCCAGGGGCCTGTGGGCAGCCACCTCTTTGCTTTGCTTTGCTGATCATTTCCCATCCTGAGCTTGGAGAGCCCACTTCCTTGGCATTCTGAGTCCCCTCCTTCCCAGAGGGTCTCCATTCTACATTCCAGGAAAACAGCCTGCAAGGCACAGCAGGACCTGCCTATGCCCAGAGACACTCATTTTCGCACGCACACCCATGGGTGTATGCAGGCCCACCTTCAGAATGACTTTGCGTCAGATGACAGCTATAGGCATTTTGCTTAAACTGAAGCAGTAGTTCACAACTCATGGGGCAGCCTGGTTCTCTAGGGACATTTGGCAAAGCCTAAAAACATGGTGATTGTCAGAACAGGCACCCAGGCAGTAAAGCCAGACACCCCACTAACATCTTGCAATGCCCAGGCGAACTCCCCACCTCCACCCCTCACCCCCAGCACCGTGAAGAATGCCAGTGACGCTGAGATGGTGCAACCCTGTGCTGAGGTTCTACAGTCTCTTTCCCTCACGAGGCACGCGCTGCAGGACACTCAGATGGAGCAGCCAGCCCGGTTGGGACATGGCAGCCCTTTGCATTGACCCCGCCCCACCCCTTCTTTGCAATGTAATCATGCATGGCCCCCGAAGAAAGGACTTTTTGGTCCTCACAGAGGCTTAGCTAGGTTTGTCTGAGGTCTCCGACACTGGAAAGCCAAGCCCTGGTCAGAGAATGGACACCAGAGCTAGAGGCCTCCATGAGGCCCTGGGCAGGGCAGCCCACCCTTCAGGCTGCCACGGACGCATGAGGGCAGCATGTGGACATGCTCAGCAGGACGGAGTGCTGGCCCACGCCGTATTGCTGTTGTCTCCTCAGATCAAATCTAGGATTGTGGCCTGAGGCTGGGGCACACTGTGGGAGTTGCCTGTTGCCTGCGCCTCCCTGACCAGCCCCTCTCTCCCTGCAGATTGGGCACATCGAGGGACAGCCTGAAAGGAAGGGGGTATTTCCAGTGTCCTTTGTCCACATCCTGTCCGACTAGCATCACGCCGCACCACAGGATTGTCCAGCTCCTCCCTTCGAGCCTGCTGCCTCCGTGGACTGAGTCCGGTGCACAATGTGTATATAGCTGCTGTTACAGAGTCAGAAACTCGGGGAAGGAATCAAACTGTGTGTTACAAATACCCTATGGTCCTCTTCCTTTGCCAGTATTAGGGTAGCACTGGGACCCAGCACGCCTTACTGGTTTGCCAAAGCCATCCTTGGCGTCTAGCACTTATTTTCCATCTTTTTTTCTCTCTCTCTCTCTCTCTCTCTCTCTCTCGCTCTCTCGCTCTCCTGCTCTTTATCTCTCTCTCTGCTGTTTTACATACAAACAAGAGTATAGGAACCGCTGGCTTTGCAAGTAGAAGTGGTCTCCAGAACCGTTGAAAGGCATAGAATTAACTCTCTGTTCCTAACAATGCAGTATTCGTTGTGTTACTGAAAATGCAACATTAGCCAAGAGGTGGCTTCTGTTCTGCAGGTGAAACTCAGCTCCGTGACAGAGCAGCCCGTAGTGACCTATCTGTGTACACAGTTTACAGTTATACAAACCTACTGTGGTATTTATTACAGAGAAGTGCTCAGTTCCATAGAAGTGTTACTCCTTCAGCGAAATACTCACCCACTGACCCCAAAGTCCTTGTGACGTTTTAAATGCACACAGCCTCATGCCAGTTTAATGAGTGGATTTACCCAGTCTTACAATGATGAGTACCCGCCCCTGAGATTACCTCATTATGCAAAAATAACATATCCTTCATGAATATTTGGACAAAAGTTTAAACATGACTGATGCGGTTCAGCTTTCAGGAACCAAGGACCACCATAAAATACTAGCCTCAACATTATGCATGCATCTAGAAGCTTACCTGAAATCTGCCTTTTATAAAGGAATAGTATGGATAAGTGGAACTGTACATTTTTTTAAACTCGATTGCCATTAAAGCAGAAATTATAAGGTTGCAACAATGCTCGTTTCTAGTCAGTCATTTGGCCTTCTCAGGAGTGTGGATCGGCTTGGCCTGCGATGGCTCAGCAGCCGCCGAATGTGTCAGGACATCCAGTCTGTCCGTTTGCAGGTGTGGTCTCAGTTCTGTTCCCCGGGTGGAATCGAGGGGAAGAACGTTAACATCTGTCAGGTCCCCGGGTGCGGAAATCCAGCTTCCCCTACCCGTGCTCTTGTGCATGCCTACTCGGGGTTGGGGAGGAAGAGTGGAAATCCAGCTTCCCCTACCCGTGCTCTTGCGCATGCCTACTCCTAGGTAAGTGTCCCAGTGTGCAGCTCCATCCCTGTGGACACGTCACCATGCGCACCGGGGCTCTGCATGCTGCTGAGAGTGAACCAGTGAAAGCCCGGTCCCCGCCAGGAGCCCCTGTCCACCCCGTGTCTTCATCCCGGCCTCGCTAAGACCTCTCTGGTGTAGATCAGCCGGGGCTCCCAGGACCGCGGAGCCCTGACTCGGGTGGTGTTCTGCTGGTGCTATTAGGGCGACAGCACAGGGAACTGGCATTTTTGAGCAGATGATCCGGGCATTGAAGGAGAAGAGCTAACTTCACAGAAGCACAACTCCTTACCACACCCTTAGGAAGAGCCCTCACGCAGAATCCGCAGTGGACAGCTGAGTTCTGTTGAAGTGCTTACACACAGGATTCAGATGCCACCTCCTTCAAGAAGCCTCTCTGACCACCCTGCAGTAGGAGAGTTCCAGCAATAGCTTCCTCAGCATCCTGGCACCTGCGCATTCCCTGGGCAGCTCGAGGTCCCCACGCAGGGCTGTGGCTGGCCGCCTGGGCGACTAGGCCACACGGGTGTCTGCGCGGGCGGTGACCTGTGCAGCTGCTCTTCCACATGGGTAAAGCTACATTCAGGAGCCATTGGTTTTTGTGGCCTAGACTATTTCCAGCTGATCTCAAAATAAACAGGTTTTAAAGCAACAGCAAAAAGAGTTACATGTCTAAAATGAGATGCCTCTTTCCTATTTTGTAACAACTTACACTTGAGCGTTTACTATTTTTTTTTCTGCCTGTGTTTGCTTTTCCTAAGAGTTTGAGTTCTTGCTAATGCAGTTTACCGTGGGACATAGGGAACGTTAATAGAAACCCTTGGGCTATCTTGTCAGGTTGAAATCTGATCTTGTTCATAACCCAGTGAGGCACTATCGCGATTTTGTACATGATAGAGTATTTTGAAAGTATGGAACCTTACAAAGAAAATAGCAAATGAGTTGTTTCCTCCAGAAGGACAAGTTCTATTCTGCAAATAGAGTGTGTCTTGTTTTACTGTTGAACAGCGATCACTATTTATTTTTTTATGGCCTAGAACTTGTCCGTGTTGTACAGGAGTCTAGTGCCACCAGTGAAGCCCCGAGTTCTCCCTCGAGTGTTAGTGTCACACAGCGGCACGCCGGTCATTTCACATGTATTTAATGTGAGTTGTCCAGTATTGTATGTGTTCATTTCTACTTTTTTTAATATTTAAAATTGCTTTTAAATAAATATATTCTCGGTTGATCCCAAACATTTGAAATCGGGCCATTTTGTGAGTTGTCCACTACCCTTCTTTATTTTTTTTAAGAGGGCAGGTTATCTGCGCACTTAGGCCTCAGTTGTCCACATGGGACAAAGCTGGGATCCAGGAACTCAACCCAGGTGTCCCACACGGTGACAGGAGCTCAGCTGCTTGCGTCATTGTTCGTGCCTCGCCAGGAAGCTGGGACCAGGAATGCAGCCACATATCAAACCCACAGACTGGTATGAGGGGCAGACGTCCCAGATAGTCTGACTGCAGGGCCAAGCGCCAGCCCCACCCGTCTTGGGCCAGGAGACCCTGTGCCGCCCTGTGCGTAGGGGCTGTGTGTAGGGGCTGTACTTGATGCGCGTCACTCCCGCAGCTTCTGTGCCTGCACGCGGTGCACCTCAGTACTCGGTCCTCTCCCGTTCCTCTGCTCTTGTTCACGTGACAAGGGTGAGGCACCTGCTTGTCATGAGGATTGTGTGTTAACAGGCAGCAGCAGCACCAGTCAGTGCCCAGCATGGGCCTTGTGCCTGTCTCACTGCCTTGGACCCAGGCACAGGCTGTGCCTGCGCCATCTCGCTGTGCCCTGAACAGGCCCCTGCGATGTGCCTTACTTGGCAGAGCATAGAAAGTGGACTTAGGGAGCGTTCCCCGCGGACAAGAGCCTCTGGGCCGCCAGTGGCTGAGGTCTCCGCTGAGGAGGATGGCCCCGGCCCCAGGCTCCCACCAGAGGGAACTGTGCCTGTGGGGAGCAGCTGAGTCCACAGCAGAGAACCTGTGTGTCGGTCAGCGCTGCCTGGGTGCTGTGCTGCCCGTTCACACGCCCGGGCACGGTGATCCCGAGAGCCTGTGTACTGCTAGAGGAGCTGACAGATGCTGATACAGTCTGCTGGGGCAGCCCGCTCCCCATCCCTTATGTGGGTTGTTATCCAGGTCGGAAGCTTAAAACTGATGGAGCCTGCCAGAATTGAGTCTCTCCCCAGAGCCAGGTCGCCACCGAGCCTTCTCTGCCCAACTGCCTCAGGTGCTTTGGGTGAGTTCCTCTGTGTGGGGTGGGTGAAGGGACCCTTTTTTTCTATCTGGGGTCATTTGCATATTTATAACATTGTTTGCAGGCATACAAAATGACTAACTCAAAACTTAGCCTGCTGTACATCTTGCATACGTCCTGTCTGCCACCAGTGTGTGAGGCCAGCCTGCAGTGCTAAAGTGGCTGCCCAGGCCATCGGTGGGAACCCTCGGGCTGGTGGCTTCAGCAACAGCTTGCTTTTCAGTGTGTAGATGTGTGTGTGTGTAAGAGGTTGAGGATGACGACTAGGATAACCCAGCTTGTTATGCCCTGCCTACTCTCCATGTATCCATAGAAGTTCCCAATGGAAACTCTTTTCTCAAAAGATTTTTTTGTTTGTTTGAAAGAGTTACAGGGAAAGAGAAGGAGAGAAAGAGATCTTCCAGTGACTCCCTCACTCCTCAAATGGCTACAGCCATGGGGGCTGGGCAGGCTGAAGCCTGGGATCCTGGAGTCTTTGCATCTCCCACGTGGGCAGAAGGGGCCTAAGCCTTTGAGCCATTTTCCACTCTTTTGCTATAACACCAGCAAAGAGCTACATCAGAAGCAGAGCAGCCAGAAGGAACCAGCATCGCTAGAAGATGCCAGTTCCACCAGAGGCAGAATATCTGGGCTCACAGGTTCACTTCTTTAGCAGGTGCACTAGGGCCGAGCAAGCATCCACTCACACACGATTCAGCATCTGGCCTGGACTCCACCAGAGCCTGAGGAAGAATGGAGTCCATTACACCTTGCTAACCTAGACTGCACACCCGTGGCCTCTGGATCCCACAAACATCCTCTGGGTCAATAGAATGTCTGGCCTGTGGTTGTGATAACAAGGCCTGGATTCTTTCCCTGAGAAGCTCTCGGGCTTGGGAGAGATGGGGGAAGTCCTGATGAATTGTGGGACTTAACCAGGGAGGTGGCAGCTTGCTCTGAAGGCCCCTGGAGACTGTTCTCAGAGGCTCCTGGGACATGAGGTCCCTGTGCATGCAAACGGCTGGAGCAGGCAAGGCCTTCCCAAAACCCTTCTTTCCTACTCCATGCCACTGCACCTGATCCATGCCGTGCTGAGGGGTGTGGTCCCCGCATCCAGGCCTGCTTTCCTGGAAGCGGTGGTGCCCATCTGTCAGTGGTACCAACAGGTAGGCGGCACAGGGCTCCGTGTGGGCCGCATCAAGATGAGGGATGTGACCTCAGGGCTGTAGTTTTCACCATGAAGACAAGAGCTGTTGATTGCCCATCTACAGACTTGGAGGCTGAGTCATGGAGAGGTGAAATCATTACTTGCCATAGCAAGTCACTAGTAATGGGCAGACACCAGATTGGCACCCTGCTGTCTGGGCCCAAGCACCTGCTGTCCGTGACCCTGGGCTGCCTCTTGGCCGCTACTGTGTCCCCCCCAGCCACCCTCTGTGAAAGACTGAGTCAGAGCTGGCCCACCCAGGTGCTCTGCCAGCACAGCAGCCGTCAAGCAAGCAGCAACCAGCAAGATAGGTTTCTAATTCAAAGAAGTGGCAGCATTTTCCAGAAAGTTCCCACATGAGTGTTTCTCAAGTTCCCTTAGACCCCAGTTCCTGAGCTCAACTCAGTAGGTAAGGTGCGACTGGACAGTGCTCACCTGCCCAGCGCCACAGCCCTAAGAAGCCAGAGGTACATTTTCCAAGGTTTGGCTGTGGACTTCCTGAACCAGTGTGAGCTAGGTCACAGCCTCAGGGGCATCCTGTCACCTACAGCCCAGTTACTGCTAATCACTGAAGGTGGCAGCTTGGTGGCCTCACTGGGCTGACCACAGCCATTAGTTCCCTGTGTCCTGAGGGCCAGGTTGGAGGGGGTTAAGAGTTCAAGCTTTGGGATCAGAAAAACATAAGACACTGAGCATTAGCCTCCCCGAGCATCGGTTGATTCCCCTTGCCTACACAGGGCAATAACAATCTTAACATCAGAGTGAGCATTAGGGGATGTCACGGATGGTGGTTCATGTCCAGCCAGCCAGTGCCTGACTCAGTGGTGTGAAGTGGCAGTGATGGGCGCGGTCCACCTCAAACAGGACAAGAATGTGGAGCTCTCCCCTTCCCTCAGTGACAGCAGGCAGCCATGTGGGTGAGGATCACCTCAGTGGGCAAGCACAGGAGCCCCCAGGGCAGAACATGCAGCCAGTACCTGTACAAACACAGCTGAAGCCCAGCATCTCCTGTACACACAGGTGCTTCCAGGAGCGGATGTGGGGAGGATCTCTCCAGCAAGCTGTCCAGTCCACAGCGGGCACCAGCTGGCAGGCTTCACTCAGATCTGCTGTCAGTTCTGGAATGCAAGACCGAGTGCCCCTGTCCTGAAGCTGCTTCCAAGGGTAGGAATTGAGGTGCCTGGCCTCATCTTAACCTTCAGCTCCTCTTACCACACAGAGGCTTGCAGTAAGTGCCGGAAGTCCCAGCACCCCCAAATCCCACCGTGATATCTGGTGGCACAGCCCTTCTCCTGAAGCCAGCCCTCTACTACCAGCCACCTGTCAGTCATTAGCATACAAAAACATGCTTTTCACTTTGGGCGGTCCAAGGAGTTCAGGGCTGTGTGCTGGGACACCAAACACCAGAAGATAACTTACAGTGAAATGGCACTTGCTGCGGGGGGGGGGGGGGGGGGAAGGGGAGGATGGTACATGGGGTCACGTGAACTGCTTTCCAGTGGAAAGCCTGGGGGACACCAGCCCCGACCAAGGGCCCAGGAGCCTGCGGTGTCCACATTGCTCTGCCCACTCACACGGCACACTGCTGACTGTTGCCCGGGACACAACGTGCCTGACAATGGATCTCTTTTTATGGTGCACTAAGCTGTAGAACAGACTCAAGCAGACATTGTCTGAGTGTGCAAGCCTGGCTCTTGCTCAGCTGCAGCCGCTTGGGCCACTCAAGCACATGGGGTCCCCTGGGCCAGCTCCCTTGGTGCCTGTGTCCTCTGGAGGTGAATGGACAGCAGGTGCACCTGGGTGCGCCTTTCCAGACTGGACCTGTGATTGGTTTATCCACCAGTGGGTCGTTCCCAAAGAAGATACCAGAAGCAGGGGTTGGGAGGAAGGGAAAAAAGCAGACATGAGGCAGAGAATAAAAACAAGGTCAAAGCCAAGTTGGTCATCACTAAAGGTGGGTCTGTGGAGCCCCATGAGCCATTCACCTCCAGGTGAGATTGTGTACATGTTGGCTAAAGGCATGTTCCAGGGTTGCCATCACTGGCCTGTCAGTGACAGTAAGAGCCTGTGACGGTGGAGTGGGTGTGTGAATCAGGACACATTAATATAGTGTAGGAGTGAGCACTCTACAACCCCAAGCCATGATGTGCCCAAGTCCCACCCTGGGGAGCTTGACTCATTAGAATTCACTTCGAATTCCTAGGAATCCCCAAAACTAGGCGCCCTGGCTTGGTGCACCTTTGCATAGCCCCTGGAAGGGGTCCCTGGCAGAAGGGCAGGCATGAGGGGAGTGCTCTTCTGTTGGCTTTGCGCTTGACAGGATGTGTTCTCGGTGTGCTGGGAAGCATGGAACCAGCTCTCAGAGGGTTCGGGTTTTGGCAAAGCCCCTCTTGGTAGTAGTTGCCAGTTCTCCGGCTGTGTCTAACCTGGTTTGTTCCAAGCGGCCGATGCAGCTGCTGACCACTAGGCTGAGAAGAGGCCTGATTCCTCCTTCTGGGGGAGCCAGGCCAGTCGCCGCTGCCGCTGGCACTACTCCCACGGTTTCAAAATGAAAGGTGTGAGGTAAGACCGGCGTCTGCTTGGCTCCCTGTTAGCACCTGCGTCCTACTCCTGTCTTCTTTTTGTTGGGAAGGCAGCAAACAGGATTGTATCAGGCTGAAGAACAGGAGCCAGGAACTGCATCCGGGTCTCCGAGACGAGTGTAAGAAGCCAAGCACTGGGCCACCATCCACTGCCTCTAAGGACGTTGGCAGAAAGCTGGATCAGAATTTCAGCACAGCTGGGACTGGGGCAGTGTGGAGCATCGGCATCCCAGGCGGCGGCCTCCCCTGCTGTGCTTTCCCACCATTGTCTGCTGCTTCTAACAACCATATTAAGATGCCGAGACTGTACCATTTGCTTGTTGGCTCTGTGTGTGTTAATGGCCCCTGGTCCAAATGGCGGCGTCCACTTTCCAGAGCTGCCGCTCTGAACACTAGAGACCAGGCGGCTTACAGAGAACAGAAGCATGCTAGTCTCGCAGTTCAGAGGCTGGAGCATCCAGGGGCCTGTCACCGCATGCACCTAGCCCTAGGGGAGGGCCTTCCCGCCACATCACAGCATGGGGATGTGGCCTTCGTGGGAGGACAGAGTGAGGTGAGAGAGCTCACCCTTACAACAAAACCACTTCCTCCAGGACCCGCTCTTCCATTCACCCAGTGTTGGGCTGAAGCCGTCTGCACCTCCAAACGCCCTGGCCTAGACCTCCCCCCACCAGGGATACTGCCACGTGGTACTGATGCTGGCCCTCCCCTTCAAGGCTGAGGGGGCCTGGGCAAGTGACCCAACGCCTGGGATGCTTACATTTTTATATCAACACCAAGTGGATACAGCACCGTAGTCACCAGGGGGCCACAGGACAAGAAGCTGAGGGCGTTGTACAAGAGGTGCTCCCTTCTGTGTGGTTCTGAAGAGTAAAATGCTTTCAGGCCTCCATCTGGTCTGGCACTAATCGGGCTCAGGAGGCGACAGCCTTGTCCGTCACCCTGTCATTTTGCCATTCACGCCAGGGAGGCTGTGCCAGCCTCACACCACTCCACCTGCAGAGCATGTGCAGTGTCCCAGGAAGCAGGGGTTCCTGCCTGAAGCGCCCAGTCCCTTCAGGTGGCGGGAAGCGGGGAGGGGGAAGCCACATTGCCTGGGCTTTTGTGGTTAGTTCATCAGAGCGGAAGAGACCAGTCCCCGTGCCCCTTGGGCCAACACAGAATTTCAGGGGAAACAACAGACAGCATCAATCAGGTGGGGAGACTTTGAGCCCCAGCAAGGGTTTCTCACTCCCCATGGGTGTAGCATGTGCTGGGAGCTCCTGGGCCTGCTGCAGGCTCCACTGCAGCTGGTCTCTGAGTCAGGCTGCAGGGTGGCTGGGGAACAGCATGTGTGGACTCGGGTTCCACAGCTGTGGCTCTGGAGGTCCAGAGGCTGCACTCCCTTCCTCAAACAGCTATGTGCAGAAAGTCGAGCTGTGAATTTACAAACAAAAATGATACTTCCACAGGTTCTTCCTCCATGCCTGCTTGGGCTGGAACCAGCTGCCCCTGTCTCCATGAGCAGTGCTGATCTCAGGATGGCACCTGTGCCCCAGGGATCCTGGGGCTCCCGTGCATCCAGGCGGGGTCCCCTGCAGCACTCCACTCTGCAGCGCCTCTGGGGAGCCCCTAGGGAGGCTTGCCCAGGAGCAGGCCAGGCGCTTCCTGGGAATTCATTGGTCTCTGATGAGCCTGAGTCAGGTTTTCCCCAGCGTTTACCCTGCAGGTCCCAGACAAGGAAAGGCAAGCCTTTTATCGGCTCTTGAAAATTATGAGTCTGCAGGTCACAGGTCGGGGCTGGGATTCTGTCCTCCCTGCAGATCCACCCAGGAGATTGTGATGTGGCCAGCCTCAGGGCAGGTGCTTGGCCTCTCGGATGTAACGCTGCTTAGGACACCCTGCCCCCACACTGGAATAACTGGCCTTGTCTCCCACTTCCGGCTTCCAGCTCCAGCTTCCTGCTAACGCAAAGCCCGTTGGACAACAGCTGATGACTCAAGCAGTTGGGTGCCTGCACCCAGGTAGGAGGCCTGCATCGGGATTCAACTGGGCTGTTGCTGGCATTTGCAGACTGAACCAGTAAAGTGTGTCTGTCTCTCCACACCTTCCCCCTCCTCTGCCTCAAAGCTTTTAAAAAGTTAGAAAAATAACATCCACACATTTTGGCTTTTTATTCAAAACCACACATGAATATAAAAGCAAAGGATAGAGGCAGCACAGGGATGTATCAAGCTAATCCTCGATTTGTAGTGCCAGCATCCTGTATGGGCACTGGCTCGTGTCCCAAATTCTCCATTTCTAAATCATTAGTTCCCTGCTAATGGCCTGGAAAGGCAGCAAAAGATAACGCAAGACCTTCGGCCCCTGAACCCATGTGGGAGATCCAAAAGAAGTTCCTGGCTCCTGGCTCTGGATTGGCTCAGCTCCACCAGTTGCAACCATTGAGGAATGAACCACAGATGCAAGATTTCTCTCTCTCTCTCTCTCTCTCTCTCTCTCTCTCTCTCTCTCTCTCTCCTCTCTGTAAATCTGCCTTTGAAATAAAAATAGATATTATGGGGCCCTGCTTAAGCTCTTGCTCTGAATGCTACCGGCGAGGAGACAGCCGTTCTCTTGAGGCTTAGCCTGCTGCTAGGGAAAGAGGCACCTGCTGCCTAAGCCAGCCCTGCGGCAGGTCCCAGGCACAGACAAGGCAGAGGCTCCAGGCCGGCCCAGTGTGTGTGCCAGCCTGTCTTCCTGCTTGCTGCAGAGGGGAGCATGGGAGGAGCGCCCAGCATCTTTAAGCTAGAAAGTGGGGGCAGGGTGCAGAACACCTGCCCCGTCTGGTCACAACAGTGCTGAGAGTTCCCATTAGCAGCCGCTGTCCCAGCCTAATAGAGCGTGGTCCAAGATAGTCCCTGCTTTCAAAATGTGGTCCGCTTGGCAGCGGTGGAACTGCCCAGTGAGAAGAGGGAGGAGCGAGGGGGGCCAGCCCTGCCGGATAGCAAGAGCAAGAGAAGAATTGGACCCGCCCGTGGGACACCCACCCCTCCCAGGATAGCTGAGCCAAGATCAAGTGTTGAGGGGGCAGGCTATGGCCTTTTCTGGCCACCAAGCCAACTGGTTGACCTGAGCAAGCACCTTCCCCTCTCAGTGTTAGCTTCTTTGGAAAACCCGATTACATGGCCCTGCCCGGACCCCAGCACCTATGTGTGCTTGTGTGAGTTCTGTATCTGTGTGAGCGCTTGCAATGTGTGCACACATGCCTCGGTAAGCTTTGAACACAGTAGGTCTCTTACCTGGTAGAAGGGATCGTTCTCCTGCTCTAACCTGCTGGGAGGTGGGTGCTCGCTCACTGCTTTGCTAGCTGCTTGGCTACTGTGAGCCACTGCAAGAACGACAGAGCTGGGACCCTTCTGCACGCCAAGGAGCCCCTCCCCTGCCACCTTGCCCAGAATGACCTGGCTCGAGCTGCGGGAGGCTGTGTCGCCCCAAGTGACAGAGGGATGCAGGTCCTGGCTCCTTCCAGGTCTCATGTGGTGGCAAAGGCCGAGGCATCTGCCACAAAGGAGCTATCTCTGCCCAGGGAGACCCGTATTGACTGAGACCCCATAAACAGGCCCCTGGACCCCGTCACTGGCCCTTGCTGATCGGCTGCCTCTAGCCTTGGGTAGTCATGTCACTTGTCCAAGTGTTGAGTCCATGCTAAATGGCTAAGCGGTCTTCTAAACATGGTGTGTGGGTGTGTGTGTGTGTGTGTGTGTGTGTGTGTGTGAGCCTCCATGGGATGCAGCCTCCGTGACTGTCCCCAGGTGTGTGGCCTCCAGGGTTGGGGAACTTGGGTTCCCGCAGCTGGCCTACTAACAGCACACACTGCGCTGTTGCAAGCAGTGTCGTAGAGCTGCCCTCTCCCGGGGCTGAGTGTGGTGGCGGGGACACACGCCTCTGTACACGTGCCTGCCCCTCCTGGAGGCCGCCTGCAGCCTCAGGTCCTTCCTCCACAGGCGGTGCTTCTCTCTGCAGCCCCTTTGTCCCGACTGGGGCTCACTTGCCACCTCATGGAAACATCCCTGTGATCGGATTGGGTGCCCAGGGCAAGCCAGCTTGCTCTGCACCTAGATCCTTCACTTTCCTAAGCCATCCAGTCAGGGAACAAGCAGCCAGCTCTTTCAGATCGCTGTGGTGACAGCCTGTGACCAGCTGGCTCCCTCCTGTCTCACACCAGTGGCCAGGATTTGGTCCATTCCCCCCCACACTTTCCAGCAGGGCAAGGGTAGCCTGACCTACAGCCCATCCTTGCTCCCCAGCGGCCTGGCCTGAGTTGCTGGTCCCAGCTGTGGCCTGAGCCAAGCCCCATTGCAGGCATGTTTTCTCTCTGAAGTTTGAGATGCTACTTGGGACATCACATCCTGTGTAGCAGTACCTAGGTTCAAATACCACCTCCTGTAATTGCCTGCTGTGTATCAGCAGCTGGTGGCTCCAGGGCTTGGATGTCTGCCATCCATGTGGGAGACTGATTGGGTTCCAGGTTCCTGCTTCAGCCTGGCCCAGACTCAGTCACTTCAGGCTTTTGGGGAGCGAATCAGTAAATGGAAACTCTCTCTGCTTCTCTCCCTTCAAATAAAATGAAAATGGATGAGTAAACTAAAAAGTGCTACTTAAAAGAGCGAAATATTGAACTAAGAAAGATGCTTTCCACAGAAGAATGAGCAAAATGGTGGTGTGAAGTCCCTGGTGGAATACTACACATTAACTTGGTAAACGTGAGCTGATCATTCAGGATATATGAGGTCCTAGATACTATTCCTGTCCCCAAAATGGTCACCTCCCCGTCACCGGGCTGGCCCTTGAGAGAGAAGGGCAGTAAGAGAACCACACAGAAGGACTACAGGCTCCTCCCACGGTGCCAGGAGCCCCGTCAGTCCCTGAGTGCAAGCACTTGGGCTTCCTCAAACAGCATTGAAAACGGCCCGAGGGGAAAGACGGCATCTCAGAGTGAGGCCTGCGTGGTCACCATCTCCCAAAGTTCTCGAATCTGCAAACTTTCCGATATTGATTGTAGCTGAGGGTGCAGCTGGCCCTGGAAGAGGGCGTGCAGCCCCGCCCCCTCCAGCTGACTCATGAAAAGGAGGAGGGAGAGGAAAAAAGGAAGGAGAGACAGAGGGGAGGGAGGGAGAGAAGGAGGAAGAGAGGGAGAAGAAAGAGAGGGAAGGAAGGAGAGAGAGAAAAGGGAACCAATAGACGAAATGCAAAAAGAGACAAACGCTGGGCTCTGACTGGATCGTTGGGCAGGCAGACCCGCGTCGGGCCTCCGGGGTGTGAGGTGCTGGGTGTGGTGTGAAAGCCCAGAGCCTCCCGGGAGGAAGGGGCTGCTGGCACGGGCTCCCTGGGTCCTTATGCCTGAACACTTCATCACCAAAATGAATAGAGAAGCAAGCCGTTTCTTTCTTTTAAAGATCTATTTATTTTTGTTGGAAAGGCAGGTTTTACAGAAAAGGAGAGACAGAAAGATCTTTCAACTACTGGTTCACTCCCCTAGTGGCTACAACAGCCAGAGCCAAGTCGATCCGAAGCCAGGAGCCAGAAGCCTCCTCCAGGTCTCCCACGCAGATGCAGGGTCCCAAGGTTTTGGGCCATCCTCCACTGCTTTCCCAGGCCACAGGCAGGGAGCCAGATGGCAAGTGGAATAGCTGGGACACAAACTGGTGCCCACATAGCATCCTGGTGCGTGTAAGGGGAGAATCTAGCCACTGGGCCATTGCTCCAGGCCCTCTGCCGTTTCTGAGCATCGGCTACAGGTGGGATCCTCTCTCCACCACTCCATGCTGCGTGCCACCTCAACCCAGCACTTCACCAAGTTTGCCTTTTGCCCACCTCCTTCCCTGTGGGATTTCAGCTGTGGTTTGGCTACCAGCCAGGCTTCTCCCCACAGACACCTGTGTTGGGGTTTTGGATTATGTCAACGGGTGATGGACTGAAAGGGGCGGGGCTTGGCGATTGCATGTGGTTAGCTGGAGGTGGGGTACTGCCTGGTGGTGGCACCACAGTGACTTCATAGAGAGACTGGACAGAGAGATGGGGCTCCCATTCTGCTCCTGGGCTCACCAGGCAGCGCCCCGCCCTCCCCCCACCCCAGCAGCCTCCAGCCCCATGGGGTACCTATGGCAATGGCACCACCCACTCTCAGACTGTGAGGCTCCAGAGCCACAAAGCAGAATTGACACTGTCGTTCCCGACCGGGCTTTTCTGGGGTGTAGCACAGTGACAAAGAGCCTGTGCCTGTCTGGGAACCAACTTCTCTGTGCACACATGCTCGAAGCCCTGGGCAGAGCGCTTCTGCTCCTGAGCTATTTCATAACAGATTTGCAAGGCAAAAGAGCTCTCTTCTGGGTGCCTCAGACCCCACAGGGATTCGGTTCTGTTTTCTGGGAACTCAGAGTTCGTGTGAAGTAGCAGCAAATTCACACGGGGTAGGAAGAGCTGATGGCAGTGCAGGGGACATGCGAGTGGCCGCGGCCCAGGCAAGGACACAGGCATTCAGAGACTATTTTTTTTTCCTTTAATAAGGTTCAAAATGAAATTTCCTCAGTTAAACAAAAATGTCTGTGTAGCCTTATGAGTCTTTCTCTGAAAAAAAGTGGGCACTCAAGTTAAAACTGTGCCATTTTCCCAACTTTTAGTTGTTGGAAAGAATAGCTTAACTCTTTCTGTACCTCCAAAAGACCTTGGCAGTGCCCAAACATGACTTCACAGGCTGAGTCTCTCTGCTGGCAGCGTCTGTTCTTCCCTGCGTTTGCACAGAGAAGGAGGCTCATTCTCTCACCAGCCGGGGAGGGCGAGGCCTACGCGGGAGCCTTGGTTGAAACTGCATGGCAGGAAACGCCAAGGGAGTTGTGACGAACTCAGGGATTTAAAGTCTTTTGAAAGGACTTTATTTTCCCCTTTAAATGAAAAATGGCCCAGAATGCATTATTCATTCTTTCCAGAAACATGGTACACACAGTGATGTGAAAGACTGTGGTGTTGGGCACTGGGGTGTGTGCAAACGGAGGGTGCTTGTCTGTACCCCCAGAGGCTCACCAGCGGCTCCTCACGAACAGCTGCGCACTGAGAGCCAATGGGCAGTGTGAGGGAGGCCTGGCTACGGGCGGTGGGGACAGAGATGTGTCCCCTGCAGCAGGCAACGGGCAGCCTTGGAGCTGTGCCCTGAGGGACAGCAAGAATTCCCAACTGGGGAACAGACCTGGGCAGGGACCTGGAATTCTAGCTGAGGAATCCCTGACCACACTGCCTGTAGCCAGAATTCACAGAAAGCAGCTTCCACTCACTTTTCTGCAGAACAGATTGCACTCCTTGTTACCCGCCTTGGCTAGAAGTCCCCACAGACTTGCAACTGTCGGTAAGATCACTTCCTCATGGGGGTCTCTGCTGTCATGTGACTTGGTGACCACATGCTGCAGTGTGGATGTATCTCTTCCAAATTTCGCGTATTGGAGAATTAGTCCTCAGTGCAGAGCTGGAATCGTTACGAAGTGATGAGATCAGGAGGGCAGAGCCCCCGTGAATGCTGGGAAGGGTAAACCTACCGATTCCCACAGGGCCTGGCCCTCACCAGCTCCCTGAATCTACACCACGGCTGGTGAGAGGGGCTGCAATGGCCAGTGTACCTGGGGAAGCAGCAGCTGGCCCACGTGCTGGCACCTGCCACCCACGTGGGGAAGTCCTATGGGCTCTTCAGCCTGGCCCAGCTCTGGCTGTGCTGGTCTTCCAGGGAGTGAGGCAGGAGACTGCCGATCTCTCTCTCTCTCGCTCTCTCTGTAATTCCAATTTTCAAACAAATAAATAACTCTTTAAAAGCAAGCAAGCAAGCAAGCAAGAAAGCGAGCCATTCCCTTGCTGAGAGCAGCGATTAAGGACAATGTCCTTTGCTACCTGGTGGCATTAATGCGTACTCCTTCAACTTGGTGGTGTCAGGATGGAAGCCAGTAACCAAAACAACTGTGGCAGTTAACACTGCTTTGGTCCCAGCTCGGCCCCTTACATAACTCTGACAGAGGACTGGACCGTCTTAGCCAGAACTTCACTGTAAAACCCGCCTCCTCGGACTTGTAAAAGTCTGTGAGAAGTTCTCAGTGCCTGGCATGGATAGAAGCACAATGAATGACAGGGTTCTTTTTTCTTCAAAAAAGAATCTATCAGAGACAGCTCTCCTATCTTCTGGTTCATTCTCCCCAGAACATCTGAGACTAGAGCCAGGAGAAGGGCAATCCGCCCAGGTCTCCATGGAAGTGGCAGGCACCCAGCTCTCGGGGCCCTCCCCACCATCTCCCTGAGTCCGCAATAGCAGGAAGTTGGAGTCAGAAGCCTGAACCACGAATCAGACCCAGGCTCTCTGATACGGGACGTGGGCGCTTTAACCAGCACCTCAACCAACGGGCCAAATGCCTGCCCCAGTGTGATTATTTCGACTTGGCCTAGAAGCTCTCCTGACTTTCTGACCTCCATTTGCATACTCGTCCCTCTCTTTAAAAACTAGATTGCGACCCCTGTGGGTCTGCAATCCCCATCGCCTCACCTGGTAATGTTTGGTACAGTGAGAACTGTCTGGGGACACTTTTGTAACTTCGGTGGTCAGTTTGCATGGTGCATACTTGCTAACTCAGTTCTCCCTCCACCCTCCTTCAAGCCCCAGAAGCCCGTTGCTGTTACAGGGTTACAGGAGGGGTTCTCTGTAACTTAGCTCTTCCCTCTTGTTTTCCATCAGAACTTACAACCCCAACAAGGTGGCGCGCTCCTGGATAGCACTTTGCACAAGCCGTTTGCAGCAGTTCAGCTCAGGCGTGTCGCTGCCCCTGAGCGTGCCACACGGCTCGCTCTCCATTTTCAGTTGCCCTGAATACCAGACTGGATCACAGATAAAGAGTGTTAAAGATGGATGTAGCTCACGGTTATGGAGTCTGGAAGTTTAAGGTCAGAGGACTGCACCTGGCTGGGACCGCGTCATGCATCCAGCACAGCAGAAGCGCAAGGGCAAGTGGCGAGTGCACTAGGAGGCATCCTTGCTCCGTGACGGTGCTTTTTCAGAAGAACTCACTCAGTCTCCTGAGAGCTAGGGTCCATCGCTCCTGTGAGGTTTAACTCAGTCCTGAGGGAAAGACACTGAACCTTTCTAACGCCTCTTAAATGTCCTACCAGGGAACAAGCCACAGCCAAATCGCAGCATTTGCTGATGGCGCAGTGAATAACAACGACAAAAACCACTTCACACCTGGCTAGGAGCACAGCCAGTCAATCTCGGCTGGCTAGGCCTCCTCACAGCGAAGAGAAAAAAAAAAAAACTGCCATCAGCTTGGGGACAAAGGGGAGAGGGCTGATGGGAAACGGTGCAGCTTGAGGACCTGAATCTGCGGCTCAGAGGCTTTGCACTACGGGATCTCCAATTTTCCTAGAAGTTTCTGGGGGTGATTCTTGTAACACCGCAGAGTTTGCCAGCCACAGAATTTAACACTGTCTCCAGGGACTCTGGAACCAGAAGTTTGCAAAATTCAACTCACGCCCTGCAGATAACTGTGCCTGGAGATCAAGAGCCTACAGACAACCCGGACACCACAGCTGGACTTGACCGCCAATGTGGATGGCCCCTTCACCCATTTGTCCAAATGAGACCCATTTATCCATCCACTCATGAATTCAACAAATGTTTATTTAGCATCTACGACATTTCTGGTGCAGTACCTTACAGCGAGTAAGACGTGAACCCTGCCCTGCCGGAACAGACTCTGGGGAGGACACCAGATGTTTGGCTTCCACACCCTCCCTGCCTGGCAGTCAGGTCCCCAGGGGCTTCCCAGTGGATTGCTTTAATCCAGGTGGAATGAACATGGAGGTGAGTCAAGAGCCAATACCGGGTACAGAGGCAATGAGGGCAGTACTCAGATGCGCTGTGAGAAGATGAGGAGATGAAGCCAGATATGGCAAGGAGAGTAAGGGCAGGAGTGGCTGGTCCTGGGGAGGGTGTTACAGGTGAGTCCAGTTTTCTGTCCTTGAAGAGTCTGTCCCAATTTCTTGATGACGAACGTGATCATTTCCAGGATCAGAACACGCTCGTACGGACCTCCTCCCCACTGCCCCCAGCGTGGGTGTGCACTGTGCTGGCGGATCCGCATAGAGATGGTTTATGCTTCACAAATGACTCATACATCTGGCAGGGCTGTTTTATTTTAGTGCCTTCAGAGGGGGAGAGTCTACCCCTTAGGATGCCAGGCCCTTTGGTGTTTCCCTGACAGCTGCTGACCCAGGATCCCAGCAACCCCTGTGCAGGGAACAAGGCGCCCCCCAAAAGTGACAGTGGGTGTCATGTAACAAGCACCTTCTTCATGGAATATTCTCTCTGCCACCCCATGTGATGCTCACATCTGTCCAAGGAGGGAGATACCTTGAATGGCCGCATTTACATAAGGAGAAACCTCAGGCGCCCAGAGGCTGTGCAGGTCTTCCACGATCACCCAGCTGACAAGAACATATGGCAGCATTTGAATTCTGCCATGAACTGGTTTGAACTGAACAATTCAGGATGGGCTCTGTGGCACAACCAGTGAGGAAGGCTGCTTGAAATGTCTGCATCCTTCATCAGGGTGGCCAGGTTCAAGTCCCACCCTTGCTTCTGATCCAGCTTCCTGCTGCCGAGGCTGGGGGCAGCACACGATGGCTAAGGACCTTGGTTCCTGTTAGCCAGCCCTAGAGATGTGGCTGGAGTTGCAGCTACTTAGCCGTAGCCTGAGCCCGCCCTGGTGGCTGTGGGCATCTGTGGAATGAACTAGCATAGCAGATAGAAGATGTCTTTCTCTCCCTTTGTCATTCTTTCAAACAATTAAATGAATCTTAAAAAACAAAACGAAGTGAATAGTCCGGTGACAGCACACACTTTATTCTGTGCAACTACCACTTTGATTCCAAATTGTTTTGGTCACCCCAGGAGCAAAGTCCATGTCCACAAGGCGGGTACTCCCCACACCCCTGTCCCCAGAGAGACACACCTTCGCCTCAAGGTGCAGGAGAGCCTGGCAAGCATCTTTCGGTTCTGGCACAGCATCCCCCAGCTGCCTGGGACTTGGAGTGAGTCCCCTCCGCTGTCTTTAGGTCCTGAATGCCCAGAGGTGCAGGGAGCCTGACAAAGTAGGCAGACAGAATGTCACAGCGTTTGCTTTTATCACAATGGGATGCGGAATCTGCTTTATTGCAGATGCATACCAGCAGGACAAAAAGTGAGCCCCCTGTGTCACCTCACAGCCACCTTCTGGTCCCTTCCACCCAAGATCCTATTCTCTCTGACAAATGCTCAGTGGGGAAGCGCATTGCGAGATGTGTTTACACAGGGCTCCTGCACCCGAGAAAGCCATAGGCAGCTGGTCTCTCCTGAAGGCATGTGCGTCGAGAGGTCGGGCTCCAGGACTGCAACTCCAACTGCTGCTTGACCATTTGTGAAGTGCGACAGGGCTCACTGTGTCAGAGACTGCACAACCACAAGAGAGAACATGGCTATTCCCACCTCACAGATGAGGCGATTGAAGAGTCCCAGCTTAAACGACCTGCCCGGGTTGCAAGGCTGAAGAGGCAGGCATGCCTTCCCAGCTCCAAAGACTGGCTGGCAGACTCAGCGACACCCCGGGCAGACACTGTGCTCATGGCAGAAGCGTACAAGGGCTCCAAGATTATCTGCAAGACCTCATCTGCCCATGTTTACCAAGTCCATTCCGGATGTGGATAAATGAGCTAGGATGGGTGAGGCAGAGGCCAGGGGCCTGTGGCCACATCTGGGTCTCCTATGGGGGTGGTAGGTCGTCATGGTTTGCTGCCTCCCAGGTACAGTGTCAGGAAGCTGGATTGGAAGCGGAGGTGGGATTCAAACCCAGGCACAGACCACCTCATTGTATACACTGAATGGAGACTATGCTCTCTGAGACACATACCGGTGTCTTGAACTCATCCTAGGTATCTCTGAATTCAGCCCAGTGCAGGCCAGGTGTGACCCAGTCCCTGCCCCCATCTTTACCTATTCTTGCCTGCTTCTGGCCCCCCTAAGGGCATTGTACATTACATTTGTATCAAAGTATTTGAAGATCCTAAGCTCTCTAGAAACTGCCTTATCCCTAGACCTTTAACAGTTATTAAGACAATGCTAACAGGGCCCAGTACTGTAGCCTGATGGCTAAAGTGCTTGCCTTGCACATGCTGGGATCCCATATGGGTGCTGGTTCTAATCCCGGCAGTCCCGCTTCTCATCCAGCTCTCTGCTTGTGGCCTGGGAAGGCAGTCGAGGACGGCCCAAAGCCTTGGGACCCTGCACCCATGTGGGAGACCCAGGAAAAAATCCTAGCTCCTGGCTTCAGATCGGCTCAGCTCTGGCCATTGCAGCCACTTGGGGAGTGAATCAGTGGACAGAGGATCTTCCTGTCTCTCCACCTCTTTATATATCTGTCTTTCCAATAAAAAATAAATCTTTTTTTTAAAGGATAATACTAACAATGGTGCCAACTCTCTCCTGGGTCCTACTAGTGTTAGTGTACTACACATGTGCTATTCTGTTTATCCACACCACACAGTCTAATGGCAGACCATTGTTCTCCCAGGAGCTAAATCCTTGAGCTTTGGAGCTAGACAATCTGGGACTATGCCCAGTGCCTAGGCTGTGCAATCTTCATGGTCGTGGTGAAGGCCCTTTTGCTCCCAGCTTCACCCACTCTGCTAAGTCTCTGGTCTTGGGGGCACCACACAAGGTGCTATTGTGTGTGTGGCTCTGTGAAGCTTCCACCAGATCTGTAGTTCACTACCTGAACGACCACCATGACTGGGAGTGAGCCAGGCTGACGGCAGGAGCCTGGACTGCATCCAGCTTCCCCACACGGTGGTAGGAGGAGCCCAAGCACCAGGGCCACCTTTCCCAGGTGCAATAGCAGGGAACTGGATCAGAAGTGGAGCTACTGGGACTCGAACCGTCGCCCCGATGGGATTCCGCATCACCTGCGGTGCCACAGGGCAGGCCAACAGAGCCAGAATTTGGACCCACTGTCCTTGGCCTTCCAGGTGCTTTGTCGTCTCCCCTCCTTTACCTAAATGCCCCTGGAAGCATCTTGGGCTTTCTGATTTCTGATCTTTCTCTCCCTCCCTCGGATTTTCATTGCTCCCTGCCCCTGTGCATCTGCCATGCGCACAACTCCCCTGCTGTTGGCTGTGCACTTGGCCCCCACCCTCCCGCCTCTTGAGGGCCCTCTGAACTTGTGCCGCCTCAGTGGCCTGGTTCACAGACAGAGCTCAATCAGCTTTCAGGGTAATTTGGGTGCAGCCCCACACCCCAAGGCTGGCTGCAGGAGGAGGGGGAGAAAGAACCCAAGCAAAAGCAGAGCTTTGGAAGGGACCGTCGGAAGTTACTGCCTGAGAAACGCGGCTGAACGTCTCGATCCTGGGAGGATCTTTTTTGGGGCTGGAGGAGCGGGATTTGACGGAGGCACTTCTTGGAGCAGGAAAATGCATTATTCCACACTAAACACGGGTGGGTGGGTCCACCTTGCCCATCCGTAGAGGTGCCAGGCCACACCGTGCCTCTGAGCCCAGGTGAGGTCTGTCTCCTCTCCCCGCCCCCGCCCCCGTGTGCATCTCCCGGGTTAGTGGTGCTGTGCTGCTAGGCTGGTCATCTTGGTCATCTCCCCCCTAAGTCCAGGTGAGCGGCCAGGGGACCCCGGGGGTGGCGGGCAGCGGCCCAGCTGTTTCGGAGATGGGCAGGCTGGATTCCTGCTGCAGCCGGGCGGGACTGGCCGTGACCTTGGGGGCACCCCCTTGCTTCCCGGGACCGGAGTTCCCGCCTGCGCAGCGGGAAGGCGAGGTGCACCCCCCACCCCGACCCCACCCGGCTACGCCCCCGTCCTTGGCTCGCGGTGACTGTCCCAAGGTCACCGCAGCCCCCGGCCCCGCCGCGGGTTTTGGGGTGGGGGCCGGAGCGGGGCGGTCCCGGGGCGCGCCGCCCCCTGACGCGGGGCCCCGGCGATGCGGCGCGGCCAGGCGGCGGGGGGAGGCGCGTCGGCGGCAGCGTCCTCCTTTTGTGCGAGCGCCGGCGGCTCGGCTTCTCGAAGGTAAACGGCGCTTCCTCTTCCTCCTCGCCGCGACTCTTCCTTTTATAGTTATTTCTCGCCTGGCACTCGCCGGGGCCGCCGCCGCCGCGCTGCTGCCGCTCCTGCTGTTGCTGCCACCGCGGCGGGCGCAGCTCGCGAACCTGTGGCGGTGACGTGAGCCCCACCAACCCGGAAACGGCGGCGGCCCCGGAGGCTCCCGGCTCCCGCGGCTCGGTGCCCGCTCTGCCCTCGCCCGCCCGGCCGCTCGGCCGCCAGGTACGTGCCGGGGCCCCGCCGGCCCGCGCGCGCCGCTCCTGGGAGCCCAGGGCGCCCGCCCAGGGCTCGGAGTGCGGGACGCGCGGGTGATGGGTGCGGGGCGAGGCGGGGGGTGGGGTGGAGGTGGGAGCCGGGCCGCGCCAGGCCCCGTGCCGCTGCGGGGGTAGACGGGGGCGCCCCTCGGTTTGGGGGGCTTCCAGGCTGGCCGGGGTGATGGGCGCAGGAGATGCCCGCAAAGGGGCCCCTCGGTGGGCTGGGGTGGCGAGAGGATCCGAAGAGGAGCACCCCCACGGGCCGCTGCGGGGGTCCACCCGGCTGCTGCGGGGAGCACGCCGCGGTACTGTGCATAGCCCGTGCGTTGGGTGCTGGGAGGCAGAGGTCACCCAGCCGGGGTGGCTGTCCCCGGGACAGACCCCTTGGCCAGCCAGGTAAGGGCACAGGGAACAACCCTCAGAGCAGTGCAGCCCGGGCTACCCTCCCATTAGCAAGGCCAGTCGCTTAAAAATGAGGAACTTGGAGGGGGTGAACAAAATCTCCATTGGCCTCAACACTTCCTCCTGGGGTAGCCACCGCCTGTGTTTAAAAAGCACTTCCTCTTTGCTCGTTATCTTTTCATCACCTTTAAAAAAAAATGGAAGTTCAGTGTTAAATCAGACTGCAGGGTGTTCCTGGGGCTGTGTGTGCGCGTGCATGCACACACACACACATACACACACATACACTCCCACTGGATGGCTCTGGAGGGGACCTGCATGTCCTGTGTCCACAGGTGTGGGAGGAAGGAGGGACAGAGGGCCTTCCCTGTTGGGGTCCCCAGAGATGTCTTTGATGCCCACTGATGCTGTGAGAGATGGAGCAGCGGGAGGAGGCGCCACCGAGAGGGTCACATAGACTAGGCACCTCCACCTTGAATTATTGGCTCTGCCTGTGGTGGGCTGTGTGACCTTGGGCCACTCTCCTACCTTCTCTGAGGCTTAGGCCGGTTCCTGCTGTGAGTTGGGCCCTGGAGAAGCTGAGCGTGGGTGTGGGAGCCTGCAGGAGGCCTGATGGGAAGTGTCCTTGGCAGTCACCTTTCACTTCTGCACACCCACCTCCATGGGTGCTGGCCACATGCTGGTGAGATGAGTGGGCAGGTGGTACATTCTGGAAGTGAGCTGGTGTGAGTCCGGGTTGTGGTTTCTAGGACCCCATGGAGCTGGAATATGCCCTGGGTTCTCTGGGCCTCACCTGCTCCCTAGTGAGGCTTGTCTTGGGAAAACCGGTGCGTGTCTGGGAAAAGGAACTTTTCCTGGAGGGTGGTGTTGGACTCTGTGATTGTGAAGAGGAAGCGCTCCTGGGACTGCACTGCCCCGGGCCTGGCCCCAGGGCGGGTGCTGCCTGGGCTGCCCCTCTGGGGTGCTTTCCAAGGCTTGGGGTTCCTCTGTCTGTGGGAGCTGCAGGACACGGCCAGCGCAGGCCAGCGCAGGCAAGGGGCCTGAGTTTTTGTCCCCTGGAGGCACCTTGCAGTCTGCTGTTCTAAGTGTGGTGAGGGACAGGAGAGGGGACTGCTACACAGGACACCTGGCGATGGCCCTCAGGGAGAGGCACTTGAAAGACTTCCCCTCATTGCCATCTCTTTTCTCAGGTCTCGTGTGTCCCTCCAGAAGGCCCTGCGGCCCTGTGGGATGGGCCCCTGGCCTGGAGGGAGGTGGGCTGGGAGGATAGCCACGTGTGCATTGGTATTTAGTTGGAGGGCGGGGTGGGGAGGAGGGGCAGGGTACCTGTGTTGTAGAACGGTCTGTATAAAGTCCTCAAAAGTCCTCGAGCCCAGGACTAGGCCTAAGGAAGGGACAGGCCAAGTGGGCCAAGTTCCCTGTTCCTCCTGTGGTTGGATGCTTCTGTGTGCTGAATACTCTCCCTTTTCCCTGGCACCTGGCAGGCCGCCCGGCCTTTGCTGGAGACTCCTTTGGTTTTTTCTTGCCAGAGTGAACTAGGAGAGATGCTGTGCGTTCTGACTGCGTCTCAAGGTCAGTACAGTGTCCTGCAGGTGGTTGGCCCTGATGTGCAGTCCCAGCCCTGAGAGCTCAGCAGGTCCCAGAGAGCAGCACATGTGGAGGGCTACTGCAGGTGGCAGTGCCAGGATGCTGTGGCCCCGTTCAGCACTACAGCCATCGCCTGGATCGAAGAGTCCACTGTTCACGTGGCTCCAGCGGTCGAGGGCTTGGCTGTCTCCTGGGAAGGTGCCTTGCTGTGTAGGTGCACAGTCAGATGTGCAGTCAGTACCCTGTCGTGCTGTGTCGGCTGCTCCTCTGAGCTCTGCATGGAACCACTGTGGGTGCATTTGTCGGCCAAATGTCAGGGTGGAGGGTGCTGCGGACACTCACTTCCTGCCTCCTCCTGAGTGACCTCCTTGGCCACTGCTTCCTGCTTGCAGTTTGGGCTTCACTGCCCCAGGTCCTCAGGTCAGTGGAGTTCCTGATGGGTCTGCCTGCAGTGAGGGCTGCCACCTGGCTGCAGGGAGGGCCTGTTGGCAGTAAGGGAAGTGGGAGATCAGAGACGATGGTTTTTGCCTTCCTGTCCTGTGTCCCCAGAGGCGGCAGGCTGTGGGTGCCCACCTGGCTTTGAGCCCCCAGAGCATGAATCTCTGTCTCTCTTGCTTGCTCGCTCGCTCTCGCTCTCGCTCTCACTCTTGGGGACTCCTCAGCTCTCAGCATTCACCACCGGGGGAGTTGTGGTCAATTCTGGGGCTGGGTACAAAGCCCCCCGGCTCGTAGCAGGTGCCATGTGCCCATCCTCTCTGTGCTTTGTCCTCCTGCGCTGGGGTTTCCCCCATTGCCACTCCCACAGAGCTCCAGCAGCCCTTGGGACCTGGGCTGTTGGCTGACAGTATTCCTAGATTGAAGTTGGAGCCTCTGAGCCTTCCCAAGTCCGAGTGTGCTATTTTAAACCGATTGTTGACCGGCTGTCGGGTGGGGCGGCGCTTCCTCTGAATGGAGCGATGATTGCCACAGTGGGGCTTGTCAGGAAGAGCTCGTGGGGGCATCCTCGGCTCACGTGCAGGGCCCGTTGATTTCCCAGCTTCTCTCCGAGGACTTACTCATTGCCATCTGCTCCTCGAACATCGTGTCCGTAAACAGATAAATAATCGAAGGGGACGGGGGAGGTTTGCTTAAAGAAATGCTGCAGAGAGTGACTTTTGTAAATATTTAAAACAATCTGAAGCTGTGCGGGGAGTGGTAGACAAACTGAAGATGGATTTTGGAGAGGTTCCTTTGCTGGCCGAGTTGTATAAATGGCCAGAGAGGGAAGTGGGGCAGGAGTGTGGACATGTACCTGCGAGGGTGCAGCTGCTCACTCCCAGGGCAGTGGGGTGGGTGGGAGGGCAAGGACAGGCCCCACTCAGCTCCTTTGCAGACTGGAAGCTGCCCCGCGTCATGCATGCCAGGAATCTCCTGGTGGCTGCACAGTTCGGTTCCTGCATGGGAGTCAGTGGTAGGCGTCTGGAAGGTTCCTTGGGTTGGTGCTGGTATGTTTCGGTGTGCCCTGCTCAGTCCTGCCAGCCGCAAGGCTCCAGGGTGTGGAAGCTCGTGGCGCCACTGCGAGAGTCCTTGAATGCACTGCCCAGGACCCCTTGGGTTTGCCATGCAGATTCTAAGTCACGGTATGGGCTGGGCCCAGACTCTGCGTTTGTGATTCTTTGCCACCTGAGCTGCGGTCCCTGTTTGTGTAGCACACCTTGAGTCGGGTGGGCGTGGAGCTCCTCTTCCTGCTCCTCTTCCTTCAGGACCTGGGCTGACACTGCGGCACACCAAGATGGAATGTTGGCACTGGGCAGTCCCCGGGGTGGTGTGTGGCTCAGAGCAGGCCAGGAGCTCATGGGAAGCCATGGTGAAGGCCTGTGTGTGGACCGCAATGGGAGCACAAGAAGGAAAGGGGCTTTCCCAGCCCCACAGCCTGTCCAGGTTTTTGGGGGGTAGGTATGGGAGAGATGACAGGAAGGGTGTGGGGAGCAGGGCCGGGAGGACAGCCCCTTCCCGTGTGATCTGGGCTAGAAGCCTTGTGTGGAGCCTCGTGCTCCAGTTTCGGGTGTCAAGCGCCCAGGGAACTGGAACCCAGAAGGGGAAGCATCTTGCTCAGAAGGCCAAAACGAGGCTGGCAATGGGGTCTCCAGGGCTGCCAGCTGCGGGTGCCACGCTGGTGCACACGGCCTGCCTGTCTGCCCCTTGGGGACCATGCATGGCTCAGCAGCAGGGCTGTGTGGCCCCCGGGGTGGGGGAGCTGAGGCCTGGGCTCCTGCCCCAGCTTAGTGCACCCTTGCCTTTGATGTTTCCACTGCAGGGGAGGAAGCCCTGCAGTGCGTGCGAGAAAGCACCGATGTGGACTAAGGGCAGCTCTGAAAGCAGCTGCTGGGACTGGCTGCCTCCCTTCCTGCCGGCATCAGTATCCTTCCAAGGCTGGGGGAGGACACGGAGGGGCAGTCACACAAAGGGGTTCAGGTGGAAGAAGAAATTCCCCTCTTCACTGCTGTGCTTGTGTGAGGCTTCTGTCACCGACCCTGTCTGGGCCTTGCAGCTGCTTGGCCTCTGGTGGGCTGTGGAGCGGGCTCTAACCCCCAGCGCTGTGTCAGTGGGCAGACCACAGCACCTGCTGACGTGGAGCTGGCACTGATGAAGCTGGGCCTGTGTCACCACCTCTCAGAGCCTGTGGGACACGGGGATGATGCTCCCGGACTGCCTAGCCAAGCCCTTAGGGAGAGGCAAACGCTGCGGTCATGCGTGGGCGAGGGCGGTGTGATTGGTCCTGCATTCATTTGGGGCCTAGGCTGTCTTTTTGATGTGGAGATGTGGAGATGAAGTTGATGGAAGGGGGTGTGTTTTCAAAGCATTCAAGCCTTGGTGGCTGGTCTCTTTGAAAGGGGGCAGTGGCCGGGCACCAGGAAGCGCCTGGCATGAAGCCGCCACCCACACTTGCAGTCTTCTGCACATGGCATGGCTTGCTGTGGCTCCTCAGGGCCAGTTTTCCAGCTTGCTGTGGATGGGAAATGTCTGGGGGTGCCTGGGTTGGGGTCTGACCTCTGGGACTAAGGAGTTCTGGTCGCTTGCTCCTGCCTTCCCGGGAACAGGACTATGGGAGAGGAGGCTTGAAAACCAAGGGGGGTGGTGTGGGGCTTTCCTGCCCATGCCTGCCCCGGCCCCAGCTTTGCTCAAAACCAGAGTTGAAGTAGATGTAGAAGACGGGGTGGAAGTGAAACCCTGGTGATCACATCCTGAATGAAATGTTTGCTCTCTCTTCTGAACTCTGCTCCTGGGGCCCCGGAACCAGCCCGGCGCCTGTGGAGCAGACAGGCCTGCTGCTGCAAGTGCCACATGGTCACTCCCAACCAGGAGGGCCGGCCGCGCTAACCAGTCCACGGCAGAGCAGTGGCGTGCGTTCAGCGGCAGTGCGGAAGCAGTGGCATCCCGTGCCACAGGGCTGCTGTGAGACCTGGCTGCTCTGCGTTTGACCAGCTTCCCATGAAGGCTCCGAGGGGACAGCAGATCGTGGCTTCTGTTCTTAGACCCCTGCCACGTGTGTGGAGTTCATGGCTTCTAACTTGCAACTGGCACAACCCTGCTTGCTGTGAGGACCCAGGAGTCATTTAGGGGGTGAACCAGCAGATGGAAGCTGTCACCCAGCTTTTCAAATCCATCAATATGTACTGGGAAAGAAAGTTTAACTGTGTTGGCTACTGTGTCCTAACCCCTGCGCAGGATCCCTGTGGGAACTAGGTGCTGTGTGCCTGCGGTCAGGCCACAGGAGGCCCTCAGGGCTCTGCCTGGCACAGGACAGTTCATGTTTCGCTGTCCCTCAGGCCCAGCCCCGCTCCTCCCCCTCCCATTCCTCCTCACTTGCCGCCTGGGTCCAGAGCTGGGGCAGCAGGGTGAGACAGCAACCCTGTGAAGAACGCACACTGCAGGTTGGTTCAAGGGGTGAGCCGGAGGCCCCCTCTGCCACCCCTCTGTGCATGGCCCAGATAGAAGCCGTAATCATCATTGTAAGTTGTTTTGTTTTTTTGTTTCAATTTTAAAAAAGCATTTATTTATTTATATTACAAGGGCAGAGTTACAGAGAGGGAGAGACAGGGAGAGCTTCCACCTGCTGGTTCACTCTCCAAATGGCTGCAACAGCCAGAGCTGGACCGGTCTGCTCTACAATGGACAGAGCTGGGCTGGTCAGAAGCTGGGAGCCAGGAGCTTCTTCTGGGTCTCTGACATGGGCACAGGTGCCCAAGAACTTGGGCTATCCTCTGCTGCGTTCCCAAGCCCTCAAGCAGGGAGCTGGATCAAAGCTGGTGAAGTACGGACATGTACCTGCACCCATGCGGGACGCAGCGCCGCATGTGGAGGCTTAGCCGGATTGGCCAAGGTGCCTGCCTGGGGTTTTGTGATTTTCTGGCTGCTGTTGTTTTCTCTTACAGCACTAAGATGTTTCCCTTACGGAGCATGGGCAATGTGCTTTGGATTTTTTAAAAAATGTATTATCATTTTTCTAATTCTGATGTTCAGAAAAGGAGAGAGAGAGAGAGAAAGAAGTATTCCATCTGCTCGTTCAGTCTCCAAATAGTCATACCAGCCAGCGCTGGGCCAGACCAAAGCCAGCAACCAGGAGCTTTGTTCTGGTCTCCCACATGGATGCAGGGCCCAAACACTTGGGCTGCCTTTTGGTGTTTTCCCAGGCCGTTAACAGGGAGATGGATCAGAGGTGGAGCATCCAGGATTTGGACTGATGCCCACACGGGATGCCAATGTCAGGGTTGGCTTTACCTGTTGTGCCACAGTGCCAGTCCCTGTATGCTTTTTCAAGATTTATTTTATTTTGAAGGCAGAATTAGAAAGAGAGATGGGGATAGGAAAAGTAAACAATTCTTCTATTCACTGGTTACCTGCCCAAATGACCGTACCGGCCAGGGCTGGGCTGGCACGAAGCTGGGAGCCTGAACTCCATCTGGGTCACCCTTCTAAGCAGCAGGGGCCTAAGTGCTTGGGTCATCTTCGGCTTCCTGAGGCACATGAGCAGGGAACTGGATTAGAAACAGAGCAACTGAAGCTTCAGTTGCCTCTGTCCGGGATCTCCTTGTCTCAGGTGGTGGCTCAATTCACTGCACCACAACACCAGCCCCATCCCACTTGCTTTCAACATGGGAACTTTCTAGACTATTCTGTACATGCGATCCTTAATCTCTGGTATTTCGTTCATCTGCTCTTACTTTGGGTGTGCCTCGTTCTTGCTGGGCTGAGAGTTCCTGGAGTTCCCATTGAGAAACTGTGCTGTCTCGTGCCGAGGAGAAGCAGTGACGTCCCTCCCGAGTGTGTTGAGTGCTGCCGTGTGATATGCCAAGAATCAAGAGGGTTGCCTTGGCCCCTCCTTCCAGCCCGTCTCAGGGCATGGCCTACAGAGGAAGCAGAATTCACGATGTGTAGGGGAGGGGGCGGGGGCAATGGAAGAGGAGGCATCTCTCCAGCTGAAGGAAGGACGCAGGGCCCCGTTGGCTGGAGCGCTGTGGGCAGCAGGATCTCCACTTGGGCTGACTCCCCTCTGCGGCTCTGCCTCCCCTCCAAGGAGGGATCGTGTGCTGACAGAAAGGTGGTGTGAGTTGCCTAGCGTCATGCAGCTGTTTTGAGATCACTATGCTGCCTGTTTGAAGAATGAGGGCCCTGGCTGGCAGGTGCGAGTCTTGCTGAGGGCCATATTGCCAGCTCCTGGCCCTAGTGCGAGGGTGACTTGTCTTGACCAGATATCCTGTTCTCAGGAGGCAGGGTCCTGCCCTGGTTCTCACCAGCCTGGGCATAGTAGCCAACTTATAACAAAATATATCACACACTAACCAGGTGAAAAAATGCAAATAAACATAATGGGGGAAATATTTATCTTACTTAGAGTTTTTCAAATAAAAAAGCCTTTGTGGTAGCCTAGCGGCTAGGTTGCCGTGTTGCATGACAAAGTGTCTGAGCATAATTCCCACCTCTGGCTCCTGAGTCCCGCTTCCCGCCAGTGCGTGTCCTGGGAGGTGTCCGTGATGGCTCATACAAGTCCCTGCCTGACTTACGTGGGAGACCTACACTAGGGTCATTGATCTTCTGGCCTGATTTAGCCCTTGGCTGTGGGTGCTTGAGGGGGGTGAACTGGAGATGGGAGCTCTGTTTTTCTTAAATAAGTAACTAAATGTGTTGAGTTTTGTTGAAAAAGGCTCAGTGAGGAGAGGGCATGACGTCCGTCCCTAGTGTTCCCTGTTGTCTTTGACAGGTGCTAAGTGTCCCTGATGGGCAGTGGGCTCTGTGGATTTCCTGTGCATGGGCAGGCACTCCAGCGGCCTCTCGTGCCTGAGTGGGCTGACCCGGGGATGGGTTGGGGAGGGGAAGGGTTGAGTGTCTGAAGTTGCTGACGGGAGAGATCCTGTCGACGGAGAGGAGGTACTCTCTCTCATCCAGTGAGGGCCTGGCTTGGTGTTTCTCAGAGCCCAGCTCTGTGGTCACTCCTGGCCACAGGCCCTCTCTGACCCTGTCCTTGTGGCTGCAAGTCCTGGATCTGTGCGCAGGTGCCCCATCCTGGAGTCGGACCTGGGAAGGCTCCTGGACCAGTGGGAGACCTTTGGCTTGGTCCCCGCCATCCCCAGGGCCCCTCCCGCAAGCGGCACTCTTTCCCAAGCAGCGTTTCTCAAAGTGCCATGGTGAAACGCAGGGGAAGTGTGTAGAAAAACGACCTTTGCATGCCTCCACCTCAGCCCTGCGCTTTCCCTCGCTAAAAAAAATGAGGAATAAGCCAAACATGACCTTGGAATGTCCTCTCGCCTTTTTTCCAGATAGCCCTCCCTCATAACTTGAATGCCAAGGCTGTGATTGCAAAATGCCTCTCTGCAGGTAACATTATCTTTGTCTTGGGGCTGGTGATGTGCGCAGCAGGTTAAGCCCCAGCCACCTGTGACACCAGCCTTGTGGACGTGGAGTAGTGCTTGGAGTCCTGGCTGCCCCACTCCCAATCCAGCTCCCTGCTAATGCTTCTGAGAAAGCAGAAGTGCTTGTAACCCTGTCCCCACGTGGGAGGCCTAGATGGAGTTCCTGGCTCCTGGCATCACCCTGACCCTGTCCCAGCTGTTGAAGCCATTTGGAGAGGGGACCAGTGGATGAAACATTTCTCTTTCTCCCTCCCTGTATCTCTCTCTCTCTTTTAAGATTTATTTATTTCTATTGCAAAGGCAGATATACAAAAAGGAGGGACAGAGATGAAGATCTTCCACCCAATGATTCACTCCCCAAGCAGCCTCAGTGGCTGGAGCTGAGCCAGTCCAAAGCCAGGAGCCTCTTCTGGGTCTCCCACGCGGGTGCAGGGTCCCAAAGCTTTGGGCCGTCCTCGACTGCTTTCCTAGCCCACAGGCAGGGAGCTGGGTGGGAAGTGGAGCTGCTGGGATTAGAACCAGCATCCATATGGGATTCTGGTGCGTTCAAGGTGAGGACCCTAACCGCTACACTATCATGCCAGGCCCCCCTCCCTGGATCTCTATAACCCTACCATCCACATACATAATAAATCTTAGATTTCTTTTTAAAAAGTCTGAAAATCATCATTGTCCCAAGATATGGAACACTTAAAGCCAGGATAAAAGGAGTCAGGCTTTTGGTTCTCTCTGAGCCTTCGCCAGCAGCTTTGGGGAGAAAAGTGGCCCGTTTGCACCTTGCGGCTCGTGCTCAGCAGGGGAGACTTGGCAAGCTCAAGTGCAGAGGCTGGGCTGTCCCATTGGAGCTCATGCCAGGGAAGTCCCAGCAGGTGCTCTGACCCCGCCCTGTCATACCTGCTGAAGGTGTCATCTGACAAGGTCTCATCTGTGTCTTCTGGCCTGTGGCCCTCTGAGCAGCGTGATGACTGACATCAACAGCCTGGAAGATCTTCATCACCATTGGCTCCGTGAATGTTGTGGAGTGGAGGGTTAAGCCACAGCCTCTAGTGCCAGAGTCCCATAGGGTTACTGGTTCGAGTCCTGGCTGGGTCCACTTCCAAATCATTTCCCCAGCCATGCACCTGGGAAAGCAGTGGAGGCAATTTCAAGTGCTCGGGTCCTGGTGAAGTTCCTTGAGGAATGAACCAGCAAAGGGAAGGGCTCTCTGGCATTCTCTCACTTTAATTCTACCTTTCAAATAAATAGTAAACCCTATAAAAATGAACTGAAAGTAAGCTCCAACAAGAACTCTTATGTTGTAGTCACGTGGTCGAGCATGACATCCCCTCCCCTCCCCCAGCCAGGGCCGTGGTGGATGTGAGGGAACATGGAGGGGGCAGGCACCGACTGACAGGGAAGAACACGACGAGCAGCCCTCCAGAGTGGCATGGGAGGCCGTGGCAGGGCTGCCAGTGTGGCCACTTGGCAGCTGAGCCAGCTCCCGTGGCGTTTCTGGAACCATGGTGCTGGGTGGGGAGGGTGGGCTGGCAAAGCTGTGACACCAGGAGCTCTCTCCAGGTTCCGAGCATCCAGAAAGTCCCTGGTGTTGGCCCTGCTGGTTTGGGTCTCAGCATTTGTGTGTGGGGAGGAAGTGCAGTGCAGTTTCGTGGCATGCTGTGGGGGCTTGCACGCGTGGTGATGCGTGCATGGACAGGGTTCTGGGCTCCTCTGATGGAGTCATGTGTGATCCTGTCCTTGAAGTTTCGAGGGCTGTGGGGGGGCGGGCATGACGCCACTGATGAAGGAGTTCCTGCCGGGCTCACACAGCTCGGGTCATCCCCAGCCAGGCCTGTGAGGTCAGGTGCAGCTGCCACAGGGGTTAGGCCAAGTCCAGGGCTGCCCTGAGGGTGTCGGTGCCCTTGCTCCTCCAGGCAGTGGGGCCTCACCTCTGCCCTTTGCTCACTTGGGGCCTCTGCCAAACTGGGCTACTTCTCAGAGCCTCCCTTCCCTCTCTGTGTCCCCTCCGTTTCTTAGGAGGGTGGCACATGGGTTAACACACCGATCTCCTTGTCATTGACCATACCCGAGGGTGTGGGCACCTCGCTGCCCTCTCTATACTCTGGGTGCTAGTGGCGTCTTTCCTGTGTGTGTGTCACTGTCCTCTGCCACTCCTGCTGCCTGTCACGCTCCTGCCTGAAACCTTGCTTGGAGCCCAGGGCTGTTGCTCTGTTGGAGTGAATAATTGAGAGTTAACTCTAGGAACAGACGTCTATGAATAGATGTACTGGGAGGAAGTGCATTGCCAAGTTGAAGCTGAGCTGAGTATTGTCAGCGCTGAATTAAAGATGAGCTTCCTGGCTCCCTATGCTACTTAGCATTGACCAAGCATGGTGTCTTGAATCTTTAAAAGCAAAAAAAAAAAAGCAGAAGATGGGAGCCAGAAAGAGGCTTCAGGGATGGCAAGGGAAGTGTGACAGTGCCACCTCCGTCCGGCACAGAGGGCTTTGCACTAGGCCCTGACCTCATTCCGCCGAGTGCTGGCAAGGCAGGACCGGACCAGTTCCCTTTGGGATCGAGAGGCTGGGCGTTCAGGAAGCTGTGCCCTGGGCTTGCAGGATGAGTGTGGCATTCTGGGTAGAAATGGAAGCTCGATGTGGGGGTGGTGAGTGACGTGCTGCAGGCTGCACAGCTGGTCAGGGCACGCGTGGGGACTTCCTGGCTCTTGTTCAGCTCCACTTGGTGGCCTCCTTCTCACAGATGGACTTCAGGCTGGCAGAAAATCCCGAGACCAAAAGGCATAGCCTTATTCCTGGAGACGGTGCTGGCTGGGGTCGCTCCCCTTTGGTTTTACTGCCTGATGTTCTTATGTGCTCTAAGTTAGTCTGTTCACCTGCTGGACACAGCTCCCTGCCCCTCCCTCTGGTGTGTTTAAACATTTTCTCCCCTGTGTGAAACTTGCTGGATTTCTTCCAGGGATCCCAGAAGCCACGTGAAGCTGAATTATTTCTTGTGTTAGAAGGCAGGGTGGGGCTGGAGTTGCAGGCATGATGACTTTCATCCTTGCAGTGTGAGGACTTAAATGTGCTGCGTTACACTGGCCTCACATTCTGTCTCCTTGACGGCCGAATCAGCTGTTCAGTCGCCAAATCCTGGAGAGCTCCCGTGGGTGCCAGGTGAGTACTGTGGTGCAGCTTCCCTGTGGTCAAGGCAGCCATGCTGCTTCAGCCAGCTCTGGGCAGCTCTGGGCAGCTCTGGTCTTGGGTGCCTTGCACCTGCAACTCTGAGGGTGCCCTGCAGGTGGACTGCGCTTTCTCTACTCCCCACTCGGTTGTACCCTCAGCATTCTCTTGTTCTTTCCATTCTCACAATCCTGGCTTGAGCCAGGGTTTGGCAAAGTTGGCTGCCCAGGTAGAAAGATTAGCAGGGTACATGCCATGACCCCTAGAGGGTTCCGGAGTCCAGGTCCTCCTTGTAATGAATGTGAAAACCAATTGTATTCCTCTGCAAAGTGTTGGAGTGACAAAGGCTTTTAAGTGTGCCAGGTCAGCTGGGTTCTGTTGAAGATGACCAGCCTAGATGGCGAAAGTATAAGGAAATGTGAGTCAATGGTCAAGGCCGTTTGTGGTAGTGCTTTGCTCCAGGGACTGGGGAATGGTTGAGCATTCAGGGGAGTTGATGTGCATCTGTTAGTTGGATGGTAGGAGCAAGGTGTGCTTTCCCTATTCTGTACGTATTTCTTGCTAGCTTCAGTATTGTGCAGTAGCATGTAACGTGGAGAGCTAGGGTTGTAAGGAGCTGCGGCCCAGGAAGGAGGTGGTGGCCAACAGGAGCAGAGGTTGTGGCTAAGTGCGGGGGTTTGGCCAGGCTCCTGCGCCCAGGAACTCTGGAATTGAACTTGCCTGGGGGACTTAGGGAGGGCTTTGTAGGCAAGGCAGCAGCTTGAATAATGCTTTGAAGGCCAGTGCTGGGATTGGCAGGTGCCAAAGAAGGCAGAGGGGGGCATTCAGGGGACTGCAGGTACGGAAGCGTGGGATCCACTCAGCTTCAGAGCCGTGCTGTCACCGTCTGCTTTCCCCTTGACCATTTTTATGAGAGCTTTCTAGAAAGTTCCTGGAAAAATGTGTTTTATGGAAAACAAAACGAAACAAAACATGGATTTTAGAAAATTTCCCACCAACATAAAAGGGTCTTTTGATTTGGTTTTCCATGACCAGTTGTTCATTTTTTTTTTTAAAGATTTATTTTATTTTTATTACAAAGTCAGATATACTGAGAGGAGGAGAGATAGAGAGGAAGTGGAGCTGCCGGGATTAGAACCAGCAGCCACATGGGATCAAGGCGAGGACCTTAGCCACTAGGCCATGCTGCCGAGCCCCAGTTGTTCATTTTTGAAGCCCCTGCTCTGACTCCTGCTTGGGAATGGAGTTGACTGGGGCTGGCTGGCACCTCTGGTATTGAGACCAGAGGATGCTACCGAGGGCTTGGGAGTTTATCAGGGCCTCAAGCCTTGTGAGAGAGCCGTCTTAGCTCAACAACTTGGTGCCAACTCTAAGCGCGGAAACCCGTTGGTAAGCTGAGAAGGAGTGAGACTGAGCAGCTTGAGGTCACCATGCTGCTACAGATAAGACTCATCAGGGAGGCTGCTGCCTGCCCTGGACAGGCAGGAGGCTGGAGGGCAGGGCTCTCCAGGATTAATGAACATTCAAGATGGTTTTCCTTGAAGCTGTTACAAAGCGAGTGACGCTCCCAGGAGAGCTGGAGGAAGGCCCACTTGGGAACATCCATGAGTCAACAGCATGGGCCGTTTTAGTGCGCCCTTCCTCCACTCCGTTCCACGCCCTTTGCTGCCTTTCATTTAAGCTGGCACGGGGCGGCTCTCTTCCTCGGCCCCCTTTGATTTTTGCAGTCATCCGCTTCCTGAGGGAATCCTCAGCCACTCAGTCAAATCCAGGCCTGGCTGCCACACATCTGCCAGAATTGGGCACTTCTTCACACCCGGCTTCCGGCTGGGGCTGGGGAAGGAGTTAGGAGGTAGGAAAGGACCTTGGCCAACACCCAGGGCCGGGGCCACATGAGGAGATGCCTTGGCTCTGGCAGTCTGTTAGGTACCTCTTGGGGTTCAAGTGCAGACTCTTTGCCAGCGACCTGCAAAACCATGGGGTTTTTGAGAGCAGTCTCCGACATGTCGTGTGACCTCCTTGTGGCAGGAGGGATGGGAAGCTGCTGTGTGGGGATTCTCCAGTTCCACCCAGGGCTTAGCACGCATCCCCGGCCGGGTACCGGGGAGTGAGCACTGCGGGAAGTTGTGGTTACTGTTTTCCTGTGAAGACTTGGGCACTGCGCACTTGGACGCACCCTGGCCTGCGAGGCGTCCTGCTGCAGGCTGTGTATAATCACAGTTACGGTTGAAAGCTCCTGATGTTTGCCCCTGGCTTGGTTAGCCGGTCTTTACCCACATTTCATCTGCTTTCTCTTAAACACATCTTTGGGATCTGTGTTTATAGACTGAGTAAACACGGAGCCTTGACTTTAATTAGGAAGCCAGCGGTGGCCAAAAAGGGGGGTTGGGTTGGTTTCTCTGGGGCTGTGGCTGTTGAAAGGAGAGTAAGAAAGACGCACAGCCCCCAGGTGGCGGCCTGGGGTGAGCAGCACTGTGGTCCTCCACCCCAGCTCTCCAACGGCCACATACACCCTGAGACGGCTTAACTTCCTTCTGCGGTACATCACTTGGCATTTCATTCATTCATCCATCCAGTCAGGAAAAGAAAACTATTTTCCCTTCATTTTCTTCTTTACAAAGAAGCCGGGAGCCAGGAGCTTCTTCCAGGTCTTACCTGAAAGTCTCCAGCCCTTTCTGCTTGGTCTGTCTTCCCAGGTGTTCCTTTTGGTACTCAGGGCCTCCATCCAGCCTGTCCTGTGTGCCAGGCAGAACCAGACCCTGGGTTTAAAGTGGTGTTGGGGCAGGTGAGTTTGTTTCTCATCCAAGTCAGGGAGTTGAGAGTGGAAGGGAGACAGTGGTGAGTGGCCCAGGATGCAATGAGCAGGGGCAGGTGAGTGGCCCAGGATGCAATGAGCAGGGGCAGGTGAGTGGCCCAGGATGCAATGAGCAGGGGCAGGTGAGTGGCCCAGGATGCAATGAGCAGGGGCAGGTGAGTGGCCCAGGATGCAATGAGCAGGGGCAGCCTGGGCTGTCGTGAACCTCGGGGGTAGGGGTGCAGCCCAGCCTGAGACAGCAAGTAACTTTCCAGATGAAGTAACATGGAAAGGGGTGTGTCACAACGCTTTGGTGCCTTACCTCTCACAGGTGAGTGAACGAGGAGGGAGAGAATGCATGGAAAAGAAAGTGACAGAAATGTGCTGGCAGTAGCAACTGGGCTTGTGGAGGGCAGTGGAAGTTGTGTCTCCCAGTTTCCTGAGGACCAGGGGTATGCCTGAAGAGTAGAGTTTTGCTGGGGTACAGGCCACTGGGGGAGAGTTAGCCTCTGCTTGGGGAAGCAAACTAACCAGCCCTTGGCATTGCAGCTAGCCCAGCAGCCTGCACCAAACAGCCACACCTAGGAGGATGCAGCCTTGAACAGCCGGTCCCAGTCCCCTGGACCCTGCTCGCAGGGCTGGCTGCCGGAGAAGGACATGGCTCCTTGGGAGGAGCCGTGAGAGTGGGGGACAATAGGAGATGTCCAGACAGGGCTGAACTGCTCTTGCTGGGAGGGCCAGGGGACATGCTGGGGCACCGTGAATTAAACTGGAGCTTGTGATGCCAGCACCCCGTATCACAGCTCCTGTTTGTCCCAGCTTCCTCCTTGGCGTCCTGCTGACTCGCCTGGGAAGGCAGCAGAAGACGGCTCAAGTACCTGAACTCCTGCCACACATGTGGGATGCTGGGATGCGGTTTCTGGCTCCTGGCTTTGTCCTGGCCCAACTGTGGTGGCTGTTTCTCGTTCTGTCTCCCTTCCTCTCCCTCCCTCTCCCTGTTCTGCTTTTCAAATGTATCTACCTATATTTTAAAAGATTTATTATGTGTATTTAACTTGAAAGAGAGAGTCCTTCCATCTGCTGATTCACTCCCCTAGATGGTTGCAACAGCCAGAGCTGGGCTAGTCTGAGGCTGGGACCCCGGAGCTTCTCCCGGTCTCCGAAGTGGATGCAGGGGCCCAAGGATCTGAGCATTCACGACTGCGTTTCCAGGCCATTAGGAGGGAGCTGGATGGGAAGTGGAGCAGACAGGACTAGAACTGGTACCCACATGGATTGCTGGTGTTTCAGGTGGAAGATTAACCCATGGTACCACTGTGCCAGCCCCTCAAATACATGAATCTTTAAGAAAGTCAAGGTGCATGTGCATATGGCCACCCTCCATTGCACTTGCTAGCCCACAAAAGCTCGCTCTCCTCTTCTCTCCCCAGTGCTGAATTTGTGCACGTCTGTGAAGGCAGCCCGCGCTGCTTGGAGATCCTAGTGCCTGGAACAGGACCTGGTGCTTCTGGGTCTTGGAGTGAGTGAGAGGAGTGAGTAAAGGAACTTGTGACAATGGCTGCGTGGTTGTCGACGCTGTGGCTGCTGCCCAGCATCTGTGGCCTAGTCACTTGCTGCCCTTGGGGTGTTTGGCAGTAGCAGAGGCTTACAGCTCTGCTACACGCTTGCGCTCTGTGGCAGCTGAGGAAACGTTTCCTGTGCGCACACTTGGCTGTGGACGTGTGGACGTGTGGACGTTCAGAGCCCGGGCTGTCCCTTCTGGCTCCCTGGGTTCTGTTGGGCTCAGGCTAAGAAGGTGGGGCTCATGAACCTGCATGGACTGGCTTCTGCAATTTGCTGGAGTGTGTGCCTCTGGGGGTATGTTGTGTATTTGGGGGTTGCTCAGCAGCGTACCCACTTCTTGTATGTGGGGTGGTGTGGCGGGAGGCTCAGGGAGTAAATCTTAGGGGCACAGCCAAGAGGAACAGGCATTCTGGTCTGCAGCCTGTGGCCCCACCTGTGACCTGGCAGGGCCACGTGGCTGCTGCCCCGCTCAGCCTTGCCCCAGGCTGAGCAGTGCTGCACGGTGCAGGAGCGGCTGGCGAGTGGTGAGTCAGGAGCTGTGCAGACACCGATTCCCACATCATGTGCGTACTGCTGTTTCCAGGCTCTCCTGTTGATCGTGGGAGCCCTTCCCATGTTCTCAGCAGAGCCCCTTTGCTGCTGCAGTGGTCACAGCTGATTTCTGTTGTCTCCAACTGGCATGCTGGGCTGAGAGAGGTCTCCGTGGAGCACCCTGTGGCTGCCCCTCCCTGTAAGACAAGCTTCCAGTCACACTCGATTCTTGGACAACCCAGGCCCTTGCTGTTCATGTCGCCGAGGGGTGCAGAGCCAGAGAAAACAAGGACCACGGACAACAGCTGCGTGGCCTCTCCGGGTTCTGGGAGCCATCAGGCCCAGATCCCAAGCCCGCAGTGCTGGGTCCTCCCCAGGGCTGTGCGGGACGCTCCATGGCCAGCCTCTCTGTTGGTGTCGCAGGCATCCTGGAGCTTGTAGCCACATCCCTCCCCGCGTCTCTGCCTCGAGGTCACTGCGGCCTGCCCCCTGCAGGTGTGTCAGAGTCATCACACTAGTGTCCTCCCAGAAGGAGCCCTGTCCTGCTGCATTTGGAGCCCCTCCTCCTCTGAACTCAGCCCACCTGTGTTAAACCTGTGTCCAGGTTTGCTCAGGTTCTGTGGTGTTGGGTTAGGCCGACGGCATCTGACTTGGTCAGGGTGGGGTGAGGAGACAGCTTAGCCTACATCCGGCCTTTTGAAAGTCCAGAGCTGCCACTGGTGGGAGAAGGGAGGTGGCCAAGGGGAGTGTCTGGCTGCCCAAGGGCCTCCCAGCCCTGACAGAGGACCCTCCCATTCCCAGAGAGAGAGAGCGCGCGCTGTACTGAGCTCAGGGGGTGTGTGGGATTAGCTGGACCGACTAGGGAATGTGGAAGGCATTTCTGCTGGAGGGCTCAGCTGGACCAAGTCCCTGGGGGGAGGTCACTGTGGCAGGGAGAACAGAGACGGGGACAGGTGACCTGTGAGCCACACTGCAGCTACTTCGTGCAGCCATCACCCGCCCCCCAACAGCTGTGTGTCTGTAAATGGCTGGGGGTGGCCAGTGTTCTACTAAACCTTTGTACAAGCAGGTGGTGGGGCTGATGTGCCCGTGGTCTGCAGTTTGCTGGCCTCTGTTGCACACCAGAGGAGGAGCTTGTCCTTCTGTTGAGCATGTGGTGAAGACAAGAACCTCCAATGGCTAGTATCGGGAACCTCAAGCTGGCTTAGCCAGGAAAAGGAACCGGTGAACACGTGTAACTCAAACGTCCATAGGTAGGACAGGCTTCAGGTGGGATTTGTTCTGGGCCCTGGCTCATGTCCTTGCTGCTTTGTCAGCTCTGCCCCATCTGGGTGAGCTCTTATCAGGTTCCTGCCTCATGGTGCTAAAATGGCTGCAGCAGCTTCAGGCTTCTCAACCCTTCTCTCTCCTATTGCCTGTTAGATTAGTTTTGGTCACACACACGTGCTGAACCCAGTCTCCACAGCCAGGGGGAGTTCTGTGTGCTGATTGGCCCAGGCTTGGGTCCCTTCTTCCCTGAATTGCTCACTGAAAAAAGCATTTGGATTGGATCGCTTGCCTTGGGCCAGCCAGGGACAGCAGCCCCTAAGGCAAGTATGGGCAGCCTTGCCCAAACCATGTAGTTACTCCCTAAGTGGGAGGAGTCCACTCTAGGCATGTCTGCACCCTGAAGAGTGATACAGGCAGGTTCCGGTTTCTAGAAGACTCCCTGTGGACAGGGAACAGTGTTAGAGGTCATTTCTGTCTGCTGTAGCTGTTAGAAAGGCAACATGCTGGCCCCTGGAGGGGGAGAATAGGCCTGGCGGCTGGGTGTCAGTGGGCTTATTGGTGCATTAATTCCGCAGGGAAAGAAAGAGATCTTCCATGGCTGCTTCACCCCTCAGATGACCGCAGCGGTCAGGCCTGGGGCAGGCCAAAGACAGGAACCAAGGACTTCATCTAGGTCTCCCACGAGGGGGATGGGGTCCAGGTACTTGCACCATCGTTTCTCTGCCTTGCAGGTGCATTGGCAGGGAACTGGATGGAAAGTAGAGCAGCTGGGACTTGAACTGGCAGTCATATGGGATGGCAGCAGTGCAAGGTAGAGGCTTACTCTGCTGTGTGGTGCCCCCGGACACACTGTATGGCCCCAAAGTTGGATCTGATCAAGTCTGTGACTCATTGAAACGTGTGTGAAGGAGGGTGCAGGGCAGATGGAGTTAACAGGAAATCCCTGTATGTTTCTGGGTGACTGGGAGAGTTGTAAAGCATGTATTTATAAGGGAAAATGCTGAGTTCTGTGATGAGAAAGATAAACTAGGCTGCTTGTGACCCTTGGCTTTACAGTCCAGCCTTGCCCACCCGGAGTACACCATCCTGTGTTATTACAGAGAAAAGGTTGCTTTTTTCCTGAAGCACTGCACTCCTTCTTGCCCTGGCTGCTGGGAAGCTCAGAGCCTCACGTATGCCCATCCATGCTGGCCAGCAGCAGCCCTCAGGGCTAGTCAGTTTCTTTGTCATTGTTTCCACTGTCACCTTTTTTTTTCTTTCATCTATTTATAATCCTACGTTGTCTTAAGGTAGCCGAGATCTCTTCTGGGAAGAGGCAGGCAATAAGCAGAGAAATGATAAAGGCAGAAGTAAGACCAGGGAGGTGGCCAGGACCTGTATCCAGAGTGCTGGTGTGGGCTGAAGGCTTCTAGGCCAGGCCTCCTGTGCAGCTTCTCCATGCCCTCAGCCTCTGTCACCGGGCCTGTAGCATGCCAGGTGCTCCTTGGGTAGCAGCGCGACTTCGTGATGGTGAACCCTGGGCTCACTCTGACCGCTGTTCAGAGGGACTGGCCAGCTTGCTTCTTTCTCGCTCACTGACATGTGGGCAAGGTGCCAAGGGCACTTTTTTACCCTCTGCAACTCATTCTTCATATTGAATATCTTCTCCAACTGTCCCTCTGCATAAAACTCACAGTGGCTTCCTGATGTCGCTCACGCTTAGCAAACCCCAAGCCCCTGAGGCTGCAGTCCGGTCTCCTGAGCTCACTGCCCCTCTCCGCCTCCTCCCTGGCTGCAACCTGTTGGCTGTTCTCTGCTCCCTGGCGCACGTGCCTGGCACTGCATCCGTGGCTCTTGGCCAGGCGAGCTCCGTTTTCCTCTTTGCCAACAGCCTTCCTTTCTTGCGCATCTCACCTTGACACCATCTCCGCAGCCACCTGTTTCCCGGCAGTCACTCTTTGATTGGGATGTTGTGCGTGGGCTGGGTGTGCCTGGATCCCTGGCCTCTCCTTGCCACTTGGGCAGGGGCCAGTCTGTCTGTTCATTTACCTCGGCAGCTCAGCCTGGTATGATGCCAGGCCCTTGGCAAGTGTTTGATCAGTGAGTGTTTGTTGAGTGAAACTAGGCTGACCACTCGTGCGTTTAACCTGTGTTCATGGTATACTTGCTGAGAGCCAGGCCGGCACTGTGCTGAGGCTGAGAGCTGCAGTGGGAAAATGTAGCATTTGGCCTCCTGGAGTTTTCATTTTAGCTCCTAGAATGTTCTGCCTGGGAACCATGTCTTTATTTACTTGTTCATGCTTACTGCATATACATATATACCTGCTATGTGTTACAGCATGATACATCATTGAGCACTTATTTTTGTGCCATGTGTAAAACATGCATATGTATGTATTGCCATGTGTATAAAAAATGTTTATCAAAACAAGCTGCTACAAATAACATTTATATGCCCAAGACTTGCCTGGCCAGTGTGTGATTGTGTGGCTGCATTTTCTACCAATGTTTCTGAAACACTTACTCGGTGCCCACCCTGTGCTGGCTGCTGGCAAGAGCACCACCTGGTATATCACACGAAGGAGAGGCCATTTCATTTTTTTCCATGTGTTTGTGTTTGTGTTTACTGAAAATGTCCTGAGGTGATGGAGACTGAGGCAGAGGGGTGGCCCTGGGGCAGCAGGCACTGGGCAGAGGGTCCTTCCGGTCTGCCCTGGCCTGCAGGTGGACCCTCACCCACAGTTGACCATGGTGTCTGGTTCCAGGTCCCTGCTGAGAAAGCGGCCTGGAGTGGCTCCTGATATATTGATTCAGATGCTAACCAAAGTCAGATTGTCCAGGGATTTACTTAATTTGGGTTCTTTCAAGCTGGTCAATGAGATGGAACTCTCCCAGTGGCGAGGGATTTAGGTGATGTGGATGTTTTGGACCCGGGTAAGCTGTAGCCATCTCATCTTCCTGACAATTGTCAGCAGTGGTGGTCGTGGGGGCCCGGGTCGGTGGCAGCACCCCCTACCCCCTGCACTGGCTGAGCTCTCCAGGATATCCTGTGGGAGCATTGTTCTCTAAACCCTGTGGCCCCTTGGTTCTTTAGGGAAAGTGAGAAGGAGCCTTTGAGGTCATTGATGTTGAAGGGGTGCCCCGGGACGGAGTCCCCTAGTTGAAGGATTCTGGCAAGCCTCCTGCCTGAGCCCTCCAGGCTGGCTGTGTGCTGCGCTGGCTCTTATTTTATCCTTATGGCTTTATGGAGTAGCGTGGTGGATGGGTACCTACCCCCAGGGCTGTCCATACCCTAATTTCTGAGCCCTGTGGCTACTGCACAGTATCTTCTACAGTACTAGGGATTTTGTCAATGAGGACGTTGCATAGGAGCCAGCGTCCTGTGTTATACAGAGGGCAGGAGGGCCAGAGACAGAGGAGATGTAACAGCAGCAGCAGGTCAGGATCTGAGAGAGCTGTGGTGATGTGATGGTCCGGGGCTGCTGGCAGCCCTCAGCCGTGGAGAAGGCCACAGAAGGGCTCGTCTCCTGGGCCCTCGCCGCTGTGCAGAGGGCCATCCTGTCGCCATCTTGATTTCAGCGAAGGGAACCTTCTGGTAGACTTGTGCCTCACGGAACTGTGAGTTCTCACCTCTGCGATGATGTGCAGCAGCCACGGGCAGCTAGCAGAAGGGCTGGTAGTCTGCCTGGGATCTGCAGTCATGGAGGGACTAGCGCAGCCCCAGCCGTAACTCAGCGGAGCAGGCTGCTCCTCCGTCCAAATTTCCCGTGTCCATCTAGACCTAGTTCTGCTTTTTAAAATACCTCTAACTAGGGGGTAGAGTTGGTCATTTGTGAAGGCTCACATGACTAAGGGGAGTACATGGGGGTAACCCTAGGCCTCTCCCAGCTCCCTCACACCACCCTCCCTTCCCCTCCTTCCCAAGCCTTCCCTGGGAACCAGGTACCTGCCGGGTGGGGTGGGGCTGTGAGAGGGGCCACAGGGGACAGAGCCAGGCCTTGGGTAAACTGAGGCCCCAAGGGAGAGGCTCTTGGTGTGGGGTTTCTGCCTTTGCCTGGGCCGCTGCCTGGCAGCCTGCAGTGTGCCCGCCGGGGGCCCACGCCACACAGACCTAGTTCTTGCCCTCTCTCCCCCCATGCTAGATAAGCAGTAATCTCTTTGTTGCTGCTGTATGTCATTCTACAAATGTGCCTCCTGAACATCTCACGTCCATGGAGAGGAGTAACTTACAGTCTATGCCCAGCTTCTCTTAACTGAATGTGATGTTTCTGATGCTTGTCAGCATCAGAATGTGTCAGCATTCATTCTGCTTTGTAGCTCAGAGTCTGCGTGTGGGTGCCCCATAGCTCCTCGAAGCAGTGGTATCCTCAGCTTCCAAGTGACAGTAACATCATTTACTGGGCAGGGCTCAGGCCTCTGCATTGTCCTCTGTGCCTGGCCACTCTGCCAGCCCAGGTGATGGCCTTGAGTTTACTCTGTCTTTCCACGCCGGCTATGCAGTGGGAAAGGAGCAGCCAGAAATTCAGACTTGGGGGCCAGCATTGTGGTACAGCAGGTTAAGCTGCTGCCCATGATGTTGTGACCCCAGCATCCCTTGTGTGTGCTGGTTCAAGTCCTGACTGCTCTGCCTCTGATCCAGCTCCTTGCTACAGCAGCCGGGAAAACAGCAGATGACGGCTCAGGTACTGGGGCCCTGCCGACTGCCTGGGAGACCCAGAAAGTCTAGCTTTTAGCTTCAGGCTGGCTCAGCACTGGTTGCTGTGGCCATTTGGAGAGTGAGCCAGCAGATGACAGATCTCCGTCCCCTTCCTTCTTTCTGCAACCCTGCTTTCTTTGTCCCTCCCTTTTCTTTCTGTCACTGTATTTTCCAAATAAATAAATAGATCAAGGCCATGATTAGCTTGCAAGCTGCTTTTTCTTTAGTGATGGGGAGATGGACGCAGAGCTGCGCTGGGCAGCGACGGCTTGCAGGTTCACTGCACACGACCTCCCCCATTCCGCTCCGCGTGGACGTGGAGATGCTCTCTGCTGCTCCACTGGCAGCTGCTGGTGTGCGTTGCCAGTGTTGGTGGTGTTAATGGGCGGTGCAGAGGGTGAGAACCGCACGAGGTCAGCCTGGAAGGTTCCAGGGCCTCTGCCAGGAACCACAGAGACCTCCTTGAGCCCCTGAGAGGCGGTGCAAAGAGCAGAAGACACTTGCAGACTTTTCTCTGTGGCTTGGAATTTAAGTGTGTGATTTCACAGTGGGATCGAGTTTAGAACATTTAAGTGAAGGTACAGCTATTTGTAGATGTTGGGAGGAAAAAACAGGGAGCTGGTATCCTGTGTGCATCCGTGCCCTACTGTGTGATGGCTGGCTGGCGATCCTGCTTCACCGGCTTGCTTTCCACTGCTGTAGGGTGGGAAAGCCATGAGGAACAGGGCCAAGGCCTCTTATTCTTCTTTTTAAAAGAGATTTATTGGGCTCAGCAGCGTGGCCTAGTGGCTAAGGTCCTCGCCTTGATCCCATATGGCTGCTGGTTCTAATCCTGGCAGCTCCACTTCCTCTCTATCTCTCCTCCTCTCAGTATATCTGACTTTGTAATAAAAATATAATAAATCTTTTAAAAAAAGAGAGATTTATTTATTTTTATTGGAAATGCAGATTTACAGAGAGAAGGAGAGACAGAAAGTTCTTCCATCCGCTGGTTCACTCCCCAAGTGGGCGCAATGGCCAGAGCTGAACCAGTCAAAGCCAGGAGCTTCTTCCAGGTCTCCCACATGGGTATAGGGTCCCAAAGCCGTGGGCCATCCTCGCTGCTTTCCCAGGCCACAGGCAGTGAGCTAGAAAGGAAGTGGAGCGGCCGGGATACAAACTAGTGCCCTTATGGGATTCTGGCACATGCATAGCCATTAGGCTATCGCACAGGCCCCCCAAGGCTTCTTCTGAAGTGAAAACTGCACATCGTAGTGATAGGTGCATCTTGTGTTTTTCTAAAAATTTAAAAGAAATTATTTGTTTGAAAGGGAGAGAGAGAGAGAGAGAGATTTTCCATCCATTGTTTCACTCTCCAAGTGGTTACAGTGGTAGGAGTTGGGCTCATGTGTGGGTTCAGGGGCCCCAAGCACTTAGACCCTTCTCTGCTGCTTTCAGAGGCTCAAGAGCTTTATTCCCGAACTTCTCCTTAAGTATTTGTCTGAAACTGACGCTGCTGGTTGGTTTTCAATTAAAACAAACAAAAAAATACCCACTGTAATTTCTCACACAGGCCTGCTTCTCCAGAAGCTTCTTTCTGAAGTGGGTTTTGGAAAGCTTTCCTTGGTGAACCCTGGGGGAAGAGACCATGTGTGTGGGGAGCTCTTCATCCCTGACCTGAGCAGCCTGTGTGGGGTGCTGGGTCCGGGGGTCGTCCTTGCCCCCAGTATGTGACATAGGCAGACGCTGGACTGGACCGCGGTGTGGCCCATCATGTTCATTTGTAGGGCACTGTGGGGGGACACTGCATGGAGCCTGCGAGAATTTCTGAATCAAGAAGTGGTATGGAACTGCCTGAGATGAGGATGAGTATGGAGCTGGGGGTCCCCAGGGAGGGGGCGTGTGGTTGGGTTTGCAGGATGTGAGGCTTGAGGCTGGAGCCAGCAGCCCAGGGCAGGAAGTGGGACTTGGTGGCCACCGGCAGGCAGCCTCTCAGTTCCCCTCTGTGACTGGGTCATCTGTACTCTGGGTTGTAATGACAGTAACTGAGCTAAAGCCAGCCTGTGTTCAGATGTCAAGGCCGTCTTTTCTTTGTGGGCTTCTGTGCTGGGGAGGGCTTTGATTGGTTACTTAGGGTCATGTGGCTGTTCTTGAACCTTCCATTTTGTTCTGGAAGATTCCATGCTTTGACTGCCATCTTGTAGGTCACATGCTGTTGTGGCGCACATCGAAGAGAAGGGGAGGGAATGACCCCTCGAACACAAGGATGTTCCCAGAACGGGCACAGGGGCTGCCCAGGTGAGACATGAGCTCCCAGTGGGCATGGTATGAGCTCAGGCTCAGCTGCCTTCCCCTCCCCCTTGCCCTGGTCACTTGGACCAGACTGGAGTGTTTTGTTCTTAGAGTATCTCAGGTTTGTGGTCTTCTAGAGTGTGCAAGTGTCAGGTTCTAGTTGAGGAAGTCTGCAGGGGGGAGTCGAAGCAGGCTGCTTGTTGATTTTTATGTTCTGGAGGCTCAGGAGGATGAGGGGTACCTCCAGCCACGTGGTCAGCCACCAGGGTGGACCTGACTCCAAGAAGTGAGGCCAGGTAAGGGGCAGTGCATCAGCTGGGTAAGGGGCTTGCAGGAAGAGAAGGGGGTTGGTAGGAAAGGGGTGGTCATGGGAGCTGCGCGGGCCAGCATCTGGGGAAGGGTGTGCTGACCCGAAGGTGAGCAGTAGCCCCCTCATCTGTGTCTTCACCTTCTTTAGTGACCCAAGGTCAACCCTGATGTGAACGCATTAGTGGGACATTCTAGAAATAAACATTTTGTAAGTTTCATATTACTCAGTGTTCCGTGTAGGTGATGAAATCTCAAACTGTCTGCATCATGCTACCCGGTGATGAATCAGCCTTTGGCCTAGTGTGCCCATGCCGTGTGTGCTACCCACCCCCTGCCAGCTGAGAGAGAGGGAGCAATCACATTTGCATAACTTTTATTACAACATACTGGGGCATTTTGAAATGTTTGTGGAAAGGGGAATTAAATGATGTTTATCTGGGGACAGCAAGTTTGAAATCCATGCAAGGTCCTTTTAATAATACACATTCTCTTGAAATTTTTGAGAATCTTGTATATTACTGGAATTGTTCTGTTGGGTTATTGGTTAATATTCATCTTTCTATGTAATGTGTAAAGTATGCTTGATCATAGGGATGCAGTATAGAAAGGCTGTGGGGTTGGAAGTGGAGGGTGGAGGCACTGTTGCCCCCCTCCCTGTTAGTGCTTGGTGCCAGCCCACCATTATGCCCACGCTGTGCCTTTGGCTGAGCTCCTGTAATGGCCTTTGCCTTCGGGGGTGAATGTTACCTGCTCCTTTTTAGCTGAGCTCACAGAGGCTGATCTGGTCCCCATCGCCCAGGTAAGTGGCAGCCTCTTAGCTGTCCGGTTCTGAAGCTGTGCTCAAAACCACGGCTCTGTAATGCTCGGAGGGGAAGGGTGCCTACACGTGACAGCCTGGAATAGAAGGCAAGGTTTTATCTTGTTTGGCTGGCTGACCTGCTGGCTGTAAGGGAAAGGAAAAGATGTTGGGGCCAGGTGAGGTTGGGGAGTAGGGAGACAGTGTGACAGACCATAGGGAGGAGAATAAACCCAGAGGTCCTGGATACTTGCTCAGCCGTGCCCCAGCATCACAAATCTGTGTTTGAGGCACCCATCTCCTGAGCTGGCTGCTTACACAGCAACATGAAGGCAGCAGGCACGCAGCAGCCCCTGTGACCTCCCTCAGTGCCTAAGTAATGGATTAAGGGTGCCCTTCAGGGATTAATGACCCAGAGGGAAGCCTCCGACCAGCCTAGTCCAGCAGACATTGGACTGGGAGGTCCCGGGTAGCTGAAAGTTGCTTTACCAAGTCAGGGGAGGGGGACAACAGCTTGTGTCCCCTTTGACTTGAGGCCCGGCAGGCTGTTTTCTCTGTAGCTTGTGTGAGGGAAACCCAAAGCGGTGGGATGTCCTGCCCCAGTCCTACCAAGTGCTCTGTGTGCTGATTCTGGCTGCCAAGCCAATCTGTTACGCACTTCCAGGAAAATTGAGTCCCAAGCCTGCGCATTGCCACCCCTGGGAGCTACAGTTCTGGGCGACAGTGTCTGTCAAGAGCTCCCCAGGTGATTCTGTGGGGTGCCTGCTGGGACCTGCGAGTTCCTGCCAAGGGTGTGCATTCATTAGACCTGGGAGAGGCTCTGGAGGCCACAGGGGAGGGCGCGACTGCCCTGACTCCCTGTCCTGTGCCCTGTAGGAGGGAGCGAGTTACAGTGTCTGCAACTGCATGGGGCTGCGTGCCACACAGGGCACACTCACTGGCACGGCCCAGCGTGCCCACCTCCCTGTCCCATTCTTGCCCCTGGGGTTCTTTGGAGATGCACTCAGGGCAACATGACACAGTTGCTCCCACTTGGGGCCCAGCCTATCTGGTATCTTATATAGATACATAGGTAATATTGGTTTAGTGTGTTCTTTTTAAATCAGCCTTACGAAGGCATAATCAAAATGTAGGAAATTGCATGTATTTGGTATATACACGTTGATGAGTTTGGACATAGGCTTGTTTAGTTCCTAGGTCGTGGTGACCATGATCCCTCCTGATGACGAGCAGGGGACGAGGTTCATCAAGGCGTGGCCAGTGCAATGAGATAGCCAGGACAGAACTCAGAATGAGGCTTGAACAAGGACAGCGGCTCTGGGGAGCTGCCCATGGTGGCACTCACATGTTCATTTGCTATTCATTCTGAATCATTTATTTTTCTAGCACTTGTATGGAAGTTTAGTTTCACTGCTGCTGCAAGTCTTACAGTTAGTACATGACCAAATCAGGATTTGGACTGAACTCTGGGGGCCCGTAAATCTCATGCCTGTGCACAGGGGAGGCCACTGAGGACCCTAATTCTACTGATATAAAAGGGCAGAGCTGCTCACCGTGGAGCTGCTGGGCATATGGACTGTTTCAGTTCCTTTATTTATTTTAAATATTTAGTTATTTATTTGAAAGTCAGTGTTATATGTATATATAGAGAAGGAGAGACAGAGATCTTGTATCTGCTGGTTCACTCCCCACATGGTTGCAGTGGCTAGGGCCGGGCCAGACTGAAGCCAGGAGCCGGGAGCTTTTTCTGGGTCTCATACTTGGGGCAGGAGCCCATGCCCTTGGGCCATCCTCTGTGCTTTTCTGAGGCCATTGTCAAGCAGTTGGATTGGAAGTAGTATAGCTGGGAAGTTATCTGGTGCCCATGTGAGATGCTGGTGTCACAGCTGGCAGCTTTACCTGCTCACAATGCCAACCCTGGGCTGTTTTGGTTTAAGTTAATTACATAGTATTAAAATTCTGGCTTCTGGGCCCGGTGGCGTGGCCTAGCAGCTAAAGTCCTCGCCTTGAATGCGCTGGGATCCCATATAGGCGCCGGTTCTAATCCTGGCAGCTCCACTTCCCATCCAGCTCCCTGCTTGTGGCCTGGGAAAGCAGTCGAGGACAGCCTAAAGCTTTGGGACCCTGCACCCGCGTGGGAGACCCGGAAGAGGTTCCTGGTTCCCGGCTTCAGATCGGTGCAGCACCAGCCGTTGCGGCTCACTTGGGGAGTGAATCATCAGACGGAAGATCTTCCTCCCTGTCTCTGCTCCTCTTTGTATATCTGACTTTGTAATAAACTAAATAAATCTTTTAAAAAAAAATTCTGGCTTCTGAGTGCTGCTAGCCCCAATTGGGTGCTCGCAAATGCTGGGAGGTCAGATGGTGTAGACATCAGCTGCCTTCATCTTAGTACAAGGTTCTTCACACTGTGCTGAGCTGATGCCATCACAGGGCACAAAAAGGGCACCGTGGCCTGGCCTGTTTATCAGAGGATGGTTAGAGAAGGGCATGTTGTAAACAGGTGCCTGAAACTGTTGGTGTCCATGACTGAAGAAATCAACCATGCTGGTTAAGGGATTTCCTGAGACTTGGCACTTGTATGGCTAAAGCCAGGAAATTCCCTGGCATGTGCCAACCAGTTGGTTGCCCTACTCACCACATGCGATTTCTGTGAAGATGTCAGGAATACTCGGTGGCAAAGCACAGAGTTCAGTGCAGAAGCCACATGGACGGTTGATCTCGTCCTCCTGGGTAGAGCAGGAGGCGTGCTGGGTGACAGGCGTCCTAAGGACAGTGGCACCCTGAGCATGCACGGCTGCGTGGGGGGGTGACTGACAAGGTGCAGAGGCTGGCGAGCAGGTGAAGCAGAGCCCCGGCAGTAAGTTCTATATTACCCATCTCTCCGTTAGTGAGCTCCTGTCTCTGTCACAGATTTAAAAAGCATGGGGCAAAGTCTACTTCCCAGGTTTTGGGTGGTTTTGTAGTTCCAGCACACCTGGTTGTTCATATAGATCAGTTCCTTCCTTTCTTCCTTGGCCCCATCCCTTAAAAAAGATCTTATTCAAGTACACAATTTTATTATTGCCGATAAACAGACGACAGGTTTAGGACTTTAAAATATTTATTTTGGGCTGGGCACTTGGCCTAGCAGCTAAGAGGGTAGTGAAGACACCCACATCCCGCATGGGTGTGTTCGATTCCAGGCTGTGACACCTGACCCTAGCTTCCTGCTGTTGTGGAGCCTGGCGGGTAGTGGTAACAGCTCAGCTGCTTGGGTTCCTCCCAGCCACTGCAAGCCTGACTGGAGTCCCTGGCTTCTGGCTCCTTCCTTGATTCAGGGCTGACTATTGTGAGCACTGAAGCAGTGGTGAGCGCTCTCTCCAGTCTCTGTCTTTCAGCCTTTTGAATTCATAAATTAAAAATACTGATTTTGTCAGAACATTAAGGCAAAGTGCAGAAATTGTGTTTATTTTTGTTATGCATCAGGATTGGATCTTGAATATGGTTCAGAGCTCCAAGAGAGAGGAGATTGAAAAGGAAGTGATAATAAATCCGATTGGTGCATTAATAATTACCTTTGGCAGAGAGCTGTGTGGGATTGTGCGGCCTCTCCCTGGATCTTGGATCCTGGTGCTGGTTCTGGGAGAAGGCAGTTGCTGGCTGTCATCCTCTCGTGCCCTCGGCTTCTGTGTCTTTTAAGGCAAGGGTTATACTGTCAGGAGAAAAAGTAGGTGAATAAGAGAAGTCCCAGTAGGCTGTAGTCTTCAGTTGGTATTAGAACATCAAGGTATTTGAAATTAACCTTGGCCAAGGTGGTGGACCCTAGAATTTATTATGCTATATTAACAGAATCCCAAACTGTTGGACTTGAATCTCAATGGTGAACACGCATTGAAAGTTAGAGGTACTTTGTGTGCACAGATAAACAGTTTGCAATCCTAAAACCAGGCATTACATACATACATACCTGTATATAATATTTTAGTTAGCATTGTTTCATTTCTTTTTTTGAGTGACAGAATCATAGATTCCCCCATCCACTGGCTCACTTCCCAAGTGCCTGCAGCAGCCACAGCCAGGGGCTCCATCAGAAATTTCCCTTATTGGTGACAGGAGCCCAGCTATGTGATCTGTCGTCACCTGCTGCCTCCTAGGTTGCAGGGTAGCTGGAGGCTGGAGTTGGGAGGGGAGCCTGGATGCACACCCGGAAACTCTGGGATGGGCTAGGCCAAATGTCTGCCTGACAGTTGATTGATTAAGGAACCTGTGTGAATATGCACGTTCATATCTAAGCTCCTGCGATTGACCGAATCCCTGGACTCTCAGATAGAACCATCACTCCCGCAGGCAGTGCGTCCTGTTGTCCTGTAGGAATAGTGTCAGAGGCAATGAGCGCTGGGTATGATGAGGAAATCCAGCAGCTGGGAATGTGTATCAAAGGACAGCCCACACCCTCCACCCAGAGTGCCAGCTTCATTTCTGGCCTGGACCCTTGGCAGACATTAACACACATTTTGGAAGGAACAAAGGCTACTTTGGAAAACACCATCCTGCGGAGGGACCCTCCGAGTGTGTTTCTTCTCCAGGTTGTGTGTTTGGTCTTTAGCCTGGGTCCTGCCCCCAGAGGGGGTGCCTGTGGCCGCATGCAGTGTCAGCCCCCCTGGAGCTTCTGTCACTCTGGTGTGAGGGGTTCCAGATGTCCCAGGTTTTTTAGCAAGTATAGATCAACTAAGTCAGTAGTGACTAATTATAGTGTTAGCATTTCCAGGTGACTTTTGGACAGTTAAGCGTTGACCTGTAGCTACCTTCTCAGAGTGAGTAAATAAGTCACCTGTGCAATGACAAATAGTATTTGTTTTTCTCTTGAGGCCAGCATATGTCACAGGAAATTAAGACTGCTTACTGTGCTGACATCTGGGTTTGAGTCGTGGCACCTCCAACTCCAGTGCAGCTCCCTGTTGATGTGCTAATGTGCGTGCGAGAGCAGTGGAAGATGCCCCAGTGCTTGGGCCCTTACCACTAAGGTAGGAGACTAAGAAGAAGCTCCTGGCTCCTGGCTTCTGCCAGGACTAGCTCTGACTGTTGCAACCATTTGGAGAGTTGAACCAGTGGATAGAAGAAGATCTTTCTCTGTTTCTCCCTCTTTCTCTCGTGTTCTCATTCTACTTTTCAAATGAATAAATCTTCAAAAAGATTCTTCACATAAAATCATAAAAAATAATTGATGTGCTTCGAAGCCCTGTAAGTGTGGTAAACGTTTATTCTTCTTCTTATTATTAAGTCCTTCTAGTAATGAGAAATAAGTTTCAGCTTGTTATAGAGAAAGATCATGAGTTCTGAATTAAAAATAATTCTGAGTGGTTGGTGTGGTGGCATAGCACATTAATCTTCCGCTTGCAGCACTACCATCCCATGTGGATGCAGCTCAAACCCAGGCCTATTTGGGTCCCACATCCCTTCCAACTCCCTGCTTGTCACCTGGGAAAGCAGCCGAGGACGGCCCAATACCACAGGATCCATGTGGGATCCTGCACCCACATGGGAAGAAGCTCCTGGCTCCTGGCTTCAGCTCAGCTCCGGCCATTGTGGCCACTTGGGGAGTGAACCAATGGATAGAAGATTCTCTCTCTGTGTCTCCTCTCTCTATATAACTGACTTTCAAGTAAAAAAAAAAATCTTAAAAACTAATTCTGACTACTTATAAATATATAAATGACTACTGTATATTTCCTATTTTCTATATGTTAGCCACGTTTTAGGGAAATGTTTTATTAAATAAGGTGATAAAGGGTTGTTGGAAATACCATGGAACTCGTAATTGCACAGGATCATGGGTATAAGCTTATAGTATTATTAACAGGGTTGGAATGAATCAAGGGAAAGAAAGCGACGAGTGATAAACAAGCGAATAAAAGCACAAGATGAATTCTCCAAGGAAAAGAACTAATTATCTGAGTGTTACTTTTTTGTTTAATTAACATTTATTGTCTTCTGGGTAGCAGGCGCTGCTAGGTACTTTTACAATTGGCGCTTTATTTAATTATGGAGAGTTCCTCCCTTGCAGATACGATTTCCCATGGGCTTCTCTAGGCTAATGAGTTCCGCTGTCTTGGTGCATCTCAGGCTCAGCTGCGCAGGGAGGTGAGCTGGGGAGTGCTTGCTGGGGTGTGTGCCTAGCGCGGCAGAGGCTGCTGGCTGTGCAGGCTGGCACACGGCAGCAGCGTTGGTAAGCCCTGGTGGGGCCTGTGATGTCACTACAATGAAGTAGCACTGACGTGTGCTTCTCAGCAAGAAGAACTACGAACTTGAGTGGAGGAGTTCGCTGTGCCAAGGGGACTAAGGAGAACCCCTGTTTTCCTTTGTCTGGTTCCTATGAACTGGGATGTGGGAAGTGTCAGAATAATTACTGAGTGAAACTGGCTAGAAAATGCTGCTCTCCATGTTGCAAACCCAACATTTCCAGGTGTGCTTAATTTGCAGCCAGGGTTTTTGCTCTGTGGTTTATCACACACATCAGTGACTTGCATAATAAAAGCTTCTGGCTTGGTTAAAGAAAACAAGATCCTATTTAAGGGACTTCTGTACTAAACATAATTCCTTTTAATAAAATACATGCGTGGGTACTTTAAGATCTGTGGAAAAGGAATTAAGATATAAATGTGTGGCTGCATGTTTGGCACTTGGGAAGTTGCCGTGTCATAGCAGAACTGAGTTCAAGTTCCTGCCTCCAGCTTCCTGCTGGGGTTTACTCTGGGAGGCTGAAGTGGCTGGGTCCACCCGCCATGGAACACTTAGACTGAGTTCCCTGCTCCCGCCGCTGGCCTGGCCCAACCTGGCTTTTGGGAGAACGAGATGATGGGAGAACACTCTCTCCTCTCTGCCTTTCTTTTTCTTTTTAAGGTTTATTTATTTATTTGTATTGGAAAGGCAGATTTACAGAGAGAAGGAGAGACAGAAAGATCTTCCATCTGCTGAGTCCCTCCCAAAATGGACATAGTGGTGCAGAGTTCCAAGGCTTTGGGCCGTCCTCTACTGCTTTCCCAGGCCATCAGCAGGGAGCTGGATGGGAAGCAGGGCAGCCAGCACAGCCCCCAGGTGAAACGAGCCTGGTGCTCAGACATGGAAGATTAGCCAATAAAGCCATTGCGCTGGCCCCTCTCTCGCCTTTCGAGAAAGCTTAAAATTAAACAGATAAATTAATTTTGATGGAAAAGGATTTTTAAGAATTTATACTACAACAAGCTGGCTTTTTAATTCCATTTTGCACAAACTTTTTTTTTTTAAGATTTATTTATCTTATTACAAAGTCAGATATACAGAGAGGAGCAGAGACAGAGAGGAAGATCTTCGTCCGATGATTCGTTCCCCAAGTGAGCGCAATGGCCAGTGCTGTGCCGATCTGAAGCCGGGAACCAGGAACCTCTTCCGGGTCTCCCACGCGGGTGGCAGGGTCCCAAAGCTTTAGGCTGTCCTCGACTGCTTTCCCAGGCCACAAGCAGAGAGCTGGATGGGAAGTGGAGCTGCCAGAATTAGAACCGGTGCCCATATGGGATCCCGAGGTGTTGAAGGTGAGGACTTTAGTTGCTAGGCCACGTCGCCAGGCCCTGCACAAACTTTCTGAAGTACTTGCATTATGTACAGAGTACATAAACAGCCTAAGAGGACACAATGCTAAGGGAGTCTTTTCATGCAAGGCTTATATGTATTTTTTTTTAGATTTTTTAAATTTTTTATTGGAAAGTTGTATATACAGAGAGTAGAAAAGACAGGAAGATCTTCTATCCATTGATTCACTCCCCAAGGAGCCGCAACGGCTGGAGCTGAGCCAGTCCGAAGCCAGGAGCCAGGAGCTTCTTCCGGGTCTCCCACATGGGTTCAGGGTTCCAAGACTTTGGGCCATCCCTGACTGCTTTCCCAGGCCACAGGCAGGGAGCTGGATGGGAAGCGGGGCCACCAAGATTAGAACTGGCACCCACATGGGATCCTGATGCGTTCAAGGCGAGGACTTTAGAGCCGCTAGGCCACTGCGCTAGGCCCTCAATGGGCACCTTTAATCTCACCTTGAAAGTCTCAGGAAATCACAAAAGTGTGGTAAGGAAATCTAAGGAAAGCTTCTCTTAGGTTTGTCAGTTAAGGATTTTCCCTCAAAGCAAGCAGCATTTCTGCTTTTGTGTTTGTGTTTTTGTTTTTTCTTATATGCTTAATTTGCCTGGACTGAGCCAGGTGGAAGGCAGGAGCTAGGAGCTTCCTCTAGGTCTGCCGCATGGATGCGGGGCCCAAGTACTTGGGCCGCCTTCCACTGCTTTTCCAGGTGTGTTAGCAGGGAGCCAGATCAGAAGTAGGGCTGCTGGTTCTTGAACGATGCCCGCATTGTAGGTAGAGACGTAACGTGCTGTGACACAGTGCCGGCCCTAGCCTTCCCTTGAAGCAGCGCCATGCCCTTGCTAAAGCAATGTTTCATGTTTGTCAAGAGTCTTGAACAAACCGCAGCATCCTTAGGCCATGTGAGTAGTCATTAGTCCAGGGGCGTTTCTGGTTGCCTGGTGTTCATGTGCAAGGTTAAGGGATGTTGTCACACCTGCCTCAGGTGAGGCTGTCCTGCAGGGCCAAGCAGGGATGGGGTCCTGCCTTCTGCAGTGTCCATCCTTACTCAGCTGCCCAGTTTTGGTGGTCTCTGTTGAGGAGGCTTCACTGAGCCCTGAGTCTGCCCCCCTGACACAGCTGCTTTGGGGGGGGGACCCTGGGCAGGTGTTTGTTTGCAGAGGGGCAGTCTGTTTGGGTCTGCTTGTGTAGCTTAGAGTCACAAAAAGGTGGGTCGTGATGCAGGCGACCCCAGCATTTCTCTGGCTGTGTGGAAGAGTAGGGGCAGAGTCCAAAGGCTGGTCGTGCAGTGGAGCCCTGTGTGTTTCAGAAACAAGTGACAGGTAGAGGCTAGCCGCGCTCCCCTCACCTTCCTACTGCGTCACTGTCCTGGCACTCCTGGGAGAAGAGGAGGGAAGCAGAGAGGGCGTCCATGTGGCATGGTGGGGACACCTCCTGTGCCCTGCAGCAGGCGTGGGAACTTCGGTGTGTTGAGAAAGGGCTAGATAAGAAAAGGAGCTGGGCTTGCAGAGGACCCCACCCAAGGGGAGTGGGAGGGACTTGGTTACCCTGGCAGAGGCACCCTCCTACATATCCTGGCTGTTAACCAGGTGAACCTGCAGTCTAGCCCGCCAGTCTTTGTGTGTGCCGCTGACTTACAGTGTCACCTTCAACGCCCATAGCACTCTCATGGAAGCCTTGGTCACATCGTCTGTCACTGTCCACCCCACTGGGGTCAGTGGACATCCCTTTCTGGGATTACCTTACACTTGACCGTACTCCTGGGGATCCCAGTTCTGTACCTGTGACTTATCCTCCTGTCATTACATGTGTGTGCACCCAGGTGGCTAGACAGCTATGTAGAGGATTGAGCAGGTGCTCAGTGGCTGTCTCCTGAATGAATGCTTGTCCTCAGAGTATAGGATGCTGCAGGGCTCAGAGAAACAGAGTGACTCCTCTAGTATCCGACAGCCCTGAGCGGGAGAGAGGGGAGTGAGTAAAGCCTGTGGTGTGAGACCCAGAGGGGGAGGCGCGGTCTGGTTGCCGAGCTTTCATCCAGGATCTCTGCTCGTATCTTGGAAGAGAAAAGCAGCTTTCTTGGGTTTCACACTGTCCACTTTACTTTTATAAGAGCCATGCCCCATCCCAGGCCATCTGTGCAGGTGTCGCGAGAGTGAGTTAGCATGCTTTGCTAAATTGTAGGATTTGGCCCACAGCCCTAACACATTCCCCAAATGGACAGCTTGTCCCCATTTCCTGTTCTGTAAACCTGGTCAAAGAATGAGGGAGAGGGAAAGACAACATCCTTGCAAGAGGCTTCAGGAGTGCTGTGGTTGTGAGTCTGTGCACGTGTGCTGTGCATGATGGCTGTGGTATGGATAGCATATGCTGTTGTGTGTGGCATGCCTGTGTGTGTGGGGTGTGTGGTATGTGTGCAGTTGTGTGCTCCTGGTATGCACATGTATGGTATATATGGTGTGTGTGTGCATATGTGCGCATTATCTGAAGACATAGTTTATGAGTGTGCGCCAGGTGCTCCTTAAATTAACCTTCCTGTGTCGTTGGCCGCTAAGTGGGTCTGTGACTTTGGTTTCAAAGGGAACATACTACCACTTATGCAACTGTGCAGCGGAAGTGGTGGGAAGTGCTGACGTATGCTCTTTGCCACCCTGGGATGTAGCCCCCAAGTCTTCCTTGAGTGTCCAGAAAAACAAAGAAAAACAAAAACCTAACACAGCTAAAGGTTTAAGCAAAATAAAAGCCAGACAAAATGCATTCCGCTTCTCTCCCTGCCCTGATAAGGGTGGCTCGATACTGCAGGCTCGGCTGTGTTCTTCACTCTGGATGCCTTAAAACACACTGCGTTGCTCCATGAGGGTTTTATGGAAACATTGCTTCGTAAGCTCTGTTGTTGGGAGAGATTTGTTGAGGGTGACAAGGCTGCTGTGACGTACGTGTTTGTTTCCCTTGCTCTGCAAAGCAGAAACTTGAAACAGGAAGTGATTTGGGTGCAGTATGACAGACTAAAACCAGTTAAAACTCTGCTTGAGCTCATTGTTTTGGAAGGACCTAGAGCTGCTGCTGCACCTAGAGTTCCAGCATCAGACAGCCTGGCCATACCCTCTGTCCCTAGGACAGCGCAGTCTGGCCAAACTCCCCTTCGGTCGGAGGTGCTTCGTTTGGGTCTCTGCTTCTTGTTTGCTGTACAACCTTCAGCAAGTTGCTTCGCTTCCATGCATCTGCACTTTTTATTTATAATGCTTGAGAGCATTGTAAGCGTTAAATGAGGAAGAATGAGCTCCTTTAGACATTATAATGATCTGCACAAATTTGAAAGCTGTGATTCCTAGCCCCAGTCTCTGGTCTGGGAAAAGTGGCCAGCTTTAGCCGAGGTTGGGGGTGGAGGGAGGCTTTCTCTGTGCCAAAGACTGTGGCAAACTGCTTCATCTTTGATGTCATTCTTTTACAGGAAAAGAAACCGAGACGTGGCATTTGACTAATTTCTACAGGGTTCCCAAGTTGGTAAGTCACAGAGCTGGGATTTGACCGTGGTTGTCTGGTTGAGCCTGAGTTCTTAACCTTCTCAGAATGAGGCAAAATGAAAGTGGTTGGTGATGGCCAGGAGGCGGGTTTCAGTTCTCTGCTTCTGTTGAAATCAGAATGAATTTGTGTTCTTTCATCTGCTCCAAGAATGCTTAATGGGAACCACAGGGTTATCAGGTCCAACGATTAATTTCATTAAGAACCATCATTTTGGAGGGGAAAAGGTACTACAGCCTCCTGTCCTCAATAATAATTGCCAAAATGTATTGAATCCTTCCTGTATGCATTCTTGCCCTAAGCATGTTACTTGGATTCACTTAAGTTTCACAACAGTCTTGGGTAGCTGAGGTTCAAAGCCGAGAAGGAACTTGCCCGAGGCCGCAGGTTCGTAAGAGGTGCAGTCGGTATTCACATGGGGCAGTCTGGGTGAGAGCCTCAGTGCTCCTCACACCGGTCCTCTGTCGCTCCTGAGCCCCTCACGGAGAACCGCTAGCTCTGTGGGTCTGGGTCCCCTCTGCCACCAGCAGTGCCTCTCCCTGTCCTGCTGCTGCTGCTCATCAGCTTACTGGTCTCATCACGGGCCACAGTTTGAGTGGTCAGCCTCCTGCAAGGCTTCACCATGCAGCAGGATCCTTAGTGGCATGCCGTGTAGCCTCTTTCCTTAGGCGTGCTTTGAACTTTTGTTTAAATCCAGCTGTGCGTGCTGTAAAATGCATAGATCTTAATGGCACAGGTTGACGAATGTTTAATAGCTTCCACTCATCCACCCACCCTCCGAGTCTGGAAAATCAGTTTTCCCATTCTTATAGGAAGTGCCCGCCTGCCCCCTTGCAGTTGAAATTGCTGCAGAGGTAGGCACCGTTTTGGCTGCTATCGTCACAGACTCAGGCTTCTCCCTCATGCAGGTGCAGCATACTTGCCAAGACAAAAGAGTGTTTCTTTCTGTCACTCTGCCCAGTGGGAGTCTCTTCTGGAATGAGTGTGACTGCGAGGCACGGATGTGCTATTTCCTCTCTTGGTCTATGTCCCTGTGGCTTGGTATTGTGTCAAGAGTGTCTGTCTCATATTTATAGGTCTTAATTGTCACACCATATGGCCTCTAAGTCCAAGCCAGCTATTACAAGTGATCTTTAACCTAAGATCCTACTTCTAGTGCTGAAGGAAAATCTGCTTGCAGTGGACATTATGAGAGATGGTTTGGCAGTCTCTACTGTGAGACCTTTGTGGGATTTGCGAGGGGAATTTTGAGTCTTCAATTTCCATACTATGTGCTGACTTTAGAAGTTAAACTTTAAAATACAGAATTTTAAAAAAATTCATTTTAGAGACAGAATGAGACAGAAATATGGGAAAGTAGGGTAAACTCTCAACAGGTAGTTTAGTCCATAAATACCTGCATTGGCCCGGATTGGGTGAGCCTGCAGCTGGGGGCTGGGCACTCAGTCCCAGCTGGCAGGAAGGTAGCTGCTTGAATCATCAGCAGCTGTCCTGCAGGTTATGCGTTAGTCGGAGGCTGGAGTCAGACACCGGAGCCAGGTATTGAACCCAGGTGCTCTGATGTGGCGCGTGGCTATCTTAACCACTGTTTTAACCATTAGGTAAAAAATCTGCCCCCAGTGGGTTGTTTTCATGTGGATATTACTCGAGCCTGGGTAAGTAGTTAGATCTGTTGACATGGAACACTTCTTGTGAAGTGGTGGAACTAAGCTGATTTGCATATGTCTGCTCTTATTGGAATGTAGACTTGGCTAAAATATAAACTTGTCTAGTGGAACTCAAGGGAAATATGTATGTGTAACAAAATGGAGAAATTTAAGCTAAACAGTTGTGGTTTTTTTCCCGTAAAGATTGATTTATTTCTATTCGAAAGACAGATTTACATAGAGAAGGAGAGACAGAGAGAAAGATCTTCCATCTGCTGGTTCACTCACCAGATGGCCGGCATGCCCGGAGCTGAACCGATCTGAAGCTAGGAGCTTCGTTATGGAAAGAGGCTGTACATGCCCCACTGCCTAGAGAAATATACAGGGAGTGGGCTGAATGGGAAAAGTCACCAGCAAGACAGTAAGAACCTGAGTTTGTGCCATAGGTAATGGTAGAATCTGTATTTTTAAAAAGATTTATTTTTTTTTAATTGGATTTTCAGACAGAGAGGAAGATCTTCCATTCATTGATTTACTACCCAAGCAGCCACTATGGCTGGAACTGAGCCAGTCTGAAGCCAGGAGCCAGGAACTTCTTCTGTGTCTCCTGTGCAGGTGCAGGGTCCCAAGGCTTTGGTCTGTCCTTGACTGCTTTCCCAGGCCACACACAGGGAGCTGGATGGGAAGCAGGGCTGGCGGCACCCATATGGGATCCCAGTGTGTGAAAGCCAAGGATTTTAGCTGCTAGGCTACCATGCTGGGCCCAGAATTTATATTTTTATTTATCTATGATATATGAGATTCTTCAGCCTAAAACATGAGTATAAAACCTGTCTTGTTCCCTAGAAATTCCAATCACAAAAATAAACTTACTCCATAGGTATTTTCAACTGTCCACCACAGATTTAGGAAACCATCTCAAAAGAACACATGATAGTATATTTAACATGAGTAAGAATTAAAGATATTAAAAATGTAAAGAAAATGAAAGCAGATGATTTGAAAAGCAGCCAGCCAAGTGAAAAAAAAGTCTTTATAACTAAAATGTAAGGGACATGGCTAAAGAGAGAATTGATCAAGTGGAAGCCAGTAGTGACATCTGGTAAGTGCATGGTATGTGCTAGACATTCCTGTGTACTGGAGTAGTATTAACTCATTTAATCCTCTCAATGAAAGTATTCAGACTTTATTAGTATCTTTATATTTTTTAGTGGCTTAAGCCACTTGCTGAACATCCCATGGTTGGTAAATGATGGAGCTGGATGGATTTGCCCCCAGACTGTCTAGTGTGACCTAGATTTTGAGCTTGCAGTTAATATGGGAAGTCATCAAAAATTAGCAACAATTGATGAAAAGATGGAACTATGAAAGAATGGGGAAGAGGCATAGAGTATGCTCCTTACATATACAAAGAGCAACTAAGGGATGAGCAAAAGATGTGAGGATTGGAAGCTCTTTGAGCTCTCCCCTCATCCTTAACGGTCTGAGAATGTGTGATCAGGGCAGCATCAGGGGTACATGGTTCAAAGGATGGCAGAGTTTCCATTTTCACCATGGCTGCAGATGTTAACAGATGTCTCTCTGGGGAAAGGAAAGAGACTCTTGCTGTGTTTGCAGATTCCTGTGAGGTAAATACTTTTACCATGACTAAAGTTGACCCGCCTGCATGACGTCACTGAACTCGGAGTTGGGAAAGGATTAGCACAGTCGGTCTTGTAAGGCAATGTGAGCCAGCTTCTGTACTCTGTGGAAAGGATTAGCACAGCCGGGTCTTGTGAGCCAGTCTGAGCCAGCTCCGATGCATCGTGGGTTCAGGCAACCATTCTCTTTTAAGCTCACACCTGGCTGTGCGTCCAGGGGTGGAATGTTCAGGAAGCAGTCGTGTCATGTGTGATATCACAGAGGCAGGAAGAGACAGTGAGACAAGAATAGAGCTCTGTCCTTTCTTCTCTTGTGCTTAAAAGCCAAACACAACACACCAGCCTTTTGTGAATGTGGGCAGAGAAACTGGTGCACTTGAGGCAGAGTTGCTGGGAGTAGAATTTACTGCCACCTCTTTGGAGGGCAGTATAGGGCCCAGTCAGCCAGACAGTTCAGGGATCAGGCGATAGTTCAAGTGCGTGTGTCCTCAGATCCTGCATTTCTATTTTCACTTCAAAGATTTTATCTTATAGATCTGTCTTTTCCATAATCACATGTGTGTGAAATTGCTCTCAATACAGATTCATAGTGATGTTGATTGCAACGTGTAAGCAACTTAAATGTGTGTCAGTAGGGAATTAATTGAATGTACAGGTATACCATTGGAGCAGGATGCTGTGCCCCTGTTTAAAATGGTAGGTCATTTGTACTAAGAATTAAGTTTAAAAAAGCCAAATGTAGAAAAAGTACATGAGGTATGCTGTCATGTATGGAGAAGAGGGGACCATATGTGCTCATGTATTTTCTTGATTATGGCTACATCATTGCTGGAAAGATACTAGAAACAAGTTTTGGAGAATATTGTATACCATTTGAGATGTACGATATAATTTGGGGGAGGATACCGTAGGTCCTGTGTTTTATATTTTATTATTATTATTTTTTTAAAGATTTATTTTATTTTTATTACAAAGTCAGATATACAGAGAGGAGGAGAGACAGAGAGGAAGATCTTCTGTCCGATGTTTCACTCCCCAAGAGAGCGCAACAGCCGGTGCTGCGCCTATCCGAAGCCAGGAGCCAGGAACTTCTTTGCAGGTCTCCCACGCAGGTGCAGGGTCCCAAAGCTTTGGGCCATCCTTGACTGCTTTCCCAGGCCACAAGCAGGGAGCTGGATGGGAAGTGGAGCTGCTGGGATTAGAACTGGCGCCCATATGGGATCCCAGCGCGTTCAAGGCGAGGACCTTAGCCACTAGACCACATCGCCGGGCCCTATTTTTAAATTATTTTTTTGGAGAGTTAAACATAAGCATGCATTACTTTTTTTCATTAAACACAGAATTAGTTAAGAGGACCTCTTCTTGGAGAATCTTGGGCGTGAGCGTACCTCCCGTTTTTAGAGGCAGTCACTGTGCAGTGGATTGCTGACTCCTAGAGGGAACCCAGCATGTAGTGAGCACTTAACTTCCGTGAGCTGGGTTGCTTCTCACACTTGCATGACAATGCAGGCTGCTGCCCAGGAAGTGGAGGGCAGACGAGGAGCTCTGGGGGTCGTGTAGGGTGCTGCTGTGTACAAGCAGGGGAAGTGAATTCACAGAGGCAGCCCTGCTGCCGCTGAGCAATCCCAAGGTGTCTGGAAGGCATCTCAAGCCTTTCTCCCTCCTGCCACTAATCCCTGGCACCTCCCTTGAGACCACGTGGGAGGATTCTGTCTGTGTTAATTTTCCCAACAATAGGATTCTTTGTGAAATTGGGGCTGGTCAAGAAAGAATCCGTCCCGTGGTGTCCACCTCTTCTGATGTATCTTCACAGTTCCAACAGTTGAGGGTGTATCAGGTACACTCAGGAGACACTAACTTGTGTTCCCTGTAAAAGAGCAACCTTGAGGGACTTGCTTAGTGAAACAGATGTTCCCAGTGGTGCTTTTTATCGCTCCTGCTGTTATTTTCTGTGGTCAGCCACGTGCTGAAATGTTTTATAGGACCAGTGGCTCTCTGTCTTCCCTCTCTCTTGTTATCATTTAGAAATCAATTCAGAAGTAGTTTATTCACTTTGAAAAGGCTGTTATTATGATGCTGTTAGAATTCAATGCACAGTCATCCACCTAACAATAAGACTGAGGTGAAAACGGAAACTTACAGAATTACGATCCCTGAAACTGACCTGTTATTTCAGTGTCTTATCAGCCGTACCATTGAGATGACGTTCTTGAAGGTGAGGGTTGTTCGACCTTGGCACTGCGCTGGGTCCTGAAGATGGTATTTTGTGGGCTCAGAGAGCTGTGTTCAGCTCTTTAAGTATCCTTGCCTCTACTTGCAATGTGGGATGTAGTTTTTCCATAAGAGGAACATGAATCAACTGTGCTGCTTGGTTTCCCCAAACAGTAATTCTGTCTTTGGTGTCTGAGTAGAGAAGGTTTCTGTGCTGTTGCATTGTGAGGCATCTGGGACTCCCCTTCCCGGATGGCTTAGGTTGCATTGTAGAGTGTTTAATTAAAGAGATTATTTTACTGGTCTTACTAGATTGTGGTGGTTTGTGGCTATCATCATATCTGATGCGGGTGCCTGGCAAGATAGCATGGGTTAGCTTGCTGTATCTGCGCACAGCACGTGTCCCAGCGTTTCACATGCCAGCAGCCAGGATTATTCCCACCTCCAGACACAGCCCCAGCTCTGCAGAAAAGAAAGGATTTGCTGCTTGGTGTAATCTGAAAATCCCAGGGATCCAAGGTTTAAGCAGGGTTGCCAAGACTAGAGTTTGTCTTTGTCTCTCAAAACTGACTACTGTTTCTTTTCAGATGACAGTGCAAGGTGGCTGTCAGCAGTTCTAGAAGTTCTGGAGAAGTGGGGGGGGGGGGGCAGGGGAGGCTGTTTCTCCAGTAGTTTCAGAATTGAGTCTCAGCATCTCTGACAGGCGTATCTGTAGGCCAGTCTCCATGGTGAGGTGAAAATGAGGCCCTGGGTGGCCATCCTACATTAGACACCTGGCACTTGAAGCAGGGCTGGGATCTGCACCTGCTGGCGCACAAGAGTTGAGAAGGTCTGTATTCAACTAGGAAATCCAGGGCCGTTTGTTCCTGGTGGGTTTGCGGAAGCAAACCATGTCTGTGGGGAGTAGGTTTGTTCAGTGAATGAATTAACAGAGGAATGAGCAAGCGGGTTCTACAACATGTGGGGTAGGGTTTTTAACAGATGGAGCATTTGCAGGGAGAGAGGAAGGACAAAAGAAAGCCTTGAAATCAAGTCAGATAAGGATGACATTCAATGAGCTGAAGTATTTAACAGGAAATAGGAGACAGGAACAGGATAACGGTCTACAAGTGTCTGAAAGGCTTGCCTAGAGAAGGTAGGGTCAGGGGTACTGGCTGGACTCTTAAATGACGTCACCCCTCATTGGGTTGATCATAATCTAAAAATAACACAAAAATAAGAAATCTTTCTAACAATCTTACCTCCAGTGGCTGACTTTTATTAATATTTTGATATATAGTCTCCCAATATTTTGCTACATACAGTTGGATTTTAAAACATTCTTGTTTATCTTGTTAATTGTGTTTGAGAAAAAAAAACAACTGTGATTGAGAAAGTGTGAGAGCTTGCACAAGCCCCTAGGCACTGACGGGCCAGAATTCAGTTTGTATCTGCTACCCTAGGTGTTTTTTTTTTTTCTTAAAGATTTATTTATTTTTATTGGAAAGGCAGATTTATAGAGAGAATGAGAGACAAAGATCTTCCATCCACTGTTTCAGTTCCAGAGTTGAGCTGCTCGGAAGCCAGGAGCCAGAAACCTCGTCCATTCCCAGGCTATCAGCAGGGAGCTGGATTGGAAGTGGAGCCGCTGGGATTAGAACTGGTGCCCATATGGGATCCTGGTGTTTGAAGAGGAAGGATCAGCCAGTTGAGCCAATGCACCAGGCCCTACTCCTTGGTCTTTGAGTTACCTGTTGCATAGCCAGCAGACTGTGTTAAATCTGCAGGGTTTGTTTTCATTCTGTTTGAAGAGACTTCATCACTTTTGTTTATTCATTCTTCATTCATGGATTCAGGAATTGTTTTTTTTGATTGACAGAGAAGGAGAAACAAAAGGATTACCAGACAGTCCGTCTGCCCGTTCACTCCCCAAATGGGACTATGCCAGGCCAAAGCCAGGAGCCTACAACTCCGTCCAGGGGACTGGCACCATTTTCCTCTGCTTCTCCGGGCATATTAGCTGGGGGTTGGATCAGAAGCTAAGCAGCCAGGACTTGAGCCAGCACTCTGATGTAGGATGTCAGCTTTGTAGGTGGCAGCTTAACATGCTGTGCTGTGGCACTGGCCACACAGAATGCTGAAAGTAGCCTAGTGAATGGAGTAGGCCCTGCCCTCCTGGAGCTTACAGTCAGGCTGAGTTCAGTGTTGCTTCTGCATGGTTCCACCACAGCCTCTAGGGGTGTACAGATTTGCACGCTCCAATGACTCTCATTGCACCTTCCGTCAGGAGGCTGCCAGCAAAGCCTAAGGCTGGGCAGCCTAGTTTTGTATGTGTCCTTTGCCTGGGACACCACTCCTAAAGGGAATGGCTGGACATTGAGGTATTAGAGTTTCAGAGTGTGCTTTAGCTGGGCTCATCTCCTAGAGCTGGCTCCTCTGGGCGATCCAGAGGGAGTCCCACCGTTGAGTGTCCATAACCATACTCTTTCTGAATCACAGAGTGGAATCCATGGTGTGAAGCAGGGCTAGCTGAATGCAAAGGAAGAGAGCAAACATTCTTGGATGCAGCCCCACCACTTCCTACTCCCTTGCTTGGAGGGTGGATGTTTCCACTACCTGGCAGAGGAGGAAGCCAAGGCCTGGTTGGCCTTAGCTCAGGCCTGTGTGGCCTTAGCTCAGGCCTGTGTGATGGCTGTAAATCTAAGGAACTTCTTTCTGATGCTTCCTTGATCCAAGAATAACCAGGGGATGGGACTTCAAAAGCGGGTGCTTTGGTGGTAAATGGATTCCAGGCATTTATTTGTGGAGTATTCATTAAGGGCTTGTGGACAGAAACTGGCAAGCCCTGGGACCCAGGGCCATGAAGACCTGCAAGAGCTTCAGGGAACTTGTAGTCTGGTTTCAGTCACCAGAGGTGTGGTACTTAGTGATATGTTCAGCCATGGATAGACCAGTATGTGTCTGGATGCTCGGAGTTGCAAGTTTGAGCACTCCCAGTTCATAGGCAATCATTGACAGAGGCAGTTATGGGGTTCCTGTATCCCCAAGTGGAGAGAGGTTCCAGGCACACTTTTATCAGGTTCCCTTTGTGCTGTTCTCAGCTCTGCACATCTGAATCCTGGCCTTGTTCTCTGACAGACTGACCTCTTCTGTCATGTTAAGAAGGGAAGGAGCTCCCACCTCTCTCCAAAACCAGTGAACACATTTCTGAGCTTCCCTCTGATTGGACCATGCTAGGCCATGCATCTATCTCTCAGCCAATTATGGTGGCAAGGGGAGAGAATAATGCCCATTGACTTAGACCCTTCAGGACTCAGCTCTGAAGATGGAGATGAGGTCTATCCAAGAGCAGAGTTCCTGCTAGGGAATGGGGTTAGCAGGAGGCAAGAAGGAAAGCAGACAGTTACAGCTAAGTGGTGGGGGAGTAGAAAAGATGTTGATCAAGAAACTGCCAGTCTCTCAGCTGGGAAGTGAGCTGGGTTCCATATAGGAAGATCTTTTTTGGTAAGAAACTTACCTTCTGTTGAGTTTCTTGCAGGAAGATGTTCACATTTGTTGAGTGCTGGGTACTTGATATGTGTTTTTGCTGTTGGTTTCTCCTCATAACCGTGTCCAGGTGCTGAGTGGTTTTCATTCGACAGAGGTGAGGACAAGATCGAAGGGTTAAGTCTCTCTGGTGGTCACACACGTGAGGAGTGGCTTCTCCTTTTTCTTGATGGTTGTAGAGAAAATTGTCAGATACTTTAAAAAAGAAAAAGGCTCCCAGATGCCTTTTTCCAGTGCTCCCAGAGCTGTGAGCAGTGACTGCTGTTCATTGGAAGCTTTGGTTGGAGGCGTCCTGCTTGCTGTTTTCCTTCAACCAGCTGCTGCTGGGAAGAAAACGGGCTTGGCCGGGTTCAGGTGAACCACAGTTCATGTGGGAGAGCTGCTGAGAAAAGCAGAACCACCATGGGCATCGGGTCCTTCCACCAAAGTGCTTTCTCTTTCCTCTTGACTTCAGGGTCTGAGACTGACACCAAGGTTTCAAAGGAGCTGAGGAGCTGTATATGGTATATGGTATGTGGTATGTGTGACTTCTTTTCCATGGATGGATGTTAGCACGTACATTCTCAATACAGACTGCCTTTATTAGGGGTGGGGAGCGGGAGGGATGAGGGTTGTAAATTTATGTAAAGCCAGTCTGATTCCTCAGTTAAAGTGCCCAAATGAGGGCAGACAAGCTGGGCTTTCTGGTTTTCTGCCTCTCTTGACTGAGCAGGCTGATTTTTGTGTGCCAGTGGCCGCGTGTGGTTCTGAGAGCTCCCTGCACTCACGTGTGTGTCCCGTGCTTCTGCTGCCTCGTGGAGAGGCACTGCCTTGCCCCTGGGCTTCCTGACTTCAATTTTACCCTCGCAGGTGGAAGGAATTTCATCCTGGGTGAGGTTCAACACACATGGGGATATCCAAATATATTTAGTGACAAGTTGACTTATAAGGGCTTCAAGTTTGCTGCTCTGCTCATTGAGTCTTTGCTCTCCACTCCTTCTCAGGTTATGACTGATGATCATAAATTTTCATGTACATTTTGGTATTAATTTATTTTCTGTTTGGGATCTTGGGGCTAGAGAGTTAAGCAAAGCACAGTCATCATTACTGATGACCTTGCCCGGCTCTTGCCTAGTGAGAGTCTATTCCCCTCAGTGCAAATCATTGGGTTGTGGTTTTCTCTGGGACTGATAGGCTTTGTTCCCTCAGACCTTGGAAGGGGATGAAGTTAAACAGGAGATGAGAGAAACCTAAGTGTAAAATGCTTAGACTAAATGTCGGGTTCATTGTGACTCTGGCCGGTACCCACTGGATGAGATGTGAGGGTTCCCTGTTAGCGCAGCACCGCCCAGCTCAGGACTCCTGGAACCCGCGTGCATACTCACACACGTGGGACTATGTGTGTACATCTGGGAATCCTGCTGTCTGGGACAGTGCTTCCCAAGCTTGTCTGCACCTTAAAATCACCTGGCGATGTTTTACAATTCCCAAGTCCTAGACCACGCACTAAATGAATTAACACAGTCTGAGTGGGACACAGTCTTAGTAGGTTTTTTTTTTTTAATATCTCTGTGTGATTCCAGTGTGAAGATAAGTTTAGGAACCACTTAATGTACAAGGATTATGATAGTACCATTGTTGTTTCCAGAAGGGGGCTAGGTGTTGAACCTAGAGGTTAGGACTCGTAGATTCCACATTGGACTACCTGGGTTTGATACTTGGGTCAGACTCCTGACACCAGCTTCCCAGTAACGAAGATTCTGGGAGGCAGTGGTGATGGTTCCAGTGACTGAGTTGCTGTCACACATGTGGGAGATCTGGATTGAGTCTCTGGTTCATGGCCTCCGTCCAAACCCAGCCCCAGCAGATGGGAGCAGACATTCTCATTCGTTGTCTATGTGTCCCTGCTTCTCAAAGGAATCCGTAGCCTGAGGAGGCGAGGGATGAGGCTAATGACAGTGGCATTGCTGCCCATTGCCCCCTACCTACGTACAGTCAGCGTGCTGGGGATTTTACAGACGTTCTCACTGCACCCTGTTTTTGGTTGGAGAAGCAAAGAGGGGCATGGCTGGGTGGGTCATTCTTTACCAACTGATGTCAGCCACAGAGTTGGCTAACCCGGATGGTCAGGTACAAATGAGAAAGCTGAGGTGCCTGAGCTTATCTTGGTGACCCCAAAGGGATCACTGTGTTCATCTTACTGCCCAGCAGGGCTGAGATTTTAGGGGTTCCATGTTACCGTAGCATAACTTATCACATCCTGACAGATGTGACCATCCTTTTAAGAACCACAGCAGATTCGGGAGTTGCCGTTCAAAAGCACATTTTGTGAAGTTATAAATTGAGAGTGAGTTTATTTTGACTTGTAGCTTGGAAAGAGAAGAGAGGGCCATAAGCCAGGCTATTAATCTTAGGTTAGTAGATTCATCCATCAAAACCACTGTGTATGTGTCTCAAGGAATCAGGTTAAATAAATTACTAAAACATTACCTTGCCAGACAAACAGTGCACCACTGCTAGTGTCTTTGACATAGCCTAGATGGACTGTCAGGCCAGGTTGGGCTGCATGTTTCTGGTAGTGGCATTTCAGGCTGATTGTCCACCTGTGGCATAGGCATGCCATAGGGGCACAGGTTTTGTCCTGGCTGTTCCACATCCATCCAGCTCCCTGCTTGTGCCTGGGAAATCAGCAGAGGGCAGTTCAAGTCCTTGGGCCCCTGCACTCCTGTCAGAGCCCTGAAAGCATTTCCAGGCTCCCGGCTTCAGACTAGCCCAGCTCTAGCCATTGCAGCCGTTGGGGTAGTAAACCAGCAGATGGAAGATCTCCCTTTCCCTCTCGCTCTCTCCTTCTTTCTGTAATTCTGCCTTTCCAATAAACAAATCTTAAGAGAGAGAGAGAGAGAGAGAGAGAGAGAAGCAGAACTATATCCCTAGTAAGTCTGACCTGGAGGCCGGCTGCAGAGGTAGGAGCCTGGGGAGTGGGAGAGAGCTGAGGAAGGTGTTACGAGCAGAGGAGAGGCAGTGCAGGCGGAGGCATGACCGCAGGAAGTAGGATTTACAGAAACTCTGCAAGCCGTTTAGTTTTGCTGCCAAGATACCGCTCCCCACTATTACAGGGGATTGGGAAATTCCATCTGACCTGTGTTTCACTTGTTTCTTCATCATGACTCAAGCACACGCTTCTCCGACTATTTTCTTTTTCAAGAGTGGGAGAAATTTGTGTGTAATGCAGGGTCAGATACCTGCGAGGATAGCACTTCAATCAATCTTCATTAGTCTTGAAAGTTCCTGCGAGACAGCATCGTAAATACTGCACAGGCTTATTAGGAGAGGTGTTTTACAGAACTTCCGTCCCAGGACTCGGACTTACCATTGGAAATGAATTCAGTTTTCTGGCAGCGTGGGTGCGAACCCTGCAGTGTAGACATGAACCGTTCACTCTGGGTCAAGTGTATGGCTGGGGGATGATGCCCCTGACCACCAGCTGCCACCAGGAGCCCTGGACAAGTTCTTTAACTGCTTAGGCTCTGCACTGATGCAAACGTTGAATGTTGGCTGAATGGTGAATCCCATGGTTCCTTCCAGAACAGGGTGATTCATTCAGGAATTCTAATGTAGGCACTCAGACAGACAAATGTAAGTGGTGTACAGAGCAAAAATACTGCTTAGGTACTGAAATGAACTCAGGACGTTTTATCCGGGTCTGGAGACTGAGACAAGACTGGAACTTCAACAAAGTTCCACGCTCCTCTTCCCCATCCTCTGGGTCATGCATTCTTTTCGCGTGGGTGCTGGCATGGATTCAGCACCAGGATCTCAGAGAGCAAGGTGCCTAAGCCAGTTTACCTTCTTCTCAGCTGGGGCCATACTGATTCTGATTTTTTTGCTTAAGCTTATGTAATGTCTTTCCTTCTCTAGACCCAAAAAGTGGCTGAAAAACCAAGTCTTTTTTTTAATTAAAGATTTAGTATTATTATTATTTTTTAATTTGCAAAGTCAGATATACAGAGAGGAGGAGAGACAGAGAGAAAGATCTTCTGTCCATTGATTCACACTCCCCAAGTGGCCACAACAGCCGGAGCTGAGCCGATTCGAAGCCAGGAGCCAGGAGCTTCATGCAGGTCGGCCACGTGGGTGCAGGGAACCAAGACTTTGGGCCGTCCTCGACTGCACGTGTTATTGCACCTTTTGCTCTTGTTGACTTCTCCCCAATGTTCTGTGGAAAAGCTCTATTTTGGAAACATTAGGTCCCATAGCTCAGGACTCATCTGCTTCCACCCTCCCACCCCTGGTTCCAGATCAATAGTGAGTGGGGCTAAGACTGGGCTGTAACTCAGGCTGAACTGAAGCCCCTTGCAGCCCTTCATTGAATGCTTGACTTGCGCCAGCCACTGTGCCAGCCTCCTGTGAGCCCTGAAGGGCAGTGCTGATAAAGCGGTGTGGCCTGTGCCCTTGGGGAGCTCACACAAGTAACCGTGCAGTTACAATGAGGAGAAGTGCTGTGCTGTGTGACAGACGCCGGGGCTTGAGGGCATTCTTCATGGGTATTAACCTGGTTTGCTCTCAGGGCTGAAGCAGTGCCCAGGCCAAGTGTGAGGGGCTGGAGGTGTTAAGAGCAGCCTGGAATGCTGAGAGCAGGGTGTGGATGGGGAAGAGGCTAAGCCGTGCAGCTGATGGAGGTCAGCCCACTAATAGTAGCGGGTTCCTGGCAGCTGGTAAAGTACAGTAAAAAGCCTCCCCCAGAATTGCCTGTACCTACCACCTTTCTTCTATTTCCCAAAGCCAGAGGACGTGCCCTTCAGTTTTCCAGGATAGACTGTCCCTGTCATTTATTTGGAAGTAGCATTGTATTGCAGAAAAGTTGTGACCTTTCATGCCCTGGGAGGGAAGGCTGTCTGACCTACACTGTGTGTCTGCTGAGTGTGTGTGTGACCTGGGACTGGATGGTTGACCAGCTGGCTAATGAGAAATAGTTGTGTATGAATTGCAGTATGCAGGACTTAGGTTTTGTGCGTGCCACAGCAGCAGATCAAAAGGCTTCTGGCTAGTGAGGACTTACAACAGCCCCATGTGCCCCTGGGTGCTTAAATTCACCAAAGCTTCCATTGATCAAAGCAATTAATGCATGGATATTCTACCCTCTCCCCACCCCCGGGAAAGCTTAATAGATATTAGTCTGTAAGTAAAAGTTCCTGGCAAATTGACTTTTCTTTATCACCATCATATTACCTCAACTACTTCCTGCTTCTGCGGTTTTGTTTCCATTGATAGAGTTAACTTCTCACCCTGCACCTTCTGCTTATTGCACCCCCCCCCACCTTCTATTCACCATTGGGTTCTCTCCTCTTTCCCTTGGCCACTGACACCTTCACCTGGTCCCACCTTCCCACCTTCCCACTTTACAGTCCAGCCCCTACCTGCTTACTGGGCTCTTCAGAGTGTCCAGGCTTTTGTCACTTTGAGCAAACCAGACCATGTCCTCCTGGGAGCTATCTCTATCGCCACTTCCCCTGGCAGTGTCTTTCCTTTTTGATCACTATTTGGACAAACACAATTGCTCATTAACAGAGGGATTGGCGTTGTGGCACAGTGGGTTAGGTTGCCACCTGTGATGTCTGCATGTTGATGAGTCCTGGCTGCTCTTCTTTCTGATCCAGCTCCCTGCTGTTGGCCGCAGGAAAGCAGGGGAAGAGGTCCACAAGCTGTTAACAACCTAAATGAAGCACGAGCCAGGAGCTCCTCTGGGTCTTCCTTATGCATACATAGGCCCAAGCATGCGGGTTATCTTTGGTGCTTTCCCAGATGCCTTAGCAAGCAGCTAGATGGGAAATGGAAGAGCTGGGATTCGAGTGAAGCGGCCCAATACTGGCATTGCAAGCAGCAGTCCAACCAGTTATGCCACAGTGCAGGTACCAACAGTTTTTAAATCAGCAACTGCGAACTGACCTCCTACTATGTGCTGGGCCTTGTTCTAGAGGTTGGGGACCTATTAGTGAATAAATGAGACATGAATCCCTGCCCTCATAGAGCTTATATCTTGAGAGAGAGAGAGAGAGAGAGAGAGAGAGAGAGAGAGAGAGAGAATATGTACAGCACATGTCATGTGGAAAAAAACAAGAGCTCAAAACAATTTGGAATATAAAATATTTCCTCATGTTCCCATCATTTTCCAGTGTGGGTAGTAGTTATATATTATCTTCGATTCTGATGGGTTATAATTTATTTGGAACCCTATGAAAAGCTGAAAAGAACTTGTGAATTGCAAAGGGCAAACCTTACTTCGAGCTTTATTTATTTGAAAGGCAGATACAGAGAGAGACAGATGCAGAGATCCTGCACCTGCTGGTTCACTCCCCAGATGCTTGCCGAAGCCATGACTCCCACAAAGCACCAGGGGTCTAAGCACTGGAGCCATCTTCTGCTGGTTTTCCCAGGTTCTTAACAGAAAACTGAATCAGAAGAGGACCCGCTGGAACATAACCTGGTACCCATACGGGGTTCTGGCCTCTTAGGCAGAAACTTGACCCACTATGCCACAGTGGTCCCAAGTCTTCATTTCTGACATGACAAAACAGATGCAGAGAAAATACATGGTTTATTCAAACTCTTACAGGCACTAAATAGGAAAGTGTGGACTTTATATTTTAATTAAAATGATTTTCATATTAATTCTAAAGAGTTCTTTCAGAGTTTTACCATATATTTCCCCGGTGTGTGCTTTTTCTTTTTTTTTCTATTTTTTTGGGGGGGGCTTTCATTCTAAATAATGGTTCAGTGAGCAGCTTTATGCAACCATCTTAATGAATGCAGCTAGTTTACTACTACTAATAATAAATCATGGAAAAGCTAATATTTACTGAGTACTTAAATTGGCCAGGTATTGTACTGAGTACTTCAGGAAAGCTAATTTACATCTGTGAATAGTACCATAGCTGTGCTTTTTTCCCCCCACAACTGAGAAAATAAAGGGGTTGAAATGGACCTGTTACCAGAGACTGACTCCACCCCCGTGTGATATGTAACCTTCTGAGTTTACGTAGTATACCAGCAAATGTCAAACACAAGTATAATCAGTAACTTATTCAAGAGTTTAACAGACCTTTAAGCTTTAGCAAGCATTTATGTGTTTACTGGATTTACCAAGCAATTACACAAGTATTATATACCTATGATGTGATATCATCACACCTTATAATATCATAAATTACATGGGTATCATATACCTGTGATGATATAGCCCTCTGATAGGAATATATTACCCATGTAATTGCTGCTTTTTATGACCAAAGACTGATTGTTGCTAGTTTCCTATACTCTCGTTTAGTCTTCATTGTACCACAGTGAATTGGGTGATTCTTCTATTTATAGATGAGTCTTGTGGTATTTTAGATGGAGCTTGGATACTGGGGGTTATTTGTAGAAAGGAAAGAGGGAGTGGGAGAGTGAGGAAAGTGGAGCGATTTCTGCCAGGCCAGGAGATGCGGTGAGCTGGGGTGGGATCCTGCCTCTTCCCCTACATCCGTGCAAGCTCCATAACCCTCCTTGTCCCTCCGTTTTCCCACAGTCGCTTCATGTCATTGTAAGGCATGAATTGTATGAGTGGGTGGAAATCATTTTATGCCGCAGCAGCACAAGCTGATCAGAGGTGCTGGGAGTGCAGCCAAATTCTTTTCTCTTAGCTCTCTCTGGCATTTCTTTCAGACAAAGAAAAAAAAAATTTTTTTTTTTTGAATGCAATGGACACATTAGTGACCCTGGACACAATTCAGGGTTCTTTGTCTCTACAGGTACTGTTCTGGCTAATTCTGAAGGGGTGCTATGTGAGGTGACTGGCTAGCAGAGATGAGCAAAGTCTCTGGGTTTCTGGGTCCCAGTGAGACATAATTCAGAAATTAATGGCCTACCCAGCCGTGCTGCCTTCCACCTCTGCCCTCCCATTTTACAGAATCTCACCCTTCCTCCAGGAGGCGCCCTCCATGTACTGATATCCTTTCTTGGAGCAAGTGTTTGTCAGCTGAAGGTGGCCAGTGGGTATTTCTTTGAGCTGCTGAATCTCATGGGAAAGGCTGGCACTGCCCGAGTGTGCCTTCACAGCCAGCCAGCGAGCCTGCAGCCGGAGCAGCTGGCTTAGACTGTAAACTGCCTCCAACCTTGGTAAACCCTTGCACCAGCCCATCCCTCTTAGGATAACCCTTCCTTGGGGTAGGGCTTGGGAGGGAAAAGCTTTTCCCAATTAAAATCTTGGCAAGAAGACAAGCCCGTCATTTCTGTCGCCTGTAACAGCAGCAGATTCCCAGGATGAACTTGGAGACAGCGCCCTTGCTTCGTCATACTTCAGCTTTCCTAGCTGCAAAGGATTGTGTCTCTCTGCCTGACGGGCCTCTTCATAGCTCCAGGTGGTGAATGGGCGGTGGGGAGTACAATTCTGGAGAAATACCACACTGAAGCAATACAAACAGAGGGAAAATGGGCAGCTTGTCAGGAGGGGAGAGCGGCGATGCGATTTTTTTGCTTTTCTTGACATTGATGAAACCTACCTTCTAGCTGAATGCTGGATTTGCCAAGGACTGGTACCTCCTGGCACAGCTACCCTGTGGAGTGCTGTGCAGCATGATATAAAGGAAGGGTGACTGGGTCCACGGTGAGGTGGGGAGCACAGAGGACTGCAAGCCAGGATGTGCTCTGTTTTGATAAAAACACATGTTAGCTTCGTGTAGATACAGACATGAGACAGACATTTGAAGAGAGGCCGTGTGGTGTGGGTGGCTGGATCACGAATGTTTACATCTCCTTCCTTTTGCTCAGGTGTTTGCAGATTTTTGTTGCAATCAGCGTGTCCTATTCATATCATCAAGGCTAAAAAAAAAAAAAAGGTATAGGGGCTGTGGAAACTCACTGGCCTTCTGGGCTCTCTTTTCTTGACCATTCAGTGTAATTTTGGATGGTCTCCCAGGGGTCGGGCACCATGGCAGGCATCACAGCGAGTGTGCTGGCCCTGGTCTCTACTTTCACAGAGCTAACATTTTTAAAGATTTGTTTTGCTTATTCGAAAGGCAGAGTGACAGAGAGAGAGAGGGAGAGACAGACATCTCCCATCTGCCGCTTTACTCTCCCAATGGCCTTGAGGCCAGGATATATGGCTAGGGCTGGGAAGGCCCAGCCTAGGTACCTGGAACGCCATCAGGGTCTCCTATGTAGGTGGCATGGACCCAAGGACTTGGGTAACCTTCTGTTGCTTTCCAGGCTTCAATAGCAGGAAACTGGAGCAAAAGTGGAGCAGCCAGGACTGGTGCCAGGTGGCTGGCCTTGAAGGAGGTAATTAAACTTCTGTGTCACAACACTAGCCCTAGTGCATGAGGCGGTGAGTTCTTCTGTGGGATGGGTGCATTCGATCCTCAACAGGTCACACAAGTGCCCTGTGGTCACAGAGAAGGAAAGCCAGTGGTCATTCACCTGAGGCCTGGGGGAAGGAGATGTGGAGAAATGTGTGTGTTGGGGAGCATAACCAAGGCTCCTGTGGTGATGAGGACAGTCTTAGAGGTCCTGAGAGGTGGACAGGATGGGTTGGGTTTGATTGGTTGGCTTTGCACTTCTTACTTTTCCTTTTGAATAGCAGCTCTGATGTCATCTTTCAGGGCCCCAGGAGCATCTAGGCCTACTTGGGGCGTTCCGAGGCCTTTCCCCACCCCTCCTGCTTTCATTAACATTCATGGGCTCCTCTTTTGTCAGGCCACCAGGTGTTCTCAGCCCTTAGCCTGGAGCTCTGGCTGTGCTGGGGATGCTTGGAAGGGGCCTCTTCCCACCGGGATTAGGCATTGGTTTCTGCTGTGCCAAAGCACAGAGGTGACTGATCGCAGTCCCTGAGTGTCAGCCAGAGATGATGGAGATCCAGGCGCTTGCCCAGCAGGGTATCTAGGGGTGAGAGCAAACCCTGGGGCCTCTCCAAGGGCAACTGGACAAAAAAAGGCAGGAACCACGAAAGTGGTCAGATCTTTTGAGCTAGTAATTGCAATTCATGGGATTGATGCTGAGTTCATAGTTGTCAAGAGGAGGAACAAAGATGTTTATCACAGCAGTAATAGTCCATAATCATTGTGGAGCCCTGGGATCTTGAAAGTATTTTTTCTATAGGGTGTTCTTGAGTGTTTCATGATGCTGCTGTGGAATAGATGGATTCTTATCTGCATTCCACAGGCCGGAAATGGAAGTACAGAGAGGTGGAGTCAGTGGCTCGGTCCACTCTGGCAGATTTGGGCTTTGATGTGCTGACCTGACTTACTGCCCTCCGGCACCGAGGTGGGAGTGGTCCAAACAGGCACTGAGCAGTTCTGACCGTTGCAGGCCTCTGGCAAAGGACCCAGCAGGTGAAGGAAGACCTCTCGTCTCTTTCTGCTTCTCAAATACATGAAAGAAAAGAAAAAGAATAAAACTTGAGGGGACCAAAACTGCACAACAATTCTCCAACTTCATCTGTGCTTTGTATAGTCTCCAGAATTTTGTCAATTTATCTGAGTTCATCCTTGCCAGAGATTTGTTGGAAACTGACGCTGTGAGAGGAAGAATGACTTGTGCAAACTGTAGATCAGATTCTGAGCCCTGGCTGGGGGGCATCCCGAGCTTGGAAGTAGCTTCCGCTCTGTTTTTTTGTTTTTTAATGAATTGCAGGATGAGTGTGCGAATGGCTGGCTGAGAGCTTTTAGGGCATGGGAATCTGTGTGTGATAATTCCACATCAGGGTCCCCACAAATGACAGGTTCTTTCCTACAGCTCTGCAGTAGAGTTGTCCAGAGTTCTCCCTGCCGGGCACATTGCACTTTCACTTGGGGCCCCACTTTCCCAGCACCCTTTGCCCAAAGACTGTTTCTTGGCTTAGCAACATGCCAAGTTAAGTGGAGGGTAAACCAGGCATACAGGGTGTGGGCCCTAAGCAACTGAAGTGTGCAGAGCTATTTCAACATTTCTGAAATGTCCTGCTGTCATTACGACGATAAATGTGATGGACTAGAAATATGAAAATGGTTGGGAAATAGTTGCACATATCTGAAGATGCCAGTTAAAGCAATGTGCGTGTCCATGGATAAAGGTCAGAAGAGAGTGAGGACGGGACCGTGTCAAGGATCGGAGGGGTGCGCCATCTGGTTGCTCTGCAGAGGTAGGAAGCCACAGCCCCAGATCCAACCAGCCACAAAACCTTAGGACTGAAGTCTCTGAGGATCTTCATCCTGTTGCCTGGTCTTCGCCCTTCCTTTGGGTCTCTTGTAAGTTCATGTGATCTGTGGCGTGAACACCACGCCCCCAGAGCCTCCTCATTGTTCTTCCTGTCCCTAGTCGGCCTTGGTGATTGCTGCTGGACATTGTGGTTCGAGTTATCTTGGCCAGAAGCACCTGATTCTATCTCTTGGCTTGCGGTCCCTCTTGTTGACTGGCACATGGGCGAGTCCCTTTATAGTCTAACCATCAGCCAGTGGTGTGGTGAACTCCTTTCCCTCTGCCCTGAGCCTTTCTTGTCTGCTTTGCTTCTCTTTAAGAGCAAACTCAGAGGCCCCCTCCTCCCTGAAGCTTTCAGAGGTATCCCAGGGACAGTGAGTTGGCTGTCCCTTGTCAAGGACAGCCACAGAGGGTGACTGTCTGGATTGAGTGAATCAGGGAATAAGTGAAAAGGTTCATTTCCTAGATTTGAAAAGGGATTAAATAATAAATTAAAACATCAAAAGAAAGCCACGGGATCTTTAGAATTTGAAGAACACAGAAGGAGGCATCCCAGATTGTGAGGTTGACAGCTTGGGTTCAAATCCCGTCGCTTTCCTGTATTGAGCCGTACCGTCCTCATGGGCAGATTCCTCGCCATCATACTTCCATGTAGGTTGGTGATCAGACGTGCAAAGGTTGGTAAGAGAGGGGGTGCAAGTCACACTGCACGTGGCACACTGTAAGGACTCCAGAAACGGCAGCCAGCCGCGTGATTACGTTATCGAGCAGAGACTAATGTACTTATGTAAACGTCTATATGTGTGTGTGTTTCTGCTTGCTTCTTCACTTGCTCTTAGTCAAGAGACTGAGAAGAGATTCAGCCCTCCCCATCCCCCTGACCAAGGTCTTCTGAGCTGGTGTCCCTCTCCTGGGACAGCCGGCTGTGGGTAGAGTGCAGAGGAGCATGCTTGCAGAGGCCGGAAAGGGGCTGGGCCAGTCAGGAGACGGGTTCATTCCATGCTTCCTGCAGGACCTACCTGTTCGCATCTGTCTCGAGGCCCTTTCTCTGCTGCACCGGGAGCTTCCCGGGCCAGTGTCAGAGTGAGAAATGAAAATTGCTGGGTTTCAGTTCCAGCCTGGTGCTGGAAGAAGGTCCTCACAGACACCGGGGCTGACAGTTGCAGTTGTGTGCGTTGAGGAGATCATAGAAGGGATTTCTGCGTTTGGGGCAGGTGTATGAGGCCAGAGGTGTATGTGCATTCCTGGAATGGTATGCACACGCGTGTTCCTACATGCTTCTCCGTGGATCCACTGGTCCAGGCCTTTCTTGCATTGTCTTAGGATGGACCTGCAGAAACTCCAGGCAGAGAAATGGTGTAGACCTAAGTGGGATGAAGAGGTCTGGGAGTTACGTAAGAGTAATGAGATGGGTTCGCTATGATGGCATTTCTGTGATTGAAGGGATGTTACGGGAATAATTCAAGAGCGGCGCCCTCCATCACTTGCACACTCGGCCCATCCCTGCAGAAGCGACCCACAGTGGCTGCGCCATGAATCCCCAGGGGCGTGGCCGTCGGTTCGCACACTCACAGGTCCCCAGGGCATCTCCAGGACACCTCCGCGACACCTCCGCAGAGGGTAACGGTGCACCTGGTGCTGGGGACACGAGCCTGGGGCTCGGTCCCTGGCCCGAGGGGCAGGGCATGGCAGCGCGTGGACCGCCACCTCCGAACCTCAGCCTCCCACCTGTGCCGAGGGAAGCCCCCCTACCCAGCCTGAGCCGTCTCCGCGCGAAGGTGCTGCTCCTTTAAGGAGGCCCTCGCGACCACCTGTCTCCGGCCCCGCCCCGCCCCTTTCCGCGGGGGTGGGGGCGCAGGGGCGGGGCCTGAGGGCTTACCTTGCGGGGCGGGCGGGCGGCGCATGCGCACGGCCGGACAGGTCCGCGGCGCCCTCACTTCCTGGCATTGCCCCCTCCCCCTGCTCGCCGTTACCCTGTACATCCGGGTCACTGGTCCTCCCTGCTCCGAGTCGCCGCCGCCGCCGCCGCCCGGCTCATCGCGGCCCGGCCTCGGGGGCAGGTGCACAGGGGCTCCGGTCCGGCCGCCGCCGCCGCCCCGCTCCGGGCCCGGGGCTCCCCCTAGCGCCGCCGAGGAGCCGCGGCCGCCCGCGGCCGGAGGAGGGCGGAGGCGCCCGGAGGCGCCTGGAGGCGCGAGCGGAGGGTGAGTGCTCGCTCGGCCGGCTTTGATTTTATTGATTTTTCTTCCTCCTCATTTCTCCTTGTGGCCTCAGGTCCTTCGCCGGGTGCTCCCGCGGACGGCCCCCGGTGCTGCCGGGGAGGCCAGGCCCGCGCTGAGGGGCGGCTCGAGGGCCCCGCTTCCTCCCGGGGCCGCGGCTCGGGCCTGCCCCCCTGCGCTCATTCATTGGGAGCCCGCACGTGACCGCGGCCGCCCGCGTGGACGGCTGTCCGCACCGGCTCCCCGCATCCACACCCCGGGTGCCTCGGGCTCCGCCGCTCCTCGCCTGGACACCCAGCCCACAGCCCCATCACCTGCCCTTCCAGCCGGGATGCTGCCCGACCTGCCCGGTCCCAGCGTCTGACGCCGGAGCGCTCAGTTCTAGGGTGTGGTCTCCGTGCATTTCCAGAACACACAGTTTCTGCTGTAATTTACCCCAGGTCTGTGATTGTCAAACTCTGGTGGGAGTGGGCAGGTGCTGTGGGCTATTTTAAGCCCGACTCGTCGCCTCCCGCCGGAGACTTCTTGGTGATGCGTTGGTTTTCTGTGGGTATGCAGTCTGGTAGAGGGTTGATCCTCCCGCTGTCTGCAGGACTGACCTGAGGCGTAACCTGTTGGTACTGTTTGCCAGTGACACTTTGATCAGCACCATTTGCGAGTGCCCCCTCCCCCGTGGAAAACTAAGGGAGCGCTCCGGTACTGGCAGGAGTATGAAGTGTCATGCTGAAGGAGGGCAGACATTTGGGGGATTTGTTTATGCTTTCTCCCCACCCCGTGTTTGTTTGGCTTGCCAGCGGTTTACCCCTTGATTTCTGTATGGGAAATGTAGCCGTCGGTTCTGTATGCCAGCCCTGCAGTTAGTTAGGCAGAAAGTCCCAGAGGACTTGTTTTATATAAGCCAAAGGAATTTCAGTCTCTTGGGTGTTTGGTCACCTACTGCAAATTATTTTAGACTAATGCATCTCAGGAAAAAAAAACACTGATCCTTTTAACTCTTTAATTGTGTTTAATAATGGAAACAGAAGCTTTGGGTCTGGAAGGACCGGATAATTGGAGTGGCTCTGACGGCAGTCTGTGAAAGTGTTGCAGTCAGCTCAGAGTGCCTCACCGGCAGTCAGGAAGTGAAACGACAGCACATTTTTCTGTGTGAACAAACTCCAAGAGAAGTACTTAGAATTGAAGCACGCCCGCGTGTGTCAGGATGGTGAGCCTGTGGCTCTGGGTGTGTAGTCTTGATTACGCCCACACGTGTGCCAGGATGGTGAGCCCGTGGCTCCGGGTGTGCACTGTAGCATTTTCTAACAGTCCTTGCCAGGCAGGTAGGTATTCAAAAGGCACTGACTCTGCATCTCCTTGGAAGTTTGGATAGCCCCGTCAGCAGTTAGATTTCTTACCTAATAATCAATATTACATTCCTTTTTTTTTTTTTTTGGTAGAGCAGCTTTGCTATGTTGTGGTTCCTAAAATTCCTTAAAACTGTAATATATTCATAGCTGCCTGTAGGACAGTTGTGCTGTACAACACGGAAAGTGTGAACTCTTCTGTAGTAATTAGGAGAAACTAAATCTGTTTTTTTTCTTTTCTTGCTCCTAAGATTGATTAATGGATAATATGATTAGTAAGTTGATTCTTGTTACTCTTGGAAGAGTAAAATTTCAGATACTGAGTAAAGCCAAGTGAAGTCACTTGAGTTTTGGTAGATTATACGTGAAACTTAAAAAATTCATGCCTCTGGTCTTTAACAACAACAAAAAAAGAGTTAAAAAGTACTGCATGTTTCCTAGTGCTCCTCTTGAGCATTTTTGACTCATATTTGAGGGTCACTTATTTTTCCGTAATAAATACCAGCGGACAGAGAAGTATATAGAAAGACTGATTCTACTGCCAGCTCTGCTTGGGGAGAATCCTGGATTGTCACTTAAGAGATTACGTCGTTTAGTCTTGATGCGTTTAACCATGAGAGCCTGTAATTTTCTCACTGTTTAAGGTAAACAAGACTGTACTGTGTAGAAATACCTGATTATGCTGTTAGTGCCATACTTCCTATTATTTTGGATTTTTCTGTTCTGTTAACTGTTGCAAAATTTAGCTCACTGCTTGCCTGGTTCAGAGCAGATACTTAGTACATGCGTTGCACAGTTGAGTAGCAAGGTCAAAGAGTTGGCGACAACATTTTGTAATTATGTAGGAAAAGTTTTAGAAAAAGATGTTGATTGATGTGCAGTTTTCTCAAGTAGCTTGCACGTTTTGAAAATAGCTTTATTGGGTTATTTAAATCATTTGGAGGGAGAAAGTACAATAGATATCATTTTGCGTTATGCTCTGGTTCATAGCATGGGCTTCTTAGGATGGATATTTGTTATACATTATCTTGTCAACATTCATGAGCAGTAGTCAATTCAGAAAGTTTCTGGTGCATTTAAAGTTTCTGAAAGCATAAACGTGTGAATGCGTGAGCTCATGCTCTGTTATAATCAGTGCACTAAATCAGGTTAATTTTTCCAGTAATATTTTGTTGTGTGGTAGAAATTGGAGGCACTGCTGATGCTGGCGTTAATAGTGACACACTTGTCAGAGGATTTGATCTTTGCAGAGGACACAGCCAGTGTCATCGTCTGCTGGCCATGGAACCAACCTGAGGGTCTGCAGTTGACTACTAGGGGAGAGGGCTTGCTCCCGGCTCTGTTCTACTGCCCTCTAGTGTTGAACTCCTGCTGTGTGCCGGGCTCTTTGTGTGTGTGAGGCTAGGTTTTTGATTCTCCTGTAAAGTGTGGGTTAATTTGTAACAAACATTAGGAAAATAAGACACAGAATTTAGATGGCTTGTGCAGCTACAGGAAGAATTTGGAAGACTGACATTTGGCCTGGACCTGTATAACTCAGTCTTCACCAAAATCGATAGCAGTATTTTATATAGTTACATAGTGCTGTATTTTATATAGTTATAGGTATTCCTAAAGCAGCACATTTCAATCCCTTTTACAGAATGGACTACTTCTACTTGTGCAGTCTCCCCAGTGAGCTTTTACAAGGTTGTAAATCCCTGCTCGCTAGCCATAGCTCCGTCCATCCCACCCATGCAAGTGAACAGAATGCAAATGAAGAACATTTGCAAGACTTTTAAAACAAGGGAGTCATTCTTAGGACTTTTTGATGCAACATCCTTGGGATATGACTGATCAGAGGTGCACTTTGGAGGATTTTAGGTAGACCCAGGGCAGGTTTCAGCTGCTGCCTTTGATTCTCAGCACAGACAGGATGCTGTGTGTTACACGTGACAGGTTCCTCACTGGATCAAGCACGCTTTCTCCGACAGAAATTGGCATGTTCTCAGATAATCCAGATGACACTGAATACTAATTTATGTGAAATGTTTTCAGAACACATTTGCCATGAAAAAATTATGATGTAGTCCAAGGTATTATTTGCAGATCATCTGTTCCGTTCTCAGGATAATAGAGGATTGAATACCACAGGAAATGTATGCAGTCTTGGAGCAGACGCTTGCAGTTGTTGACGTGGTCTTCACTGAGAGGTTGTGTTTCACTGTAGAATTTTAGTACTGTATGTGTAGGCAACAACATTGCGTTTAATGCTGGTGAAAAACCGCAGGTTATAAAATGAGATTAACGGTGCAAGTTCTCTGCTTCTTAACACTGTTGTGAAATTTTTATGTGAATGTCAGTGCAGTATGATAGAGAAGGCAAGTGTCATTTCATTAAAGTAATACATTTCTAATTCATGGTCCTTAAAAATTAATTTTGCTTTTGCTTATCTCTGACACTTGGCACAGTGTGTCAGATGTGGAATGTGAACTGCTATCAATTACCCAAGAAGTTATTGAGCACAGTGTTATGTAAGAGTGAATAAAACATTTGTGATCTCTTTTTTACAGAAGATAAATAGACAATGAGAATTCAGTAACGGTATGTTAAATGGAAACCTCATTTAAGGAATCGAGAACAGTCGCGTTGTCATCTGAACCCTGACCTGGAGAGACCAGTGAGGCGGAAGGGAGGCTGAATGGGGAAGGGAGGTTGTACATAGGAGAGATCTTACCGGATGTGGATGCGGTTCTGTCCAGCAGTGATGTAGAATGGGGAGGAGGCCTGGGGCAGATGAAGCTGAAGAGACCTGTTTGTGGGAAGGCAATGGTGAACTCATGGTAGGGTTTTAATGGGTGCTCACATTGTCCAAAGATTCTTCTGTGTACTTTTGGAGATGACTGGAAGATGAAGTAAGAGTGGATACTGAGAGACAAATTGAAAAGCTGATCTTAAAGTCTGGGAAAGAATTGATGTGTGCTTAACTATGGACAGTGGAGAGTTGATATTTGATTGGTGAGATGATTTACTGGATGGGGACTCTGTTAAGTCTGTGATGGGGTTACTTGATCTAGTTTAAGAGATGAAAATTCCCCCAGAGGGCCAGGGGCCACTTCATTCATGTCAAGTTGAGATGCTGCTTGGGATGCTGTGTGTTTTCAAATAGGCATTTTGCATAGACTTACCACATTGTTAGTCATGAGCTGACCCACCCCAAAATAGGAGTGTCAGGCTGGAGTCTGAGGCAGCCTCTGTGGCTCAGGCCTGCAGCTTACCTGGGAACCACCCACAGGTGAGGGAGGCCAGTGAAATCATGATCCACAAAGTCTTATAGCTCAGAATGGTCCTTAGAACTGGGGGACTCCAAAGGTTCGGACAGAAACATAGTTTTAGGAATGTAAGAGTGGCGTAGTTAGTGAGGAAGAGCTTAAACTTGAATCAACTTGGATTGCTCATGTTTTTTAAAAGGAGGCTTGAGTGCCCTTTTTATCTTGACATTTTATAAATCAGTCGCTTGTGGGCCTGGCTCCATGGCCTAGTGGCTAAAGTTCTCACCTTGAACACACCGGGATCCCATGTGGACACTGATTCTATTCCCGGCAGTCACGCTTCCCATCAAGCTCCCTGCTCCTGGCCTGGGAAAGCAGTCAAGGACAGCCCAAAGCCTTAGGACCCAGTGCCCACATGGGAGACCCGGAAGAGCTCCTGGGTCCTGGCTTCGGATCGGCGCAGCACCGGCCCACTGGCTGTTGAGGTCACTTGGGGAGAGAATCATTGGCCAGAGGATATTTCTGTCTCTCCTCTTCTCTATATATATATCTGACTTTGCAAAAAAAAAAAATAAATCTTTAAAAAAAATAAATCAGTAACTTGTTTTCTGTAATAATGGTCTTCATTTGTTGAAGATTGTTGAATTTTTAAATTTATTGTGATTTAAATATTAAATACCTAATATGTTCTAATATTTCATAAATGTATATACCAAGTTGCTCTCAGAAATATAGAAAAGTCAGCTTTAATTTTCCTGCTCATATAGATGAAAGTATATGTGAGTTTGGAGATTTGGAGATGTAAAATAATCTTGCAGCTATGGTGGAAGCAGTTTTCAGTTGCTGGAGGGTGGATGGCTCCAAATGAGACATTTTAGAAGTAATCTTTTTGATAATTGGGACTATTTGTGTTGAAATGGTTCCTTTTTATTTATAGAACAGTATTTGAATCGATATTAAAATTGTGTAGTCTGTAGTTGCTAGCTCTTCATAATAAGTGGGCCAGAGTTCCACTGTGGTGTGTGTGATGGTGACAACTGGCCAGTGTTTGGTCTTTGGAATGTGGCATGGACACTTTCTTAGTCTGTTAGCATATCAGATGTGTATCTTTTGAGAACTTGGTTTTAGCTGATTTTTGGAGTTACTTTATAAACAAGTTTTAAAGATAGTGAATATTTTTTTGATTAAAATAAAAAAAACACTCTCATTTTGTCTAGGTGGATAGCCTGTGAATTCAAATGTTTTCAAAGCATAGTTACATTCTTTTAAAAGTTCTTCGTAGTAAAGTATGCTAACAACATAATTTTTTTGAAGTTCTTTTTACTGCTTTCCTTCTGTTAACTCCCTGGAAATTTGAGACTCCTGAGTAAGAGGTAGATGAACAGTTTTGTCAAAAGGTGAGAACTGATTTTATAGTGTCTTGCAGTGTTTTATAGTGTGACAGTGTCCATGTGGGTGCCCGGGAGGGACAGTCCAGGTGATTCTCCCTGTGTTCGGTTACAGTTGCCCATTTCGTCTCCACACGTAGTGTGTGTGTGTGTCTGCTTCTGTGTCTGCTGTGAACTGCCAGTCACCTTTCCACAGTGAGTTAGGAACACGGGAAGCGTGCTGCCTGTTTGCCTTCAGCCCTTTCTGTTCAGATGTGCCCTTGATGTGTTCAAAGAAGGTTCTGCATGATTGGTCTCTGATACAAAAATTACGCCTAGCATTACATCTGTGCAGTTTTGTTTCTGTGTATATTGGATCCTGTGTAGCTAGAGAACTCTGGAGTAAGGAGAGAACCTTCTCTCCCCTCCCTTTATTTTAGTAAAGAGGTGGAGCTGGTAGTTCACAGGTCAGAGAGAAGTGTCTTCAAGGCCTTTAAAAGTGTTTCATGGGCCCGGTGGCGTGGCCTAGCGGCTAAAGTCCTCGCCTTCAAAGCCCCGGGATCCCATATGGGCGCCAGTTCACATCCCGGCAGCTCCACTTCCCATCCAGCTCCCTGCTTGTGGCCTGGGAAAGCAGTTGAGGACGGCCCAATGCATTGGGACCCTGCTGCCGCGTGGGAGACCCGGAAGAGGTTCCAGGTTCCCGGCTTCGGATCGGCGCGCATAGGCCCATTGCGGCTCACTTGGGGAGTGAATCATCGGACGGAAGATCTTCCTCTCTGTCTCTCCTCCTCTGTGTATATCTGGCTGTAATAAAATGAATAAATCTTAAAAAAAAAAGTGTTTCACAATCTACGCTTCTGGTGTCACATAGCTTTATTATTGAAACAGAAATAATTATAAACAATATAGAAAAAGTAAAGGAAGAGAGCAGAAGCTGTCGTCTGTGGAATCAGTGTGTTGTTGATTTTGACCTGCACCTTGAGGTGTGTGGGGTGGGGTAACCTTCCTGCAGGTGCGTGCGTGAGCGCATACACACGAATTGGCACACATATTCATACACAGAATGCCTCAGTATTGCCCACACTTGGTGCTCTGGGCTTTCTGAGTGGAATAGGCTTTGCTTCAAGAGAAAACTGCTTTTTATTTTCTTGGGGTGCTTGGAGTTTTACTGACAAATGTCCAGGAAGTCCAAAAAGCCTTTGTGAGTTAAAAAAGGTGAATGTGTTTTTCTTGGTGGCATGTTGGAGTGGAATTTCTCATGTGATGGAAAGTGACTTTTAAATAAACTTGGAAGTGTGTATTTTGTGAATGGAGAGCAAATCATGCCTGAAACTGACAAGGTTAATCCCTGAATTCAGTTTCAGATGTCTTCTGTTGTGTTAGATGAACTTGCAGCAGTTGAGATACAGCAGATGGAGCCAGTGAGAGAGAGAGAGTGAGAGTGTAGAGAGTGTAGAGAAGCAGCTGTGAGGACTGAGGCTTGCTGCACTTTTAGTGTGACCAGGTGAATAATGGAGTGAGAACCTTTGCCTTTTTCACCTTGGGAGTTAGCCTGTTCCCTGGGCTGGCGCTGCACGCTGCCTGACTGTGACTGGAAGTGCTTCTCAGATGCCAGTGTGGGTTGATCCTCTTGTCAGGTACTTCCCTGACTTTCACAAATCCTTACATGATTTTGCATGATGTACACAAAACATAAAATGATATTTAAGAAACATGCTGTAGGAGAACATATTGCTAATGGTTAATTTACAAGGATTGAAGTTAAGTCTCTAGCTGGGAGGAGCCGTAAAGGTTTGGGAAATGATGGAAACGTTTCAGGAAGAAATCAACCCTCCAGTAGAAATTTGATGTTTGAAAAAGGTATGCCTCAGTTATGTAGAATACAGGATTCCTCATGGGTGAACAAATAAGGTACCAATAAGTTTTCCGATGAAGCATTTACGCATTTATGAAGCGTTGGTGTGCTGCAGCTCAGAGTGCCACTTCCGTCCCAGCTGCTCTGCTTCGATTCAGCTTGCGCTCATTCTCCTGGAGGCAGAGGCCAGAGACCACGTGCGTGGCTCCCTGTTCTGGGTCAGAGCCCTGGATGAAGTTCCTGGTTTCTGGCTGTCACCAGGCCAAGTCCTGGCTGGTTGTGGGTGTTAGGGAGTGAGCGAGGAAGGGGAAGAGGTTCTCTCTGTCCTCTTCCTTCCTGCTGACTGCCCTCACCACCCTCACCATTCTGTCTTTCAAAGAACAAGTCTTTAAGAAAACATAGTGTTGATGGTGGTAACATTATGGGTTTTTTATTTTCTTCCTAGTTTTTATGGACAGCTTAGGAAATATAAAACACGTAATTACATGTTAAAAATAGAAATCCTTTTGCCTTTAACCCTAAGTCAGTAGATGCATATTTTTAAGATGATTTTTTCCCCCTGAGGTCAGAGTGAGAGAGGGAGAGTCTTTGATCCATTAGGCCATTTCCCAAATAGCCACAATGTCCAGAACTGGGCTGAATCAAAGCTGGGAGCCAGGAACCTCCCCTGTGTCTCCCGTGTGTGCAGGAGCCCAAGGCCTCGGGCCATCCTCTGCTGCTTTCTCAGGTTAGCAGTAGGGAACCTTATCAGAAATGGAACATCTGTGACATTAACCAGAGCCCATATGGGATGCCGGCCCTGCAGGTGGAGGATTAGCTTGATGTGCCACACTGAGGGCCCAATAGATACACATTTCTAAAGCGAGTTGTAGAAACACAGTGAAGGTCTTCTAAGAAGAAGTCGAAATGGATGTTGTGATGTCTAATGTTTACCACGTCTGTAGATAGGAAAGATTCAGTAGCTGGAAATGAAAATCATGTTTGAGCGGAATTTGTTTGCTTACAGTCTCTCCTAACCCTCCCCTCCCAGGTTGGCACTGGGTCCCCTTAAGTGAAAATCCAGGGGCTTTATAGTGAGGGGGTTTCATATGTATCACCTGCAGTTTGGGGAAACAGTATGTTCATATGTATCTAATCTGTGCCTGGACATTTTATTTTGATTTTTAGAAGTTTAAGTTATAAGAGAGTGAAAGGAAGAGAGGAGAGAGGTGTATCCACCTTGTAACTCCCCAAATGACCGCAACAGTTGGGCATAGGCTAGGCTAAAAGCCAGAAACTGGAAACTCCATCCTGGTCTCCCACATGTGGTAGGGACCCAAGTACTTGGGCCGTCCTCTGACACCCACCCAGGCAGAGTGATTGGCACTCACTAGGGGATGCCAACGTCACGGGGCAGCTGCCTTGGAATGTGCTGGAGCCACAGCCCACCTCAGCATTTGAAAGAGAGAGCGGCTGCTTTGGCAGCAGCACAGCACTGCTGCTGTGCGCTGGAATGTCAGTGCTCCTAGAGTGTGTTGGGACAGGGAGTCGGTTTCCAGAGACCAGAAAAAGGTCTCTAGTGAGGAAGTGTGTAGGGTGGAGCGTGGCTTCCCAAGGGCACTGATTGTCCTTTCCCAAGGGCACTGATTGTCCTAGCTCTTGGGAATTGCAGTGAGCTCCCCAGGCCTCTGGTGGACCAGAGCTCCCAGGAGCCTCTGAGAGCATTCCTTGCCAGAATCTGCCTGAAACAGTTTCTACGTCATGTGTGTGCCTGTGCCTTTGATGCCACTGAATTGGCCTGTCCTGGCTAGCAGGTGCTCTCAAAGCACTTGCAGGATTGGCCAAAGCAGCGAAGCTGTCGCAGCGCACATTTGGATGGTTATACTGGGGACCTGTCCTAAGTCTTGAATGCTGATTGTGTTTAAAACTTAAAGATAACCAGAGTCATGGGCTTGCCTTTGTGGGACATTCAGGGACATCATCACAGTGTAATTTTAGAGGATAGAGGTGGACAAGAAATTGTTGCTTAGGATTACGTCTCGTGGATTCTGGTTGTTTTTTGTTTGTTTTTTTCAATATGAATGGTTACAGTTTTTCTAATAATAAAAAGTCAGGGAAATTGGGGGCAAATATAACTTTGGGGGCAAATATCTCCCAGAGTCAGATCAGCGGCATATTGGCCTTGCTGAAGTAAATAATTTTTGAGTATACTTTTTTTTTTCCAATAAAACGTAACCTCCCATTTTGCAGTGTTTTATGAAATTATTGTAGTCTACATAGTTGGTATTCACTGTGTCAGTACCATCTTTTCAATGAAGCAGGTATTTCCTATGGTGTTAAGTGTTTATCGCTCTCCTTAAATCTGTGCTTTATTTTCTCATGATGTGTTTATGTAAAGTACAAGTGGAGGTAGAGGATTTAGTGTGACTAAGAGAAGCCTTCAGAAAGTTCATGGAGGAGGCTGGCATTGTGCACAGCAGGGTAAGCCAGTGCCTGCAACACCATGCCTCCGTAGGAGCATGCTTTCAAAGCCCACCTGTCCTACTTTCAGTTCTGCTCCCTTGTAATGCATGCAGGAAAGCAGCAGAAGACGATGTAAGAACTTGGGTTCCGTGCCCTCCTGTAAGACCTGGCTGAAGTTCCTGGCTTCTAGCTTCATCTGGCCCAGCCTAGGCTCTTGTGGCCACTTAGGGGTGAGCCAGTAGATGGAAAATTTCTCTCCCTGTCTCTGTAACTGTGCCTTTCAAAAACAAAAAGTTCGTGGACCATTCTTGTTATCTTTTAGTTATATTTTTTTCTCACAGAAAATTTGTTTTTGAAACCCTCTTATTATCAAGGAAGTGAGAAATGTTAGTTTTCAGTATAGCCAGATAGTCTACATCTGATTTAAGATATGAAAGGTTTCAGAAAGGATGAAATGTAGGCTTCCCAAAAGGTGTGAGGACGCGGTGTATGAATTGGGGTACTAAAGGAAAGGAGGGCCCCAGTGACAGAGTGTCATTACTTTTCTTAATTGAAGTAGTTTGGAATGTTTAAAACCCAAGAAAGCATCTGAGTGTGGAGAGACACTTTGTAAAAGTCAGGTATTCTTATGTTGTTCTATTCCTACAATGTGCTTCATTGCCCTGTGTTCTTCTGGAAATATTGTTAGTTCTTTATTCCACTGATAATTAAAAATAATTGTTTTCATTCTGAATGTTCTTTCATTGTTTACATTATATGCTTTGAAACTTAAGGTTTTCTTTTTAATGTGCTAAGTATTTAAGTGTCTCAAAAGTTGACTTATGCTGTGTTTAATTTCTGGTGTCTTTGTTGCTTGTGTGCGTAGCTCAGTGTCGTTTATGACAGCCCAGGTGATGTTGCCTTCATGGGCTGGTTCAGGCATTGCAGCCACACTGAAAGATGTCACAGGTGTCTCTAGTCTGTGCACCTTTCTCTCAGGGTCCGTAGTCTTGGGCATGAGTTTAGTGTTTGTGGACTAACCCCTTCTCTCAGTTCCACACTTGTTTGGGTATTGACTTCTAAGCATTTTTGGTTTGGTGGCTTATAAGACTCTCAGATTGAACTTGTCCCAAACCCAATTTTGTTCATTTTGTAATCTTCTACCCATCCAGGCAAGTTAGAGGATGCTCTGTATTAATCTAGATTTGTCTTTTTTGTGTTTCCTGATAAATAGAATCAGGTGCTACATAACTGACAGATTGTACTGCCTGGGGTAATGTGTCACCTCGGGATGCACAGGTTGACACGCTCATGGCTGTGATGATGTTCAGTTTGATCCCGCAGTTAAGATGTAGCTTGTAAGAGGGTGTCTGTACTTAGTGTGATATTACAATTACAGCTGGTTTGTGATTTCAGATGTAAGTAAATATCTGTTGTGGAATTATTTAAAGTTTAAAATAAGTAGAAATAGAAGAAGGGTAAACATTTAGTTTCAAACATGGACAGCCAATGAATAGTAATTACTGAAGAAGTTGGTGTGGTGGTATGTTTATTGGGACTAAACAAGCCTCCATTGTTCTGTTGTCTGGAACTTGTCTACTTTTCAGTTTAACAAAGCCAAAGTTTTCCGAAGGACTTTAGTATTATTTCATTATGTACTTCTCTGTCAAAGGAGTACTTAAAATGCTTGCTTAGGAGAGAGTGTTCTTTTCCAGTGCAGTGAATGAATTAATGTAAAATCTTTAAAAGGTTGCTTAAAGCGTTCAGAACATCTGGGAGTTAGTGCTGGTAGTGCTGCTTCTTGAGGCACATTCAAATGTCAGTGCTTCTCCAGCTTTTTCTACACTGTCCTCTAAGACGTAGTGAAGTTGCTTCTTCATCTGTTTTCCCATTGTAGTTTAAGCACGTAAGTCCAGTAAGTATAACACTTTATTTAATTATGTAATGTTTCAGTCATTTGCTTGCATATCACCCTGTAGCTTGTGAACTTTTTAAGGTCGGATGTTGTATGCTGCCTTGAATGTAACATTGGTCTTATTGGAGGTCCTTCCTTTATTGATCTTGGTTCAGTTGCAAGCACATTTTTAAAATGATGTGATATTTTAAGTGGTTTTTAAATTTTTTTGATCTAATTGCTATCAAGGCATGCAGTAATATAATCAGAAAGTTCATAGAAAGGTGAAATTAAAAGATAAGTTTTACAGGTGGCACTGTGTAGTGGCTGCAGCCTCAGCCTGTGCTGCGTAGATGGGTGTCAGGTCCCAGTTGCTCCTCTTCTGATTCAGCTTCCTGCTGAAGCACATGGGAGAGCAGCTGATGGGGACCTAAGTGCATGAACCCCTGCCAAGCTTGTGGGAGACCTGGATGGAATGCCAGCCCTGGCCATTGCAGCCGTTTGGGGAGTGAACCAGTGGATGGATCTCTCTTTGACTCTACCTGGAGAGAGCAGCAGCGGCTCAGGTGATTGAGCTCCTACCTCCCGTGTGGGAGGCCTGAGTTGCATTCCTAGCCGCTGGCTCCAGACCCAGCCATTGCTGCAGCTGGAGAATGAACCAGCAGGTGGGATTTCTCTATCTGCCCATCTGACTTTCTTTGTTCCTTTACCTCTTGAATAAGTAAAAAATTAAAATAAATTTAGAAACTTGTATTTGTAATAAAAAAAAAAAGAAACTTGTATTTGTAAGGAGATACATTTGTTTTGGGGAGTGAACCAGCAGATGAACCAGCTCTGTGGCTGCATCTCTGTGTCTCTTTTCCTTTCACATAAATGAAAGTAAACCAGTAATTTTTGAAGTAGGGTATGAATTGGAAAACAAGCTTCGTGTCTTTCAGGAGTTTTTCTTTGGTAACATGACCAGCATGAAAAACATGAGTAACAGTTTTGTTGGCTGAAAGTGCATCAGGATTGTGGAGATTGAAATGGGCTGTAGTACTAGAGAAAGGCTTGTTGAAAGTTACAGTGATTGAGATACAGGATAGGCATTTTAGAAGAAAGAAATTCATTTCTAGGAGGAGGAGAAAGCAGATTGTGGGACTGGAGTGGGCTTAGGCTTTTAGGGTGCTGTACCCAGACCATTACAATATGTGCTTGTCAGATTGGGGATCGCTAAGTATACTGATTTTAAAACATATCCTGGAAGGTCTGAAGTTTTTCAGCAGGACAGATAAGGTTAGTAGTACCTCTCACAGTGCTTGAATAGTATCAGGTACCCAGATATTTGCGTACCCAGAGCATGTGCTGCCTTCAGACCAGAGATGGCCTCCCCAAGAAACCGTTGAATTGATCTTTGGCTGACAATAAGATGCTGGACTCTTGCTTGATATATGCTTGCAATGAAAGAATCTCGACTGAATTTAAACTGTAATACTGCAACAATGTGGAGGAATCCACTGGGGGGGGGAGGGCTTGGGAGGGGTTGGGAGACTCCCAGAACCTATGAAACTGTTTCACATAATGCAATGTAATTAATTACAAAAAAAAAAAGAAAATAGAGCATGTGAGCATTTTACTTACCGTTTAAAATACCACTGTTGTCCACTATTGTACATCACAGTGCCTGTGTTTGAGTCCTAGTGGTTATTATTAACAATAATACTTCTATTTTTTATGATGTTTTCATAGCCAAGAAGGATGCATATCCACATGGACCACCAACCTGAGTGGGAAGGGTTGAAGAATAGGTGAAGGTGAATGAGAGAATTGTTTCCAGTTTTCTTTTTCTTCTTCTTGCATCTGAGGAAGGGTTCAGAGAATGGAGAAGCCGCATCCAGTATCTGAACTGCATCAGTATGCAGAAATTTGGGAATGACCATCTTACATCATCCCAGGGTCCCTGGTCTGGAACATCCTCTAAGGGTACTGCTCAGGTGGCTTCGATAGTTCTGAAATGCTACTGATTTTGTTGCTTCAGGGATGAGGAATCCTTCTGAGGTCCTTTGGTTGACAGTCCACCTTAGAGTCTCCGTTTGCCCAGATACTTGCTGTCAAAGACTGGCTGGGAGAGCTGTCCAATTTGTTCTGCTCTTTGTCCTCTGCTGTGATGCTGGATGTCCTCTGCAGGACCCAGTGGACTGCAAATAACCCCCATGAGCATCTGGGCGTGCCATCCACTGAGCCATCTTCAACAACTGAGGAGGCCCAGTTCTGACCCTTGCACTCCTACGATTTTCCCCAGGGTTGGAGTTCTGAGTCCAGCAGTTTGGTTGGGAGGGTTCCCAAAGAAACTTCACCAGAGGTGACCCAACCAGTGCCAACCAGTATGGGGTCTGACTCAGTCCGTCAGCCACATCAGACTACACACACTGGTGGCTGCAGTTTTTGGATCATTTCTGTCTTCGGCCGCATTTCTTATGCAAACCAATGGATGATTCAGCCCAGCCCAGCCCTTCCCACCACACACTCTGCCCTCATGTACACCAACGGGAACTATAGCCCCATTGGAGTGACCCTCAGTAACCCCCACCAGTCCCACCCCCAGTCATGGTTCTTGCACATGCCAATATGTGCCACAGACAGTTCATGTCTTTCCTGCATCCCATTCAGCTTTTTTACACACCAGAGGGTACTGCATCCTAGCTCAGCCCAACTGACCCTACTATCCAGCCTACACTTATGCTGATGGGTGCTACCACCTGTCTAGCCAGGCCCACCCCCAGCCCTGGTTCTCATGCTAACCAGTGCAAGCTGCAGCCCATCAGAGGGGTACCCACAGTTTCCCTACTAGGCCCATTCCTATCCCCAGATCTTGTACTTTGCAGGTGGTTCTGTGGTCTAGCTTGACAGGACTTGGCCTCATTCCAGACTCGGCAGCTGATATAGCAAAGCCCAGCCAGCCTACACTTACATGGGTCATGATGTACCCATGGGTGCTTAGCTCATGATGCTTAGATCAGCCTGGCTGTCCTCCTAACCCAGCTCACATGCAGGCCAACAGGTGTTGTAGCCCTGTCCAGCCTGGTCTGTCCCCAGTGCCAGTTCTCACGCTCGCCTGCCAGTGGGAGCACTGGCCCAGCAGGCCCTGTTTCCCCTGACTCTTCAGTTTCAGCTTTCTGCTGATGTGCACTTGGGAGGCAGCAGGTAATGGTTCAAGTGGGCTGAGTCCCTTAGACTCCTGTGTGAGCCAGGTGAAGTTCCTGGCTCCAACCTCGTTGAAGCTGTTTGAGGAATAAACTGGCAGATTGGAAATTTCCATCTCTCCCTTTTTCTGTATCTTTGTTAAGTCTAAAGAAAAAAATTTAAACAGAAAGAAATAGTAGGGAGAGAACTAGAAATAGGTTACCATTTAAAAGATTATTTTAGAAGTTAGTTTTGAGAATCTAAAAGCCTGAATTAAAGAAGTAGCAATGAATGAAGAATCCAGGGGAAGTTGAACGTAATAAAATAAAAAAATTGTTAAAAGAAAATTGGAATAAAAAATTGGGAGTAAAAATGTAAAATGTAATGAAAGATTTACAGTTTTGCATGCTTTTTTTTTTTTAAAGATCTAGATATTTACTTGAAGGCCAAAGTAGTTACAGAGCAAGAGGAGGGAGGGTGGCATGGGGGAGAGATTGATCTTCCGTCTGCTGTTTACTCCCAAAGTGGCCGTGATGGCCAAGGCTGAGCCAGGCTAAAGCCAAAAACTTGGTCTGGGTCTCCCACATGGGTGGCATGGGCCACACACTGGGGCCATTCTCCAACTGCTTTTCCCAGGCTAGGGAGCTGGATAGAAAGTGCAGCAGGCAGGACTCAAGTTGGTGCCACATATGGGATGCTGGTGTCACAGGCAGCGGCTTTACTTGCTATGCTGAAATGCCAGCTGCAAGGTTCATATTTTAGTACTCACTGTTAAAGCTTAGCCTTTGGGGTTTTCATTTTTCCCATTTGTGAATTAGAATCCAATGTAATTTTAAATTAATACATATCTTCTCTTTAATTGAAAGTCACAGATAAAATGTGTTCTTCTATCTGCTGGTTCACTTCCCAAATGCCCAAAACAATCAGATCTGGGTCAGGCCAGAGCTAAGTTTGGGCTTGCCACCGGGTGGTGGAGATCCAGGGACTCGAGCCATCAGCTACTGCCTCTCAGGAGGCATGCATGCAGGAAACTGGGTCAGAAGTGGAAGAGCTGTGGCTGGAAGCACTCGGAGATGCTAAGTGGCGTGATAACCACTGCACCAAACACCTGTCCCCAGGTTTAAGGTCTTTGATGTTGTAGGTTTTTCTTTTATTAAGCTACTTTAAAGATCACCCATAGATGAGATTTTAAAATTAAAATATGAATGTGATCGTTAAAATGTCTGTATCTGAAGCTCTTGAATTTATGAACTTCATATGATATTTATGCTTTAAGCACTTAGCCTGGGGCCATGTTGGCTTAAGTATTAATGTAAGAAATATAAAGTTTGGTGTAACAGAAAAAAATTAATGGACTGAAGTTGCAGGTGTATTTTGCAGAAGGAACTCTTAACAATGTTATAGGGAATGTATTATTGTGTAGCCGAGCTCCCTGGATCTTGGAAAATGCAGATTCTTAGGAATTTACTGGGTTGTGACCTGGGAATCCATGTTTTTAGCAGAGGAAAAGTAGATGGTTCGCGAATCATTTTTAAAAAGAACTGTATGGATGTCTAGTTAGCATGCACTTGACAGCCCATCAGGTAGGCAGTGGGATGAGCATTTGTGTAGGAATTCAGCTTGAAATGATCATCACTTCAGCAGGTAGCATATCTCTCGTGCCCAAGGCTTCCTGCTAGCCCCTCAGAACCCACCCTCCATCTGTCCCTGGACCCAAGGCAACCATCCATCCCCCTCTGTCACTGTAAGATTAGGTTGTAATTCCTAGAATTTCGTGTACAAGGCTGGTACAATGTGCATTATTTTATGTCTGACTTCTGCTTAACATAATTTTGAGATTCCATACATCATGGTGGCGAAATGTCTACCACCCTGAGCCACATTATTCCAATGAAATCATTTGATCTGGCCCTGCCAAGTACCTTAGGATGGACTTAAAATTTAGCAAAGCTATTGTGACGTTTCTAGATGCTTTTTAAAACTAGTTTTACATTTCTACAAACGTTTAGAAATTTCATTTGTTCTAAAGATTTGTTTAAAACTTTTCAACTTTTATTTCTCTAACTGAGCATCTTCTCAAGCGCTTACTTGTAATTCATATAGGTAATCCTTGTTTTGTGCTAAAGACTGTAAAAAAATATGAGAGCTGAAATTGTGTCAAACAGTCTTAGAAATTATTTGTTGTTCAATGGTCTTTAAATGTTTTTTTTTTATCAAAAAGCATTTTAAAAATCTTATTTTTAATTGTGTATGTATAGGGAACTGGATAACAATGAAACTAATATTTACTTGGTGCTATGTCACATAAATAGAGAATTTAAAGTGATGTGTTTCTTATAAGATATTTACCAAAACAATTTGAACGGTGCTTGCTTTTTCTTCTCTGTTGTGTAATTTATGTTATTTCTTTGTCTTGGATGAATTGATGCTAGCTGCCCATGTTGTATGATCAGTGTCATAAAAAAACACCCAAGAATCCCTCTAATTAGGGTTTCCTGGAATGACTTCTGGGACATCTTCATACTCCTTATTGTAGCATCTCCTCATGTGGGGCCTTTATCAAATTCCTCTGACTACATATTTAATTTCTCCCATGTTGACAGTATCCACGTTTTCATAGTCAGCTCTTTATTTTGAAACTCCATTTATATTCAGTTAAAATGTCACCTCCAGTGTTCTCCACTGTCATTATATCTATGTATCTATCATTCTGTCTACCTATGTATCTGTCATTCTGTCTATATATCTGTCATTCTGTCTACCTATGTATCTGTCATTCTATGTATCTGTCATTCTGTCTACCTATGTATCTGTCATTCTGTCTACCTATGTATCTGTCATTCTGTCTACCTATGTATCTGTCATTCTGTCTGTATATCTGTCATTCTGTCTACCTATGTATCTGTCATTCTGTCTATGTATCTGTCATTCTGTCTACCTATGTATCTGTCATTCTGTCTATGTATCTGTCATTCTGTCTACCTATGTATCTGTCATTCTGTCTGTATATCTGTCATTCTGTCTACCTATGTATCTGTCATTCTGTCTATGTATCTGTCATTCTGTCTACCTATGTATCTGTCATTCTGTCTGTATATCTGTCATTCTGTCTACCTATGTATCTGTCATTCTGTCTATGTATCTGTCATTCTGTCTACCTATGTATCTGTCATTCTGTCTGTATATCTGTCATTCTGTCTACCTATGTATCTGTCATTCTGTCTATATATCTGTCATTCTGTCTACCTATGTATCTATTTAGCTGCACTTTCAGATCCCCTCTTGTCTCAGTCCATTTTCGTAAAGCATCCCATGGGTTTGGCACTGAGAGCCGGGGCGCAGAGGCAGCTGTGTTTGCTGCAGGCTGTGCAGGTCCTGAGTAATGTGTGCAGTGACCTGCAGATGGTGCAGGAAGTGATGTGAGTGAAGAAAACTGCAAGACTCTGAGGCATTCTGTATTTTAAAGTCAAGTTTACAAAGATGAAGGCTGCACGTTTTAGAAAAATATTTATGGTTATGGTGTGTATGATGACAACATCATCATCTTATGTTTATGCAATATTTACCTGTGCCGGGACTGTCAGAAAGGCTGAGCACGTATTGGTTGTTTAATCCTCCCCGTAGTCCTACTGTGTGCTCTGCCGGGGAACAGGCCAAGTTCGAGCCTGGGCCAGGCAGTGGTCTCACAGCCCATTCAGTCTGTCGCTGCTCACAGTGCTCTTTGTAAGCCAGCAGTAGCTTATGGATTGTGTGTGTGTGTGTGAGTGAGAGAGACAGACTGTGGGAAATTAAAATTTGTATTGTGTAGCTTTTTACAGTTTTAATGAACTGAAGGACTTCTGTTTCTGTGATGGTAAAGAAGGCCATTGTCCCCTCTAATTATACAGCTTTGGGGGAATGAGGAGGCTTTCTTAGAAGCTTCTGCTGTATTTAACATGGCGTCACTCTGAAAGTAGGGCAGATCCCTAACCCAAGGCGTTAGACTGTAGGGCTCATTTAGTGTGAAGTGGTCCGTTTCTTGTGAAGATTTATCATTTTCCTGCCACCAAAAACACGACACACAGATAAACACAACACACAGATAAACAGGACACGTAAACATGACACACAGATAAACACAACACATAAACATGACATACAGATAAATACAACACACAGATAAACACGACACATAAACATGACACAGATAAACACAACGCATAAATATGACACAGATAACCATGACACACATATAAACACAACACATAAACATGACACACAGATAAACACAACACACAGATAAACATGACACATAAACACGACACACAGATAAACACAACACACAGATAAACATGACACACAGATAAACACAACACATAAATATGACACACAGATAAACACAACACATAAACATGACACACAGATAAACACAACACAGAGATAAACATGACACATAAACACGACACAGATAAACACAACACACAGATAAACATGACACATAAACATGACACAGATAAACACAACACATAAATATGACACACAGATAAACATGACACACAGATAAACACAACACATAAACATGACACACAGATAAACATGGCACACAAATAAACATGACACATAGATAAACACGACACACAGATAAGGGATTTTTCTGAATGATTTTACTTGAACCACTCTTTGACATGTTTTATCACTATACATAATTGTTTTTTTAAAAATGACACACAGAGGCCAGCGTTGTGGCATGGTGGGTTAAGTCACTGCTTGCAATGCCAGAATCTCCCTTATGAGCATTGGTTCAAGACCCTGCTAATCCATTTCTGATTTAGTTCCTACAAATGCACCTAGGAGAGTAATAGGGGATTGGTCAAATGCTTGGACCCTTGCATCCATAAGGGAGACGCAAAAGAAGCTTTAAGCTCCTGGATCATCTCTGGGGGTTGTGGTCATTAGGGGAGTGAAGCAGCAGAGGGAAGATCTCTCATTCTCTCCAACTCTCTCTAAGAAAATGACCTGAAGGAAAGTAAAGGCCCATGTGGCCTTGACAGCTTTGTTTCCATGTGCGTCTTCTCTGTCCTGCTGTTCACCTGCGGCCAAGCGCTCTGGCTACCCTTTGAATGCTTGTGTGGTTTGCTTTTTTTTTTTTTTTTGGAAGATTTAGGTTTTTTTAGTTGAAAGTCAGATATACACAGAGGAGAAGAGACAGAGAGGAAGATCTTCCATCCAATGATTCACTCCCAAGTGGCCACAATGGCTGGAGCTAAGCCAGTCTGAAGCCAGGACCCAGGAGCTTCCTCCAGGTCTCCACACAAGTGCAGTATCCCAAGGCTTTGGGCCATCCTCGACTGCTTTCCCAGGCCACAAGCAGGGAGCTGGATGGGAAGCGGGGCTGCCGGAACACGAACCAGCGCCCATGTGGGATCCCGGTGTGTGCAAGGCGAGGACTTTAGCCACTAGGCTATAGTGCCAGGCCCTGTTTATGTTATTATTTTTAAAAGCCTAATAACTTGATGTAAGTAAGTCATACAGCAGTGCAAATATAGATTATAAAATATTAATACCCAGGCATAGTGTCATAAGCTGTGGCTTGCAATGCCAGAATCCCCCCCTTTTTTTTTTAAATGTTCTTTTTTTTGTTTTTTGAAGATTTTATTGTTATTGGAAAGCCGGATATACAGAGAGGAGGAGAGACAGAGAGGAAGATCTTCCATCCGATGATTCACTCCCCAAGTGAGCCGCAACGGGCCGGTACGCGCCAATCTGATGCCAGGACCAGGAACCTCTTCCGGGTCTCCCACGCGGGTGCAGGGTCCTGAGGCCTTGGGCTGTCCTCGACTGCTTTCCCAGGCCACAAGCAGGGAGCTGGATGGGAAGTGGAGCTGCCAGGACTAGAACCGGCGCCCATATGGGATCCCGGGGCTTTCAAGGAGAGGACTTTAGCTGCTAGGCCACGCCGCCAGGCCCCAGAATCCCTTTTGAGCACTAGTTCAAGACCCTGCTGCTCCACTTGTGATTGGGCTGCCTGCTAATGCACCTGGGAGAAGAAGAGAGGATGGTTCTCAGCTTTAATTTATGTAGGCGTTTCTTCCCTATAAAACCTCCCTGCCTTCCTTCAGGAAAAAAATATGCCCTCTTGAATTTTACTTTTGCATCATACTTTAACAAAATTGTATGTGTATTCCCTGTGTAATACGTATTTTTCAGTTTTGCTGTTTTTAATACAAGAGGCAGAGAAGGGAGAGAGAAATCTCACAGCTGTTGGTTGACTCTGCAGTTGCTCTCCAATAGCCAGGGCTTGGCCAGTCTGAAGCCAGCAGTTCCGCTGCGTGGGTGGCAGACTCTAGGCTTGGAGCGATCACCTGCTGCTCTCCTGGTGCCCGTTGGACGGCCGTGGAGCAGCACTCTGGCTCAAAGATAGGGCTGGTTTTTTTACATTGTGAAGATTCAGTTACCTTGCCTCATGCATTCTAAAAGTTTGGGGATTTCTGTGTAATAATACTTGTAAAAATGAAAATTTTGTTATTCTCATTTTTAAAACCTCTTTTTCTTGACTTTTAGCATGGAATGGGACCTGCACTGCGGAGCAGAATAGTAGTAGTGATGGTGGGGATTTTTATCTGGTTTCGGATTTTAAAGGGAAAGTTTCTAATAGTTCTTGAATAACAGTTTATTCCAGGTTTCTGGTAGAGGAGGATGATCTGTTACTCCTTGTGCGTTTGTTTGGACAGCTGACTATAGCATTCATGAGAAGCTCTTGTGTGTCTTGCTAGTGATATGTATGGTGGTCGTCTTTTGAAGTATTTTGTAGCTATTCCCAGCCCACCATGCATTTTGAGATCAGCCAAATTTGGTCACAATTTTGCTTTTTAGCTTTCAGTTTGAGATGACAGCAGTAATGGATGCAGATGGAGAGGATGGTGGTGGAGGTGGGAAGTAGTGGGGGGAGATGGAGCTGCAAGAGCCAGTCACTTCATTGCTCATGCAGCGATTGGGATAATTTTGGAGCAGAATATTTCTAGCAGGATATGTATGATTCAAGTAAGTGCTTATTGGTGTTTTCTAAAGTTAAGCATGGGACAAATACTGTTTTCCTTATATGCATAATAGTAATAGTAGTAAAATAATAAAAATAGTAATTATTTTCCTTGTTACCTTTTATAATTGTTTAAAAATTAAGTTGTGTGTAAATTTTATGAGGATTTGGACATATAGCATAGATTAAATGAACAACACTAAAAACTGTTACACAAGCATTTTAAATTTTAAAAACAGGCGTGGCGGCGTGGCCTAGCAGCTAAAGTCCTTGCCTTGAACGTACCGGGATCCCATATGGGCGCCGGTTCTAATCCCAGCAGCTCCACTTCCCATCCAGCTCCCTGCTTGTGGCCTGGGAAAGCAGTCGAGGACAGCCCAAGGCCTCAGGACCCTGCACCCGCATGGGAGACCCGGAAGAGGTTCCTGGTCCTGGCTTCAGATAGGCGCAGCACCAGCTGTTGCGGCTCACTTGGGGAGTGAATCATCGGACGGAAGATCTTCCTCTCTGTCTCTCCTCCTCTCTGTATATCTGACTTTGCAATAAAAATAAATAAATCTTAAAAAAATTTTAAAAACAAATTTTTAAAAATAAAAAATTTTGCACAGCTTACACATAGAGAGCTAAAAAAACAGGAGTAATTATTGTTTTACAGAACATGTCTTGAACTGTGGAGTCTAGTTTAACTCAATGCAGCACCTACTGTGATCGTCTGTTTATCACTGTACACTCAGATATCCCTGTGGAAAGTCCAGCAAGCAGTCACGGAAGGTTGTTGGCAGTGTTCAAGAGATACAGAAGTGTAAAGTTCCATGTGGTAGTCCAAGGCCTGCTAGTTATCTGCAATTAGTCCTCAATTCAGGTTTTCCAATTATGCTGTTTTAGGTTGTTTGTTTGTTTTACTTAAAATTTTGAAATTTGTTTGTTTGAGAAACAGGGAAAGACACATAGAGAAAAAGAACTCTTTTGTTTCACTCCACAAATGGTTTCAACAGCCGGAGTTGGGCTGGGCCAAAGCCAGGAGCTTGTCCAGGCACGTTGGCAGGGAGCTAGATTGGAAGTAGAGCATCTGGGACCTTGCCGGTGCCCATATGGGATACTGGCATTGCAGGCAGAGGTAGTTTGTGTTTTAAGGAATTGTTTTTGATTTTAGGATTAAAGTTAGTGTGAGTGTAGTAGTTATTTTACAGAAGGTCATGTTATAGAAGTGAATATTACCATCCCTATGTAATAAAGAATTTCTTGATAATGTCAATTTCAAAATGCCAGAATGTCCTTGATAGTAAGCATTAACATCTCTGTAATATAGTGTATTCTATACAGTTGTACTTCTGTATCTGCAGGGGATTGGTTTCAAGACCCCCTAGAGAAACCAAACTCTGCAGATGGCCAGCTTGCTTGGTAAACTGGCCTATCATTTGCATTATAATCTATTCATGTTCTCCTCTGTGTACTTTAGCTTGCTTACACTGCCAGTGCAGTGTGAATGCTATGTTAGTTTTACAGTATTGCTTAGTGAATGGTTAAAACTGTGTTCCTTATAAACAAAGTTTTTCTGAGTGTTCTCGAATCACCATTGATAAAATTTGTGGGTGCTGGCAGATACTCCACATGCTTCGTATTTGTGTCTGTCTGGAAGTGTGATTCTGATAATAGCAACCAAGGTGGCTCCTCTTGTAGTCTTTTCACTTTGTTTTGATAAAACCGTTTCATGATGGTAAGTTTAGCATTGTGTGCTACTGAAACCCCATAGTTCTATTCAGGTATTTGAATTTTGATGTATTTTTGGCTTGTTAATTATATAAGCAGAAGTCTCCATTTTATAAATGACAAAAGAAAAACTCAGAGTACTTGTGTTCCTTTATATTTTAAAAACTAATTTATGTATCTGAACGAGAGCTAGAGCTGCCATCTGCTGGCTTACTCCCCACATGCATAGTGTAGCAGCCTGGACTGACCCGGGCTGGGCCAGTGCTGGCAGTGTGGGCAGCAGAGACCCTGTTCCTTGCCTGTTACTGCTGCCTGCTGGGATCTGTGTTAGCCAGGAGCTGGGGCCAAGTGTTGAGCTCAGTCGGTACTTGATGTGGGTATTTCAACCAGGATTTTGGCTATTTGTCTAATCATCTGCCCTTAGATAAGTTAATGGGTTGTACAGTAACTGTATAATGAAAACTATCATATCCAGTAGCATGTTATTTAACTTCATGGCGTTGTAAATTTCTATTTTTCTTTCTGGTATTGATTTTGTACTGTGGCTTTTCACTTAAGGAGATGTATAGTAACTGTGTAATGGAGACTGTCATATCCAGATGTGAAGATACAATGCACTATGCATCTCTACTTCCAGATCAGGGATGAACTCCTGATGAAACTGTTTACTATATCTTGACAGTCGGATGCTGGACTCTCTGCCATTGTCTGTGCCCGCAGTGATGGACATATGCCTGTTTATGAGGAACTATATTATAGTAATAATACAGGGAAACTCAGTGGGTCAGGGGGAAGGGAGCTTGGGGAGGAGGTAAGGGAAATCCCAGAGCCTATGGAAATGTATCATAAAATGATGATGATGATGATAATAATAATAAGCAAAAAATAATTCACCTGTAGTCTGTCTCATTCCAGAACCAGTGTTCTTTTTTTTTTTTTTTTTTTTAAAGATTTTTGTACTATTATTGGAAAGGCAGATACAGAGAAAAAGGAGAGACAGAGAACAAGATCTTGGGGTCTACTCTCCAAGTGGCTGCAATGGAACAGAGCATTCTGAAGCCAGGAACTTCTTCCAGGTCTCCCATGCAGGTGCAGGGTCCCAAGGCCTTGGTGTGTTCTCCCCTGCTTTCCCAGGCCACAAGCAGGGAACTGGAAGGGAAGTGGAATAACCAAGACATGATTCTGCACCCATATGGGATCCTGGCACGTGCCAAGTGAGAATTTAGCTACTAGGCTATTGGGCCAGGTCCAAAAACCAGTGTTCTAAGCCATTTTATAATGTCATATTTAATTTTATTATGAGATTATAAAATTTTTATGCAAATGTTTACTATTTTGCCTTCCTCTTATAATTTATTTTGATAATCCTCCCTTACCTTGAACATGGACTTTCACATGAACTAGTAAAACATTGAAGTTTCTTTGGATCAAGTTCCACTTCTACTTCTTACTTACTAAATTTTAATGTATTATTTGTCCAAAGGTAACTCAATTTCATTAACCACTAGTTTCCATTTTCTGAGGTTTAGTTTTAAAGCATTAAGCTCTGCTCTGTGGGTAGGCTGGGATGTATCTTACTTGATTTTCCGTGGGAATAGTTCAACACCACTCTCCACGTGAGGCTTTCCTTTCTTGCCTTGCGATGACCTGTTCCTCACCACAAATAGTCTCCTTGAAGCTTTATCTTTTCTTTCCCCCCTTTTTTTTTTGGTTTGTCCATGATTCCAGTGCCTGCTGGCACCGAATCTCAGTGCCCTCTTCCTAGCTTTTAACAGTCACAAAACTACTCCTCTACATTCAACCTTCTGATAGGAAGTCTGTACTTCAGATGAGTTATGTGCCCCAGTGAGTAGATCCTTGTGGACAGCACAGTACTTTTCGTCATAGTCTCTCCTGAGTGTCTGTTATGAGACCCTCTGATGAGGACCTGCAGTGAGCCTGGCTTACATTTGCATACACTTGGGCCTATTCTGACTTCCCTGTTCTCTTCCTTAACTGTGCCACTTTCACAGTCTTAATCATTAAGGAGAAAGCCTGATCCTACTCAGCAGTTCTCCTCTTTCCTTAAATTAAAAGAAAAGTCTACACCTACATGTTTTTTTCCCAAATGAATATAGAATACTTTTTAAAATCTTAAAATGTATTCATATATTTGTTGGAATTAAATGGTGTCATTTCCTAATATTTACTGTCTGATCTGGGAACATGATCAGTAGGCCCATTAATTTGAATGCTGCTTTTTGGTTTCTATGATGATTTTTAGGGTTGCGTTGTATGTGTCAAAGGGTACTTAAACAGAGTGAGTCCAAATCGATTTTATCCTAAAGCCAAATGGAGAAAACAGCCTGTGTTCCATAAGCAGTTTTATGTGCCATTGTCGAAATCTGTGAACATGACCGACAGAATGCACTGAAGTCATAATTCTTAGACTTTGTGTTTGGCTGGAGGCTAAGAAGTTTAAGACTTAATTATGGAACCTCTGTGTGTATAGATTTTTAGGAACCTGGACTGACTAATCTGAATCTTCTCGAGTAGTCACTGTATGGCCCTGTTGGCTGGATTCTAAGGAGGGCTGACTGTAAGAACCTTCCCCATGTTTTCATGCAGGCGGTGGTGGTTTTCCTCTGATTTGTAGGAGAGGCCAGTCAAGCCACTTGTTCTGCTTATTTCTCAGTCACTACGGTTGAACTTAGGGAAGGATTTTTGCCTCTCTTGGAAAAGGTGGCGGGGGAAATTATTTGCAGTGACATCCAAGAGAAATTTTTGAGGAAAATTAGAGTGGTTAACTTCTGAGGATAGTGATTGATCACAGCAAAGTTAAATCAATCTTTTTAAAAACAGAAGATATGTGTGAGAGTATATGTGATGAAAAGTAGTTAGAGTCCGTTATTTTTAACCCTAGCAGCCAGGACAGAGTTATCAGTAGAGATGAGAGAGAGGGAAAAGTTGAGAAATGCAGTTGTGGATGTGTTAAGTTTGAGGTGTCTTTTAGATCATCTTTCTGGAGATTTTCATTATGCGTGGCTATATGAGTGTTCAGTTGGAGAGAAACCTCAAAATCGGGCATAAAAATGTAAGCTGCCGGGCCTGCTGTGGTAGCCTGGTGGCTAAAGTCCTCGCCTTGCATGCGCCAGGATCCTGTATGGGCGCTAGTTTGTGTCCTAGCTACCCCGCTTCCCATCCACCTCCCTGCTTATGGCCTGGAAAAGCAGACAAGGACAGCCCAAGGCTTGGGACCCTGCACCCATGTGGGAGACTTGGAGGAGGCTCCTGGCTCCTGGCTTCGGATCAGCTCAGCTCCAGCCGTTGTGGCCACTTGGGGAGCAAATCAGCGGGGACGAAAGATCTTCCTCTCTGTCTCTCCTCCTCTCTGTATATCTGACTTTCCAATAAAAATAAGTGAATCTTTTAAAAAAGAAAAAAAGTGAGCTGCCTGGATGATACATAAAGCCATGTAATGAAATGAAAACACAAAGACACAGAAGGTCCCAGAGCTGATCCCTGGGCCGAGCAGCCTGCAGGAGTGTGGAGAGAGGAGAGTAAGAAGGAAAAGCCCATGAAGTAGAGCAGAGGAAGGAGGTGTGGTGGCTTGGAAAGATGACTCTGTCACCCTGGTTTTCATCCTAAAAGCAGGGCCTGAGACAGAGGGTTTCTTGTAGGTGATGATTTTGGGAACATGTTAACAAGAAATGGAATCAGAAAACTGGGGTAAATGGAAGAGGAAGAAGGAAAAGCCAGTGTACGGCTGCACAGCCGACCCAGTCCCTCTGGGAGTGACGGGCTTGTCCCGAGGAAGCCCCCTGAGAAGACAAGGCAATGAGAAGGTTGCACCCTCTGTGGGTCCGTGGGTTGCTTTTTTAATTAATACCTTCACACTTGCCAGTTTGGATGGCTGAAGAATTCTTGTTCTCGGCTTATACCAAAAAATGTGCCACAGATAAATAACCGTGGGGCAGTGGGTTAGCTGGATTGAAGACCTAAGATGATGTGTCTGGGCAGTGTCCTAACCAGGCCAGCTGGTGTCTGCATTACATGCTGCTCTAAGCTCAGCATCCGTCTTCCACTTCTTTGGGAATTGCCCCCCCCCCCCCCCCCAGCCAGCACTTTGCAAGTTGAAGCTGTTTCCAGGTAGGATGACCTGGATCTTCTTCCTTTTATGGGAGTTTTATCCCTTTGATGTTGTAGCTGCTGTGCAGCCTCCTGTCCTGGTAGTGCCTCCCTCTCCCGTTCCTGGAGAAGCTCAAGGTGCGTTTCCCAGATGGTCCTTCCTTCCTTAGCCTGCTGGTCCAGAGTGAACGGCAGGTATTTAGAGCTTCAGACTTTGTACAGGACTCTGCATCACCTGGCAGAAGCCCTTGCTCTTGGGAAGTCAGAATGTCTAGTCTGTTGGAGCCTAGAGTTCATTTTTTTTTTAAAGATTTATTTGTTTTTGTTGGAAAGACGGATCTATAGAGAGAAGGAGAGACAGCAAGATCTTCGTCTGCTGGTTCTCCCTCCAAGTGGCCACAATGGCCGGAACAGAGCCAATCTGAAGCCAGGAGCCAGGAGCTTCTTCTGGGTCTCCCACCTGGGTGCAGAGTCCCAAGGCTTTGGGTCATTTTCCACTGCTTTCCCAGGCCACAAGCAGCTGGATGGGAACTGGATGGGAAATGGAGCAGCTGGAACACGAACCGGCACCCATATGGTATCCAGCAAGGTCTTTAGTCACTAGGTTACTGTGCGAGGCCCAAGTTCATGTTCTTTATGGTGTGTCTGTCTTCCTTCCTTCCTCTTTTTTTTCGAGTGGGCTGGTCTGTTTTTAATCTATCAGATGCTCCACCACATTTCAGCCTTTGGAAGACAGTCAGTATAAGATCATTCCTGTTTCCTCAGACCGTTTCCCAGCATCTCTGATACATGGAATGTGTTGAATCTAGGACTCTGGGGGCGTTGAATAAACTCTTAGGAAAAAATGTAAGGATGACTGGTTAGTCAAATGCCGCTTCTTCTGAATGAAGCAAGTTTGTTAGAACTGACTGTTGTTTCTACTTGTGAAGTCATAGTACACTCTTGCTGAAGATTTCATTTAACCTGAAATTGTTTTAGACTTTAAAATTGTAAAACTGCTGTCTGGAGAGGAGTTTGTGATTCACTGGAGTGTAAGTGTTTGACAGATAATAGGTCACGGCAGAGTAAGGTCAGTAGTGAAAGGTGCTTTTCATACACTGAAATTTGATGAACTTATTAGACTGGTAAGAGTATACAAGTGTATCTCTTGATAATTTTAGATCACTGCTACAAGGATAAAGAATCTTTGCTTTTTGTGTTTTCTCTCACTTCATCCACTTGGATGAGAGTTGTGTACACTAGTTGATACTGCTGTGAGATGACTGAAAATTGAAACCCTTATATACATGAACTTGTTCAAGACCCTCGTGTTCCAGTTTCGAGTGTCCCCTGGATGGTAGCTCATTGTCTCATTTTTGTTTTTAAGGGCTTACGTGCTGCCATTCTCTAAGCAGGCTCTCCATAAACATGGCTGAGTTAATTCAGAGCTCGAAGTGTCTGTGGGTGTGTGTATGGTCCGTGCCTGTGGCAGTTGTCCTGAGCTTCCGTTTTGAAAATTGACGGTAGTAAAAACTTGAGTGAAAATATAATAATGTTTCAATTTTTTTTCTTTCTTTAAACAGATAGAAGGACAAGGACAGAATCACCAGCACTGGCTGAAGGTAAATATGTTTTTGGGGGAAATGATTATTTGAATATAAATGAGAAGTCGTGATTTTAGTAAGAATCCTCCGTGGCTAATAATCTAAGGAATATGTGCTGTAACACAGTGTTGAGTTTCTAAATAATATCTTTGAGAAATAATCTTGTTTAGTTGCTGATTTAGAAAGCAGTGAGGAAAATGTAATTAATTGGAACTTTTTTTACAGCTTTCTTTCAATAGGAGAGGTATGTGTTTTTCTTTGCATTTCTTCCTAAATTATTTTAGCTATTACCAGTATGGTTGATAAAAGTCTAAGCCATATCTTAGGTGGTTTAAATATATTAATTTTTTCGTGTAAATTACCTAGGAAGACATTTTGGTTCCCCCCCTTTTTAACTCTTAGAACACCTAACAAAAGTAGACATCACCAGTTAAGAGTCCTGATTGCTTGGAGATGTGTAATTCTGTCATTTCGTGTAGTAAGCTAATAAGTATTTCAAAATATAATTTAAAACATTTGTATTTGTAACATGAAAATAACCAGCTTAAAATCCTTTTGGTGTTTTTAATAACCCTCCAGAAGGGATATATTCATTTAAAAGCTAGCTTCTCTCTCGAGGATAACTTGGTGATTAGGGGGTTCTTCAGAATTGTCAGCCCCTGCTGCTGCGCGCCTTACCTGGGCAAGTTCTCAAGCCTGGTTGTGTGCAAAGGACCTACCTGATAATCTACTGAAGCCCGTGCAACTTACCTCAGAATCTGATTCTCATTTGTACTTTTATGAAGCAAAATACACGCATTGAAATACTGTTAGCACATTAAAAATGCAGGTTTATAATAGTGATGTTTCTCATAGAAGAAAATCAGGTTTAGGAGCACTTCTGATATTTACTGTCACCTCAGTAGTGATGAATCTGTAACAGTTTTAATATGGAAATACCAGTGATTTGTATTAATAATAAATTGTAGTAGTTTTCAACATTGCTGCTAAAGGATTGTGAATTTTCTGTCAGTGACGTGCACTCCCAGCTCGCTGCTCACGACACCCTCTGTGACCCCCACATTCAGTCCCTGGTAGTGAAAGTCAGCTCTACCTGCCTCAGCCAGCTTTGAATCATTGTCATTTTTTATATTCTTTGTAACTAATCCTAAGAAGAATAACCCATTTATCCCTTAGAAATGTGCTAACAGTGTAGGCTGGCAATTTGTGAAATAGCTATGTAAAAACTTCTGCTTGGTGGTCAGTGGTAATAAAAACAGCAGCCTATTACATGGAAAAGGAAATAGAAAATAAATGTTAAGCCTTGGACATTTCCTGCCTTCCAAGAACTCAGATTCTAACTGAGCAACCTGAATAATATTTAAAAAATAAAATCAGTGTGATGCCAGAGGTATTGAACAAGAAGAGCACCGTCCATGTGTCAGGCAGGGTGTAGCACTTGGGTTCTATGGAGCCAAAAAGGCAAGAGACACACAAGGAGTACCGCAGGTCCTTCAGGGGTGATGGTGGCCCAGCCTCAGCGTGGGAGGGCCGCACTGGGCTCCTTGAGTGCCATGCTGATGTGGCACCTGCCCGCTGATTACAAATAAAGAAGGGTGGAACAAGGATTGGGCTGATACTGCTTTGGAAAGATACTTCCTGGATGTCTGTCTTGTGTGTGTCGTGGTTGTTCTGGGTTCATTCCATTAACATCATGGAGCCTTGCTGCTGTATGAGAGGCTGACCCTCTACTGTAAGCACTGGCATCCCAAATGCCTGCTGATTTATGCCCTGGCTGCTCTGCTTCTAACCAGCTCCCTGCATCTGGCCTGGGAAGATAGCAGAGGATAGCTCAGGCCTTTGGACCCCAGGCACCCCCATGGGAAACCCAGTGGAGTCTCCTGGCTTCGGATCAGTTCAGCTCTGGCTATTGCGATCATTTGGGGAGTGAGTCAGCGGATGGAAGATCATGGGTGTCTCCTTTTCTTTGAAAATCTTCCTGTCAAATGAATGTAAGTGATTAGTTTTAAAAAAGAAAGGATGCTGTCTCCTTGCCCCTCTTTGCCTTAAGACAATTTAAAAAAAAAAAAAAAAGAAGAAAAGGTAGCCTGCAATGCCCAGGGCTGGTTCAGGCCAAGCCGACAGCAGGAACCAAATCTCCCAAACGGGACCCAAGCACTGGAGCCATCATCTGCTACCTCCCAGTTTGCATATTAGCATGAAACTGGATTAGAAGTGGAATAAAACGCCACAAGTCTTGGGAAACAGGCTCTCTCTATTCAACATGCAGACGATTTAAAGAAGCCCAGCAGATTTATGCCATGTATTGGTCTGTGGAAATACATGTAAATATTACCTAAATTCTTCAGATAGCTTGTGATCTTCGATTACTGCATTTTGTTGTGAAATTTCTAAATGAATATGTGTCCCAATTCTGTTCCTGTTTTTTAGATTTCATCTAATCTTATTTGAAAATCAAGAGTCATAGAGAGAACTTCCATCATCTTGCTTACTCCCCACATGGTTGCAGCAGCTATAGCTGGGGCTGATCAGGAGCCAGGAGCTTCTTCTGGATCTCCCACATGGGTACAGGGACCCAAGGTGTTGAGCCATCCTATGCTGCTTTTCCAGGCTGTAAGCAGGAAGTTGGATGGGAAGTGGAGCAGCTGGGATGCGAGCTGACTCTGCAAGGGGAGAATCAGTGTGCTGTGCCAACATGCTGACCTCTTTAAATTGTATCTGTTGTTGTTGAATAAAAAAAAAAATTTAAGGAAATAAAAGAATCTTCATACCTTGTTTGTAATGTATCAAGGCTAAAAAAAAATGAAAGAGCTAGGGCCTGTGCAATGGCATAGCAAACTAAGCCTCTGCTTGTGGCACCAGCATCCCATACAGACACTGGCTTGAGTCCTGAATATTTCCCTTGTGACCCAGCTCGCTGCTGATGGCCTGGGAATGCAGTGAAGTATGGTCAAAGTCCTTGGGCCCCTGCACCCCCATGAGAGACTTGGAAAAAGATCCGAGTTCTGGCTTTCAAGTGGCCCAGCTCAGGCCATTGTGGCCATTTGGAGAGTGAACCAGAAACTGAAAGATTTCTCTGTGTCTCCTCTCTGCAACTTGGCCATTCAAATAAAAATAAATCTTAAAAAATTAAAAAAGAAGACCTGGGATAGCCATTTTGCCATTCAATTACTATTTACAGTCTTACCGGTATATTCCCTAAACAAAGGACATTTTTTCCTGGATAAACTTGTTTGGTGAAGCTTTAAACCTTTTTACTATAGTATAAATTTAACATATGTTATCTAAAAAGAGAGAGAGATAAAGGAGGGAGAGTGGGAGGAAGATCATATTGTATTCTTAAAATTGTATCTATACACTATATTGAGTCTGTTAAAAACTAATAAAGATAAGGAAGAAGCAAAAAGAAGACCTTCAGTAAAGCATAAATGATGAGGTGGGATATTGTTCAATGCTTGCTTCAGTGCTGTTGCTGTACAATAACCAGTATATTTATTATTTAATAGTGTCACACAGTACATAGCTGTGGTTTAGTTTTTCATTCATCATTGTTTCTTCTAAGTCATCTGTGTTATGTGCAGCCAGAGATAATTTATTTGCACTGCATTAGGTTTGTTGGGCAACCTTTACTATGGTTTATTGCATGAGAATTTTATAGGGATTGCCAGACTGTTCTCAAAGTGGCCATGGCGGTGTACTTCTAACAAAGCCCTGCTGCCTCTGAGGTCACTTTAACATAAATGTGAAACATGTAACAAAGCTTAAAATACTGCACTTCCAGAGTAATTGTTACTGTTTTAATAACATGTAATGTATCGGCATATGTTTTGCAGCATGTTATATAAAGAAAACCATAATTCAAAGCAAAATAATAAAAAGCGACAGTTGTGGTGATAAAATATGACAGTATAGACTTGTACAGAGACTCTTTTTGTTGTTGTTAGAGCTGTTGACATGAAATAAAATTTATTGTTGGGAACTGCACCATGGCAGAATTGGTTGAACTGCTCTTTGCAATTCCGTTGTCCCATTGCAGAGCCCTGCTGATTGGCCTGGCAGAGCAGTGGGTAACGGCCCCCAGTCCCAGGCTCTGCCACTGGCATGAGGAATCAGAGTTGCTGGTTCAGCTTCAACCTTGCCTGCCTTGGCTGTCGTGGCTGTCGTGGCCGTTTAGGAAGTGAACCCGCAGACGGATGTCTCTGTCTCTGTGCCACTCTGCCTTTTGGATAAATTAGTCTTTAAACAAAGAGTTATTTTGTAATGGTAGATTTCAAAATAGTGTTAAGTTTAACAGAGTTCAGAGTACTATTTTAATATAATTGTAACTTTTTTTTCAGAAGATATTTTTGTGATGGATCCTTGTAAAATCAGTAATTTTGTCGTTTTTTTGTTTTATTTTGTTTTGAGAGACAGATAAGAGAAAGTTGCCAACTTCTGGTTCACTCCTCAGAACCTGTAATAACTGGGGATGGGCTGGGAACAAACTGGGCTTGAGGAGTGCAGTGCACACACCCCCCACTGTGCCAGGAACCCATGTGTTTGGACGTGCACTGCTGCCTCCCAGGGACCGCACAGGCAGGAAACTGAAGTCAGGAATTGGAGCTTCAATCCAGGCGCTCCAGTGTGGGACATGATCACATTAGCTGCTAGGCTCAGTGCCCACTGCTGTTTGAGTTAAGTTTTTTTGTGTTTCTGTCACACACCATGCTAGATGCTCTTACATTACTTAGTTGGGAGTTTTGGCCATACTTACGTGCTTTCTTATTCCAGGTTTTTAGCTGATAGTAAGTTGCAGTGATAGATTGTATTTTCAGTGGCTGAAGCCAGGAAGCTCAGTAATCAGAGTACTAGGAATTGCTGAACCAAACTCGGATGCAATGAAAAGATGATATGATGCCGTTTGTTGTGGTCATTGCCATGTAAGGAGCAGCTGTATCACCCAGTTCATTTTGTTGTGTGTGGCTTAGTTTCCTAGTGAGTCTTTTAAATTAGCTGAAAGAAAGTGTTTTATTGTAAATTATAAAGTCTGAGTGTACCCACTAGGTGTCAGCATTAGGAAGATTGTGGCTTAACATACAGAAGCATCCTAGCCAGAGGCAATGTGAGAGGTTTAGACTTCACTAAATGTACTTGCAGAAAGTCACCCTTTTTATGATACGGGCCAACCTAGGAACCAAGTCAACTGCTTTTCCTTCTGTTGTTCATTCGTGTCATGTTTCTTTGAGCCATAACTGCATGTGGTTTGCCAGACTGGAGTTTAAGTATATTGGTGAGGATGTCTGCTAGGGTTTTGTGCTGAGGTTTCAGTAGAGCTGTGATGGTGTTTCACCTGGACAGCCAGGAATGCCTGCACCCTGCTTTCAATCACTCCATCTCTTCCTTTATATTTCATAGAGTCGAATCAAAGGATCACTTAATTAAAATCAAAAGTAGTACCTGGTGATGAGGTATTAGATATGTTGATAAGGATTAAGCTACCCTGGAACTTCCTGTGCCGGTCAGATTCCAACCAGAAAGAAACCTGCTAGGTATTTACAATTTTGTGGATTTTTTATAGAAAATATTTATTTACTTGAAAGTTACACAGAGAGAAAGAAACAGCAAGATTTTCTATCAGCCAGTTTATTTCCCAGATAACCTCGTTGGCTAAGGCTGGGCCAGGGTGAATGGAGCCCCAGGAGCTTCATGTAGGTCTCCCACATGGTTGGCAGGAGCCCGAACACTTGTCCTGTCTTCCGCTGCTTTGCAGGCGCAGCAGGGCGCAGGATCGAAAGTGGATGCTGCCACTGCAGGCTGCAGCCTAACGTGCACCCCAACACCAGCGCAAAATTGAAGGATTTATTTGCAGAAGCATTGGGGTCCTAACCAGATGAGTGTGCGCGGTAACTTCACCATTTCTGGGAACCCCAGAAAGCAGCTGCCTCTCCAAAACTGAGAAACAAAAGAGACAGCTTGGGGAAAACATAGGACTTCGAAGGAGAATCCCTAGAGGTGGGGCCTCAGCTCCCTGAAGGGGTCCAAGGCCCTGCTGCACTGGGAAGTCTAGCCCTCGCTGGTTGCTGCTGCAGGAGATGGTGAGGGACTGAACACACAGAGAGGTCCTGTGTTCCTTCCTTCGCTCCGGTTTCCTGTAGTGGCAGTGGCTTCTGAGTGGCGGTGCAGTTTCATAAAAGCAGTTGAATAAGTAGGCTTCATGTACTCTTTGGAGAAGACAGTGGCTGAGTGTTTTCAGAAGCAGGCTTCCCAAGACTGTTGCTGTGGTTTGAAGTTTGTAGTGTTTCACCTTATGCTTGCTTTCTGTGATTGTTGAAGAAGTATTCATGGTTAAAGTTTAGATCTCAAACTGTGGCAATTGAATGGTTTAACTAGCATTCATGATAGTAAAACTCTATTACTTTGCTTGCCTGCCAACTTTTTTTTAAAGATTTATTTATTTTTATTGCAAAGTCAGATATACAGAGAGGAAGATCTTGCATCCAATGATTCACTCCCCAAGTGGCCGCAACGGCTGGGGCTGAGCCAATCTGAAGTCAGGAGCCAGGAGTTTCTTCCGGGTCTACCATGGAGGGGGGGGGGGCGGTGCAGGGTCCCAAGGCTTTGGGCCGTCCTCGACTGCTTTCCCAGGCCACAAGCAGGGAGCTGAATGGGAAGCGGGGATTAGAACTGGCACCCGTATGAGATCCTGGCATGTGCCAGGTGAGGACTTTAGCCACTAGGCTATCGCAACTCCCCCCACCAAAAAAAAAAAAAGCTTCTTGAAGTGGCGTTTCAGATGAGAGCTGAAGGAGGAGGCTAAGACACATCCCTGGGAGAATCCCGGAGACTGGCATGCCAAGCAGAAGAAACAGCATTGACCCAGCCCTGAGTGTAGAGAGGATGAAATCGGAAGAAGGTCCTGGAAGAGTGAGGAGCAGGTGGTAAGGGCAGCCTGCATTCTGGCGCTGCTGGCTGCTGGGAAAATCGGCTGATGTATTTATCAAGTGCCTTTTGTTAGCTTACAAACGCATTCCACAGACTACTGGCCAGGAAAAGCATGTTTTTCTCCAGATAACTTGTCAACTTCCAAACAAATATCCAACATAAGCATTGTTATTCACAAAGTTCCACCAGAAATATCACAAACTCTTGAAGTAAACGGTGTCTACCATCTGTATATTAAAGTTGTTACATTTATTCTTATTTATGTAGTAAATATTTATGATAGTTAGCTTAAAGCAGGGATTACTTTAAAACAATTTGGAATGGAATTTTGCCTTTCTCCTAAATTTATATGGTAAGATAGTGACTTATTACTCTGCATGATAATATTTATTGTTTGCTTTGAAATGGTACCACTAAGATAGAAGTATTTAGGATCAAGTTTTATGTAAGTCTGTTTAAAAATTTTATGTCTTTTGAGGTCATATCAGATTTGCCTGTTTATCTGAAACTTAGAAATCTTCCTAGTCAAAAACAACTTTTAGATAGAAATGGCAGAAATCTAACTCAACTAAAAAGGTAAAGGAATATTGACGGAATGAAACACGGGTGTCTTAAACCAAAAGGATGTAGAAGCAACTGAACAGACAGATGGAGAGAAATGGCAGCTAGAACTTGGGAATAATGCAATCAGAAGTTAAGAACTCCAGGGTGCTTTCCCTGACTCCGCTGTGTGCTGGCTTCTTGTTACTGAGCCAGGATGGCATCCTCTGGGCCAGGAAATGTAACTGCCCTACACTCCCAGCTTGACATTCCGTGGGTTCTGCTGCCGGGAACACATCCTGTGTTCAGTCAGGCTGCTCTGACAGCTGCTCCAGTAATAGCAGCAGAGAAACTCACAGGCATGATACTAACTGCTGTGCCTGTGTCAACAGCTTCAGTGATCATAGGAACTCTTTGCCTGATGGATATTATTAGCAGTACTTGTTTTACAGATGAGAAAGCTGAGCTCTGGGAAAGTCAGGACTCTTGATTGAAATCACAGGACCTGGAAGTGGCGGAGCTGGGTTTTGAACCCAAGCATTCTGGTATCTAGCCGACTTGAAACTAGTCAACTAAGAGGGTTGGAGGCTTTGTGGGGGTGTTCTTGCTAAGTGAAAATATGATAAGGCATTGGGTATAGTGGTGTATTTGTTCATTCTTAGTAAACTTAGTTTCTGTGTTTTGACTCAGAGAACTTTGGAAGGTGGCGATCTCAGGACCAGGTGTGAGGCTGTGAGGAGCAGTGTGGTGCCCGTTAGGCTGGGTGCCCGGGAGGGCGGCTCGGTGACGCAGAGGGGCTGCAGGTCCACAGACCCACTTGGCTGTGACTGGAATCCTTACTCTGCCTTCTTACCTTCGTGCTTGAGGATGGTCTGCTGGTCACTTAGCATTTCAGCCACAGTCATGTCCCAGAGGGGCTTTACTTTGATTTGTAATGTTGAAATTCATTAATAGAGTGAAGACTCGTTTGAACTAAAAGAAATAGAGCCATTTCTTTTGAAGATTTATTATTATTGGAAAGCCAGATATACAGAGAGGAGGAGAGACAGAGAGGAAGATCTTCCATCCGATGTTTCACTCCCCAAGTGAGCCGCAACAGGCCGGTGCGCGCCGATCCGATGCCGGGAACCTGGAATCTCTTCCAGGTCTCCCATGCGGGTGCAGGGTCCCAAAGCTCTGGGCCGTCCTCTACTGCTTTCCCAGGCCACAAGCAGGGAGCTAGATGGGAAGTGGAGCTGCCGGGATTAGAACCGGCGCCCATATGGGATCCCGGGGCTTTTAAGGCAAGGACTCCAGCTGCTAGGCCACGCCGCTGGGCCCAAATAGAGCCATTTTTTAAAACGTTGTTTTGTGATTTTTGGATACTGTAAAATCCAGCATTATTGTATTTTTCCTATTGCCACTGCACTGAGTCAGTGCCTAAATTTCATTGAACCTTTTAAGTAACTCTTTAAGAAAGTAAAATAATTATCTTTATTGCTCTTATCACAAAGTGAATCCCAGAGAAGTTAACTATTTTGCTTAAAGACAAAACCTAGTGAACTAGTTAGAATTCTGGTTTGATTCCATGGATTAAATTCTTTTTTAAAAAAAGATTTATTTATTTTTATTACACAGAGAGAAGGGGAGACAGAGAGAAAGATCTTTTGTCTGATGATTCACTCCCCAAGTGACTGCAACGGCCGGTACTGCGCCGATCCAAAGCCAGGAGCCAGGAGCTCTTCCGGGTCTCCCACACGGATGCAGGGTCCCAAAGCTTTGGGCCGTCCTCTCCTGCTTTCTCAGGCCACAAGCAGGGAGATGGATGGGAAGTGGGGCTGTCAGGATTAGAACTGGTGCCCATATGGGATCCCGGCGCGTTCAAGGCGAGGACTTCAGCTGCTAGGCACTGCGCCGGGCCCGGACTAAATTCTTCACACCAAGTAATATGCTGCCCTTTCCTGTCGGTAGCGATTACAGTTCTTTTCCTGACGTGTTTTCCATCTGGAGTTGCAATTTGGATGCCACTAGATAATCATTTGTTATGTAGTCATAGTTAGTGAAAGAATTTGTATGTCTGGATACAGGTATTCCATATATGTTTGAAAGCTTTTAAGATTTAGAACTGTGAAACGTTCTGTGTCTAGATGATTTCATAAATGTACTGAATAGATGTAGTAACGATTTGAGGTCATTTGGATGTGACGATTAATTAAAAAAAATGCTTGTTTAAGAGACTTTTTACATTATGTAAGATAAATTGAGCTGAAATATTAAACATTCAGTATTTCCTTTTTAATTACTGTGTCTTAATTATCTCATGTGAAACATAAATTCAGACCATTGAAATTCTGCGAAAGGAAATGCTAATGTAAAAAGAAGACAGGTCACCACGTCTCCTGTCCGGAAAGTATTGCATGACAAGAGGACGACCACAGTTGTGACTGTACTAGATGCTTTTCAGTATTGTGAAAACTGTGTCTTGACTTCTAAAGCCAGTAATAGTCACACAAATGTGTTCTGTATTTAGTTTCTTGGAAGTTTACAGTTAAAAATGTAAGCTTAACGGTTCAGAGCATAAACTACTCCTGGCGCGAAGGTGGAGCAGGAGAATCGGGTCCGACGACTGAAGTGCTAAACCCTTTGTGTGCGTCTTTAAGTCATGAAAAGATTGTTACTGTTATGTTTTACTTAATTTGCGTTTGCCAGCAGCGTGGCTGGGCAAAGGGCAGGAGCGGGTAGTGGTGATACTGTAATCGCCTTCTCCATTCTTGCTTCTGTTTCCAGGTTAGAACCTGGTGTCCTGAGTGTTCACTTCCCACTTCATCCTCAACTCTTGAGCAAGATTTATACCAGCACCTTATTTTTTTTCCTCTCTCCATACTTAGCTAAGTTGTGTAATTCCTGACTTTTTATATGATTGCTTGCTGTGTTTTATGCATTTGGAGAGATGTATGGACTGGAATATTCAATGTAAGAGTTATGTAGTAGAAGTTTCTTTAATCTTAGGAGAAAAAAAGCTGTAAGAAGTACTGGGTTTTATGTGGTAACTTTTTTTAAAAAATGAGTTGTTGACTAATACTTCCTTCTATCTTAAATGATTAAATGTGATTTGACTACTCTCTTTTTGTGTTCCTAGTAGGACTTGATTCTACAAGAAGAAAAATCTATTGTTTAAAAATAATGGTCTTAATATTTGCTAAATTGAGAAGTCTAATATTGATGTTAATTTCAATTCAGAATATATGCCTCAAAAGCTTTAAAGGAGCAACATTTAGATACTAATAATATGTAAATATTGAAAGTTTTATGTAAAAATCTAGTTTGCTTTCCCATGTTGTTTTATGTACAACTTTTTTGGTATGTGGAAAAGAGAGACAGGAACTATAAACTTGGAACCAAATGTGCTTTGTTGTTCCAAATTTTTGAGGCCAGGAGCACATATTCCTGCACCTGTTGGTAACTATGAGCAAGCCAGCCATTGCCAAATCCCAGGCCTCTGCTTAAAACTTTTTTACTGGAACTAAATGATGTTGCCATTTTTATTTTTAGGTTTGCTGGCATGGGTAATCTCATTAAGGTGCTAACCAGGGACATAGACCACAATGCAGCACATTTTTTCTTGGACTTTGAAAGTAAGTCTCTTTAGCCCTTCACAGCTGGTGCATAATGGTAAAGGTGCAAGAGTCATGGTACTTACACCACAGTGAAGGCCAGGCAGAATATTTGTTAATTAAACTTGGGGATTGAACAAAAGTTGCATGATTTTTTTTTTAATTGTAGGCAAACATCACCATCATATGTATAATTCTTTAGTTTTTCATTCGCTAAAATCATGTTGAGTCTGTAGCCAGTGCTGTCTTTCATTAGTCCATGAAGCAAATAGCCTTATGATGAATATTCTATTAGTATACTTTAGTGCCTATGTCAAGCAACAGTCAGTTTGCTGAATCCTACATAATATTACGGAATCAGAATTGTGCTGCATATCCAGGAGCAATACCTTGAAGTAACTTCCACAAATTAATTCTATTCCAAATTTGGTCAGACATACATGCTGTATTTAATGGCATGCAGGAAGTAAGTTTTATATTCTGCTATTGTAAGATGAGCTGTGACGGTAAGGTGTGACCAAACCTCTTGATAGTTGGCTTTGAAGTAGATTACTGTTTCAGTGCTATCCTGCCAAGATTATACATGTATAACTTTTGATCAGAGATTTCTTTTTTCAGAATAGTAGCACTATTGGAATACTTAAAGAATTTTTCATTATAAGGCCATTAATGAAACTTGTCTTGGGAAAAATTTGAAATGACTTAGAGCAACAGTTGTGCCATTGTGTACAGGAGAACTGCATTTCACCTCTAGGTCCTGCATAGGAACCCCCTGAGCGCCCGGTCTGCTGTCTGCCAGAGCGCAGTCTGGGTAACCTGAAGGATGAATTCATGGCCTAATGAATATTTTCCCTGTTACTATATTTTTTTAAAGTAAATTTCAGATGTTCTTTTTTATAAAAGGGATATTTTCTCTTTTCTCATTCTTGTCTTGACAGGTACCTTAACATGGGGAATCTTCTTAAAGTTTTGACATGCACAGACCTTGAGCAGGGGCCAAATTTTTTCCTTGATTTTGAAAGTGAGAAGATGATTTTATATCTATTTCTCTTTGCCTGCAGTAGACTGCGTTTGTCTTGCACTAAATGAATGTTTTCTCTTCGCCATCCTTTTTAACTGCTTTGCATGACTGAGCTGTGAATTGTTTGAGTCAAATTTCTGGTGCCTTCTAGAACTGGAAGCCATATTTTGTAGATCAAATTGTGATGACAAAAGTCTCTGAATTTTTATAAGAGGTTTCATATCTCTTAGTTGGTGATGATTTATAACAAGATCTATCGTGTATGAAAACATTTTTATGAAAACCATTTTGGTGGAAATGAAAAATAATACCTCAAGATTTGTTAATGGAAGCAATATATATAAATATAATAGAAGAAACATTTTTATTGGACTCAGGAAAAATTAACCAGGTTTCAATTGCTGTATGTGCTTATTGAACTATCTTAAATATAAATCTGTTCATGAAGGCCGTTCAGAGCTCAGTAATTTGGGCATAATATTAAAAGGTAAGTGTGAACCTAAATTATTTAATCTTTTCTGATAATTCTACATTAAAATTGAATTTATACATTTATTCTGGGAATTTTTCTAATTCTAAATAAAAAAAAAAATAATGGGTTCACAGACCTTTGAGTAATTTGCCTTCTGTTTGTTTTATGTTGCATGACCTATTATAATATGGTCTAAGAGTGGCAGGTAAGTGTCATTGACCTTGCTGCATGTCGCAGAGCTTTTGGTGTTTTGGCTGTTGATATTGCTTTAGCTTGTCTCATTGTCCAATCGAGAAAAATGATATGAAATTGGTGTTTTCCTTTGAATGTTGCTATTTTAACTGATCATTAGAAAATTGTTAGGAAAGGGTGAAGAGATAGTTTTTAATTTTAAGTCATGTGTTCCCTTATATTTTTATCTAAGGTTAAAAACATTTGAACAGATCTTTAAATACCTAAAATATAAGACTTTCTGTTTTTAAAAGCAAAACAGATTAGTTTTTATGATTTCGTAAAATTTTATTTGGTGAATCACTTACACTGCTTTTTCTTAGGATAGCTTAGATGAATACATAATTTATAGCTTATCTCCATTTAATAGAAGAACTTGTGGTCTCTGATACTTTTCTACTCTTATAACGTTTCTCTAAATGATCTGTTACAGTTCTGGGGACTAGGTTCAAAATAGTGAAGAGAAGTAATTGAATATCAGGACCGTAATTTGAGGTTGGATGTTAGTTGGCTCATGGTTTTCTTGACCCTTCTCAACAATTTGGCAGTGCTGTTTTAAGTGCATGTTGAGCATGAATTTTAATCAGCTTGGGGATGTTTAGCAGATTGCTGACTTGAAGATCATTTCAGATGAGGCAGCTTACATTAGAGCTGTATTTTAGTTTATTTGCATCTGTTTCCTACTTGGTCTTGTATATTTTTCTGCTGTTCTGTCTCCTCTTTCCTCTATCACAAATTCCTTACATTTACAGAATCTTGGCTTCAATACAGTCAAGATCTTGTTCAAGACTTGGCACTTGAGCTTTTCGTAAACTTAGTATTATGCTGTGGTCAAGTGGGAAGCACGGATTTGAATGTAGCATTGAAAAAATTATTTTCTCTGAGCCTTCCAGTCTATTCTAGTAGCAGGAAAAAGGTTATTACCTATAACAATAATTGTTAACCAATAGTGTAGGACCATACATAAAGTTTTACCTTCTTAAAGGCAGATAGAAACTTTAAATTGGTAACTTGCTGCCTTTTGTCTGCCTTTATAGAACTTTAGGCTTGACACTTAATGGTGTACTTACTGCAAGTTGAATTTCATGAAGACATACTGGATACCAGGCCACAGTTACTTATTAACTTCTTTAAAATTTTCTTATTTTAAAATCTGTATTTACTGATTACTGATTTGTGAAATACGGAGAAAAAAGACAGGAAATGAAAGGGCTCCTGTCAGGTGGTTCACTCCCAAACAACTCTGGGCTGAGAATTGAAACACCTTGTGGCCCGGTCTCCACGTGTGTGGCAGGGACCAACTTGCTGACCCATCAGTTGCCTGCAGTCCAGCATGAGACACAGGTGTCTCAGTGACATGTTAACCACTGGATCAGGTGCCTGCTTGAGTTCTTTGGATTTTTTGACATGCTCAGGTTTTTTTTCTATCATCCACTCCACTTGCGTGTTTGGCTTCATTTGTAAACTTACCTTGTCATCAGGCCCCACAGAGACCATGACCTCTGAAACGACTCCCATTCTGCTGCTCCACAGCATCAGGATTGCCAGCTCCTAATGCTACTGAGAATAAACCATGTTCTTTTCGTTGAACATAATATATTTCTTATGCAACAGAAATAATTAGATCACTAGAATAATCTAGTTTTCCTCTCTGTCATGCCTAAGTTGTCGAATCTAGTTCAGTATGTATCCGTAGTGGAGTAGCTACATCAAGAATCCCATTCAGATGTACCTGATTTTCACATACAGGTGTATACAAAATAGGTATTCTAGTGTGTGTGAAATGTGATAGAATAGAATGATGTCACTTACTTTCTCATACACACACATGTACACACATAGTTTTTCACTGCACTCAAAATAGATTTATGGTTTCCCTCTTGTATACCAGCCAGTAGGTGCTAGGGATGGAAAGATAAAGAAGATAATAGGGTAGACAGAAATGTGAACTCATACTTTATTATGTAATTTATATTCAAGTTGTGTATCAGGAACATATTAACTTACCTGAAAATGAACAGATTGGGTTCATTATGGAAGAATTTTAAAAAATGGTTCCATTAATGTATTAGCCCATAATTAATACACAAATGGCAATAAAGCCTTTTCTAGTTCTCAAATTACCTACTCCTTTAACAGTACTGTGAGTTTATAGCTCATTCTAATCACAGTTTTGCACTTTACGTAACACTGTGTAGAAGAGGAGTTTGAATTTTTTCGGTGCCCCTTCTTAACCTTAGCATACTGCTTTGTAAATCATGCAAGTTCGGTATGCACCCGTATCTCCTGGTAGATCAGAGAGCAGTGAGTAGGGGTGTCATTTGGAAGTGAGGGACAGAAGTTGATTGGTTGGTACAGTGCCTTCCTGGTGAGTCATACATTTTCTCTATTTCCTGTGTCTGTGTTACCTGTTTCCCTCCATCATTTAAAACTACTGGTTCATACTCTTTAGTCCAACTTTATTTTTTCATTTTATCACTTAACATGTTTTCAGTTGTGTTTGCCCTATATTTTGAAATATTTATTCTAGTGGCATTTTTGTATTTTGTTTTGTAAAAAGTGGTGCAAAATTTATTTTTTCAGAAGCCAAATGCATAATAGCCATTTTAGTTGATGCTGGAGGCCTGTGTCTCTGTACCTTCCCTTTGTGTTTAAGGAGAGTGTGCCAGGTGCCAGCTGCACGCTGCTCAGTGGCACTGATTACATGCTGGTCTCTTCCTTCATGAACTGTGAATGAGAATAAAATGGAGAAACCTCAACACATTTTTATGATTTTCCCCCCCATGGCTAGTTTTTATCTCCTTTTGTATAGCATCTTCAATTTCATTAGTTATTTTTAGTGAGTTTTATCCTGTAACCTTAAGAAAATTGGTGTGAAATTACTAAAATATTTAGTTTCACCTTCAAACAGTAAGTTCAGTGAAAACATGCCTTATTTCCCTTGGACAGCTTTTTGAACTAAACTTGATGAATATTTGATATGTCTATTCTCAATAGTAGATAAATTATTTTGTAATCAATTGAATGTCTTTGTTAGCTGGCTAAGTGGTTTGTTTTTCTTAAAATAGAACAACCATTACTATAAAAAAAACAAAGTGACAAGTCTTGTTTGTATTATATTATTTTATGAAACACCAACAACCAAAAAGCTTTCTTTTATACAGTCTTTTTTTCCTCTCTAATATTTTGCCCTTTTGCATGAATTGGCTTTCAGTAAAGTAGTGCTTCCTGCCCGCTGTTTTCCGTTTGTCTTCATTTCTACAGCAGTCTTCGGCAGCTTTCAAAATTATCAATGTGACTTTCCTGTGATAGTCGAAAAATGCTTACTAGTGTGGTGCTGGGTGTTTCCCACCCTCAGGGGAAACGGGAATCTTCTCCTTTATTTTTAAATTAAACCTTCACTAGTTATTAACCACTTACAAGGTCTATTTAAGGTCCTTGGTAATGTTCTGTTTGTGTGTAAGTCTCAATGTCACGTTTTTGTGTTAACAGATATTCACCATCCCAAAATACATAGTTTAGAAGTATTTTCAAGCTTCACAATTACCCTTGATGTGAAATAGTTAAAATAGTATCTTTTGTCATGAATTCCCACTTCATGAGTTCCAACTACAGTGTGTGTCTCTTACTGATGTGCTGTCTGTAGTTCCACAGTTCCATTGAAAGAGTATAAAGTTCGTTTTTGCATGTTAAAAGTATGTTTTCTCTTCTGCATCTGGTGTAAGTATAAAAGTAATGAGTTGTACTTTTTGAAGGTGTGTGTCTAACTGTTTGGGAAATATGGCCTGACTAAAATGTGGAAAAAAAATTACTGCTAAAATGAAACTTGGATTTTAAAAACCTAGTCATTTAGCTACAATATTAGTATTTGCTGTGGACACAGAATTATTACTTGGACACAGAATCTTTTAATTTTTCAATTGGCTTATTTTGTGTAATTGTTTTCTCATAATATTTAAATTTTTAAAAATTTTGAAAAGAAATTTGAAAAATCAGGAAGCAGATACATGAACACAGATTTTTAAGTTAGCTTTGCCCATGAATATTAATTTTTTATTGTTACTGTAGTAGGTTTATGTATGTTAAATCTTTAAGCTGATACTATATTTTTTGATATGCTGCGTGTTTTTAATTAATTGAAGTTCAACAGTTGGAATTGAATTATGCTTTGCCCCAACACAAAATAAAGTTAAAATTTGTGGGCATCATTATTCTTAGTTTCATGTGTAGACTGTCTTAAGTTTCTAAGCAAAGGAATACATAGATCATTGTGTAGACTTGTGAATGGTAAAGTGGATGCAAGGAAGTCTTAGGGACTAGACTGTGATGGGCAAAAAGTTTTATCAGAAATGTGAGTTCATCTTGCAGTGTTGTGCAGCCTCCTTAGCATGGAGGGTTTCTGCCAGTGCAATTCTTCTCTAAAACATTATGGTAATCATGTTTGTTATTTTACATACCTTATCCCCTACCTGTAGTGTTGAGTCTGATGGCTTGCAAAGATTTATGGAAACAGGATCCTTGCTGGAGTACCTTTTTTTGTGTGTACAAACAAAAGAAACAGATGTAATGTATGCATATGTATATAACAATTCGTATATGCATACATTCCTTAGAGAAACAGATGACCAAGTTCTTAAGAGTAGAACTTCAGTAGAACCCAGGCTTGGTCATCATTAGCGATGTTCCGTGGCTCACGCTGCAGGTGGTACAGACTCCTGTATGCTTGTGTTTCTGCTGATGCCTTTTGGTGGCTCTCCTCAGTCACTGGAGGGAAGGAGCCTGCTTTTTTCTTTAATATTTCAGAATTTTTAGCACTTGTATTATTACAGTCGTTCTAGAGCAGTTCTGTCATTTGGAATCTTCTTTGCAAGAGTCAGGAGTTCTTAGGGGTGTGTGTCCCTTCCTTGCCTACCTGATCCTGTAGTGGAGCCTGTAGAAGCAGAGCTTCTGGAAACTCGTTCTTTTTCAGGGGTCTCCTTTTTATATATTAAAACCCACTCATTTAAAGCAAAATGAAACTTCATTGGAAATTAGTTTCAGTCTTGTAAATGGACAGTTGTTTCAATAGGCTTCCGTTCCTATGATATTAAAATAGATCTTTGTTGGTGAATTTATAGTCCTTAGTGGTAGTGAGGAGTACAGTAGAAAAGTGATTATTAAAACTATCACAATTTAAATTTTTGATTATCATTCTCAGATTGGCCTGTTACACTGAGTCATAATTTATAACTTAAACTAAATAGTAAAATTGGGTATTCCCTTGCTTCTTCGTGGTTTTCATAAAGTTGAGGCTAATCATTCAAATATCAGAACTATGGAAAAACTGTTGGTCTTTTCAAAGAGATGCAAAGTTAATACTGAATGAACTATAACTCGTCTTTGAAAAAGTGCATTGGTAATTGCCTAGAGTTGTACGTCGAATTGAAAATTACGTCACTATAAATTTTCTTGTGCTTTCCTGCCATTTAGATGCCCAGCCTACAGAGTCTGAGAAGGAAATTTATAATCAGGTGAATGTAGTCTTAAAAGATGCAGAAGGCATCTTGGAGGACTTGCAGTCATACAGAGGAGCTGGACATGAAATACGCGAGGTAAAGTTAATGCATTTTCTAGAAAGCTCAAGGTACTGTGTCCTACCTCCTAATCACTCTTGTTGTCTAGACTTTCAACTTCTTTGTTTCGTATTAAGTATTATGTTTTAAGTAAGATTACTTGGCATTGTGTTAAAAATATGTGGAAAGGAAAATTGTTGCTGATAAATATGATTTATGTACTTTAAGGAGAATTCTTTGATGCTGTTACACCTAGTACTTGTAATGTTTGTTGGGAAGTACTTATACTTTATTTGTCATAGAGGAACAGAATCTGGTGTTCTGTGTCTGTCCTGCCAGTGTGCCTTTTCCACTCTTCAGAGCTTTCTGGGAGGAAACTTGAAACCATCCCACTGTAGGGTCCCTCCCCACTGCATGACTGCACTGCAGGGAACACCTGTGGCATAGACACCAAAGCTGGAGGCTGAGCTTGGAAGTTTTAGTAAGCAAAAGCTTGTAGTCATTTCTCTGAAATTTCAGCTGTTTAAACCTTTAATTACATCTTAGCTGAGTAGCTGGTAAATTGTTCTTGCTCTGTGGATCACACTGGCGTACAGGTTGCTGTAAAATGTTGACAGTGTCTCCCTGTTGATGATCAGCACTGCATGTTAGTTCTGATTGCTGATAACTGTTCTGCCATTAAACTGAAAGTTTTTTGGACAGTTGAATTATTCTTATCAATAAAAAAATCTCATTCGCTGCAGGATCACTTATTTTCTATTTGGTCTTTTTTTTTTTAAGGTTATTTGTTTTTATTGGAAAGTCACATTCACAGAGAGGAGAAACTAAAGATCGTCTGTCCACTGGTTCACTCCCCAAGTGGCCACAGTGGCCAGAGTTGGGCTGAGCTGATCCGAAGCCAGAAGCCAGGAGCTTCTTCCGGGTCTCCCACATAGGTATAGGGTCCCCAGGCTTTGGGCCATCCTCAACTGCTTTCCCAGGCCACAAGCAGCTGGATGGGAAGTGGAGTAGCCGGAACATGAACTAGCACCCATATGGTATCCTGGGCACATGCAAGGCAAGGACTTTAGCCACTATGCTACCACGCCAGGCCCTGTTTAGTCTTTTTTAAATTTCAGTATTTCCCATGGAAAAGTTATTTTTCTAAAAGGGCTCCTTTCCAGTAAAGATATGTTGTCTTCAAAATCAATATATAAGCTTAATTGAATGCCTGTTAAATTAATTTGTCATACTCGTTTGGTAGTGCTGCTTTCCTGAGATGCCTCATAGAATTCATACATGCAGTTCCATACAGAAAAGCAAATAAATTCCTCAGAGTTAATTTTTTAAGTTTGTTTAGGAATATAAATAATACTAAAGAAGAGTGAAATACAAGGAAGAATAAGAAGTAATGGTTTAAAACAAGTGGTAATTGTAACTAATAATTCTAACTAATTGGCATGTGTCAGTGTAACATGTATTTTGCTTATTTAATTAATAAGACTTGAAATAACCAACTTTTATTTAGAAGGAAGCATTGAATTAGAAAAAAATGTTCGTTTTTGCTGGCAGTTGTACACCACTGTTAACAAGTTTTAGTTGGCTGGCTTTAAAGTAGTTTATTTCAGTCACTGCAGGTAATATCGTAAAATGGTTATAGTTTGGGAATTATTTGTGTTCTTATGTAAAGTGCTTACATTTTAGAAAATGCGTCCAAATAACTGCAGTTTCAGAGGAAATACAAATTAAACAACTCTATCACTGTAATTGGTAGTAGCAGAACTGTGGAAGTAGTTCATGGAATTGTTAAGATAAAATAAGATAATTCAATAAAATAATATTTTGTTTAAACGTGATTCTAAAATAATACAATTTCGTTTAGTATAAGATATTTCAAATAAGCAAAGGTCGGTATTCCTGGTGACGACTGCTGCATCTCCAAGCAGAGCATTTGGCCTTGATGCCTGGCTTCGGCTCTGACCCCATCTGCCTGCTCTGAGTTCACACCGTGGGCCAGGCTCCCGGACTTGGGTTCCTGCTCACCTGTGGGAGAGCTGTGGGTTCAGTTGCTGACTCCTGGCTTTGGCTCCAGCTCAGGCCCAGCTCATGCGGGCATTTCAAGAGTGAACCAATGCATGGGAGCACTCGGGTTCTCTTTCTCAAATAAATTACAAGTTGTTTTTGAAATAAATGAATGTTTTTCTCTAGGATAAATCATACCAGGCTTGTATATCAGTACCTTTCATTAATATTGTGTTATACCCACAACAGTCTTTAATATTATTGAGAATGAGTTCTAATTCTTTCTACATGGAAGACTCAGTATTGACATTTGCTGAGTTCCATTTTGCATGTTGAGATATAATAGGTTTTATTTATTTATTTATTTTTAACAAGAACTTGAAGCTTTTTTTAAGATTTATTTTTATTGGAAAGGTGGATATACAGAGAGGAGAGACAGAGAGGAAGATCTTCCATCCGATGATTCAAACTCCCCAAGCGGCCGCAATGGCTAGAGCTGAGCCAATCCGAAGCCAGGAGCCTCTTCCGGGTCTCCCACGTGGGTGCAGGGTCCCAAGGCTTTGGGCTGTCCTCAACTGCTTTTCCGGGCCGCAGGCAGGGAGCTGGATGGGAAGTGGAGCTGCCGGGATTAGAATTGGCGTCCATATGGGATCCCGGTGCGTGCAAGGATGGGACCTTAACCACTACGCCATTGCGCTGAGCCCGATATGATAGGTTTTAAACAAGGCCTTTAGCTAATAGCAATGAACTCGATAGCGGAAATCACAAAATCCTTGCCATGAAAGAGCAGTGATTTTTTTAGTTCCAGTACAAGACAGAGCAGAATAGTTAACTCTTCTGAATTGATAACATTGACTAGAACATTTTATGTGAGTTGTTTTAAAAAATAATTTTTAGATCATTGGAAGAAAGGCTGCATAGGCTTCTTTATGCACATATCTAAGTTTTTTGTTTTCATTTGTTTTTTAACTTGATACTGAATATTTACTGAGCATGTGCTTGAGGCTAAGAAGATTTTTTTTAATATACATAAATTAATAGCAACACTTCTTTGAACTATATAATGTGAAATGGGAATTGTGACTGTTTTTGTGAAGTTAGGTTTTCTTCAACTGTGGGGAATGGGGTGCCGGAGCCGCCCCCATGAAAGGCCGTCACAGGATGGCAGCTGGCCCAGAGCCGTAAGGCGGGGTTGATCTCACCAGCAGGTAGACAGGAAGTCACAGGGATATGCCCCCAATGCGATTATGTCATTGCTACTGGCCTATCAGGTAGCGCTAAGTGAACCCACAGGGAGACGTGATTGGTGGAGAGCGGTATAAAAGCAGCCACTAAAAGCAGTAAGACCTACGGGGAGAAGAGCACAGAGAGGGCTAGAAAAGCAGCAGAGAAAAGCTAAGACCTACGGGGAAAAAAGCGAAGGAGAAAGAGTATAAAAGCAGCCGCTTTTGGCAATAAGGGGTCCGGTTGCGGTTCCTGTTTTCCCAGACCCTCAAGAGTGTGCGTAATAGGTAGTGTCACTGCTGGTCATTCAACAGTACTGTATTTCTAGATAACCAAAACTGTATGATTAACTTTGTGATTTGGGCTTTTTTGAGGTTATTAAAGAAAGCAAACTAGGTTGTTGAAAACAGAATTCGGTTCCATAAAGTGTTAAGAAAAGCATCTGTAGGCCAAAAGCAGATGAAAATGTTGCAAGTATTTTGGGGAGAGTAGCAGTCTATTCTGAGAAAAAGTCGTCCAGTGGTTTAAAATTCTGGGCCTAGGACAAAGCCATGTTCATGCTGAGGTCTGTAGAGTATGTTTTGTTTTTACTCCCTTCAGATTTGAAACTAGTTGTTCATATTTGGGAAAGCCCCGGAAGTAGTATTTTAGTTCTGGTGGACAGGTTTCTGATCATTTCTGAATCACATTTCAGTTTGGCTAAGGTGCTCCGAGTTACTTTGGACCAAGGCATTTGAAATATTTTCAACTAATTGCCAGAGTTCTTATCCTCATTTATTGCCTTTTTTGTTGTGTGTGTGTGTGTGTGTGTGTGTGTGTTTTCATTTATTGCATCAAAACATTCTTTGACAAAGAAATATTAAGAAAGCCTACCTGTGAAATGGGAAATAAAATAAAATACTTTCTTTTATGGATCTAAAAGCTAATAAGGTGTAATGTTGATAACACACATTTATTGTGTCATTTTGTTTATTCCACTGTATCGATATCTATTGCAAGAGTAACTGCAGATATGTTGAGAAAAGTGTTCATGGGATTGACAAGGGCATTTCAGTATTTTCCTACATTTGCTAAAACCTGTATTTTAATATCAAGTAATATGTAACGATTTTTCAAACCTGATTGTATTTGGATTTTAAAGGCAATCCAGCATCCAGCAGACGAGAAGTTGCAAGAGAAGGCGTGGGGAGCAGTTGTTCCACTAGTAGGAAAATTAAAGAAATTCTATGAATTTTCTCAGAGGTTAGGTAAGTTGAAAGATTTGTCCTTATGATTACAAAGACTAATGAGGAGACTTCTGTAATACCAGAGAAGTATTTAATGTGCTCCGTGTTTAAGTGCTGAAGGTACATACTGTAGGATCACAGTGTAGTGTACTTACCAGCCCCACAGCCGGGTCTTTGATGATCTAGACCCTTTTCTTCAATAAATCTTAATTTCTGTTGGGAAATGTCTGATTTTTTTGTGTTAAAAAGAGTTTTAGTATGATATAAACCAATTGGTTTAATTTCTCTCCAGACTTACAGTTAAGTCCCTTCGTGGATGATTTTTAAGAACACCAAAGTTTAAATAATCCACAGATTTGAAAAGAGCTCATCCTGCCAACCCTTGGATTGTTTCTGTTTTCATGCTCTTAGAAGAATTTCTGATGGTGCTTAATTCACGTATCAGAAACTGAAGAGTATGAGCAGTAGAGGGCTGGCATTGGGGCCCAGCCACTCTGGCATCGCACATTGGAGTGCTGATTTGAGGTCCAGTTGCCCCACTTAATATCCAGCTTCCTGCCCGGGCAGCCGTGCAGCCGGGGAAAGTTGAGGTGCTTTGGCACAGTAGGGTGCCTGGCTCCAGCCAGTTGCAGCCATTTGGGGGAGCAAGCTAGCAATGGCAGGAACGTCTCTCCTGCTACGCCCTTGAGAGGGATCTTTTGTCTATAAGTCCTCTGTTGAAGCATGGCCTTGTGGGCTGCAAGAAGCTGGCTACACTGCTTTCCCTGCACATACGCAGCCTTGGTCCTGGGTTGCTTGGCTCCAGCCATTCGGGAATTGTAGCTCTGCAGCTCCTCCTCACTGACATCCCCGCCCAGCCTGCTGGCCTGACTCCCCTTGGAACACTGAAATTCACCTCTATTTCAGCAAGTCTTGTGGCTAATGCAGACTTCCTTCACCTTACTAGTCTGCTGCGGATTTTTCAACTAATTGTTCTAATCTCTCAAGCTTCACCTTCTGCTTACATTAACAATGATCCGTGTAATGGATCTTTATATACACATCTGTGTGTGTATAAAGGAAACTGAAAATACTTTTCCTTATAATGAGTTTGCACATCCATGCTCACACTTCTAATCTGTCTGTACCCCTATGGTGCACTCTGCACGCTGCGGAAGTGGGGTTCTTAGATACGCACCTGCCCTACCTAGGCACATTAGAGTACTTAGCATTGCATATGAAATGTCCCCGTCTTTCGTTACTTTCCCCTTGCAAACCCTACTCCTTGCTGTTCCTGCAGTTCAGCTTGCTGTCTCAGCTCAGGCTCTGGCTCCCTGTGCTGGCTGCAACTCTTGCTCATCCTTAGGAACCTTTCCGTCTCTGTCCAGATGTCATTGTTCAGGGAAGTCTTCCTGTGGCTGCAGCTAGGGGAGTGCCTCGTTTTCTCTCTTCCCACTGACCCCCATACTGCTTTCCAGCACATGTCACAACTTTTCTCTTCAAAGTATCAGACTTTGCATGGGTAGTTGGAAGCTGGTCTTTTCATCCATTTCCTATTCCTAGCACCATGAAGGTAGTGAAGCTCAGTGAAAAACACGGGTGAGAAATGATGTCTGTGAAGTGTCTAGCTCAGTACCTGATGAGCAGCAGCCACATAAGGCATTCCTGCTCTCAGCGTAGTCAACTTGATTAACTTACAGAAGTCTAAATAGATTGTTGCTTTATATGACAGACAGTTTATTAGAATGGAAAGAGCAAGACTTTGGCATTTACAAGCTGTCACCTGGGGTTCTTCACCTCTTTGAAATTCAGTTCATCCGTTTGTAATGCCCTTATCCAGTGGAGGCTGAAAGTTAACAGAGACTACAGTAAGTGTGCAGTATGAATGTTGCTTCATATAAATAGGCTTTGCAAATACATAGTAGAACTGTGATTAGAGTTGGAGATCTAAAAGATTCCTTAATCTATCAGTTAAGTACTTATTGATCTGAACTTTTAATTTATTGTTACAGCATCACTTAATTCTTTAGGCTCATTTTCTCTAACTATAAACTAGCACTTTTCTGACTCATCTCTGAGTTTGATTTCTCTCTCTCTCTCTCTCTCTCTGTTTTAAGTGAAATACCATATTTCCATTACAATATTTCTTAGTCTGGCTTCCAAAAGTAGCACTTATTTCAAAGGGACAATTTTGCTTATGTAGTGAATTCAAATATTTCATTTTTAAAAAAGATATTTTTATTTATTTGAGACAGAGAGGAGGGAGAAAAGTCTCGTTTCTGCTGGTTCACTTCCCAGATGGCTGCAGCGGCCGAATTGGGGCCAGTATGAAGGCAAGAGCCAGGAGCTTCTCCCGAGTCTGTCCTGAGCGCTTGGGTCAGCGTCTGCTGCTTTCCCACGTGCGTTAGCAGGGAGCTGGATCAGAAGTGTTCCAACAAGGACTCATATTGCCATTGTAGGAGGCATCTTTTATATCCAGTCCTGGACCACAGTGGTGGTCCCAGAATGTCCCTGTTATGACCCTGAAATGCCAAGTCCTAAGAAATTAAAAAGTTTCTTAAACAAAACACTTGGTTATGTTGTCTGTATTTATACATAAGCAGCATAATCAAAATTGGTCTAATATTCATAGCCACGCACAGACTTGACTGTGTGGACACAGTAGCATGAAGCTGTTTCTTCCCAGTAAGTAAGTTATTTCGTAAAACCAAATTCTGCCTTGTGTAGAATGGTGACAGTAATGTAAAATTTGCCCATCGATCCTGGTATTTGATTCAGATGCACATGTTGAAGCAGAATTGGTGCTTTTAAGATTTTTATTGGATTAAACTATTGAATTTGTATGCTGTACATCATCAGTTGCAGATTTTGTATTTCTTTGTTTTGATTAAATTTAACTCTTCTGAGTTTTTGCTAAAGAAAGCTTTCCTGAGAGTTAAGGTAGTGTTGGTGAACTGTTCACTTTTTACTAAATGTTGCAAAGATAGAAACATGTAACCCTTGGATTTTTCTTCTTCAGAAGCAGCATTGCGAGGTCTTCTAGGCGCCTTGACCAGCACCCCTTACTCTCCCACCCAGCATTTAGAGCGAGAGCAGGCTCTGGCTAAACAATTTGCAGAAATTCTTCATTTCACGCTGCGGTTTGATGAACTCAAGGTACAGTTTCCAGCTGGACCTGATTGTTGCAAAAAGCATGAGTCTCAGTGAGTTACAGGAGGAAAAGCCTAAAATTGTGTAAAAGTGTGTTCTATTTATGTCAGACCTTAACAGAAGTGAAGAACTGGGTTTAGAAATAAGGTGTATCTTTTGATACCTTATGTGGCAAATAGCAAATTGCCCAAACTGTAGTCTTCATTTTATAAACTCTGAAATATAAGAACACTGAACTTGTTTTGTAATAGTTTTTCTTTTCTGTTCATTCTAGTTGTTTTCAAATGCTGTTGAAGTTTCTCCCTTCCTCTGTCACCTTCTTTCTCTCCCTTCCTTCCTTTCTTGCTTGCTTTTTATAATTGTGATTATCCTGAGGTTAAAAGTGAGTATAAAGAAGTAAAGGCTGGAGTTCTCTCTCAGGAGACATCTCAGGATCGGTGCCGAGAGCTTGGACAGGCCTTGGCCTTGCTAATGTTGATGGACTTACTAGAAGACGGAAGGGCGGGTGCTTACTTTAGGGCTTCATGCGTGTAACCCAGACAGCTGCTGATCCTCCTCCTAAGGTTGTGAGTGTGCATGTTTCTGTGTGAGGGCACAAGCACATAAACAAAAGCTTTTTTTTAGTAAATCAGGACAAATGCATATGCATTTATTTTCTTTGTTCATTTTGTCAATTTTTCTTAGCTTTTAAAAAATTATACTGCCTGGATTATTGAAAAAAGAAAATCTGCTTCCCCTGAATCAGAAGCAGTCTTGGTTTTATGTTCAGTAAGGGCTGAGTGAAGTGTTAAAGCTGTCTTGTGTTCATACCAGTTACAGTTTTCAAACAATAAGGGAATGTTAACATTACTCATCAAAACTGTATTTCAGTTTTTTGCTTGTCACATCAGCATTTGGCGCGTAACATTTTCTTCATAAATATCATTTTTAGATGACAAATCCTGCAATACAGAATGATTTCAGCTACTACAGAAGAACATTGAGTCGCATGAGGATTAATAATGTTCCAGTAAGTTACTGCTTTGAATTCTGGGGGTAGTAGGACTCTCAGTCAGTCAATTTTATTCCTTTATTTGTTCATTTGCTCATTCACTCAGATAATGTTAGTAGTAAAGTTAGTAATTATGGACAGCCACAGCTGTGGGAGAAGAGAACAAATAAGGGAGCCACATGGTGGTGTCCTATTTTTCCTCTCTTTTAAATTCCCATGACTATTTCCATGAAGTTGCTTTTATCTAACATTAGTAATTATGAAGCTTTCTTTATGCATTACCACTTGAACTGCACAAGCATTTCCAAGTTTGTTTTTGTGGATTGGGTGGGGTGATTTTGTGTGGTTTTGTTTTGGAAATCGGCCTGGATGACAGAGGTGACTGAAGCTTACCAGAGCAGAGGCCAGGTCTTACGTGGAGGCTGAGTCTCGGGCAGAGGCCAGGTCTCAGGGCGGAGGCCCGGTCTCAGGGTGAAGGTCAGATCTTACAGCAGAGGCCGGGTCTCAGGGCAGAGGCTGGATCTCAGGGCGGAGGCCGGGTCTTGGGCTGTCGTCTGGCCTGTGGGCCACGATGGCTGCGCCCTGCCTTCCGCTTCCCCTCCCTTCTTCCTGTGCTCTTGACACCTTCTCCAGGGAGTTACAGCTGGAGATAAGACTTCAGGCTTGAAGACACTATTACTTTGTCCTTTTGTTGATTTGAGGACCTACACTGTGTTAATTGGTGTGAAACATAGAAAAAATTTTAAAATCTTCCCCAGCTTCTAATAGGTGGTTTAATCAAGAAATACTATCACTGGGTGAGGCGTGCTAGGTAGTGTGATATTTTTAAAAATCCCCAAAGAGATTATTTTTTAAAATAAAGAAAAATTTTCTTCCCCCAAAAATGGCCGTTACTTGCATAGTCCAGTTTCTGATACGCGGCTCATCTTCTCCTGCACTGTATGAAAGGGACTGGCTGGCGTAGCCGTCCTTACCATCACCGGGGCCGGATGTTCAGCTCATCTTGTCCTGTCAGCGGCAGTGTGCACGCAGAGGACGCGTGTCCCCGAGTGAAGCAGCTCTGCTCTGCTCTCCTACCTCTGCTTCTCTTTACGCAGGAACTTTAAATTTCACCCAGTAGTTAATTTCCCTTAGAAATGTGACTTAACTGTAATCCTTTCTTCTAACGCTCTAAATGGCCCCCCATACCATATGAAAGAAAAAACATAATTTAAGCGAGCATTAAAGGCATTCTGCCCTCTGGCTCCAGCTTTGTTTCACTGGGTACTGCCTGGTAACATGCTGAGTAGGCAGTTGGCACTCTAACTGTGACTACTGTACTTCACGGAGTCCTTGGATGGCATGCTCCCCCATCCCAGAAGGAATACCCGGCTCACCCGTTACACTCGGAGCAGTCTCACTCGCTGGGGCCTCCTTCGTTTCCTCCCTGCCGTTGCCCTTCAGCGCACTGATGAGTATGCTGTGTAAATATTTGTCTGTTCATACTGCAGGGCAGGGCACAGCGTCGTAGCCAGTCTTCTGAACTCTGTATCATTTTGTTGTTTTTACTTCTAAAGAATGTCTAACTATTCTGTGCATAAGAGTCTAAAATGAAGTTTTTTCAAGATTTTTTTTTAGATAAACTTAACATGCGTTATTAATGCGGTAGACATCCTGCCTCGGTGTTTTTCCATAAATGTCACATATTCAACAATTTGAACTAACAGTAAGTGTTCTTACTGTCCACACAGGCAGAAGGAGAGAATGAAGTAAACAATGAACTGGCAAATCGAATGTCTTTGTTTTATGCAGAGGCAACCCCGATGCTGAAAACCTTAAGTGATGCCACAACAAAATTTGTCTCAGAGGTAAGTCTTCATCTGCAGGCGTTCTCTCCCACCTGCTGCTGACTGTTGGTACCTGGTGCGGCTGGCCGTTCCCAGATCCCCACGGGAGCCCTGGTCTTTCCCTGTGGCACACAAGCCGCCGCCTCCGAACTCTTGGTTGTCTTTATCTCCCCTGCCTTTCCCCCAGCTCTTGTTTTCTGAAAGAAAGACGTGTGCAAACAGAAACTTTGAAGTTCTTGCATACTCCCTACATTCATTCAGTCAATAAATATATCACAAACCTTGCTGCCTGTCCTGGTCAGACCGCTGCCCGCTCATCTGACTTAGCACCTTGGGTTCTTAATTCTTGCCTCGTATAGCTCTTTTTCCGTAGAGCTGCCAGGTAATCATACACCATAAACCAGACTCCTTCCCTGCTTCCAGTGTTTCCAGAAACCTCCTAGTACCTTAGGATAGAGCTCAAATGCTACCTGGCACTGAGGCTCTGCCCGGGCAGCCCCTGTGAGCATGGCCGGGGTGGTTCTCAGCCAGCGGCCACAGCAGCACCTCTCAGAGGGAGGGCATCACTGAACTGTGTTCAGATCTGCGTTCTCTAGCTTGGAACACTGCCAAGACCTGGCGTGTTAGGGAAAAAGTTCAGTAGGACTAGATTTTAAAGTTGTTCATATTTTGTGATATGCTAGGGTTAAATTACAAGTGAATTATTGACTGTCACTTTCACTTTTTGTTCTCCATGCACTTACAGAATAAAAACTTACCAATAGAAAACACCACAGATTGTCTAAGCACCATGGCTAGTGTGTGCAGAGTCATGCTGGAAACGCCGTGAGTATTAACTGATCCTTTTCCCTTTGACAATATTGTTGTGATAACTGCTATTTCAAAACATAGCCAAACAGAGCAGGTCTGTAATGGGAAGGTAGGAACAGTGTGTCTGGAAGTATCAGTTATTGATACATGAGCAAAGTAAGTTGTCAGCCTGGTGTGTCTTCTCTTAAGTGTGAAGCAGAGCTGCTCTGGTCACTCTTAGGCCGGTGTCCTGAGTTCTGGAGGCCCGAGTGGGGGAGCAGGAGCTTCAAAGCTCCTCCTTGCACTTCTCACACTTGTTCTGGCTTCGTAGTCACCAGCCTTGCCTTTTTGCCCAAGGACTAGTGTTACTTTTCTGTTCATCCCTTTTTCACCTAGTGTTGATTTTAGGCTTTGATTTTTCCAATATGCATTTGAATTTCCCTCTGTGTTTTTCTGTTTCAAGCCTTTGCCTAAAGGAGTGCAACGGTGTGCTGGCTGGATTTTCCTGTCAGCAGGACAAGAGAAACCCTCTGGATTCTTGAATGGTAGCTGGTTTTTACTGAGAACTTTGGTGTTCTTGTACTTTTTTTTCCCAAGGCCTTACTTCATGCATCATCCAGTTGGAAACATGAAGTGGGAGGACAGCTAGCTCCTGTCCTCGTCCTGCTCACGTCTGGGAGAAAGATCGTGGGACTAAAGGAGCTTGGGTGTTGGGGCAACGCCTTCCACCGGCCTGGGTGTCTCCACCCAGTTCTGGACTCTTCTGCTGTCACACTGCCTTTTGTAGACACAGAGCGTGCCCTCCTTGTCCCAAATCAGAGAACAGTATAGTAGAGCCCTAGCAACATTTAAGTTGAGTAATATAGTAATGTGTTTCAGTATAATTAACCCTTGAAGAATAGGCTGAGTAGCTCTGGTAAACTGACTTCTCCATCATTGGTGGTGACAACAGCATTAGCGCCACACCTGTCCTCAGGGTTTTTCTGTGAGGCCCCTTGACAGGTCTCTGCAATTATTGCTTCCAGTCAAGCAGAGGGGGTAATATGCCAAGGTAGGTACAGAGGTTACAGTGTGGGGTGATGCTGCTCTGCCTGCCACCTTCTCATGGCACCACGGTCACATCCATTTTAGAGATGGAAGGACTAAGATACTGTCACGTGAAGGTGGAATTTGCTCTCTAGAGAGTTCTGTGATGTGCCTTATCCAATTTCTGTTCTACCTTCCAGGGAATACAGAAGCAGGTTTACAAATGAAGAGACAGTGTCCTTCTGCTTGAGAGTAATGGTGGGCGTCATCATACTGTATGACCACGTGCATCCAGTGGGAGCATTTGCCAAAACCTCCAAGATTGATGTGAGTTGTTCTGGTAATGTCAAGCAGTGTCTTTGCGCAGAACCTGTAGATTAGTATTTTATTTAAACAATGGCTTTGTGCTGGACTCTTGACAGAACCCTTATTTGTAGCTAGTAATTAAGTAGGGGCCTTTGGCCTACACTGCTGTCTTGTCAGATGTCTTGTAGTGTGTTGACAGGTGGCATGGAGTGACAGAAGGGTGACTGTGCTGTCTTCAGGGTACCTCAGGGCAAGGGGTGGAGGAGCCTTCTGCCGTTTGCAGTACATTTAAGTCATTAGTTGTGAAAAATCATCTGATGAAGTCTTTGAGTTCCTGCCTCCAAAGGCCATTTCTAATAATAGATTTGTTTGAAAATGTCTGTCTCAGTACAGGTGCTCCAGTGAAGAAACCACACTTTTTGAAAATGACTTTCAGTATTATCTTTCCTCTACGCAGTCATCATCCCATTGTCTTGTAGTAAAGCAGTTTGAAGGTCTAGAGCAGTTTGAAGGTCTCCTCCGTCAGATTCTCACGTCTGGTTTATCCATGCTCCAGCAGCGTCTGACGAGGACTCGCTCTTAGTTCCCTTTTGTAGCTGGCTCAGGCCGGTAGCGATTTAGATCTCAGTTGCTGGTGTTGATCTTCTGGCTGACCTGCACATCAAAGGGAAAGGAGTGTTCCCTGCGTGGTTACCGTACCCTGCATCTGTTCCCCAAGTGACGCTGAAAACTGCTCTGTTGGCTGTGGGTGTCACTGGCCCTTTCTAAAGCTGAGTGGAAGTGTGGGTGTGCGGAGGGCTGACTGCTGCGGCCTGTGTTCTTCTGGTGCCCTGTGCTTGCTCCTGTTACCGGAGGGCCCTGCCCCTCACGCCCTCCCTCTCTCCCTGCTCCCTTCATTTGAAAGAGGTACAGGTGGGGGTGGGTGCTGGGGATCTTGCATCCACTGGTTCATTCCTGAGATGCCTGGGCCTGGGCCAGGCAGAAGCCAAAAGTTTGATCCGGGTCTCAGGTGGCAAGGGCTGAAGCACTTGAGCCATTTTCTGCCATTTTCCCAGGCACATTAGCAGGGAGTTGGATCAGAAGTGGAACAGCCAGGGCTGAAACGGCACCCATTATGGGTGCTCACACCAGCCCCTGTACCCTGTAATAGATCCCTGCTTGTGATCCCTGCTTCCTGCCCTGCCAGTTCCAGATGAGTTATTCTGACATGTAGAGCACCCCCGTAATGCTGTTCCAGCCCCATCAGACCCTCATCTTTCTCCTGCTTCCTGCTGTCTGTTTTTGCCATCAGCTTCTGCCTGGAATCCTGCTGTGTGCCTTGCTACCTGAAACCACTCTGCCCTTGAAATAGCTACTTACCCCCTTCTAGAGCACTCTCCTAGCAAGGCTTTTGTTCCCTATCTGTGTGGATGGTACTTCAGTTTGATCTGTTTCTGAAAAAAATTTTGTTTCATTGTCAAACTGAAAATAATACATTTTTTTTCTGTTCTTCTAGGAAAAATTAATTTGACGTGTCTAGAATGCACTCTTAACGGCATAGTTGGAGTTCTGCTGAAGTTTATTTTACTTCAGTAAAAATGAATGTTGTTTAAAAGCAGATGACTGACTTTTTCTGTTTTCTTCACCTCAGATGAAAGGTTGTATCAAAGTTCTTAAGGACCAGCCTCCCAACAGTGTAGAAGGTCTTCTAAATGCTCTCAGGTGTGTATCTGTCACCAAAAACTCCTCGGCCTATGGGCATGTAAAGGAAATAGTTCAGCATGGAAGTAGCACACAGGAAATGAAGAGAAATATTGAAACTAGAAAGTCTCATTTTGCTGGCTGGTTCATTTATCCAGTAGTAGTTGCCAGAGAGTTTTTGATGAGAAAGTTGAGAATTTTATGAGACAGCAGTTTAATTTTTCATTCGAAGATTTTGGCTTTCACTTTTTGTCCCTCTTGAAGCAAAGATTGCTTATTATTTTTTGTAATAGAAGTAATAAATGTTAACTTAAATTTCAGGAAACATAGAATGTTGTAAAGAAAAATTCATGGAGTCCAGTGCTGTAGCCTAATGGCTAAATCCTCACCTTGCATGCACTAGGATCTCATATGGGCATAGGTTCATGTCCCAGATGCTCCACTTCCCATCCAGCTTTCTGCTTGTGGCCTGGGAAAGCAGTTGAAGATGGCCCAAGGCCTTGGGACCCTGTACCCACTTGGGATGCGCGGAAGAAATTCCGTGTTCCTGGCATCAGATTGACTAAAATAAAAAAATAAATCTTTAAAAAAATTCGTATAATCTCACTGTTGAGCCATCTCCTGTGTAGATGCACAGATGCCCTGTGCAGCAGGTGCATTTGTGCAGTCTCTCCGCACATGTGTTGTAGAAGCAGCTTTTCCCCTTAGTCTGGTTTCATTGCATGTCTGTCCACAGAGACAGGTGTGTTATTTTTTTGCATTTCTTAGAATGAAAATAAATAGTTGTTAGCTAACATCTTTTCTTGCTTCGTCTTACTTGCTACAGTTATGGAAGATTTCGAGAATGCTAGAATTATTTTCTTTTAAGGCGCAGTTACAGAGAAAGGGAGAGATACAGCTTACATCCACAGGTTCACTCCCCTGATGGCTACAACGGCTAGAGTTTGGCTGATCCAAAGCCAGAAGCTTCTTCCAGGTCTCACAGAATGTTGTAAAGAGGCAGGAGGCAGGAGTCTAAGCATTTGGGCCATTCTCCAATGCTTTCTTAGGTGTGTCATCAAGGAGCTGGCTAGGAAGCATCCAGGGCTCCGCAACCCGTCAAAAATATAAAAAAAAGAAATACACTTGGCTTACAGCCCATGCTAAAATAGAGATGAGTTGGATTTGGCCATAGTTTGCCAATGTCTGGAACAGGATACTTCCTCTGAATGAGAAGTTACAGCTAATTATTGACACGAGAGTTTCCCATTTCAAGCTGTAACTAAGTGAGTAGCTGTTAACTGTACTGGCAGCTGGTCCAGAGGCTGAGCTGCAGGAAACAGCTGGGTTAAAGCTGTACAGAAAAAGTGTGATTGCGTGAGGGATTTGCCTGGCCAGTTGCTCATCTTATTATAATCATAAAACCTGATGTGGGCTTTTAAAAATTCCCTAATGCTGATATTTTTCTTCTTAGGTACACAACAAAACATTTGAATGATGAGACTACCTCCAAGCAAATTAAATCCATGCTGCACTAACAGCTGTGGCCCGAGCACCTGCTGTGGCCGGGAGGCAGCGCTCTGCAGTGACTGAGATGCACAGCTTTTTAGTGATTGCAGTTACGATCTCATTTACTCTCGCTTTTATTTCCTCTGTTCCTCCTCCCTCTTTTTTAATCATGTTCTTGTTCTGAAGACTTCTTTTCTGTGCCAAAATCAGTAATGTTACACTCTGAAAGGATATTGTCCTTTCAGACAGGCCATCTGAGGCAGCTAATTATGCATTGCATTGGGGGGTCTCTACTGAGAAAAAATTCTGTGACTTGAACTAAATATTTTTAAATGTGGATTTTTTTTGAAAACTAATATTTAATATTGCTTCTCCTGCATGGCAAAACTGCCTATTCTGCTATTTAAAAGCCCTCAACAACTTTATTTTCTACTGCCGCTTTTTCATGTGCAGCCAAAATGAAAATGTTTAAATTAATTGTGTTGTACAAATGGTACCCAACACAAACTTTTTTTAAATTAGTAAGACTTTTGTTGAAAGTGTTAAGTTTGCATTTTGACTTTTTTTGTAAGGATGTATGTTGTGTGTTTAACCTTTATTAACTAACGTTAAAAACTGTGATGTGTGCGTAGATTATTACGTATGCATGTTCATGTTTAAGGAATGGCTGTTGATGATAAATAAAAATCAGCTTTCATTTTTCTAAGTGTGGTTGGTTTACTGATGTTTGTTTTTTCCCCATTTATATTTTTATGGAATTTGTATACATATTGCCTAAGTTTTTCTTCTCTTGGGGAGAGCTGGGTCTTATTGATAGTATTTTTCATCATTGTCGTCTATGTATATAGTTTTAATTGATTTAAAATTTTTGTTAAATGTGGTGTAAGATCAGTGATCTTGTCACTAACGTGACTTTTTTCTCTTGATTTATATGGATGTAATAATGGAAGGAAAGCCACACTGTGACTTGATTTGCAGCTCCCGGGGTGACAGCATAGCAGCGTGAGGCAGGTTGAGCAGCGCTTGACACATGGGGAGGTGAGTGAGTAGAAGAGAAACTCTCTGGGGAAAAATCAAGAACGGGATCTCACTGGTGATAGGAAATTTGCATGGTTTTCAGTTTAAGATCATGAAACCCAAATCTCACAGTTAGGAAGTAACAGCTGCTCAGTGTTGGCTGCCGGTGGCCACACCAGTGGTCCCATGGCAAGAGCAACTGAGTGTGGTCCAGTTAGATGGCCAGCCACACCAGAGAATCACCAAAGCTGCCATCACATCCTCCTGGGAGTGGAGCGCCGGCCTGAGGCTACACAGCCCTTCCGGATGGAATCCTGCTGACCGCTCAGCCTCCTCCACCCTCCCACCCTACACCCTTGTCTGCACCTGGGCTGAGCTGCTTACCGTATGATTCCTACACTGTCGCTTCTGAAACTCCTGTCTGGCAGGTCAGTGAACCTGATGCCACCCTTGTGTGCGTCTGATAAACGCATCTTGAAAGATCAGCTTCTGTTTCCTGGAACCTTCCTGACAACACTGACAGTATCCTCCCAGGCTTCTTCTGAGAGTCCTGTAATGAGCTGAATAGTGAACCCTGGAAAAGGTGTGTCCACCAAGAATCTGTGAGGGTGGCTAAAGGGTAATTGCCGGTGAAATTGAGATGAGCTTATGCTGGCTCAGGGTGGGCCCCAAACGTACAGACGAGTCCTTAGAAAGGAAGGGAAGACCAGATGCAGGGTGGCAGGCCCTGGGAAGGTGGACACAGGTGGGAGTGGCAGGGTCTCAGCCGGGCAGCCACACCAGCAGCCCTGGAAGCGCTGAGTGAGGTTCAGGATGCTTCTCCCCAAGTCCCAGAAGGAAGCAGCTCCGCCACCATCTCAGTTCCAGCTTGTGCCCTGCAGGATTGTGGGAGTGAATCTCTGGTTCCCACTGCCCACTTGATGGTCATTTGTTTTAACGGCAGCCCTGAGTCTAATGGTGGGAGCTCATAAAACACCTCACCTGTGGATGTTTTCGCTGATTGTGTGAAGTGTGGGACGTGGAGAGGGCAGCGTGAGCACCTGAGAGGAGGAACCGCACCTGGCTGCCTGGGCTGGACTTGGTGCCAGAGGAGTACTTGGACGGAGGAATGCACACAGAAGAGTGACTGCACCAGGGCGTCCCGGAGCTGTGCAGAATGCAGCGGACATGGTCTCTGCGTGCGCAGCAGTGGTTGGAGACTGGGCTCCAGCCGGGAGTTGACACTGCTCTGAGGCCTAACTGCGCTCCGTCTGTTTTTGTACAGCTCATGAGCTAAGAATGGTTGCTTAAAAAGGTTGGGGAAAAAAAATCAAAATATAAAGAATGGTTTTTTAAAAGGTTGAAAACAAAATTATTTTGTGGCATGAGAAAAGTATATGAAATTCTAATTCATGTTCATGAATAAAAGTTTTATTGGAACATAACCTGGTTGGTTTACATATTTTTATGGCTACTTTTGCACCACAACAGCAGAATTGTGTCAGAGACCGTAAGGCCCTGAGAGGTTAATGTATTTCCTGTGTGACCCTTCCCTGAATTTGCCTGTCTTCCCCCGTCAGAGCAGATGGATTTGACAGCCTAACAAGACAAGCACTTGCTGCCAGATGGAGTCACCCTTAGGTCAGCAGGTAGCCCCGAGACCAAGTAGGCATCGTCTCCGTGCCCAGTCTTACCTCTTAATGTCTGTCTTTGGAATGAAGGATGATGGGTTGGGCATGGGCTCATTGGGAAAGTGGCCAGCATCCCGGGTCAAGCTGTGGCCTGCCCACTGCTGCCGTCATGAAGCTGGGCTTCCTTTGTCTTCACTCTGAAGCCCAGTGCTGGTCAGTGTGTGTCCTTGTGCTAAGCCCCTGCCTCTGTACCTCTGTCGTCCGTCAGTGATGCTACTCAGCCCTTCCGCCCAACAGCCCATGATGGCCTTTCAGCATTGCCCTGTTTCTGCAGCACTCCATGTAGACGAGTGAGGCTTGCCAACCTGCGTAACTACTCCAGGATTCTCACATCAGTGACCTGTAGAGAGCGTGTATTGAAAATTATCAAAATAGGATATGGACCCAGAAGATCTGTGTGTTGAGTCAGTGGCTTTTTATTATTATTATTATTATTATTATTATTATTATTATTATTATTATTAAAAGATTTATTTTTATTGGAAAGTCAGATTTACAGAGAGGAGAGGAAGATCATCTGTCCACTGGTTCATTCCCCAAGTGGTTGCAACGGATGGAACTGAGCCAATCTGAAGCCAGGAGCCTGGAGCTTCTTCCAGATCTCCCACACAGGTGCAGGGTTCCAAGGTTTTGGGCCATCCTCGACTGCTTTCCCATGCCACAAGCAGTGTGTTGGATGGGAAGTGGAGCAGCTGGGATACAAACTTTTGGCACCTATATGGGATCCTAACATATGCAAGGCAAGGACTTTAAACTTCGTGTGACATTATAAACCAGTACTCAAAACAGCTACCTCTCGTGTGGCCCTGAGATTACACCATTGAATGCCTGTAGTGTCCTCCTGCACATCCTGGGTTGGAAATCTTCGATGTTAATCTCATTATAACCCCTGGGACAACCTCATCGTGTTAAAAAACCAAAGCAGTTATAGCATATTCAGATGTTGTTCATTGACATGTACCCCATTGTTCAAGAGCAGGGGTGGGAAGCCGTTCTTCTGCCATGAGCCATTTGAATTTTTCATTCAAAACCCATACAAAATTACCAGTCTTAAAATTAGCTTGTAGATTTATTGAATTTCTAGTCTCACCCTTGGTGGCCAGATCTAATGGTTTTAGGTGGCTGCTGTGGGCTAGCCTGTTCCAGGCCATCAGTGGTGGTCCTAACTGCTCACACGATGGGGTCCTGGACAGTACTGCATGACTGCCTTAACGCCTTCAGAGATCCCGAAACACATTAGAAACGCCCTGGGTCATGACTGCAGTTTTTCCACCAGGTAGGCAGGACATGACCTCTGTGTTTAAAACTTAATACAACCTGAGTGTTCACCAGTCTGTGTCAATATGTGGTTTGTGAGTACCTGCGCAGAGTCACATGTGGCCTGTGTCCTCAGGCTGCAGACAGGTGGGGAGGGTCTGCTCCACCGAGCAAGGCCTTAGCCAGCCTGCTGCCTCTCCCTGCTCTCCCTGCACCTTCTGCCCCTACCTGGGGAAGCCAGGCTTGATCGGTATGCCTGGCGGGAGTGGAGTCCTAGGACATGGTCAGCTGTGAGGATGCCCGACTTTCTCATTACTGCCTGCTAGTAACTAACCTACAGTTGCAACTAATTCCTTGCAGTTGTATTGAACAGTGAGTATGCCATGTTTTAAATGCCTGCCTTGCCCCACGCTGTCTTGTAAGAACAGGACATGTATGTTCCCTGCTCTGCTGTATTCCCAGCACCTCAGCGTAATCACTGGATATAGGTCATGGCAGATGCTAAGGTGGCTGCTTGAAGGTTGTGGAGTAGCAGAGTGGACATGTGAGGAGCTCATTAAGATGGTAATGAGGGCCAAGACTGAGGGAGGAAGGGAATTTTTTAAGCAATGCCAGAGCCTGGGGACAGACGGCCTGTGCAGAGCTGGGAACTGGTGCAACAGCTGCAGGAGCAGAGGAGGGAAGGGCAGAGAGGTAAGTGGTTGGAGCAGAGCAGCCGGTTGCTAGGGGCTGAGCGAAGCAGCGGGCTGCTAGTGTGCACTCCGGGATTCAGCAGGTCAAGAGTGCATGGGCTTCTGCCTTCCCATGGGAGACCCAGATGGAGGTCCTGGTTTCCGCCTTCAGCCTGCCCACACTCTGGCTTCTCTGGACACTTGGGGAAGGAGCAGCAGATGGAAGATCTGTGTCTGTCGGGGCTCTCAGGGGCTGGGGACTAGAACCTCTATCTCCCTCTGCTACTACCACAGCCCCTGTGGTTCTCCCGAGGGCCCTCCCCAGCTCCAGTTGCTGAGGCAGGTTCTGTTTCTCCAGGAACTGGGCCAGCAGCCCATGCTGGCTGTCACTCAGAACTGTGAGAGATGCCAAGGGAGCAGCGCTGAGGGGAAGGGTCTCATACACACCATGGCTGTCCTCCTGGGCCCCAGCAGCCCTGGGAAGGCAGAGCCGGGAGGCTGATCTCTGGCAAGGGGTGGTTCTGGAAGGCAGGAGCTGTGCCCACCCTGGACTGCTGAGTGGCCTCAAGCAAGCCCTGCCCTGTCCTGCTCCTTGGTTTCCCTGAAACCCAGTCTGGGTGGAGGTGGGCTTCACATGACAGAGGGCGTCTGTACCAGCTCCTCTGCTGGCAGTGGCCTTGGGAGGCGATTCTTAACCAGGATGTGGTGAGGCTTGGCCAAGGCCACCGGTCCCACCTGGAACAGCAGCATCCTCCTGCCCCAGGGGTCAGGCCAGCCTTGAGCGCATGAGGTGGGATCCCGAGGTCAGTGAGCACCGACTCTGTGTAGACTCGTGTACAACACAGCACACTGGAAGGCAGTACTGACAGCAACTCTGTGCTGCTCGGATCCTACAGCTCCAGCAACGAGCTTTGTGGGTGTCTGTGGTAAGAGCATTCCAGGCAGCAGGGACAGTCACTGCAAGGCTCCAAAGTAGGACGGTCTGCCTCATGCCGGCAACAACTGTACAGGGAGCACAGCAGTCACAGCGGAGGGAGCAGGCAGGCACACCTGGGGAAGCCAAGGCCTTCTTGTTCCTGGTGACAGGCCGAGGTGACTGCAGCTGGTGGGGCTGGCAGCAGGAGCACTGAGCAGGGAATGGAGCACCTTTGGACGCTGTCGGCCGCCTCTGCACCTGTCCCTCACCAGGGCTGACTTGTTTGGCTTGCAGCCCCAGTCCTTTTCAGGAAGCACACAGGGAAGGAGGTTGGGCACACAGGTTCTCAGCTGCAGGAGCCCAGCACAGCCTGGCTTGAGCTTCCACTGCCCTGCCCACGGGCAACAGCTGCAGCCTCCCCATGTGGGAGCTGCATCCTGGCAGACCTGGCTTCAGCGTCCCTCCTCTTGGGGCCCTGGCCTGAGCTGCAGGGGTGCCTCTGTCTCTGGCAGGCAATCTGTGGGCACAGTGGTCACTCCCTGTCTTAGCCTGAGTGATGGAGGAAGGGCAGAGCATCCCACAGGGCCACAGCCAGCGAGCCTCTGCCCAGGCAGGGAAGCTGGGAGGAGCCTACGGTTCCAGCTGTTGGTACCAGTCTCCTTTGAGAATCGAAGGCAACAGGTCCACTATGCACTGGCTTAGGCACCTCGTGGTGAGCCAAGGAGTGTTCTCAGAGGGCTTAGGGAGATGCGTGGGGTGTCAGGGGACCCTCCCTCAGGGTGCAGCAGGGGGTCCTCCCTGTGGATGCATTTCCTCCAAGCTCTAGTCAATTGCCCTTACCCAGGAGAGCCCCCGGAAGGTGGAGGGAAGCCCTGATCTTGAGGGTGACCGGTTATCGGAGGGTCCCACAGGCTGCATGCAGTGACATGCCCTGGGCCCTGCAGCTGTCCCAGCAGCCTGGTGTCCAGGGCCTGCTCCAGCTGCAGGCATGGGACAAGGGAGTCACATGGCGCAAGCTCTGCCTTGGGCTTCTGTCCACCCTACCACCTTGGACCCCAAAGAGGACAGGACACAAGCTCGCATTCAGGTGCCAGCTCTGCCAAGCAAAGCTTCCTTGGCTCTTCCAGCCAAGTGTGCGGGCTCAGTCCTCAGGGAACAGATGCTGGGGGGAGTGCTGGACCCAGCTGCGCCCGCCCAGGCCGTGAGTCCCCAGGTCCCCTTCCTAACACCCATCCCCTTGGCACCCCGCCTCTCTGCATTCCAGGGGCCTCTTACCGTACCCTCCAGTTCCTGGAATATCGCCTGAGGTCCCCAAGCCGCTCACAGAGGGCACCCAGCAGCATCCCCCGCAGCTCTGGTGGCGTGAGGCCAGGTCCTGCAAGTGGGCAGCCACCTGGCTCTGCAGCTCCTGGAAGTCGAGCTCCTCTGCTGGGGCCCAGCCAAGGAGGGAGCGGAGTGTGAGCCCATGAGGCTACTCCCGCTCATGGCCAGCACTGCTGTGTGCCTGCTTCTCATCCCCACTTCTGTGGGCACTAGCTGGGCACTTGCCACACCCAGCCCATCCATGGCCCTCCTCCACCTTCCTTTATTTCTGTAAAGAGAACTCACGGCTCAGGCCCCAGATTCCAAGGCTCTGCCTCGTGCCCATGTGTCCTGCTGGGATGGGTACAGGGGTCCTGCTCTGACCACCAGGACCCTCAGTGTCCTCAGGTGATGCTCTCAGGTCCCAGACACTGTCCATGCCCATGTCAGCTCCTCCAACCAGGCCAGAAGAGTGTCCACACCTGCCATCTGTGTATGGAGGAGGACCTGAAAGCTGGGACACTCAAGTGATCCACCCGTAGCTTCTTGGCTGTTTTCTACAAGTGGAGTCTGCCCCAAGAGACAGGGTGATGACATGGCAGAGAGAGGGGGCCTTAGGAGCCAGACAGGTCTTGTCCAAGCTGGGGTAGGCCTCTGGATGCTCACCTCCCCCAGGGTCCCTGCAGCACTGCCCTTCAGGGGGATACAGCACAACTGCAAAGGGAGGGAGCAAGAGGCCGGACAAGGGGAGCACCCGAGAGGAAGGCAGGAGCCAACCATGCCAAGGAGGGTGCCCCAACCCTGTGGGCAGCACCAGGGCCCCACAGAGGTCAGAGGCCTGCCCAGCCCATGAGGACAGGGGGACGCTACCTCCCCCAAGCTATGTGCCAAGGGTCCTTCCTCCAGTGGAACTGCAGCTCCATCCCAGAACCTGTGAAAGTCAAGTCCTTCAAGTGTTGCCACATGGAAGCCTGGTTGGCTGACCCTCGTGTCCCTGGGGAAGTGGCATCCTGCCCATCCCGCTGCTGTATCCTGGTTCAGAGTGCTGCCTGGCACCGGGAAGGTGAAGGGGACTTACTCCAGCGAGCCTCTTCAATCAGCAGCTACAGTACTCTGTGGACCATGACGATACCTGTAGGACTATCACTGTGGTCTGCCTGATCACATGGCTAGGCCCGTGGACCTGTGAAGGGACAGGGAAAACTGGACATGCCATTCTCACAGGCTTCTGGAAAGGGGTCTCAGAGGTAGGTAGAGGTAGAGGGACAGAGGGAAGATGCTGCAGGGGTTGGAGGTGGGAGAGATTCCAAATGAAGCAGGTGCATTTTCAGAAAGAAAACCCATGGCATTTGAATGCCAAAACAACACACACATGAGCTCAGAAAGAGCTCTAAGAAGTGCCACCTGCCAATTAAAGTTCTAGCTACTCCACTTCCAAGCTAGCTCCCTGTTAACAGGCCTGGGAAAGCAATAGACGATGGCCCAAGTGCCTGGGCCCCTGCCATCACGTGGGATGCCTGGAAGAAGTTGCTAGCTTTCATCTGGCACAGCCCTGCGCCTTGCAGCCATTTGGAGAATAAACCAGTGGATGGAAGATTCTCTGTTCTTTCTCTCTGCAACTCTGCCTTTCAACTAAATAAATCTTTGGGGGGAAAAGTGCCATAATAGCAAAACAGATTTCATTGTATCTCATTTCCCAGAGTTTGCATCTCCCTGTGGGAAATGCTGAGCTGGATTTGTAACCCGAGGCGCTGTAGCATGACACTCCTGGCATTACTGATGGATAGGACATGCAGAGCATCCCACAAGGCTGGGGTTGTCAGGCAGCACCCTGCCCTGGGAGCTAGACTTACGCCGCAGTGGCCCTCACCTGTGGATGCCTGCACCATGACAGTTGGGGGCACTGACAAAACACACACGCACAGAGACATACACATGCAAATATGTCACATACACATATACACACATATGAAAAGAATTCCTTTGTGGTCTCCTTATTTGCTGCAGATAAATTCCTTCATTTGACAACTCCTTTTGGTGTGTTTCTTAGAAATTGCCAGTACTGTTCTAATTCATACCAGTTGCTGACCTTGTTTCATGGCTTCTCATTTATGGAAATGCATAGTGATGGAGTACAGGGGCTCCAAAGTGGCTGCGATGCCTCCGAATCAGGCTCCTAGCCTCACCGGCACAGCATATTCTCCTGGGAACAGCAAACACCACCCAGGCCTGGGTGCTCACTCTGGGACGTCCAAGTCAGAACTGCGCAGACGCTGGGACATTGGCAGCAACGCAACATCAACAAGAGCCCTCCAGGTGACCCCAAAAGCCTGGCCAGCACCGAGAACCAGCGTACAAGCAGTAGGGGCCAGCACTCCCCTGCTCGTTGGGCAGCTGTGTGGTGGACAGTCAGGACCGCAGGCCTCAGTATCCCTGCATGCCCACATGAGTTTGATGGCCCACCCAGGCAAGGTCAGCTGCCCCGTCCCCTCTGCTTGGCCGAGGCCCTGAAATGTGACTGCCTCTGTCATCAAGCACAGGCGCTCCTTCTCCTTCCGGCTCTGCAGCTCCGGAGCCCCTGCGTGGCCTCAGTTTCCTGTGAGGGGGAGGGGGTAGGGGTAGAGAGAGATGTGGGCTGGGGTGGGGCCTGCCAGCTACAGCGCTGGTGAGAGCGGCAGAGGACGCAACAGGAGCTGCTCTGTCGCACGTGTGTGTGTGTGTGTGTGTGCGTGCGCTGTTTAAGGCGAGTAGCTGCAAAAGGAAACAGGGCCGACTGGGACCCCTCCACAGTCCCGAACGCTACACACCAGGCCGGAAAGAGGCTCCTGCAAACTGACCTGCACCAAAGACTGAGGGGGCTTTGGCTCAGCGGGTTTTCACATTATTTTTTATGCAATGTGGAAATTGGAAGGTCTCGTGTGGAAGCTGATGTCTTTAGAACTGGGAAGTCTGGCACCACCAAGCTCATCCTCCCACCTGGCACCGGGCGCCGGGCAGCAGCTGCCTTCTGCCTCCGTTTGCCACACTCCCACGTTTCTGGGCTGCACCTCTGAGCCGCTCTTCTCTCACCAGCTGAGGGGCTCACAGCCCAGAGGGGCCACCCTGTCTTCAGGACAGCTTCCCCCCAGCACCTGCAGCTCAGGCCTTCCTCTGCGGCCCCCAACCCCACCCCAGCCATGCTCCTCCTCCCAACCTGGGGGATCCAATGGCCATGACCCATGACCTGCCTGTCCACAACCCCTCCATGGCTCACCTGCTCTCCATCAGCGTCTCGCAGGTGTGAGGGGAAACCTGGAGTGTGTGCACGGGCAGTGTGGAGCTGTGGGTGAGCACGCTGCCCCTGCCACCTGGCCCTGCAGCCCGACACTCCCAGCCGTCGTCCTGCCTGTCACCGACCCTGTGATTTGGATGGGGAGGGGGATTCGGCTGACCTCTGTGGAGTCAGAAAGAGAGAAGCCGGCCTCCGCCTCTTCCCAAGCTGGTTGAGGCCTTGGGCAAGCCACGGAACTCTAGGAGCCTCAGTTTCCCCATCTCTACCAGGTGCTCCACCTTGGAATACCTCCCAGGGTGGCTGTGAGGACAGAGCGAGGACTTGCCAACCCTGGCCCCCACTTCATCCGTGGCAGCCACAGCACGTCATTATTGAGGTTACTTTGTGCCCAGTTAGGGAAGGAGGAAGAAAAGCTCCTTAACTTTCCTTGCCATCAGGGTGCCCACCCGCTCAGCCACCTGCCCTTCTCCCTCCCACTGGTCCCTACCAGAGGTACCTGGAGCGGGGCTGCCAGGCTCCAGCAGGCCCCAAGGCCAGAGGTGGCACCGGCGCTTTTTCCTCAGCAGACAGGAGGGGTGCAGTGTTCATACTGTGTGCGGGCACCAGCTCCCCCTTCCTGCCCAGCTCCCGGACCACGCACCGCGTGTCCCTCACGAACAGGGATGACATGTTCCCTGAGGGGCAAAACCCGTGTGGCTTCTGTGGTCCAGAAGGCGGAAGGCGGCCAGCCACTGCCCCAGGACCTGCCCAGGGCTAGGCCCAAAGTCCCAGTGCCATCCCCATGGCCAGCCTGCAGAGTCACACAGCCTGGGGACCCCCACTCTCCCCGGGGCCCAGCCTGAGCTCCAGGCCTGCAGGAGGCGCCGGAGACGCGGCCGCCGGCCACGGGGAGGAGCTGGCGGGCTGCGGGCAGCGCCTCGCTGGGCGCGCTTCACGTCTGGGCGCCTCGCTGGGCGCGCCACGCCTGGGGCCGGCCTCGGAGCGACCAGAGGGCAGTGGTTAACCCCGAAGCCCTGCCGGGCCGACCTGGGCCGGGCTGGAGAAGGCAGTGGCTGCCACCCACGACTTCAGAGGCGACTTGGGGGCCTCCCCCCCCCAACAAACGCCCTGGCCGCCCTGGCCCTGCTGACCCCTACCTGACGCCTGCGCCCCCGCCGTCGTCCCTGCCATGGCCTCACGTCCCCGGGCATCCCAGCCCTGCCCGTGCCTCGAGGGTCGTGACAGCACGAGGGGTCACTGACCCTGCACGTCCGGCGCTGACCCCCACGCGGTCCGGCCCGCGCGTCCTCGGCGTCCCACCAGGCCGTTGCTCGTGAGTACTCAGAATATGTACGTGTTGTGGAAAGAACCCAGTTGTTCTTTAAGTTCCATTTCTTTTTTTTTTTTAAACTTCAGAGCCCACTCCTGCTTTCCTCCTGAGACAAGTGGTTTTAAGTGTTTGTTGGTCATTTTTAATAACTGTCAGCTGTCTTTAAAAGTTTCTGACAGGCAGAATTAGAGAGAGAGAGAGAGAAACAGAGAGAGAATGTCTTTGTCGTCCATGTGTTGGTTCACTCTCCAAAGGTCTGTAAAGGCCGGAGCTGAAGCCAGGAGCCCGGAACACCATCTGAAATGCCACGTGGTTGCAGGTGCCCAAGCCCTTGGGTCATCTTCTGTTTTACCAGGTATATTTGCAGGGAGTTGGGATCAAAAGTGGAGCAGCTGTTACTTGAACCAGTGCCTGTGTGGGATGGCAACATGGCAGGTTAAGGCTCAACTGACTGCACCTTGCCTAGGTCTTTTGAAAAATCGGTGAGATATTCCCACACAGTGCTGTTCCTCCTGGGAAGTGTGCCCGTTAGTGACTCCGCACACGAGTGTGATTGTCAGCACAGTTCTCCAGTGTGTCCTGAATGTCCATGCCGTCACGTGGCTTCTCTCCACTGTCCAACTCTACCCCACTGCTGCTAGCCCCGGATGACTACTGGTCTACTTTGAGATTTCCAGTTCCTGGAGAGTTTGTGTGAATGGGATAATGCAGTATGCATGCTGGCGAGTGCCCAGGCATGTTGCTGGTAGCTGGTTTGTTTTAGGCACTGCCGCACGCACTTAGCTGGAGAGATGAGGGCCTGGCGCCTTCCTCCCTTCACACCAGGCACCAGGCCTGTTTCCATCTCCCCCTAGAGTTGCGTCAGAGTTCTCTGTTCCCTGCGCTTGTTACAGCCCCCAGTCCTCTTCAGCCGTCAACAAACCAGGAGTATTTTTTCCTTTCTTGTTGGATTTCCCTTCTGTGTCTTCCCTTGTTTATCTTCCGCGTGCTCAGATCTGGTGACATCAAACTCTGCCAATAGCTTAAACCTCCTTGGGGGACGCTCAGATGTGAGGTGCTGCTATGTCAACTTCATCCTCCTGGAGAAATCCCTCCCAAAGGTTTTGCACTTGCTCACATGGCAGCTGGTACCCTCCGCCGAAGGAATTCCATGCCCTCCTGGGAACCCCCTGTTGCCCTTCTACACAAGTCTCTTGGTATCCGGTGCCTCCCTCCCGCATCCGTTCTCATCCTGGTCTACCCTTGCCCCGACCATCACCGACGGGAGACCAGTGATGGTAGAAGTCTCTCCAAAGTGTCCGTTCTTACTTCTTCACCTCTGCTTGCATACCCTTCCCTCAAAACCCTTTAGCCAAGCCGTTGTGTTCAGCTGAGCCCAATTCTGCTCAGTCCCTACAGCTGAGTCCATGGAGGCTACGCGTTTTTCAGGGTCAAAAGTTCAGCCTGTGCTGCTGCTGTAGCGCAAGCCCAATTACTGCTCCTGCTCAGTTTAACAAGCGCGATTAACTCCTTAGCCCCTGACGGACCCCTTCCTCGAACAGCTTCCTGGAACGTGGGAAGCCATTTTAAAGCATTTTTCCTAAAGATGACCTTTTTGTGCCTTCAGACGTGAAGGGTGTTGCAAAGAATTCCCCCTCAAGGTTCGGAAGATGACACGCTTGCTTCTGGCTCCCTATGTGGCTGTGACTTCAAGTCATTCTCCTTTGTGGTCTTTGGTAAGAAACCTTTGTTTTTCCCTCTGCATTGTCATATCATCCTGAAATATTAGAAAAATGTGTCGTGTGGGTCCGTGTTCATCCATGTGTGTCAGACACTTGGCGGGCAATTTCAGTCTGGGAACTCATATCCAAATGAGATGATATTTTCTTGAATTTGTCGATGATTTCTCTTCCTTTTTGGTATCTGTGTGTTCTCTTGCTTTGTTACATTTTAATACAAGACCATATCTCTTCCAGTGGAGTTGGCCATTTGCACTGGGATATTGAACAGCCAACAACGGGAGATATCACTGTAAAAAAAAAAAGATACTTTTTTTTTTCTAAAGATGCATTTACTTCCTTGAATTTAAAACTACAAGGAACAGGGCACAAGAAAAAGAGATGTTCTATTTGCTGTTTTGCTCAAGTGACTCCAACAGCCAGAGCTGAGCTTAGTCATCGGGACATGGTTCTGGGTCCCCTGGGTGAGTGCAGGGGCCCAAGTCCTCAGGCTGTTTCTGCTGCTTTCCCAGGCCATTAGCAGGGAGATGGATCGGGAGAGGAGCAGACAGGGCAGGAACCAGAACCCATATGGGATGCCACCCTTTCTGGCAATACCACAAAGCCAACTCCTGAAAATGGCGCTCTTGGCTCAAGTGGAAGTCACCAGCCACAGCGACTCAGCAGCCATGAAGCAGGGTTGAAAAGATTGTTCTCACTTTTTATGGGCCTATTTTTACTCAGAGGGTCTGCCTACCAAGCTGCTCTTCCACATTTCTTCATCTCTTAATCTTTTCCTTCCTGTTTTTCCTATTTTGGCTTTCTGCTCTACTTTTTGAGAAACCTGCTTCATTTTATCTTCTGTCCTTTTTACTGAGCTTTTCATCTCTGCTGGCACAGTTGAATTCTGAGTTTCTTTTATTTTCTCAGTATTCACTTGTTATTATAGCAGTATTTTTCTCTTATTTCTCTAGGGATCCTAATGGTTTCTTTCTTTCTTTTTAAAATAATATGTATTCTTGTCTCTGTGATTTCAGACTTCGTTGAGCTATTTTCTTGCTTGTTTGAGTTTGCATCTTGGCTGTCTGGTGCTCCCATCTTACAGAATAATTGCTGTGCTTTTGTGCATGTTAGCAAATGGATGTGCCATTTTTTCCCTTGATACCCTGATTTAAAATATCGTATCTCGAACTCTCGTGGAGCATCTGAAAGTCTCTGGAAGGCTGGTGCTCTGGCACCTGCTCTGCATTGCCCTTGGTGTGCTGGGCATCTGACATTTGTGTTGCTGGAAATTGATAGGCCCTCTGGCTTCTCCCATTCAAACTCAGGAGCCTTTCCTCATGACGTTACTGGCAGCACCGGGAGAGGCTCAGTAGGAAGGCAGCTGTCTCTGAGTCAGCAGATCTACTGAGAAGCCTTTGATAATGCAGCCACTGCTGGTCTACCCCGGCCTGGATGGTCGTTCACTTGCGGAGTTAAGTGGGCATTCATGGAGGCTGCATGGGGTCAGCCTGGGAGTGGAGGAGACCTTCCATCTTTCCAGATGCTGATCCCAACCCCACCGCTCAACCTGGTCAAGGCTCCTGAGCCAGCACCAACACATTTTCTGCATGAAGTCCTTTCCCCGCTGTGAATTCTGGCTGAGCCTAAGGACTTGTACCTGTGTGGTGGATCTGAGCCCATCCTGAGGGAAGCAGCTTTGGCACCCAGTCCTCTCCTATGTCAGAATCAAGTGGTGTAGATGCATAAACTGGAACTCCTTGAGTGTTTTTATAGTGCAGGCCAGGGCTTTCTGCCTCGGCCTCTTCCAATACCCCAATGATGATCACCTGCCTATTAAAGATTAGGAACTTGAGCCACAGGTGACATAACTTGCTCCCAACACTGCTTGTGGGTAAAGTGGCCAAGACAGGGTTTGCACCCACGGCAGTCAGTTTTAAAAGTTTGCAGTCTCAACCTCCCTGCTATGATGTATTTACTCATAAAACAGTCGGCACCAACAAAAAGCATTAAACATACAAACCATAAGGCCCTGAATCTTTATTGCTGCTCTCTGCTGCCCCCTGTGGCCACACGTAGGGAAGAGCTGGGGTTGATAGGTTAGCAAGTACCCAAAAGCAGCTGGTGTTGGGGCTGGTGGAGCAGGTGCAGCTGGGGTGCCGACAGCTCCAGTGTGTCTGGCTTTGCCTGGCGGGCCCGTGGTGCATCCAGCCTCTGTACCAACTGCGAGTGCTCTCAGCATCTCTCGAGCTCTTCTGGGTTCTCCATATCTATCCCATCTGTAGATCTATTTTAAGCTACAGACTCCACTGCTGGAGCACAGGGCATTAATTCGGCTTTCCTTTTTTTTTTTTTTAACTTTAAACATTTTTATTGCATTTCATTTTTTAAAAATTAATTACATTGCATTATGTGATACATTTTTTATGCACTGGGATTCCCCCCACCCCTTCCCACACCCTCCCCCCACGGCGGATTGCTCCACCTTGTTGCATTTCCACAGTTCAAATTCAGTTGACATTCTTTCATTGGAGGTATTTACCAAGCATAAAGCATAAAGTCCAGCAAAACTAGAACAACAAAACAACAAAACTAGAATAGATAGACAGAGAACAACAGGGAAATCTTAGAAACAGACAGGAAACGGCCAGCGGGGATGCACTTATAACTCACTGGGTAGGACAAAAAGATTAGTTACTCCTCACTGGGGTATGGAAGATTTCTTTGCACACCCCTCCTAAACATGCTCACCTAAACTGTTGACATATATCCTGTTAGAATTATAGAGTTAGACCACCCGAAAAACAGCCAGGTTCAGCGAAAACGTGCTTCAATGCTATAAACTGCTGAAGACTAAAATTAAAATAGGCATGAGACAGCTGAATAGCAATCTAAGCCATTTTAAGGTGTATAGAACACGGTTGAATGTAAACCAAAATTGAAATGTCTATGAAGAAGTCACAGGTTGTGGTTGAGAACCTGCATTTTCCTGTTAACATATTGATTAATCAATACCATGTCAATTAATGCCACAATGTTGTAAAGGGTTGGAAATATTATGTTGGGGCTTTTAATTGATTGGAATGATACTCTGCTGGCTCTACCTTCAGACCAGAGATGGTCTCACCAAGAAACCATTGAACTTACCAGGACAATAAGATGCTCGGCTTTCCTTTTGTTATGGCTGAGTATTGGTTCCCACCACCACACCTGTTCCGCAGGTTCGATGCTGAAATCCCACTCCTAAGGTAATGGTTGGAAATGGGAATTTGGGAGATCGTTAGGGTAGGATTCGTGTCCTCAGAGGAACAAACCGCAGGGCTTTGCATCTCTGTCTGTCCCATGTGAGGACACACTGAGCAAGTGGCCCGCCACAAGCTCAGACAAGCGCCTCAGGCAAACCTGACCTTAACAGTGGATGTCCCAACTCCAGTACTGGTGCCTGTCATGTGCGCAACTCAGGCATTTTGTCATGGTAACCTGAGCTGGTTAATATGTCCATGCATTAATTTTTCATAAACTTTTTAATTTTTATTTTTGATGATGTTTTCGTAGCTGATCAGGGTGGGGAGGATTGAGGGTTAGGAAAAAGTGGGTTTGATAATTTCTTCCAAGTTTTCTATTTCTTCTTCTGGTATCTAGAGGAAGGGGGAACATAAGGGGAGAAACCATATTCAGCTTTCCAGCGACCCCAGTATGGAGTGATGGGGAACGGCCAGCTGGTGTCAACCCAGGGTCCCCAGTATGGCCCATGCTCCGAGGGTTCTGCCCAAATGGGGTCGCTAGTTTGAAATGCTGTCGAGCTCACTGATCCAAGGGTGAGAAACCCCTTCCTATGTCCATCAGTTTACATAGTCAAACTTGGAGTCCCCATTTCCCCCAGATTGTTTGCTAGCATCGTTTGGCTGGGATAACTGTGTAAGTTGTGCTGTCCTCCTTCCTCTGCTATGGTACCAGATGTCCTCTGCAGCAGGCCTCAGTGGGCTGCCGTATCTTCTGGGCCAGCCGTCCACTGCTCCATCTTTTCCACTGAGGTGGGCCAGCTCTGACACACGAACTCCATAGGTGGACCACCAGTCCTGGATGTGAGACCTCAGGCCCTGCATGCCCCACCTGTGCCGTTGCCAGAACCCTGGAAGCCCACACATTCGGTCTCCACAAGTGTGTTTGCCTTGGTGCCCTGGGCACCCCAGTCTGCTCGACTAGATCTCTAGGACCCCCCAAGCCTGGAGCTCATTGACATGGCACCCACTGAGCAGGTGGATCTGAGGGCCCATTCCAGGTCGCCTGGGCCTCACCAGACCACCCCCTAGGGCTCACAGACCTGGACAGTACCTTCAGCATGAAGTGCATGTGGAGCGATGGTGAGGGGGGACAGCGAAAGGCAACTTGACGCTCTTCTGTAGTAATAAAGGGTGTACGTTGGCTGGAACCTTCTTTGGGCAGGAACCCAAGGAAGATAGAACAAAATGCCCTGCTTCGAAAATGGCTTGCTGGCTGTACTCTGGGCCACGGACCATGTGCTGTCCCAGCCACAGGGCTTGGGGCACATCTACGTCTGGTCTCTGTTTCTGCAGTGTTGCTGGGGCTGCCCCATCTAGGGCCTGAGTTAGTCCTGGGTTCTCAATCTTTTCTCCAAGCCTAGCAGAGGGGAGCTCCCATGAACCTTGGTTTGAGTTCCAGCTTTGAGTCTTATCTGTTGCCCGACTTTTGGGAAGTTATCTCCTCTGTGGACCCTGGTTCCTCCTTTGCAGGGTGAGAATTCCATCCATCTCCCACCGAGAGAGTGGACTGTTACCTGAGATGTGAACATCTGGGTAGGGAGGAAGCCGGGGCAGCAGAGCTTGAGCCAATCAGGTGCCCTTGCACCCGACGCCCCTCGGGCTACCCTCTCCAGACCAGGTGTCGGAAATTTCCTCAGTGTGTAGCCTGGGATCTTTGTGTCACAGTCACCGGAGATGCATGAGGGCCGCTTGGGATGCTCTCATCCCTCACTGGAATAGCTGGCTCAAGTTCTGGCTCTTCTGTTTCCAATTCAGCATCCTCGTAAAGGTGCACCCTACTGACTGAGCGCAGGCGATGGCTCAAGTGTTTGGTTGCCTGCCACCCACACTGTTGGCCCGACTGTATAAGGCATCTGGGGAGTGAACTGGCAGGTGAAAGAAAGAAAACCAAAACAGACCCCTGGCCTTACAGTATCTTCGACTCAGACTCTGCAGGGAGGTTCTGGAGCCTGCGTTGACCTCAGCAGCTCAGGCGCGCACTGCACCTACATTGTGCGAGACCTGACTTGCTTTCCCTCGTCACCTGGGGTTGTCTGCCCGCCTCCTCCCTCACTTGTCTGCTTCTCCTACTTGTTCTTGGGTGACTTCCAGTCTGTCTAGAGAAATGTGCTGAGGTCTGAGACTCAAAGAGAAGTGTTCAAGACGGGGAGGGAGACATCAGAGAAACCGGCTAATGGGAGTGGGCTGCAAGCAGCGCCACGTCCTGGAGTTCAGGCAGTAGGGAGCTGGCAGCGGGAGGAAGCGGCTGAGCCAGCGGGGATCAGCTGTCGCTGGAGGGGAGGTGGAGACGCAGGTGTGGAGTCTCAGGAGGCTGGCTGCCAGGGGAACAGTGTGGGAGGAGGTGACAGCTGGAGGGGGACCCCTTTCTGGGGGGCGCTGAAGCAGAGGATGGAGCTCCCTGTCAGCCCAGGTGGGACCCTCAAGAAGCGGAGAGGGTGAGAACCCCACGGGTCAGTCCTGGGTTCCTCACTTCCGCCGGGAGGGCAGATCTCACTTCTGTCTCGTAGGTGATGAGGCTGCTTGAGGACGAGGGAGGACAGGTGCCTGCCTCCTATTTTTAGAGCATTCATTTTAGAAAATTTGAAGTGGGAAGTAGTCTCTCCGCTCTCTCTGAAATGTATGAAACTCCTTTCGAAAGCCAGTTAAGCTGTGCCTCCATGTGACGGCCGGGAGTGTTTGAAATGTCAGCATCACAGGAGACAGCTTGCGCGGAGCAAGGCTGGCAGCTCCTGTGGTGTGGTGAAGATGTCCTTTCTTTAAAGAGAGGAGGCCTTAACTTCTTTCTCTGAATGAAGCCAGTTAGTAAACAGAGGGTCCCTGGGAGGAGCCAGGCATGGCAGGCAGTGCTGTGCGACCTCGCGGGAGGCCTGTTGTCGCTCATCTTGAGAAACGAGTATGAAGGGTTACAAGCTGCTGGGCTGCCTAGAGGGGTGTGAATCCTCCCACACTGCCTGCAACGCACGTTGCCTGCGGGTCTCCTGGCAAGTCAGTAATGAACGGGTTTTCCGTCTCTGCTTCCTTTAACGGACAGGCTTTCTGGATTGGGCACTTTTGTTTCTTTTTTTTTTTTTTTAATTATTTATTGTTTAGCTTCAGTAATTACATTGTATTATGTGACACAATTACATAGATATTTGGGTTCTCCCCACCCCTCCCCAAACCCTCCCACCATGGTGGATTCCTCCACCTTGTTGCATAACCACAGCTCAAGTTCAGTTGAGATTTCCCCATTGCAAACGTATACCAAACATAGAGTCCAGCATCTTATTGTCCCGTCAAGTTCAACGGCTTCTTAGGTATACCCTCTCTGGTCTGATGACAGAGCCAGCAGAGTATCATCCCAGTCAATTGAAAGCTCCAACATACCATCAGCAAAAATTTACATCATTATGGAATTAATTGACATAGTAATGAGTAACCAATATGTTAAAAGTAAATGCGGGTTCCCAGCCACCTTCTGTGACCACCTCACCTATACTTCAATTTTAGTTTATACACAACATATAACATTCAAAACATAACATGTTATACATAACATCATATCATCTTAAATTAAGGCAAACATGTGGTATTTAACCTTTTGGGATTGGCTCATTTCCCTTAGCATTATGGTTTCCAGTTTGGCCCATTTGGCCACAAAGAACTGCATTTTGTTTTTTTTAATAGCTGAGTAGTATTCCATGGAGTGGCACTTTTGTTTCTAATGACCAACGACAGGATTTACCTGAGACTTGTAGCTCCCACTGACGCAGGACACTGTTGCAGATGACTGAGCCTGGCGCCCGCTAGATGGCACCCTCCTCTCCGAGTTGTTGGGAGGGCTCAGTCCCTTGGGGTAAATCCTGCTTTCTCAGCAGGTGCGCAGTCCTAAGTGGGTTCCTTTGAGGTCCCAAGCGTGCGTTCACGCAGACTCCCGCTCGCCCTCTAGTGGGCAGATGTGATGTGCAGGTACTATGTGAGCTAAGCCCTCAAGTCTAATTTCATCGTTCAATTCAAGCTCTTCAAAATACTTAACAACACATCTTGTCTTCTGCACAGGCTGCTTTCCTATGTCAAGCACTTAGTTTTGTGGGTAGGTGGGTTTCAGATGTCGACATAGTTCTCGTTATGAAATATGAACTCACCCACATAGCTGGCAATAAGGGCAGTGAGGGTGGGAAGCGTGTTGTCCTAGGTGTTGAGAGCAGGAGGATAGGCCACCTCCTTTCTTTCCCCGGGGAAGGGAATTTTCAAATGTGGTTGCAGAAGCTGAGGCCGAGATCAGCTTCAACATGTGCTCCGGGAGGTTGATACGGGAGCTGGTGCCCCAGCTGCACCACCTGAGAAAGGCTCCTGCAGGAACTGCCCCTGCTCTCCTAATCGCATTTTTACCCCACCCAGGAATTCTCTCAGGTGATGCCAAGCAGAGAACTTACCATAGGATGAGTGGCAGGGTCTGGCAGGTCCCCCACCTAGACCTTGAGCCTTGCTGAGGCCACACTTGTTTGAAAGCCCACAAGGCTCACGGGATCATGTGGAAACCACCCTCAGACCCCAGGATGTTTTGCACCTGCCCTTCTGTCCTGCCTTTAACGCTCTGGAGACCCCAGGACCACAGGGAGGCTGGAGACTTTTGCCTTTGAACACCCAAGAGGGTGTGAGTTTGTTGGGTGGAGAGGGCTGCGGGGGGATCTATCCCTCTGGGGGAAATGTCTGAACTGGAGCAGTAGAAGGGGGCAGGAAATGAATAAAGGGAGGAGTGAGTGGGGAATGCAGCAAGGAGTAAGGCAGGTGAGCCAACTGGAAAGCAGTGTGAGAGGCTGACCCTCTGGGAGTGAGTGTTCTCTGTCTCCTCCCAGGATGCTCAATGCTCCTAACAGCATGTTGTGAGCCAGGGAAGTTTGTGTAAGGTGCTCCCTGCAGTGGGAAACCCTCCCAGTGCCTTTGGCTGCCTTTCCGAGGCCGTGGGTTCTGGGATGGGGTCAGGGAAAGCAGCGCCGAAGCTGCCCCTTAACTCCTGGTAGTAGGATCTGTTTTCTTCCAATAGGAAATAGAAGGGATCACATCCTGCCAAAAGTGGATGGTGAGTGTTGTGGGGGACAGAGAGCTGGGAGTTGGAGGGTATTAGAGGGTGCAGTGTTGTGGGGGACAGAGAGCTGGGAGTTGGAGGGTGTAGGAGGGTGCAGTGTTGTGGGGGACAGAGAGCTGGGAGTTGGAGGGTGTTAGAGGGTGCAGTGTTGTGGGGGACAGAGAGCTTGGAGTTGGAGGGTGTTAGAGGGTGAGTGTTGTGGGGGACAGAGAGCTGGGAGTTGGAGGGTGTTAGAGGGTGAGTGTTGTGGGGGACAGAGAGCTGGGAGTTGGAGGGTGTTAGAGGGTGCAGTGTTGGAGGGGACAGGGAGCTTGGAGCTGGAGGGTATTAGAGGGTGCAGTGTTGGAGGGGACAGGGAGCTTGGAGCTGGAGGGTGTTAGAGGGTGAGTGTTGTGGGGGACAGAGAGCTGGGAGCTGGAGGGTGTTAGAGGGTGCAGTGTTGGAGGGGACAGGGAGCTTGGAGCTGGAGGGTATTAGAGGGTGCAGTGTTGGAGGGGACAGGGAGCTTGGAGCTGGAGGGTGTTAGAGGGTGAGTGTTGTGGGGGACAGAGAGCTGGGAGTTGGAGGGTGTTAGAGGGTGAGTGTTGTGGGGGACAGAGAGCTGGGAGTTGGAGGGTGTTAGAGGGTTCAGTGTTGGAGGGGACAGGGAGCTGGGAGTTGGAGGGTGTTAGAGGGTGCACTGAAATGTGCGTAGGAAGAGGTTAAACAAGACGGAAGAGGTTGGAGGCAGAATCTTTTCCAGTGTCTCACAGCAGAGTGTTAAGAGGGCACCCACTTCTGGGTGGGGAATGGCAAAGCTGCGAAGCCACGCTGGTGGTTTGTGTGCAACTCAGAGAACTGTGGTCCACTCCCAAGTATAGACCTTGGCTCGCTTCATCGATCCACACGCACATGTATGTGTGCCTGTAGGAACATGGTAAACATTTCCTTACTGTGGGCTCATTGGGTAATAGGCATGATTCTTTATTAAGTATTTTTTTTATTGGAAAGTCAGATTTACAGAGAGAAGGAGAGACAGAAAGATCTGTCTGCTGGCTCACTCTCCAAGCGATCACAATGGCTGGAGCTGAGCTGATCCGAAGCCGAAAGCCAGGAGCCAGGAGCTTCTTCCAGATCTCCCATGCAGGTGCAGGGTTCCAAGGCTTTGGGTTGTCCTTGATTGCTTTGCTAGGCCACAAACAGGGAGCTGGATGGGAAGTGAAGCAGGCAGGACATGAACCAGTGCCCATCCTGGAGCATGCAAGGTGAGGATTTTAGCCACTAGGTCTACCACGCAGGGTGTACAGACATGGCTCTGAGCACTGGCTAGATGGCAGTGTATCCTGCCCTGTCACTCTCAGAAGATTCTGAAGGTTACCTTAAAGGCTCCTGGGAGAAGTAGAGAAGCCCAACATCCAGACCTTGGTTAGTTCTTCATGAGCAGTGAAGACGCAGACACAATTTCATGACATTCAGGGTTACTCCTGTGTGCCAAGCAGCTCGCATTCATGACCTCATCTAATTCGCACAAGAAACCCTGTCGACCTTTGGAAATGGGCCTTGAATAACCTAGACTTTTCACCTCTAGAGCCCCATGTTAGATTTTGCATGATTCCTGACGTGTCCCAGACATGACCACTGGCCCCTTTTCTTCCACTTGCAGGAACCTCATTTCAGAATGTCTGTCTCTGCCCCAGCACTGTGTTCGCTCTCACTGATTTGTCTCTATTTCTGTTCTGTTGGGCTTCTTCTTGGGGTTCAAGCACCCTTGGCTGGAATGCTTTTCGTTTGACAGCTGATGGAGCTGGAGGATGTCTGTTCCATTGATACTGTGAAGGTAACATCCCTGGGGCCTTGTAATAAAAGGGAAGATTTCACCTTTCTCTAAGCGGAGCCTTCCAGAAAAGGAGGACACTGGCCCAGGTCTCCAAGGATGTTCAGGACGATGTGCTCTGCAGTGCCTGGCCAGGATTTGGTACAGAGTGGCTCTGCCAGCACTGGCAGACATGGTGAGGGGGATCCCACAGCTGCCCAGGGCTGCCCAGGGCTGCCCAAAGCTATAGGGGATTGCTTAGGAGGCTTGGTTTCCAAGATTCCAAAGGCAGGAAGAAGCATGAGATGCCAGGGGAATAAAAAGGGTTTCAGAGATGGGGAACTCTGGCTGCCATCATGGTAACCAGGGCAGCGAGTGTAGCCCCCAGGTGCTGAGGCTGCTTGGAGCGCCCCGAGGCAGGAGGAGGCCTCAGCTCAGCCCTGGGTTGTTGGTGATGGACTTGGGAGTCCCAGGGCCCAGAGCATCAGTGCTGCTGTGCCGGCATTAGTCTGTCTCCTGCCGCTGGAGCTGGCCAGCCTGCTCATTTGGATGGCCCTGGGAACATAGTCATTAATGAACTGCGGCAGAGCTGAGATCTCAATGGGGCCATCTTCATCTTCGTATCACTCCCTGTAAGGTCAGAAGGGATCTGTGCTCCATGTGATGATTAGCCACGTGGTACAGACCCCGCCTGGGAACCATCACAGCACCAGAGGGGCTGATCTGTCCTGCAGAGGTCCCAAGAGCAGCAGGAGGACTTCCTATAGGAGGAAGCTTGACTTTTGGGTCCAGTGGTGTCTGTCCCTCTAGCCCAGAATTCTGTTCAGGTTGTCTTCATGTTCATGGTGGAAGGGAATTTGGAATCTTCCTCACTGTGTCTCTATGCCTTCCATTCCCCCACTCCAGGGCTGAGTTGACACTCATGTGGTCGGCTAGCCCTGTCTGTGAAGGAGAGGGTCCAGTTCCCTCAGCGAGGGCAGTGACAAGTCCCTAGGAGCCTGCAGCCCAAGGAGGGGGCAAAGGTGTGGAAACTAGAGATGGGAAGGATTGTGAGGAAAGAGAGGATGCAGCTTTGTGTTCGCAGTGAGACCCGATTCCAAGTCACCATTGGATAGTCACTGGCTGCTTTCTCACTCTGGGGGGCAGGCCCCTAGGGGATGTCTCAGGAGCATCTCAGTCTCCATGGAAACCCTGCAGTGGGCCAACATGTTTGACACAACCTTACAGGAGTACAGGTCGTTGGTAGCAAGGGGGGTGTGAGTCATACACACTGCCTTAGCTACACAATTATAATTTATATCATGTTCCTTCTCTCTCCATATACAATTATGGACATATAGTCATATGTCTATATACATATGTACATTACACACACATGTATGTGTCTATATGCATATGGAAATCCATCTACTAGTGTTCTGCCACAGCTGGGTCTGGATCATGTGGAAGCCAGAAGCCAGGAATGCCGTATAGGTGCCTAACATGAGTGGCTGGAGCCCAGATATTCAGGTTGTCGTTGGCTGCCTGAAAATGTACAACAGAAAGTTGGTTCACGAGTGGAGGTGGGGCTCTATCCCTGAAATGTGGTACAGGCTCCCCAGGCTGCAGCTTATCTTGCTGGGCCACAGTGTGCACGACCCAGCATCAGTGCCTGCCCCAGTGTTTTCCTTCGGTCAGTATTCTGAGCCCAGTGGCTATTGTTCTGATGATCAAGGCTCTTACACTCAACATAGCCACTAGCCTGGTTAGGCATGGCCAGTCTCTTATACTCAACTCAGCCCCTATCACTCAACTTAGCCACTATTCAACAAAGGGGGTATGTGGTTTCCTTGCCCTGTTCTTTGGCATGGGCTAGCAGGAACTGAGTTTGTACCTCTCACCCTTTGGTCCTTTCTCTTCCCTGATAACATATTCTAGTAAGTCAGGATCCTTCCAGCCAATCTCATTTTATTTATCTACTTATTTATTTGATATCAGAAAGATGGTTTCTGGCACAAAGTATGTGGAGTTAGGCTACACTTCACAGGTTTAGGGCCCTTTGTCTCCTGTGACTGCCTTCATGTCCAATACCACATGAATCTGGGAGTTCCCAGGTCCACGCTCACTTCTCATATTCCTTCAGGTTTGGTTATCCACTAGAATGACCAACAGAACTCACCAGCAGTGTATGGTTCTGACAACCATTTTACAGTAACACAAGGACACAAATGAGACCCAACCATAGTAGACACTCAGAGTAGCATGAGTTGGAGTGACAGAGAATTCATTGATGGAGGCAGAATGTCATCACTCAGGGACAGTCATCTGGGACTCAGTTCAGAGTTGTCATGGACACTTTAATCTGAAGGCATTGTTGATGAATTTTTGGTCATGTGACTATTCAATTCCTTCCATCATAGTAGGTTCTGCCAGCCTGTAGCCTGAGTTAGCACATTAGCTTATTGCAGGTGTATTCTGGAACATATCAGGAAAAACTGAGGCATTCCATTACTTGGGAAATTCCAAGGAGTGACGTGGGTTTCTAGGAATTAGGGACAAAAGTCAGAAAAATTGTGTTTTTTAAGATTTATTTTTGGGTGTCTCTCTCTCTCCCTCCTCTTTCGAGAGGCACCCCCCCCACCAGGTGAATTCCAAACACCGCCCGCCTGAATGGCTGCCTTAGTGTGTTGGCAATGCCTGCGTCACCGTGTACCCTGAGTCAAGCAGAGGTACTAGGGTTGAAAAGACAGCACGCCCTGGGTCATTCTTGTAAAGAGAATGCCGTTTATTGAAACTTCAGCCTGCCTGTTTATACTCTGCCTAGTTCCTCCCAGTATTTTTCCAATGCTCAAGCAGCTCCTAAGATCCCCTGGGGGCATCTTGACAAAGCAGGGAAGCAGGAACTTGTGGTTAAGCCAGGGGCTAAATGTCTCAGGCCAAGATTGCCCATCCTGTTATCCCTTGAGAAACAAGCTGAGCTGTGGAGTTAACCCTTGGGAGACCAGGCCCTGCACTGGTGCCAAGCTCCCAGCCACATTCTGGTCTCTCCTTGGAGGAAGAGGGGTGAGACTCCTGGTTGGGGAGCAGAGGCAGTGGGTGAGAGGGTGGTCTGTAATCTGATGAGGTGGCCCTCCTAATTCCAGAGTCCCAGGGGACATTTATCCCAGTTGCCCTGCCACCAGTGTCGCTGTGTAGGCCAGGGCTCTGGAGCTGTCCTGGATCTGGCGGGACTCGAGGGAACCTAGGGGGCTCGGGCTGCCCTGGTAGAATGCAGGCATGTCTCTGTGGTCCCAGGAAGGAGACACCCAAGGCCTGCTCATGGGTTCCCTCTCTGATCTCTGGCAGCCCTGGAGTCTCCAGGGAGCGTGCTTGACTGAGCTGCTGATGTGTGGTTGTCGGAGTCCTCTCAGGACAGAATCGCCTGGCTGAGAGGGCTATGAAGAGGGGCTCCAGCCACCCTTTGCTGCTCCTCCCCACCAGGGAATGCCCCGTGCAGGGCTTCTGACGTCTGCCTGTTGAGTGCGTGTGGCTCTTCTCTCTCAGAGCTGCTGTGCCCTTTGTCCGCGACCCGCTGTGCTCCCACACTGGCTGTGTCCAGGCCCCACCTCAGCCAGTTGCCTGTGCAGCATCAGTGGGTGAGGCAGGCACTGGACTTCTCCATGTGGCCATCTTGAATCTCCAGGGATGCTTTTTCATGAAGTGTGTTTTCGATGGAACTTTTAATGACCGCTGTGACGAGTTGTGGGAAAATGGAAACTTTAAGCCAACATGCATTGATTTTTGGTTCTGAATGTACCTGCAGAATTTCTGTTTCCAAGTAAGGTCACTATCAGAGGTGTCCTGGGCATTAGACCGCCCTGACTCCAGGGGCTGTGCGCTGTCGGGACTCACACAGACCCAGAGCTCTGCCAGTCAGCCTGGAGGCTGTGACTGCAGGGCCCTCACGGGCCAGGGCAGCATATTCGTCTATGTGAAGTTAGAAGTCATAACAGACTGGCTGTAGGTGGGAAGTGGATTGAAAAGGAGCCTGCAAAGGAGTAAGCAGAATGTTCAGGAAGCTTACCTGATTGTTCAAGTACTGTTTGGCATGCTTTAAAGAGAAGGAATGTGAAGAGTGGACTATTGAATTCTGGTTTCGTTGTATCCCAGGAGTGCTATGGAGATAAACAATCGGTTGATACCTGAGATCACATCCAAGTGGTTTATCTAGTTAGTGGCAGCTTTTTGTAGTGAATTTCCATGCTGTACCAGAAGATGGCAGCATTGGCCAACAGCAGGATGCTCGTTCGTGATTCCAGCAACTCCTCCCTTGCTTTGATTCCTATTGAATTCAAGCCTGGGCTTCTGCTTTCCACCGGTCTTCTCCAACCCCTCCACCTCCATCCTGTCTTCCTTCAACATCAGCTTCTTCCAGTCTGAGTTGTGGAATGGGCTGGGAGAAATGGGGCAATCATAGATGTAGTTCATCCGGGTCTTTCTCTCTGTCCTTTTTATCTATAGACTAAGAATAGGATCGCCTTAAATACTACATAGATCATATCAGATGGTTTCCTGAAAAAAACCTCTAGGAGGTAAGATGTGAGTTGTGGAGAACTTAGAGTTAGTTTCAATCTTTCAGAAAAGCTATGATTTGATAAATTGTCAACGGCTTTTGTACGGGTTATTTTGGATTCTGTAATAAATTTGATTGTCTCATGCTGAGCAAAGGCTCGTGTCCTGAGTCTCAAAAATCTTTCCATAAGTAGGAAAATATTATTTCTGAATATATTCAGCCAGCCAATTAAATGCCTTAAAAAATTTGATTCCTGGTCAACACGAAAGAAAGCAGGGGTGGTGAAAGTGTTGGACTCAGTCTCTGGATGGGACACAAAGGTTGTCCTTCACCTTGTCCAGGGTGATTCTGACCAGGACAGTGGGGTCAGCTGGGAGAGTTGGCTTGGGGTTGAGCAGACCATTACTTTGTGACCCTGGTAGGAAATCCGCACTATCTGGGCTTCATGTTCCTTGTTTTATTGGGTTGCTGATGGTTAAATGAAATAACATGTACATAGAAATTAGCCTGGCACCTGGCACATAGCTGGTGTTCCAAGGGCTTTCCTTGGATGACCTGAGCTTTGGGCGATGGTACAGTGAGTTTCAGAGGCCTGCTCTGGGCCTCAGGTCACGGCCACAGGGAGACTCCGGAGAGTGGACAGGAGAGCATTGTGGTCTCTGATCTGGGGCATCTACGTTGCTACTTTACTTTTTAGAGATTCCATGGCAATTTAACACATTCAAAAGTGTCACTTCCTCTGGAGCAGGTGATAAGTAACAGACGCCAAGCTCCATGCTGCTCTTGTCACGTATCTCACAGTGTGTGGCAGTCCACACTGTCAACACGGCAGATGGAATGCGACAGGAGGGAAAGCCAGGGCGGGCCTGTGTCTGTGAGTTGCACTCCCCATGGCATGGGCCTGCATGAGCCTGCATGAGCCTGCATGAGCCTGCATGAGTCTGCATGGGCCTGCATGAGCCTGCATGGGGCTGCATGGGGCTGCATGAGCCTGCATGGGGCTGCATGAGCCTGCATGAGCCTGCATGGGGCTGCATGGGGCTGCATGGGGCCTGCATGGGGCTGCATGGGGCTGCATGAGCCTGCATGGGGCTGCATGGGGCTGCATGAGCCTGCATGAGCCTGCATGGGGCTGCATGGGGCTGCATGGGGCTGTATGGGGCTGCATGGGGCTGCATGAGCCTGCATGGGGCTACATGAGCCTGCATGAGGCTGCATGAGCCTGCATGGGGCTGCATGAGCCTGCATGAGCCTGCATGGGGCTGCATGAGCCTGCATGGGGCTGCATGGGGCTGCATGAGCCTGCATGAGCCTGCATGGGGCTACATGAGCCTGCATGGGGCTACATGAGCCTGCATGGGGCTGCATGAGCCTGCATGGGGCTGCATGAGCCTGCATGAGCCTGCATGGGGCTGCATGAGCCTGCATGGGCCTGCATGGGGCTGCATGAGCCTGCATGGGCCTGCATGGGGCTGCATGAGCCTGCATGGGCCTGCATGGGGCTACATGAGCCTGCACGGGGCTGCGTGGGGCTGCATGAGCCTGCATGGGACTGCATGAGCCTGCATGGGGCTGCATGAGCCTGCATGAGCCTGCATGGGGCTGAGTGGGGCTGCGTGGGGCTGCATGAGGCTGCGTTTCGCTTTCTGTCTCCTTCACCCTTGTTGCCACAGTGTTGTCACAGAGGAAGCGGGATGGCAATTTCTTGCCACTCTTTGCCTTCTTGTATTCAAGGACATGTCCTTATCCCGCCCTCAGCTCGATAGTCTGATAAGATATGCAGAGCAGCACGAGTGAGTGTGCAAATTGCTGGTGGCGTGGATTTCTCTGTAGCTTTCACGGTGTGCCCGCTCCACCTGCCTCCCAGGTGTGGGCATCATGAGCAGGTGGAGCTCACAAAGGTGCTGAAGGCTCATCTTGTCAACCAGCCTCTGGGCTCTTGAATGTTTTTCAGCTGTCTTAGTTAAAAGCAATAATACTATCAATCGCTGTAGAAACCCTCAAAATAGAGTGGCTTAAAATAACATTTGGTTGGTGCTCCCTTGTATCAGAGAGCTAGGAGTTTGAGAGTGATCTTCCTCGAGGGCTTATGTGGCACTGTAGTTGGAAGCTGGCAGAGCCCATTGGCTTCCCATGACATTGTTGAGGCAGGAGAATCTGTGTTGAGGTGTCTCATGTCTGTTGGCAGGAGGCCTCCTCTCCTTACCATGTGGCCTCTCTGTAGACTACTTGAGTGACCTCATGACATGGCAGCTGGTTTGCCCCAGAATGAGTGATGGGGCCAGAGAGAGATGGGGTGGGCAAGGGAGTTGAAAATAATGCCTATGACGAGGAGAATCAAGATGGCAGAATAGGGTAAGGACATGTTTATACAGACGGAAAAACGTTTAATCAGGATGAAGCAGAGAGGACATATTTCAGGTTGTAGGAAAGGACAGAACAACAGCAGAGGGGTACCTGGAGACTGACTGACACAGGAAAGCAGCAGACACAACGGTGTGGTGTTGCAGAGACTGATACTCCAGCACGGCAATCTGAACTCCACCAGCAGCTGGAACTCCACCAGCAACCAGGTGGGAAGGGACTTTCACTGGGAGATTGGATGGTGAACCCAGACAAAGAATTGTCCGTTCTGCTGGTCCGTTTGATTTGACCAGGAGCAGAGACAGAGCAGCAGATCCCAGACGGGCACTGCGAGAACAGATTGGATTTCACAGCACAGTCAGCCTCCTAGAGCTGAATTGGGCGCCATTTTGCGTAAAGAGGAAAGGGCAAGGGAAGGGACTGAGCATGCGCTGAGCTGGGAATGAACTCATTTCTGTCTGGGTGAACTGCAACGACGTGGCATTCTACGGGTTCCACCAGGGCAGGTCTGGATAGCCCTCGGATCTGATGGCCAGCAAATCAAGAACCTTAGTGGTTGTATATCAGGCGCCATTTTGGGCACTGTGGCAATAGCTTTGGGACTGCAGGTGACAATAGTGAACTGCACATGTGCTGATCTCGCGAGAACTTGCTGAGGTCCGTGATTGCACTGGTCCCGCAGGAAAATAATACTGACTGTGGCATCATACTGGTCAAAATAGGTCCGTGTGTCACCCAGACCTAACGTCCAACAGGTTCTGACAAGATCAGCACCACCAACAACCTAATTATATAGGACACCTGGTGTCTCTCTAATCCTGGGACCTGCTCCAACCAGAAGTGGGAGAAAGGTGGCAGAGACAACGGTGAAGCCTCAGCACGTTATCACAGGAGGTGGAGAGTGGTGAGCCAGGAGCTGGGGCTGTGGAGACCATGGTGGAAATCTGACATAAGAACCCAGACCTGGAACTCGCTGGAGGTCGTGGCAGAATTGGCTGCAAGCAAAAAGGTGTGTACCAACCGCAATAAGTAAAATCGCATTGTAGACCTGTGTATGACACAGCTTAGAAACCTACCCCAAGGAGAAGACTCTGCCAACCAGAAGTACAATGATCAAGAGCAAAAGAAGAGACAAAGGCACAATGAATATTACCGAAAACTCCCCTGCAAGGGAGCAAAACCCTATGCCAACCTCAGAGTTCACTGAGGAAGACATCGAGAAAATGGGGGACACAAAATTCATAAAACTCATTTTAAAGCTTCTGATCAACAATGAGAAGCTCATGCAAGAGTTCAAAGAATTTAAGGAAGCAATAAAGCAAATCAAGGCTGGTATATCAGAAATCAAGAACACAGTGGAGCAAATTAAAAGTACAGTGGAGAGTCTCCAAAACAGAATGAAGCAAGCAGAAGAAAGAATCTCAGAATTGGAAGGTATTTCCTGTCACCAGGGGGAAGCAAACAAAAAGCTGGAAGCAGAACTGGATCAGGCCAAAAAAATATTCAAGAATTGAAAGACACTATTAAGAGGCCCAATATAAGAGTAATGGGAGTCCCAGAAGGTGCAGAGAGAAAAGCTGAGTTTGCAAATGTATTTAATGAAATAATAAAGGGAAATTTCCCTAATCTAGAGGAAGAATTGGGAAACAAGATCCAGGAAGGGCACAGAACTCCCAACAGGTTTGACCAAAAGCGATCTTCACCACGACATATGATCATCAAGCTCTCTTCAGTTGAACATAAGGAAAAGATCCTTAAATGTGCACGTGAAAAAAATCAGTTGACATATAGAGGCAAGCCAATTAACCTTACAGGAGATCTCTCACAGGAAACTCTACAGGCAAGAAGAGAACGGAGTGACATATTCCAGATTCTAAAAGAAAAAAATTTTCTGCCCAGGATAACATATCCAGCAAAGCTTTCTTTTGTCTTTGAAAATGAAATAAAATTCTTCCACAGTAAAGAAAAGCTAAAGGAATTTGCCTCTTCCAAACCTGCCCTACAAATGATACTTCAAGATGTTCTCTTGGCAGAGAAGAGGAATAGCACTTACCAAAACCAAAGGCAAACAGGAAGAACATCCCAGTAAAATGACAACAGAAGACTAAACCAATGAACAACCCATTCCTAGAAGGACAGGACCGAAGTATCAGCCATACATATTAACCCTGAATGTAAATGGCTTAAGCTCAATCAAACATCATAGATTAGTAGACTGGATTAAAAAACAAAACCCATCTATTTATTGTCTAGAAGAGACACACTTCACCAACAAAAATCAGTGGAAACTATATTGCGTGGGTTTTGATGTTTTCCGTTAGTTTCATCTCTTCAAAACACTTTCTTCTGATTAAATCATTCAATGACTCATAGATCATACAGTAGCATCATTTTCTTCAAGAAAGTTCTTGATTTTCATTTCTTCAGGTACATTTAGTAGCATGTTATTTAACTTCATGGTGTTGTTAATTTCTTTTTCTCCCTGATGTTGATTTTATTGTGTGGCTCTTCATTTAAGGGGATGTATAGTAGCTGTGTAATGGAGACTGTCATATCTAGTAACATGTTATTTAACTTCATGGCATTGTAAAGTTCTATTTTTCTTTCTAGTGTTGATTTTGTACGTTATAGCACGTTCAAGGCGAGGACTTTAGCTGCTAGACCACATTGCCGGGCCCTCAATGTCCTTTTTTTTTTGTTTTTTTGTTTTTTTTAAACAAGTGGGTTGGGGCACAGGGTTTAAGGAACAATTCTTTTGAAATATAACTGGATGACTTTTTTTAAGATTTTATTTTTATTACAAAGTCAGATATACAGAGAGGAGGAGAGACAGAGAGGAAGATCTTCCGTCCGATGATTCACTCCCCAAGTGAGCCGCAACGGGCCGATGCGCGCCGATCCGAAGCCGGGAACCAGGAACCCCTTCCGGGTCTCCCAGGCAGGCGCAGTGTCCCAAAGCATTGGGCCGTCCTCGACTGCTTTCCCAGGCCACAAGCAGGGAGCTGGATGGGAAGTGGCGCCGCCAGGACTAGAACCGGCGCCCATATGGGATCCTGGGGCTTTGAACGCGAGGACTTTAGCCGCTAGGCCACGCCGCCGGGCCCCTCAATGTCCTTTTCATTTGTATGTCCCTGGTGGCTAGGGAACCTAAGCATGTTTTCATACGTCTATTATGCATTTGAATGGTTTTTTTTTTTGGAAAATGTCTGTTCATTTCCTTTGCCCATTTGTTCACAGCATTGGTTTGTTTTTATTGCCCCAGGGTTTTTGAAGCCCATGGACTTATTGTTAAATACCTAAAGGCTGTGGTTCCCTTTGGACTCAAAAGCAGACCTTGAGTCTGCATGTTATTTCAACAAATACTTATTTACCACCCACTGTTTACCGGGATTCTCAACATTGAAATATACCAGTTGGGCCTGCCACAGTAGCCTAGTGGCTAAAGTCCTTGCATTACATGTGCCAGAATCCCTTATGGGCACTGGTTTGTGTCCTGGCTGCCCCACTTCTCATCCAGCTACCTGCTTGTGGCCTGGGAAAGCCAAAAGCCTTGGGACCCTGCACTTACTTGGGAAACTTGGAAGAAGCTCCTGGTCCTTGGCTTTGAATCGGCTCAGCTCCGGCCGTTGTGGCCACTCAGGAGATGAATCAGTGGATGGAGGATCTTCCTCTCTATCTCTCCTTCTCTCTGTAAATCCGACTTTCCAGTAAAAACAAATAAATGTGAAAAAAAGTAACCGCTGTAAACAAAGCAAAGCAAAGCAAAACAAAACAAAACAAAAACACCGTCTTTTTTTTTCCCCACTAGGAATGTTAAAATAGCAAAAACAGTTAACACTCTGAGGGACCGGAGTAGTAATGTTTTCTAGAGTACGTGAGAAATGAATCGTCCAACTAAGGTTTGGATGTAATTCAGCCAGTTGCAAATTAACAATGCGATTGTGCTTGATTCAAGAGTGTCCTGGGTCCCTTTTTCTTTTGGACATCCTCTGCTTTTGTAACAGTTGCCTAGCAACCGGAGCTTAGCTCAGTTCACACCAGGAGTGTTTGAGCACAGTTGCTCAATAGCATTAAAATTCACTGGGCTTCCCAAGCAGCAGAAAAGCCTGCTAGACACTGAGCTGTGATGGCCTGCCAGGCGTGGTGAACAGGCCTTGAGGTGGGAAGACCCTGGGAGGACTGGCATTAGCTGAGCTCAGTGAAGGGGGTATGCGTTTGTGCTGGTTCCTCTGCTGATGGGCTGTGCCCGCTAAGCGTGTTAAGATTCACATCTAAGAAGGAATGATGTCCTAAAGTGTTCATGATGCTGAAGCCTCAGCTGTGCTTGTGCCAAAAACAGACTGCTATAGACACAGAAAGAGCAGGGTGAGATGCCCTCGCAATGGTCAGCTCATGATTAGTAGCTACACATCCTATAGGATTCTGGCCTCTAGATGAAGCAGGCTGCAATTCCAGAACTACACTGGAAAAACCAGGGAAAATGGTTCTTAAAACATAGGCTTTGAAATGATTTCAATCCAATAAATATCTATTGAGCGTGTGCCAAACACAGGCAAGACTGTGGAGTAAGGGCTGTCGAAGTGGAAGAAAAAAAAAACAGCAGTGTTTGTCACGTGCCAGTCACTCTTTCATTCAATAAAGATGACGCATCCAAGTTGCCAGGTCCTCTGTGAGGCTTGGGAATACAGATGACCAGGAATCAAATGCAGCCCCATTCTTCCCGGAGTCACACAGGGCTTCCAGTCCAGCCTGGAAACAGGCACTATACTGAACCTGTGCGACTGGGCCTGTTTCCTGTAACTCTTTTTCCTTTTTTGAAATATTTGCTGCCTCCTCCTTCCCCCTCTCCAGGTAGCTTCCTCTCACAGTCAACTCAGTGTATGAGCGTGCCCTTCTGGAAAACTCTGATCTTCGCCATTTGCTTAGCTCTCTTCTCTCTGGTCATTTCTTTTTTCCCTTTTATTTCTGGTCACCTTTTTCTTCCAGACTCTCAGCAGATTAAAAAAAATTCCGTATTAGGGTCTGGCATTGTAGTATAATGGATAAAACCACCACCTATACTGCTGGCTTTGGATCCACTTCTGATCCATACTGATGGTCTTGAAGAAGTGGAAGAAGATAGCCCAGGTGGTTTTCTGCTGTTTAAGTACCTTTTATTTCTCTGCAGTGGATAGCTATCTGTCCATGGTCTTCAAGAGTGTTGACTTGTTTCTCCGGGAACATGCTTTTCATAGCTGCTTCCAAGGCTTTGTCCAGGGCTTTCAACCTGTGGGATATTGAGGTGTTGCTACCATTGATTTTTCCATCTTTTGCATATAGAACCGAGTTTCTTTGTCTGTTGAGAAATTTTGGACTGTTTTCAGGATGATTCGAACTCTGTGTTGTGAAGCTGAGTCCAACAGCAATCCCTTGCAGAGATACCAATCCTTGGCAGAGATGGACTTTTTTTTAAAAGGCAATCAGCTCAATTAGATTCAGGCTATTCTCTGTTGCTGTGAATAGTCTCCTAATGTCAGTTCAAGTTTTAAAGCCCTTGCTTGTTTGGGGTTTTTGTGTGTGAGAATTTCAGTGGGACAGCTAGAGGTGGAATCCTATGCCAGTTCATCCCCGTGTACAGAACTTGGGATTCCCGTCGCCAGCTCTTACCATCTGGGCATTTGTCCCACATCTTCTCATCACAACTTTTGTTTTTTTTCTGGCCAGAGTTGATGTCTGAGTCATGTAGATCCATGCAGCTGGAATCGTGGAAATGTGGCAAGAAAATATATATGGAGAGACTGCAAGAGGGATTTCTTCCCCCCTTCTTTGGATAACAAGGATTTCCTTTCTCAGGTCTTCTGGGCGATGATTCTGCCCTTGGCAATGGCTAGCCATGCTTCTGCCATCGTAGCAGCAAGCCCTGCAGTGGGGGCTGCCGCTGGTGAAACCTGGAAACACAACAAAGGAGCGTAAGAATGAACTGCACCTCTTCCCGCTGTGGGAGCTTCCTGTCCAGGTCCTTATCTGTAAGAGCTGGTTCGTCCTGGAGTTGTGGTGCACACTAACCATACAGTTTTCCATCAGGATTGCTGTTGTGTCAAAGCTGGAGGCAAAGAGGAAATGTTCCCCATGAAAGTCACCCCGTGACGTTGAGCTGTTACTCAGGCTTTGCCTTTGGTCGGCCCCCTGAACTGTCTACCATCATTTACTTTGAGCATCCTCAGGTAGTTTCCTGTGTGATTCCCCTGGGGGTTTTAGTTGCAGTCAGTGCAGGAGATGGGCTGTGTTCAGCTTCTCCCATCTCAGCTGGCGCTGGAAGGCTTCAGTTGCCTTTTCCTTCTGAGACAGGAAGCTCCAGGAAGTGGGCACTGTGCCTTTTCACCTCAGTGTCCTTCTCGTGAGGTGAGCCAGGGAGCTCCTTATCAGAGCATGTGAACAGGGACCTCAGCCTGCTGGGATCAGTTCATTTTCCAAGTGGAGCTCACAGAATACCTGCCCATCACTCCCCCATGCAAGTGCAGATGAGTCACACAAGATGGCATGATTTTTCAGACATTAAGAAAAATACTATTTATGAGAGAGAGAGAGGGGCAGAGAGAGAGAGAGAGAGAGATCTCCCATCTGCTGGCAAACACATGCAATAGCCCCATTTTGATTGCTCTAACCATGACCTGGAAACATGCACATTTAAGACTTTCCATCTGGGTGCAGGAAATGGAGCCGTTATCAGCACAGCTTCCCAGTGTCTACACAGGCAGGAAGTTGGAGTCAAGAGCAGAGCTGGGAATCCAGTGCAGGCACTGGTAGTGGGATATGGGCATCTTAATTGCTGTACTCCTTTCTCTAATCCGTTCTGGAGGAGAAAATTTTAAGCGTCCATCCACAGTATTTGCTAAAGCAGATATTCCAGACATTCATTTAGGACTAAAACATATTTACTGTTCTACAGATTGTGAAATTATAAGAATGACTAGAGGAAGTGGTGTATTTTCAAAACTTTGACTTTGGTGAATGTGGCTAAGGGAACTGACTTTCAGACCAGAGATCTCACAGGCCAAGCTGGCTGATTGAAACTCAGCGCCCCTGCACCTGGGCTGGTCCCACGTCAGTGGAGCCTGATGCCGGCTCTCTCAGATCCCATTGGCTCTTTGCTACAGGGCACATCACAGGCAGTGTACATCGGATGTGGGGCTGCTAGAGCAAAGGACTATGGACCACATGGCTGCAGTGGAAGAAATTTATTTTCTTCAGAAACTGGAAGTCTGAAATCAACATACCAGTAAGAGAGGGTGGCTCTGAGGACGCTCCTACCTGCATGTTGCCTCCTCTCTCCCCATCTTGACATGGCCTTCCCTTTTGCATGGCCGTATCAAAGTTTCTTCTTAATTTAACACTTATTTGTTTGAAAGGAAGTGTGTGTGTGTGTGTGTGTGTGTGTGTGTATCCATTTCAATCCCTAATAATAACAACTTTTAAAAAGTAAACAGGAGCTATTGTTATGGCATAGCAGGCTAAGCTTCTGCCTCTGGCATCAGCATCCCTAAGGGCACCAGTTCTACTCCTGGCTGCTCCACTTCTGATTCAGCTCCTTGCTTATGAACTGGCAAAGCAATAGAGGACGGCTCAAGTGCCTGGGTCTTGCACCCACAAGAGTCAGAAGAAGCTCCTGGTGGTACCTGGCTTCAGATCAGCTCTGCCCAACCATTGCGGCCATTGAGGGAATGAACCAGCAGATGGAAAATCTCTGTCTTTCCTTCTCTTTGTAGCTCTGTCTTTCAAATAAAAAAGAAAAAAAGAAAAAAAAACTTCTAAAACATAAAGATCAGCAAATAACAGATGTGTATCAATGACAGTGTTAGTGAATAGGAAAGGAAAGTGCCATAAAGTGCACAAATAGAGATTGAAAAAAGTAATTTTATCTTGCAGAAGCCTTTTGTTGTGGTGCCTACTCCATAGCTATCTATAACCTATACATTTTTGTTTAATGCAATGTTTTCCAAGATTTAACCTTTCCTGAACCATCTGTAAGGTTTTGCCATATTGTTAGAAAATCTATGCTATTATTTAATGAGTATTTTTTGAGTGAGTTTCCTTCTTTACAGCATGAAATTTGAACAAAAATCATGTCTCTATCATGACCAGAAAATTAGTATCACCTGCCATGTCTAGATGATGACAAAATTCTTAAACGTAGAGCAGATAAAACAGTTTGAAATGATTTCTTGCTGGCCAGGTACTGAGCCTGAAATACAGAGGGCCTGCACGAAGTTCATGGGAAGGTGGGATTAAAAGAAAAGTTGATTTGCTTGTAAGAACTGAAATGGATGCGCAGCTTCTTCCTAATAGTCACTTTCCCTGAGCTTCCTTCTGATGCGTTCCCTGCTCGTTAACAGGCATGCCCCTGGGGAAACACCAGTTGCATAGATGAGTGGATGAATGGACGAAGGAGTGAATGTTTAAAAACAGTGTTTCAGCCTTTTTTACATTCAGCGGAGACTCACTGGGCCTCTACTCTATGACAGGCAGAAGACCCTGTGTGAGTGGCAGTGGTAGTGACAGAGGAGGTCCAGGCGCTCAGGACACTGCTGTCTAGTGACTCAGTGGGAGGGAGTGGACCCAACCCTTCCAGGAGAAGGACTTGGTGGGGCAAAAACTGAGCTAAGAGTCGCCTTTGGAAAGACCCGAAGTGGCCAGGCCCTTTGGGACCAAGGGCTGCTGTGGGTTGTCTCAGCTGCCTCTCCTATCTCCCCTTCAGCTTGGCCCTTGTGGGACAGGCGGTGTGTGCTGCGTGCTGTGATGCTTCGATGCCCCTCTGGCTGTGGCAACCACCCGTTCCCAACATCTTAGTGTGGAGGGAGAGCCCTACCTATTCCCAGCTAGTGGGCTGTGTGTGTGCTTTTAGAATAAATCCCCCTGCACCAGAGGCAATAGATCATGGGCCCCATCATTTATGGCCTATAAATTACAGGGTGCCTGGGAACTCTGGCCTCTGTGCCTGGCTGCTCACTGCCTGGACACACAGCGTCACTCTTGTATTGGGAGAGGCTGCTGGTCTCCCTCAGAACCCCCTGAAAGACAGTATTTACTGGCCATGGAAATACTTTCACCGCATGTTTATTTCTTTGAGACTCTCTGCCCCGAACTCATTGGCTGCTCGTTCTTGTCTCTGTCCCAAGCTGTCTGGGCATTTAACTGCCATGGGTGGTACATCTCCACATTTCCAAGGCTCCTCAGTGGCAGCAGAATACGCTTTTAAGAACCCCACCACACCCGGAGTGTTTGGGGTTTCATAATGGCAAAAGGTGGTTGTCTTGGGCGCTTGGGAGGCTGCATTCCTGGGACAGGGCGTTTCTGTCTTTCCACCAAGGCCACAAGGCTCCATTGATGGCTGGGAAGGTCCCATCCCTGCTCCTTGAGAGACCCGGCACCACACTTGGGGCTCCCAGCTCCCCGCAGCCTGTCACATCCCCTTAGAAAACAGACACATGGCTGTGGAATTCTGGTTTGCAGAACAAACTTTGCCGTTATAGGGAGGTTGTGCTCAAAGACACCCCTGCCAGGTTCGAGGCTTGGAGGACTGTGCTGCCTTATGGACGGAACCTAAGCATTGTCTTCATATGCTTCTATTTAGTCTGTGGCAGTCTCAGGATAGCCTGGGAGGGATTAGGGGCACAAGAGCATGAAACAATTAAAGTATTGGATGGTAGGGCGGAAGGTCTTGTTAAATGTCATCTGGTCTACTCTACACCAGCTGCACGAATCCTTACCATGACATCCCTGACAAATGCTCTTCCAGCTGCAGGCAGAGCAGGTGGAGCACTTTACCTGGACTCCAGACTTGTAAAGTTCTTCCTGGTCTGCTGAAACCAATATATCTCATCTATACCAGCCTCCATGCCAGATTCCCAGGACCCCTGCTGCCCAAGACAGGTGCATCTTAACAAACTGCTAATGAAATGAATCAAAGTGAGCTTCAAGACCACTTAGCTGCTTGACAATAGCCGTGTTTTGCCTGGTTACCTGGGACCTGGAATGACATTTTGTCCTGACACAGCCACCTATCCATTCCTCATTCTCTCTGCCAGAATCCTTGTTCTCACGATGTGTCGGCTCCCCAGCCCTGTCTTGCTCTAGTGGGTCCTCTGGTCTGGGCTTCCCGCCTAGTTCCGAGCCTCAGCCCAGGGGCTCTGGTCTGGCTAGCTCCTGACAGACTCTGTGTTTCACAGCCCAGCTTGCTCCTGATGGTTTGTTACGTTGTCTTCCTGTGGCCAATGCCAACCCTGAATTAGCACATGTCTGCTATACTGGTTGTCTTGTTAGGATTTGTAGCTTGGCTCACAGATAAAATATTTAATTTCAAATCCTGGATCATCCTGGACTCTCAGTCTGTATTGTTCAGTGTAGCCAGTCATGAAATTCCTAAACACAAACAGAGAAATAAGGATGAACCTCATGGGGTGGGAAATCTATTTACTGATGAAATTATCAAGTATTGAATAACTTGTTTGTTTTTTGGAAAGGCAGATTTACAGAGAGAAGAAGAGACAAAGATCTTCTACCCACTGGTTCACTCTCCAAGTGGCCTACATGGCTGGACTTGAGCTGATCTGAAGCCAGGAGCTTCTTCCAGGTCTCCCATGGGGGTTCAGGCTCCCAAGGCTTTGGGCTGTCCTGTACTGCTTTCCCAGGCCACAAGCAGGTTGCTGTATGGGAAGTGGAGGATCTATCTGGGACACAAACTGGTGCCTGCATGTGATCCTGGTGCGTGAAAGGTGAGGACTTTAGCCACTGAACCATTGCACTTAGCCAAGTATTTAATAATTTTGCCGGACAGTTTGCTATGTGCTTCTCAATACATGAAATCAGGCAGGGTTGCTGGGTGGGCATTAGTGCTATAGTTATTTAAGTAGCAGCATGCTGTAACTGCACAGAGCATAGGCACGCAAGTTAGATCCCCAGGATGCTGTCTGCCCTTTTTGTGTTTCAGTTTTCTCATTCATTAAATGAGACACCTAATGTCTACTTCGGGACTAGAGCAGCTGCTGCATCTAAAACTTTTAGTGCTAAGAGACTTTGAGAAGTCCAGCAGTTTGCTCAGTGTGGGCTGTACAGCAGCTAGGACTGCTGCCAGGCCCCTCTGTGTCCAAGGTCTGCCCATTCCTCTGCAGCTTAGTACACTTGTGGGTGTAGGGGCTGGCTTTGTGGCTGCCTGCGACATTAGTATCCTATATGGGTGCAGGTTCGAGTCCAGGCTCCTCGACTTCTGATCCAGTTTCCTGCTAATGTACCTGGGAAAGAAACAGAAGATGGTCATAGTTGTTGGGGTCCTACATGCATGAGGGAAACCCAGATGAAGCTCCTGATCTTGGTTTGTCCCAGCTCTGGCTGCTGTGCTCATATGAGGAGTAAACCAGTAGTTGGAAGATCTCTCTGTCTCTCCTTCTGACCTGTAACTCTGCATTTCAAGTAAGTAAATAAATCTTACATAAAAAGGCCTCATGTGTATCATAAAACTGAGTATAAAGTCCTTTAATAATCAGAAAAACAAACATAAATGTGTGAGTTTAGCCTAAGTTAGTTTCTTGCTGCTGTCAAAGAAAGGCGTTGCTTTCTCTTCTTTTGAACTCACCGTTCTTCTGTAAAGACCACACAACCCAACCAGACTGCTTACTGAGGAAAAGCAGTGTCTTCGGGGCCGTGGCTTACAGAATGGACTTGGTTTGAGGGATACCTGGATGTGGGCTGGGGCTCTGCCACTTGCCACAGGAGTGTCTTGGGTTAGTCAGCACGTTACTTCCACCCTCAGCTTTCTCCAGGGTGAGAAAAGAATGAACGCTTCCCCAGCAGGGCCGTAGGACTCAAACTAGATGGATGAACCATAGAGGGAGGTGAGATAATCGGTTCATTTATCTATCTGCATTTTTGTATTCTAAAGTAGAATAGCTGTACCTGCAGGTGAAAAGTCATGCAAGCAAACCTGGATAAGGGGCCTGGCATGCTAGCTGTCATGGTCACTGCCACTTCGGTGTGACTGGAAGCAGTGTTTGGTTGTTAGGCCTGCTGATGGGTGCCAGCTCAGGCTTCCCACTACATTCTCCCATCCGGGCCATGTTCAGGAATTTGCAGGAAGGCTGCCCAGTATTGGGTCATGGAGGATGGCTGTGAAGCAGATTTTTCCTCAGCCCGTAGATAACTAGTCTCCAGGGGGTCTCAAACCTGTGACCCTGTCTTCATTAGCTATGTGAACTTGCTGGCCTGGCCTGCCCTTGGTAATAATTCCTGCTAGCTCACAAAGAATATCTTACCCCTTGAGCCTTGGGTTAATACCAACCTTTGACCCTATTCACTTAAAAGGTAATAAGCAACAGAGGCATTCATTCATTTATCCGCAAACATTTATCAGGGGACATTCTTGAGTTTCGTAGCCCATCATGACTCAGTGTGCCTGCTGCCTCCTCTTTCAGCCAGCCACATTCTTCCCGAGATAAGAACAAAGGCAGGTATCTGGGTTTCCTTGGATTGGGGCCATTCATCACCTTTTCTCTTCTCTCCACACCCAATCCAGTCAGGAACTCACATTAAAAGGACTTTGAGCTGATGACTCTGAGAAAGCCCAGGACCCGGATCCCCCTTCCTTTACGATCCCATTAGCAGGCTGATGGGCGAGGACCATGTGAGGGGACCAAGCATAGGGAAGTATCACTGACAAATGTAGAACACATGTTGGTTGTTGTGACAGCACGGTGCTTGCTTTGCCTGTGAAGGTCGGCTTCATTCACTGCAGTCTTGCAAGTTTGGATTTGTGCCCATTTGCTCAGTCATTCATTCAGTGATTCGGTCAATCATCAAACTTTACTTTTGAGGGTTGTGTACAAGCACTGGACTGTCCTGCCTCTGGGCTGGGAATGAAAAAAATTGGTAATGTAGACTCTGCTCACATTTTAATCAGAGAGACCGTTTGCACTGGCCAAACCCAGAAAAGAATGGCTTGCACAGGGGAGATGAAAAAAGTAATATTTATGTCATTATCCCTCATGCGTGCATCCACTCAGCGTATTAATTGCCAGCTGGGTGTGGTGCACAACACTAGCTGCTGATGCCCAGAGATGAGTTGCAGAGGTGTAGCTTCTACTATCAGTGGCGACTTGGGAGACTGCCTTCCACCAGACGCTTGAGAAGACCTCTTCTCTCAATGAAGCTGAGCTCTCCAACATGAGAAAGGGAGGCAGTACATTCCAGACAGAGGGAAGAGCAGATGCAAAGTGCTATGATGGGAAAGAGACTGGAGTTTTTGGAGGAGAAATTTTGCAAACAGGCTAGTGGGGCTGGGGAGTAGCCGTGGAGGGGAAGAGCGAGGGCGGGGCCCGGGGGCACAGGGAGCCTCGTCAGGCCAGGGCCGTAGTTTGCATGTGGGCACATTGTGAGGGCAAAGGGAGACGTTGCAGGGTTTGAAGCTGGACACTGTCATTGCCTTACATTGTGCCTATGATGTGTCAGGCTACCGTTGGGGCTTCTCAGAATCAGGCAGGCAGATGCTATTGAGATAACCTGAGTTTAGAAACTTGTCTAATGTGCTTAAAGCTTGTTTCCTGTAGCTTTCAATAAGCTGAACATAACCATTGTCTCCAATTATGGGACAGGAAGTATGGTTCTTGTACACCAGGTGGGGCAGTCGGTGAGAGAAGCGCTGTGGGTGGGAGAGCAGAACATGCAGCACGAAGGGGAGGAATGGGAAGAAAAGGCGCCAGTCCTGCAGCCAGCGAAGACTGCAGGGGGGGTAATCCTGGCCATTTGGCCTGCTGTTGGTTAAGGAGCTGTTTTCAGATTCTCACCTGGCGATGCTCACGTAACTCTGCGAAGGGGATCACACTGACTTTTGATGCTTATAGGAGGAACCCCACCTGGCTGTGTGGACAGGGCAGAGTGGTCCACCTCACTCCAGTGCCCTTCAACTTCCAGTTCCACAGCCAGTCCTGTCAGTGTCAAAGACGATCCTGCTGGCCCAGATCTTCTTGGTTAAACTCACCTGTGTTTGAGTGGTCTCAAGCTGTCAGCATCTCAAACTGGTCCCCAAGAGCTCCTCGTTTGGTCGTTAGGTTCTTGGTGCTGTGGAAGCAGAGATGGCCTGGTCCCCAAGAGCTCCTTGTTTGGTGATTAGATCCCTGGTGCTGTGGAAGCAGAAATGGCCGAATGGGTGTGACCTGTGCAGTCACACAGGCCCTGGGTTGGGTGTTTTCCTCTGCTTCTAGAGTCTTGAAATTCTTGGTGAGTTTATCTTTGAACTTGTGTTAGAGTCAGATGACTCTGAGTGATTTAGTTGCTCCTCACATAGGTTGTATGTGGAGTCCCCAGGAAGTGCCTGGCTCCATTTTTTGACTGGGAATTACAAACATTCCAGTAATGAAAGGACCTTGGCCTCGTGGAGCCCAGTCATTTCATGTTAACCCTGCTGCTTCTTGGTGAGCTTTTACTGGTTGTCACAGGGGCTAAGGAAATAGGTTAGAAAGCCCAGTTTATGGATTTGAGGGATTTCTTTCTGTTGGCATTATTATTATTTTCCTTGCCTCTCTTTTCTTGAAATTAACATTTTTTTTGTCTTTACAGAATTGCTAGAGTGGTATATGGTAATTGAATTTTCTCTAAAAGGCATTATAAAAAAGAAGTTGGCAAGCTTTAGTCATCCCGCTGTTTTTGGAGGGGCTGGCAGGGTAGAAAAAACTTATATTGGTTCAAGATATACAAAATTGGGAAAGTGTCCCTGTCAACAGTTCCAGTTCTGCCACATCTGAGGAACTCATGACCCTTTGTAAACAGAGTTTTATTTTCTTTATTTATTTGTAAAGATTTTACTTGAAAGGCAGAATGACGCAGAAGGAAGAAGAGAGATACAGGGAAACAGACAGTCCTGTTCACTGGCATGCTCCCCACATGGTTGTAAGAGGGAGTGTTGGGCAGGGATGAAGCCAGGAGCCTGAAACTTCATCCTGGTTCCCATAGGGATGCTAGGGGCGCAAGGCCTTGGCCATGCTCTGCTGCCTTCCTGGGAACATCAGCAGAGCGCTGCATGGGAAGCAGGGCAGCTGGGGCATCAACTGGTGTGCTGATACGGTATGTCAGGGTTGAAATTGATGGTTTGACCTGCTACGCCGCAATGCTGGCTCTTGGGAGTGTGGTCTTAGAAATTTCTTTATGTTAAATAATGCTTTATCTCCTACTCTTAGATCTCTGCCTATCCATGGAAATCTCTCTCTCTATCATCTATTTTTTTTTTTTTTGCTTGACTGTACAACCATGGGTGAAACTTTAATAAGGATGATTCAACTGCCTAGAATTCTGCCAGACACAGGACATGAAGATTAAGATAACAGAACAGGGGCCTGGCGCAGTAGCCTAGTGGGTAAAGGCCTCACCTTGCACGTGCTGGGATCCCGTATGGGTACCGGTTCTAATCCCGGTGGCCCTGCTTCTCATACAGCTCCCTGCTTGTGGCTTGGGAAAGCAGTCGAGGATGGCCCAAAGCCTTGGGATCCTGCATCCTTGTGGGATACCAAGAGGAAGTTCCTGGCTCCTGGCTTCAGATTGGCTTGGCTCCCGCGGTTGCCGCAGCTTGGGGAGTGAACCATCGGATGGAAGATCTTCCTTTCTGTCTCTCCTCCTTTCTGTATATTTGACTTTGCAATAGAAAGAAATAAATCTTAAAGAAAAATGACAGAATAGCCCTTTGCTCCTCTAAGGCCACTGCCATAATCTGCCCTGCTTCTCTACCTATACAGCTTTCTGCACTTCAGATTGGTCATACCTAGACTTCAGGTCCGTTTCACAAAAGGAGTTAGGCTTTTGTTTCATCCATGTCCTCAGAATGCTCTTCAGTTAGTCTTAAATACGCCCCTGAAGTTAAGATCTACCATGTGTGGTTGCACTAGAGGGCGTCACACCAGCACCCCACCCTCACCATGGCAATTGCATATTAATTCAGCCTAAAGAATCGTCATGTTTAGTCAACTGCAGCATACTATTAATGATAATGTTCATTGTTTATCTGGGTTTTTCTGTGTGGTTGTCAGTTGACAGTTAGCTTTTATAATCCAATGAGTAGGTAATGATAGTATATTGAAGTGATAACTAAGGCACAAAGAGGTAATTGGTTTAGGCCTGAGTTTCTAGGTGAAGGAATGACCCCAGGATGGACACAATGTGAGAAGCAACGAATCTTGACTTAGACCCCAAGATCAGGATGCGAATCTCCCTCACTGGAGTGTTGATTGGCTCAAGAACAGTGAAGATTTAGGCGGTGCAGCAATGGGGTGGCAGAGGAGGGACTGCTGGGTGGCTGTCAGGGTAGGCTGGAGCTGAGGCAGGCTGACCAGGGACTCTGACAGCTGGAGCTCAACCCAGAAGGAGCCTGGGAGTGAGAAGATGGGTGGCTTTGCTGTTTCCTAACTGGATCGGAGGCAGTGGCTACACTGCATAAAGCCTTCGGTCTTGAAAGGGTATTGTTAAGTAATGTTCCAAATGATGAGGGTGCTGGCATTGAAGTCCAACATGGAAATAGTTTATAGTGGGCTGGATGTCTATATGCATGGGACGTCTACATCTCATAGTAGATGCTTGGGTTTGAGTTGCCCTCACTCTCCATTCCAGCTTCCTGCTAATGAATACCCTGGGAGGCCGTAGATTGTAGTCCAAGTAGTTGGGTCCCTGCTGTTCATATGAGAGACCTGTTTGGGGTTCCTGGCTTCTGGCTTCAGTCTGGCCCATCCTTGGCTGTGATGGCATTTGGAATGGCAGTTTTCTGTCTCTGTTATGCTGACTCTCAAATAATAAGAGCCAGAAATTGTTTATGGTGGCATGTTTGCGTGACACAAACAGGAGGAGAAGAAGGAAGGGGTAGAGAGAGGGAAGGAGTGAAGGTGGCCAGGGGAAGGCAGGAAACATGACAAAGGAGAGGAGAAAGGAGAACAAACCCTGCCTCCCCTTTGTCTTGCTTCTCCTGGCTCCTAGCCTTCCTTCCAGACAAGGCACAGCTCAGCTGTTTTATTGTATGGTGAGTGGGAACAGGGCCGTCTGCAGATAGTCACAGGCAGCAAGACCATTAGGCACTGTGATTTATTGCAGGTCAGAGCGCTGAACTTTGGTGCCTATCAGAGGAGCCCTTGAAGCCTGGTGATGAATTAGAAGCCAGGTAGTGTGAGGAGGGCTGCCAGGACTGGGGACAGCTGGGCCAGGGGATGGAGCTCGGGCCTGGTCATTGTCTTCTTGGCTCGAGTCTAAGGGCCAGGCCAGTGTTCTTGGGCAGATTGTGCCTCCCTGGGTCTCGTTCCCATCAGGGAGAGGAGTGGGCTGAGTGGGAGCAGTTTCTTGGGAAGTGGGGTTGTCAGTGCTTTGCTGCACTGTTGCTATTTCGTACTCACGATCATTCTTGATAGTCTGTTGTACCTGTCTCCTAGCAGAGCCAGGCAGAGCAGGACATGCTTTCTCCTGCAGTCTCGTTTGGTTCGCTTGATTCTCTCTTTCTGTGCATCCGGTCTGCCATGGAGCCTGCACACCCTGGGTCCTAGTTGCTGGCTTCCTTCTTCCCGGGTGTCAGAGAATTACACGAGAGGATCTGCACACCAGTCTTTAAGACAACAGACAAGGGCACAGTTGACCTTCATTGCCCCCGTAAACATTTTTGTATGATGGAGGGGAATGCAATTCACATAAGACTTTCAGCTAAGACTAGAGGCTGCAAGGAAGTATTCTCTTTTTTCAAAGGCGGATGTGGATTTCACACCTTAAGGGGCATCCTCTACTGTACAGTCTTATCAGGGAAGGATTGAGTTCACATGCTAAGGGCTGTTGGTGTCAAGGAGCAACCAGGAGGTGCTGGGTGGAACAGGGAAAAGGCACTGAGACTGGAGGAGAGAGACTTTGGTCAAGGGAGGAATAGGAGGTAAACTGGGATCTAGAAAGCCCAAAAGGGGCCTCCTCTGAGCAAGACTCATTTGAAAAGAGGGGCCCCTTGGCATATCTGCCTGCCAGTGTGCTCTGCTCGGCCATGGAACACAAGATGAATTTCTCAGTCAGGTGCATTTCTCAGATTATTGTGTGTGGTGTCATACTCCTGTGTGATCAAAGTGGAGACGATGCAAACTGGCCTAGATACAGGGCAGAGCTGGGAGCTTTGAGGTCATGAGCAAAGCACCACATGCTAGTGTTAGCTGGAAAAAGAAGGGGTTTGAGGCTGGGACCTAGAAAAGAAGTGAAGATTTCCAACCGAAGTCTGGAACCATTTCTCAGAAAGATGCTTTGGGGATTCTTGCTAAATATGCGGATTTCTAGATTGTACACAGAGATTCTTGTGTCCATAAAAGGTTAGGGCACATGTTTTTCTGGCCTGTCAGGAATCAGTGTCCGGCTTCTCCTTCCAGCTTCCTGCTAGTGTAGCTTCTGAGAGACAGCAGATGATGGCTCAAGAGGCTGGGGCCCTGCCTCCCGCCCACCTCGCTTTAACCCCAAAGCACCTGTGGCTGCCCCTGGCATTTGGTGAGTGAAACACCAGATGACAGCGCTTTCTCCCTGACTCTCTGCCTCTGTAGCTCAGATAAACAGGTAAATAAGTGAACAAAAAGGTATACATTAAAATAAGGTAACTGACTGCAAGCCTGTGAGCAGGACCAGGTATCTTCTGGGAGTGATGTTCCAGTTTAGCATCAAGAAGAAGGCACCAGGCAAGGTTGAAGCTGGACCAGCACAGACCATGGGTGTTTCAGGCCTGTTGTGCCCCAGAGCGTTGCAAAAGGGCATGTGTGGTGATGTTGACACAAAGAGATCTTGGACTTTGTCGATGGCATCTCTGAGAGCACATGTCACCATGCCTGCAACGTATAGTAGCTGCTTTGGGACATTCCTTCTTCCCTTCCTGCACCAGCCAAGTGTGTGTGGGGAGGACCCTGGATATTTACAATGCTGGTCTCACCTCAGCTGTCACAGAGCTCCTGGGGGCACTTCTGCAGCCCCTCTCCCCCCATCAGCAGCTGTTTCCATCCGTTCTTCCCTGTGCCTGGCAGACCCACAGTGCCTCCTCTCAACCCCTGGATCCTGTCCAGCCCCTGAGTTGGAAATGACTCTTCCAGAAAGATGGAGGAGAGGTGATTTCATCTTGCTCACCAGCTGGGCCCAGCTGTGTCCAACACGGGAAGGACCCTTTGCTTCCAGTTCCTCATTTGTTCCAGGATAAAATTTGATGTTTCTAGACCACCCAGACCTTCTGACATTGTTGGAAGAGCCTCTGGTAGTGTTCTTGGCTCCAGGCGCCTCATTGTGGCGAAGGGATACAAGGTGTGGCTGCAGCCAGTGAGCAGTGCTGGGAAAGAACTCAGGCTTTACAGCCAGGCTGACCCTGGCTGAGATCATACTCAGACTGACAAGTTCCTTTGGACTTTCTGACTTGTGGGCACCTATGTCTCCTCTATATTCTGGGAATGACACAACCATCCTAATAGTTTCCCTGAAGGTTCAATGAAATGATGAGACTACCAGCAGTATCTTAGCTGTGTCTGTAACCTTTGGAAAGATGGCCAGTTCATTACCAGGAGGAAAACCATGCCCATGGATTGTCGTGTGTGGATTTGAGCTCAGAGGAAGGGAAGAAGGATAGTTGCTTCTCACTCTGATTTGAGCACCCCAACTCTCTCCCTGCTGGCCCTTCTCCATCCTTCTTTCTCCTTGGCGTCTCCATGGTGCCACCCTCTGCCTTCGCTTTCTTCTCCTACAAGGGTTTATGCTCTGGTTCTCATTCCCGTCTCATTCTTCCCTGAGATGGTTGGGGTAGGATGTGAGCATTAGTTCATGCCAGTCTGTTCTGGAGCTGGAGTGAGGGGCAGGGATAGAGCAGGCAAGGGTGACAGAGAGGGGAGGTGATTTTTCTCTTATCTGAAACACCTTGCCAAGAAAAGACTGGGGATCTCAGATTCCACCCTGATGGCATCCACTGTCTCTGTGGCATCCATCAGTCAAGGTGCTTCCTAGCATCATTACTGGGAGCAACTAAAGTGGCAAGGGTATATGTATATGGGCAGGGGAAGATCCTGAACTTACTTCTTCAGCATTCCACTGAGGTGGCGGTAACTGGGTGTGGTGAGGACAAGAGGCTTAAAGGGTAGACTCTCATCTCGGGGGTCTCTGGCTCTATGAGTAAGAGGTAGAGGGGCATGGCTGGGTGGCAGTAAGGCATCACCAAGCTACAACAACAGAAACCAAAGTATTGTCTCTGACAAGCATATAGTAGGTAGACTTCAGTCCCAAACTCAACCATCTGTGAGAAATCTAATACTTAGCAATGGGCAAAAGACCTGTGTGCAAGAGAAAATTTTACTAAAGCTTGGAAAAGCTGAATTCTTTCAATAATTAGCTCCTTGGGAAAAAGGGTGTAGGGCACCATACATTTTTAAGGATTTATTTATGCATAGAAAGGTAGAGTTACAGAGAACAGGAGAGAGATGAAGAGGGCTATCCTTCGCTGCTGGTTCCATCTCCACGTGACTATGATGGTCAGCTAGGTCTGGGCCAGGCCGAAACGAGGATGCTGGAGTGCCATTGAGGTCTTCCATATAGCTGGAGGGGCTTAGCCGCTAGAGCTGTCTTCTGCTGTTTTCCCAGGCACAATAGCAGGGAGCTCGACTGGAAACGGATCAGCAGGTACTTGAGCCCACGTCATCTGGGCTGCAAGCATTGCTGACAATAGCCTAACCTCAGGTGCTGCAACACCAGCCCCAGAACTGTATTTTTCCCCAGAACAATGACTTACTATGTACTTTCTGTAGCCAACACTTGAAATAAACACATTTATCTTCACTGTGAGGCTCAGAGAGGCTACGTAATTGATGCAAAGGTGCAGAGTGATTTGTTAGGGGCAGGTTCACAGGCCAGGCCCTGTTGCCTTTCCTAAGAGGTTCAGGAAAGGAGATAAGTTTACATTCTTACTCAGACGTGCATGAGTTTCCTCTCATGGAGGTGACTGGCGTATTGCAGCTGTCATAGTTCTTGAGGTCGACAGGAGATCATTCCTGATTCTGCGGTCTTCAGGGTTGCGGTCACAGGTGTCTGTAGGGTGTCCTGCATCTGGAGGCTTCCTTGGCATGTCTCCCCTCCGCAGATGGGATCTCTGCTCCCCTGCTTTGATGGTCACATTGTCTTCTCCTCTCTCTGCCTCTTGTTGCCTGTTAAGCTTTCGTGGAGACCCTTGTGAATACATGGGCTTCATGGGAACCCAGAAAAATCACCTCACCCCAAGATCCATCACAAACTGCTTTGGCCACAGCATTCCTAGAGTGCAGGGATTAGGGCATAGGTGTCTTTGGCGGGGGTTGTTGTTGGGCCCACTACAATATCCAGATAGTCCTGGAGTCGGGGACTCCCAGGGTAACCTCCACATGTGCTTGGCTCAGTACAGTTACGACATCAGGTGTGCACAGGAATGACTGTCTACCTTCATTATACATTAACCACGAACCCAGAGCAGCTGTACATCTTTACTACACCTTACTTAACCCTCACCAGGTCTTGTGTGTACTATGGATTTTTTTTGAGAGATATTCATTTTCATTGGAAAGGCAAATCTATAGCGAGAGAAAGAGATATTGAAAAATCTGCTGGTTCACTCCACAAGTGGCCGCAATAGCTGGCCAAAACCGAGAGCCAGAAGCTTCTTCTGGGTCTCTCACACAGGCACAGGGTCCCAAGGCTTTGGGCTATCCTCAACTGCTTTCCCAGCTGGTTGGGAAGTGCAACAACTGGGACACGAACCAGCACCTGTATGGGATCCTGGTGCTGGTGGATATAAGATGAATATTCAACTACTTGGCTATGGCTATCTTGATGGGTCTTTCTTTCAAGATTTATCTATTTTCATTGGAAAGGCACATCTACAGAGAGGAGAGACAGAGAGAAAGGTCCTGCATCTACCGGTTCACCCACCAAATGGCTGCAACAGCCAGAGCTGAGCCAATCCGAAGCCAGGAGCCAGGGGCCTCCCTGAGTTTCCCAGCACAGCAAGGTGAAGCAGTGTCCCAGGTCACTTACATAGAAAGTGGCAATAGGAAGCCCCCAGGCCATCCTGGTGGAGTTATCCTCTACTGCCATGAGCTCCTAGAGGACAGAGTGGACATCTGACTGCTACACCTGCTCTGTGTGTCTGCGTGAAACTGCCCAAAGAGGCATCAACTGAACATGGTGGATTAACCAAAATCATTAAGCAAGAGAAAAGGAAGTAGATATGTTAGAGAAATTGGATTTCAATTTTAAGACTCAGGATAAGTGTTGTAGGATTGTGCGTTAAGCCACCACATGCAGTACTAGCACCCCGTATGTGTGCCTGTTTCAGTTCTTCTGATCCAGCTCCATGCGAATGCCCCTAGGAAAGGCAGCGGAGGATGGTTCAAATGCCTGCAGCCATGTGCGAGACCCGGACAAGATCCTGGTTCCTCACTTTGTTTGACCTGGCTGCTCTGGCCATTGTGGAGTGAACAGTGAATGAAAGATCTTTTTACTCTCTATTTCTCACCTCTCTGTAGCTCTGCCCTTCAAATAAATAAAATAAATAAAAAGAATTAAATTAACATCATTTTGTGTCTCTTTCCAGTAAGTAGGAAGTTGAATTTTCTTTTGCCAGCAATTTCTATTATCTGAGTGTTTTTGGTTCACAGTCTGCCAAGCATGAATTTTCCCCAAGGATGAGGTTATGGTGATGACTCAGGTGTACATTCCGGGTTGGGCCTCGGCCTTTTAGATCAGTGGGTCGCAAGGGCCCTGGTCCCCTTGCCTTCTCTCATCCTGGCCCTTGCTGACTGCTTGCTTGGCAGTGTGCTTTCTTTGCTGCTTCTCTGTGTGCTCGAGGCAGCTGTTTGGCCCACACCTGTTTACTTAGCTGCAGCTTTGTCCCAAGGACCAGGTTAGTCTCAGTGCACATAGGAAACCAAAACCAGGCATTTGGGGCTTGGAGTTCATTTTGTGTGTGAGAATCTTGCCGCCTTATCGTTGTCTGGTGCTCTCAGAATTGCATGTATCCCGTCGCAAAGCTAAAGAGAAAGACCCAGATGCAAGAGTACAATGGGGCTACGTCTGTGTCTAGATGAATTGGTGGGTGTGTATGTGAGGGTCCCAGTCAGGGGAGAGGAGCAGGTTCCTGCAGGTGACCTCTGGATGTATGCCAAGGCCCCTTTCCAGTCCTTCCATCTTCAATGGATGCCCTCTGGGAAGGCACCCAACCTGAGGGGCTAATTAATCACACTTTCTCTTCTACCAGGAATACAGGTTACTAAGACATTGGGAGAGGAGACAGGCAGGTGGAGATAAATCAGAATCAGCTTCATTGCTATCAATATAGCAGTGGGAACACTGCCCGCCTGCTGTGAGGGGAGCCTCAAGTTCCCATCGGCCTGTCCTGTGGGATCCTGCTTGGTGGCTGCCTCTGTATGACCCTGCTGCTGCTGCTGTGCTAGGCTTTGGCGTCATTTTTTCTTCAGTGCTTATCGCAAATCAGCTTGCCTTTTAGCCACCAGGTGGTTTGAGTCACACCAGGCCCTTTGTCCTCCAAGGCATTCAGAGCACTTGATTCCCAGGGAACATATTTGGTAATTAATCCTTTGTGGCCACAGGGATGGTATTCTGTGTGGGGGTGAAGGCTGTGTCTGAGCCTACAGGCCCCTCAGTCTCCAGATCTGTCGGAACTGTGGGGTTGCCAGCCTGAGCCACCTCCGTGTGCTGTGTGTTGGTATCAGCCATGTCCAGCAGGTGGAGGTGTCACTGCATGTAAGAGATGGCAGGCATTGACTAACCCCTGCCTCCCTTTGAGAAGTAAAAAAGCCAGCTTTCAGAAAATGAAAAGTGAGGAAAGAATTTTCTAAAAGCATGTATACTCCCAACTATTCAAGTGAATTTGCAAGAAATTGCATTCATCATAAGTTCTTGGGCTTGTAGTATCGTTTCCCTCCTGCAACAATGTCCTTGTCTCCCTACCTCTTCCCTGCTGTCCTTCCCTCGTTCCCTCCCTCCCACCTTCCTTCACTTTTACCCTCTTTCTTTCCTGTCCTCCCTTCCTCCCGCTCTCCCTCTCCCACCTTCCTTTTTTGTACTGATCCACTTTAACCCATGGTACTTAAATGCCAGGCAGTACTAATTAGGAAATACTATATTTGTTCATTTAAACTGCATGTACTATTCATTTCAATAAATGGCTAAAAAAAATATGCCCCAAACAGAGTTTTCTTCTGTTGAGAAGTAAGAACATAAAGGACTTTTGGCGTTTCCTTGGTTTTATCCTTTACGTTACTATACAGTGAAGTTGATTAGTTTTGTGGATTTCAGCGAGTGTGCACCCCAGTGGAGCCCCGCCTGGCTGCTTGCTCTGCGCTCCTGCCCCACTGGGCCTGTGCGGCTTCTTCCTCTCTGCCCTGCCTGCCTGCCCTCCTGAGCTCTTTCTCTGAATGTCAGGGTTCAGTTGATGGATCCATTCACTTTCCTAGACTGTGACTTCATTCACTCATACATGTGGTTCATCACCTTTATGCTTCGTGGCCCCCAGCTCTATCTCCAGTCCAGGCATCTCAATTCCAGTCTGGATCCACTGGCTGCATGGCTTTTAAACATCACCTGGGTGTCGCACGGGTAACCTGAACCCTGCACCTTACCAACTCAGTCCATGCGTGAGTTGTGGGGGTGTGGCTCTTGCATTGCAAGTCTCTGTGAACGGTGACATGAGACGCTGCCGGGGCTCTATCCATCCCTTCCCACATGGGTCAGCGACCAAATCTGGTGGCATGCTTCAGGGGTGTCCCTGGATCCTCTCCCTTCTCTTGCCTCTCATGGCTTTTGGCCGTCATCTAGGCACTTACTGTGTCTTGCCTGAGTTCACTTCAGCAGCCTCCCACTGGTCCCTTAGTCTCTAGTTGCTGCTCTCTTCACTCCAGGCTTCCTATTTTTGGTGTGGGGTCAGCTTCATCAACACAGAGGAGATTATGTAGCTCCCACAGCTCCTCAGCCACAGGAGGGCACTCCAGGGTGCTGCTGGGCCTTTCATAGTGGACTGTAAGCACCTCAGGCTCTATTTTTTCTGTCCCCCCACCTCCCCACACTGGCAGGACAGCTCAGGCTGTGCTCCCTGGGACACTTGCCTGTGCTTCTACCTGAATGTTTTCCTGGCTTGTCAGGAATTAGCTCAGTATCTGCTTCTCTCTGCACTCATCCCAGTGCCTCAGGACATTGGAATCCCGCTGCCCTTGGGATCCTTCCATCTGCTGGCCACTGGGAGCTGGTTGATCTCTGCAGGACTTTGGTAATGTGAGAAGTAGCCAGAAAACAGTTGAATGAGGTAAAGATCAAGAGAGATGGGATAGAACTAGGGGAGGAGCATGAAGCTTAATGGCCCAGCGGAGAAAGGTTGGAGCCAGGGTAGAGTCAATGAGGTTGAACATCTCTTTCTTCAAAGGCTTCAGGCTGGAAGTGTTTTGGATTTTGGAACAGTTGCGTGTACATGATGAGATGCCCTGGGAGGGAACCCAAGCCTAAACACTCACCTCGCTTATGTTTCAGTACACATTTACACATATTGTGGGAGTCAGCCCGGCTTTTCACTGTGACCTGTCCCATGCGGTCAGGTGTTAGATGTACCACTTGTGATGGTTGTAATCCAGATGCTTTGCATTTCAGAACTGTAGGATTTCAGATTTTAGGGCTGCTCACATAGCATGTCTGGGCAGTTTGCTTGTAGGCACTCATCTCTTTGGCCCTTGAGGCAGAAGTTTCTGTTTTGGGGAACATCAGCAGAAGCAAGCACAGTAGACAGTCACTCCCAGCAGTCTGTATTCTCTGCCAGTGCTGGCGTTCAGTCTAAATCTGCCCAGCCCCCGTGAGTCTGAGAAGATAGGACATGAGCTCAGCAGGACCAGGGTGGGCACTCCCAGCTGTCACGCCAGCTTCCTGCTTTGAGTGATTCCATTCCCGATGTGCGGTAGACAGCAGGGCACCAGACTCTGGAAGTGAAACCCCGCGTGGGTCTTGCCAGAGGCATAGCTGGCAAGGAGTGTGGATTTCCAGAACTATTTACTTACAGCTATAAGAATTAAAAACCTGCCCAGGCTAGGAAGGGCCTGGAAAGAAGCTCATGATTAAGACTGTGATGTTTAGCTCAGGAGAATTGGAGTCTTTTTTTTTTTAAGATTTATTTTATTTTACTGGAAAAGTAGATTTAGAGAGAGAAGACACAGAGAGAAAGCTCGCCCATCAGTTGGTTCACTCCCCAAGTGGCCACAATAGCTGGACCTGAGCCAGTCTGAAGCCAGGAACCAGGAACTTCTTCAGGGTCTCCTATGTAGGTGCAGGATCCCAAAGCTTTGGACCATCCTCAGCTGCTTTTCCATGCCACAGCAGGGATCTGGATGGGAAGTGGAGCATCCTGGACATGAACCAATGCCCATGGACCATCTCTTGGTGGGTAAGGTAAGGATTTAGCTACTAGGCTATCATGCTGGGCCGAGAACTGACTTCTGACTCTGACACTCAGAAGTTCTGTGAGCTGAGCAAAGACTTTGCTGCTCCTTGTCCCTCCTGTAATAATACAGCTCTGAACATTGGGCCGCAGGAGGATTTAATGCGAATGCGGGGTGTGGAACCCACATTGCATATCTGGCTCCCCGAGTAGCTGTGAGCTCCTGGAGGGCCAAGGCTTCTCTTCTTCATCTGTCTGACAGGAAGTCTGTGAAGCTGCCATGTGTGAAGGGCCTCACAGCTCTTCAAGATCTAGAATTCTGAAGATAAAGCTCTCCTCACTCATTCATTCATGCTTGAATCTCTTTCTTTTTTTAAATAGCTATTTGTGAATCATCCATTGTGCACCAGCCAATGTGTGGTTTCTGTGTAAAAAAACGATGAGAAAACAACCACAGCATCTTGTACTTGGAGGTTTAAGAAAGGTTAGGGGACACAATCATGACACACACACAAGTTGTGGAGTCACAGGAGCAAAAAGAACAAGGGCGATGGATGACTGTGTGGGGAGGAGTGTGACTGGGTTACAGAGGGTGGGCAGGGTTGGCATTTCAGGGCTGGGTCGTGAAAGCTGAGATCTGAGTGATGAGCAGAGGTTGGCCTGGCAAAGGGTCTGTGGTAGAGCGGGACTGGGGTGGCTGGCGGTGTGGGAAGTGAACATTTCAAGCAAAAATCACTTTGTTTTAAAGATTTCTTTATTTGCAAGGCAGCGATACAGATAGAGAATCTTTCACCTGCTGGGGTTCGCTCCCTGATGGCCCCAAGGGCTGGGATTAGGCCGGACTGAACCCAGCAGCCAGGAGCTTCATGTGGGTTCCCCATGTTGGTACAGGGGCCCACGCACTTGGGCCATCTTCTGCTGTTTTCCCCAGGTGAAATAGCAAGGAGCTGGATTGGAAGTGGAGTAGTGAGGACTCGAATCCAGGCCTGTATTAGGCACCGGCATTGCAGGAAGCAACTTTACCCAGTGCACTACCTTGCGGGCCCCTCAAACTTCATTCTAAGGTAGATACTGCTTTGATTCCACTCAGTTCAGGAACTACGTTTTAATCAGTTTCACAGCATGTGCTCCAGAGGAAGGCTGTAGGCAGCTGGATACAGGCCATAAAGTCATTATATAAGATGACTGCATCGGTACAACTGATGTCAAGGCCCCCAAGGGTTCCTGGAAAAAGCAGGTCTCTGTCAAGGGACTTGGGGCCATGGACAGGACCTGCCAGTAAGAAAGGGACTCCTGGACTCCCTGAGCCAAAGGCAGGACCATTCATTTGACCCTTCTTTTTCTGTGCCTGTGGGAAGACCCCCACTCCAAACCTCTTCAATGGCAACAGGCAGCCGGGAACAGCTGGGAACTGTTGTTAGCTTCTGGCAATATCCTGGAATTTCTTCCTTGCGGTTCCTGTGCCCCTGAACTGCTGGGGTGGGGGGGGCCCTGACTTGACCTTGAGTTGAACTTAGCTGAAGGGTCCAGGGCTAGCAGTTGCCTCCTTGTCGGTCCTGATAGCAGCATGAAATTGCCCAATCTTTCTGAGAAAGCTGAAGCTGCCTTCCTAGCCATTCTGAGATGGGAAGACTATCACACAGGCCGTGTATTCTGCAAATCCATTCATGTTTTTCAAGGGCACGATAGTGCATGAGAAAGTGACCAGATAAGGCCCTTGTTTTTGTTCACAGACACCCTGTGGAGGTCCCTTCTGAGATAGCAAAGCTCCTGGTAGGGATGAGGTGGAAGGAGAGACCCTTGAGATAAGAGACTGGTGGAGGATAATTGTTATTCTCAAGGGAGGAGGCACAAAACATCCGTTCCTGGGGTTTGTCCAAAGGCAACTTTTCATTCATAGAATTGGAGGATGGGAGTTGCAGCAGTTATAGTCTAAGCACAAGTAAAAAGAGGCCAGGAGAAGGGGAAGTGACAAAAAGAGGCCAGGAGAGGAGAAGTGGCTTTCTCTAGATCACACAGCAAGCCAGGGTAAGGCTCTGTGAATAATTGGGAGCCTTTCCCATGGAATCTGTTGCTTTTTCCACTGTAAGCCTTAACTCTTGGGTCCCTGGATCCCTCATCTTCATCTCCTCGTCTCTCTGCTTATGTTTGTGTGCATTGTCAAATCCAACATCCATTCCCACATTCCTTTGTGCCTTCACTCATCAACATTTGTTAAGAATGATAAGGTGACCGAGTACTCCAGGGGAAATGGATGAGGAGTCAGAGGAGGCACTCAGGTATGGCAGAGCTGGGAGAGGCGGAGAGAAGGCACTGCACTGGAAGAATGCAGGAGGTGAATGAGGAAGTTAGCTTTTGAACTCACAGTAGGAAAGGGTATGTATTTGCTGAAGAAGAGAACACCTAATTTAGCATAAGATCTCTAGGACAGTATGGAGCATGGGTTGGAGAGATGAAATGTTGGCATTGAGATGAATTGCTTTTTAAAAATTTGTTTTGGAAAGGCAGATCTACAGAGAGAAGGAGAGACAGAAAGATCTTCCACTGGTTCACTTCCCAAATGGCTGCAATGGCCTGAGCTGAGCTGATCCAAAACCAGGATCCAAGAACCCTCTCTGGGTCTCCCATGTGGGTAAAGCATCCCAAGGAATTGGGCCATCCTCTGCTGCTTTTCTAGGCCATAAGTGGGGGGCGGGAGGGAGGGGTGTTGGGTGCGTGGGAATGCTGACATTTGCAGGCGGATGATTAGCCAATTGAGCCATCACGCTGGTTTCTAGGAAATGAATTTTAATAGCTGATTCTTCCAGCAAGTCAGCAGGCCATACTTCATGGTTTCAGAGGTCCGGCTTGGTGGGGAGCACCGTGCAGGTGTCAGGACAGGAATCCCTGTTCCTTAAAGAACTTGCCACAGTTGAGGAAAACACAGTGTGCTCGAAAAGCACCATGGACAGCAGGGCTGCCGTGGCCTCGTGGTTGCAGCTCTCCCTTGATCTGTGTGGGGCTTTGGAGCCTTCACCATTTTCTTCACTTGGGAAATGATGTTAGATCTGCCCTCCTGTTTTAGGGGGCAGTGTGCATACCCGGATAGTTCCTTCCCTGCTGTGTGTTGGTGAGAAGTCATTTCAGCAGAGCTCACACTCATACCTTCACTGTGGGGGGAGCTGTGTTCCTAGGAAGGTGGGATCAGGAAACAGAAGCATCCCAGTTGATCCCAGGGCTCATGTTCTGGGACAGAGAGGCTGTCAGACAAACGTTCCTTCTTTCCCTCACACTCCTGCAGTTCCAGGTTTGTTGATTGGGGTGAGCAGTCTCCCTATAGAGGCCGTGAATACCTTCTTAAGCATAGGGGCTTTCTCTCTGGGTGAGTCCGAGGCTCTCGGCAGAGCCCCACAGGACTTGGCCCTCTGCTTACTCCTGCTGCTGCCTGTGCTGGGTTACTGGCTGGCCTTTCCCCTGGGCCCAGGGAACTCCTTTACCATGGGCATGCGGAAGAGGGCAGGCACAGTGTAGACTGTGCTTGGCTTTCTGGCTCATTCCTGTTCTGAAGATCTACTAGTAAGTCTTGGGTCAGACAGTGAGCAGCTAGCTATAAGCAGTCCAGTTGTTCACCACCCCCTTTTTGTCCATCCTTCAGCACCATTCTCATGCCTGGCCCATCTCACCTTCCTGCAGCCACCCATTGCTACACACCTTGATCGCTGCACGCCTCGGCCTTGGCCACAGCATCCCATGGCCATCTTCCTCTTTGCCAGGTCCCTCTTTCTTTGCAGCCAGTAGGCCCTTTCTGATCTGAGCTGGTGATTGCCACGGAGAAGCAGATGCAGGGGCCTGAAGGGGTTAACATGCCGCAGCGCCGTGTTTGGCTAGGCTTTGATGATGAGAGGGGCGCCTCTGTTTTTGCAGTTGTGCGTTTAGACAGCTGCCTTCCTTCAATTCCATTATTATTTTCTGCTGAAGGATTAAGAGCAAACACCCAACTTTAGAGGCAGTGCTCACACTGAATGCAGCGTATTCTGTTGTGCGTGAGTACTCTTCTAACAGTAACGTGGTGACTAGGAGCAGGATTTTCAGTCCAGACAGTGTTCAAATGTTACCCCTACAGCAAGTTATCTGTGTGATTTTGGGCAAGTTACTTAACCTCTCTGTGCCTCAATTTCTTTTTCTGTATTTTGGGAATAATGACGCTTCATGTGGAGTATTACCATGAGGGCTCAATGAGGTGATACTTGTAAAGTTCTTAGAACTTCACTTAGCATATTCAGTACTCAACAAGAAGTATCTGTTCTAGAAACTTCCGTCTTGGCTGAACAGTTCTGTTGATGGTCCTGAATGTGCTTTTGACTTGGCTACCTCTGTGACTTCGGAGGTTCCTTTCCCTTGCCTGGAACGATCTCTCCTTGCTTTTGTCATTATCCAAACCCTCCTTGTCACCCGCAGTGAGGAAGCTCAGGAGATGATCCAGGATCTGGCTCAGACAGAGCCTCATGCCTCACTGGGGTCCCAGGGCTGAGATCCTCCTTGGTCCAGCTCACCTTTGTTAAGTAGACACAGACGTAATAGAGCTCCTGAAAGAGGAAATCTTACGTCCTGGAAGGTGTGCAGCTTTATGAATGGCAGTACTATGATGTGATGACCCTCCCTGTCTTACTTCCCCTCTGAACTCTTATGGTCAGGATAAATTCCATCATGTGTGTGGACATTTCTTGACCATGGAGTGCTTAGTGACCCCCCCCAAAAGGGTTATAAAATATTTTTGCTTGCTTGGAATGGTTATTAGCATCTTATGGCCATTTAGCTTTCAGATGTGCCAGGGGACTTCAGAAAATTTATGGTAAGTGGAATTAAAAGATAAATTAAGTTTGGCACAAAAAACCCTCAAAATCCATACGTGTAAGGAACCAAAAAGTCCCTTGAACATGTTTATGAAAAAACTGTGTGAATGTCTAACCCTTTATATTTTTGGCATCAAACTCAGCTTCTTTTAAAGTTTTCTGAAGTACTCTTGTATGTAGGGTTTTCATCACTGCATGGAGGATCCCTTTAGGGAAGTCCTTCACAGACATCCCTAGCTTGATCCAAGTTTAATGAGCCTGCCCTCCATGCTAGGAGCTTGGGAGGCAAGCGCTGATGTTGTCCAGGACTTCATGGGGTTTTGCTGAGGTCACGGTCCTGGTGCAGCCTGGGACTTTGACGCCATCACATGCATATTAGTCTTCCACCTTTTGTGTCTGTTGATGCCAGACTCCTCTACTCAACTTTGGATTTTCCCGTCGACCAGTTGCGAGGCTGACTTGAGTCATGAACATTTGCAGGATCCTTCTCAGAACCAGCACGGTGCTCACTGCACATCTCTGAGCTTCATCTGCTTCTCTGTGAGGGCTTGGGTCTAGCAACGTGTTTTGAGAAATAGCTCAACGGCCCTGTGCTCTGGACATTTCCTCATCTGAGATAAGACTTGAATGTTGACTCTGAGGAAGAGTGGGGGAAGCACAGCTAAGCAGAAAACTTTTCCAGAACCGATGGAGAGGGGGCTGCCCCGGTGCTGATGGAGGCCAAGTTCACTCCCAGAGGAGGAGCTGATGGCATTACCCTGTGGCCTAGCTTTTGTCCTTTGCCATCCATGGACCTTCTGGGAAGTTCAGGAACTAAACTGCCCCTCTGGAGAGGACTTGGTGCTCTGAGTCCCGGCATTGGGGCTGCGTGCATCAGGCTGATGGAGTGACAGACCCAGGCAAAAGTCAGAGATTGAAGGTCCAAGATTTTGTTCTTGGCTGTCAGTGTCTCATTGTCTCTTTGGTCCTCAGTTTCTTGCCTAGGAAGTAAGTAAGTCCCATTATTGGGTTTCAACTTTGTTTTAGAAAACAATGGGAATTCATTTTATCCAAAAAAGAATGCTACCCATATTCTTAGCTGATAAGACGGACAAAAAGAGCAGCTTCATGGAAAGGAGTTTGCACCAACCGGAATGCTGGGCCCAGATCTCTGCAGTCGTCCCTCCTGCCCTGCCCGTGGATTTATTACCACTGTGTCAGCCCCGGACCTGTGCAGGGTCTGTCTGCCTGCTTCTGTGATTCTCCTCATGATAGCAGGGAGCAGGAACAGCTTCAGTGTAGGGGCTAAAGGTCAAAGAGCTGACTGTAGAACATCACTGCAGACCAATCAGAGAGGACCCTGTTCACTGTGCCAGGTGAATGTTAGTCCTGCTCTTGCACCAAAGTCAGCTGGGAAATGTTTTCTGTCTTAGAGATAAGGTTGTACTCTTTTGAAATCAGATGCTATTCCCTGAGCGGTCCGCAGAAACAGAAGAACAATAAATGTCCTTCGGGACCAGGGAGGAGAGCTTTCTCTGGTCCGAGCCTGGCTCCACCTCTGGACCCCCGCCCTCCCTCGCAATGACCATCGGGATCGCTTCGAAAACCCCTCATAGCAAACAAACAATCATACAAACTAAAAAAACCTAAAATAAATAAACAACAGAAAGTAGAGCTTGAAATCTGACAGGAAAGAGCTGGCGTGGATTGGCTCATGCCTTGCTGGGTGGGACACGAAGATTAGTTACTCCTCACCATGGTGTTGAGGATTTTCCTGCACACCCCCCCCAAAAAATGTTCTGCACCTTAAATGTCGACAAATGTCTTGTTAGAGTTACAAGCCAGTCTAGATTATCCTAAAATCTGCCAAGATCAGCAAAATTATACTTCAACACAACAAATGGCTAAATACTAAAATGAAATAGACACGAGACAGCTGAATGGTACCTTATAGCCATTTTAAGGTGTATAGCAGCCGGTCCTGTGTATAAACTAAAATTGAAATGTCAATGAGCTAATCAGAGGTTGTGGTTAGGACTTGCTTTTTTTTTTTTTTTTTAACATACTGGTTACTCAAAACCATGTCAATTCCATAATATTGCAAATTGCTGTTGATGTTATATTGGGACTCTTAATTGACTGTGATGATATTCTACCAGCTCTAACTTCGGACCAGAAATGGTCTCCCCAAGAAACTGTTCAACCCATCTGGACAATAAGTAGCTGGACTCTATGCTTGGTATATGTTTGCAAGGAAAGAATCTTGATTGAATTTGAACTGTAATACTGCATCAAGGTGGAGAAATCCACCAGGGGGGAGGGGCGTAGGGAGGGGTGGGGGGACTCCCAGAGCCTATGAAACTGTCACATAATGCAAAATAATTAATAAAAAAAGAAATCAGATGCTATTATTTATTTTTATCTGAGAGAGAGAGAAGAGGATGGAGGGGAAAGAGAGATTAATTTTCCAACTGCCGGTCCACTCAACAACTGTGTGCACACAGCCAGACCTGAGCCAGGCTAAGGCCAGCAGTGAGGAATGCAGTCTGAGTCTCCCACATGGGTAGCAGGAACCCAGAGAGTCGAGCCATCACCTGCGGCCTTTGAGGTATGCCTTAGCAGGGAGCTGGGGTTGGAAGTCAAATAGGACTCAGGCACTCTGAATTGGGGCGTGGGCATGTCTAGCGATGTCTTAACTGCTGGTCCACAGCTCACCCTGTGGAATGTTTTCAGAATATGCTCTTAGGATTCCATCAGCTTTCCCTACACTGCAGTTTGGGGTGATTATTCTGAAAAAAAAAAAAAAAGTGTATAGGAATTAGATAGAGCACCTTCTTCTCCCAGCCAATATGCCATCAACTCCAGATCAAAGTGATGAAATCTTGATTCTGGCACTTTGGAGGAGACGGGCAGTGAGGAAATGGGCAGAATGAGGAGGACGATGAGTGTGCTGGCCGTGGGCAAAGGCAGGACAAAGATGACAGACGTGGGTGACGGAGGTGCTTATTCTGAGATCGATTGTATGGTTTGAAGACGTGTCTACACCATGAAGTAGATATGTGTTAGTGTAATGAATAACCAGAAATGAATTCTCTTCCTGTTGTGGGGCTGGAGACTGAAGTCCAGGCTGCTGGGCCACCCCCACCTGTCTCCTTTGCCTTTGCTGTGGAGGCCCCGGGCACTGCTCATCTTGTGTTAAGTAACTCCTCGCTCCACCTGCATCTTCAGGTTTTTAGGTTTAGGGGTAAGTTGTGTAATCCAAGATCACCTCTGTCTTCACTCCCCATAGTTATACCTGCAAAAATCCTCTTCTCAAATAACGTCACATTCATAAGCTCTGAGAGGTCACCATTTGATGCAGCTGAAGGTGTCATTAACCCCAATGTAGAATTCAGAAATCTTGGTTCAAACTAGGGGGGCAACTTGTCCTGGCCACCTAGCTGGTGGGTGGCAGAGCTGGGACTTTGTCTCAGGCTTGCTTTGTGCCCTGTCAGCCACAGAGCATTGTGGAGTAAGGCCCAGAGAGTGTAGGCCAGGAAGTCATAGGGGAGTAATCAGGCAGCGAGCTTGCAAACCTCTAACGTGCCTGCAGAGGGTGCTCAATGTCTGTGTCATAGAGAGGGCATTGCTTCCTGGTCCTGACCTACACTTTTACGGGTGGTGACTTATCTGTCTCATCTATAGTACAGTGCAGAAAGCGGAATTGACTGCTTGTAAAAGGATACTTCCTATATGTCTATATGCTTCTGTAGTATTCCTGTTTTACAGTTTGTGATAGTGTATAGATACTTAGGAAAAAATGTCATATGCAAGGAGGGCGTGAGCTTCGCCTGAGGACTTGAGCTTCCTGCTTTCGCTTCTTGCTCTAGCCATAGTCCACTTGAGGGATCGCAGTCAGCTGCACCGCCTTGGCTTTTAATGTAAAGGAGGGCTGATCAAGCTTTCCACGCAGATCCCATAAGGTGTTTCTGTGCTTTGTTGATTTAGAAGGGTCTGATCCGAAGGTGGGAGGAAGTACAAGATAAAATTTCCAAGATCCTTAAGCCCGAGGGTTTTATAAAACGACTTAATCACATTATACGGCCCTGGATTTCGGCACGTCTTGAACTGTAGGGCAACAGAGACGGGACAATCATGCTCTCTTACTTGGATTAAAATGAGAAATATTTTGCTGAAACTTCAATCAGAAGGGGGGAGGTTAGACAAAAATCCCTTTGTGATGTCAAGGAATGTATTTCGTGGGAATAGGATCCGAGACAGACTTCTCAGAGGAGAGGCAGGGAAGGGAGAGGACCGTGGAGCTGAGGGCAGAACTAAGGCTGATGAGATGTTTTGGCACAAAGGAACGTTACCGCTACAGCTGCAAAAAAACCTCTGCAATGGTGACCTGCAGGTGTAGCAGTCCCCCTTTATCTGCAGTTCCAGTCTGTCTTGATCCACTGTGGCCCAATATTATTAAATGGGAAATTTGAGAAATACATACTACATAGCTTGTTCTTCTAGGTTTATTTATTTAAAAGGCAGAATTACAAAGAGGTGGGGAGGAGAAAGAAAGTGTGTGTGTGTGTGTGTGTGTGTGTGTGTGTGTGTTTGTGAAAGGGAGAGTGAGAGAGAAGTTTCTTTCACTGGTTCATTCTCCTAATGGCTGCAGCAGCAGGGCTGGGCCAGGATCAAGGCAGGAGCCTAGAGCTGCATTCTGGTCTTGCACTTGGATGGCAAGGACCCAAATGTGGGGAGCAGAGTGCTAAAGCCGCTCCTGGGATTGGTAGGGGCTGTTGTAAGATGGCGGCTGGCCCAGGGCCAGGAGGCGGAGTTGGTCTTGCCAGCAGGTAAACAGGAAGTCGCAGGGATAGGCTAATGTCCTCGCTGTGATTATGTCATTGCTACTGGCCTATCACGTAGTGCCAAGTGGAGAAGTGATTGGTGGAGAATGATATAAAAGTAGCCGGTAAAGCTAGGGATGGACGGACGGATGGATGGATGATGACGACTACGACGAGGACTACAACGAGAAAGACGGAGAGACTGCGATGGAGGAAGATGGGGAGGAGAACGAGGGCCAGAATGAGAATAGGGCAGGGGAAGAAGGACGGGGAAAGCAGAGAGAGGGCTGGAAAAACGGGGAGGAAAGCTAAGTCCAGCAGGGACAGGGGCAGCGGAGAGAAGGGTTTAAACGCAGCCGCTTTTGGCAGTGAAGGGTCCGGTTGCGGTTCCGGCTTTTCCCAGACCCTCCAGAGTATGCCTCGTCATTTTAGTGTTGCTGCGGGACGGCAACACCCACACACAGGGATCATCCTTTGCTGCTTTTCTGGGTGCATTAGGAAAAGGCTGGATCAGAAGAGGAGCAACTGGAACTCAAACCAGTGGGGGCTTAACGCACCATGCCCCAACATCAGACCTCACCCAATTTGTTTTGAGCCTGGAATTTGGAACCAGACAGAACAGGGCTAGGTTTGTCCACTTTCACTTTTGACCTTGTTGTCCTGAGGGTCAGCTTGATAATTACACTTCTCTCTTGAGCGTGTGGGTGCAGATTAGAAGAGCGAAGCATGGAAGACAGCACTGTGCTTGATCCCTGTGTCCTACAGGAAGCCTTGTCATCTTCGCAGATGCTTGGGGACAGCTCTAGGTTGGGGTAGGAGAGTCCTTGAGCTATTAAATGAAGAGCACTTTGAGGACTGAAAATGCGAGATGGTCCCACTTGCTATAGTTTCTCGAAGCAGCACACAGTTGAGGCTTGGTGGAATGCCAGAAGGTCCTCCTTTCCTGTGACTGTGGGTCTCTGCAGGTTTCGGGGTGCCCCTGCCTCCTGACTTCCCATTGCTCACTGCCCACAGAGAGGCCATCTCCAGTGCCTCAGAAGCACACTCGGGAGGCAGGAATTCTCAAGCTATTCCAATCTGGGAGTGGCTTTGCCTTTTTAGTGATGAGGCCATGCTGTTGAGTCACCCAGCCACTCATTTTCCCTTGCTGAGCAGTTCTCTAAATTCCTAGGATGTGATCAGTTGACCAAACCACTTCAGGCTGGATTTGCAAGAATGATGTGTCTGGAATCTCAATAAAGGGCTCCCAGGATGTGGAAAAATCAATTTCCAAGTTTTTCAATTTTTTTTTCTTTCTGTGCTCTGAAAAGGCCACCCTTGTTAGGTAAGGGACATAGAAGTACTCCAAGTTGAATGAAGTGAAGTTTCAGACAAGAACACAAACTGAGATTTGATGTGTAAGAGGCACACACTCGGCTGACCTTAATGGAATGGGCACAAGAGGAACTGAGCGCAGCCACCTTCAGCGTGCTTGGGCAGGCTCGTGGGGAACCCTGATCCCCCTCTTGTCACACTAGCCCAGCTCCTAATTCACTGTGAAACTGAGCAAACTGCCTAACTTCTCAGGAAGCCAGTTTCCCCATTTCTAAAATTAGCCAGGCTAAGTTTCCTTCCCTATTTCTAATTCTTTGATATGTGTGTTTTAAAATGCTTATTTAGAAAATGTTTATTTGTATTTTTTTGGGAGCTGGAAGGAGGAGGGAGAGAGAAAGATAAGTATTTGAGTGGTTCCTGCTGATTCACTCTCCAAATGCTCACACAACAGCTGGGCTTAGTCAAGCTGAAACCAGTCTACCTGGGTCTCCCTCACGTGTCACAGGGACCCACTGGAGCCGTCATTTGCAACCTCTCTGGGCATGCATTAGTAGGAAGCTGCATTGGAAACAGTGATATAACCCTAACTCAGGCACTCTGATATGGGGCACAGGTCTTCCAAGATGCAGACTAACCCACTGTGCTCCATGCCTACCCCAGAGTATTTTAGAATGCTAGGAAAACTCACCCTTGACAGATTCATGATAGAATTCCCTAGAATTTTTTATGTTTCTACAGTCCCTCATGATTTCATTGTTGTTAAACTCTATTGAAAGTAGGCAAAGCAAGCAGTGTATCCCAGCCATGTGAATTAGGAAGCTGAGGCTCAGATAAACCATGTGATGAAGCTGGTATTCTTGCTGGTGTATGGAGGACATAAGCACACAACCCGGATCCTCTGACATCTTTCCGGGTTTGACATGATCAATCTTTGGCCCAGCACAAAGCCATGCAGCTGCCGCTGATGTCCACCGGAGGCGGCAGAGTCTTCTGAACTGTGGTCTGGCCTTAGGCGGCTTCTGGTTGGCAGCTGGTATTTAGTTTGTAATATAGGGTACTATCTGTGCATAAACACAGGTTTCCCAGGTGGATCCTAGAACCGGACTTGCAAACGAAATGTGGGTATGATGACTGCTTGTCTGCCGTTCCCTTCCCATCTTTGTAACTGGTATTATGATATGGCATATTTAGTAGACTCAGCACAGGAGTTCTTTTGTCCTTTCATCAAGTGTTCATGGGACTTCTGCATTTGTTACAAATGGTGTCATATGGGGCCCTGAGTGATCGGAAGTTGATCATAGTGTATTACTGTGTGAGGCATATGAAGCAAAATAGCATTGCACATGCTCATTTTTGCATATAATGCAAAACGAGGTACACAATGGGTAGAGAAACAGACTCTTTTTGTTTCTGCAGAAAGAGGATACTGCATACTTTCTGTTTTCTTCCTTTTCTTCTTTTGTTTAAATATCTGTAGTGACCATATGTATTAACGTCATAGTCAACTTCAAGTCTGTTCTTTGAAAGGTGTAAAGGTGATGATTCTGTTTGGGGACAGGCTAGATAGCGTCCATTCATCTAGGAGGCTGTGGGATAGACTGAGTCCCCATATTTTTGCAACTCGGATTTTGGAGCAGCTGTTAATGAACCCTCTTTTTGTTTGATGAATACAGCTACAGTCGTCACCGAAGGAGCCTGTGGGTTGGTGGAATTGAGGGGGCTGCTGCCAAGCATGGTGGGGGCTGGGACTCCACATCTGCTGTCCACCCTTGCCAAGCAGCTGTGTTCTGAGCAGGCAGCATGTTGACACTCACCTGCAGGAAGTGGAAAGAGGGGGTAGTGACAAGGGCTGACGGTTCCCTGGTTCACTCCAACAGGTGGGCCTGCCAGTCAAGGCAGGGTTGGAGTAATGTAAAGTGGGTGTCTGTTGCTCTCAGTCAGCAGTGTGCACGGGTGGCCCAGCTGTTGGATGAGCCTGTGGACAGGATGTTGTCACAATCTGGCCAAGAACCCACAGTTCCAGGGCTCAGGACTTGCAACACACAATCCTGATGAGAATTTCCCCCATAAACCATGTGGTGGGGCTGGAGAAAGAGAAAGACACACACACACACACACACACACACACACACACACACACACAGACACAATGACAGAGACAGTGGTGTGTCCACTCAGAGAGGCATCGGTAGAACACAGATGCTGACTCTGGGTGTGTTTCTGTCACAGTTCTCTCAGCCTGGTTAAACTCAGGAGTCCCTTGCATTGCTGTTGGTGAACAGTGCTGCTCCCAAATTAGCAAGAGAACATTGCTTCATTTACAGATGTGCTTTCCAATTGCAACCGTTGGATTTTGGTGCATTTCCTTTTATGGTTGATTCTTGCTTGGTGGCAGGTGATAATATTTTCCTCTTTCAGAACCTACAGTGTTCTAAACATACATGGATTTAAGGGATCTAAAAGGATCACTTGAAATGCTGTTCGCAACACAGTTTTTATGTGGTGGGAATGGCTAGCACTGGTAAAGTGTGATGCAAACACCTGAATCGGAACACTGTTGTTCTTCCCTTGCTGGGAGATGAGAGACTATTCTCAGTGGTCTCGTGCACAAATAGGGTGAGCATCAGCCAGTGGCTCCCCAAGCTAAAATCGGGTGTCTGTTTTCTAGCCAAGTGACTCTGACTTGGGATATCTGGAGGACCGGTACTTCAGAGCTGGAATCCCAGGGGACCCTGGTGTCCACATGGTGGGAACTGCTGCGCACACAAACCCTCCACTGTCCCTGAGCCTCCTTATTTAGAATGTTGAGGAATGGAGTGTCTTGCTAACAGGATGCATCATATCCTCTGTGTGCCCAAGAAAAAAAAAAGAAAGAAAGAAAAAGGAGCAAATCCTTGCAAGTGAATGGTTCGACATTTTTCTGGCTAAAAGTGTTTGCTGGGGTTGGGTGGGGGTGCAGGGCAGCGGGCTCTGGATGGCCGGGGTGTCACTGCAGGTCCAGCCTGGCGTGCCTTGGATTCAGGGAGCGGAAGCAGGTGCTGGCAGACGCTCTATAACCAGCTTCGTGAAGAGTTCCTATTTATGGATGCAACAATGCATGCGGTTGAGCAGAACTAACATCCAGGTCCAGGAGGTGTGGATTGCTGTGGGTTACAGGTGTGTGTCCTCACACCAGCCTCTTTACCTCTGTAGACCTCAGTTTCCCCATCTTGAGGATTAAGGGTGGACAGATTGGTCCATACATTTCCTTCTACTGTTGCAGCTCCCCTGCATTGTCTGCCCCAATCTTGACTTTTTGCCAGTGCTTTACCCAGCCAGTCGGTAGATGGCAGTAAAGGCTTCTGAATCAGAATTTTTGGGTTGTTTGGCCCAGCTGATTTCATGCTCCCACCCTGGCATGGCTGAGAATTCTGCTCTGGAAGGATTCCCTGCTGCTGAGCTGACAGCTGCTGCCTGAATTTACTCATCGGAGGCACAAAGGGGCAGAATTTAAAGGCGCCGTCCTCTTTAGGTGTTCACAGCCCAACTCAGGTACTGCCTGATGGGCCTGAGCTGCTCCCAGAGTGCAGTGGCTTCTTCCCTCTTCCATCGTTTCTGATATTTGGCTCATGTGCCTGACGTGATGGAGGGGTAAGGGGAGCTGAAGGCAAATGATAGGACTTTTGGGGCATAAGAACAACTGGACCATCTTTAGAAAAGAACCAATTACTGGGACATGTGTAAGCACTACTTAATAGTTTCTCCATAACACCCATATGCATTAACTGATTTCATTTTTATTTACTAATTTTTAAGATTTATTTATTTTTTATTTGAAAGTCAAGGTTACAGAGAGAGGCAGACACACAGAGAAAGAGAGAGAGAGAGAGAGAGAGAGAGAGAGAGAGAGAGAATCTTCCATCCACTGCTTCACTTCCCAAATGGCCGCAATAGCTGGATCTAGTCCTGTCTGAAGCCAGGAACTTCTAGGTCTCCCAAGTTGCTGCAGGGGCCCTAGGACTTGGGACATCCTCTGTTGTCCCAAATCCAACCCCCCATTCACAAGCGCATTAGCAGGCAGCTGGATTGGAAGTGGAGCAGCCGGGATTCAAACCATATGGGATGCTGGTGCTGCAGGTGGAGGCTTAACTGACTATGCCACAGCAACAGCCTAGATTTTATTTAAAAAAAAATCCTTTTTATTTATTTGAAAGACAGTGGCAGAGAAGGAGAGAAGGAAAGAAAGAAATCTTCCATCTGACGGTTCATTCCTGCAGATGGCTGCAATGGTTGCTGCTGGTCCAGGCCTGTGTGAAGCCAGGAGCTTCATCCATGTGGACGACAGGGACCCAAGCACTTGGGCAGTCACCCCTGCTTTTCCAGGCACATTAGCACAGTGGTCGATTGGCAACAGAATAGCTGTTTGAATTGGTTGATATAGGATGCTGGCATCACAGACTGCTGCTTCACCACAGTGCCAGCCCCCTAAGCCTTTGGGCTTGGTAGAAGTGTATTCACCAGTTTCATTTGTTATAACTGGGAGCCCGGTCTCAGGAGAAGTGAGTTGGTTAAGGCCATCCTGCTGTGAGGTGGTCATCAGAACGCAACCCATGTCATTGGACCCCTTAGTTCAGCCCTCTGGCTATTGATTAAGGCATATCAACCAAAATGCTTCACACTTGAGTTCCTAAGGGTGCTTTCAAGATTAGACAGCTAAAAAATTCTTTATCATTTATTGCTCCCTGCGTGTCTGGCACCTACCATGTTCTGGGAATACAGAACTGAAAAAGCCTGAACTCTCCTTAGATGTACTTTTTTTTTTTTTTTCTAAATCTGTTCCAGAAACTGTTCTAATAGTCAAAAAATAACTGTCAATTTACTTTCTTATAAAAGTCCTTTGAGGAAGGTATTGGTTTAGCCAAGAACAGGTGAAGAAACTGAGGTACAGAGAAATAACATGACTTGCTCTTGATCACACATTAGGTAGCGAAGTTGGGACTCCAAGGTAAGCAGTAGTGTTCTTTTGCTATTTAAAAGTAAGTTTGTTGAGATGTAATTCATATATTGTATCATTCACCTATTTATAGAAGATTATTCAGAATTTTTTATTGTACTTGGCAGAAATGGGCACCATCATCCTGGTCAATTTTAGAATACTTTAAATCATTCCCCAAATAAACCCAATAAACATTTGGGAGGTGGTATTCTGAGCTGCTGTCCTTGGCCTCCATGCATGCCACCAGGGCTCTGTGTTTGGAGAGTTCTGCTGACTTCAGGACACTAGCACATAGACACACAGTGACACATAGCGCAACGGACACAATAGCAGGTGATGTCCGGAGAGCAGGCAGTCTCCAGTGCAAAGTAGAGCTTCAGAGAAAGGGCGCTTGCACAGGAAGCGAAGGTTTGCTGCCTGGCCCAAGTTTTCTCCCCGTAGTGAAGCTAGAAATTAAAAATGATGTTCTTTAGAGAGAACTTGTGTGCCAGGGCTCAAATATCAGATCGGCAGTCCTTGAGGGAAGGTTAGGGAATGGTTGGATGGACGCAGAGTATGGGCACAGTTTTGGATAGACAGGTGAGCAGCCCCGAGAGGCAGGAATTCAGACCAAGGGATACCTGATTGGCATCATTGTGATTCCAAGGATCCACTCAGGCTGATGCCCACACTGATTGGGCGTGCAAATCTCGGACACTAAGGGAACACCCAAGAACAGTGAAGCACCACGGACCTCCAGCTGGGCTCTGACTTGATCTGTGTTTAGTTGCTTCAGCTTCTCGAGTTTATAGTGTTTGGGAAGATCCTTCACAGCTGTCTCCAAACCCAGCTCCTTGGAGAGCAGTTTCTGGGAGAAAGCCGAAGACTGCATTTCAGCTCCAAGAACAGTGAGAAATCTCCTTTTCATAACATCGTAGCTGTAATAATAGCTGCTATTGATGGAGTGCCTTCTGAAAGCCAGATGGTTTGTTAGGGTTTTATTCTTCCCACTCATTTCACTTGCATCTCTTGACTAAAATTCCAGGACCACATTCTTAGTCCCTCTCCCCACCCTGCTCTCATGGTGCCTGATATCAGGATCGGAGCCATGGTTTCCTCCTGGTCTACATGGCTTGAGCCTGACATGGCAGGGTTTCTAACCACGGCCACCAACACATCCCAGTTTGCCCAGTAGTTTCCTGGTGTCAAGACTGAATGTCTCATGTCCCAGAAACCATGTCTGTCTTAGGCAAGTCAGGATGGTGGGGCAGCTTGCTTTGCAAGTCTGTTTGGATTTTGTCTGCTGGCTTCCTGGGCCTGGCTCTTGGGAGCGCTGAGTGGTTTGGGCTTCCCCTGTGGTCCCCCTTGGGGAGATGCCATTCCCCTCCTTATCTGTCCCCAAGTGCCTGCTCCCTGGCTCTGCTCAGAACCTTGTCTCCTCCCAGCTGTTTCCTGGTGCCCTCAGTTGTCTGCGTTCTCTGGTGATAGATGCTCTTGTTTTTGAGTCAGGCCTTTTACCGTTTATCTGTTTGGAGCTTCCCCCATGCACCCCAAGCACGGCTGCCTGCCGAGATCGGGAGGCAGGCCTTTGGTTCCAGCTGAGCTGCCTCTGTCTGACTGTGGCCCCAGGGAAGCCACTTCCCCTCCTGGGAGTCTTTGTGTCCACATACAAGACCAGGACGACAACTGCTCCCACCTCTCTATTCTTTCTATTCAGTTCAACTTAAATGCAAGAGGAGAACATGGATTTTAAATCCGAATGGCATGGCACACCTTGATGTTTGTTGGTGACTTGCTACTTTTCCTTGGCTACCCCAGGAAGGATAAATAAGTTCTGAGCTTCTGTTGACCCTGGCTTAGCCTTAGGGGTTTTGCTTGTTGGTTTGGTTATCTGTGGATGTGTGTCTTAGGTTTTGTCTCTGTGTTTTGCAGATTTAAAAATAAGGCTTGTAAGTGTCTGACAAATTAGTTTTTCAACTGCTAAGTCTTGAGGCTGGAGTACCTTCAAGCTTTGAAGAAGTTGGGGGAAAAAGAAGGGTTGGAAGCATGTGTCTTCAAACTGGCCCAACAAGGGCCAATTCACAAATGCTATCAGTGAACACCTGTACCAGGAGTGAAGCTGTGGATGTGACAACAGTCAATGCTGAATGTGTGTTAGAAGGGAAGTAAAATCACTCTGTCGCTTTGTAGAGTTAAACATATTCATGCAAACAAGTTGATTTCTCAGAACTTACCTTGAGTCTTTCCTAGAATAGTGAGATTTGTGTAGAAACACATTAAATAAATAAATAAACTGTGGAGTAATTTGTGTTTCCCCTTTCTTCTCACCTCCATTTCTTTCTGTCCTGCCAACTCTTCCTGAGGTCACTTTGTTATTAACCACATCCCTACTGCTCATTGTTTGTCATCAGCTGAACACAGATATAAAACATTTAGTTGTACGTATTTTAAATTTTTTGACATGCAGGCCATTCCTCAGCCCTGCCGTAATAATACCCTGACTAATCATTGTCGTTCCTCACCTGACTGACAGCCCTGGTTTCCTTTCCTCCATCTTGCAGTCTGTTGTCTGTTCTCAAGTGGCAACTAGGACAAATCTTTAAACAAAAATCTAAACTTCATTTTCATTTTATTTGAAAGGCATTCACGCACACATACACACACACACATACACACACACATTAGCCATTGGTTGGTTCAATTCCAAGTGCCTGACCATCTGGGGTTGGGTCAGACCAAAGCCAGGAGCCAGGAACTCAGTAGAAGTCTCGACATGGCAGCAAGGAATCATCCACTTGTGCTAACATCTGTTGCCTCCCAGGACAGACAGTAGCAGGAGGCTGGAGCAGAAGCACAAGAGCTGGGACCCCAAGCAGGTACTGTGACATGGCATGTGGGTGTCGCGAAGTGGCGTTTTGACAGCTGTGCCCAATACCTGTTGCAGCTGGGGTGAGTATTTAAATCACACTGATCTTTATGATGACTTCTCATTTCCCTAGAAAAAGAAGCTAATGTTGTCACGGTCCTGCCCCTCTTTCCTCCCTGCGCTCCCTTGACTCAGTTCGGTAGGATGGCTTCTATTCATCAAGCAATCCGTTCAGGCTTCTGCAGGATTGTTTCTCTGTGTGTCACTTGGGTGTCCTCTTGGTTAACCTTTCATCTCCAAGTTTTGCTCCCGCAACATCTCAGCAATGAGCTTTGCTTTCTTTGCTGTAATCACAGTTGTAAGTGGCCAGAGCTTATTCCTCCTTTACTGCTTTCCCTGTAGTGACCATTGCCCTGTAGCCTGCATTACCATTTACTTATCAACACCTGTCTCCTAGGATAAGAAGGCAAGCTTCCTCAGGGCCAGGCCTCCTGTCTAGTTTATGTATAGATGTATCTCAAGCACTCAGAGCATGTATTCATGAGTATTTACTGACTGTTGGCATGAAGTTGCAATTTAACTTAAGCAATGGAAGTTGGAGAATGAAAAGCCCTGAATATAGCCTTGCCACAGGCACTGGTGTGATTTGGATGATGGCAGCACACGTTTTCCCTTTGCTCAGACACCCACCACTGAAGCTGTTATCGACAGCAGTGATGGGGAGGAGGTAGGGAAAGAGCCTTGATGAAAATGGTGAAGTCAGCAGCTTCTGCAAGCATAGGTAAAGTTAGAAGCTGGGCGGCCATGTGCGGCTTTCATTAATCATCTTTTCCCCGTCGCATCCACACAAGTGACAGCTTTTGTCTGCACCTCCTGCTGCCAGTGCCATGATATATGACCTAGGGACAATCCTGGGCACTCACAATTGAAGAACCTCAAAGATGAATGCTCATGTCTTGGCCCTTGAGAGATGAGTTTAATCACAATGAAGAGTGGACTGGCATTGGCTTCGGCCTCCCAAGCCTGGCCTGGTGACCAGTGTCCTAGGAGAAGAGATGGTACTCTGCGTAGCTCTGTGATTGTTTGGCTGTAGGGCCTGACTCTGAGTAGTCAACGAGGGTAGGACAGGTAGATGGGGGTGAGATTATAGGGTCAGGCCAAATGTGACATTCAGCATCCCCAACTCTGTGTTACCACTTCCCCTTTCATTCCCTTCCGTTCCTAAAGGAGCTGCACAGTGTGTATTGTGAATAGAGACGGAGATGTTCAAGAGTCCAGTTTGATCACTCTCCATACCCTTGGGAAAACCTGTGGCTCTTTTTAGCTCTGCCATGATTTATATGGTGAAAATCCTTCATGCTTCTATAGAATTTTAGGCATCACAAATGACTTTAAGGTTTATTAATGAATATGGCTCTCCGAATTCTGTAAGGTCAAGCAAGATGGGATTATTTAATGGAAGAAACAAATTCCCAACAGTCCTGGAATACATGTCCTCTCTTTCCCTCCTTCCCTGCCTTCCCAGCTTAAGTCACAAGTGGAGGGGAAGCAGTAAACAACAGAGAGGAAATGAATATTCAGCTCTTTTGTTTTTTACCCCTTAAAATTTCGAGGGTCTCTGAAGCATTCAAATCTAACCCAAAGACAATGAAGTGTGTCAACCAATGATAACCATCTCAGGAAAAGATCTTCTTAGAAGGGAAAAGAAGGGCATAAATACATTGGCTAACCAGAAGACCCAAGTTCTGAATTACATATGTTCATCATTCTTTCATTTCATGGAAAGGTTCAATGTCTTTGTGATGTGAATCATTTTATGTGTTAAAAGTTTAGGTCTCAGGCTTAGCACGATGGGTCAATGGCTTAAATCCTCACTTTGCACACACTGGAATCCCGTATGGGCGCTGATAAGTGTCTCAGCTGCTCTACTTCCCATCCGGCTCCCTAGTTGTGGCCTGGAAAGCAGTAGAGGATGGTCCAAAGCATTGAGACCCTGTACCTGCATAAGAGATCTGGAAAAAGTTCCTGTCTCCTGGCTTCCAATCATCTCAGCTCTGGTCATCATGACCACTTGGGGAGTGAATCGGTGGACAGAAGATCTTTGTCTCTCCTTCTCTCTCTAAATCTGCCTTTCCAATAAAAATAAATAAATCTTTACAAAAAGATGGTTATTGTGGGTATTTGGGTAGTTAACTACTGGATGAAATATCTCTCTTTGTCTGCCTTATAGTAAATAAATAAGTAAATAGATGAATAATTGTGAAAAAGGAAAAAATAAAAAAAATTTAAGCCTTATGGCACCTGGACTTTTGAAATTCTGCAAAATTAATCATCTCACATAAGTATGCATCTAGAAAGATTTTTATCCAGGAAACAAATTGACACGAGGGAACAACTTCAGGCTTTCCTCCCAAGTGTAGTGTGCTGGCCTTGGGAATGGTATTGGGGAACAAGATGCAGTTCTTACTTTCAAGGATTCCAAGACAAGTGTGGATGTCAGTGTGGTAAATACATGAGTTTAATAAGACATCACAGTTGTTTTTTTGGATTTATAGAAGCAGCCAGGGCAAATGGGAGGAAGAACTAATTGCGACTGGGAGAAGAATTGCAGATTGCATTCAGGGAAGATTCAAAGTGAAGCTTGTGCTACTTCTGGGGAATCTGAGTGAACCCTGAAATTGAACCTCTGTCCCTTCGTGACTAGTCCTAAATGCACTCACTTTACAATTTCTCTGCAAGGCCCAATGGTGTTGCTGGAGGGGCCAGCTTTGTATTCTGCCTCATAGTCACACCCTGTCATATGAGGACGTGCAGGTCCAGGGCCGTCCTCCATCGGTTGTCATCTGGAGTAGACGTGGGCACGTCTCAGAAGCAGGCTGACACTGATTAAGAATGGCTTCTCTTGCAGAATGTCAAGATCGCTCCTTGCTCAACATGTCTGTGTGTGCAGATCAGTTTTGCTAAGAAAGCAAAAAAGGAGAGAGTAACCTTCTAAAAAGTGCCCCTGAGATGTGGGAGTAGATGTGGACATTTGTGGACATTTGTCTGTTTAAGGAGCCAACACTAGGGAATCACGCCCAGTAATTAAGCAGGGCACTGATAAGGCTTCCCTCAGAGGTCGCTGGTCTGGCCTCATGGCTCAGTAACAAACATCTGAGAACCAGGAAGCAGGCAAAAAAAAAAAAAAAAAAAAAAAAAGATAATGCCAAAGTCAATGTGAAAATAGCCAAGGATTAAAGCAAGGAGCAAGGTGCTTTCTGGTTTTGGCAAGGGCTACTTTATTCTTGCTTAAGAAACATTCTAACATGGCAGTCTGCTGTCCCAACATGCTGACAAATGAGATACGATGAGATGAAAGTATGAGGATGGAGGGAATACAAGACTAGCTCAGGCAAGCTGCATACAGTTGGGACCCAGGCAGAGAAGCAGTAGTGAAAAGTGGAGGAGATGGAGTAAGTGCAGTCGTCTGACGTGTGTGTAGGAACCATGGCCTCTTAGAGCTTAGTGAGTCCCATGAGACTGTTCAGAATGCAATGGGTGATGGCTCTTAGCCACTGAACAGGATTGAAATTACATTCAGTGTCTTCACTCTACAAGGCCAAGAAAGAAGCGACACATTTCCTTTCTAAAAGAGTAAGATATTTGCAATTAAAATATGTATAATTTTGGGCCCAGTACGGTGGCCTAATGGCTAAAGTCCTCGCCTTGAACATTCTAGGATCCCATATGGGTGCCAGTTCTAATCCCAGCAGCTCCACTTCCCATCCAGCTCCCTGCTTGTGGCCTGGGAAAGCAGTCCAGGATGGCCCAAAGCCTTGGGACCCTGCAGCTGTGTGGGAGACCCTGAGGAGGTTCCTGGCTCCTGGCTTCGGATTGGCTCAGATCTGCTCTTTGCAGTCACTTGGGGAGTGAATCATCGGACTGAAGATCTTCCTCTCTGTCTCTCCTCCTCTCTGTATATCTGACTTTGTAATAAAAATAAGTAAATAAAAATAAAAAATATATAATTTGGAAAAGAAAAAACTATTGATTTGAAAAAACTATAGTTATGAAGGGTACTTCACACTACCTTAAAGGTAGTACTGATAAGAGGCAAAAGGAAGTCTTTTGTGTGTAGGGTGTTTTAGAGCCTGGACCACTTGGCCGAGAAACAAAGGAGAGTATCAGACAGAAGCAACTCTGACTAGTCAATTATGGCTTCGTCCAGGCTTCTGGGGAGCTCGGGGAAGGTCACTTTGGAGATGGTAACAGAGGTCAAGTTGCGGAAGGCCTAAGCTAAGGCAGCATGGAGTCATCAGATACACACTTTAGAATAAGTCTTTTGTCCATCACTATAAGGAGGTTGGTCTGAGTATGTAAGATGCATGGTCACACTGTCTGTTGTTCAGAATGTGTCCTTTGTCCCTTTGCAGACATCAGGGTGACCTACAGGGATGCCTAGTTCTTCATGTGTGGTCTGATTAGTGAGTGAACCACTTTCGGTAGCTGTGCGGCCTCGCCTGTCGATGGTGCTGAAACTCTGGATGGGACGTTTTCCACCCTGAACTTTCCTTCTCCGACCTGTACTGCTGCAGCCATACCCCCTGCCCTTTTTTTCTTGCAGGGATTTTGTGAGGATCCAGTCAACAAGGGATACAAAGTGTTATATTTAACAAAGTGCTACCTTTTTCTTCTGATCAAACAATATGTGCTGCGATGCCAAATATTGGATAGAGCATGAAGGAAGGGTGTTCTCAACCTGTGCTCGACCAACCTTTAAGACATGCCTGGGTCTGCTGTTGGACAATCTTTTGTCCTCAGACCCAGTTTTCAGCCTCTTCCACCTGGTCTATCCCAGAAGGCTGGTCTCCAGCAGCTGAGTCACTTGGACTGCTTTTTTATCTGGCTTCTGGTGGGGTTTTGCCAATAACTGTGGGTCTCAGGAGAGAAAGAAGTCACTGTTTCCTGCCACTGGACTGCAGCGCCAGTGGGGTGCCCCTCCCAATGGATCCCCACCACAGCTACTCAGCTAGTCCCGGGGACTCCTCCATTCGTTATTTATTTTTTTGCTCTCCTCCCCTCTTGCACCTTCCCACACCATCCCTTCCTGCAGCTCTCGCCCATTTTTCTCCTGAGTGTGTTGTGCTTGGAGGCACAACTGTGATCCATGCAGACATCACAGGACTTGGTCTTCTGTCTCAGTTCAAATTCATGGCAACTGTGTAGAGGACCTTCCTTGTGCTTGAACTTTCAACCAGTTATTGGTTTCTGATCTTTTGAGTCTCACCAAATCTATAGCACTGGAGATTTGTAGAATCCTGTGCTCACTGGCCGTCGAGCTAAGTTTCCCTTCTATCCTTACAAATTATTTTAAAAGGGCTTTATTGGGACAAAAGCATCTGTTTGAAAGATAAAATACAAGTTTTGAAAAGTGCATGTGCACAAGTAGCCATTATGACAGTTGAAATATAGTACATTTTTCTTACTGCAGAAGGTTCCCTTAGGCTCCAACACACTCAACCCCAGCCTCCACACATCTGCGCTCTGTAACTATATATTAGGCTGACCTCTGTGACTGACTCATAGAAATAAAATTGTATACCACTTATTCTTTCATGTTGGGCTTCTTCCACTTTGGAAATGTTTTGGAGATTATTCCATTCAGTTGCCTGTAATTCATTCCTTGTTATTGCTGGTCCTTGATTCATTTACTCATGGAAGGGCATTTGGGATCTTTGCAGATTTGGTCTGTTACGAGTTATGAACACTCATGCGTAGATATTCTTGTGGAAATGTTTTCATTTCTCGTGGATAAATATCCTGGAATAGAACTACCAAACTGTGCGTGTTTAGCTTCAGGAGGAAGTGGCGAATGGTCATCTGGATTTTCATCAGCAATGTCTGAGAATCTGTCTCTCCCTTGTCAGCACTTCGTGTTGTCCATCTTTTGAACTTGAGACATTTTCGTGGCTTGGAGTTTTGTATCATTGTGACCCTAATTTGCATTTCCCTGATTAATGATGCAGTCCTGTGCTACAGCAGGATGGACTCCATGTATGATAGGGGTCTCAAGGATTACATGGCCTAGTGGTATCATAGTTGTCTTAATTTTAGTAAGTATAATTAACTACATTGTATAAGAATAGTCTGTGTTGTTCGCACAACACAGAAACCTAACCTATGCATTTCTCTAAGTGTAGCTCTCATGTTAAGTGACGTAGTGCCATGCTTTGAGCATTTTAAAGAACTGCAGTTGTTGGTCATTTATAGATTTTCTTTTTTGAAGTGTCTGCTGAAATGTTTGGCTCATTATAATTGTTTTAGTTTGCCTTTCATGCTTACCACTGAGATCTAATTTTTTTTGCATATTCTGAATAAAAATTGTTGGATATGTGTTGTGGATATATATTTCCAGCCTTGTCTTTTTCTCAGTGATGTCTTTGAAAAGCAGATGTTACACTTTGATGAAGTCTAATTTACTGTTTTCTTTGTGTTTCATTGTTGGAGACAGTGAGATACCAAGATTTTCTTTCATTTTTTTTCTGCTGGTAGTTTTGTAATTTTTACAGTTCCGTGCAAATCCATTTCAATTTTATGTTTTTGGTATGATATATGGTAAGTATTGATGATCATTTAATTTTTCATATGAATATTCAGTTGAAGAGAACCATTTGTGGAAAAATATATAAATATAGACATATCAACATATAAATAATAAATTTATTACTTATATTATTTATATGTTTATATATATATTTGTATTTACCATTGAATTGCTATGGCACCTTGGTCAAATATTAGTTAACCAGCTCAGGGGTCTATTTTTCAATTCCAGAGAGTTCCATGGCTGCACGTTGGCCTGCACCATACTGTTTTTGTCAGTATGGTTTTATAATTCTTGAGTTCAGGTATTTCTAGTCTCCAAATGTATTCATTTTATTCCCCTAAGATTTCTTTGACTCTTCCAAATCCTTTACATTTATATCTCTGTACAAATTTTGGCATAAGATTGAGAATTTTTAGGAATAAAAATGTTTATTAAGGTTATGACTGAAAATCTGATTAATTTAAATGGGAATGGTCAGCTACATTAGCAATATTAGAGCTTCCAATACATGAATATTAGTGAATTTCTGTATTTAGTTGGATTCTGTATTTTTCAGATTTAGTAATTTTTATTTGAAAGAGATTTTTACAGTGAGAAGGAGAGATAAAAAGTGGTCTTTTATCTACTGTTCATTCCCCAGTGGTCCACAGTGGCCCAGGTTGAGTTGATATGAAGGTGGGAACAAGTATCCCATGTGGATGCAAGGGCGTGAGGCCTTGATCCAGCTCTCAGCTACTTTCCCAGACCACAAGCAGAGTGCTGGATCGGGACTGAAGTGGCCAGAACACAAATGGGATGCAGGAATTTAGATTATAGTTTATGATACCTACTTCTTGTATATGGTTTAGATTTGCCACCAGGTATTTCATGGTTATAGTGCCACTATAAATTGTATTTGTAAAATTTTGCTGTCATTTTTTACTGCTGGTATCTAGAAATAGAATTTACATTACTTTAAAGAATATTGATTTTCTATTTTGCAAACTTTTTAAACTAATTTGTTATTTCCAATTGCTTTTTTATTTTTGTAGATCACCTAGAAATAAGAATTTTATTTTTCACTTCCCAATATGTTTGCCTTTGCTTTCCTTATCACATTCACTAAGACCTCTAGTAAAGTGTGGATTAGAAACAGTGAAGATTCACTTTGTTCCCACACTTAGTCAATCCCAGTCAGTCTGATGAGTATGTTAGGGAAGGGTTTTCCTTGATGCTCTTTTTCTGCTTGAGGAATTTCCTTCTATTCTTGATTTGTTGACATGAGTTTTTATTTTTCAAAGATTTCTTTGGCTTATTTGAAAGGCTGAGTTATAGAGAGTAATGGAGAGACAAAGAAGTGTCTTCTGTCCACTAGTTCATTCCTTAAATGCTTGCAGCAACTGGCCAGGGCTGGGCCAGTCCAAAGCTGGGAGCCAACAGGTGGCATAGGAGTCCAAGCACTTGACCGTTTTCTGCTGCTTTCTTGGGCGTATTAGCAAGGAGTTGGATTGGGACTAGAGAAGCCAGGATTCAAGCCAGAGCCTGTATGGGATGCTGGAGGAGGTGATTTTGCCAGCTATGCTGCAATGTCAGCTTCCATGAGTATATTTTGCTTTTTGTCTTCTATTTTTCTATGCCAACTGAGTTGATCATATACTTTTTTCTTTATCCTACTGACCTAGTGAATTGTGTTAGTTCTGAGTTTTGAAGGAGCTTTGATTTCCTGGAACTGGCAGTGTACACAACCTGTATTAAAGTTTTACCAAGCTGGAATCCTGGGATATCTTGGGTTGAGCTATTCTGTTGCTTATTTCTTAAACCTTAAGGTTATTCACGTAACTTGGGATGCTGCCATTTGACATGAAAATTACTAGACTGAGTTGGTTACTTTTCATTGTTTTCATGACACCTTATTCTTACCAAATGAAAATTATCTTTTTTTTCCCACTTTATTGTCTTCTCCAGTTGATCTGAGCTCTCTGAGAGCTGAAAATTTGTCTTTGTCACTTTGCTAACCGTGGTGTCAAGTGCATGATAGTATCAAGAAGAACAGTAGTAACCATGAGGAGATGCCTTGCCTGTGTTATTCCTTGTCACCTTCCTCCTCTCAAGGACCCCAGCAAATGAAGCACAGAGTCGAAGTCTTGTTCCAGCTTGCTGATTTGAGAGGGGCCAATTCCTTATTCAAGGTCGTTGTCACAGAGTCACTGCATGGTGGGCTGTTCAATAATTATTTGTTGATGGATTGGCTGACGAACATGTGAATGGATGGATGAAAGCAGTCTTTCTCTCCTTTTCATGAATGGAACAGGCCCACCTAATGAGAACAAGCAGTTTGGAAACTGCATGCCGGGAAGGCCTGTGGAAGGGGAACATTGGGTTGTGGGAGGTGGAGGAGTGGTTGCTAAAAAAAAGAAAAGGAAGTATAAAGTATAAATTTCCTTGACAGGGTTGCATCTCTGTGGGTTAGACGTTGGCCACTTCATCTTGGCATGATTATTATATAACAGGAGGATGGAGAAATGGCCGGAAAGTATTGCTTCCTATTACATAACTTTTACTATGGGGTTGACAACACTTCTGATAATGAGGAGAACAGAAAGTATGCCTCCATCAGCATGTAGCTCTTCCAGTTTCGTGCAGGAGAATTCATCTGGTCTTCAGCCGTTTTGAGCGTTGCAGCAGTGTCTGATTTCCTCAGATGGTCTTGGGCTCTCTGCTTGGTCCTGTGTCCCAGCAATCCCCCACTGCAGGAAATGTCCCATATTCATGTTTCTCATAATCACTTTAACGATCTCCTGCAAAGGTGCTCCTGCAGAGCCTAAGGAGGGGTTTGTGGAGGATCATGTCCTGGAAAAACATGAGTGTTACTAGGTCAATGGGTTCCGGAGGCCTGGGTCTTGCATTTTGAGCAGCCTTAGACTAGTTTCTACTTGTCTGGTTGTCATGTTGCAAAAGCCTGCATGATACACTAGGCATTGCCTGGCAGCCTCTGAAGTGGGCTCTTATCAAATCATGTTGAGCTGAGCTATGCTGCTGGTCAGTTAAGGTCAGTCTTTGGGGCACTCAACCCATAGTGCCTTTTGCCCATGCCACTCCTCTTTGACCTAATAGATCCTCTTCCAGGCCTAGACATTGCTCTATGTCTGTACATGAAAGCAAATGGGTACATGCTAGACACCTCCACTGTCCTTATTCCACTGACATGCAACCCTTTGTAACTCCTGGTGACTCAACAACCTCCAACATCCCTTGGGAATCTACCCACTCGGTCCTCGGCTTTGCTCCCTCCCTCTAGCTGATCTCCTCTCTGGTTACTCCCCGTTCGCTCTTGCAACTTCAGTTTTCATTTTCCACACAGCAAGTGACATTCATCGTTTCATATTACTTAGAAAGTAAAGCATGCCGTGATGCAGATGATTTCTGCTGAACTTGCAAGAGCTCACCTTCTCCTGGCGCCTTCAAGGCCTGACCAGATTTCATGTGGTCCTCCCTTGACATCATTGGCTGTCACACTTGATCCAGGCTGCTGGCCTTCTTGCTGTTCCTCAGACATGCTTTGTTTTGGGATCTTTGTTTCAGCTCTTTCTGACACTTGGAAAACTTTCTCAGGACCCATGGCATCGGTGTTCTATTTTCACCTCAAGCATTACCCACTCCCTTCCACTCTATGATGTTAGATTGCTGTGTCTTCTTCATAGGAGTTACTGTGCTCTCTGTTTATTCCCATGTCTACCTTAGCAGTAGGTAAACTACTGCGGATCAAATGGGATTTGCTTATTTGTAAGGCTTTATTGGTGCATAGCCTGGCCTGTGTGCTGGATATTGTCAATGGCTGCTTTGGCTTGGTGAGGGTGAACAGTTGTGATACTGACTGCCCAAAATGCAAAGCCTAAAATGTTTACTCACTTGCTCTTCTCAGAAAAATATTTGGTCAACTCCTGCTTGCTTTCGTCACGTTGCTTACCTCGCAGTTCTCTGGCACTATGCTTGTCCAGGAACACAGTGGTGTTAGTAGTTTGTCCAGTGAATACAGTGAGTGAAAGAACAGAGGACATGTTTGACTATAAGTATGAATACCTGGGTAGGCCAAAGGGATCAAGATCCATGTGTATTTTCATGTGCATGCTCAGATGTGCTTGGGAAAGAGAAAACAGCGAGGCAAAATGGACAGTTTCTGCATCCAAACAGACTATGGTCTGCATGTATCATTTAAAATTTTTATGATTTTCTTTAAAAAGGGCCTCTTCAACCCGAGTCTTTTCTCTCAAAAAAAGGATCAACTAGTTCTCACCTGTCAGGGTCCTTGTGAGTATTTTAAGATGACACTAACACAATTCAGTTTTAAGCCAGTCAACTATTTCAGCAGGCCTTTATTCACTTGTCACCAATGTTCCAGAAGCAGGGAAACTACCCCCAGCCATGCCAGGGGCCCTTTATGCCCGTATGTTGCTGGTATGCACAAGGCCACATTTTACATGGTGCAGAATGCAGATAGCAGCAAGACACTGCGCTATCCCCCGAGGCCCTCTGATCACAGAGAGGGGATCAGAGAAGTTCATGTGTTCTTTGCAATGAAAGGTTAGAAGAACCACAGACAGAAAAACATCAAAGGAGATCTGAAGAGAAGGATATGACCGTGTTAGGTTTGCTTTTAGTTTTGCACAGAAAAAACTACAGTATTGTCAGACCACTTCACTTCATATATTCCCCATTCCTTTCTGGTTTCAGTTTTAAATACTTTATGTGTTACGTGCTGTGGAATCTCAAATGTTTGCTATGTAGGTGAGCAATATATAGTAAATTGAAACCGCAATGCAAGAGTCTAATTTTATTGTAACTTGAGAAGGACAGACTACTGAAAACATCATTTTCTTTTTTAATGTAGAAAGAAATACAAGGGGTTGGCTTTGGAGGTTAGCTGTGTTAGTCACACAATAGCCAGTATATTCCAGCTCATTTTCAACAACGTCTTTCAAAGCTTTTTAGCATTAATTGAAATGCTAGTATATTCTCCAGAAATAACTACATAGGTAGATTTGAAAAAAAAAATCTTTGCTTTGGAATACTTTTAGTTTTAAAGAAAATATCAAGATATTATAAACATTTTCTGTTTACAATTCATGCAACTTCCCCTACTGTTAGTTAGCATCTTGCATAATTATGGTGTATTTGCCAAACTAAGAAGTTGAAATAGGGTGATACTCTTAAGTAGTTGAAATTTTTTTTTTTAGATTTTTTTTAAAGATTTATTTTTATTACAAAGTCAGATATACAGAGAGAGGAGGAGAGACAGAGAGGAAGATCTTCCATCCAATGATTCACTCCCCAAGTGAGCCGCAAGGGGCCGGTGCTGTGCTGATCCGATGCCGGGAACCAGGAACCTCTTCTGCGTCTCCCATGCGGGTGCAGGGTCCCTTTGCATTGGGCTGTCCTCAACTGCTTTCCCAGGCCACAAGCAGGGAGCTGGATGGGAAGTGGAGCTGCCGGGATTAGAACTGGTGCCCATATGGGATCCCGGGGCGTTCAAGGCGAGGACTTTAGCCTCTAGGCCACACCGCCGGGCCCTTTTTTTTAGATTTTTAATACTTTTCCACTAGTGCCATGTTTCTGTTCAAGGGTCAAACATAGGCAGCATTCTTATTCTCATTTAATTTTTTTAAAGGATATTTTTGGTGAGCCAGAGTATCAGGGAGATAGATTTCTTTCATTTGGTGGGTTATTCATTTCCCAGATGGCCACAGCAGTCAGGGCTGGGCCTGGCAGAAGCCGGGAGCCAGAAACTCCATCCTGATCCCTCACATGAGTGACAGGGGCTCAAGTGCTTAGGCCATCATCTTTTGGCTTTTCAAGCACCTTAGCAGGAGGTTAGATGGGAAGTGGACATACCGGGACTCAAACTGGCACTGAGATATGACCTGCTGATGTTGCCACAATGCCTGCTCTTGTTTTTCTTTTTAAATTAATTGATTTTATTTGAGAGCAAAGGGACACACAGAGAGACTCTTCTATCTACTGATTTAATCCTTAAATTCTCCCAACACACAACGCTGGTCTAGGCTGAAGCCAGGAGTCTGGACCTCAGTTGGGTCTCCCATGGGAATGGCAGGGACTCAACCACTAAATGATCATGTACTGCATTCCTGGTGTGCTTGAAGAGGAAGCTGAAATTGGAGTGGAGATGAAGCTTGAACCCGGGCACTGTGTTATGGGATGTCGATGTCTCAATAGCATCGAATTCACCTCCTTTGGTCTTTGACAGGTGCTCAGTCTGTCCTGCCTTTCAGGACGATGGCAGATTTGAGGAGGGTGAGTGAGATATTTTGTAGACTGCCGCTTGATTTGGGAGTATCTGACATTTTGTTTTTATTAGACTGGAGTTATGGGTAAACTGCCCTTCTTACATCATTTCAGGGGAACCTGTGACTAATTATGACTTATTCTTCGACTTTTTAAATTAACATGAAGAAGAGATTGTATGTGTTTCATCGTTTCGATTCCAGTAAGACATTCACACTTCCCTCGCTACCCAGCTCCCACACAACACCTTTCTCTCCAACCCCTCTCTCCATTAGTTTCTGCAGAGGCATAGTTTTAATCCACTCTGTAAAAACAGGCTTAATTTGGTACTTATCATAATATTTAACAAGTAAAATGTAGGAAAACCACGCTAAAGGTGACAGTCATGTCCTGAAGTGACAGTGTTACATATAAACACACACACATATGAATGTTATATATATAAACACAATGTGTTATATATAAACACACATACATATATATGTATCTATATACATATATGGGTGAGTATCCATGTCTTCTAGGCACGACTTTTAGTAACTCTTCAGTATTTGGCTGTGTATATCAGGATTTAACTGATTTGTTAGTTTGGAGGTCTACATTGTTTACAGATATATTTTGGAGCAGCAAAATTTATGTATCATGGAAATCAATGTTAAATCCTCTCTTCTATCATGGGTAGGAATGGGGCCATATAAAGCCCTTGAAACAATTTGGTCTGGTCATGCCAAGGCAACTGAAGGTAGGATTTAAAAAGTTTAATTATTTTGTCTTTTAAAGTTTTTTAAAAAGATTTATTTATTTTTATTACAAAGTCGGAGAGACAGAGAGGAAGATCTTCTATCCAATGATTCACTCCCCAAGTGAGCCACAACAGCCGGTGCTGTGCCGATCTGGGGCCAAGAGTCAGGAGCCTCTTCCAGGTCTCCCACATGGGCGCAGGGTCCCAAAGCTTTGGGCCGTCCTCGACTGCTTTCCCAGGCCACAAGCAGGGAGCTGGATGGGAAGAGGAGCTGCTGGGATTAGAACTGGCGCCCATATGGAATCCAGGTGCATTCAAGGCGAGGACTTTAGCTGCTAGGCCATGCCGTCGGGCCCTGTTTTAAAGTTTTTTAAAAATTAGTTTTAATTAGTTTTTTTTTTTTTTTACCAGATTCAATATAGTTTGTAGATACAATTTGAAAAATAAACTAGTATTTCTATATTCTTTTCTTCCTTCCTTCCTTCCTTCCTTCCTTCTTTCCTTCTTTCCTTCCTTCCTTCCTCTCTTACTCTTTGATATTAGCAAGCTATTTTTTTAAAAAAATATTTTAAAACTTTCATTGGAAAGACAGATACTTAGAGAGGAGGAGAGACAGAGAGAAAGATCCTTCATCCACTGATTCATTCCCCAAGTGGCTGCAGCGGCTGGAGCTGAGTTGATCCGAAGCCAGGGGCCAAGAGCCTGTGGGTGCAGGGTCCCAAGGCCTTAGGCTGTCCTGGACTGCTTTCCCAAGCCACAAGCAGGGAGCTGGATGGGTAGCAGGGCCACCGGGACATGAACTGGCGTTCATATGATATCCTGGTGTGCACAAGGCAAGGACTTTAGCCGCCAGGCTATTGTGCTGGGCCGTAGCAGGATAATTTTTAAGGTGATAACTTTACGTGCCCAATGAATGATATTGTAAATATCCAACTGGCCCTTGGCAGAGAGAAGTTTCCTTATTCCTGTTAAATCTAGATCAATTTTTTGTTACTTTTTGAAGCTAAAAATCTGTCAAAAATATGTATACCAAATCATGTACCCACTTAAACATCGGGTCATCTGTGGGGTCACTTTGCCCCAAGAGCAGTTCTCTCACCACTGGCTACCACCTTCTCTGCTTTCTCCTGGTTGCAGTCAGGCAGGGAAGACCTGATGAGCAAGTGAGGACTGGACTGTGTATTAGGGGCAGGTCAAAGGAGAGGAGGTGAAGGATGTTCATTCAAAGCTGAGATCATTTACTGATGCTAAGGGAGCACCTACTCCTTGGGAAGAGAAGTCCCACCGCTTACTTATCCATTTCAAAATATCTTACTAGAAATTTAACTGTTACATATTGTATATGTAGACACCCATCTGACTCCACCCATGGATTTAGACTTCTTTTTCTGATTATTTGTGCCTAAATATTCCCTTCCCATTGTCCTACAAGTTTACCCTGAGCCCCTTGGAAATGATGGTTCTCCTGTCCATAATGGCAATCACTTCCTTGAATTTACTTATACATTTGTTTCAAAGAAGCCCGAAGCCTGTGACAACAACACAGATTCTTGTTTTCCAAGCCCCATCTGTCTGGAGGTACCTGTTATGTACAGGCTAGCACTTTAGATGGCTGTACCTCCTGAGAACTTTCTGCAATTATGAAATGTTTGTTCTATTCCATTGCTGCTGCATGTAGTAGGAACCAGCTGCGTGGGGCTACTAGGATTAACGGAAAACGCGTTGATGTTTGCTTTCACTTGAGCAGACATGCGTGCCTAGCGGCTACTGTATTGGGTGGTGCTCTTTGCAGTTTTGCAAACACTTTCTAGTAGGCTGACACAGTGGATCCATATGGCCTCTTGTACATGAAGAAACATGCATCTTGGAGCAAGGACCAGCTCTGGGCTCCCAGCTAAGATTTACACATCTCTGTTCCAGATGCTGTGCCACACTGCCCTTCACACATTGTCATCACCAATACTGAAAAGGTCATCTACGAGGAGTATTGTTTTTTAAAAAATAGTATTTATTTCAGCTTTCAGTCTCAGCTGGAATTTCAGGAACCCACTTAGGGTTCTGTGTGGTTTAGTTTCAAAAAGAGTTAGGTTAGAGCTGACGCTTCCTGCCCCAAATGACCTTTCTGATTGGGTCTTCATTTCCACACAGCTATTTTTGAAGACTGAAGTTTGTAGCTCCTACCGACTTAGGTTATCAACGAAGTGATCTCACCTTTAATCATTATCTCTTTCTTCTTTTGAGATAGGAAAAAAAAACCTTAAAAAAAAAAAAAAAGGACAGTACCTATTTGAACCCAAATAAAGTGGTATCATTTACCATTTTGTTTCTGGTCTTTCACTTCTCTGACATCAAGTTCGTACTGGAAGAGTCACCAGATGTGGTTTCTGGTCCCAGATCTGCCCTGATGGCATGCAGGGTCCATCTGAATAAACCTTGGTGCCTTATAGACTCAGGGCTGGGTTAGGGGTGCCACAGAATACCACCTGGAACACCTTGGGGGAAGGTCACTACTGTTTGTGAACTCCCCATTCTGTGCCTGCTCATACAGTTGCTTGCAAATCGTGCACCTGGAAAGATCTCTTTGGACAAGAAGATCGAGATGCTGTAAGGCTTACCTGGGTAACCTTCGCTGTGGTGGAAGAACTTTCCTGGATCATTTATTGAAATGTGTGCTCCCTTGAAATAGAAAGGAAGGAAGGAAGGAGGCTCAGAGGCAACAGAGAAGAAGCAAAGAGGGAGAAGAGGCAAGAAGGACTGTCATTAATGGTTACTTTAATATCCCCTGTGATAACTGGGCATGAGAAATCCTGATGAAGACCTGCGGCTCAGAGTGGCAGCGGATCTCACAGCTGCCAAGGGGGGAACTTCTGCCATCATGACAACTCACCCAGTTGGAATCTGTGTGCCCAGATTGTGGCGTCCAACCTCAAGGTTACTGGGAATTGAGAACTGTGTGTGTTTTTGGGAGTACCTGTGCACCAAGGGAGGACCCAAGGATGACAGAAAGAGGAAGAGAGAGAGAGAGAGAGAGAGAGAGAGAGAGAGAGAGAAGGAGGAGGAGAGAGAGAGAGAGAGAGAGGAGGAGAGAGAGGAAGAGGGAGAGGGAGAGGGAGAGGGAGAGGGAGAGGGAGAGGGAGAGGGAGAGGGAGAGGAGAGGAGAGGAGAGCTCTCAGATCAGTTCTTTCCTGCAGCAGTTTCTCAGGCCTGATCCCTGGGCTGACATTCCCATGCATGTGGATTTGGAGAGGAGCTGCTTTCCCAGCAGGCTGAGGGGAGTGTATTAATTTCACAGAGGTCTCCTCAGCAACTTGGAGGGGCCCTCCCAGGCCCACTTAATCTCGTCTTTTGTGTGCCTTGAGAATGGGTATCTCCCCCTATTTAAATGCTACTGCCCCTCCCACTCACTCTTCATCCCATTCTTTGTTGCAGATGATCTGGCCAGGAGGGGAGAAGGTGGCGGCCCACCAAGCTTGGGAAGGGCCAAAGAGGAGGGCCTCGCAGGAGGTGACCCAGACTCAGGAACCCCTGAACTCTGAGGCCTAATCCCCTGTAATGATGTGTCCTTGTTTGTGAAGCCCATGAAAGGAAGTGGGCCTGGGGAGGAGCCATGCCCTTCTCACCTTCAGTTCAGAGGGGTTTGGTTGCTTCTAATGACTAGGTAAGGACGGAACACGCTTAGTTGAGAAACAGCTGGCTGTCACAAAAATGGTGGAGCGAGAGAGGCTGTGGGATTCCTGCAGACTCACCGTTAGTCCCTGAGCTCCCCTTGGGGGCACCCATCTCCTCCCACTGAGTCTTTGCTGGAGCTGCATGAACTAAAGGGATCAAAAAAAAGTGGTTCATTGCATGAATTAAATAAAAAGGAAACATTTCAAAATAGGACAGGAAAACATTTATTATGGTGAGTTGTTTGCCGAACTATAATCTCTTTAAAGAGGTTTTCTCTTTTTTCATGCTTCTGTGCTGTTCAGTCTTTTTTTTTAAAGATTTATTTATTTTTATTGGAAAGGCAGATAAACAGAGAGGAAGATATTCCATCTAATGATTTACTCCCCAAGTGGCTGCAATAGCCAGAACTGAGCTGATCCAAAGCCAGGAGCCTGTAGCTTCTTCCAGTGCAGGGTCCCAAGGCTTTGGGCCATCCTTGACTGCTTGCTCAAGCTACAGGCATGGAACTGGATGGGAAGTGGGGTGACCAGGATTAGAACTAGCACCCATATGGCGCATGCAAGGCAAAGACTTTAGCCACTAGGCTACTGCGCCGGGGCCTGTGCTATGCAGTCTTACCGCTGTGTTTACAGACTTGATGTAAGAAATTATATAAACCAGAATAATTCAAAAGGTCTATGGAAAATGGGATTAAATGGTAAGTTTACTTTGGTGTAAAAGTTTTCTTTAAATCCATGCATGTGAAGGCTGTTTAGAAAGCTCATGGGAAATGTACAGTATGGAAAAATTATGTGTGGATTTCAACATTTTTTTGCACCAATATAAACTTGCCTCTTAATTCTATTTTCTACAACCTTTCTGAACTTCACAGCTATTACATTGGTAGCAGTCTTTGAATATTTTTCCTTTTGAGTTTGACTTTTTCTTTTTAAAACATTTGGAAGTTTTCATTGTTGCATAATATTGAATATTTATGAGGATCGGTATGATGATTTGATAAGTACAGGCAATGTAGAATGGTCAGATTAGGGTCATTAGCTTTTCCATCTCTTCAAACAGTGATCATTTCTGTGTTGGGAATTTTGGGACTTTCCTCGTTATTTTGAGATATACCATAAAGCCTTGTGGTCTACAGTTAAGACAGTAAATTATTTAAAGGGCAGTGTGTTGTCATACAGACTGGGGTTTGAGTGCAAGCTTGACTTGAGATAGAGCTCATTTGTTTGCAGTGAGAATTAGAGATAAAACTTGTTGTGCAGTGTAGTGTCTTCCTAAATGCCGATACTCTCTTGAATATGATAGTGGACAAGCCCAGTTTCTCATTTCTTAGCTAAAGAAGCTGAGTCCCAGAGAAGGGTGGATTGTTTTGAAGGCTGCACAGCAAGTCAACAGAAGAGCCAGGAGGACTATACTCTGCTCTTAGGGCTAAAACCTAACAGCCTCAGAGGAATTCTATAGTCTATGTCCTTCTTCATTTAAAGGTTGGGTTTTCTGTGCCTATACATTAGCAGATAGGATCAAACCCACGTGAGACGCCTGAGAAATGACTACACATCCCCTCTGGAATAGCGTGATCAAATGTACAGGTGGCATTTCCTTTGGAGCAGAAATGATGAACTAATTTGTAACCTAAGAGCTGACAGCAAAGAATTTGTTACTGTTTGAGTGGCATGGCACAGGGGCTACTTTGGTTTCTAGGAAGAAGAAAATATGAATGGAAAGGAAGCTTGAATGATAGCCTGGGAAGAGCTGTTTGTTCTGACAGTCTGAGGTCACCACAGTCCAGGTTATCCATCAAAAAAAAAAAAAAAAGATTTAACAGACAGTGAGCAATTTAGTGCACGCCCATCTGCTGGTTCATTCCCCCAAAGCCCATGGTAGCTGGGACTGGATCAGGGCCAAGAACTCAATCCAGGTCTCCCGCACCAGTGGCATAACTCAGTTCCTATAGCCATAACTGCTGACCCCAAGGTCTGAACCTGCAGGAAGATAGAATTGGGAACCCAGAGCTGGGAGTTGAACTCAGTGACTCTAGTGTGGGACATAAGCTGGTGAACCACTAGGCTAAATGCCTGTTCCCCATGTTCTTTGCTTTGGTTAGAGAAGAATTTAATAATTTTTTTTTAAATTGAAGTACTGGCTGTCTTGAGTTCTGGGGGTGGCACAAGTCTTTCATTGCATTGTCATGCCGCTCAGTTCAAGGTTGTCAGAATCACCTAAGACACCTGTCCCTTTCCTGGGCTTTGGTCTTGACATGATCATGCTCTGACTTTCCTCAGCCTGTGCTCCGGAATGCATGCCTGTGTGACCTATGTGACATCTCAGGGGCTGAGGGCACGAGTGGGCAAGAAAGCTCATCCAGTATGATGCGTTGTTAATGCCCTTCCTGTCTCTCACAGTCTGACTACCCCAACATCTCTAGTTCACATTTTTGATAAAAAATATTGGCTTCTAAACATTGAAAAGTGATACTTTTGGAAAACAGACCAGCAACAGAAGTTACTTCCATCGATGCTGTCTCCTGTCTACAGCTCTCCCAAGCAAACCTTGTCTTAACCTTTTCAGACTATAATAATACTGTGTCTTAGGTAATTTGAAAACAGAAATTTGTTGCTCAGAGTTCTACAGGCTGGGTAGCAAAAGGTTCCAGTTTATTCAGTGTGTTCAGAGTGGCGCTTGGGTGTTGATGACCCAGGGATGTTTCTCTGGTCCCTCTTGGGGCTCCGTTTCTCATCCCCTGATTTTCTTAAAGTGTGGGGTGTGAGTCCAGGGCTTGTCTGACTTTTCCCTGGCTGTTGGGAAGTTGGGCTAGTTATGTTTTATGAACTAGGTGGTGTCTTGGCCCCTGGATTTGTGGAAGTGAAATTCAAAGCCTCAGATGGTACAGGGTGAAGGCGGCAAGGTTCCAGTTGAGCCTGCAGCTTCACCTGTGCCTACACTAGGGCTGCTGTGTTAGAGGGAACCAGGTTGGGACAGCTCTGCGGGGGCCTCTTAGCTTCAGAGCTTCTCTCTCTCTCCTCCCATGCCATCCATTTGCTACTTTTCCTCCCTTTCATTAGTATAAAGAGAATACATTTCATTCATTTCATAGTTACAATAGCTTCAGAGCTCTTGGAGGTCAACATCTTTGATAGCTTTCATTTGGCCTAGTCAGAATTATCCCAATGTGGGATAAATTCTTCAAGTCAGACTACTAACAGAATCAGGATTTGCTGAATGCATCCCCACTAGAAACTCTACATTATGTCCGTTAGTTATGTTGCCTCACTCATCCTTCACCAGTGATCCGGTTATCATACTCAGTTGATGGATGAAGAAATCAAGGGACACCATTAATTTCTGGAGCCACTTGGCTAGAAAGTGAGGGAGCCAGTGTTTGAACAAGGGCAGGTTTCTAACTACTGTGGTTTTTGTTTTGCAACCAATTACTACTTTTCATTTACTAATGTGGAAACTGAGACCCAGAGAGGTGAAACTGTTTGAGGAATCCACATAGTGGGTAAATCTCAGAGTTAAAAATCTAATGGTAGGTCTCTCTGGCTCCAAAGTACTCATGCTTCTTGCAGTGGAACAACCCCTCCCTGCTGCATGGTGCTAATCATGGTGCTACACATGCAACGTGAATTTTCTAGTTGCAGTCTTTGGCCTTGAAGTGATCCCAAGCACCCTGGTTTGTTAGTCCTCCACTTGCCAGTGAGTCTCATGGTGTTAGAATAACTTGCCAAGAACACACAGTTAGACGTATGGGAGTCTAGGTTCCCACCCTCCCCCCATGCATTGGCCTCCAGCCTGAAAATTCTCCACTTCTCCCTTTGCTAAATCCCTTCAACACTCAGATTGCAACTCAAATGCCACTTCCCTAGGGGACCTTCTCTGGCTCTCTGAATGAGCTCAGTAACCCCTTTGTGGAGATTTGTAGAGCATCCTTAATTTTTTTGCCCTTATTTATGATTTAATTGTTTGATTATTTTGCAAAAACCTGCCTTCCTCTAGGTTCTCCAAACTATGAGGCTGAAGCCCACATCAGTGTTGTTCGTTAATGTTGCTGGTGCTTAACACAGTATTTAGCATATAGCTGACACCCCAAAAAATGTAATCTTTTATTGCATATAACACATATTTATGCAAATGAATATGCTTAAACATAAATGATAGTTGTGTATATATGAGTATCATTTATATATATAAGTGATAATCATTAGTTCCACCAAGTTCCTTCTTATTAATGCATCAGTCACAGAGATGTCAATTAGTAGTGTAATTGTTGCATTTTCCCGATTATTTGCTCTAGGCAGACATTGCCAGTCAATCACCATATTCCATCCTATTGAGACCCAGGGGAGCTCAGAATCTTTTGCGAGGCAGTGCTCCAGGCAGCCACTATCAATTCACTGGACTGGGCCCAATAAATGAAAATTGGACATCCTGAATGAGGAAACAGTCTCAAATATTGTGCACAGCTGTAGTTTTGTGCAACTGAAATGATCTGGGGAACTAAAAAGCACACTGAAGCCTGCTCTCTTCCTGCAGAGATTCTAGTTAGTTAATGATTCTAAAGGCCTGAGAACCACTGGCTAACCAAATAGCATTTATACTGATTGGTTCTCATATGCATTCCACTTTTCCTGGGATTATTTCCTTTTAGGTATAACGTGTAATTACCCCAAACTAGACATTGAGAATACATATATGATGGAAAGACTGATCTTGTTTCCTTAGTAGCTCTTGTACTAATGAAAGAGACAACCTTTCATTAACAACTCGGAAAAGAGGCACATTATTTTCAGTTACTCTGTGGATGCATGAAAGTACAAGGCAAAATGGGACAAAGGAAGACACTCACACCCGTGGTGATCAGGGAAACTTCTTTATGGTAGCTGTCTTTTTGAGGCTGGCTCATTTCATGGAGCATAGTGGTGCCCTGTTGCATCCAATTTGTTGCAGAAGATGGGATTTCATTTTTATGTCTGAGTGAGTATTCCATCCTGTGTTTATGTCATATTTTCTTTATCCAGCCATCAGTTGATGGACATTTGGGTTATTTACCTATGTTAATGTTGTGAACTGAGCTACAGTAAGCACTAGTGGTACAAATGGCCTTACTACCTTCTCTGTGCATACGCCAATCTCAGAAGGTGAACCATGAAGCCTAGCCCCCACTTTTAGAGGAGGTTGGTATTGAACTCACTTTAAAAAAAAACTATTTATTTTATTTTTTTATTGGAAAGTCAGATATACAGAAAGGAGGAGAGACAGAGAGGAAGATCTTCCATTTGCGGACTTACTCTCCAAAGCAGCTGCGGCAGCTGGAGCTGTGCAGATCTGAAGCCAGGAGCCTGGAGCCTCTTCCAGGTCTCCTACAAGGGGGCAGGGTCCCAAAGGTTTGGGTCAACTTCTACTGCTTTCCCAGGCCACAGTGAGTTGGATGGGAAATGGGGTGGCCGGCATTAGAATTGGCATCTATATGGGATCCTGGGCACGCAAGACGAGGACTTTAGCCACTAAGCTACCGTGCTGGACCTGAACTCACTTTTTTTTTTAATTTAAATTTTTATTTGTATTGATTACATTGTGTTATGTGACACAGTTTTATAAGCACTGGGATTTCCCCCCTCCCCCAACCCTCCCATGGTGGATTCCTCCACCTTGTTGCATTACCACAGTTCAAATTCAGTTGAGATTCTTTCATTGCAAGCATCTACCAAGCATAAAGTCCAGCATCTTATTGTCCAGATAAGTTGAACGGTTTCTTGGGGAGACCATCTCTGGTCTGAAGGTAGAGCCGGCAGAGTATCATCCCGCTGAACTCACTTTTAAAGGATAGATTGCAGTAAGTTCACGGTGAATACAAATCATAGAAGACTTTGAATGACATACAAAATGACATGGAGTCAGTGAAATAAAGACAATAATATGGTTCTTAGAGTTGATCTTCAAGAATGAGCTGTACTAGAAGCATGGAGGAAGCATTGGAGAAGCTGATTGAATCTAGGTTATTGGTACAAAACTGAGGACTGAGGTGTGGTCATGGATGTGAGGCCAAGGGGGGAGGATATCAAATTCATGAGTTGGAGGTAGAATGGGATTTTGGTAATGTGGATGAAATATTGAATATGACTGTTAAGGAAAACATCTGAAAATCAATTGCACACTTGCAGTTATTGCTTTACATTGCACTGTGAGATCCTTGGAAATAGCATCTTTATTCTGGCCTAGATAGCGTGTCAAATATCTCCACACTTCTTCGCATTAATCCTCATGATAGTTTCTTATAGTGTTTTCCCATGTTATTTCCATCTTTTTGGAGGAGGATACTGGGGTAGAAGTATGTTATGTAACTGTCCCAAGATTACAAAGCACACAGGTGACAGAGTCAGGATTGAAACATAGAGAGCTGACCCTCGAACACAACACCGTGAACGGCGAGAATGCTGTCTTGGTTATTGCTGTGTTCCAGCGGTTCTCAATCAGGAATGGCTTTGTGTCTCCCATGCAGGGGTACATTTAGCAATAGCTGTGCTAAACTTTGTTGTTCCAACTTGTGGGGGATGGACTTGTTTCTCCTGGCATTCAGTGGGTAGAAATCCTGTAATGCTTGGCACCATGTAAATCCCTCTTCAAGAAAAAAACACATCTGTCAGTAGTTCTGAGAGTGAAAAGCCTGATTCTATTCCCAGAGCCTGGTTCAATATTTGGTAGATTGTAAGGTCAATCTGCATGTTTGTTGAATTAAACAGAACTCCTCAGCATGTATTTGTGTGCATATACCTATACACATTTAACTATGTAAAGGCAAAAGTCCTTAAACATATACATGCTTTAATTCTGTTGTATGCTGCCAATCACAGAAATTTCACCATGTGTGATTTTTACTTTCTGCCAAATCTGTAGCTTTGGGATGATGAGTCTCATTTATCCTAGTCCAAGTCTTGTCTCCTGTAATTACGCTGTCTCCTGGCTTGGATACCTTCCCACAGAGAGGGATTTTCTGTGAAGTCCTCCAGTTGCTGCATCGACTTAGCAAAGATTCGGGGTTTTGGGAGTTTCGCTTTCTTGTTCCCTACCCCATCCTGTTGGAATTCATTGCCTCATTCCCATACTTTCCTAGTAGGATTACAGGGTCTGGGGCTAGCAGAGGGGCTCAGAAATGTACTTTGGAGAATGAGCTGTTTGCTCTGGCCCACCAAAGAAACTTCCTAAATAATCAGATCCATGTCAGAGCTCACTGAATGAACTGATTGTGGTTGGAGGCTTCAGTTCCAGTCCAGAGGATGATGTATTCCTGCATGTGGGTGATGTAGGCTTGGAGAAGTTCTACCCCCTGATGTAACTCAAGTGGGCTTTGCAAATGCAACCAACTTGCATTACCCCTATATCAGATTGCTAGCTGACAGCTGCTGCCCTGTCTTCTCCTACCCGCATCTCCTGTTATGCTTGGGATTTTGTAATAAAAAATACAAAGAAATTAATAATAGGCATGTAAGAGCTTTGCTTATTTCTCCAATTCCTAAATGCATCATTTTTATTCTGTTCTGGAATAATTGCCTTTGTTACAGCTGTGGTTAGGGAGGGCGGGGTACCTGCTCACATGGCCTGCTGTAGCAACACAGCCATTTTAGGAATGAGCTGGGGAGTAGGGAAGCAATGGGAGAGGAATTATCTACTCCAGTGAGCTTAAGGCTGGTTGTGGGGTTGATTGTCTGATCCAGGTAAATTTTCCACAATAATGTGCAAAAACTGCAGAGTAAGCATGGAGGTTCTTCACAGTTTTCTTATATGGACATCTTCACTTCCATTTGACCTTCACAATCCTCACATAGCTGCAGCCTCTCATGCAGCACACATCGACCAGCCTGTAAAGCAAAAATTGAGACCGCTCAGAATCACTCTCCTAGTGACTGTGCCAGATCTGATTCTAGTCTGGGAACTGATGATAGTATCAGGATGTGTTGTATCATGAAACACGGGAAAAAAAAATTGAGAACTTCAATTTCCAAGCTTCAGCCTCTGATAATGCTGTCACTGAGGACTGGATTTCTTTCCACACTTCTGCCTGGCTTTGTACTGTCTCTTCCCAACAACTCCTGGAGCAACATGCCTTCTTGTTTCATCCAGCAGATGTGGAAATGTGTTTCCTTGAGATTTCTTAACAGACGTCTTGGAGATTCATTCTGAATTGACTAGAAAAGGCACAGGTTTGCCTATTGGCCTTCCATTTACCTCTGGCTAGGGGAGGGAACGAACTGAGTATCTTGGCTGCAGGTGTGTCCTCTGTTCTCAGACACCAAGAGAAGTCAGACGATTGATGAAGAGAGCAATAGATGGGATACAGCCAGCCACAGTGTGCACTTGATTTTCTTGGCATTTAAAAATGTTTTATTTGAAATATGAAATTGGGGGAGAGGGAGGAAGGAATAGAGAGAGTGAGTCAGAAACAGAATACATAGAAGAGAACACATTTTCTATGTACTGGTTTACTTTGAAGATATCTATAACCAAGCCTGGGCCAGGCAGAAAGCCAGGAGCTAGACATACTCTCAAGTTTCCCGTGCAGGTGTCAGGCAACTAAGTGTTAAGAGACACTATTTGCAGCCTCTCATCTGCACATAAGCTGGAACTGGGAGACCAGAACTCTAACCCATGCATCCTTCCCACCCCGCCCCGCCCCCCAACCCCTGTCACCAGCATTTCAGAACTATCCAAACCACTTGAGCAGAATCCAGCACATTGGGACCCTGGGTTGATATCGGGAGGTGGCTCCCCATTCCTGGATGTCTTTATCTCTTCCCTTCTTCCAGAAACAAGAAGAAATAGAAAGTTTGGAAACAATGATTTCACCCACTTTTCTCTAACCCTCGATCCTTCTACCCTGATCAACTATGTAATCATCATCAAAAAAAATTTAAATAATTATTTTTATTCAAAAGGAAGATTTATGGAGAGAAGAAGAGACAGAAAGATCTTTCATCCACTGATTCACTCCTCAAATGAGTGCAGTGGCTAGAGCCGAGCCAATCTGAAGCTAGGAGCCAGGAGATTCTTCCAGATCTGCAATGTGGATACAAGATCCCAAGGATTTGGGCCGTGCTCTGTTCTTTCCCCAGACCATAAACAGGGACCTTAATGGCAAGTGGAGCAGCTGGGGCACGAACTGGTGCCCATATAGGATGTTAGCACTTGTAGGAGCATAGCCTGTTAAGCCATGGTGCCAGCCCCTCAAGCCAAGTCTTAATGGTCGTGCTAAATATGTGCTCTTCCTCTTGGAATTTGAATCTCAGAAATCTATTAAAACAATGCTCACCCTACTGGCTTTCTTTGTGATTGAAGTGCCCCCATTCCACTTTCCTGATTCTGGGAAACTCATTTTCTGCTCATATGGCTACTGTCAAAAAATTGTAGTCCTAACTTCTTTCAACAAGGCAGAAAAGGTGGCAGGATTTGACAACAATCTCAGCTTGGAAGCCATTTATTTTTCCGAGAAATATCATGGATGAAAATAAATTAGTAAGTTCTCTCATTCATACTTACTTGCTTTTTAAATCCCATGATTGTCCTTTATTGCTTTATCTTCTCATCTATTCCATCTGAAATATAGTAGGGATTTAGCCCAATAGTCAAGATGTCCACAGCCCATGTCAGGTTCTCTAGGTTTGATCCCCAGTTATTGCTCCTAATTCCAACTTCCTGCTAATGCAAACCCTGGAAGGCAACAGTTTTGAGTTATGTGCTTGAGCCCCTCTGCCCAGTTAGGAGGCTAGGCTGGAGCTTCTGGCTCCTTGCTGTGGTATGGTACAGCAACAGATACTGCATCCATTTAGGAAATGAACCAGCTGATGGAAAATCAGCATCTCTCTGTCCCTTTTTTTCTGTGTGTCTGTCTCTTGGTTGCTCTGCCTTCATAAATAAATAAATAAATAAATAAATAAATAAATAAATAAATAACAATAAAAAGAATCACACAGGAACAAGGAAACACAATTTGGAGTGAGACTTAAATTTGAGCCTCTTCTCTGACCTCCAGTAGCTCTACTATCTTAATTCCTCACCTTAAATTACATTATTTTTCTGTAAGGTGCGACCACAATGCTAAACAGGAGAATGAGGAGGATTACATTTGATATGTAAGAGCACTTAGCAAAGTACTTGGGGAAGTAGCAAGCTTATTAGTTCAGTCTCAAATTTACAATGAGTTAATTTAGCAGTTTTTGATGTTATAATGATATAAAAATGATTCCCACTGAACAGAAACTATGCCTCAACTTTTGAATTTTGATCTTTTCTTGGGGTAGTTCTGGGAGAAACAAAACTTCCTTATATCCTAGGCAGCAGCAGTGAGCCTCGCCTCCTGGGAGCCAACGCCTGGCAAAGGCATACAATCCTACCAAGGTTGGGTCTATTGAGTGCATTTTTGATCTATTGATATTTCCAACTTAGGTTGGGTCTCTTGAGACATAACCCTAGTGTAAGGTGAGGAATATGCGTGGTTTGTTCCCCTTTTCCAGTTTTCTTATTTCTTTCTTGGTTTTGACCAAAGTGGTCTGCTCTCTCTAAGAATGGACCGTGGAGATCACAGGAGTGAACAAGTTTTGCGCAGTGACTTTTTTCACCTACTTGATACTGCTGTTTCTCCTTACAGTATAAATTATTACATAGTTTTTGAAAGTTTGAAGCAAAGAGACACCCTCCTAATTTAAAAATCATTGATCAAATATGTTTCACAAAAATGAGTATAGGAAATGATGAGATATTACTGTATCAAGCAAAGTGATAGTTTGAGAACTGATAGCTAATGAAGCTCTCAGTATTCTAGTTTACACATTAGTGGTTTGTAATATCAGCAGCTCCCCCACAAAAGTAACTATTTTCATGAAACAAAGCAGTATTCATTTCAGCCTGTATGAGTTAGGGACAGTAATATGTGCTTTTTTACCGTCACATTTATTTTTTAATCCTCCTTAATATAATGCCCCAGATTCTTGGATGTTGATGTCAAGAGAGGAATGAGTTATTGCTATTGACTTTGCAAGCATTCCTGTTTCATCTCTGATGTCTTTAGCAGTTGTTGTAGGAAATCCCTCTAAGAAGCCAGGCATAGCAATTGGTAATGCTTCACACACATAATGGACCAATTTGCAGATAAGGTTTCAATTTGCTTTTCATAACCATTCTAAGAAATGCAAACCTTTACATTGCCAGTTCACTTAACCGGACTTCTATTTCCATGTTCATTATATAAGATTTGATTTTGTAGCAATATCAGAAAAAATCTATTTCTATTCATAAATTCATATTCATATTTCTGTACTTTCATAAGTTAGCGTTTCAATGCCATCTTCTGCTCTTTTCCTCCCAGGAAGACAAGGTACATGAATTTAGCTGATGTTGAAGTTCTGTGGCTCTTGTTCCCTAGAAAATGTTTCCTAAATTTGTCTGCTTTTTCCCCACATTCTCTGTCCCAGTTTAAATCTTTCTTCCAACTTTTATTACTCTTTGCACTGTACAGTATTGGCAGGTATTTTAAGTACTTGTTATATATCAGGCCTCTTCAAACACATACGATCTTATTAAAATGCCAGTATCTTTGGAGAGAAAATTCGCTTACCTATCTCCATCAAGGCACCAAGGTGTTAGTTTTTTCCTTATACCATATAAGTGACAGGAATAGCAATGAAATTCCAGATTTTATAGCTCATGCTTTTGGACTACTACCCACCTTGACCACTTCAACATTCATACAAATGTTTCCTAGCACGTATCTCCTTGTCTGCTCTTATCCTTCTAGAAACTTCTCTACTTTGTGTTTTTTCAAGGCTCGTTCGGTGTATAATACACTTTTCCTCATGTTGTACATCAGGTCTGTGGTTCTACTCAGCTTACATAACTTCAGTTTGTATCCTTGGGCCCATTTCTTCCTATTTCCTTCTTTTTTAGCTGAGAGAGTAGGTTCTAGGTGCTGTTTACAAAAATTGAAAGAGTTACACACACATACACACACGCACAGAGGGAGAGAGAGAGAGAGAGAGAGAGAGAGAGAGAATCAATTATTTTCCATCTGTTGGTTCACTCCCCAAAAGCCACAATGGCCAGGACTGGAGCCAGGTTAAAGCCAGGAGTCAGGAACTTCTTTGAGGTTGCCCTCATGGGAAGCAGGAACCAAGCACTTGGGTCGTTTTCTGCTGCTTTTCCTGGGTCATGAGCAGGGAGCTAGCTCAGAAGTGGAGCATCTGCGACATGTACTGGCCCGCATATGGGACGCCTCACAACCAGAGGCTTTGTGTACTGTGCCACATGCTGGTACTGATTTTAAGTGCTTTTATATTCCAAAAAAGTGACACACAGCAATCATTTTACTATGTATATTTTATCAAAATAACATGTTTTATAACTTGAATATATACAATAACATTTTAATTCTGATTATATCATCCTGTGACTTGAAAGTCCCAGTCCTGAGCTTTAAGTATAAATGCAAGATTTCAGCCATGGCCCACAAAGCTCTACATCGTCTGGCCTTGTCTACCTTCTAGTCTCAACTTGCCATGGCCACTCTTATCTATCTATCTGCTTGTATTATGCACTAAGAAGGGTCCTGACCTCCTACATAGACCTTTCACAAATGCTGTTCAACTTGAATTGTTCAGATTAAGTTTCCTGTGTTCTGAATTGCAGATCTTACTGGCAGCAGTTTTCTTCAGTGACCTTGTTTGCTTTATGCCTCCCTGATTCCTCCTTCCCATCTCTGTGTGCCTCTTTCCTTTACAAATCTTTGGCTATCTACTTATGCCGCCTTCTGAACTCCATCAGCTCTTCCGGTGTGAAGCAGACCCAATGGTTTAAACTAATGCCGCTAGGGATTTTTGCCAAATCTTATTCTGAAACCCCATGCCATACTTCACGTTTTTATATCCAGCCGCCTTCTGGTTGTTGTCTCTTCTGGAAAGGTGCCCAAGGACTTCAAATTCAGTGTGTTCGAAGCCTCGTCCATTATCTTCTCATGGAGGCAGCCAGCTGCTCCTGTACATCTACTGTAAATGACTTTGCATTCACATAGTCATCTGGACCAGAAACCTCAAGGTCCTTCGCTTCACTGCCCTTGCTAGGTCTTTGTGTTCCATTAAATGAATCTTTAAGGTATCTACGCAGTGTACACCGTTAGTTCCATTCCTGTGATCTCTGACTTAGATGGATATCATCTCTCATCGGAAATGTGGTTTTGAGGATTAAAGTTCTCCTGACTCAGCGTAAGCTCTTCCAAGAGCCCTGCCACCTCTGTTAAAAATGACGACAAGTGGGCAAAGGCAAATGGCAATCAGCACCACCTTCCTTCAACAATCCCCATAATTTAAGGCACTCTGCCAACTTAGTCATTTTCAAGAATGCATATGTCTCATTCTATCTATATATTCACCAGAATTTCAGTGTAGTGGTGGATTTTTTTTAACCCACATAACCCCTATTTTCCTAACTGAACTCCGATTCTCTTGGGATGCATTCTCATCATGGGCAGCATTGTGATTTTCTTTTCTTTTATTTTTTTTTAAGATTTATGTATTTTTATTGCAAAGTCAGGTATATATAGAGGAGGAGAGATAGAGAGGAAGATCCTCCATCCAATGATTCACTCCCCAAGTGAGCGCAATGACCGGTGCTGTTCCGATCTGAAGCCAGGAGTCAGGAACTTCCTCCAGGTCTCCCACACGGCTGCAGGGTCCCAAAGCATTGGGCCATCCTCGACTGCTTTCCCAGGCCACAAGCAGGGAGCTGGATGGGAAGTGGAGCTGCCAGGATTAGAACCGGCACCCATATGGGATCCTAACATGTTCAAGGCGAGGACTTTAGCCACTAGGCCACGCCACACTGGGCCCAGCATTGTGATTTTCAATTAGCTGCCCTACTCCCAGGGCACGGGGTTAAAGGGTAAAGGATTTTTGCAAGGCCAACTGAACTTCCCACCTGGACTTTGAATGTAAGGATTGATGCACAAATGAAATAAGATTTCAGTTGATAACTGACTTGAGTGGTGGCTCTTGAGATGGATTAGCAGCTTTCCCCTTAGATTCCCAGTGCCAGGCTGACCCCTGGCCCAAGCATGTTCTGTTTCTGAGCCTACTCCTCCGGCCTTTTTCTTCTTCCTCATATTTTGTTTTAAATTTGCAAAATGGATTTCAGTTTTCTGTGCCAGGGAACCACAAAATGATGTGGATTTCATTTTGTGAAAACCTTTTCTCTCAAAGAAAATTGCAGTCTATTTGTAAGTTGCCTCAGGTCATACACTGAGCTAATGACAGTTAGAATTTCTAGGAAGGGTACTCTCCACCACTGCTAGACTGGTATTCTTTATAGCATAGTGGTTCATGAATGACCCCTATCCCAACAGTCCTCTGGTTTGAAGGCTTGCCTCCACATTCTTCTGTGATTTTGAAGTAACTTACTCTCACTATGGCTCAGTTTTATCACTTGTAAAATCAGGATAATAATAGCACTTAGCCCGTTGTTGTGTGTGTGTGTGTGTGTGTATGCATGTGTGAGGTTGCTTGGATTATATTGCTTAACTTTGCACATATAATAAATGCATTTCTAGTACGTTGCACATAGAAATAATTGTTAGTAATTACAATGGTTAATATTTCTGCTTCATCAACTGGTCATTTAAGAATATTGTTGTTGTTTATAATAGTCTGTAGTTTGTAGCACTGGTTAAGAGGAATCTAATTGCATTATTCCAGCCTTTTGTTCAAGGAAGCCTGAGATTTCCAAAGTGCTGCTTCCCCAGTTCACCCCCGTGGGTACTTGTGGCTTGGTAGTTGATAATTTTTCTCTCCTTTCCCTCTGAAAAAAAAATCATTAAAAGACTGTTATTTTCTTTTTTTCCCTCTGACCAACAGAAAGGACATGACAGTACAGAGTGTTTGAAACAAGGACCAGTTGGTTCCATTCAGGGGCACGTTATGAATTGTTCATTTTTGACAGGGGGGAGCAATTCATTACATTTTGTTTATGTAGCACTTCCCGAGAGTCCCTTTCTAAGAGGTTCACAGAAAAGCTTGTTCTCACTGGGACACACTTGTCCTCCAGGGTTCCCAGGGATTGTGGATCGTGTGTGCAAATAAAATAAACTCACCCCGAAGGCCGGTAATTTAGATTAATAGAGAGCTATGTTTATACAACTCCATTAAGAAAAATCTACATGGCATGTCAGACTCAATTTTCTCAGGATGAACAGCTATTTCTAAACAAGTCTTGATGAAGAATGGCTAGTTTTTGGGTATACAAAATATTGAAGAAAGTTTCTTTGTTGTCCTCAGCACTGAGTCTCTATGTCTATGGCCCTGTTTTACAGCAGTTCAATCATAGGATGAACCAGCTTGTGTGTAAAAGAATGTACCTGTAAGAATGAACCCAGGCTCTTTTCCCAGGCATACCTCCTCCCATCCTCCCACCATTTATTCACTTATTTATCAAATAAGTATGTCTCAGGTTCATGATAATACTGCCTCCAAGCTCTTTTGCTTAAATCTCATTCCTCCAGTGGGAGAACCAGGCAAAAAAAAAAAAAAAAAGCCCAGGTAGGTTGAGGGCCAAGTTTGCTTTGTCATACGCATGAGCTTTTGTTGTGGACCTATCACAGCCATATGTAATAGAGTGCAAAAGAATGGAGTCTCAGAGCTGATCTAGCTTTGGGAAGAAAGAAAACTTTCCCAGAGGAATGTCAACTCCAGTTTGTTGGGGTTTTATTGTGCACTGCATGTGATGTGAAAGGTTCTCATGTCCATAATCCTATTGTTCAGAGAGCTCAGTGAAGTGTGTGTGTATGTAGGGGCGGGGGAATAGAAAATTTCCACCAGTTTTATGGGTGACTAGATGCATGGGGAGATGAAGGCAGGGAACAGTCATGGAGTTGCTGCAGTCACCAGGAAAAGGGCGCCACCTGAGAAGTCTAGGTCTTCAGTGGCCTCAAGCTGCCTCCCAGATGCCACATAGAGCCAGGGTCCTAACCCACTGGCAACCCCATTCCCTCTGTGACATCCTGGCTCTCTTCCTCTTTTCTTCCAAAGTTTCAATGAGAAGGATCAAAAAAGGAAAACCACAACACCAACACAAATAGCAGAGGAAGGACGAGGGTGGGAAAAGGGCCTTTGGGAGAGTATGAGGGTAGGGTGATAACATTTCCCACCAGGGCTGGGGAGCCCAGCAGACAAGTGTCTTCCTCCTGGCTGCCTGTTCCACTGACGTTTCCTGACTGGTGGCTGGTCTGCCTTGGCCTCCTTATTTACACTATGGTGCAGCAGGGGCACAAGTTATGCTCTGAGCGGTTCTTTGCTGATTTGTTGTAGACACTACATTCTCTTTCTAGCTCTCATAATTTTTCCTTCCTGGATACTTGCTTACTTTAGTCCAGAGATTTTTTCTACACAGATGCTCCTGCCTAACCAGTCTCTGTTCACCATGCTATTCACGAAGATAAGGATGCAGTGGTCCTCTACATCTGAGTAAGCTTAGGAACATTGTCCATGCTTGCATTTTCTAGATCAGACAACAGTAGCTCTCTGTCATCTTTTCTAATTGAAATGTCTTCACTGCAGCTGAGAAGTGAGTGCAGCCTGGTGCTTGAGTTCCAGCTTCTCTTTTGGTTAAATTCCAGGGAATGTGCACCGTGGTACGCAACAAGTAGTGGCCCAAGTGCATATATCCCTGCCTCCTACAAGGGATTCAGATGGCATTCTGGCCTTCTGGCTTCAGGCTTGCCCAGTTCTGGCTGATGTGGGCATTTGGGAGTGAGTCAATGGATGGAAGATTTTTTCTATCTCTTTTGCATTCTTGTTCATGTTCTTTTTCTCTGCCTTTCAAATAAAATAAGAAAGTGAACTTGTAGACTGTGAGGTAGTTACTGAACAGCTTATTCCTTGATTTCTTGATCTTTTTTGAGTATTTACTAGAGTGCCTGGCAATGTGCTACATGGTGATGTATAAAACAAAGCAGTCTATGTGAAACACCCAGTTCATAATGGTGCGCTGCCTGTCTGTCCACAGAGAAGTGCAGGGAAGTAGAAGGAATGCTTCAGTATTGTAGCTGCTGTGCTAAAGGTGCAATCAGGGTACATACAAGGGAGGTGGGGCTCACCTGGGATTGGGATAACCAGTAATGGAAGGACCTTCTCAGGGGAGACAAGGGTTTGCTCTGTTTTATTTTGCATTCCCTTAAGGGTTTGCTTTTGTTGAATATTTTCTTTCTTTAAGATCTCTCTATCTTTCAAATAAAAATAAAGACATAAATAAAATTTTAAAAATATGTGAGAGGGACACACACACACAGAATCCTTCCTATCGATTGATTCACTTTGTCAGTGATCACAAAGGCTGAGACTGGACTAGGCCAAAGCTGGAAACTAGGATCCAGAACTGAGATATAACCCCTAACTCAAATGTGAGATGTGGGATATTCTAACTGGAGTTCTTAAAAAAAAATAATTTATTTTATTTACTGGAAATGCAGAGACACAGAAAGAAGACAGTAAGTTAAAGAGAAATCTGTCATCCATTGGTTTGCTCTCCAAATGCCTGCAACCATCAGGCCTAGGTGAGGCTGAGGCTGGAGCCCATAACTCTAGCTAGGCCTCCCTCACAGGTGGTAAGGACTCAAATACTTGAGTCATTACCTACTCCTCCTTGAATGTTTATTATTATGAAGCCGGAATCAGGAGCAGCACCTGGGATTGAAGCCCAGGAACTTGGATTTGGGATGTAGGCTTCCCAAGTAGTATTTTAACTGGTAGCCAATATGCCTGCTATAATTGGAACCTTCAAGACTGTGCCATATACCCACCCTAGCTGGACTCTTAACTGTCGGTCCAGCCACTCCCAGCTATTTTACCCTTTCTCATGCTCAGAGAGCTCTTCCCACCATCCTTTCCCTTCTCCGATTCTGTCAGCTCCCAGGTCTCCATGCCAACTCCAGTACAACTCCATTGCCTTAAAACCCTTCCCAGTGTCTATAAATAAAGTCAGATTTCTTTTTGCACCATGCTTATCCTTCCATTATAATCCCATTTTCTTCGCCTGTTGTGTGATGTTTTCTCCTACACATTTGTCAACCCTTTAGAGTGAGATATTAACACTTTTTTTTAAAAAAAGATTTATTTGTTTTATTTGAAATGCAGATTTTACAGAGAAAGAAGGAAAGGCAGAGAGAAAGCTCTTCAGTCCACTAGCTCACTCCCCAAATGGCCACAATGGCCAGAACTGGAAGCTAGGTCTCCCATGTAGATGCAGGGGCCCAAGGACGTGTGTAATCCTTTGCTGCTTTCCTAGGCCAGAAGCAGAGAACTGAATGGAAGTGGAGCATCCAGGATATGAACCAGCATCCATGTGGAATGGCAGTGCCACAGGGCAGAGGATCTACTATTAAGCCACTGCACCGGTCCCCATATGCTTTCTTATTCGTGTCCGTGGCCTTCCCTGGTCCGGTGCCAGTCTGCAGGTTCAGCCCATGGCTCACATCTTTACTGGTTTGTGATTTTTGTCAAGAGTTGTGAAGGCTCTACACAAATTTTATGCTCTTCTACCTTTAGACACCTCTGACCGGTGAAATGCCTAGTTACTAATTACAGGGTGGACAGACTGGGGCTATCCCTGCCAGAGAGAAGCTGTATCATGGGCTGCGAAGCAAAACAGCTACTCGAGCCATGTATCCATTTATAGTTCAGTGGTTGGTACAGAGTATGTGCTCCATAAATATTGCTTAAATAAATGAATACATTTAGAAGTCAGGGTACAAATGAGTAGATCATTCCCTGTGAATTGCTGCTCTTGGACAAGTAGAGAAATCTATTTCTTGCTAACTAATGCTGTTAGTTGCATTAATGTAGACTGCACTTTAAAATGTTGTATATTTGAAAATTTTTTTTTCAGAATAAAGGAAGAACTAGAAATGCAGACAATAATCTAATGGGTCATAGTGTTAGTGCTAGTGTATGCATTCAGTTCTCTTGTGTAATGTTCTTTTTTCCCCTTCCTGTATATTATATCAAGGTCACATAACAAGCAGTGGAACATGGGTTTGCACCATAGTTTGTCCTGATTCAATGCTTTGCATGTCCAGGGCCTGTCCTCTAAGATTTCTAATTCATCCAAATCTGAAATATGTGTGTGGCTGAAGATTCCAACATAGTTTCAGCCAGTGTTATTTCATTTCAGGTCCTCTAAAGCCCTTTGATTGTTTCAGCAAAGGACATGTCAATATTCTTAGATGTGAATTGACTATTCTTACATCGGATGGATAATCGGAAAATTTACTAAGAACCAAAGCTATCATTCCAGCTGTCTCTGATGGGACTGTGTGTTGGGCAGGCTAATGTTGAACAGTTAGTACCCAGGGGGTGTCAGTTCTCGTGACAAGCTCTGTTTGTCTCTGGCCACCATCAATAAGGTCCTTTAAGCAGATCTGTACATTTGGGGGCCGGCTGGTGAGGCACGTGCCATGAAGCACCCCCTCCCCAATAATCAGACTCTTGTAAACTGCCTTCAATGAGATTCTTTCTCCAGGGACCAGTATATGTTTGTTTGTTGGCACAGTCCTAATGACTTAAAGAAAAATACCGGAAATCAGTGCCGGGCTCTTCCCTGAAAGGAACATTGGCCCTTTGTTCACAAAAGGCATTTTCAGAACAGCTTCTGACTAAGTCCTTGCAATCCCTCATGGTTTATATGTCTTTGTCAGCTCCTGGCATTGAAGAAGCAAGGTTTTTCTTTGGCTTTTTTTCTCCCTAGTGAATCTGACATTGTATTGAACACACTCCATTTTGATAAAACCAACGACTCACGAAGCCAACTTGAGTGGAAAGAGCGAGACCAGGAGTAAGATTTGCTATAGATGTGCCTTGCTTAATGTTGAAAAGTTACGACTGTGCGTATTGAGGCTAGAGTCGTGTTTTCTTATGTTATCTTTGTTCAGGAATAGCATCGCATTTGCTTTTACAAACCATGATGCTGCTTGGATGGACAGAGTTTAAAAATGATTTTCCACGGCAGCTTTGCATGCTCTCTCTTGTGATGTTCTCGGTAGGCCCGTTGAACTGACTTTGGGAGATGCAAACAGGAGTAGCTTGGTAGATTGGGGCTTATAGTAGATGAACCAGGTTAAAAATCTTGGTCCTTGCTTCTATCCTTGTGACATAAAGAAAAAATTTCATCTCTTTCATTTGTAATTTTTTTTAAAAAAGATTTTATTGTTATTGGAAAGCTAGATATACAGAGAAGAGGAGAGACAGAGAGGAAGATCTTCCATCTGTTGTTTCACTCCCCAAGTGAGCCGCAACGGCCGGTGCGCGCCGATCCGAAGCCAGGAACCTGGAACCTCTTCTGCGTCTCCGACTTGGCTGCAGGGTCCCAAAGCCTTGGGCCGTCCTCAACTGCTTTCCCAGGCCACAAGCAGGGAGCTGGATGGGAAGTGGAGCTGCCGGGATTAGAACCGGTGCCCATATGGGATCCCAGGGCTTTCAAGGCGAGGACTTTAGCCGCTAGGCCATGCGCTGGGCCTCATTTGTAATTTTATATATGTAAAAAAAAAGGAGGGGGCAGGAATGAGAAGGCTATTTATGTTCCACAATTGTGATGGGAATGAGATAAGGTGAGTGATCTGATGCTCATACCCCAAATGTTTAACAAGGCCCTCCCTCCCATACTTCCTTGCATGACAGAGACAGGTTTTATTCATCTGCTAGGGCTTCTGTAACAAAGTACAGCAAACAAGTCGACTTCAACCATGGACAGTCCTTTCCTGACAGCCCTTTGGGTCAGCAATTTTAAGAGCAAGATGTTGGCAGGGTTGACTTCTTTTTAAGGGACCCCTCGTTCTTGATGTGCAGATGTTGTCTCCCTGTGTCTTCACATGGTATTTGCTTGAGTGTGTGGGTATCTGGTCTCCAGCAAACACGCTGGGTTAAGCCCCACTTTCATAACCTTGTTGTAAATTACCTCTTCAACACCTCATCCGAATTTAGTTAGATTCTGAGGCACTAGGGTAGGACGGTAACATGTGGATTTTGGGAAAATGCTATTGAACCCATAACACAAATGGTATCTGTTGGCACCACCGAAAATCGGTGGAAGAGTCATCCATTCTCTGTCCTTCGTCCTGCTTCAGTTTTTCCTAGTGAGCAGCACGTAAGCATGTATGGCCATTCTCTATTTTTCTTTGCCATTATGTTTCATCTTAACTCTTACTGTTCCAGTTGCATTGAAGGGCATTTGAGGCTAGACTGCTGCCACAGTTGCAGCTTGGAGCTCATGTTTCACCGTGAGGGACAGGTGGGAAGTGCTGCCATTCATTTCACTCATCATTAAATCCTGAAGTACATAGCACTGCATACCTAGAACTCAGCTGGATTCTTACTTACTCAGTGTTTATGGATCTTTCAGTAAACATATTTTGAACACAAATGGTGCAGTCTTCGCCGGAGCCCACAATCCCCTCAGGGAAGGCAAACCAACAAATATCATTTCTGATTCATAAAAATAATTTCATTGAAATGTGGTAGTTGAGGTAGAAATGGCTCCAGGAACTCAGACAGGAGGAGCTGGAATTTGGCAAGAGAGGCAGGTGGTCCAGGATGGTTAGAACCCTAGGGTCTTTGCCGGAACATAGTGGTGTTCTGATAAGGAAGGCTTTTATCATGGCTATGTGATCATGGCCTTGTATGAATATTCTCCAGAAAGTTGTAAAAAAAGCGCCATTATAAGATAAGCTCATTTTGGTATAATGTGTGTAAGGAGTCTTAAGAAAGTTCGTGGGAAGCGCATATAATTTAAAATACTGTGCATGTATCTCATACTATTTCTCCACATAGTAAACTTACCTTTTAATTTAATTTTTCCACAAAGCTTTTGAAGTACCCTCATATATAGGTGATGTGTCATATTTTGATTTTAAAATTCTAGCTTTTTAAAAACTGTATGTCAAAAAATGCAGTAATGGGGTTACTGTGTTAGGTTAACAGTCAGATGCCATAGTCTGCACTGATTAGTGGCATCAACCAGATCCCCTGCTGCCTACCTGCTGGCACTGCTAGTGTTTTTAAAGGTTTATTTGAAAGGGTAGAGTAATGGAGAAAGAGAAAGAAATGATTTTCCATCTGTTATTTCACTGCCCAAATGGATGTACCAGCTAGGGATAGTCCGGGCTAAACCAGCAGGCTGGAGTTCTGTCTCCCACTTGGGCATCAGGTGCCAAAGCTCTCAGACCATCTAGGGCAGTCACAGACACGTTAGCAGGGAGCCGAATTAGAAGTCTAGTAGTCAGGATTAGAACCTGATGTAACAGGCATACTGGCCCTGCAGGGTGCAGCGTGGCTCACTGATTCAAAACACCAGCCCCTCCTGAGATGACAAAACTGTGAGGGTTGTGGAATAGGTAGTGGTCCAAGGAACCACAGGCGGGGTGTTTGCTGTCTAATTGGCCTGGAGGCTGACTGGGCCACCAGGGTTGTTAGGAGTCTGTTATGACAACACCTGCTGGGCTTCTGCTACCTGAATTGTCCTCAACCCAGCCACTGTTTTTTGCCACTTAATCTTTTCAGTGCCTGTGAAACAATGTAGGCATCCCCATTGTGCCAGAGAAAAACTGAGGCACAGCGAAGCACTTGCTCCCAGTGCAAGTCACCATGAACTCTGCTGCTGTCTGGGATGTTTCCTAGGCCAGCTGATGTGGTCCAGAGAAGCCGGGTTGAATGTTTTGGTGATGCTCAGGTTCAGCATTGCGTTGTGTGCAGGGCTAGGGTCTAGACACCTGCACTGTGAGATTGCTGACAAGCTCCATTTTAGTTGGAAGTTCTTTTTTGGTGTTGAGCGTGGGGAGGAGGAGTCTGGGGGAAGGGAGTGGACAGTTGGTTATTTCTCTCCTTTCTCCCAAATCAGGGAGGATGGCACTGGTGTCTGGCCTGGCGGGGGCCATGTTCCTTCCGCCAGGCTTAGCAGAGAACTCTTTCAAGGGCCCTCACCTCTGAAGCAGGAAGTGCCCTTTGGTCTGTAAGACCAAAAGTTCTAGGACCCAGGGAGAGACTAGGTGGTGAGGACTGGATTGGGAGGCGAGTACGTTCCTGGTCACTGCGCCACTAACGAGCCAGCGGTTCTGAATGCATTTTGTAAAAGGACTTGAATGAGCTGCACACACACGCGCGCGATCATAATTCTTCATAGGCTGGGGTAGCTGCCAGCCCGTCCATGAATCTGTCCGTAGACTCACAGGCCTGGCCCGTGGATGCATTTCTGGATGCCCAGGGGCTGGCTTTGCAAAGAGAAGCAAACAACCCCATCTATTCACGGGGCAGCCGCTGTGTTTGCCAGCGCCCGCCAGGGGTTTGGACTCCGAGCTATTGACGGGAAGCCACAAAGACACGTTTTCTCCCCTGCGGCCTGGAGAGAAGACAGCACGAGGCCCCCCGCACAAGAAAGTGGCTGTTTTGCATCAGCCAGCAGCCGGCACATGGTGTCAGAGCAGCTGAAGGGGCGAAGTCTTGGAACACCCAGGAAAACAAGGGCTCTGGCGCAGTGCAGGGAGGCTGCGGAGGCACACTGGGCCCTTCACGGCGTTGGTGGCCACGCTCCCGCCCTTGTCCGGGCCCGCCCCGCGGGCTGTGAGGATGCAGCCTTTCGTCTTTTTCCTCTTAAAGGAAGAATTTATGTCAGAGGGAAAGGGAGTGTGTGTTCAATGAACAGTGGCTGCCAAATGAAAATCTGCTGTTAAAAGAGCGAGGACTGAAATCAAAGTGGCCCTTTGTCCGCAGTGGGCCCGAGGAGGGGAGGGAGGGAGGGACCCCTTCATTTCTCTTCTGGTCCTGACTGCTCCCCGGAGGACCTCGCTGCTGCTTTTAACTGTTGCAAAATGGAGGCCAAGGTGGCTGGGCCTTCCTTAGCCGCAGACCTGCGCCCGCCCCACTGCCCTGCTGCCCCCGTCCCTCGCATTCTCAGGCCTGCTGTCGGCTTTGCTCCTGCCAGCCTCGCGGGGGAGGGGGGGCTGTGCAGAGACGTCCTCCATCCTGGCATCTTTGCTTCCATGGCTTACACTATAGCATCCTGTGAGTGTCCATTACGGATGAATGAAGGGAAGTTGTCTCCCCTTAGGGAGGGAAGAGGCCACCTATTCTATGGCTGTCCTGATCTCAGAATAACCTCCCCACCATGGCAGGGGAGTGTGGTGGCGATGAGACTCCAAGAGGCAGCAGTGAGTGACTCTAACCCACTTCATTTCTTGGAAACAATCACCTTGTCCCCATCACCAATCTTCCTGTGTTTCTAAATTGGCCGGTGACTTTGGATTGGGCAGAGTGTGTCTGTGCAGGGGAGATGTGCGAGTTAAACACAACTCTGGCGCCTGGCTTTTCAACAAGCATTTCCTGAAGGTGCTCTGTGCCTGTTGCCATGAAGGAGGCAAAGCCCCCTGAGTAAGCCCTCAGGGCTGGCAGGCCAGCTGAACTCACAGGAGCCGTGCCTGGTCCTTGGTTGGTGGAGAGAAGCACCCCTCAGCGTAGAGGCAGCAGAGCAGGCATTCACTCAGGTAGTACCTGGTTTGCAACACAGAAAGTATTTTTTCTTTTTCTTTAAACTAAAAGGAAGCCAAACCTCTAGTTGAACTCTTAGGGGTACATTTTCATTGTTTACTTTGACCTCTGCTTGCAGGAGAGGGGAAAAGGAGCCAAGGGTCAAGGCCCCCTGTTATACAAGGCAAGGATTTTGGCAGGGCTGGTCAGAAGGCAGTGAGCGACCTTGGTTATGCCTAGCATAGGACGCAGAAAGTAACTTCAGTGGACATGCCTGGAGCTTAGTGGGTACCAAGCAAGTCAGAACGCTTTCCCTTTCCTGTTTCCCCAAAGCCTGTTCTAACACTTGCTGCCAAAGCCGACTCATGATCAACAGGATTTCTAATATGTGGATGACAACAAAGGGTTTTATTTGTGTAAGTAGTATCTAAAATTGTGAAATATATTTGCCTCGAAAATTAATCAGTGCAAAAATGATTATGCTCTCCCTTCCAATTAAGTGCTATTAAATTTTTCTGAGATTCTTTCAGAAAGTTTTATGGATGTGTACGTGTGCATTCTTCATTTTAAAGTAAATCACACTGTAAATTCTCTTCCGTTCCTTGGGCAGCTTTTATTAAAGCGACAGACCCCTTCATCGTGAGCGCGCCGAAAGCTGCCACATCCTGTTAACAGCTGCGCAACATACGTGCTGACCTTGTATTTAGCCATGTGCCCGTTAGTTAAGTTTTGCATTGGTGAATAAGTTTATGCATATTTCTCTGCATGTGTAATTGATGTTCCAGGAAGTGGAACATCCAGAAATGCCACTGTCTGTTAGCATCGACCTCCCCATGCTCGCTCCAACACAGGGTCCCCCAGACGAGAAGTAGCATCCTATTGTCTTCATGCACATTGCAGTAATTGTCAGTGAGCTTGAATATCCTCCTCTGTGTCATTAGCCATTCCAATGTATTCTTCCCCAAAGCACTTATATCTACAAGGGTACTTTAAAAAATTGTGGGAAAAAGAAATTAAGAGATGATGTCTTTTTTGGTACAAGAAAGTTCAAATGCATGCATAATTTTTCCATAGTGTGCATTTTCCATAAACTTTTTGAAGTCTCGTGGTCTTTTTCAATGGAATTAATTACGTATTGGTCTTTATTGAACTTTCAGACATTTTAAAATTAATATAAGGAAACAGATTTCATGTGTTTTATAGATACAATCCTAAGGAGATTGCCATACTTCCCTAATGATAGGTTTGTGGCAGGCAGCCTACAAGGAGGTGCCCTCTTGCTTTACTGAAATTTGGAAGGGGTCAGCCCTATAAAAGTGAGAGCTTTCGATTCTGGTGCTCAAGTACCAAAAAGATATGGCTTTTGTCTGGATCCCAGATCTCCATCTTCTTACTAGGAGATTTGCTGCCATCCAGAAAAGTCCAGATCATACTGATGGAAGGAGGCCCTTTCAAGTGGGTGCATGAGAGTGGCGTGGGGGAGAACTCAAGTTCTTACTGACGACTGGCATCGTGGCCAGGCTTCTGGGGTGAGCCTGGGACGTCTTGCAGTCCCAGGTAAGACTTTACATGACTGTAGCCATTGCTGGCCATGTGACTACAAAGATTAAAGAAAAGAAAGATAGGGTTCTTTTGTTTATCTTTGCAGCTGAACTCTTTCTGATATATAATTTACTATTTGGCAATTAGCAAAACATCTGGGAATGGCACAGATCTACCTTCAGTCTGTGAAATTGCCTCCTATTGGCTCTGTGGCCCTATGCAAGTTCATCACCCTTTAATTTAAGTTGTTCAAACATTGCTGTGGGCATTAATGAACAAATAATTAACATGCTTCTTTTGTAACCATTATTTAAGCAGATTCAGTGCATCTTGCAAGGGCAAAGACATACCTATTTGAGATTACCAATACTCCCAGGTTATGGATGGTGAGATTTGGGATCTAAATTACAATAGAAATCTTACTTCAGTTCAATGTTGATTCCCTGAGAAACAGGACCCATTCTGAAGCTGACCCATGTTACACAGTTTGATGCTTAATGTGTTGAATGACACTCACTAACGCCTTTCCAAGTGGGTGTTTCTGTGCTCATATCACAGATGGGGAAACTGAGTCTCACAGAGAGTAACCTGAATGCTGAGTGTCCTAGATAGGATTTGAACCCAGTTCTCTTGAAGTCCCATGTTCCTTCTGTTCTGAGTCACTTCGTTCAATTAAGCAAGCCCCATTAATACAGTGCCTTTTCATTTGTAAAGCTGTCTTCTTAACAGAGGATTTTGCTTTGTCCATCAGCTTAAAGATGAGTAAGTTAGGCAGAAGTTAGGATCACTTAACTTGTGTATTCACTAGTCTCTGGAGCAGCTAGCTACAAATTTTTCCCATCTCATTCCCTCAACACTCTTTGGAAAATAAAGGGTTGCAACCTGATCCTGCCTCTTGGAGCTTTGATTCTTACTGCATTCTTTTCGGATTAAGGGCATCCAGTTTCCTTCAGAGGAATAAAACCCATGGCCATCTAAGTGAGGCGAGTGTAAGCCCCTTCAGTAAACTCCTTAATAGGGTTTTTTTATGAGATGTATTTTCACTTCATTGAACTTTTTATTTCACTCTGATTCTTTTCATGCATGCAAGCAGGTGAAGAAAATGGGAAAATGATGGCAGAGAAAAGGAGAGCTTTCGGAGCTTGAGAAGAAAGAAAACCAAAGGAGCTGTCTGCACACTTACTCCTCGTGAGGTCCCACGGGTGCTCAGACCAGTGACACAGCTACAGAAACGTCATCCTTAGCTTGCGGCGTGAGATGCAGCATCAGTTACTTATCAGAAGTACTCGTGACTTTGTTTAGTTACTCATTTCATCCTCATTTATATATCACCATTCATTCACTCAGTGTTTGAAACACTATATTAGAAACCCAATATTTAAGCAGGACCTGTATTTGATCAGTTAATTACAACGTGCTTTTAAACAAAGGAGCAGCTTACCAAAACACACATGTATACGTACGTGTTTTTTTTTTTCTGAATTTGTATCTCTGTATTCATTCACGCATCTTCTGACACAAGGGATAGGTTATTTGCATATGGGTTTCTATTTTTTTAAATATTTATTTTTATTGTTATTTGAAAGAGTGAGGGTGAGGGAGGGAAAGAGGAAGGGAAAGGAGTCTTTCATCTTCTAGCTCATGCCCAAAATGGCTGCAACAGCCAGTCTTGCACTGGTTTGAAAGTAGGAGCCAGAACTTCTTCTGGGTCTCTCACATGCATACAGGATCCCTAGGCATTGGGCCATCCTATGTTGTTTTCAGAGGCCATAAACAGAGATAGATCCTAAGTGGAGCAGCCGGGACAAAAACTTGTGCCCAGAGTGGATGCCACATTGCAGATAGAGGGTTAATGTACTACACCACTGCACTGGCCCCGTGTGTGGATTTTTATCTTTCTTGCAAGCCAACCCCCCAAAAACTCAATTCACATCCATAATGCCATAGCTGTGTTTCTAATTCTCTTTTTGCAGTGAGTGAGAAGCTTAAAGAAACTTTTGAGGAAATTTGGTTTTAGGCTTCTAACTTTCTTACAATTTTCCTACAATATTTCGTGGTTGTTTTGTCCATGCTTAACTCAACTAGGAATTTGTAGGACAAACAGGACTTTATCAAAATTTCTGAGTATTCAGTTAAGTTTTTGTAGAAATAGTACTTTGGTTTTTTTATACTCGTATTCTGCAGAGTTCCGTGTTATTTTTTATCGGCTATAACGTTAGCTAGCTCTGCGGGCTTTTGCTGTTCCAGTTTCCCGGGACTGGCCTGAATTTCCTTATTAATCATCATGCTGAGGTCCATTGCGAGGTAAAGCCTGTAATAGAAGTGGGCCATTTCCTCGGGGAGATGTGACCTGAAGTGGCTGGGCGTCCTGAGCATCTAGGTCCTTGTCTGAGTCTAGGAGTGTGTCATAGAATGGCTCGCAGCCTACTTGTGGGAGCTGCCCGGACCAGCTGATATGTGAGTTAAGAGCAATTCAGTTCATCTGAAAGAGGATAATGCAGTTACGAGGACTCTTACTTGTCATGAGGGAGAGGACAGAGTAAGAGAAGCATTATCGTGCTCTTTGAGGTCAAACTCATTGGAGTTTGACTATGAATGCTGATAATTACTAGCTGTTTAACTCTAAGGACCTCCTTCTTTGTCCTTAACACGAGAATAATTATTCTTTATTGGGTTGTTTGTGTTCTCATGTATTGATTTATTTAAAAACTTTTATTTAAAACTTTTATTTAAAAAGTTTTTTGCAAGCATGTACTCAATCACCACACACTACGCAGTTACAAGATGGCAGGGTCCCAAGGCTTTGGACCATCCTCCACTGCTTTCCCAGGCCACAAGCAGGGAGCTGGAAGGGGAGTGGAGCAACTGTGACAGGCACCTGCACCTGTATGGGATCCTGGCCGATGCAAAGCCAGGACTTTAGCCACTAGGCTACCGTGCCTGGCCCCCAAGTGACATCCTAAGTGCTGTGCCAAATGTTCTCCCCTTTTACTCTGTTCCTCCCTAGCTCTTTGGCGCATCCTTCAGGAAATAAAAGAAATTCTAAACTACTCATGATCTTACATTTATTTACAAAGAGGAGAGAGACTGCAAAATATTACAAATTATAACAAGTGCATTGAGGTGGCAGCAGAACCGAGCTGCTTTCTGGGGGAGATGCCACCTCCACGCCCCGTCGAGCTTCCAGAATCCGCTTGCTGTGCTTAGCTGCTGATGTGTGCTGTCTCTGTGGCTCCTGCGCTGCTCTGTCTCCATCTCTGGTTAGATAATCCAGGGCACTGTCCTTTCTCTCAGGGTCAGTCGGCCTCACCAAAAACAAACAAGCATGTGGTTTGGGAAGTAGGCCTCTCTTCAGAGGAGCTTTTATTTTGTCTGTGACATTCTTTTCGTTGATTGTGCTTCTTAACAAGTTGTGCACAATGTATTGTTTAATGAGGTGTTATGCATATATTGGACTCACCTTCAGTATTGGTTAAATCAGCAAAAAATATGCGTTTTTCCCAACATATTTGTATAATTCATGATTCTTCCTTCATTGGACTCCTGATCTAAGAACATATTTATTATTCCATTGAAAATCAAAATGAGTAAATTACTGTCTTTGCTGTGGTTTAATTTTATGTTATTTCTTAAGATCAGAGTGATTTTTTAGTTATTTTATGTGTTCTCTTTGTTTCATGTTCAATTTTTAATCTGCATTCTGTTATTTATTGTAGAATTTAAAAATGATAAAAGATATCTTAATTAATTTTCCTATCAGAAATCTCTCATTTCTTACAAGTATTTGCTATAAAATGTTTTTCCACGTCTCAGCTAAAGTGACGCACTTGCAATTCACCTTCCTAGTAGCTACCCAGTAAATGTGGGATTTGGCATGAGGGGAATATGAAGACAGGGAAGAGTTTCCCACTGATCTTGGTCAAAAGATCTTGTTTTTGTCAATTTCACAAAAGAATATGCCCATGTGAATGCTATGCTGGTGATCCTGCCTGAGGTATGGGAGGGTCCTGAGAATGTGAGGATGCCTCCGGTGCTCAGGGACACAGAAGAAGGAAGCCTGGACCAGCCTGGAAATGTCCAGAGACCAGCCAGGGGCAGCCTAGGCTTGTATCACGTGGAGCGGGCCAAATGGAATTCTGCTTGATCTTGGAGAAAAAGAGAGAGTCTTCCAGGCAAAGGCTGTGACTTCTTGAAGCATGAGAGTGAGAGTAAAGCTGTTTGGCTTAGGAGAAGAAAGGAGAATTGGCTGATTAGAGAAGTGTGAGGAAGAGCCAGGGCTTAATTCTGACGGCAGAGGGTGCCACTTGGGGTGGCATCGGCATTTAGATTCGTTAGAGTACTGTCTTAAGGAGACTCAGGAGGCAGTTTTAATGATCTCTGTCGAGTAGATGACTATCCCTGTGGACCTGGGCTGTATCCTGGGGCTACAGCCCTGTAGAACGCTTTATATGGATGGGAATCTCCATCCACGCTGTCAAGAATGGTAGAATTTGCTGCACGTGGCTGTTGAGTATTTGAAAGAAAAATGATAGGCATAACCAAGGAGCTGAATTTAATTTTGTTTACTTCCTGGCGTGCTAGTCTCCATCATACAGTTCATCTATGAAAATATATCTATATAATCTATTTGTCTACATATCTTGTATTGTGCATGAAGATGGCAAAGAGAACATGTGATATTGGTCCTTTTGGTATTGGCTTATTTAACTGAGCATAATGTCTTTAGTTGGGACCATTTTGTTGCAAACGGTGGAATTCCATTCTTTTTAGTGGCTGAGTAGTATTCCATGCAAGATATACCACAGTCTTTATCCATTTTTCTTTTGATGGACATCTGTGTTGTTTCCATGTCCTTGCTATTATAGATTGTGCTTCTGTAAATGTAGAATTGCAGGTCACTTTCTCGTATGAAGATTTCATTTTCTTTGGATATACATTGCAGTTTATGTCTTTACTGCCAAATTAATGGAGGACTCCTGACGAAGCTGTTAAATATATCCCGACAACAGAATGGTGGACTCTCTGTCGTTGTCTATATTGTCAATGTCATGATACACTTAAATAGCAGAGTGATGCATTTGTAACTTGCTGAAGGATATACTATTGTAATAATATGGGGGAAAGCAATAGGGGATGGTGGAGGGATGGAAGTGGAAATCCCTGTGCCTATGGAACCATATCATGAAAACTCAAAAAAAAAAAAAGAATTTTTTTTTTAATTTGAAAGGCAGAGTGAGGCAGAGAAAAGGATCTTTGATCTGCTGGATCACTCCCCAGATGACTGCAAAGGCCAGGGCTGGACTGGCAGAATCCGGGAGCAGGAGCTCCATGCGGGTCTCTCATGTGGGAGGCAGGGGTCCAAGCACTGGGTCCTTACTCCTCTGCTTTCCCAGGTGCACTCACAGGGTGGATGGATTTTAACTGATGCTCATATATGGTGCTGATGTCCCAGGTGCAAGTTTAACCTGTAAATGATAGCCCCATAAACTTTGAATTTTATTTAATTTGAACTTTTGAAATTTTAATCAATACGCCTGACTTGTGGTTTCCAGGTGGGACAGCACAACTTCAGTGAGAACTCCTACAGTCTCGAGAGACTCCTCACTCTAACCTCACTGAGGAACTTCAATTGTCAAGCAGCCACTAGAATTTGGAAAATTTATGAGAATTTACAGGGAGTAAGAGGGACCTTGAAGTAATAAAACTCATGCTTAGCACAAGGCATTGTGTTGAAATTTCTGAAGAGAGTTAAGGAAAACACTCAGAAGGTCCAAAAAGAATACAGCTAAGGGGATTGATATGTATTGTAATATGAACTATACCTATCTGAATGTGTGAATATAAAGATTAATTAAGAGAAAATGATAACTTCATTTATGTAGTAAAATGATGTAAGTAAAGTAAGAACTTACTTATTTTAATAGAAAGATGTTTATTGTCTGTAGTGGAAGTGACTACAGGATTTTTATGAAAATGTGCTTATAAAGAGATATGAAAAAAATTTTTAAAAGATTTATTTCATTTTCATTACAAAGTCAGATATGCAGAGAGGAAAAGAGACAGAGAGGAAGATCTTCCATCCAATGATTCACTCCCCAAGTGAGTGCAATGGCTGATGCTGTGTGGATCCGAAACCTGGAGCCAGGAACTTCCTCCAGGTCTCCCACACAGCTGCAGGGTCCCAATGCATTGGGTCATCCCCGACTGTTTTCCCAGGCCACTAGCAGGGAGCTGGATGGGAAGTGGGGCTGCTGGGATTAGAACCAGCACCCATATGGGATCCTGGCATGTTCAAAGCAAGGGCTTTAGCCACTAGGCCACGCCACACTGGGCCCGAGATATGAAATTTTAGCAATGAAAATAAGCTAGACAAAGATAAGATGTATATTTACAACAAACTGATACTCAGAGTGTTTTCTTCTGAGATGTTGGCAATTAATTCATTGTCTTTTCTATATTATCGCAGTTTTCTGCATTGAATATATATTGTTTTTGTCAAATGAAAAACAAGAAAAAATAAAATAAATCCCTATATACTTCTAAAGGGGTAAAATGTGCAGCAGCATCTGTTGCAGTTGAGAGAAAAGGTATTGCAGAAGCTGAGGGATGACATGGGGAGGGAAATCTTCCTCCCAAAGTGGCATCTCACATGGAGAAGGAGCATGGGCACAGAAGAAGCAAAAACATTTCTGGAGTACTTGCTAATGATGAGTGTTTTCTCTGTCATCCTCTTTAATCCTTGCCATGAACAGGTAATGTAGGTATCATCCTCATCCCTTTTAAAGGTGAGAAAAATCAAGTGTAGCAACAAATGAAATCTTGAAGAAAAAAGGCCAGGCCTTGCTTGCTTGTAGTTGCTAGCTTTTGCTACTTGGGTGAGTCTCATACTGTGTTGGCTGTTGTTCATGTACGTATTGGGTTAACACCTGTGTGATGTTTGCGTAGTGACCAGACTAGCAGGGAGCTCTGTGAGGGACAACTGGGAGTGTTTAGTTCACCACTTGGTCTTCAGCCCTTGTCAAAGACTCTGCACGTAACAGTCTCCATTACCACTGCTGATGGAGTATAAGTTCATTAGGGACCATTAATTCCAGAACTTTTAATCTCATAGATGATTTGGATCCGCTCACATGAGAAATCAGGCCTAATAAAGCTTTGTTGATAAATCAGACACTCAGGTTTTCATGTCTGTAAACTTTACCTTACTATTATTATTTTTTCAAACTAAATGATGTGCTTTGGAATTGTACCTACCAGTTTGGTAGAAAAAAAAGATTTAATCTAGAAATTGTCGAAAAATAGCAGGGAAACACTGCAGGCAAAATATTTGTTTGGTCTCAACTTCCATTTTTAAGAGAATTTTTTTTATTCTCAATGGGACTATTAGAACTTGCAGGTAGTTTTTGAAATGTGTAAATGTGTTTGAACTCTTATTTTAACCAAACTGTGAGATAAATTGAGATGTGGTAGCTGAGATCTATGTGTTAATGGTTACATAATCGCTTGTCATCAACCCCTGGCAACATGCATTAGGAAATATCAACTTTTCTACTTCTATGGTCAAGTTGAAGTAGACTCATTGTTTTGATACAGAATTAGGTGAGGGTGGAGGAATGATTGGATACCTTAATTTATTCCCTTGCTGTGATGGCAAGAAAATCATTGTTGTGTCAAGCGGACTCAGCTTGGGGTTAGCTTGGTCACTTTTTACCTGTTTTACTTCGGGTGGGCTTCTTGTCTGCTGATAGCCTCAGTGCCTCTAATTTGTAAAATATGCCAGCGTGGCAGTGTTATTAGGTAGGGTGAAATAGTGTGGGTGACAACTAACATTTGTCCTGGAAAGATATTTCACATGCCAGTGTGAATCTGCTTCTCATTTGTATGTGTTCTGCTTTTGTTGCTGCTGTAGGAAACTTAAATTCTAGCAGCATGCTTCCATTGCTCATTCTGATATTCCTGGACATGTATTAGGTTTTAGTAAATTGTGCTTTCAAAGCCATAGCACACACACACACACACACACTCTCTCTCTCTCTGTTTGAAAGATTATTTATGTATTTGAAAGAGCAGCAGAGAGTGGAGAGACAGAGACAAAGATCTCCTGTCTGCTGGTTCTCTCCCCAGGTGTCCACAATGACAAGGGCTGGGTGACACTGAACCAGGAGCCAGGAGCTTCATCTGAGTCTCCCACATGGGTGCATGGGCCTAGATATTTGGACCATCGTTTACCGCTTTTCCAGGTCACTAGCAGGGAGCTGAGTTGGAAGTTCAGCTGCTAGGACATGAACTGGTGTCCATATGGGATGTTGATGTTGCAGCTGAAGGCTTTGCCTGCTATACCACAATGTTGATCCCAAAGCTTTAACTCTCAAAAGTTTATTTTTTCAATAGTTTGCTGATACTTTATTTTGATAAACTTCAAAGACCAAAAAGAAAAAAAAAATCACACATACAGCTTGCCTAGAAGAGTTATTGACTCAAAGTAACCCTTATTAAATATAAACCATCTTCCTAATATATTTTCAAAATTTATAGTTGACAATCAATAGGCTTTTTCAAAGTTTTCTCTTTTAAACATTTGAGTGTAAAATGCATGTAGGGGGATGGTATGGTGGTATAGTAAGCTAAACCTCCACCTGCAGTGCCGACATGCCATATAGGTGCTGGTTCGTGTCCCAGTTGCTCCAGTCCTGATCCAGATTCCTGCATATGACCTGGGAAGGCAGTGGAGGATGGCCAAAAACCTTGGGACCCTGCACTGATGTATCAGACTGGGAGGAAGTTCCTGGCTCCTGGCTTCTGATGAGCTCAGTTCTGGCTATTGTGACCATATGGGGAGTGAAATAGATAAATTTCTGCCTCTCTGTCTCTTCTCTATGTAATTCTGCCTTTAAAATAAAAATAAAGAATTATATATATGTTTTTAAAAGAAATGAGAGTGTGTTTTAGTGAAATAATTCCATGGATCAAAAAATGATTTCTGTGCCTGGGGCTGGAGCTTCAGCTCCTCGATTAGCTTCTGGAATTGGTGCGGGAGAAAGAAACCAGCAAAGTCTCCTGATACCGTAGACCCCCAGGCGATGGGGGGCTTTGCTTCGGAAGGTGGAGGCGTTGTGAAGAACCACCTACCCATCGTGTCATTCACGACACCTAAGGAAGCAGACTGCAAGATGCGCAGCATGGTGTCTAATCCACACGAAAGCTGCTCAGGGAGGAATATAGGATGAGTTGGTGTCTGAGCCTGGGGGGCAGTGAGCACCCTCGGGGTCTCAGCTGCTTAGCTCATGGCTGTATCAGTGTGTTCATGTGCACAGAGAATGCAGAACAGGCTCTTGGGAGTGAGGAAGGGCCAGATTTCCTCACCCTAAGAGGTGAGCCCGGCATCCTGGCTGCTGTTGTAAGTGTAATCCTCCTAGAATCAGTGAATATGAATTTTGTTTAAACTGAATAATTAACTCACTCTTTTAGTTATTCATCTGTTCACGACTCTGACCCAGGCACTGAGTCAGACACTTTGCTAAGCGTAGAAGTTGGAACAAACCCGCATTCTCTGGGGGAGACCATGCCTCATCTTCCTCTGAATCCTTCCTCATCTGTCCTTCCCCCTCCTGGGTCTCTTTGTCTGCCCCGTGGGGGAGCTTTCTGGCTGAGGTGTCTCACTGCTCACCTGTTCTGGAGGATTTATAGAAGCGTAGTACTGTTATGCTATGTTACACCCCTGGAAGGGGCACCTTCCTTCACTTTCCAGGTGCCTGAGACGTGACTGTGTTTCTGCAAGTGCTATGTCCATCTTCCTTATTCCTTTAAGATTTATGTATTTTGTTATTTTTAGAAAGATTTATGTAATTTTTATTTGAATGGAAGAATTACAGAGAGAAAGAGAAACACAGAGAAAGATCTTCCATTCCCTGGTTCATTCCACAAATGGCCACATGGCTAGAGCTGAGTCAATCTGAAGTTGGGAGTCAGGTGCTTTCTCCTGGTCTGCCACACAGATGCAGGGTCCCAAGGTTTTGGGCCATCCTCCACTGCTTCCCCAGGCCACAAGCAGGGAGCTGGAGAAGCCAGGGCACGAACAGGTACCCATATGTGTTGCCAGTGTTTGCAGTTAGAGGATTAGCCAACTAAGCCATTACTCTGCCCTATTCATTTATTTACAAAGTCAGAGTTAGAGAGAGAGAGAGAGAAGGAGAGGGAGAGGGATAAAGAGAGAGAGAGAGGGAGGGAGGGAGGGAAGGAGAAAAAGAGAGAGAGACATTGAGAATCTTCCATCTGCTTGCTCATTCCCCCAAGTGACAACAGCCAGGGCTGAGTGAAGCTGAAGACTGGGGACAGGAGTGTCATTCAGGTCTCCCACATACATGGCAGGAGCCTGAACATTTGGGTTATCTCCTGCTGCCATTTTTAGGCCACAAGCAAGAAGCTGGCTCAGAAGTGTACCAGCCAGAATGTGAACTAGCATCCCATGCGGAATGCTGGAGTCACAGGCAGTGGCTCTCCCTGGCGTCCCACAATGCTCTGCGACAGCATTATGGAGATGGAATGGAAGGTGAGATACATCATGCATGCATTACCCACAATCCTTGGTAAGCTTGTCTTTGTTTGCTTTTTACCGTGTAATTGCTTCCTGTGGCTACATACACTCTGAGGCTGTGTCTGTTGTCTCTCTGTGTTGCTCATTTTCCGACACGTCATAGTCACCCAGGATCATTGACTCTTGCTGTTTTCCTTTAATTTCATCTCCAAATTTGCATCCTTACAACCTTGTGTAGTATTCTTCCAAGAAGCAAGTGAAACATTGGAAACAAATACTAGTTTTTGTCGTTTTTTACATGTGGGTTATCTCAGGGATAACCCTCAGGGAGGTGAGAGAAAAATCCCACAGATGGAGTACCTTCTTCAGAGCCCTTCTCTGTCTCTGGACCATTTGATGCTACTTTTAGCACATCACTTACTTCTCTCTATTCATCTGTGATGGGCTCTTAGTGGCTGCAGTTTTAGGAGCTCTGAGGAATGAGTGTGGAGTGGCCCAGCCCTGGGTTGCCTTCTTGCAAGGGAGCAGTCCCCACACGGTACTTAAGGGTTGGTCTAATATCAATTGGTATCTATTCCCAAAGGCTGCTATTTTCCTAATGAACCAAAGAATGTCTCTCTTTCACTCTCATCCTCTTTCCTTACTTCCCTCCCCTCCTCTCCTGAAAAGTGGTGGAAGAAGAAGGAAGAGATGCTTATTACGTGTTAGTCTGTTACTTCTGGATACTGAAATTCAGACCTCAGATGTTCCCTGCAAGGTGCACTTTGGGAATGTGGTGGGGGCTGCAGAGTACCCGGAAAGGGCCTCTCTTTGTGTGGGCTAGTAATCTAGAGGCCCATCATTTTAGGGATTTTCTTGCCCACAGACCTTATTCTGATTGGCAGATTCTGATTCAGAAATATTCCAGAGCTAGAGGGCTCTTTTTAACTCTCTAGCCCCAATCTCGATGAGGGTCATGGGAGTGGGAAACATTTAGAAAGAAGAGCAACTGGAAATTTGAAGAAAACTTTAAGATCTTTAGGAATTATCCCATGTTGAATTCAGTAAGAGTTTATGGAGCATGTGTTGCGTATGGGGCAGTGCTCTAGACCCTTGGGAGATGCCAGTGAGTGCAGTGGACAGAAGCCCTGCTCTCTTGGGGTGCTTACTACATGGAGCCAAAAGGGAGAACCGTAAATGAGGAAGCTATGTAGAATGACAAGTTTCCAGAGTGACAATGAGAAAGTCGAGGGGGTTCAAGGATCTGAAGAGAAGCGTGCAATTACATTACTGAATCGAGTCACATTTTCTGTGCCTCTGCACATGAATGGCACTTCACTTGCTGTGGCAGCCCCCTTGAGACTTGCTGGTATAAAGACATGCATTCTTTGTATCACCACCTCCGTCCTTTTGGGAAGATCCCACTTTACAGCTCACCTTTGGTTTCAGGAATGTCCGTGTGACCTGTTTAAGGTAATGATACATCCTTAGAGGCCATTTCAACCGTTTAGAGAGTGAACTAGCAGATGGAAGACCTTTCTCTCTGTCTCTGTGTCCCTGGCTTTCCAGATGGCAGTAGCATTCTGTGAATAGATAATAACATTACCTGCACTCAAGAACATCCCTCATAGCATTTCTGTAGTAGCAAATTCATCAAGTCCTGTTATACACAAAGTCTCATGAAAACATGAACGGAATGTTTTACAAATAATTTAGTGTTCTTAAATATACTAGTTTTTTTAAGGCATCCACTGAAAAGGTGATTGTAGGCTTATTATAAAATGCACTGATCTATAGTCAGGAATGAATGACATACATGAATGTGATGATTATTGCTAAAAATTATTCCAAGATGAAGATCTGATTTCAGGTCATACACCATGCCTCATTTGGCTTCATACAGTTTCCTGGCTCTTTTGTGTTTGGTAAAGTCAAATATTCTTCTTAAAGCCACATTGCTACCAAACAATAAAAAATTGTGTGTGCTGTGTGTACATATTGATTTCCTTTGCCAACATGCTCTAAATTCTGGTGTTATTTCCGCATTTACAGCTGTTTTCTTAGGAAATATTCATGATCTCCTGTTTCCTTCTTTGGTGTCAGTTCTGGGGATATGGTATTATGGAGGGGATGTCATGAAAAAAAAGTTGTATTCCAGTAACTCAGCAGGCAAATAAGGGTAGGATAATCAACCAGGTGGATTTCCCAAGAATGCATGGCACGGACACAACATGTACTGGGGACACCACCTCTGGAAGAGATGTAGCCCTGACAAGATGACAAAGGCTTATGATGAAAGAAGCAATATCCTGCTGCTGTGAAATCCCAGATCTGTCTTTTTTCCTCCTAAACGCATTAGATGCTTGGTTTTGGTGGATTCTTTTCACTTGGAAATTGGCAAAGAACAGGATTAGTAATGTGGGACAGAAGTGAGGGGGAGGTTTGGGAGAACTGGTGAAGAAGGGTCTGAAGTCACACATATTTATAAATGAGAGGGGAAAGGGAATTGAATCTGATCTACTTAGTTCTCGGGGCTTCCATGGAACATCTCAATGATGCTTTTTATGTTTTTGCTCTGTCTGTCGATTTCATATTCTGCCACAAAACAAATACATGTGAGCCCCACATGGTGACCATCCCTGTTCCTGCACTGCAGAAAGTCAACTGAAGTTCAGAAACAGTAGATCTCTGCAAGACCGTGCAAGTGGTGATTGGCAGAGCCACTCAGTCACAGGTTTACGAGTGACATGGCGTCTTCCAGCACAGTTTGTCCTTAGATGCTTATGCTTCCCCAAGTGTCATCACACCTCCACGCCTCCAAGAGTTAAACTGGACAGTCTGTTGCCTCTTTCTGCTCCTGTGGACTACAGCTGGCCAGTATGAGGTCCCATATACTGACCTCATGGACAGGTCTCGATTTCGTGTAGGCTCTGACCTCACAGGTGCTCAAGGTGTATCCTCTTTCAGTTGGAGGCAGTCCATATCCATGTTGCTAGAGTTCAGATGAAAAATTCTGATCCTCCTTTGGCCTTCAAAGGCTCTCATGTGTAACACTCAGACATACAGTTCATCTTCATTTCCCTTTGGGAGTGTCATTTTGTCTGTGGCAGCCAGGCTAAGCCATAAGGAGGGGTTAGTATTTTCTTGAAGATGTGAGGAAAATGAAGAAAGTGAGGCAACGAGTGATTCAGGCAGGGGAAGTCACAGGAATATATGTTGAGTGGCAGGTGTGAAACTTTAGACGGTAGTAGAGCTGGGGCAGAGTGGGCGTGGAGGCAGGTGGGACAAATGAGGTATTGGAGTATGCATCAGACTGTGTAGGGCCTTGCAAAGCAAAAGACTTGGTCTCTACCTTAAATGACATTGGAAACTAGTGGGTGGTTTTGAACATGGAAGTGAAATAAATTAACCACTTTCATAAAGGAGTCCTCTGGTAGCTTTTTAAAGAATGAATTGGAGGAGAGCAAAAGTAAAAAGAGACACTATTAAGTGAATGTTTTTGAAATGATTTGTTTGATATATGATATTGGTTTTGATTAGGATGATGCTAATGGAGGAGTCAGAAGTAAGACGATTTTAGATTTATTTTGAAGGCTGTATACATAGTTTCCTGTAGAACAAATGCAAAATATCAGACAAACAGAAGGATTGAATGGATATGCTGCAATGCACATATATGGTATAATATTATTCAGCCACATAAAAGAATGAAGTTTTTATATTACAACAATGATGAACCTTGAAACTTTATGCCAAATGAAAGGATCTAGACAGAAAAAGTAACATATGTAACTACATTTTGTAAATATATCTATTTGAAAGATGAATTTGTAGAAACAAATGACAGATGTGACCTTGTACTTACTCATTTACAATCTTAAAGAATTTACTAAAGTATCATTAGAAATAAATGAGGTTAGCAAGGTTGTAGAGTACATAATGTCACGATGTACTTAAAGAGCAGAATGATGGACCTGTGATTGTTACCGAATGAGTGTACTATGGAAATAATATGAGGGGAAACAGTATGTAGAGGGGTCTAGGGAGATGAAAAGAGAAATCCCTGTGGCTATGGAACTGCATCATGAAAAATTAAAAAAAAACCCTAAAATCAGTGTACATATATCATATTTCAAAAATGTTTGTAGTGAAAAATTTGAAAATGAAATTAAGAAAGCAATTGCTTCTTTCCTCATCATATGATTTTTGTCTTTATGTGCTTTTAATATGTCTACTGCTGCTTTCTTTGTATTTCTAATTCCTTGATGTGTTTTTAATTCTTCGACTTTCCAAATATTTTCATTTAGAAGTGTCTCTTATATATAGCATATTGTCCAGTGATCTTGTGAAAACCAGTTTACATTAATGAAGATTTACTTTCATCTTTAAATATGTTAAAAGGTAAAATACCAAGAAAAAACTAAAATTTCATTTGCAACATTGTGGAAAAGAATCAAATAGGAATAAATGAAACATGTTTGCATTAAGCTTCACAGTCTCAAAACCATAAAAATTGAGAGAATTGAAAGAACAACAAGTAAATGTAAACATCATCTCCTGTACATGGACTAAAAATCATCATTTAAAATTGTTTATTTTATTATTTTATGATATAGTTCCACAGGCTTTGATACTGTCCCTTTCCCCAACACCATCCCCTTCTGCTGATTTTCCCTAAATAATTACAATCTTTCATAAACAGTCGTAAGTCCATCATTCTGCTATTTAAGTGTATCCTGACATTGTAGGTATAGACAATGGTGGAGAGTCCAGCATCCTATTGTGAAAATATACCCACCAGTTTCATCGGGAGTCCTCCATCTCTGATTTGGAAGTGGAGCTGCATACTGCATTGTATCTTTGCATCTGCATATGATAGTCTCTTTAACACAGTTACTATACATCCATAAATCATCATTGTTAAGATGGCAGTGTTCCCCAAATAAACTATAGATTCATTTCAATCATTATAATAATTTAAGCTCACTTCTTTGTAAAAACTGACAGTCTGGCCCAAAAATTCAGGTAAAATTTCAGTGGCTCTTGCATCACAATCTGAATAAATAAGAAAGCTGAAAGATTCATACTTTGTGGTTTCAAGGGTTAATAGAAAGCAAAAGAGTGACGTAGGTATAAATCTTAACAACTAGGTCACTGGAATTAAGTTTAGAGTCCAGAGATAATTCCATGTGCTTGTGGTCACCTGATTTTCAACAAGCGTATCCAAACAATTCAAATGGACAAAGGAATGACCTTTATAGAAATAAAATTAGCTCCTTAGCTTACACATCTTATAAAAGTTAACACAAAATGGAGCAAACACTTAAATATAAGGGCTAAGATTGTAAAATGCTTAGAAGAAATATGGGACTATCTCTACATGACCTGTGATTTGATAATGAGGTCTTTGCTATGACACCAAAAGCGTAAGTAGCAAACAGAATTTTAAACAAATGGACTTTCCTCATAATTAAAAACAATGCTTTAAAGGACATTATCAAGAAAGTATGAAGATAAACTACTAAATGGGAGAAATATTTGCAAATGATTAATTTGATAAAGAACTTGTATTTGGGTTATATCAAGAGCCCTTACAATTCAATAATGAAGAAACAATCAACATAAAAGCTTGTCCACAAACATTCCTCCACCCAAAACATACAAATACTCATTAGCTATCAGGGAAATGGAAATCAAAGCCATAGTGAGATACTGCTTTACCCCCTTTAGGATGTCTGAAATTTAAAAATTCAGATAAAGTGTTGACAAGAATATGGAGAAATTGGGATCTTTACTTACTGCTGGTGGGGATGTCAAGTGGCTCAGTTATTTAGGAAAACTGTGCGTTCACTAAGTGGTTAAACATAGAGTTATCAAACAAGACAAAAATTCTACTTCTAGCCTTATCACTTCAAAAACTTCATGAGAATTGGAATTAAGAGATTTTCTAGGATCTTTTTGAAAAGCCCTTGCATACCCAAGAGAAATGAAAATGTATGCCCAACACAAAGTTTTGATCACAAATGTTCATAGCAACATTAGATGTAGTTACTAAAAGGAGCCATTCCTAATTGACATTAGGACATTAGCTATTCCTAATTGACATTTCTCTCTCTCTCTCCTTCCTCCCTCCCTCCCTCCTTCCCTACCTCTGCTCGCTCTCTTTCCTATAAGGGAAAGAGAATGAAAGAGGATAGAAGTTAAGGGAATAGAAGTATGTGGACGTTGTCTTCTATATGCTTCCACTTCCCAGCATGATAGGGGCTAAGTGTGAACAGAGATGCATGTCATGTTATGAGCACAGAGAAGGGCCTGAGGATTTACCAATGAGTTCCCAGAAGAGTGGATTTCTGAGCCCATTTTTAAGGGTTGTATGAAATTTATTGTCAAAGAAGTGTGAAAAAATACATCAGCAGTGGTGAGGGTTAAAAACCCTTGGTATTAAACTATAAACATTATGGTTGCTCCAAGAGGTAGGAGAGAGCTGGGGCGCAGTGGGAGAGGGCTTGTACTCTTGTGTAAAGAGTGCTTACTCTCATTTGTTCCTCAGTGATACACAGCAATGAAAATGTTTCAAGTACAGAGATTAAATAGACAATCATCTACAGTGGGAAGAGTGATCCACAGTGGGAAGAGTGATCCACATTGGGAAGAGATGAGTAAGGGTGCTGTAAGACCATCATGGCATTTCTGTAGGCCGTCCTAAAGCAGGTGAGGATGTCAGTCAATAAAAAAGAACAAGCAGATAGTGAAGTCATGAAGATTTGATAATTGAGAGAAAGTAGATGATGGTGGGGTAGATGATTATGACTTTGACAGAGATTAGAAATTTAGGTGAATGGACACATCTTTTGCTCTCTGGGAGTGCATGGTATATATATTTCTAGCTGGAGTAGTCTAGTGGACAATTCCATCAGAGCTTGGGGGAGAGTTTGAAGCCATAAATAATAGATTTAGGAGGCATTAGGGTATAGAGAGTTGCTAAAAATGGTATTACACTTAGAAAAATGGTATCAATCAACAGAATACCAATGGAGAGAAGCAAGGAATCTAATTCCTAGAACCTTATTGTAGTTTTCAAAGACTGGGAAGAGAAGAAGGAGCCAGGAATCATAATGAAAACAAAAGAAAAGTGTTTCAGGAGGAGGATCCAGCAAGGATAATCACCCACCCATGAACTGTCCACAATCCAGCAGAGCAGAGTCTAGTTCAGGCAGGACAGAAAATGTTCAGTGTGCTAGCAACATTATGGTCATTGGATATCATTGCAAGAGCAGTTCCATGGCAGTGATGAGAGATGGGAAGATCTGTATTCTGGCTAGTGAATTGGGAGGTGTGACATGGAAAGAAAAAGTGAGGAGCAAATCTCAGAATCTCTGAAAAGAAAACAGAATGGAATTTGAGGTTGAAGGAAAATGTTACATCTAGAGAGTGTTTATGTTTTAAGATGAGAGGCACTTGGTCAATGTTTATAGACTCTTGAAAGAGAGCCTGCAGGCAATGGAAGACTGAATGTCAAGGTCAGACATAGGGGAGCAGCACAGAACTTGAGAAGGAGAGTGAGGCCACATCTTCTTTCTATGCTGGGTGGAATAATAGAATTCCAAAGATGTTCCCTTGTCAGTCCCCAGAACCTGAGAATGTTACCTTGTTTAAAGGGGGCCTTGAGAATATAACCAAACTCTTCAAATAGTGAAGTTATTCTGTGTTGTAAACATGGGCTGTAGATACAGTGTATACCTAACTTTTGGACTAGAAGATGAATGATTGTGTGAGACGATGCTGAGGGCAAGGTGAGAATGTTGAAAGCAGATGGCAAAGGCTGCTGAAAACCAGGAGAAGAATGGACCAGCGAGCCTGATTGTCAAAGACAAGTGTGCTGAAGGTAAAACTTTGGCAGCTGAGAGATGGACATAGGTCCCTGTTTTAGAGCTCTGAGGTTTGCCCTGGCTGTGCTATCTTAACTAAGTAAAGAAGGTTATTATGAGTTTGACTCATGTTCTGAAATTTTGCACATTGTGGGAGTAGGGTGATGGAAAAGTAATGGTTAGGTCATCTCCCAACTCTGCCTCCCACCTTGAGGCATGTGTGGAGTGCAGGGTGGGCAGTTTCTGAGGGTCACAGGTGGGGAGGGAAGCCCCTCCCGCAGTACTGTTGGGTCAGGTACAGGAGATGCGGTGATTTTGTGTGAAAAGACTGAAGTTTAAGGAAAATAAATTTCTAAGGAAACATGGAAATGTGTGAGAAGGATAGGAGTAGCCAGGCCTGGGAAGGGAATCAGAGGACGGAAGAGGGTGCAGGACAAAATAGACCAATGCTTTGAGGTAAAAATATGGCTAGGATGGGAGGCAGCTGAGGTTTGCACTTGTAAGGCTCTGGTTCCCTGGGGTGGACATCAGGGTGAGCATGATCAGGATTTTTGGCAGGTCGGGCAACCTGGTGGGCTGGGCCTCGGGGCCGTGTGAGTGGGACAGCCAGGCCTGTGCAGCCTGCAGGGTTTTGACTCTGCAACCCAGTGCTGTTGTGCCTGCTTGCATGTGATTCCAGGCCTGCTCAAAATAGTCCCTTTTCCTCTGGAATCTCATTGCCAAATGCTACCTCTTTTCTTCAAAATCAGTCGCTTAAAAGTTCATTATTTGAAGAGAACAAACAAAAAATGTTACAGATTTATTCTTTCTGGGGTCAGTCTGTTTGATAGCTAGTAAATCTCAGAGTCTGAGTGGAACCATCTTCAGGCCTCTTTCTTCAGGCGCTCCACTCTCTTTGTCACCCCAACCCCCATTTTGATCCTGACACCTGTTTTCCTAAGCATGAAAGAGCAAAAGTTTGGAGAGAGGCCTAAACTTTCTGTGAACCTGATGTCAAATCACGTAGTTTTTTTTTTTTTAAGCTAAACAAAAAACTCAGATGCAGTTTGAAATTACAGTTAGGATTCCATGGGAAATAAGTGACAACAACAGCTGGCAACTCTGCTCCTACTCTCCAGGACTCCCCTCCTTCTGTGTTTTTCATTACTGTCCTCCCACCCTACCCTGCCTTTTTAGAAGAAAATGTGTTCACTAGGGACAAGAAACCAGAGCCTTGCACAAGAGCGGGATGTTGATTTGACCCATGCAGGGACAGCAGCTGCTCGGGGTAGTGTGGGGGGGGGGGGACGAGAGGAGCTCTGTGGAAGTCCTCAGGAGAGTTGCTGTTAGAGGGTCCTCGGGGGCTGCTCCTCCTGTTTTGCGCAATCTATCTTTAGAGAACTGCAAGTTCATTTCTCAGAAGGGCCTTGTGCCGAGATGACTTCTAAACGGACAAACCACTTCCTGCAATCTTTAACTGAATTGGGGTGGGGGGATGTGACCACTGCAGGGGTGCTCTATCTAGACTGCTCTACCCTTGTGTCTTTCCACAGCCCACCCCTGGCTCTGGGTTGAGAGACATGTAACAAATGTTGGGTCCCAGAGCAGGACGGGAGGTCATGAGCCAAGGGTCCAGGGGAGGGTATGACTCTGACCTGATGCCCCATTTCAGCCTGGACCTACCTGCTCTTAACCTCTGAGAGGCACCACAGAGACACTCCGTTCCTGCTCTCATGACCTTTCACAGACAAGGCTCTAGAGGTTATTTAAGAAAAGCAGGGGTTGGAGTCAACAGAAATGGGTTAGCTAATAGGACTTTACAAGGTGAAGAACCCCAGGGACCCTAACCAGCAGCTTGGCCCGGAGTGGAAGGATAGGCTTAAACACCAGCAAACCCAGGCTCAGAACTGGTCTCCACTGCTTTATATCTGGGGTGTTGGACATGTCAACTTCTCTGCATACCAGGACCCTGTGATTGTATCGGGGTCTCCCTGGAGTCTCGTTATGTGCAGGACTCATCAGGTCAGGGATCTGAAGTGTGGCCAGCAAACACTGCTTCTCATTCCCTCAAAAGCAAAAAGAACATGGAAGCTACTTTGCAGAGTTTGCCACCCATGAGGAATGAGGCCTCAACGCATGATACACTTGAGGTAGCAATGACACTGTCAGTGTCGGGACTGTTCTGGCTCCTGAGGTAGTAGGGGGCCTCTGACTCCAAGGCTCTCCCTCCTCGTACCTGTCCTAGGGTATTCTGGGTCAATTTCCCTGTGGCTCTGGGCATCCAAACTCCTCAGTCCCTTCTCCCTGTTGTTACTTCTGTCTGGCTTTCCTAGAAAGGGAATCTTGGCTCATACCAGGTCACTGGGACAGAGCAGCAAAGTTCATGTTGGAGCCTGGGAGCAGGGCTCTCACATTTGAGAAAAACTGTAGGGCTCCCAGTTCAATTTTTTTTTAATCTCAGTTAAACATCAAACACACATTCACTGTGTCTGTCCTAAATAAGGTATAATTTTGCTGTTTCATTATTTCTGTCTTTGAATTTAAGTCTAGGTAGGTAGCCTGTCTGTGGGAAGAGCTTGGCGTCTTCTCGTCCCTGCAGCAGCAGTGCACCTGGATGAACAGGTCTCAGTGTATGCTGTGTCACCAGGTCCCTGCCCGGAACAATTGCTCCTTTCCAAATCTTAAAGTCACCACTTTCATTTGTTTATTTTATATATTTTAAAGCTGGAGAGATGGGGAAGGGAGGGAGGACGAGGAAGAGGGAGATGAGAGAGAGACGGAATCATCCCCTGGTATCACCCATCTACAGCTTCAGTAATAGAGGAAGTTAAGATGCCCTGAAACTTCATCTAGGTCTCCCATGTGAGTGGCAGGGGCCAAAACACTTCACCTGTCGCTTGCTGCCTCCTAGGTTAGACAATAGCAGGGAGCTGGAATGGAGAGTGGAGCCAAGACTCAAACCTGAGGACCCTGACATGAGATGCGGACATTTTGAGTGCCAAATCCCTGCTGTGTCATCACTTTTGAAAAGGACATGAGACATCCTCCATTTCATTACATCTAGAAATGAAACAGACCTGTCATGTTAGCACAATTTCACATTCTTGAGTTTAGTCAACTTCTACTGAATGATTGGTGCTAGTGGTGGTAATGGAAGAGTTCAGGAGGCACTGGCCATTGCTGAGTTCCTTACGGTCTGCATAGGGGATTGCAGGTAGTCAGAAAGTGCGTGTGCTCGTGTGGAAATGCATCGGGTGCTCAGTTTTGGGAGAAGCAAAGAGGGTCTATTGGCTATTCCTGAGTGGGGCAGCAGTGGGTGGTGGGGATGGTGCTGCATCAACAGCTCTCCAAGAAGATGAAATGCTTGAACTGAGTCCTAAAGTGGAATAAAGCACCATGGGCACATTTTTCCCCCTGTGAAACTCACTCATTTTACATAATCAAAAATTAAACTTTGCAGCAGGCATTGAACCATGGAGTTAGATGGCATTCCCCTCATTGGAGTGCCTGTATTCCGGTCCAGCCTCTGGTTCCTGGTTCCACCTCTTGCCAGTGCAGACCCTGGGGAACAGCATGTGATGGTGGATAGCTGAGTCCCTGCCTCGTGCAGGGTAGACCTGGCTTGTGCTCTGAGCTTCTGGCTTGACTCCAGCCCTGCTCCAGATAATTGCAGCAACTGGAGAGTGAACCAGTGGATGAGCTTTCATTCTGCCTGTCTCATTACCTCTCCAATAAGAAAAAAAAAATGAAAAAAAGTATCTGTTTACTCTTGACAGCATTTTGCTATGACAGTTTTGTGAAACTTTCCAGTTGATTAGCATTCTGCACTTGAGCCTCCAAGCATCATTGTTTCCATTTTACAGAGCTGAGATCCAGACATGTCCAGGGACCTGTCCAAATCACATAGCTGGTAGCTGGTGGACTTGTAATGAGACTGTGACTCCAATGACTGTACTCCTAAGAAGTCACTCAACATTCCAGTCCAATCTAACAATATAGCCAAGAAGAAACAAGAGAATCGGTGGCAGGTGCTATGTCGGAGGCCAAAGCCCCATTTCTGAGCCAGCCTTAGGCTTCAGCATTGCACAGTCGCCCCTCTTGCCAGCGTGGCAAGGTGGAGGCAGGCGCCAGTGGCCTTTATGGTGTAATGAAAGGTTATCTGAGCTCATGGATTATGGGATTACAAAGCTCTCTGATGTTTCACTTTCAGCCAGAACCTTGGAAATGCAGAAAATAGATCCAATTGCAAAGCTGACCTTTCCTATGTGCCAAATACTGCTGGAAAAGGGAGTGAGAATTCAAAGACAATTCTCTCTCCTAAAAAAAAAATTACTGTTGTGGAGGTGTGGAAGGGGGTCCTTTTCAGAGGGCTTTCCAAGAACAGGTGCTGGATCTGTCTCCAACCAAGAAGGCTGCTGCAGTAGTGGCAATAGCTACTGTCTTCGTCTTCATCTTAATCACATGTTTTCTCTCTCTTGAATACACACATGCATCACAGATGCAAAAATACATCACTCTGTTAATAACAGAAATATCCACATAAAATTTGGAAAAAATATCCTTTTGACTTTATGAACATGAATGAGCATATCTTATGTATTATTCATGGACCTGTTTATTAATATTTGTAAAGGAACCTATAATTTATTAGTGCATTCATTGGTTCATAGATTGGGTCATTCAATAAACATGTAATGAGCACGTGAGAAGAAATATGTAATGTGCTAAATTACATTCTAGGTGTTAGAAGACAGAATCTGGAAATATGAAGTCCAGTACATCGGTAGGGGTCGGCAATGTGGAAAGGACCAAAGCATGGCCACTGTGGGTTTCTGGGTTGGCAGCAGGGCTCTGCCCTTCACTGACTCTGACCTTGGAAAACTCACTGAGTCCCAGGAGTTAACTGGAGTGCTAATGACAACTATTAATTTTGTTTGACAATTTTGTTATGAATTGTGTGTTAGCATGATAACCACTTTACAGATGACAACTGGACCCATATTCGCTGTGTTGCTCAGGGTTGCACCTAGTAGCCATAGAGCCGGGTGTTGAACTCTGTTGAATTTCCAAATGTAGTACTTTTATTTCCACTTCTTCCCCATTCATTTTCTAGCCCAAATAATTAACTCCTCCCTCTAATCTTGTCTCTTTGTTGCAGCACCATTATCTGTTATGAACAGATGGCTTGGGGTCTGTTTATTCTAAACTTCCAAGACAACAACAAGTGCCACAGAAAAATTAACTTTATTTTCAAGGAGAACACAGCCATTGTAGAACCGCAAGTTCATGCCAACCTCCTCCCATGGCTGAGGAGCGCAGTTTGATACCCGGTGGTCTCTGAACTTGAGTGGGGAGAATCGGGATCCAACCTCTTGCAGCCATGGAGTGCCAGCTCCATGAACGCCCCAGTTTCTGTTTCTTTTCAGCAATTCATATAAAAAAACCATGATTCCCTTGAGGTTTCAGTAAGGAATGGTGGTTTTAGCTGCCCGCACTTACAGGCAGGTAACCCCAGACACCTGGTTCACTGTCTTTGCATATATCTGTGCTGAAGCATGTAACAGAGAAGGCAGTGGAAACTCACTGTGGACCCAGTCTTCTGGTCAGATCAGCCTCTTCTCTTTTTTTCAACACAGAATCTCTCCAGGGAAGAAGCACCTGTGTGAGAAAATGCTTTCACACTAGTTTGAATCAAACGTTACCATTGCACGGTTCACTCATGACCAGTTGACACCCCCAAATCTTTGAATTGACAGGGAATTCAATGCTTTTTTCCTTGTCCAATGTTCTGATTGGTAGAGTCCAATTTTCCAAAATCTTACCAAGTATATATGGGCTGCTAACCTTGTCAAAGTGGTTGGTCTAAGAAAGAAGCCATTTCCATAATCCAGTTGGCGCTTGAAGTGTGCGGTAGCAAGGTCTTAGTTCTTTTTAAAAGAATTATTTATTTCTTTTGAAAGAGTTACAGAGAAAGGGAGAGGCACAGATCCAGACAGAGATATCTCCATGTAGAGATTGTTTGTCCATCTACTGATTTGCTGCACTGGCAAGTGCTGGACCAGGCCAAAGCCAGGACCCGGAATCCAGGAGCTTCATTTAGGTTTTCAGTGTGGGTGGCAGGTACCCAAACACTTGAGCCATCTTCTGTTTTCCACTGACTATTAGCAGGGAGCTGTGTTGGAGGCGGAGCAGCCAAGGCATAAATCAGAACCAAGAGGTGCTGCTGGAAAATTGCCTGCCCCAGCAAGGTCTTAAATTTTAAGAAAAACAATTTATGTTCAGGTACACATGGAATACACAGATACATTTGTTATGATAATATGGTATGATATAGTATGATAATATAGTAAATTGTCACATGTAAGGCTGATGTCCTTTTTGAGGTGTCTTCCAATGCGTGGAAATGTGTTCCTGGGGTGAGCACAGAGCCCTAAACCCTGGGGTCCTGGATCTGTGCCCTGCATGACATGGATTAGATGTGATAGCTGTCTTCTTTACGGCAGTTGTTGTCACCAAGAGAATGGGCAGAAGCCAATCAGTCCATGAGAAACCATGAGTATCACTTGGGCCAGGTCATATCTCCAAGGGGAAATGAACGGCCTCTATAGTTTTGACTTAGAATGATGTAAGCTGTTAAGGAAATTCTCTACGCCAGTTTCCTATTCTTTCCCAATACTTGCTTGACCAGTGGTAGCCCAGAATTCCAGAAGCTTGATGGCATTGTTAGAATGTAGGTGTACTTATAAGCCATTCTTTACACCCATTGGATTGTAAAGGTGGAGAAAACAAGCTTTCTGGGGAGAATCTAACACTGGGGAAGTAGCTTTGCCACTGATGCACCTGTGTTTGATCATTTCTTGGAGGATGTGATGATTACTGTTCTGCTTGACTAGTATGTTTTTTAAAGTGGTGAAATAACATGAAAAAAGATTAGATCTAAGTGCTAGACTAAGAGACAATTGTGACAATAAGATGCTGGACTCTGCCATTGTCCATACCTCCAAGGTCAGGACACACCTAAATAGCAGAATGATGGACTTATGACTGATTATGAAGGACTATACTATTGCAATGTTACAGGGGAAATCAGTGGAGGAGAGATTTGGGAAGGGGGAAAGGAAATCCCAGAGCATATGTAACTGTATCATAAAATAATAAAATAAATACATTTAACATATAAAATATGTGTGCGCTGGAGGAAGAGGGCTCCATTTTCTGTGTCAAAAACCAAGAAAACAATTCCGATTCTGGGCAGAAGGGGGCACTCTTGCACTTTCTCTAGAGTGCCTTGGCCAGATGAAGGGAGGGGGCAAATTTTTGTCTTCATTGCCCAGTTTAGTTATTGGGTCACTGTGGGGGGTGGAGAGTTATACTGAGTTTATTCCCTAGGACTAGCTATTTCAAGATTCTCCAAAATGCAGAAAATCCTAGCTAAGTTCGAGCTTACCAATTTTCCACCCTCCTTTCCTGTCCCCACTCCCCCACCCCCCAGTGGCAGCTGACCACACAGCCTGATTGGCATGTGAAGAACCCCGGCACAGTAGCCATCACATGGTGCAGTGAGTGCTGGGACCTGCTTGTCACCTGATGTCTGCATGACCTGTTGATGGTGGAAGGACGTGCTGCAGCAGAGTCCTGGCTGCCTCTATCAGGAATAGAACAACTTACATGGGCTATGGGTTCCAGGAGATAAATTTGTAACACCCTATCAGGTTCAGTGGTGCTGGCTAGTTCTGATGACACTGTTCTGTTGTGTGGATAGTAGCATTTGGAAACCATACCAAGGGATTAGGCTCCATTTAGCATCCTCATAGTTGGTATCTGGGGTTTCTCGAAATCTTTAGCCAGGCCTTCTGTTCTGATTTGTGCTGATTCTGATTGGGTTAGGGCTATTAACAATGCACCCCTTCTCTGCTATCATTTCCAACTTCTTATCGTGAGAACATTTCTGCCTTATAAAAGAATTGAGAGAGTGATACAAGGAATTTCATGATGCTAGTAATTGATCCATTTTGCTTAATTTCATATACAATTTTTTTGCACAATGCCAATTGATTTTTCTGTGCTATTTGCAAGTAAGCCTTTTACCTTTAAATACTGCTGCATATACCTGCTGAAAATAAAGATATTATGCAAATGCTATTCTTAATAATCAACATTAGATCATTAACATCAGTATAATAATAATACAAATATTAAAACTATTAAATAATTTACAGCACTGATTTGGGTATTACCAGTTATCCCAATCATATACACAACCATGGTTAATACGTTGAGTTTACTCATGCTTCTTCCGGGTCCTTTGATTTGGTGCAGTTTTCTGCGTTTTATGATTGTGATATTTCATAAAAGTACAAGTGAGAGATTTTGGAGACTGGTTTCGCAGTTTGAGTCCCTCCAGTGTCTGTTCATGATTAGATTCAATCATGGCCGTTGAGCAGGAATATTACGCCAGGATGTATTGTTTTCTGTCCTCTAACTGCATCAGGAGGCATCGGTGTCAAATCCTCTTATTTCTGGTGATGTTGTCTCTGGTAAGCTGGCATCTTCCAGGTTTCTCCACAGTGAGGTTGCTGCCTTTCCCTTCATTTTAACATCTCACTGGACTATCTGTTATTGTGTAAGCATTATGTTTCTCTTTGCTGTTGAAATCATCTGTTTTATCCTATACTGATGATTCTTGTCTGGATTGATTTTTATTACAGTGGTTGCCAAAAGGTCGTTTTCTGTGTCTGTCAGTCTTTCTGCACTTGTTAGTTTTTGCCACAAACCAGAGATTTCCCTGCTTACACATTGCTTTACTTAAAAGCCCTCTCCACCATGGTTAACTTCTTTGGGGGCATAAATACCATGAGATGATAAACAGGTGCTCAAATTGTTTTGTTGTGTGGTTTGTAAAGATTACTAATCTCATGTTTTTCTTCACAGTCAGACTGTGTGAAAGTCAATGGGATCCTTCCATTAGGAAAGCTGACGAAAGGCCCTGCAAGCATCCCTTATGTTTCATAGCGTGATTAGGACTTGATTCTGCAAACTCCCTGAGAGCAGGGCTGTGTATGTGTTACATTCAGATCTACTCTACGCTCAGTGCACTTGGTGCACAAAACCACTTTGCCCCATGAGTAGATGGAGAAGTTGTGAGGAAACCAGGCTAACTTCCTAAACCTGTCCCTTACCTTCTCTTTGGTTCAGGGAGTCCTTTTCTTCTGTTATAGTGAAGACTGATGCTTGGACCTTCACTTGGGAGAGTCAGTGAGAATATACAAAGATAAAGGGCTTTGTTGAGGAGGGTGAACAGGCCCAGTTACAGAGCAGCTTGTGTCTGTGTGTGTCTAAGGGAGGACGGTGGCCTTGGTCTTCATGTTCTCCCAACAGTCCCAGTGAGGAAGAGTGGCAGGCATCTCCTCATTTTGAGCCCAGTTCCCTGACTGCATGCCTGGTTGGGCTGGGCAGGAGTTTCCACCAGCATCCAGTGGAACCCACCTGGAGACTGGTGGTTGATGGTTTCTATCTAAACTCAGGGGAAAGGTTGGGGCCTTAATTCTGCTTGCTTGTTCAAATACAGCCCCAAATACAGCTCAGTGGGGATGCTGAGTGACAAGAATAAAGTTTCAGTTAAAAATAATTATAAAACGTAACCAAGGGTCTGACCCTAGAGTATTGGCCACCAGATGATGTTGGGCAGACAGACTGGCCTATGTTAATTCAGTTCCTCTGAGGTTTGTTATTTTTAGGCCCCTGTATTTCTGGAGAAGGCTGATCCTATGACTGAAGACTTTACTGTCTCGTTTCATCTAGGCCTCATGTTCCACATCAGATGGCCAGGATATAAGCACTGATAAGGGCTTGACAAGCCTGGAGTTGTGAAGTAACCAGAGAAGTGAGCGTGAGTGTTAGGGATTCGGGAAAGATGGAACCCTGCAACCAATCCATGGGGATGGCTGCTGTTTGGCTCCGATAATGTTGGAGCAGTAACATGGTGTTGCTACATGTTTGTATTTTTTTTCTAAAGATTTATTCATTTTATTACAGCCAGATATACAGAGAGGAGGAGAGACAGAGAGGAAGATCTTCCGTCTGATGATTCACTCCCCAAGTGAGCCGCAACGGGCCGATGCGTGCCAATCCAAAGCCGGGAACCAGGAACCTCTTCCGGGTCTCCCACGCGGGTGCAGGGTCCCAATGCATTGGGCCGTCCTCAACTGCTTTCCCAGGCCACAAGCAGGGAGCTGGATGGGAAGTGGAGCTGCCGGGATTAGAACTGGCGCCCATATGGGATCCCGGGGTTTTCAAGGTGAGGACTTTAGCCGCTAGGCCACGCCGCCGGGCCCTACATGTTTGTATTTTTAAAGATAGGCAAGAAGTACCTTTATGTGTGTGTGTGTGTGTGTGTGTGTGTGTGTGTGTATGTGATATCTTGATTTGCAAATATTGGCAACTTCATGAGCTTTTTAATAAGTGATGTATGGTTCAAACAAAGCATACCTGCCAGCTGTAGTGGAATCTGGGCTCCACATGTTGACGTCGGGACTGGATCATTTCTTAATGACTTTCTTACTCTGCCATTGAAAGGTCAAAGCCACTTTTCGGGCTGATTGCCACACATTCCCTCCGACCTCACTGTCCAGCTATTATTGGCTACATGTGGGCTGGCCGGGGATGGCTGTTGTGTTGGTTCTCGTCTGAGTCTGTTCAGTGTCTTTGTTTCCCTGGTTTCACGCCTTTAGAACAGCCAACTGCTTCCTTTTTCCGAGGTGAATGGCTCTGCTCAGCACGAGGAGAGCCTGACAAGCATTCCCCTCCTCCACTTTGTCACTGAAGGCGCAGTGCACTGGCTATGGGCGTGCTTCCATGGTACCAGGGTCCAGAACAGTCATCTGGCTGTGCTTTTCGGAGTGCCCAGAGCTTGTCCTGCCTCGTGTCTTTAGAATCTGCCTTTGCGGCCTCAAGAGATTTTGAGGAGAGGACAGCAGGGTCATGTAAGGAAAAGGCATTCCTGTTGCAGGAAAAGAAACTCTAAATTGCCTTCTTAGCTCTTAAAGGGTCCGTTAGATTTTTTTTTGAAATGACAGGTAATTATATATATGTAAGTTCATGGGATACTGTGTGATATTTTAATACATGTCAACCTTGTGCAATGATCAAGTAATGGTATTTAGTATGGCTACCACTTTAATATTCATTATTTCATTATACTACGAATGTTCAGAATCTTCTTTTTTAGCATTTAAAAATTTACAGTAAACTATCATTACCCCTGGTTGCCTCACTGTGTTATAGAACAGTGGCACTCAATCCTCTAGACTATTTTTTTTAATCTATTAACTATAATGTTTCTATCCTTGCCTTCGCTCTGCCTCTTGCAGCCTCATGTAGCCAGGATTCTACTCCAGTCATGTGTTAACCATATGGGCTGGTGCCCTCCCTGCACAGCAGTGTCCGCTTCCCTCAGGCAGTGAAGACACGGTGAACCTGCAGGTCATGCGACCTGACAGGAGCATAAAACAGCCTGGAGTGCAGTATTTGGATGACCTTTCCGTGTTTGCGTTCATCCCGGAGGGAGCCTGAGGGTGAATAGCTGGGCTCTGCCGCGCCTTCACTCAGAGCACTGATGGATGCCGTATCATTTACGCTAAAAGGGAAGTCCTTGTGGAAACCTGCTAGGCTCCCCAGGCCCCCATCACACACACAATGCTTGCTTTTCTCTTCCTTGCACACTGCTCTCTGTCACCAGATGTACCAGGGACGTATCTGCCTTAGGCATTTGCAGTTCCCGTATTGTCATGTAACAGGCAACCTCTTCTCTTGCAAGTCTTTGCCAAGACACAAATGTTTTCAAGGAGGCCCAGCTAATTTCAGCCCGCCTGCTTTCCTTTCAGCTGTCTCTTACACTGTCACTGTTTTTTCTTGATTTCGCTTAGTACGGCAGGCTTCTTTCTTTTGTTTATAGGGGTAGTCCACCTGCCTTGGATGAGGACCTTCAGTAAGTACTTGTTGCTTGAATGGGTGGATCCCATGATCCTGTGGTACTTGTCTGGAGGGCCTTGCAAAGAGGAACACAGAACTCCTAAACCAGCTGAGAGACTCTCACCTCCCTTCTCAGGGGTGGGCAGCCCATTCACCTTTTCGTGGGAAACCGTCCCTGAAGGGAGGCAGTTATGTAATGCTGAAGCTTTTGCTAATCCGTTGTAGACTAGAGGGCTGAAAAAAACTGACTGATCGGAAGAGGTGTCTCCCACCTCAGTTTCTCCAACTTCCTGTTCTAGGAATGATTAGCCACAGCAGTCAGAGAGAAACCAACGGAAAAACAAGTTTCCTCCAATCTCCCTCTGCACCTTGAGCCTTGAGGTTTATTAAGATTACAGCAAAGCTTATCCAAGAGAACGGTGACCGCTGATATGCCACGGCTCCTTCCCTGGCTGGCAGTGATGCAAGGTGCAGGGCTGAAGGCAGGGCACTGGGGTATCCGGAGTGGGGGACCTCAAAGAAAATGCATGTTGGAAAAAACACAAACTGCTCTCAAAGATCCAGCCTCACAGCTTCCTGAAAAGGAACCGCATTTTATTGGTTTCCCATCCCTTACCTCTCCTCCTCCTTTCCTCTCTTCCTCTTCTCTCTGCCACCCCAACTGGAAGTAATGGTCTTCTTTTCAGATGAGGTCCTATCGCAAGGAGATAGTCTTGGATTGTGGGCCAGGATTTGAAGGCAGACATACACTTGGGATGCTGTCCTGCTGGTGTGCCCCAGGTTGTGGCAGGTTGAGGTTGTGGTGGGATTTCAGATGATAGGAAATTTTGGGGCTCCTGTTGTGGCTTGAGGGCAGACAGTACCTGGTGCTTTCACATGCCCACTGGTTGGCTGATGTACGGTGCCTGTGCAGGAACTGGGCAGTTTGTAACTGAGAATTTGCCAGTTAGAGTAGGAGAGCCCATTTGCTAACTTTGTTGTGCTTCCCTCTTCTTTTTAAACTTCCCGCTTCATTCTGAGTTTTATCAGCACAGCTATTTCTGAGGGCCACTGCCATGTAATTAAGGGAAACTGGCTCTGTAGCCTCAATGTTCTTAATTTCCTAACACTCCACTAGTTGTAGTGAGTTTGGACAATGGACTGAATCAGACTTACACATAAGGAATGTATTCCTTGTTTTACACAGCGTAGTGGATGCATAAGTTCCCAATAACCTATCCAGCATTTTATGAGCAAATACAGGAAATGGGCTCAGGGCTTTAATCATAGAGCAGTGTCAGAGAAGGGGAAATGATCATCCTGATTTGATTAAATCCCTTTATTTAAATGTTTCAAAATATTGCACTGATGCATGTAAGTTCAAATAGTTATTATTAATAAAAATGTAAAAGATAAATGATTTAGCAATATAAAATGTTAGGTTTTCAACACAATTCTTGGTATCGTAATTGCTTAACTGTGCATGATATTTGCAATATTGAAGTTGACTTATTCTTTGTGAATACAGTTCTGATTTTCTCAAACAAATAAACAAACCATCTTTCCCCTGCTAAATAGAATAAGAAAACTGTATCAGAAGTTTAGGAAGAGTGTCTAAAATGATATTAAAAGTATTTTAAATATTGAAGTCTTGACACTTGTGGAATAGATATGGCAAACTCTTATTTAACAAATCTTTCAAAAGAAATTTTTAAAATGTATTTTAATATCAGCATGACAGAGTGAGAATGGGAGTAAGACAGAGGTAGAGAGCTTTTCGTTTTCTGCATCACTTCTTCAGTGGCTGAAACAGGCAGGTATGGGTCAGACCAAAGCCAGGAGCCTGCAACTCCATCCTGCTCTCCCACAGTGCTGGCAGGAGCCTAAGCATTTGGGTCATTTCTGCTATTTTTAATAGCATCAGCAGGAAGCTAGATCAGAAGTGGAATAGCCAGGACTCAAACTAGCACTCCAAAGTTGTTTGCTTGCATAGCAAGAAGTAGCTTAGCCTGTAGTGTCATAATGCCTACCCTTATTTATCAAATCTGTTATTAGCCCTCAAAAAGGTGCAAGAATCACAAAAGTGCAACTTGATGAGTTTTCAAAAATGTACACTTTTGAGCCCTTGCTCCTAGGTCAGAAGGAGCCTGTGTTTAGAGCTCTAGATGAGCCCTCCACCTGCTCTGCCATCACTGCTTCTCCAAGGTGAAGAAGCAACTCCTCTGATTCCTAGTTTCAAATTTTGTGTAAAGAGAATTGTAGGATACACTTTGTTGTGTTTGACTTCTTTTGCTTGACATTATGTTTGTGATATTTTCCTTGTGATTATGCAACCAATGGTTTGTTCATGCTTCTGATGTTGTGCTGTTTGAAAATATCTTCAAGAAGGAGGATTGCAAAGGGGACTTAAGATGGAAGGGGAGGAGAGAACCAGAACTAACACTAGCTCTCATGCTCTATTCACGTCACCAAGTGCCTGGAGTGACCCAGGATGCAGAAGTTCAATTGAAGTTTCCTATGTGGGTGGCTTGAACATCTCCTGCTCCCTCGTAGGGTCTGCCTGATAGGGCATGCAAGCATCTTAACTGCTTGGCCAAATGCCTGCCTCTGCCTATTACTGTGTTATATGAATGTGTAACATTTTGTTGATCTCCTCCAGCATTGAAGACATTTGTTTGCATTTTTTTCCGATACCATTAATGAACATTCTTGATCACATCTCTAAGGATCCTTAGAAACATATTTTGGGATCTACCTAGGAGTGAAAATTCTGCATCAGTGGGGTGCACTTGTGCTCAGCTCCAGCTGATAATGATAAATCGTTTGTCATGGCTACACCAAGTTTTTGTCCATTGTGGCAGGAGTGTGTTGCCGGCTCCACATCCTCATTAATGCTGGAAAGCATAGGTGATTTTTAAATTTTAGCCATTCTACTAGGAATGTACTGGAACGTTATACTCTTAATTTACCTTATCCTACCAACTAATCAATCTTAATGCTCTTTCTAATTGACTGCCTACTTGGATATCTTTTTTTCTGTGTGGAGTATTTAATATTTCACTTGTCTTTTTCCTTACTGACTTAGAGAGTTTATGTAATGTGCAGTTGAACCCTTTGCCAGGCAGTTGAATTGCAAGTATCTTTATGCACATGGTGACTTTTCTCCATACTTTTCATGGTTTATTTTGATATAAAGATTTAAAATTTCAATCTGTTTTGTTTCTAAATGTGTTCTATACAGTAAGCTTTTATCTACCAAAAGTTATTTCTCTAGTTTATTTTGTAAAGGATCAATTAGATGTGGAATATATCAGGAATTTTCTTGTTCATTATTATGCCATCAGAATTAACCAGACACCATTGATTAAAAAGGCCATTCTTTCTACAACTGCAATGCCACCTTTGTTTTGGCATGTGTGACTACACATGAATCTGTTTCTGTATGCTGTATGTGGTTTTATTGGTCTCTTTTGTTTATCTCTTCACTGACTTAATTAGCTGTGACTGTATAATAAATTTTGATATCCGGCAATGCAAATCCCCTAACTGTCCTTTATGAGTGTCTTGGATCTTCCCAATCTTTTTATTCCCCATGTATGCTAGAAACAGATAGTTAATATTCATGAAGGAACCCTCTTAGGTTTTCATAGGGGTTGCACAGAATATACGCTTGTTCAAAAGCATTTATTTTTTTCAAAATTTTTTTCAAAAGATTCATTCGTTTTTATTGGAAAGACAGATTGGATTTACAAAGAGAAGGAGAGACTAAGGTCTTCTACCCACTGGTTCACTCCCCAGATGGCAGCAATGACCAAAGCCAGGAGCCAGGAACTTCCTCTAAGTCTCCCACGTGGGTGCAGGGTCTTAGGGCCTTGGGTATCTGCTATTGCTTTCCCAGGCCCCAGCAAGGAGCGGGATGGGAAGTGGAGCAGCCAGGCCATGAACTGGTGCCCATATTGGATGCCTGTGCTTGCAGCAGAGAATTAGCCAATTGAACTATTCTGCTAGTCCTAGAAACATTTACATCTTTAGATACAATTTTCTTGTCCACAACCACGGTGAACCCTGTACTTCAGAATTTGAATGATGTTTCGTGGTTTTCAGCCTACAAGTCTTTAATCTTACATTTGATTCTACTTCTGGATTTGTGGCATTTTTGTAAATAGCATTTTAAAATTTTTGATCATTTAACAAATTTATTTATTTTAATATTTTGTGTGGTTTTGTGAAATAGCAATATATAAAGTCATGTTGTCACTGAGTAATCATGTTCCTTTTCTCATCCATTTCTTCTTGTTAGACTACACGGACTAGAGTTTTCACTACAAGTGTGACCAGAAGTGTTGTTAATTAATACCCTTATTCGTTTTCTCATTATTTCTACAATTCGCTACCAAAAAAACTTTGTATTTATGTTTTCTTTCAGCATGTTTTTCTCTAAAATGATGTTTGTGCCTTCACTTCTTATCTCTGCAACTTACTTTTTATGTCTCAGTCTCTATCTTACTATAGATCCTTTGACTTTTTTATCCAAGGAGTCAACAGTTAACCTTATTGATTTCACTATTGGGATTTTGATTCATTGATTACTGATATGATTCTCATAGTTTCCTTCCTTTATTTCCCTTTGGGTTTAATTTAAAACAAAGATTTTTTATTTGGTAATTTATTTGAAAGAGTGAGAGAGAGAGAGAGCGAGATCTCCCATCTGCCAACCCACTTGCTGAATGCCCACAACAGCTGGTGCTGGGAACCCAGTCCAAGTGTCCCACCTGGTGGCAGGGTCAGAGCATCCGTGCCATCACCTGATGCCTCCTATTGTGTCCATTAACAGTAAATGAATTGAGAGCGAAGCTGGTCCTTTTCTGAGCTGCATTAAATCTGTTCTTTTTATTGCAACACTTGTTGTATTTCTGAGTTCTAGATTTCAGCTTGATTCCTTGTTATATTTTTAACTCTCTCATCTGCACCCTGTTACTTATGTTCTTGAACTCAAAACAATTTTTAAATGTCTGTGTGTATTAAACCCTTAGGTGGCTAATGTATTTGTTCTGTCATTTTCTTTTCTTGGTCTTGTGTATTATCCTTTCTAGTTATTACTGTATGTATCTCAAGCATTTTGTTAAAAAAAGAAACTGTACAGTTTGCAATATGTTGATTTGGGTATCTCCCTTCATACCTAGCATTGGCCAAGTTCATGGCCTCTGGGAGTGTCTCATCATGGCATGGAGGCAACAACTCATTCATGATGAGGACATTTATGTTACTTTCATACATTCCACTATTATGTTTTTACTTGTTGGCACCCTGGATTTGGGAAACCTAATTATATTTTATCTCGATAACTTGCCAATATTCCCTACTTGCAATCTTTTCATTTATGGCAATTTTGCTCTAACAGCCATTAGCACAGGATTTACAAAAATCCCTCTTTGGCGACACCACTCCTCTGTACAAAGCCTTCGATGACTGAATTGAGAGAATGAAGATGCGGCAAGAACTTGGTCACTATGTTTTCATTTCCAACGATCTTCACTTGTCAGACAGGATAAGTCAATGAGCAAAAGTATAAATTGGACCAATGTTTTGATGTCCAGCCTTATTTTTTTCTATATAACCATGATTGGAATTGTATCTTTGTTTAATGACTTTTTAAATTGTTCTTTCAATAACAACATTGATTTCAGGAATTCTCTCTTGAGATATATTTTTGCTTCTAAATGTGTTACAATGATCATTGTTTGTTCATAGTAATAGCAGTTTTGCACTAAGAAGTAAGAATATGGTACCTTTTAACTTCTCCTAACTGTAAGATTATCTAGGATTGACTTATTATTTGTATATAATACCTAAATTTACATTGTTTCTTCCTCCAAGTAAAGGGAAGAATCACATCACAGAAAAAAATATCATTCAGGGCAACTTTTCTTTCAGTAAAAACATGTTCCTCTCTTCATCTTTCTGAGTATAAATTTGATGTTGTATGTAAATGTGCCTTGCAAATGTTAAAGTGCTATAAAAATGAAAGCTATTTTACTTAATAATTAACATTAATGCTAATAAAATATTGTCCTCTATTAAAATGCAAATGCTCTCGGGAGAGTGAGACATTAAACCAATTATGCATGACTTGTGAGAAATATTTCATCAGCAACTTTGCTGGCAGTAAATGGAGTGGAGCGACAGAGTGAGGGAGGGAGTGTGTGTGTATGAGAGTTGACTGAGAGAGAAAGGCAAGGGCATACTGTCAGGTGCAGATGATGCTCTTTAAGGCAGGATTGGACCAGGACATGGATGAGCAGGCAGTGGATCCTCATGAGCACCTAGCAGGCCTGTTTTGGAGAAGTCAGTGAGAAAGGGGCTGCTACTCCTATCTGGTCCTTGAAGCTTCAGTAATATCATTTCAAGGCTCCATGCCTTAGACAACAACTTTAGAAAGTGGGAATAAACTTTTCCAGCTCTGAGGCTCTGTGATGCTCTGGTGAGGGGTTAATAAGAGAAAGGTGAGTGGCAATGTCTGGTATTTTCCTCAAGCTCCGTTTTTTGTGAACCTGACCCATGCTCTCTATAAGAATCCAACATTTTAAGGGATGGATGTGGCCTTAGGCATGATCTCATATTCCATTCTCATTTTATAAAGGATGGAACCAAGAAGCAAAGCAAGCAAGTACCTGGCAATCAAGGCCCCAGAGTGGATGGCTTAGTGGTAGGCATTGAATGTCAACTGTTTCCATTTTTTCATGAGCCACCTATTGCCCCAAACAGTGGCATTCAAGCCTGAAAGCAGTAGTAAAAGAGAAATGGGAGCTGCTGGTACAAACGCTCTCACTTTCTTGTTTTATCATTTGTTCTCTCTTTTCATTTCTTTCTTTTATTTCTTATTTTCTTGTTTCTATTACCCTTGTTTCATTTTTCTTTGTGTTCTTGAGATGAGCAAATGATGAACAAAATGATGCGCTCTGCATCCATGCTCAGCTTGTTTTAAAAAATATATGATAGTTACCATATTTTACAACAGAACTCTTGAACTTTTCCTATTTAAATGAATTTTTATATCCTTCAACATCTTTGTCCTCCCCTGATTCTCAGACTAGTGGCTACCATGCAACCTTTATTCCTATAACCTTTTTTTTTTGATGAGGTTAAATTTTTTTAGCTTTCATGTGAGTAAGATCCTTTCCGTGCCTGCTTTATTGTGTTTGACACATCTTCCGAGTTCCTTGATGTTCTATGTGATATGTATACTTATATCTGCTTTAAAAGTGTATATCTACCAGGTAGATGATGCTAAATAAAAGAAGTGGTAAATTACTATTGGGTTTTAAGTAGTGGCACTTGCAGTGATATATCAGATTTAAATTGGGAATTTATTTATCTTTATCCTATAGTAAAATTTTTTATTATTTTTGGTTATAGATCAAGATTTCTCTTTCCTTCAAAAGTAAGAGTGAAAAAATCTTGGTGAAGATCTAAAGACCAAACATAATAATGCATGCAAAATCTTTTACATTAAAATCTTTCAACAAAAATCATTTATGTGGAAGAAGCTTGTGGAACAACCTTTTATAATCTCCAAGGTCATTCTGTTACAAATTCCAAGGCCATTCTCTTGACAGTCCAGGGCAAATGTCACCTTTTTCTTTTTTAATCCCTCTTTGCGCTTCTGGTTGGAGCCTTCTTAAGAGTCTCAGGTAAGCCACCAGAGTTCCATATTTCAAATCTTTCTGTGGAAGGCTTCCTTCAACTTGTATGCTGATCAGCTCTTCAAAAATGCCTTGATTTGGGAGTTGGAGAAAGTAGTCATCCGACAAATCTTCGCCATCATTTTCCTCAGTGGACTGAATGAGTGTATCCATGGGAACCTAGAGAAGTCATTGGTTTATTTATCCATAAGGAGCTAGGACATATCCTGAGGAACTTTAGAACAAAAATGCTGTGTAGAGAACTGGAAGGTGATTGATAGGTATCAAAGAAAAGTGAGAGTTCTTATGTAAATTTACATGGATTGAAGCTATTTTCAGGTTTAATTGTTTTTTGCTCTATGGTATCTATTTGCCTTTTGGGTTTTAATCGACCGATCAGTCTGAACTTTACTTAGACATGTTGCCCCAGATTATTTGGAATGTTGGTGAGCTGTTTTGGGAATATTATGCTCAAGAAGTAGATACAACACTGTGTACAGCAGAGAGAAACGCTGGGGGCAAGGAGGAGGAACCCATCTACCATGCTGCTGATCTTGATGCACTTTACATATTTTAGCTCTGTATTCCTTACAACAATCTGAGAGCATAGGTATTTTTATTCAGTCATTAAAATGGGAACACTGAGGTTCATATAGGGTAAGAAATAGGGGAAGTTTATTTGGATAGGAAGAAATAGAAATGGAATTTGATCTGGTGTCTATTTGGAGTAGAAATCTGTGGTTATTCCATTGTGCAGTTTGGGAAGGACCATTTGGACACTAGAGAAGGAGATTCCTGTACCAAATATTTGCATTGGACGATAATTATTTACATCTGAAAAGCATGGCTATTCTATCATTATGTTTTTTTGAATTAATCTTACTTAGTATCATTTTTATTACCTTGTTTGAATTTTGACTAAAGCAATTGGGAATTTCTGGTTATCAGCTTCCTGAGAAATTAAAAGAAGTGTTTGAATGAAGGCAATACTTTTAAAATTGTGATTTATAGAATGCCTGTGAACTCCATGAACTCAAAAAAACCTCAGAAACTATTGGAAGAGTAAGTAGATTGTGCACCTGTAGAATGGGTCTAATGGCCCTTTGCCTAGCACCTTGTATGTCTTTTACATATTAGACTTATGCATACTTGTGAAGAAAAAGTTTCATGGCTATTGAAGAAAAAAAAATGGAGACAAGGAGTCTGCACAGTACCTGACTGGCTCCCTTCACCTGTGTCATGACCTATATAATCAGGCTAACACATTGAAGTCTGAAAATATAGGAGGTTCAATCAGTGAGAAGCTGTGGCTGCCAATGCACCCATGTTTGTGAACTGAGGGAAGAAAATCTGCACAGGTAGAGCATACAGAAGAATTAGGGAACTGTTCACTGGCTCACAATCAATTTGCTGAAAATCCATTTGCCGAAAAGCAATTCATCAAAACACCAATTCTTAGAAAACGAATTCAGTGAAAACAATTTTGCCAAAACATCAATTGGCTGAATTCTCTGAAAACTGAAAAAAATTTAAACTAAATCTAGGACAGTTAGCTGCTGTTTGCTAGTGAGGGCAGATACGGATTATAGCAGAGGCGAAAGTTGGGAGAGAAATGGACAGAGTAGGACGGAAGTCTGTAAAAATCACAAAGTGGGTAAGAGGAAAGTTGAGTGTTTAGAATGCAATATTCTGAGTATCTCAGGTGTTCTGAGAAAAGTGTAAAGTTCCTAAGAAGTTAGCATTTTTATTACTTGGATTAATAAGTCATATTTAAAATATGCAAAATAATTTGAATTTGAATAATCTAGCTCTTTTTGGTAATATGAATAATGCTAGTATGAATATTCATGTATGAATGTTTTTGTTTTGCTTTGATAGACATATGCTTTCATTCTCTTGCATAGATAGATATGGAAGAACGTGATTACCCAGCCATTAAAAACAATGAAATCCTACCATTTGCAACCAAATTGTCTGAGCTAGAGAACATTATGCTCAGTGAAATAAGTCAATTGCAAAAGGACAAATATCATATATTCTCTCTGGTATAAGGCAACCTTCATGTGAAATATAAGCTCTTTCAGTACTGTCCGTGTTGAATGCCTGTGAACTGAATGCTAGATCTCATGGGTTTTGACATTTTTGTTTTTATTTTCATTTCTTTAAATCAGTTTCTTTTATCAAATTCTTCACTGACTCATAGGTCATACAATGGCATAATTCTCTCCAAGAAGGTTTCTTATTTTCTTTCTCATCTTTTTAGCGATGCATTGGTCATTCAGTAGCATGTTGTTTAACTTCATGGTATTGTAAATTTCTTAACTTTCTCCCTGTTGTTGATTTTGTTTTATGGCTTTTCATTTAAGGAAATGTATAGTAACTGTATAATAGTATTTTGACAATAGTAAGAAAATAAAAAGATTTATTTTTTTAATTTGAATGGCAGGGTTATGGTGTGTGTGTTTGTGTGTGTTGGGGTGGGGGAGAGCAGAAAAAGAGGGAAGCAAAGAGAGAGACAATATCCTTTATTGCCACATCAGTCAAGTCTGGGCCAGGCCAAATTTGGGAACCTAGAACTCCATGTGAGTCTCCTCCATGTGTGGCAGAGGTCCAGATAATTAAGCTATCACCTATTGTTAGATTAGAAAGGAATCAGACGGAAAGCAACACAGTGTGGACTTGAACTAGTACACCCGTTGAACGTCAGCATTACAGGCAGTGACTGATCCCACTGTGCTGCAGTGGCAGCCCCATCCAATTACCTTGATGAGCATTTCATTAGCTTCCACATGGCTTAGTGTGTGACCCCTCGCCTCTGCTTACCCCATCAGGGCATTCATTGATTGTTTCCTAGCTTATATAGTAACATGACTTGTATTTGACTTGTATTATATAACATGACTTGTATTGTCATAGTAGATGGTCAGCAAAGTTGGCTGGATAAATAGATTTGTGCTAAGTAGATTGCTTAGAAGTTGGAGGCTTGTTTTAGGTAGTGACAGCTGTTTTGAATGCAATGTAGGTGTTGAAGTGACGTGACTACTTCCTGCCCCCATTTACTTTTTCCACTACTATGGTCAGGTGTTGGGAAGAAATTTCATGTGGTTCCCTTCATTTGTCCAGGGGAGTTCAGTGGGAAGCAGCCGCTCCTCGCGCAGCAGCTTCCTGTGGTTGGAAAACCAAGATCTCAAACAAGATCTCTTTATGCATGGGGTGCTAAAGTTGGCATCCTTTCTACTTCAGATCTAAACATTTGCCTTTATGTCCAACTCATGAGTTGCTTGACCCCACAGAGGACCTTCCGTTGCGGCCAGATTTACCCACAGTGATGGCAGAAGCTCCCTCACCTGTCTGCATGGTCCTCACTCCAATACCCCCAGTTACCAGATCACTACTCATCATGTAGCCAGAGTAATTTTTTTAAACACAGGATTGCATACTGACCTAGTGACTTTCATCTGCTTTGAGATCTGAACTGCTTCGTTTAGTAAACTAGTGCCTCTCAGAGGGGACCCTTGTTCTAGCCTCTTATCTGCTTCCCCTTATTCCTTTCTTATGTACCTTTGCACTGTGTTTATTCAGCACCAGACTACATGCATGTTTTTAAATTAAACTGGGAGGGTTTGGGGATGAAGAGAGAACAGGACACCACAGAAGCAATGTCAAGAGTGGTGAGCTTTACTACTGAACGTGTTGTATGGCCCCAACACAGCTGACAGTGGGGAATGGGACTCTTGGTTTTCCCTCAGTTGGCAGGTGCTATCTATGAGCAAGATTGCTATTAATTGAAAACTTTTTCATATTTGTGAAATGGTGATCTGACCACTGGTTTATCTATGAGGAACTCACTGTGATACCACTACTGAGAGATGTGTATGGGGTATGAGATTTCCTAAGGATAATTTTGGGTGCAATCTCCAGGCGTTGTGGTGACTCTGTTTCCTCTGTGGCTATCAATCACTCCCATATAATTGTAGTCCCAGCAGGCTTATCCAGGCTTCCCTGTTTAGCCCATTGTCTGACAAGTCCTTCTCCTGTGTTCTTCCTTCAAGCCTCAGCCCACTTTACCTCTCCCTAGAACATTTCTTTGTACTTCTCAGATTGCATTTAATTACCTGCCTTTCTGTCCCGAAAGACCAACCTTCTGTGCCTGAAATGAAAACTCATTAGGGAGGGTATTGAGTTGACTGATAATTTAACAGTGTTTCTATTTTATTATATGACATTTTCCCATAAAATAGATCTTTCTCTCAGAAAGGGGTTCATGTACTCTGAAGTACTGTTTTTATTGAAAAAACAGAATAAATACTAATTACTTATCTTAATTACTAATCTGCAAAGAATCTGTTTTAATAACTACTTCAAATGGTGACAATGAATTTGTGTCTGCTTTGCCATTTTCTGAATGTCATTATAGTCTCATGACTTAATGCATTCTAATCACTATTATTTTTTTGGTGCTGCAGTTACCTCAGCTTTGGGCATTGTGAGCTCCTCGTAGCTGGTTCTTGTGTCCTTTTGCCACACCTTATTACTGTGTGAAGGCTTGAGTACTCCTGAGCACGACACCATGTGCTAGGATCACCTTGTGCTTTCCTTGATCCAGTCCTGAAAGCAGCTTGCTCTACAAGTAGACTTAATTCTATGAGAAAATCTGAGTACCATGAGTGATTATTGCGCTGAGGTGACATTGCTACTAGGCCATTTCAATGGGTTGACATAGAAAATTAAACAATAAAGCTATAAGTTCAGTTAGCAATTATAACTTATTTTAGCATACGCTGTATAATGTTTAAAATCCAAGAAGAAAGAAGGATGGGAAGGAGGAAAGGATTATCATTATATTCTTACACATGTATCTATAGATTACATCAAATCTGTTAAAACCAATTAAAAATTAAAATAAAAAAATGTACTTTTTATTTAGTTGAAAGGCAGATAAAGGACAGTGACCTCCCGTAATATGGTTCACACCCCAGATGTCTGTGTCAGCTGAGGTTGGGCTAAGCCAAGTAAAAATCTGACACAAATGGGAACTCAGTTCAGGTCTTCACATGGGTGGCAGGAATCCAGTGACTTGAGCCTGCTGCTTCCAGGTTACACATTAGCAGAAGCCAGAATCTGGAGTGGAGCAGGGCTGGGGCCAGGTAATCTGATATGGGTTGTGGTTATCTTAACCACTAGGCCAAACATCTGTCCCTGTATATCTAATTTTTGATTTTTGTGATTGGCTCTTTTATTCTCTTAGAACATCATTGATACAAATTCTCATTTGCCTTATTGTACAATATAAATAGAATAGTTTTAAAACAACATTATGAATGTTAGAAAGAAGTCAGGTTTAGTTAAACTTTCTATGTAGTTCTTTATTCTAAGGGGCACACCTCACCGAAGATGTATAAAGGACTACATTCCTTGGGGATATAATAATGGTTTCTCTATGTGATTAGGTCTGTAAATTGCTTTGTGGTTAGATTTATTTATTTTGATTTATTTTCAATTTTGGAATTGTTCTTAAAGTTTATCCTTAGTTTCACTAATACAGCTATGAGCTATCCTAAGGGCATAATGACATAGAAAAGTATGTACAAGGAAGTTTTGTTCTCATTGGTTTCATGTCCATGTATTCCCAATGCATTTCCTATAAGGCATCTACTTTTATTATTGATTTTGTACATGTATTTCTGCTAATGTTCTTTTTATAAATATATGCAAGTATGGAGATTCAAAGTTTCTCCCTTACATAAAGATGGTATATTGTAACTGTTCTAAACTTTCTTGTTTTCATTTACTAGTAAGAGGAGTCTTCAAAGAGTTCGGAGAAATATCGTCTTTTAATTACATTTTCTTAAATGTTTCCAATTGCCCTTGTACATCCTTGTGAACTGTCCATCTTACTACATAAAAATTGACCTCAATCTTTTTAACGGCCATCCTGTATTATCTTGTCTGGACAGAACACTACTGGCTTAACTGCTTCTATATTGCAGGGTATTGCACTTGGTTTTGATATTTTAATTTAAAAATTAACAACCTGATATGTTTGTCCATTTTATGCCTTTGCTGATGTGTTTGTAGAATAGATTTCTTGCAGTAGAGCTAATGCGTCAAAGAGAAAAGGGATTGTAAACTGTCAAAATCCTTGGGATTTTACTGTTGTGAAAGATTGGCCACCCTAAACTTGTTCAAAGTGAAAGAATAAGTGAATTTACTGAAAAAATATATTTTGAACAAGGATGTACAGTGGCAAGTAAGTAGGATGAGTGAATATAGAAACCTGATATACCACATGAGGATTACAGTTAATAGATTCTTTTAGAGCTAATTTGTTAAGTAAATTTTAGCTACTTTCATTAGGAAAAAGTCATTATTTGAGATGACACATTCGTTAATTAGCTTCATTGCAGTGACTCCGTTATTGGCTCTATGTACCCCATAGTTTCATATTGTAAACCTCATCTATAAATTTATCTAAAAAGAGAAAAAGGTTCACTATTTTTAAATACCAGGTTGCTATAAGGAATTTAATCTATCCCTATTAATAAATCAAAAACAAGAGTAAGACCAGCCATACCAAAATACCCCCACTTTCCTCTGCAACTCTTGGATTAAGTAGCCACAATATTATTGAAAGAAAGCCATGTTCCACGGCTGTATTAGGTGTTAGGGATACGAGTGTGTGTTTACCCTCATGGGACTTACAGTCTCCTTGAGATGGTGAGATAGGTATATGCACACCCCAAAGCCCAGTTACAGAGAATGGCTGTGGTTTTGATAAGGTCTGCAAGAGGAAATGAAAGATGAGATAAACTCATATAAAGGAGAAGATGTCCTTGCCTCGGGTGCTGTAGCAAGCCTTTTCTGTGATGTTTATTCTGAGATTGGAAAGATGAGTAGCATTTAGCAAGGATGGTAGTGAGGGTGGGGAGGGGGGGCAAGACAGCCAGTTAGAAAGAACAGGCAAAATTTGCAGATTCTTAAGTTGAGTGAGCAGTCCTTGCCAGTGGGAAAAATCCATTCTGTGGGAGCCCAAGAACCAGGATGAGATGAACAGGAGTTCATTCTGGATGGGGGAAACATTTTCTAACTCTTACCTTTCCCATAACGCGTAGCACACAGCTTATGACTGAGTTGAGGAGGGCTAGACTTCATGGGGTAGCTGTAAAGGGTCATTTGGACATCAGTAACTTGGGTTACAGTAGGACTCCTGTCTCCAATTAGAGCAGGATCATTAGAGGGCACTGCTGTCTAAAAACTGTACTTTTCTTTTTTTCTGTATCTTAATATATGAGTGTATCTTTAAAAAATTACTGTTTCATATTTATTTTTCTCATTTCTTCTTTTTAAATTCTTTATTTTTCACGATACAGGAGTTGTCCCTCTTTAAGCCCCACCCAAACCAAGGTGCAGACACACAGGCAGGTGGATGATCTTCTGTTTGCAGTGTTAGAATAGGAAGTCCTTCAGGTTGGTTAAGTACCAGGAGCCAACTTCAGGTCCCAGTCACCAGTACAATCTTGCTGCCTGCTGTTTCTTTTATCTTCACATCAGTTCTGAAGAGCTTAACACGGAGCAGGTGACCTCTGTCACTGTGTCTTTAGAAAGATGGATGATTTCTATTATTGAGGGTGATGAGCAAGATTATGACTTAATTGTCCTTTCCTGTAGTAAGCAAATGTATTTCTTTGGGAAGCAAAAATCCCCAGACAAGATTCAGGTCAAGGTGTGAAGGACTGCTAACAGTCTGGGGACTTGTGACAACCATCATCCCACTGCTCTGGACGTAAGCAACACTTGGTGCTTCTGACGTCCTCGCAGACACTGGCATCAGGCTAAACATTTTCTATGGATCAAGACTTTCAAAATCCAGAGGACTCATAGAAGATAGGTAGCTGCTATCATAAAAAAATGGGACTCGGTGACAAGAAGGTTAAATCATGACAAACACAGTCCTAACCACTTTTCAGAGAATAACTTCCTTAACACAACAGCAGCATGAGGTTTTACAGATGACAGACTCGGGCCTCACATTAACAGGCAGACGGGCTGGGCTTTGGACCCAAATCATCTTAGTCCAGAGCCTCCACAGCGCTAAGGCCGCCGATGGTGTGAGGTGAGGGAAGGCAGTGCCTGACTGTTCTGACAGGTGAGTACCTGGCTCCTGCTCCCCTTGCGGCTCAGAGCCAGCTATATCCTTTGGGCATCTCGTGCTCCATTTCTGGCTCGTTTGTTCTGGAAATTGGCAGAAATAGAGGAAAAAACAGCAGCATTTTGCTGGCTGCTTAACCTGGCACTTACTGTGGCTGTGACCTTTCTAATCAATGGAGCTCTGCACACTTGCTCTTCTCTCCTGACACCAAATTGCCTGCAGTATTCCATGAGCGAACAGCTAGCACCTGTCCTCCGCTTTTTATGTCGTCTTCCTTTTCACACTTGATGATGCAGGTGCCTCTATTATATCTACATAGCAGACGGATTTCATGCGGGATGGAGATGGGCCTGGCCAAAGCTGCGTCCTCACAGGAGCTGGGAGTGGAACCCAGGCAGCCCTACTCTCGCCTGCCCCACCAACATTAGCATCTTTAAAATCAGACAATTTCACATTTGAATTCAAGCTTTGCCCTATATCATATGTGTGCCGGAAGAGGTTAGTTCATCTGAGTCCCAGTTTGCACAACTGTAAAATAAAGGGAGTAACATGGTCAGTGGAAGGAAGATGGGTGATGGTCTATGCAAATTCCTATGCTTAGAGTCTGTGTCTATCAGCTGGTAACAGATGTTAGTTCTCTTTTCCTCAGAGTACTGGTGAGATGAATTGCTCCCTAAAGGCTGACACAATGAGAACTGCCTACCTCAGTCCACCAAATGAGTCTTTGAGGAATTAAGTTGGGCAACTTTAATTTATCATTTCCTAATTTCCACAACTGGGTGCAGATTAGCCATACTATATCAGAGACTAATTATATTCATCACTCTATGGAACCTGATAAATGTATTGTGTATCTTTGCTATTATAATGGGGTTTGTCTCATTAAAACCAGAGTTCTTCAGTCAGCTTATGGTGTTTTAATTATGAGTGTGTGTGTGTTTTTCTTTAATCAGAACTATTGCCTGTGTGCCTACTCACTGTGCTTATTTTGGATCCAGTTCTTCGGTTAATGTGCCATGGGACTGTATTGTTGGTGGAAGTTGATGAGCCTGGTAAGAGAGAATAGACCAGGTGGCTGGGTGCTGAGTGGGTGCTGTGTTATCTGAAGTTTTATTCTTTCTGCCTAAACACATCCTGTACTGGAGATGGTTGTTATATATTTTCCACACTGCAATGCACTTGCATGCCTTTCCTCATTCATCTGACATGGATTTATTGGAGTTCCCTGCTAGATAGGCTTCATACTAGGCACTGGGTGATACAGAGATAATGCTAAGAGCTGGTCTCTGACATCATTGGGAAAAAAAATCCTAGGACGTGGGAGGTCAGAGATGATTCAATGCATCACAGTGTGACTACGAAGTGGAAATTAAACATGGAATGATTTATGGCTTAATGGAAAGGGTCCTGTGGGGAGTTAGCTTACCTAGGTGGGATCTCCTACTCTTCCATTTTCTAGCTGTTTACCCTTGGTCATGTTTCCTAATTTTCAGTTAGCTCAATTGTAGGATTGGGGTGATAATGCCTACCTCTTGGTATTAATGTAAAGATCTAAGCTGATAGCTTATGCAAAATGCAAATGTTATTGCTGATGCTTGCCTGTCAGTTTCTGTCAGTATTAACTGGGTAATGCTAAGCAAATTATGTCACTCTCTGGAGTCATAATCATCTGTACTTAGAGACCCCATTCTTTCCTTATTTTTCTATTTTAAAATGTATTTATTTTTATTAGAAAGGCATATTTGCAGAGAGAAAGAGTTATGAGAGAAAGTTCTTCCATCCACTGGCTCACTCCCCAAGTGGCTGCAGTGGCTGGAGCTGAGCCAATCTGAAGCCAGGAGCCAGGAGCCAAGAGATTCTTCCAGGTCTCCCACACAGGCACAGGGACCCAAGGTTTTGGGCCATCCTCCACTGCCATCCCAGGCCACAAGCAGGGAGGTGAATAGAAGGTAGAGCAGCCAGGACATGAGTTTGTGCCCATATGGGATCTTGGTGCATGCGAGGTTAAGATTTAGCAACTGAGCCATTGCGCCAGGCCCCTCATTTCTCCTTCAAAGTAGCAGGTGCTTTATACACAGTTCCCGTTTTTAACCTTGAAACTACTCTATGATGTAGGGGTTCACTTCCTTACTTCAGTGTTAGCGTCGTATACATGGCCCTTCGTTTCTAGCTCTTGACTGTGAATGCCTCAAGGAAAAAATAGCTTTCCATGCTGGCAGGGCAAGACATCTCATGTGGGGTTGCTGTTGTGGTGATGTGGATTAAGTCATCTTCTGGAGTACTGGCATCCCAGAGGGGTGTCAGTTTGAGACATGGCTGCACCACTTCAGATCCAGCTCCCTGCTAACATGCCTGGGAAAGCAGTGGAAAGTGGTTCAAGTGCTTGGGGCTCTGCACCCATGTGGGAAAACAGGAAGAAGCTCCTGCCTTTTGCTCGGCCTGCTCCAGTCCTGGCCACTGTGGCCATCTGGGAAGTGAGCTAATAGATGGAAGATTTGTTTATGTCTCTACTTCTCTCAATATGTAACTCTGCCTTTCAAATATATCAAATAGATCTTTTAAAAATTCTCATGAATGTTCCATAAGTAATTACAGATTGAATGCGTTTAGTAGCTTTGGAAAAGATATGCCATTTATGTGCTATCCTAAATACTATCTTTTTTTTTTTTAAAGATTTTATTATCATTGGAAAGCTGGATATACAGAGAGGAGGAGAGACAGAGAGGAAGATCTTCCGCACGATGTTTCACTCCCCAAGTGAGCTGCAACGGGCTGATGCGTGCCAATCCGATGCCGGGAACCAGGAACCTCTTCCGGGTCTCCCATGTGGGTGCAGGGTCCCAAAGCTTTGGGCTGTCCTCGACTGCTTTCCCAGGCCACAAGCAGGGAGCTGGATGGGAAGTGGAGCTGCCGGGATTAGAACTGGCGCCCATATGGGATCCTGGCGCGTTGAAGGCGAGGACTTTAGCCGCTAGGCCACGCCGCTGGGCCCTATCCTAAATACTATCTTAAATGAAGCAATATGCTATTAAATTTTGTTCTCATAATAATTATAATATGAAATAATGCTAATTGTGTTTCTGTGTCTTAGATGGAGAAACTGAGGCACGGAGAAGCTAAGTGATTTTTCCTATGATCACACTGTTCGTTGCACTAAAGCCAGGATTTGAACCCTGGCAGCTGGACCGAGTTGATTTTTAACCCTCATAGGGCACTCCCTGCTGTAGATGAAAGTGGTCTTTTAAGCCCCTTTCCACTTATCTGATTCTTCAGATAAAGAATAGATCTCATTTGTCTCTTCAGAAATGCACAGCAAGTACTCTGACCTCCACAAAACAGCTGTGAAAACTGATGTTTAAAAGCTAATGGATTGGGCCCAGTGGCATAGCCTAGTGGCTAAAGTCCTCGCCCTGAACGCGCCGGTGTCCCATATGGGTGCCGGTTCTAATCCCGGCAGCTCCACTTCCCATCCAGCTCCCTGCTTGTGGCCTGGGAAAGCAGTTGAGGACGGCCCAAGGCCTTGGGTCCCTGCACCCGCGTGGGAGACCTGGAGGAAAGTTCTAGGCTCCTGGCTTCGGATTGGCTCAGAATTGGCCATTGCAGTCACTTGGGGAGTGAATCATCGTGCGGAAGATCTTCCTCTCTGTCTCTCCTCCTCTGTGTATATCTGACTTTCCAATAAAAATAAATAAATCTTAAAAAAAATAGCTAACGGACAAGGCCAGATGTGATATGCTGGTAAAATCGCCAGCTCTGACACTGGCATCCTGCATATGGATCAGTTTGAGTCCCAGCTGATACATTCCCGATCCAGCTCCATGCTAATGTACCTGGAAAAGCAGCAGAGGAAGGCACAAGTTCTTGGGTCCCTACATCCACGTGGGAGATCTGAAAGAATCTCTTGGCCTAAGCCTGACCTGGCCTCAGCTGCTGTCACCGTCTGGGGAGTGAACCAGCACATGGAAGATCTCTCTCTTTCTGTAAGCCTGCAGTTCAAAGAAATAAAATAGTGTCTTCTGAAAACATGTTAACTGGATTATCCAAAATCAAGCAGGTGACATATAATAAGATGATATTTTATGCATCATTTTTTATTATTTTCAAAAAATTGGAGTGTTTCATGTAAGATTTGATAGCTCATATATTTACTAAATTGTGATTTTCCCATGTCATGTTTGAAACAAGCATGGTAAGTGCAAGCTGTATAAATCTGTACCTTCTGGTTTCACCTTAGGTTTCATATCATGTTTCTGTTTTTAAACTTTTGAGCCTTCACTGATTTGGGGAGAAGTATTATTTTGCACTTACAAACATCCTTTTATATAAACCTCTAAGATGTAAAACTACTAGGTTGTTTCTGTAGCATAGTGAGTAAAGTTACTGCATGCAATGCTGTCATCCTGTATTGATGCTGGTTGGAGCCTGGCTGCTCTATTTCTGATCCAGCTCCCTGATAATGACCTGAAAAGAGTAAAGGAAGATGGCCCAAGTGTTTGGATGCCTACCACCTACATGAAAGACCTGGAAGAAGCTCCTGGGTTTGGCCCGGCCAAGCTTTGGTCATGGTGACCAACTAAGCAGTGAGCCAGCAGATGGAAGATCTCCCTCCTTCTTCCTCTGTTTCTGTGACTCTTTGAAATAAATAAATGTTTATTAATATTTTTTGAATGGAGGAGAAAACGTTTGTGAAATCTGACTTGTACCCGTGTGATTTGGTGAAGAAAATAGAACCACTGAGTTTTTTAAAGAAAAAATTCAGTGTAGGAGTTAGGGCTTATGTGAATGCGGCGAGAGTGAGGAAGTGATGGTTTGCAATGTGGCAGCCACTGGTGGGAAAAATCATCACTAACCACACCAGCTCAAAGCCCTGGAACAGGAGAAGAGTGTCTGAGAAGTTGTGACAGTGGGTCACTGCGGTTATAAAAGGTGAACTCGTGGGAAGCTCCACATCACCACCACCTCTAGCCACTAGAGTTTCTGGTTTCTGCTTCCGTTCTGCCTTGCAGAGCACCTTTGAGCTCTTCCCATGGGCAGCCTCTCAAGCTAAACCCCAGGGGGGCAGAGATTGCAGGGCGTCAAAGTCCCTGCATTAGTGGAGAACAGCGATGCTGAGCTGATACTCAAGGTTCCCTCCCTCTCATGCTCAACAGAACTTAATGGAATCTTTGATGACTCTGCACCAATAGGAAAGCAAAGAGCTAGACATTTCATTGGCCACTTCATTAAGGACTGAACTAAATAACACCGCTCTATACACATATACACTTTATATGTTTCAGGATTAAATCTTTTAAAATGCACCCTTCATGGTTTAGAATAAAGGAGCAAAATAATTTCAGATAGTAATGCATATGTTGAAGATAAAATAGAAGTTGCTGCAGAGAGAAGCTATGAGGTGTCGAAAGCAGGTCTTACTTTGAATTGGATGGTCCAAGAAGGCCTCACTGAGGAAGGGGCGTTTTAGCTGAAATTTCAGTCTGTGAAAGAAATAAATGCTCCTGGGCAGATGAGAGACAGAATGTCCAAAGTGTGCAAAGGCCTTGGGGCAGAAAGGAGCTGTTGCTGGGTGAGGTGGTGAATGACAGGAGTTGAGGTCAGAAAGTCTGGTAGGGACCCAATATTGTTAGGACTCTGAGGCCATGATGTGGAAGGAAACTTTTATCACAAGTGCCTTGAGAATCTACTGTAGTTTTAAATGAGGAAATGTCATCTTCTGACTTGTTAGAGTGTTAGAGAATGGATTGGCTTATCTTTTGTGAATGTTCTTTTCATTTTTTTCTCAAATTATTATTATCAAGCCTGACATTTTAATTAGCTTATCATGTCTTACCATGAGTAAAATTGTAATAATTTTGATTAATAGCTATAGACAAATGTATTCATTAAAGGAACATAATAATTGGAAAACTGGATTTGGCCTTGCAGTTGACACAGCTTAGGATGCCTGCAGTTCTTTGTGGGGGTGTGTGGCTCTGCTCTTGGTCATGTGCACCGCAGCAAGCAGCAGTGGTGGGTCAGGTTGTTTGGGGGTTCCTGTCCCAACTTCATGGGAGCCTAGATTGATTTCTTGGCTCCTGGATTCAAGCAGGCTCAGCCCTGGCTGTTGTGGTGTTTGGGGAGTGAGTAGGTGTGCTCTTTCTGTATCTTTCTTTCTCTTTCCCCTTTCCTCCCTCTTCACATTTCCCTTCCGCCCTCCCTCCCTCTCCCAACTTCCTTCTGAAAAGACATACCTTTCAAACTATTTTAATGAGCATTTTCAAAATAAAAAATGTACAAAGAGAAAATTTGAAAATATTTAGCCCTAGAAAATTGGGATAGAGCCCATCAAGTATTGTTTTTAGTCTCTAGAGTATCTCAGGGTTTTGGTCAGTTTGCGCCTTGTGAAACAGCTTGTAAGATACATTCTAAACCTAGTAGTTGACAACATAAGAGTCTATGTGATGACTGCTCGTTGGGCAACAATAGCTAATTGGTACTGCCTGCCAGCGGATACCTGAGGCTTTTGACCCAAACCCAAATTCTTACAAGCTTACACATCTGTTCTTCCTTCTTCTAAGAGACACCCTATTGGGGAGGCTTTCTGGCCTGGCAGTCCCAGGGGTAGGTGGTAATCTGCCTTCCAACTTCTAGCAAAGAACATATATGGGAACAAACCAGCCAGGGGAAGAAAAGCTTGCACAAAGAAGTCAAGAGGAACTTTGGTGGAGGTTTCCAGAGGCCTGTATGATACACAAATAAGATATAAGGCATTTAAAAAAAGAAATCTCGACTAGCTGTGAAATAAAGGTCAATTCTTTACTGAAAACTTATTGCCCAGTAGAGTAGATCTAATAACAGACACTGTACTGGGCAACCTCAGGGTATAGGATTTCTCTGAAAAATGAATAATTGGAGGATGAGTTAAAATTCAGCAGATGAAAAATATTTAAGAGGTAATGAGAATATTTTAGGAAAGGAAAAAGTATTCATTCCTTCTGATTTGTTAGAGTTATTTCTGTCCTGGTTTCTCAGGACAGTCTTGAGGTATCTAAGCTATACTCGAGTAATTATAGCACACCGTTTCATTCTGAAATCTCTCCTGGCTTAACTGACAAGTCGTGTAGTCATCCTACCCAGAAGTACACTCTGGCTCCAGTTGGGAAGAAACCTACTCATTGTGTTTCTGGTTGTTGGTGTGGATGGAGAGATGTGATGTGCTGTTGTTGGGTGCTATTTTCTTCTTTCTTGGTTGATTGGGACTGTGTTGTTAAAGTTTTGAGGATATTTGGTTTAATGATGGCAGTTCATTAAGGAGTAGCAGGTATTATTGTCATTATAGTTGTTCTCATCTTCCGTGGAGAGGCAAAGTTTTGCTGATGAAAGGGCCCACGGTATAGCAGAACCACCAATTAACCAAAATGTTTTCCTTTTCTATGGGAGGAAGGGAAATGCTTTTGGAGTGCCTCCTCCGAGCCATGCCCTGTGCTTGGCACTTTGCATGCACTTAAGTTCAGCAGTGTTTAAGACAAGGCCTTTTCTCCTCCTGGTTGTAGTTATAGTCCCAGAACTCCCAGGACTCCTTAACTGGATGACCCCAGGCAGATAACCAACTCTTATGGACCTCAATTAACTCATTTGAAGGAGTCTTAAAATTGATGGTCCAAATTCAATTGAGCTGATCAGAGGGTAAGCTAAGAACAGAACTGTAATTAAGGAAATCTTTAATCGTACTGTTTTCTCCTGCTGTCTGAAGAAAAGACTGTTTGTAGAACAGGCTTTGAGACAATGCCACTGAGACACCACCCCCAGCTAGAACTGTTTTATGACCTGTGCAGAAGGCTTCCCACATCTACCCCAGCCGTGAATCATAACCAGAGGGAGGGTCTGGACCACAGGGTCTGATAACAATGCCGGACTCTGGTGGATTCAGAAGCTGGGGAGAGTGAGAAGTGGTTTTTCTGCTGGCTGTTCTGTTTTTTTTTCTTTGTCCTCTCCCTCTAGCACATGACAGGATCTGGCAGAGGTAGTGGTCAGGGGAGCATGATGGAGGAAGTAACCTTTTCTCTCATTGGGGGAGATTTGCTCCATTGAAACATCAAGTGCAGGTTCACAGGACTGGGCCTTAGCGGACTGGCAAAGGGCAATGTTGGCAAAAACAGTGTTCTTATTTTTTATCTTTTTGTCAGTGAAAACTCAGTTCACTGCAGGAAGATATGAGAGCACTTTTCCTCCTCCATTCACATGCATGATAATGAGCTCCATTGTAGAGCAAGCCTTCGGGCGCTATCTGATGCTGCTGTTTCTGCGGGTCGGAATGTGCCTCTGCCACATGACTCAGGGTTGTGAGGCCTCTTTTCCCAGTGGCTGACTGTGACGACTTAGCATTCTGCAGATTCTCAACTCTGGCCTAGATTCTCAGCCAGTCAAAGGGAGCGTAGCCCTGAAGGCCCCAAACCTCTGACGTGGGAAATAATTCCAGTGGGGATGTAGGTTACAATGGGCTTTTCTTATGGTTTTTAAATATCCAGTGGGTTTTTGGCAAATGAATTTCATGCTTATACACTCCCTCCTGAATGATTAGAATTCCCAATGAACTAGAATTTATAAACATGGCTCTGTAAAAAGAAGCAAAAGTAGCTATGTTTGCATGCATACTCCGCTGTAGACCTGACACTAGACACTTTCAATTCCCTAATTTGTTAACTCCTCACAAAACCCTCCAAGGCAGGTGAGGTCATCCGCTGTGTTGATGGGAGACTGAAGCTTAGAAAGATTAAATTATTGGCCTAAAATTACTGCAGACAATAAGGCAGATGAGGAACTGTAAAAATTGGACATCAATTACTTCCCAGGCATAGTACTAGAATCCTAATGGGTAGTTTTTCAACTAAATCTGTATATGGCCTTTTTTTTTTAAAGATTTATTCACTTTATTACAGCCAGATATACAGAGAGGAGGAGAGACAGAGAGGAAGATCTTCCATCTGATGTTTCACTCCCCAAGTGAGCCGCAACGGGCCGATGCGTGCCAATCCAAAGCCGGGAACCAGGAACCTCTTCCGGGTCTCCCACGCGGGTCCAGTGTCCCAATGCATTGGGCCGTCCTCAACTACTTTTCCGGGCCACAAGCAGGGAGCTGGATGGGAAGTGGAGCTGCCGGGATTAGAACCGGCGCCCATATGGGATCCTGGGGCTTTCAAGGCGAGGACTTTAGCCGCTAGGCCATGCTGCCGGGCCCTGTATATGGCCTTTTAAAACGTAGGTATTATTATTATTTTTTCTTGATCAAATCTTATTCAGCATTTTTTTTACATTTTATTGTTATTATTATCATCATTTTATAATACAATTCCATAGGCTCTTGGTATTTCCCTTATACCCACCCCAATTTCCCCCCCACTCCCACCTTGTTCCTCTATATCATTACTAAAGTATAGTTCTTCATACACAGTCATATGTCCATCATTGCGGGCATGGACAATGGCAGAGAGTCCAGCATCCTATTGTCAAGATATAGTAAACGGTTTCCTTGTAAGTCCGTCTTTGATCCGGAAGTAGAGATGCATACTACATTGTATCCTCACATCTGGATGTTAGTCTTCATTTCACAGCTATTGTACATCCCCTCAAATGAAAAGTCATAATACAAAATCAAAAGCAATAGAAAGAAAAATAGAAATTTACAATGCCATGAAGTTAAATAGCATGTTACTAGATATGACAGCCTCCATAACACAGCTACTATACATCCCCTTAAATGAAGAACCACAAAACAAAATCAACATCAGGAAGAAAAAAGAAATTAACAACATCAAGAAGTTAAATAACATGCTACTAAATGACTAACGTGTAGCTGAAGAAATGAAAATCAGGACCCTTCTTGAAGAAAATGATGCTACTGTATGATCTACGAGTCATTAAATGATTTAATCAGAAGAAAGTGTTTTGAAGAGATGAAACTAACGGAAAACATCAAAACCCATGTGATATAGTTTCCACTGATTTTTGTTGGTGAAATGTATCTCCAGTAGGCAACAGTGTACTAATCTATGACATTTGATTGAACTTAAGCCATTTACATTCAGGGTTAATATGTATGGATGATACTTTGGTCCTGTCATTTTAGCAATGGGTTGTTCGTTGGATTAGTCTTCTGTTGTCATTTTACTGGGATGTTCTTCTCATTTGCCTTTGGTTTTGTTGGGTGCTATCCCTCTTCTCTGTCAAGAGAACATCTTGAAGTATCATTTGTAGGGCAGGTTTGAAAGAGGCTAATTCTTTTAACTTTATTTGGGGAAGAGTTTTATTTCATTTTCAAAGACAAAAGAAAGCTTTGCTGTATATGTTATCCTGGGCTGACAATTTTTTTCTTTTAGAATCTGGAATATGTCACTCCGTTCTCTTCTGGCCTGTAGAGTTTCCTGTGAGAGATCTCCTGTGAGTTTAATTGACATTCCTTTATATGTCAATTGATTTTTTTCTCGTGCACATGTAAGGATCTTTTCCTTACGTTGGATTGAAGAGAGCTTGAAGATCATGTGTCTTGGTGAAGATCTCTTTTATCAGGCTTGTTGGGAGTTCTGTGCCCCTCCTGGATGGGATGTTGTTTCCCAATTCTTTCTCTAGATTAGGGAAATTTTCCTTTATTATTTCATTAAATATCTTTGTAAAACCAGTTTCTCTTTCTGCACTTTCTGGGACTCCCATAACTCTTATATTAGACCTCTTAATAGTGTCTTTCAATTCTTGAATACTTTTTTTGGCCTGATCTAGCTCTGCTTCCAGCTTTTTGTTTGCTTCGCCCTGATGACAGGAAGTATCTTCCAATTCTGAGATTCTTTCTTCTTGCTTCATTCTACTTTGGAGACTCTCCACTGTAGTTTTAATTTGCTCTACTGTGTTCTTAATTTCTGATATATCAGCCTTGATTTGCTTTATTGCTTCCTTAAATTCTTTGAACTCTTGTATGTGCAGATTCTCATTGTTGATCAGAAGCTTTAAAATGAGTTTTATGAATTTTGTGTCCCCCATTTTCTCGATGTCTTCCTCAGTTAACTCTTAGGTTGGCAAAGGGTTTTCTCCTTTGCAGGGGTGTTTTCAGTAATACTCATTGTGCTTTTGTCTCTTCTTTTGCTCTTGGTCATTGTACTTCTGGTTAGTAGATTCTTTTCCTTGGGGCAGGTTTCTAAGTTGTGTCACCCACATGTCCACAGTTTGATTTTACTTATTGCAGTTTGTACATGGCTCTTCACTTGAAGCCAATTGTGCTACTCCCTCCAGCGAGTTCCAGGTCTGGATTCTTATGTTGTATTTCCACCGTGGTCTCCACAGCCCCAACTCCTGGCTCACCACTCTCTACCTCCTGTGATACGGTGCTGAAGCTGCCCTGTTATCTGTTCAACCTTTCTCCCACTTCCAGTTGTAGCAGGTCCCAGGATTAGGGAGACACCAGGTGTCCTATATAGTTAGGTTGTTGGTGGTGCTGATCTTGCCAGAACCTGTTGGACGTTAGGTCTGGGTGCCACACAGACCTATTTTGACCCGTAATATACCACAGTCAGTATTATTTTCCTGCGAGACTAGTGCCATCCACTGAACTCAGTGAGTTTTTGTGAGCTCAGCACATGTGCATTTCACTGTTGTCCCCTGAAGTCCTAAAACTATTGCCACAGTGTACAAAATGGTGCCTGACGTACCACTACTAGAGTTCTTGATCTGCTGGCCATCAGGTCTGTGGGCTACCCAGACCTGTCTTGGGTGGAACCTGTAGAATGCCACGTTGCTGCAGTTCACTGAGTCAGAAATGAGTTGACTCCCAGCTCAGTTAATGCTCAGTCCTTTTCCCTTGCCTTTGCCTCCTTACACAAAATGGTGCCCAATTCTGCTCTAGGGGGCTGACTGGGCTGTGAAATCTACCCTGTTCTTGCACTGCCCATCGGAGGTCTTCTGCTCTGTCTCTGCTCCTGATCAAATCATATGGACCAGCAGGATGGACAGTTCTTTGTCTGGGTTCACTTCTGGATCTCCTAGTGAAATTCCCTTTGCACCTGGTTGCTGGTGGAGTTCTGGCTGCTGGTGGAGTTCAGATCGCCATTAGCCGAATGCTCCTGGAGTGTTAATCACTGGAACACCACACCGTTGTTGTTGCTGCTTTCCTGTGTCTGTCAGTCTCCAGGTACCCCTCTGCTGTTGTTCTGTCCTCTCCTATTTCCTGGAATGTATCCTCTCTGCTTCATTCTGATTAAATGTTTCTCTGTCCGTTTAAACGTGTCCTTACCCTATTCTGCCATCTTGATTCTCTGCAAGTATTATTTTTACTGATGGAGCAGTCACATTGAAAACATTTTTGTTGATAGCATGTTGTGATTCCGCTGATAGGAGCCGGATATCTTTCCCAAGCCAACAGCCTTATCTCAAGGTGGGGTCAGGTAGTGTAGAGTCAGAGACACAGCTGAGCACAAACTTTGTCAAAAACCAGTGTTTAGTTGACTCTTGACTTGCTTATGAAATTGTGAAGACATCCAGTGTGCCAAGCATTGGTACCCAAAACCATGAAGATTCATATGTGTTCACTATACTGAGGATGGGAAGAAAGTAGTGCCATTTTAGAAGCATTTCAGAAATGAGATGGTGTGACTATTAGTCATCTGTTAGTGGAAACATGTTCAGTGCTGATCCTGCACCCACTCCAAACAATTCAGCAGCTGGTGTTCAAATTTATGTTGTTGACACACTTTCTTCTCTTAACAGCAATACATCAGTTTCCAAATGGAAGATAAAGAGCTTTAAAAAAATTTTTTTCTCTGTAAATTTTCCAACTGTTGAATGCCAATGTGCAGCCTGAAATCAAGACCATCCTGGGTTAAATGTGCTAACGTGCTAACGCCGTGCTAACACAGTGGCCGTAAGGATGAGTATTAATTTCCACATTTTCTAAGAAAGAACTGGAGACTAAGGTTAAGCAACTGGACCTATGAAGTCTTACACTCAGTGAGGGACGGAGTAAATGTTCTGAACCAGGCCTGGCTTAAATGTGTGTGCTCTCTACCCTTTTATTTACTTATATATGCACAAATAAACATTCATCATGTGAGATTTTGCAACCTTTGCCAGGGCTTTCTTTAAAACAAACAGTGCGTTTGGGAATAGGATCAAACACAAGCTTTAGAATGTGGAAGCCTACTTATTAGTTGTGTAGAGCCTAGCACCCCTGTTTGAATTGTAGAGACCAACCCAGAATGAGAGCAAATGAAGAAAGCTCTCATCTGCTGGTTCACTCACCAAGATCTGGGGCTGTGCCAGGCAGAAGCCAAGATCCAGCATAGATGCATGTCGCCCATGGGTGGCAGGGAATCAAATACATGAGCCATCCCTTCCCAGGGTGTGTAATGGGATGAAGCTGGAGTTGAGAGTCAAAACCCTGAATTGAACAAAGGTACTCCAATGTGGATTTCAGGCATGTTAACCAGTGTTTTAACTGCCAGGCTAAATTGGTTACCCTGTGACCCTTATTTTATTTAAAACTGTGGGTGGTAATCTCATTGAAGAATGGAATATGTCTGCTTTGGTCATGCTTTCGCTTCTGCAAGTGACAGGAGTGTCTACCATAAGGCAGATGCTCATCACTGCACTCATCTTCAGTGGAAGGACCAAGAGGCAATCTGAGTAACTCAGGTGTTATTTTCTGAGTATAGTGCAATTTTCACTTAAGTGCTTTTGTTTTGGTTAAAACAAGATGGGCAGCCACTTCTGAGGAAATAACACTCAAGACAGAGAGATGTGCCGATTATCTGGCAGGAAATAGAAAAGAAAACACTGTTAAAAGTATACATAGGATTTAAAAAGCATGACAGTTGAGTTACTTCAGGTTGGCTCAAATAGCCTCGAGCAAGTCAATAATCGTGAAGTACTTTCTAACCTTTTCACAGTATGACACTTACGGAAGTGATGATGTGTGTTCAGTGCCCTGGGATAAATATAGGTGGTGGCTCACTTGAAGAACTGACTCTCCTTGGGCTTGGGCCATCTCGACCCTTTTCAACCTCTCTGAGTACCAAGTGGATTAAAATCTTCGCACAGCTGTCCTAGGTGGCTTGAAGCACCATCTTAGAAAGTGCAGGAAGCTACACAATAAAGGACTGTGCCTTTCTCTTCAGTTCCCCATGGCTGGACCACAGTAAGCCGTCAAAAATGTTTGTTGACTTGGATGATGATTTTGCATTCTCCAGAAAATAGTAATGTTCTTCACATTTTGTTCAAGAAGATACAGAAATGTATAATAGCACATGTTGGAAATAGTTTCAAATGAAAGTTAAACAATCCCCTGGTATGTAAGATTTACATGCCGTCTCTTGGGTGGTTGCAAAAATAAATGGGGCACTTTCTTTTTTAATGGTAAATGGAACACTATGTTGGGTCTTTTTGCTTGGCTTGTGCATATCCAGTGACAAAAGCTGAAGATGCTTCTAGTAGGTGGACCACCATGAACAGGATGCTATGTGAAGACATCCATTGCTGATCTGTGTGTGTGCCAAAGAGTGCAAAGGGGGAAACTGGTGTTTTTGGATGCAGCATGATCTGGCTTTTACTTCAGCTTTGTGATGACATGTTGTTTCATGAATATTTGTATGTATTTTTAATCTAAAATGTAAAATTTTCTAATGTTAAGTGATATCTGAACGATATACTTCTTGTGTAGCTGTAGTTCCTTTGGGGTGGAGCATCCTGGAAAGCGTTGCCTGCCGATAACAGCAGCCATTATGTTGTAGAAAGTTTTGCATGAAGCTTCCTCAATAATACGCCCCACCAACCATCCAAAGACCACTAATTCACAAGAAAAAGACGACAGAAAGAAAGGAAAAGGAATGATCGGAAGAGAGGAGCTTAAGCAAACCTGTGAGGGCTTTTTATCACCCAGGTTTGCTTCTGCAAGAGGAGTCTTCTCAAATGTGATAAAGGAGGACCAAATTTCTACTTTTTAAATTCATTTTTAAACCTGCACTCTTGGGAAGTTGCAAAAGCTGAACAGAAAGTTGAAATCTGGAAGTTTAAAAAAGGTTCAAAACCTCCCCAAAGTGACCAATAAAATGACTGAAACTGAGAAACAAAGGCCATTTTGGTCATTTTTAACTACCCTAAATTTCATTTAGTTGATTTTCTTTATTCTTACTAAGTTTGGAAATGAAGAGAGTGTATTGACTATTGTCTTTGTTGCTTTTGCAGAAATTCTGTTTCTATACCATGATAAATCATGAAATCTGTTATTAAAAGCCAAATTCTAGAAATCCTACTTTGAGTAGAAAAAGTCACATTGTCATTGTTTGGAATTGTTTCTGGCAGATGTAACTGAGCAAGGTTCAAGTCATGCCCACTGTGGGGCCAGTGAAGTTTACTGCAAATTCCTCCCTGATAGGTTCGGTTTGCTGAGCTGACTGAGAGCACTTCAGAGGGTCACGGTGGACATAGTAGTCTTTCAAGTTCTCCAATCCCCATCTCACTCTTACTTCTCTATGTCTTTGCACGAGCTGTAGCCTTTATTTTAAAAAGTTGTATGCAGTTTTCTATATTCACCACCTCCTATGTAAATGTTTTCTTTGTTTCCAGATAGAACCAAGTGCTTCTTACTTTTCGTATGTTTTAGTTGGTATTATAATATAACATGTGTAACTGGCCTGTTACCCAGATCACTACATGGAACTTCCTGAAGGTGTTATCTTTGTATCTACTACCCATAGCACGATATATATATACACAATCAATTTGGTGTGTGAATACTAGTAAAAGACTAGCATTGGCTTCTGAATTGCCCTGATAAGCTGTGTTGTCCTAAAAGGCTGTCTGTTATAACCCCCTTTTTAGGCTTTTGCTTTTTTCCAGCACTGTCACTTTTTTTACACTTCTATGGTTGGAACAATCTCAGAATAGCTGCAATTGATGCCTATTTTGGTCCATGCTATGTCTTGACTGTTGATTTCTATTCTCTGGCTGGTACTCTTGGGAGTCTGAATTTAAAATCTCGGGCATTAGCCTCACATAGAGAGTTGTTTAAGTATGACTAGCATAGCACAAGAAGTTTAGATTGCAGTTCTCACATTCCAGTATTTGAGGAAGAGACAGACATGCGTGCAAAAGAGAGAAACCATTCATGAACACTGAGGGTGGGGGTGGGAATAGCAGTTGAAAGGATGTGAAAGCCACTTCCTTTTCTCATGTGAGTAAAAATGCCAGCAGAAGTTATCAGACCCATTCATCAGTTTGATCATTCATTCATCTGTTTGTTCATTCATCTACCTTGCATAGCCCAGATTTTTGTGGGAACTTCTCCATGATCTTGCTCCCTCTCTTCTAGGCTCTATATAGTCTCTCTTCTGTGGCCATTGACCACAGCATTTCTGTGGTTCTCTGTTAGTCACAAGATGAAGTCCAAGCCACTTAGCATGGCATCTCATATCGTTGATCAATTCTCTACCCACAGGTCCCCTTTTAACACCAGCATTCCCACGCTTGGACCTATACAAGCTTCAACATTCATGGATTCTGAAGAACATCACCAAAATGGCACTATTTGTTTTTGTTTCTGTCTTTTCCTGTGTTCTGTACTGTGTCTTCTCTTCTGGATGTTTTCCTGTTCTTCCTCTATGTAATTTGAGTTTTCAGCACTGAATTGAGCTTAATTTCATGATGAGCTTTCCCCAAGACTATCAGGATGGAGGGATGTGAGTGCTTTCTTTCCAGTAGCGTGTTGGAGGCATGTGCCCTTTGTCACTTTGATTACAAGCCACTTTCTCTTAGTGGCTCTGAATTTCTCAAAATCAAGATCCGTGTTTGTGGAAAAGTGGAATTAAATATAAGTCTATTTGATGGAAAAAAACAATTCTTTTTTTTTATAATGTGTGTTTCTGTAAATGTCTTGATGACATTTTGTCATTGCTCACAATAGCAGTTACTGACATATATAGATGCTTAGTGAACACATACTGAGTGAGGAATGAATCATATTTTGGGTACTAAGGAGTTTGAATATTATCCTTAATTCAAACATAAGCATGGATTTCAAAATTGTTTTCCATCAATATAAAATTTATCTGTGATTTCCAATCTCCAAAAAGTTTGTGAAGTACCTTTGTAACATTGGTGCCTTGCAATAATCCTAAGGATTTGACTCATAGATTTTAAGCAGAAACAGCATCAGGGCTGGGTTTGTTCTTAGGTATTTTGTGGAGAATGGGTGATATCAAGCAATACTGGAGGCAAAGATCCTCCTTACCAGCCTACTTACTGATCTTCTTCCATCTTTTCTCTCTACCTTTTATAAACTCTCCTCACCTTGCATGCCGTTCCCCTCAGGTATGTCTAAATTGTATCAATCAGCAGCTGACTGTCTTTGTCCTATTTTTGCAATGCTTTGCAATGTTCTCAATGGAATAGAAATATGTCTTCTATTTTTTGACTTTTTTAATCATCTGAGTATTTCATACTTAAAGAACATCATTACCACAGTGATCAGTGGAGCATCACTGCTAATCTTTGTTGACTGTTAAACCAACTGAAGCTCAAAAACATGTCGTTTTTCCAGTGGGTCTCAGCTAGAAATGGTGGTTGTGATGTGTGTGTAAATCTAACTCAGTCTTCACTGTTACCTACAAAAACCTGCATCATGGTCTCTTTTTCTACCTACACTTCATGTTACGGTAGGATGCCAGATAGAAACAGTTGAATTTTATTTAAAATCACATTTGCAGTCAGAATGTCTGGAGGTATTGAATTGTTACAGTTTACCTTCATGTTTCTTCTCGGTGGTGCTGCCTTCCAACCCCTACCCCTGCCTCATTTTCTTGTTTTCAGTTTTTAGGTGTATCAAATCACTTTCTCCCCTTCTTCTGAAATTTGGATTTGAAGTCTTCTTCATTAGTTTGCCTGCCCTGCTGCTCACAAACTGTTGTCCTTGTTGGCGTTCTCTTTTAGGAACTTGTTGTTCTGGCATGTGGCAAAGCCAACTGCCAATCTCGTTTTGATAGAAGGTCTATACTTCCCAAATGCTTCCTCCCCTGCAAGGTTATGGCTTCCAGCCAGAAGAGAAGAAAATATCATCCAGCCCCATTAGTCCTTTACTTCCTTTACTTTGGGTGTTGTAGAAGTTGAATTTGTGGTAGCCTCTAGATAGATTTGGGCTCAAACTGTCCCCATTGTTCTGTAAAATGAGAGCATTATGTCTGCTTTCCTGAGTTGAGGAGAGGATGCAAGTTGGTAATGGATATGAACGTTCCTTGGTTAATACCTGATGCAGAGTCCTGATGAGCACTGATACCCTCCCTTCTCTTCAATACACAGTCAGCTTCACAGGATCATGTGACTGGCTACTTGGTGTATACTGTGTATATTAGCTTTTTTAAAAATATATTTTTTGTCAGAGAGTCAAATTTACAGAGACAAGGAGAGGCAAAGATAAAGTTCTTCCATCTGTTGGTTCACTCTCCAAGTGGCTACAATGGCTGTAGCTGATCCCATCTGAAGCCAGGAGCCAGGAACTTCTTCTGGGTCTCCCACACGAGTGCAGGGTCCCAGGGCTTTGGGCCACCCTCCAGTGCCCTCCTAGGGAGCTGGATGGAAAGTAGAGCAGCTAGGACATGAACTTGTGCCCATATGGGGTCCCAGAGTATGCACGGCAAGGATTTAGGCATTAGGATTTATGTTGGGCCCTAGGAACTATCTTGACTGGGTAGAATCTAATGGGCTTGGCATTGACTCAGATAAAACTCAATTTTTTAAGTTTACTTGCCATGTGTTGGACATTGACTAGCCGTTTCTGTATTTGTCATCTCATTTACCATAGGATTTGGAAAATTCTTTAAATGCTTGAAGAGATTCTAAATTTTGCATGCTGTAAGTCCCTATCAGTGCTATTCAGCTCTGTTTTGTAGTATAAAAGCAGTCATACAGGATTTGTAAATAAATAAGCATGACTGTGTTTTAGTAACACTTTACTTACACATCAGATAATTAAGTGGAACTGACTTGTTGGTTATAGTCAGGTAGCCGTTATATTGCTGCCTTGGTTTTGGCTAACTCACATCATTCCAAATCATAGCTGCACATCCCAAAATGACAGCACATTCATCGAGCAGTTTCACTAGCATTCATTTGCTTACCTATGTTCTTTTAAGACAGAAACCACCATTGTAATTGGTAACTGGGGCCTCTCAGTCCAACCCTTTAACACCTTTGTATCCTCCTCTGTTTTCCTTAAGTATTATCTGCTGCCTTCTGTGCATGCCCTGTCTCCTACATTGGCCCAAGCCCTCTGTTCGTACTCTGATATCAAGTGTTCACCTTCTTTCTCTTGTACTCTCTTAATTTACCTCCATGCAGTCAGAATGTTTCCACCCTGATTTTCTCCAAAGAGCTCTTGCTGTCCTCATGCCATATAAAATTGATTTATTCTAAGGTAGAGAGCTGAGATTTAGCTTTTGAAATGGGACAGATTAGATTTGAATTTTGGCTCCTGTACTTACTGTGTGAACTATGTATTAAAAAAACTCATATTCCTTTTTAAAAGATTGATTTATTTGAAAGGCAGACATATTGAGAGAGAAAGAGAGAAAAGGAGAAGGGAGAAGAGAGAGAGAGAGAAAGAGAAAGAGATAGAGAGATTCCACCTACTACTTTACTTCCCAAATAGCTTCAACGGCTGGGGCTGGGCCAGGCCAAAGACAGGAGCCAGAAGCTTTATTTGGGTCTCCTGTGTGGATGGAAGAGACAAAAGACTCGAGACTTTTTAAAAAAGATTTATTTATTATTTTTATTGGAAAGTCAGACATACAGAGATGAAGATCTTCCATCCGTTGATTCACTCCCCAAGTGGGCACAAGGGCCAGAGGCTTTGATGATCTGAAGCCAGGAGTCTGGATGCGGGTACAAGATCCCAAGGCTTTGGCCTGTCCTTGACTGCTTTCTAGGCGACAAGCAGGGAGCTGGATGGGAAGCAGGGCCACAGGGATTAGAGCCAGTGCCCATATGGGATCCAAGTGTGTGCAAGCTGAGGACTTTAACTGCTAGGCTACCATGCTGGGTGCAACTTAAGGCATTTTTGCTGGTTTTTCAGGAACATTAGCAGAGAGCTGGATTGAAAGAAACAGCTGAGACTTGTACTGGTGATTGTATGGGATGCTAGTATTGCAGACAGTGGCTTAGCTCACTGTGCCACAATGCTAGTTCCCTAAGTTTCTTATTTATAAGTGAGAACAAGGGTAGCACCCTATGGGGTGTTTGCAACTCATAAAGGAATGTGTATGCATATACTCAAAACATTGTATGGCCCATTTGGAAGCAATTACTCTTTCAATGATTCAGGCAATATCTAATCAATGTCTGCAGTATTCCTGCTTTGTATACCAGCCTTTGCAATAATATCCAGTGTCACATATTGTGTGAAGAGAAATCAGGACATACTGGGCCTCTTTAAACTTCAAAGCTCATAGTAAATAATGACCTTGGAAATGAGTATTTTTATGAAATCTTGTACTTTACACTATTATTGAAATGTTTGGTGCTCTCTTTTCATTCAATCTCCTTTTAACACCAAAGTCACATATAGCTACCTAGTACTTTCAAACACACATAATGTTCAGACACAGTAAAAATTCACTGAATGAACAAATCTGTGATCATCAAAGTCAACATGGGCTGGTGTAATCTTGATCCACTCGTACCCCATATCTGATTGCTGATACTTCTCCAATTGTCCATTTTTACTTTGGGATTGCTATTTGCAACCATTTCTTATATTTACCCAGATCCTACCCAGAATTCCCTTTGTCTTCTAGACCACGATGTTCAAACCACACTTCACACACTATGCGTTTGACTATTTGGTGGTTTACAGTGGTGCCAAACCCAATTTTTCCAGTGTCCATTGCTGTCTCTTTCATTGCTTTTGACAGGAGCCAGGCTTACCACATCACACTTGGCCTGTCAGAAACACTGAAGAAGCTTCCCCAGACTCAGATACTTGGTGGCTGAGCTGGTGTTTCTTTGCTTTACAAAGCCTTTAATTGAAGATAACACATGGAGTCTAGCTTGTTTAAAATGTCTCCAAGTCTTGACATGCACTGCATCAAACCATAGGCCCCAAGAGCTATCATCCCCAGAGAAACACAACATTAGAGGGGACAGAATACAGAGCGGAGACCTATAGGAATGCAGAGGTCTGTAAAATGGCTCCAATATATTCTATGAGGTTTGGCAAAAACCAGAGCTCTTGTAGCCAGACATATTCTGTGTGGAGTTTAAACTGACTTGACAATGTGGTAGGGGAAGTCCTTGATCTCAGGGCCTGTTAATTCATGGTTCACTCATCAGGATTGCGTTTTGTGTAAGGTGTCCATGATCACTAATGATTCCTGCTGAAACACCGTGAAGGCTTTGCTTTTCCAGTCTCTCTTCACATACTTGGTCAAGATTAAACAGCGTTTAAATCTGGTATGTCTTGGTTTGTATTTAGGTCCTGGAAACTAAACATATGACAAGATATAGAGTTGGCAAGACATTTCTCCCTCACTCTCCAAAATGACTAATGTAATGGCTTATTCTAGCTATTTAATTGAGTCCTTCAGTTAGGCTCAAATATCGTGTGCAGTGGAAATATCAACAACATCATTTTCCCTTCAGAAATTATTCAGAAAGCCATAAAAAAGACACTGTTCTAACATCCAGGGCTTCACATTCACAGCGAGGCATATTGGGCACTCAGAAGGTCTTTCTTGTTGAAGACGCTGTGATGATATCAATGCTCCCAGATGGAAAGTTGGGATTATTTCTTGTTTGTTTTCTCAATATGTGATCAATCCCGCAAAAGTACTGATTCCATTCTATTCATGTTGCTTGATTTCATCTACTTCTCCCAAAATTATAGCTCATGTCCTGGCTCTTCCTTTTCAAGGTTATTACCCTAGCTGATGACCATTGTCTGTTTATAATTTTGCCATTTTCCATTCCATCCCCAGCCATTCAAAGAATGCAACTAAGTGGGGCTGACACAGTGGCTCAACTGGCTAATCTACTTACAAGCTCCAGCATCACCTATGTACAGGTTCATGTCCCAGCTGCTGCACTTCTTATCCAGCTTCCTGCTTATAGCCTGGAAGAGTGGTGGAGGATGGCTCAAGTCCTTGGGATGCTACACCCATAATGGAGACCTGCAAGAGGTCCTCCTTCCTCCTGACTTCAGATCAGCTCTTTTCTGGCTGTTATGGCTGTTTGGGGAATGAACCAGTGGATGGAAGTTCTCTCTTCCTCTGTGTCTCCTTAGCTTTGTACACCTGCCTTTCCTACAAAAATAACTAGCTTTTAAAAAAAAGAATACACCTAATTTAGACATTCAGTTGTTTATAATTTTTTTCAGTGGTAACTTTTGCCATAGGTGATGCACTACATAGCAAGTGTAACCAATAAGGTTAAGCACAACTTGGTGCTTGTCTACCATCTACCATGATGACTTCTGGGCTGTCCTCAAGACAAGCCATGGTATCTCTAGCTACTGTGCATTTAATGTGATTTTACTTTTGTCTTGAAAACTTGTATTGACCTATTTTCCACCAGTATGACTCCTTTTATAGGGACCTCCTTACCTGCTATTTCTTCCACCACCAAACAAACAAACAAACAGAGCCCTCCTCGTGTCTAGAGTGTAAGCTTTTGCTCTGTGCTTCTGCAGCAGTTCACCTATCATATAAAACTATAAATACTTGTTTAATTTTTGGTTTTAGTCATTATAGTCCCTGGTTAAACGCCCTGAAAAATATACCAGGTCATAGTTACCATTGAATTTCTAGCATCTTAGGCTTTTGACAGGAGGAATAATTTATTCTCATTACTTCTCTTGCCATGTCTATTCAAGGCATACCAGATGGATTCCCTTTTTGAATGCACTAAACTGGATTTCTCTCATGACTCTTTCTTTGTACTTCATGTTTTCTTAGTCAGAAATGTCTTTTCCCCTTCCTCGCTTTCTCTAATTGAGTTCATCTAGGGCTAGTCATATAGTTTTAAAATGCCTGTTTTACATAATTTATTATAATCAGATTAGCTAAAATGACTCTAAACATCATCTGTACTATGGAAATAGCATCATCTGTGCAGAATGGAAAGTCTCAGAAAGAACACTGAAATGTCTGATCATGATCTGCTATGTGAACTGAAAAAAAAAAAGGGGTCCTGGTCTCTGGATCTTAACTTTCTTCTTGGCATCATAAGGGATGAGATTAGGATAAAACAAGAAATCTACCTTTACAGAAAGACCTGTTTATGGGAATTAGGCCAAAGCAGTGGGTTCCCAAATTCAAATTTGTTAGTAAATCCCTTGGCTGATTGTTGCTCTGTCACTGCAGTGGGCTGTGGCAGACTTCAGTGGGCCCTGAGCTTATCTTGTCCAAGTGCAGGCTTTGGTTGTAGGTAAAACCAGATACTTTCTGGTCCCACTTCTATAGCTTTTTCGCCTTGATCAACTTCCTATTCTCTGAGCTATGGCTTATTCCTCTATACTTTGAATACCAAGGATGTATATTTTTTAATGATGATAGGAGGATTAAAGATGATATATGTAAAGTGTTTATGTAATAATCACTTAGTGATTATCTGTTATGATGGTGGCCATGGTAGCATGGTTGCTGTTGTTACTTGATGCGAACTGAGCGCCACAAGATAGATGAGGATTGAAAGAGGAGATCCTAAAGACAGGAGAGTTGCCTTGCATGGTGAGATAGCAATTAAAAAATATTGTTGATTGGTATGGTGCTCTGCACCCAGCAGGAACTCAATAAGTATGTGCTCAATAAGCAGGAGGGAAGATTTTCCTTACAACAGGGCTAATGAGAAAACAGTCTTGAGATTAACCCCTGGCTATTTGAAGGAATTTCAAATGATGTATCTCTGTTGGAGATGTAGTGAGTTCTTAGTGTAATTAGAGCGCAAGGAGCCATTTTAGTTGGTTCTTTGGGAAATATTTTAGAACCTAGATTTCACCCGCCAAACAGCTCTTCGTCATGCTTTGTTTTTTCAAACAGAAACAAAATCAAGTCTCCTTAAGGTATAGCATTTGTATCCTTTCCAACTAATGTAAAGGTATATTTATTGTATAATTGTTACCTAAAGCTATGAAATAGAGTGACATGCTTTTCTATGCCTGAAGAATTTTCTTGTTGAAGGAATGTTTCTTGGAGGAAGAGACAAAAGCTGCTACATTTCTTCAAAGATAGGACAAATGCTGTTTTCTCTTTGAACAGGAAGTTCTGAAAAGGGGGGGAATGAAGACAATGTATACCTCTGATGTTTCTGATAATCTTGCATAAGATACACAGCGGAACAGTCACTCTCCTGGGACCACCTCCTGGTCTGGTGTTTCCCTTTTTGGGGAAGATAGAAGATAGAAGAGCAGCAAAGTCTACAGGTTGGTGTGGCCAGTTAATTAGGACTTCTTGGGTGTAGAATGGTTACTGCAGAGTCTCATTCTGTCACAGACCTTTGCTCAACTTCCCTCTGTGCACTCAGAAACATGCTAGAGAGACGGGATCTAAATGCGGCTGCAGAGTCCTGTTTCAGACCCCCTAGGTTTGATGCTTTCCAGGTTAATATAATTTTCAACAAAGACTGTTGATCTCTTACTGTGTGCTGGGTAGTGTTTTGTGCCCTAGGTCCTTCTTAACCCTGATTGTCACTAGGGTTATCTGGAAAAAAGTGATATTTAGGCCTCATTCTCAGAAATTCCTATTTAATTGGGTTAGGATGGAACTTGAGCATTAATATTCTTATGAGGTTCCATTCTAAAGGCAGAAAGATCCAGGGATTGTGAAGGAAATGTAGGAACTGGGAAGCTGTTACAGGGTACTATTTCTCAGCATTGGTCAGTTGTGTATCCCATGTTTGGCTTTGTGCACACTACTGTGCTGTCGATTACAAAGCAGCTTTATTAACAACTTTCGTGAACAACTACCATAATTTGAAAACCACTTTCTTTGCCATTAATAAATAATAACACATAAGGTTCAGTAAAGTAGATTCAATAATACTTGTAGTTCAGACATGATATTCTGAAAAAACATTGGTTAAATGACAAGAATGTGGGATTTGGAGGAGACGGACGTGGATTAATATCCTAATTCTGTTGCGTGTTATCTGGATTCAGCATTGTTTCCCTCATGTACAGCTGGAATCCATAGCACTTACTGTGCACTATTTTTTTATGCCGAGTAAGAGATTGTTCTTAGAGAATACCTAGCTCATTGCTGAGATCATGGTAGATACTTCTGAACTCATAGCTTTAAAAATTTTTTGCACCAACTATGTTCTCCTGTTAAAAAACTTACGGCTAAAGGTATGAAAAATGCTCTTGGGGAAATAACATGTCAAGGGTTAAGGAGTGCTGTTAAGGTCACTAAATCAAAGTGTCTCAGCACATGGGATAGGAAGGGTACAAAGTAGGTAGCAGGAGATCATGATTCTTTGCCTAAATTTAGCTTCATAGAAAATCAAGTCAGAAAGCAAATTATTGTTCAGTATTCTGTGTTGAAGAGTCTAGAACTGAATCTTTTCAGATAAGTTCCTTTCACCTGTTGCACATTCCCTGCCTCCATTGAGGCAGCTATTTCCGGTCTTTGTAGCTGGGGTGTCCCATTTGTTTGACCTCCCGCGGAGATTGGCTTTATGCTTTCATGACATTGGTTAGTGCTGCTGATGTTAGGTGTACTCCTTTCTGAGCAGCCATGGTTATGTAAATGTGTGTCTTCTGCTGCCGGCAGCCTCCTGCATCGAAGCTGGTCGATTGTTCGTGTTACACCTCATGAATGACTTGCATCAGGGCCCTGGAATGGAAGCATGTCACTTTAAGATTTGTGCTGATCTTCAATAATCGAGTCCCATGCATTACAAATTAAAGTCTTTAATTTGTCTTTATGAACATGGTTTATCAGTAATCTCTAAAACTGAGTGACAAACAGATAGAATCAATTTGAATCTCTCACTTTCTCATTGCAAGATTCAACCAGAACCTATGTTTTATGGACACAAAAGATCTTGAAGTGAGTAAGATGTTTTCCTGACCTCAAGAAGATGAGGGTCTTTCTCGTATCTAGATAAATAATCCTGTAATGAATGCTGCAATGAATATTAAAGAGCAACAGCAACAAACATTTAAGGAAAGTGTGCATAGAAATGTTGTGCATATACACGAATGGCAATTTTACAAGATACTCAGTTTCGTTTAGTGGTTAATCCTGGTGTTTATTCTGAGGATCTACTCCTTCCCTTTTCATGCATTCATAACATGACATAATTATCTAGACAGTGGCATGCTAGTTCCAGGAGTAGTGGTGGATATCATGTTTAGCACTGCATATTTGGTGCTGCCCTTAGCGGAGTCCTTGGTGCACAACAGGTGCAGGATGCATGCTTGTAATAGCAAGCTGGGACATAGGTCTGTGAAAGGGAAATCTGTGCAATGTTTGGAATCCTGGAGTGCACGCTTGCTTCTGGGAAAAGTACTTCCCTTCAAGTTTAATTGTCTTGAACTTTAAGTTGCCACATTGGTACCTTTCAAAAGCTAAGGGGCTCTTAGGCCATAAGCACAATTCCACATGTATAACCATTCCTGGCAACTGAAGGAACACCCTTGAAAGTCAAAGGGGCTTTCTCCAAATGGACAAGATTTATAGTGTGAGAAGAGCTATATGAATGTAGGCCAGAAGCCAAGGCTTCTCATTTATTCCATCATTGGCAGGTGAGGGAGTGAATAAGATGTAGAAACTACTGACTTCTACAAGCCTCCTCTTGAAATAAGCTCAGCCTGAAAGTTCTGCTCATACGCCTCTGGCACCCTGCTCTGGCATAAGTCAGTTCCTTGATTCCAGAGGGAACAAGGCACAGCAAGAGAGGCTTTGCTGTCCAGCGCTCCTCTCTTGCTGTGTGGCCCTGGTTGGCTTACTTTTCTTCCTTTGGCAGCAGAATGAAGGGGAGGGGCCTTCTGATGATAACTTAGCTTAAGTGTCCAGGAAATTGGGCCCGATCCCCCAGTGCAATGCTCAGCTCAGCTACTCTTTATTGCCTGTGATTTATTGGGGGCGGGGAGGGGATTCATTCTGTGTTCTTATAAGAGGGACTCCTCATCCTTCTTCCAGAGGGTTCATTTAGAATGCAAAATCTGCTTGGAACGTAATCTCCCAGCTAAGTTATAAACTTATTAATGATGGAGTTTGCCTTGTATCCTGTTTCTGCAGGGTCTATTTCATAGCAGATCCTCAACAGACATCTGTCAGAGAAGGAATGAAGCGTTGGCCCTTTTAAGGGTGCCCTGATGTGTCATGGCTGGTCCCTTTGGATGTCTGTCTATCCACTGATGTCCTCTAGATGGCAGAATCAGCTCAATTTTGGACAAGGCTCCGTTCCTTTGGCTGGGTGATGCTCCTGGGTGTAGTTGATTGGAAATCTAGTTTCATCCAGCTCACTGGGAATGCCCAGAATAGCAAGGCTCTGGAAATGCCAGCCAGCCGGAATGAATCTTTTCCAAGGAGTTGATGGACTCAGATTTGTCATCTCCCATCTTTTGCCTTCTGAAAAAAGACAAGATAGATCTGCAGGTAAGAGATGAGGAGGGTAGAGGAAAAGAGGAGCTAATGCCTCTTCTTTTTAAAGATTTATTTGAAAGACAGAATTGAGAGAGAACGAGAGAGAGAGAGACAGAGAGAGAGAGATCTTCTTTCTGCTGGTTCATGTATCACATGGCCCCAGAGCTGGAGTCATCCAAAGCCATGAACCAGAACGCTCTTCCGGGTCTCCCACATGGGTTCAGAGGTCCAAGGACTTGGCCCATTTTCCTCTGCTTTCCCAAGGCTATTATCAGGGATCTGGATTGGAAGTGGAGCAGCTAGGACTCAAATCAGTGCCTTAATGGGTTTCTGGAGCTGCAGGCAGCACTTTACCTGCTATGCCACAGTGCCCTGGAGCTAATCCTTGTTGCCACATGCTATTTTGTAGCCTCACATGGTTTCTCTTATTCAATTCTCATAGCAGCCTACAAAATAAGTTATGTTTTCATTTTTGCTATATAAGCATTTCTGAGCAATGATCATTTGACAGCACCATCTCCGGCATTTTCACCTCTGATCACCATTTTATATCGGCAAAGGAAAGGTTAAAAATCAAGGATGTTGTTTAATGTTCTGATTCTGTTTTAAAGATTCATTTTATTTATTCTTCATTTGAAAGGAAGATGTTACAGAGAGAGAAGGAGAGATATAAAGAGAAGATTTTCCATCTGCTAGTTCACTCTCCAAATGACTGCAATGGCCAGAGCTAGGCTGGTCTAAAGCCAGGAGCCAAGAACCAGGAGCCTCTTCCAGGTCTCCTACAAGGGTGCACGGACCCAAGCACTAGGGCAACCCCCTGCTTCCTTCCCAGGCCATAAACAGAGAGCTGGGTCAGAAGTGGAGCACCTGGGACATGAAATGGCATGCATCTGGGATGCTGGTGTCTCAGGGTGGAGCTTGCTGTGCCACCATGCTGTACCCAATGCTCTGCTTAAAATTCCTGGGTCTCACATTAGAGTGCCTGGGTTTGAGTCCCATTGATTAATCACTTCAACTTCCCATTACTGCACTAATGTATACTGTTGGAAGTAGTAGTTGATGGCACATGTAACTGGGTCCCTATCAACCATGCAGCTGAGTTGGACTGAATTCCTGCTTCACGACTTCTTTTCCAGGTAGGCTACTGCTGGCAATGTGGGAGTGAAACAATTGATGGGGACTTGTTTCTCAAATAAATAAAAAAAACTTAAGTAAAATAAAAATCAAACATGAGGGAAATAGAAGCATTATAGTTCTAATTAATTATTTGTATGTGACATAGGATGGAAGGAGTAGTGTGCTCTAGACAGTGAGGTCTGCTAAGCCTGAATGGATGACTTCAGCATGTGGGCAGGTGGCAGCTGTGTGTGGCAGCTTTCTGGGTAGTTGTTTCTGCCCAGCAGTTACAGATGCCTTCTACGCTGGGAAGCTCTGGTCTGCAGTGGGCTCATCTTCTCCAGAACTCTCTTCCAGTTTTCTTTCTTGCACATATTTTAGAGCTGGCTGGTAATTTGGGCAGAAAGTTGGCTGGGAAAATTCATCCTTCTTTTATTTAACACATATTTATTAAGCTCCCATTGTGGTTTGGACTCTGTTCTGTCAAGCATGATCTGTGCAAAGTTGAAGCATATGGAAACCTTTCTTTTCTAAATAGAAGAATAAATTGATGCATGTGCAGAAATAATTAGAATCTAAGGTAGAAAATGCCAAGAAGCTTGAACAAATGTCTGGGTTTGGAGGTAAAAGAAAGCATATCATTTCCATTGGGGGGCTCTGGACTTGCTACATGGAGGAGGTGACATTTTGGCTGGACCTTGGCCTTCTGGTTATGTGGAATGAGGATATTCAGCACACACTCAACTAAGACAGGAAGAACAGAGTGGGGACACAATGAAAGCCAATAAAAACTAAAGGGCAAAATGTATGTATGGGGGATCATAAGTCTTAGAATTCGCCAGAAAAGGAAAGCTGCACTCAGGTTTATTGGTCTTTCTATGCCGCATTCTTCATCCTCTTCTCCTTCTTCTGTTCTTTCTGCTTCTTCTCCTCCGCTTTTTAAGATTTATTTATTTTTATTGGAAAGGCAGATATGCAGAGAGAAGGAGAGATAAAGTGTCCGCTAGTTCACTCCCCAGGTGGCCCCAATGGCCAGAGACGAGCCAGTCTGAAGCCAGGAGCTTCTTCTAGGTTTCCATGTGGATGTAGGGTCCCGAGGCTTGGGCCATCCTCAGCTGCTTTACCAAGTCACAAGTAGTGAGCTGGAAGCGAAGTGGAAAAGATGGGATGTGAACCGGTGCCCATGTGGGATTCTGCCACATGCAAGGCGAAGATTTAACTGTTAGGCCATAGCACTTGGCTGACCACTGTGTTTTTGTGGCATGATTGAATTTTTTTAGTCCTTTTTCTTTTTCACTTTTTGTGTTTGATATTATGTTACTGGACACATGTAAATTTGGAATTATTGCATCTAGTGAACTAATCCTTATACCATGAAATATGCCTCTTTTTATAATAAACATTTATTTGTTTGAAAGATAGAGTGACAGCACAAGAGCAACAGGGAGAAAGCCAGCTCTTTCATCTGCTGATTCATTCTCCTTTAATGGCTGCAGTGGTTGGAACCGGGCCAGACTGAAGCCAGGAACTCTAGAATTCCAACCAGATATCTCCCATGGGTGGTATGGCCCGGGTACTTGGACCACTGTGGACTGTTTCATCAGACATATTATAAGCACAGGAGGAGGAGCAACTGTGGCTAGAACTAGTACTGCAGTGTGGGATACTGGAATTGCAAGTGGCTGGCCGCGAAATAAATTTCTTTGAATAATGTTTCCAACCTTAAAGTCTGTGTTGGCTGAAGCATTCTGTAAATCAGATTCCTTTTCTTTTTTTGAGTTTTTGATTAGCTCATCTTTTAAAATCCTTTTCCTTTAAACTTTTTAGTGTCCTCATCTGTAAGAACAGGCAAGCAGCATATAGGCTTTGTATAATCTGACACTGAATGTATTTTCTAATTGAAGTATTTGGTCTATTAGCCTTAAATATAATTATTGAAAACTGCTTTTTAAAATGTGCTGTTTACGTACTTCTTGATGTTTATTTTCTTTCTTGCTTTGTTTAGAAATATGGAAGTATTTATAAATTATGTTTCTGCTCTTCATTAATTACACAATCTCTGATTAGTTGTACATTTTCTACTATACTTCCATTGCTTATCCTGGATGGAGGCTGGTAGAGCGATTTCTTCTATGGGTTCATTCCTCAGTGGCGAAGTATGGGCCCCTGCCACAGTCAGGAGCTGGTAGTTCCATCTGCATCTTTCACATGAGTGACAGTCACAATTACTTGAGGCATCATTGCTGCCTCCTGGGATGTGGAGTGACAGGAAGCTGGAGCCAGGTACTGGATTCAGGCACTCCCATGAGAGATGGGCTAGCTAATGACCAGACTAATTGCCTGCTCCTGTTTTTCACATGCCATAAACTTCCCAAAGAGATTTTGTTTCATGCGGTTTGTTTTCACTTACAAGCATATTTGCCGCTTGTATTACTCTTCATGTTTGCCTCTAATAGCATCTCTATTAACTTTTAGATACTGTGCCTTTAAAATAATTATTTATTTTCCAGGTTTAACATTCCGTTAGGTATCTGTAGCAACACATGGCAAATAAAAAAATAATGAAAAAAGACAACATTTTAAAAATCCAAACAGGGCCAGGTGGCGTGGCCTAACGGCTAAAGTCCTCGCCTTGAACGCCCTGGGATCCCATATGGGCGCCAGTTCTAATCCCGGTAGCTCCACTTCCCATCCAGCTCCCTGCTTGTGGCCTTGGAAAGCAGTTGAGGCACCCGCTTGGGAGACCTGGAAGAGGTTCCAGGTTCCTGGCTTCGGATCGACACAGCACCGGCCCGTTGCGGCTCACTTGGGGAGTGAATCATCGTACGGAAGATCTTCCTCTCTGTCTCTCCTCCTCTCTGTATATCTGACTTTGTAATAAAATAAATAAATTAAAATAAATCCAAACAAAAAGTTAAGAAACCTACTGTTCCTCAGGAGTGTGAGCAAAGGCTGTACGCAGTAATCATATCCCAGATTGCCACTCTCACACCTATAAATTACATTTTTTACTCTGTGTACTAGTTATTATAAATTAGGAAAAATGTAGTTGTTTTTTTGGGGCTGGCTTATTTCACCAAGCATAGTGGTTTCTAATTACATCCATTTTGTTGCAAAAGACAAGACTTCGTTCTTCTTAATGACTAAGTAGCATCTTATAATGTGTATGTACCACATTTTCTTTATCTAGTCAGTCATAGATGGGCATTGATTCCATTTCTTAACTATTGTGAGCTGAGCTTCTACAAGCTTGGGGACACAGACAGCTCTCATGTGTGTTGATTCTATTTGGGTTGGATCCGTTCCTAGGAATGGAATACTTGGATCATATGGTAGATTTATTTTCAAATATCTGACAGATTTCCATACTGTTTCATGATTATTGCACTAATTTATATTTCTACCAGATGTGAATTAGAGCACCTTTCCCCCCACATCCTCACCAACATTTATTGTTATTTAACTTTTGTATGATAACTATTCTAACTGGGGTGAAGTGAGCTTTTTATTTGCATTTCCGTAATAGCTAGTTGATGAGCATTTTTCATATGACCTTGAGTCATTTGAATTTCTTCCTTTGACAAATGCTTATTCATGTTCTTTGCCCATTGCGTAACTGGAGTGTTTATTTATTTATTTTTTTTGTTGAGTTTCTTGAGCTCTTCATAGGTTCAGGATATTAATCCTATATCAGATGCATAATTTGCAAATATTTTCTCCTATCCTGTTGTCTGTCTCTTCAGTTTGTTCATGCAAAAGCTTCTTAGTTTGATGTAATCCCATTTGTCTGTTTTCATTTGTCTGATGGCTAGTTTGTTTCATTCTTCTGTACATGAAGGCCCAGTTTTCTCAGCATCTCTGTTGAAGGGACTGTTCTTTCTTCCTTTAATCATTTCAGTTAATTTGTCTAATTTTGGAATTAAAGTAATACTAGCCTCACAGAAGGAGTTTGGAAGGATATCCTCATTTTCAGTTGTTTTAAGTAGTCTGAGAATAATTGAGATTAGTTCTTGAAAAGTTTGGTAGAAGACAACAACAGTGCGGCCATCCAGTCCTGGCCTTTTCCTTGTTGGGAAGGTGTGTGTTACTGATTCAGTCTTCATCTTAGTTATTGATCCATTTAGGTTTTCTATGTCCTCATGACTCAACTTAGATGGATTGCATGTGTCTAGAAATCTGTGCATTTCTTCTAGATTTTAAAATTTGTTGAGATATATCTGTTTGTGATAATTCTTTGTATGTATGGCATTTGCTTTTGTATTTCCCCTTTAATCTATGAATTTATTAATTTGAGTCTTCTCCCTATTTCTTCTAATTGGACTAATGGTTTATTTTGCTTATTTATTTAAAAAAACAGCTCTTCATTCATGTGTTTTTTGTTTTAGTTTTATTTATGTGTTTGATTCTAATTGTATCTTTCTTCCCACCAACATTGGATTTGGTTCATTGTTATTTTTTTCTGTCTTTGAAATATATTGATAGAGAATGTATTTGATGCTGTTTTGATTTTTCAATATAGGCACAAAATGCTTGAATTTTCCTCTTAAACCCACTTTAGCTATATACCGTAGTTTTGATATGTTGCACTGTCATCTTCATTCATTTTCAGCAATTTTTGGATTTCCATTTGGTTTCTTCTATGATGTGTTATTCATTCAGTATTGTGTGCTCAGTCTCCATGTTTGCATGTTTTCTGCATTGTGTTGAATTGTTAATTCCCAGCTTTATTCCAGTGGTGGTCAGAAAAGATACTTCATTTGTTCTCTCTCTCTCTCTCTCTCTCTTTAATTTGCTGAGGCTTTCTTCTTGGCCTAGTATGTGGTCTATCCCAGAACAGGTTTGAAGAACTGAAGAAAAGAGTGTGTGTTTTGTATACAGGTATATATGTGATGAAATATTCCACAGATATCAGATCAATGGTCCCTAATATAGATTAGGTCTGTTTTTCTTTGTTGATTTTTTTGTATGATTGCTGTGAGTTTTCTACTAGAATCATTTTCTTCTGTCTAAAAGTTTCTCTTTTCTGTAAATCTGATTGTTATGAATTATCTTAGTTTCTCTCTTTGCCTGGAAATGCTTTTCTTTTCACTGGTTACAAAGTTCTGCATCTGTGTCTTTTTTCTCAACCCTTTAAAAACATTATTTCCTTGTCCTCTACCTTCTGTTATTTATAATGAAAAATTTGCCTTGTGTGTTTTTTCCTTTGAGAGATACTGTGGTCTCCTTTGTATTTGTACTTTCTGGATTTTTTAGTATATTGTTTCTCTTCTGATTCATTCTCTCTTTAATCTTTCTCTGAAATTTTACATACAAGTGAAACACATGAATGCACACATTTACTTTCCATCTATTTTTCATATATAAATTCTCTTTTCATCTGTGAATTTCCTTTGATAAAGATTCCATTTGACAACTCATTTCTTTTGTTGAATGTAATTAGCAACCGAATCTATCCGTCAAGTTCTGAAATTGCACCTATTGCATTTTGTAGTTCTAAAACCTTTATTTGATTTTTAATTTCTTGAAAAAATTATCCATTTTTCATGCATTTGGTATTGTGTATCTTCTAGCTCTTTTGTGTGGCAATATGGTAGGATGGCCTTCAAGAGCTCGCTGCTGCTTCTTACTCATTGTGCTTCTCATGTATAAATCACTCCGTCTGCAGCACGGGTGCTGTCTATGAATGGCATGAGATATCACCACATGATTAGGTTACATTATTTCACAAAGGAGATGGGAAGGGTAGTCATTCCTATAATAAGATTTCTTCATGGCCGACTGAAGAAAGACTCTCCAGCTATGTTGGGAGAAGTAATCTGCCACTTTATGAAAAGGTCACACAATGCAGTCATATCAGTGAATTCTAGGACCTGTGCTACCAGAAAGAAAACAATGGCACTCTGAAATCTATAATCACCAGAAACTGAATTTTTCCAACAACTTGAATGAGTTTGGAAAAGGACCCAAAGAACTAGATGAAAATGCATTTTTCAAAGCAGATTTAGAAACCGTGAAATAATACAGGAGTATTTAAGTGTCTAAGATAATGGTTTCTTTTTGTTTGTTTTCTCTTATGTTAGAAAATGAGTATGGGTCATTCCTATAGCTGTTTCTATATTCTTTTTTGGTCATATTGTTTTTTTGGGGGGGTCACAAAAACCCTGTAGCGATGGTGTATTTAGTAGGTGCTTTTCTAGTAAGCATCTAGGATACGGGTGAGCCATCATCATATAATCCAAGTACTTACTCAAGGCGGGCTCAAAATGTATGCATGGCTGGTCTGAATTTGCATTTCTTCCCATCCCTAGGTATAGTCTGCCAAATGTCGCTACGTCAAGTATGGATATTCACAAGGGTTTTCCTTGAGAGGAATCTTGAGTTTTCAGTTTTGGATCACTCAGTGTTTTGGTTTGGACACAACTCTGCTGTGCTTTGCAAAGAATTAATCATTTGTATACTTAGCTTCTTGCCCTCATTAGCAATTGCTTTTATGCAGTGATCCTCATTTCCTCACTGAAGTTTTTTTTTTTAAAATCAAAGATTTATCTATTTATTTGAAAGATAAGTGTAGAGGAAGAAAGATACAGAGATATTCTACCTGCTGCTTCACCCTCCAAATGGACACAGTAACTATGGCTGGGCCAGTCTGAAGCCAGGAGTTAGGAGCTTTTTCCAGGTCTGCCTTGTATATACAGAAACCCGTGAATCTGGGCCATTCTTTGCTGCTTTCCCAGGTACAACTGCATGGAGCTGCATCAGAAGCAGAGCAACAGGGACTCAAACTGGTGTCCATATGTCAGGCTGGCATGGCTGGCAGCAACTTAACTTGCTATGCTACAGTGCTGACTCCTAGTAGAATCATACACCAATATTGCTACCAACAGTTTAAGAAAACATAGCTGTATTTTTCTATCCCTTGCTTAATATCATCCCAGCTTCCTCTCATTGCCTTATTACACATACAGAATTTGTCACACCAGCAGCCAACTTTAAGTAACAAAATTTTGTATTAGTCATAGACCAACCAGAGAATTGGAACCAATGAGAATTAATATTAAGACATGTAGTAATATTAATTGGTTCATGTGAATATAGAGGATATACAGGCAAGTCACATATCCATGAGGCAGTCAACAGAAAGGGAAGACTGACACTAGAGGAAATAGACAAATGATTCTATTTGCAAGTAGAATTTTTCTTTCTGTCAAGGACACCTGAACACTGATTTTCGTCCAACTCATTTAATAATCTGTATCATCTAAGGCAATTTCCTTACTTCAACTGTCTGGTTTTAGACTTTGTACTTATCTTCAAAATATGTTCACATTAACTCTTTGGTAAGAGTTTAAGCTGAAGATTTGGGTCAAAATTGCATTGTAGCAGTTTTGATAGCTCTCGCTGAGTCGTGTCAGAATCCTTTCCAAATGGAGCTATTGCCAGGCAGTGCACTGTTCCGGGGATCTATATAGTTGCATTAGTAACCCTTTGGCTCATCTTCTGAGATCATTCTTCTGTGAGGGATGGTAGTGATCTCAATATGGAGATTGGCTAATGATATTGCTGTGGTGATGATCAGCATTCCATTCCAACAACGCAGAGCGAGATGAACTCATGCTGATGGCTGCAGGTTGGATGTTTTTCTTTTTGGATATTCTGGTGTCATTTTAAATCAGTGACTCCTTTAGACCATAGACACTTGATGTTTCACTGAAATTTCTGGAAGTATAGAATTTTTAATGACTTCTTATCTGGCAAGTAGGAGGACCGTTTGTTCCATAATTGTATCTGATGTTGATAGAATCTTCTAGGTCAGTTTTGGATGAAAGTTAATGAAGGAGTCATAGTCAGGCATATGATTTTCATGCTGCAAAGTTTAACAGGAGAGCTTAGGTTTTACCATCACTGAGACCCATTGGTAGAATATGGTTTTAGTATTTACTGTCTGCGCACATGTGGGCTGTCTTTTACCACTCTGATAACCAGTTCTTGCTTTTGTCACTGATGGATATTCATGTATATTTTAGAAAGCAATCGATTATGAGATAATTCAGCCAGCCTGATTCGCAGCTTAGATCTGCTTTCCACATGGAAGCAACTCACAGAACACTTCTTGGATCAGGGCTCCACAATCCATGCAACAAGAGCCTGCTTGCTGGTAATGTGCACAGACTCCGTTCTCCGTTTGGAACCGAGTGTGAGGAACATTGCTGCTGCACATCTTCTGCACATTCCTATTTCCTCTCTATAAACTAAGAATAACCTTCTCTGTCACAGGGGGAGAGTGGTCCGAATCAGAATAGGATCAAGATTCACAAGGAAACAAAAACAGAAGTTGAAGAGAAAGTGCTCTTAAGGAGAAGTGAAAATGTGGGAGACTCTAGATTGCTCAGGATTGTGGTTTTCAGTACTAGAAAATCTATTCTTGTGCTTTGCCTTTTTAACAAGAGAAAGTTTGGTGAGAACTTGCTGAAGTATTTGTTGCGTGGAACTAAATTCATCTGTAGCTGCTTTTAAACTTACCCTGTGGTCCTTACGGTTCATCTTGGTTCCCTCTGTAATGCAAATTCCTAAAGAATAGGGACTGGGGTTTACAGTGTCGGTTATTGGATCCTCAACCAATACAATGACTCATCTACTCATTCAAAAATATTTTTGTGCAGCTGCTCTTTGATGGAGTTAGCCTACAGTAATGAAAAAGACATACCTTACTATGTTTTAACAGAACATTTACTTTAATGTGGAAAGTAGTGGTCAAGAAAAACAATTGCATTTTCTCATATTATTTCCTGATAATTGGGGAATTACTCTATAGGGATACTTCTATTTATCTAGAATGCTAGATAAAGAATCAGCAGGCCAAAGAACCTCGATAAAGCATGCAAGATATAAGTAATGTGAACACAAAATCTTGAGACTTTAAAAAGCCTGTCCAGTTCTAATTATTCATAGAAATCAATATAGTGGGAGGATAGGAAATGATGTTCAAACTAAGTGAGCACTCAGTAAACAATCTATTTCCTTATTCTTATGCTTAGAATTTACTACTACTAATATTATTAGCAGTAAAAAAATTGTGTACTAGTGCAGTACACAAACACATGTATTATAAAAATGCATACATATGTGTGCATATACACACAAATGTGGAATTATTAAGCCAAACTAACTAACATTTCTGTTACCTCTCTTATTGGACATTTTTTATGCTTACATGTTTAAAATTTAGTCTCTTGTCTTCAAATACAAGAATATCTTATTAGTGACCAATCAAAAGATTTGTGGAAAAAAGGAATAAAGAGGAAAGTTTTTTGGTGCAACATCTTTTTCAAAGTCTAATCACAAATTTTTCATAATACATATTTTCATGAACTTTCAAATGTATCCTACTGTATGTTTTCTGTCTCCTTTATACTTCAGGATTTAATTTATTTTAAGTTTCCATTGTAAATTTGATTTTTTCCCCTAATTTTCTTCTTCTTTTTTTTTAAAGATTTATTTATTTTTATTGGAAAGGCAGATATACAGAGAGGAGAGATAGAGAGGAAGATCTTCCATTAATTGATTCACTCCCCAAGTGGCCACAAGGGCTGGAGTTGAGCCATTCTGATGCCCGAGCCAGGAGCTTCTTCCAGGTCTCCCATGCAGGTGCAGGGTCCCAAAGCTTTGGGCCATCTCAACTGCCTTCCCAGGCCACAAGCAGGGAGCTGGATGGGAAGTGGAGCCACTGGGATTAGAACTGATGCCCATCTGGGATCCTGGATGTGCAAGGCGAGCATTTTAACCATTACGATATCGTGCTGGGCCTCTAATTTTCTTCTTTATGAATCGTTTGTCATTGGTGCATTGAAGTGCTTCTGATTACTGTCTTTGATTTTGCATCCTGAGAATTTACTAATTTTTCTTTTTGTGTATGTACAACATTAAAGGTTTTCCATGGACGATGTCCTAGTACCAGCAGAGAGAACTTCACTGCTTCGTTTCCTATTCAGAAGCCTCCCACTCCATTCTGCCTAGTTGCTTTGGCTAAGGCTCCTAGTTCTGTATTGAACAGAAGTGACTAGAGTGGGCATTCTTATCCTGATCTTAGAATAAAAGCTTTCAACTTCTCAACATTAACAAACATGTTAGCCATAAATTTGTTATGCAGTTTTTTGTGTCAAGTTATATTTTTCTTATATCTAAACTTCATTTTTTTTTAAATCTTGTAAACATGTTAAATTTTGACAAATTCTTTTCCTGCTCATATTGAGGGGATCATGTAATATTCGTCCTTCATTTTCTTAATGTGGTGACTCACCATTATTGATTTGTGTATGTTGAACCATCCTTGCTGCCTTGAGATAAATCCCAATTGATTATGTTGAATGATGATCTTCATGCATTCTTTAATTTCATTTGTGATTATTTTCTTGAGAATCCTTACATGTATCTTCATTAGGGATATTTGCCTATATGTTTCTTTTCTTGCAGTACCTTTGGTTTCACCAGGGGAGTGAACACTTCATAAATTTAGGACTATTAATTTTATTTTTTGAGATTTGAGAAAATTTTCTCTGAGTTCTTTCCAAGTCTTTGGTGAAATTTGGCGTGAAGTCATCTGGTGACGGGCTTCTCTTTGGTGTTATGCTTTTTGATGATTAATGCAGTCTCCTTGTTCATTATTGATCTGTTAGGATTTTCTGCTTCTTCATGTTTTAGTCTTTTTAGGTTATCTTTCTGATACATTTCATATAGGTCCTCCAATTTCTTGACCTATAATTTTTGATCTAAGCTTCTTTTTAAAGAAAAGATTTATTTATTTATTTGAAATCCAGGGTTTCAGAGGGGGAGGGGGAGAAGGAGGGAGAGCAGAGACAGAGAGGTCTTCCATTCACTGGTTGGTTCTGCAATGGCATCAATGGCCATGGATGAGCCAGGAAAAGCCAGGAAACAAAAGCTTCATCCAGGTTTACCACTTTGTGCAGAGGCCCAAGCGCTTGGGCCATCCTCTGCTGCTTTCTCTGGTTGTTAGCATAGGAAGTGGAGCAGCCTGGAGCCTGCACTAATGTGGTATCCTGGCATCAAAGGTGACACCTTTACCTGCTTAGCTGTAATGCCAGCTCTAGCGTTAAGTTGTAGCTCCTTGTAATTCTGTCTAATATCTTTGGTTAACATCTGCATTGATTGGAATGTAAAGCAGCAAGCAAAATTTGTGCACTGGTAACTATGAGCCCCAGCCTCATTCTTTCTTTGTAACCTACCCAAATTTTCCAAAGTGTGTGAGCTCCCAATATTTCCAAAAACCTATTCAGGATCTTTTGTGGTCCCATGGTTTTTAGTATATTTTTTCTGTCTTTAAAAAAAAACGCCACCATTGGTGAAGGGAATAATGGTGAATGTAAAGGTTGATTTTGGTAATATGGACATTTTACTGTATTATTCAAAGAATTATTTGTTTATTGTAATTAAAAAGGTAAAGTAACAGAGAGTGAATGAGAAACAGAGAAAGAGACAGAGAGAGAGAGAGGTTTTCCATTTACTTTTCCCAGGCTATAAGAAGGAGCTGGATCAGAAGTGAAGAAGGTGCAACTATATGGTATATGGGTTGCTGGAACCACAGGCACAGACATAGGCTTAGCGTACTAAGCCACTGGGATGGCCCCAAGTCTGAGAATTTTAATATACATGGCTTTCTAATCATTAACATAGTATGTCTTAACATTTTCTATTTTTTTCTTGCATCCTCATGTATTTGTATCTTTTTAAGACCTATTTCATCAGTGTTAGGTAATTTTTAGTGTAGAAGTCTTTGACTTCTTTCCTTAAAGTTATTTCTAGATATTTTTTCTTTGGATGCTATGATAAATCAGCTTTTAAAGTTTTATTTTTGGGTGGTTTGCTTTTAGTGTATAGAAATGTAAGTGATTTTTGTAAACTTTAACTTCTTTGAATTCACTTACTAATTCTGACAGTTTTTTTTTTTTTTTTGGTGGAGTCTGTTATTTAAACAGATTCCCCAAAGAAGCCAGATAAAAGTGAGCCTCTGTTAAGGTTCCCAGAATGACTGGGTTGTTGAATATCTACCTACTACTCACTTTTCTCACTAAAAAATTTGTAGGCCCAGGGTTTCTGTGGAGGAGAGTGAAGCTGGAGAACTTCTGTTTTTTCTTCTTGTTGATGTCACTGTCTATATTATTAATATTTGTTTCTCCTGAAAATTTTAACAGTGTGATTTTTTGTCATTGGCCTAACCTTTTTGGTTTAGGTTGTATGATTTTGACAAGCAGAGTTACAGAGAAAGAGAGAGAGACAGAGAAGGTGGAGGCAGGGAAAGGAAAACACACACACACACACACACACGCACACACACACACACACACACACACGCGCGCACACACACACACGCACACACACACACGCACGCACACACACGCACACACACGCACACACACGCACACACACGCACACACACACACACGCACACACGCACACACACACGCACACACACACACCACTCATTTGCTTGATCACTCTCCAGACAGCTGCAATGGCTGGGGATGGGCCAGGCTAACACAGAAACATCATCTGGTGTTCTCATGTGGGTGGCAGAGGCCCAAGCCCTTGAATTATCTTCTGCTGCCTTTACAAACACGTAAGCAGAGAGCCAGAAAGAAAGTAGAACAGCCAGGACTCAAGCCTGGACCTTATGTGTCCATAACACTGGCCCCTGGCCTCATGTTAATGCTCTTCAAGCCACCCTTCTCTGTCAGTTACCCATTCACTTGGGTGGCAATTTCTTTGCTAATTCCTTATTTTCCCCAACTTTCCTTCTTACCCAATTTTACTCTTTCCCTTATTGCTACAGATCTACCCAGCGTTAAGTCCTCTAGGCTTATATTATGCTAACAGAATTAGCTTCCTGTAGTTGATATCATCATTTTCTTTCTAGTATACCATTTTATCTTTTCTTCTACTAGCTATAAGCTGTGGTATCGTGAGAATGGCCATACTTGTATCTCCAACAATTTCTTGTGGGCCACTGCCATACTATTAACATATCCAATTTGCAATTAGTTGAAAGAAGGAAGAACAGCTTAACATAGTCAATGTTGGACTTTCCCATGATGAAATTATTGTATCTGTGTATGGCTGTCATCACCCAAGTTGGTCCACACAATGTGAAACCTAGGATTTACTGATTGGGTGAAGGCAAGTTCTGTCTTCTCCTGGGTTTGTATTGTGTCTAAGACCTGAAATCGCTATGTGTAAGTCAATCCAAAGAACAAGCTGCAGGCGGAGCGCCTAGGTCATTTGTAGAGAATAGGATGAAGACACCTGTTAATTGTCCTCATTTCTGGACCTTACTTCTATTACTTTGTCAGTTTACTTTAATATTCATGGAGATTTGAATGTATAAATGTTCAAATTCTGAGTTGTGAGATTGCATCTCAGCTGTGACTTTATTTAAGGAATTTTAATATCTTTTGATGAATTTATATTAAAAACAATAGCTGACATTGAAGGCATTCTATTATCTTGGCACTTTCATGGTGGTTTAAAGGTCTTCACTTTTAGTTCACAATGACTATGAAGAGGATTTTTAAGTTAAGGGAATTTTTCTGATGATCAACCCCAAGTCCAAAATGATTAACTATTTTTTTCAAGGCCACCTGACTAATTTGAAATGGCTTTTCTACTAATTGAACTTGCTATGAACCTAGCAACTTAAAGCAGCATCCATCAGCTATTTCCATGCGTCTCTGTTTGAGGAAACTGAGTCCAGCTTTGCTAACACCTTTAGTTTAAGATCCCCGATGAGTTGAAGTCGAGTTGTGACTTGGGGCTGCAGCTTCATTGAATGCTAGGATGTGTAACTGAGGAGTTCACTTTATCAGACCTTGACTCCTGGATGTGTAGACCCTCCCACAAGGCATCCTCATGATATTTCGTGTGGTTGCTTCTACCCCCCCAGGTTGAGTGATCTGCAAGTTAGCCAGGGAGAGTAAGAACTGTTGAAAATATGGTGTGTAGTGCACTATGGGACAGAGGGAGGAAGGAAAGGGAGAGAAGAGAGGGAAAGAGAAAGAGATAGAAGCCAAGATCTTTTGGTGACCTTATCACTTACGTCATTCATTCCTAAAGCTGCATTCCATTTTGCTAGTGGAGATGGATAAAGGCATGAATTCCAGGGGGCAGGGTCAATGGGTGTGTCCTCAGAGGCTGCCTCTCAACCCTGTATTCAAATCCATGTCATCAAATTATTCACTATACTGGCAAACTGTTGTATTTTATAGACTTCCTAGTATTTTGAGTTTACCTCTCAATCTCCCCTTGTATTCATGATAACTTTGTTCCACATACCCCAGTCCATCTCTCATATACCTATCCAACTGTATCTTTTCTGCTAACAAAGTTAAGTGTTTTCACTGTCAATCACCTTCCTTCATATGATCCACTGCCTGACAAATACTTTCTAATAATTGCCAATCACACTTAGATATATTATCTGATCCTGTGATAGTCCCAATATGTTTTCTCATCATTATTTTGCCTTGTCATGTTTCCTAAATCTTTTTGGACACTTCTTTCCACCATTTGTGAAATGCCTTTCTCTACTCAAAGCTGTCATTTGTCCAGTACTTTTTGGCTTATGTTCCAGATTGGATTATGTGCCAGCATCCCTACAGGGCTGGATTTCCTTGTTCTTGCTCTGTTGCAGTCCTTCTCCTGTCTTTGTTCTTCCACTGTCTGCTCCTGATAAATTCCTAGAATTCAGAGATTGTGTTTGTTTGTATGAATACCAGAAAGAGCTGTATCTGTAAGAAACGCTTGCTTCTTAGGCTGTTGTGAGGATTAAACGCAATAAAGTTGTTTTCATTAAAAACAAAACCAAACAGAAACTAAATCTTACTCTGAACTGACTTTTTTATTTGTTCTGCCGAGATCCTTAACTTGAAATTTCCTTGGGGATTCTGCTGTGTGCATTTCTCCTGTTGATGTGTTAGTGCCTTTTAATTAGATGCACCCGAATGTCTCTGAATTGCTTTGGTATATTTTACTGTTATTTCTTTCTGTCTTGCAGCCAAGATCCCCACCCTAGAAATGCATCATTCAATATAGGCAAAGTTATGCTACAGTAACAACTTTCTGTATTGTGATGGCCTAAGCAAGAATGCACTACACATCTGATAGGAAATCACTTACCTGTTTTTTGGTCTGCAACTCCGGTTTATAAAATAATTATCACCTAGAATACTAGAAGGAAATAAAAAGACTACCAGGTCTGGCACAGATAGACTGGAAAATGTGCTACTTCTGCTCATATTTATTGCCCAGAACCTCTCATGTGGTCTTTGAATTTTGATTTGAATTGTGTCCTTCCACAAAGTATGTTGTTCTCTTGACACTCAGCGCCCATGAATTGGGTCCTATTTGTAAGTAGGGTCTTTGCAAATGTAATCGTTAAGATGAAGTCATACTTCATTAAGTTCGGCCCTAATCCAATATGAATGGCGTTTTTATAAGCAGAGCAGAAAACACAGGCTCAGACAAGAGGGAAGAATGCCTGGTGATGATGGAAGTGGGATTGCAGTGCTACAGCTGCAGACCAGGGATTCCTTGCATTCCATTACCATTCAGATTTGTACCAGTGCCCCTCAAGCCACCTGCAGCTGCAGGGGCGAGGAGAAGTTTCCCCTGAATGTCTCCGAGGTTGCTGGAAGACACTTTGATTTTAGATAGCCTCCAAGGACTACGATACTCTAATTTTGTTTTGTTTTCAGTCACCCATTCGCAGCACATTCCACTAGCAGCTGCAAGAATCTATAGCCGTTGCCAACAATGACAAGGCCAAGAAACCTAGTCTTCAGTGTACCTGCAAAAAAATAGGATGCATGAGTATCACCTGTTAACACTAACTGGTGTAAGAAGCACTGTTAAGGGCAATTTTATTGAAGGTTTTGGATGCTGCATCACTACATGATTAAACATCTTGTGGAAATATCCATTTGGGCACCAGCATTGTTTCATAGTAGATGAAGTTGCTGCTTGCAATGCCATTATCCCATATGGGTGCTGGTTCCTGTCTTGGCAGCTCTGCTTCCAGTCAAGGTCCCTGATAATGGCCTGGGCACCGCAACTGAAGATCACTCAAGTGTTTAGGGCCCTGCCATCCATGTGGAAGGCCTGGGTAAAATTCTCTCCTGCCTCCTGATTTTGGTCTGACCCAGTGCTGGCCATTGTGGCCATCTGGGGAGTGAATCAGCAAATAGAAGATCTCTCTGTCACTTCCTCTCTTTCTGTATCTAACTTTAAAAATAAAGAAAGAAAATCTTAAAAATCCACCTGGTAATTCTCTCAGTGCTTTCTAATAACTTGGCTCTTGCCTTGCCTTTAAGACTTGCAAATAAACCCCTTTTAGTTTTCTTGCTTTCCACTGTCACTGTGACAGTGAGGAGTCAAATGGAAGGAAATTGTGTTGGAGGATCTCTTGCTAGCTTTGGGTGCTGGGTGGCTTTGATGGATCCGCAACCATCCCTCACTGAACTAAACTGTAACGCTCACTCAGGGTCCTGGTGGATTTCCACCTTTTAATGGGTGCCAGGTCCTCAAATCGCATCACTTGCATCGTGTTCACTTGTGGCACAGCACTGACTTCTCCAGCTGTGCCTTCTCTTGCCTGGCACATGGGTTCAGCTTGATTAAATCACTGGGCCATTTCAGGCTTCCTATTTTTGGTATGATCCTTGCCCCAAAGTGATAGGTTCTAGAAATAGATAGGCATGAAATCCTACTATAAAGTAAAACCTGACTAGTTAACAATACTGTATTCGAGAATCCTTTTATTTTCTCCTTGGTCTTTCAAGTGACTTATTTTAAAAGGACAATCCTAGTGAGGTACACTATATGGTGTAGACACGACTGGCAGTGAGGTTTCACTTTGACCAATGGAGCACCTGAGTCCAGGTTATCTTATCTGCTCCCTAATCCCTTCAGCACACGCAAAGTTATCAGCACATATTTAGGTGAAGAGAGAGCCCAGTGGTACAGAAAGTGATAATTTTTCCAGGTAGCATGTGATACATACATATTTCATTTATTTCAAGTCATTGCTTCTTTCTGATGAATCAAGTTGCATAAATTAGTTAATGCTTGGCCTCAATTAATATTATTATTTTCCTATTTACATTTCATTATTTAAAAATATTAATTTAGGCATATTTTGGGTAAATCCAATTCCCAGCAATGGGAATTGCAATGTATTTGTTGAGTAAGGAAGACACTTTATAGGATACTCTTTTCTAGAAGGTTCCTTTTGAAGAATGTTAAGTTATACCTTCTGGAACTGAAGTGATTTTGACTTTTGATTTCTCTCCAAATTCCTCGAAGATGTAATTACTAAAGTATATATTTGAGCTCCTCCCTTCCCAATTGAATTGTTTAAGGAAAGTTCATTCAGATAACACAAATTTCAATTTCAATGGAACCCTTGATCTTCTCCTCAAACTGTGATGTTTTTATGATTTATCATCACCCGATCACTTTGAACCAAAACCTTCATGTTATATTTGATGTGTTTCTTTCTATCCAAACCCCATGCCCAGGAAAGTAGAGCATTGAGATGTCTACTCTAAACTCAGAACACTTGAGTAGTGGATTAAAATAGTGTTACAGGATTTTTTTTAAGTTATTTATTATTTAACTTCAGTAATTACATTGTATTATGTAACACAGTTACATAGATACTTGGGTTCTCCCCACCCCTCCCCAAACCCTCCCACCATGGTGGATTCCTCCACCTTGTTGCATAACCACAGCTCAAGTTCAGTTGAGATTTCCCCATTGCAAACGTATACCAAACATAGAGTCCAGTATCTTATTGTCCCGTCAAGTTCAACGGCTTCTTAGGTATACCCCCTCTGGTCTGAAGACAGAGCCAGCAGAGTATCATCCCAGTCAATTGAAAGCTCCAACATACCATCAGCAAAAATTTACATCATTATGGAATTAATTGACATAGTAATGAGTAACCAATATGTTAAAAGTAAATGCGAGTTCCCAGCCACCTTCTGTGACCACCTCACCTATACTTCAATTTTAGTTTATACACAACATATAACATTCAAAACATAACATGTTATACATAACATCATATCATCTTAAATTAAGGCAAACATGTGGTATTTAACCTTTTGGGCTTGCCTCATTTCCCTTAGCATTATGGTTTCCAGTTTGGCCCATTTGGCCACAAAGAACTGCATTTTGTTTTTTTTAATAGCTGAGTAGTATTCCATGGAGTAGATGAACCATAGCTTTCTTATCCAATCCTCTGTTGATGGGCATTTTGGTTGTTTCCATGTTTTTGCAATTACTGATTGTGCTGCTATGAACATAGGAGTGCATGTTGGTTTCTCGTAGAACAAGTGTTCTGGATATATTCCTAGGAGTGCTATTGCTGGATCATACGGTATGTTGAATTTGAGTTGTTTGAATATTCTCCATACTGATTTCCATAGAGGCTGTACCAGCCTGCAGCCCCACCAGCAGTGGAGTAGGGTTCCCTTTTCCCCACAACCTCGCCAACAAGTGTCGTTGGTACTTTTATTCATGTGGGCCAGTCTTACTGGCGTTAGGTGGTACCTCATTGATGTTTTAATTTGGATTTCCCTTATTGCCAGGGAACTTGAGCATTTTTTCATATGCTTATTTGCCATTTGGGTTTGTTCCTTTGTGAAGTGTTTGCCCATTTCCCGTGCCCATTTCTTGAGTGGCTTGTTTGTTTTGACATTTTGGTTGTTTTGTAGCTCTTTGTATATTCTGGAGATCAGCCCTCTATCACCTATGTCGTGTGCGAAGATCTTCTCCCATTCTGTGTGTTGCCTTTTTACTTTGTTGATTGTTTCTCTAGCTGTACAGAAGCTTCTTAGTTTGATGAGGTCCCAATTGTTTATTTTGGTCTTGATTTCTACTGCATCTGGAGTCTTTTTTAGGAAGTGAGGGCCTACCCCTAAGTGTTGCAGTGTGTTTCCAACATTTTCTTCCAAAAGTTTGAAGGTTTCTGGATGTAGGTTTGTTATTGTCTTACTCTAGATTGCACATTACATCTTAAACCCCTGCATATTCTTGAGTATCCTAGCTAATGAAACTAGAAACCTCAAGCACAGTTCCACCTAAATGAAGCCAACATAGTGAACTGAATTAAAGCAGCAGTTACAGAAGGCTCTTGAGATGTGTTGAAAAAATAAGGACTTGGAACTGGCAGGCAAAGAGGGCGAAATCAGGAACAGGCCGTTGGAGATGAATTCGTGAACCAGCGGGCGGATGGAGATGGATTCTGACGGCTGCTGATGAGTCTCGGTGGCGCAGATGAAGACAGTTAACACAGATTGCAGTTCTCACGGCTCGGTCCTGGTAATGGCCGAAGGCCCAAAGGCCACGCGGCCAAGTGCCGGGGGAAACCGACCAGTCATGGCACCAAATGTTAGTTATTTAAGATTGGAGAGTTCTAGTTCATAGGATATTACGATATTATTACACGCAGCTAATTCCTGCAACCTGGTTCTTTACCGTGAGCTGAAATCACCAGACACAATGAGGTATCTTAGGAGGTTTATTCCAACGGGGCAGGAACAGGGTAGAGGTGGTGAAAATCAGGAAAGAAGGGGAGAGAAGAGAAGGGAAAGAGAGTGTCCCTCCTACGTCTGTCCTTTTTTCTCTAGAATCGCTTTCTGTAACAGCAAACAAAATAATCCTTTAAAAAATTCAAGTCACTTTATTTCATTGTCCAACATTTTTTTTTAATTTCACTCTGAATGAAACTGGAAATTCTTTACATTGTTAATACTTTGTCTTGAATGGCCTCTTGCTTGTTCTCTGGCCCCACTTGCTGCTATTCTTTGATTGTAGTTCTACTCCATGCACTTTCTTGAGCACACCAGGCATGCTTTTTCCATATTGGCGCCTTCACCTGCTTCCATTAGTGTATCATTTTCTCAGAGAGGCTTTGGCAGACCACCCTCTCTGAACCAGCCCTCTGTCTCTTCTGGCAGCTGGGTAGTACTGACAGTGAACATCTTGCATTTCAATATTGCAGCCATGATTTCTTTACACAAATCTAATACAAATATGAAATATTTTCACTTGACTGATATGGTTAATACATCCATTCAGCTATTTACTTCTTATGTTCCTGGGAAACTAGGTACATGACCCTTAGATGGTGCCTTCTTATGTGCCGTTGCTGGCTACTCCAAGCCTCCAGTCTCTTTGTGTCAGGTTGATGAAATTTTCTATCCCAGAAATGTTTTCAGACCTAGGGGAATCTCATCTTTTCTTCTGTTTCTGTGGTGGTGTCAGTTTTTTTTTCCAGTTCAAACCCTTCATACATTGTATGGTACAGGTCCAATCATTGGGCCGTTTGTGGAGGGCAGGGTCTAAAACTTGGCCACAGGAGTAATACACACCATTCATATTTACCAAGTGCCTACTAAGCATTAAACCCTCTGTATTAATGAAGAGATAACTAAAGGAACCCATTTTCCTTTTGACATGTTGTGCATCTGAACACCATAATGTTTTTATCTCTAAGACATAATATTACTTTTCATTCCTGAAGACTTCACTATTATGTTCCTGTTTACTCCACTGATACACATGTTCTTGAAAATCCTTACAATGATGCCATGAAGCTGTCTGTTACTGGTTTAATTTTCCCCCTACCAAGTTGTGTTTAATTCAGAGACCCTATACCCCAACTGTGACCTTATTCAGAAACAGGATCCCCGAAGAGGTCATCAAACTATGTGATCTCATTCAGGCAGCACTTCATGCACCATGACTGATGTCTGTCTGCAAAGGAGTAACAGGTGTGGAAGAAAGATTATGTCCATATCTCCTTCAGGAGAAATTGTGCAAGCCTGGGACTTTGAGAAGCCATTGGAGACACAGAGTGGTTATTTAGACTCATTGCCCTCAGGAGGAACCTACCCTGCTTCCCCCTGAATCTCAGACTTTTAGCTTCTGAAATGAAGATAGTTTTTGTTGTTTAGTACACTGTGTTGCTTTACTATAGCTGCCCTTGGAAACTAATCAATTAGTATATCAGTATGCATTTTAGGTGACTGTTTTGAGGCTCTAAGTCATGCAGCTTACATGTGATAAAGCTTAGGTTGGAATGGAGACTTTCTGAGACCTCCTCTTCCCCACCCCTGTGTAGAATTTTAGCTGTAAAGGACACTGAGAAAATGGTACAAATGGAAACACTGAGGATTTGGACCTCCCAAGGGAACAGGGGCCCGAAGGAGAATATGTAACATTAATTATTTTTGTTTTGTTCAATATAGCTGATTAAACCTAATATGATTCTGAGTCTTTTGCTTGGAGAATTTTGCCCTTCCTGTGGCATATGTTTCTCCTTCCATGTTTCTGGGGAGTCTCTGTGTCTTTGGGACTTTTGAGTCACTTATTAAAACATGATCAATGTACACAGGAAGTCAGGTTGAAAGATAACAGTGCACACCTGAGGGTACCAGCTGCGAGTTGAGCATGACCACAGGGGTCAGTGAATCTGGTTGACCCTTCCCAGAGACCCAACAGAAGGTCACAATCACAATTCTGATCCCTAGTCAGTGGTTGCTGCAACTTAAATCACCACAGCTTGCGGTTCTTATTGCTGTGTTCTTATTGCTATCAAGATTCAGCTCCTTTAAGCTTTCATGGAGGTAAACTGCTTATTCCACCCATTGTATTGAGGATTTGGTCACTATAATTTTGAAGTGAATTGAAGTCTGAGTTTAACTTTTGTTTTAGCATTATCTTTGGGCTATTTATCTAACTCTTGGATTAAGCTAAGATTTTTTTCCTTAATTTTACGTAAGAGAGACACAGAACGTAAAGAGAGGAGACAATGATAGATAAACATCTGCTTGTCTGCTCTCCCAGTGGTCACATCAGATAGGGCAGAGCCAAGGCAAAGCCAGGAACACAGAACTCAATCTTGTCTTTTGCATGGATGCCAGGGACCCAACAAGAAATCTGAATTTGAAAGCTGAGCTGGGATTTGAATCTTAGCCCTCTAACATGGGATGCAGGCATCCCAAGAAGTATTTCAGTTGCTGAATTAACCACATGTACCAAGCCAAGCATTGGTTGCACATCAACAGATCACTTCTTCAGTCTTGATAGTTTTGTGTATCGGCAGGGAACATATAGCCTTTCTTATGGCATTTTCTCATTATTTAGTGAACAATGGAAGACTCCCAGGATGTGAACTCAAAAAGCATTAATATTTGAAATCTATGTATCTTAATTTAGCAGTGTGCTAAGTACAAGGAAAACTATATGGATAACACAATTCCTGCTTTCACAGAGTTCTGAATTGAGGTGGTTACAGAGACAACAAAAACTATGCAGATTTGTAGAGTCACAGGCAAACTCAGGATTTGTGAGCATTTTAGCAAATCCTCTTTGCTGGCTCAAGGAACTTGAGTCAGGGATACCAAGAAAAGCAACTGTACCTGACTGAGCTGCACTCAGAAAACCAATTCCTGAATAGGCCACTTGCACAGAAACAGGCACTCCATGTTGCCTGGGGCAGGTATGAAGATATTTTTATGAACCTGCTTATTCACAGCTGAGCAGACCAACATGCTCGATCTGGTATCCTTAAACCCCCTGCTCTAAGTCCTTAGTGTGAGCACCGCTTCTTGTAATTCTACTACTTCTTATTGCCAACCATGGTGTTCTTTATGTGTGTGTGTGCTGCTCTCTTCCTGTAAGCACAGGCTCAATCCCAGCCCTCCAGACTTACAGCATCTTTTCAGTAGATAAGGGGCTGACATGTAAGTGGACAGATATTTACTTGGTAATAATCTCTCATAAGAACATATGGAGGAATTGTTCATGAACAAAGGTGTAAACACAGTTTATTTATAATCCATAGGTCATGGGAATAAAATCAAACAGATTTGACAAATACTGTGAACAACAGAATACTCAATCAACCTTACCATCTTTAGAAATGAAGACTAGTTTTAAATAATTTGGAACATTAACTGTTGTAGTAATAGCAAAACAGGACATGCAACAGTATATAGAACAGTCGATATGTTAAAAAATTACTGAAAATCAAATAAATACTAAAATATTACTTCCATTCTGAAAGGCAGAGGGAGACACTTCCATTCACTGGCTCACTCCCTAAATGGCTGCCTCAGCCACAGCTGGGAGCCTGTCACTCAATCCAGAGCTTCCATGTGGGCATTAGTGACACAGGTACTTGAGCCATCACCTGCTATCCCATACGGTGTGTGTTAGCTAGGACTGAAACTGGAGCCCACGCTGCATCCCAGGCACTCCGCCATGCTATGGGATGAGTCAAGTGGTATCTTGACTGCTGTGTAAATACCCACTCCAGTTGAAATGATTCATACATAAGGTGAGTATTTTCTGGTGTAAGAGTTTTTATTGTAGCTGTTGTCAGAATTGTATATAATTAACATTAAGAAATCTCATAGAGATAAATTTCTTTCCTTCTTTATCTGAAAGGCACAGTTACAATGCGAGAAGGAGCCACACAGGTGGGGAAGAAGCAGAGGGAGGGAGAAAGAGAGAGAGAGAGTGCTTTTAAGTGCTGGTTCACTCCTTAAGGAACCACAGCAGGACCCAGTGCAATGGCTCAATTGGCTAATCCTCCCCTTGCAAAGCACCAGCTTCCCATATGGGCACTCATTTGTGTCCTGGTTGCTCCACTTCTTATCCTGCTCCCTGCTTATGGCCTGGGAAAACAGTGGAGGATGGCCCAAAGCATTAGGACTGTACACCCATGTCAGAGACCCAGAGGAAGCTCCTGACTCCTGGCTTCAGATTGGCATGGCTATGGCTGTTGTGGCACTTGGGGAGTGAAGCAGCAGATGAAGGATCTTTCTCTGTGTCTCTCCTTCTGTCTGTAAATCTGCCTTTCTAACACAAATAAATCTTAAATAAAATAATTGCAATAGCCAAGAACTTCACCTGAGTTTCCAATGAAGCTGACTGTGGCCCAAGCACTTGGGCCATCTTCTACTGCCTTACTAAACACATTAGCAGGCAGCTGGAACAAAAATGGAGTGAGCAGGACTTGCATTACATTCGTATGGAATGGTAGCATTGCAAGTGGCAGCTTAATATCTTGAGCCACAGTGCCATCCCTTTCAAAAACCTTCAAAATTGTACTAAAATTTAATTAATTTTTATTTTCAAATGTCCTAGTCTCTAGAAATAAACAAAGCATTCTGAATGTGAGTTTTTGTTTAAATGAATGGAGTGAATAATGTGAATCTACTGATCCATGCTGATCTTCATTAGAGGAAACTCATCAGACACAGATGTGGCCAAAGCTGAGGCTGACGATTTGCTGGGAAATCTTATTGTGTCTCCCATGAGTCACTGTGGACCTTGAAACTTAAAGAATTATAAATTTGATAAGAAGAAAGAAGAGGTCATAAAATCTGTTGTGTGAATTAAATTATGGTCTCCCATTTTTACTTATGTATTCTCTCAACTCCTTTCCTGTATCTGTGTCTCTTTTCCCAGCAAATATAGAGGAAATAAAATACTCAAGGATTTGACATGATGATAAACACTAAGATTTATCTGTATTTAACTTGGAACTAGACAATTTTCGGTTGTTTATTTACATGCTTATTTGGTATCATAAAGGAGAAAAGTGTCTCATATGTCAAAAATTTGGCTTAATCATTTTCCCTGCCTCATTTGCCCATGATTCTTGCTGCTTGACATTCAAATTCTGTATGATTCTGAGTTACCTGGAAGTATATATTTCTTCTGATATGTGAAGTGTTCCTTATCTGTATGATGTTTGTCAACGATGTTGATGCAATAGTGACAAGGCCAGCAAATTAAGATTCCCTTGGGAAGAAGGGTCCTACTAGGTTAGAGAGAAAGCCAGGCAGAGATTGAACCTAATTCTTCTGACTTTTGGCAAAATACACCCATGACATTTTGTCTACTAATCTTTTAGTTTCTTGAGGTCAAGAATAATGTCATTTGTGTTTATTTCCTTAGAATTTGGCATAATGTGTGACACTTAAGATATATTAAATGAATGACAATATGTCTATCTTTGACATTTTGCAAGTACTCAGTACTGGGTGAATGCTGATATACTTCAACAAGCCTTTGATGGATAGTTTCCATACTAACTGAAATTTTTGATTGAGTGATTTGTTATCCGATTTAAATAGGACTGGTAATAACTATATTACAAAGGTAAAAGACATTTCCTAATCTGTTCATCCATTTATCTGTTCGAACTCCTCCTTAGTGCTAGTTCAATTCCATGCTTTCTGTTGGGATCAGGCAGGTAACAGTCTACTCCCAATAATTTCTTATCATGTACATGAAGCTTCACTGTCAAATGCCCAGATTTTCTCCATCCTGTTCTTATTCCTCTACAGGAAGTAAGGAGTTGATTGATCTGATTGATTACTTGGAAATGCCTCGGTAAGATCCAATGTTCTTGGAGTGTGTATAGTGATCAAAGATGCTATAATGGAGCCTCTCGAAGGCCCTCAGAGAGATCACAGAGTAAATCTACCAAGGTCTTTGGAATAAAATTAGTTTTATCTTTATTTTTACCTCATTATTACGCTTTTTTTTTTTTTTAGAAAATCCAACTTGCAACTGAGTCCAAGGAGAGGCCAAACAGTTGGCCAAGACACAAAAATGACATGCGTTTTATGCAAATGTTATTATCTGATCCACAAATACAATGTGGTCACAACCCAGCATTAAGAGAAAACAGTGGATAAACAGAGAGGAAGAGAGACAGAGAGGAAGATCTTCCATTCAATGATTCCCCAAGTGGCTGCAACAGCTGGATCTGTGCCAATCCAAAGCCAGGAGCTAGGAGCTTCTTCTGGGTCTCCCATGTGGGTGCAGGGTCCCAAGACTTTGGGCCATCTTGACTGCTTTCCCAGGCCACAAGCAGGCAGCTGGATGGAAAGCAGAGCTTCCAGGATTAGAACTGGCACCCATATGGGATCCTGCTACATGCAAGGTGAGGACTTTAGCCCTTAGGCTATCACACTGGGCCCGAATAATTATTTTACTTTTGATAATGATTACATGGTTGATCGGGGTGGGAAAAACTGAGGTTTAGGAAAAATTGGGTGAACTCAGTGTTCCAAATTTGTTATTTCTTTTCTTTAAGATTTATTTCATTTTTAATGCAAAGTCAGATATACAGAGAAGAAGAAGATCTTCGTCTGATGATTCACTTCCCAAGTGACCACAACAGGCGGTGTTGCACCTATCCGAAGCCAGGAGCCAGGAACTTCCTCCAGGTTTCCCACGCAGCTGCAGGATCCCCAGGCTTTGGTCCATCCTCGACTGCTTTCCCAGGCCACAGACAGGGAGCTGGATATGAAGCAGGGCTGCTGGGATTAGAACCGGCGCCCATATGGGATCCTGGCACTTTCAAGGCGAGGACTTTAGCCACTAGGCCACCATGCTGTTTCTGGAGGAAGGGAAGAGATATAGGGGGAAATTCTAGGTGTTTTATAGTTCTTTGTGACCTGCTCATTCTTATTAGTTTGATATAAACATTGCATTTTAATGTTTTACTATGTTTAGACTATTCTTATTTTAAATATTTCTTCTGCTTATGTTTAGATCCACATCAGACAGTTTTGTAATTTATGTTTTCAGCATTGTGGTTGAAATGCCAACGTGGCAGCTGATTGAATTTACTTGTGATTTTTTTTTTTTTTTGCTTGCTGAGTGCTTTTTTTCTTTTTTATGTTCTGTGACTCATCATTTTTTTTTAATCATTTTCTTTCTGTTTCCTTGTTATTTTGAGGATATGGGTGTTTCTAATAAATTTTCATAGTTTTGAGTTTTTCTTCGTTGTGACAGTTTATTGTCCCTGGACATATGACCTAGTTGGATGATTTGTTTTCTCTGAATAGACAATGTTGCATTTCCTCTGCTCTCTGTAGTACCCTGGCAGAAATCTGCTATCATCCCAGATGTACACTGATAGGGTAGATGTCATTCTACCGGCTCTGGTCTCAGTGTTTTTTCTGTTTTTCTTTTAATTTATTATTACAAAAGCATTTCTGATGGAAATTGGGGAGCACTTTTATGTGTTTATTTTGCTTGTGATTCATTCAGCTTCTTTAATCTACAGGCTTTGATATTTTCAACAAATTTGGGAGTGTAGAGCATTTATCTATTTAAAATTATTTTCAGCTATATTCTCTCTTGTACTTTTTAACTATCTGGTCTCCAGTGACATAAACATTAAATCTTCTGTTATTCTGGTTTCCCTTGACTTTTGATGACAGAATTCAGTAAATTGAAAATATGCTAGATTGAAAATGTACTTACTGAATCTAATATACCAAACATCAAAACTTAGCCTATGCTTCCTAAAACGCACTCAGAACACTTCCTTTAGCCTACAGCTGGGCAAAATCATTTCATAAAATGACTAATATGAAATCAATTTAGAGCAATATATTAGATATAATGTAATTTCTTGATTTTTATGAGACAAAGAATGGTGATATGGAATTACTTCTATGCCAACATAATACAGCTAAAAAGTCATAAGCTAAATCTTGTAAATTGGGGGTCATCTGGATTGCTACAGATCTTTCAGGTTCTGATGGGTTAAAAAATGTTTTTATATCCAGTTTCTTCTTTCTAGCATTCTAGATTAGGTAACTGTTCTCATTTTATCTTAAGATTTACTGGTTTGTTCTCTTCCTCCACTCCTTGTTGTTTTGCTAAGCCCACCTCTTGCATGTTTTATTTTTATTATTTTTCAGGTTTGAAACTTACACTTCTCTCTTTATGTCTTTCACTTCCTTAGAGTTTCTGATTTCTTAATGCTTAATCACGCTGATACTTTCTTGATGATTCATTTTAAAATCTCTACCAGACATTTGTACCCCTTTGTGACCGCATTATTTACCTTTATATTTCTTTTAAAAATTCAACTTATATCTTTCTGGCTATTGTTGAGTGATTTATTGTCAAATTCCAGACATTTTGGGGAGTTAAATTATCAGACTCTGGGTATCATTTAAGCTTTTCAATGTCCTAGTCAACAAGGACTACTAAAACAAAGCTGTCATAGAAATTGATTTCTCTTAGTTCTGGGGCCTGGGAAAGTCTATATTAAAGTTTCTGTTGTCTGTAGAACACATACTTTCTGGTTCATGGAAAATCATCTTCTTGCTGTCTCCTCACAGTGCTGGAAGAAGAAGCAAGCTCCATCTCATGATATCATTTTGGCCTACTTACCTCTTAATCACATCAGGAATATGATTTCTTTAGAGACTGGCTTCAATCTGTAACATCTGGATTCCTGTTGTAATACTTCAGCCACCTCATTGTTTGTAGACACGGGTAACACTCCCATCTCCCAACTTCTTCTCTCCAATATTTCCCTAATATATATATATATGTATATATATATATATATATTCATTTAAGAATTATGATAAAATGTCAAGAATGTTGATAAAATTCCATTGAGATCATCCTCAGGGTAGGGCCAGAGAGGATTTGACAAGGCAGAGTTAAGGAGGTGCTGGAGTCGGCATTTGGTTTCTTCAGTGTGTTGGTTAAAGTACTCTTACCTTATCTGGGTTGGTGAGGTGGGTTGACCAATAGATGAGAGATAAGTCACAGAGGGAGAAATTGACAAGACAGGAGAAAGCTGTAAAGGCTAACTGACTAAGTTTCAGCAGTATATGTATGCATGGTGATGTATGGTTCATATATTGTGTGGTCTGTATGAAGGCAAGACTGAGAAATAATATAATGTGGACTTCTGGATGTAGTAATTTGCAGTTCTTTTAAGTAGCATTTGAGTTTTATTCTGCTTTATTTTCTGTAGTACTGCTAAGTCAGGTTTTATTCTCACTTGACTGACAAGGATTCTTGTACTCAGTGATTTTCAGTGACTTGTCAAAATTCTTCAATTTAATAGCAGCATTAAGCAAACAAGTTGTTTATAAAATGTTTGGAGTAGATGAGTGAGTCATCCCTGAATTTCTGTTCTCTTGACTTATCTGACAGGTATCATAATTCAAGCCAGAGAATGTGGAGGCAATTCTTTCCTGCCAAAGTTGCAGAACCACCCCCACATCTCATTAACAACACTCAAGACACTTTGACAAATACAGAGTCTAGGGGAAAATGACTTACTGATGTGTCTCCTGCTCTGTAGGTACTTATGTTATAAGGTCTTTGACATCTAGAAACATGAAAAGTATCCTGTGATAGAGTGCTAATGTGATACTAGAACATTTTAGCAGCAAACAGATATAGACACCTCCAGTTGTACCAGAGTAATGTACATTAACTTGGCTGGGGAATCTTCTTTTGTTAAATTTTGCAAATTGGAAAGGCTGAGATATCAGGGTCCTAAAGGTTGTGTTTTATAAAAGCCGTTGGATGAATGCTCTTCATGTCACTGTTACCTGTACCTTCTAAAGACAATAATTTCTAGTAAGTCTCCATGTGAGTGGCATATTCTCCATCTAAGGTACTCAGTGGATTCTGGCATAGTGTTAATGATGAAGTTGGAAGCATTGATTTGACTTATTTATCTCCACTTACTAATTCAATTCTACGTTGTTCTTCACCTCTCTTGTATATTCTCATGGCTAATATATCTTTAAATCTGAGATTCTAAATTCTGTTTTCAGTTTATCCTCTCTCCCCTGGCCCTCTATCTATCACTGATATCCAGAGACAGAGCATATCACTGGAGCACTGGTTTCCCATTCCTTGGTATCCAGCTTAATTCAGTTTAATTGGTGGCTTAGAATTTCACTTGTGTTTTAATTAACAGCTGTTTATTTTTCCCTTGCCTTTATTGTAGAGTCTAACCCAAAACTGTTCTAGTTTTTATGATACAGTTCCATAGGCCCTGGGGTTTTCTTTTTCCCCTCACCAATCCCCTCACCCCACTTAGTTCCCCAATATCATTACTACAGCATAGTTCTTTGGACACAGTCATATGTCCATCATTGTGGGCATGGACAATGGCAGAGAGTCCAGCATCCTATTGTCAGGATATAGTAAACAGTTTCATTGTAAGTCCATCTTGGTCTGGAAGTAGAGATGCATATTGTATTGTATCCTAACATCTGGATATGATAGTCTTCATTACACAGTTATTATATATCCCCTTAAATGAAAAGCCACAAAACAAAATCAAAAACAGGAAAAAAAGAAATTAACAACACTGTGAAGTTAAATAACATGCTACTGAATGATTAATGTGTTGCTGAAAAAATAAAAAAGAAAACAAAGAACCTTCTTGAAGAAAATGGTGTTTCTGTGTGATCTATGAGTCATCCAAGAATTTAATCAGAAGTGTGTTGAAGAGTTGAAACTAACAAAAATAATCCATGAGATACAGTTTCCACTGATCTTTGTTGGTGAAATGTGTAAACTGTAGGCAACAGATAGATGGGATTTGTGCTTTAATTCAGTCTACTAATCTATGACGTTTGATGATTTTAAGCCATTTATGTTCAGGGTTAATACAAATAGGTGGTAATTTGGTTCTGCGATTTTAGGAATGGGTTGTTCATTGATTTAGTCTTCTGCTGTTATTTTACTGGGATGTTCTTCGCATTTACCTTTTGTTTTGGTGGATGCTATTCCTCTTCTCTATCAAGAGAACATCTTAAAGTATCATTTGTCGAGCAGGTTTGAAAGAGGCATATTATTTTAACTTTTCTTTACTGTGGAAGAATTTTATTTCATTTTCAAAGACAAAAGAAAGCTTTGCTGGGTATGTTATCCTAGGCCGACAATTTTTTTAAAATCTTGAATATGTTGCTCCATTCTTTTCTTGCCTGTAGAGTTTCCTATGAGAGGTCTCCTCTGTGTTTAATTGGCATTGCTTTATATGTCTGTTCATTTTTTTTCACATGCACATTTAAGGATCTTTTCCTTATGTTGGATTGAAGAGAGCTTGATGATCATGTGTCTTGGTGAAGATCGCTTTTGATCAGGCCTGTTTGGAGTTTTGTCCCCCTCCTGGATGGGATGTTGTTTCCCAGCTTTTTCTCTAGATTAGGGAAATTTTCCCTTATTATTTCATTAAATGCATTTTTAAACCCAGCTTCCCATTACTCTTATATTTGGCCTCTTAATAGTGTCTTTCAATTCTTGCATACTTTTTTTGGCCTGATTCAGCTCTGCTTCCAGCTTTTTGTTTGCTTCCCCCTGATGACAGGAAATATCTTCTAATTTTGGGATTCTTTCTTCTGCCTCCTTTATTCTATTTTGGAGACTCTCCACTGTACTTTTAGTTTGCTCCACTGCATTCTTTATTTCTGACATATCAGCTTTCATTTGATCCATTTCCAGTGTGACATATTCCTTGAATTCCTTGAATGCTTGCTTTATGTGCTTCTCGTTGTTTATAAGCAGTTTTATAACAAGTGTTTTGAATTCTGTATCTCCATTTTCTCGATGTCTTGCTCAGTGAACCCCAAGTTTGACAAAGGGTTTTGCTCCTTTTCAGCAATACTCATTGTGCCTTTGTCTCTTCTTTTGCTCTTGGTCATTGTACTTCTGGTTAGCAGAGTCTTTTTCTTGGGGCAGGTTTCTAAGCTGTGTCACCCACATGTCCACAGTTTGATTTTACTTATTGCAGTTGGTACACAAACTCTTCACTTGCAGCCAATTCTGCCACGACCTCCAGAGAATTCTAGGTCTGGGATCTTATGTTAGATTTCCGCTGTGGTATCTGTAGCCCCAACTCCTGGCTCTCCACTCTCTACCTCCTGTGATACCATGCTGAGGGTGCACTGTTGTCTGTGAAACTTTTTCCTGCTTCAGTTGGAGTAGGTCCTAGGATTAGGGAGACACCAGGTGTCCTATATAGTTAGGTTATTGGTGGTACTGATCTTGTCGGAACCTGTTGGATGTTAGGTCTGGGTGCCACACAGACCTATTTTGATCCGTATGATGCCACAGTCAGTATTATTTTCCTGCGAGACCAGTGCCATCCACTGAACTCAGTGAGTTCTCGTGAGCTCAGCACATGTGCATTTCACTGTTGTCCCCTGAAGTCCTAAAACTATTGCCACAGTGTACAAGATGGTGCCTGACGTACCACTACTAGAGTTCTTGATCTGCTGGCCATCAGATCTGTGGGCTACCCAGACCTGTCTTGGGTGGAACCTGTAGAATGCCACGTTGCTGCAGTTCACTGAGTCAGAAATGAGTTCACTCCCAACTCAGTTAATGCTCAGTCCTTTTCCTTGCCTTTGCCTCCTTACACAAAATGGTGCCCAAATTGGCTCTAGGGAGCTGACTGGGCTGTGAGATCCATGCTGTTCTTGCACTGCCCATCGGAGGTCTGCTGCTCTGTCTCTGCTCCTGGTCAAATCAAACAGACCAGCAGGATGGACAGTTCTTTGTCTGGGTTCACTTCTGGATCTCCTAGTGAAATTCCCTTTGCACCTGGTTGCTGGTGGAGTTCTGGCTGCTGGTGGAGTTCAGATCGCCATTAGCTGAATGCTCTTGGAGTGTTAATCACTGGAATACCACACCGTTGTTGTTGCTGCTTTCCTGTGTCCGTCAGCTCTGCTGAAGTATGCCATCTCTGCTTCACACTGGCTAAATTTCTCTGTCCGTTTAATCATACCCTTGGCTTCTTCCACCATCTTGATTCTGCCAGGTGTAAACTCTTGATGTCTTATTTCAGTATCTAGGTTGCTGAACTCTGATAACAAAATCTAGTTACTATAGGTTATTAGTCTACTCTTTTGTCCTTTAAATACCCATAGGAAGCCGTTTAGGCAGGAAGAAGGGCTGTTTTGGCTGGGAGTTGGGAGATTCACAGTACAAGATCAAGCAACTCTGCTATCCTGGTATGTGGTAGAACCTGACAATGCAGAGCCTGTATTGAGCCAGGAAGCAGAAACAAGGGAGTGCACTCCTTCATCTATGCTCTAAGTGGCTTGTTGTTTTTGCACCTTTAATTCATCATAATTCTGTTTAAGACTTCATGCTAACAGCCCAGTCCAGCTAAACCAGTTGGCAACAGCCTCACCTTTAGATACCATAATTGGATCAATATTCCTTAATCATCAGCCTTTATTCTATTTACTGTTAGAAGACTCTGCACTTACAGTTGCATGACTAAGCTGAACCTCATTCTGTTCAATCCAAAACACATGGCTATTTTGGTCTTTAAAATTTTTGAATATCAATTAGTCTTTGGTGCTTTAGGCCAATTCTATATACCTCCATGGTGAACACTGATTTCCATTCCCTCTCTCTGTTGTAAATTTTCATTTCATTGGTTCAGTCTCCAGCTTGCCAACACTCTTCTCTTGTTATCTGATGATGCAAGTATCTTCTTTGAGGAAAAATTCAGTGAGATTCTGGTTCTTGGACACTGTGTATAGCGTCTCGTTTCCACTCATAGTTTATGTGCTTTCTCATCCATGACAGGATATAACTGCTGATTCAGGTATGCCCATTAAAATGTATTCCATGTTTCAATTACCTCCTCCTTCCTTTGGATTCTCATACTTCATCAAAAACTTTTTTCCCTTTTTTTATGGCCCCTCTTTTTTTCTCTTCAGAGTAAAAACATTCATATATTAAAATACAAGCAATCAGACCAACAAAAATATTCAAAAACTTAACTTTTCATTAAAATTTACCAGTTTTTCTCAAGAAAATTAATTACTCTTAAGGTCTTCTTTCATTTAAAGTCCACATTTATGGACTTATCAACTATAATTTGGTTCCTGTCTCTGTTACATGACAAAATCACTGTATGCAAGGAGAACAATAACCTTAGAAATCATCTTCAATTGAATATTTTCTGGGTTTAATCATTAGTTCCATCTCTGAAATAAGTTGAAATAATGTATCTACCTTACTAATTGCCTTAATTGAATTAGTTGAGAAAATTAAAGGTAATAAATGCACAGTTAAATGTTCTATGAGGGCCTGACATAATAGCCTATTGGCTAAATCCTTGCCTGACATCTGCCAGGATACCATATGGGTGCTGGTTCATGTCCCAGCCGCTTCGCTTCCCTTCCAGATCCCTGCTTGTGGCCTGGGAAGGTGGTAGAGGATGGCCCAAGGCTTTGGGACCCTACTCCCACATGGAAGACCTGCAAGAAGCTACTGGCTCCCGACTTCATCTCAGCTCAGCTCTGGCAGATGGAAGAGTGAATCAGCAGATGGAAGATCTTCCTCTCTGTCTCTCATTCTCTCTGTAAATCTGCCTTTCCAATAAAAATAAATAAAACTTAAAAAGTAAAATTAAATATTGCATTGGTATTTCAAAGAAGGACAATAAGAATATTCTCTTTCCTATTTCTGCCCTCTTGCCATTCACTTCCTATTCCTGGACACCATCAGAGAAGTTTTGTGGGCAGTTTTTCTTTTTCTTTTCTCTCTCTCTCTCTCTCTCTTTTTTTAAAAACATGCTTCAGGCCAATTTGCATTAGCAAGCCTGCATACTTGTAAATAAGCATACATATGGTCCCCCCCACACTCACACTTATCTCCTCCTTTATAAGAGCAGGAGTACAAATCTATTAACTGAGCATTACATACTTGGTAAAGAAGTATATGCGTTAGTTATTTTAGCACATATTTAAAAACAGTTTAAAGAGGTTTTTCAGTTTATAATGCAGTCAGTCAGCAATTTATGAATGTGTATTGCTTCTGATTGCTAACAGTGTTATCCAATTTTTAAATTTTGCTTCCGTGATAGGCAAACATTGTATCTTAGTGTACTTTGAATTTATTTTATGAGGAAAATGGAATTCTTTCCATATGCTTAAGTGTCATTTGTATTTTTCTGTTAATTATTCTTAAATCTTTTTCACATGCATCTATTAATTTGTTTAACATTTTCTCCTTGGTTTGCAGATCTTCAGGAGCATCCAGTGTTTGTATGACATTGTGATATCCCCAGTAGTACTCTTTCCCTACCATAACATATCCTTGCTTGGATCCCTCTCGTCCTCTTTTTTAAGGGCTATTATCTTCTGATTGACCTGTTGCTTATTGATCCTTTCTTTGCAGTGTCTTGGGCTTCTTCACTGTTGCCTTTGGGATTTCCCAGGGCTTTGTTTATAGTTTGTCTGATTATCCCCCTATAAATATTTCAGAATGATCATGCTAATGTCTTTTGATGGAGCTTTACAGCTCATTAATATTCAGATATCTTGTGAGTCTGGCTTTCTAGAAACACCTTATTGCTAACCCTTAGAGTTATGGTACCAACTCTACTGGATAGTTGATTATCTTCTTCAGATATTTTCTAGCCTTCTAACACCCAGCTGATTTACAAGGTAACATGTGATCTTTAGCTCCCGTTGCTCTGTATATTCCAGTAATTGAGCACAAATCCGATAACCTCTTGCGTATTAAATCAGTCCAGATACTATCACTACTAGCTACTTATGTAGCCAGAAAGCTGGGAGAGTTCTCAAATTCTCTTTCCCTCAGTTTGCTAGATTCTAAGAGTCTTCAAGATTTCTTGATTTGATGTTAAGTCTGTGGTACTAATTTATTCCCTCAGTATTCCCTCATTTTCTCAGCCCTCGGCTTAGAGTAAGTCTTAATACATTTTGTTGAGATGGTTAGAATTTGCTACTGCCCTTCTAACCCAGTTTCAGCATCCACAAGAGATCTTCAGATCTACTCCATCACTTTGCTGCTTGAAACACTGCCATGCATTTCTGTGTACTTTAAGATGAAATTCTTCATTTTACCTCACAAAGTTTTTGTGAAAGATGGAATAATAACCTTCTTTCCCTGTCATCAGAAGTTCACATCCTAATGTTTGGAGTCTGTAAATGTCATTTTATGGGAAAAAGGGACATTGGGGATGTGATTAGTTAGGGGCCTAAGTTGGAGAGATTATCCAGTGTTGTACTCATGGGCCCTAAATGCATGGCAGAATGCAACGTGAAGTGTCCCCATGCCAGAAGTTACAGAGATCTGACTGCAGAAGGCCGGATGCAAGGTGATGACAGAAGGTCGTTTGGAAGGATGTGGTTATGGAATCCCAACAGCCTTGGGCAGTGAAAGAGACAAGAAAAAGTCCTGACACTGCACCTTCCAGAAAGTAAAAGCTTTGCCTACATTTTGACTTCACTTATCTAAGACTCATTTTGGATGTTTGCCCTCTAGAACTGTAAGGAAATAAATATATGCTGTTTTAAGCCTCTTAAGTTCTAGAGATTTGTTACAGCACCAGTAGAAACTAGTGCAGTCTTCTTTGCCTTTCCTTCTTTTCTCTGTAAACCCATCTGTCCACCAGTACTGAATCTCCCTTTTCCATCTATGAACATATAGAATATTTTACACTTTCACCTGTTGTACATAAAATTACTTTTATTAAAGGTTTTCCATAATTTTATCCAAGGAAACATCACTTCATATTCACCTCTAACCCCAATCTGATTTAAATTTCCTGACTTCATGTTCAAAACGAGGTACCATCTGCATTGTGCTGTTACTATTTATATCCCTGTGTCTCTTGCTAGCCTGTCTCCACAAGCAAGTGATATGTCCTTTCTGGCCTTACAATCTCTGTACCTGATGCAGCATATGGAACATATTTGGCCCTTAGTTAATTCTTATTAAGTAAAGAAACAGACTTGAGCTAGGTGTATTCTGATTCTGATGTTGTTCATGATATCCACTGTTGTCTATGTTTTCCCAGTGAGATGAGTTGGGGATAAAGCAAGTTGTTTCTAGCATGAACACACCCACCTTTCTACTTCTCCTATCTTTATAAGAGGCTGTGCTTCAATGAAACTTTGTAAGTGGTTGTACTACCACGAAACAGAGGTAGTTCACATTGTGGGTTGTGGGGACTCTACTGCCAGTGAATGTGTATTGTTGGGTAGACTGGAGTTATGTAAAAATATAATTGATCTAAATACCAGAAGACCTACCTTCCAGTAGACAGACATACCGAGTAACTAAGTTACATGAAAATGGTCTCTTTGTTCCTACATAGCCTATTACTTTAATATTGAGATAGAATGCAACTTCATAAAGATTTAATATTTAGTTTATGTTTCTTCCATTTGCTTGGTCAGCCTTGAAATCCAAATGAAATTAAGTAGTTGCAGATTTTTCTCAATGAATTAAATAGGGATAGCACAATTGCCCTTTGTTGACCAGATACCCTCTTACCCTTCTTCCATTTTGTTTTGCCTCCTTTATTTTCATAAAACTTTTCAGAAGGTATTTTACATCATACCCTTAGGAAATGTAGAGGAAAACTGTTTTTGAAGTCTGTTTTGCGTTGCTGTCTCCTTTCTTTCCTCCTGGGTTTGTTTTGTCTCTCCTTACTCCAACACACATCCAGCCAAGAATTCAGCTCTTTGAAGCCTTGAATTAACATCAGTGTTGTTATTTTCCATATGCTGAATGTACTGTGGTTAGTGTGCTATTTCATTTCATTTCCTGTAGTTATGCTGCGATAGGTAGCTCTACAATTGTCCTCAAATAATTCCTGCATTTTGATGTTTATGCCCTTGTAAAATCTTCTCCCTTATGTGTGGGTTGGACCCAGTGACTTGCTTTCAATGAACAAAGGTGATGAAAGGTCATTTTTAATGTTAGGCTACAAAATGACTGTGACTTCCATCTTGTTTTTCTGTGCTTTCATAGCTTGCTCACAAGCTCCTTCTGCAGGAATCCCAGTGTCCTACCATGAGTTTCTTTATGAAGAAGCATATGTGTCAAGGAATGATGTTGCTGTCCAACAACCATTTTGGACCTGAAACATGCTAGTAGCCATGACAATAAGCTTGGAAGTGGATTATCCTCCAGGTAGGCATTGTAGTATCTCTAGTCTGTGTATGACTACTGAGACCCAAAAACTATGATGTAATAGTCTTCATGATTTATTTGAAATAATTTATTAAGCAGCTACTGATATCTAATACATACATTATTGTAATGCATATGAAGGGTGCAATAATATAAGAGTTTCTTGTTGAAACCTGCTAATCCAATCTGTCTTGTAATTCCATGTTTTTTTTGTTTTTTAGTCAGTGGTAATGATGGAAGCATAAAAAGCCCTGAGTGCAAGACATAAGTCTCACAATCTTGATATTGTTTTACTATCAACAAGTTAATCTGTATTCTGACCTGGGAAATAAATTGACTGTGCAATAGAATGGTCAGGAAAACCTTGAAAATAACTGCATTCTAAATTCCACTCATAGAAAACTCTGCTATGTGATGCAACTTGGGAGTTGGAGTTGTAAATATATCTGTAGGTGATTGTAATATGCAGCGTGATTAGGAACGTTCACTGTGCATTAGTGCTTTTTACAGTGCGGTCCTCCAATGAGTAGTGTCAGCGGTGTCTTGTGAATTTGTAAATACAAATCCTCATGCTTGTCTCAGATGTACTGAATTGGAAACTCCAAGATGGAGCCTGGGCCTGCCACCATCCATTTTCCAAGATATCCATGTTGCTCTGGTGAACTCTGTTTTTGAGGATCCTTGCTTAATTTATTTGATTCCTCAAGGTTCCAAAGTGTATACATCTGTTTTCCTTCTCTCAGGGACCCCAAGTCAATCTCTCTTACTGTAACTCCATTCACTTAAAGTAGCTTGTTTATCAAATTTTTAGTTTCTGTTTCATTGGACTTGAAGATACAAGTAGCTTCAAAGAGGACAGATTTTTGTTTTTTGGATGGACTGTTGTTATTCATGTTAACTGTTGAGCCAACTGCTATTATTGAGGTTCTAGTTTTCAAGAAACTCAGTTGGGTATGACAAAGTTTAGAAGCATTCTACAATTACACAGAGCTCACATTTCCTCAGAACTCAAGAATTCTGCCACCATTGAAGACTTGAAAGTTCTCTGAGTGGCTCAAAGTCTTCTCACAGAAAAATCAGTAAGGTGAAATGAAGTTTGGAAGATGAGCAAATGAAAGTAGGAGTAGATTTAAAGGCCCAAGGAGTATATATGTTTGATATAAACTCAGATTATTTCAATTGTCCTGCTGCTACAATCAATAACTGGTTAATGAATGTGGAGAAAATAACACGCAATGAGTGCAAGAAGAAAAACCCATAGTGATGTTCACAGGAGGAGAGTTGGTTCTGTTGATTATGGGACCCGATTTTGATGGATCACTAAGTTGGTTAGCAGCGATTTTCATCATCAGTTTAGTCAATTCTCTCATGTGAACCCAATAGCTGTATGAATTCACCTATTTTATACTAGATTTCAGGAAGGAGTTCAGTTTGATATTACTGTCTTGCAACCAGTTTTTCATAGCAGGTAAAGGAAATTAATATTTAAGATCTTGATAGAAATTCAATTGAAAGTTAAAATGACATTTGTAAAGAAAATATCTACAATAGATGTATTTTATGATGTCATCTAAATACATTAAATACATGTTTGATACAGAACTTGTCAGAAATCTTTCTAATTAGTCTAGTACATGTATTTTATCTTGGATACTTATTTTTCCAACATACAGAGATAAATATGTGTATTTAGTCTCTTGTCATTCATCTAAAATCTTCTTCTTGAATGCAATAGCCACTATTAATACAATAGAAATAATACCTTTCATTATTTAGTAGGTACGCTTTGATTGATACAAAACAATAACTTTCAAGTGTGTTATCTCTGACAATTGTAGACCCTTCAGAATCCATCATCATTTACACTTTAGAGATACAGAGACTTAGATATAAAGGAGAGATAAAATTTGGAACCTAAATTTCTTGGATTCTATAAGATGAAACATGATTCTTTAGTCTAGGCCCTGGGTATCTTGTGGACACACATGTACAGTGGTATTAAGGGATTTTAAATTGTTTGTTGATATCCTGGTGTTCATTTTCCCCTTTGCATTGCCTTCGTTCTGCATTAGCTCCCTTTTCCCCGAATGGCGGGAATTTTCTGAAATGTTGCCACAGCAACAGCCAATAAAGAAGACAGCTGAGCATCATCGATACAGTTCTGAGGAAAAGACTGTTGAGCCAAGAAATTTGTCTTCAGCCAATCTGCCTTTTCTGTTTTGGTGCAAGTGGCAGACATTCTATGTCATTTGGAAACCTTTGGAAGGCAACAAGAAATCCTTCTTTAAAATAATTCAGTTGAGAGTCTGTTTCTTGATGTAAATGCAAGCAATAAAAAAGGTTCCATTTAGCAAGAAGCACTGTACAAAGCCTGGCTTTCACTCTTTCATTCTTAATGTTCCTGTTTTTACACAGTTCGTAAACCACCAGGCTACTTTGCCGAGATGGTTATGGCCACTTTAATACTCTTCCTTCCTAAATTCTTCACCACCTTTTTTTTAAATTATTTATTATTTAACTTCATTAATTACATTGTATTATGTAACACAGTTACATAGATACTTGGGTTCTCCCCACCCCTCCCCAAACCCTCCCACCATGGTGGATCCTCCACCTTGTTGCATAACCACAGCTCAAGTTCAGTTGAGATTCCCCCATTGCAAGCGTATACCAAACATAGAGTCCAGCAATTATTGTCCAGTCAAGTTCAACAGCTTCTTAGGTATATCCTCTCTGGCCTGAAGACAGAGCCAGCACAGTATCATCCCCGTCAATTGAAAGCTCCAACATACCATCAGCAAAAATTTACATCATTATGGAATTAATTGACATAGTAATGAGTAACCAATATGTTAAAAGTGAATGCGAGTTCCCAGCCACCTTCTGTGACCACCTCACCTATACTTCAATTTAGTTTATACACAACATATAACATTCAAAACATAACATGTTATACATAAGATCATATCATCTTTTTTTTTTATATTTATTATTTAACTTCAGTAATTACATTGTATTATGTGACACAATTACATAGATACTTGGGTTCTCCCCACCCCTCCCCAAACCCTCCCACCATGGTGGATTCCTCCACCTTGTTGCATAACCACAGCTCAAGTTCAGTTGAGATTCCCCCATTGCAAGCGTATACCAAACATAGAGTCCATCATCTTATTGTCCAGTCAAGTTCAACGGCTTCTTAGGTATACCCTCTCTGGTCTGAAGACAGAGCCAGCAGAGCATCATCCCAGTCAATTGAAAGCTCCAACATACCATCAGCACAAATTTACATCATTATGGAATTAATTGACATAGTAATGAGTAACCAATATGTTAAAAGTAAATGCGAGTTCTTAACCACCTTCTGTGACCACCTCATTGACATTTCAATTTTAGTTTATACACAACATATAACATACATAACATAACATGTTATACATAACATCATATCATCTTAAATTAAGGCAAACATGTGGTATTTAACCTTTTGGGCTTGCCTCATTTCCCTTAGCATTATGGTTTCCAGTTTGGCCCATTTGGCCACAAAGAACTGCATTTTGTTTTTTTTAATAGCTGAGTAGTATTCCATGGAGTAGATGAGCCATAGCTTTCTTATCGAATCCTCTGTTGATGGGCATTTTGGTTGCTTCCATGTTTTTGCAATTACTGATTGTGCTGCTATGAGCATAGGAGTGCATGTTGGTTTCTCATAAAACAAGTGTTCTGGATATATTCCTAGGAGTGCTATTGCTGGATCATACGGTATGTTGAATTTGAGTTGTTTGAATATTCTCCATACTGATTTCCATAGAGGCTGTACCAGCCTGCAGCCCCACCAGCAGTGGAGTAGGGTTCCCTTTTCCCCGCAACCTCGCCAACAAGTGTTGTTGGTGCTTTTATTCATGTGGGCCAGTCTTACTGGCGTTAGGTGGTACCTCATTGATGTTTTAATTTGGATTTCCCTTATTGCCAGGGAACTTGAGCATTTTTTCATATGTTTATTTGCCATTTGGGTTTGTTCCTTTGTGAAGTGTTTGCCCATTTCCCGTGCCCATTTCTTGAGTGGCTTGTTTGTTTTGACATTTTGGTTGTTTTGTAGCTCTTTGTATATTCTGGAGATCAGCCCTCTATCACCTATGTCGTGTGCGAAGATCTTCTCCCATTCTGTGTGTTGCCTTTTTACTTTGTTGGTTGTTTCTCTAGCTGTACAGAAGCTTCTTAGTTTGATGAGGTCCCAATTGTTTAATTTGGTCTCGATTTCTACTGCATTTGGAGTCTTTTTTAGGAAGTGAGGGCCTACCCCTAAGTGTTGCAGTGTGTTTCCAATATTTTCTTCCAAAAGTTTGAAGGTTTCTGGATGTAGGTTTAGATCTGCTATCCATTTAGATCTGATCTTAGTGTATGGTGAGAGATGTGGATCTATTTTTTTGTTTCTGCAGGCTATTAACCAGTTGTCCCAACAGCATTTATTGAACAGACCTTCCCATTTGCCTGGATTGTCATTTGTCTTTTTGTCAAAGATTATTTGGCTGTATCTGTGTGGGTTTCCTTCTGGTGTTTCTATTCTGCTCCATTGATCTTCCTCTCTATCTTTGTGCCAGTACCACGCTGTTTTGATAACCACTGCCCTATAGTATGTCCAGAGGTCCGGAACTGTGATTCCCCCTGCTAACTTCCTGTTCTTCAGGATGGTTCTAGCTATCCGTGGTTTTTTGTGCTTCCAGATGAACCTTTGGATCATTGTTTCCAGTTCCATGAAGAATGTTTTGGGCAATTTGATTGGGATTGCGTTGAATGTATATATTGCTTTTGGCAGTATAGACATTTTAATGATATTGATTTTACCTATCCAGGAGCATGGGATGTTACTCCATCTTTTGAGGTCTTGTTCAATTTCTTTTTTAAGTAGTTTGTAGTTTTCTTCAAATAAGTCTCCTACATTTTTGATTAGATTTATTCCCAGATATTTCATACTTTTCTCTGTTATTTTGAATGGTATCTTGCTGGTTAAGTCTTTTTCCATCTTGGGGCAGCTCGCATACACTATGGCTGTTGATTTTTGTTCATTAATTTTGTACCCTGCCACTCTACCAAACTTTCGTACAAGTTCTAGCAGTCTCTGTATTGAGTCTCTTGGCTCTTCTACATGAAGAATCATATCATCTGCATATAGTGAGAGTTTGACTTCTTCGTTTCCCATTTGGATTCCTTTGATTTCTTTTTCTTGTCTTATGGCCTCAGCGAGTACCTCTAGGACTATGTTGAGTAGTAGTGGAGAAAGTGGACATCCCTGTCTTGTTCCAGATCTCAGTGGGAAGGGTTCCAGCTTTTCTCCATTCAGTATGATGCTGGCGTTGGGTTTTTCATATATGGCTTTAATTATGTTGTGGATTTTTCCATCTATGCCTACCTTGGTTAGGGTTTTTAGTAGGAAGTGGTGTTGGATTTTGTCGAAAGCTTTTTCTGCATCTATTGATACTATCATGTGATTCTTGTTTTTCAGTTTTTGGATGTGGTGTATCACATTTATGGATTTGCGAATGTTGAACCATCCCAGCATTCCAGGGATGAATCCTACTTGATCTGGATGAATGATCTGTCTGATGTGTTTTTGAATTCTGTTGGCTAGGATTTTGTTGAGAATCTTAGCATCAATGTTCATCAAAGAGATAGGTCTGTAGTTTTCCTTCTCTGTTAGTTCTCTGTCTGGTTTTGGAATTAAGGTAATGTTGGATTCATAGAATGAGTTTGGAAGGGTTGCCTCTGCACGCGGGTCCGCTGTGCTCTCCTGGTTCGTCTCCCAAGCACGGGACTATAGGGTGTGGGGTGTTCCAGGTGCTCTCTGGAAGCGCCTCCTGCGCAGGCCCGCCCACTCCAGCGCTTGCAGGGGACCGACCGCCCCAGCGCTAGCACGGGACTGCCCAGCCCAGAGGCGTGCTTGGGTTCCTGTGAGATAGCACCGCCCAGCTGAGTGCCAGACTGCAAAGGCACGGGGGAGTATTCAGTGTGCCTTTTGCCTTTCTCCCAAACACTGTTTTGGCAGTTTCAAGGCACTCTCCCGGTGTCTCTAGACGCTGGAGTCTGGGGGGTGAGGGGCGGGGAGACGAGCACCAATTGTGTTCAGGCTCTGTGCATGCCCCTGGGGGGCCAACTCCCGAAGCCTCCAACCCACCACTGTCCCCACCCAACTCACTCAAACCTCAGGTTCTTGTAGTCTGCCTCTTCCTCTGGTGGGAACCCTCCCCTCGGGTGCGTCTCCCGGCTACTGCGTCCGTTGCTGGTCCCGGCGGGTGTAGGCGGATGGAACCTGGAGGCTGCGGCGGTCCCGGCGGGGCTTGGCGACCAGGGTGAGAGGATGCCAGCGGGTCCCGATGACTCCAGGTCCTGATGTCCACAGCGGGCGCAGGTCCTGGTGGGTCCTGGTGACCAGGGTGAGCAGATGCCAGCGGGTCCCGATCACCGCCAGTCCTCACGGCCACAGCGTCTGCGGGTCGGTCTGCGGGTCGGTCTGCGGGTCGGTCTGCGGCTTTCAGCGTCTGCACTCAAAGGTGACTCAGTAGGTCAGGAGCGGAAAGTCGTCTTCCCTGCCCTTTGTTTTGTTTTTCCCTGGTTGCTCTTCCGAGTTGTGTGGATTTTTTTGGTTCCACACTGTCCAGGGAACTTCATGTTCTTCTCCCTGTAGTTCTATGCTGCTCCACTTACGCTTTTGTCGCGTTCTAGCCCTCTCTGTCTGTGAGCTCTCTCACAGTCTTCCTCCTATGTCGGCCATCTTGCGAGTCTCCTTCTTCACCACCTTTTAAAATTCATGTCACTTATCACATTATGTATACCCCACATATTTGATGTATATCTATGTATGGCTTTAGACACAGACTATTCCTTTTTTTTAAACAAAAAAATTCATTTTTATTTGAAAGGCAGATTTACACACAGAAAAGGACACGCACATGGAGAGAGAGGTCTTTGATCTCTAGTTCACTCTTCAAATGGCTAGAACTGAGCTGATTCAAAATCAGGAGTCAGGTGTGTCCTGTGGGTCATCCCAATGGGTACAGGGGCCTACAGATCTGAGCTATCCTCTGCTGCCTTCCCAGGCAGAATAGCAGGGAGCTGGTCCAGAAATGGAGTATGGGGGAAACAAACCAGCTCCTATTGGGTTGCTGATGCTGCAGCCAGAGGACTAGCCTGATTTTCTGCTGTGCCGGCCTTAGAGCAGTGTTTGTCAATTGCCTGTCTCTCACTGTTCCATGAGTGTAGGAACTCTGGTTTGTTTTGTTCAGCACTATGTATTCAACACATTGAACAATACTCAGTACATTATTACTTGTATACATTTTAATATATAACTAAAATCATATGTGAGTATAATTATGATTTGAAAATAAAGTGCAAGTTGTCTAAACGCTGACAAATTAGACTTAATAATAGTAGTACAGCTAACAAAGTTGAAGGTAGGGTATTGAAGGTGGGAGACAAAGGAAGTTTACTAATCCAGTAGTGTAACATAATGGTGGATGTTTGATTTTGAATGGTTTTTCAAAGCATGTTTTGTAATATATTATTTCTTAAAATTTAGAGAAGTCTGTCATGAATTAATAGATGTTTCAGATCAGAAACATACATTGTAACTGTTTCTCTTTCTCCTTAAGTTCATTTTCCCTCTTCTGCAATAAATTCAGATACAATCAATGCAATTCTTTGGTTCAAGAGAGCAGATATTATGAACCCATTGTCTTAAATGCTTCCATCAAAGCATCTGTGAACAATATATGCTCTTTATTATCTTCTTTTCTTAATTCCTATTTTATTTATAAGAGTGCTGACAGAATTGATTTAATGAGGCAATAACTGATTTTTGAAAAAAGTGTTTAAAAAAAATTTTTAATGTGAAAGTTACAAAGGGAGACAGAAAGGGTGGGGAGGGAGACATATGAAGAGAAAGCCCATTACTCAGTTGGCCACATGGTGGGGCTGGGCCAGGCTGAAGCTAGGAGCCAGGAACTTCATCCAGGTTTCCCACATGGCTGTTGGGTGTCCAAGTACTTGGGCCTGTCTTGTACTGTGTTTCTCAGAAAGTGGAGCAGGCGGGCCACATACCAGCACCCATATGGGATGCTGGTGTCACAGTTGAAAGCTTTATTTACAGTACACAGTGCCAGTTGCTGATAGTGATTATTTTTTTTTAAAGATTTATTGATTATTATTGGAAAGCTGGATATACAGAGAGGAGGAGAGACAGAGAGGAAGATCTTCTGTCCGATGATTCACTCCCCAAGTGACCACAAGGGCGGGTACTGTGCCGATCCGAAGCCAGGAGCCAGGAACTTCTTCCAGGTCTCCCACGTGGGTGCAGAATCCCAAGGCTTTGGGCTGTCCTCCACTGCCTTCCCAGGCCATAAGCAGGGAGCTGGATGGGAAGCAGGAAGGGAAGTGGAGCTGCTGGGATTAGAACGCACCCACATGGGATCCTCGCGCATTCAAGGCAAGGACTTTAGCTGTTAGGTCACAATGCCAGGCATGATAATAGTTATTTTTAATGGAGCTGATGATGAGTAAATATTTTTTTACTAGCTTCTTTGAATGTATGTAGTGATTTATATTTGTTTTAATCAGAATTTTATTTTTACTTGGTTTTAAAATATTAAAACAAAGATGTTCAGAGTCATGGCAAATACATGATAATTACTGTAATTCCCATCAATTATTGTGTTAATGTGATATTAATACCAGAAGGACAGATTCAACATAATTATATATACAACTGCATGGATGTAATGCTCTCCTATTTTTTGAGATGAAATTTTTTTAATTCACGTTATATTCGAAGTCTTTATAATCCACTAGATGGAGAATTTAACAAACAAAAAGTAAAACAACTGTAGTTCAACATGGATATAGGCAAGGATTAAAAAATAATCAAATGAAAATATTTCCATTTTCCTCAAAGTAAATTTTGAAATATCACAAATGGTTAAAGCTATAGTATTTTATCTATTTATATTAATGACCACAAATAAGAAAAAATGAGATATTTGTCTTTTTGGGTCTGGCTTGTTTCACATAACAAACTGGTCTCCAGTTGCATTCATTTGTTGCAAAAGTCAGGATTTCCTTTATCTTATGGCTGAGTAATATTATATAACATTTATATACAATATTTTCTCTGTCCAATTAGTTGATAATATCAGAATTACTTTAATATTTTAACTACTTTAAATTTTAGCTGTTGTTAGCCTGAGAGTGTAGAAGAACTCTTCAATGTTACTTTTGCTTTATTTAGATGTGTTCCCCAGTGTTGGCTAGGTGGGTTTTACAGTAGATCTATTTGTAGCTTTCTAAGGACTCTCTATATTGTGTTCCATAATGATTGTATCAGTTTACATCCCCACCAACAGTGTATTATGGTGCTGCTTTTCTCCCTATCTTGCCAGCACTTTTTGTTTTTTGATTTTTAGGTGAAGCAGTATCTCATTGTGGTTCATATTTGCATTTCCCTGAGGGGTGGTGATCCCGAGCACCTCCTCATGTGTCTGTTGAACATTGGTATTTCTTCCTTTGAAAAGCACCTGTTCATACTCTGCCTATTTCTTGACTGTATTGCTTGTTTTGTTGTTGTTGAGTTTCTTGAGCTCCTTACATATTCTGGAAATTAGTGTCTCATCAAATGCATAATTTACAAATATTTTCTCTGATTCTGTTGGCTGCCTCTGCAGTTTGCTGGTTATTTCTTTAGCCATGCTGAAGCTCCTTAGATGTAATCCCAGCTCTTTTTTGTTTCTATTGCCTGTGATTCTGGGATCTCATTTAAAAAGTCTTTGCCTATGTGAATGACTTGCAGTGTTTCACCCTAAAAGTTTTATGTTTTCAGGTGTTAGATTGAATCCTTGATTCAGTGTGAGTTGATTTTAATACAGGGTGTATGGTGGGCTAGCTAGCTTGTTTCAAACTTCTGAATGTGGAAATTCAGTTTTTTCAGCATTATTTGTTAAAGATTGTCCTAATTCCAGGGAGAGATTAGTTTATCTGTCAAAGTTGTGTTGGTTGTACCTATATGGATGATTTGCTTGTTCATAATGTCTGCTGTTGTGCCAATACTAGGCTATTTTGTTATATCAGACCTGCGGTGTGTCTTGAATGTTCTGATGTTCCTTACTGTGTTTTTACTGGTTTTTAATCCCCAAACGTTGCTAAGCTTTCCTAGAAGTTCCTGTGGTCTCACAGTGGAGTTGTTGCTTTCCCTATACGGCAGATTGTGTCATCTGTAAACAGGGATAATTTGACTTCCTCCTTTCCAATTTATTTCTCTTTGATTTTTGCTTTTTTCTTTTCTACTGGCTCTGGCTAAAGCTTCCATAATTAGAGTAAACAATTATGGTGAGGGTGGGCATCTTTGTCTGGTTCCAGATGTTAGTAAAATAGCTTCCCATTTAGTACGATGCTGGTTGTGGGTTTATCATATATTGCCTTGATTGTGTTGAGTAATGTTCTTTCCATAACCGATTGTTTTTAAGGTTTTTAATCATGTAGCAATGTGGTACTTTATCAAATGCTTTCTCTGTATCCTCTGAAATAATCGTATGGTTTTTAACCCTTGTTTTATTGAAGTGTTGTATCATATTTATTTATTTACGTATGTTGAAGCACCTCTGAATCCTTTATATAAAAGCCATCTGGTGTGGGTGGATAATATTTTTTGACATGTTGGTGCCTTTTGCTAGTATTCTTTGAGGATTTTTGCATCTATTCTTATTGGGGATATTGGTTTGTAGTTCTGTTTTTTTGTTGTATTGTTGCTTTGGAATTAGATAATGCTCACCTCATAGATGAGTTTAGAATGATTTACTCCCTTTCATTGGTTGTGAGTAATTTAAAAGAAAAAAATTAACGTGAAGCAATCTAGTCCTGAGATTTTCTTTGGCGACTTTTGATTTTGTTTTGTAACTGATTAATCCCACTATCAACCTCAGTTTTTGTTACTTTGTTACTAGTTTATTCTGATTTTCTATGTTTTCGTGTCTCAGTTTTGATAAATTGTGTATGTACAGAAATTTATATCTTAGGGATCTTTAAATTTGTGCACACATAACAGGTTTAATAGTTCATTTGATTCTATTTCTGTGGTATCAATTGTAACATCTCCTGTTTCTTTGCTGCTTTTATTAATATGGGTATTCTACATTTTTCTTTAGGTTACTTAGGCTAATGGTTTATCAATTTTGTTTATTTTCTCAAGGAGCCAGCTCTTAATTCCACCGATTGTTTTTTAAAGATTTATTTATTTTTATTTGAAAGGCAGATATACTGATAGGATGAGAGACAGAGAGGAAGATCTTTCGTCCACTGATCGACTCCCCAGGCGGCTGCCATCCACTGGAGTTGCGCCAATCTGAAGCCAGGAACCAGGAGCTTCTTCTGGGTCTCCTACGTGGGTGCAAGGTCCCAAGGCTTTGGGTCGTCCTCAACTGCTTTCCCAGTCCACAAGCAGGGAGCTGGATGGGAAGTGGGACCACCGGGATTAGAAGCAGCAGCCATATGGGATCTGGCATGTTCAAGACAAGGAAGGACTTTAGCTGCTAGGTCACCATGCCGGGCCCTCCACTGATCTTTTTAATACTATTTATAATTCCTATTTTTATTTCTGTAATTTTTATTATATTTAATTCTTTAATTTTAAGATTGATGTGCTCATGTTTTGAAATACATTGTTAGCTCATTTGATTTTTTTTATACACTTAATGCTATAAACTTTCCTCTTAATTCTGCTTTTGCTGTATTGCATAAATTTTTAGGTGTTTTTATTTTCATTCAAGGAATTTTTGTTTTCTTTTTTGATTTATTCTATGACTCAATGTTCACTAAGTAATATGTTATATATTTTCGATATGTTTGTTTATTTTCTAGTACATCTTTGGTGGATAATTTACAGTTTCATTTCATTATTGCCAGAAAAGATACATAACATGATTTCTATGCTTTTCAATTTGTTGAGACTTGTTTTCATGACCTTGTATATAGTCCTAGAGAATGTTCCATGTAGTAATAAAAAGAATGTGTGGTCTGAACCTGTAGGAAGACATATATGGATGTCTATGAGTTCCATTTGGTCTTTAGGATTTTGTTATTTATTATTGATTTTTTATTCTGCTTTTCCTGTACATTGATGAAAGTGAAATGTTGACTTCTCTCATTATTACTCTATTGGAATTTATGTCTCTATTAGGATCCATTAATATTTGGTTTATAAAACTTCCTGCCCTGTCATTGGGTGAATATTCATTTATTGTAGTCGCATCTTCTTGTAAAGTTGATCCCTTAATCATTACATAATGAATTCATGGTCTCTTTTAACCATATTTGTCCTAAAGACTTTTTTTCCTCATATGAGAATAGACACTCTTTATCAATTCTGAATTAATAGATTATCTTTTTCTAAGCTTTCCGTTTCACTCTATGTGTATAAATAGTTGGTGAAATTTCTTTTTTTATATCAGTTCAACCAAAATGTATCTTTTAATTGCATAATTTGATACATTTTCATCCATGGTAGTTTTTGATAAGGAGTGATTTGGCCTGTTATATTTTTCATGAATAATCATGTTATTTGTTTTGAATCTGTGTTCTGCCGCTAGGTTTTCTGCCTTCAAATTCACCCATGATGCTGGATGTCTTTCTCTGTTTTGTTTGTGTAGCACTTCCTTCAGTATCATTTGTAAGGCTAGCTAAGAGGTGACAAAATATTTCAATTTTTGCTTGTCCTGGAAGGTCTTTATTTGATGTTCATTTGTAAATGAGAACCTTGCTGGTGAAAATAAGGTGGGTTAGCAATTTTTCTTTCAGATATTGGATCATGTCTGTCCCTTTGTCCTGAGAAATCTGATTAACTGGATGGGAGAACATTTAAAGGTGATCTGGCATTTCTTTCTTGTCTATTTTAAAATACTCTCTTTGACTATATTTACTTTAGAAAGTTTTCCTGTAATGTGTCCTGGTGAGGATCGTTTTAGGCTACTTCCTGTGTTTGGATTTCCATGTTTTTCCAGATTTGGCCAATCTTCTGTTGTTATTTTACTGAGTAACTTTCCTAAGCTATTCTTTTATTCCATACCTTTAGGAACTTCTAAGATGCATCTGTTTAGTTGTTTTATGGTATCCTATGGATTCTGAATACTGTGGTCTTTGTGATTTTTTTTCTCCTTTTTTGGTTGTGTGGTTAACATTTTAAGATACGTGCTTTCTTTTATATTCATATGAATGCTTTGTTCTTGGAAGTGTGCCCTGCTCCAGGACACTAGAATGCTTGAGATTTAAGCACCAGGTTTATGTGCAGGGTGGGCTAGGGAATTCTGGCCACTGTATTTTGCTGTGAACAAAGTCCGGTCAAGTTCTGTATGCTGAGGCAGGGGAAATGTTGGATCTGGCCAGTGTGTTTACAATCCGTGCCGTTTTCCTTATCAAGGTAAATCAGCTAATTCATGGCCTAGCGTGAGCTCATAGTGCCTGTACACCTCACTCACACAGTCTCTCTCTCTCTCTCTCACTCTTTCTCTCTCTCTCTCTCTCTCTCTCTCTCTCTCTCTCTCTCTCTCTCACACACACACACACACACAGCAGGAGGGGGTGGGGGAGAGAGAGAGAGATTGAGAGAAAGAGAGAGAGAGAGAGCTTCCATTTGCTGTTCCCCTCCTCAGGTGACTGCAAAGCCTGGAGCTGGGTTGGTCTGAACTCCAGAATCTGGAGTTTCTTTCAGGATTCTGGAGGTTTTTGAGGATTCCCTTGTGGGTGCAAGGACCCTATGGCTAGGGACACCTTCTCAGGTCCATTATCAGGGAGCTGGATTGGAAGTAGAGTAACCTTGACTTGAACTAGTGCTCATTTGGGATGGCCGCGCTGCGGGGAGAGGTTTAACTTACAACAATGTTGCGTCTTTAACAGAAAGATGCATCTCATCTCCCTTTATATTTTTGAAATGCTTTGTAAATTGGTTAGACTGCTTGATGAGGTTTTCCCTTTGAATTCTATTATGAGAATTGCCCTTAATGAAAGGTCTCTGAAACACTATGCTCTGGGCTGGTATCCTGTCTCTGTCTGCTAGAGATAATTGGATATGGCCCGCACACACACACTCACACATTTCCTTTTCCTACAACTGATGGCATAAGGCAGTGGTCTCAAGTTAGACATCTGTGGACTATATCTAACTGAGTTATGATGGGTGTTTGTGTGTGTGTGTGTGTGTGTTTTCATTTGCACAGTGATAAAAATGTTAAAGCAGTGCTTGACATTAAAGCCTTGGAGTTTTCCCATGGTGATCTGGATTTCTGGCTTCTTTTGAAACGTCAGAAGACCTGACATTTTTGGCTCATGTTCCCACATAACCCTGTTTGTCTATTATACATTAGCAGCTGACCACATCTGAAAGACTATGAACTCTCCACTTTGCCACAGGCCTCCACAAGCACCTAACCCCCATATTTGCTACTTGATTGGTCCCAGGAGGCATGAGGATCTGCTGCAGGGTGGAGGTCAAGAGCATGAGCTCCAGAGTTCGAGAGGTCTTGGTTAAGTTCCCCACTCTGGCATTTTGCTGATCCCACTGCAGTTCTTTTTCTACAACTCTTACTAATGATGGTATAGACCCCCACTCCCCCTTTTTTCTCCCATTCATCCTCTTCTTTTTCCTTCTTTCTTCCCCCTATTCCTTTTCTCTTTCCTTCTATCCCCTGTACCCCTGATACCTATTCTTGCTCCCATAGACTGTGGTTTTGCTACCCCATAGGTTTGATTCCTGTCTAGTATGCACTTGGGTTTAAATCCCATGACCAAGATTCTTTTTATATGTATTCCACATCCAAATTCTCTTTAAAAACTTGTGATGCATTCAGTAAGTAATTTTTATCCCTTTGGGAAAATACTTTGTACCAACAAAACTCAGAAGCTAGGAGCTAGTTCAAGGGTCAAGTTCCCATTCTTGGGCCACTTGACATTATGTGTGTTCTTGGCGATCGTATGAGCAAGTGTCTTCAGAAAGGATTGCGAGCCTCCCAGGTCTTTCTTGTGCAGTCGGTTTCTTGAAGCAATTGCATCTAATTCAACTTTGTTTGCTTTTCAGGACAGAATATGCTAAAACAATAACTTCACAGTAATAGCAATAATTAAAGTTCAATTACAGCAGTCATAGCTACCTTTTGTTGAGCATTTAATATTTCCCAAGTATCATGTGAAGCACTTTATATGAGTTAGCTCATTTTATTCTCATATCCTATTAATAGCTCTAAAATGATTATGGACCTTTTCTATTTAAATATGAGAAAACAGTTTTGGAGAGGTTAAGTGACTTTCTCAAGCTCATATTAGGGTCATGAAAGAAATCCAAAATACACAAATCTGGTTCTGAGGCTTTTTGCAGCGAAACATACAAAAAAAATCAGGACCATGAGTATGGATGTCTAACCCAAGCCAATATTTAAAGGAAAACTTAATGTTTTCATGTTGTAGGCTCAGTTAGGGAAACAGGCAAGTTTCCTGGGACTGAGCTTCGATAGAACTGCAAGGATGCTGCTCTCCACAGAAACAGCAGAGCGTCTGATACCCACAGACACACATCTCAGCTCTACCCTTTACTTTCTTGGAAACCTTATGAGAGTCACTTAACCTTCATGAACTTCAACTTCCCATCCTTAAAACAGAAAGAGCAGTATCCTGTTACAGTATTGTGTGCCTCACTTAGGGTGGTCTATGTGGGAGAAGAAAGCATTACCAGATACACTGGTCAGTAGCAATCAAAAGAACAGCTTCCTTTGAAGGAGTGTTTGGAGTATAACGGGTGAAGGTACACCTGTTTTTGGAGGGGCACATTTACATTCAATTAATAAAAGGTGTTTTCAGTGTTGTAACTACAATACAAAAATCAGTAAAAGTCTAAAATGAAAAGTTTGGTGCTAGGATGAATTTTAGTGGGAAAATCTAAATGGAGTTGATAGTAGGCTTGTAAGTCTTTTTTTAAATATTTATTTTTATTTGATAAGCAGATTTACAGAGAGAAAGAGAGACAGAGAAAAAGGTTTTTCATCTGCTGGTTCACTCCCCAAATGGCTACAATGGCTGGAGCTGACTCAATCTGAAGCCAGAACCCTCTTCTGGGTCCCACGGCTTTGGGCCATCCTCCACTGCTTTCCCGGTGCTACTGGCAGGCAGATGGATGGGAAGTGGAGCAGCCGAGACATGAACCAGTGCCCATATGGGAACTTGCAGGTAGAGTGCTAGCCTGTTGAGCCATGATTCTGGCCACCTGCCTGTAAGATGTGTAAAGTAGATTTGGTTGTAGGCTTCCATGAGTTCCAAGCTTTAATTATACATAACTCACATTTCCAGTGTCCGATATCCCTAAACTGCTCTGGACTCAAGGATTTGGGATGATGGATTGTGGTAGTGTTTTATTATTCTCCCATCTGTATTTCACTATTGCTTTAGCAGTGCTTCTGAAGAAAGCATCCTGCCTGACAGTTTATTCCCTCCAACCTCCAGCATAAATGCCTAGGACACAGCTGGTAATTTGTAAATGTGAATTGATTAGGTGAATGAAAGAGTGATAGGGCCTTGGTGATGAAGAAAATAAAAATGGAATCCCACAGGATGAGAGAATAATTGCATTATTTTCTCCTCTTATTTTCTTAGGTCTTTTAAAGCATTGTGAGCTGTTGGAGGGGCCCCCATCATTAACTGGTGAGTGGGGAGGAAGGGCTGGAAGCACCTCCAGCGTCCTCAAAAGGCTATTTGAGCAAGCTGGCAGCCCCGCCTGTGCTTCGGGAGCCTGTCAGGGAGCACAATTGCCTTTTTTGGAGGGCTGGCTCAGACACAGCTGGTGTTATGAGCTTTGCAACCGTAATGCAAAGAAAAGCTGGGAAAATCCCACAAAGTGAAATTGTATCTGCTTGTGGTCAAGTTGGGACTCCAAATTTGGACAGTGGAATTTGGTGGGAAAATGTGAAAGGCATCAGGAGTTATAGAGTGAACCTAAGATTTATCGCTATGGCAAGTGGCTATTTCCAGAAGAACTAGCAAACTGTGGTGATATTTCAGTGAAGGAGGAGATGGGGAGGGACCCACAGCTTACTGCTGATGTGAGCAACCTGTTAAAATCTTGAAACAAATGAAAAAAAAATCAAAGTTGCTCTGTGATACCCTTCAGATCATTGTACAGGAGGATGGATAGTAACATTTTAAAAGCATGAAACCGATTGATTAGAGCATAAAGTACTAGGAGCAGTCAAAGCAGTTGGATTACATGCCAAGTTGTTGTTGCCAAGCTTCTGTTCTAAATCTGTTTAAATGTGTCCCAGTGAGAGGGTTGGAGGCCAGAGCCAGCACGCTGAAGTCCAGACAGGCTCTGAGCTGGCTGCCCAGGAACGTTTTTAGGTAGCAAAATGTACAGGCAAAGCACTGGTGGGTGAGGTCATCAGAGGCCTGAAATAAAGCCTGGCTTAGCTCCCCTCTAGTTGTGTGACACCCTGAGTCTCAGTTTCTAGTAAACAGATTAGAACCCCTGCTAGCTGCCCTTATGTTTAAAGGAAAACTAAGATCATGCACATGAAAGAGCTTTGTCCATTGACATTCGGGTATTTTACCCAAGAAGGATCTAGGGAAACCATCCTCAGAATAACCCATTCTCAGAGTTAGGTGTTTTCTCCTGTATGCATTAATTATTTACTAACATGTATTTTGGGATGTGTGTGTGAGAGAGCGAGCGAGCGAGCTCGCTGTTATCTGTTGGTTCACTTTCCAAATGTTCACAATAGTCAGAAGATGAGATTTCAATCCAGGTCTTCCAAGCGTGCAGCAGGGACTGCCGTACTTTACTTGCTGTGTCACCTGCTGTCTCCCAGTATGCTGAAAACATCTCAGCAGGAAGCTGCACTGTAAGTGAACTTGGACAGGAAATTGGACACTTTGATGTATAGGCATCCGGCATGGTGCCCTGAGTGCTGTGCCAAACATTTGCTGTGATACATGCTTTTTTTTTAAAAATTAATTTATTTCTTTATTAATTTCATTGCATTATGTGATACATTTTTTTTATGCACTGGAATTCCCCCTGCCCCTCCCCAAACCCTCCCCCCACCAGGGCAGATTGCTCCACCTTGTTGCATTTCCATAGTTCAAATTCAGTTGAGATTCTTTCATTGGAGGTTTTGACCAGTCATAAAGTCCAGCATCTTATTGTTCTGGTAAGTTCAATGGCTTCTTGGTGAGACCATCTCTGGTCTGAAGGTAGAACCAGCAGAGTATCATCCCAATCAAGTAAAAAACCCAACATAATATTTACAACCATTTACAACATCGTGGCATTAATTGACGTGGTATTGATTAACCAATATGTTACTAGGGAAATGCAGGTTCTCTATCGAAACCTGTGACTTCCTCATAGACATTTCAATTTTGGTTTATATTCAACCATGTTCCATATACCTTAAAATGGCTATAGATTGCCATTCAACTGTCTCTTGTCTATTTCAATGTTAGTATTTAGCATTTTATAGCATTGAAGCATGATTTTGCTAAACCTGGTCGTTTTTCAGGTAGTCTAACTCCATAACTTTAACAGGACCAATGTCAACAGTTTAGGTGAACGTTTTTGGGAGGGGTGTGCAGAGAAATCCTCAACACCCCAGAGAAGAGTAACTGATCCTTGTGTCCCACCCAGTGAGTTATAAGTGCATCCCGTCTGGCCGCTTCCTGTCTGTTTCTAAGCATTCCTAGTTGTTCTCTGTCTATCTATTCTAGTTTGTTTGTTCATATGTTTGTTTGTTATGAGGGGTTTCTGGAGCAATCCTGATGGTCCTTACAAAAGAGGGTGGGGACCCAAAGTTGGAAGCAGGCAAGGGCCAGAGAAAGCTCCTCTCCCTAGTTCTGAAGGAAGTTTACTGTTGTTCTGTTTCTGCGGACCGCCCAGGGATCCTGGTTGTCGTTCCGATGACCCTGGATCCTGCAAGGCAGGAATTGGGCTTCTTCCATCCCACATTGTAGGTCCAAATGGTGATGGGTGACCTCAGAGTTCCTGGCCTCCGAAGGCACTCCTTTTCCCCCGTGGTCTCCTTGGCAGTAGGGATGTAGTCCTCGGTGCTCGTACTGAAAGTCCTTGGTGAGGCTCCGGGAGTCTTCAGGGTTGGGATACAAGCCTCCTCCTGTCCCCCTGCTCCACTCTGGGGTCCCCCCCTGCTCTATGCGTATGACCTCCTGTTAAGAGGTTGTTAGGATTGCTCCTGATTCCCCCCACATGTCTTTGTAGTTTTGCTATTGTCTAATGCTGACTCGAGTCTGCTGTCTATGAGTTACCAGTTATGATCCTGCTGGGTTATCCTTCTCCCATCTTCCTCACACCTACTGGGGTGGTGTAAGATTTCTCTGCTCTCCCTCCCCATTTCCAAGTATCATAGGGCCTTATAAGTTTATTAGGTTTTACGTTTCTTAATGTAGATCATAAACAATCTGACTCATATCGATTGTTGGTTCCTTGGTTACTTCTCAATGTCTTATTGCATGAGATACAGGCTGTTTGGGGTTGAAATAATATTACTGTTTTCTGGATTGACATCAGTTCATAACAGCCACATCAATCGCAACAGCAACAACAACAGCAACAACAGAGTATAGCACCCTGATAAAATAATGCGCCTCTGAGTAACCAGCACATGCTTAATTAAAAGGAAACACAGAAGTCTTTTGGGAAAAATGATGCCATCGTCTGCTTCATGAGCACGTGATGAATTCTACTAGTGGAAAGAGATTATTTGGGAGCAATCAGACTGACATAAAAACATTACCGCAGTCTTGTTCAGTCTGTCCCGCCTCTCATTAAACTCTGGAGATTATTGATGCATTTTGAAGCCCAACTCGACCCGACCAGCCCCCTACCCAGCCCAGATAAATACTGGCATATGCGTTTCTGTTTAGCAATCCCACCCCTATCTTGGTTTTGTGTTCATCAGAGGGGTAGTTACCTAGGAGGAAGATGCCCACTATTTCCCTACTAGGCCACTCAAGCTTCTGGGTCTTGGTTTGGTTGGTAACTCAATCTGGTTCTAATAGTTCTTATGGGTATTCTCATTCAAACCTTCATGTCTCAGTCCCACTCTTGTCCTAGTGTTTATGTTTACTATTGCTGGGAATCACCAGAAATTCATCTCTGACCCACCAAAGGCTGGCCTTATTCAAGAGTGTCCCTGGGCAGCTTTTTCTGATCGTAAAAACTCCGTAGCTCGCCCAAAGCCAAGGACCCCCTCACTGCCTTGCGGCTGTGGTCTTGGCATGCTGGGTCCTCGTTCTCGGGTCCGGCCTGGCTGGGCCGCTCCCCCAGGGCTGCCCCTAGCCCTGGGGGACAGCCAGCGGTCCCCAGGCCAGCAAGGTTCCAAATACATGCTTTTTAAAAAAAAAAAAGAGATTTATTTATTTTTCTTGGAAAGTCGGATGTACAGAGAGGAGGCGAGATAGAGAGGAAGATCTTCTGTCCACGGATTCACTCCCCAAGTGACCTCAATGGCCAAAGCTGAGCTGATCTGAAGCCGAGAACCAGGAGTCTCCTCTGGGTCTCTCACATGGGTACAGGGTCCTAAGGCCTTGGGTTGTCCTCGACTGCTTTTCCAGGCCAGAAAACAGGGAGCTGGATGGTTTATTTTTATTGCAAAGTCAGGCATACAGAAAGGAGGAGAGACAGAGAGGAAGATCTTCTGTCTAATGATTCACTCCACAAAAAGGCCGCAATGGCTGGAGTTGAGCCAATTCAAAGCTAGGAACTAGAGCTTCTTTCAGGGTCTCCCATATGGGTGCAGGGTCCCAAGGCTTTGGGCCATCACCCACTTCTTGCCCAGGCCATAAGCAGGGAGCTGGATGGGAAGTGGGGCTACTGGGATTAGAACCAGTGCCTATGATACATGTATTTTTGAAATCAGAGTTTATCAACTCAGGTACTAGTCAAATTTGGCTTGCCACATTTAAGTCTCAAGATATGTTGCAAAATCTTTGAAATTCTAGTTTTTACTGGAAGATTTGAACTCCAGAAGCACTGATTATCATCATACTGCAGCAATGCATAGATTCATTGTCTCTAGTGGCAAATGGAGGAATGTAGAAAGGGTTTGGCTGATCCCAGAATGTGTGCCAAGGCATCAAGTGGCTCTCAAGCTCAAAAATTTTGTCTCTCCTCATCTACATCATGGGCTTAATCCCTGAGGGTGTTTGAATTTTTGACCACTGCTTTAAGACACTAGTTAGCACTCCGGTGATTCCAAAGAAAATTGAAACTTCAGGCAATTATGAAACAGGATTATCCAAACTCCTATTCATGGAACAAAACAAGTTGTAGCTTCACTATGGTGATCAGACACAGGAGGGAACAGAAAATCCAGCTTCCACCTCGGGCTCAAATGTACTACAGGATGAGGGTTTTTGCCGATGGTCCATCTTGATTTTCTGAAGAGCAGTTACAGACTGCTGTCTGGGTGTTGCCCATATCATGTAGGCTCGGACTCAGCAGGAATGTACTTTGCATTATTTTTATTGTAGCATCTTGTTCCAGAGATTTAGGATGACTAATCCTATGGCACAAAAACCTGCTCTTCATGCCACTTCGAGACAAGCACCTTTTGCTTCATGTCACCCATACTCCCCTGTGTGTTCTTTTGATCCATGTGCTATTCTCAGCCAATCCTTCTACACACTCTCTCCTTAGAACCTTTAAAATAAGTTTGTTCTCTAGCAGTTTTTGGTGGTCAGGTGATGCCTGTGAACTATTCTCTCCCTTTTAAAATATGGAGTTAATTGACTAATTTGGCAGAGAGAGAGAGAGAGAGAGAGAGAGAGAGAGAGATTGTGTGAGCAAATTCCCATGGAACCATTTATGCCTAGATGCATTTGCACATTTCTCCCATTTATTCCATGTTCCAGCTATGGTATAACTAATCTATATTTTAATTTGCAAAGTAGGAAACATGAAGCAACTTGTTTAGAGCCTCCAGAGAGTTAATGGTAGGACACGTGTGTGGAGTGACCCACTAATGCATGGACTGTAACTTTCCTTCTGTGTGTTGACATCTGGCAGCTTCCGGACCAGTTTTTTCCTGGGGCATTGGCAGCAGGCTCAATGTTGAGACCTCTTCATGACTTTTGATGTCCAGCAGCCTAGGAATGGACAGTAGAGACAGATTCATTTATGAGCTGAAGGGGGTTTCTTCTGCAACTATCAAAACTTGAGCCTTGCGAAAGGAACTGACATGAAACTTGTGAGCAAGGAAGGCTTGGATCAGTGCCCATGGATGGTAGACACCTGGAGGAACTGGGATTATATACATTTATAACCTCTACTACATGCTGGATTTTCCAGTAAGTGCTTTTGCACGTAGTTTTTGAAGTCAGTGTTAACAGCACTGCAAGGTAGGAATTGTAGTCTCCAGTTTACAACCACGCAAATGGAAGCTCGACGAAATTAGGTATATAATCCATGGTTAACTAACTGCAGGTCTCAGAGAGGGAGGGGATTACATGTTTCAGTTTTAGGAATAGTGGGTATCAATGGGGAGAAAAATCTCTAGACTTTTCTGCTGAGTATCATCCATTCAATGTCCTGTTTTTCTGATGATTTCCTAGAGTGTGGTGCAGGAGCAATCCAGATGTGTGGTGTGTCTGTGTGAGTGTTTGGGTTGTAGGAACAGAAGACCTTTTAATGTTTTCCTTATGTTTGTTGGTTGTATTTGTCAACATCCACAGCTCACACGGCACATGGCTAACCTCAGAAGTCAGTATGTCCTTGAACTGTGGGGGAGTCTGCTCTGACTCACCCCGTGTGAGTGGCGGGATCTTGAAGAAAGTCCACGTAGGCTTGCCATGCATTCTCTGACTTCCTTGCTTCTTCCATCAGAGCAGCCAGCTCTTCTTTGCCTTTGCAGCTTTCATTTCTGACCAGTTTCATTATATGGGAGTGGTTTAAGCACTGCCTTACTTTGTTTGGTCATGTCATCAATCAGCTCAAGCAAGCACACTGACTTTTTGAAGTTAAACTGTTCATATATTCAACACATTTATTGGGCATGAGTTTTATGCAGATGCTGTTGTAGATAATAAAGAATAGCAGTTAATGACAACAGTTAAATAACAGTTAAATAATAGTTAATAATAACATTTAATAATAAGATAAAATAATAATAAATAATGGAAAATAATAAGATAATATAATAAAATAATAACAGTTAATGATAACAGTTAAAATAACAGTTAAGAAGACAGATCAATTCCTGTTCTTATGAAATTATTACCTTCTGATGGAGGGGCTAGAAATTAAATACTAAACATATCCTGTGATGGGGCAGGTGTGTGGCGCAGTGGGGAGTCACCTCTTGAGATGCCCACATTCCACGTTAGAGATCTTGGCTTGAGTGTGTACCGGCTCTACTGATTCTGATGTGAAGATAAAGAGAGACACTTTCGGCAGGTCGATCCTGACACACCTTCTAGATTACTTGGTCTGTAAGCAAAGATCTGAATGAGAATAAGCCTTGGGGAGGTCTAGAAGAAAACTCTCCAGTTTTTATCAGCAAGCACAAACCCCAAGTGAGCATGTGCTCTACGTGCTGAGGAAACAGTGGCAAGTGACCCCTGTGGCTGAGGCAGCTTGAACAAGGAGGGCAGTCGGCCGTGATTCCTGATGAGGTCAGAGATGCCGCTGTATTACTGGACTTTTTCTTCTTACTCTACGTATGAAGGGAAACTACCAAAGAGATTTGAATAATGTAATCACAAGGTCTGACCTCCTCCCAGATACTGTGTATAGGAGTGATGGAAGAATCGGAAAGGCTACTATGGGGGTTGAGTTGAGAGTTAATCGTTGCTGGAAGTAGAACGAGGCCTCTCAACCTCAGCAACATCAATTGGCATTCTGGGCAGAATAAGGACGCATCTCTGTGCATTGTAGGATGCTTAGCAGTATTCCTGGCCTCTGTCCACCAGATGCCGTCAGTGGCCCTGGTCCCAGAATGACCATCTGCCATGTCCAAAGCTCAGAATGATTGTGCAGGAATATTTGCTTTTGAAGAAATAGAAGGATTAGATTTAAATCAGTCTAAATAATTCTTATTTCTATATTTATATTGGTTCAAAAAGATTTTTTTCATGAGTTTAGAAGATTTTGGTATGATACAAAAAGAAGAAAGTCTTCCAAAAATCATTACCTTGAGACAACATTACTAAGACTTTTATAGCCACTATATTCTGCATATGTGACAATGACAGTAGTTATAGATAGCATTCATTGAGCATCAGATCTCTGGCTTGAGTTAATTTCCTTAACTAAGGAAATATTACTATCTTGGCTCCTTCGCATGCTGTAACAGATTGCCACAAACTCAGTGGCTTACCCAGATTTATCAGAGATCTGGAGGCAAGGAATCTGGCATGGAATTGCCTGGGCAATTCAGCAGTGCTGGCGGCCCCCTCTGGAGGGGCTGCTGCCTCTCTTCTACCTTCCAGGAGTCTCCATACTCCTTGTCTTGCTCCCTTTCCACTGCCTTCCCCTTGCCCGTCATTAAAGGGCTCTGGCTGCATCACTGCTTTCCTCTGCTCTGTCTCTTGTTTCCTCTTCTAAGGACCTTTGAGAAAATGTCGAATCTACCTACTTTAAAGCCAGTTAATTAGCTAATTGAATTCAAAGTGAAATATTAATTTCTTGTTTCCATTTAATGTAACATTGGCATAGCATTTTGGGGGGTAAATTATGAGGGAGGGTCACTATACTATCTGCTACAATTATTAATACTATTTACACTTGAACAAACTGAGGCCCAAATACCTCTTCAAGGACGAAACTACAGCAGACTGCCCAGTAACCAGAACCATTGCAGCTTATTTTTCATGTAATTTGTCCCTCATAATGTTATAAGCATTTTCTAAAGTTCATGGTTTCTGAATACTTCATTGTCTGTGTCTGCCACAAAATATTTAATCATTTTTTTGCTGAGAAGTATTTAGATTATACCCTAAATGCAAATAGCGGTGAAATAGAATACTTCTTTCTCCCTCTCAATTTTGAATTTTTCCCAGAAGTGGAATTATTGGGTCAAAAGTCATAAACCTTTGAGAGTTGATGAGAGATGTGGCCAAACTGACACTCATAGGATTGTTCCAATGGACAGACTTAATAGCAGGATCTGATTTTGCTTTTCCTCTCCCGTGCAGAGAAAATGTATTAAAATGTCATTAATTTCCAGCAAAAATGACATAAACCCAGTCTGTCAATATACTGATGTATTTATTTTTGAAATTAAAATATTCTTTTTTTAAGTAACTGTGGCATGGTGTTAACAAAAAGAGGTTATTTTTTAAAAGTTTTATTGGTGTATTTTAAAGGCAGAGAGAGAGAGAGAAAGAAACAAATCTTCCATCTGCTGAAAGAGCATCCAGGGCAAGACAAGCTTAAAGCTAGTAGATGCTACTTCATATGGGTCCCCCACATGGATGATCCCCATTTACTGCCTTCCTAACAACATTAGCAGAAAGCAGGATTGAAAGTAGAGTAGGCAGAATTCATGTCAGAACTCAGGTTTGGGACGCCAGCTTCCCAAGCAGTGGCTTAACCAGCTGTGCTGCAGTGGAACCCAGGAGACTATTCTTTTTTTCTGAACAGTTCCTTTAAATCAGAATTTGTATTTGGTTATGAAACTGTGCAGCAGGAAGCCCAGCGGGGCCCCATTTTGGAGTTTGATCATTGGTAACTCTTGTATATACACACAATCTGTTGTTTCCAGTTTCAGTCTTCAAGTATCTTTGAAAACAAAAAGGGATTTTATTTTGTTAAGCAGAACAATAAAATGGGCCAATTTGTTGACAGCTAATTCTGAACTGCACTGACAGGAGGATAATGTGCATTTCTGTTAACACTAACTACGCATGTTTCACTAACAAATCACTGATGTAGCTTGCTAGAGTTCTTCGTACTGGGGCTGTGATGTAATGTATAGTATTGATAGCATCTTACCTTTCTCACATCTGAAGGGCTGCTGGATGCCGAACACACTTGGCTCTGAGACTAACACCTGTAGGATTGCATGAACCATGCCTGCCTCTGCTTGCATGGTGTCCTGGGAAGGGTAAAAGATTTCCCTGTGGGGATGGCTGAGTTGATGAGGCAGCCTGATTGGAAATGCCCAAATTCATGGTGGAGCATTATTCTGGGTTTAACTGAGAGTATTCTGGACATGAGTACATTTAGATTTGTGGGCTGCATAAGACTGATCATTTTTCTTCGCATGAGGGAGGCTCATTCAATTGACTGAAGACCTGAAGAGAACAAAGAGGGAAGAGAGAACTCTTGTCTGATGATATTATGGGACACTATCCTTTGTTAGGCCTCCACTGCTTTAAGAAGTTTATTCTCATTTGTTTGAGAGAAAGTGAGCGAAAGATCTTCTATCCAGTGGTTTGTTCCCCAAATGCCAATGACAGCTAGGGCTTGGCCAGGCCAAAGTCAGGAGCTGGGGAGCTTGGTGTGAGGCTGTTGATTGTCAAGAACTCAATGGCTTCAGGCATCGCCCACTGCCCCCCAGGTGTGTGTTAGCAGGAACCTGGAGTGAAGGACAGAATTGAGACTTGAGCTTGGATGCTGTGATATGGGGTGCTCTGCTGAATGTTTGTTCCCGTTCACTGGCTTTCACACTGGGTGGTGTTGTTAGCCCTCCCTGCTCTGGGTCTTGCAACTTGCACTGAAACAGTAACAGCCCTTGTGAGTCCCTGTAGTAACCAGAGCCCATTCATTACTGTTTCTCCACATATACACGGTAGGCTCGTGGAAATCCGGGAAACGTTTCTCAGATCATTTCTGTGTCTGAAGAGAACTCAGGTTGAGAGGGTGCTGGCAGTCACAAGTGAAGGAGCCTTACCTATGACAGCATAGTGAGGCATGCATAACCCTGATGTGGATTGTGTGGAAGGCACAGCTCCTCACTCCTGGTGAAGTGCATTGTGACATTGTGACTGTGATGACTAATGGGCCAAACCCGGTGGAACTGCTTCAAACCCTAGCTCTAAAAGACTAAGTTCTGCCTTTTATAGCTAAGGGATTTTGGACTAGTTAATTAACCACTGACTACCTCAGTTTACTTATCTATAAAATAAAGACAATGACATTACTTGCCAAGTAAGTTTCTCTGATGTGTTCACAACACACATAGAGTAGTATCTTGAAAACATTTGGCATTCAGTAAATAGTAGAGATTGTTACTATTTGTCATCAGTTCCAAAATGTATTTTCTCACTTTTTTTCTGCTTCTATAATAGATTGCCTACTGTGCTTGTCTTTGCCTGCTTTTTTCCCCACATTTAACATCCCTTAAATTGAAAGCTGCTAAAAATTGATAGTAACTTGAATACAATGAAATATGGTGTTATTTGGGTTATACTAGGAGAAATCATCTAGGCAAAGAGTGAGGAGAGTTGTCTTGAAGTGTCTATGACAACAGAAAATATGTATTTCCTCTTTCTGAAATTCCATGTTTAATGATAATTTGATTAATTCTTACATTTATGACTTTTTTCATTATACCTATATCTTTGCCTATAGACAGATAAGTAAAAATAGAGACATAGCTGATTACACATGTCATTTATATATTAGAAGGAACTAGACAAAGTTAAAATTTTATTTTCCCTTTGTGATGGGTTTATGGATAAAATTCACCTGCTACTTCATACCAAGAACCTAGTGTCAGCACATAGGAGCCAATGAATAGAATTTTGTTCAATGAATTAAATGAGTTATATTTTTAAAAGGAATTTATACCAGTTTTACTTGAAATTATAACTTATATATGTATTTTTTGACCAATGATAATGCATTAAAATACTTGACCTCGTCCCCTATTCTCTTGCTCATTTCTACTTGGTTTCCTTCTCATGGACTTCTCTTTCCTGTGACATTTCCCTTTACTACAAACCTTGCCTCTGCCCTCTGCCCTGAGAAGCTTCCATCTGACCTCCGTTCCCTCCCTGGGTCCTGCACAACTTCAGTTTGTTTTTGGAGTCAGGGCAATGAAGATAAAATATGAGTAGGTTTAGGAAATGGCCTTCCACTTTCATAAAAGGAAAAAAAGTAACATTGCTGCCAAGTCACCCAGAACAAGTTCCAATTCCCAAGAGCCAGGGAGAATTTTTAAAGAAAAAATCAATGGCTATGAAATTACACATTAGTCCAGGGGAGAGTTCTCTGTCTGTTTTCCAGCGAACATCCATCTTGCTTTAGTAATAGTGGCACAGACAATTGGCTGCAGTGAAGTTGATCTATAAGTGTTTTAATTAAAGTTCTGACAGCCAATTGAATCCTTTTTTATTTTTTGGATGTATAGTATCAATCTTTCTCTGTCCGTGAATGTCCGTGCTTGGGAAGTTTAATCTATTAGTGAGGTGTAAGTTAATGTCCTGCACATAGTAACTGATCAGGAAGGAAGGGACAATCATGGTTTGGTTTTCCTTTTAAGCTCCTCAAGCTCCATAAACCACATCCTAATAAATGTGAGGTGGTGCTTCAGGTCTGTGATAGAGAGTGAGGTGGGAATTTGGTCATCCTAGATCTACCTATTTTAACTTTTACAAGCTATATGTTCTTGGACAAGATATTAGTATCTTCAAGTTTTACCTGTCTCATTTTTGAAGTGGGGACAACTAGTTCTTTCATTGTAGGGTTGCTGTGCATTTAACACTTCAGCCTCTGCCACTGTTCACTGATATTCCCAGGTTGCGCAATTCACGGGCTCTTCCTTTAGGACACAGAAACAATACATCTTTTCCAGTCATGATGGGATTATCCAAAGAACAGGAGAAAATATGTAGTTGAATGACAATCTTGCATTTTCTAAGAGTTCTGCATGAGCCATTTATTCATTATAGGAGGGCTAATTCCATTTCCATGTTGAAGGTTCTTAGGTAAGTCATGTAACTGTGTAGTCTTCTGAAGCACTGACGTGAGTTTTCTAAGAATTCTGCATAAGCTATTTATTCAATATGATGAGGGCTAATTCTGTTTCTATGTTGACACTGCTTAGATAAGAACCATCATGTAGCAATTTAGTTTTCTGAACCATCAACACTTTTCCCTTTGCCAAGTGGAAATGTGAAATGGGAGCTACACATGAGAAGGACTCAAATAATATTTGTTGAATGAATTAATAACCAATTTTGAGCTGTCACTTGGAGAAAGAAGACAAGGATGATTATGACTTACTAAGGAGGCCTTACATAATGACACGGCATTTTGGCTTATCATGTAGGGTCTCAGATTTTCCTCCTACCTGCCAACAGAACACCTCGCTCCTGGAATGCAGCCTGACTCAGGCAGCTATATCCTCATCCTAAGGAGTAGTGTTAGATCCAATGACAGGGCCACTTCTGTGTTCATCTACCATTTCCAGACACTTTATTACCATTACCTAGCTTGGTCTCTGGGCTTTATTTAGGATCAAATTCTGCTGAGGTTTGTGTTTGGATTTGTCTTCTTGAACTCAGGCAGGTGTTTAACCCCTGAAATCTTATACAAATAAGTTTAGCTTTGTACCCTTCAATAAAGTTTATTTAATGTGTACATTTATTTCCCCACAATTCCAATTATTATTTAATGACAAGGGATGTTGATACACTGAACTCTGGTTAGGTATCAATGAGAGAGAGAGAGAGAGAGAGAGAGAGAGAGAGAGAGAGAGAGAGAGAGAGAGAGACCTCAATCTTCTGCTTTATTCCCCCAGATGACAACAGTCAGGCTGGACCAGGTTCTTCCCGATCTCTCATATGGGTGTCAGGGACCCAACCACTTGGAACAATCTTCATTGTCTTTCATGTGACATTAGCAGGGAGCTAGGTTAGAAGTGGAGCTGGGACATGAGCCAGCACTCATACAGGATGCTGATTGCAGTTTTCCTCTCTGTCTTACTGCTGACCCCTGCCCCCCCCCCCAGCGCCCCTGTTATTCTTAAAGGAAGGAAGCAGTCAGACTGATATTTGGTTCTCATATGGAGATAGAGGCAGAGAGTTGTACATAATTAGTACTAGTCTAAGGACTTCATTTTTCTTAAAGATTTGCTTGTTTTCACTTGAGTGAATTAGAGAGAGAGAAAGAGAGAGAGAGAGAGAGAAAGAGGAGAATGGACTGTTTTAGTTCCCAAATGGTGACTATAACCAAAGCTGGGATGGAACCAGGAGCTTCTTCCAGGTCTCCCATGTCGGTGCAAGGACCCAAGCACTTGAGGAATCCTCTGCCGCGTTTGGTGTTCCCAAACCATTAGCAGGGAGCTGGATTCAAAGTGGAACAGCCAGGGTACGAAGTGGTACCCATATGAGATGTTAGCAGCATAGAGAAGAATTAGACTGCATTGTCAACACATTATCTCCAGGATTTCATTTTAATAGCATAATTTAGAGGTGAAAAGTGACTTATTCCCGATTGTGGAGGAGTTGAGAAATAGCCTTAGAACTCACGCATATGAAATTCAGTTGAGGAGGTCCTGAGATTCTCACTATAGTAGTGATCAATATTAATGACAAAATGCTATAACTTGGGTCATGTAAAACAAAGAAATAAAGAAGTAATCAGAGCAGCTTTTATTTCTCCTGAGGTTTGAGTACAGTTAACATGAAGTTCCTTTGCTTAAGTTTGAAATAACAGGAAATACCATTCAGTCTGAGAGCAATCCAGAGTCTCCTTAGTCTTTGCTGATATTCATTGTAGGAGGGACACAGGTGGTTCTTTGACATTTTTCTCTAATTATGTATGGGTATAGGCTATAACCTTTGCAAAGTTCAGATTGCCTAATATATACACTGAATAGAGACAAAGGAGAGTGTTTCGTGAAATAAAGACTTTAAAAATATTACCAAGGAGTCTATGCATACACATGTACAATCTCCCAATTACAGCCAGAAAGACCTGGATTTTCAACCAAAGACTGTGCAGATTTTATTTAACTAAATCCAATGTGACAAGCACAATAACCTGCAGTGGGAGTATGCAAGAACCTGGAAGAGAGAAATTAAGTTCAATGGGCAATGACACTTGGAAATACCTTTAGGAGAGGTGAATTAGACCAACTTCTCATAATGCTTAAACTTATATGTGAGGTTTTAAAATAAATAGACAAACAACAAAAAGTAGAGCTTGGAATCTGACAGGAAAGAGCTGGCGTGGATTGGCTCATGCCTTGCTGGGTGGGACACGAAGATTAGTTACTCCTCACCATGGTGTTGAGGATTTTCCTGCACACCCCCCCCCAAAAATGTTCTGCACCTTAAATGTCGACAAATGTCTTGTTAGAGTTACAAGCCAGTCTAGATTATCCTAAAATCTGCCAAGATCAGCAAAATTATACTTCAACACAACAAATGGCTAAATACTAAAATGAAATAGACACGAGACAGCTGAATGGTACCTTATAGCCATTTTAAGGTATATAGCAGCCAGTCCTGTATATAAAGTAAAATTGAAATGTCAATGAGCTAATCATAGGTTGTGGTTAAGAACTTGCTTTTTTTTTTAACATACTGGTTACTCAAACCCATGTCAATTCCATAATGTTGCAAATTGCTGTTGATGTTATATTGGGACTCTTAATTGACTGTGATGATATTCTACCAGCTCTAACTTCGGACCAGAAATGGTCTCCCCAAGAAACTGTTCAACCCATCTGGACAATAAGTAGCTGGACTGTATGCTTGGTATACGTTTGCAAGGAAAGAATCTTGATTGAATTTGAACTGTAATACTGCATCAAGGTGGAGGAATCCACCAGGGGGGAGGGGCATGGGGAGGGGTGGGGAGATTCCCAGAGCCTATGAAACTGTCACATAATGCAAAATAATTAATGAAAAAAACTTATATGTGAGGTTTAAAAGTTTTAATTTCTGTCTAAACATGAAAAGTTTACTAATGTCAGTTTTTTTTTCACTAAGCAAGAAATAATATAATACCTACTCACAGGGTTGTGAGGATGAACAAAATAGTCTGTTATGCTCATGGTGTAGTGTGTTATGCCACCTGCTAAATAAATGCTTATTAGTAGTAGTATTATAGTTTAATTGGATGCACTGGCTTTCAGATAACTATGCAAACTAAATTGCAGACTACATGAGAGGGATTATGCTGAGTTTTTATTTTTAAGGGATATTTTGTAGGGGAGAGGCAAGATGGCTGTATAGATTTCAGACAGGTTTGGGATGATGGAGAATCATTAGCCAGGATGAAGCACAAGAAACAGATTCCAGGAAAAGATAGAGGTCAGGCAGTCAGCAAGAGGGTACCTGGAGAGCCTCTCGATACAGGGAAGCAGTGGTGATGGTGGAGCAGTGTCGCTGTGACCAGATAACTCAGCAGCAGTCGGCAAACAGTGATCCAACCTCCAGTGATTCGAGCCCCAGTGGCATCCAGGGATCCACAGCAGCTAGGTGGAAATGGGAGTTCACGGGAGCTCAGGAGGTGAATGCAGACAAAGAACTGCCCGTCCTGCTGATTTGTTTGACCTAACAAGGAGCAGAGAAGGAATGGCAGACTACAAGGGGCAGTGCAGGAATAGGGTGGATCTCACAGCATGAACTCTCAGTAGTGCCAGATCAGGTGCCATCTTGTGTAGTTGGGCAGAGAGTGTGGAACTGAAAGGACAGCCCAGAGTGATTTTGTTTCTAGGTCACTGCACTGCACTGATCCCACAGGGAAAGCAAAACCAACTTCAGATCCTGCAGGTTCCACACACATTGGCTCTGTGTGGTCACTGGATCTGACAGCCAGCAACCCTGGATCTTCATCAGTGCTCTGTCAGGCACCATTTTGTGCAGGGGTACAATGGCTCAGGGGATTGGAGGAGCAACAGTAAACTACCTGTGTGCTAAAACAGGAGTGATCAGGTGCCACTCTCATGGGACCAGACACTGTGGGACTGGAGGGACAACAGCAAGCTGCAGAAGTGCTAAACTGGCAGCAAAATCACTTCCAGGTTAGTGCATAACACTGGTCCCCCAGAGAAAACAGTTCCAACTTGCCATTCTACAGGCTGCACCCAAAATAGCTCCAGGTGGCCCTCAGACCTAATGGCAGCAGGTGGCGGCAAGATCAGCGACACTGACAACCCAGTTATTTTAGGACACCTGGTGTCTTCCTAATCCTGGGAACTGCTTTAACTGAAGCTGGGAGAAAGACTGCATAGACATCACTGTGCCCACACACAGCATGAGATCACAAGAGGTGGAGAGTGGGTGAGCCAGTGGCTGGGCTATAGAACCAGTGTATGGTAGAAGCCTAGTTTAAGAGCCCAGGCATGAAACCTGATAGAGGGAGTGGCACAATGACTATATACAGAAAACAGGATACCAAATCCAATTAGAAAAATCAAATTGTAGACTTGTGGATAACACACTTTAGAAACCAACCCTAAGGAGAAGAATCTGCTCATCAGATTTATAATGACTAAGAGTAAAAGAAGAGACAGAGACACAATGAATATCACCAAAGACTCTTCAGCAAAGGAGCAAAAACCTCCACCATCCTCAGAGTTAACCGAGGAAGACATCAAGAAAATGGGGGATATAGAATTCAGAACACTTGTTATAAAGCTTCTGAACAACAATGATAAACACATAAAGGAGTTCAAGGAATTTAAGGAATATGTCACATGGGAAATAATAACACTGAAACAACATCAAGCAGAAATATTGGAAATGAAGAATGCAATAAAGCAAATACAAAATTCAGTGGAAAGTCTTAATAATAGGATGAAGTCTAAGAAGAAAGAATCTCAGAATTGGAAGATAATGGGGAAATAATTTAAAAAAAAGCTGGAAGTAGAGCTGGGTCAAGCTAAAAAAATGTTCTCAAGAATTAAAAGACACAATTAAAAGGCCAAATATGAGTCATGGGAGTTCCAGAAGGTGCAGAAAAAAGCTGGGTTGAAAGGTGTATTCAATTAAATAATAAAAGAAAACTTCCCTAGTATGGAGAAAGAATTGAGAAGCAATATCCAGGAGGGGCAAAGAACTTACAACCGAGTTGACCAAAAGTGATCTTCACCATGACACATACGACACATGATAATCATGCTTTCTTCAGTTGGACATAAGGAAAAGATCCTTAAATGTGCATATAAAAAAAAAATCAATAGATCTTTAGAGGAATGGCAATCAGACTTACAGCTGACGTCTCAGAGAAAACTCTACAGGCCAGAAGAGAATAGAGGGATGTATTGCAGATTCTAAAAGGGAAAAAAATTTCAGCCTAGACTAATGTACCCAATAAAGCTTTCTTTTGTCTTTGAAAATGAAATAAAATTCTTCCACAGTGAAGAAAACTCTAAGAATTCTTCTCTTCCAAACCTACCCTACAAAAGATACTTACAGATGTTCTCTTTAGAGGGAACAGGAAAAGTGACTACCAAAACCATAGGCAAATGTGGAGAGCACCCCACTAAAAGGCCAATAGAAGAATAAACTGAACAAAAACCCATTTCTAAATTGAGAGGACCAAACTGCCACCTATCCATATCAATACTGAATGTAAATGGATAAATTCATCAATAAAATGCCATAGATTACAGGACTGGATCAAAAACAAAACCCTTCAATCTGTTAATTACAGAAGACACATCTCACCATCAAAGATCAGTCTTCATGTATCAGTGGAAACTGAAAATTATAATATAAAAAGACCTATAACATGGACTGAGATAAAGTTGGTAATTAAAGCCATTCCAATCAAGAAAAGCTCTGGACCAGATGTCTTTACTGTTGAATTCTACCAAATGTTTCAAGAGGAACTTGCCCCAATTCTCCACAAGCTTTTTCAAGCAATAGAAAAGGAGGCAATTCTTCCAAACTCTTTCTATGAAGCCAGTATCACCTTAATTTCAAAGCCAGATAGAGACACAACAAAAATAGAGAACTTCAGACCTATATCCTTGATGAGTGTAGAAGCGAAAATCCTCAACAAAATACTAGCCAACAGGATCCAACAGTACATCAGGCAGTTCATTCACAGGGATCAAGTCGGATTCATCCCTGGCATGTAAGGATGGTTCAACATTCATAAATCAATAATGTGATACACCACATTAACAAATTGAAAAATAAAAACCATATAATCATTTCAATAGATGCAGAGAAGGCATTTGATAAAATCTAACACCACTTCATGCTGAAAAACTTAAGCAAGATAGGTACAGAGGGACATTCTAGAACACTATCAAAGTAATATACAAAAATCCCAATACCAGTGTCATACTAAATGGGGAAAGATTGGAAGCTTTTCCATGAAGATCTGGAACTGCTGTTCAATATAGTATTGGAAGTCCTTGCCAGAGCTAATAGGCAAGAAAAAGCAATTAAATCAATTTGAATTGGAAACAAGGAATTGAAATTATCTCTATTTGCAGATGGCATGATTGTCTACTTAGGAAAGCCAAAGGACTCAGTCAAGAGACTCTTGTAACTCGTAAGAGAATTCACGGCAGGATGCAAAATTCATGAACACAAATATGTGGTGTTAGTATACACAAATAATTGCATGGCTGAGAAAGAAAATATAAATAGAGTACCCTTTAAAATAGCAGAGAGAAATCTTAAATATCTAGGAATTAATCTAACCAAATATGTGGAAGATCTCTATGATGGAAACCATGGAGCATTAAAAAAAGAAACAGAAGAAGACATTAAAAAATGGAGGAAGTTACCTTGATCCTGAATTGGCAGGATCAACATCATCAGAATGTCCATATCCAAAAGTAATTTGCAGATTCAACACAATCTCAATCAAAATTCCAACAACATTCTTCTCAGAAATAGAAAAGAAGATACCTAAGTTCATGTGGAAACACAAAAGATCATGAATAGCCAAAGCTATCCTGAAGAATAAAAATCAAACTGGAGGAATCACAATTCCAGACCTCAGGACATACCACAGAACAGTCTGGTACTGGTAAAGAAGCAGAGAAGGTCAGTGGAGCAGAGCAGAAACAGCAGAAAGGAGCCCACACGTGTATAGCCAACTGATCTTTGATAAGAAAACTGAAAACATTCTAGGGAAAAAGCCTGGTCTTTTCAACAAATGCTGTTGGGACAATTGGGTGGCAGCCTGCCGGGGCAATAAGACTCGGCATCTGTCACATTATTAAAAACAACAACAACAACAACAAAAAACCCTCTAAATGAATCAAGGACCTAAAGATACACCCAGAAACCGTCAAACTATTAAAGAAAAATGTAGGAAGCACTCTCCAAGATATATGGAATAGGGAAACACTTCATGGAAAAGACACCAAAAGCATAGGTAGTAAAAGTCAAAATAAACAAATCAAACTAAAAAGCTTCTGTGCAGCAAAGGAAACAACGAAGTGAAGAAGCAACCAATGGAATGGGAGAAAATCTTTGCACACTATACAACTGATAGGGATTAATATCCAGGATTTACAAAGAGCTTCAGAAACCCAGGGGCAGTTAAATAAGACAACCTGTGAAGAAATGGGTGAAGGAAGTGAACATTTTTCAAAAGGACAAATTGAAATAGCTAATGGACATATGAAAAGATGCTCAGATTCCCTAGTTGTCAGGGAAATACAAACAAAAACCACATTGAGGATCCACCTAACTCCAGTGAGGTTGGCCTACGTTCAGAACTCTACTAGCAACACCTGCTGGTGTGGATGTGGGGAGAAAGGTACCCTTCTTCACTGCTGGGTAGGAGTGTAGGCTAGTATAACCACTATGGAAATCAGCATGGAGAGTGCTTAGAGAACTTCAAATAACTCTGCCATGTGACCCAGGTATCCCACTCCTAGAAGTATGTCCAAGGGAAATAAAAACTGCATATGAGAAGGGGATCTGTAATCCCATATTTACAACAGCACAATCTACAATAGCAAAGACATGGAAGCAATCCAGACGCCCATCCAAAGTGGCTAAAGATCCACTTCTCTTTGGATGGGCGTCTGGGTTGCTTAGTCATTAAAAAGGGTGAAATTATGCCAGTTGCAACTAGATGGTCCCAACTAGAGACCATTATGCTCAGTGAAACAAGTAAATCCCAAAAGGACAAATACCGTATGTTCTGTCCTATATGAGGCAGCCTTCACGCAAATTGTAACATCAATAACCCTTTCCATACTGTTTTTGCTGCAACCCATGGGTTTTGTTACTTGAATTTCTTCCAAATAGTTTTTTGTTTTAATCAAATTCATTCCTGGCTCCTAGATCATGGTAGCATCATTTTACGCAAGAAACTTTTATGTTTCTTTTTCACTTCTTGTTTAATACATTGGTTATTCAGTGGTGCATTTTTCAACACCATAGTGCTGTATAGTTTTCTTTTTAACTTCATATCTGTTGTTGACTTTGTTCATGGCTTCTCATTTAAGGTAATATATAGAGACTTGTCATATCCAGATGTGAAGATAAAATGTAGTATACAACTCTATTTCCAAATCAAAGATGGACTCTCAATGAAACTGTTGGACATACCTACATAACAGGAGTCTGGACTGTCTGGCATTGTGTGTACCACCAATGTCAGGACACAGTTAAATAACAGGCTGATGGACTTAGGACTGTTTATGGAGGACTATGCTATTGTAATAATATAGGATGAATTAGTCGGGGAATGAGAATTTGGGGAGGGGGTAGGGAAATCCCAGACCCTATGGAATTGTGCCTTAAAATTCAAAATAAAAAATTAAGAAAGAAATATTTTGTAAGTAGATTCTATCTCTTGTGTGCGCGCGCACACACACACACACACCCACACACACACGTGCGCGCGCGGAGAGATTTCTCTTCTGCTGGTTCACTCTCACATTCTTTCAAGTTAGGGCTAGAACTTCCCAAACCAGGAGCCAGGTACTTATTCCATGACTCCCACTTGGGTGGCAGGAGTCCAGTTACTTGAAACATTATCTGCTTCCTTCCCAGGGTGGGTATTGTCAGGAGATACAGTTGAAAAAAAGCACCAAGATATGCCGATATGAGATCTGGGCATTTTAACTGCTACAGTAAACTCTTGCTCCTCATTTTTTTAAGCTATTATTTCTTAGGCTTAAGTCTACAGTTCAGTTTTCTATCTTACAATCAGAGGGGTTAGATTGTACAAATTGCATTTCCTTATTGCTGCCTATTTTTAGTTTCTTCCCACAGGTGTACAAAACAGAAACCTGAAGATAAGGAAGAGATTGTTCCCTTCTGTTTGTTGCTGTTCCTTTGATTGCCAGTTAGGCAATGATCTCGCACCTCAGGGGCAGAAGGCAGTTCTGTGTTTATTGTACTACTCAGTTAACCTTTGTCCAAGTCCTGAAATATTTTCCCACAGGGCTCTTCTTTCAAGATCCTAACGGAGCATGGAGCACGAGTGGCCTGGCAGCCTCCTTCCTACGGAGGATCAGGACCCCAGATCCTATTTTGCTGAGCTTTTTGCTTTTTGATAACCCCATGCTTTGGCCTTTAGTCAGCCTCAGGGTAGCTGCTGACTTCCAGACATTCCTCTTGCTGTCTTATCAATTCCAGTTTTTGCTGGTCAATCCTTTAAGAACATTTTAGCACATTCTCCACATCAAACCTCTCTTATCTTAATTGGTGTGGTTCTGTTTTCCCAAGTGACCTGATTTACTAGGGTGATACTGCACACTTAGAGATCACCTTAGATCCTCCTAATAAACAGGCTACAGAATCCTTGAGCACTCTACTCCTAATCCACAAATTGTATGTCTCTGTCCTCCCTTCCTTTGTACCTGCTGCAAAGTTTCCATAGTTCTGTGGAAATTATTTCTTGGTGGACGATTTAAGACTGTTTTACAATTTCAGGTACTCAAGATGGGCATTCTTTGTACTAGATTAATCTGGTAGTTTGGCCAGATGATTAGTAAAAATAACGCTGTCCTTTCTTGGGATGTTAAATGAGTGGTGTTCCACATCAACTGATTTTGAGGCTGGGGTTTAAGCACAGCTGACTGGTCTCAGCTACGCTTAGAGTTTCTGTCTGTGAGTTGCATAGTTTTGTACTGCAAGATACTTTCTACTTCCTACATATACACCCAAAACTAAACAAAGAAGCAATTAATCTGGCCACAGAGTGGCCATATTTGCTGAAACTGAGCAGGATGCTGCGTCAAATGAAAGTCATGGTATTGTCTTAAAAAGTAGAAGGCATGGATGCAAATGCAGCAAATGTTGCCTGCAGTTTTGTTGGGATAGTTGTCCAAAGAATGAGGGTCTCATTCCTAGAGCCTGGAGTCTGTGAAAAGCTGATTGCTACTCTCCCCAAGATTCTACACACACATAGCATTGTGGCGAGGACAAGCTGACTTGCACATCAGCTTTATCTTCCCTTTGCTCGGTGAAGTTCTCTCTCTGCCTTTCCTTTCCTCTTCTCTGGCTAACAAAGAAAGCTGGTAGCCTGAACACTGAAGCAAAATTGTTTGGGTTTGAATCTCAGTATCAATTTATGCTGTGACTTTTGACAAGTTATGAATCCTCTTTGTTCAACTGGATAATAGTACTTTTCTTCATTTGCGTCTCGTCTTTCAATTACCTTTCTTAACCATGTTTTCAGTAGTATCCTCCCATGAAACTATTAAGTGCTCGATTAGTGCCAGACATATGGCTGGCAATCAGTAGGCATTAGTTATCATTATTCCTACCCTATGGTAGAAAATGTCTTCAGAAAACTTATCTCTGCTGAGCCATACTGATCTCATGGATGTTTGACTAACTCCATCCTACTTTGCTCCCTTGATTTCTTCAGACTTTGTCCAGTTGGACCTCCTTCCTCCTGAAAATTAGAATGTTGTGATTTAGAGTATGGGTCTGTGATTCCAGCATCTTATAAAATTAATTCTGATCCTACCAGAAGTAATGACCAACATATTTTAAAGCTATTCCAAAAGTTGGCCTAAACATTGGCACCATAAATGAGATAGTACTCTGTGGTTTCTTTGATGTGGCAGATGTTAACACTGGAGTTACTCTATCTTAGAAATAGACCAGCCATGGTGGTTTAGAAGGCAAGGCATATGTGAGTCTTCTGCATCTGTGTGGGAGAAACATTCAGAGACGTGGGGAAGCTGTTCATTGCAGACTGCTCTAAGTACTCTGTTTTATGGTTTTTAGTTGTGACTTTTTCACTTACTCATGTTATCCTGAAAAATTATTTACCTCTTCTAAACCTCAATTTTCACAGAATTCAGCATGAAGTTGTCATTTGGTAATTGTCAACAAATATCACCAATTATTATTAACATATAGTAACATGCCCCTAACCTTGGCTTACTTCAAGTAGTATTCATAACCTGTTTCATTTGACATTTGGCATCAGGTCTCTTGCTTTTTATCTTAAGTGGACAAATGAATTCTTCCTCTACAGTGACAATTGATTCTTCAGAAGTAGGAGCTTATGTACAATATGTCAACCCCTCTTCCAAGTTAATTAACAGGCACCAAGATTTCACATATCTTTTCTCCTCTGTGAGGTTCTTGCAGAGAATTTGCAAAGTTCAAGTTAGGTTTGCATAATACTCCTAGATAAATCTCTGCTTTGTCACAGTAGTAAGCAGGGCAGGCATGCATCGTAGCAGGGCTGTCTTTGGTCATAGAGCCTTAGTGGTGTGTCAGGATTCTATAATTCACCTTCTAAGAGAATCCAAAAGAGGGATAAATTGTTTGGGAGAAATTAACAGAGGATTGATCCTATCTGTTTTAATTTAGCACAGGATGGTTTAGTCTACCCCAAGGAGCAGATGGGCTATTGATTTGACAATAGGATAATCAGATCATCAAAGCTGAGGTAGGGGGTGGACTGTCGAATTTGAAACACTTGGGACTTTGCCAGGGTGGCTCTTGTGAAATGAAAACCATCCTTTAATTGAGCACATTCCTTGATTGCTAACAGGTGTTTTTAGAGCAGGGTGCTTCTGTGACACAACTCCCAACACTAACATGGAACTATCCTGCAAAGAGACACTGTGTTATGCTGGGTTCCTGACAGAGAGGTACAACTTGGCAATGGAAGGAGTATAAGCTGTAGAGGAATGGATGTGAGAAATAGAGACTGTGCTCTGGGATGCCACTGTGGAAAGATGGATACAGAGATAGAAAGAAAGCTGGAATTAGAATTAGTGGGCAGCACTTGGATGCAATGGTCTCTATTTTCCTTTTAGTTTCTTTAAATTTCTTTTCTATTTTCTAACTCCTAGTGTGTTTAACTGCTGCCCTGTCTCTTGAGTCTACCTCCCTTGCCCCTACCTATAGATGTAGTAACTGTTACTAGCCTGTAGAGGGTGGTTTCTCCCTAGGAGTCTCTGAATTGATGTGTATTGAAGTTTGAATGCCTTCAGCAGGGTCAGGAACTCCAGCATGAGTGGGGTCACATTGTGCCATTGTTCTGGCGATTTGTTTGTGCATCAGAATTCTCCTCTGGCCCATAGAGACTTAGTTATAAGAATGTTGCTTCGAGAAGCTCCCATATGGGTCAAAGTTGTTGGGATGCCATGGTTATTTTGGGTCAGGACGCTCTGACACATGAACCCACAGAAGAACCAACCAAGGTTCATGTCTTAAAGGGCAAATGGAGACACAGAGATCAGAGAAAGGGTGAATTCCAGAAAGTGACACTTGGAACAGTTTTGTAAGCCTGCTGTGCTCAACTTTGAGAAGAAACCGGGTTCCCTTATTCCAAAGATATCTTTCTGGAATTGGTGGTGGTAACAGCCCCTGAAGAGATTTGTTCTCTTCTGGCTGTTGGTGCACCAGTGGAACTCTTTGTCTACAGCCACAAAGCAGGGATGTACAGGCCTCTATTCCATTTGAGCAAGACTTAGAAAATAAAGCTGAAATTCTCTTAACAAGGAAGGTGGCAAAAAAGTATGAACTCAGGCCTTCAGTTTAGGGCAAGGGGAGTGGTGGGTATTGCCTTTCTCTTTTTTATTCTCTGCTTTCTCTTCTATTCTAGTCCCCATGCTACTCCTACTCAGGACCCTCATTGGTCACATTTGCTGTGATATGTCACATTGAGATGTTTTTGATATCTCCTAAGTGTTTGGATTTACAGCGAGGGGCTAAGGTGTGTGAGGTTTACTACCCCATGGGGTAAGATTTATCTGGAGATAATGAAATACCATTCCTCTGTTACTTATAGCATGCTGGGTGGCCAAGGAGAGATAGAGGGCGGAAAAGTCTTTATGAAGATCATTCATTCATTCATTTACTCATCCATTCACTTAATCTGTAGGTCTACTAGACCTGGGGGAACCAGCACTGACTCTACCGGCCTAATGGAAGTTGTATCCTAGGAATGAGAGAAAAGCAATAGAACAGCAAATCAATCTCAGATGTTGTGGGACAGGAAGGGGTTTTTAAAATCACAAACTACATAAGATTTGTGTTCTTTATTTGAATGTTAGGATGAAACTTTAAATTAAGATCACTCAGCCTAAGTATTTTATGCCATTGTTATTAATGGTTTGTTGATTGAGAACTTGTATAAATTTGCCTTTTCTGATTTTAGTTCAATTTTATAGATAGAATGACAGAATCATGGTTTCACCCACATATTCAGTTCAGAATTTTCACATAACAAAATCTAATTTTGATTCCATTAGTTTGTTCAGTTGCAGGAAATATGATTTTTGATGGCTGAAATGATAATGATTTCTTTTTTCCAAGTAAAAGAAATATCAACTACAGGAACAGCTAGGTTCTTGCCATAGTGGAAAAATAATAAAGTATATTAATAGCTGTATAAATGGCTCTTGCTGGGAAATATTTTGTACTTTCAATGGTCTCACAGAGATAGAATATTCCTTAAACATAAAACCTCTTTCTTTTTTCTTTTGGTATTTTTTTTTTAGAACACAGAATAAAATTTCTTTCAATTAAAATGACCAAATGTTTTGAAGGTAAGCTAGTTGAACCCCAGAGGAACCAGGTCCCTGAATGCTTGGAGCCCACTTGTTGATGTGCTTTGGCAGTGGTCTGGCTTGAACTCCCAATGCCTTCCCTGCCTCTTCAGTACTGCAGCTGCCTCTTGGGCTCAAGACACAATCTGTGGCTACAGAACAATAATTCTATAATTCATGAGCAAATACAGATAGATTTTTGTGCTCTGTCTTTGTAAGATCATCTAATATTGAATGGGGGTCTTCTATTGCTGCTTCAAGTTTTTGTGTAAGGGGGAATGCCAGTCAAGTGCTGTAAGAGTCACAGACCTTTGCGTTATGGTTTCACGGGCAGCTGAGTGATGTAGGAACAGCTGGGTGCAGAGAAATCAGACTCAAAACTCAATCTGGGGTTGTGGCTCCAGTATGATTAGCTGTGTACCTTGGGACTATTTGACCTTCAACACGTTGCAGATCTTGTTTCAATATCCCCTCTTTAAACTTTTATTTATTTGTTCCATTCATTTGAGAGAGAAAGGGAGAGGGGTGGGAAGGAGAGAGAGAGAGAGAACTCTCACACGCTTGTTCGCTCCCCAAATCTGAAAACTAGGAACTAAATATAGGTCTCCCTATTTGTACCAAGGTTGTATGCTAGCAGGCAATGAAGAAGTGCTTAGTGCTAGGCACTCTGTATGTGGGATGTTGGATTCATCAACCTGCGCTTTTACCTGCTGTGCCAAATTTTGTCTCCTACCACCCTTTCTTAAGAAAAAAAAATCGAGAGATAACATTACTAATTTTTTTTTTAAAGGAAGACCTTGTGCACACTAAATGCAATGTAAGTATTAACTATTATTCACCCTGGATCTCATTAGCAATTTCTTCTTCAGCTCAGGTGGTTAAGTGTTACAAAATAGGGCAGTGTTTTATAAATAATAATAAACTAAGCAAATGGAAACTCATTTAACCCATGTAGTTTTTTTTGTTTGAACTTTCCCATTTAGATAGTCTGAGTTTTGCTAATTTAATCACTGTTCAATTTATTAAAAGATAAAATAATCCCCCCAATAGAACTCCATCTATTTTAATGTTGCTGGTGGTTAGTTAGTACTGGGTGACTGTAGAAAGTACTTTTCATTAAAAAATGTTACACAACAATCAATGTAGTGCAATAAAGCGGTGGCTAAAATATAACAAATAAGCAGAAGAGCTCATTACATATTAGAAGACTTAAGATGTGTGGAAGATTCCTTCTGGAACACCGAGGGATGGACTTTAGGAATAATTCGGGGCAAGCTAGTTCAATGCAGTTGAGATAATCATGGATGTTTACTAAGAATCAAGTACTGTATTAACAGAAGAAATGAGCATTTATATTCCTATCTCAAAACAATTCTCAGTTCAGGAGGAAAACAGGTGATTTCATATGTAACTATAACGCAAAGCATTAGAGTTTTCATGAACTTTAAAGAGTTCATGAAAATGCTCATGATCTTATAACTCTGAGGTTTTACGTGAACTTTCTGAGGTTACCTCGTATAAAGTAGTGTGAATTCTTGTGATTTAACTAAATGAGACATAATAGAAAGTTTTAAAGGTTAATAGCACATGATATTAGTCACGATTCCTTTTTGTTTTTGTGTTTTGTGTTTTTGTGTAACAAGGTTCATTTTTTTTTTTTTTTTGCTGTTAGCACCTCAACTGATTGGATGAGATACAATCAAAAACATTATGTCATGCATGCCATATCCTGCATGTTTGTGACTGAAATGAGCGAACCAGGAATGTTGGGAGGCATAGTTACCTGTGTGGGAGATGGGAACTGTAGCAAATCATAGTTAACACTACAAGGTAAGTGCTGTTCAGCACCAAGCAAATGTGACCACTTTGGAAAACTAACCATTTCTTGCCATTGCCAGATCTTCAGTTTTCAAGAGAAAGTGGAATTCTGTTTTTGTTTTTCTTTTCATTCTTTTAAAATACAAAATCTCCTTATTTTTAAGTGCTGGTCCTAACTCATAAAAATACCGTACAGGCCAAATGAAACACATCTCCTGGTTGAGTAGTTCTCATGAGTCACCAGGTTCTGACTTTTGAGCCATACTATTATTCTTTCTAAGATGTAAATATTCCTAACGAATTTACATTGCAGCACTTCAGAGTGCTTAAAAATTTAGAAAAAATATTTGTGAAGCCTAATGTGGTCTCGTATGACTTTCATCATAACCATGTGAGGCAGTCAGGGAAACTATTATTATATTCTCACTGTCCTTGAAGAAATAATTAGCAAATCTGTCCCAGGTCATATATGGCACAAAAAGAATTTTTATCCTCCAGCCAAATGTTTTCTTCAGTACTAGGTGGGTAAATAAGCGTTAAATTAACCAGGTCTTTAGAGTAAAACTGAAAAGGTCAATGGCTTTTCATAGGTGATATTTGAGGAGGATAGAGATGTAGGAATAAGTGGTCAGAGCCAGAACTGATCTGGGAATCTAGGTGTTTGGTCCTGTTATCTTCAAAGAAAAGAGTGGAGCATCATGTATCCAGGTACATGCCCAGTGCCTTCCATTGAAGTGGTTATCGGTCCTGAGCACTGATGGGATGACAATGATATTGGAGTTGAAAGAAGCCTTAAGATGATCTAATGATTCATCTGTTGAGTGTATAATTACCAAGAAGATACCACATTCACTGTGGTGGATGGCTTCATTTCTCTCTCTGTTCTGCGCCTGTGGCCTCCCAAAATGATATTGGTAAGCCCTGTTCCTAGAACGTGGTAAGGATTTATGTATTTAAAACTGCAAGTCAAGTCTCTCTCCTGCTGGTTCTAATTGTGTGGAAGTAGTTGCCCTTGGGAAGAAGTGGCAAGATCAAAACTGGGTTCTGAGAACACTGCATTCTTTTGGTTTTGAAGACTCTGGCACTTCTAGCAGCTTTCTTCAGGCTAAAATAGAAAATGTTAAAAAATCTGAATATGCAAAGGACGAACAACTCATTTCATAGTATTAGTTGACATGTGTGCTTATCTCTGCTTTCTATAAAATACACTAGATGGCCTGTGATGTGAAATCACACAGTGTGGGTCCTCTGTTTTGAAGAGATTCTGGAATGCCATAGAAATGAGAGGTTTGTACAAACAAAGTCAGGCTAGCTTCCTCCTGTTTTCCAGCTATTCTAGTTGGATTTGGGGAGCAAAACTTCTCCTTGCCCTCAAGCAGTGAAAAGAAAGAGATGAACAGCTATAAAGTGATCTCATCTCCATAGATGGGCAGACTTGGGAGCCTGATGGAGGCTAAGCATCAGGGAAGATCCCTGGAAGAGCTAACTCTGGATCTTAAAAATGACCGCTGTCATCAGTTAGGTAAAAAATGTGGGTTCCTTTAAAGGAATGCCTAACCTACGGACAGTGATGCATCAAGGAGGTAGAGAAGTGTGCTTTTACAGGGCAAGACCAAGCCATGGAAGTGAATATGAAGCCAACATGGATCAACCCACCCCCAACCCCCACAAAAAAAACAACCAAAAATGCAGAGGTGGATAGTTGAGGAGCAGGTATCTGAGTGGGACTGAGGTTTCATTGTGATCAGGAACAGACAAAGAACAAAAAGAAGATGAAAAATGGACATGGGGGCACGAGACATAGAACAGAATGCAGAGCATCCATGTGGAAGTTAGACTGGCAACTCCAGTGCCAACATTACCAAAGCCTGAATCCCTGGACATGTCCTCATGTCCTTCTCTGGGGGATGGTTACACTCAGAGGGAGCTCGTGGGAATCTTTGGCTGGTAAATTTAGAGAAAATGTCCTATTGTTTAAATGTGTACTCTAGGCTATACGAAATTCCACAAATGCTATCAAATGGTTTAATTAAGTAGCGATTTTTCTCTGCTACTTTGTCATGTGTTATCAGCTATTCATGGACCATGATGTCCAGCTTCAGTTTTACTCAAATGTTTTTCTGCATCAGTGTCTGAAAACCACCAAGTAATTATTGAACTTTGCTGAGATAGTGGTGACTTTCTCCAGTGATGATAGATGCTCACAGGTATCGATGCCAAGTGAACTAATGTTGCTTCTGCACCCATTGATGTAGAGGAAAGTTATGAGAAGCATACAGAAAAATGTTAAAGATATGATATTAAAATATTTGTCAAAGTATTCAATAAATAGCATATTAAAGACATTAAGAGGATATTAAAGAGTAGTCAGAGGAGTCTGAGTGCATAATGAATACTCTCTTCTGTTCTCACAGCAACTATGATTTTTAAAATCCAATTGGACATTTTTCTTATGTTGATGGATGGGTTTTATGAAGTTGGGAAGTTTATTGAAAGAGCTCCAAGTAGATGGAAAGCCATTCCAGGAGAGATAATGCAATTCAAATAACTGACATAATCAACTATATCAAGGCTAGCGTTACTTTGTCTGGATCATGGATGGGAAAACTGGAACTCAGAGGGGTGAGTAGAACTGGTGTGTCTTGGCAAAGCTCTGGAGTTTGCAGTTCCACTGGTTAGGACCTCAGTTATGCCAGTGTGCAACAGTGTAACCTAGGGACATAGTCCTTAGCTTAGCTTGAATTTTCTTCCCTCACATCCACAGCCTTTCCAAAATGACCTATTACTGTTCTAGTCCATCGTCCATCAGAACACGGAACCACCAAACACTCACTGTCCTATGCTAGCGGCTGATCATGATTTGCACCTTCTCTTTGGAGCCACCACTCTCTTCTACGCTCTTGATGAGAACTGTTGTTTCTGTACCAAATACAGTCTGTTCACTTCTCTTTGTCATCCCCTGCTTCTATCATGGAATGTCATCCTGTTCTCCTCCTTTTTCCTTCTTTTTCTTCTTTTGCTCTCCTTACACCGTCTTCTGTTCGCCCTGATTCGTAAGTATTCTCTGTATGTAATCAGAGGGAACTTTCCAACTTTCATATTTAGCCCTTTAATTCTCCAATTGAAACTCTTTTTGTGACTTCCTGGTACTGTGAAAATAAAATAAAATCCAATTTCCTTATTTGGTTAACATGGCTTGTATCTGTATCTCTCTCCTACCCTCTTTTCCATATTTCAGTATTTATGGACTTTAAAAGAATGGGTTCATTTTATTTATTTGAGGAAACAGAGTGAGAGAGAGTGAACGAGAGAGACAGAGAGAGAATGAATTAATAAGAATATTAATAAGTGAAATCTTTAATTTGTTGATGCACTATCTAAATGGCCAAAATTATTGGGGCTGGGCCAGGCTGAAGTCTTAGAAACCAGAATCTCCACCTGGTTCTCCCACAGGAATGACAAGGGCCCAAATACTTGGGCTGCAACACACTTCTTTCCCAGGAACATTAGCAGGGAGGTGAATCAGAAATGTAATGTCCAAAACTCAAGCTGATAGTCTGGGAAGGGATGATGACATTACAAGAGGCTACTCAATGCTCTGAGCCCCACACTCTTCTCTAGCACAGAATTATCACACTTCTCCCCCTGCATATGGGATGTTCTTCTTCATCCCCAAGCCCTTCTGCTTTGTCTGGAAAACCTCTGTTCATCTTAGCGCATTAGCTGGGCTTTGGCAAGGACTCCTGTGACAGTTGATCTGACTTAGGTGCCTCTTTTACACAATTCCACAGGGTTCCCACTCATCATGCTTGTCATTGCCTGCTGTAGTGTCTTCGTAGATGCACTGAGGAGTCCAGGCTCAGAACCACAGTAGTTTTTCAGTCAGTACTTAGTGGGTAAATCCATTTGGAATGCAGGCAATTAAAATCTGAGTGAGGTGACAGAATATTCCTAGAGCAGAGTGATAATTTAGTATAGAACTTCCAGCTTGGTGGTTCAACATGCTAATCCTCAACTTTCATGGCTGGCATCCCATAAGGGTTCTGATTCTAGTCCCAGCTGCTCCCCTTCAGATACATGTCATTTCTTACAGCTCGGGAAAGCAGCGGAGGATGGATCAAGTCATAGGGGCCATACACTTATGGGGGAGACTCAAAGAAAGCTCCTGGCTTCAGCTCAGCTCAGCTCAGCTCTGGCCGTTGCAGTCATACTGGGAGTGAACCAGTGGATGATACTCTGTCTCTCCTCTCTGTAAATATGCCTTTCCAATAAAAATAAATAAATAAATAAATAAATAAATAAATAAATAAACAAACAAAAAGGATTTAGTACAAAGTGGTTTGATCTCAAGTCTTGTTATGTACAGAGCTGCAGACACTTGTTCTCTCTCTGGTTAAAAAAAAAATAATGGAAAAATAAAACCTTTATTAAGCTTCAAACCTAAAGGTTCATGCTTGCTATTTTAGTTTTCCAAACTTAGTAAATTCTCTTCTTGTTGAAGGCTTTCCATGAATTAGACTTGCTTGCTGAGGAATATAAATGATCTTCCTTTAAATAAATTTTATTAAACTGCTTGGCCCAGGTCAAGTTGACCAGACTCCTTAACAGAAAAAAGAATTTCAATATTGTCCAAAATTGTGGAAGATAAAAATGAAGGCTGTTGGCCCAAGGAGGAGTTGAGTCCAAGGGGTTAGGGTCTAGCTCAGCAGGCAGTGGTGATACAATCTCTAAGGAGGCAACACTTGTAATTTACACATAGCTGGATGTGTCCGGCTCCCATTGCTTCTAGCAAAACAACTTCTCTGACCTGGCTTGCAATTGCTTAATTGTTCCACAAAGCCTGGCTTCTCTCATGCTTGACAAATGTGAAATCCACAGACAAGCAGTGGGGCAGTTAAACTCTGGCTCTTCCAGCCTTGTAGAGACTTGTGACATGTCCTAGGAACAGGAGGCATCTGAAAGAAGAACCATGTGACAATAATGCCTTGAATTTGTCTAGTGTCTTCAGTTGTGAATATCCTATGCATCCATAAATATGTAAATATCCTTTGCTTTTCACAGAAAATCTGGAAAACTAGGAATGTAGTTTAGAAATATTTGGTAGGTGTTTCTGAATCTTTGATGGTGGGCTTAGGTATGTTCAGTGCAAAAGGAGACAGTGGAACCTGTCACAGTGGAATATCTGAAGGTAGCATCTTCTAGTGCTGTTTTATATTAAAGAAAATTTCAGCCTTCTGAAAAGCAATGTCTTCATCTACTGTGGGGATCATAGTAACTTCTCTGACCACCTGACAGGGCTGTTTGGGAGGAGTTACTGAGAAACATTTGCTGTCTGTAAAGTAGTGTCCTAAATCAAGCATTGTTTTTATTTTTGTTAATATTAGATCATATGTAATATAATGTTGTTAACAACAATCATCCCTATTAATACTAATAATGCAATCATTAATGTTGAATACTTTTGGTCAATAATAATTAGACAGAGAATGGGAGAAAGCAGACCTTTCTGGCCAGCTTACATACAAGAGTCTGTTCTTTCTGTGAGCAGGTGGCCCTGGTTCAGGTGGAGCACAACTGACGACATGTTAGCTGGGGACACTTTGTTGCCAGAGAGAGAGGGCAGAGAGTGTGGCCTGCTTGTGATGGCCTAGAGGACTTCCTTACAGTGGTCGCCAGTGTGGAAAAGGCTGGATTGTGTAACGTTACTGCTTCAAAGTCACGCTTCTCCTGGGGCAGGTATTAGGGAGTGTAGAGAAGAGAGTGGGGGAATTGGGAGAGGTCAGGAGTTTTATTTCACTAGATTTCCCTCCCAATGAAAAATCAGACACAAGAATTTGCAGTTTCATTGTGTTGGGAATTTATTTCATAGGCAATGAGATTTCACGGCACCAGCAATTGTGCTAATCCTGCCCTGGACAACATTTTACCACTTCTGGCTTTACTTCCTTTCCTGCATTCCCACCCTCTTCGTTCCTCCTTTCTTCTCTCCCTTTGCCCTGTTGTGTCCTTCCCCTTTGTTGTATCCTATTTTCTCCTCTGATCTCATTCTTTTACATTCTAAGTGCATTCACAATAACTTGGGCTTGGAAGTGGCTTCAGGAGAGAGAAATGGGGAACAATATATTCTCAAGTTATTGGTGAAGAAAATGAGACAGAGACGTGAGTGATTTGCCTCTGATGGTATAAAATGGCCATGACCCAGGTAAAATAGGAATACAGATCTTTGCCTCCTGCTCTTGGGCCCATCTCAATGATCACACTGCTGCTTTCACAATGGAAGCACAGCTGATGGACAGTTTGACCTTACAGTGAGCCCTCATTGGAGAAGTCATGTATAATCAAATCTCTAAGGGTTTACATGTAAGGATACAGTGTATCTTTGGGCAATAGGGTCATATACCCCGTAGTTTGATAGTTTCACATCATGAAACAAACAGATATTGATGAAGACTTGGGGGATTACAGATTCCCTGAGCCCACCTCTTTCTTACTTGAGGGTACATGAGCTTAGGATGGAATGCACGGCAGCCCTATGAACCATCAGAAGAAAAATCTCTTAGGAGTAATTACTTGGTTCTAAGACGTGCTCCACTTTATTATGCTTCATCTCACTTATTGAGATTCTAACCTGTATGTGCTCAATTGTACTCATTATCCACATGTGGGTATTAAGACAAAAGAGGTTAAATCATTTGTCACATGTTAAGCAGTTGGCATTTAATGTTACTGAATTCTGATTTCAGAAATCTGGATTCTGGGACAATAAATATCACAGCAGATCTTGGCTTCTTCATATCTATGTACCCACATATACATGCATGTTTGACTTGTTCTTGATAGCTTTAAATTTGGCATATTGAATGTACTTATATATCCTCTTCCAGTTATTTTAACCCTGTTTTGAAATCTTATATCTGGAAATGTTTAATGTCTGTGAAGACAAAGATCTCAATGATGATTTTGGCTGATGTGAAGAAGTGACCTCTTACCTCTGTCCAGAGCACCTAGTATCTTTTGCAATGTGCTTGCTTTACAGTGTGTGTACTTGCAATATCTGTGGGATGAATTCCTGAAACTTTTTGCCTATTATCATTTTTACAGCCTTTGAGAGAGTGAATAGATATATTTCTTAGAAGCCTTCTTTGCTTGAAAGGAGCTTGATTGAAAGGAAACTGGTCTTGCTTGGCATACTTATTGATCTTGGAAATTATGGTTATATTGGTTTTACTCCATGCACTTGAGTATTTGTGAATAAGCAAGAAATTATTAATGTCATCAGCATTGTCAAGAGAAGTTTGATAATTTGAAATTTCTGAGCATTACTTTTTTTTAAGCTTTGTTTTATTTTTATTGGAAAGTCAGATATTTAGAGAGGAGAGACATAGAGGAAGATCTTCCGTCCAATGATTCACTCCCCAAGTGAGCGCAACGGCTGGTGCTATACCAATCCAAAGCCAGTATCCAGAAACTTCTTCCAGGTCTCCCACATGGATGCAGAGTCCCAAGGCTTTGGGCCGTCCTCTCCTGCTTTCCCAGGCCACAAGAAGGGAGCTGGATGGGAAGTGGAGCTGCCGGGAATAGAACCGGCACCCATATGGGATCCTGGCACGTTCAAGGCGAGGACTTTAGCCACTAGGCCACACCGCCGGGCCCTGAGCATTAGTTTTTTCTTGTCTTTAAAATAGGAAGCTTAGATTAAATGGCACAAAGATTGCAGGCATTAAGATTCTATGATTTTACTAAAAAATGTCATTGTAATATTTCCAGACACTCTGATATGTAGTATTTCACAGCATGGCCATAGGATATAAGACTGAGTTTCCCAGGCTTTAAATGCGTTTCTGAGGAATTTGTTGCCTGAAGAAGACTTCTGCTGGGATCTTTTTCAGCAAACTAAGAGCAATTAAATTTTCAAAAGTGATTTGTTTACTTTTATTAACTGAAAAGCAGAGACAGGGAGCTCTCTTGCTGGCTTACTTTTGCTTTCTGTGCCTCTGTTTCTTGCTCTTCCAACTGCTGCTATGGCTGGGGCCAGGCTAGGCCAGTCAGGAACCTGGAACTCCTTCCAAGTACTTCGGCTGTTACGTGATGTTCCCCAAGGAGCATATTAGCAACAGGATACTGGAATTGAAAACAGAGTTAGAATTCTATCAGGCATTCGAATATGGAATGGAGATGTCTCAAGTGTTTTTCCTGCTCTGTCTAGTACCTGCCCCTGGAAGGCATTCTACAGGACCTGGGAATGGCCGGTTTCCTAAATGCTTATCCCAATCTCCTTCCCTCAACCCTAAGTAACCCTTCCCGATTTATACAGGTTGAGGTTTCTTAATATCTCTGATCTCATTGTACCTCAAATGTGTCTCTGTCACTGGATTTATATATCTGATTATTGTTTGTTTAACCTGTCTTCCCCATTAGTCAACAACCTTCTGGGAAACAGGATGTTTCCTTGATGTTGCTAACCTCATTACTCTGCCTTCTAACAACAAAGAGTACATTGAATAGATCAGGGCCTACATAGAGGAAAATATGTATACTTTTAATCACATCTGAGCACCTGCATCCAGAAGGAACTTTTTATTGAAAAGTTTTTTTTTTTTTTTTTTTTTTTTGGAAGAGTTTAGGAGATAGATGGAGAGACAGAAACAAACATTTTTTTTTTTTTTTGTTCTGGTTAAGGCAAAATGTCTCGTTCCCTTCCCTCATTGTAGATTATGTTGGAATTTTTTACATTATTATTATTATTATTATCATTTTATGATACAGTTCCATAGGCTCCTGGTATTTCCCTTATCCCAGCCGCAGTTCCCCCTCCTCCACCTAGTTCCTCTATATCATTACTAAAGTATAGTTCTTCATACACAGTCATATGTTCATCATTGCGGGCATGGACAATGGCAGAGTCCAGCATCCTATTGTCAAGATATAGTAAACGGTTTCATTATAAGCCCATCTTTATCTGAAAGTAGAAATGCATACTACATTGTATCCTCACATCTGGATGTTAGTCTCCATTTCACAGCTACTGTAAATCCCCTAAAATGAAAAGTCATAATACAAAATCAACAATAGAAAGAATAATAGAAATTTACAATGCCATGAAGTTAAATGACATGTTACTAGATATGAGAGTCTCCATTACACAGCTACTATACATCCCCTTAAATGAAAAGCCACAAAATAAAATCAGCATCAGGGAGAAAAAAGAAATTAACAACACCAAGAAGTTAAATAACATGCTACTAAATGCCTAACGTGTAGCTGAAAAAATGAAAATCAAGAGCTTTCTTGCAGAAAATGATGCTACTGTACGATCCGAGTCATTGAATGATTTAATCAGAAGAAAGTGTTTTGAAGAGATGAAACTAACAAAAAACATCTAAACCCATGTGATATAGCTTCCACTGATTTTTGTTGGTGAAATGTGTCTCCAGTAGGCAACAAATAGATGGATTTTGTTTTTTAATCCAGTCTACTACTCTATGATGTTTGATTGAGCTTAAGCCATTTGCATTCAGAGTTTAATATGTATGGGTGGTACTTTGGTCCTGTCATTTTAGGGATGGGTTGTTCATTGATTTAGTCTTCTATGGTCATTTTACTGGGATGTTCTTCTCATTTGCCTTTGGTTTTGTTGGGTGCTATTCCTCTTCTCTGTCAAAAGAATATTTTGAAGTGTCATTTGTAGGGCATGTTTAGAAGAAGCTAATTCTTTTAACTTTTCTTTACTGTGAAATGTAGGAGGACATTGTGACCCTAGAAGGTCAGTGAGCACAGGATTACAGTTAGTTGGATAATATTTGGAGGAGAATAACCAAGTGGCTACCTTTTGTATACCTGATTGGATATCATTTGCAGAAGAACAGTTGAGTGGACAGTATGTATATGAGAACACCTGGTGGAATATACAAGACAAAAGGAGTTCCAAACAAAAGCATTGATGGTTTTGTTGATAAGCTCAATACTTCCTCCCTTATCCTATATGGCCCTCAGTGTATAAAGTCTGATGCCACTAATAAACTTCGGCTTTGACCATCAGTCAGGGTCCACGCGTGTTATTATCGGCTCTGTGCACCAATCCATTGCTGCGGGACAGAGACAGTGGAAGAATTTTATTTCATTTTCAAAGACAAAAGAGCTTTGCTGGATATGTTATCCTAGGCCAACAATTTTTTTTTCTTTTAGAATCTGGAATATGTCACTCCGTTCTCTTCTGGCCTATAGAGTTTCCTGTGAGCTTAATTAGCATTCCTTTATATGTCAATTGATTTTTTTCATGTGTACATTAAAGAATCTTTTCCTTATGTTGGATTGAAGAGAGCTTGATGATCATATATCTTGGTGAAGATCGCTTTTGGTCAAGCCTGTTGGGAGTTCTGTGCCCCTCCTGGATGGGATGTTGTTTCCCAATTCTTTCTCTAGATTAGAGAAATTTTCCTTTATTATTTCATTAAATATCTTTGTAAAACCAGTTTCTCTTTCTGCACCTTCTGGGACTCCCATAACTCTTATATTTGGCCTCTTAATAGTGTCTTTCAATTCTTGCATACTTTTTTTGGCCTGATCCAGCTCTGCTTCCAGCTTTTTCTTTGCTTCGCCCTGATGACAGGAAGTATCTTCCAATTCTGAGATTCTTTCTTCTGCTTGCTTCATTCTACTTTGGAGACTCTGCACTGTAGTTTTAATTTGCTCTACTGTGTTCTTAATTTCTAATATATCAGGCTGGATTTGCTTTATTGCTGGTGTTGCTTGTGTAAAATATTCCTTAAATTCTTTGAACTCTTGTATGTGCTTCTCATTGTTGATCAGAAGCTTTAAAATGAATTTTCTGAATTCTGTGTCTCCCATTTTCTCGATGTCTTGCTCAGTGAACCCCAAGTTTGACAAAGGGTTTTGCTCCTTTTCAGCAATACTCATTGTGCCTTTGTCTCTTCTTTTGCTCTTGGTCATTGTACTTCTGGTTAGCAGAGTCTTTTTCTTGGGGCAGGTTTCTAAGCTGTGTCACCCACATGTCCACAGTTTGATTTTACTTATTGCAGTTTGTACATGGCTCTTTGCTTGCAGCCAATTGTGCTACTTCCTCCAGCAAGTTCCAGGTCTGGGTTCTTATGTTCGATTTCTACCAACAACTCCATAGCCCCAAGTCCTGGCTCACCACTTTCTACCTCCTGTGATACCATGCTGAGGCTGCCCTGTTGTCTGTGAAACCTTTCTCCCACTTCTGTTGTAGTAGGTCCCAGGATTAGGGAGACACCAGGTGTCCTCTATAGCTAGGTTGTTGGTGGTGCTGATCTTGCCAGAACCTTTTGGACATTAGGTCTCAGTGCCACACGGACCTATTTTGAAACGTCCGATAGCACAGTTCGTATTATTTCCCATGGAACCAATGCAATACACTGAACTCAGTGAGTTTTTGCGAGCTCAGCACATGTACATTTCACTGTTGTCCCCTGAAGTCCTAAAACTTTTTCCACAGTGTACAAAATGGTGCCTGACGTACCACTACTATTGTTTTTGATCTGCTGGTCGTCAGGTCTGAGGGCTACCCAGACCTGTCTTGGATGCAGCCTGTAGACTGCCACGTCGTTGCAGTTCACTGAGTCAGAAATGAGTTGACTCCCAGCTCAGTTAATGCTCAGTCCTTTCCCTTGCCTTTGCCTTCTTACAACAAATGCGCCCAATTCTGCTCTAGAGGGCTGACTGGGCTGTGAAATCTACCCTGTTCTCCCACTGCCTGTCTCAGATCTGCTGCTCTGTCTCTGCTCCTGGTCAAATCAAACAGACCAGCAGGATGGACAGTTCTTTGTCTGGGTTCACCTCCCAAGCTCCCAGTGAAATTCCTTTTGCACCTGGTTTCTGGTTGCTGGTGGAGTTCAGATCGCCATTAGCTGAATGCTGCTGGAGTGTTAGTCACTGCCATACCACACTGTTGTGTCCGCTGCTTTCCTGTGTCTGTCAGACTTCAGGTACCCTTCTCCTGTTGTTCTGTCCTCTCCTTTTTCCTGGAATGTGTCCTCTCTGCTTCATCCTGATTAAATGTTTCTCTGTCTGTTTAAACGTGTCCTTACCCTATTCTGCTATCTTGATTTCCAAGATTTTTTTTCCTTTTTTTGCAATTGACAATGAAGACATCTATATTTTGTAACCTCTCGGGGCCATGTCTTTTAGTAGAGAGTCACATGGAATTGAAACATTGTGAGAGATGTGAAGACTTCAGTGAACAGGGTGGTATAACAGCTCAATAGCTGTGATCCTTATCTATAGTGCCTTAGAATCCAAAGTGTGATTCAGAGCTCCGCAGCAGTAATAGCACCTGGAAGTTTTCTGGGAAAACAGACCCCCTTCTCAACCCCATTAGACTATACATCCCCTGGTGAATTGTTTGATGTTATTTGAGAAAAGCTGCATTGAAGGAATAGGGAGAGATATACTGAGGACGGCTTTTCCTCAAGAATGACACCAAGGTGAGTTTTGAGAGATGTTTGGTGAGCTCTAAATGAAGAATGATGGGGAGCAGATCAGAGGACATGCATTTCCAGGCAAACAAGGCAGTGTTAAGATAAGCTGGAGAGGTAGCATGCTTGCTAATGAGGTGAGCTGAGGGTGGCAGGCAGGAGACTGAATCAGAAGACAAGATGTGCTGTGTTGTGAGTCACCAGAGACCTGTAACAATATCAACACATTATACTGAGGGGTTAGTCTTTGTGGGCAATCTGATGACTTCAGTGACTGGAAATCCATGGGAGAGGGAGGAATTTACTATATGACTCTCTGAACAGCCATCACCCTGGGCAATGATTCACTTCCTGGATTTACCACCACTACAGTTAGCAAACCTTACAAATTACCATTGATCTTCCAAACACATAACGCCCAGAGTACGGGCAAATTTCTTCTTTCCCAGATTTCTGGGGTTTGTCTTTTAATAGCTAGTCTTGAATTGATTCAAGACAGCAGATCAATGGCAAATTGTGAACCTTCCCCTGAAGACCATTACCAGTCATGTTTGAAGTTAACATCAGTGGTTGCATTTCCCAGAGTGGTTGCATTTCCTCACCATTTTCTAAAGAGATGGTTTAGCCAAAATGTCTTTTCTTAAGTTCCTTTGTGTGCACCTATTTTGGAGTTTATAGCAACTTGGGAGGAGATGGAAATTGTAATAAAATTGGGGATTAAAAAGTGAAGCAAGATGATATTACTTTAAATTTATGATGTGACAAGGTGGGCTTCATGAATAATAGTTAATCACTGAATCAGAGAGTATTTACGTGCTGGCTCTCATAAATCAACAGTGGGGAGTAGAAATATTTATCATGGGCTAATGTCATGTGACTTTAATATGGTTAAATATTTTAATAAGATTGAAGATCTTCAGACACAAATATTTTAAATGATGTAGGTCTTAAGGCACAAAGAAAAGAACCTCAAGACTGAAGTCAAGTGTTGCCCTTTAAAAATTGAACTTTAACGATGTTGATGCTCTTTATTGCCGCATGGTCCTTGATGCCTCCTCTGCCTCTGGCACAGGAGATGTGGCCAGATTTATGCTTCCTAGGTCATTTTCTTCACTACTTTTTCAGTTTTATACACGCTATTAAATATAATTTATGCGAGTGTGGAACACATTCTAAATGTGAACACATTTATAGCTATTGGGTTGGATCAAGTGAAGGAGGCTGGTTGATGCAGAAAAAGCAGCACTGACTGGTGAACCTGCAGTCATGAGGTTTAATTTGGGACCTCAAACTTGCTGTGTGACCTTGAACAAGTCATAGCTCGTCTCCAGACTTCATCCTTAAAATGAAAGGATCACTTCTATAACTTCATCTTTATAATAAGTTATGTCCGAAAGATACTTCTTGGCTTTCAACTCTTAACTTTTGCTTTAGAAAATGCAAGAAAAATGACATTTTTAGATGGTGCCCATAGTAATTAACAAAGAATGCAAAATATGTGGCTGAAGATGTTTCAGGCAACAATACTGCTGGATATTGGGTATTAATGCTTCAGTAAAGTAGTTAGCTCATAGGTTCACAATTTGTCATGCATCTCTATACTGTCATGAACAGGGTCCTAGGTGAATGAAGCAGTGTGATTTACTTCGTCACAATTTAGTGCACATGATATGTGCCAGCCCAAGCTGTGGTATCTGATAACTGGTATGATAGAACCAATTTTAATTGAAACATTTAGGAACTAGAAGCTAAGCCTTGATGCTCTAAGTATGGCTTTAAATTTAGGTGAGAATTGAGTTGCTTTTAGAAGCTGAACAAGGGGCAAAAGTTATGGTGTATCAAATTAAGCATCTGCTGATGGCAGCAGCATCCCATACGTGTACCACTTCAAGTCCTGGTTGCTTCACTTCCTGTCCAGTCCCCTACTAATGAGCATGGGAAAGCAGCAAAAGATAGCACAAGTGCTTAGGTCCCTGAGTCCATGTGGGAGAGCCAGAAGATGTCTGGGCTCCTGGCTTCAGCCTGGCCATTGTGACCATTTGGGGAGTGAACCAAGGGATAGAAGATTCTCTCTCTCTCTCTACTCCTGTTTTTGTAGAATCTGAGTTGTGCCAAGGGAAAAGAATAGTGAATGATCAGAATACATTCGATGGGCAAACCTGCTGCTAAACCTTCCCTTCCCACCAGCTCTCGATTTGTGGAGTAAATGCACTTTCAAAAATTGGATGACGAATATTGTCTAATATAAGGTATTAGATAAATGAAATTTACACCTCAGCTACAGCCAAATTACTATTCCTCCAATATAGAAACCCTGTAACAGCCCCTATGGGGTGGAGAAAAGTCACTTGGACTAGATGACTGAACTTGTAGGTTATTGAGTGATTATGTTTGAATAATATAGGGGAAAATAATGTGTGTGTGTGGGGGGGGGAGGGAGGGTAGAGGGTAGAGGGTAAAAGGGGAAATCAGTGAGCCTATGAAACTGTATTATTAAAAGTAAAAATTAAAAATAAAGAAAATAAAAGAAAGGAAGAGAACAAAAAGCCAGTCATTTTAGTGAAAATCAGTGATAGCTTGACTTCTTCATTATTATCTCAAGAAGAGTGAAGGAAAAGGGGTATTTGGATTTTTAACACACTACAGATGATGCATCCATATGAGCTACCCCGTCCCTCCCATGGAAACAATTGCTGTGGATATAACTGATTTTTCCGTTTACCCTCTGCCACTACCAGAAGGATCCATCTGAAGTGCATGGCTTCTGCTCATAAGCAATATACATACAAGTTAAGCCCATCTGAGCAGAAAGGAACGAATTGTCTTGGAAGACAGAAATGATCTATTATAGCAGGAATAGAGTGGAAAATGACTTGGATTGCTTTTGTGGATCTGTAGCAGGCAGATCAAGAATGCTATGATGGCTTTGTTTTCTCTGCAAAACCTGATGCCAAGTCACCTACCAACAATGAAACAGGGAAGAGTGTGGACTGTAGTTCTAAATAGAATAGAGGAGTCTGGAGGTAATGTGAGAAGTTGGGAATAGTGTTAGCTTGAGAAAAATCTAAATGTCAAGGCTCTGTTAAGCTTAGTGATTCTTAATTTATGTTTTAGGTTGTCTCAATATGTTCACTGTGTTTAATGACTTGTCCCTAAAACCAGCTTTTTCTAATGCGATTTAGTTATTTTATTTGACTTTCAGAGAGAGAGAATGTGAGACAGAGACAGTGAAAGAGATCTTCCATCTACTGTGTCACTTCCCAAATGGCCATAATGGCTGGACTCGGCCAGCCTGAAGCCAGGAGCTAAGGGCTTCTTCTGGGTCTCCCTCACGTATTCTGGGGTCCACACACTTCTGCCATCTTCTGCTGCTTTCTAAGGTACATTAATGGGAACTGAATCAGAAGTGCAACATCCAAGACTGGAAACAGTGCCCATCTGAGATGCCCGTGCCACAGGTGGTAGCATTACGTGCTATACCACAGTGCCAACTCCATGTCCCTCAAAATCCACTTCTAATCTCTGGAGGCTGGTGTATGTTCATACCAAGCATTTCTTTTGCTCCTTGGGAGATTTTGCATGTGGAAAGTAGTAGCCAGAGACCACAGGAAAGAGTAGAAACTATGATATTTTCTCCATTATCTGCTTCATTTGAGGACTGTCAGAGACAAGCTGTGTGTCTTAACTGAGGGCCAGGGAAACATTCAAAATACTACCCTCTAGGTTTGTTTTTATTTTAAGGAAATACTTAGTACCTCACCATTATCTGTCTCACCCAGTTGAAAAATAGAACCACAGAGTTTCATACCCTGACCTATAAATTAGTATCTATTAATCAACCTTTCTTTATCCAGCGTTCTACCCTCCCCAGCTTTTGGTAACCACCATTATATTTTTTAATTCTATGATATAGCATTTTAGAAGATTCCATGTGTGAGTTTTGCATAGGAAACTTACAAGAAAGGGGTTTGGAGTTACTTATGTGACAATATTTTTGGAGGGTTGGAGTTAGGCAAAACAGGTAGAGGTCCTGGGGTCTCCTTAGTCTCACTACCCATGGTTATGAGAGCATGAGAGCCCTTCCAGCTGGTGATGCTCCACCTCTCGGAATTAAAAATCTGCTCAGCTTCTCTGCCTTGAGATACACATTGCTTCCTCTGTTCCTCTCTTCAGTTATGTATTGATGAAGCAAACCAGCAGATCATAAATTAAAAAGGTAGAAGTTACAGAAGTTCACCATAGATTCAAGTAAAATTTTCTAATCAATGTCTCCATTCTGCTCTGGTCACACTGCTTTTCTTTTTCTTTTTTTTTTTTTTAAGATGTATTTATTTTTTAATTACAAAGTCAGATATACAGAGAGGAGGAGAGACAGAGAGGAAGATCTTCCGTCTGATCATCTACCCCCCAGGTGAGCACAACGGCTGGTGCGCGCGGATCCAAAGCCAGGATCCAGGAACCTCTTCCGGGTCTCCCATGCAGGTGCAGGGTCCCAAAGCATTGGGCCATCCTCAACTGCTTTCCCAGGCCACAAGCAGGGAGCTGGATGGAAAGTGGAGCTGCCAGGACTAGAACCGGCGCCCATATGGGATCCCGGCGCATTCAAGGTGAGGACTTTAGCTACTGGGCCGCGGCGCCGGGCCCTGGTTTTCTTTCTGTTATTAAAACAATTCAAATTCAAAACCCACTGTTTGCTCTTGTGCTGGTGGTGATGTTCTTCTCTCCGTATCTGTAGCTGGTTTATTCCTTCACTTGAGCAACGTTGCCTTCTAAGGGAGCCCTTGCTAGAGCAGCTCCGGGGCACTCCTGCAATGCTACATTTTCTTACAATGCTTTTGCTTTTTTGGCTTTTATTGACTATGTAGATATTATGTGTTTCATTTATCAGAATGTAAACTCTGTGAAGATAAGAGGTTTGCTTGTTGACTCTTTTTGTAATCCGTGTCTCAGAGAAAATTGCTAAACTGTAGTTACTAAATCAATATTTGTTGATTGACTACTAAGTGAATCAATGAAAAGATCTAGTGTTCTTTTTTCGAGGCAGACATTAACCTCATATGTAGTATTTTACCCTCGTGTGGTAGTTGTGAGGGGTTTATTAGTGAGACTTTTGCATATAGTTAGTTTCCTGTCATTGTGATTTGCTCTACTTATTTCTCAGCCTATTTGTTTGTTTATTTATTTTTGATAAGTTGAGGTAATTGTATGATTTGGAAGGAGTGCTTGAGAAATTGATATTTTTTTTCCTAAACGAACTAGAAAAGAATGCTAAGCAATCTTTTCATCAGATGTGCTTGTCAGATGCAGGAGTTCCAGCTCATTTGGGTTAACCAGTGCAATCTGGCGTGATGTAGGAAGATGCTTGTACTCTGCTTGTACCTTGCAGATTTCTCTGACCACAGTCAGCTATGGGCGAGGACTGTCAGTGCAGGAACAATGCCAGGATCATGACATGAATCTGAGCTTAGGAACCCAGCTTAGTCCAGCTCAGATCACTGAGCCATAGAGTGAAACACACACACACACACACACACACACACACACAAGGTTATCATTTTAACTCATTAATTTGGGGGATGCTTTTCATGTGGAAAAAAATGAACTGGGGTTCATTGTTTTCCAAGAGCAGAAGAAGTCAAAGCTGGAACTAGAGCACCAATAAATGATGGGACCCATGCTGACTCAAGAACTGTGCTGACCTCTCTGATTGCAAAACTGACTAGCGAGCCCCCAGATGACTTGAAACTTTGAAAACAATGGGGTGCACATGATTACTTATCACCAAGAATAGAGTGTTGTGTTGTTAACAGAGGGCATGGAGCTTGCCGCTAACTGAGCACCACTGTAAGTCTGCGTAGTAAAATGATCACAAGCCATTGCCTGAACAGCTCTGTAAAGTAACATTGCTAGGATTTATTCCTTAGGAAGCCTTCCGCATGGGCTGCTGGGGCTGCTTGGCCGTGCTCTGCTGCCTGCTGTGCCCTGTATCATAAAGAAGGGCTTCTTTCTGCTCACTTCATTCTGTCTTTGTTTATTTATTTATTTATTTTATTACAAAGTCAAAGTCAGATATACAGAGAGGAGGAGAGACAGAGAGGAAGATATTCCGCACGATGATTCACTCCCCAAGTGAGCCGCAATGGGCCGGCGCGCGCCGATCCGAAGCCGGGAACCTGGAACCTCTTCCAGGTCTCCCACACGGGTGCAGGGTCCCAAAGGTTTGGGCCGTCCTCGACTGCTTTCCCAGGCCACAAGCAGGGAGCTGGATGGGAAGTGGAGCTGCCAGGATTAGAACCGGCGTTCATATGGGATCCTGGCACTTTCAAGGCGAGGACTTTAGCCGCTAGGCCACACCGCCGGGCCCCATTCTGTCTTTTTAACAGATAGATGGGTGGACAGAGCAATAGATCTGTCTGATTGTAGGTCTGGCTTTATCACCTCTTCTTGGGAAATTTGTGCAACCACTAAAACCCTCATTTCACTTAGTTTTAAAAGGCAGGCTTATATCCACAAGAGAACATTTCTACCAGGCTTTCTTGAGAAACTGGAATATGTGAAAAATGTTTTATAAGTTATGCCTGCAGCTCAGTATTTTGACGAAGTTTGTTGACTAAACCACGCCAGAGGGTTTAGATACTTCTTCGATGTTATTAAGTCCTTGCCTCAGTTTCCTGATTTGCTAAATGAAGACAATATGCTTTTCTGGAATGGTGGTTGATTAAATAAATGAGATAATCTATATAAACTATTACAATAATACTTGGTATGAAATAAACACGCAGCATTTATTTCCAGTGTTATCACTATCATCATCAACAACACTATCATCATCAACAACATTTAAATACACATTGATGAGTTTATAGAGTCATATCTAAGCTGTGTGAGGCTTCGTAAAAATTTAGTCAAACATTTTATAGAAACAAAAGAGCAACATTTATTTGCCTAAGGTCACACAGCTGGTCTATGGATAAACCCAGTCCAGACACTGAAATTGTGAATTTCTATTTTCGTTTTCAAGTATCTGTATCTATATCTGAAATATACATATAAAAAAGAAAATTCACCTGGGAAGAAAGATGTTGAAATGCACTCAGCAAAATGAGGCTTCTATTCATGACCGGTTGGCGGTGGAAATGACACATACCATAATTGTTACATGCCCTCCTGGAAAGCAGAGCAGAGGCCACCAGGCTTAGGAAAGGCCATGTGTCAACAGCTTTCTATTTCTCTCCATTCCAAGATACAGTCTTTCAAGTTCTATATCACCCTGGAAAGGCCATCTGTCTAAAATTGCCTAGGCTCCGGAGAGAGGTTTTTAGGTCAGATGTATTACTCTTACTCCACTTAAACTTTATTTTTTCTGTTCTCTTGAGATTTGAGACTCAGTGATCTTTTTTCATAATTCATGATCTCAAGAAAGTTTGAAAAACATTTATCATATAGTAGACAGGAGTGTACCCTCTAAGTGAGCAGTTTGCATAGGCAACTGGAAGCTCACAAAAGAGAGAGGTGTATGTCCTCAGGAGAGGTGAGGACGGGGGATTTCTGCCTGTGTTCTTGTGGTTCTTGTGTCTGTTGCCGGAAGAAGTGCTCATTATTCCCAGGTCAGCATGAAAAGTGGTCCATAGGAGAAGCTCTGGCCCTGACGGCTGTAGTCCTTGCTAATGGGATCAGGTGATGGATGCTTGACCTGGAAAGGCCTGTCATATCCTCTCCCTTTAGAACTTATATTCGAAGTCAGTTTTTTGGAATCAGAAGCTGACTGACAGCACAGCCATGCATTTTGAGCCTGAGAGCATGAGAAAGAAGTGAGCTGTAGGAGGAAGAGAGCGTGTGTAAAGTCACTGTGGTCCTTGTGCTGTTTACTGCCATGGTTAATACAGTCTCAGTAACAGAGATGGAAGGAAACTTCATGGTGATCAAGGAAGGAATAATCACATAAATTGTGGAATAGATGGATCATCATGCAGCAGTTATGATAAATTAAATATTGGTCCAAATATATATAAACAGATGTGTATCAGAAATATAATACTGAGTGAAAACAGAAAGCTCTGTACATTTTGAATTCATTATTTAATCTTAAAACACGAGGGGAAATAGAACATAAAATTAAAATTGTTAAAAAAATCAAGTGAGAAGTTCATGATGCCACTTGAAATATTTTTTGATATTAGAAAATAACAAAATTGAGTCATTTTCAGCACTTAATCACATTTATGTGGATTAATTCTTATTTGTTTTATTTCTTTAGTTGTAGATTTTTAGTAATTTTATTTAGTAGAGGGAGGTTAGCTCTAGAGCTGTAGAGATTTAGGCTAGTGCCCACAATAATAGGTACAAACACATATTTAAATACTATGAATTTTACATGAAATGGCACACTAGCTGATATTATATATATTACTTTTTATCCCTAATTTATAATGGATTTTTCCCATGTTGCTAACAATTATTTGTTAATATTTTAAAAACTGAATAGTGTTGAATAAATAACTATTACATAATTTAAAAAAATATTTCCAAATCCTTATACAAATTCCTGTTTAATGAACATTTTGGTTCAATGTTTACCTCTGTCAAATATAATTAGAATTACCAGGTTAAATGTGGTTTATATTTGGAAGCTCCTGTACATATTTTGAATTTACTTGAGAATATGCTGGCCATCTTATAGGCTTTGTGCCTTGTAATAAATACATTATTTCCTGTCCTCAGCCCTCAGCCATTTTTTTCTCTTTCATCCTAAACTTACTAAGAGCAAGGCTGATAGGAGACCAACATAAGACAACATATGTGTAGAACTTGAAGAAGGCTCCTAACCAGTGAGAATGCTTCAATATGTGTTTACTGTATTGTGAATATTTTGCTCTGAATAATCATATATGTCTCTTATAATGCTTTCTTGCTCATTTAAGAGAAAAATATCTCACTGTCATTTAAATTAGCCCTCCACTCATTGCCCAAGAGTTTGCACATGCTTTTCATGATTGATGAATGGGAGTGATATTTTCCTTGATTTATTTCTGCCTACTTTTTTATGTAGTGAGGCTATTAACATGTGCTCCTGTATAAATGTAAACACTGTTCCTCATAATTTAGTTTTTTTTGAAATAACTTTAAAAATACAGGAAGCACAGTTAAAAGGCACTTTTTAAAAAACTTTTCAGGCACAATCATGTTCTGATCTCTAAAGGCTCCCCCAAATCTCTTGGCCATTGCTGGGTTCTTCTCCTCATTCCCCATTCTCATAGTTGTTTCCTTCTGTAATATATCTGTCTTATGCAATTATCTGTCTTATGTCTTATACTTCATGGATCCACTTAATTTCTCATATCTGCGTGGAGACTAAAAGGCCATCAAAAATTACATCGTTGCTTGAGTATAGATTCCTTCCAGTGATGGCATGTTCCCTGCCTTCCCAAGGGTGTGCCTCCATCACACTAGCTTCCAGCAGAAGCTGACTGCCACCTGGGACACTGTGACAACCTAAGTGTGGGTATTCTACAGGGTAAATGGTTTAGGTCTCTTGGATCAACGCAAAACGTCTTGTCTGATTTGAGGCCAAGTCTAGAGCAGTATGGAGTTCCCAGAGTTAATGTGCCTAGAGATGGGACTGTATGGGTGAAGAGATGGCAATCTGGAATTCTACTTGGTTCCCATTGCTGCTAAAACAAGCACATGTATCATGGTTTAAAACAATACAGATGCATCATCTCACATTTCTTCCTTTTGAAAATTTGAAATAGAGTATACTGGAGTGAAGATAATAGCAACTATTTCAATGTACCCTAAACTCCTTTGGGATCAGTCAAGTTTAGAAGCCAAAAGCTGATTGGTAGAAGGGCAAAAGAAGGACTATCTGTCTCAAGTTTGGACAAAAATAGACTTTTTAATGCTTATGGTTGTCTAGTTATCTGTTAATGAAATAAAGCCAATATTATATTGCCTATAGGATTTTCTACAGAATATATTCAGTTAAAATATAGTAAGCAGCACACCTTTTTACTTCACTGTAAGAATTTATTCCTACATAATATAATTTTGTTGCTTTCAAGTATTGCAAGAAAATTTTCCTATATGTATTGAAACATCTTCCTCATCACCACCATCACCACCATCACTACCTCAACATTTTTGTCATCCGATTGTAGTTTACAAAGAATTGTGAAAAAACACTTTTGTCCTATTTCACTTCCTTTTACAATATGAGGGATATTATTTGTCTTTATTTACTATTGGAAGCAATAGGTAGGTGTTACATTTCCCAAGTCACACAGGTGTCATATGACACAATCAGAACTCGACTATGACTACAATTTGTCCCCACAGTAGATGTTTGAACATTTATCTTTCTTAGGTATCCAGGCATTGATTATTAGACAATTAACTAGCTGCCAATTGTGTACTTCAGTAAGTAAGAGACTGGCCTGCTTTCATCAGTGTTTCCCCGCCTACTCTCTTCTTGCTTTTCTTCAGAAGTGCCAGGATTGGCTCCTCTCTCTGGGGTCTTTTACTTCCTGACCCCTTGGAGGGAACTGGCTCCACCCCTGTAAGGGGGGCAAGTGCCGCTCCTCACAGTGTGGAATGCCAGGGTGAGGTTGCCTGTACTGGATTTGACTGCAGCACCCAACCAGCACACGTGAGATCCAGGAAGGGAGGGGCAGAGCTGGCAGGGGGATTAAGGGGCTGGTCCCCTCGCCGGACAGCTACTCCCACTGGAGAGCGTGGGCTGGGATGAGGACAGACCAGACTAAGCAAGGCTGCAACACCTGTGCGCTGCATGTGGACTAGATCAGGGAAAAGCCAGGCTGGGCTGATTATTCCTGTGGGTGCAAGCATAAATTAGAGCGGGTGAGGGATGTTTGGGCTTGGCCGCAGCATCAGCTGGCAGAAGCTGGCACTGGGGACTAATTCTGTCAAGTCACATCACAGAACCACCTAAAGAGTGCATGACCAGAACTGAGAGAGACCTGGGAGGGAAAAAGTGAGTTCCCCCCTCTTGGGTTACTATTCCCGCGGGAGGGCATGAAAACTAGGACGGGGGCTGGGGTGGCTAGACAGAGAGGCACTCAACAACATCCGTGAGGGCTGGATGGTTGAGTTGGTTAGATGGAACTAAGCTTTAATACCCATTGACAAGTACCAGAGCCAAATGGGATGGGGGACAGACTGGTCTACTGCTACACATACTGGCAAACCAGGGTAGGGGGTGGGCCTGATGGGGGTTATTGTGGGTCGCTCCGACTAGGCTGCAGCTCTCACTGGTTGATGTAAGGGCCGAGTATGTGCTGGGCAGAACCAGACTGGACTGCAACACCCTTTGGTTCCAGTGCAACTTGGGACTGAAAACAGAACCAACCCAGCAATTGGAACCGCCAGCTGATTGGGGTGATGGACTGTGCCGGGCCCTGTGCTTGCTAGAACATACAAGAATCTGGTCTGGGAACACCTTAAGGTTTCTTTGGAGATCTCCCCAATTGAACTGCTGGACTCAGAACTCTAACCAAGAAAAGACAGAAGACAGAACAGGTCAATTATTCATCTCAGCTGTATGTTGGCAGCGAAATATGGGGCAAACAGAGACTTTCTGATGGACCATATCAATCAGTGGACGACCTCATCGAGCGAAACTGGCAGCGATTCATAACTGGAGAACAATTAAAACCACTTGAGCAAATATCTCAGAGCATACCCCACATCCGGGACTTGGGGTGGGCGGGAAACCGGGTGGGGCTTCTCCCTCAATATCCCCCTTTACCTCAGATACATGATGGAAACAATATGGACATAATAGTATTACCCACTTCCCTATACCCCCTGAACCTTTTTTTTTTAACCGTAATTAACTATGTAAAGATTGTCAACAACAATACAATAAAAAAAAAAAAAAGGCTGAAGGAAAAAAAAAAAAGACACTCAAGCTGCTGATCCAAGCCATTAGTTTCCTTGCATTAGCCTTTCACTGAGTCATCACTGGGCTCTTGTTCCTTCTTTGTATTGAACTCTTGTTTCCTTCCTTGTATTGTTGCTCTGACTTTTTTCTTTTCAAAATCTACTAAAAGTCTATATTCCTGTGTGGTAAGCTATGCGTTTGTTAACTTTCTCTAGAGATTAATTTCTTTGCGGTTGTTTGCGTCTCTAGTTTTTCTTCTCTAGTGCTCTAAAATATATTTACCACAATTAAAACTGCTGAAGTGATATTTAATGAATGAACAGATACAGAAGTTATTTTTTCATATTTTAGTTTATTTACCATAGTGAGTAGAATAACTATATTGGTGAGACTAGTATAAGGCTTTCAATATATTTCATATGTTTCTATTCCAAATTTTGATATTATTTATTTATTTTTAAAGATTTATTTTTATTACAAAGTCAGATATACAGAGAGGAGAGACAGAGAGGAAGATCTTCCATCCGATGTTTCACTCCCCAAGTGAGCTGCAACGGGCCTGTACGCGCCAATCCGAAGCCGGGACCAGGAACCTCTTCCGGGTCTCCCACGAGGGTGCAGGGTCCCAAAGGTTTGGGCCGTCCTCGACTGCTTTCCCAGGCCACAAGCAGGGAGCTGGATGGGAAATGGAGCTGCCGAGATTAGAGCTGGCGACCATATAGGATCCTGGCGTGTTCAAGGCGAGGACTTTAGCCGCTAGGCCACGCCGCCGGGCCCCAAAATGTTGATATTATTTTAAATTTCCATCAGCAAGCGTCTTTTGCTATCCTCAACAAACTGAATCTTATACACACATGCTGGTAAAGATTCCAGTGTTCCAAGTTGGTCACATATCGTCAACATCCCCTCCTTCTGGAAGTCTGCCCTAATCAGGTTGCTTTTTTAGCCTTGCTGTATGTTACAAGTTACATCCATTGTCTCTATTTACACATCTTCCTTTTTCCATCTAGCCATTTCCAGGAAGATACTGATGGGCTTTGTAGTGAATCTTTTTTTTTTTTTTTTTAAAGATTTATTTATTTTATTACAAAGTCAGATATACAGAGAGCAGAGACAGAGAGGAAGATCTTCCATCCAATGATTCACTCCCCAAGTGAGCTGCAACGGGCCGATGCGCGCCAATCCGAAGCCAGGAACCTGGAACCCCCTCCGGGTCTCCCGTGCGGGTGCAGGGTCCCAATGCATTGGGCCATCCTCAACCGCTTTCCCAGGCCACAGGCAGGGAGCTGGATGGGAAGTGGAGCTGCCAGGATTAGAACCGGCGCCCATATGGGATCCCGGGGTGTTCAAGGTGAGGACTTTAGCCACTAGGCCAAGCCGCCGGTCCCTGTAGTGAATCTTGGATAAGAGTTTGGGGTAAAGCAGAAATCACAGAATAAATTCTGAGACTAGTGTGAAACATGGACTTTGAATTCGAGTGGGCCAGGGTTCAAGCCATAGCCTGGTATGACCTGCCATTTCTATAACTCTATTGATCATCTCACAGAACAATGGTGAGGAATAGATGTGATAATATTTGATATGCATAACAGCAACTTAATGGCAAGACTGCAATTTACCTAAAAAGAAACAAGCCCCCATTTCAAAAAAAATTCCTGAACAGGTTTGTTGGTTTCAGCCAGTCCTCTGGTCATGTTCTTTATGGATAGATAATGTAACCTTTTTCTGTTGCTAAACTGGCGGAAGGGTAGTGGACCAGTGGTTTAACTATCCCCAGCATGCTTTGTACTCAGTCTTGGGAAATTCAGTGACAAATTGATGGGAAATGGGAAGTCAGTGAGGCCTGACAGCTAAAGATGTCTCAGGGATGGTCAGAGAGAGGAAATGAAGTTTTTTGCTGCAGCTGAGCAGGTAGTTTTTAAAATAGTGCCATCTTCCAAGAAGGAGCCGCTTGAGTAAACAAGTTTCCTGGACCCACACCCCCAAATATTTCAGCAGCAAAGTTTAGTAGTCACTTTCTCTGGCTGGCTGCAATGACTCCTGTGGTAGCATTTCCTTCGCTACTTTCTTAGGGGATCTTGTCTGGAAAACAACAGTCTTGACTAATTTTGATTAAGAATTTACGTATGTCAGATGGTTATTTAGTACTTTAAGAAAATTTATTCATTGAAGATGTGCTTACTGTCCACCTACTGTATCCCAGGAATTGTTCCAAGGGCAGACACAGTGTCTGTTTTTTTACAGCATCTACTTTCCAGACTCTTCAAAAGGTACACATTTGAAAATAGAATTTAAAAATGATACCTAGATTATAATAAACATGAACTGTAAGACATACAGATAAGAATGTCTTGTATAAAGCCACATAGGATCCCACTCTGTGTGTTGCAGTTTATTTAACCATTGTCTTATTGCTGAAAAACTGAGTTGTCTTGGATTCCTTGTTATTATTGACAGTCTTGCAGTCAACATTCTTAGAAAACATTTCTTAGCACATTTTGATATCCTTTGCTGCATAACAAGTCATCATCCTTATTTCATGAGAAGCATTATTTTTTCCCTGTAAAATAGTTCTGTTTTCATAAAATGCAAATCTATCATCAGTTTCCATATTGTGTTGCATTTACTTATTCATTTGTTGATTTTTTCATCGTGATCATCTGTTTAACTGGACAGGGAGATCCATAAGATTAGGCATTGCATTTTCTTCCTTTGAGTATTGTTGCATGCTGGCAGAATTCTGGCACAGTTTAGGCTCTTGGAAAATGTTTGCTATATAAATTATTAAATTGGTAAATTTAGGAGTAAACATATACATAGACAAAGCCATATATTTTTGTTTGACTTTTGAATGAATGAATGAACAGTCATGACTCCATTCAGTTGCTCAAATCCCAAAATGGAAGAAGTAAGCGAGGCTGAGGAATTATTTCTCCTTTGCTGGGTTCAGAGCTGAGACATTCAGTGGGTAGTATGAGCTGGTGCAGTTCCTATGTTGGACTTCCTTCCTCCTCTGTAGGATTGATGCTGTGGCAGGGACGTGATTTGGCAAGAATGTCTGCTTTCCATTTATCTCGGGAACTATTTGCTCTTCTGAGTTTTCAATAAAGATGAACACGTTTGAAAGGTAAACAGGTCCTTGCAGAAATCATTTGTTAGACACACTGTCTAAATCTGTTGATCCTCTTTAGGAACTGCTAGTCGTATGCAAGAGTAGAACCTCTATGGGAAGTTTGGGAGGGGGCTAAAAAGAAAATTGCTCTGGCCCCAGCATGATAGCGTAGAGGTTAAAGTCCTCGCCTTGCATGTGCCAGGATCCCATATGGTCGCTGGTTCTAATCCCAGTGACCCTGCTTCCCATCCAGTTCCCTGTTTGTGGCCTTGGGGAGCAGTCGAGAACAGCCCAAAGACTTGGGACCCTGCACCCATGTGGGAGACCCGGAAGAGCTCCTGGCTCCTGGCTTTGGATTGGCATAGCACCGGCCGTTGTGCTCACTTGGGGAGTGAATTATCGGACGGAAAATCTTCCTCTCTGTCTCTCCTCTTTGTATATCTGCCCTTCCAATAAAATTAAAAAAAAAAAGAAAACTGCTCCTTTTGCTTTGATGAGAATAGCATATAATGATTTGCAATCACTTGGCTACATTTTGATATCTAAAGATATAGATGTACATAGGTGTATTCACATATCAGTGCAGGTCTGTGTATACATAAAGGTTAATGCTTACATTGAATTCTCTTGAATTTTATCAAACTTCAGCTATCCTGACATCCCTTAATTTAGCATTGTTTTCTCTGCCAGAAAGACCAAATATTGAGCTCCTTTCATACTTCATAGATTCATTGTCCAATACAAAGATGATGAATATGAATTCTATTTTGTATGCTGTGTGTGTCTGTTAGTAGATATACATTTCATTGTTTCAAAAGGTAAGGGGCTGTACATGATCTTGATGCAAAAGTGTTTTACCATGATGGTAGAAATGGGGAGGTATGGCTTATATATACTGGGTACACTTGCCTTTTGCATTTTAGCACTTGAAGAAAGGAAAGGAAGTGTTTCCCAACTCAGTATTGCCACCTAGTCCTCTAATGATGTCATTATTTTCTAACCCTGGTAGCATGCAGTATCTGATTAATTCAGTCACAGCTTCCTAACATCATTTATGCCTGTTTTTCTCTCCAAATGGAAGGTGTTGGAGATGAACTTACAACAGCTGTCTTGAGTGAATATCAGTGACTGAGATAAAATTTTCATTTTCCCATCTAATCTATGTTCATTGGAGAAAAATTTAACATCTCTACAACCTGACAAAATTTTAACATATTGTAAAGAGTAAATGAGATAATGTAGATATTTAGCTCCAAGTAGTTTCTCAAATAATTTTGTCATGGTACCTTTAAGCGGAGGTAATGATCTCCAATCTTACAAGTTGCAGTTGCAACTTGTTTGGACAGAATTGAAAACAAAGAGGAAATATTGTTCAGAAGATAGTGCCTGAGCTCAAAGTCTTTGATTATTCTTGTTTCTTTCTTGGAGCCTGTTGTGACTTTACTGATTCAGCTGTCCAAGTGGAGAGGAGAAAGCGTCAGGCTGTCTGAACAGAGTTCCATTAAGCTTTCATCACTGATTTTACCACAGATGTCATGCTTACCTAGCTGTATGCTAAGCATGATCTCTGCTTTCAGGTGGGGAAAAATAGTCTTATGGTGGGGATCTGAATGTGTTGGTCACCATGACAATTTACTTGCAAATTACTAAATAGGGAAAGATAAAGCTAACTGGCCACGAAAAGGGAATATTATATTTTCCTTAATAGTTATTTTATAATTACACTGTAATTAATTGTTAATCACACTATGTCAATGTATATCCCTGGATGACTAATTCACCCAAAACAAAAACCTACAAAGATACAGTTCAAACTGATCTATGACGAATCTACTAAGGTATTAAGTGCAGTACTGTGAGGTATGATGTGGGAAAGCCATTGCATTTTCCCCTCGGCAGTTCCAACATAGCATTGGCAAAGATGACTGAAATTGTTCATACAGGTCAGAATTCCATGAGACTTTGAATAGTGAATATGTGGTTGCTACGTATTTGTTTTGTTTTTCTGGATATTCTCCTTCTTTGGTCCTCCTCCAAATTTAGGAAGTTTTAAGAATCAAAAATGATAATGGATTCAGTATTATAAAGAAACTAAAGTGAATAAGAGGCAAAATCCCTTGCTTATGCCATTAACATTCCAAGTGGATGGATATGAAGTACTGTCTGTTTTCCAGGCTATTCTACCAATACAACTATTTTTGAACTCATCTGTTGCAGCTCTGCTCAAATGTATCTTTATTGGCGATGCCATTTCTAATTCATCTAGTGATACCAAAATCTTTTTTTGTGTGCGTTTCCAAAAAACCATCCTGATGATCTATGTACAAGTCTTTGTTTTTCATCATTTTGTAATTTCATTAAGGGAAAGAACTCTGCCTGGTTCTTACTAAGTCATTGACATCTGTCACAGCCCTTGGAAACTTGGTAGATACTAACACATTTTTCAATATAGTTTAAGAGAGTTCAGTCCTATCATGATCAATGACACAACTATTTGCAAATCATGTGAAGTAACCACCACTTTACCAAGAAACTTCTGCATAAGGAATATAAGTTGATATATTTCTGAAAAATGTTGAGTGAGTGAGTGGTTGATCACCCTTAGTGGAGGATTCTCTCTTAAAGCTGAAATGAAGTAGATGACTTCTAGTTTAGATACATGTATACTATTTCTCCTTCTGGACTGTATGTCGCTACTCATACACTAAATTCGAATATGAAGGCAAGGACCTTAGTTTGTATTTATAGAAGAAGGGTGACCCTTCATAACAGTACCTAAATCTAAATATCCCATGTCCAGATGGAATGAGGAGAGAGAAAAGAAAATAATTCACTAACCAGGAGTTGCCAGCCCTGCTCTATGTCTGAGACAGGAAGACACTAAACAAAAGACAGCTCCCAAGTGCCCCGAATTTGCCTACAACTGCCCAACAACCAAAGACTGCTATTCACTGGTGAATTAGCCCAGCTGTCTTCTTGGTGAACTCCCAGGATCCTTTTAGCTTCCCTTGTCTCAGGATATTTGATCACTGTTTTAACCAATCGGTTGTGGCAACTGGTTCTGTTGGGACTCCAACCAGTTCACACAACACAGCTTGTAAGCACTTAAACTTACACCTTGTTTGCACACCTCCTTTCTGCATGATCTCTCTTTTGACTTGAAATTTGTTGGAACACAAAACCAAGAAAAAAAACACAAAACAATTCTTCCTCCAATCATTTAGGGTACAGAGATGTAGTTATCACATATTGTCTTTTATTTACTATTTTTGGTGTCATTTTTTTTGATTTAGTGATTTTTAAGTTTCATTAAAAAATTTCTTTATATAAAGTGAAAATTTCATGCAATTCTTTTATACAGATTTACATAAAGACTCTTTACACCCATATTCCCATCCTCCTTCCTCTTCTTTCCTATTTTTTCTTTCAATGTTTATACTGATATACTTTCAGTTTATTTTTATAATTATAAGCCTAACTTTCCACCAAATAAAGAATTCAGTAAGTAGTAAATAGAAAAATCACTGTTTCTCAATAGTATAGAAAGGGCTGGAAACAATAATTCTCACAATGTCACTTTCACTTTTGTATATTTGGTTGTGCTCTCTACACTGATTACCACAAAACAGGGAAAATATATATTTGTCCATTATTTTAGACTTGGTCAGTCAGCTGTGCTTCACCCCGAATGGTCGCTCAATATTATTTCCTTGGTTGTCCCTCATTTTCTGCCTGAAGCTTTAGGAGGCTACAGAAGAGGTAAGTCTGGATTGCCTAGATAAATCTAGAATTCCCAACTCCCTAGGGTTGCAACATTAAGTAAGGATGAGACTAATATCTAACGGGGGTTCATGAACTCTTTTGTGCACTGGAAACATTTGGGGATATTTAACAATTTCTAGAGAACAGGCCACCGTGAGACCATCTCAATCACAGTTATGGGAGTGACACAGGTGGTGAGAATTTTTTGATGCTTCCCAATGATGCCAATCTGCTGAAAGCAAGAAAACCACAGACCTATATAATAGTAGAATTGTGTCAAATTAAACAAAAACTACCGAAGTTTTGAATTGAAGTGTTTTTGTTTACCTGTACTCATTTAGTTGGAAAGGCAGAGAGACATAAATCTTTGATCCATTGCTCCACTCTCCAAATGTCTGCAATTGCCAGGTCTGGAACAGGGAAAATCCCAGGACTTGAAAGTCAGAGTCTCCCATGTGAGCAGATAGGAACCAAGTGATTGAGCGTTACCTGCTGCTCTCAGAGAGCATGCATTGGTAGGAAGCTAGAATCAGAAGCAGAACTGAAATTCCAGCTGAGGCATTCTGGGAATCACCCCAAACTGCATCTAAACTGCTGTGTCAAATGCAGGTTGTAACAGTATTTCTCAAACATTTGGAAGAGAATGTAGGTTCATCATCATTTTATATAATCTTGTATATGTTCACCACTGGCCTAAGATAATTCTTGGAAAGGAGCTGAGGAAAATATATGTCTGCAAAAACCTGGAGTCATTAAAAAAATTAGTGCGTGTCATCAGGCGCTTTTGCAAGGTGACCTTTGGCACAGAAGGCTTGAGGATGTCTGTGGCTTTCTTCAACATTTGAAAATGCCCATTTTAGAATCACCCCCTATAACTGGCATTCAAGAAATGAACCTTCCTAGAAATCTTGATAAGGACTTTTGGTCAGGTCATCTGCTTTACATCTCCATGGTGGCGGGGTGTGCTGAATACGGCATTTTAAAGCTGCATCTCTAGAAATAATATTAACAGCAGTTTTAAAATGACAGTTTATTTTTGTGTGCATGTAGCCCTGAGAGAAGGAAAGTTCATTTGATCTGCCTTATTGTCTTTGTGGAACTTCAAACATAGCTATAATTGCCACAATGATTAATGTTTCAAGAGAAATCCATAGTATTCAATCATCTGATTTCACCAGCTATTATACCTTTACATCATCATGGAAGTGAAAATAATTTGGGCTTTAAAAATCAGGAGATGGAGCAGCATAGTATACTAGCCTATGGTAGGTTAGACCTCTTAGTGGTAGCATTTCTTGCCATCCGTTCTTGTCCTGGCTGCTCCATTTCCTATCCAGCTCTCTGCTCTTGTGCCTGGGAAAGTGGTGGAGGATGGCTCAAGTCCTTGGGCCCCAGTGCCCATGTAGAAGACGTGGAAGAACTCCTAACCCTGGCTTTGAACTGGAGTGTGTCCAGCTATTGTGGCCATGTTGGGAGTGAACCAGTGCTTCGAAGTTCTTTCTCTGTGTCCCTCCTTTTCTTTCTGTAAACCTGCCTTTCAAATAATAAAAATAGAAAAGAATTAATCCTTTTAAAAAATCAGAGATGTTAGGTTCGAATATGCATATGTATTATGCTTATAACTTTGTGCAAGATTTTAAATGCTTTTTAATTAGCTTCATTGCTAGAAAAAAACCCAGTAGGTAGTGACATTCAGTGGAGTTGTCTGAGAGATGGTTTGAATTGGTAAAGACAAATCAGTCCATTATGTGCTCTTAAGAGTGACTTCATGCATGTGCAAAGCTGATTCTGGGATATATAATCATTGCATGATTTAGTCTTAAGGCTAGTTCTGCTGTTTATGTTTTGTGAAATAAATTTCCACCATTCCTAATTGGTGCATATAGGAGGTTATATTGAAATAACAGTGTTTGGCACAAATGTGGTTGAATGAGTGAATGAATGAGAGTGTATAGCGACTTAAGAGACACAGGATAAAATTAGACAACTATGGTATTATACAGCTGCTACAATGATGTACTTAAAAACAGCTATGCAGGAAGTGAGGAGGATCATTTTGGCTTGCAGTTTTGGACGTTCTCAGTCTACAGTCAGGTGTGGTCCACTGGTGTGACTTCTGATGAGTCTGGAAGATGGCAGTGGTGAGGAAGGTGAAGGAGGTGTCACATGGCAGGCCAAGAAACAGAGGTCTAACTGTAGGGCTTCCATGTAACATCCCTCACAGGAGAACTACTGCATAAGAGCCTGAATCCTCCCACTGTGCCTATATACAAAACACTGTTAATGCTTTCACCCTCAGTATGATCAGTTCATGGCTCTGGGGTGTGAGCTTTCAATCTCTGCAAGAGTTCTGGAGCAGTGTCCTGTTTAAACCTTAGCAACTTCCAAACCGAGAGACCTTAACTAAATCATTGCCTTGTTTTAGATCATGTTCTCTTCATTTTAAGGGCAAGAGAGAGAAAATCACCTCCACTATTTGCTTGCATTGTAGAATTCAGAGATTTGGCTAATAGGAGAGCTCTTCTTTGTACAGTACTCATCATGCTGCATTGTATGTTTTTGGTCCCTGATGTGACTTGTCCTAAGCTTGATGTGGCAGCAGCAAGAGTAGAGGTTCCACATAGGCTGTGGAACCAACCTTTCCCTGCACAGTGTCAGATCCTTCACTTTCTGGTGGCAAGTTTCTTGAACCTTCTATACCTTAGTCTTCCCATCTTTTAAATGGTGTTGATGATGATGATGTTGGCCTGTGTCATAAATGGTTATTAGAATAATTACCAGTTCAATAGCTATGAAACACATAACCTGCTTGGTCGGTGCGCATCCTTAGCCTGACGTTCTGTCTTTCAGTCTCCAGTTTACAGTTCTATGACTAGTGAATCCTCAGTCAGTATTTGTTGAGCCTATGCATAGGTTATTTTAAAGCATGCCTGCAGAGTTTTATGTGCCTTCTATAATACATGTGATCTTTGATGTGATAGAGTTGATCAAATAATCAGGACTTAGGAATTGGTGACAATGTTGAAAACTTGTGAACTCAGAACTCATATTGGAGGTCAAGAGGTTTTCAGCTGACGGCTAGTCTTGGGATTGTATGCCATGAGTCAGTATATAAGGGGAAGGCTTGAATTCTTACCTAATGGATATTCTTCCACATTTATGGTATTAATCAGGACTCTAAGTGCAGGGAGGGGAAAATGTCTTAATTAGGAAACATGGGGAACTTGTTTTCTGGAATGAGATATGATAACCCTTTTCTTCATTACCAGCTCTTTTCCCTCAATTCCTTTGGCTCCATGATTTACTAAAACCACTGACCTCAATTTCCAGTCCAAATATGGGTGTTCATAAACCTGTGTAGTTTAGAGGGGTTAAAATGTTTCTTTAAAATGGCTTTTTAGAGATACAATTGATGTACTGTACAATTCCCTTGTTTAAAGTGTAGATCTCAATGGCTTTTAGTATATTCACAGAATTGTGCCACCATCATCACAACAGACTTTAGAAGATTTTCAACAACTTCCCCTCCAACCCCGGCCATTGAAACCCTCTTTCCATTTGCTTTCTCTATCTGAAAAAATAGCTCTGTAAAACATTTCTCAGCCTCTGCTATAAAGTGCTCCAGGAATGTAAACCCTGAGTAAGTCATCTAATATTTATGGAGACTTCTAGGAGTGAAATGTTGTATGCTCCAACGATAGGGAGGCAACCAAGTGAGACATGCAAGTAATGCCAGCTCTCAGAGAGCTTACACTCTCTAGTGGGGTCTCCGGATGAGTCTCGGATTAGAAACAAAGCCCGTGTTAGTGACAGAGGAAGCAGGGATGACATTCTTCCTAGGTGCCAGACTTTCTGTGGTGATCTCTAAGTGGTGGGCTGGCATCTGTCTGATTTCAAAGACTGTATTCTTTCAGAGACAGTGTGACAGATAAAAACTCAGTTGAATAAGACCACTAGATGTTTTGCTCCAGCCAGCTGTGCAGATCCCTGGATTTGCTGCCTTCCAAACCAGCTGCCTTCTGAAACATTGCTTCCTGTTGTTTTGAACAAAAATGTAAAGTAAACAACCCCAAGACCTTTGGTCATCAGCTGCCAATGGAAAGGCTTTTCTGCCCTGGATATAGTCAGCTTAACCAATGGCTTCTTTGTTAGTGGAATTATGAGGGTGGGAGTGGGGAGAGACGAGTCAAAGGGTAATTAAAGTGACTTACATTTCTCTTTTTTCCTTCCATAATCCTGAGGATTTGAATTCTCCAACAAATCAAATTCAGTTTGAGTTTTAACCTTCTTACATGAAAAGCCAGGTTTAAAAATAGCTATCCATGCTCTGATGATTGTAAACAAACATTTGAGTATGGAGTCGACTGAAGGGCAACAGACATTACATACCCCTGCAGGAATGTGGAATTTAATATAAACGGAGTTACTTTTGTACATATGTGCTATGTCTTCACTCGATTGCCAGTGGAGTTCTTTGGGGGAAAGAATCATTATAAAATGTTTAGAGCTGAAAAGGCCTTTAAAAATCTTATAGGCTCACTCCTTCAGTTTAGAAAAGCAGAACATTGAGACAAGGAGGAAGCGAGGGTGCACAGCTTGTTCATCGACGGGAGGGTAGCACTCTCTAGTTCTCCAGTGTCTCTTGTGATGTTTTAAAAATATGGATCATCCATCCATACACCTATGAGCAGGCTTCATGGTTGAGGTGCACACAGGATGGCATTGACAATTTTTAGTTGGGGAACCTGAATTTAAATTTAACTTCTACCATTTACCTACCATATGGTGAATTTAAACAAATCGATCACTTCGTTATAAGCTCCAGATTATTTTCCTGAGAGGAATGCAATGTCTTTTACGTTCAGTTATTGGAGTGGTTTAGTGGTATAGATAAGCAGGTTTTTTTAGTTCACAGCTGGTGTTTAATTCTTCTTTTCCCATCGACTCACTCAGACTATTTCCCGTGTATCTTCACACTTGAGTCCTTTGGTGGACACAAGGCTGCTTCCTGAGAAAAACACTGCAGCTTCCTCCACAGTGAGGGAAGTGGGGCAATCTTAAATCACAGCTGCTGTTTCTCTCATGTCCTGGGTGCCTACCACACTCCAGGCACTTAATAATACTATTTCTGACTTTAATAACAGCATCAAAACGTCATTCTTACTTGTTTCTTCTTGAAGACATGAAGAAAATTGTGCTGAGAGAGGAAAGATAGCAACCTGAAGTTCTCACAGCTAGAAGTCAAGTCCTCAAAGCTTGTGGCTTGTTTCTACCTTTATGAGGGTCTCATGAGAGCAGCATTTACCATGGAATTCTGGGAGTAATGTAGGGGCAGAGAAAAGTACCAATTTGGGAGATGAGGTGCAGGATTCAAATCACAGTGATTGAAGAATGGAAAATGCTGTGTGCAGCATTCTTAGCAAAGTACTGGAAACAAATGTCCCTCATCCTGTGCTCATTTTGTCCTCTGTAAACTTCCACGGATATAAGTGCCCAGTTGTTGGGATGACCAAAAGGGAGAGAAGCATTTGAGATGCTCTGCTGCTCTGGAATGTCTGCCTTGATTTACTTCCACCTGCTGCAATTAATATATATATATATATATATATATATATATATATATATATATATATATATATATATATATATATATATATATAGGCAGGTGTTATGGTAGTATGGATTGTGGTTCTCCTTGTGACTCAGATAACCCCAGACTGGAGAGCTGGCTGCAGGTGGCTTCCCAAGCAGCTCCCTGCTGCTGTTCCTGGGAAAGCAATGGGAGATGACCTAAGGATGTGAACTCCTATCAGCCCTGTGGGAGATCAGGGTAGAATTCCAGGTTCCTGGTTTTAGCCTGGCCAAGACCGAGTTGGTAGTGTCCATTTGGAGAGTGAATCTGCACATACAGGATCTCCGTTGCTTGCCCCTCACTATGTCACTCTGCATTTCAAATCAATTAAGAAATTTTGAAAGACACGGGTAAGTGTTGACATAATAATATGCAATGCCGAGAGATGCATTCCTGCTGCTTCTTTGATATTTCCTAAGCAGTACAAAATATGCAATTCACTTACTTTAAGTACTTGAACTGTCTGGTCAGATTTCCTCCACAGAATAACCAGGGGAATACAACATGGAGAGTGGGAAATCTGCTTTCATGGGACAGAGTGAAGGAGGGCTGCTTTTACCATGTCATTATAAAGGTCATCCGTCAAGGCCGCCTTCTTGGCAGATTTAATTTTTAGAATTAATTTTAGAGGAATAGAAATAAATCACACAAAAATTGTTTCCTCCAATGAATCAACAGGTGGATGTTGAGTCTTATAATCTGTTATTTTTTAACCAGTTTTTCTAATGTTTTGTAATATCAGTGAAATAGTACACACAACACTGTATCTATCTCTTTATCTGGGTAGAGGATTTTACACACACACACACACACACACACACACACACACACAAGGTTTGTTTTAGATTGTCCATCTGGTTTTATTGTAACTTGCCTCAAAAACCTCTCCACAAGTATGAAAGTTACTATTACATTAGATATTTCATGATTCTGAAGCCTGTGATACCTAATTTGAGCAGGAAAAGCACAAAATATGAAGAGAGAAAAATAAATGTAATGATAGAATCAGAGATAATTTAAGCAAAGACTCAAATGCATTATGGATTTTTGGTAAGCACTCAATGGGAGAATGAATGTATTATGGTTGTTATGACTACCAGTACTAGTCATGTTAATGTCACACACTGTGTTCTGTCAGTTTATATAATATATAAAATGTCTCCTGTAACATACTAGCCTTTCAATTTTGTATTACTACCCATCTCTGAGAGGTGGAAAAAGGATCCAGGTGTAGTCTGCCCAATTTATTTTTTGTAAAAATTTATTTATCTATTTGAAAGTCAGAGTTACATAAAGAACAGGAGAGAGAGAGAGAGTGTGAGAGTGAGTCAGAGAGAGAGAGAGAGAGAATCTTCTATCAGTTGACTCACTGCCAGATGACCTCAATGTCTATAACTGAGCTAGGCTGAAGCCAGGAGCTGGGAGCTTCTGATTTGTTCACAAGGTTGGCAGGTGCCCAAGCACTTTGACCATCTTTGGATTCTTTCCTAGACAATTAGCAGGGAGTTGGATTGGAAGCGGAACAGTTGGGACACAAAACAGTGCCCTTATAAGATGTCTATGTTGCAGGCAGTTGACTTACTTGATATGCCACAACACTGGCCTCATGTCCTATTTATCTTTATGATTTTATACCTTGGGCTGTGCCTGATAAATGGTAGAAGCTCAACATATTTTGTTGGATGAATAAATCACATACCTTTGATCATAGCAAATATTGCACTCATGGAATTTAGATACAGTGTAATTAACACTCAGGATAATTTATGAGCAAAGATTTAAAAGATTATCACTTTCCTTTACAGATGAATAAATTGAGGCATGGAGAGATTAAGTGCTTTAATGTAAGGGTGTGGTGGAGAATCTATACTGGCAGACTAGGGCAGAGACATATCACGGGGGAATAGATGAGTGACAGAATTCCTCTGTGACATTAGATTTGGACTGATTGAGAAAATGAAGGTGTCTGGGCCAAGTGAAAGAGTGCAAGTTACAAAGAGTTATTTAATATATGTGGTCCTCAGGTGAGAGACAGAGGTCCAGGATCGGAATTAGGACAGCAGAGGTATTCCTGAGAGGTGTCAGAAATAAAAGCTGCATTGTTGTTAAAACTTTATGTGCTACATTTCATCTGATAACATCTTTGTCAGCCTTGAGTTTGCAGGGCCTGCAATACTTGCAGCAGTTTCTAAGTTTATTTGGCTTAGTCGCTACAGATATGCTTTTTCAAGTCCATTCTTTCTTTCATCCAGTGCTCCAGCTCTGTGAAACCAGGAAATTTCGTAGAAAGCTGAAATTCATCTCAGGGGTTATGAATCTTGTATAGTTCATTTATTCAGGGACCAATAAACGGCATTAAAATTTAAGGGACTGAGATAAAAATGAGTGTAATTGCAGCTGGTTTGAGATTCCTTTTCATCTAGCAGCTCTGTTTTAATTTTACTACCACTTAACTTCACAGTGTTTAATTGGAGCTCTGAATACTGATCGCTGCAGTGTGTGGGCTTACAGCAGAGCAGCTCCTTCATAAACACCACCTCACCTCGGTGCTGTGCATGTAGGGGTGTGGTACAAGAAAGGAAACGGACTTCAGATTCTTATGGTCCTCACTGTAGGTGAAGGGACATGGTTTGCAGAGAAACAAATAGAATTTATCATCAACCTGCAAGGGTTTCACTCTGGGTCACCTTGCTTTAGTGCATCAGTAACCCAACAGAACATATTGTGTAGAAACATTTCCTACTCTCTCTGATCCCCAAGCCATCTGGCTCCTCTTTTGTCTATTGCTTTTACAAATGGCAGTCCTGCTCATACGCTAGCTGTCATGGGGGTAAGCAACTGACAACACGGAAGGCTCCTAGATCACCTGCACTAGTAAGTGAGCTCACACACGTCGGTCCTAGCCAGCTGAGCAGGGAATGGAACTAGTCGTGGGATGGATGGGGAAACATATTTGAATCTTTATAATATCAGCACCAAGATGAACAGATTTCTCACTGAGCTGTGCAGACCTTCAGTGTAACAACACATGTTCAGAATTCTGTGACAACTTCTCTTTGTAGCCAGGTGGCGGGCTTGAATCTTCAGCTCTATTGACCTTTAATTTATAAGACTGGCTGCTGCTGTTTCTCCCCAGACATTTCCTCTGACACCAGAAAAGGAATAACGAATGGAGTCGAAGGGGTCTCCCAACATCAGGATGTAAAGCTGACCTATTTCTTCACCAGGTTGATGCTGAGTGATGCAATATTCCTTGAGGTTCTTAAACTGCATGAAGAGGTGGGGGATGAGAAGAGGTCAGTGGGGCCTTTTGCTAATTCCAGGGACGCATACCTTCAGTACTAGTGAGCTGTGCCAGAAAGCAATGCCTGACGGAACGAGACCCGCTTACCTGGCTCCCCGTGAGCTGCTCACTGATTGTTTTCCTGGTAACAGATGCAGGTAGTCACAGCTGCCACCGATGGAGGGAAAGCGTTCCCAGCTGCATCTGTTGTTGATTGATGCCCAACAGGAACGGCAAATTACCTAGCGCACGTTTTGGAGTTGGGATGCACCAGGTTTGAATTGGGGGATTTTCTGATTGTTACCTGTAATCTCTGAACACATCTGTTTTCATTTCCATAAAACTAAAATGCATATGTCATAAAGTAGTAGTAAGGTTAAGTGATTTAATATCTGATGTCTTTGGTGAAGTCAATGGCTGTGGGACCCTGGCGTTTTCCCTTTTTATGGAGGGTAGGGTCCCACCTTGTGGTCTCTGTGACTAACGGCTGCGAACACCTCATTAACACACACCTCTAGTCTGCTTGGCTGAACCATTGTGTCTGAGAATTCCTGGATTAGCTCAAACTGAAGACCTGGAGTGATAACCACTAATGTGTGGCTTTTCGGTTAGTTCTGTACGACACAACACTATTCACTGTAGTTTGGAAATCCCAGAAAGCTGGGAATTTATGGCAGCTTTCTTGGCATCAGCACTGGCCCCTGATAAATGCCAGTAGTAATTTCAAACTGCTGTCTTCCACAATTTGTATTTTCTTCTTGGTCAATAACTTTCTCGGGTTCCATATTGTTTCTCTGCATTGTGTTCTTTTTGTTAAGTTCTTAGTATGATGCCTTGTTTCATTTAAGCCGGTCCATCACTACTGTAGCCCTGCTGATAAGCACAGAGCATTACTCGTTACAACATTTTTCCTAAAGTTTTTTCCTAAATTCTCTGTGTTTGTGTTTCTTTTTTGGTTAGCTATTCAGCTACCTTACCATGATTTTCCCTTACTGCTGCAGCATGTAGCCTATTGTATTTTCAGATCACACCCTTCTTATGTAAACTTTAGCCACAGTGCCTCCTTAAATAACTTTCTAGAATTTGCTGTATGGAGAGTAAAATGTTTGCAATGTTGCATATATACACATAACTTCATACTTCTTCCATAGTTGATTGGGAGTTTGTGTATCTATAGCATTAGTATTATAGTATAGTGTAGTATTAGTATTATAGATGTATTTTAAAAAGTAGGTTTTTGATAATTTATAAACCATCTTCTATGATGGTACCTCAAAAAATTCATGGAAATGGAATTAAATACAAACATTTTTGGCACAAACATTGAAATCTGTGTATTTGTAAAATCTTCAAAAAATTCATGAAAATACATGTTATCAAAAACTGCTTCATTTTATTCTACAATAAAGTTATGTTTTATTACATTTTTCCAAAATTTTCTTGAAGTGTACTCATATTTTATAAGGTAGCTGTGAAGAAAGTCACTGGCATTCTCATTCCTGTCTTATAAACTTGTGTTTTCTTTCTGGAGTATTATATTCGTCAATTTCAGGAAATGCTCTTTTAAGAATTTCATTAACATAAATTTATTATTTCTTTCATAACCCACTTTACTTTCTCAGGAAAATTCTGTTTTTTTAATGTCCTCCTACTTACTATCTTTTGATCCTTTTATTCCATAGTCTGTGAATTCAGTTGATTTCAGTTGAAATTCTTCTACTAACTGGTTTATTTGGACTATGATATTTCACAATTCTCTGAGTTTGTTTACCTATTTATTTTTCAGTGTTGCTTTTTAGTGGCAGGCTGTTCTTGTTTTAAGGGGCAAATACAAATATGTTCTATGATCTGTCTCCATATTTATTGCAACTTCCCACCCCCACCACCAGGTCAATTTTTAAGCTTTCTTTTTAATTCCCTTTTTAAAAACCATCTTATGCAGTCCTAACTGTCTGACAGTCTTGAGTTCATGGGATACTTTGTAGTTTAGTTCTGAACCTTTGTTCTTCCCTGATGTGGAGAGGAGTTCTGTTTTGCTCCTCTGCACTAGTTATACTGACTTGGATCAAATTTCTAGGCCTTCCATCATTCATGGATTTGGAGAATCAGGAATTCTGAAAGACAAATTGGCTTATTTCTTCGTGTCGGTTGTAACTTTCTCTAATCAGCCAAGTGAGATATTAACTCTGCTTCTCATGTCCACTTTTCCAGAATTTAGCAAAATTGCTGATAGGTTATTTTTTCCTCTCTTGATAAATTTTGTTTATTTCGTTTTCTTCCATCTAGATTGGGTTTTGTGAAGAGTAGGGGATAAATGTGTGTCATCCAATGACTGTGTTCATCCTGATATCCCTCTTGGCAATGTGGCTACTTGGATTTACTCTGTAATATAAAGAAGATCATACAGAGAGATGTTGGGTAGTTGGGGTTAATGTTTAGATTGTTTGTGCTCCTCAATTGCTAAGTTTCTCTTCTTAATAAGTCTTCAGGAGACAATTAGCTGTCTCAATCTTCTGAAGTAGGGTCTATAACGTAGAATCTAAACGAGGACCAAAGAAGGGGAAGAATAGGCTTGTCATTTTTTTCCCTGGCCTCACTCCTTCCTAATCTATTTTTCTTCCTTCGTTCCTTCCTTCGTTTCTTCCTTCCTTCCTTCCTTCCTCCCCTTTCATCCTCTCTCTCTTCTTCCCTCCCTTCATTCTTTCCTTCCTTCCTTGCTTCCTTTTAATATTTTTTTCTTTGATTATTTATTACCTTTTAGAGTCATCTGAGAAAGTGTAATATGTCTTTTTAATAAGGATTCCCTGTCTACAGTAAGGATTAATTGAATTTCATTTTTGAGGCTTGGTGCTCAGAATTGCTATTTTAAAAAGCTCGTTGGGATTTTGTCAAGTGAGATCCAGAGGGAGAACTTCTCTATGCCCAAAGAAATCTAGATTCTTCAGAGATAAAGGTGGCCACTGAAAGAGATCAACCAAGTTACAGAAAGAAAATCTTTGTAGATCAGGAAACTTCAAGGGAACAGGGAAAAAAAAGATAAGATTGCTACCACAGCCAAAAAAATAAAGAAGTCAGGTTGCTGTCTGTCATCCAATTTCATGATAGACAGTATAAAATAAATGAAGCAACTGTAAAGAATAAGGAAATTGATGGATTCTCTAAAAAATTTACTTCAGTCTGAATTTCAAGGAATCCTTTAGCTTCCAGAAAGACAAAAAGATTATCTGTGTGTTTAACTGTTGTTATACAGCATAGTCTACTCTTGCAAAGTGATAACACAAGTAAGACAAGTGAGTTTTCCAACCACATATACCTGAGAAGACATTAGTATGATTTTACATTAAAGCTTCATCACATAATTTTGGATAAAAGTACATGCTGTGCCAGAAATTTTCAGAAAGGTTGGCGAAATGGTGAGTTGAATATCCCAACTGGCAGTTTCCTGTGGATATTATTTTTTTGGAAACTGATGCACAAATGAGGTAGTTGGCCTGATCAGTTTATTGAAAACAAGGCACTAAGTTTGAGATCATGCCATATTGTATCTGTAAAATTCAACAGCCCCTATAATATTATGGTATCCATTTGAGGAAAGAAGAATGTGCTGGATTAAAATATATGTCCCTGGATCATTTCTTCTTAAGGCAATTATGTCTAACCATCAATTTGTCTACCTATCCACCCATCCATTGTTTTCCCAAAATTTATTGTACACTTAATATTCATCAATTTGTTCAGTCACCATTTCTTGAAGATATAATATTTTAAGTATTAATTATAGGTTTAGAAAAGCTAACAACATATGCTTATCTTATGAAATATTGTTAGACTCAAATAAGCTGATGTAGGCAGAAAAAATTACTCTATGGGCTATTACTACTGCTACTATGATAAAAGTGAAAAATGACAAAAATTATTACCTAATTCTTAGAAATTTAATTTAATTTAAGCTATAAAAATTAAAAAAAAAACCCTCATGGTAGTGTAAGTTTCTCAAGCTCTTTGGTGAACGTGTTTTCTGCTGAAATGGCAAGGCAAACAAACCTGTAGTTTCCTTAATGCTCCTGAGATATCTTAGGTCTCATGGTGTCAGCGTGTGCACATGGGATAGAATGTTCTTTAAAATGGATATCTGTCAAAGGGAAGATATTTAGGTTTCTGATTGAAAAGTCCTCCCTGTGACAGAGCTAAGCTAAAAAAATCTCAGTAATACCTACTGGTCCTTTGTAACCCTATAATACCATGCAGCTACAATTAAAAAAAAATCAAGAGGGCCCAATTTTGAAATGCATCTGGCATGTCATTGCTTTTATCTGTTTACCTTTATATCCTTGCTTTTTCACTTCTGAATTTATTGATTGCAAATATATGTTTGCTATTGGTCTTTGAACAGATCCTAGATTTCTTAGCTCTGTTTTTGTTTCTTTCAAGGACTATGGTTCTGAAATATAATTCAGTCACAATCTTTTCAATCTGATTTTATTCCTTAAAACCGAACTTCCCCAATGGCCGAAAGAATGGATGCCACCCCTGATATCACATTGTTGGATGGGGCAAGAATTCGCTGCCTTTCCTCTCCCAAACTGTTTTTCTCATCAGACCCATTTTATTTAAGCTACATCTTTGACTTTCACTAACTTTTATCGCTGTTAGGAAAACATTTGACTACATCACTGACATACTGTTCTTTCTGCTTTTGCTCTGAGAGACAATTCAAGGGAACACAAGCTTCTAAAGATAGCTGTTCTCTTCATTACCTATTGATTTCACTTGGTTATATCTCAGAGTTTAGGGACGCTGGATGTTGCCTTTATGCCAGTTAAATAACTAGAATAGCACCTTTGGGGATATTCCTTCACATTTTATAAAGTGTTTTCATTTTTATTTTCTCATCTCCTCCAACAGCCCCTAAAGGTAGAGTGGAATCAATACATCATTTTTGAAATTGGTAGGTTGTCTCCTTCCATAATTGCCAGTTTGATTTGACTGGAAACATCAGAACCACTGTCAGAGCCACATAGCATCTTAGACAGAGAGGCTGGGGCAAGGCTAAATAAATAAAAGGCAAAAATAGCAATAATAAGAAAACCATAATTTACAGATTAAAGCAAGCTGGCCACGTGGCAGGGCTGTTCATCTGTACATCAATCTAAGAGAAATACTTCTGGTTGATAAGTTGCTCAAATAAACCCTTGGGCACATGTTGAATTTGCATAGTGAGACACTGGTATGTGGTGCTTTACTGGACCTGGGAACTGCTCCTTGAGAGATTAATGATTCTTCAACAGTTGAAGCCTGGTTGCTGATCTTTGAGTCTTTTCAAAGATTGTCATCTTGGTTGTATCACTCATGGACCACATCTGGGCTTTCATAAAGCACCTGCAGTCTCCCTCCATTTTTACTTTCTCATTCTCTGAATGGAATTTCTCACAGACTGGGGCCTCACCTCAGCTGTCTCCATTGAAGACAGCTTTAGAGGATGGGTGTTCAGAGGGTACCAACTGCCTTCCAAGAATAGCTAGGATTCTAAGAATCTCTCTGGTTTTGCATGGCTGGCTTGTCTCTCAGCTTCTAGTCCCTCTTTGTCCTTTTACAAAGGTACGACTTAAAAATTTAAAATGAGACTAACCTCTTTGATCATGTCATGCCTTAATCTGCAGTGCTTTTCCATTGCTTTTAGATGCCTGGCCCAGAATCCTGGATATAGCAGTCTGGGCCCCTCATGGTATAGCAATGAGTGTCTTCAGCATAAGGTTGAGTATCTCCTTTAGCAAATGCCAGTTTTGTTTTGTGTGGTGCTACTTGTGACTATAAGTTTTCTCTCCTGTCCATTTTAGGTCTCTTGCAGGGGGGTTGACATTTGCATATCTTGCAGAATTTAACAGTTCTCATGGCATCACCCAGAGCTCCTGACTCAGAGCAAATATTGACTGAATATTTGCTGCATGCCATAAAGAATAAAGGGGTTCTCTGAGTCATATTTTAAGTTTGAGAAAAATAGTAGGGCTGATGTTGAATGAATACATTCGGTCACTACTTTTTTTCCCTTATAAAAATTTTATTTGGAAAATATTTTTTGAAAAGTAGAAAATTATGAGCAAAATAAACCAGTGTATCATGTATGCATTACCTAATTTATACTCACTGCAGATATTGAATAAAAGATATAGAACATTCTAAATATTGGTAAGAATGTTAATTTTTCCTATTCGTGCAGTTATTTTGGAAAACAGGATGGTGATTCATCAAAAAATTAAAAAAATGTTCCCTTCCTCCCTATGATATTTGAAGAATTGTCCACCAATCACATCAAATATGTTAAACACTAATAAAAGATAAACATAAAATCACAAGCTACAAATAATAATGAAAAAGAAACCGCAGTACACTTTTGAAGAGTAAAAGCTGAACTACCATGTGACTCTTCTCTACAACTTTTGCGTTTCTTTCGGAAGGAAATGAATTCAGTTTGATGAAGCAGCATCTTACTCATCTATCTGTTGCTGAACTAGTCAGAATGGCCAAGCAAGAGAAACCAGCTAGGTGTTCGTAAACTGATCAATGGATCCAAACAATGTGGCACATGCATGTGCTAGAATACTATTCACCCATAAAGAGGATGATCCTATGATTTGCAACAACAGGGATGAAAATGAAAGCAACTCTATCAAGCAAAATAAGGCAGAGACACAACAAGTCCTTCATGACCTCACTTACATGTACGAATCTAAAGAAATCCAGCTCCCAGAAGTTCAAGTAGGATGGTAGCTTGCAGACATTAGGGAGAGCGTGAACGAGGGGAAAGACAGGAAAAAGTTGCTCCTGAGTGCTAAGACAGAGCTAGGCAGAAGAAAAGGAGTTCCAGTGTTCTGCTGCAGAGCAGGATGACTAGAGAGAATAATAATAATCTGTAAAATCCAGAAGAGAGGATTTAAAATGCTTTTACCATACAGAGATGATAAATATTTAAGGAGATAGACATGCTTGTCCTGATACAAACACTATTATATATGTATTGTGATATCACATGGTTCTCCATAACTATGTGCAATTTGGTCAGTGAAGAACTGAAAAAGAGGAAAAATTCCAATAAGATCTTTAGTTATATGTTCACAGCATTCCTGCTCTGTCCACTTCATCTTAGAAGTGTTGTGAAAGTTTTGTGTGCTTTTTAAAAATATATCTATTCTGATCCCTTCACGTACAAATGTGTGCATCAACATACTAATCCCATTTAAAGTTGTAAAGGCTGAGTGAAAGGTTCATTTTTTTTTAAAGATTTTTTTTTATTATTATTGGAAAGCCGGATATACAGAGAGGAGGAGAGACAGAGAGGAAGATCCTCCATCCGATGTTTCACTCCCCATGTGAGCCGCAGTGGGCCAGTACGCGCCGATCCGATGCCGGGACCAGGAACCTCTTCCGGGTCTCCCACGCGGGTGCAGGGTCCCAATACATTGGGCCGTCCTCAACTGCTTTCCCAGGCCACAAGCAGGGAGCTGGATGGGAAATGGAGCTGCCGGGATCAGAACCGGCGCCCATATGGGATCCCAGGGCGTTCAAGGCGAGGACTTTAGCCTCTAGGCCACGCCGCTGGGCCCGAAAGGTTCATTTTTAAGCACTCGAAAGAATATTTTAAAAAAATTTTCTAAAATAATATACAATAGAGAACACATGTGACCAACAATGCATAATTTATTTATTGTTCTTTACAAAATGTGTTTATCAATCTCTGATGTGTAATACTGGCTTGGGTAAAAATGTTATATAATCATGCCAAAATTGAATTTACATTCTTAAGTTTCTTGGATTCTTTGCTTAGGGTTATACACATCAGATTTAAGCTTTTAAAAATAACAGCGTAGTATTCCACCACAGCAACATAACCCATTGTAAAGTTTATTCTTTTGGCAGAATACATTGTTTCCGCTTCTTATTAAAAAGATGAGAAATGTTTTTGTACCTTGTGCACATGGGCTGTTTCAAGGAGTGCATTCCTGGAGCTAGAACCACTGGTTTGCAGGGGATGTGAATTCACAATGATGCTTGGCAGAATAAAACTACACTTAAAAGTCATTATAGCTGTTAAACAGTTACCCTCCCAAGAGATACACTGTCCTCCTTTGCTATATCCAACACACCCATCATCTCAGCACATGGCAAAGATGACACCTATCCTACCAACCTTCCATGTGCTGCTGTCTCCATCCAAGAGAGAGGACACCACTATCAAACAAAGCCAGGAAAGTGCTGACAAAATGAAAACACTTGCCAAGGTATCAAGAAAGGGTCTTCATAGCCTGCGGAGAAACGACAGAGGTGGAGACGTCAAGAGAACACTCCAAAGCAACGTCTAGGAGGACATTTGTTCTGCTCTGCAGCAACTTGGCCTCGCCACACATTCCCCAGGTGTGTCCTGGGGTGACTCGATTCTGGCTTGGCAACTCCTCGGAAAAGGAGGCTGACAGAAGGATCCCTTTAAAGATAATTGTGATTATACTGAAGAATTTCTTGAGTTTTATTCTGTAGTTCATTCTGGGCCTCGGGTTGGCCCTGAGGCAGGGAAAGTGAACTCACACAAAGGGCACATAGGTGATGTAAGATTCTCGCTTCTAATTACTAGTGGGATACGTACCACCTGGTGTGGTGGTCAACAGGAGGTGAACTCTGTTGGAATCTCCTTGGCCTTGTGATCTCAATGTCAAGTAGAGTGAGCCCACATGGTTCCATCCAAGCTATAGGCCCATTGGACATACTCCTTAGATGCTGTGAGCATTTTTCTTTACTTGAACAATTGAAGATGTGGAGGGGATTATTTTCCCCGAAAAACACAAGGAAATTCAGATATATATCTCTTTTTTTTTAATTATTTATTATTTAACTTCATTAATTACATTGTATTATGTGGCACAGTTACATAGATACTTGGGTTCTCCCACCCCTCCCCAAACCCTCCCACCATGGTGGATTCCTCCACCTTGTTGCATAACCACAGCTCAAGTTCAGTTGAGATTCCCCCATTGCAAGCGTATACCAAACATAGAGTCCAGCATCTTATTGTCCAATCAAGTTCAACGGCTTCTTAGGTATACCCTCTCTGGTCTGAAGACAGAGCCAGCAGAGTATCATCCCAGTCAATTGAAAGCTCCAACATACCATCAGCAAAAATTTACATCATTATGGAATTAATTGACATAGTAATGAGTAACCAATATGTTAAAAGTAAATGCGAGTATATATCTCTTGTTACCTACCTGCCTCTCAGGCCCCAGCTGTTCCTCCAATGTGGAGTATGTCCAATAAGCACATAATGTCTTTCTCTCACTCCCCTGTGTCTCTTCCATATTGTTGCATGGAATAATCATCTCCTTCCTTGCTATCTAGTTTAATCTCTTCTCCTTAAACTCTATTGTATGTTTTTTCTTTTCTTTTCTTTTTTAAAATAATGAATTGGTGCTGTTTTGCACCTTGATGGTTTTCTCACATTCTCACTGCAAGAATTTTAAATTAGATCAAGGACTATGTCACATACATTCTGATGACCCAAAGACTTAGACAAACAGGTGGCACGTTTGGATCCACAATGTGTATTTTAAAATGTAATGAATACCTGAATAATTGAGTGTGTTCAATTGTCTCCATGGAGTTTTGACTCTCCTGAGAATTTGGACAAAGTGCCTGTTTGCTATAGCAGCTTTATTGGGGTGGTAAATCTTGGTTGAGAACTAATCAAAGACTGGTTCATTTTTTCTAAGAAAGTTTTAGTTTGAAGGAGCATGAAGTAGAGGTACAGGCATGTGTGGAGTTATGAGACAGTTACATTGCAGAGGGAGGATTAAATAGATTCTAGTGGAAATATCTATACTAATGACTGTGTGCCTGCAATGGGTTTCAGGAGGAGGCACTGAGAAGAGTAAACTCATCAGGTGGCTTACAAATTATTCCCAAACCTGTGCCCATAGTTGTTGTGGAAGAGAGTAGGCTGACATTCTACTCTGATTAGCAGACCCTGCATTTTACATGCTGAAAATGAGTGTCATGGGAAAAGAACTGTCCCAGACATCAGGAGCTGAGTGTTGGGCTCGTGTATATAATGCCTGTCTTTGTGATCATGGACCAGTCACCTCTCTGGCTAGACCTCAGATCTGTTTGCCGCTAGCTAAACAGATGCAGTGAAATCAGAAGTGGCAAACCTGTGCCATATCTATCCTTATCCTTGTCTCCCATGGCTTTGGCAAACATCATTAATTAATATTAGTCATGTTCTACTGAGAATCCTGCCAGGAAGCAGCTATTCATTAGCCAGAGATGGCTCCTGAGATAAAATTATTGAAAATCTCTTATAACTCTGGCATTCTGTACATCTTATAAAAATTAAGGGGAGCATATGTTCTGGGATAATTGCTCTGATTCTTTAATTATGCTTCTCTAGGATGATGAACTTTCTCTGACCAAAGTGACAAGGTAGATGCATCTGGCAGCACTCAGAGGGTCTTGTGGGGTTTTACTATCAGCCAAGATTTCTGATCTGGCATCAGTTGACAAGTAACATTGTTGGCTAATTCAGAAATTGCCTAAATGTAGCAGCTGTTAAACACACACATGTGTGCACACACACATACATATAGCACAAAACAAACTTAACAACAAATCAACAAAAGAAAGTCCAAATTTTCAAATCAGATAAAATATTGACTGTTAAAAAAAAGACTTATTTTGTTTGGGAGGCACAGATGGGGGGAGGGAGGAAGGGGGGGAGAGAGAGAGAGAGACAGAGAGAGAGAGACAGAGAGAGAGAGAGAGAGAAGAAATAACTTCCATTTGCTGTTTCACTCCCTAAATAGCTTCAGTGTCCAGGACCTTCGCTGGAACTGGTCAGTGTTTCAGAGCACCCCCATCTTCCCTAGACTAATGATGCTGTACAGGAGGAGCTGGTATTTTTAGAACTATTTTTCCTAGTACATGAACAACCTGGCAGAGAGGGCAGAGTAAAGAAAACCGAATTTATGTTTATTTAGGAAAGTTTTATGTATTTGTTTAGCTTGGGTATGTTCCTACAAGTGGGATGGCTGTGTCATATGGCAGATATATTTTCAGATCTCCAAAGAATCTCCATACTGTCTTCCATAATGGTTGTGCTAATTTACATTCCTACCCATAGTGAATTAAGTTAACTTTTCCCCTGCCTTTTTCCCTAGCATTGTTTTCTGTTTTAAAATGCTTTGGATGATAACCATTGTAACTGGGGTGAGGTGAAACCTCATTGCAATTTCTGTGTACTTTCCCCTGATGGCTAGTGATCTTGAGCATTTTTTCATGTGTCTTAACCACTGGCATTTCATCTTTTGAAAGTTGCCTGTTCATGTCCTTTACCCATTTTTAATGGACTTGTTTTGTTATTATTAAGTTTCTAAAGCTCTTTATAGATCCTGGATATTAATCCTGTCTCTGTTGAAAATTTTGCAAATCTTTTCTCCCATTCTGTTAGTTGCTTCTTCTTTTTTGAAGGTTTCCTCTGCAATACAGAAGTTTCTTTACTTATGTATTCCCACTTAGTACTTTTGCTTTAATTGCCTGTGCTTCTGGGATATTTTTCATCAAGGCTTTGCTAATGCCTGTCTGTATCTTGCAGAATGTTTTCCTCTAGTAATGTTTTCCTCTTAATTTGATAGTAGTAGGTTATGGATTTTTGATCCATTTTGAATTGATTTTTGTATAAAGTAAAAGGTTGGGTTCTTGTTTTATGTTTCTACATGTTTACATCCTATTTTTTCCAGTAACATTTGTGGAAGACTGTCCTTTCTCCAAGGATTGGCTCAGGTCATTTATCGAAGATTGGTTGGCTGTAGATACATGGATTCATTTCTGAAGTTTCTACACTGTTTCAATGATGTACATGTCTAATTTTGTGCCAGTACCAAGCAATTTTGATTGTAATTGCTCCTTGTGTGTCTTACAGTCTGGTATTGTGATGTCTTTGACTTTGTTTTTGATGTTTAAAAATTGCTTTAGCTGTTAAGTGTCTCTTGTGTTTCCAAAGGAAACCTTTAATATTTTTCCTGTAGACAAGCTAGCATCAGTCACCTAGGTATGGAGCAGGAATTTCAGAAATGAGGGCAGTATGTTCTGGTAAAAGATGCTCCATTCAGGAGCTGTTTCTGGAGGAATGAGACAGGATGGCATGGCCCTTACCAGCTTGTTCACGGATGGCCATTTGGAGAAAAGACTGTTGGACACACAAAGGCCTTGTGTAGGCCTTGTTTTTCCTTTTTGTTTTTTCTGTATAGGTTTTCACAATAATTTTGGTGAACTGTAGGTAACTGATTTTGGTGAAATTTAAACTTTACATTTTTCATATTAACAAGAAGTTTTCTTGAGTGCAAGGCTCATGTCTAGCCACTTCATGCTGCACCTTGAATTCAGTAGCTCTCAAGTCATCTTTGTTGAGTGAATAACTGAGGAGATGCAGCTTGGGAAGATCATGCATATCATGATGAAAAATCGCGTTTGCCATTTTAAAGAACTTATTTTATACGTTATCTTGCAGGACAGGGAGCATGTGAACACTGTTGCTGAAGCTGGAGGAAATGAACAATTAGGGCATGATAGAAGAGAGAGCAAGTGGGCAATGAACCAATCTTCTTCTGAAGACCTTTCGCCCTTGCTTTAAATTAGTTTAAATTCCAAGACGTGCCTTGCTTGTTCATGTCTTCTTTCTTTATTCATTCGGTTTCTATGACTGAAATGTCCTCAGTCTTATTAGTCTCATTGATGTGGTAAGCTTCTCACTCACCTCTCATAGCTCAGTTCAGATTTCTTTTCTTCCCACTTATGACCTGTTGTCTGTTTTCCCACCCCCTCATTTCTACCAAACTAAGCATTTCTTTGATTCCTTGTGATAGCCAATAGAACTTTCTGCCTTGGCATCAAATCAAAGCTCTGGTTCATTTGTCCAGATTCCTTATTTCATGACAAATCTTAGACTTTTGGGACTATGTCGTATCCATTTTCTTTTACTATTTGGAAAAGTGTTTTTATTTTAAAAAATTTAAAAAATTATTTTTGTTGATTTTTACATAAGTTGATTAAGGTACAAAGGGTCAAGGGTTAGAGAAAAGTGGGTAAAAACATTGTTTGCACATTCTCTTTTTTTCTTCCTTACCTGGGGGAAGGAGAAAAAGAGAGAAGTCACACCCAGCCTCCTAACCATCTGAGTTCCTGATGTGGGGCATGCTCTGAGGGTCTTGCTCAAGTGGTTTTGATATTTCAACAGTTTTGAATTGCTGCCAATCTCACCAATCCAAGCACGATGACATCTCTCCAGAAGTCACTTTAGAGTCTCTGTCCAGATTTTCACTGCCCACCCTTGGCTGGGGTAGTTGATCAATTTGTTCTGTCCTCCATCCTGTGTTATGGTAACAGGTGTCCTCTGCAGGCTCCAATGTGCTGCCATATCCTTCATGTGCAACTGGCTGTGCTGTCCACCGCTCCATCTAAGCCACTGAGGAGGCTCAGCTCTGATACATGTGCTCCATGATCAGTTAACAGAACCTGCAATTCTCCCCGTGGCTGGAGTTCTGAGTTCAGTGGTTCAGTTGGGGGGATCCCCAGAGAAGCCAAGTTTGAGGTGGTTCTAGCCCTGATTCTTGTGTGTGCATGCCAGTACAGGGTCTGGCACAGTCCATTATGGCTCCCTACTGTGTTCTCTCACTATCCCCCAGATCTCATGTGTGCTGGATGAGTGCTGTGGCCCAGTCTGGCAAGCCCTGCCTCACCTTGGCATTTGTGGGTACTGTAGCCTGGCCCAGACCAGTGCCATCTCCCTCCTCAGGTTCCAGCTTACACTGGTGGGGGTCACAGCCTATCCCAGTCCAGCTAAGGCAGCCCCCAATTGGAATTGGAGGAGCTGGGCATTCTGATATGGTTTGTGGGAATCCTGAATAACAGCTTAACCACCACACCCTAGGCCAATCCCAAAGTTGTGTTTTCATAACAGAAGATTAAACTATGAATTATGCGATGATACGAGCAGATTCAATGACTCCTACCATCAAAAATGTGCCCTTATGTGATAAAGCATTGTGTCTCTAAACAACATGTGTTTATATAACTCACTTGGAAGTTTCTTGGAGAACTAACATAATACTGCCAACCTTCAAGGTTGCATTGTGCCGCAATGGATAAAGCCACCATCTGTGGTGCCAGAATTCCAGATGAGTGATTGTATTAGATGAGGCTGCTCCACTTCCAATCCAACTCTGCTAATGTTCTTGGGACAATGCCTGAGTGGTTGGGCCTGTATACCATGTGCAAGATGTGGAAAAATCTCCTGGTTCCTGACTTCAGCTTGGCCCAGACCCAGCAGCTGCATCTGGGCAATGAACCAGTGAATGGAAGATCTCTCTCTCCTCTCTCTCTCTTTTTAAGAAAAGATTTATTTTATTTTTATTGCAAAGTCAGATATACAGAGAGGAGGAGAGAGAGAGGAAGATCTTCCATCTGATGATTTACTCCCAATTGACTGCAATGGCGAGGACTTTAGCTGCTAGACCACCGTGCTGGGCCCAAAGACATCTCTTTCTCTCTACCCTGTCTCTGTTTTTAATTAAACACACAGATATTCTAAAAAAAATTCTAAAAAATGCCATCCATAAATGCCTAATATGCATTTAATTATGTAAGATAGAAATGATTTTCAGTGGGAATAATGTTGACTGTTAAGAGGGAAATAATTCTTGGCGTTTAAGGAATAGAGGGCAGGAATGTTGCACAATAGCCTAAAAGGCACTGGATAGTCTCCCTTTTACAAAGAATTACCTGATTCAAAATGTCAATAGTGCTGAGCTTGTGCCAGTCTAATATTGGTGTTTTTCTTGGGGTAGAACATTCTGAATTTGGCATATGATGTACAGATGACATATTTTATTAGAAAAGGTGGAAGAGACATAAACCTGAGAGTGAGGTCCTTGGCTAAGGGCCTGAGAGGTCAGGTTCCCTTGGCAGTGTAAGCAGGAATGTAGGTTAGTGAGGAGGGGGTTTATTGGAGTCACTATCCCTGGGTGTGAAGTGGGAAGCTGAGTTTTAGTCTCAGCAGAGACCCAGAGCAGCAGCCTTGGGGGAGATCTGAGGACAGGGTGACTCCTCCAAGTTGCCCTTAGTTGGAGCCAGAGAGTTGAGTGTTTGTGATTCTGAATTTATCAGTCACTGGGGTCAAACTTCTCCAAAGATAACCCTCCTGTGGGTAGGGCTGCTCTCACAGCTGACACAGGCTGTACTTCTCTCAACATCACACCCAGCACTTGGGAGCATGCATCCTTTATTATCAAAGGCAGATATGGGTTCAAAGTGGACTCTTCATGCCACAACCCGGAGATGCTCCTGTGTCTTTTCACTGGAACTTTCTCTTCAATGTGATTCGGTGAACAATCACATCAGTCATTTTTGCTGACATTTGTTCCATGTGAGGGAGCTGAAGTGCAGAGAAGTTCAAGGTCATACAGAAAGTGGTGAGCAGAACTGTTGAAGGAACCTCAGCCTAAGTCCTTCTCCCTTCCAAACCATTGTTTTTCCTGATAACTTGTTCTTCTTTTAAAGTGATTCTTATACTGATGTCCACCAAAACCTTGATTTCCATTCTCATTATTTTGCATTATTTTTATTTTATTTTATTTTTTTACTGGTTGAAGATCAGGGACCGCATTTCTTGGGTCCTTTTTTCCCTTGACATGGAGCACAGCAGAAATCTCCCATTTCTGGTCCATTTTTACACCTAATAAAAATTCCCAGACAAATTTTCAAGTGCTAACCCCCTTCCTCTGTCTCACTCTACACAGGACTCAAGATTTCTTTTCTGCTCTTCTCTTGCCGTTATTGATGCTACACTTTTCATTTTTGGCATTTGCAGAACCTGGGAACTGCCTTAAAAATCTCCAAGTTTATTGTTCTCTGATTGATTTTTTAAAGATTTATTTTACTGTTATTTTAAAGGCAGAGAGAGAGAGAGAGAGAGAGAGAAGGGAGAGTGAAAGAGAAAGAGATCTTCCATCTGATGCTCCACTCCTCAAGTGGCTGCAGTAGCTGAGGCTAACCCAATCTGAAGCCTGGAGCTTACCCCAGGCCTCCCATGGAGATGCAGAGGCCCAAGAAATTGAGCTATAATCTGCTGCTTGTCCAGGGCATAAGCAGGGAGCTAGAATGCAAGTAGAACAGCTGGGATACAAACTGATGCTCATATAGGATATATGGGATGCTGGCTTTGCAGGCAGAAACTTAACCTACGGTACCACAGCACTAGCCCCTTAGTCATTTCTTTTTAATAGCTCTGAAAGCACCTTTCGGAAAGACTTCATCCAATTGTTGACAGACTTGGGGATGCATCCTCTGCGCTGACAACCAGGTTGTCTGTCAGCTCCAAGACACTAGGTTTAAGTGCCTTCATGTGGCCTCAAATGTTTCGTTTAAGTGGAGTACCTCAGTACTTTGTTCTGTACACCCTTTTCTGTCTAGCAGTCTGATCAACTTTCTTAGCTCAAAATTCCTTTATTCATTAATACCCCAATATGGGGCCTGGCGCCGTGGCCTAGCGGCTAAAGTCCTCGCCTTGAACGTGCCCCGGGATCCCATACAGACACCGGTTCTAATCCCGGCAGCTCCACTTCCCATCCAGCTCCCTGCTTGTGGCCTGGGAAAGCAGTCGAGGACGGCCCAAAGCATTGGGACCCTGCACCCGCGTGGGAGACCCGGAAGAGGTTCCAGGTTCCCGGCATCGGATCGGCGCACGTCGGCCCGTTGCGGTCACTTGGGGAGTGAATCATCAGACGGAAGATCTTCCTCTCTGTCTCTCCTCCTCTGTGTATATCTGGCTTTCCAATAATAATAATAATAATAAATACCCCAATATGAATGTTTATGTGAAAATATCTCCACCTTTGCTTCCAGTTTTCTTCCTATATTGCCTTAAAATAAACTTGAACTCTTTCCTCTGGTTCTTGAGACTTCTTACTGGCAAACACTGCCACTTTGCTTCATAGACCTTGGAGCTGGTTAGGCCTGGAATGGGAAAGGGTCAATGAAATGCTTTTTGGGAGAATGGTTTCCGTTGAGAATATCGCAGAGTATGATCGCTGCTTCAGTGTTCCTCTCTTGCAGGAATGGCAAATTTGCACACGTATGGAAGAGATTCTCAGGGTTTTTTGCCTAGGAACTAAGGTGCTTTCTGTTGAGTTTTATTTATTTTTAATTGATTTTGCAAACAAAATAAAGATAATTTTACTAAATAAGATAGGAAAGATTATTTGATTTAAACCTAGTGCTTAAACAGCTACTACTCCTGCTCTCCATTCACCATTGGCCCCGTGAAAAGCATCTTCATCCTTTGGGGTAAATTTGCCTTAACATTTCATAAGTCCCGTGTATGAATTTCATTGACTTTTGAAACTTACAATAGTCTGTATTTTAAAATGATCATATTCTGTACCTGTGTATTACAGGGGCTCCATTGAAGTTGAAACAAGAGTCCTTGCCCTCTACAGGTCATCGATGATGAGAAATACCAGGCTTAGTAATAACAATGTAGTCTAGCAGTTAAGATACCGTGAAGACATTGCATGGTCTAAATTGGAGAACCTGGCATTGATGGCTGGCTCTACTTCCGATTTCTGCAGACATATTCGGGGGGGGAAAGGGGGAGGGCACAGCTGTCATGGCTCAAGTAGTGTAACTTGTGCCAGTAAGGCAGGGGAGCCGGGGTAAGTTCCTGGCTCCAGGCTTTGCCCTAGCCCTGTTTTGTTTGTTGCAGGAACTTGGAAATGGAAGCATGAGTGTAGTTTGTCCGTCTCTGTCCAAGAGATAAATAATTGAAAATACTAATAGCATAATAACAAGTTGAAAGTATATTTTCCACAAAGATTCCCCCGCCCCCCTTCTAGCTCATGGAAAAATGAAGAGCCCAAGACTGCCAAGGACGTTGAACCACTTCTGTTCCAACAAATAGAACCCAAAGTGTGAAATCACACATTTTAAGTTCAATTTTGGGATCAACTTCCTAACATCTGTGTAATTCACAGCAATATTTTTAGTATAAGTGGAGCAGCTAGAAGTTGAACAGGCACTGCATTTGGAGGCTTAACTTACTGCACTATGGTGCCAGCCCTATCTTCACAGGAATGTTGGGAATAGGTGTTAGTGTCTCAATTTTACAGAGCATGAGGGTAATGAAAATTTTCCCTTAATTTCTGTGATTAGTAAGAGACAAACTAGAACACAATACTGTGTGTCTTGAATTTGAGGGGCTTTTGCTGAGTTCCACCTAACAAGACCCCTTTGAATGAGGGGCTGATATGGAGTGGATGTCCCAATCTCATGCGTGTTCAGGAACAAGCCTAAATGTAGTGCACACCACAGTCATAGCTTTCTTCTTATTTTTTGAAGAGTGCTTTCACATCAAACGAGTCATGATGTTTTTGAGAAAATTATGAATACTCAAGAATGAACTCACAACAAACAGTCTCCTACATGGTTGGGAGACACTCCAGCGGCAGCATGATGGACTTGGAAAATTCATGAAAGACACCTATTGTGAAACTGGAGAAGAGAGGGGAGGGGAGGGCACTCAGGGAAGGGGGAAGGGAGACCCCAGTGCCAACTAAACTGCCAATAAAAAAATTATGAATACTCTGCTTTGGAGTGGGAAGTCCTGCTCACGTTTTTTGTTCTTGCTTCAGTTCCATTTGAAATTCAGATGGATCCAATCATATGTTATAAGGGGAGAAGAGGAAAGTGGTGATACAATGTGCGTGTGTGCGTGTGTGTACATACAGAAGTGTGCTTATGCACATATTTTTGTCCTTGTGTGTGTAGGTGGTTTTCTACTTATGTTTTATTTTCAGGTATGTGCGTGTCTAGGCACATGTGTTTGTACGTGTGTATGTATGTGTTTTGCAGGCTATGATTATGAGGTGTGATTAAGGGCATGGGGCGAAGGGAAGCTATTTTTATCCCTATTAGTGACAAAACTCCTGTTCCTGGTGTGGAAATTCCAAGATATTGGCAGTACCTTACCCACCCCCTCGTCACCACCTGTTCATGAAATCTTAATGACCGCTCACTTTAGGAACTGTAACTGAGAACCCTTAAGTCTGAGGAATTCTAGTGGACTTCCAGGGCTTCTAGGAGGTGAAATGTCACTCGCTGATCCCTGGTTGCTGCACAGGCTGGATCTCATTTGATATGCATCCATATAATATAGGGTTGGCAGTTTCAATCCAGGAGGCATTTCTTCACTGAAAATTGTGAACCCTGGAGTCAGTGAATATTCTAGTGCAGGTTGTAGTAGTGGCCTATGTTATGTAGCACAACATCACAAACTTGTAGTCTTAAAACTACACCCCCCCCCCCCCCCACGAGTACCTACAGCTTTGACTGGCATAGGTGCTCTGTGAAAGTTTGCTCAAGGCTGCAGTCGAGACCAATTGTCTTGAAGGGAAGTGGGACCTTTAAGGGATGCATGGGTCATCTGCCCTCAGGATTCTGCCCTCAGAAAGGGTTGATGTTGTTTTCACAGGACTGTGTTGATGCTTGAGGGACTGGGTGAGCTTTCTCCTGTCTGGACCTGAATTAGTGTTTTGAGGGCAGGTTTTTCCTTATTGTTTGTTTCTTCTGCGTCTGCCCAGCTGCCCTTCTCATCACTTTATTGTGAAGCACAAGGCCCTAGCTACATGTACTTGTCCATCCAATCTTGAACTTTCAGAAATATACTTCTTTCCCTCAGAAAATACCCAGTCTTGGGTGTTCTAAAATGCACGAAACATGCTTTTTCTTGTTCTTGCTGATGGAGAGAATAATAGAAAACTTCTGGAGACTGTTGATATAAATAGATGGCCTGATAAGCCCAATGTATCATTGTTTTTGAATTCTGAAAATAAACAGATCAAATCAGCAAAACTTGTACTAAAGGCAGCAGAGACCATTAGTTGTTTCTTTTCTTGCCTTTTAGTATGCTGTGTGACATTTTGTTGAAAGCCCAACACCATGTGTTGGACAGTGGGCCTACGGTGTGTAGTTTATATCACTTTGGTTAGGACTTGCGTGGATAATGTTTTCTCTACCTGTAGGTGTTAAAGATCAGTTCCTTTAGTGCCCTGTTTTGCTTCTTTTTTTCAGATGCAGAATTATTTTTATTTTTTATTGTTACTATTTTTCATGATGCATATTTTCAGGTATGGCGAGTTCTTTCTGCACCTCCCCTTGCTCCGTCCTCATTCCCTCCTGGCCCTCCAGTTTCGTCCCTGTGCATTTCCGTTCCAGGCAAGAAGAAGTTGGTTCTGGCTCTTGATTTCCATTTTCCTCCGAATTTGGGGGATGTCCTTTGTCCGTAATTTCAGGTGTTAAGCCGATTCAAAAAATGTGGTTAATTTTCTGCTGGTTTACCATTTTCTGGTGGGAAGGGTGGGAACAAAGAGTGGAAATCATTAAGTACCACTTAAGTACCACTTCTTATTTGCACTTTCCTAATTTAATATGAGATTGAAATCTGGCGCACTAGATTTGACTACTTCCTGATTCTGGGGCTGTGCGGGATCATGAAGATTGCATACAGATCTATGGGTCATCAAGTGGCCTGTGACCCGGCACAAGAGTGGTTGCTCAGTGACTGTGGGAGTCACCTCAGTATCCACCTAGTTCAGCATTTTACTGTGACAGAAGGTAAAGTTTTCACTGAACATGTCAGAAAAGGTTGCAATAATTCCAGCTGCATTTTGAGGAAAAATTGGTCAGCATTTGCCCCCAGGACCGAGGCATTTTGGAAAGAAAGAACACTATATCTGAGAAGGAACTAGCAGTGAAACTAGCAGGGCAAAGGAGGAAGAAAGAGTGCCAGACCTGGGCCCGGGATGGCTGGAAGGCTACGTAGGCTTTCAATTCCAAGTAAGACCTGAAGAGAGATGGCCCCGAAGTCTTTACTCAGCCTTAGGTTGCAATTAGAGGTATTCTCTTTGCTCTTGCCTCAAAATATTTTTCTCAGTGGCTGTCACACATTCTGTGGAAGACACTATCTTGCTAATGGAACTATGATTTATACAGATTAGTGACAGCTGCATGCTGGGAAATGTTGGTTGAGGCTGGGAATACGGGATTTCTTTAAAAGTCAGGGTTGGAGGTTGCTAGGTGCTCCTTGCTGTCCAGTAGGTGTTCAGTTACTCTTGCCTCTTTCTCCCCTTCCCCAGTCTTGCCTTTCTTTTCTTTCTAGGAGAGAAAACTTTTTATTTTCCTCCACACTGCTCAACTTGCATGTCTTTTTCTCTCTGGAGAACTAACCCATGTGGCAAGTTCAGAGAAGTTAAGGCGTTTCTAGAGCACGGTTCTGTTTTGTTTTAAGGAGATAATCAACCACATACTATACCATTCTCTCATTTAAGTATGCAATTCATTGTTTGTTTTAGTGTTTTCACAGTGTTGTGCACCTGTCACAGTAGAGTGATGTGAGAATATTCAGAATATGTCATCCTCCTGTTCCAGCTGGGATTGAGAAAGGAGATGCAGTCTTCTAGACACAATTATATGTGATAATTATTGCAAAATATATTTTTATTTAATGACAATTTAAATCAGCATGACAAAAATATTTACCAGCTATTAAATGTATGATAGGTTTATGTAACTCATAAAAGTTGTGTAACTTTTAATATTGCTTTCCCACATCACCCTCACTTTGTTTTAACCTTTCATGAACAAATTTATCCAGTAAAGTCGAGAAATGTGTGGGTTGTACATGGGATCCAGCTCTGTTAGGCCTAGAATGTGGCAATCACTGCTTAGGTTATATATGGTTATATATGGGACAAGAAAAGGAGATAAGAATGCTTTTAAGCTTTAGTGAAATTACCATAACTAAGGAGATCATGATGCTGAACAAATGTTCTGCCACTTTTTAGGAAAAGAAGAGGAAGATGAAAAAACAGAACTGATATCTAGTGTTGTGAGGGAAAAAGTTTCAGAGCTGTGCCAAGTTCAGCTTTTCAGTGTATGCAGGCCTGGTTTTTGGCAACTTAAAATGGCTGCCCAGCAAGTGGCTTGCCAGGACTTGGGAAACTGCTTCCCCTAGCCCTCTTTGCTAATGTCCTATTTTTCTTCTTTTATGTCATTAACTTATTTTTGAAATTAAGCTTGCAAACTGGCTTTCAAAAAGGGAGATATGAATCTTACAAATAAATCCAAGTCTTGTCTACCTGAATTGATTGTTTTCCTTCTTAAATAGATTCCATATTGTCTTCTGTTGCAGAAAAGCCTTTGATTCTAATTCTTGAATATCCAGGTTCAACACCTCTACGCTTTTGTATAAGCAGTTTACTCCTTAGAGAAATGATGCTTGGTTTCCTATAGGTATCAAATAGTAAACATCATATGGTAATAAACTCTTTACTAAAATCCAAAATAACAAATTTATAATTTAACATTGGATAAGTAATAAATGTGTCCATTGTAAAATTATAGCTACCTACAGAACTTGAAATAATGTGTCACATGTAAAATAAAAGTTATTCATATGTCAGACAATTCACTATAGTAAATATATAACAAAAATATCTTGCATACTAGCTTTTATCGGAGAGCAGTGCTATTTTTCTACTTTTGTTTTAATGAAATTTGCTTAATTAAATCTTTTAAAATAATGGTTCTTTTAAAAAGAATCATTAACAATTTTTCCACAAAAATATCTTCATAAATGAGCCCTATGTTTTGCCTTTTTATTTACATAAAGGGAATAATTTTCACATGTTTCACAATATAAGGTCTGGGGCAGAGTGATACTTCCTACTCTATGTTCCCTGTTGGCTATATTCCACATCTTCCCTAATCTGTCCTTAAAAATATAAAATTTTTGTAATGGCATAATTCAGTTTACTTCACAATCACAGTCTTAACATTCCATATCATAATGAATCGAGCAGCTAGAATGTAGAAAAAAACCCCTACTCTTCCATAGGAGTAGAGACAGAAGTCTGTAAACAATGGTCAAATCTCAAAAACATGAGTCTCCCTTGCTCACATAGATTATCATTTTCAATGTTGTGGAGAAAGAACTAATGCTCCATCACTGACCATTTGAAATATTGAAATACCTCCCTTGGGACCTATTTTTGGAACAAAAGATGGGAATGATAGCTAGATGCCCAAGAGTGTTAATGTAACGGTCATGGAGAATGTACTGGTGTGTCTGCTTATCAGATCCAATAAAACATGCACCTAGTTCTCTCATTTCATCAGTAAGTCACTATTTAATTATCAGTTTAATCATTAGCCAAAATTAATTAGTGTTCAGGCTAGTTAAATTGTGGCTCATCAAGAGAAGAGAGAAGTGAAGTGTAATTCTTGGAACTACATCCGTTAAGGATAGAGTTTGTAATTGAAGGGCACAACTCCTAAAGAAAGTGTAAAATTTGTCTATACAGATTAGTTCCTTCTCTCAAGGGTCAGAATAGCAAGAATTTTTTTTGTAGGGGGTTGGAGGCAGTACTTGGAAAGACACTTAAAAGTAAACAGAAGGAATAATCTTTTTAACAATACAAAAAATGGCTATTTTGTAGTTCAATGCATTCTATCCTTTAAGTAAAGCAAGAGATTATTTCATGATTAAAGTCCTATTTTATGATGTGTCTTGGAGGTTTGAATGTGTTTGTAATTTGTCACCAATTGTGCTTTATCTTTTACCTAGCTGCTTGATATCCTTTCTCAATGAGCATTGTGTCTTACATCTGGAGCATATCATTTTGTGTGTGTGTATGTGTGGAAAAAATCTGCATAAGGGAATTGTCTAACAGATGCCAAAGGGTTGACTCGATCTTATCCGGTTCAACAATCCAAGAGTTAATCCACCCTGTGGTAGTTTGAAGATGGTTCTTCTAGCAGACTCCTTGCCAAGGTCCTTTGGTGTTATGCTCAGTGAAGTCTCTTGTGTGTGTGAAATGGCGAGCACTTAATACTACAAAGTTGGGTCTAATGGGTTTGTTGGCATCACTTCTCATAGCATGGTGAAGGACGTGTCTGATCAGTAAAGGAAATAAGATCTTAGGAAAAAAGATAAAGTCATACTGACTGAAAAAGACTGAAAAAGACTGTCCAGAAATTCCACATGAAAAAAAAATCACTCACAAATTCATGAGAATTTTTATTCACTTTTCAAATGTTTCTCTATCTGGGTAGGATAAACTATCTTATATCTCAGGCTAAGCCTAATTTAAATTTAAATCAATTTCTTTAAAAGAAGACGGGAGCTGATCAAGGGGACAAAGAAACTCTACTTTCTTATTTGAGGTTAAGAGTGATTGTTACCAGTTGTCATGGTAACTTTGCATCTCCTGACCAGTTGGCTAATATCTCTTTAACTTTTGTTCCACAAAAACAGGTTTTCCTCAGTTGGGCACACACAGGATAAGGACACTTTCTTGTTGTATGTAGATGAGTGATTCTTCCCACATTCAGAGGCCTCCTCTATTTAAACAATTTCTACTGATTTGTTTGTTCCACTGTAAAAAAATAAAAAAACCATGGCAACCACACTGAAAGTGTATTTTTCTATTTTTCATTGTTCTGTTGGAGTGTTAGGATACCAGGACTCACTGGAAATAAAGAATTCAGTTTGGAGGCCACATCTGAATTCTCTACATTGAGAAAATGAAGTATAACCAAGTTCTGTAGCAAGTACCAGGGTCTAGGACAGTCAGTGTAACATCTCTTGTTTTTATCTCTGCCAGCCTGTCTCAGGATGTGCCCAATGACTTCCCCTGGTGATGCCACAGTGTAATAAAGAGCTTAATAGTTAATAGGGAAGGTGAGGAGATGTGTTCTGCCTTTCTCACAAAGGTATTTATGCAGACTCTGTAAAGCAGCCTGAGAAAAACGGTGTCAGCAGATGTTTGGTGCCTTTGACCCTTTGCACCAGACGAGCAAAAGTATCAAAACTAGTGACTTGCAAACAGCAGAAATTTGTGTCTCAGGTGATGAAGGCCTGGGAGTCTAAGATCAAACTGTCATCGGATTTGTTGCTGGTCATTTATTCGTAGTCTGCCGTCTTCTGCCTGTGTCCTCACATGTCAGAAGAGGTGAGAAATCTCTCTGGAGTCTTTCTTAAAGGCACAAATTCCAGTCATGAGAGCTCTGAGTCATGACACTCCTGATTTAATTGTCTCCCCAAATGTCCTGCTTCCTAATCCCATTACATTGGAGATTAGATGAAATTGGGGAATTTTGGTAGACTATAAACATTCTGTCCACTTGGGCATCATATTGGCTAAAGTTCACTACAAGAGGCATTGTGCATGATTTTATTTGAAGTGTTATCCTGTTTCAAAATGATAGTGCTTAGTATAAAAACGCAAGTGTGGATTTTACTTGATTTGTCTCCTGAAGAGCAGGACAGTGGTTTCGGCCACCGAGAAATCTAGGAGAGACACGAATGTTCTTCTGTGCTTACTTCCTTCTACTTCTTCTCTTAGTTCTTCCCAAAACCCTTGCAGCACCACGGAGGCATGAGAGGGTCGTAAATTCCTCCCTGGACACCCTGCAGGAACCTGTTAAGAGAAGCCTGGTAGATCTATTTTCAGATAACCGAGGACTCTCCGTGATGTCTTTCATAGTGGCTTGGGCCATCCAGTGGCGATTGAAGCACAAACCCCATTCACTCAGAGTGTTTTCTGGGTTCATCCTCGCTTAAGGTTCCTTTTGACTTCTGTTTCTACTCTTGCCCTGAGACTCTCTTCAAAGCAAGCTAGGGATACAAACATTTCATTTTAATAAAATGATAAAAATATCTTACTAGAGGATGTACTTAAGTTACTCTAGTGTTTTCTTGTTTTTCATGGAGTCTTTCAATGATATAACTTGTGCTGAAAGCTGGCATCTGATTCTTGCCTGTCCTAATCCTGTATCCTGTTTCTGTGAGAAAGGAACTGGACTTTGCATGAAGTAAATTCTATTCAAATCAGCTTACAGCAAAACCAGGAATCAAAGCAATCCAATACTGAAAATTCAAACCTGTGAAACACTTTTAAAAACTCTTAACATTTGGATTCAAGGTTTTTCATTGGTGAAATAAGCAGATTTTATTATTTGCTTTGTCAGCTTCGATCCAGTTTTAATATTTGGTAGATTTGTTTTTAGTAATAATTGCATGAGTTAAAGCAGTGAGATCAGAGATATAGTTAGCATTGCTGTCTTTGAGTGGGTTACTCTAAGTATTTCTGGAATATTTTAAGTCCATGAAGACATTGGCTAAAAGAATTATTTTTTTCCTCATTCATTAAGACCGCAGAGTGAGTAATATCATGACTATCCTGAACACTGGCAATCGTAAAGTCATGTTTGCTGGATATTTTAGGTGTCGTTAGTTAATCTGTTTCTTGTAACTGTTATAGCCAGTATAATTTCAACACTCCAAAGGCAGTGAACCAGCCAGCTTGATGAAGACAGCTCTGTCACGCTGAGTGCCCATGGCTTCTTCAGTAAAACTTGCAGATGACATAACCAAGACCAAAGCTGGGCTTCCATTTTTCCCTCTCCAAATTAAAACTTTCAAAATTGTCCTGAGAATATACAGTTCTTAGAATCACAGTGTGTGCATGCTAGACCATGAAACTGCATGGAAGATCCATGATGTAACTCACACTCAATAGTTTTTGTTAAAAAAGAGTAAGAATCCCCTATTTGGAGGCTTAGAACTTAACAGATCCAGTTTTGAGTCTCTTTTCTACCATTTAACTTTTTTTCAATGTGCATTTTATTTATTTGAAAGAAAGAGCAAGAGTGAGAGAGCAAGGCAAAGAGAGATCTCCAAATACCCACAACATACAGGGCCAGACAGGACCTGGAATCTGGACCTGGAATCTGGGCCCCCCGTGTAGGCGTCAGGGATCTGTCACCTACTGTTTCCCATGGTGTGACTCACAGGATCCTGGGATCAGTGGCAGAGCCAGGCCCCGAACGCAGGCCCTGCACTATGGGGGCTGGACATCGTAAGCAGTGTCTACCACTTTGCCAGACATATTTCACCCCCTTAATTAATTGGGGGATCCAGGGCAATGGCTCTTGTGTTGTTTTAGTTTACTTCTCATGGTTTTCCTCATCTGTAGTATTAAAAGAATTTTAGCTATCTTGTAGGATTCCTGTGAGAATTGAATTAGATCATTTGTATGAACTTCTTAGTTAAGCAACAAGAATAATTAAATTCTTAACACACGAAGGTTCTTTTTTATTTAGGCATGGTGTTGCATGGCCCAGGGTTCCTTAACATCAGCTAAAAAGTGATTCAGTATTCACGTAGCCCTTTCCAAATCTAAATATATATATATATATATATATATATATATATATATATATATATATACACACACACACACACATATATGATATAATTTTCTGAATTTATTTGGCCAAAGGGGTTTTTAAAAGATATAAAAAGTTAATAGAACCAGTGTTAATTTTGGAACAAATGTTACCTGTATTATAAAAACTGAAACAAATTCAAATGTGCTAAAACAAACCCTGGTTTAGCCTGTGATCATCGTGTATGTGGGACTTCCAGGACTTCCCTGTGGTGCACAGGGGGAACCTCAGGTAATTCTTTTTAAAGATTTATTTATTTTTATTGGAAAGTCGAATATACAGAAAGGAGGAGAGACAGAGAGGAAGATCTTCTGTCCGATGATTCACTCCCCAAGTGACCACAACAGCCAGTGCTGAGTCAATCCGAAGCCAGGAGCTAAGAGCCTCTTCTGAGTCTCCCATGTGGGTGCAGGGTCCCAACACTTTGGGCTAGCCTCAGCTGCTTTCCCAGGCCACAAGCAGGGAGCTGGATGGGAAGTGGAGCTGCCGGGATTAGAACTGGCACCCATATGGAATCCCGGAGTGTTCTAGGTGAGGACTATAGCTGCTAGGCTATCACACTGGGCCCAGGTAATCCTTTTCATTTTCTGGGAAAGCATATTCTTCTAAGGTGAATCAACATTATGTACCTACACTTTTATTTCTGTGTCCTGAAAAGTGTAATTACATTTTGGAAGAAACACTTGGGAATACTCAATCTGTGAAACATCTTCTAGTGTGACCTTCAGAAACAAGTTCATCGAACCTTATGTCCAATTCTTTGACACATAATCAGCAAAAAAGGTTTTATTTGCTTTGCAACTTTATGTACAGGCATCTTCTGCCATCACAGGAATACAATTGAGATGAAGCATTTTGTGGTACAATATCTTCTTTTATAATAATCAATTGATTTCCAGTCTCTCTCCTCTCCCCTTCCCTCTCTATCCTTACTTCCCTTTTCCTACCCTATCCTGTTCCATTGCAGCCCAGCCCAGCCCAGCCCAGCCCGGCCCATCTCATGTGATGCTGATCAGTGCTCTAGACTCATTTATGGAAAATGGGCAGTGTTCTCACTTTGAGAAAGACATGGGGTTAAGTTAGAAAATGTATGCTGCTATGGTTCTCCTTTACCCAAGTTGAGGTAATTCTTATATTTCACTCCAAGTTATGTGAATTGGAACCTTCTTTAACGTCAAAATGCCTGTGGGAGGAGATGGGAGGGGTCAGATTGCCTGACTTGAGGAAAGGCAACTGCTGACTCCCAAACTTAAGAGTAAGGAATATGACTTGCATTGTGTAAAAAGCTCCAGCTTCCTTGGAGAACGGCCTGAAGACTGTAGGCAGAGGGTGTCTGGAGGCTTTGCTGGCATCTCTTGGGGGCTGGGAATGAAAATGACTGGCAGAAGACTGCCTATCCACCACCCTGCGTCATCCTCCCACTCCTCACCAGCAATAAGCCTGCAGCTTTCCTTGCCAAATTTGTCCATTCACTCTTCTCTCAGTTTAGAAAACCTTCCAGCCTCTGTTCTGTTCCATTCTTGGGTCAAAAACCAATTGCTTTGTCATGACTGCCCTGACGCCTCCTTTCCCAAATCTGTAACATGAGCCCCATCTGCTGAACTGAAATAGATGCTTTATCGCAGCCTTGGTGCTAACCCCTCCCTCCAATTTTGAAAGTTACTTTTCCATTGTAACATGGGTTGCATTTAATTGTTGAATTTAAAAACAACCAGCTTTTCTACTAAGCAATGTACTTGATGTGTCATTGTTTTTGACCTATTATGTTCACAATATCAGTTTTATACGTGGAATTAGAATGAAACATTTATACTGTATGATCTGCTCACTGTGGGCACATACTATGAGCTGTGTGGTCTCGTGCATATATCCTTGTTCAGTCATAAAAACTTTTAGGTGGTGAAGGAACATATGATAACAATCCGCTTATAGATTAAGAAGCCAAAGTTCAGGGCCCTGCACAATAGCTGGGAACCCATATGGGCATCGGTTCATATCCCAGCTGCTCCACTTTGCTTCCAGCTTCCTGCTTGCAGCCTGGGAAAGAAGTAGAGGATGACCCAAAGCCTTAGGACCCTACACTCATGTGGGAGACCCTGAAGAAGCTCCTGGCTTTGGATTGGCTCACATCCTTCCATTGAGGCCACTTGGGGAGTGAACCAGCAGACAGAAGATCTTTCTGTCTCTCCTTGTCTCTGTATATCAAACTTTCCATTAAGAACAAATATATTTCAGGCCTAGTGTAGTAATCTAGTTGCTAAAGTCTTTGCCTTGCACACACCAGGATCTCATACGGGCATCAATTCATGTCCTCACTGTTCCACTTCTCTTCCATCTCCTGGCTTGTGGTCTGAGAAAGCAGTAAGGGAATGGCCCGAAGCCTTGAGACCCCACACCCATGTGAGAGACCTGGAAGAATCTCCTGGCTCCAGGCTTCTGGTTTCAGATTGCCTCAGCACTTGCTGTTGCAGCCACTTTGGGAATCAACCAGTGGGCAGAAGATCATTCTCCCTGTCTCTCCTTCTCTCTGTAAATCTGACTTTTCAATATATAAATAAATACCAAAAAAGTATGTCTTTGAAAGAATAAATAAACCAAAGTTCAGAGAAATTGGGACACTGTAAGGAGGCTGTACTGCTCTATGCTGGGGAATGAAATACCAGGGGCTCGTGCTCCTAAGTCTTGTGTTGACACAGAGATCTCATGGGTAGCCCATTTTCACTGTTAACTTTGAAAGTTTCAAAAATTTTCTTCATTGCTAGAAATTTTTGTTAGACACATGAGTGAAAGGCTGGAAAATGACACATCTGCTAGTGTTTGGGATGAAGCCCATTTGATTGATAGGGAAGCTACAGCCCCTGAAAATTCTAGAAGAGGTTGAGCAGGGCTGAGAGATTTCAGAAGCTGAATTTCTTCAAATTTGGTTCACCCTGACATCTGATATTTAGATAAAATTTGGAACAAGAGTACCTGCAAGCATTAAGGAGATGAAGTGCATTTGTGTTGATATACATCCTACATTGGCAAAGTTGAGGTACATAAAGAGATACTTCTGTATAATTCATATTATTTACTAGAGTAATTTTACTGGCCCTTCAAACATTATTGTGCTCTCCAATATAAATATGCATTCAGCCTCTTTCCAAACCACTAGTCATTTGCCCAGTGGGCCATAAAAGCAATGTATCATGTAACCATGCATTGGGATGAAATTTCAAAAGCTCTCCATTTATGCAGACAGCCTTAGTGGGTTTGGGGAGCGGTAACATTATCCATTTAATTATACATTTGGACACACTGAAAAAAAACCTGTATTATTTACACAATTGCCTGTAATATTCTCTTCAAACTGTTAGACCTGAGTCAGAAACCATTAGAATGCTAATCAAGAGAAGAATACAAAATACATTTCCTTGGTGCAACCGCTGAAAGCTTACTTGACACTTTAATTTCAGCCACATGGTTTCCCATCTCTGCTGTTAGAAGGGGGCCTTCTATAGCCCTAGTAGGGTTATTAGGCTACTAATTTGGAAATACGCTATAATCTGCCAGTATTTGTTGTGTTTCTCAAAGACAATGTCTTGTACAATGTAAAGTGCCTTAATAGGTTATTTGAGGGGTATCAAATTGTTGGAATGGGAATATTATATTCAAGAGGAAAAATTGCTGAAGAAAATAATCCTCCCAGGGAGAAATATCACACTAAATGTTAATCAATTAGATTAGCAGCCAAAGAATGGCATAGAGAGACTCTTTCTGGATCTCCAGAAGATAAGAGAGGAGAGATAAGTGTATGGGCAAAAAGCTAAAGTATTTATGCTGCTTTGTCAATATTTTTGGATAGCTACACAATTCCATGCATTTTGTGGGTGCCACTGCATAAGGCATAGATCCTGTCTTGTGAGCATGCTACCTTTGAAGGGGAAGTAGTGAATGATGCAGTGCTCTGACAGAAAACTCATGATACCAGTGGAGGACTCCAACCTTGAGGTGTTTAAATGGGGTTCTACTGCCTCAGCATTTGTTCTTGGCTTCACAGAGAAGCTTGCGTTCTCTCTTGAATACATCCTTCCTCACTCCAGGAAAGCATAGTGTTGTATTTTTACCACCGGTGTTCTGTGTTGCTACGTGACCCTAAATATGGACTTCACACTTTCCCTGATCCTTTCATTTCAAGTGTTCAGTTTTGTCCTTTCTGTGGTTCCCTTAGGAGAATGTGTGTCTTAGACATATAACAGCTTACAGAAAATACCTCCCCATACACACACAGACATATCTGTATTTCTATGTACTATATAAGTAATGCCAGAGAATTCAATCTCTACTACTATTTTCTTGATGTCTTCTAAAAAATTTGCAGTGGCCACATATTGCTTTCAGTTGTTACATGATATGATGGAAATTTCCCAGCATCTCTTCAAGAAACGGTCCACTGTTGTGTAACCTTTAGGTAGTGTGTTTATCCAAAGCACATTGTCTTTCTGTATAAATTCATGAAATGTAACAGGGAAACCTTGAGCATGTGCATGAAATCAGCAACTCTGCTTCCTACCTTTACTACTTGGATGATCACGGTCCCTAGAAAGCACAGTGGCAGTTCTTTCAGCAGAATGCACAGAATTTGGAATGGCAAACGGCAAATCTTGATGGGCTACAAACTGATCATTGGACTTGGTTCGAATCTATGTTGAATTGTGTACAGTTTAACATTCATGAGTGAAGTTTTGCTGTTTCACATTCATTGGATCTCTTGAGAAAATCTGAGTAGGTCATGGACATGTCCTTCCTGGAAACTTCTTTGAACATGCACTGTTTCTTGCCAACTTTAAAATGTCTATTATGGGGATTTTAGAACTCTGAAAAAAATCAATCAGTGAAACATTAAGCGGATCATACCATTCCCTAACCGTGTGATGTAGCATAAATAATTTAAGAACTTTTAAAGACTCAGTTTTCTTCTTCTATTGTGGGAATAATGATCAACTTGGAAGGGAAGATACTAATGTTAGCTATTGTATACAGCAAATATTAAATATATAGCAGCGTTCTAATTAAACTTCACTCCTCAGAGCCCTGGGTTCACAAAGTTCCATTGCTAATTTTTGGAGAGCCATTATTTTCTCTTAAATGCTGGAAAAGAAAGAAGGGAAGGAGGGAGGGAGGGAAGGAGAAAGGAAGGGAAATGAGGAAAGTGTTAGGTAATAAAAGGAACATGGAGTGCTTAAAAATGTGTAAAAAAGTCATAGAATTCTGTTGTGTTCATCTTGTGGACTCACAGGCCAGGTAGACTGTGCTGTGGGGATCGGAACCTCATCATTTATTTGTACATTCCTCACTTCAGCCAGCAGTTGCTTCAGACCAGGAGTTTTATGGCAAGGAAGATAAAGTGTTGTTGGATGGTGGTGCCTTAGAGTCCTACTAGAGTTACTTCTCCTTTCCCCTTGCTCCTCCTGCTACTCCTTCTCTTCATTTTTAAACAAGTAATGATCAGCAAAGAACTATTAAGCTTCATGGCCTTGGTCCTATAATATTGCATCTATTCTTACCATTTTTAATCACTAAAATGTAATAACACTTCAAGAGTTATTGAGACAATTAGAAGCAAACAGGTTTTGCAAACAGGTTTTTTTTTTTTTTGACCGCTGGTTCTTTCAACGGCCTATGATGCTACAAAAGAAAGTGGGGCCCTGAGACTGAAGTGCTTTTCAAGGTGTTTGCTGTTTAATACCCATTTAAGATTCTGGTGTGTCATGACAAAAAGAGTTGGAATGTAGGACCAAGAAGTTGGAATTCTGGTCTCCTTCCCAATAATAGGTGAAGGATCTTAAAGCTGCAGTTGGGGGCCCGGTGCCATGGCCTAGCAGCTAAAGTCCTTGCCTTGAAAGCGCCAGGATCCCATGTGGGCACTGGTTCTAATTGTGGCAGCCCTGCCTCCCTTCCTGCTTCCCATCCAGCTCCCTGCTTGTGACCTGGGAAAGCAGTCGAGGCTGGCCCAAAGTCTTGGGACCCTGTACCCGTGTGGGAGACCCAGAAGAGCTCCTGGCTCCTGGCTTTGGAGCAGCACTGGCTGTTGCGGTCACTTTGGCTGTGAATCATTGCACAGAAGATATTTCTTTGTCTCTCCTCCTCTCTCTATATATTTGACTTTGCAATAAAAATAAAAAAAAATCTTAAAAAAAAAAGCTACAGTTTGGCTTCTTGAAACTTCTTATGTTCATAGGAAAAATGAGAGTGGAGTCAATGTACTGTTTATCTTGGATTTATTTTCTTTGCAAAGAGAGAAGTCACTAAAAACAAATAGTCCATTGTTGACCATTGCCTGTGTGTTCACCTCAGTATATCTGATCCTGCTATGTGCAAAAGCCATCGAACAGAGGAGTTTTTCCTGCTGCTCCAAGCCACCTTCCAGTAGGCTCCTAGGCCAAATGAGAGCGCCTCGCTGATCAGGAGGCGCATCCCTAAAGACAGCATGATCTTCATCAAGGAGGAAAGCTCTAAGCATCCTTGCTAGAGGATCCGTGATTAGGAAAGCTGAAAGCAGATGCAACACACACTTCAGAACTGAACCCAAAATCAACTCAGGGTTGAAGCAGATGTTGTGGGCCCCAGATAAACTGAGGGCAGCAGAGTGCTGATTGGTACCCAAGTTCCAACAGCAGGCAGTTGGAAGCCAGGAGCCAGAAGAGCTATTATGATTGGGATTTGAGTAAATTCTTTTTTTATGATTTGAATTATTTTTTATTAATTAACATTGCAGTGTGACACAGTTTTATAGTTTACCCCACCCCTCCCCTAACCCTTCCCGCATGGTGAATTCCTCCACCTTGTTGCATTACCCAAGTTCAAGTTCAGTTGAGATTCCTTCATTGCAAGCATATGCCAGTCATAGAGTCCAGCATCCCTCTGTCCAGACAAGTTCAGCGGCTTGTTGGGGAGACCATCTCTGGTCTGAAGGTAGAGCCGGCAGAGTATCATCCCAATCAATTAAAAGCCCCAACATAACATCAGCAACAATTTATAATGTTATGAAATTAATTGACATAGTATTGAGTAACCAACATGTTAAAAAAATGCAAGTTCTTTACCACATGTTGTGACTCCTTCATTGACATTTCAATTTTAGTTTATATACAACCGGGTCCTGTACCCCTTAAAATGGCTATAGATTACTGTTCAGCTGTCTCATGTCTATTTTCATAAATTCTTAACACACATACCTCACCTCCTTAGGCCCGCCCCCCAAAGCACACTGTGAGATAAAGTGAGAGAAAGAGTGAGATACTATAAGAACAATGTTTTAGTCCATTTAGCTACAGAGTTTAGGAGTAAGTATTCTGGACCTGAACTCCCTGCGTTTAGATTCTAGCTGCACGGCATTGGGAATATTAGTTATCCTTCTTCTGACTCAGTTTTCCCATAAAGTAAAACCAGGACAATATCATGTATCCCGCAGGATCATAGATACAATTATTGGCATAATTCTTGACATTTGATAGCTTGATGGTTTAGAAACTAGCATTTCAACTTTTTCATTTTTTAAGATTTTTTTTTTATGGGGAAGTCAGATTTTACAGAGAGAAGGAGAGATTAAGATTTTCCATCCACTGGTTCACTCCCCAAGTGGTTGCAATGGCTGGAGCTGAGCTATTTTGAAGCTAGGATTCAGGAGCCTTCCCTGGGTCTTCCATGTGGGTTCAGGGTTCCAAGGCCTTGGGTTCTTGACTCTTCTCCCAGCCCACAAGCAGGTGGCTGGATGGGAAGTGGGACAGCTGGGACATGAACTGGCACTGACAGGGGATCCCGGTGTATGCAAGGTGAGGACTTTAGCTATTAGGCTACCATTCTGGACCCAGAAATGAGTATTTTTAATTTGTAATATTCATGCATCCTTCTATAATAATCCCGCTCCTTGAAGTGACACAATCATGATTTCCTTGCACTCAGTAGAGTCTTACTTAAAGTAACTGCCCATCTTTTCAGTACATGCACTCTCCCCTCCTTCCTTTACCTCTGGCTCTTCCGTCACCAGAGATGATCTTTATACTTGAAGGCTTTGGGTCTTCATTGATGACCCTGTTTTGACTTTCACCTCTTTTCAAGTGTGTCTCCCTACACGTAACACTTTGTAGCGCCATGTCTAAGATGATTATGCTAACTAGCACAGCAAAATAAGGTAATCCTGATTGTGAATGAAAAATTCAGTACAGGAGAATTTCACCTTTGAATCTTTTTCCCTCCAGCCAAGTGTAGGCTCTTTGAAGGTGGAAACTATGCTTTGCAATTATTTATTTCCAAAAAATGTACAATGCAACAGTAGAACTACCATAGAAATTTATTAAATTTACTTTATTGGGTAAACCATGAAGTCTTCTTCCATAAAGCTGTTTTGGCATCCACTTTATCATCTATGGACAGGCAGTCTAGTGACTATTTAACAGTGGAAGACATGGAAGTAAACACTTAAAAAGTTCATTGCATCTGGAGTCTTTTGTATCTCACTCTATTATATTGTTTGATCTTAGAAAAACCTTGTCTACTTTTTTAAATGATGACTTATTTATTTTTATTGCAAAGTCAGATATACAGAGGAGGAGAGACAGAGAGGAAGATCTTCCGTCCGATGATTCATTCCCCAAGTGACCATAACAGCCGGTGCTGCACTGATCCAAAGCCAGGAGCCAGGAGCCTCTTCTGGTCTCCCACGTGGGTGCAGGGTCCCAAGACTTTGGGCCGTCCTCGACTGCTTTCCCAGGCCACAAGCAGGGAGCTGGATTGGAAGTGGAGCTGCCAGGGTTAGAACCAGCGCCCATATGGGATCCTGGCGCATTCAAGGTGAGGACTTTAGCCACTAGGCCACTGTCCCTGGCCCCCCCTCTTCTACTTTTTAAGAATATATACATTAATTTTTATTTGAAAGGCAGATTTACAAAGAGAGAGACAATGAAGGAAACATCTTCCACCTGCTGGTTCACTACTCTAATGGTTGTAATGTCTGGAGCTGAGCCAATCTGAAACTAGGAGCCAGGAGCTTCTTCAAAGTGGGTGCAGGGTGCCAAGGCCTTGGCTGTTCTTCACTGCTCTTGTAGGCCATAAACAGGGAGTTGGATAGGGAGTGGAGCAGCTGGGACACCCATATGGGACACCAGTAGTCAAAGGTGGAGGATTAAGCTGTTGAGGCCCAGCACTGGCCTCACCATTTCTACTTTCTAAACTTGATTTCAGCATTGATTAATTGAAGCTAGTATAATTTTGACAGCTAATATTTCGGCCAAACTGATCTGTTTTCTATTAAATTGCATAAATGCCTTCCTAGGATTCACTTTTTGCTAAACTCCTCTCCCAGACTTATTTGCAATGGGAATATTAGTGTTGTCCTAGAAGTGGCTAAGATATGGTCATTTCAGTCACACAGACCTGGCTGTGAATTCCAGCTCTGTCCCTCTACTGACTGAGTTTTAACAAGTCAGTAAACCTCTTTGATCCTCAGGCATGAAGCCCATCTCAAAGATCTTCATGGGAATGACAACAGGGGCGACATTCAATTAATATGCATAGTGAAAACTTATTAAGCAGATAATTTCAGTTTACATTCATAGTGATATGTCCCAAAGATTTATGATTTATGAACATCAAATTGTTTTTACCTGTGAATAGTGACAGATGAGAACTGCAACCCCAGCACCTCACTGCCATTCCCTTTCCTCAGACGCAATCACAAGAAAAAACTTCACAAACCACACACACACACACACACACACACACACACACACACACACAGGTTATTTTCCATGCTGGTATGTTGTGTGATGTTAACATATATCCTCAGGGAAAAAAAGATTTAATGCTAAAATAAGCTTGAGGTATTCTACATTATCTAATTTAGTGCTCAGTGAGCGATTCAACTGCCAGTATCCCCGTTTACACAACTGCAGAGACTCAGAGGAGTCCGTACATTGACTCAAAGTCACACCATCAGAAAGAGATGGGATGGATTTTGATTTCAGAGAGTTAAACTCCTGCACCTGAAATTTAAGCTCTAGTCTCATGTGTAATATGAATTTGAACAGGGCAATAGTCCATGTTGCTCTCAAAGAACAGCACAACCTCTTGAATCCTATTTTCAGATTATTTAAGAAGCGCTCGTTTAGTAACTTCTGAAAGTCCAATATTCATTGACAGCTTCTCCCAATCCATCCTCAAATTCACTTCCAGTTTTCCCTATTCTAATGCATTTGTCCCACGTTTTGGAGAAATTGTTTTCCTCTCACAGGTCTTAGGAACTAGATCTAAGCAAAGATGAATCTCTAGGTCTCTCACATTGTGGCAAGTACATAGCAAGAGCTCAATTCACAACAAATGAAGAAATAAAGGAAGAAACAAATGAGTGGAGTAGAGTTTGGGATCCAGTTTTGGACCACAGCTCTACCACACACTACTGGTGTGACCACAGCTAAATGACCAAGAAAATACGGCAACCTTTATTGGGTTCTGTTCTCTGAGGTCAGTATCTAGAGTTTTGGTTTTTTTGTGAAGCGACAGCACCCCCAACCCCACTCCCACTACACACACACCACACTTAGCATGCTGCTGACCTTGTCAGCTGAGTTAGGCTCTGTTTTCATGTTTCATTTTATTGTACCCAGCTTTGGTTATGATATATTTCATGTTTCAAGCAATTCAGGAGCTGCCAGGTTGCTTATTATGGGCACTGCATCCGGAAATCAACTATTCCACAGCTTCCCTATTGCCCCAGGAGGGGTGTGTCTAGAGCCTCATTGATTGAAACCAGCCAGATGTTTGGAAATTGAGATGCTTGCCCATGCTGCCGCCAAGGAGCCTCCGTGGTGTGAATTTGTGATGGCAACAGGGAGGGGAATGCCCCATAAAATGAGCAAACAATAAAGAGATGATTATGCGTATCTCACTTCAGTGACCCAGCTGGTCCTGAGCATATCTAAATTGAGTTTTAAGCATTAGTAATGAATTTAATTCTCCCATTTGGGAGACAATGGTATCAGTTTTCAGAAAAAGAGATATTACTTTCAAAACAAATTTTTGAGGATTGGATAAGCAGGGATATTTGACCATAAGAGTGGAACCAATATCATGACTTTTGAGAAAGCTGCACGCTGTGGTGGTCATGGAGTCATAGTGCAGGTGCCAGCTCAATCACTGACCAAATGTTAGCTTTAGAGGGCCTTTTCTCCGTCTACCTTAAATGTTTTTTTTTTTTTTATCGGTCCACAATTTTTAAAGATTTTTTTTTATGTTTAAAGGAAAATTTACAAAGAAGAAAATTTAGAGAGAGAGATGTCGTCTGTCCACTGATTCACTCCTAAAATGGAAACAATGACTGGAGCTGGGAATTCAGGAGCTCCTTCTGGGTCTTTCATATGGGTTCAGAGACCCAAGGAGTTGAACTGTTCTCTGCTGCTTTCCCAGTCCGTAGCAACAGGCTGAATGGTGCCTATATGGGATGCTGGTGATGTAAGCAGAGTATTAGCTTGCTATTCATGGTGCCAGCCCCTTTCCACATGTTTAAAAAGTATTTATTTTCTGGTATACATTCCAACAAATGAGGCTAAACCAAACTGAAGCCGAGGGTCAGGAGCTCCCTTCAGGTCTATCTGGGTTACAGGAACTAAATTATTTGAGCCATTATCTGCTACTTATCAGAGCATCATCATAAAGCTGGTGGGAAGCAGAGTAGCCAGGATTCAAAATGGCTTTCATATATGGAATACAAGCATTGCTTAACATGTTGTGTCACAACATTTACATGTATGGAAATGTCCTACAGTGCCCCATAAAATACGTAGGATTATTACATCTCAAACAACTGTCTCAGCACTGCAGAAACACATGATTAAGGTTAACAAGGCCTGCTGTCTCACAGAACTGTCATTTTAGTGCAATGATAGATAATAAATAATAGCTTAGAAGACTAATATACATATGCTATTAATGCTAATATACCTACATCTATAGCTAACAGTACAGTGGTAATAATGGAGATGATTATTTCCAGAAAGATGGAGTTACTGATAAAGTAGGCAACAGTGTGATCTATATTCACCCACTTTCCTCGAGTCCTTTTATCAAAGATCACTGCTAACATCTCTCACATTAGTTTTCTGTGGGTTATAGTTTAGAAGGCATCGCTGCTTCCTTTAAGCAAGTGATTTTCAAATACAGCTTTTAGCATACCAGCTCCTAATATTTGTAGGAACCTAGAGCAAAAGTGTAAATGAAAAGCCCTATCCTGAATATTGAAATAGTTAAACACTAAAAACCAAGCTAATAAACCTATATTAAATCTACCCTCCTATACAGATGAGCATAGTCTGGGAATTCCTGTTGGGATCTTGAATCCTCAAAGCTTAGGCTATGTGTTGGCAGGTCATCCTCCTTCACCTCCCACTTCACTCTGTCCCCTGCCATAAAAGAGTTTGCATGGGAGGTGTAGACCCCAATGTACTTCCACCAACCTATAGCTTCCCTAGGGATACCCCTCTGAGGGAGCCTTTTACAGTTTAGGGGAAGAAATCCCAGTTCTGTGTACCCAGCAAACAAAGAGCCGTAAGATGTGGATATAATGGCTCAGATATCTTCAAGCTTTAAAGTTGTCTTTTAACCTTGATTTGTTTCTCTTTTCTACTTCCTGAAATTGAATGATATAAAACCTATAACATACTGATATGTCATACACACCTAAGATGTTTTGTCTAAGAAGATGTATAATGGGAAACTGTAATAAGGACCTATCAAAGCACAAGCTGGGAGATGTATGGATGAGTCTTGATCGTAATGAATTTTCACGTCAGGCTTCGAACCCAAACAAATGCCAGATCTCAGTGTAGGTAACAGTTGCCAAGTTCAGAACAATGAAAAACTGTTTTCCTTCCTTGGGTTTCAGTTTTTAATCTGAAAATGACATATTTTGCATTGCATTCCTTTCCAATGCATTATTCTGTTTTAATGATATGATCTTTTGAAGAGTCTTCTCTCCATTAGAAAATTGATTAAGGTTAGGGACTGGCTGGACAGTTGGTGGCACCTGCTAGCATCAGTGTGGGCTGAAGGTTGGGAGGTGATTGGGTTGAGTTAGGCTTCATTACCCAATGAAGTGTATGAGAGCTTAATGAGGTATGGGACAGACCAGACCAGTCCACTGCACATGCTGGCAGGCACATGAACCAGGGCTGGGGGCTTGCCCAGTGGGAGTTGTTGGGGGCCACTCTGAATGTGTTTCAGCTCCCCTTGGTGTACGTGAGAGCCAAGTGTGGGGTGGACAGGATTGGCTGGACCATAACACCCATTGGTTTGTATAACAAATGGGGCTGAAGATAAATCTGACCTAACAATTGCAACTGCTAGTATGTGTGTAGGCTGATGTGGGTGACAGAATTAGCCAGACCTTGTACTGGTAGACACACACAAGAGTCAGATCTGGGATCACCTCAACCAAGCTGCAAGACTCAAAAAGTCCAACCATGGGGAGAGTGGCAGGACCTGTGGTCTGACAGTGGAGTGCATGTGTCAGAGCTGGGCCTCCTCAGTAGCTTGGACAGAGCAGTGGACGGCAAACCCACATGCACGTGGAGGCTTGGGCAGTCCATTGGAGCCTGCAGAGGACATCTGCTGCCATAGCGGAAGAAGGAAGGCAGAACAAACTGGTCAACTACTGCAGTGAAACTTGACAGCAAATTTCTGGATGAGTGGATACTCTGGGGTTGACTATGTCAGCCAATGGACCTTGGAAGGATTTCCTCATCCTTGGATTGACGAGATTGACAACATTTCAGAACCATCGAAGCCATTTGAGCAGAACCCTCGAAATGTGCTCCACACTGGGGACCCTGGGATGACAGCAGGTAGCTATTCTCTATCCCCAGATACTGAGGTGTTTGGGAAGCTGGGTTTGTTCACCCCATTTCTATCCCCCAGATACAGGAAGAAAAAAAATAAAATGTGGAAACAATAGTCTCAACCACTTTCCCCTAATCCTTAACCCTTCCACCCTAATCAAGTATGTAAACATCATCAAAAAAAGCAAAATAATAAAAGTGGGGATACTTATTAAGAGCAAGTATCTGAACAACGGAATGTTTGCTATGATTACGTTTAGTTTTCCATTCATATAGAGTTCATGTGAAAGATTTGAGCACATTATCTCATTGAATTTTTCACCCCAATCTGTGGGGCTGGTATTGTTTTCTGTGTTTGTCATTGGAAAAGGTGATGCTGAGATAAGATACATGAAGACCCATAATCTCACAACCTCTGAGTGACAGAGCCAGGTCTCCGATCTATATGACAATCTGCATATTAATATGGGCGAGCAGGTTTTTAAAGCTAATGCATTGGGAAAGATGGTCTTGCAGGTGTGAAATCCATTTTTTTTCTCTTCTGAAGGAATGAGAGGATAAAAAGCAGCAAGCAGAGCATGTCTCTTAGGACTCATTAGTCAACTGAAGAGCTTTATTGCAGCAGGGAAAGCATGATTACAGCTGCTAGCAGCCCGGCACACATGCCTTCACTGCACCATTGTCTCCCTCTGCCCCAGATACCTAGACTCTAGAATAAAGCAGCCAGCAGCATGTTTTCCCTGCACATATGCTGTAAAGTGCATAAAGGCAAAGTGTGTCTCTAAACGCCACTTCTGCGACTTTCCCTTCAGCAAAATCTGTGAAGGGCCTGGCTCATTGCCTGTAGCATTCTACTTGCTACCCTGGGAGAGGGTGTGCAGAGACAGAGAAGAAAAGGAGCCTCCACTTTGCAGAATGCTCTTTTTCAGACCTTGTCGGAGGGATTTCTTATATGCTTACAAGCAGGCATCAAAAGGGAGTGTTGAAAACGAAGGATGAGGTGCATGAAAACCAAAGACTCAAAGCACAGTAAGAAAACCAAACTGCAATGTAGCGTTACAAGCATGAATCAAGTGAAAGCAATAAATCAGGACAGAAGGAAAAAGGAGACAAAGCCACGCAATGAATCCAGTGGTCTTGTTTCTGTTACACCAGGAATAGTAGCCAGCAGGAACCAATGTGCACTGTCCTCATACTGTGTGCGAGTGGGAACACAATGATAGAGTCTGCTCCTTTCCTTAAATATCCGTGTGACTGTAGGAGCACTCATTGAACTTCTTCAGCCTTCATTTCTTTATCTGGAAAATGGGGTTATTTGTGATGAATGTGTTATTATTCACCTGCAAGGAGGCTTAGGCCAATGTTGGAAATACAATAGGATCATAAGGAGAATACAGTCGCTGTCATTATCATTTCTTCATAATCATTCATTTTTCCACCTTCAAGATCTTCCATCAATGAATGTACTTGTTAAAAATGTGTACATCAAGCACAATAGGGTCTGATTTATATCTAACAAAGCATTCATTGCATGTGTAAAGCTCAATGGTTCTATAATCATCTAATCAACATCACAATAAAAATACATTCCCATATCTTAACCTATTTTCTCTTTCCCTTTGAGTTCAACCTCCTATTTCTCTCCAAATAGCTGCTGACATGTTTTCTGTTGTGATAGATTAGATATTTACAGTATTTATTCATCTTCTGTGTTTTCACATAGAAATTTTAACAGTTTGTCTTTTTCAATTAAGTCATGGTGCATATAAGTCCTCTCTTCTCGCCTGAAATTTTCTATCGAAGAACTGCTTTACCTGTTCCACAACACTGTGGCACATTTAACGTGTAGCTCCTGGCTCCTGCCTTTGAATTCTCAGCTCTGGCCACTGCAGCCACTTGGGGAGTGAACTAGCAGATGGAAAATCTTTCTCTCTGTGTAACTTACCTGTATAAATCTGACTTTGCAATAAAAAAAATCTTAAAAAAAACCCACCATGTAGCTTCTTTTCTGATTTCTTCTACATTACAAGGATTGTTCATTGAAGTATGTAATTTTTAAATGAAGATTTTCAAGATCTTTTATAATAATTCATATTTTTCAATTATGGTTTTAATAAATTAAAATATCATTTATATTTACCGATGTATTCAGTTTTGCTAGTGCTCTGCATTAAAAAAATGGTTAGCTTTCTGTTTGAGATCATCTGTATTCTTCCTCAAGAAACTGTTAAGTGCTTTTTTATGCCTTATCTGCCATCAAAAAATTGCCTTAATGCTAATATTTAAGAAAGTATATTTTCTCCTAAGTTTTCAAATGTGTTCTTTATGAATGCAGAATTATTGTTTTTCTGGGCTCTCCCCCAGCATTTGAAAGATTATAAGCCATTTTTTCTAGTGTGCAGCGTCTTAGATGATATGTCTTCCCTCAGTTTTAACTTCATTCTTCTGTCTGTGTCTCCCACCCCATGGGAAACTTTGAACTTTCATTGTGACTTTCAGAAATTTGATTATGGTTTGTCTCAGTGTGGTTTTAATTTTCTTTATTCTTTGTGAAACTTGCAGAGCTTTCTCAATGCCTAGTTTTATACTTTCAACAATTTTGAAAAATTTTCAGCCATTATTTTCCTCAAATAATTTTTCTGTCCTTCCCCTCATTTGCTGGACTCCACACATGTAGTATGTATGGTTTTGCTTGATATGTTCTTAAGTTTTTTTCCCAATCACTTTTCTTTGTATTTCTTTATGAATAGTATTTGTGACAATATATGTGACATTTTTATATTTAAACTTCTAATTTGCTGCTAATCTCATTGATTGGAATTTTTATTTTAAATGTATTTTTCATTTTTCTAAGTTCTACTTGGCTCCCTTATATAATTTCATTTATTTCTTTATTGCTTTTTTCATTAACTCCTGCAGTCTATTGAGTATATTTATAATATCCGCTGTTTCATCATCTCTGCCTTTTCTGTTGTTGCTGAATTTTCTCTTGATTCTAGGCCCATTCTTCTGCCTGTTGGCATCTCTGCCAATTTCTGATAGATCCTAGATGTTAGGTGTTTTGTGCAATGGAGTGCTGAATTTTTGGTTGTCATCTTTCAAAGAGTGTTTAGATTTGATCTTCCATTGGATCCCTTTATGAGTGATTTCAACTGTTGGTTATAAAATAGCCTTTCTTCTGGTTGCTTTAATGCTGTCACAAAGTAGTTTTACTCCTGCAGTCACTTCCAAATGCTGCCGTTCTGTCTGCTGACCAGTTCCTAGGTGTCAGTGGAGTGACTCAGCTTATGGCTTCCTAGCCTCTCTTTTCCTGGCCTGTTTCACACTCATTGAACTCACATATGATTTTGTATTTAGAAATTGATTCAAAGGAACATTTACTGATCTATGTGGTATTTTAAAAATTCCTCCAACTCTATGTTGTGTGTTTGACTAATATCTCTTTGAACTCTAATGGAACCTCTTTAAGCACAAATGCTACATGCTCTTTGAGTACCATCCTTTACCCCAGGACCTGAAAGGATATCCAGGTAGTATTTGGGAACAGCTGTATATTCATAACTTAATTTCCCTTTTCATTGGAATCATAGTTCTCTGCAGTTCATTGTAAAATAAAAATAAAATAGTTTGTTTCATATACATTTGTTTATCTAGTCATTTAAGGCAAAAGGATTTGTCTTGTCTCACTCATTCATCATGACTGGATGAAGAAGTTCAAGTATTCTATCTTTTTCCACCAGAGAAGAAATTTAACAAGTAAAAGGCAAAAAGGCCCTAGAGTAGTGGGAATATTGAAAATGATTCTAAAAATGAATTGAAAGGAACAAATATTACCATTTTACACTGGTAACATTTATTTTTCAAAATGCTTGGGAGTTACAGAAAGAGGAAGAAACAGGGAGAAGTCTTTTTTTCCTTTTCTAAACATTTATTTATTTGTTCTTATTTGAAAGGCAGATTTTCAGAGATAAGGAGAGACACAGAGAGAGGAGCTTCCATCCACTGATACACTCCCAAAATGGCTGCAATGGCAAAGCTGAGCCGAACTGTAGCCAAGAGCCAGGAGCTTTTCTCTGAGGCCCCCACATAGGTGCAGGAGCCCAAGGTCTTGAGCCATCTCCTGCTGTCTTCTCAGTCCTTCAACAGAGGAATGATTGGAGGTGGAGCAGCTGAGACTAGAAATGGCATAGAAATGGATGCTGTAGCTGAGAATTAGCTTGGTACAGCACTACACCAGCCCCTCATTTCACAGTAATACAACAGTGTTAATCATTAATTTGACAAAGTTTCAAATATTTATAGCAGTACTGATACAGGCACTTTTTATTGTTTCATTGTATTTTTAAATTTTGGTTCCCGGGCCTGGCCTGGTGGCTTAGTGGCTAGAGTCCTCGCCTTGAACGCACCAGGATCCCATATGGGCGCCGGTTCTAATCCTGGCAGTCCTGCTTCCCATCCAGCTCCCTGCTTGTGGCCTGGGAAAGCAGTCGAGGACAGCCCAAAGCCACCCACTTGGGAGACCTGGAGGAGATTGCTGGCTCCCGTCTTCACACTGGTCGTTGCGGTCACTTGGGGAGTGAATCATTGGACAGAAGATCTTCCTCTCTGTCTCTCCTCTCTGTATATCCAGCTTTCCAATAAAAATATATAAATCTTTAAAAAAAATGTTTTTTAGTTCTCATATTTGAGGAGAAGCATGTGCTGTTTGTGCTTCTTGGTCCTGCTTCTTTCAGCCACTGTCTTGTCCTCCAGTTGTGCCCATTTTGCTTCAAATGGTAGAATTTCATTCTCTTATTGCTGAAAAATATTACCTTGAATTTATATACATGTTCCATAAATTTTTTTATTAATATAAGGTGCAGATCCAGGAAGGCGACACTACCCTCACACTCCTGCTGCTCCAGCACAGTCCTCTTGCTCCTCTCTCTCAGTCTTTGAAAAGTCATAGTGTTAATTTACTCTATATTCACAGGCTTTACGATTGTAGCATATGTGATATACTAATTGTAGTATATGTCAAGTAGAAAGGTAGGAAGACCACATTTCCTCTGCAGTATAGACATAAGCTAAAACAATGATTATATCCCCAAATGACCATTTAATTCCTGTTTTTGCAAACTGAATCAGCTGCTGTATACCAGGGAAAACAAAATACAGCCTTTCTGAGGTTTATTTTATTAAGCATAATGGTTTCCAGTTTTATCCATCTTACTGCAAAAGACAGGATTTCATCCATTTTTAAAAAAGGTTGGAATGTCAGATATACAGAGAGGAATAGAGATAGCATGGAAGATCTTCCATCCATTGATTGACCCCCCAAGTGGCTGGCTGCAATGACCGGAGCTGGGCCAATCCAAAGCCAGGAGCCAGGAGGTTCAGGGTCTCCCATGCAGGTGCAGGGTCCCAAGGCCTTGGGCTATGGTCTACCACTTTCCCAGGCCACAAGCAAAGACTTGGATGGGAAGCACAGCTGCTGGGATTAGAACCGGCACCCATATGGGATCCTGGCATGTGCAAGGTGAGGACTTTAGCCACTAGGCTACTGTGCTGGGCCCAGGATTTCATTCATTTTCTTTATGGCTGAGTTATGTTCCACAGTGCATCGCCTCAACTGATTCAATAGAGGCTAAAATGAAAATACCAAGTAATGGTTATGAAATCACAGGTTTTGCTACAAGTTAAAGTTTCATTCTTTACTAGGACTTTATTTGACTTCCTTCCTGTTATTATTTTGTTCATTATTATGTTCGGATCAAGTATATGAACAGTTGTTATTTGAATGACTATATTGCTCTTCCAAAATTCTTCTGTTTCAAGTTTGTCTTTTATTGTTTTAAATTTGAATTTACTAGAGAGAGAGAGAGAGAGAGTGAGAGAGAGAGATTCTCACCTAATGTTTCACTATCCAAAAACCTCAAAGCCTGGGTCAATTTGAGGCTGTGAGCCATGAATTTAACCAAAATCTCACATTTGGTTGTAAGGATGAAACCACTGAAGCCATCAGCAGGTTTTAGCTTTCCTCCAGAGTACACATTTTTGGGAATCTGAAATTTGAGTGGAGCAAGGACTCCAAGCTCGGTATTCTTACGAGGCATCTAGGTATTTTAGTACGCCTCTTACCCACTAGAACCATCTTAAACACTAGGCCAAAAGGCTGCCCCTAGTTTTTGGAAGTGATTTAATTAACTAGAGATTGAAAGGGGAAGGAAGGGAGAAATGAAAGGCAGGGAGCCCAGAGCAAGAGAACAAGAACAAACACTCATCCATGGTTCATTCCCCAGATGCCCACAACAGCAGCAGGTCAGGCTGATCCAGGAACATAAACCAGTGACATGAACTATGATGTCATGTATCATAGTGTGTGTGCTAGCAGAGCTAGTCTCGGGAGGCGAGGCAGGCCTCTACCCCAGGCGCTCCAGCATGGGCTCAGCTGACCAGTCAATGTCTTAGGCATTAGAACCTAACTGAAGCTGTTTTGTCTTTTGCACTTATGCCCTCATGGTGCCCATAGCAGGTGATTGATTTATGCTGGGTGTATCTGTGGAAGTATTTCACTATGCCCTGTGAATGTATATAAGTGTTTTATATTAATACAAAATTTAAAAGCTAAAATAATCAAACAAATCACTTAAGCCTAGGCATAAGAATTACATATTTCACCATATTAGAATTCTAGAAAAAAAGTAAAAATTGAGCTGTAATTTTAGTTATTAAACTTGATTTTATTATTCTAATTTGCATACATATGATATCACATTGTACACATAAATTCATACTTTTAATTTGACAATTTAAAATGTTTACAGAACAAAAAATCTAACAGGAGAAAGAGAAAATGTTTTTAAAAGATTTTAATAAAATAAGAAAACAATAAACCCTTATTATTCTAGTGACCTGAAATAAACTGCTTCATTTTTTGAGCTTTTCTTACCCTTCAGATTATTTTTACTAAACTATTAATAACATGTGGCTAGTGGCAAGGCTTGTATTGCTTATTGTTTTGTTTCTAATGGTTAGAATAGTGCTTTTCAGAAAGTATATGATAAATACACTTAGTGAATATGTGTGTATAAATTGTGTACCACAAAAATGGGATATTATACCTAGAATGTTGTAACCTACTATTTTCACTTAATGAATCTTTTAAAAAGAGTCATTTATTATTTTTGAAGCATGATACACGTTTTAGTTTCTGAAACAATAAACTTCAATTTCTATCACTAACCTATTCAAAAAATGGTTTGGGTCGCCATTTTAAAAGGGAAGACTCTTGAGAAATCCTCTCCCACCCCAGGATTATCTGAAGTGGGATTGCTTCCTCCTTTTCTCTGAGTTCACAGGAAACAGAAAAAAGAATTAGAAGAAGAGGAAAAAAAACTAAAGCAAACTTGGAAAATGGATACACAAAAGACCAAGAAGCAGACAATGAAAACAGCACACAGCACCAACAATTGCAAATGCTATGTGCAATGGGTCCAAGTCACACAGGTCACCAAAAAAACTCCCTGACAAAGAATACATAAACTCAGGCTCAGGCAAGGTTTATGTGGGCTCCTGAAATTCTGTTACCATAGAGCTCCTTGCAGAGTCAGTGTGAGAAATGGATCAACCATATGAATGTTGTGTCTTGTGAAATAAAGATGAACAGGATGAATAGGTTCTTACTCACAGATCTCAGAGTTCAATTATGAAGACATCCATGTAAATGAGAACGTAAACCAATGGAATAATTGCTATGGTTAAATGTGGAGGAGCTAATTCTTTTCCTGAGAACCAGGTCATAGAATCTTCCTGGAGGATGTGCTATTTGTAGTAAGAAGAAATGAAATGTACTGGTTCCTTAAGGAGTGTGGATTACTATAATAATAAGAATAATAAGGTGGTGAAAGGACGCAAAGAGGAAATAGGGTAGACTTTAAGGTGAAGGGGGAAGAGCCTCCCAGAATGTTTTTAAAAGATACTATCCAACTTCAGCATGTGAGTCATTCACACTCATTGAATGCCAATTTCTATGTCGTTCTGCTAAGCACTGAGGATACTGAACATGAGAAACCCATCTGGCCTTTGCTTTCCCAAATATTCTTTAAGAGTAGAGAGCAATAAATGAAGCGGGTCATTCCAATGAAATTGCTGGGAACCATGGCAAGAGCATGTGGTTTAATGAATTTACTAACTTAATTGGGAGGGGATTTCAAAGGCAAAAACCCAAAATTTTAAGGAGGAGTAGAAATCATTTTGGGAGAAGGGCCAGCATAAATAGAGAAAAAGATGAATGCTCAAATTTAGTTAACTAGATCTTGGTTTTAATGCAGGGCAGGTAGGATGAGGCTAAGAAGACCAAATGGTCAGATCCTAAGAGATGTTATCAGCCGCTGTTACTGATGGTGAAAAGTACCACCAAGTGCTGCAGATGCCAAGGCAGCCATTAGAGATACTGAGTAGAGAAAGTAAGTGCATATTTTGAGTGGCATACAGCTTCAGGAAGTGAAAGATGAGGGAACCAATAGGACACAAAATCTGGTTTTGGAGTCAGAAACTCTAGTGTTAAGTGAGGTTTTTGATCTATAGCAAAAGTAGCTGTGGGTCTCTGGCCTTCTACTGAGGCTAAATTCCTTTTCCACAGCATTGACTATATAGATTCCCATCATCCTTGCAAAACCAATTATTTCCATGTAAAATTGATTCTTTTCTCTATTTCTCAACTCAAAATGACACAATCTTTACCTGTGATTGCCCAAGCTTTCCTAAAACTACTTCCACCATATTGGTATTCATGGCAATATGTAGAATGGGAAACCTCCTATAGTGGTGTTGGGCTAGGGACTCAGAAATGGTTACCTTTTTCAGAAGTCCTCCATTGGCCGGCGGGGAGAGGGTCAGATTGCTGACAGTTACAGGTTGAAAGCATGTAGGCCCCGGTCTCCCAAGGGTTAAATTCACAGCTTAGCTTGTTTCTCAAAGGGTAACAGGATGGGCAATTTTGGCCTGATACATCTAGCCCCTGGCTTAACCGCAAGTTCCTGCTTCCTGTTTGTCAAGTTATCTCCTGAGGATTGGATAAACACTGGGAGGAGCTAGGCAGAGTATAAAAAGCAGCCTGGAGTTTCAATAAGGATCATTCCCATTCGGTATTCTCCTGACAAGAATGGTCCACTGAGTGTTGTCTTTTTTGTAACCCTAGTCCCCCCGCTCGACTCGGGGTATGTGGCGACGCGGGCGTTGCCAACAAAAGCAAGATAAGCAGAAAATGTTTAAGGTGTCTTGTGGTCCAATTCCTTCATTTTATAGATAGAGAACTTATAGGTATGGATGTGGTTGTGATGAATCAAAGGTGAAATGCATCATCAGATGCTGATAAAGATCACATTTTTGCTGTCCTGATCCCTGGGCCTTGTTGTTCCAACTACTGCCCTAGGACTGTAATATCAAGCAGCCTTTGTCAGACATTATCCTCAGTGCCTCAGATACATGTTCATCAAATTCCCGTTAAGACATCATGAGGAAGATACTATTATTATTTTGTACCTGACAAAAAGGGAGATTGGTTTTATAAAACCTGTGGAACTAGCAAATGTCAGTTCTGGGATGTGACCCTGAGCAGTTTGGCTCCACAGGTCAGGATCTAAACTTTTGGTGTAGAAGCTAGGGTGGTAAGTTAGAAAGTGGAGAAGATGACAAATGGTTCAAGAGGGAAGGCAGTATCCAACATATAATCCTGGAGAAGTTTATGATTTCATAGAGTTCTCCTGTCAGCCTGTGAGGGATGATGAGTGCTTTGATTCTTAATCTGTTCCTGCGTATGCATTGGAAGGATAGCAAAGCTTACAGATTGACTACAAGGACTAGAACTAAACACGAACCACAGTGGCTGACGAAATATGGAAATGTTCTTAGGCAAAATTGAAGCTGGAATGTACAGATCACAGCCCTGACCATGTCTGTGATTTCTAAGGGGCATCCTGGAGCGGTTGCTTGAAATATGGAGTCTTATTTTAAAGTTCTTTGATCAAATGACATCACTAATGGGGTAGGACATGAGATTTATGACCAGCTAGGAATGGGGCAAGTGATGGTATATCAAACACAAGGAAAACAAGACTTAGAAGTTATGTGAGGCTCATCACACATTCCTTAACAATGGGGCTTAATCAAAGAATAAATGCTTCCTGCCTTGCTCTAACTGAGGAGACATACTTCATTTTAACCACGGGAGCCATTGCAGTTGATGGAATGTACTAGATCATAAGACAGTAAAGTAGTAATGTTAACTTTCATGTTCATCGGTGGATTCATTGGATGTTGCATTAAAATTCCCTCAAAACAATTTCAGAAGATAGGGAATTGTAACAAAGTGGGAAATATGGAAATAAGGTTAGTTAATGTGGTCATCTGATTCATTGAAATTATAAAATCTTGGAAATATTTGGCAAATGTGATGTATTAAAAATTAATGCCCTGTTACTGAATGTCTATATTGTGAAACAAAGATAACTAAGAGAAAGGAGTTTGTTTTTCAGCATGGAACCCATGATGCCTGGCTATATATGATATGGTCAATTAACTGCCACTTAAAAGGCGAGCTTCTGCAGATGGTTGGGTTTCACTTTTGTGGGTGGCAAAAGAGAGAAAAAATGAACCAGAAGCAAAATAGACATAGTGGCAAATAATAGAATTGCTTATTTTCAGCTGCTCTGGTGTCCTGGGAGTGGAAGCCTTGCTTGTCAATGATGAGTAGAAGCAGACATGAGTTATTACCATGGTCTCTGCCTTGTAATTTCAGTGTCACCAAGATGTGATCTGTTTATTATTGTACTTAGAAAGCTTTGGAATATTAGCCACATAAAGTCTCTCCATGGATTCTATTACCACACTCTTGAGTTGCTCCAGGAAACTGAGACCATAGAATCACATTTCTGGGGAGAAATAGTTCTGAGCCTTGTTCCTCCCTAGTTGTGCAGTCCGCCGGGAAAGCTTTGTTATAGATCATTAAGGCTGGAGTGATCCCTGAAGATTCCCTCATTTCTCTCTCCCTCAACTCCCAATTGACACTCAAGAAGAAAGGAGACAATTTCAAAATCATAGGATACAAAATAGATTTGTATTTTCAGTTGTATATTACCAGTTCAGTGCATTTACTATTCTGGAATTCAACCGCTATGATTTGGATGTTATAAATGCACTTGAGTGGGGCGAGGAAATGAATGGTGACTGGTTTAACTGAGGGATCAATTTAACATGTCATAGTTTCCATGGAATGAAAACAATTTGTGTACATTGGGAATTTAAGCATGATGGACAGGGCAAAAACAGTTCTAATTCTGTGAAAATTTTTAAAGTATGCTCTTGGCTTCTAACTTTCCCCTCTGCACAACTTTGGGGAGGGTGTTCAGGCAGGAATCTGGGGTATATGGAATAGCTTCTGATTGAAAGATTACCTTCTGATTCTAATTTCTTAAGAGTTAAAAAATGATCTCTCAAAGGACAGTGATCAAATAAATTGTTTTTCTTACATTGGCTCCCCACAACACTTAGAATTAAAGCCAAATCCTAACTGGGGCTCAGAAGTCCCTATGTGTCTAGAACCCTCGATACTGCTCTGCTCTTCTGCTTTTCTTTCTATGCTTTGTTTTAATTATTCGTTTTATTATTTGGCAGTATAGTTCTATGGGCTGTAATATTTCTCTTCTCCCCTCCCAAAACCAGAATCTGCTACACATGATTTTTCCTGTGTCATTACAATATTATAGTCCTTCATAAACAGTCATAAGTCCATCATTCAGCTATTTAAGTATATCCTGGCATTGTGTGTATGGGCAATGGCAGAGAGTCCTATTGTCAAGCTATATTTAACAGTTTTATCTTTGATTTGGAAGTAGAGATGCTTACTGCATTTTATATTTAATCTGGATATGATAGTCTCCATTACACAGTTACTATATATCCCTTTAAATGAAAAGTCATAAAATAAAATCTACAACAGGAAGAAAAATTTAAAAAAATTAACAACATGAAGTTAAATTGCATGCTACTGAACCAACAATGTGTTGCTGAAGAAATGAAAAAGAAAATAAAAACCCTTGAAGCAAACGATGCTACTGTGTGACCTATGAGTCAGTGAGGAAAGCAATAAGGGGAAAAAAAGCTTTTCTGAGTGAATGAAAATAAGAACAAAAATACCAACCCTCCTGAGATGTAGCACAAATAGTTTTGAAAAGGCTATTGATCTTGTATTTTGCATGAAGGTTTCCTTATATAAGAAAGAACATATAATATTTGTCTTTCTGGGATTCACTTGGTGCACTGGGCATAATGCTATGTTATTGCAAAGCAGGGAAACAGTGATAGTATTCAAGAAGTATTATTATCTGCACATTTGGATACTGCATGACATGCATGATACTGCGTTGTCATCCTCCTGGATCTCAGTCTCTCTGTTTCATTCCTGATTCCGACTTCCTGGTAATTTCCACCACGGCAAGCAGCAGGTGATGGTTTAAGTATTTCCCACCATCCGTGTGGGAGACTATGCTCTTTTGAAGGTGTTCCTTGGACTAGTGAGTCATGAGAAATTAGCAATACAAAAGCTAAAGCTAAAGGGAAAGAGTTGATATATGCTTCTGAAAGAACTTAGCAGTAAGACTTTTGCTGGGGCAGGCATTTGGCACTGTGGGTAAGACACGGCTCCATTTCCAATTTCCTGCTGCTATGAACTCTGGGAAATCACAGTGACAGATCAGTTATTTGGGTCTCTGCTGCCTTGTGAGACCAAGATTGAGTTTCTCCTGCTTGAATTCACTGTCCAGCACCACCTGCTTTGGGAGTTGGGGAGTAATCAAGTGGATGTCTCTCTGCCTTCCAAAATTAGTTAAGTTTGTTTTCTGCTTTTTATTCAGAAAAAATTTGCTTCTTACTATTGCAATGTGAAGGCAAGAGGAGAGGCAATGATTGCATTTATTATGAGAAATAAAGCTCCATTTCCTTTAATTATCTCTGCCTTTCTCTAGATTTTTCATTCAGTAGAAATTCTGATCAAACTCCACCTGCAATCACTGTAATATTTTACTTTTTTTCCAATATTTTCCAAGAAGTTTTCTGACGTCCTTCTCAGTTACCTTTCTCTTGATTAACAATTAAAATAATACTGGATCCTCTTTTATCCATTCATCGATCCACTCCCCCACCAACTCATGCATACACCCGTCCATCCTTCTATCCACCCACAAAGCAATTCTACAAGGAGATTTAGCTTCCTTGATCCCTCAGTGGTCATTTGTAATTTCAGGTGTTCATTTGAGACATCAAGCCTGGTTTGCAGAAGACATTGGCAACAAGGAAAATGGCAGCAATCTACTGTTTTTAATGTTTTCAAAAATGATCACTTATTTTGTCCACAATTCCTGGTAGAGCATTTTGTCTAATTTAGTGTTATTTCACACAATGCCATGAGCCAATAGCTAGATGAGTCTCCTTTATTGTCCTGGAGTCCAGAGAGCATTTTTCCAATATCTGGTGAAAGTATCCATTCACATAAACAGAAACTCCATAAGAGCTACATGTGGAAGTTCTGAGGTAATGTCTCCTGTCTCAAAAAAGCTTCAATTTGGAATTTTCCAGAGTGACCTCTGAAGCAGCTGGTTTACGTCTGAGATTCGCCATTTCCATCGGGTCGGATGAGCTTACTGAGAGCAGACAGGGCAGACGTTGAATGGCTGCCATGTTCCAATCAGTGCAAGATTTCTTGTTTCTGGTTCACAAAAGGATTCCTAATCACAGATGGGAAGGTATGAAGTGCTCTAGGATCAGTAAGCAGGGGAAAAAAACGTAGAGTAGCATTTGTTCGGTGGTTACAGTATGTGCCAGGCCTAAACACATGCCTTTAAATAAGACAAAGTCATGTAATTTCTCAGGTACCATTGATGGAGCTGAAAAAAAAAGTCTGAAAAGAAAATAATGACTTAATTACAGATAATTTATTGCATCAGCTTGATTATGGTGATGGATTCAGATATCAGTGATAAAGCTTTGCTTCTGTGTACATCCCCGAAACTGTTTCTGAATCAGTGGGATTAGTAAGGAGGATCTGTCCTCACGGGGTGGATGGGCACCCTCCAATCCATGGGAGTTATGACTAGAGCAAATAAGCAGGAGAACGGTCAATTGACTCTCTTCTCTGGAAATAGCTCTCTGTTCCTGCTCTGGACATCAGAACTCTGGGGGGAACTCTGGGGCTAAAACTCGTGTGCTCCGAAGTCTTTAGGCCTTGAGTCTCAGACAGGGAGTTCCATCACTGGCTTCCTTGGTTTTCAGGCATTTGTAATCCTGGGGAGTTAGCCCCTCCTGGTTGACCTGGTTCTCCTGCTTGCAGAAGGCCCATACTAAGACTTCCCAACCACTTCACTAGTGTGAGCCAATTCCTATTATCTCTTTTTCTTTCTCTCCCCCTGCCCCACATGTCATGTGTCTTTTCATCTATTGGGTTATACTGTCAAGAAAGCTGTATTTATACTTGTGAGACTATGAAAATCTCAGGACAGTGAAGTTTGGTATCAACATCAATTATGGATCACTGTGAAAAGGTATGTAATAAGATGTTTATTTGAAGGGTAGGTCAGTGCATGCAGGCAATTGCATTCTATCATTTTTGTTCTGAAATAGATATAAATTATTTAGCTGAAGACATTAGTTTGTGAAATTCTATTTTTGTTTCTTTTTTTTTTATTTTTACCCACTGGGGTACTTTTTTGGTGGTAGCTGTTGCCTTAGTTGTCTACTCACATATAAGGTAGCTTGATGAAATAACAATGGTGTGGGGGCACCAACAAATGGCTGATGGGAGATGGTGGAAGAAAACCTCAGCTCCTTCACCCACCGTGAGAGGAATCTGAGATGAGTTCTAAACGGACTGTCAGAATTCCCAGTAGGATTTAGTTCCAGATACCCATAGTCATAGTCAGCACACAATATGAAGGCTGCCTTCCTCCTTGAAATTGTCTTCTTGATTTCTATAAATGTTTTCTGATATTTTGCACTCAAGTCCTTCTCTCAGGTCTGATTTCTGGGGGAGCTCAGATTCCACTGGGTATCATATGTAATTCAGGTGCAGAATATAACTACAGAGCCTACAAACAACTCAGTGAGGCTGCCTATCCCTCTGTCAGGGTGACTCAAGATTTACCTACTATGTTTTCCAATACCGTATTTCAAGATAGGTGGGAATTTGGAAAATGAAAGCTCATGAGCGAAATATGTGCTGCCTGTCCAATCATTTGTTTTCCCTTTGAATTTTAAATAGGCAATATGGAGCAAGTTAAGGTAGCAGGGACAACTATAGTTTGAGAAAATGATATATAGAGAAAATAGATAATGTAGAATCTTTTGGGATATATTGGAATGAGGGAGTTGGTGTGAATATAGAGATAGAACTGTGAAAAGGAAAAGCAGTTAAGAGTTTTGAGGAAGCTGAAATCTTGAAATCATGAATAAGCAGCTGTGACCGGAGTTTGATGTAAAATGTTTATAGGGAGCGGGTGTTTGGGCCAGTGCTCGAAGCACAGGTTAGAACTGGTGTGCTCCACATACCAAGAGCTGGGTTTGACTCCCATCTCATGTTCCTGCTAATACAGAGTGATCTGGGGGTGTGGTGGGGGCACAGTACAGGTCAGTGATGGGGTTGCTGCACGGCGTTCCTACATGGGAGACCTAGGTTGAGTCCCTGGCTCCTGGCTTTGATCTTCCCCAACCCCATTGCACCCCTATAGTCTTTGTGGATATTTGAGGATGGAGCTCTCTGACTCTTTCCACCTCTTGCAAAATTAATAAACAACACTTAAAAAAAAAGATTGTGACTCGAATTTCCTAATAATTCTATTGCATGTTGAATCCGCAGAGGAAAGTCATACCTTATGCTTTAGTACAATCTCCAAGTGAAATGCTATAGAAATTTCTGAAATAAAACTTTTAATATTATTAGTTAAATCAAAGCATCTGCCTTTTCATCTCATTCTCACTTGGAATAACTTTTGGCTTACTGCTGTAGCCATTTAATTCTTCCATTAGGTAACTCTTGATAAATTGGCACTTTGAGTTCCCAATTTAATTAGAAGATCAGTGGGCCAGAAACAGTGATGGAAATGCATATATGCTATTTTTTTTAAAAAAATGTATATAATCATTAAATGTTTAATGAGTATTTGCCTATTGACTAATCGATACATTTTAAAGTAATTTTTCTCTTTGTTAGAGTGAAGGGCATGTGCAGAACATACTTACATCAGAATGACATCTTCAGTGGGATATAGGAATTTCCATACATACATGTATCAATCTGTATTAATGAACACAGTTACATATATATGTATATATATATATACACATGCATAAGTGTCTCCTTATATATTACCCACATGCATTATTTCTTACTTTGCTCATCTCTTTTCCTCTCCTTGGTGAATTATTTTCATCTTTCAAGGCCCATAAATTGTTTCTGGAACACAGTTTTGGGAATTCCGTACACTTTTACTTCCAGCACTAGGTTTACAGAAGGATCTCTAAAATACTCCATCATTCAATAAAATAATAGGTCTTGTATCAGAGGTAAAGCATTTTGTTCTTGGAAATCAATACATATGGCGATGATTTTGAATGTGACAAGTACTCTTTTTCTCTGATATATATCTTCTAAAATGATTTACTGTTAAATAACACCACTATCAAATGTTTCCATGGTACGGTCCAGTGCTGTGCTTGGAGCAAAATGGTGTGGTGGAATTTCTGCAAAAGGCTCACTCAGAAAGCAGAGTCAATCCACAAGAAAACTCACACTTATATATTTATCCTTGGTGCTTTGGCCATAGCTCAGGGGTGTGGGGTACATTTTTGGTTGCTTTCCCAGTTCCTGCAGGACTTGCCTTTGCCTGTGCCAGGGAACGTCATGACTCTCCGTATTAAAGCTCATCTCCAACTTCTTTAGTCAGATGGCTTCTTCAGTACATCCGGTAAGAAGCCAACCACAAAAATGAGCAGTTGCTGTTTATAAAATCCACAGATTGTTATATAATCCAGATGACAGCACAAGTGGGGAATGCTGTTAATATTCAGCTTTAATCACAGTTTGAATACTTGCAGACAGCAAATGTGTTGCTGGGGTGTCCAGTTTAACATTAAGCAAAGTCCTGGTAGACTTGAAAAATTTATGAGCTGAGTCTGTTGCACTGAAATTTCATTGTGCCAGTTACATGCTGAGTCCCCAAGGGGCGGGGAATTGACCTGGGTTTAGAGCCAAAATCGGTTTTCCACAAAGTTTTTGGCTAGTTATGCTAGCCTTCAGTGTCTGATGTCTCTTACTTCATGCTGGTTTCGGAATAGATTCCTCTTCTTACTATGAAGCACAATATGTCTGCCATTGAACCATTCATAGTATTAACTTTTCTTTTATAAGGAGCATATCAACATAGAACATTTATTTTTTAAAGACTTACTTATTCTTTATTTTCAAATCAGATTCACACACGGGCAGAGACATGCAAGAAAGAGAGAGGAGAGAGGGAAAAAGAGAGGGAGTAGAGAGAGACCTTGCATCTTCTGGCCCTAACAACTTGAGCTGGGCCAGTTCAAAGCCAGAATCTTCTTCTGGATCTTCCACATGTGTGGAGGAGCCCAAGGACTTGGGCCATCTTCTGTTGCTTTCCCAGGACCAATTAGTAGGGAGCTGGATTGGAAGTGAAGCAGCCAGGACAATAACCAGTACCCATATGGGTTGCCAGCGCTGCCAGTGGCGAAGTAGCCTGATACACCACCATGCCAGCCCCAGAAAAGTCCATTTATGTATGGCAGGCAAAATTACCCAACTAAAAGAAGAAAAGACTGAAATAACTGTATTTATTTTTAATTTTCATTTACCTAAGATATTTTGCACTATCAGTGTGTCTTTGTATTTGGCAACAGATTACTTAATGTTGTCGTATGGAAATGTATTTGGATTCAGGCAATGGGAAATGCAACTAGACGTGGGGTTTTCTCACGTAACAGCCATCTTGCAGGTGTTGCTGGTTCAGTGGTTTACTTATGTCAGGGTTCAACTCTAATTGGCTTGGCTTTTTTTTCTAAGGGAATAAAGTGGTTATTGCAACTCCAGATTTCATTTTCATACTCACGTTAAAATGGTTGAAAAGAGAACCCAAACTATCTTTCCATTTGGGAAAACAGAGTGTGTTTTGGAAGTTCCAGAAGACACATGCAGTTATTTAACAGCCTAAAATTTGACCTTGGCCCACCTAGTGGCAAAGAAATCTGAGCATAAGATGATAATGATTGGCTTACAAAAATAATGATTGATCACGCAAGACTGAGCACATCATTAGAATAAAGTGCAGGTTGTGTGCACAAAGAAAGCGCTCTTGGAGTGTGTGTGCAAAGTTTGCCTAAAAACCTCATGTTTCCTCAAGTTTCTTCTGATTTAATCTTATTCATTTTCCATACTTTTGCTTCTCCTGGTTCTTATTTATGTGATCTGTAGAATACATTTCTCAGTGAATTTTAAAGTAGTGTCCATCCCAACAAGTTAATACTGAACTAATTGTTTATATAAAATCTACAAAATGAGAGTTGGAAGAGGAATGCTGAAGGTTGAAATGACTTTAGGAGCAGGGACTTTGGAGTCAGGTAGAATCATTTTTGAGTCCTGGCTTATTACTTGCGTCTTACCACAAATGTGATTTAGATTTAGTCTCGTTAAGTCTCATTTTTTTTATTGCCAAATGAAAGAAATAATGCTCAATACAGAAAGTGCCATTGAGTAGCTACTGCTTGTAAATGCTGGCCAAAGCACTTAGCAGATGTTAGCTACAATGAAGTAATTATTGGTTAAAGCTTGCAGAATAATTTGATCTCACTATTTTGAGTAATAATTTGATTCTATTATTTTGTAGAAATTTTAAGAGATATTTAGGATCAGGTATTTTGCTTTAGAATTTTTTTGAATGGTTTGGATTTTTGTGATCCTGTTTTAGCTTATTGATTTAAGATATTCAGGACAAGACAAATCAGTCTGATCCAAGTGTTAGGGACTGAAAGCTGGAATCATTCATGAATTTGATAGTCTGTGAAAATACAAGTAAGTGAGTAAATAAAGGTATAAGTAAGGTGTTTGATTATCACATTGTAGTTATTCAATGTCATTTACTTAAGAGCAGCTTTTTTAAAAAGATTAATGTATTTTCATTTGAAAGGCACATTTTCTTTTACTCAATTCTATCCATAAGTATTTATTGAAAAACCTATTCTGTACAAGTCACTGTTCTAGACACTGAATAAATTAGTGAACAACATGGACGGGCTCTGATCCCAGTTCTCATGAAGAGGTGGAGGTAAACAAACATTGTAGATGAGCAGTTGTGTGGGATTTCAGCAGGTAGTACACACCATGGAACCAAATCAAGCATATGATTCTAGCAGATACCAAAGAGTTTCATGGATAAGCCATAAGAATATCTTCAAAAGAGAGGAACTCTGAGGGACTGTCCTGAGGAGAGACAGGAATGTCCCCATTTTTTGAGGAAAGCTGGGAAGCAAGAAATCAGTGGAGTCCAGGGAAGTAGGTTGAGGTCGGTAGGAGAGCAGCTCAGAGAAGCAGCGGGTGTCTTTGCAGTGCGATGGGTGACTCTGGACACCCATTAAGATACTTGAACGTTTATCCAAGACAGACAGGATGGCAGCTTGTACCAGCTGTGGTTTTAATTAAAATATTAAATTATTTTGTTATTAATTACATTGTATTATGTGACACAGTTTTATAGGTACTGGGATTCCCTCCACCCCTCTTCTAACCCTCCCCCTATGGTGGACTCCTCCACCTTGTTGCATAACCACAGTTCAAGTTCAGTTGAGATTCCTTCATTGTAAGCATATGCCAAGCATAGAGTCCAGCATCCCTCTGTCCAGACAAGTTAAACAGGCTTGTTGGGGAGACCTTCTCTGGTCTGAAGGTAGAGCCGGCAGAGTATCATCCCAATCAATTAAAAGCCCCAACATAGCATCAGCAACAATTTACAACATTATAGAATTAATTGACATAGTATTGAGTAACCAATATGTTAAAAAAAAAAGATGCAAGTTCTTAACCACATGTTGTGACTCCTTCATTGACATTTCAATTTTAGTTTATATACAACCGGGTTCTATATATCTTAAAATGGCTATAGATTACTGTTCAGCTCTCTTGTGTCTATTTTCATTATAATATTTAGCATTTTATAGCCTTGAAGCATAATTTTGCTGAACCTGGCTTTTTTTCGGGTAGTCTAGACTGGCTTATAACTCTAACAAGACGTATGTGAACAGTTTAGGTGCAGAACAGTTCCATCACCCTAGAAGGTGTGAGGAAGACATGAAATATTAGTTACTCCTCACTAGGGTATTGAAGACTTCTCTGCACACCCCTCCTAAACTGTTCTGCACCTAAACTGTTGAAAGGCACATTTTTACAGCGAGGAGAGAGAGAGAGAGAGAAAGAGAGAGAGAGAAAGAGAGAGAAAGAGAGAGAGAGAGAGAAAGAGAGATCTCTGATTTGCTGGTTCACTCCCCAACTGGCTGCCAGCACCCAGAGCTGAGCTGATCCGAAGCTGACAGCCAGGAACTTCTTCCTTGTGTCCCACATGGCAGCAGGGTCCCAAAGATGTGGGCCATCCTCTCCTGCCCTCAGGTCACAATCAGAGAGCTTTATTGGAAATGGAGCAGCCAGGACACAAATTGGTGTCCATGTGGAATGCCTGAACCAGAGGGTAGAAGATTAGCTTGCTGGGCCACTGCACCAATCCCAAGAGCAATTCTTGAAACTACTCCTTTTTCAATACATATGTATTGCACGTACAGATACCTGAATAATGCTTGGAATATATACTTGGAACATAGAAACCAACTGAAAAATGTTGCCAAACATTACTTCATTACTTGTTTTCTCCCTTGCTTTTGGTATATACATACATACACCCATATATACAATCACACACATATATATACACACATACACACCTTACAACTTACATATATATATACACACACACACACATATATAATGTATGTAAATTATAGAATACTAGTCCTGGAGGATAGTAACAGATGTCAGAAACTCCTTACATAAATAACATAAATTATGATGAAAAAAATTATAAGATAAATACTAGGTGATGCATTCAATACTAGATGAATGTGTCAGAATCATGCAAAGTAATTTAAATTCTTATTTTACTGAAGGTTGACCTCAAGTATGTAAGTTATATTATCCTCTATTCTGCCAGCTCAAACTTCAGACCAGAAAAGGTCTCCCCAAGAAACTGTTCAACCAATCTGGACAATAAGTAGCTGGACTCTATGCTTGGTATATGTTTGCAATGAAAGAATCTTGATTGAATTTGAACTGTAATACTGCATCAAGGTGGAGGAATCCACCGGGGGGAGGGGAGGGGGAGGGAGGGGGGGATTCCCAGAGCCTATGAAACTGTCACATAATGCAAAATAATTAACAATAAAAAAAAAAAAAGTTATATTATCCTCAGTTGAAGAGGCAAATAAATTAATGTTTAGAAAAGACATATGAGGCCATCTTCTGCTGCTTTCCTATGTGTATTATCCAGAAGCTGGTTTGGAGGTGGAACAGCTGGGACTTGAACCAACACTCCAAGATTGGATGTTGGCAATGAAAGCAGCACTTAACTTACTGTTCTGCAACACTGACACATATAGATACGCTTATTAACTATGTAAAAATATAAAAAAGTAAAATTTAAAGTTAGGCATGCATGGTCTACACATTGTTCAATTCTCTTTGGGACCCACCGCTTCCCTTGTGCTATTATGTTTACTTGCCCTAAAATGCTTAGTGGTGGTGTGTGTTTAACCCTACGAAGGACAAGCAAAGGGCTAATTTGGACGGTAATAATCTCTGGTTTTTATCAACTGTGAAACTTCCATAGAAATCTAACCAGCTTCTGTGAACTGAAGGACGAGTTAGTGCTAAGAATGTTAAGAATCGCTGATGCTGCTAAGGGCTCCATACTTTTTTTTTTTGATTGTAATAATGTTTTATAAGTGTTTGATGTTTACATTCTGTAAAACAGGTTGAATCTAGCTCTACCAGTGCCTCTGTCTGAAGGAAACTTCCCACTCCACATGTCCATGAGGCCTCCCCATGATTACCAAAAATCTTCAGATTTAAAACCAAGGTTCCACTTCTTCCCTTACCATCCAAACCAGTTCTCTTTCTCCAGGATACTGTTCTCACTGATGGACACTTGTACTCAGTTTCTGTTCATCCCGTTTCCAAATCCAAAAATCTGGCAGTGTTCCTGACCTCCACCTTCTCTGACTGCCTTCACTTAAGCAAGTCCTAAGAAGTCTAATGTGAACATTTGTCAAATCTCTGTCCTGTCTTCCAGCTGTTGCTCCCTTAGTTGGGACTATCAGCCTTTATCACTAGCATGACCTTTTGTTCTGAGTTCTGAGGGTCATTCCTCCAAGTAGTCTCCCGGCTACAGCAAACAATCTATGTTTAAGTCAGTTGGGTAGCATTGCCTGCCTACTAAATGATTTTCAGGAATTCCAAATTCTTTAGAAGGAATTTCAGTCCAGGAACACTTTGTCTTTGCATGCCTCTTTGATGTCTACCTGAGTGAAATGCTACCTGTTTGTTCCGGAAGATTCTGGCTTCCATTATGTCCAGTAGTCTGTACATGTTACAGGTACTGCTTAGAACATTGGCTTTCCTTCACATACATTTTGAGTGATGACTATTTGTATTTCTCTTAGAATCTGCTCTGAGAAGCCTTCCTTGATTTCTAGGACTGCATTGCATTCACTTCCTGTGGGATTTCCCTTTCTATACTGTTTACTCACTCTCAACTACCACCTGTTGGAGTGACTGTGTATCTGTAAGATGCCGTTCTTGTGGCCTAGCATATAATAGCTGTTCTACAAACACTTGCTGAAAAAAGAGCATGCTGGCAGGAAGAAGAAAACTGAGGGAATTTGTGAAATTACTTCAGGTGTGATGTATACTTTGCCTCAGTGTTCCTGATGTTTTGAAGCAAGGCATGAGAACCCTGTGTGTATGTGTGTGTGTGTGTGTGTGTGTGTGTGTGTGTGCAGGCTTGTGCGCATATACATACTTGACTGTGGATGGTTACGGTTATGGTTATGCCACTTCTGTCTATGCGAGGATGGACGAACAAGGTTCATTTAGAGAGGACTAAGCGATTTTTACATTTTGAGACACTCAGAACTCCTGTATTAGTTTTCAATTATTCTGTAACAAATTAATGCAGATATCCAGCCTAAAGTGATTCCTATTTAGTGTACAATTCTGTAGGTCAGAAGTGTCGTTGACATGATGGATTCTCTGCCTAGGAGAGCACAAGGCTGACATTGAGATGTGTGAACTAGGGACTGGGGTTGCAAGGAAGGTTAAGCTCTTGCTGCCACCCACTTGGGAGACCTGGATGAAGCTTTTAGCTCTTGGCTCTGGTCTGGCTCAGCCCCATCAGCTATAGCCACCTGAGGAGTGAGCAAGTGAGTGGAAGGCTCTATCTCTTGTGTGTCCTTCGTCACTCTGCCTTTCAAATAAATAACTAAATACATTTTTTAAAAAGATGTGCCAAGCTGAATTCCTGTCTCCAGGAACCATGAAGACAACAGGGGTCAGTTTGCATGATCGCTGTATCTGACTATCTCCAAATTGTGGCTTCCAAATTCTGCATCTTTTCCCCTTTTTGTCATTTTAAAAAATCTTTGCCATTATTCCGTACTGTCGTGCTATATATCTTCTGCCATTATATTCCTTCAGTGTCTCCTACCTAGTTATTCACTTGCCCATTTCATAAAAGTACTGAAGACTGTTCAGAACATAAATAGTGGAAGCTCTGGTTATCTGAAGTCTGTGGCATCCCAACTCTATACTTGTACGTTTTGACAATGGGATAGGCCAGACTCATTCAGAAAATGTGCCGAGAAAATAAGGACTGGGAGTTGGGGGCCTCGCATTTCCCAGCTTATCCTTTAGCTGTGGCATCAGTAACTGAAATATGCTTTGCCTGCTTTCTGAAAAATTGGCTTTTGTGGGTGAGCAACACATTCCACATTTATTTCCTCTGACATTAAGAGTTAATTGTGAACTAAGTGAACAAATCGTCGTAATAAAATTGGCCTCTAAATATGAAATTGCAAACTTACGTGAATCAGGATCATGTGTCCTTCAGAATGTTTTCTTCCTTTTTAAATTGAGTTTCACTCTAACATGCTCAGTAGAATGTAACAATGGGATGCTCTGTTTCACCAGTTAGTCAGACCCAGCTGCTATGAAAATAATATGTTTGAGAAAATGGACTTGACATTTGATGGCCTTATGATTCTTCTGACAGGATATAATCAACTCATTAGGAGTAACAGAAGCCTTCCTTGTACAGCCACAGTATTTCTGGGCATGACCAAATTCCGTCCACGTGGGGTGGGAGAGCTCTCAGGGCACAGCGGGCCTTCATCGCCTCTGGGCCAACCGTCAGCATCACTGAATTTACTTTCTCTTCCTCTGGCCCTGCCCTTGATCTGATGAAAGCGAAACATTACTTCCTTAAGCCAACAATTTCTTTTTTATTTTTTATTTTCCTCCCGAAAGTCTAAATTTATTACAAGAGCTTGAGTTTTAAGAGATTCTCTCAGCCTTCTGTCCATGCAGGAACAGCTGGGATAATTCTCTTGGGAAAGTGATTAGAAAGAGGAAGTGGCAATTGGGATGCCTATTTCAGTTCCCAGGCCTAGCACAGTTCTCCCTGGGATCCTGAAAGGTTCGTCTCAGCCTCTTTTGTTTAGTTCCCTCCTGTAAAATTCCAGTCTCTCACTCCCTCTCGTGTTTCCTGTTATTCCCTAATGGGTAACGGGAATGGGAAGAAAATCATCATCTGAGTCTGCCTCCTGGCTCTCTGGGATCTGGGAAGTGATCGGACGTGTGTAGGCCAGATTTTCACGTGGGCAAGATGGGACCAATGGCCAGCCTGAAAAGTTATTAAGTCATATGGGATCCCATACAGAAAATACCTAACACAATTGTTAACCTAGCTCTTACATTCTGTATTTTAGATTTGTTTTTGCCTAGAACTCTGTTATTTCTTAACTCTTTCTATTTAATCAGTATATATGTGCTCAACATTGTGTTTTTTTAAAGTCTTGTGAACCGTTTTCAAAATTAGAATGAATCATTGCAATGATGATGACTTGCATGTATTTTATAAGTTTCAGCCTATAAAGCTTACTCACAAGGCAATTCCCACTTAATTACTTTTGATAATTATATGGTCATTCCATTAGAAGAACTGTATCTGTCTTGTCTTCTCCGTGCCCTGAGTATTGGAGTCCTCTGAACGCACAGCATCCTCTAGAGCTCTGCTAAGTGAATTAAGTAATTAACTAAGTGTAATTTCCAGCATTTTATAGTCTCTGTGCTTGACTTTCTCCTATATAATTTACACCAGGGGATGAAAATAAAATGTACTGGCTAAATATTGCCTGTTGTCTGTAAACTGAGACACAGCCATGTCCTTCCACTGTATATTGTTTGTTTGCTTTTGAAGTACAAGAACAGAATTGAGTAGTTATGATATTCACTGTGTAGATGCCAAAATGCAAATATTCTGTCATGTTTTATAGAAAAGCTTTCTGATCTTTTCCTTTTACTAGAGATAGACTGTATTTCCAAAGTACAAATTAATCTTTTCATTGTTTCCATTTGCAATCCTCAAGATGTCCATTGTATTTATAACGGAGACAAGGGTATTCTTGCCATCAAAAAGTTGAATTGCATTCTGTCAACTATAATAGACATATCTCTTGCTACTTTTGTGATATTAACCACTTAGTCTTTCTTTCCTAAGTGTTAGATCATTGTGTAATTCTGTGCAATGAACTGTGCTATTTCTCCTTTTTGGCTCTGTAACCTCTGATTATCGTTCTTCAATTTACATAACTTTTTGCCAAAATGATTTCTTTTGAGTTTCCTACCTAGATTTTGTTGTTCTTCATTAATAGTCCGATCACATTTTAATACTTTCCTTTTTTTCTGGCATTTTGTAAATGCTGAAACATTTTTATAATGGGATTGTTTAAATTGGTTATGGGCATATTATAATTAGAGATTGGGATTTGAATGGAGATCTGTCTGACTCTGTTGGCCTCCTTCTTTCTATCATGTTTTGCCTCTGATTAACTAATAAACAAAAATGCTGATACTGATTATGCATGAAATCAATATAGGAGATTGTATAGTTCCAATAAGTAGAGAGAGCTTTTGGATTTCCTAAGAAATACACGCTTACAGCCACAGGAATAGTGATACTGGTAGAACCCAAGGTGTGGTGCATGATAGTGGATTTATTGGCACGTGCCAGGATTTGTAGATGTTATGCAGTGACATTTCAATGAAAGTTACACTAAAACATAGTGCCCTGTAATAACAAACATGTCATGTCTAAGTTCTGTGGATTAGAAACTTGATTATAGTTAAGCTTCTTGTGCTCAATGTCTCCAGTGATTTTTCAGACAAGCTTTTCAACCTCTTTTCTCATTGGAAGACATGACTAAGGAGATTTCTGCTTCCATTCTTCCTCACATGATTGCTGGCAAGGCTTCGTTTCTCTGTGTGGTTTTCCACTAGAGCTAGTGGCAAACATGGCGGATGGCTTTCCCCATGACAACCGAGGTGGGGAAAGAAGTCCCAGTGTGCAAGTCATCACCCCTTTATGGCTTAATCTCAGTGATGACTTAGCATCACTTTTAACATACTCTGTTCATTAAAAGTGAGTCAATAGGCCTGACCCAAACCCAACAAACTGACTTATTAAAATGCAGATTCATACTTTTGCAAGCCTCCCTGCTTCTCCTAATTTCTCATTTTGTTTGCCTTGGCTTTATCTACTGATGGTCAGCCATGCTCTGAAAATATGAAATAGAAAATTTCATAAATTTTAAATTTGATGAATATGATGACGGGCTGTTACACTGTTATACTGTCTTCAACCTGGCTCTGAATCATTCTTGTCCACTATATCCCTGTTATGAGGCTGATAGTAAGCGGTTATCAGATCAACTAACATTATATCACAATGCCCACTTCGTTCACCTGACTTCATCTCTCATTATGAAGGCACTGCAGCAACTTACATCATCACAAGAAATGTGAGTGAAGTGTTTTAAGATATGTTAAGGGAAGGGGAGGAGGGAATATCATATTCATGTTAGTTCTGTGACAGTATGTTGTTATATTTTTTATTTTTTCTGTGTTAATTTCCTACCTATTTTATAAATTAAAACTTTCCCAAAGATATGTGTGTATTGGGAAAAAATGTAGTAGAAAAAAAATTCATCGCTACCTGAGGTTTGGTGCATCTATTAGTGGTCTTGCAAGCATAGCTCCTGACGCGAATGGTCCACTGTACTGGAAATGGCGATCACTGTCTCCAGTGCTGCTGCCTGAATTCCAGAACTCAACTTTTGCATCATAGATAATGCTGTGCGTTTGATTCAAGTTATAGATTTTGTTCATGTATTTTACAGCAAATATACTATTTGGGTATTGACTTTTGGGGTTATTTGTTATTGTGAACTTTTTACGCTTTTATCTTCTCTACCCAGTACTAGCAATCAACAGATATTTTCCTGGTTTGAACTAACCTACAGTCACCCTTTGGCGCTGAGGCCGTTTTAATGGGAAATGATTAAAATCTCAACAAAGTCAAGGTCCTCCAAGATAGAGTGTGATTGGATATGGAACAAAAAGCTACGTCTTTTAAAGCAATCTAAGTTTCTTAGCGTTGCGGTAACTTGACCAGTGGATGAGAATATGACCAAATACTCTCTGAACTGATAAGAGCTCAGATATTTTCTAAGCTGTAATACAGAACACACGACAATATGGAAAAAAACTTATAACATGTAACAAGTACTTATAACATGCCCAAATCTCTCAACAACTGAAATTCTGACAGTAAAACATTTATCAGTGCTTCAAATTTAATTTTCTCTACTTTTATGCAATTCAATGTCGATTTTCTTCAACAATGCTGATTTCAGGATGTCTTTTTTTCAGCAAGTAGTCTTGTGTATTAATATATAGTTAATGAATAAATCAATGATCCCTATTCACCCTGTTGGCTTTTATGCTGTCTGTGAACAGATGATACAGAGGCATGAATACCCACTGTGGAAAGCCTTCGTGTATTCCAGAACCATTAATCATCCAGTTATTTATTACATTGGTTGGTGGCTATTTCAAAGGTCTTTCATGTTCTTTAATTTAAAAGTAAACACTTTGGAGCCCAGCACAGCAGCCTAGCAGCTAAAGTCCTTGCGTTGCATGTGCTGGTATCACATTTGGACACCGGTTCATGGTTCATGTCCTGGCAACTTCACTTTCCATCCAGCTCCCTGCATGTGGACTGGGAAAACAGTAGAGGATGGACCAAAGCCTTGGGATACTGTACCTGCAAGCGACACCTGGAAGAAGCTCCTGGCTCCTGGCATTGAAACAATTCAGCTCTGGTTGTTATGGTCACTTAGGGTTAAGTGAATCAGAGGATGGATGATCTTTCTATATTTTATCTCTGTAAATCTGACTTTCCAATAAAATAAATAAATACATCTTTTTTTAATGTAAACATTTTGACCTGGTGGTGTGGCAATGCAAGTTAAACTGCCACTTTTGATGGCAGAATACCATACTGGAGTGTTGGCTTGAGTCCTGGCTGTTCTTCTAACTCACCTTCTTAATAATGTGCCTGGGGGAACAGCAGGGGATGTTTGTTAATGGACTGTGAAGTAAACAAAAGGGATGCTTTGTGCCTTCCCTTCAATAAATAAATAAATCTTAAGATGTAAACTTTTCCTATCTTCCCTAGAAATTTTGTTATATTCTTGAATTTTCACTCTTGGTAATAACAAATGTTAAATATGGGCATCATCTTCGGTTCACTTTGTTTTTCAGCTCACATCTTATAATGCCCCATCAGTTCAACATGTTTGTTTTATATACACAGTTTTAAACCCTGTAGTTATTCATTGAACACCTGGAATGTAATTTTTCCCTGTGTCTATTGACACTATCTCCATTTACAATCTTAGTATACTATATGGAATAATGATAGTATTCTGTGAGTGACAAGTAGTCATTTATAGGGCCTACATAAGTAAGGACTAGTTGACAAAACAAACACACCAGAACAAGTGAATCACACTTTTATCACAAATTGATATCTTTTATTTAAAATTAGAAAAGTATTTTATTTCAGCCTGCAACAGAGCAAGTGAGAAAAATTGCAAAATGAATTAGCGGGCAAGTTAAAACACAGAAGTTGCTTTACACTGATTAAATGAAACACTTACTCAAATGGAATATTTTCTGCTAGTCACAAGCAGCAGAGAACCAGATGAATTGTTATAGATCTCTACAGTTCTAATCCTAAGATAACCATTTCTTTGATCACAGCAATCAATACTGTGGTCATTCCTTCCTTCGATCAAGGAAAGGACCACTCATCTCTAATCTCTCTGGGAATTTGCTAGAAAGAGTGTAGGTGTTCAGCAACCATATATTAAAAACGATAACTCTGCCTGTTTCGAAGTAAAGTATCTTATCCTAACAGATTGACTCTCAATTTCTAATGTTTTGGTGATGAATTGGTTCTCATGAACAAGTTACGTAGCCTCAGTTTTGCCATCTGTAAACCAGGGATATTTTTCTAAGTGATGTATGATATTATTCTGGGGATTAGGCAGAGTACTGTCTGTAAAACCATTACAGTGTTGTACCTAACTTAGGAAACTGATGTGTCTCTTCGAACATTATGCACTGAGTAAATCCAGTTGTCTGGCTATTAGCCTCTGTAGTGGTATTTTGCCTCCCTTTAAGGGGAATAATATTTCTAAGATCTTAAATGTGGACTAAATGTGATGCTTGTCTCAATAAACGACAGCTTTTCGTTATTCTCTGGGTTCATGAATACAAATGCAGGATTTCAAGCACGACTTCAAATCAGCATGTGCAATGGTATTTATAACATTCGTGGAAAATTAAAAGTAAGTTTGTTTTGGTACAAAAATGTTTGAAATCTATGCATAGTTTTTCATAATATGTATTTCCTATGAGCTTTTTGAGAATCCCTCTGCTGCATGGATTTCACAAGTTTTGTATCAAAATGAACTTTAAGTTCATTTTCTATGAACATTTCGAAGTACTCTCATAGAGTCTTTGTAAAAAATGCAAACAAAGCTAGAACACATCTCAGTTAAACTTGATGTGTTGTTTCTACAGGATGGTATATAACTGAAGAGATCATTAATAAACACCATTTTCTCTTTAAAGAGGAAAAAGGAAACATCTGAAATCTATATGTGAGATTTCCTAAAAGTTCCTGCAAACATGTATTTTTTTTAAAAAAACTGTATGTGATTTTCAAAAATTTTGCATCATAATAAGCTTATTTTGTTTTATTCCATCGTCCATGAACTTTTTGAAGTGCCTCAAAATTGATATAGACTCAATGTTTGCTATCACATATGACAGTAGAAATTGACAAGATGGTTCTAAAATGTACACAGAACTTGAGCAGGCTTAAAATATCCAGGAACACTTTTGAGGAGAATGAAGTTAATCATTTTTATTGTTATTACTTTAAAGTAAACACCTTATACAAACTGATTTCACAATTCCCTATAAAGCTACATTAATTCTGGGACTCAGTTATTGGTGATGGAAGCATAACCTCATACAGTCGAATAAATGGGAAATGTATTAGATGTTATCTGTGATTTCTTCCTTTTGGTTTCTTGACAAAATTTCTAGGATAAAGTACATGGAGGAAAAGCCAGTGAGAGCCTGGCAAACATTGTGAATTGGAGTGTTAGTGTATTGCAGACAAAGGTTGCTAGGGCTGGCAGGATGTCAAAGTGGAGACAGAGAGCAACACAAAGGCAGGGCTCTGGGAATCTGTGAGTGGGTAGCTGGTGACTTCCTATGTGTGATGCCAGGCAAAGAGCCACCCGGAAGGATAAGACATAAAGGTGCTTTGCATTCAGATTCAACTGGGGCTACTGTTTGTTCCGTAGACTAGAAAACTGTGTCATAAACAAGGCACTGGATAAAGTACTAGGAGTGGTTTTGCCTCAGTGTCAGGGAATGTCTGGTCCTAAATTTTGAACTGCTTTGGTCTCTCTCAACAAAGCTTAACAGCAGGATCATAAGGATAAATCTACTTTTAGCTTAACTGTATTTGTGTTGCAATCACAAGGGCATTTATTGGAAACTAATCTATCTTGCATCTACTAAGCTAAAATTCACAATGTCTTCCAGAAAATGATTTTTAAAACTATCTGGCATGCAAAGAAACCTAAACATAAGATCTGTAATGCGGAGAAAAATCCACCTATGAAGGCCCCCTAGAATTGACTCAGATGTGAGAATTATCAGCTAAGACCATTAAAAAGTTATAATTCTCTATGTCCACATAATTCAGTGGGAATATAGAAATTTTACAAAACACCCAAATAAAATTTCATGGATAGAAACCTCTACGGATCAAATGAAAAATATATATTAACACAGTATAAGAATTGAAGAGTGAAAGGTCGGGAAACTTTAAGGTCTACAATGGCAATTATTTGTGGTAAAATAAAATAAAATAAAATAATTAAATGAACCAAAACAGTTATTTGGTAAAAACTTCTGGTAAATAATAAAAATAACTTGGTAACATTTGTGAAATGAAGACAAAATAGACACAGTTAAATATGTAACAGTTGAAACAATTTATCACCACCATGACTCAACCACGAGAAATAGTTAAGTCCTCAGCTGGTAGGAAAATGATACCTAATGGAAATATCAATCTACACAAAAGAATGAAGAATGCCAGAAGTCTTCATAACTTGAATACATAGGTAATATTTAAAGAGAGAATTCCATTTCTATTTAAAAATAGTAGAACTCAGTGTGGCTTTTTAACATTTGAAGTTAAATGTGAGGACTAACTACTTAGAGTCTCAAGTGTTAAAGGAGGGAAAAATGTGGAGTAAATTGATTCATTCAGGAGAGTGACTGTAATGGTCCATTAAAACATGGAGGTGGTGATAATCAACTATCTGGTCCCCTTCTATACTTGGCTACTATGTAGCCCAAGTCCCTGCAACTCCCTATGCCACCTTACAGCACATACATTCTAACAGATCCCAGGTGGTGCATTATGGTAGAAGGGACAATTAGTAGTGTCAGATTGTGACGGGTTTACTCTATGGCATTAGCCACTGACAATCTAGACTTCACAGCACATTTGTATTTAGATTTCCCTACAAAACAAGGGTTTGCAAACTCAAGTTCCCTTCTTTTCATGATCATGATTAAGTATGTTTATTAATTTTCAGCGTCAACTTTACTGAGTCGTGCATGCCTAGAAAACTGGTAAAGCCTATTTCTGATGTAACATTTTAGAGAGTATTTAAAAGACAGTGTTTAGAGAGTGAGGAAAAGATTGAATTCTCCATTGGTTCACTCCCAAATGGCCACAATAACAAGAGCTAGGCCATGCTGATACCAGGAGCCAGAAGCTTCAACTGGGCTCCCATGCCAGCTCAAGGGCCCAGGTACTTGGACCAACTTCTTTTGCTTTTCCAGAATCATTAGTAGGGAGGTGGATTGGGTGTGGAGCAGCCAGAACCTCACAAGCCCCTTCAGGGATGCCAGCGTCATAGGTGGTGGCTTAGTTGGAACCACAATGCCAGCCATACCTGAGTGTGATTTTTAGGTATGTTTAAACTCTAACATTCCTCTGACTCACCTCTTAGTTTAACCTTTCAACACCTACTCTTTTTATTCTAAACCAATGTACCCAGAAATGTCCCAGGACCCCTCTGAGTACATGCCTAATCTATGACTCTTCTGCTGAGAATAGATCCATAACATCTTTAATGCAAAGTTGAAATTTCTATGTTTTCTGCTGATGGGCATTTTGGTTGCTTCCATGTTTTTGCAATTACTGATTGTGCTGCTATGAACATAGGAGTGCATGTTGGTTTCTCATAAAACAAGTATTCTGGATATATTCCTAGGAGTGCTATTGCCGGATCATACGGTATGTTGAATTTGAGTTGTTTGAATGTTCTCCATACTGATTTCCATAGAGGCTGTACCAGCCTGCAGCCCCACCAGCAGTGGAGTAGGGTTCCCTTTTCCCCGCAACCTCGCCAACAAGTGTTGTTGGTGCTTTTATTCATGTGGGCCAGTCTTACTGGCGTTAGGTGGTACCTCATTGATGTTTTAATTTGGATTTCCCTTATTGCCAGGGAACTTGAGCATTTTTTCATATGTTTATTTGCCATTTGGGTTTGTTCCTTTGTGAAGTGTCTGCCCATTTCCCGTGCCCATTTCTTGAGTGGCTTGTTTGTTTTGGTGTTTTGGCTGTTTCGTAGTTCTTTGTATATTCTGGAGATTAGCCCTCTATCACCTACGTAGTGCGCAAAGGAAAGCTATGGTTCATCTACTCCATGGAATACTACTCAGCTATTAAAAAAAACAAAATGCAGTTCTTTGTGGCCAAATGGGCCAAACTGGAAACCATAATGCTAAGGGAAATGAGCCAATCCCAAAAGGTTAAATACCACGTTTGCCTTAATTTAAGATGACACGATGTTATGTATAACATGTTATGTTAGGTTTGTTATATGTTGTGTATAAACTAAAATTGAAATGTCAATGAAGTAGTCACAGCATGTGGTTAAGAACTTGCATCTTTTTTTTTTAACATATTGGTTACTCATTACTATGTCAATTAATTCCATAATGATGTAAATTTTTGCTGATGGTATGTTGGAGCTTTTAATTGATCGGAATGATACTCTGCTGGCTCTGTCTTCAGACCAGAGAGGGTATACCTAAGAAGTCGTTGAACTTGACTGGACAATAAGATGATGGACTCTATGTTTGATATATGCTTGCAATGGGGGAATCTCAACTGAACTTGAACTGTGGTTATCCAACAAGGTGGAGAAATCCACCATGGTGGGAGGGTTTGGGGAGGGGTGGGGAGAATCCAAGTACCTATGAAACTGTGTTACATAATACAATGTAATTAATGAATTAAAAATAATAAATAAATTAAAAAAAAAAACAAATTCCTATGTTTTATCACAGCTTTCAAGGCCCCTGCAGCCTGACTCTAACCCAACATTTCAGTTATGTATTTATTGTGCTTATTTTGTGGAATCCATAAAATCTGTTTCAGGTGACCCTACATGGTTAAAATTTGGTTCTCTCCTTTCAGTCTGGTGTAACCTTTGGCTTCTACCTTTTACCAATTCCTCTGAGGCCCAACTTCACTGTTATGTTTCTTGAGAAATTTTTTCCCTACTATGTAATTTACACCTTATGATAGTGAGTTACTCCTTCTTTCATGTTCCAAATACTGTTTCTAATGTAATTGTTTTTATCACATTTTCTTTTTGTTAATTCTGTCGATACCTCTTTCCTCTATGGCACTTCCAACCTTATCAGAGATGACCAAGATGAATAAGGTCCATGCATTCATAAATAAATACCTTTTAAAAATTATTTATTTTTATTTGAAAGGCAGATTTACAGAGAGAAGGACAGGCAGAGAGGAAGACCTTTAATCCACTGGTTCATTCCCCACATGGCCACAACAGCCAGAGCTGAGCCGATCTTAAGCCAGTACCCAAGAATTTTGTTGAGGTGTGTAGGGCCAAAAGTCCAGCGTCCACTGCTTTCCCAGGCCATAAGCAAGGAGGTGGATGGAAAGTGGAGCATCTGGGATGTGAATCAGCACCCATATGGGATCCTGGCACATTCAAAGCAAGGATTCAGCCACAGAGCCATCGTGCTGGGCCAAATAAATGCCTTTTGAAGAAACAGATCAATATTTAATAATTAATGTAAAAGAAAGGAGCTCAGTATAGGCAACAGGAAATAGGACCTTGCACCAATTGAATTTTCAGCTATGCTTGATTATTCACAGCTTGTATTGTTTGCTGCTGTGATCCATGCAATGTGACTGGAAGATCAATAATGATGTATCCAAATGATTGGGGTCAATGGACACAAGCTCGGAACAATGGATTACGAATTAGGAATCCTAGATCTTAGTATCAGCCCTGCCATCAACTCAGGGTATGATATGGGCCTAATAAGTTCTCTTCTAAGGGTCTCAGTATTCTTAGTGAGACAATGTTGAATCAGCTTACTTCCAAAATCACTTCCAGTACTAATATTTTATGAGTCTAAGAAAATAAACCATAATCCTACATTCTGGGCTGGTTTCCTGAGCCTTTTTGGCAAGTGTGTGTGGAAATATGGAAACTCCTTCACCTCAATAAGAAATGCATCTTTTCATGCTACAACCATCAGGCAGGCAGTGGTAAGGGACATCTTGGCATTATTGATCTAGGGGTTTGAAAATGTGCCTCATTGTGTGGAGCCCTGGCTTTAGTGTCCGATTTCCCAGAAGAGTTTTTCATGAGTCTCTCTTGAGTCAAAGATCCCATACAAGATCATACATAATTATGACTCATGTCTGGTAAGTTAATAGGATGATCAAGAAACCAAAAGGCCATGGCAGAAATCATTATCTTTAAGTCTGACTAAACCCTGAATCCAACTCAGGTCCTTGGAACATAAATGTAAGTCAAATATCCTTGTAAAAGACAGTAGGAAGGGTGAAGCATATCTTTATATATGCTTAAACATTTTTTTTCAGATGAAATAAAGCAATCTAGGTTTTTCCAAAGATAACATGCCTATTCCATTGACCTGTGTTGGTTTCCTGGAGAAAGTCACAATTTCTCTAAGCTCCTCTGTAGCTATCTCTGGTGAAAACCTTCCCCTTTCCTCTTCCATGTTATGGAAAGAATTGTGTCTCTATGTGAAAGTACTTTTCAGATGGTAATATGAGAACACTATTGGAGGAATTAATCATAATTAGAAAATAAGAGAAAATTACATCTTTTCTCTAATTCTTGACTTATTATATTCATAAATCTAACATATTCTTCTGGTGATGAACCACTTGGAACTTACTGAGTTTTTTATTCTCCAAAGAAGGTGGCTTAGAAGATGGGAACTCAGCATTTTGAGGCTTGGTGCAGTATTTCCAACTTTGCCATGGCTACTGAAAGCTAAACTGGTAGCAATTTGATGAAAATCCATGAACAAAGATGCTTTAATCTTACTCTACGTTGACTAAAGATGAATGTAGAAATAAATATTCCTCTTTGGTTTAAGTTATATATATATATATATATATCAATCCTATCCAATCATAGGTGGTGGGGAACTGGGCTGGCCGCTTCTGTCTGATTTAGCTGAGCTCCCAATCCTCACCAGCCATGACTACTTTTGGTTTAGTCAGGATAACCTGCAATTGTGAAAATAGCCATAATAAAGTATCACAAACTGAATGGTTTAACAAAGGATTTCATGTCCCCTAGCTTTGGAGATCAGAGGTCTACGGTAGATGTTGGTAGAATCATGCTCCCTCCAGAGGTGGTAGGGAAGGATCTGCTGCTGGTCAGTCTCTGAGTTTCTATTAACTGCTTAACTTGGTGCAGGACATTCTAATACTCACAGTGGGTATCTGTATACATCCATGTCCAAATTTCCTTTTTCATGTGAACACTCATCTTACTGGACTGAGTGACATACTGCTCTACCATGATTTCATCTTAACAAATTATGGCTCCAGGGAAATGTTTCTCATGTAGGGCCATATTCTGAGATAAGATGGCTTAGGACATTATCACATGCATTTTTAGATAGCTACATTGAACACTGTTTTCCTCTGTTGAAAAGAAATTTATTTGTAATCTCTCGTCTCCACCTCTGAGGATGTTGCTGTGTGTACATTGTACCCATGTGATCCCTGGGTTTCATCCCGTTTCCATGTTTTTGGTTTGTTTGAGTATTAATTCCCTGTAATTTATAGTAAAAGAATGTATGTTGGATAATAGGTCCTATTAGCATAGAAATAAAAATATGAAGACTTGCTTGAAGTGGACTAGAGGGCATTTTATAACTTCCTATCAGGAAAGTGGAAGGATGGCGAAAACCTGAGCTAGGTACATGATCTTGGCATTCTGAAAGACTATGAGCAAGAATTCCAAATGCTTCAATCTTCTGACTACAGAAACCTCTTCGTATTTGTACTTCAGGTCCTTCATAGAACCAAGGAAATAATCCTTGGTGCTCAGACCCATTTGACATCTTCCATCATGGTATATCTTCTGTTGTCTCCATATATTAAAGGCTCTGTCAATCACTACATTCCATCTCGTTGTTTCTTTACATTAAATATGTATATCTATACATATTTAATATATACACAAAGGTATTTTATATATAAGAATTTAATATATATGTAATATCTATACAGGAATTTAATTTATGTATATATAAGAATTTTACATATATACATAGATAGAAAAAAATGTACATATTTAGTATGTGCATTTTTAAAGAACTTAATGATACTTCCCATCTTTCTGTCCATCTGTTCTTGATCCCAACTTCTCTTTTCCTTTCTTGTTAGGATTTGCAGTGACATCTGTTTAACTTGCTTAGCCTTCCCCTGAAAATTAATGAATTTCTTTTTTTGCCTTTTAAATTGCATTTTAAAATATTTAAGATAATACAAAAAGCAGAGCTCAAACATATAGATTTAACAATTTTTAATATTTTGCTGTATACATTGCTCTATGTGTGTATACACACAAACACACACAAAAACTACTTTCAGAAATGCCAGTTTCAACACATTTATTTAAATATTCAATGTTATCACTTCACTGTTATATTTTAAAGATAGTTTTGCACTGTTTGGGGAGGCAGCAAATCTTTGAAATTCTAAGAATTTGATTTTCCACATATGCCACATACACCTTTTATTTATTGACCTGGAGATCCACTCAGATGACAAAACATACACATACTCTGAAGGAACGTAGTTATTCTATCAGTTCCTCCAGAAAGCTCTCAGGATTGAGACTGGCTTGTTACATAGGAACGCTCTTCTGAATGGTGATGCAGATGCTGGTCACTTAGTCCCTTTTCTGTGACAGAGGCGTTGCGGGAGTTGCCTCAGGTACTCCACCACGCCCGGCTCTGTAGAAGCATGGCAATTATGCTTAGTAAACTGAGGTCAGAGAAGGTAAACTGGTTAGTCATGCTGGGACAGCTGGTCACGGATGAAGTCAGAATCTCGTCTCAGGTTGGTCTGGCTTTGGAGTGTCAAGCTCCAGGTGAGGATTTAATCAGTTTAGTATTTAGGGAAGAAGAGCTTAAATGAGATCTAGAAGCATTAGAAAGCAACATAATAAAAAATGCTTAAATAAATTGTATTAGTAGCATGTGACTACTAGATAGCTATTGAAACTTAGGGTTTAACGTGAAAAGAATATGTACCAGGGAGTTGTAATGTTGCTACCCATAATGCATTGATTAGTGAAATAAAAGTCAAGATGAAGGGGAAATCTACAATGTGATTTGAGTGTTTAAAAGTAATGACTCATTACACATAAGAAGATGTACATGCGAAAACTAGTTTTATAGTTTATGCACCAATTGTCATTGGGAGTTCTCAATTTAGCCTTTTTTTCTCTGCTCTATTATTTATATATATAACATTAATTTACTCATGTCTGTCATGGATTACTGATTCAATATTTCATGCATCTATTCAATCACTTTGTTATCTAATAGTTCGCAAGCACTCAGTTGCGCAGTATACACTGAGGGAGTCAGTAAGGCAAGCTAATGAACTAAGAGTAACACCTGCTGCTGTGGACATGATTCTTGTCTATTTAGTTTGGGAAAACCGCAGCCACTTCCTAGTCACAGTGAAGTTAGTGTTGTTTGTCATTTGGACCATTGCTACATATACCTTTTGCAAGCATTCAAATGTTTTACACAAAATAAAGTATCTCTTAATTTCACTTCCCATAAACTTTTTGAAGTGTTTCCATGGACACACACACACAGCACACACAGCACACACACACACATAATTTTATATGCCACTGTTGTGGCTCAAAAATGATATCCTAGATTAGGGTGCTTTGGTATGCTGTCCTTTGAGATGAGGACCAAGCGAAGGATACAGACACAAAGTCTCTGTCTGACCCTCTCTGCTTTCTTTCTTCTCCTTTCTCAAGGTTGGCAATTGAGCCTGCAATCTTCATTCCCAAGAAATTAGAACCGCTCTCCCAAAATCCAGATATAAAACCTAAATCTGTGTAAGCTTTCCTCTCTGCTGTAAAGGAGCTGGTCACAAGAGAATTTTTTTGACCTATGCTATCTGCTAGTAGGACATAAAACGCTTGTTACAGAATTATCTTACACCATATTGTGGAGGAAAAAAAAATACGCAGACCAAAGAAGAAACTGAACAGATTGACTTTGCTGGGTTTTCTCACTTAGTCTTTTATCATTAGGTCATACCTTTTCTGTCTAATCATATTGCTTACATGGGTTCCATTGTTCCAAGAACTAATCATAAAAATAGTTTTAACTATTTGTTCTTCATTTTTGAAGTCTTCCATGTTATGCAGGATTTTGATTATGAATTTTTGTTAGGATTGTCTCCTATTAGTCTGTCTTTTTATGGGTATGTCGCCTACCATCCTCATGATAAGTGGGAAAGAACAGCTCACATTTCTCCCCCTATACAAAAAACTACACGTTAATGTGCAATTTTAGGATTTTGTAATTCTTTAAAAGTACCTATGCACACAAGGAATACTGATAGTGATGCCAGTATAGATATTTATATCACCTCACTCTCTAAAGCATGTGATTTTCCACCCGTGTACAAATAAGACTTATTTTTTTAAAAAAATTAGCAAATGTTCAACATTATTTATAGGCTTCTTAGTATTGATTTAGTACTGTTTGTTTTGTTCCCAGTTTAATTTTGTGCCCAATACAAGTGAAATAATTTCTTTAGTAAACAAAAGGAATCTATAGACATTTGAAATGACCTTGATGTGAAAATTACCTTTTTTATTTTTGATATTGCTATTAATCATAATAAGATGAATATTTGCATAGTGGGTTTCAGTTTTTAGAACTTGCATCTCTAATTGTTCCACTTTCTGCATCCTTGTGGTATAAATGTTGAGGTGGAAAGAATGGACGGTTGTTGATTTATTATGGTCCAGAATCTACTAGTTTAAAGGACCTAACAAGCTCCTCTTCTCTACCTTTGTGCAAGGACTATAAATCAATGTCCATGGGAACCCTAAAAGAGAGCAAGAGGTCCTGATTGCTGGCACATTCTTCTCTCAGACTCCTCCTCTCATTGCTTCCAAAAGGCAAGGGCATTGTAATCCACACTGAGCCAGATGCTTTTTTTCTAGAAGTCTTTAGCTTGAGCAGGGAATCACGTAAGAGGAGAATCACCAATGTCCTGCGTTTCTGCCATGACGTCCTCCTGAACTGACCGACTCTGCGCTTCTATTTGCTTTGTTTTTCAGCGTGGATGCTAGCCTGTCAATTAATTTTGTTAGCTTTCTGACAGCAGTTCAACACTTTCCCCTTTTGTTTAAGTTAATTAGATTCAGACTTGGTTGCTGCCAGGAAAGAACTCTAACAATGGAGAAACAGTATAAAACTTTAATCTCCTTCTTATATTTGAGATTGTAAAGTTCGAATTAGGTAGTAAGAAGTGAAGCAGAGCCATTGATTCAGCATCTGAATGTTTTGTTTTTCTATTGCTTTGTTAGATAACTCCTCCTTTAAAGAAAATTTGTGTGTGTGTGTGTATATGTCACTTGGGTTTTCTTGACCATGAAAGAAGGAACTGAATGGAATTCAACTTTGAGCCTGGTTTAAGTTAATATTGATGTGAGCTAAATTAAGGCAGAAGCCCAAGGACACAGTGCTTCAAATAAGACTTTTTCCCGTCTTTCTCGTGAAAACTAAGTGTGGAGTTTTAGTAGTTTCAAAGATTGTTGTGCATAGCCTTAATTCTTCTCCCTTGCTTCTTAGATATCCTAGGGCATGGCTCTTGTCCTCGTGAGTCGACATGCTCCATTTGTTTCCAGGTCGCTGAACTGAGAAGGAGACTTGGGGAGGTCTCTGCAATGTTTGGCAGTTTCACTCTGTCTGTTTTCACTTCATTACCCAATACTCAGCCGTTTCCACTTCTGCCAGAAGAGATTTGTAAGTGCTCCATAGGCCCACATGAGTACATGCGTCAAGGAACTTTCTCCAAATGACTCTATCTTTGCAAACAATACCCAGAGTATGAAACAGAATATTATCAGCACCCCAAACGAATATTATTTTATACAGAAAAAGTGGAGAACATGTATGTGATGACAGTTACTAGCTTTCTGCCCAAAACCCCAGCCAGATTGAACCATGATAATTTGCTGAATACTTCATTTAGGCAACCTTTGATCTTGAGTGAATTGCCATTCTTGTCAGAGAGATACCTATAATAGTGCATAGTCTGTGAGATGTTCTTTATCTTCTCCCAAAGAGAATGACTCAGTTGGTTTTCCCATGAAGGTGGTGAACCCCTGAGCTTTCCAACTTATTCTCTGTAGTTCTAAGCTTGGCAGGAATGACCATGCTTCTGTGTGTCTTTTTCCATCATGATGCTTCCTCCTATTACATTTTGCTTAAAAGCAGTTATTTCCTTGTGAACTACCTCTTCTGGTGACTTCTGTGAGGTTCTGGTGGATGCAGCACTGAAAAGTCCCACTTGCTTTGTATCTCCAAATCTTAGAGAACTGGACACTGATGGGTGTCTCCTGGGAATGGATTGCTTGTCCATGAAGATGTTTTTCATCTTTAACTCTGTAGATTTCTGCGAACTGCGTAGGCCGGAATTTGATTTGCTATAGAGGGTAGGTGAACTCGATAAATATAAGGCTATTTTCCACTTGTATTATTTCATTTCCAGAGCAGCACGGACCAGGCAAAGTTGTGACTACAGCTGCCTGAACCGTGTGATATACATTCTATGTCTCTGCTTTTTTATAGGGCAGCTGTTTCTTGGAGGATCCAGCTCAGGTGTCAGGAGTGTGAATTATGAGTCCTAATCAACTTGGTCATGCTTTGTGGCCTGGGAAAAGCCAGAGTGTTTCCCTTTTATGATTTGAGAGTGCACTTTTTGCAGCCTGTGGAGCAATTAGCCAATCTTTGAAATGGATATGCTGTAAACATGGCATGTCCTTGGAGAGCCCTGACAACTTACTGTGGGAGGGGAGGCCATAAGGTGGTCTGTACAAATGCCTTAGCTTTGACTAAAAGACCTGCAAACCAGTAGAAAAAAAAATTGACTGCAAGAGAAAGAAAACAAAGCTTCCAGACAGTCAGGATCATCAGCATATCCATGACTTCCCCTTCACCCCCTGACATATCTAACAGATCTAAGAGATTCCATGGCATAAAGGCAAAAGCTCCAAACCTTAATCCTGAAGCCTCAGTGGTTTCTCTGACTGTGATATGGACTTATCAGGTTGAGCCTGATAAGGAATGCAATATCAAGGTTCTAGAAGGGTTTAAGAAGGTCAGAAATCAAACATTCCTCAACTCTCAATGAGATCCACAGTCAAAGCCAAATGGAAGGACCTGTGCTTGGTGTGATTTTATATTTCCCTGCACTCTTTTGTAAGATTATTGAGGTGGCATTCACTTAATGTCAAATTCAGCATTTTAAAGGGAACAATTTGGTAGAACTTATTGTCCACAGTTTTGCAAAGCCACCATCTCTTCCTATTTTTAAAACAAAGTTCCCAAATGGTTTTATAGTTACCTCTCTTTTTCCCTTCTCTCTCAGATCTTGGCAGTTGCCAATCTCATTTCTGTTTCTATGCATTACAGTTTATTATTATTATTTTTTCCATGATATACTTTTGTAAGTATGAGGATTCCTAACCCTCTCCCCCTTCTTCTTTGTGGCTTTTTGTGTCTGCCTTCTCCTGTACATATTTAAGGAAGCAGAATTGGGTGGCTTCATATTAGAAAAATAACTCTAGTACTCCAGCTCCAGTGCTCTGATTCCAGGAAGCTCCAATATAGCCATTATTTAAGACGGCTACCAAAAGTATAAAAATAAAAATGGTGAAGTATTTGTCGTACTGATGTAGTAATTAAAACAGTGTGATACGGCATAAAACAGACACTAAAGGTAGGCATTGTGGCACTGTTGCCAGTTCAGAGACTTGCGTCCCATATAAGAGTGCCTGATCCTTGACCTGTGGATTCTACTTCCTATCCAGCTATCAAGAACGCAGAGATAATGGCTCAAGTGCTTGATCTTTTGCCTCCCGTGTGGGAGAAATGGATGGAAATCCCGGGCTCCTAACTTCTGCCTGGTCAGGTCCTGGCTGTGTGGATATTGAGGGAGTGGTCCAGATGAGAGATCTCTCTTTTCTACCTTCTTTTTGTTTTGCCTTTCAAATAGATGAAAACAAATACATAAACAGTTGAAAATTCAACTACATAGACCAATGGAACAGAACGGTGAGTATCTGTAAATCCATTCCATTTGCCTTCTACCTGGCTGCTAACCAGAGGTCACAGATTGGAAGGGTCATTTCAGTATATGACATTAGAAGAGGTGGTTATAGACCTGCAGAAGAGTGAAATCACAGCCCTATCTCAGGCCATATACTAATGCCAAATTAAAATGTATTAAATATGGAAATATAAGACCTGAAATTGTAAATCCATGAGAAGAAAGTACAATAGAATCTCTGTAATATTTGTCTGAACAATTATTTTGGGAGAATATCCCACAAACCCAGGCAAAAGGTCTTTTAATTCTTTCATAGTACAGCAGATGATTCTGAGCTAAATATACAGATGTGGAAGAACTTGCCAATAATTTTGTAGATGCCAATGAATAGTGGTTTCTTCATTTAATACCCAGAGCTTCTCATGCATGCTTTTATTAATCTGTGCAAAAGAGTACACACAAATACTGTATTTACAATTCTACCCCAGATTTGTTTGCCTGAGTAGCCACTTATCCAATAAAGCAAATTAATAAAGTAAATGAAGTATTTTCAATTATTTAATGTAGATGAGTAGTTATTTGTTAAATCACTCAGGGAACAAACTGGTTCGGAGTGAAAACAATTGCTGTTTTCAATAAATAAGCCAATCTTCAACTTATATATTTTAAGGATTTATTTATTTTTATTGGAATGGCATAGTTTTACAGAGAAATAGAAGGAGAGAGAAGGGTCTTTCTCTTGCTGATTTGCTCCTGAAATGGCTGTAATGGCAACAACTAAGTTGATTTGCAGCTGCAAGCCAGGAGCGTCTTCCCAGCCCCCCATGTAGGTGCAGGGGCCCATGACCTTGGGCCACTCTCTGCTGCTTTCACAGGACCTATAAGCTTGACGTTTGACAGAAGGAGAGCATCAGAGACATGAACTGGCGCCCGTGTGGGATTCTGACTCCACAGGGTGCTGCTGAGCCATGGTGCTGGTCCCCAGGTCATTCTCTAATTTCTGGAGTTCTAAACATAAATACCATCTTCTATTCCTCTATTTTCTTACGTTGGAATAACCCATTAACTCCAAATTTTCCTTTCTGAACTCCTAAAGACTTCCAAATGTACTAACAACTTTTGTTATTTCAATGCTTCATTCTTTCTTTTCTGGAATACCAAAGAGTCTCCTAGTTTTGTCCCCTAGTTTCAATCTTACTTTCCTCTCACCAAGTTTTCAGGTTTTATAGTACTCTTCAATCACTCCCACCTATCATACACACACACCCATTAAAAACTTTCAAAGCTTTGTTGCCTTCAAAGTAAGTCCAAGCTTATATAAGCTGTTTAGCACACAGTTCTAGTGTCAGACCTCATCACATCCCGTCTTCACCATCTTTCATGTCTTCCTTCTGATGTCTCGTTCCTTCTGAACATCCTTAAGGTCCTGACAGTACCCTGCCATTTTCTCCTTCCTCAGATTTGTTTTCACCACCTCCTTGGCTGGGAAAATCCCCTTCCTTTACTGTTCTTTTTGTGTCTCCTCCATTTATTTTAGCACTTAGCTTGGATAGCGTATCTCCTTGGAAGCCTTCTCCTGTCTCTCCCCTTTTTCACACCTACAATCTTTATCCTTCACTAGCCCAGCTAACATTTTGGCTTTTAGGTTATTTGCGCCTTTAGGTACCTACCTCCTTGCAGGCTGTACAATGAAAGCAGACAGGGATTATGGCTCATGTATTAGTTATTCCTAGTTTTCAACTTTTAAGACTCGGTTCTGAAATTCATTGATGGAATACTGGGTGGGACACCTCAACTGGTTCTAAGAGTCCAGATACCGGTGATTAGCCATATTATGGTGGTAAGGCCATGTCCTTTTTTAGTTTTTCTGGTTCAGTTGGATGAAATAATGTCCATTTGAGGTTGGGGACTAAATATCAGAGTTTGAGTAATAGTAGTTCCTATCATTGTCTCCATTATGACAAACCATTGCTTCTGTGAAATATGGCCCTGAAAAAACATTTGTGATTATCTTCCATGGTGAATTTCTACAACTTAAATGTTGACTTAGTCACATTCTCAATTGACTTCCTGACCTCAAGAGGGGAACTGAATATAAATGCTGTAAAAAAACAAACCTTCTCAATGAAATCAATCTTGTGTTCCAATGGTAGGGGACTTAGTTAAGCTGTGTCTGTGTGGTGACTGACTCAACCAGTGGTCATTGAGTAAGCCTTGGAAGAACACCGTTAAACACTGGCATTGAATGATTTTACTGTACATTCTCCCAGTCTCAGAAGTTTTTGGATTTGTATTTATGACTTCTGTTTCTCATTCAGAATTGGTCATTCCCACACCTGTAATCCCCAGGTAAGTAGTTATGCAAGAATGTGTCTTAAATACATTTTATTGAGGATATGGATTATTTTTTTCATTCCTCCTTATATGTTGTATGCCTAGCACAGACTCTAAGACACATGGAATAGTTAAATTAATAATTTTAATATAATTGAATAGTCACAGGAATGAAATTATGTGTGCTTTTTCTCTCTATATGTAGTATTATTTCACAGAATGCTTTCAATTATTATTGGTATCATTAAATGAAATTATTAAACTCCCTTTATTAACACTATCCCTCAAACTGAAAATATAACTATTCTTCTGTAACAGAGATGATCATGTATTTTATACTTGATTTCTTTCTTTTTTTTTTTAATATTGGAAAGTCAGATTTACAGAGGAGAGAAGGAGAGAAAGATTTTCCATTTGCTGGTTCACTCACCAAGTGACCACAATGGCTGGAATTGAGTCAGCCTGAAGCCAGGAACAAGGAGCTTCTTCTGGGTCTCCCACATGGATGCAGAGTTCCAAAGCTTTGGGCTGTCCTTGACTACTTTCCCAGGCCACAAGCAGGAGGCTGGAAGGGAACTGGAGTAGCTGGGCGTGAACTGGTGCTCATATGGGATCCCAGCGAGTACTTCATGTTACTGCACTGGGCCCAAGTATTTTGTAATTTCAAAACCCCACCAGTAGCATATAAATTGCCATGAGTGATGCCATACAAAGAAGCACATTTTTTGAGACTGGAGTTTTGCCTAGTGGTTGCTATTGCTTGCAATGCCGGATTCCCATATCAGAGTGCTAATTTGTATCCCAGCTACTGTGTTTCTAACCCAGCTTCCTGCTAAAGTACCAATGAAGGTGGTATAAAATGCCTGAGCACTTGGGCCCTGGCTACCCACATCAGAGACCCAGGTCGAATCTGTGGTCCCTGGCTTTGGCCTGGCCTAGTTATTACAGCCACTTGAGAATTATTTCTGTCTCTCTCATTGCCACCAAACCAATTCCACAATATTCTTCCCTCACCCTATCTCTTTAACATTCTTCCTTTAAAAAAATAAAATCTAATAAAAATTTAATTGAAGCTATTAAAGTTATTTACAGTTAAATCTAGGGCTCTCTACTCTAGCAGAAACAAAGAACAGAGTTCAATGTGTCCAATACCCTTGATTATAGCCAGGCCTGGCGTCCATGAAATGATGACTTCTTGGCATAGTTGTGCCTCTCAACAAAGACCATTTTTGGGGTCTCGTTATCCCATTTCTTTGGAAGAGATAAAGATGACTCCCTACCGGAGATTCATACTTGAGGGTCATAGAGCTTTCATCTCCCCGTGGGAGTCTGCAAATGTCGATCAAAATGTCACATCCAGTCAGTTCAGAGGAAGAGAAATATCTTCCCACATTCTTTTATCCATCTGTTTCCCAGAGGATGCTTCTGGTTATTTTTGTGAGTCATGAAAAGTCCCTGGAGGTATCAGACTTTTTTAAGTTTTGTGCTTCCCCCTCTAACAACTTTTTCTTCCCCTGGAGAAATTTGAAGTGGAGGGTAGAGGACTGTAATGATTATTTTAAAAGAGGAGAATATTCTGAGGGGAAAAAATCAGTGAGGAAATGCCTACAAGAGTAATCACCCAACTTAGGCAACCTGTGTGGCTTTTGGCAAATTCTCTAACTGCCAGGAACCTTACTTTCCTAATTAGTAAATTCAAATAAATAAGTCCAGGTTGATTTTGTTTTTCTCCCAAAGGCTCACAATAAGAAATAAAACCACTATTTAATAAACTACACATATTTTAATATCTATTTTATATTTATTGTGATACAGTTCACACAGAAATGAATTCAAATACTCTGAGTGTATATTTTGATGGAATCATTGGATCTGTCCAGATAGGACACATTCTAGAAACAATTAGTGAAGCTGAGCTTCCTCAGTCCAATTGTGACGGGTGATCTTTCCAAAGATGTGTTTAGGTAGAGATGTTGGTCTTTTTTCTACCATGTTCATAATTCCAGGTGGGCAACTGTAGAGAAGTTTCCGTGGAATTTTGATTGATTGCAACCTTTACTTGTTGCCAATTTCATATGAGCTACAATTTCACACTTAAAATATTGGAAGAACTCTGAGCTTTGGGATTAGGAGCTCTAAACTAAAGGTGTTTTTCTATACTGTTGGACAAATAATCCATGCCCTCCTTTTCTTAAACAATGATCGTGAACTTACCTTGTAAAGATTGAGAAACTGAAAAAGCAGCAATTCTATTGAATTGCTTCTCTCTTGCCTCCCCCCTTCACTTAATGTAGAGCTAGGCAGATGTAAGGCATAACAATGAAATGACCTGAATGATTGCATTCTCGAAGGTAACTTCTGAATTAGATCGTAATGCCTGTTGTTCATTTTTCACATGTGGGAAAGGAACTTGGCTCATTAACAAAATTTAGTGAAAGAAAGCTGCAGAATTGCATCCTTTTGTCCACAAATAAAAATAATTTTCCTAATTGACCCAACTTTCCAATCTTTGGGATTGGAAAGGTCATTGGTCAGTATTTTAGCCACAACTGATACATAATGGGACACTGTTGAGATTTTGGGCTAAATGAATCTTTCCTAATGGGTTGTCCTATATATTTTACAGTATTTGCCCACATCCCTGATTTCTACCCACCTTTCCTCTTGCAAAATTAAAATATTTTTCTGGAAATTGCTACATCTTTCCTGGGGACAAGAAGCAATCTTGAGAAACATTGGGACTATAGGGTGAGATGACAGAATAACAGACAGACTACTTGTTGGCTGATTGGGTCTCTCCTGGTGTAGCTTTGTCCAGATCATCTGCTGTATAACAAGGACTGTATTAGGTAATATGCTGAAATGTGAGTAGCTATGCCTTGTATGAGCTGTTAACAGTAGAATTAGGAACACATTGCTGAGACCACTGATGAACTCTTTCTTAGAATGTGGGTGGTTTTGGTTCTTTGAGGAACATGGGAGGGACCTCGCAAGTAATCATATGTGAAAGTTTTTTTCCAGCTGTGTTCACTTCCTAAGCAATCAATCGTGTGTTTATGTTATTTTATACTTTTTCAAATGTAAATATCTGTTTATCTGGGTGCCTTTTTTTTTTGGCGAATGGGAATGTGATTTTTGTGTTTGAGCAGAAGGCTTTCCGGAAGGCACTGTAGGTGGTATGACACACGCTATCACAATGAATAAAACATACACAACCCCATCTCTTCAGTTCTCTAGAACAAATTGTTTTTATTATTCTGTAGTTATTAGAAAGTTAGGGTTAGAAAGTGAGAGAGGAAGGGAGGGAAGGAGGGAGAAAGAGAGAAAGAGAGAGAGAGAGAGAGACACTCAGTAAGAGAAGATGATTGGGGTATATATGCTGACTAATGGTTCCTATCCAAAAAATAGGGAATGTCTATAAGTTAATAAATAAATACGAGAGACAATTCAATAGTAAAACATAAGCAAAAGGCCTGAGCGTTCATACGAATTTCATAACAGAATATACTCAGATCACCAGTAAATTAACAAAAATGTCAACTTCATTAATCAGGAAGGAAATGAAAATTAAAATCACGATAAATTATTATTATACATTTATTAGGATAGTTGGCGTGAACAATGGAATATCTTGAAAGTGGACTTGTTGTTCAATCGATACTCATTCTTCTAAGCATGTGCAACCACATTAGAAAAACCAACCAACTAATTCTCAACTTAACTGTGTTGGCCTGTGGGCTGAGGCTTTAATCTAAAATAAATTCTATTTAATAGTAAACAATTGAATATCTTATATAACTTATTGAATATCTGTATCCAAGAAACACTGACACACAATACACCATAGAGTGTCAGTTGCTTTCCCTTGTGATCATGTTCCTGACTTGGAGCTACCAAGTCCAGCATTATTGCAGGAAAGTATTGTGCCACAGATTGCTAGCCTAGAAAAAATTCAAAACTTAAAATTTAAAGAAGAGTTTTTACTTTATATACATATATAAAGACATATAAATATATATAATATATATTTATTTAAATTTAAATTATATATGTATAAAGTATACCTACACAATATTTATATACCTAGTGTAGATATATATATTTTCACACACTGTATATATACACCTAGTGTAAATATACCTATATACCTAGTGTATGTATATATTTATGTGTGTTTATATAGAGAGGCAAAATATATATATGTAATCATATCCAACATAAAAGATTACATGTGTTGACAAAATAGTGTGCAAAAGAATGCTCTCAGCAGCACTATTTATCATTGTTTCAAGCTGGTATAATCTAAATATTTATCTACAAAGAGACAGATAACTATAATGTGTTCATTCAGTGTAATGGACACAGTAATGACAATGAAGAATACAATCACAGTCAACAACATTACCTTACATTCTCACATGGACTTCAGTGTAAAAAGTCCTATATTAAACACTTCTAGCAGTATCATCTTATTTATGTGAAGTTTAGAAACGGTTATAAGTAATCTTTGTATTCTAAATCATGATGGTGGTTACTTTGAGGTGTAAAGATTAGAAGAGATTGGTAGAGATTCTGGGGTGCAGAATTAATATTAAATTTCATGATGTGGAAGCTGTTAGGTTTCTTCCATTTGAAAATGCGTTACGTTGTTCACAAGTGATTCGTACATTTTTGTGTATCTATGTCAATCTTCAGTAAATTTTTTCTAAATCCAATAAATGAAGAGCTAGAGTCATTAGGATACATTTAATATCTGTATTTAATCTTTTTCCAAAAAAATTTTTTTGTTGGAAAATCAAATATACAGAGAGGAGGAGAGACAGAGAGGAAGATCTTCCGCCCTGATTCACTGATTCACTCCCCAAGTGGCCACAATGGCCGGAGCTGAGCTGATCTGAAGTCAGGAGTCAGGAAACTCTTCTGGATCTCCCTTGTGGGTGCAGGGTCCCAAGGCTTTGGGCCATCCTTGACTGCCTTTCCTGGCCACAAGCAGGGAGGTGGATGGCAAGTGGGGCTGCTGGCCTTATGGGATCCAGGTATGAAAGGCGAGGACTTTATAGCTGCTGGGCTACTGTGCTGGGCCCTTAATATGTGTATTGTAAAATAGATGGCTTCACACAGAAATTGCAAACTTAGAGTGGTTTATCCAAGAAAATATACTGAAGGAACTGAAGGAGAATGACAAGGAGACATCTCTGTATGTGTCTAGACTTCTGGCCATGTGCTAAAATGAAGGGGGAATAAAAGTTCTGATATAGGTCCAGCAGATTGGAAGGCTGGAAAGTTTTTAAGGCCAAAGCGTTTGATTGGAATTCAGCTGGAATTCCAATCAGAGTCTTTTTATTCTGTAGCTCATACTCCCTCAACTATGTCAACATATTTTACTGTAAATCCTGACGTGGTAGGAAAAGCAGAAGCAGGTTAAAGGATCGATGCTACCAACAAACTTTTTAAAAATTTATTTGAAAGGTACATAGTTAGGGAGAGAAAGAAAAGTCTATGTGTCATCCACTGGTTTACTGCTCAAAGAGTCCCACCAGCAGAGACTGGCAAGGCCTTAACCAAGAGCCCAGAATTCAGTATGGGTCTCTCACATGGCTGGCAAGAACCCAACTGCATGACTCATTGTGAGCCTCCTCACACTGGCCACATCAACATGAAGCTGGACTGCAGAGCAGGAGTCCACGCATTCCGCGATGGAATGTAGGCGTCTCTAGTGGTATCTTCACTGTTATCTCAAATGCCAGTTCCCTGAGAAGCAATGTTAAACTCCTTGGGAATGCTGTCGGTATCGACGTTGTTAACGACTCTTTATGCAAGAATCACTCTTTAGTTGAAAGACTGTGTGAAGAACTGAATGGATGAAAAAAGAATTTAGGATTTTCACACTCCAGAAAAATAACAAATTATGGTCTTTGTTGTTTATATTCTAAATTGGTGAACAGATGAAAAATCTTTATATCCGAAAAATTAATATCAATCTATATATAAGTATGCATGCAAATATATGGAAGCAAATATGTAAATATGTGTAAGTATGTCAGCAGATATATATGTGTCTGTACACTCCCCCCCCCCACACACACACACAGACAACACACTTTTTTGGCCTTCAACTTCAGGGATCCCAATATCCCTAATTACGGCTTACATTGCAGGCAACACAGAAGCTCTGCTGATTCCAGCCCTGGCGTAACTCCTGTTTAAACATACTTCCCAGAAATCTCGGGCAGCTTGCCATGGTAAGGAAACAATTTACGTCAGATTTTGAGCAGGGGAATCCGTCAGGGATGGAGAGGAAGGCGGGGGCGAGTCGTTAAAGGTGGTGAGAGTGAGGCTTTTCATGGACCCTACAGCTGGTCATGATTTCCCTAATTCAGTGGAAGGACAAAGTGGCTATTATTCCTCTCGGCCCTGCCATTGCCTCCTCAGGTCTGTTCTGAAAGCCAATGGCTGCCCGAGGATTCCTTTGGGGATACCACTGAGTCTGGCTGTAATGCTAAATGATTTTCCTCTTTCTTGTTGGCTCCCCTAATGGCTTGCTATAGTCACAAAGATTTCTTTTTTTTTATTATTAATTATGGATGGCCTTTAATGTTCCCTTTAGGTTCAAACACTGGAATCGAAATGACCTTAGAAATGATGTAGTCAAACTTCTTCCCATTGGAGGAGTTATTTGTATAACAAAAAGATCATTCTCCATTCCATAAATATTTAGTCAATGTGGGAGACTTTATTAGTATTCTGCCTACATTCTGCTACCTTTTCTTATTCGGTGCCTGTAGCACTCTCATAGGAATGCTTTCAGAGGTGGTACATTATGTCCATAGTCAAGCAATAACTTTTTATTTTTGTAGGTCAGTTTTGACAATCTTATTCTCATTCTCTCAGCTTTCTTGGAAGCCTTAGTGTACTTTGGTTCTGCTTAACAGACCTAAGAAAAGGAAGTTTATCTGTATAATTCTTTAAGAGGCTTTGAGTTTGTTTTTTTATGAAAATGGCAAACACAATGCCTTCTCTTATTGTTCCACTAAAAGTTAATATGATATTGCTCTTTATTTACTGTGAGGCTCATGGTAAGAAAGCTGTAGATACTATTGATCTGTTGAGCCAATATAAATTAAGATGTCTATTTAGCATGAACATCTTGTTATATATAGAAAACATGCTCTATTTAAAAAATTCATGGGTATTTTATCTTTAGTTTTATGATATATATAGTTCTTGTTACATAATAACCAATTTTATACAGTCTTAATAAATTACATGTTCTAGAAAAATGTGCCATAGGAATCATTTTAATTCACTTATCTCTTTGAAATGATCTCATCCCTTGGGTGAATCCTTGGGCTCATGAAAACTACTTGGAGATGGAACAAAACTGAAAACCAGAAAAACGCAGAGGACTGTCCACAAAATACCTGTTCAAATGGAGGAAACAGGAATGGAAGGCTGAGCAGGAATTGTTAAATGAACTATGGGACCAGCAAATACCTAGAGACATTTAAAAACAATAGTCTAATTATAGTTTCATTTCAAGTGAGACTCAAACCTTTACGATTTTTAAAAGATTTATTTGTTTGTTTACATTGGAAAATCAGATTTACAGAGAAGAAAAGAAAGAGAAAAAGTTCTTCCACTTGCTGGTTCTCTCCCCAAATGGCTGCAGTGACTGGAGCTGAGCTGATCCAAAGTCAGGAGCCAGGAGCTTCTTCTTTGTCTCCCATGCAAGCACAAGGTCCCAAGGCTTTGGGCCACCCTCAACTGCTTTCCCAGGCTATAAGCAGGGAGCTGGATGGGAAGTGGAGCCTTTTAGATATAAACCAGCACCCATATGGAATCCCGATCCATGCAAGGTGAGGACTTTAGCCACTAGGCTATGTGCCAGGTCCCCACCTACCAACTTTGAAGGAAGATCATCTTTTTAAGATTTATTTATTTTTATTGTAAAGTCAGAAATATACAGAGAGGAGGAGACATGGAGAGAAATATTTTCCGTCTGATGATTCACTCCCCAGGTGACCGCAAGGGCTGGTGCTGCACCGATCCGAAGCCAGGAGTCAGGAGCCCTTCAGGTCTCCCATGCAGGTGCAGAGTCCCAAGGCTTTGGACTGTCCTTGAATGCTTTCCCAGGGCACAAGCTGGATGGGAAGTGGGGCTGCTGGGATTAGAATTGGCGCCTGTATGGGATCCCAGTGTTTTCAAGGTCAAGACTTTAGCTGCAGGCCACCACACTGGGCCCAGATTTTCTGTACCTTACAAAACAGAAGCAGTGATACTGCTCGTAAATAAATGATTGGAAAGATTTGTACTTTTGACTGAAATTACAAATTTGTTAAGGGTAGAAAAAAGGGCAGCAGTAAAAAAAAAAAAGGAAAAAGATTAAGTAGGTGAGAAGGAGAAAGAAGAAATAAAATTGAGCAAAAGAGAGGGAGGGAAAAAAGTATAATTGACAGAGAAAAATAGAATAGAAGGAGAGATCTCAATATTTCTATGGTACAAAATAAGAAAATAAAACTATTGTAGCACATATTAAAATTTTCATAATTTGTAACATAAGGGGTTCCAAAGCATACATAAGGGTAAGAGAATGAATTTCTTTTTCAGTGCTTTCAAAGTGTTGACAAATGTTCTAAGAAATGTTTTCAAAAGAGACACGGAGTGGCTGTGGCACTCTATTCGTACTGAGAAGACAGATTGGTGAGGCTACGTTAGCCCAGGTTTGGGCCCCAGAAGCTGTCATTCCCTTCCATTAGGAAGTGGCTGTACAAGATAGATGTTGCTTGTTAGACCAGATTCTATTTTATTGGTGGAAGACTGAAAATACAATAATGATGGGAAAAAACTATTTTTGTTTATCATCACGGTCTTCTCCTATTGGGAAGAAAGCTCCCAAAGTCAAGTTCATAACAGTGTTGTGGTGATGAGACATCTTTTAGAGGATATCTTCACGACTTATCTGGACAAGCTGAAAGAGACTAGGTGTGGGGAACAGAAAGATTAAGCTAGATTTTCACTTAATTGTGGTAATTAGAGCAGACTGTCAATGTCTTTGAACCTCAATGTTTTATTCCATTACTGAAGAGTGATACTTCTTTCAGGGTACCTACTGGGAAGAGGGTGAGGATTCCTTGCGATTTTCTAGCACCCTGAGTGTCCCTATTTCCAGTTCATCAAAAGTCTCAGCTTTGTCAGTGGAAGCAGTTTCTTCGTTCTGTACAATGCTATGGACCTGACACAATTCCTGTACCACAGACATCATGTGAATCAATACATCTTCCTTTGGAACATCCAGTTTCAATCTGCACATTTGAAATAGGAACTCCTTGCCATTCTGAATTACAGTTTCAATAGGAGAATACAAACAGCAAATTAGAATCAGGATAGCTTCAGTGTTTCCATAGGAACATATGTAAATGTCCTGACTTAGGAAGGACCACCTCTGGAAAGTTCTGTTTATTACTCACAGATTGGTTTTGGTCTCTGCCAGGTGCGTTGACTCACCTTATTCCAACGCTTCAGAGGCATCTAATTCATTCATCAAATTCTTTTATTGCACCCATGGTGTGCCAGGACTACGGAAAGTGGTTGGGATATACCTTCTGATAAAACATTGTTTTGGAGATGGAGTGTCAGGCATACAGACATTTTGTTAAGATAAATATGGATAGTGCTAAAATAGAATTGTAACTAACATTTTCATGCCACTCTGAATCACAGTGTCTCCTTCAGATACTGTGAGGGAGGAAACCAATTTCTTCTTGTCATGATTCCCTAAGGAAACTTCCACTGCCAGTAGAGGAATTCATTGTAACACTAACAGTCTGTGTTATTTGATGTGAGTGCAGAATTTGGAAAACTCAATCTTCCAACACATGGCTTTCTTTTTCCTTCTTCCTCCTTGTTGAAATCGCGTGACTGAACAGCTAGTGGCTAGAGTCCTCACCTTGAATGCCAGGTATCCCATATGGGTGTCAATTCTAATCCCAGTGGACCCGCTTCCCATCCAACTCCCTGCTTGTACCTTGGGAAAGCAGTTGAGGATGGCCCAAAAGCCTTGGGACCCTGCACCCACTTGGGAGACCTGGAAGTAGCTCCTGGCTCCTGGCCTTGGATCAGTCAGCTCGGCCCTTGCAGTCACTTGGGAAGTGAATCATCACATGGGTGTTTTTGCTCCTCTATGTATATCTGAGTTTGCAATAAAAATAAATAAATGTTAAAAAAAATGAAAGAAAGGTCAAAGATAAGGCTCACGAATGACTTCTCAGAAACCAGATCAGCCAGTAAAGTGAAATGAAATAATGTAATTGTTAGGTAGGTTGGTGTTTGGAGTAGCCGCTGAGCTGAATTTTGGGTGCTTGCATCACCTAGCAAAGTGCCTGGGTTTGACCCCCAGCTCCCTCCCAATGCAAGCTTCCCGATGATACAGATCTTGGGAGGCGTTAGGTGACAGCTCCGATACTTCAGTACCTGTCACAAAGGTTGATGACCCAGCATTTAGTTATTGACTCCTAACTTTGGCTTTGCACAGCCTGATTGTTTTATTTAGGGAGTGACCCAGAAACAGGAGAACTTGTCTCTCCTTCAGGAATGGAAATGGAAATTTAAAAAGAAACCATTGAGAAGAAACATCTGTAGCCAGTAAAGTAATCTTTTACAAGTGAAAGAGAAAGGAAGACATTCTCACACAAACATTGAGACGTTTGTGGCCAAAGACCTGTCTTACAAGAAATGTTAAAAGAAGTTCTTCATAGAGAAGGAAAATTGTATGAATTAAAAGTAACAAATACACAGAAAATGAAGACTTTTCGGCAAGGGGCAGTAAAAATGCTTATGTATGTGAACATGCTGATGAGTTCCTATTTCAAGATGAAATGAATGAAAGAAATGATGTAAGTAGGAGCAGAAATGATATAAGGAGGAGAAATGAAATAGAGAATATTATTTAATATAATACATATATACACATAATATTCTATAGAATAGAATGTATAATATAATTATAATATTACACAATAAATTATCATATATTCTATAGAATAATATTATAATATATTATATATCCATAAAGTGATAAAGTATGTTGGAAAGTATGAATAAGTTCAACACATATATTAAATATTATGGAGCAACCACTGAAAAGAAGGTTTAAAAATAGTTATGTAAAGGCAGTAATCCAATTGCATCAGTAGTACTTCCAATATTAATGGTCTAACAGGCCAGGTTTGTGGAATAGTAGGGAGGCAGGCATCCCATAAGAACAATGATGTGAGTCATGCTTCTCCACTTCAAAGCTAGTGTGTCTGGGAAAACAGTGGAATATGCTCAAGATCTTCGTCCCTGCCACTCACAAGGCAGACCCAGATGGAGTTCCTCCCAGTGCCAGCTTGATCCAGTCCTAAATGTTGTGGCCATTTGAGGAGTGAACCACTGGAGGGGAAAGCCATCTCTCTGCCACTCCTTCCCTCTCTGTAACTCTGACTTTCAAATACATTAATCAATGTATTTTTTAAATTAATGGTTTAAATATACCAAGATAACAATATTCAGAGTAAATCAAAACCATGACCTGCATGTGTGCTATCTAGAAGAAGCCTATTTTTAATATGAATATAAAGTAAAAGAAAAATAAAGGAGAAAAATACACATGCTAACATAAATGAAGAAGGAGATAGTTAACATAAAAGAGAACATACTTTACAGTTGGAAAATTATTAAAATAAATACCATGTATTAGTAGACATAGAAGAAGTATTTGAAAAACTACACACCAGCCTATGGTGGAGACTATGGTAAACCCGAAGAGGGGAGCAAACTTTCTAAAGTCCATAGTTTGTCATATATATATTCACAAAACTTGCATTTATATGTTTCCAGAAGCATCATTATTGCTTCCTACTCTGTACCAGGTTCTTTCCCGCAAGCTAAGATGGCAGCATGATGCCCAAGACACCATTTTGCTCTTAAAATATTTTCAGTCTAGTTGTGAAAGATTTGTTCACAACTAGCTAGAAAGACTAACTGGGTGAACTGGTTACACTAATTTGATGTTCCAGAGCTAATGTTACATCTCACTCTCAACAAATCCTAAGATTCTTAGTAAGCTTTCTGTGAACATCTCTTTATCTCTAGCAAGATCATAACTAATAGTCTCTTTGATCTTTGTTTTTACTCCTTCAGTTTCAACCATGGCTTATAACAGTCATATAATAAAGATGAGTTTATTAATTCAATGATTGAAAAAAGTCAACTTTTTAGAAGAAATTTGCCTGAGAGGACATGAGATAGTTATTTGTCTCAGTGGGTGTGATATTAGTGTAAGCACCAAGAAATCTACATCCATTTGTTTTCTTAGAACTCATCTCTGTATTATATTGTCCTGAATGTGATGGTCATCTGTGAAGTTTTCCTTACATTTTGAGTGAATTAGGTCTGTATATTGGCTAACATTTTGTTAGGGTGAAATGCCTGGCACAAGTAATTTTAGAAAGGTAAAGGATTATTTAACACAGTGTTACAGATGCAAGTGCAAGATCTTTGGTTTAGCCTGTGGTAAGTCCAGTGGTTGGCTATAGTAAAACATCTGCCAAGGAAAGATCATTGTGAAGCCAGAAAGGAGGAAAAAGAGAGAAAGACAGAGAGAAGGAGAGAGAGAGGGAAAGATTGGAGAGAGGGAGAGAAAGAGAGAGAGAGGGAGAGAGAGAGAGAGGGAGGGAGGGAGGGAGAGAGAAAGAGAGAGAGAGAGAGAGAGAGAGAGAGAGAGAGAGAGAGAGAGAGAGAGAGAGAGATTGGCCCAAACTTCGGCTTTTATAACACAATTTCTGAGTACTACCACCCAAAGACACACTTTAACAATGTGAGGATCTTCCATTAGGCCCACCTTCTAATTTCACTAAGTTTGTACCTGCTTTGGGGCCAATATCTGATGACTTGGGATTTAAATACCAACCTGAGTTTCATCACTAAATCATATTTGAACTGTAGCAATCTGTAGTGATATATGAATCACTGTGAGTCATTATGTTCTGCGAGTGTTATTAAACACTTTGAACAATGAGCATAGTTAAAAACTAGGAAGACTTGAATTCAGAACTAAATTTTCTGCCACTTTTTAGCTAAGTCTTTTCGTAAGAGCATCTTTGAAGTGTAATGTCTAGAAGTGTAATTTGTCTAGAAAATAGATACATAAAGCCTTATCTCACTCCATTCTTTTGGGAATTATTGTAAGCTGGAGTCAACAGATATTGTTTTTGAAAAATGAAATTTGATTGTTACTGGAAGCACTGTCCCTTTGAGGTAGCATTAAGACTCATTCAAGTGTAAAACTTGCAAAGACAAGTGTGACTTTTAGGAAAGAGAGCCCTGTGAGTATAGTTATCTGATGCCACAATTAGAGTGTTATGATGAACCTCTCTTTCTGGGAGAAATGAGCCCTATTTTCCTGGCGCTGTTGAGAAGGGTTACAAAGTGCAGTTTGGAATAGATGGCTTTGATGATTTTCAGATCTAGAAATTATCATTCACCCATTCAGTGAACAGTTTCTGTGCCGGGCACTTTTTTTTTAAGATTTATTTATTTTTATTACAAACTCAGATATATAGAGAGGAGGAAAGATAGAGAGGAAGATCTTCCTTCCAATGATTCACTCCCCAAGGGACTGTGCCGATCTGAAACCAGGAGCCAGGAACTTCCTCCAGGTCTCCCACATGGGAGCAGGGTCCCAATGCATTGGGCCGTCCTCGACTGCTTTCCCAGGCCACAAGCAGGGAGCTGGATGGGAAGCGGAGCTGCCGGGATTAGAACTGGCGCCCATATGGGATCCTGGAGCGTTCAAGGCGAGGACTTTAGCCTCTAGGCCACTGCGCTGGGCCCAAGTGCTGGGCACTCTTTACAAAACTCCCTAACCACATAGAAATTATTTATATTGTAGTATGACATAAACAGATGAGGCAGTATTTGGTATATCAGGCATATGCACTGGTTTATGACTTAGGATCTTAGTTGGGACTGTGTTTTAAGCTTAATTTCAAATTTCAATGGCAGGAAGGAAAAGAGACACACAGTCAAGTGTTTATGAATGTCAAATGTTTCTTTCTTTTTTTTTTTTTTTAATTATTTATTGTTTAACTTCAGTAATTACATTGTATTATGTGACACAATTACATAGATACTTGGGTTCTCCCCACCCCTCCCCAAACCCTCCCACCATGGTGGATTCCTCCACCTTGTTGCATAACCACAGCTCAAGTTCAGTTGAGATTCCCCCATTGCAAGCGTATACCAAACATAGAGTCCAGCATCTTATTGTCCCGTCAAGTTCAACGGCTTCTTAGGTATACCCTCTCTGGTCTGATGACAGAGCCAGCAGAGCATCATCCCAGTCAATTGAAAGCTCCAACATACCATCAGCAAAAATTTACATCATTATGGAATTAATTGACATAGTAATGAGTAACCAATATGTTAAAAGTAAATGCGGGTTCCCAGCCACCTTCTGTGACCACCTCACCTATACTTCAATTTTAGTTTATACACAACATATAACATTCAAAACATAACATGTTATACATAACATCATATCATCTTAAATCAAGGCAAACATGTGGTATTTAACCTTTTGGGATTGGCTCATTTCCCTTAGCATTATGGTTTCCAGTTTGGCCCATTTGGCCACAAAGAACTGCATTTTGTTTTTTTTAATAGCTGAGTAGTATTCCATGGAGTAGATGTTTCTTTCTTCCATGTTGTTTAAAATCACCTTGTGCCTATGAGTCCTCGGTCAGTTGAATGAACTACTTAAAGGTCAGAAATTTCATCAGATACAGGAAAATTTCTATCAGTGGGGATCAACATCCTTCATCAAAGTGTCCAAGTGATATTGTTAAACACTGTTCAGTTAATCAAGATGACTAAATCTAGGAGGAAGGTTAAATGAAGTCAGAGCAATGGAAAAATAGCCAAAATTTGTGTTCTGAAACATGTGATGCCATATATGTACACACAGTTACAGGGACACAAAGAGAAGGGCTCCAATGTGCAAAGACATAATTTTAGAGGCTCATAAAATGCAAAGTGAGCCATATAATCCACTAAAGGAGTATTGGTAATAAGTCTCCACTTGAAAATAATATTAGTTTCTTTTGTCGGGAAAACTCAGTGCAATCTAGAATAAAGAGATCAGCACATTGTGGCCCATCTCAAACATGGGCTTAAACTGCTGTCACTATGTTTAAACACAGACACAAGAAATAGTTTTAGGTTTAACCACTTACATAATTAGTGTCTAGAGTAATGTTGCATCTATTATTTAACTGCTTTATTCATGCACAGACATAGAAATTAAGCATAAAACGGGTCTTAAAATTTCATGTAGAGGTAGGAGAACATGGATTTTGATGTTAATGTCAACTGTGTTTAATCCTTTACTATTGGAGGTTCTCCTAGGCTTTAATCAGAATGCCAGACATAGAAGTGCAAGTTCCAGTGTGCCCCTAATTTGCTCATATGTTCATACAGAGATTTACTGTTAATTGTAATGAGACATGAAGACTGCTTCGGCAATAGCTATGTAAAAAATAGAATGTGGAGATCCCCATTAGAAAGTTCTGGAGCATTACGGGAGATCACAGCAGGACTGCATCACATTAATTTTCTTGTCAGAGGATCCCAGTGGGCCTTGTGGGCAGCTGTGCTCAGCTGTGTAGATGAAGCAGGAGAGCAGAATTGCTGTCATCTATTGTTCCAGGCAGTGGACTTTCACAAAGATTGGCCTTGTCAGATGCCAAGGACAAATGTTTGTGCTTGTACGTAGGTGCTCTCGGGCTCTGAAGCCAGCTCAGAGTTTCTGTCTCAAGATGCAGAATCCAGTGCCTGGGAAGTTTCAGACCAAGCGCACTAGTTAGTCTATCTGTGAAGGGTGTGGCCTTCACACTCTACCCTTTCCTGCTTGAAGTTCCTGCCTGAATAGAGACAGAGAGGCTGAAATTCTTCATGCCTCCAGTCTCCCTTTGCCATAGATTCTATTCCCTGTTGTAGATAGACATCAGTTCCAGTCAATTTTGGTGCTTTGCATGAAAAGTAGAACATCGTAAAATCAAGATATGGAGCTCATGTAGACATCCGTGTAGGTAATTCTTGATTGTTTTTCCTTTTTTTCTATTGTAATTAGCTTTGAAATCAATTTAAAGATAATAGGCTTGTTTTCTGTGAATGCAGCAAGGAGAAGTTGGGGAGGGGGCAGGAATATTTTTCTTTCTCCTGTTTAAGGGAAGCATATTCTAAAGCAGCTAATAAGTGATCAAATCTTTAAACAGGAAAGAAGAATCATTCAAGCCCATGAGATCTATGGAAAAGAGAGAACAGGAACTGGCTTGGAAGGACTAGTATCCCAGAGCCTGTGTTTGATGCAAGGCTTTGTAATTGCACAACAATTTCCTTCCCTCCTATTCTTCAGCCCCCATTTTATAAAACTGCTGTGAGATTTTCGTAATAAGATTTTCCCTCTTTACTGGATGGAAAGCAAACGCAAAATGGGACTGTTAATGGCAATCTCAGGAAGTAGTTCAAGTGAATTCCATGATTCCTGGGCCTTTTCAGCCTGAAGGTAACTAGTTAAGTAATGTGAGGCACAGACCCTGACCATCATTCTAATAAGCTCTGGTAAAGATGGGGCAGAAAATTAATGATAATAAATTAATTTCAGAGAATTCCATTTTATGTGCTCAATTATTAATGGTATTATAGTGTTACTAATGGTGTCAATTATTAATGGCATGAATAATTAAGAAATCCATGCTATGATATACAAGGGCTCCAAGTGTTGAGCAAATTGCTTGGAAAAAATAAGCACAACAGCTTTTAGACATACAGCATTCAGCCTTCAATATGTTTCTTGCCTGAAATTGGTGATTGTAAAAAACTATGTTACAAGTCAGGGATATCTGTGCAAACATAATAAATTCAGAAGTGCTGTTCAGTATCCTGAACCTGAGTAGGTACTGTGGAGAAGGAAATAGCACAACCAATCATTTTTGCAGCAGTGCAATCAAATGGGTGTTGTAATAAATAAAATAAAAATAAATAAAAAGATGTTGCATAAAAGTGTAATGTAGTATTAGAAGGGTAATTTATTGACTATGTAAAAGTATCCTATAACACCTTGTGAGTCACAATTTTCTCACTGGTATACTGGTTGTAATGTTTATTCTGAGAGCTATCTAACAAAATGGGTGTCTCAGAATATGGTGGTGGTGGTGGGGGGGGAACGGCTGGAAGGAGAAATGCCTGTGCCTATGGAACTGTATCAAGAAAAATAATAAATAAATTAATTAATTAATATTGAAAAAGAAGATTTGTTCCCTGAAGACTTGCTTGAGCAAAGCAAGATTTTGGTCTTACTGATGTGTAATTCTGATCTTTAAGTATAATATTTTCTATTTACTTGCATATATACAATCAGTGACTTTACATCTGTGTAATGATATTGATATATTAATCTATGTAATGATATTGAAATATATAAAAACATGAGCAAAATTTCAAAAAAGCCAACTCTTTCAACAAACGTCTTATATTGTTGTTAACATTTTGGTTGGTTGTTGCTATGACAAAGGTCTTGTATCCTGGTTTGCCCCTGTTACACTTTAATGCATGTGACTTGTCCTCACTTTTGTGTGCAGCATGGTTTCTCTGTGCTCCCCCATATTGCCCATCTTCTCCACCGTCCTCTTTTTCATCGATAGGCCTCCAGTGTCTCAGTTGATACAACTGAAGGTAAGCAGAAGGATGAGCATGAGGTCAGGATGTTTATTTTCTTGGTTCCTTCCCTGGGAGGTTCCTGTGAGCTTGTGTAATGCCATGAAAGACTGCAAGGACTCTCTGGGAGTCTAACTCTCCTTGATTTTCTGCTGCAGGAATCCTGAACGTGCTTACATTCCTGATCCTCTCCAGTCTCCTGACAAGAGTAGCTTTGCTCATGTCCTTTGTTAGTGCCCAAGTCTTGTGGGAAGTTTCCATCAAAGTGTTCTTCACTATGCTGATACTGTTGAAACTGTCAGAGATGACACTGGAGTCCATGGTTCCTGGTTTCAGGTGTGGCAGGCAGCCATCACACCTACTTAATATTCATTTACATGTTCCTTAAATTGTCGACCAAGAGCAAGGCTTTGCACAGGACAAGGCAAGTAGAGATGAATAGGGTCTTAGTCTGTAACTTTCAGTAGTTCTTGAGAGCAAATCTTGCAAGCTGTGAGCAAATCCTTTAACTTCTCTGAGTCTCATTTCTTAGGTCCAAACGGTCTTCCTTGCTATTCCTGCTGCATTTCAGTGGTGAGGTTTAAATGCAGAATGTACACAGACGGCTCTCAGCAGTACTGGTTCCCAATCAGTGCTCAATGAAGGTTTGCTATTATTAGCATTATCATGATTAGGCTCGTTGACTGGCCTGGCTCTTGTGGTGTTTTCTCTAGTCCAAGTTCAGAGCACTCTTTGCCGTTGCTGATGGGGATGGCAGCTGGAAAGTTGGCAGCGCTGAGGTGAACATAAGGTTTCCCTTCTAACACAGTGATAGCATCAGCTCTAATGACTCTGTGCTGGCAGAAATCCATGACTTTGGACTTGGGCCTTCTAGACCTCAGGCTCCTTCACTGCATCTGGAGCCAAGGCAACAGCTCCTCAATTCAGAAATACCTTCTTGGTGTGTCTGAGCACACAGGGCAGCTATTATTACTTTTTACTCAGTGAGCAACTTTTCTTTCCTGTTCAGCTGCAAAGGGAGTGGGCAGTGCTTGGATAAAGGTTCTGTGTAACAACTCCTGCTTGATTCTCCTAGCTTGTGGTCTTCAGTGAATCTACAACATGTTCTATCTGGCTTAAGGGATGAATAAAGGGGCAGGAAGAATTGGTGATGTCACTTAAGAGAAAAAAGCAGTCTTTCCTGAGGATGCCCCAGGAGATAAATTTAGTGATTCATTTTGGACATCCCTAAAATGCTTCAGATCCGATTTGAATGAAACTGTATTAGACACTAATTTACTCTTCAGACAGTGTCACACAATCTAAGAGATGAGGAAGAGTACTGATTACTTACATCTTTAATAGAAAGAATACTATTTTATTATAATTCAGTTCTGTAGTTGAATGAATAAATAGAATTCAGGATCCATTTATGATAATAATTCTAATGTCAATATTTTAAAAAAGAAAAACTAATTTTTTAACATAACAAGTATTTATAGTATAACATTTGGGGAGAAAAGAAAAACTTATAGAAAATGACAGTTGGTCAGTCCAAAACTCATAGGTTTATTTTTAACATTATGGAGATGTTCTATATATTATGCATATATAGTAATCTTGTGAGTCTAGGGAAATGTAGGGGGCACAAGTAAAGAGATGGTGGGCAGACCCTTACTTAAGTATTATATGTTCTGAGGTAAAAGTAGTCTGACTGACAGTTTGGTTGTAGAGTTAGAGGAAAGATGTGATATCAGCCTTTTGCTCCACCTTGGGTAAGCAAATCTTTTGTAGGAACACTCAGAATGCAAGACACAGGAAACTTGGGTTTAATAGGGTTGTAGCTCTCAGAATCAAAGCCATAAGAACTTGAGCTGTATTTAGTGGAGTCAGGGACATTGGGGGTCAGGTAGTGGGTATAGGCAGTTGGGGAATGTCTTACCCAGTAGGACCATTCAACGGGGATTTATGACTCAGTGGTGAGGTGATGCTCCGGGGCCCAGGCTTGAGGTGGGCGAGAAGGTAGTTTGAGGGACAGAACAGGGCCAGGGAGTTGCAGCTGCCTGTAGAGGACCCTTTTGTGGAATGTATTTTATTTCTCTACTTTTATCTATTTTTGCATTTTTTGGTATTTACATTTTTAATTCCTGCTGTATTTTTTATATTATTATTATATTTTTGACAATCTTTACATAGTTAATTATGGTAAAAAGGTTCAAGGGCTATAGGGAAGCAGGTAAGACTATTATTTCCCTATTGTTTCCTTCATGTATCTGAGGTAAAGGGGGTTATTGAGGGAGAATCCCCACCCAGTTTCCCACCCACCCCAAGTCCCAGATGTGGGGCATGCTCTGAGATACTTGCTTAAGTGGATTTGATAGTTCACCAGTTATGAATTGCTGCCAGTCTCTCCACTCCAAGCACGATGAAGTCGTTGAAGAATCCACTGATTGACATAGTCCATCATAGAGTCTCCATTTGCCCAATATTCAGCTAGTCAGTACTCAGCTATATGTTGGCAGTGAAATATTTTTGCATTTTTCATGATACGGTTTCTTTGGCTCAGGGATTTCCCCTTCCACTCTCCCCTGTTTTTCCCTATTTTATTGCAATGCTACAGTCCTTCAGCAACAATCACACAAGCCCACATTCTGCTATTTTCAGTGTATCAAGACATTGTAGGTATAGACAATGGTAGTAGGTTCAGCAGTCTGTTGTCAAGATATATTTAGTACTTTCATTGGGAATTCATCTTAATTTAGAAGTAGAGATGTGGGCCTGGCACAGTAGCCTACTAGCTAAAGTCCTCGCCTTGCACGCACCGGGAATCCATGTGGGTGCCAGTTCGTGTCCTGGCAGCCCCACCTTTCCATTCAGCTCTGTAGCTGTGGCCTTTGAAAGCAGTTGAAGATGGCCTAAAGCCTTGGGACTCTGCACCTGTGTCGGAGACCCAGAAATAGCTCCTGGCTCCTAGCGTCAGATCAGCTCAGCTCCAGCCATTGTGGCCACTTGGGGAGTGAGTCAGTAGATGGATGATCTGTCTCTCTATCTTTCCTCCTCTCTGTATATCTGACTTTCCAATAAAAATAAATAAAATCCTAAAAAAAAGAAGTAAAGATACATACTGCAATGTATCTTCACTTCCTGATATGCTAGTCTCCATTATGCAGTTCCTTTACATAAATAAATGTTTACATCTATATCTATTGCTCTTGTATTTTGCATGGGAGTTGCTTTATATCAGAGAAAACATGGTATTTGTCCTTTGGGGATTGGCTTATTTCTTTTCTTTCTTTTTAGGGTTTATTACGGAGTCTTTATTAACCAAGTTTGGTGATAACAGGGCCCAGTAGAAATGAGCAAATGACAAGTCCATGTGGCAATCCAGTGTGAATTAAAACCCCAAGAGAAACAAATGGTCATTACCCTGAAGTCCATTCATTGAATTAAAGACCCTTGTCCCAGCTCCCCAGCAATATAAATTATCTTATGGAAGATACAGCGAACAACCTGGGGACACTTGCAAAGCTACAATCACCTTTCCACAGCTTCTCTGCCACCTTTCAATTGCTGTTAAGTTTCAACTCTCTTGGAACTCTTGAAAATACACAAATTAGAAATACAAAGCATCTTAGTGTTTACATCTTCACGGACCCACCCAAGCAGTGAACAGAGGAAGAGAAACACAGACATACAGGGGCCATGCTCAGGGTCACCCTGTCATCAGAGTCTGTCCATGGGAAGTCAGAGAGCAAGCAGGTGCTGGGGAGGCCAACAGAGCACTAGAGAAATGGAAGCATATGACCAAGAGGGCGAGCTCCTCCCTATCATGGGCCTTTATGGGGGACTTGTGAGGGAAGTGGTTGCACCACAAAGCCCCCTCTCAGGTTCCAGATTAAGATATGTGAGCGTTACAGGAGGGCAGAAGGGAGCACCTTGGTGGCAGTGGGGGAGAGGCTTCCATGTTCGTGACCCTGAACTAGCTGCCTACCCCACAACATTTCCTCCTCACAGTCTTCCTAACCGTTATTCTTAAGGGTTGTTGAGGGATGCAGAATCATATGTGACTATTGGAGTTGTGGATTCGAGAGGCTTCCACAGCCTAGGCATGTGTCAAGAGCCTCAGGTGATCACTGACATCACACAAAGGAGTGTTGATTTGTTGATTTACTAAATTCACGAGGGTCACTATGTACTGGACTTCCCAGGCAGGACTTGTGTCTTCAGAGTTGTGTTATTAGAATTAGTAGTAAGCCATACTATGTTTTAGTATATGAAACTTTATCATCTCAGTAGCTTTGGTTATGTCTGAATATTTAGCTCCTTTTTTTGAAGAGAATTGCTATCCTTTGTCATTTCTTAAAGTTGATTTCCTGTAAATTTAAGGCAATTGTTTTGTTTTCAGAACATGGACCCAAGTATTGTTCACTCAAAAGTTGGGCACACTTCCAGAACCAGTGGTCTGTTTATCTAATTGGCTAGATTTAGTATGATCCTATTGGATTCTGTATGTGTAGCTTGTAAATAATATCTGTTTGGACATAGGAAAAACTCTGGTTAAGTTCTGTAATGATGGTTTTTTTTTTAAGGAATGAAACAAGATTTGGAGACCATTATTGAAAATGGATAGAATTTTTCTGCTTGGGATTGCCTTATTTCGCTTTGTGTAACAGTCTCTAGTTGGGATAATCTAGTTACAAATAATAGAATTTTATTCTTTTTAATGGCTGAGAAGTATTCAAAAGAGTGGATGTATCACAGTTTTTTTATCCATTCCTCTCTCCATGTTTTCACTGTTGTGGACAATGCTGCTATAAACATAGGATTACAGGCCATTTTTTCATACGCCTATTTTATATCTTTTGAGCATTTTTCTGAGAGTGGGACAATTGAGTCATATGGTAGATCAATTTTCAGTTGTCTTAGCACTCCTCATTGTGACTTCCATAGTGGTTGTACCTTAGTGAGTTCAGAGAAGTTACAGGGAAAGCCATAGTTAGTGGGAATCTGCCATTCAAAAGAGCAGGAAGACTAGATCGGGTCTGAATCTGGTGGTGGCCCTCTGTTTTTTCCTCTGCCTGTATTAACTCTGAAGGAGCCTAAGGGAGCCCTTACATGAGAGAAGAAATGCACAATAAAGACCAGAAAAGAAAAGAAGCTGGTCAATTTGTCTCTTATTCAGTGCAGATTTCAAGTGTGAAGCAGGACTGCAAGTTGGCATAGAAATAGAATGTTAGATTTAACACACCACTTCAGTGTGCAATAATTTTACATTGTTGGACTGGCCATTTTGATTACTGAGCCCACCTTCATGACTGGCTTAAAAGGGGCTTATAGGAAGCAATACTTGTCTATATGCAGGTGGTCCTCAATTTACGATGGCTTAACCTATTTTTAAATAATCTTGACCATGGTGTTAAAGTGATGCACATTCTGCAGGAACTGCACTTTGGTGTCTTAATTTGGCTTCTTGCACAGGCTAATGGTATGTAGTACGATCTCTTTCTGAAATCCTGGGTGGTAGGGGCAAGCTGCATTTCCCAGTGTGGCAAGTGGACAGAAGGGTAAACAAAGGATACCCTACAGTGGATGGTTTTACCGGTGTTTTTTGGATGCAGAGTTTCAATAAATAACATGATATAATTTGATACTTCATTATAAAACAAGCTTTGTGCTAAATGCTTTTGCTAACTGTAGACTCACAGAAGTGTTTTTGCACCTAAGAGGAACTACAATGTTTGCTAGGTAACACATATTAAATTTTCATTTTTGATTTATAATGTTTTCAATTTATGATGAGTGTATTAGAGTATAATACCATCTTAAGTTAAAGCATTTGTATGTGTTAAGATCTGAGATGACTTGGAAATACAAGAAGGTAAATTGCATGAGGTCTATAGCTTAGGCTTAAAGCAACAGCTGACAGTCCATTGTGATTAAAAAACACAGAGAGTTCATATGATTCTGAATTTTGCTTTATTATTTATGATCATAAAATGAATATCTTCGTATATTTCAAAAGCATGTCCATAACTCTTTCATAGCTATATAATGATGCATTCAATGAGTGTGCTTTTACAGTGATTAGATGTTTGGGTTATTTTAAGTAATTTACATTTTACACTAAGCAGCACTGTGTACACAACCATGTAAGCCAACTGGAACAAGTGAAGTTGAGCTCTAATTATTTTTTTAATAAAACATTGGATTCAGTAAATAGTACTGTTGACCTTGGGGGATTGGAACTGAAAATTAAATTTTCAGGAAACTTGGTCTTCTTTCAAACAATGCACTGATTGTCCCACTTGACTCAACTTCTTCAGAATGATTCTAGACAGGAAATGGGAGGAGGCTCTGGCGTGTTCAGTGAGGGGCTCCCAGCTTCCTGATTAGCTCTGCTACAAGCTCCCATAGAAGACACCAGAGATGATGCAGTTACACAGTTAATGTAGACTCTGAACTATCTTTATTCCAGAGGGGAAAGTACAGGATGATTAAGAAAACCCCTTCCTTTCAAAAGTTATTGGACATATTCACTATCATAAGTCTCTAGAACCGGCAGCCTTAAAATGACTGGCTAATGAGTAAGATAAATTTGTTCTTCCCATTTAGCTGACGAGGAAACAGGCTGAGAGTTTTCTGCTTTGAACTCATGATTTAAGTATGTAGCATTGCTTAAGGAACGGAATCTAGGCCTACCCTTTTTCTAATTCAATTGTTAACTCATCTTTTCTGTCACAGGGGTTTAGTTCCAGGCATCCTGCAGATATGAAAATCCAGGGATGCTAAAGCAGTTTATATAAAGTATTATAATATTTGCATATATTCAGCCTACATCCTCCCATCATCTCTATATTATTTCTAATCCCTTCTACAATATTAATGCTGTGCAAATAGTTATTCCATTGTTTAAAAAGGGAATAATAACAGGAAGAAATCTTTACATGTTTAGCACAAACCAAATTAAAAAGGAGCATTTTCAGTTCACAGCTGGTTGAATGGCAGATGATGGTATAGAGGGAGTGACTGTGTGTATGCCTCTATGTATGTATGTGTGCAAATGCATAATGGTACCATTTGCAGTTATCTAAGAAAGGCATGGTTTGCTTAGGTAAATGAATGCCCTGGAATGTGATGTGGTCTGATTTCATTGGTGCAGTGTGTTCTGTAATTTTTCAGATTATTGAATTTCAAGCTGGAGCATAGCATTTGGCAATTAGGAGTACTCAGTGAAGTATGATCTCAAAGAAAGAATGAGTTGTATTCAACAGACTTTTTAGAATATACAGTATTTCCTTCCCTACTTGAATGTAATGATCTAAGCATTGCATTATTCAAACACTGTGAATAATAATAAGGCCCTGGCTGGAACCATTGAAGATGGGAAAATACTTGGAGGGACTTTTTTTTTTGTCTTCATATTTAAATTCATTTGACTTCTTCTCTCAGAGAACATTACCCAGACTAGTTCTGACTTCTTGGTACGTGCTATTTTATGTTCTGTTCAGAAATCCTTGCTACCTCCGCCATAAAAAGCAATGGGTTATAGAATCATCAAAAGTAGACAGGGAGAGTAGCTGCAAGACTGTTGCCTTCCTCCTATGGGGACAAATGGTGGATTCCGCTCTATAATATGTTCCTTGTGTCGTTGAATCTGATTTCACTGGTGGGTGTAACCAGAGACCTTTGCCCCCAGATTCATTGCAAGCGGCTGTGGACAACAAAGGCTACTTGACGACTGACAAGGAGTTCTGGAATGAACGTAATCCAAAACCCATCACAGAGCTTTATTAGAACCAGGGAAAGCGACAGAACTATTGGTCATGACTCCAAAGAAGTTCAAGAAAACCCACACACTGCAGGGGCTGATGCAAAACTGTTGCTGGAGCCAAAGTCTCACATCAGTGTTTTCTTTTTTCTTGCTTTCACTGTGGGTGGAAGAAAGCACTAGTGTTGTTGAACTTGGGCCACTTATTATTATTTTTTTTTCTTTCTCAACTGTTTTGGACAGTGTGAATCACAAATCTCTCTGAAGACAGAGCACATCTTCTGTTAGTTTAAATGTAACTCATATCGCCTAATGGAACTCATTGTGCAGATAAACTCAGTAGAGTTTATCCTTGCCTTGGTTGTTTTATCCCTGGGAGTATTCACTCATTATTTTTTAATTTCATCCTTGGGAAACAACAGTGGGTATTAAAAGATGGAGAAATTTACCACAGTGTTAGATCAATAAATGCAAGAACATCGAAGTGTCCATATTACTGAGATTAATATACAGATTCAATACAATCCCAAACAAAATCCCAACAAACTTCTTCTCAGAAATAAAAAAGTTGATACAAAGAGTCATCTGAAAACAGAAGAGACCACAAATAGTCAAAGCTATCCTAAGAATAAAAACAAAGCTAGAGGAAGTATAAATCTAGATCTCAAGACCTCAAGACATACTACAGAACAGTGGTATTCGAAACAGTCCAGTGCTGATACAGAAACTGAGAAGATCAGTGGACAGAATAGAAACACCAGAAAGGAGCTCACACATGTACAGCAAGATAACTGGAAATAATTCAGGGTAAAGGTTGGTCTCTTCAACAAATGCTGTTGGGACAATTAGATAGCAGCCTTTAGAAGAAAGAAGCAAGACCCCTCCACCGGTCATACTATACAAAAATCAGCTCTAATTAATATACATCCAGAAATCATTAGACTATTAGAGGAAAACATAGAAGGCAACCTATAAGACACAGGCATCAGTAAAGACTTCTTATAAGCAAAGGTAGTTCAAAGCCAAAGTAAATAAATGGGACTACCTCAAACCTAGATGCTTCTGTTCAGCAAAGGAAAATAGTAAAGTGAAGAAGCAACTGACAGAATGAGAATCTTTGCATACTATACGATAGATAAGGGACTATTATCCAGGATTTATAAAGAGCTTCAGAAACTCAATGACAGCAAAACAAACAATCCTGTTAAGAAATGGGTGAAGAAAATGAGCAAGCATTTTTCAAAAGAACAAATTCATACAGCTAATAAGCATGAATAATGCTCACGATCAATAGCTATTAGGGCAATACAAATAAAAACCACATTGAGTTTCCACCTTACTCCAGTGACATTGGCCTACAATCAGAAATCTGTTAACAACACCTGTTGACATGGATGTACGGAGAAAGGTTCCCCAATCCTTATACCTACAAAACCATATAATGGAAACTGATATAAACAAGTGTTATATATCCAGATGCAAAATTATAATCCTCGCTTTTATAAACTTTTGAGACATTATTATTATTCCAGGACATGTCCTCAACTTCTTTGAGCCTTAGTGGGTTCTGGGATGGTGATAATTATCACTAAGCAAGCTCATGACTTGAAGCTTACTATTTTTATTCCACAGATGATTAAAATTGTTACCAAGTAAAATTCCTTCCTGGCCACGAAGAGCAGAGTTACCAGGTATGGGGCTGGACTTGGGCACACCGAGGCTCAGGGGCCATGCTCAATCTATTCTACAACACATTTTGAAATTTAACACTTTTGGGTGGTGGCACCATTTATCAATATGGGAAACCCAGGGGAAACAGAAAATTGTGGCCATGGGGAGGGAGGTAAAAATTACTACACTCTCCACATCTATTGAGTATTTAGTATGAACAGGGCTGCTCTAAGTTTTTTTTTGTTGTTTTTTATATCTATATATACTTGTTTAAAATTTCTAATGACTGAGCCAGATACATTTCTAGTATATCCCCCAACCTGCTTGTGCTGAGGACCTGGATTTCAGCACGCATACTCTAATCTCAGAAGCCATTCCTGAGGGTTGATGAAGAAGGCATGGATAGAGGAACCAGCATTGCGGTATAGTGGGTTAAGCTACTGCTTGTGAAACTGGCATTCCACACTGGTTTGCTGGTTTATATTTCAGTTCCTTACAAGCCAGTTTCCTGCTGATGTGCCAAGGAAGACAGTAGGAAAGGACCCGAGTTTGGGCCCCAGATTCTTGAAGTTCTAAGTTCTTGGCCTCAATTGGCTCAGCCCTGGCTGTTATGGCCTTCTTGGGAGTGAACCATTTCAAACAGCTCCTTCTATGTCTTTTCTTCTGTGACTCTGATTTTCAAGTAAATAAAAGCAAGTAAATAAAAAATTAGCAAGCTGAACGAAATGAATAATTCTAGCTTTCAGAAGTAATGTCTGAGCAAAAAAAAAAAAAAAAAGTCGAAGTTTAGGGTCAATGTGTTAGTCATACCAGACTATAAAACCTCAATGGCTCAACAAATGGAACATTTATTTCTTGCTTACCATAAGCCAAATGTGGGTTTCTATCTGGTAGCTTCCCCAGGTACCTCTACTCTGCACATTGACCCAGGGATCCTGTATTCTTCCAACATGTTAATTTACCATTGTTTTTGTACCTTCTTAGTGTTCTGCAGTTAGTTACTGAGGAGCTAGAAAAAGAGTAGAAGATTTTTCAGTGTGTATTTAGGGTCCAAGCCTTAAAGTTGCAAGCATGATTTGTAGCCAAATTGCGATTAACAGGACGACTCAGGACAACTCAGGCTACAGCTGGCCACTTATATTTATCCATATACACTGAAGGAAGATGCAGAAATGATCCCATAAACATTTACTGATGTTTAGTTAGTGATGGAACCTATGGGGATGAATGAGCCCGTCTTAATGAAATAGTGTGCAATTAAAAAGATGGCCTAGGTCAGATATTTGACAAGATCTTTGTAACAATGATGATGACTAATGATAGTTAAAACTCTTAGAGCACTTACCACATTCCAGGAGCATTTACATATATTAATTCATGTACTCCTTACAAAAGGCCTTTGATATAATGCTATTATTATCTTTTATGCTATTATCTTTCATATAGATGATGAAAAAAGTTTCAGAGACAATAAAGATCTCTCCTGAGGTCACACAGCTGCTAAGTAGTATAGCAAAAAATGTGAAAGCTGGAAGTCTGTTTCTATAGCCTATGAGTTTGACCTGTGTTACATGCTCCATAATTACTACCTTCAAACACTTGAAAAATGTCACATTAATGTGTAAGTACCTTTGCTATGGGTTCCCAAGGGATAGGATTATAACTAACAAATGGAGTTTAAATGGTGGCAGCGTTCAGCTAAGAAGGAGGTAGCTCTTTTTAACAGCATTGTGGGAATGGGTGCATGCTGCATGTTGAGACTGTGGGATCTTCATCAGGGAAGTTACCCAAGCATGAGCAGGACAGACCTTAAATGAGGATGGTAATGGGAAAGAAACAAAAATGAAATCAGAGACTGGTGTTTGGAGTAAGAGTTCAGACAGCCCTATCCTATCTAGGAATGCCTATGTTTGATTCCTGGATCCCGCTTCTGACTCCAGCTTGCTGATCATTTACACCCAAGAAGGCAACAGCAACCCTGAGCAAGCAGGAGAGTTCATGCCTCCCCACGGACGAGCTGGATGAGCTGGATCGAGTTCCCAACTCTTGGGCCTCTTTCAGCCTTGGCTAGTGGAGATGATTGAGGACTGAAGCAGAAGATGAGTGCTTTCTGTCTCTGGCTCTCCGATTCTTTTATGCACTCATTTGTTAATGAATAAATAAGTATTCTGAAAGAGCCAGTCCATGCCTTTGCAAATCATATAATCTACTTAGAAAGATAATATGTACAAGTATGTATCATGCTAGTACTTTATCAGAAAGTCACCTACTTGGAGTCAAATCTGGAAGAGACTAAAAGGTGAATCAGAGTTGGCTCAGGTGCATGGCTTCTGCTCACGTGTTTCTGTTCTTGAGGTGACTCTCAGATGTTAGCATGCATTGGAAGCACATGGAGATATCGTTAAGTTAGCCTTTACTTTGTTATTAAGTAGGTTTAGTTTGGGCCTGCAAACCTGCGGTTCTACTGTATTCCCAGCTGATTCCAATGGTGCTGTTCAGATGACTGCATTTTAAGAATCCCTGCCGGAATGAGACAGGTATTGTTGCTCAATACCATAACCCTCTAACTTCTTCTGAGCTGCAACAGGAAATGCCATTGGTGTTTGTGTTCTCAGGGCCTTACCTACTGTTTGCTCCTCAGTAAATCTGTGCTGAGCCAATAACTTGGAAGAAATGTTTGGTTCTCTAGAAGTACAGAGGGCAATGAGAGGAGTCCCTTGGGGGAAAGAGACCTGTGTTCTGTCCTCCCACAAGTTTGGAGATGTGACTCATGCAAGGGGGTGTCTTGTGAAACTGGCATTCCACATAATTTTGCTTATAGCCACACCCATTATCCTGCAAGGGGGTGTCTAAACTGAAAGCAATGTTACAGACACACACACAAAACCTCATTTTAGAATTACGTAGATAGGGACTGCAATTTTCAAATAAACAACCCAATATTTTCTTCTCACTTCATCATTTCCTGCCACAGCCACTTCGTGGCAGGAAAATGTTCTTTCTTGAGAGTTGAATGCAATTTGCTTCCTCCTGGGGACTGTTCCCTTTGGACCGGCTTTGGCTGAACTTTGCAGTCTTCACTGAAGGGGGAACCCTTTCCCACTGTTCTTGGGGAGAACAGCCTCTTTGAAGTCACAGCTGGCTTGACCAAGCTCATTTCCTCCATTCCCAGTGCTCATCTGATGCAGCCCTGGCTGTGGCCCCCTTTTGCCGGCTCCTGCTATTGAACCAGACCCAAGTGCAATGTTTAATGTGAGTGTTTGGCTTGGCTTGGATTTAGCCAAATCATCTGTACTTTGTTTTATTTGAAAGTCCTACAGTTTTTTCTTTCTTTCCTTCTCTTTCTAGCTCAGTTCGTGCATTCCAGATGTTTTTGATTTGTCTTTTTGTGGTCTGCTCCACCCAGTTCCTAAATCAGTAAATCACTTTCATGCTTCTTCCAAAATTTAAGGAAAAAAAAGTGCTCAATTAGAGAAGAGAAACTGATTATAGGTTTCAGAGTGCTTTCACTTAGGGATGTCTGCTTTCCTGGGGAATTACCTTTGAAAGGTAGGAGAAAACATCTTGTGATTGAAACTACTTGGATTTGGTTTCACATCCATTCAAGCTCTCTACTTTTGGAGTAGGAGGGTAGAGGTAATTTTCATATGCTAACGCTGAGAATACCTGAGCTTTTCCCTTGATTCAGGGAGCTTTTCCCCTTGATTCCCATGCAGTCTCTTGTTTGATTTCTGTTCTTGTCTGAATGCATTTCGTTACTTAAGCGACCTTGGAAGTTCCATACGGGGTATACTACAGCATACGAACAGGTTCTCAAATCCTTCCGCTGATCACTGTTTCAGCCTTGTAATGCAGAGGGTAAGCGGGGCACACTCATTTTACTGTCATGCAAAAGCATTAAGAAGTGGGAAGTGACAGGTCTGATAGTCTGGTTAGGAAATTTAGAAAAGTCCACGTACTCTCTGAGTGAGTGAAGAGAGTTTTGGTGTTTTGGGATGAGAGATGGAGAGCAATTGACTCTGTAATAGATTAGGAGAAAAATGAAGAGGAACACTTTTTAGAAGTTTTGCTGGGTTACAAATATAATTTCTCTCTAGTGACTTTCGGGTGACGTTTCTCAAGACTTACCATTTCTTTATGAGATGGTGTTTGGAGAGCATGTATGTTTTGTCTTGGATTTGATACTAGAAGGATACTTACTGTTTAGGAAACACATGTAAAACTTTGTATGACTTATTTTATTTCTTGGTGCTGTTTTCATTCTGACAGAGATTTGGCAGAAGGCAAAGGGACTTCAGGCTCTTGTTTATAGAGGGGAGAAGAGCTCCTCTAGTTACTGGGAATGATGAGTTTAATTGGGTTACTCACTTCCTTTCTCTGGACCACTCCTTTAAAGTGAAGCTAGTTGTTCCTCATTATCCATGGAGCATTGGTTCAAAATCCTCACAGGCATCAAGACCTGCAGATGCTCAAACCTCTTACATAAAATGACATAATTTTGCTTATATCCACACCCATTATCCTGGGTACTTTAAGTCATCTAGTGATTCTTTACAATATTATTACAGGGGCAGGCATTGCGGTGCAGCCGGTTAAGCCACCACTTGGGATTGCCACATCCCATATTGGAGGGCCTGGTTCCAATTCAGGCTACTCTGCTTTCAATTAAGCTTCTGGCTAGTATGTGTCCTAGGAAACATCAGATGATAGCTCAAGTACTTGAGCCTTTGCCACCCACAGAAGAGACCGGGATGGGGTTCCATGCTCCTGCCTTCAGCTTGACCCAGCCCTGAGTATAGTGGCATTTGGAGAATGAATAGGTAGATGGAAGCTTGCTCTCTCTCTCCCTTTCTCTGCTTCTTTACCCCTCCTTTCCCTCTCTCCGTCTTTCTCTGCCACTCTGCCTTTTAAGTCTTAAGTTTTAAGAAAATGTTTCCCCACCTTAAAGTTACCCAATCTATGATAAATGTTATGGAATTAGTTTTTTTTTTTCTTTTTATGACAGCCATTGTTTAAACATCTCTAAGTTTTTTAAAAAGGGAAACAAACCTGGAGAGCAGGCAGAAGAGTAGAAGACAGAAAAGAGAGAGAGAGTGAGAGTGAGAGTGAGAGAGAGAGAGAGAGAGAGAGAGAGAGAGAGAGAGAGAGAGAGAGAAACTCTTCTGATTACTAGTTCACTCCCCAAATGCTCAGGAGTTGGCAATTCAGTCCAGGTTCCCCACACAAATGGATGGCAGAGATTCCTTTACCTGAGAGTCTTCACCTGATGTCAGCTTCCCAGGGTGCACATTAACAGGAAGCTAGAATCAGGAATAGCATCTGAGCTTGAAACCAGGTGCCCCAGGCAGCATCTTACTTGCAGGGCCAAATACTCACCCTGGCCATTTAATCTCATCTTTGTATTTTCTGAGCATATGTTGCCTACTGGAACAGTCTTCTCCCAATCAGACTATTCTTTTCAGCCAGAAAGACTCTAAATTTAAGGTTAAATGGGAAGAGGGGCACACATGGTAGGTAAATATCACAGCTCAGCTTTTCCTAAGTATCATTTCAAAGTAATACTTTCAAAAATATTCCTTCTGTTCTCCATTCTTCTGACATTTGTTTACCTTCTTTAAGTTTTGGAGCGCCGTGAGTCTCAAACTTTGAAACACTTTGGAATTTGTCATCTATTTAATCTTGTGACTTAAGTGAAAACCTCCAAGTTTACATCTTAGATTCTGAAATTTTCTTATTTCATTGTTATCATATGTGATGTAAGTTTCTTGAAAGCTCTGATGATAAGAATATCTTTTGTAGTGTATGGTATACCTAATGTGAAAATGATCTATAGACTGTAAGAAGATAGTCTTAATTAAGTTGAACCTTTTTGATTTGCCACAATTATAAAACACATAAAGATGGCCCAAAGAAAAATGAATTATCTTCATGAGCTCTGACTGTACTAACTGGCTGTTTGGCATCAAGTGAAACATCACTTCAAAGCCCCTCAGCTTTAAAGCCCCACCACTTTACAACTGCACCTATAGGCTTTCCCCATTACAGTTATTTCACGTGTGCCTGCTCTGGCCCAGTGGCTGGCAAGCTGGATGTGGACAGGGATCAAGTTACCTGCGTGCTTGTAGCTGCTGTAAAGAACTGAAGTGGTCTGGATTGGAGACACGAGGGTGATGGATGCTAAAATCGAGGGTGTAAGTGTCAGTGGTCTTCCTCATTATCGAAGTTTGGGGTGCTTGGGAATTGGTTGAAGGATGTAATGTCACTAGAGGAGTTGTTGGGAATCTGCCATTTGAGTTCTCTTCGAAGTTGTGATTCTGAGAAATCTGCAAATCTTGAGTAGCCAAGTTGGTTCATTAGCATCAAAAACTGGCAAGTTACACATCCTTGTACAGAGCAACCCATAAAAACTCAAATGAGGGAGTGAGGATTGTTCATCTGTGATTCATCTGAGGAGTTCAGTGGAGCTTTGATAGGATAGGAAGAATTAGCACAGACTCAAGAAATGATTTACAGGTATGCATGAAGTAGAAGGAAAGGAGGGAAGATTACTTAGGTAGAAGGAAGATTTAACAAATCTGTCATCCCCTGTCCTCTACAAGTTTGGCAATAACTAGGAAAGGAATGAAAAAGAGAGCCAAATTCTAGCTTTAGCAATATTTTGGAATAATGAAAGTATTCTTACCTACAATGTAATAATTCTCTTCTGAGGTGTATACTTGAACATCTATGTGTGTATATGGAACTGTATAACAGCATATTCATGGTACCATTATCTGTAATGATGAAAATGTGGAAAGTATACAAACATTTCCCACTATATGTGGGAGTTCTTAAAATAGTCATGAAAAATTAAATTTAAAAATAATTTATTTCTTAAGAAAAATCTGTAAAAACTTGAAATGCACACATACTTTTTTCATAGTATGCATTCTCTTTGAAAATGGTAAGTTTAGTAGATTTGTTGATAAACATATACTTGTACATTCTTGTGGAGTGCAGTGCAGTAACATGTACTTTGTCTCCACTTTTAAAAGAGTCATTATATACAAAGATTTCAGAACTTGGGGGCCTAAATCAATTTACATGTAATTTAATTTTTCTATGAAGATTTTGAAGTGTCATCCCTTATGCAGTGCTATTAATTCATGGGTATACTCATACTCAGGATGAATGAACTGCTGGTACATCTATCAACATGAATAAAATCTGACAGCCTAATATTAAATCCAATAAGCATTTTACAAGCATATGTTAATATAATTCTGTTCATATATAATAATTATAAATATGCAAACTAAAGCTTGATACTGTTAAGGAATGCTTAAGCAGTATAAATGACACAGAATTCAGCAGATATTCTGGATAGAATGCGAGAAAAAATGGGAACAAAGTTTGTATTAAGAATATTAATTATATTGATAATGTTTTAGCTCTTAAGCTAATAAATAGGAGTTTTTTTTCTTCCAGCATTATCTGAATTTTGGGTGCCTCCAATATAATTACCACATACATTAAGACATTTTATTTTTAGATAAACTTTATTTCCAGTAAATGTACATTGATTGGGATGTAACGCTTTGGTCCAGGATAAAAACAGGCTACCAATGTGTTCTCCTGAATTAATTTCACTCACTTGTCATAGAGCAGAGAATCTAACTCCAGTAGTCTTGTCGTAGGGCACTGGAAACAGAGACAAGGGTATGGCCCCTGTTCCAGGGAGCGAGTCACAGAGGCGGATGGACCTGTTCCCCTTTTGGATTGGTTAGACAGCATTTTCACAATTGCAGTCATGAGTGACAGTTAGGGAGAAGGTCCAAGGATTTTCTTCAGTATTTGTAAGGAGTCAGTGCAGTTAAACAACCTGTCCCTTCCCCTCAAGCCCTTAATTTGGATTTATGTCACTAATTTTTTAAGACCCCCTAGATTTATTTATATAAGATATAAAGAAAGGAAGAGAGACAGTAAGATCTGCCATCTACTGGCTCATTCTCCAAATGACCCCAATTGCCAGAATTTAGTTGATCTAAAGCCTGGAGCTAGGTGCCTCCCCAGGTCTCCCATGTGGGTGCAAGATCACGGGGCCTTGGGCCATCCTCTGCTGCTTTCCCAGGCCACAAGCAGGGAGCTGGATGGGAAGTAGTACAGTGCCCATATAGGATGCTGGGGCTGTAAGGTACAGAATTAGCCAATTTTGCCATTGTGATGGCCCTAATTTTTGTGACTATTAAAAAGAAAATTTTGTCAACAGAAAAAGATTTCTGTAACTATCCTTCTATAAATGATGAATTTGGTTAATGTAATAAGCTTTCAAATAGTTGCTTGATTTCTTACTTGGAAAGATATAAATAGGAAATACTTTGTGAGTGCACATTATGGACACAATTTTTCAACAGCTAAAGCTTATGATAATTCATTCTGACCGTTACCCTGAAGAAGCATGATTAACTGCCAGCACCTTGTAGGACAACAATGGAAACTGATTAGTCTGCCCCAGGTCTTTCTGGGTTAACTTGCAACCTGCTATGACTATTATATGCAAAATAGTGTCTTGAGAAGCCTGCTGAATGGCCAAGAATATTCTGGCAAGATTGGCATTTTAAAAGAATTCATTCAGTCACTGTTTCCATATAAGACTTTTCAATTTGAGAGGCATGGGGAGAGATAGAGAAAAAAGAGAAGAGAGGAGGGAAGGAAAGGAGGAGTGGAGGAGAAGAGGTGGAGAGGGGAAGGATGGGAAGGGAAGAGAGTTGAGCTCATGTGTTGGATTACCATCCAAATGCCCACATCAACCAGCGCTAGGCTTGGCTGAAATTAGGAGCTGGGGACTAGACCCAGATCTTCTGTATGGTCGAGAGAAACCCAGTTATTTGAGGCTTTATCTGCCATTGCCCTAGGGTCTTTCTGCCAGAAGGAAATTGAACTGAGGCGCTGTGATGCAGGACACAGGCATCTTAAATGTTAGACTAAACTGCTCCTCTGAATGCCATGTTTAAGACAGATCATATTTCCTCTATGTTTGATATCTGTGGACCACATGAGTGAAAAAAATGGACAAGACACTGGTCAATGGATTATGAAAGTAAAAGGGATACTGAGAACTGTAGCTGGGTTCCCAGAAATAATTCTGTTAGATTTCAATGGCAGAAACAAACAGCCAGATAAGAATTAGGAACAAGATGTGAGTTCCACAGAGACAAACTAATGAAGTTACTGGGGATTACCTTGAGTAGACCTAGGAACAGTGTATGGGATTGAAATCAGGCATTATGCCCTTGTCCCATCATTAGCATCCTTACACTGAGGGACACATTGGGAAACAAAACACTTAGATCAATCATAAAATGTCAGTTTTAAATCTGTTATTTTGTGACAGAGCAAACTTCATAAAGTTTCATCAAGTTAGGGTTGAAAGAGAGAGAGAGAGAGAGAGAGAGAGAGAACAAGAGAACATGCATTTTCCTGTGGGCTGAACTGCTATGACTATTATGAGCAATTTGTAAGCCCCTTCCCAAATATTTCATTGTAAAAGGATTCTCAGCAAGAAATTCAGTTGGTTTAGAAAGGCACAGCCGATAATCTTTGGGTCAGACAATGACTAAGCCAAATAAATGATCCAATCACTTTGGTGTGGAGGAAAGTTATTTAATATCTCTGAAACTTACTTTGCGATGACCCTATCTTTAAAGGTCTTTGATGAGATGATGTTTTAATATACATAGGTTTTAATGCATCATCCCAAAGTGGGTTTCAGGTTTTTCCTAGGAGTATTGCTGCTGCACTTCAAAGCTAAGTATTCAAAGTTGAGTCAAGTTTCCTGTCACCTAGTGTTGTCTGAGAATTCTAGTCACATGTGCTGAGAAAGTGATCGTTCATGGTGTTTCTGGATTTTTGCTGCCAGTGTTGACTGGAAGCCAGAGGGGGAAATCACTGCAATATTTCAAAAATGCCTATTCAGTTTTCCTTTTCCTCTACTGGTGGGTGGACTCGGGTTGTTTCTCTGAGCACATCTGCCCTGAATTTGCATGTATAATTAAAATGATTCTTTGTTAAAATGTTTTTGTTCAATTATGTTTAATTTTTTATTTGAAAATATTTTGTTGTGGTTAGGATGCAGGCTTCCCTAAGAGGAACTCCCTTATGAAAAAATGTGGATAATCCTAGTGGGTGGCTGCTAAAGGCAAGAGCGATAGACTAGAAACACCACCACTTGCATGGTCCCGGCACTCTCCCGCTGTTGGGAGGAATGAGCTGATTACCATTTAGACAAACTGTTCATTGAGTTGTAGCTACATGCATACATGTTAAGGGTGCAAAGTGGATCTTCTATAATGGAACAAAAGAGAGATCCTCCATGTAATTTTTCAAGAATATACCTACAATAGTCTTTTCTACCCTCAACACATACACCAAATTAGATAAATGCCATAATGATGTTTGTCACTATAGTTTAATTTTCTGTTCTTGAATGTCATATAATTAGATTATGATGTGTATAGTCCTTTCTGGCTAACTGCTTTCAGTGTTTTTTTTTTAAATTCAACTGTGCTATTTCTTGTAGCAGATGTTCTTTTTAATTGTTCCCTGGTATCCAGTTTTACAAATATTCTGTATTGTATCCATTCTACTATAGCTAGATATTTGGATTGTTCTAGTTTTAGCAGTTGAGAATAAAGCTGTTATGAAATTCTTTTACTTTGATTGCAGTTCAAAACAGAAACAGCTCTGCAACAGGTCTACCTTGCTGAGCAAGTTGCTGTAGGTCATATGACAGAGCAGTTACTTGATGGTGCTTGAAAGTTTGGTACTAACTAGGGATGCTATAAGGAGTCTTTGCCTGGTCCCACTGGGCACATTGTAGCACAGGCCCTTTCTCTTTGTCATCTGAAACACGGAAGCTCCCCAGGATCCCTTGACAAAGGGAAGACACAGGCCTGGGTTGCAGATGATTTTGCATGAGATACAATCTCCACCCTGAAATGGACAACTGTAATGCCACTTTCCTTTTTGGGATATTCCTGAACAACAGTGCTAAAAGGAATCTTTCTATTGAATAGAACTTGAGGAAATGCACGTTGTTGTCTACTCTGCTTTCAAGGCCAAATGTCCAGATATACAGTTTACACGGACTGGTGGTTTGTGGCCAGTGATATAACTAAGTGGCTAGGACGTGGACATAATATGGTTATAAGGTGCGGAAAGGTTGTCTTTGGAATAGGTGTATGCATAGAGCTCTTTATATAGTATGTGATGAGATATATGTGCCAAAGTGAATGATCCCCAAAGAGGGAGCTCAGTAGATAAAGATTATAGTTATCAAATAATCAGGGTGACCTGTTCTGTGGATACTGTTTGTTTTCTCTACTCATCCACTCCTGTCATTACCTAATGGTTTCATGAATGCAGTGATCATGATGGTATCATGGGAGATTGTCTACGCGTAGGTTTAGCAACATTCATTTCCACTTAACAAGGCTGACATATCCTTGGCCACTGCAAAATGCCTAATCTTCCAGCACCAGACACTAACACTGATAGGACACCATTCTCTGCAGTAATCAGCTAGCAACCTTATGACAGGTTAGTTACATGGAATATTTTGTAATTGGAGGGATTACATTTTGTTCATGTCAGACCATTTATAATAGATATATATTTCTTTTCCTATGCACAATGCATCTGCCAAAACTGCCACCCATAGAATTATAGAATGCCTTATCTACATGCATGGTATATACATATCCTTCAGTTTTTCACTCTCTGTAATGAAATGCACAAGAGCAGTGCACGTGAGCTACTTAGGAATCAACGAGGTTTATCAGTTTATGTTTTTTGAGGCTCATGGTCACTGGCCCTGTTTGTTTGGACATGTGATGGGGTAGGCAATGGGAGAGCAAGAGCACAGGAGCAATCATGCGCTGGGCAGAGGGTGTGAAGTAGAACCAACTTGGCTTTTGCATAAAATCCTTGGTGAAAACTGCCTTCGGAGGGCATGTTCCTTAGGGCCTAATGACCTGCCGCTAAGTCCCCTAGAAATCAAAATGGGATTTAGCTTCCACCCTTTTAGTATAATCAACTTAATACTCTGTGGCTTAATCAGCTGCTGAAATTGGGAGTCATACTCTGTATATACAGTATACCATCCAGCATTGTTTTTGTTCAAGAAACTAATTTACCACTTAAGAAATGTGGCAATGGGTCCTGGCTGAGGGACTTTGTTGATCTTACCTTATTCCTTATCATCAGCTTTTTGGAGACTCGGTAAAAGCAACAGATAGGTGACAATAGCTTGTAGGTTGGAATGAAGTTCTCCAGTATACTGCACAGGCTCTGAATCAGAATGTAATGTAAAGTGATATTTTTCCATACCCAAGTTTTCTGTGTCCAAGAACTAGGAGATTTGGAGTGGAGTGGTACCAATCACTATTATCCCTAGGAACTCATTAGAAAAATATTTGCATCTTATTGCTGTGAGTTATGAGAGGCTTGTTGGCCTGGAAATCTTAGTTCCAAAGAGAGGAATTTGTATACCTCGAGACACGATTATTTTATTGATTATGAAGTTGAGATTTCCACCAAGCTACTGCAAGCTCTTCATCTGCCTCTGAATCAACAGGAGCGATGTTACAGTCTTAGATAGGGTGATTGATTCTGACTGTCCAGGAGAAATTAGATTGATTCCTCAATAGAAGAGCAAGCAACAATAGAGGATAGAGGAGTTCCAGTAGAGTGCCGTAGCATTATTGTGCCACATGATTGAAGTCAACGCATGATTACAGCAATCCAATCCATGCAGTACATTTAATGTTCCCACACACTTCAGCGATGAAGGCTTGGGTCACTTCACCAGATAAAAAAAACCATGGTCATGTGAGGTCATTTCTGAAAACAAGGAAGACATGGAATGTTTGGTGGGAGAAGATAGTTCCGAATACCAGGTCTAACCAAAACAGTGATGACAACTGTCATGACCATTTCTTCCTTGTTATGTTATGGATGCATTTTTATGCAAATATCTTTGCATCTTTTCCTTCTCATAACCTTGTCATGTGTTATCAGAGGTATAGATTTTACATCAAATTATTTTAGTATTGTAACTTCCATCACTGTGTGTGAGTTATGGTATAGCAAGAGAAGAGTAAGCATCATTCAACAACATTTTTTTTAAGATTTATTTTTTCTTATTGGAAAGGTAGACACACAGAGAGAAGGAGATACAAGGAGAAAGATCTGTCTGCTGTTTCACTCCCCAAGTGTCTGCAATGGCTGGAGCTGAGCCGATCCAATGCTAGGAGCCAGGAGCCTCTTCTGAATCTTCTACAAGGGTGCAGGGTCCCAAGGTTTTGGACCATCCTCTACTGCTTTCCCAGGCCACCACCTGGGAGCTGGATGGGAAGTGGATGAACTGGTGCCCATATGGGATCCAAGTGGAAGCAAGGCAAGGATTTAGCTACTAGGCCATGGCACCAGGTCCCACTCATCTTGGAGGAGAGCTAATGAATTTTTTCATTATGTGCAGCCATTTGTATCATGTTAGGTAGTATTGTGACCTCTTTATTGTCTTTATTTGGAGAATAAGCAAGGCATAAGCAGATGTGTATGGGTGCCAGGCTGGCAAGGGTATCATTGTGATGACTAGGCTTTGATATCATAGAATACTCAAATATGCAGTTGAACATTATTCTGGATGCATCTGTGAGGAAGCTTCTTGATGAGGTTTCTGTTTGGAATAGTAAACTGACTGAAGCAGGTGGCCTTCCCCATTGTGACTGGGAATTGTTGAATCTGCCAGACAGAACGAAGAAGGTTAAGGAAGGTTTTGCTAATTGCTTAACTGAGCTCGAGCATTAGTCTTCTTCCACCTTTCAAAACAGAATGAGATTAGAATGTAAATCATTGGTCCTCCTCTGTCTTCAGCTTGTCGGTTGCACATTTTGTGACTTTTCAGTCTAACTATAGAGCCTGTTCCTTGAAGAAAAAGAGCAAGAGAGGGAGAGAGAGAAGGTCATATTTTAGAAACTATGCATGAAATGGTGAGACTGTTTCTCAGACCTCCTTCTGTTTGAGGTGAAGAAGAGCGAGGTTTTGTTCCTTAAGGATGACGCTGATTCTTGCCTCTTTTCTTTGCTTCTTCATGTTTGCTGTCTCTTTATAAATGCACAGACGTAGCCTTCTGAGGCATAGTCAAAGATGCCAACTGAAATCACAAGCTAAACTGTAAATAGCATCTTTGTTTCCATATTGATTTAAAGTACAGAAAGTATCATTGTGACTTTTTCTTAGATATTGTTGAAAATAAAGAACAAGATTAAGGACAAAGATGAGTGAATAAACTGCCCAATTATATCTGTGTGCCATTTTGTCTAAAGCTTGAAATGTTCTTGTTAAGTAGTGTTTCATGAGACCTAGTGTTTAGAAGAACTAATTCTACTGTTTCTTGAAAAGTCAACTTCTAAAACTCCCATAAATGTGACAACAGAATATGAAAACTTGGATTCTTGATTTTTATTGCTTTATAAAAGAAAAAATCCTACTGCAATTTACCTATCATTATAAACTAAGTTATCTATTATATTATGATCCCACTAATCACCATTTTGCTAGTTATTCATGCGCGTTCTTGTCCAAGACTTGATGAGTTTGTTTCATTAATATTTACACATATCACTCTTCCCCAGTCACTCCAGTTTTCTCCCAGGAATAGCAAAGTGAGAACATTTTCAATCTCATGCTTTGGCAGGCACAAATTATATAAAGCTTTGGGGGTATTTTTAAAATCATTTGATTCTGTGCCCAAGTTAAGTGTGGATCTGGCAACTCTCTGCCTTGTGATCAATGCAAGCATGTAAGACACATAATGGCGGTTTTTACAGGAAAGGCTTCATAAAACATTTTGTAAGGTCAACTCAGGTATGTCACTCTACCTTGGCTCTCAGCCGTCTCATCTGGCAGAAATGGAGTTGGAAGAGACCACCTCTGGAGCCATGTCCTACTGTAATGTTTGATGATTGTATAGTTTTCACCTGTCAATGCAATTATTTCACAAGCAGATTTGAGGTGCCTGAATTATCCATATTTATTAAAGGAGGCTAATCAATTCAATAAAATAGTGAGTGACCACTATCTGGCTGACACTGTCAAAAGAAATCAATAAAAGTTATTGAATAAATAGATGAATACTTAGGTGGCAAAGCAAAGTGATGGATTTCTTTGAAAAACAAGTATACTTAAATGAATGGAAGATGTTTTGAAAATGTGTTTTAAAATAAGCATTGGCAAATGTTGGGATAGTTCTCATAAAATATCAGATTTGCTTGATTAAAATAGTTTGTGTGAAACAGTGGTAAGGATACTGTGATGAAAGATCTATGCACATATCCAGTCACCTAACAGCTTTGTAACACTGATGAAACTCACATCTTTTTGCATGTGATTTTTTAAGCTATCAAAGAATTACTTGAACATGATAGTTTACATATAAAGAACACTTTGTTGGAATCAATCTAAGTGTTAGAGGTTGCTTTAAAAACTGAGAAGATATCAAAGTTTACTGTTTTCAATAGGCAACACGATGTGAATGCACAAAGGGGACTTGAAGACATCAGAGAAGACTGAAAGCTAACGTGCTTAAGTATCACCTATTGGTCTTGTTCAAATGCAAGTTATGAACCAATGAGACTGAGATAGGTTCTGGAATCCTGTGCTTCTAACCAGCTCCCAGCTGGTGCCAATGGTTTTGTCTAGTGTAGATAATTTATAGAAAGAATGTAAAAGTGTATCATCCATTTGACTTGTGGTGATCCAATCTGGTAGATTTTTTCTTAAATTAAAAATCAAAGCAAAAATCAAAACAAATTAAAATGTCAAATCTCTTATGTCCCTTCCAGTGATTCACAAAGGCTGCAAAGAGGCTTGCCTTAATAAGGAGGCAAATCCAAAGTGGTAAATTAATTTAAAAAACAAAACCCACTTAATTGTTGCAATTTTTCTTTTCTTGAGAATTCAACGTGACAGTAAGCCCGTTTAGATCACAGATTCTTGAGACTGTATATCTTATATCTCTGTTGAGACTGAAAACCACTACTAACCACTGTAACTTAGAACCAATTTACAATGTCCAGCAATCTACATCAAATCCATTGATGGTTTTTGCTCCAATCCTTACAATTTTGGAATTTCATGGATATCATTTTAAAAATTAATCTTCCCTTTCTTATAAGGCGTGCGAGTCAGTGAGTGAATTTTGCCGGAAGAATATATGTTGATCCCAATCATATGGAACTCAGGCAATCAGAAAGTAAAATAATGCTGTGCTGGGTAGTTCTGGATACATGGGATGGGCCCTGTCTTTAAACAAATCATGTGATTTCTGTGAAGGCTAATGACCCATCTGTAAAGGGAGGAGAATAATGTGTGATTCAAAGAAGGTACAGGATTTTGTGAGATGGTTTGAACAAGACAGGTGGTGGTGGATAGTGGATATTATTCCATGTTCATGTTCTTTTTCCTCTTTTCCATTGTATTTGCAAAAGGAAGATTCAAATTTAGTGTTCTCTATCAGATAGATGGGCTGGAAAGTATCTACGTGTCTGCAAAGGTGAAAAGTGATAAGCAAAGTCAATGAAATCTTCAAAACCCAGTGTTCATAGCTCAAATGTTGTCAAGCAACATCCTGTGTGTCTTGTGAATGAGTTTCATGATTGGGTTCTGCTCTTCATATATAAACATCTCATAATTATAGCATTATGACCCAAAGGTATATACAATGATATGCTCTGTAGATATAAAACCAAAAGTTATTTAAGAAATATTTAAAAAAATATATATTTTTTAGAAACCAGAGCTGTACTATGGTAGCATGATGTATCAAGAGAACAAATGGATTTTCTGTCAATGAACAGATACTGAGAACTGATTATGGAATTCTTTTATTTATCAAACACCTACTGGGTATCTATTAGGTGCCAAAAGTAGTACTCAGTTCCAGAACCAGAGGTTGAGATTGCATACATACTTTCATCATGATAAAATTGAGAACCTGAAGTCTCTTTGGAATTCTTTTTTAATATGTATTTTCTAGGGTGGAGAGAAACTTAAAATTTTTTAGCTAAATTGTTACATGTCTTGGGTATAAATATTCTTATATACTTGAAATAATTTTTAAATGATGATTTTCTGAACTTGACTACTTCACTTTGATAATGTTAGTCTTTTAAATGTTATAGATTATTCAGTTTGGGGATTGGAGCTGATTTGGTTGGTACCCAGTTGTGCTCTCTTGATGGGGCACTCCATTCATAGAGAAGTCTGAGCTGCATTCATTCATGCATTTCTTTAGGAAACATTTAGAAGAGACCGATATTTGCAGACTGAGAATCAGGTGGAAAAGCATGTTTTCATCTTGCACTTAGGCATGCCATCTCCTATGGAAATAAAGCCAGCATCCATTTAATGGGGTGTTGAGGTTAGTGTGAACAAATGTAATACAATGGATGTTTAATTTCCAGTTCACTTCAGTTTTTTTTATTATTTCTTATAGATATGTAAAAAATAATGACCTATCCCAAAAGGCAGGTAGACTGGCCTACATCCCAAACCTATTGTTGATTCCTGTTCCTAAATATTCCAATGATTTGTAAAGAGGCATGAAAACTAATAACAATAGCTTTTGTGGTGCAAGTTGTGATAAACTTTTAGGTGTGGCAGCTGGTTAAGCAGAAACAAGGTGAGACCAAAGAGAGGTCATGTGGCCATTCGGGTGTAATGGGAGATGGACTAGGTTTGGAAGGGCTTCTGAAAATAAATAGCACTTTTCTCTATAATGTTTTAAGTGTAAGATAAAGGCTGCTGATCTGTACTAGCGTAGCTATATTTTCAATAGATCATTGGTTGTTTACAATTTTATAGACAGTGTGATTAGAAATAAAGTTGGTGATGAAACTAAAATGAAATCTATTCACTGCTGGTCTTCAGAGGAGCCTCTGAATTTTTTTTTTAAGTGTGCACATTCTGCCTTTGACATGTAATAGCTGTTTTCTCTAGGTGTCTTTGAAGTTCAGAATACGGTTCACTTGGAATCCTTTGTTGGATCATATGAGAGTCCTTCCCTATCTCCACTTGCCCAGCTCACTATCTTCAATGAGAACACAGGACACAAGCGTACTCAAATGCCTTGGAAAGAAGATCAATTCTTGAAAATAAAATGCTTCTGTGCTAGCTCGCCAAGCACTTATTTTCAAATCAATCAAGAAAATATTTACTATTGAGCCCTGCCTTATGTCCAGTAGGAGACTTCTCTCATCTCAGATGCACCCCTCTTCTCCTCTAGTTTTTTTTTTATTTTTTTAATTATTTATTATTTAACTTCATTAATTACATTGTATTATGTGACACAGTTACATAGATACTTGGGTTCTCCCCACCCCTCCCCAAACCCTCCCACCATGGTGGATTCCTCCACCTTGTTGCATAACCACAGCTCAAGTTCAGTTGAGATTCCCCCATTGCAAGCGTATACCAAACATAGAGTCCAGCATCTTATTGTCCAGTCAAGTTCAACGGCTTCTTAGGTATACCCTCTCTGGTCTGAAGACAGAGCCAGCAGAGTATCATCCCAGTCAATTGAAAGCTCCAACATACCATCAGCAAAAATTTACATCATTATGGAATTAATTGACATAGTAATGAGTAACCAATATGTTAAAAGTAAATGCGAGTTCCTAGCCACCTTCTGTGACCACCTCCCCTATACTTCAATTTTAGTTTATACACAACATATAACATTCAAAACATAACATGTTATATATAACATCATATCATCTTAAATTAAGGCAAACATATGGTATTTAACTTTTTGGGATTGGCTCATTTCCCTTAGCATTATGGTTTCCAGTTTGGCCCATTTGGCCACAAAGAACTGCATTTTGTTTTTTTAATAGCTGAGTAGTATTCCATGGAGTAGATGAACCATAGCTTTCTTATCCAATCCTCTGTTGATGGGCATTTTGGTTGCTTCCATGTTTTTGCAATTACTGATTGTGCTGCTATGAGCATAGGAGTGCATGTTGGTTTCTCATAAAACAAGTGTTCTGGATATATTCCTAGGAGTGCTATTGCTGGATCATACGGTATGTTGAATTTGAGTTGTTTGAATATTCTCCATACTGATTTCCATAGAGGCTGTACCAGCCTGCAGCCCCACCAGCAGTGGAGTAGGGATCCCTTTTCCCCGCAACCTCGCCAACAAGTGTTGTTGGTGCTTTTCTCATGTGGGCCAGTCTTATGGCGTTAGGTGGTACCTCATTGATGTTTTAATTTGGATTTCCCTTATTGCCAGGGAACTTGAGCATTTTTTCATATGTTTATTTGCCATTTGGGTTTGTTCCTTTGTGAAGTGTTTGCCCATTTCCCGTGCCCATTTCTTGAGTGGCTTGTTTGTTTTGACATTTTGGTTGTTTTGTAGCTCTTTGTATATTCTGGAGATCAGCCCTCTATCACCTATGTCGTGTGCGAAGATCTTGTCCCATTCTGTGGGTTGCCTTTTTACTTTGTTGATTGTTTCTCTAGCTGTACAGAAGCTTCTTAGTTTCTCTAGTCTTCTTTTATTGAATAGCACCTTCTTTCACATGGTTACCTAATGCAGATATCCAGAACCCACAGTTGAATGTTCTTTCTTTGCCTTCTTGGTTAAGCTGGCTATTTTTGATTGGTTTGATATGAACCCCTTTTTAACACTGAGATGCCTGGATCTAGGTTCCTTAATCATGTGGCTTAGTAGAGTTAATTTTTAAAAGTATAAAATCTTTTAAAACATACAGAAAGCTATAGGATAGCATAATATATATCACCATACTCTTTGAATTAACAAATTGTGGGATCTCATACTCATGTGTCAGGCTGTTAACAAATCGACGTACAGAAAACAAAAGAACGATAGATAGGATTATGTGAAACGAAAAGACTTCCATACAACCAAGGAAAGAACAGAATGAATAAACAATCATGAGACTGTGGAAGTATTGCTAAACTATGCACCTGTCAAGAGATGAATATTTAGAATAGAAAGAACTAAAACGATGAGATAGTAAAGACAAATAAATAAACCAAAAAAAACCCCAGGCAATAAAAGTATATAATTAATCACTAGGAAAACACAAATCAAAAGCACAAAAATGTGATTTCACTCTAATTAGAATGGTTTCTTATTTAAAAGACAAAAATAACAAATGGGTGCTGGAACTGTGGTAGAGTGAATCTAGGTGCCTCCTTTTGCACGGTCCCATATGGGAGCTGTCTCCAGTCCTAGCTGCTGTACTTCCAACACAGTTCCAATTAATGATCTGGGGGCAGCAGAAGATGGCCTAAGTACATGGGTCCCTGCCACTCACATGGCAGATCCTGATGAGGCTTCTGGCTCCTCGCTTCCAGCTTGTCAGACCCTGTCTTGGCTGTTTTGACTACTTAGGGAGTGAACCGGTAGGTGAAGGATTCCTTCTCTCTCCTTTTATCTCTCTTCTTGTTTCCCTATAACTTTGCCTTTTAAATAAATAAATCAATGGAAAATGTTCATATACTATTAGAATACAAGTTAAAATAACAATTATAGAATTTCTTTAGAAATTAAAGTTAGGTCTCTGTATGACACAGAAATCCCATTATTGAGTATACACGGCCAAAGGGAATGAGATAAAAAAAGACTGCTCTGTTTACTTAAGCATTTGTCACATTAGCAAGACATGTAATCAAGCTAACTGTGCATTAATGGATGGCAAGATCAAGATATGTGGCACTGTATACACCATGTGGTGTTATATATGCAGTGGAATACTATTTAGCCATAAATATGATGAAATCTTATTATGTGTACAAGGTGGATTAATCTTGACTACATTATCCTATGTGAAATAAGCCAGGCACTGAAAGAATTTCTCACTCATCTGTAGAATTTGACAGTAAAATAGTGGTTACCAGAAACTAAGGAGAGCATTGGAATGAGAGATGTGGATAGGGAAGAGTAAATAGGTTAAAAATTATATTTAGGTAAGAAAAGTAAGTTCTGTGTTTATTAGGGTAGTTGTAATTTGCAATGTTTTATCATGTGAGAGGTCTTAACAGATTTTGTAAGAAAGGCACATGATAGAACAATCTATATCTGGATTTCAAATTTTTAGATCCAAATAAACATTAAATTGTGTTTACTTGTAGATAAAGGATCTACAAAGGTGTAGTTCACCTTACTTTCAGTGTTATAAGTAACTCTTTGAAGTTAAAAGTTTAAACTTTTATCTTTTCTCAGCTGCAACTGAAATGGTGTTCTATTCATTTGTAATGCAGATAGTCACATCTGCATCTCACTGTAGTCTGCTCTAAACCCCTAGATGATCTTTCGATTTTGTGCACAGAAAGTTCAGTCTTTGTGCTACACAGTTGTGTAATACTGGCAAGCGCAGTGTCATGTAGTCGTAGTTATTGTATCAGAGTAGTCTAACTGCCCCTAAAGGTTTTCTGTGCTTCTCCTCTTGGACCTCCTACAGCAACCACTGGCTTCGTCTTGTTTTCTTAATTGTTGTTATTGTTGCCATCATTCACCTTTTCCTGAATGTAGTATGACTGAATTATGTGAAAGGTGACGCTTCCTAAGATTGACTGTGTTCACACAGCAATTTGTATTTAAGGTTTGTCTACATGGGTGGTTTAATTTCATTCGATATGAATACAGATTCATTTCATATGACTACAATTGCAGCTTTTTAGCCATTCACCAACTGAAGGAAATCTTAGTTTTTTCTTGGTTTCTGGCTAGGAAAAGACTTTTTTAAAAAGTGGTTGTGTGTATGTTTTTCTGTGGACAAGGTAAACACTCAGGTACTGAGTGGATCACATGATAAGAATGTGTTTAGCTTTATAGGAAGCTGCCAGCTTGCCTTCCAAGGCAGCTGTACTGCATTCTGAATGACTGTGATTGGGGGTTCCTATGCTGTTTCCTTGTTTGCATTTGCCATTCTTAGATAAAATGTGCACACATACACATGTGTCACACATCATATGTTGTCATACTGCTGTCATTGTAGGTAGGAAGTAGTAACCCATGAGTGCTTAAATGTGTGATTCTCAAATTTCAAATGGTGTGCGGTATTGTTTCAAGTGCAGGTTTGCTATATGTCTTTCTCTCTGGATGAACTGTCTGCTCTTAAGTTTTGTCATTTTGAAATTAGTTCATTTGCATCGGTACTCATGTTTTGGATATAAATCTTTTGCAAGATAGAGGTTTTGTAAATTTTTTCTGTGTATCTTGTATTTTCAGTCTCTCAATAGCATCTTTTTCAAAATAGAAATTCTTACTTTTAAAAAAGATTTATTATTTTTGTGAGAAGCAAATTTATATAGAGAATCATCTGCCATCTGCCCAGAGCTGAGCCAACCTGGAGCAGCAACTCCCCCCAGGTCTTCCGCAAAGGTGCAGGGGCTCAAGGTTTTCTGCTACCTAGCCCTGCTTTCCCAGGCCATTAGTAGGGAGCCATATTAAAAGTGGAGTTGTCGGAACACAAACCTTCATATCTGGCACCTTGCAAAGAGAGGATTCACCATTTGAGCCAATGTACAGGCCGCAGAAATTTTTAATTTTAATTAAGCTTAGTTCATCATCTTCTTCATAATTTATGATTTTGATGTTGGACCTAAAACTCATTGCCAACTTCAATGTCACCTAGAATTTCTTGTTTATTACCTCTACAAGTTTCAAAGATTTTGTTATAATTTAGGTCTAGGATTCATTTTTGATTAATTACTTTGAAAAATGTGTATTTGGTGTTGGCCCAGTTTTGTTTCCCCAAAATCGTGCTTAAGAAAAATCCACTTCTGCCAAATTTTGGGTTCTTTTCTCTCTTGAAAATCCCTATTACTGCTTTGGTGTAAAGTTCCAACTTCATAAATCTTGCTTTTGATAATAATTAGCTTAATAAATTGTTATATGAAGAATATTTGTGCATGAGAGATTAGCAGAGGTAAAATGTAATTCACTTGGATCAATTAAGGAACAATTCAACTTGAGCTTTTTGGCTATTAACCCTATAGCAAAGGCATTTTTCAAAGGCTGAGCCTGAGTCTCAGGAATAGTTTGAATGTGAAAGGGTGAACTTGAATGAGAGTTTTGCCTAATTAATAGATTGAAAATAACTGAGAACCTGATTTATGGCAGTAACTTAACGTACAAAGGGGAACAGATGGAGTAGTGTTTTAAAATGAGAAAGAGACATAATGACAGAATCACTTTAGTACCATACGAAAAAAGATACATTAATAATTTTTGTATATCAGATGCTTCTCCAGATACTATCAAATCCATACATACCATTCAGATTTCCCATGAGGATATAAACAGCCACAAATTTTCTGTCAAGTATGTGGCCATTGTTTCTTAAAGGCCTTCAAATCCTAATATCATTTGACTCACTATTTCTGTTTCTAGGAATGCATCCCAAGGAAATAATTAGAAATGTGAATAAATATTTATGAAAATATATGTGCATTGCCTGCCTCCACCTCTGGACCCCCACACTCCCTTGCAGTGACCATCGGGATCTCTCCGAAAACCCCTCATAGCAAACAAACAATCATACAAACTAAAAAAACCTAAAATAAATAGACAAACAACAAAAAGTAGAGCTTGGAATCTGACAGGAAAGAGCTGGCATGGATTGGCTCATGCCTCGCTGGGTGGGACACAAAGATTAGTTACTCCTTACCAGGGTGTTGAGGATTTTCCTGCACACCCCCCCCCCAAAAATGTTCTGCACCTTAATTGTCGACAAATGTCTTGTTAGAGTTACAAGCCAGTCTAGATTATCCTAAAATCTGCCAAGATCAGCAAAATTATACTTCAACACAACAAATGGCTAAATACTAAAATGAAATAGACACGAGACAGCTGAATGGTACCTTATAGCCATTTTAAGGTATATAGCAGCCGGTCCTGTGTATAAACTAAAATTGAAATGTCAATGAGCTAATCAGAGGTTGAGGTTAAGAACTTGCTTTTTTTTTTTTTTTTAACATACTGGTTACTCAAAACCATGTCAATTCCATAATGTTGCAAATTGCTGTTGATGTTATATTGGGACTCTTAATTGACTGTGATGATATTCTACCAGCTCTAACTTCGGACCAGAAATGGTCTCCCCAAGAAACTGTTCAACCCATCTGGACAATAAGTAGCTGGACTCTATGCTTGGTATACATTTGCAAGGAAAGAATCTTGATTGAATTTGAACTGTAATACTGCATCAAGGTGGAGGAATCCACCAGGGGGGAGGGGCATGGGGAGGGGTGGGGAGATTCCCAGAGCCTATGAAACTGTCACATAATGCAAAGTAATTAACAAAAAAAAAAAAAGAAAATATATGTGCATTATTTATGAGAGTGAGAAATTGGAAAGCACCTAAAATCTAGTACTATGAAATGATTATGTAAATCATGATATATATTCATGTGATGGGATAGAATGCAATCATTAACAATTATACTTATATTGTTTATTAATGATAATGAAAATACTTATAGCATTAAATAAGGAAGGCATATTATGAAATTATATTATCTCAATTATGTAGAGAAAATGCTTAGTGCAGGACTGAAAGAAAACATGTCTAAAATATTAATGATACTTGCTTCTGGCTATGGAAAAGAGGTGATTTTTTTTCCCTCTGCTTTGCTGAAGATGCCTGTAATGTCTGACTTTTTCACTGGAAATATCATTTGATAACCCAGAGGGGATTTTAAAATCACTCTTAATAGGACATTTTGGAAGTGAAGACAGTTTTACACACAAATCCAAACACTGCTTCCTACATAAAACATCCGCTTAAACTTAGAAAACCAAAAACCCCTCTTTGTATATTTCAACGTGTCCATTTCATAATCTGGCATGTTACACTCTACACTTGAAACAGGAAGCCCAACAGATATTCACCACCATAAAGGAGTCCCTTGTGTATGACAGAGGTAAGCATGTAGTTAACTAGGTAATAAAAACATGCGCACTGCAGCTTAGAGCATGACTACTTTGCTTTCCTGGGGAGGTATTGTGTTTTTTGAGTTGGCTTACAAATGTTTTCAGTGGTATTCACCTAGCAACCTATTGATATAGGGAGGTCTGTATTTGAAGTCATTCACTGCTAACAGCAAGTGCAAAATTCCCAACAAGTTTTTGTGTGAATCGAAGACAAACTCTAACAGAAGAGGAATTAATTTGCTTACACTGGTGTAGGTGACCATGCTCTCTCTGCCATGCCCTGGTGTTTGGACTTCTAGCTTTATACTCTACTGGGGAATCATTGAAGACTATGGGATTTCATATTGTTTTATATCCATTTACCCCAGAGTGTAATCCCCAGCCTCATAAACAGATTTTGACAGTTTTGGTGCTCAACAGATGAACGTGGCAGAGTACGTTCTTCCTTTGGTCACTGGGGAATTGTGTCTGTGGTTGGCAGAATGCTCTGTTCTTGGAGTTTGGGATTTGGAAATGGAAGCCCAGGTGATGGCTAGAGCTAGGGTCCTCAATGAGGCTGCTCAGGTGATTTTTATCCACAATCAACTCCACAGAATTTTTCTTCTTGACACATAAAAATGCAATTTGTAGAATATTATATGAAAATAGTTTAGAAGCAGAGAAAGAGTGGTAGAGACAGAAAGAAAGAAGGTATCCCAACAGTTGGCTCACTCCCCCACTGGCTGGAATTGTGCTGAGCTGAGGCTGGGAAATGGGAACTCGGTCAGAGTCTCTCACTGGGGGTGCCAGGATCCCAGTCCTTTGAATTTTCACTGTTTTCTCCCAGGGTCCATTATCTGGATAAGGGAGTCAGGAGCCAGACTCAGTGATTGAATGAAGACTTTCTGACATACAGTGCTATTATTCTAACTGGCATCTTAACTGTTAGGCTAAATGCTATCTTCCAGACACCATTGATGTTTTGATGCATATATACATTGCATAATGTTCAAATTTATTACCTAGTGTTCAAAATAGGGCAGACATGTTTAGCTACTCAGTATAATTTCTATTCTGTAAACAACCCAAGCCCTTTAATGCCACATATATATATATTGTGTGTCTATGAACTTTATCTGTATTTTATAAATAAGGAGACAAAAATTTTTTACCTCTGTCCATCAAGATCAAGTTTTGTCCACTAGATAGTTATATGATGTCCATTGAAAGTACAGAGACTAGATAATTTTGAAAAATGGGGGAGAGGACAGTTGTTCGGTTTACCAGTTAGAAATCCAGTTGAGACACAATATCACATAATTGTGTACCCGGGTACAACTTCTGGCTCTGCTCCAGACTTCAATTTCTTGCCAATGTTCACCCTGGAAGCATCAGGTTATCGACCAAGTACTTGGATTTCCACTAGCTCTGTAGGACAACTGGATTGAGACCCTGTCCCCAAGCTTTAACTTGGTCTAACTCCAGTTGTTATTGGGCACTTGGGGATAGAACCATTACTGGAGGGAGTTCTGTCTATCTTTCAAATAAACAAGATACATTTAAAAAGAAACACATCTAAAATAAATGTGTCATGTGCAAGTGTACAGGTCAGTAGTGCATACATTCATATTGTTTTGCAGCCAATTCCCAGAACTCTTCATCTATGACAATGTGACCTATGAAGTAACTCCTCATGCCCTTCCCTCCCTAGCTCCTGGCAACTTCTTTGTGCTTTCTGTGTGAACTCTGCTGATCCAGGTATCTCAAATCTGTGGCATTACACCATTGTTTTTCTTCTTTGACTGACTTATTTCACTTAACATTTCACTTCAGTTCACACTGCAGCATACTAGACTTTTCCTTCCCTTTTAATGCTGATAGTATTCTGTCATATACATATGTCCAGTGTTATTATTTGATTAATCCATTGATGGACACATGGTTTGATTTCATCTTTTTCCATTATGAGTAATTCTATAAATAGACAATATTTATTTGAGACCCTGCCTTCAATTATTTGGGATTTATATGCAGACGTGGGTAAGTTAGCTTTTAATTTCTTGATGCATTCACATACTTTTGGTACAGTGTTGTACCATTTTACATTCCTACAAACACATTGTGCAAGGACTTGCACATCCTCACCAACACATTCTTTCTTCTTCACACCTTTCCACTTTCCTTCCTTCCTTATTTTCCCTCTTCTCTCTTTTGTTCTTCCATACTATATGTGTGATGATAGTTCACTGAGGTTTCTTGGATTTCAGTTTCCCCAATAGTTAGTGGTACTAGACATCTTTTCATGTGCCTGACAGATATTTGTATATCTTCTTTAAGGAATGTCTATCTATTACTTCTCGGCCTTTTGACTAAGATCAAGTGTAGAAATGTCTATCTAAGCCCTTTGCCCATTCTATACCAGATTACTTGGGGCTTGCTGTTGTTCATGTTGAGCTGTAGAGGCTAATTGCCTGGCTAAAGTACAAGCCTGCTTTCACCTACTCTACACAGTCAAGTTGCTGGCCTACCAGTTTCATGGGTGTTTTCTGTATGGACAACAAAACAATTTGCTTGAGCTTCCCTTTGATCTAGATTTGGTCAGGACCACCAAGTGGAGGTTGCAATCACTGGTATGCACAGGTCCAATTGAAAGTCCAACCAGAAACTCAATACTTCTCAGGCAAGAAGGGGCTCCTGACTTCACTCTCGATTCATCTATCACCTTGCCTCAAGATTCAATTGATTGTAATCGGAGAAACAGGATATTTTCTGTTATTCCAGCAGGGGAGAGATAATGCATTTAAAAGTCTTTGTGATGCCATGACATAAGAGTAATGCTTACATAATCTGGTGTGTTACTTGTCTGCTGTGCCCCTTCGTGTCTAGCAAAAGTCCACAGAGCATGCTTGTTCTAAATGAAATCAGTGTGCTGATAGAGTCAGTCTAGAAAGCAGAAGTGGCTGCCATAATCTGTTAGGAGTTGGATTAATCTCCCAGGAGTGAGTTTGACCTAATTACTCCTCTCAGAAATGCTGGATTTGCTTTTTCATCTGTGGGAGGGGTCAATATGCCACTGTCTCATCCTTTTTGGAATTACCACAAACTCATCTACCATGTCATTGTGAAGCCTTTTCAATGAAAATTGTAATGTTTTTCACCTTTTTATTTAGGCTCATCCTTAAATTAAAAAAAAAAAAAAAAAAACAACATTACTGGTCACATTATTTTTTTTAAGAGCAGGGAATTACACATATTTATTTCTTTTTTTTCCTTATAATTACTTTTATTTTTGACAATCCAGCTCACATGAGGCCAACAGGTGTTGTAGCCCTGCCCAGCTACAACTCTCCCAACTCTCTCTGTCCCCATCCCAACTTTCATGCTCACCAATGGTAGTGGTGGTCCAGCAGGAGAGCTCCACACAGCCTCCTTAGTGGGTTCACCTGCTCTCCCCTGGATCTCACAGGTGCTGGTTGGGTGCTGCAGCCCAGTCTGGCATGGCCCACCTCACCTCAGCATTTGCCAGTGGATGCTGTAGCCAGTCTGGGCCCAGCCTACCTCCAATTCCAGCTCACACTGGTGGGGTTACAGCCTAGCCCAGCCTGTCTGGTCCCCAGTCCTGGGCCTCATTTGAATTAGCATGTTTTGCGGCTCAACCCATCCTGACCCACACCCCTTTCTGGTGCTTGGATTCACCAGTGGGTGGCATGAGTTGGCCCAGCCAAGTTCTCCCCCAACCTGTGCCAAATGTATGCTGGTGGGTATCATTTCCGGGCCTGTCCTGGGCTGCTCCCTATTGTGGTTCTTGCATCCATCTGCAGGGACTGTGTCATGACAGAGGAGTTCCCCAAGTTCCTCCATCTGAACCTCGCCCAGTGCCAGATCTCGTGCCCATTGATGGGTCCATGGGTCAGCCCTGCTTAGTCCACCTCTTGTTCTAGTAAGAGCAGTGACCTTTCCTGACAGACTCTGACCCATTCCGGTGTTTATTGTTGTGTGTAGGGACACTGCATCCAAGCCCATATCAGATGGCAACCACCACTCTGGCCCTCACGCTCACCAGTGGGAACCACAACCTAGCCAGCACATTCCCTTTGCTCCCCAACAAGGCCTGTTCAGATATTAAAGTATATCCAACTTATATTTATGTGTTCAGATATGACATGAAATTTAGGATCTTGATGCTCAGGAGTAATTCTGTGCAGAAACACTGCTTCTGAAACTCCAAAGATAATCTTGATTTATTCAATTATTACAGCAGCACTAGCAAGAATAAGAATTTATTGCACATGTGTCATGACTCAGGCACAATGCTATGTTGTAAATAGTTCATAATTTAGATGTGTGAGTCTTTAAGTAGATACTTTCAATATCTCTATATATACATTTAAAAACCCAAAACACAGAGTTTAAAAATTTGTCCAGTGTCACAAAGTAAAACACTTTGAAACTATTATAGTTCAATCTTGTACCAGTTTGTCACATAAAATAAAGGATGACCAGTTAAAATTTGAATTTTACAAAGATAATTAAAATGCATTTTATATACAGATAATTCATATGTTTCAGGAGCTGAAGAAATATCGAAAGGGAAAAAAATCCAGCAGAATGCCATGTGTGGTTTGTTTTGTTTGTTTTGGGTTGATGTTACTAAAGTGGCAGCTTAAATCAGAGCCATGTTCTTTTTGTTTTCTTCAGAGATTATTGATAAATAATTAACACATAAAAACTTTACATATTTAGTGGGATCCTTTAGATAGGCCTGAGCATCTGCGTCAGTAAAAATCAAGCCCAAAGGCAGGGGCCCATGGTTACCAGTGCTACTAAAGCACCTGACATGTTGAGGAGTTGGGTCTACAAAGGAAAATGTGTCATTAAACTCCCACAGCCAATTAGTGACAAAACTAGCTCTCCTCATTCCTACCCCACCGCTAGGAGGAGTTCATTCTTTCCTTGTCGTTTCGGCCATTTCATATCTAGGTTCAGAGGCTTTTTGGCCTGTTATTTTTGCCATTTCATGAAATATAAAATGGGTCGTTGGACCCTTTCGTCCAGAAGGAAAGATACTATTGCCCTTATCAAGGGTAAATTTTCGTAGCCATCTTTGGGATAAACATGGAACACAAACACCCACATTCAGAGTGTGGGCTTCATCATTCATCAAATGTAATATTTACACTCTTAACTATATAGATACATTGATTATTTCATTTTGTGGATTTTTGAAGTGCTAAGTATTTTGTGGAAATATTAAATGAACATCATAAGTTACACAGTATAGAATATTGCTTAATAAAAACTCTGCTTCCATGTTTAGTTTTTTCTCTATTCATAGACTTTATCTTAGGAAGATTAAGACATTTGCATTCTGATCTCAGCTGGGCCATTAGGATTTTTGAGACCTTGGGCAAGCATTTCCCTGCATCTTAATTTTGTCTTGAATGAAGGGGAAAAAAGGAAATTGAATGGTTATCTCTTAATGTTCCATTTGTCCTTGACATTGAATGGTGCCAGGGCTTGAGAGAGATTGACTCAGATGTTTCATTACTGATTTTTGTAACTAGCATTGTGAGAGAATTCCTGGAGTAGTCTTTGTTTCATTTGAGTTGCGGGTCAATACTTTCATTGTGTACTTAGCCCTGTGACGGCTGCTTCCATCAGAAAATGCAGCCAGCTTTTCTTCTTTATGTCCATAAAAATGGGGCCTCAGAATCCTCTCATTTTTCCTATGGTACTGAGCGCAAAGCCTCATAATAGAAGGTGAATCCATTACAAGGAAGGCAGGAGGCCAAAACTGAGGGAAAGGGGAGTGACCCTGGGAGCAAGGGTTGAGCATGAGAGGCTTGTCCATACAGTGCTGCTGCCTGGAAAGATGGAAGAAAGCTGCAAGAACCCAGCAGCGTCTAGGAGCCCAAAAGGCCAAGGGAAGAAATCCTCTGCTGGAGCCTCCATAGGGGGTGCAGCTCTGCCAATAGCTAGGTTTAGACTTCTGATGAAAACTGTGCGAGATTGTGTTTGTGTTTAGAGACAACGTTTGTGATCATTTCTCACCACAGGAAAGTCATATCTCACACTATCAGATGCACTTGAAGCCACTCTTGAGGATGCCAGGAATGTGTTTGGTAAAGTGGCTCCTTCGCTCTGCTTTGCCACATGCATTTCTTCATAGCCTTTATTGTACTTCTTTTGTGCTGTCTGTTGCACATAGAAGTTGTGCTTATCCTTGATTCCTAGGTTTCCTTCCTGCTGATATATAAATATAGTTCATCAGGTGTTCATTTGGCCACGCACATAGGGCAGATCACAGACTAGCATCCAAGGATCACAATGAAAGCAACCCAGAGACTCCAGAGAGTGACAGAGCTGCATCATTAGATAGCCACGTCATCTCAGAAGATGTCCTGACTTCTCCAAGCACCATATTCTACAATAGCTGCTTACATGGTTATTGTAAAAATTAAGAAAGAAAATGTGGGAGTGACTTTTTCACCAATCATTTAGTAATTGCCTAATCTTCCTTGGGCTCCAAGGAGAAACCTGATTTGGAGCCTGGGTGTTAGACACCAAGTGTGTTGGTGTTGGGTAGTTTCACTCACCACTGTGTTTTCACACTCACAGCACTGGTACAGAGCTGGACATTTAACTGCTTAGCATCAGTGAATTTAGTGCTTGCTACAAGGTTACTAAGGAACTTGGTTCAGTTTGAGGAAAGAGCTTGAGAACACAGAGGACACACCCATACCTCTGGTTCTGATAGCTGCTGCAGAAGTAGAGTATTGGGAATATCCGTATGTCCAAGGCATTGCAAAGCCATGATCTGGACTCCTTACAGCTCTCACTAATCCCACCTCTGTTGTTGATTCTCTTACTCAGCTTTTCGGAACCCTACAGTCTGCTCTAACAAGTACTTCCTGCCACTACTATGCACCCTTCCACCAAGGGCAGGGTGGGCGGGGGAGGAAGGATAACTTTGGAAAAAGAAGATAGAAATTTGCTAGAAGGAGAAATGGCAAAAGCAAAGGAGCAAAAATTAAAAATTTCCTCTGAGTCACTGCTTGCCAGTGAAGCTGTTGGAATTGCTTTCCCTCTCTTTTTAAAAAGACTTTAGAGTTGTTTATTTTTAGTTTGAAAGGCAGAGTTACACAAAGAGAGATAGATAGCTTCATCAATTGAATGAGTCCCCAAATGGACTGCAATGGCCGGAACTGGGAGGGACTGAAGCCAGGAGCCAGGAGCTCCTTCCAGGTTTTCCACATGAGCTCAGGGGCCCAAGGACTTGAACAATCTTTTGCTGCTTTCCTAGGCTATTAACAAGGAGCTGGGTCGGAAGTGGAGCAGCCATGACTCATGCCCATTGGAGATGCTGGCAGTGCAGGTGGAGGCTTAACTTACTGTGCCAGGGAGCTGGCCCCAGTGCTGCTTTCTCTATGCTTCCTCAGTGTCTTAAGATTTTTACCTTGTTGTGGTTGATGTAATCATGCCAGGCTCCTTTTCAGCAAAGCTACTACTTGTCCCTCAAGAATCAGGCTTCTTTGGCTCTCGACCCTGGGCACAGGAGTCCCTCTCAGGGCCTCCTGCCGTTCTGTGATCATCATTGCTTCAGTGGTCAGGGAAGTGTGTGCATGTTTTCCATCTTCCGTTCTTTCTAGGCTGTGAGCAACATGGAGAAAGGAGTACACTTATAATTTCAGTGTTCAAAGTCTCAATTCCCTGACTCCAATGCACCTGGTAGAGTGAATCTCTGGATGATTCTGCTTAACTTGCAGGATTACGTATTAGCATAAATTTGAGGATTTCACAGAGGACTGAGAGATTGCTAGGCAATAGGCATAGAGGTCTACATTGTGATATTTTCTGTTAAATTTAATTATAGGAAATAGATAGTGTGTAAAAAATCAAAGAATGGATTAATAGCTCTAACTATGCCCACCAGAAAACGCTTCCCAGAGGAGGTGATATTTGGACTGATTACTGGAGAATCAGAAGGCATTTAATAACCTTACTGACAAGGAGGTTAACATCTGCTCCTTTCTTCCTATGTCTGCATTTCTGACATACAGTTCATGCTATAAAATGGACCTTTCTAAATGTCACATCTAAACATATAAGCTCTTTAATGAATAGATTTCTATGAATTCCATAGGGAATGTTAAACAAATCCATAGGTGTGTGTGTGTGTGTGTGTGTGTGTGTGTGTGTACTATTGTCCTGGCTTTGTCCTCAATCTCATCATTTCAGCATTGGAGCCTCATTTGGGATCTTTTGCATCTTGGTGCTTTCCCTGTGCTCTTTCCTCTGCCTAACCAAGTTCAATTCCCAGGCTTCCACTCAATGTCCAGATTAGCTGTCATCTCCGTGATACCTGCCTTCCTCAAACCTTACTCTCCCCCTTGCCCAAGGAGAACTACTTCCTCCTTTCTCTTGTTCTTTTGGTTTAGATTGATGAACTGATTGGTTGGTTGATTGAGTAGAATAACTCTCCAAAAATCCACAATGATGGGCCAGTGATGGTCCAGGCCGAAGCAGGAAGCTCTAATTTTATTCGTCTGCAGTTGTATATCCAATTTTTCCAGCTCTATTTATTAAAAAGAATATGTCCTGTCTCCCATTGAGCATTCATCGCACCTTTGTGAAATATTAGTTGTTTGAATGTATCTATTTCTGTTCTTCTAACCTGTTACACTGATCTATGAATTGTTTTTTAGACTAATACTATGCTGTTTTAATTGCTATATCTTTGTAGTATGCTTTGATGTCAGGTACTGTGATGCTCTGGCTTTATTATGTTTTTCCCTCAAAATCACCTTGGCTAGTATGAGTTCATTACAGTTCTATACGAATTTAAGCTTTGTTTTCTCTCATTGTATAAATAACATCATTGATATTTTGATGAGAATACATTAAATCTGTAGACTGCTTTGAATAAGATGTGCATTTGAATAAGGTTTCTCCAGCCTATGAAATATTGCTTTTTTGTGTGTGAGCGCCCCAATTGATTTAATCAATATCATTTTTACTTGTTTGCTTTATTCCTTATATTTTGTAGATTTATGATAGAATACTTTCTTCACTTCTTCAGAAAGCTTATTATTAGTATAAAGATAAGTTTTTTAGTGTGTGTATCTTGCAACTTTAATATGGTTCTAATGGATTTCTGGTGGCTTATTTAGGCATTTCTGTGTATAAACTCATACTGTCACCAATGCGGGCATTTTTAATTCCTCTTCTCCAATTCATATATTTGTTTCTCTTTCCTAATTCACTTTGTTAAGACATCCGGTAATGTTGTGAAAGTAGATATCTTTTTCTTGTTCCACATTTAAGGATTATCTTTAATTATTTGAAAGTGAGTTGCATTCCATTGTAGGTGAAGTCATCACCTTTCCTGAGGAGAATAATGTGTGTTATTCTGGTGTGGGATTTTGGACATGTGACTATTTGCTCTCTTTTACACTTGGCAATCTTGATGTAGAGACATGTTTTCTTCCTTTGCACAGGAGGTCAGGGAAAGGGTAATACAGTGTTTTCCATTAATGAAACAACAGTGGGAGGTCAAGTCCCTCAAGGAGTTTGACTTTTATTTTTAGTTCAGTTCAAAGGGCTAGAGTCCATTTTAGCCAGCCCTGGGACTTCCCAGAGCAATCTCATAGACAGATATCCTGGCTGCAAACATGCTAAGGTATTCCAATGAGAGGAAGGCTTGCATTTTAGAGTACAGTGATGATACTCATCACTAGTCCAAGGCAGATGTATTAGATTTAAAGGAATTTGACTATTTGTGGAGCTTTGGAAATGAAAACATCTGTTCTACCATAAAACTTACTTGATAGTCAGAAACTTGAATTCTAAGTATTCCCCTAAAAATTGTTGGCTGTTCAAGGTTGATTTACATTAGCTAATCTCTTTGGGCTTTTATTTAGTCATCTATGAATTTGGAAGAATTATTTCGATCACAAATTAGTATTATAAAAATTGGGACTAATATATATATTAGACTTATATATATATAAAGCCTGTCACATAACATGTGCTCAAAACAAATCAGTTTTTTTTTCTCTCCATGGTCAATTGTTTCTGTATGACTGTATCAGCTTTCACTGGCTCAACCATTGAGCTATTACCTTGGGCACGTTTTCCAATTAGAAAGGATATGAAATCAAAGCCTCTCCAGCTCCTACATGAGGGACTTAAAAGTATCCTTGCCTAGCAGCTCATAGACATGAATCTGTTTCTCCTGGCACATATCCCTGCTCCAGTTAAGCCTTCATGATTTGTTCCGGTCTTTGTAAAAGGGTTCCTGGGCTTTCCACATCTGGGTCCTGTTCTTCATTTGAAAGGCAGGACAAGCATGTGAGAAACAGCAGTGTGTTAAATGGCCTCTGATACAGAAGTGTGATGACTTAGAGTCCTGTTCATCATTAAACCCAAATTTACACTCTGAGGCATAATCTCTGCTTCTGGACTTCATGTGAGTTGAATCTTCCTTATTGACCTACATTAGTTTGTGTTCAAAACTATCGACAATATATTTTGGAGCCCAATAAATAATACTACCAATTATATTGATGAGATTGATATACTTCCTGATTAACAAAATTAATCACTTCCTGATTAACAACAAGGCAGATAATCAGCCAGATAAAAGGCAGAGACTGATAACCAGAAAGAATAGAAGTATCAGTTGAACCTATAAACATTGAAATGACTTGAGTACCAAAGAAATTTAAGTTAACATGCCCACAACTCATATCAATGTCTATTCTGGGTATCACATAGAAATACAGTTCAAGGATAGTTACTTGACTTGTTGGTCTCAGAGATTGGGCTGGGAAGAAAGGGTAATTAGACTACATGACCTCTTACATTCTAAGATCTTTTCATATTACCATGCTTTTTTGTGTGTTTGTGACACTCAAATTAAGGAAAACCTTTTACCACAAAATTTGCAGGTAAAAAAGCTATGAGATACTTGATTATGCCTTCTTTTCTACCATTTTACCTGGACTATGATAGGTATCTACACACAAACCAAAATTTTATGCAAATCCCAGTTACTAGGGAGGTTTTGAACTCTTCTCATGAGATGGTTCTTTCCACTTTGCACTAATTCATGTACCAGAAATGATTGGATGCAGAACCGAACAGTTGTTGAACAAATGCTGTATTGTGGGGTCAGTGCTGAGAGACTTGAGACTTATCCAACAATGCAACCAGGTAGGCCTAAGTGTTTTACTTTAACAGTGGAGGAAATGAGGCTTAGGGATGTTCAACTATGTGCTTGACAGCTGTGGAGTAAGGATAAGAGGCCCTGGAATGACTGATGCCTGGATCTGTTAGAGCCAGCAGCACAGCCCAGAGACAAATACGTAGATTAGAAATCTGCTCTAATTCAGGTTTCACTGTTCTTCAAGTCTTCTTTGATTCAAAGTTTTTTTAAAAAAATCTAATACTTAAATAAGAAGAATTGACTTGTGTTTTAATATAATTTCCAAATGCATCTAAGAATTTTTTCAAAATTATCTAACTAAGACTTACTACCGTGGGGCAGCAGAAACAATCTTCTCCTGTTGTGGGTGGGATTCATACAAGTTGGGAATGCATGTTGATCAAACAGGGCTCTGATTTAAAGCTATTATCTTCAGGGTTTTGTGTTTTGAAGAAGATTACATGTGCTAACCAGATTTAAATGTAAAATCTTTTTAAATGTAAAAAGATTGTGTGGCATGTTCCTTTATCTCTGTTTCCCAAACAAGGGAATGATTGGTTAGTCACCATCTCAGAGGCAGAGTAGAAACTACTCAGTTCTAAGCCAAATTTTGACTTCATAGTAGCGCACCTATAGTTTTAATCTTAATGTATGACAACTGTACAAGTGTAAGATTATGTAACAAAACTTCATGTATTCTTTCCTTTCTCAGAGTCTAAGGCAAATGTACCAGTAACAAGTCCTCCAAGTAAGCTTGCTCTGTGCTGCCTGTTCTTTTCTCTCCCATTCCTGGGGTTGAGGCCAAAGATGCAGAGTGAGATGTATTTTTGAAGTTTTAAGAAAGTTTGTATGAACAGGAACTGGGAGCCATGGCAAGGTGGGAGGATCTAGGACCCCTGGGCTTTGCTCAAGACCTAGGACAGATTTGGGATCATTGAAATGTTTCACAAACCCCTTGATAAATGCACCACCTTTGGAACTGTGAGGCGGGCTTATCTGGTTAAGGTGCCCATATGGGTTGCTGTATCCATTGTACCATAACTCAGGTCTGAATCCCTGGATTTTTCATAAGTGTCAGGATAGGCACTGGATATAAATCTATGTATAGGGAGAAGGGAAAGCCAGTACACAAAATGGGAATATAGTAAGTCCCACTGCTGTGAGCATCAGACCTTATTCTGAAATCCATTACCTTTAAAAAAATGTTTATGTACTTGAAAGCAAAAGTTGCGGTGTCAGCTGAAGAGAGAAAGAAATTTTCCACACACTGGTTCCATACCCAAACACGTGCAAAGGCGGGAACTGGGCCTGACTGAAGCCAGGAGATTGTGTTGCCATCTGAATCTCCCACCTTGTTGGCAGTCATCCAAGCATTTGTGACCTTGTCTGCTGCCTTGCAAGGCCCTAAGTAGGGAGCTGGATTAGAAGCAGAGCAGTAAGGCCTGGCTCACTGGTTCAGTTTTAAGGAAACAAAACCGGGCCAACAGCTAATCTACATATTTCATAATAATTAACTAAAAATGAATTATAGACCTAAATGTAAAATATAAATATTTGAAACTTGTAGAGGAAATATACAAGAAACCCTAGGTGACACTGTAGTTGACAGTGAGTTTTAGGTTCATCATTGAAATCATAATCTGTGAAGAAAGTGATAAACTAAGCTTTATTAAAATTAAAAACTTCTGGGACTGGCACATTGGTTTAATCCTTCACTTCAAGTGCCAGCATCTAGTATGGGTGCTGGTTTGTGTTTAGGCTTTTCTACTTCTCATCCAGTTCTCTGCTGATGGCCTTGGAAAGCAGGGGAGGATGTTCCAGTGCCTTGGGACTCTGCACCATGCAGCAACCCAGAGGAAGTTCTTGGCTCTTGACTTAGGGCTGGCCCCACTCCGGTCATTGCAGCCACTTGAGGAGTGAACCAGTGAGTGGAAGATCTTTCTCTGTCTCTCCTTCTCTCTGTAAATCTGCCTTTACCATAAAATAAATACATTTTTAAAAAGGAATTAGAGCAACAGAGACTGAGACCAGTGCTCAAGGGATACTGGCATTTCCTGCATCAACCTAATCTCCTGAACTGCAGGGCTGAGCCCTTCTAAAATACATATATTTATGTTTGAAAAGTATAGTTACTGATTTTATTTTTTAGTTTCAATTCTGCTTCTTTATTGTTTTTACTTGCCAAATATGCTGTTTGCTTATTATTGAACAAATTTTTGCGAAGTGTCCACTCTGGGAAGCATATCCTTCAAGATACAGTAAATACTTCAGTGAGAATATAGAGAAATATTCTGTATATTCTGATAGTAGTTTCTGCCAGCTCACTAAATGATGTTTAAACCCTTAGTTTTTTAAAACCATATTTGTAGCCCCTTGCCTTTCCGTATTAACTCATTTGGTTTCCTGTCTCTCTAGTAAACAATTAGCAATCTTTCAAGATTCATAATGTGCCTTCTCCTCTAAAGAATCTCCCTGACTCTCTTCCTTTAAGCAAATAAATTGTTTTCATAATATAAATGTGACTTTTCTTGTGTCTTTCTCGCTTCAGACTGTGAACTGCAAGTGGAAAGAGATGATAAATAAGCCAGTGTTATGAACCTACCATATAGACCTGTTTTACTGTAACTAACATAGGGGGCAAAGGAAAAATATACTTTTTGGTTTCTGGCTGTTCTAATTTATAATATTTCAGATTTAAAGTATCGTGCATTCTTGCTTATGCTAACCTCATTTTAAATGCACTTCAGAACAGCTTTAAACACATTTCAGTTCAAAGTGGCTGAGAAATGTGAGAACAGAACTTGTCTAAATCTGACATCCTTCATTACGGGTCTATAAGAGACCCTAAGGGATTTGCATTTATTGAACTTGAAACAAAAGGAGAAGCAGGCAAAGCTATAGAGGTAGCTTGTAATCTTCAAATCTCCATGGAATGCATTCTTCAGTAACCACTTGTCCCCATCCTTACTGAACTAGATCCTGTGTCCTTTTCTTATTCAGAATGTCCAAGACAATGAGTCATTCATCTGGACAAGCAAATCACCTAGAGTTGTGGTGGCACTGGGTATTTGATGAATAAATGTACGTTACTCAGACAACAGGCCTGAATAGTTATTTACTAAGCCAACAAGTATTTGAAAATAGTGCCTGAACTACCACAATGCTTTCTAATCTAGGTATTACCAAAGGCATTACACACTGCTCGTGCTGACTATGAACAATTATTTAACCAAATCTTGCATGCCAAAAATTATCTGCCATAGTGGAAATATGCTTACTGCATGAAATGTAAAAAGAGAGGCTTATGTTTTACTTTGTTAAGAAACCTTGACTATGAGAAGGAGACATAATTTTTTTAGACTAAGTATTTTGATATAAACACAAAGCATTTGTTGTTCAATAACATATTTTAAAAAACAGTTTGGTTTTGTAGCAAATGAAAAACCTACCACTGTAAAGCATATTTTCCACTAGCCAGGTCAATCCGTTTCAATTAATTTTTACTGAGCAACATAAGATCAGCTCATGAAATAAAGATAAATTAAACCACCCCTTAACTCTCTAGAAAATTTTATAATAATTCAATTAAGATGCGGTTTAATTGAGAGACACTGAAAGAGCAATGGACAGATCTGGTTTTTATTTTTAAAGGATGCATAACCTTGCCTGTATCATTTAAGCTGTACATTCCCTCACTGTTGACTTTGTGCCAGGTGTGGGACACAAATCTTGCCTTACAGCTGAGGAAATGACTAGAACATTATGGATGTTTAATAGATATTTGCTGAATGTGTGAATAAGTGGATAAATGATTAAAGATGGAATGGTTGACAGAGCTTTGTTTATGTCTTGTTGATAGAGAAAATTGAAAATTTGATATAAAAGGTAGTATTAGATGATACAATAATAATTAGTAGCTTAGAACAACTGAAAGGTCTTTGGATCATTTAAAACATTAAAAAGTACTAATTTTTCCTGATTGGTTGGCCATTTTAGATAGAAGAAATGAAAATTTAGGAGTGAGTGAGAGAAATTTTCTTGGCTTGTCTGAATACCAAGGTGGGAATGGCACAGAAGAGGGGAGAGCTGAGGCCAGGAGGAATATGGATACCAACTGAGGAAAGTGTAATGAATTCATGTATACATAAATGTACAGATGTTTGAGAGGCAGTCATTTAGCCTAGTGTTTAATATCCTGTTTGGAATGTCTGCATTCAACATCAGAGTGCTTGGGTTGGAGTCCTGTAGTTTGTTCCTCATTTCAACTTTCTGTTGGTCATGCATACCCTGGGAGGCAGTGATGTCTCAAATAATTTATTCCTGTTGGTCTGAATTTCTGGCAATCACATTTTACTCCTGTCTCTTCCCCCAGATACTGCAAACTTTCAGAGAGTGAACTAGCAAACGGGAGTTTCTCTCTCTCTCTCTCTCTCTCTCTCTCTCTCTCTCTCTCACACACACACACACACACACACACACTCAATTACTTGTCAATTGCACAGATGTATTTAAAAAACTGTGGTATATTTATACAGTGAAATATAATCAACTGATAAGAAGGAATGAAATAATGATAGTTGATATTGTAAAGGAATCCCATGAGTGAGTGAAAGAAGCCAGTCTCAAAATGTGCAACATATTGTAGGGTGAGATTTCTCAAAAAATAAACAACAACAACAAAATAAAAACTGTAGTCACAGAAACAAATCAGTTGGTTGCTAGACTTTAAGAGTAGGATAAGTGAGTGACTTGAAAGGGGTAGGATTTTTTTGAAGTTGATGAAATGTAGATTGTGGTAGTGGTTGCATGAATTTATATGAGGTCTTAAAATGCACAGAATTACATTTGCATAAAAGTTAAAATTTCCTGTATGATAATGCAAAGCTAAAATTAAAAAAGATGCTTGCGAATGAGATGCAGTTGTAAAAGGGCTCTTGTTAAAATTCCAAATTCCATAGATATCATCATTTGTATTCCTTGGACTCATAGCATCTCAGTTTTACCAAGTACTGGGAACAGTCTTTTGGTTGTCATACAATATATTCTAATTTTGATATGATGCTTTATTTAGATTACGCACATGGTTTTTCTCTTTCATATTTTTAATTTATAAATTTTTGTGTTTTATGTAACTTCTCCTGAAAAGTTTTTGGAGGTACAAAGTCATTCTATTTGGGGAGAATCGTGAGGTTTGGGATATACAATATTACATGCTTAATTTGGAAGATAATTCCTAGGAAAACAGCTTCAGATTGAGATTGGAATTTCCTGTCATGTTCCTTTGGCAGTTGACTTGAATAAAAAGGCCTTGTGAGCTCATGGGCTGTAATCTGTGAGCCTTGACTCCCCAACCCAGAGATAACACTTGCTGCTGTGCTATTGTGTAACCCCCTCTGCTCTATGACTATTCTTAATTAAATACCTATGGGAAGGCAGAACAGCAAGATACAATAGGGGTCCTTTTTTTAAAAAAACAGATGGAGAAACCAAGGCCTGGTTGAGTGTTCTCTGTTGACATATTTGTATTTTTGGAGACCTTGTCCCAAGACTCTGGAGTGATCCATTTACCATTTTTAAAATTACCTTAAAAATGGCTAGGAAGTACATAATTTTTTAATTTTATATTTCATGAAGTTAAGTAAATTGAAGGAGCCTTACCTTCATTTGAGGGTAAATTGTTGGTGAGGGTTGCTTAATAAGGAAATTGACATGTGAGGGTCAAAGAGATCCTCCTGAAGGAGAAAATGCTGTGGTCTTCCTTGTGGGACCAGGCCATGCCCTGGTTTGCTTTTCAAAACTTGGGGCATGCATAGACTGAGTCAGCCACTCTCTCTTGCCTAGTTGGATTTGTTGTGTTGTGAAGGAATTTTCCATAATTCTTCTGTGGAGACCCAGTTTTGACCTTTGAAGGAGCAACTGACTGAAATGTCCATCTGATCGTTCTTTTTTTTTTCTTTTTCCAAGGCATTTGTCCTCTTGTTACCTAAATTTAATGTTACTGTTGAGAAATCCAGTGCAATTAAAAAATGCTATTGATTCATTTAGCAGAAAGTAGAAAGGAAGGGAGTTGGGAAGAAAGAGGGAGGAAAGAAGGGAGGGAAGGAGGGGGAGAGAGAGAAAGAGGGAGAGAAAAATGAATCACATTTACTCATTAGTTTAGTCTACAAATACTCTCAGAGCTAGAACTAGACCAGGATCAAGCTGAAAACTAGTCACTCCAGAAAAGTCTCCCTTGTGAGTGGCAGGGAACAATTACTTGAGTTATGACCACACCCTTTCCAGGATGCACGAACAGGAAGCTGGAGTCGGGATCCTGAGCCCAGAAATAAATGCAAGCACTTCATGGTGGGATGCCTGCATCCTTGCTGAAGGTTTAACCGCAAGTTCCAAATCCCTCTAAGTCAGGGGTTCAGCAATCTGGTGTACATTTACACTTTGCTACTAACACACCATAGGACCAAGGGGCTTTGAAGAAGCTCCTCTCCCTTGTGAGACCACACTTCCTGCAGGTAAACTGAAAGAATGGTGAATATGTGCCATATGGGCTGCTGTTTCCCATGTGTCACACTCTTGTACCATGGGGACATCACGTAACTAGAGTCTAGAACCTCTTCTCTAGAGTCCCAGAATCACTGTCCATGGTAATATCGCAATGCTATAAGTAGGAATTCAAATTATTCTTATGGATAATCATCATTCATACATGTTCAATCACAAAAACATGGTTTTTTGCATGGAAAATTAAACACATTGGTATTTGTGCTGAGGCTAAAATCATGTCTGATATCTTCCTGGCTCTGGGACCTGGAGCTCCCAGATCCTGCTTTCTGTGCCCCCACCTTGAAGCGTGATGCTAGCCCCCCACATCTGCCCCTCAGTTAGATTTTGCAAGAATTGCGGAGTTAGTCTTTCATGCCTCTTTAGACAAAAATCCTTTGGATACTGATATGGATACAGATATGGATAAAGCAGACTGTTGCCATCATCAAAAGAATACACAGGGTGTATCTCAAAGAGGAGCTGGGACTAACATTATATATATATATTCTTCATCTTCACAAACTTCTTGTCAGTATCCAGATCTGCCGGGGCAGAGTGTTTATCGCTTACTCTTTCACAATGGCTGACCCGTGCTCAGTATTACTAAAGCTATTATTATTTCTGAACACTGATGATGTAAAGTAAAAAGCGAAACTGGTTGTCTAGGATGCCTTTGAAATGAAAATTTTTTTCTTAATAAGGTCCATTTATTTGAAATGGAGAGAGAGCTACAGAGATAGAAGAGAGTAGAATGAATGAACAAAAGAATCCATGTTGCTTTACTAGAAAGTTAGTTCTTGTTTCTATGAAATAGCGTCATTCCCACAGACTTTCCCAAAGCTCCTATCCTGCTCTCCAATAGATTTCTCTGTTATTTTGCTCAAATCACCACATAGAGAGTATCATAAAAAAGTTCATGAAAAATATAGCTTGTATAATCTATGCATGGATTTCAACATTTTTGTACCAAAAGTAAACTTCTCTTTTATTTCCCTTTTGCATGAACTGTTTGTTGTGCATGGTTTCTTTGGAAGAAATAAGTGAGATCAGGTGAATGATTTGCTCCATTTAATGTAGTCTACACGAGAACAGGGACTCTGTCTTACCTTCTCATCTTCTTTGAGTTGCGGCATTTGGTGCAGAGGAATATCGTTAAGTATTCATTGCATCAGTTTTCCTCATTGAGAGGAGGCAAGCAGTTTCCTCCTGCCTGAAGGAGAAAAAGATGTGTTCAGATCATGGTGAGGGGAGAGATACAAGAACCTCCACAAACTGGAGACAGAGCTTCACAGGGACTATTATTCCTTCAGCACCTTTTATTTTTGTATGTTATAATCCCAGTTTTCCACTCAAAATATAATAAAACTTTGTAAAGATTTATTTTTTTTTTTTATTGGAACGGCAGATTTACAGAGACAAGGAAAGACAGAGAGAAATATCTTTCATCTGCTGGTTCACTCCCCAAGTGGCCGCAATGGCTGGAGCTGAGCTGAACCAAAGCCAGAGCCTCCTCCAGGTCTCCACATGGGCAGAGGGTACCAAGGCCTTGGGTCATCCGTCACTGCTTTCCCAGGCCCACAAGCAAGGAGCTAGAAGAGAAGTGGAGCAACCTGGATATGAACCAGTGCCTATATGAGATCCTGGTGCATACAAGGCAAGGACTTTAGCCACGAGGCTACCGCACAGGGCCCTAATATGACTTTTAAACAGAGGACAAATGATGCTACAGCGTTTATTTTTTTTAGAGTTCACATTTCCACTTCCATATATATATGATAGAGATATGAATATAGGTAGAGATTAGAGATAGAGATAAAGTGAGACAGAGCAAGACAGAGTATCAGACACAATATCTTTCAGTCACGGGATTACTCTCCATAAATCCACAAATGCCAAGACTGTGCTAGGTCAGAGTGAAAAGCAAGGGACTTACTGTACATTCTCCTTGTGGTTGCCAAGGATGAATTATTTGAGCCATTGCCTTCTGCCTTCCAAGATCTGCAGTATCAGGAAGCTGAAATCCAGAGTGCACCCAGGATTCAAACCTAAACCCTCTGACATGGGATGTAGGCATCTGAGGAGGTTTCTTAACTTCTGGACCAAATGCCCACCCTGGCATTGCTGTTTAATGTAACAATTCAATGCTCTTATCCTCAAGGTACAGAGCAGATCTGGTTTGCAAAGATACAATCCTATTTTGATTACTTCTACCACTCTGTATGTTGTTATTCATTATGTTGCCATCACTTGATAGGTATGGCCCTCATTCACAGATAACCAAGGAGAGTCAGGAGGGACCACCAACACCTTCTAGGCTGTAAGCATAGGGTGTAGAAGACTGGAATTCTAACCACAGTGTACCCTGAGTCAAACTCCCCATTTTCGCCTCTAAGGTTTGATGCCTCCTAAAGATGAGTGATGTAATAGCAAGGGGAAAGGAACTCAAATTGTTCATTTTGTTTTTAAGTTGAAGTAACTACAAGATGCGAGGCAAGAAATGTGGAAGGCCACAAGTGTTCGAGGATTCTGGTCCCGTAAAGGTTACGTGGATGAGTGTGTCGGGAAATGGAGTGGAATGGTGTTGGGGATCCCATGCATGATGTGTGAATTTGAGCAGTAAAACCATGATGACAAACTGGTAGCTGCTAATATCACACTACCCTGTTTGCAGCAACGGGGGAAAAATTTGCTTATGCCTCAGGGGGAAAAAAGCCATTTGCTTCCAAACTTCAGCTGTATAATTGATGATAGAAACAATTATGAAGGGATTTTGAACTGGCTAAGTTTCACGGGATTCTCTCTCTCTCTCCCTTATTCTCTTGCTCTCTCTCAAAGGAATTCCATGATAATCCATGCTATACCCAGTGAATGTGATGCCAATTACTGCCACCTGCCCCATCTTGTCTCAGTTAAAACACCCCAGGGATTTTTGCACTTAAGACCCTGTCAAAAATGTCAGCTCTGCTTCTGAGGCCAGGCGCAATAACTTCCCTTGAAGAATTCTGGGGCTGCATCGCATGTGAAAAGCAACAGTAAATCTTCCCTTAGCAAAACACGGACACACAATCTAACACTCTGCTCTCAGCAGGGATATTGACCATTTTCTTCCATGGGGACTATGTCAAATGCCATACCAAATGCCTTGGACAGGCTGTTTTATTCAGTTCCCAACACCTGAGTGCCTGTTCATCAACATTCCCAGCTTGTGTATGAACACATTGAGGCTCCAGTAGCATTTGCCTTAGGTGTGGAGACAAGGGTTTAGCACCATTATTCCCTCCCCTGGCATCTAGTTTCCACTTTTTCATTGTAAATGGCGAAGATGTGGTTAGATATTTTTGTTTTGCATTCTTTCATTGAAACCCTCAGAAAATCTCTGCCTCATATTTTTGTTTGTTTTCAATCCTAGCACCCACAAAAATTTGACTGTAAACATATTGACTTGAAATACACACTGCCATTTGGACGTCTTTACAATGATATTCAAAGGAACAATAGTGACAGGAATATGTCCGTTGAGAGGGTGATAACTGACAAAAATAAAAACAAGAATATTATTTGGAAGTTTTGGTCAAAAGAACTGTTTATGTGAATGCAAGAAAGCGGTGCCAATTTCAGAAAATGTTCAAATTCTTCATCTCCATACGCCCATCTACCTGAGGGATGTTTGACAAATTTCAAGGACTTGTGATAGTCACTAGGTTTCTGAAACAACCCAACTGTACAAATAGTTAAAGAAACATAGGTATTCCCCTATAAAATTATGTTCTCAGCATCTCAAAGTCCATATGAAACCCAGAATTTGGGCTTCTGCTCTGGCTGTTCACTGTTATTTTCACATCTGTGCAGTTTCATTCCTAAACTGAATCATGTATAATTCAAAATGATCATAGAAAAAACATAAAGATCAAATTCTAAAAAGTTGTGTATATTTGAGAGGCATGGAAGGGGGAGAAGAGATGGATGCAGAGTCAGGAGGTTTATCCCTCTGCTGATTCCCTCCCCAAATACCCATGAAAGCCAGGGCTGAGTGGCTGCCACCAGGGTCTCCTACATGGGTGACCGGGTCTCCAAGTACAAGAACTATCACGCGTTACTTTCCAGATCCACATTACAAGAAGCAGGATAGGTAGTGGAGGATTTGGGCCTCAAACCTGGAGCTGTTCTGGCATTCAGCATCCCAAGCAGGGACTTGATAGCTCCACTGATGTGGTGCCCAAAGAAAAGTTTAATTTTCTGCAGGAGAATGTTGCATAGTTCTTTTTCATAATATAAATTTCAATGAGCTTTTTGAAAGCTTTTCATTCTTCATTATTTAATATTCATTTGCTTACAAAATCATCCTTATCTTCTGTTATTTGTTATTTGTCACTGACTAGACATAAAGTATGTGGGAGAGACTTCCCCAAAGAAAAAGAATGGGTTTCTGTTGTCAAGTAGTTCATACTTATAACAAAGACAGTGCAACTAATGATATAATATAGTAAAATAATGACAATGACTAATTATCAAGCTCAGTAGGGAGAACTCTAGGTGGAGAGACTGCTTTGTCTACAAATATCACAGAATATTCTAGATATGGATTTTGATGATGGTGAGGTTTCGACAGGTGGGCAAACATATGAAAACTTATGTTAATTCTGCCAAAATTGCCCAATATACTTAATTAAAATAAACTTCAAAAATATACAATCGTATCAATATTCTCATAGCAAGTCACAATGTTACTTTTCTATATTTGAGGATAACATTTAGTTATATTGAATCTTTCTTGAATCCAGAAGCATAACCAGTTGCTAAGTGCAATTTTTATACATTGGCACAGACACAATGTATTACATTTGACAAGGTCTTTTCTTTGTTGAAAATTTAGTAAATGGTTTCTTTCTGATTGTTTTTAGTAGAAGACATGAACCTTCTTCCTATCTTCCCAGAATATTCAAACTTCATCAAGGAAATGAAGTAGTTCTTATATAATTTCTTACAGTAATCACACTGATCAATAGAGAAATTTTTCTGAAGGTTATGGGTTTGTTTGGAAATGAAATACTAAACAAAATAATAAATAGAAACAAACTAGTACTTCTTGTTCAATACTTCCTGTATGGGCTAGTCATAGTTTAGTCATTGGTTTTGTTATAGTTATAATTATAGTTATAATTTTAGCTGTGATAGTGTTGTATGTCAAAGGCAAGTATCATTTTATTCTTTACACACTCTAACTCAAAGCTAAAAAAAAATACCTAACTGGGACCACATAAGTTTCATGAAATATACCATGTGCACAGAGGGAAGGGTGTATCCTGTCTCAGCTATGTAAGCTTCTAGTCAGCTACTGTGAATTGCTACAGTGCAAGAATGTGGCTATTGTTTTCAGTTCTTCTAATTTCTTACAGGAATTTAGAAAAATGGATTTTTATGTAAATCTGAATATTTGCATTTAATATATTGTTCATTTATTATTCATTAATTCACTTAAAATATTGAAAGCTAAACAAAAGCATATTACGGACCAGGTCCACCAGTCCTTGGCTTTGGAATTCACTCTAAATAGTGACACCGAGCCACCCTGAGGTTAAATAACTGACTTTAGGAATGAGTCAGAGGCAGGCCTTCTTAAAAGCAGGACCAGCACTGTTTTAATTCTTGTTTTATTTATTTAATTTGAAAGGCAGAAGGAAAGAGAGAATGAATGCCAGTTCATTCCTGAAAGGCCGAGGCTGGAACCAGGAGTTAGGGATTCAGCCTGTGTTTCCAGGTCAGTGCAGGTTTGTGACTCATCACCCACTGCCTTCCAGCTTGCACAGCAGCAGGGAGCTAGAGTAGGGAGTGGAGCTGGGACTGAAACCCAGGAATTCTGCTCTGGACGTAGTAGCCCCGGGCACGTCTTCACCTCTGCCAAATTCTGCTTCTATTCTGTGTTTTTCTTTTTAAGATTTATATATTTTTATTGGAAAATCAGATATACAGAGAGGAGGAGAGACAGAGAAGAAGATCTTCTGTCGGCTGATTCACTCTCCATGTGGCTGCAATGGCAGGAGCTGAGCTGATCTGCAGCCAGGAGTTTCTTCTGGGTCTCCCACGCAGGTACAGGATCCCAAAGCTTTGGATCATTTTCGATTTTGGTTTCCCAGGTCACAAGCAGGGAGCTGGATGGGAATTAGAACTGCCACAATTAGAACTGGTGCCCATATGGGATCCAGGCACATGCATGGTGAGGACTTTAGCCATGAAGCCACTGTACCAGGCCCAAATTCTATTTCTGAGTGCTTGCCCTAATAGTTAGTCTTTTGTTTTTTCCTAAGCGGGGTCATGTTGAAAACTTTCTAGACATGGATTTATGTAGCAAGGATCCCACAGAGAGCTACTGTGTTTGGTTGGGTTATTAAGTTCCACAGTGTAAGGGCTGCTGATGCGGAAGCCAAGAGGGCTATGTTTGTCTCAGGGATACACCTGCCCCATCCCCAGCTGCATCATGAGACATCTTAAATAACCTCTGTTTTTACCAAAAGGAACAGTTTTACTTAATAATTATATGATTGTGTAAAACACAAGCTAATTTCATTCTGAATCTTAGATAAATGTGAGCAGGCAAAAAAAGTCAGTTATTTTGGAGTTAGTGGAGCAGGAAAAAATAAACCAATCAACAGGAGAGAATATGTTATTTAACTGACTATGATCACATGCCAACTTGGCCAGTAAGAAAATGCTATAGGGTTCAGTGTGCGGTAGCCTAGTGGCTAAAGTCCTCACCTTGCATGCGCTGGGATACCATATGGGCATTGATTTGTGTCCTGGCAGCCCCACTTTCGTTCCAGCTCTCTGCTTGTGGCCTGGGAAAACAGCTGAGGACAACCCAGAGCCTTGGAACCCTGCACCCAGGTGGGAAACCTGGAAGAGGCTCCTGACTTCAGATCAGCGCAACTCCAGCCGTTGCAGCCTCTTGGGGGAGTGAATCATCCGACACCAGATCTTCCTCATCTTCTCTCGTCATTTCTGTATATCTGACTTTCCAATAAAATAAATAAATCTTTTTAAAAAAAGAAATGCTATAACAACTCTTTCTGTTGTGGGGTGTGAGAGAGATTACACCGGACAAGTTTAGGATGTATTAAAGAGTTTTTATTAACCAAACTTGGCAACAACAGAACCCATAGAAATTAGTAAATGACAAGTCTAATGGGAATCTAGTCTGAATCAAAGCCTGCCCATTAAACTGAAAGACCTATGTCCCAGCTTCTCCAGCAAAAGAAGTTATTCTAAGAGATACAACTAACAACCTGGACAGCTGTAAACATTCACCTTTTCCTGGCTTCTCCATCCACATTCCATTGCTGCTAGGCATCACCTATCCTGGGACTCTTGGAAGTACACAAATTAGAAATACAAGGCATCTTAGCATTAGCATCTTCACTGGCCCACCCAAGCTGTGAGCAGAGGGTGAGGAATGCAGACATGCAGGGGCCATGTTCAGGAGCTATCTGTCCTTGGAGTCTCTGCAGGAAACCAGAGAGCGCATAGATACTGGCGAAGCCAAGAGTCAGAGTGCTAGAATGCAGAAGCTAGAGTGACTTGAGTGGCCAAGAGAATGAGTCCCTCCCTATCATGGGCCTTTATGGTAGCTTGCAAAAAGAGTGGTTATGCAAAAATATAATATGCACCCTCTCAGATTCCATGATAGGTGAGCATCACAGGTGGGCAGAGAAGATTCTGTGGGTGGGGAAGGCATGGCTTTCAAGTTTGTGACCCTGAAGTAGCTGCCTACCCCACAAAACTTCCTCTAACCTCATGTGTCCTGTTTGTCATAAGAACCATAAAGTTCAAACAACCAGCTGCTCTCTGAGAGGTTTCACTCACTGTAATCTCTTCCAAGGTGATCTGCTAATGGAAACACCTGTCCAGGCTAAATTACTCTGTCCATTCCACAGGGGTGATTTCTCCCCCGAACGCTGGCAACCTGATGGCAGAAAAGGGACTGAATATTCAACTCCTCAGTATCGTCACTGTTCAAATAGTTATCTATTATTTCCACTTACTTCAAAGGCTGAAAGACAGGGGAAGAGAAAGAGAGAGAGAGAGAGAGAGAGAGAGAGAGAGAGAGAGAGAGAGAGAGAGAAAGCACTTTATTTGTTGGTTCACTTCCCATGAAGACCCATCAAAGCCAGGAGTGAGAAACCTATTCAGATCTCTAGGATACATTATTATATTATTGTACTGATGCACCTCTCTAATGAGGATTTATTTATTTATTTATTTATTTTCCACTCCTAATCAGTGGTTCCAAGTACATGTCAGTAGAGAAGGAGGGATGTAGGTGCACAGGACATCTACGGTGAAGAACCAAATGCAGACAAGAAAAGGGCTATGAAACAGCAGCTTCCCTGGAGATGCAGCCTGTGCAGGTCCTGTGGGATCCTGCCAGCACATAGCAATCCCCATTTTGGCTACAATGCCAGGAGACACCCCTGCCTCTTGTACCGTGTGCCATGTGCATGCAGCATCTCATGCAGATGGCGCAAACCTGCTGCCTTTGGTGGATGTTGTGTTGTAGGCCCAGTGGCTGCTCTCTCCTTAGGTTGTTGCCACCTGGTGTCCAGGCCTCCAAGCTAGCTCCAGCCTTTTCAGTCGTGCTGCAGTTTTGTTTCTCTCTCTACCCTGAAGTGTTTCTTAGGACAAGGAGCAAGTTTTTCTTCTTTATGTTCCTTGGAATGTAATGGGCACAGGCTTTTTTTGTGTGATGTACGAATAAAATGTTTACGAATTTCAAGTCTGGTGATATCGATGAATGAAGCATTTAATGAAAGCAGGGATAATTTCTACAAATTGTTGTACTTTATGATCTTTGCCTTCCATAGCTTGGAATAAAACATAGTGAAATTCTGTTGTTCAATGGTGAGCATTACAACAAGAAGCTGAGGAACTATTTACCAGTAGGATAACACTTTATTCATTTCTTTTTCTAGTCCTACACAATTTGGTTAATATCCTTGTTGGTGCTACTCTGTCCTTCCACCGCCCGTCAGCTGCTCTCCTAATGGGCCCTTTTCCTGCTTTCTACTCCACCTCATTGTGCTCATTCTCTGGAAATTCTCAGTCTACATGTTTATTTGTCAGCATGAACATTTCATAGTTGCCCAAATTACCATAATATACTACTTAATATTTGCATGATCTCCCTGATAATTTGTACATTTCTTGAAAGAGTCACAGATTTCATTTCTTAAAAATCTCATATTCATAGTGAGAGCAAATTTTTTCTCAATGTGATATGCATTTGCATAGTATAGATTAAATGTAGCTCATAGGTACAATTCTAAGAGTGTATCAGAGCCCTGCCTCCCTCCATGCTTTTCTTATTCACTTTTCAATCCATCCCTTACTTCCATCCTTTCATTTTTAATTTTTGAACCAGCATATTTTAATTTACATTATAGTCAAAGGTTTATTGCTATACTAAGTAGAGTTCAACAAGTAAAAACTAATAAGACGTGAGTTTAGCAGGAATATAGGGAAGATCTATAGCATACTTTTCTTTCTTTCTCTTTTATTTATTTATTTATTATTTTTAATTCATTAATTACATTGTATTATGTGACACAGTTTCATAGGTACTTGGATTCTCCCCATATTTTAGGGGAAAGAGGTTCTGTATATGAAAAAGCATAACAAGGATTAATGTTGAGTATTTTCTATGCTGTTTATATCTTATAAATATTTTAAAACAAAATGTTTCTTTTTACATTTTTGCGAAAATTTATTATTTTTTTTAATTATTGGAAAGCCGGATATACAGAGAGGAGGAGAGACAGAGAGGAAGATCTTCCATCTGATGTTTTCACTCCCCAAGTGAGCCGCAACGGGCCGGTGCGCGCTGATCCGATGCCAGGAGCCAGGAACCTCTTCCAGGTCTCCCACGCGGGTGCAGGGTCCCAAAAGTTTGGGCCGTCCTCGACTGCTTTCCCAGGCCACAAGCAGGGAGCTGGATGGGAAGTGGAGCTGGAAGTGGCGCTGGATTAGAACTGGCGCCCATATGGGATCCTGGGGCTTTCAAGGTGAGGACTTTAGCCGCTAGGCCATGCTGCCGGGCCCGAAAATGTATCTGTTTTAAACAGTGACAAAAAGTGATGGACTAAAGAGTGCTTCTGTCCACTCTTTGGCTCCCTAAATGCCCACAACAGTCATGGCTGTGTCTGAGTAAAGGCAGGAGCCAGAAACTTTCCCCACATGAACCTTTGGAGCCCAAGTGACCGAATCATCTTCTGCTGCGGTTGAGGCTCATTACAAGGAAGCTAGATGGGAAGCAGAGATGCCACGACTCAAAACCAGCACACTGTTGTTTCAAGCAGCAGCTTACCTTGCTATGCCACAAAGTTAGCCTACAAGAAAATAAGATATTATTTGGTTGACTCCATCCTATACCAAAGCAAGCTTTATAGAAATCAAATGTTTAAATCAAAATAATGAAATCACAAAAAGTAATTAAAGGGGCTGATGTGGTATAATAAATAAAGCTACCACTTACAATGGGGCCATCCTACATTGGCACAGGTTCATGTTTTAGCTACTCTGCTTCTCATCCAACTCCTTGGTTGTGCCCTGGAAACCAAGTGTTTGTTCTCACACCCTCAACGGAGATCCAGATTAGCTTTCTGACTCATGGTTTTGGTTGTGACCATCATGGACAGGGGTGAACCAACAGATGGAAAATCAACCAATCTCTTTCTATAACTCTGAATTTAAGAATAAATAAACAAATCTTTGAAAAATAGAAAAGAAAATATTTATAATCTGAAGACTCTCTTAAAATGTAGCAAACACTAAATATATTTAAGACACTGGTATTGGACAGAGAAAATATATAATTAGAATATTGAAAATGGAATTTTTGCATATTATACCATCTAAGAACAGATAGCAAAACAGTAATGTATATGTCAAATACTTTTCTTCATATGTAAAACATACTGATAATTCAATAGGCAAAATGAATGCATTAGAGAAAATTGAATGACTAATTAACTTGACAAGGCAGAGTACTGATCAACGACAATAGGACAGCTGACTGGCCCCAGGGATGGGACAGCTCTAAGTGGATAAGGAAACTCAGAGCAGAAAGTGCCTTCTGCGACCTATGACTGTGAGGAGGTTTTAGCGTGTGGCCAGGTCTTTGGGCAATCACTGGGTCTGACTCCAGAGGCTCAGAACTCACTAGTGCTGGTCAGGGTCATGACTGAAGATTCCATGCTTACACTGCGGAGTACAAAGTTGCCTTGTATGTTTTGTGTGCCTGAGCGGATGAGTGCACGGGCATTAAGAGCATACACTAAACAGCCAGGTCTCCATGGCTGAGACTTTGAATTCACAAATTAGAGCATTTCCTCTGCAGAATTAATGATAAAAATCTACCATGTTCAACTTGGATGTTGCCTTGGACTCATTGCCCACCCGGACATGCTAGTCAGAGCACCCCGGTCCCAGCCAGCACACATCTGTGGGTACTTGCTAAAGGGACAGACATTCAAGTCCGTTATAAACATTTCAAAAGGCAAAAAATATTAGACAAGATGCCAACACTGTTTCTCCAAATGTGTCAAAATAAATGCGGAAATGACAGAAACATGAACGAGGAAGACAATCTGACTGTCTGAAAGGAACACATTAATGGTTCAATGTTAGACTAAGAAGATGAACAGATTTACAAAATGCCTAAAAAATATACTCGAAAGAGTGATTTTACGGCTACTCAAAAGCACAACATTTGCTCAAGTTAAATAAATTTCCATGTGACATAGACAACACATTGTTCCGGAACATAGTGAAAAAAAAAACAGGTTGAAGTATTAGAAATGAGGAGTTCTGTATGTCATGTATAAAATACTGCGAATACCCTTAATGGACTGCATGAGGCAGAAAGAATATCTGGCAGATCATCAGATAACCTTAAGAGTTCCACAAGGCACAGAGTAGCAAAATGACTGAAGAGTCTACAGAATAATAGAGAATGGGAGAAGTTTACATAAAAAGTCCAGATAGAATACTGTACCCAGAGGAACTTTCATTTATAAGTGAAGGTGAAAATAAAAACTTTAAAAATGAGTGCAAACTGAGAGAATTTGTTACCACCTAGTTAGCCTTAAAAATGATACTGAAAAAGATGTGGCACACTCAGAAACATGGAAAGATAGCATTTCAAATGAATATGAAGGCATAACAATCCCATAATAAAAAATAGAAAACAAGAATATTAACAGAAGAATGGCTGAACCAAGTCATTACTTAACAATAACCCTGAATGTAAATTGAATAAATTCTCTAATTTAAAAATACAGACTGGTTGAATGGATTAAAAACCAGACACAGCTATATTCTGCCTGCAAGAAATATATTTCAGCATCAGAGTATCACACAGACTGAAAATGATGTTGGAAAAACTGACTTGCAAATAGAAAATTAGAAATGAGCAGGAGCAATCACCCATTGTCAGACAAAAAGCAACCTTAAGACAAAAAAATAAGGGAGCAATTCAACAAGAAGATACAACTTGAGTAAATATGCATGCACCCATATGAGGACACCCAAATATTTGAAACAAATGCTTTATCAATGGACAAATCGAGTAGACAAAATTTCAAGAGAAACAACATAGCTAATCCACACTACGTATCAACTGGACTTAGTTGATAGGTACAGAACATTTCATCCCACAATTGTAGAATGCACATTCTTCATCAGTGCATGGAACATTCTTATTCGGTATTTTTTCTGATCAAAATGGAATAATGCTGAAAATCAACAATACAAGACATTTTAGAAGGCATGCAAATAAATGGATACTGAACAACATACTCCTAAATGAACAGTGAATTATAGAAGCATTCAAAAGAGAAATAAAAAGTTACTAGAAGCAAGTGTGGATTGACAACACAGCGTATTGAAAGCTTCTGGGTAAATATAGGCATTGCGTTGAGGAATGTTTACAGCAATTGGTGCTAACATCAAGAAATTGTAGAAAAAAATATATTAATGTATCTAATGGTCTATAAAGACAAACCAAATCGAGCCAAAAAATTAATAAGAAGGAAGGTATCAATAAAAATAGAGAAGAAATAAAATAATATTAAAATAATGTAGAAGAGTAGTGAAGTGAATAATTAGTGTATTTTTAAAAAGTATGCAAAATTAGTAAACCACTGTTCTAAATAACAAAAAAACAAGACCTTAATATATAATGCGAGAAATGCAAAAGGAAATGCTATAACCTAAAATCTGAAAATCATCAGAAATACTACAGACAGTCATATTTAATTTGAACAAGTTTAAGAACTTAGAAGAATGGATAGTTGTCTGGGTTCGTATAGTATACCGAAACTGAGGCTAAAATACACAGAAAGCCTGAAGAGTCCAATAACCAAGTCAGCAATTGAATCAGTAATTAAGATCCTCCTAACAAAGATCACAGGAGCAGATGGCTTTACTGCTCAATTCTACCAAACTTTTAAACAAGAATTACTTGAAATTATTCTCAACTTACTTGAAAGAAGTAAATAGGAGGATCCTCCAAAATTTTCACACTAATTCCCAAACCAGAAAAAGATGAACTAGGGAAAGAAGACTGTAGGCCAATACCCCTGAAGAAAGAGGATGCAAAAATTCTCAAGCAAGCACTAATTAATAACACATCAAGCATATCATCAACCTGAACCAATTGGGATTCATCCAAGAGATGCAGAAATGGTTCAACATTTGCAAATCAATAGACAAGATACATCACATTAACAAACTGAAAAACAAAAATCATATAATTAGCTCAAAACATGCAGAGAAAGTGTTTAATAGACTTCAACAGCCATTCATGATAAAAACCTTAAGCAAATTGAGTATAGAATGCACATATCTCAGTGCAATCAAGGTAATTACACAACAAGCCCACAGACAAATAATGAACTGAGAGATGTTGAAAGTGTTTCTGCTGAAATCTGGAAACAGAAAAACATGGCCACTCTCACCATCATTGTTCAACATAGCTCTGTATGCTTTATCCAGAAACATTACACAAGAAAATGAAATCAAAGTGATACAAATTGGAAAGAGGGAAGTTAAATTATCCCTATTAGTCAATGACATGGCTTATGTATAGGGAACCAACAGAATGCCCCGAGAGACTATTGCACTTCATAAGGGAGGAGAGAGGGAAGTGAGAAATACCATAATGGGTTTTAAAGTTGCAAATATGAAATGAATGAAATCTGTTTTCTTTTTCAAAGTAAAAAGACATAAGGCAGAATAAAACTCCAAATATCCTAACCTGAAAAAGTGTTATGTCCATAATAAATGCTGTCATTTTGGACAAAAAATCAGTACATAAAATCAATAACGTTTGTATCTGCAAACAATGGCATAACTGAGAAAGAGCTCATAAGGTCAATGCCGTTCACAGTAGCTATAGAAGATTTAAATAAATTAGGAGAAATTTAACCCATGGTGTGAAAAATATCTACAAATGAAAATCACAAAACTTTAAGGAGAGGAGCAGAAGACTCATCAAAAAATGGCAAAACTTTCTATGTTCAAAAATCAGAAGAAAGTATAACAGCAAAGTGTCCAAATGATATAGATTTAATGCAGTTTCAACCAAAATAGGAAGGACGTTATTCTTACATCTACAAGAAAAGACCATGAAATTCATTTGAAAACCTGAGGCAGCCTGAATTTTTGCAACATTCTTACACAATTAAAGTAAATCTGGAAGCATCATAAAATTAGGTTTTAAGGCATATTACAAGACAGTGTAATCAAAACAGCTTGGTAAATTGCACAAAAGTCGGCATGCCGAGCAACACAGTCGTTTAGAAATCCCAGAAATTAACCCACACATCTGCAATCAACTAATGTTTTACAAATATATTAAAATCACTTTCTACAGAAAGGACAGTCTGTTGGTAAAATTGGATCTCTTCATGCAGAAATATGAAACAAGACTGAGCACGCTATAAAATCAGCTCACATTGGACTGAGGATCTAAACCTAAGACTGGGAACCATTGAATTACTAGAGGAAAGCAAAGGAGAAAAGCTACAACCTATTGGAGTAGACAAGGACTTCTAGGATGAGACCCCAGAAGAGTAGGCAAATAACAACAAAAAAAGACAAATGGGATTAAATCAAGCTAAGAAGCTTCTGCACAGCAACTGTCTATTTAGATCTGTTGTTAACTTCAGAAGATGTAAATGTTTTTTCAGATCTATAGAAACGTTTGTTGATTTAAAAATTTATTTTTTATTTTAAATCTTTCATTTATTATTTTATTATTATCATGTTATGATACAGTTCCATAGGCCCCTGGGATTTCCCCTAATCCCTCACCAAAACCCCCTCCACTGAGTTCCCCTATATCACCACTAATGTATAGTTCTTCATACACAGTCATATGTCCATTATTGTGGGCATGGACAATGGCAGAGAGTCCATCATCCTATTGTTAGATAGTAAACAGTTTCATTGGGAGTCTATCTTTACTCTGGAAGTAGAGATGCATACTGTATTGTATCCTCACATCTGGATATGTTAGTCTCCATTTCACAGTTACTATACATCCCACAATACAAAATCAACAACAGGAAGAAAAATAGAAACTTACAATGCCATGAAGTTAAATAACATGTTACTAGATATGATAGTCTCCATTTCACAGTTACTGTACATCCCCTTAAATGAAAAGACACGAAACAAAATCAACAACAGGAAGAAAAATAGAAATTAGCAACACCATGAAGGTAAATAACATGCTACTGAATGACTAATGTGTCACTGAAGAAATGAAAAAGAAAACCAAGATCCTTCTTGAAGAAAATGATGCTGCTGTATGAGCTATGAGTCAATGAAGAATTTAATGAGGAAGAAAGTGTTTTGAAGAAATGAAACTAACAACAACAACAAAAAAATCAAAGTGCATGAGATAAAGTTTTTGCTGATTTTTGTTGGTAAAATGTGTTTCCTGTAGGCAACAAATAGATGGGTTTTGATTTTTAATCCAGTCTGCTAATCTATGACGTTTGATTGAGCTTAAGCCATTTACATTCAGGGTTAATATGTATTGGTGGTATTTTGTCCTTTCATTGTAGCAATGGGTTGTTCATTGATTTAGTCTTCTGTTGTCATTTTACTGGGATGTTCTTCCATTTGCCTTTGGTTTTGGTGGGTGCTATTCCTCTTCTCCGTCAAGAGAACATCTTTAAGAATCCTTTGTAGGGCAGGTTTGGAAGCGGCAAATTCTTTTAACTTTTCTTTACTGTGGAAGAATTTTATTTCATTTTCAAAAACAAAAGGAAAGTTTTACTGGATTTGTTATCCTTGGCCAACAATTTTTTTTTTTCTTTTAAAATCTTGAATATGTTGCGCCATTCTCTTCTTGTCTGTAGAGTTTTGAATTCTGTGAGAGGTCTCCTCTGAGTTTAATTGGCATTCCTTTATTTGTCAATTGATTTGTTTTCATGTGCACATTGAAAGATCTTTTGCTTATGTTTGGTTGAAGAGAGCTTGATTATCATGTGTCGTGGTGAAGATCACTTTTGATCAACCTTCTTGGGAGTTCTGTGCCCCTCCTGGATGGTGTTTCCCAATTCTTTCTCTAGATTAGGGAAATTTTCCCTTATTGTTTCATTGAATACACCTTTAATCCCAGATTCTCTTTCTGCACCCTCTGGGACTCCCATAACTCTTATATTAGGCCTCTTAATCGTGTCTTTCAATTCTCTGAGTACTTTTGAAAGTTTGACCCGGCTCTGCTTCCAGCTTTTTTTTGCTTCCGCGTGGTGACAGGAAATATCTTCCAATTCTGAGATTCTTTCTTCTGCCTCTTTCATTCTATTTTGGAGACTCTTTATTGTACTTTTAATTTGCTCCACTGTATTCTTCATTCTAAAGTATCAGCCTTCATTTGATTCAGTTCCTTTGTGACATATTCCTTAAATTCCTTGAGCACCTACTTTACGTGCTTTTCATTGTTGATAAGAAGTTTTATAACAAGTGTTTTGAATTCTGTAACCCCATTTTCTCGATGTCTTACTCAGTGAACTCTGAGATTGGCACTGGGTTTTGTTCCTTTGCAGGTGAGTCTTCAGTAATATTCATTTTGTCTTTGTCTCTTTTGCTCTTGGTCTTTGCAGTTCTGGTTAGCAGAGTCTTCTCCTTGGGGCAAGTTTCTAAGTTGTGTCACCCACAGGTCTACAGTTCGATTTTAATTATTATAGTTGGTATATGGCTCTTTGCTTGCAGCCAATTGTGGCACTCCCTCCAGTGAGTTTCAGGTCTCGGTTCTTTTTTTTTTTTTTTTAAAGATTTATTTATTTTATTACAGTCAGATATACAGAGAGGAGGAGAGACAGAGAGGAAGATCTTCCATCCGATGATTCACTCCCCAAGTGAGCCGCAACGGCCGGTGCTGTGCTGATCCTAAGCCGGGAACCTGGAACCTCTTCTGGGTCTCCCACACGGATGCAGGGTCCCAGTGCTCTGGGCCGTCCTCAACTGCTTTCCCAGGCCACAAGCAGGGAGCTGCATGGGAAGTGGAGCTTCCGGGATAAGAACCGGCGCCCAGATGGGATCCTGGGGCGTTCAAGGCGAGGACTTTAGCTGCTAGGCCACACCACCGGGCCCCAGGTCTGGGTTCTTATGTTAGATTTCCACCATGGTCTTCATAGCCTCAACTCTTGGCTCACCACTGTCCACCTCCTATGTCAAGGTGCTGAGGCTGTACCGTTGTCTTACAACCTTTCTCCCACTTCTGGTTGGAGCAGTTCCTGGGGTTATGGAGAGACACCAGGTGTCCTATATAGCTAGGTTGTTGGTGGCACTGATCTTGCCGCAACCTGTTGGACGTTAGGTCTGGGTGCCACATGGTCCTATTTTGACTCATATGATTCCATAGTCGGTATTATTTTCTTGTGGGACCAGTGCAATGCACTGATCTTAGTGAGTTCTCACCAAGCTCAGCACATGTGCAGCTCACTGTTGTCCCTTGCAGTCCTAAAACTTTTGCCACAGTGTACAAGATGGTGCCTGATGTGCCACTACTACAGTTCTTGATCTGTTGTCTGTCAGGTCTGAGTGCTACCCAGACTTGTCTTGGGTGGAACCTGTAAAATGCCGTGTTGTTGCAGTTCAATGAGTTAGAAATGATTTCATTCCCAGCTCAGGGTATACTCAGTCCTTTCCCTTGCCTTTTCCTCCTTAAACAAAACGGTGCCTGATTTGGCTAAGACGGGCACCTTGTTCCTGCAATGCCCATCTGGGATCTACTGCTCTGTCTCTGCTCCTGGTCAAATCAAACAGGAAGCAGAACAAGCAGTTCTTTGTCTGGGTTCACCTCCTGAGCTCCCAGTGAAAGTCCCCTCCCACATGGTTGCTGGTGGGGTTCCAGCTGCCAGTGGAGTTCAGATCACTGTTTGCTGAATGCTGCTGGGGTATCAGTCACTGCATCACCATACCGTTGTTTTTGCTGCTTTCCTGTGTCTGTCAGTTTCTGGGTACCCCTCTGCTGTTGTTCTGCACTCTCCTGTTTCCTGGACTGTGCCCTCTCTGCTTCATACTTGTCAAATGCTTCTCCATCCATTTAAATGTGTCTTTACCCTATTCCACCATCTTGATTCTCCACCAGATTTATTTTACTTTTATTGCAAAGTTAGATACACAGAGAGGAGGAGAGATAGAGAGGAATATCCTCTGTCCATTGATTCACTCCCCAAGTGGTCCCAATGGCCATAGCTGCACCAATCCGAAGCAGGAATCAGGAGTTTCTTCTGGGTCTCCCTCACAAATGCAGGGTCCTATGACTTTGGATTGTCCTCCACTGCTTTCCTAGGCCACAGCAGGGAGCTGGGAAGGAATCAGGGTATCAGGTACCTATATGGGAAGTGAGGACCTTAGGCTCTAGGCTACTGTGCTGGGCCCAAAATGTTTGTTAACTTTAATCTACTTGTAAAGTAGAGTGGCAGAGCAAGAGTGAGAGTTGCAGCAATGAGAAAGAAATCTTTCACCTCTGGTTTGGTCCCCAGATGACTATAACAGCCAGAGCTGGGCCATGCTTCAATGTAAGGAGCCATAAACTTGAGCTCAGATTTCCATGTCAGTAACAGTGGCCACCTTTGGTACCTCTCAAGGTGCATTAGCAGGAAGCTGGATCAGAAGTGAAGTAGCTGAGGCTCCAGCTGCCACCTGAGTACACGGGTGAGTATCCAAAGTGGTAGTTGAGCCTGCTGCTGCCTCAACTGATGATTTCACAAATCAGATCATTTGGTTTATTTACTTTAGAGTTAAGTATTTTAGCTAGTCTATTAATGCCCTTACAGATGTACACATATCTTTAGAATATTTAACAAGTTCACAGAAAATTAATACTATGAAAAAAACTATCTATGAATTCCAAAATAAAAATTGCACTAAAATTAAATCATCTTCAAATTCCATTCCCTGCAAAACTTTTTGAAGTATTCTTGTGTTACTTGAAAATGTTTTTTTTTTTCCCAGTATGATGATATATCTTAGATCTGTTGATGGTTTCCTTTTCTCTTTAAACACTTTTTCTTTTAAAGAAATTTTATTTGTATATTTTGATCGTGTTTCTTGTACTTTTTGGGGTTTGATGTGAAGTATCTTTGTTCATTTTAATATCCTAAAGTATTTTTGGAATGTTTTCTTCAGCGGTTTAATATTTTACACTTAGGTGTTTAAAAGCACATTGAGTTGATTTTTGTATATGGAAATATGATTCTCATTTCATTCTTGTACATGTGCTAATCCAATTTTCCCCAGCACTGTATTTTGAAAACACTGTTTGTAGCACTTTTGCCAATGATCTGTTGGTTAGATCGGTGGTTTTTCTTCTAGTACCTCTCTTCTGTTCAACTGACCAATGCATATATTATTATGCTAATAGCACTTATTTTAAGTATAATTTTTTTGTGTCTTTTAAAGTCAAAGCGTATGATGCTTCTTGCTTGGTTCATTTTATTTAAGATTTCTTTGGATGTTTAGGGTCTTCTGTTCTCTCAGACAGATTTTGGTAAGGTCTTTCTGGTTCTATAAAAAAAATAAAGGAAGGGGAGTTAGTAGAAAAAATGCACACGACTAGTGTATATTCTGCCCCCAAACCTTTATGGGAGTGAATTTTGGGTTCCTTCATGAATGAGGTGGTCACAGAAGGTGGTTAAGAACTCGCATTTACTTTTAACATATTGGTTACTTATTACTATGTCAATTAATTCCATAATGATGTAAATTTTTGCTGATGGTATGTTGGAGCTTTTAATTGATCAGGATGATACTCTGCTGGCTCTGTCTTCACACCAGAGAGGGTATACCTAAGCATCCGTTGAACTTGACTGGACAATAAGATGCTGGACTCTATGTTTGGTATATGCTTGCAATGGGGGAATCTCAACTGAACTTGAACTGTGGTTATGCAACAAGGTGGAGGAATCCACCATGGTGGGAAGGTTTGGGGAGGGGTGGGGAGAACCCAAGTACCTATGAAACTGTGTCACATAATACAATGTAATTAATGAATTAAAAATAATAAATAAGTAAATTAAAAAAAAAAGAAAAAGGCACTGTGATTCCTCTTATCCCAGAAAAAAATTATGTGTGCGATCTGTGGTCCAGGAAATTCCTAATAATTTGGAAATGTTTCAAAGGCATGAGTCAGTAGGCTTTTCTTGTCTTTTTCCCTGCTTCAGCTTTGTCTCCACCAAGGCTCTTTTACAGCTGTGAGAGGCCTCCTCCTTGCGGAGCCTCGTGGAGACTGTGGGTGGCAGTTCTTGCTACGCTGATGACTCTGTGTGCCCCTGCCAAAGATGAAAAAAAGCCACTTCAAAAGATGCCACCACCACTACCAATGATAAATGGAATCAGAAGGGCCCTGCTTCAGCCAAACTGTTTCAAAGCACTTTTTACCATGCTCAATTCTTGAGGGTGCATTCTTCCTATCAGTGGATTTGGGTAGTAATTGGGGGCTGTCATCCAGACAGACCTTTGTCAAGTACAAATCCATCCTTGAGAGTTAGAAATGTTAGGCAGAAGAGGAGTTCACTTCGGAAATAAGGGAAGTGAGATTTCTTTCCCGGGATGTCTAGATGTTCCTTTTAGCTTCCATTTTCGAAGTGAAGTTGTACCACTTTACACTTTACTCTCAAGATGATCTATTGTGAATGCATTGAGTGAAAGGACTCAAGTTACACTTACGATTCCACAGTTTGGAAATTAGTTCAATCACCATGATTCTACTGTTTAGAAAGCTAAGTAAAAATGGATAAATTTAGTAAATGAGTAACTCACTTTTGTAACGGCAGTGTGATATAGTGGGAAAACACTGAAGTGTGGCTCTGAATTGGATTAAAGTATGGATTGAAGGTGGGAAAGCCAATGCCGATTTTTCTGTTTGGGCATCAGTTTCAACCCCTGAATGGAGTTGAACGGATAGGAAGGACATGATTTACATAGACATGGTGTCACAACGTGCAGAGAAGGATGCTGCATCATAGACATCATGAAGAGAAAATGTGCCTCCAGGAGCAAGCACCATGCGATCATGGAGATCATGATTGCTTCCGTGCCTGGCTTTCTGCATTTCCTTAACAAAAGTTGCAGATTTGTGGTTTACCTTTAATTTTTTTCTCTGTCCCCTTTTATGTTTTAGTATTTTCATATAAGGAAACAAGGATGTGGGATTGCTATTGAAACATAGTTGTGTTTTCAATCTCGAGGTGATGGGAGGTAGTATTTAGTAATGGAAGGAAAGCATGATATTTCACACCTATAGTCAAATCCCAAAGTTACTAGATCCTTGTAATGCTATCAAGTATGAAAAAGAAATCGTAATTCTTAAATTCTAATGTTTGCATGTAGTAAGCATTCAACAAAATGACCTCATATTTGTGTTCAGTATTACTTAATGACTCTTGAAGCTGTTGGGAATCCTGGGAGAGAAGGCTGAGAGTCCTTCTGTTGATATTAGATGCTGTGCTGTGTTAGGCATTGATCTTTCGTTACTACGTCAGCAAGTGTTTAATGGACCTGTGAATGACAGGGTCATTGTGCAAATCGATTAGTTTTCTGATGGTGAGAAGTGATGGCAGTCATATTTGGTCCTTTTGAAAATCCTAAGCACTGGGGCCAGTGTGATGGTCTAACAGGCTAACCCCTACCTAGGGTGCCAGCCTTTCTTATGGGCACCAGTTTAAGTCCTGGCTGCTCCACTTCTAATCCAGCCCCCTGCTTATTTCCTGGGAAAGCAGTGCAGGATGACCTACTTGTTTCTCGCCTACACTCACCTGGGAGATTGGGTGAGTGTTCTTGATTCCCAGCTTGAGACTGGCCCAACTCTGGCTATTGTAGCCATTTGGAAAGTGAACCAACAGATGAAAGTCTCAATAATAGAATGAAGGAGGCAGATGAAATATTGCTTTTGATCTCTTCTTTGCTCAGTATAACTCTGACTTTCCATGTAAAACAAACACATACTTTTTAAGAGATTTTATTTTTTATTTTTATTGGAAAGTCAGATATACAGAGATGAGGAGAGACAGAGAGGAAGATCTTTTGTCTGCTAATTCACTCCTCAAGTGGCCACAACAGCTGGAGCTGAGCTGAGCTGAAGCCGGGGGCCCAGAGCTGCTTCTGGGTCTCCCACATGGGTGCAGGGTCCCAAGGCTTTGGGCCATCCTCAACTGCTTTCCAGGGCCACAAGCAAGAATCTGGATGGAAAGTGGGGCCACCAGGATTAGCACCAGTGTCCATATGGAATCCCAGCACATGCAAAACAAGGACTTCAGGCACTAGGCTATGTGCTGGGCCCCAAAAAAATATTTTTAAAAGACTCCATAACATTAGAAAAAAAATAGCTTCATGGAAACATCAAAAGAGGCTATAAAGAATGGAAATAAGTTAGTAAGGCTCTCCTAAATGAACTTTGTTCTGAGATTCCCTTCTCTTAGTTGAGAACAAGTGGATCGAAGCATCAAGTCTTGAGTGATTGTCCATGTTTGAAATCTGAATGTTTTGTTCACTGTGTGACTTTGGACAAGTGATTTAACCTGTGTCCACCTCCATAACTTAAATGTAAAACCAAATCTCTGTTTCAGTATTTTTACAAGTACTTAGAACAGTACATAAGAATTGGTTAAAAATTATGTAATTATTTCTCAATAAAAGGGGTGACTATGATCCAATCTCTAAAATATGTTCTTGGGGGGATAAGCTTTAGTATTCGTTGATTTGGAAATCAGCTTTCCTACTGTTAATTATTAATAATGAACCCACATGTCAGGTAGGACTTCTTTTTCTGCAGAGATGCTGGTAACTTTGAATTAGTAATGTAGGATTCTGCAGTTCAGGTAAATGTAAAAATTTCTCCATGAATTATGAATGTGCCTGTTATTTCAATAGAGACTGGACATTATAGCTTAGGCTTTTCTCATATATAAAGATGTCTGAAAGTAAATATCTCAGGATAGAACAGTAGTTTTCCTCTAAGTGGAAATCCAGATTTGTTCTATAATTTGGACTCATCTGATTTCCATTCTCTAAATCACTGCTTATTACAACTTGTCTACTGTAATTCCTGCAATAACACTGCAGTTTTATAGAAGAAAGGCAAAGAAAATAAAAGATAAATAGCTCACGCTGATTGTTTTCTGAGAAGTTATTTTTTGGCAGAAATTCTAGAAAAATGACTCTGCCTCTGTCTTTTGGTCCCAAACTTTAATCATATGTCTTTGTCTATCTGCACAGCATTACCAAAAATAATCTCTGATAGCGCACTGAAAAAGAATGGGTATTGACAGGTTACTAGATATTGTTGCCCTTGAGGTCACTTGTCACTACTGCAAAGTAAGCCCAGCCCTGCATAGATACCTAGGTTTATATGCTGTCTCTCTTCAGTATCTCTCGTCCCACAGTTTTTTGCAATCTTAGTGAATTATTAGTGGTTAGATGTGAGAGTGCGAGTCACTTGGCTTCTTATCCTTATGTCCCTCTCCCCAGTATTTTTTCCTATGTACCTCCACTACTGCTCCAGTCTATGCCTTTTCCTATTGCACTCACAGTCTCTGAGCATATCATACAGCTCCCAGTATTTCCATTTCCCTCATCAAGTGTAGTTGAAGAGTAAGCTTAAGAGTAATAGTAAGGATTAAACTCTTATCATGAGTCAAGTGCTTTGATTACATAATACTTCACATTAAAAAATATATATATTTATTAATTACATTGCATTATGTGACACAGTTTCATAGGCTCTGCGGATCCCCCAACCCCTCCCTGTGCCCTCCTCTGATGGTGGATACCTCCACCTTGTTGCTGTATTACATTTCAAATTCAGTCAGGATTTTTTCATTGCAAGAGTATACCAAGCATAGAGTCCAGGATCTTATTGTCCAGGCGAATTCAACAGTTTCTTGGGGAGACCATCTCTGGTCTGAAGGCAGAGCTGGCAGAATATCATCCCGATCAATTTAAAGCCACAACATAACATCATGACAATTTACCACATTATGGAATTAATTGACATGGTATTGAGTAACCAATATGTTAAAAAAAAATGCAAGTTCTTAACCACATCCTGTGACTACTTCATTGACATTTCAATTTTAGTTTATACACAGAACTGGCTTCTATACACCTTAAAATGGCTATGGGGTACTATTCAGCTGTCTCATGTCTATTTTCAGTTTAGTATTTGGCAGTTTATAGTGTTGAAGCATAATTTTGCTGTACTTGGCAGATTTTAGGATAGTATAAACTGGGTTATAACTCTAACAAGGCATATGTCAACAATTGAGGTGCAGAACAGTTTTAGGAGGGGTGTGCAGAGAAATCTTCAATACCTTAGTGAGGAGTAACTAATATTTGTGTCCTACTTAGTAAGGTATGTGTGAGTCCATGCTGACCTTTTCCTATCTAGTTCTAAGCTTTCCTTATTGTTCTCTGCTTATCTATTCTAATGTGTGTGTGTGTGTGTGTGTGTGTGTGCTGTGTGTGTGTGTGTGTGTTTGGGGGGGGGGCTCTGGAGTGACCCTGATGGTCATTGCAAGAGAGGGTGGGGATCCAAAGTTGGGACTATGTAAGGACCAGAGAAAGCTCCTCTCCCTAGTCCTGAAGGAGGTTTACTGTTCTGCTTCTGTGGACCACTCAGGGTTCCTGGCTGTTGTTCTGATGACCTTGGATCCTGCGAGGAAGGATTTGGGCTTCTTCCATCCCGTGTGGTAGATCCAAATGGGGGTGGATGACCTCAGAGTTCCCGGCCTCCGAAGGCACTCCAGTTCCCCGTGGTCCCTTTGGCAGTTGGGATGTAGCCCTGAATCCAGACAAAAGATGGATTCCCAATGAAACTATTGGACATGTGTAGAATCAATAATTGCAAAAACTTGGAAGGAACCGAAAAGCCCATCAACAGAAGTCTGGATAAAAAAGCTATGGTTCATTTACTCCATGGACTACTACTGATTACATAATACTTCACCTTTACTTGAGGGACAAAGGAGGCACACACCCACACCCACGTACAGAGAGAATGAATGAGAGCGAGCCCACACCCTCATACAGAGAGAATAAGAGAGAGAGAGAGAGAAAGGAGAGAGAGAGAGCACCACACCTTTATCTTTATCAATGAGAGTGATGCTACTATTGATGAGGAAATTCAGCATAAGTGTTGATACTATATAGCAGTTTATTTAAACAGTTTACAATTTTCAAGAGGCTGTAGTGATTTACTCAATGGTTCATTCATTCAACATTTCATTACTTTTTCATAATAACTTAAAAATAAATGAAACATTAGGGGTTCCATCAGAATCAAGTAGTCTGATAAGCTGCATGTTTTCATCTTTCCTCAAGGACAGACAAGTCCACTTAAACTGCTTCACATTGTATTGGTTTATAGGTTTCTTCTCAAGACAAATTTTGGTTTGCAAATGACATTGCTGAAATGTAGCACAGAGATTTGAACATAACTCCTAGATATAGTCATTGCAGCAAAACAAAAACAGAAACCGTGATTGCTGAGATTTAAAGATAAATTTGATTTCATAAGAGAAATCTAGTAGGAAATCTAATTTAAGAAAGAATATTTGGATTACTGAGACCAAGTGCTAGAAGCAGCATAAAATGAGTATTCAGATTTTGAAAACAGCTTGGAATGTAAAAGTTAAAAAGGATTGTATTTAGTGGGCTGTGAAAGCTATCTGCAGATAACTAAAGGATTGCTCTGTGGGGCTCAGATGAGAATCGCCTCTATTACTGGTACTCACTTGTCCTGCTAATAATTGATATGATTTATTTGAAACTTTATTGCTATACATTACTTTGCTAAGTATATAACTTGTAATATCTGTTCTTTTTTCATATATAATTCTGTTATTTAGGAATTATTTATACAAAACATGAAAGACAACTGAAGTTTGGAGAGGATAGCAGCCTGCTTAGAGAGTGTCAGAGTAATTTGCAACATATTAAAACTCGAATCCAAAGCAGCAAAACCACTGAGTATTGGCCTCTGTTTTTCATCTGTAAAATAAGTAGTTTGGGCCATTGGCAGTAGTTCATTGGAGCTCTGAGAGCTACTGCTTATAATTTAAAAAAAGTCAGATTTAAGTACAGACATCATTGCTGTAAAATTTTGTTAACCTTGAAAGTGTTATATTAAAATAAAATATAGCATTCAAGGGCCATAACTAATTATTTTATGCATCTAACAATTACCTGTGCCCTTGAGGCTCTTGGTATCTCTTGGACCTGTGTGGTGGAAAAACAAAATGCTGCCTGGCTATACCTTTTCCCAGCTCTTAGATTAGTGCAGTCATTTCATTTGCTTGAAATTTGCCAGGGGGACATATTTATGCAATGGCAATCAGTAAATACTACAAATCAGGTGCTGGTTTTGCTGATTGTAATGACTTAAGGGAGGTAATGGAAAATATGAATATTCAAATTAAAGCATATCCTAAGTTTTAAAGATTCATTATTTTCATTTGAAAGGGAGAGTTGAGAGAGAGAGAGAGAGAGAGAGAGAGAGAGAGAGAGAGACAGAAGCAAGGAGAGAGAGAGAGAGGCCAGGGCTGTGAGAGGTGTCTGGTATTCCTCCCTAGTCTCCTGTGTGGGTACATGGACCCAAGAAGTTGGGTCATCTACTGCTGCTCTCTCAGGCATGCTATCAGGGAGCTAGACTGGAAATGGAGCAGGTGGGTCTCAGATCAGTGCTCATGTGGGATGCCAACATCATAGACAGTTACTTAACCCACTATGCTCCAACGCCAACCCCAAATTGTTTCCTAATGGTAACTGCTCCATGTTTGTAAATCAAAGAAAGAAAGGAACTATTTTTCTAGTATTTGAAAAACTATCATTTATTTTAAAGCCATTCAGTATTGTTGTTAATTGGGAGAAGTTTCAATGTATGTCTTCATTGCTTCACCTTTGTTTTATTCATTAATATCAATGAAAATATCACCCAGCATTTATTTGTCAGTTGAAACCACAGATTAGGTATAATGAGGATCTCAGTAAGAGTTATTGATAACATTTAGTGAAAATCCTTTGGCTATGTGGAGCACATGATAAATGATATTATTTCTTTTATTATTAATCTATACTGTATATTATTTATAGAAGCATAATTATTTAAGTAAATGTAGATATAAATATAGGCATACACACATACACATGCTACTCTATTAGGAGAGTTGATTGTTAAGTGTTTCCCATTACCATCTGTAAGATCTTCCTTGTTTTAAATTTTTTAATGGTCTAGTTAGAATCAGAAGGTTAACCAAAATGAGTTAGAGACTGGGAGATTTGTTCAGATTTGGTTGAACATTCCTTATCCAAAAATCTTCTAAGATCTGAAAATTTTAGAGCATTGACATGGTCAGAACTTGAAAATTCCATGTTACAAAACTTTGTTTTTCCTGCACCAAAAGATTGAAACTGTTGTATAAATTTTCTTTGGGCTGAGTGTACATGGTATATGTAAAATATAAATGAACTTGAAGTTTAGGCTTGAACTTCATCCCCAACATGTCCACATGTCTCATTGTGCATATGCATGTATTCCAGACGACCTCTTGTCCCAGGCATTTCGAGTGAGGAAAAATCAACCTGCTATGGGAAATATCTGGATTTGGAAAAGGCTGTATAAGAATGTCATTGTATCTGTACTGATGGCAGGGCCAACTCATAGGAGATAGAGGGAGAAGAGGATATCACGTGTTTTTCTTTCCCAATCCTGAAGTCCCATAACTCTCGGGGGAAGGGAATTGGAGTGAGATGCAGGTAACATATATTCATGAGACCACAGTTTGTAAGACTTCCAGGCTCTCTTGCCAGCTTTAAACTAACCCATCGTAAGTTTTAACTTACTGGGTAGCCAAAATCAGAGGGCATTATACTTGAACCTCCTCAACTGCTTCTTCAGTTGCAGTAGGTTAGTGTGTTAAGCAATGAACCTCTGATGGGAGAGTTAATGTTTCATGGGACTGAGTATTATGTCTAACCATGTACACACATAAAATTGCCTGCCCATATCACCTTTTCTCTTTCTAATATATGAATATCTTGATGAAAGTAAATGTAAGCTCAATTCGTTCTTTTTTAAATCATCAAGTTTCAACAACTGTGCAGAGATGATGGAACCTGTGAATGGATTTCCCCAGTCATAGTCTGTCACTATGGCCACATCCATAATGATAGTACTGTTTACTCTGTGGTATGGACAATGACTTAACATGGTATCTGTGCGGTACAGGGTTTACCTCTGACAGTTTCCTTAGACCTTCAGTACTCAATTCACACAGCAAACTAAATCAAATGAGCTCCAACTTAAATCAGTGGATACATCTTTAATAATCATAATCATAATCATAAATAACTATCATGGATACTTGTTTAGCATCAGTGCAAAACCAAATGGAGAATTTGACATGTCAGGAAATTAATTGTCATTGACTAGCCTTTTGTTCTGGCATTGTACTGAACCTATTACATTGCACTGTTTTCTTCTTCCGTATTTTGAAAATAAGCTGAGGTTTAAAGGTTAGGAGGTTTGCCAAGTCCTAAACACTTGTAGGTGACAGACTGTGACTTGACTCCTCTGTTTCAAATGTCACTGTTCTGTGTGAAGCCTATTGACTTATTTTTTAGTAAGCTTCTGCAATTTTTATGTGTTTTCTATTGAAATCGATAACCATGGTGATGAAATAGAGTAAAGGGACTATTTAGAAAGTAACGAGCAGAATGATTTGATTTCTCTTGATGGGCTCAAAGACAGTATAAAGAAAAACCAAAAATTGAGGAAAAACATATATTCATTCTGAATCTGAGTCCTTAAACTTGTGTGGCACACTGGCATACACCATACATCCAACCATCAAGAAAGACTCCAGTGCCATACTCCTTGGTAGCTCTGACCATTACAGCCAGCTCTGTCTCCCTGCATGGGACAGCTGAGTCCATCTCCCTCTTTTTTACTTTCCTCTCTTTTCTAAGAGCACCTTCTTATTGTTGGGTTCTTCTCTTGATCTTTCAAGAGAACCCTTGCAACCATTTTTAGCACTCAAACCCTAATGCTAACCCCAAGGGTCTCCAGAAGAGGCAGTGAAGCACTCCTTGCAACAAATTTCTTTTGTTTTCAGCATGCCTTGAAACATGATTTTTCAGCTATTGTCTCAAGTCTTGTTCACACTAGGGAGGGCAAGATGAGAATGCTTGCCAAGATTCACATTAATCAGAATGTCATGCCCAGCAAGGACCTGGAGACGTGTTAAGCTTAAAGTCGTTCAGCAGCATGTGGTAGATCTCTGCAGTCCTCATAACTTTCTTATTTATCGCTTCCTGCTGTGTTTTCTCAAAGTTACATTAGGTCTTAACATCTTGCAAAGTGATATATGTGAACCAATTATTAGCTGAAGTATCCAGAACAACAGAAACTTTTAGAAAAAGTGTTAAGGTTGAGAAAAAAGATTAAAGAATGCTGAAACGACTCTATACACACATCAACATACATGTGCACAAAGACACACATGTCCTTGAGAGTTCATTAATGGACTACTCATGTGTTGATAGATTTAATTAATGACCACAAAAATAACTGCATATATGTTGTTATAGTAATAACTATCCAATCATCCTCAATATTTTGTTTGGTAATTTGAGGTAGATTTGAGAATGTGTTCTTCAGATGATTGAGAAATCAGTAAATATCTTTAAGCATGAGAATGACAGTATCTGACTTATACTTCTAGTTGTATAAATGGGGGAGACATCACATAATTTTGAATAATATTCAGAAGTATATGCCCACAGAGTTTTTTAAAAAAAATGATTGAAAGGCAACAGGTAAATTTTACCAAAGACACTTTTTTCAAGTATTTTGAGAGACGCAAGAGAGAAAAGCTCCCAAGGAAGCCACACTTTGTTCTTTCTTTGTGCATTAAGGAAAAAAAAAGGCTATGCAAAGTTAGCACTTTCTAACACATTATTTAGCTAGTTGTGCAATGAATTTGCACTCTTTTGAAAAACAACTTATATTTATTTCTGTAGAAGAATATGAAATAGTTGAGAGATTGAGTAGATGCATTTTGTAGTTTTATCAAGAAGTGAGGATCTGAACCAGTTAGGTGCACCAGAAAGAGGGGCAGATAGGAGAGCTGTCTTCATGTAGAATAGGCACAGGGGTGGTGGGAGATGGCAGCCTGTTTTGTTGGTGAGCTGTCCCTCTTACCCTTTCTGCCATTGTCACCCCCAACAATCGTTGACCCCCTTCCTGCCTTAGTGTGGCTGCCACTGCCCTCCTAGAATCCTGGCAGTGAAAGAAGCTCTGAGACAGCAGAACCAGCCCAACCCTGCCCCTTCTGCAGGGATCTTCTAGCTTAAGGAGTCCGCAGTCACATTCCCCACAATTCTATTTTTTTTCATGTTCCAGGACTATTTTTGCCATTGTTGGAAAAGTCTAGATTTCTTCTCATCTCCAATACCAATTGCAGGGTACATAGAATACCCAGCTTCCCCAAAAGGGTTTTCTGTTCCATAGAATGGAGAGATGCTTGGTTTAGATTATATCAAAATTAAATTGCCATTCTCCTTTTGGTAGGCAAAGTCAAAGTAATTCAGCATTCATCCATTCATAAATTTATTCATTGAGCTGGGAACTGTGCCAGATGAGCAAAATGTAAAATAAACATTGCCTCTGGGAGTATAAGGAAAGGCAAGGTTACTTGCCGCCATGGGACGTATATTCTGGGTTGAATAAGCAGACGATAAAACAGATAAATGTCATGACGGGATAATAGTACATGGTAGTGGTTAGTGGGGAATATTCAGGTCACAGTGTTTGGAAACAAGGCAACAATGTGGACCTACTATAAATAGAATCATAAAAACTTCTCTGAAGAAGTGATACTTAAGGTCAGAGTATAAAATGAGAAAGTAGTTGTAACAAACAAAAGCAGATAACTAAAGTGCTATATAAGTGATAAAGCATAAATCAATATTGATAAGGACTACAAGAAAGACTTTTAGCCATTCTTGTCCTCAAAAAGGCAAGAAAATCATGAAATCTTTGCTTGCTTAGCCAAGAGTGAAAGGAACTCTTCACTTCTTTTAAGCTCCTTATTAACAATGAGAATCACATACAGAAGGTCCAGCAATTTTAGGAGTATGTCACACAGGAAATAGAACACCGAAACAAAATCAAGCTGAATGATTGGAAATGAAGGATGCAATAGAGAAAACTAAAAATTTAGTAGAAAGTCCCAATAATAGAAAGAAGGAGGCAGAAGAAAGAATCTCAAAATTAGAAGATATTTCTTGTAGCAATGGGGAAACAATTAAAAAGCTGGAAGCAGAGCTTGGTCAAGCTTAAAAAAGTATTCAGGAATTGAAAGGCATTATTAAGAGGCCAATTATAAGAGATATGGGAGTCGCAGAAGGTGCAGAAAGAGAAACTGGAATTAAAGGTGTATTCAATGAAACAATAAGGGAAAATTTCCCCAATCTAGAGGAAAAAATTGGGAAACAACATCCAGGAGGGGCACAGAACTCCCAAGAAGGTTGACCAAAAGCGATCTTCACCACGACACATGATAATCAAGTTCTCTTCAACCAAACATAAGGAAAAGATCCTTTAATGTGCATGTGAAGAAAAAAAAATTGACATATAATACAGGAGTAGCAATTAAATTCATAGCTGACTTCTCACAAAATTCTATAGGCCAGAAGAGAATACAGCAACATAGTCCAGATTCTAAAAGTAAAAAAAAAAAAAAAAAAAAGGAGAAAGAAAATTATAAATTGTCAACCCAGAATAACAAATCCAGTAAAACTTTCCTTTTGTTTTTGAAAATGAAATAAAATCCTTCCACAGTAAAGAAAAGTTAAAAGACTATGCCTCTTCCAAACCTACCCTACAAATGATACTTAAAGATATTCTCTTGACAGAGAAAAGGAATAGCGCCCACTGAAACCAAAGGCAAATGGAAGAACATCCCAGTAAAATAACAACAAAGACTAAATCAATGAACAACCCATTGCTAAAATGACAGGACCTAATTACCTACAAAGATCAGTGGAAACTATATCTCATGGATTTTGATGCTTTTGCTTTTAGTTTTATTTCTTCAAAACTTTTTTTTCTCATTAAATTCTTCAGTGACTCATAAATCACACAGTAGCATCCTTTTCCTCAAGAAAGTTCATGATTTCTTTTTCATTTCTTCAGCAACACATTAGTCATTCAGTAGGACATTATTTAGCTTCATGGCATTTTAAATTTCTATTTTTTCTTCCTGTTGTTGATTTTGTATTGTGGCTTTTCATTTAAGGGGATATATAGTAACTGTGTAATGGAGACTGTCATATCCAGATGTGAGGATACAATGCAGTAAGCATCTCTACTTCCAGATCAAAGATGGACTCCCAATGAAACTGTTAAATATATCTTGACAGTAGGGTGCTGGATTCTCTGCCATTGTCCTTGTCTGCAATGATGAACTTATCACTTTTTATGAAGAATTATACTATAATAATAATATAGGGGAACTCAGTGGGAGAAGGAGGTTTGGGGAGGGTGTAAGGAAAATTCCAGAGCCTATGGAACTGTATCATAAAATGGTAATAATAAGAAGAAATAAAAAGAAATACTGATTCATTTGAAAGGCAGAGCATCCCAGAGAGAGGGAATGAAATGCAGACACATGCACGTGGAGAGAGAGAGAAGGAGAGGAGGGAGCGAGAGAACACGATGGAAAGATCTCTTGGACCATTACTTGCTGCCTTCCTGGTTGTCTTAGCATGAAGCTTCATTTGAGTCACAGAAGCTGGGACTTGAACTGGCACTGTGACACAGGATGTGGGCATCATAAATGGTGGCTTTTCCCACTGCTATCCCACAACACTGGTCTAAGCCTTCTTTCTTCAACAAAGGCAAATTCTTTCTGTGTTCCGAGGACCCACTGGTATGATACTACACCAGGGCTTGGCCAACACACCACCTTTAAAGGGTGAGATGGTAAAATATTTTAGGTTTTGTGTGCTATTTCATGGCTCTGAAGTATGAATTTTCATATATTACAAAATACTCCTTTGGATACTTGAAAAAAATTTTTTTAAAAGTAAACACTATACTTAGCTCAAGAGCCTTGTGGAAACAGAGAGTGGACCACATTTGGTCAGTAGGCCACAGTTTGGAAACCTCTGCTCTATTGCAGGAGTGGGAACATTTATTTATTTATTTGGTCAGGGGCCATTTAGATATTTATAACATCATTCACGAGCCATATAAAATTGTCAACTTAAAAACTAGCCTGCTGTAGATCTATAGTATTTTGAGGCCTATCTGTGGTTGCCTTGGGCCAGATGATTTTGCAGGCTTTTCATGATCTGTGGGCTGAATATTTCCCACCCTATTCTATAACAAGTGTTTGTTGTTGAACAGTTCCATTTTCTAGGGGTACATTCATATACAGGTCTAAGAAAATGTACTTTGATTCTATTTTGATTCCTTTCTTATCTTTCTATCCTTCTTGGTCAAAAATCTTTCAAGCTGTAATCCAGACTCCCTGTGCATGGCAATTTCCCCAAATGGCTTTGATGTGATAGTAGCCCGCTGCTCTTCAGGATCGTGTCCTTTTCTTCCTCCCTTCCTCCAGAGCCGTGGCAGTGGGCAGGGCTAATAGAGTTCTAGACAAGCAGCACTGTGAAATTGAGAAGCCAAGATCATGAAAGGCAATGTGGTTTCTCCCTGCTTCTTTTTTAGGGCCTGTGCCTGTGGACTCCAATGCTGCCATGTAGAAAATGTATGAGGAGAATTATTTTCTTTTCTAAGCATTCATTCAACCTCATTAAAGCATATCTGGTCCTTGGCAGAGGAAGGGAGATGCCTATGAGCATCTTGTAGTTAGAATGTAAGGTGGATGATACAGAGGTTTGGGAACTTTGCACACTTCCAGAGAAGTGTGCAGGAGCCATTTCACTGGAGGCTTTGTGGTAGGTTAAGGGTCTGATGTTGCCTGGTTATCAGAGAGTTTTAGGGTTAGAAACTAAATGGACAGATTTCTGTTTTGGAACGATCACTTTGGCTTCCAGATCAGATGGAAATAACAGTGAGATCCGGAGACCTGGTTGGATGCCCCGACACAGTTTCCGTAATAGCTTCAAGGAGGGGCGGGGTCTTGCATGGGAATAAAGGACTAGAATCCAAAGGAATTCCAGAGACCCTGGGAATGAGAGCACCGGTTGTCTAAGGGCAGAAATCAAAGCCAATGGATATTTTAGTATCTGTTATGACTGTCTCGTTCAGTGCAGAGACACTCCCTGTGGAGAGCTAAGCTGTCTCACCCTGCTTCCCTGACTTTTCCTTCTGCTGTTGTCAGGTTGTAGTAAGGTTCCCACATGGTTCATCCCCTTTCTTTCAACAGGCTCTGGGTAACCAACCGTTCCTTGAAAGCAAGATGCCACAGATAAGCCCACAGCTGGCCTGATGCAAGTGAGGAGGGTTCCTTGGTGCTCCCCACTGTGCAACACCTGTTGCTGCAAGCCACAGACCAGGACCCCAGCAAAGGAATGCGAACCTGCCTCTGAGCGCCCTCCAGGCTGTTATCTTGACACAATCAGAGTGCTGGGTTTTTAACCTGAGAGATTAAATCTTTAGGTGCCTGAATGGAAAGATCCTATCCTTGTAATTTTTCACCTATATAATTTCTCAGCTGCTTTAGTTTAACCTGTTATATTTATGGCTCAACTGTAATTCAGAAGAATACTTAGAAAATGTCAATTTCAAAAGATAGCTCTGTCAAATTGCCTCTAAGAACAGCTTTCTGAGTGAGTGTAGTGAACTGTGGTGAAACTGATCATTTCAGTCAATTAGATTTTTAGGCCAGTCGGTTTTTACTGTTTTGAAAGTAGCAGAGCATTTGAAAACTAGAATCAATCAATTAGTCTTAAGGGAGATCAAGGAAAAGGAAAGACAAAAACTGTATTTATACTTTCTTCTAGAGAGGTGAACCTGAGTAGAGGTCATTCGAGTTATAAAGTATTCATTTTGCACAAGCAGAAGTCATCATTTCAAAATATGCTTAAAAAGGTACTTTGGGTGGCAGTTGAGGCCAAGGAATCAAAAGGTTGAGACGGGAGAGTAGAAATGCCCCACGTAGGAAAGAGACAGGCTTGTGAATACCTAAGATTAACTCATGTACAACTTTGCTTTGCAAGATTTTATTAACCTTTAATTCATGGACAGAGACGTAAGCTCAGAAAAAAAAGTTGATTATTTTGTTATTTTTAATTTTTTTATCCAACCCAAGATGGAATTGCTTTGTTTAGAAATTCCAAATACATTGTACCCTCTCCTTAAGCAACTAGAGCGAAACATTATTGATAGTAAAGTAAGATTACAAAGTACCAACCAAATACTCATTTTCTTATGTGTAATTTAACTTTTAAGTACATTTCAAAATAGCTTCTCATGCTTAAGAAAATATTCCTAGAGGCAGGAAGAGGATGTACTTCAGATCTGGACTTGGGCCATTGAGAGGCATTAACTATTAGGATACATTTAACCACTCAGGTATGTGGGGCTTCTTACAGATGTTATTTATTTGTATTTGAAAGGCAGATTTACAGAGATAGAAGAAGAGATAGAGAGAAAGAGATCTTCCATCTGGAGATTTACTTCCCAAATGTCTACAGCTGCAAAAGCTGGGCCAGCCTGAGATCAGGAGCCTGGAATTTCCTTGGGTCTCCCATGTGGATGCAGTGGCCCAAGGATGTAGGCCATCTTTAGTTACTTTCCCAGGTACATTATTAGGAAGTTGAATTGAAAGTGGAACAGCCAGGATTTGAACTGGTGCCCATATGGGATGCTAGCACCATAGAAGGAGGATTAGCCTACTAGACCATAGCTCCAGCCCCAGCTCATCATATTTAAACACCAATACTTGCCTGGTCTAACAGAAGGAGCACCAAATTTCTTTTTTTTTTTTTTTTTTTTTTTGCATTTCATTTTTTTAAATTAATTACATTGCATTATGTGATACATTTGTTATACACTGGGATTTCCCCCGCCCCTCCCCACACCCTCCCCCTATGGTGATTGCTCCACCCTGCTGCATTTCCACAGTTCAAATTCAGTTGACATTCTTTCATTGGAGGTATTTACCAAGCGTAAAGTCCAGCATCTTATTGTCCTGGTAAGTTCAATGGTTTCTTGGTGAGACCATCTCTGGTCTGAAGGTAGAGCCGGCAGAGTATCATCCCAATCAATTAAAAGCCCCAACATAATATTTCCAACCATTTACAACATTGTGGCATTAATTGACATGGTATTGATTAACCAATATGTTAATAGGAAAATGCAGGTTCTCAACCACAACCTGTGACTTCTTCATAGACATTTCAATTTTGGTTTATATTCAACCGTGTTCTATACATGTTAAAATGGCTTAGATTGCTATTCAACTGTCTCATGCCTATTTTAATTTTAGTATTTAGCAGTTTATAGCATTGAAGCACATTTTCGCTGAACCTGGCTGTTTTTCAGGTGGTCTAACTCTATAATTCTAACAGGATATATGTCAACAGTTTAGGTGAGCATGTTTAGGAGGGGTGTGCAGAGAAATCTTCCATACGCCAGTGAGGAGTAACTAATCTTTGTGTCCCACCCAGTGACTTATAAGTACATCCCTGCTGACCGCTTCCTGTCTGGTTCTAAGGTTTCCTTGTTGTTCTCTGTCTATCTATTCTAGTTTTGTTTGTTTGTTTGTTTTGAGGGGTTTCTGGAGCTCTCCTGATGGTTGTTACGAGAGGGGGTGGGGACCCAAAATTGGAAGCAGACAAGGACCAGAGAAAGCTCCTCTCTCTAGTCCTGAAGGAAGTTTACTGTTCTTCTGTTTCTGCGGACTGCTCAGGGATCCTGGTTGTTGTTCCAATGACCTTGGATCCTGCAAGGCAGGATTTGGGCTTCTTCCATCCCATGTGGTAGATCCAATTGGGGGTGGGTGACCTCAGAGTTCTTGGTCTCTGAAGGTACTCCATTTCCCCGTGGTCTCCTTGGCAGTAGGGATGTAGTCCTCGGGGAGCACCAAATTTCAATTAGCAGCTCTGAATTCTGTTTCTCTTATAACCTCTTGTAACAAAGCAGATTTAGACAAATCCGTCAGCCAGAGAAATATCAAATAGACAGGATCCATACCATAGGCATAGATAGGAGCAAATGAGTAAAAATGCATGAGAGTCATTTAGAAATACTCAAGGTGGTGAGACCACCAAAGCAGAGGCAACACCCAAAAGCTGCTACCAGCAAAGTGGGATTTGAGGGACCTAGAGAAAAGGTGGGATGTTCAGAGTCAAGACACTGAAACAATAGGGCAGAGAAACCAGATGGAAGCTTGGACTGATGAGAAGAATTTGAAATACATAGCCACTGCCAGAGACAGTGCCCAAAGCCAAACAAGCAGGCAGAAACATCCTGGCTTCTCCATTCTTACAGCATTCCACTTTTTCTCTAGCACTAATGGCTAGCCTCACCAGGGAGCCAGTTGATAAGGGCATCCCCAAACTCAGTCGCTAAGACCTAAGAGATGACTGGAGGACATGTGGTTGCTGGGAGCACAGTGTGAAAAATCACTGACCCAGTTAGTCATTTGTGTCATGCACAACTGTGCCCTTTCCTCTGTCAAATTTTAAAGTATTGTCTTTGAAATGAGATCTTATACAGCTGTTTTTTTTTAATTTGTTAGTGTGAGTTAGTGAAATCTTCTGAGGATACTTGGAAAACTGTTTTGGAAATGTAAAATGTTAGATAATGATAATTTCACTTTCAAGAAAATAGAATTTCATAAAGATGATACAGATTGAGGTACAAAAATGTGTATCCTGTGTTTATCATACTTAATGTTGGAAGCAACCTGAAATAGATGTGATGTATTTAATGATCATTTAAGAAAAAACATTCTTGAGGCCATCAAGAATATATTACACAGGCCATCATGCAAATAGGATAACATGTGACTGGGGATCCAGGGGGAAGATTGGACATTCTCTGCCTCCATTTGGATTGTTCATATATGGCACATGGCGCGTGCATTATGAGCAACAGAAACACTGGTGGGGGGGTGGATTTTGGATACATCCAAACAGGAAAATCCCTCCAGATGGAGGGAAAGGATTGGTCTTTGTTCAAATTCTCTAGGTTCACTAAGTGAAAACACTGAGGTAGGAAGGCAGGTTGCCTAGATGCGTTACCAAGAGATGATATGGGCATTGTTAGACTCTAAAAGAGGGCCTGAGTGGCTTAGTCCAGATCTGTTCTCTAGTTTTCATGAGTCGATAATAAAAACCTGGGACAGCCCCCGTACAGCCTGGCTGCACACTCTACAAAGGAGAGAACAGGCTCTGCTGAACTCGGGGGTTCCGTGTCCACCACGGCCGAGCGGGGCTGGCCTGTGTTTTTGTGTTCACTTCTCACTGTCAGCACAGTGAGCCTCAATCCCTGGAACCAACCTGCAACGCTTGCTCTAAAGCTCAGAGTTAGGTGCTGGTTTTTATGTTGAGTTCTCTCCTTTGTCTATCCTAACAGATTCATTTTACAAAGTCTAAAGTAATTGATTCTGGGTAACAGATTACAATTGATTTTGAGTTGTAGCTTCCCAGTTTTGTATCTGTTTGAGCATGTGAAAAAACTTCAATTCTCCTGACTTAGTAAAATGAGTAACACAGAGGAGAAGCCTAGCACAGGTTTTGGGTTATAGTAGGTGTTTGATTAACTCTTGCGTTATCTGCCTTGGTCCTACCTAGTATGCCACAGAGAAGAGTACTTTTAACTTTCTTCCCAAAATATCTAGTTTGTTCTCATTCTCTTGTCTTGCTAATGTGGTTTCCATCCTCATCCTTTCTGTTATTTAATTGTCACTTCTTTTTGAAGGTTTATCTTATTAACCAAAATAGAACAGACATTTTAAAATATCCTGCAGTGTTTTTCTTTTTCACCCAACGAATGTACTTTATTTCTACTTTGTATTATATATGTGTTTGCCTATCTTGAATTTTCATTGTTCACCTGTCTTCCTAATCCTAGTTCTGCACCTAAAATATTGCTAATTTAGAAAGAGAATAGACTTGTTATTAAACATACCTGGGTTTGGATTTTACTGCAGAGTAAATGTTTGAGATTTTTTTTTGCTGCATGTTTCTGAAGAGAATGCTTCCTTTTTGGCAAGCTGGGGACATTAACAGGAATGAAAGAAATGCCCTTGACAAAGGAAGGACTACCCCAACACCAGCTCCAGCTGGAATTCACCTTAGTGTATTCCGTTCTTTTTGCTTAGCAAGCACGAGCTTCCTGCCTCTGGTTTGGACCTGAAGTGGAAGTTCCCAAATACCAACAGGAAGGTCATACTTGTGGTCTCCCTCCCTGGCTGAAACCTGAGGCATTGGAATTTTATGTGGGTGTCACTTTCTCAAGAGATTTCCAGCTGCAATTCCCAAACCAGAGGCAAGCCACTGGATATTATTGGATCCACAACAGTTCTTAGTTTTTACTTTTCTAAAACTTTAAAATTATCTTGCCAAGTATGGGTTTCATAATAAGAAATTAAAAAGAGTTCTCATGGCAAGGGGCGAAATTCTTAGAACCAGGGCATAGTCTGTCTTGAGTTGCATTAGTGTGTTTCTGCACACAGGTAACAAACAAGACCCAAACTCACCCATCCATTCTGTTCAGAATTGTCTGGAGCCTGTGCTGTGCCGTGACTCCCCTCAGAGCAGGGCTTCCTCTGAGAAGATGCTTTTGCATATGCGTTTTCATTACTTTCCACAACAAACCCAGGAGGATAGGTTTGATTTATTTTATGGTTAATAAAACTCACTTTATAGTTAATAAAATCAAAGTTTTGAGAGGCTTTGCAACTTTCATAGGAAACATAGCTCATATAATTCAGAGCCAAGATTCAAGTAATTATTTGAACATTTTATCACTGATGGGCATTTGGATGGTATCCCATTTGGAGTTATTACAAGAGGTACTATTATTCTTCTTCTTATTCTTGTGTAAACAAGAAGCATTTCTGTTTGGTATATACCAGAAATAAAGTGGCTGGGTCATAATATATACGTTGTAGCACACACCTTACTAGTTGATACAGTTTTCCTCTTTCTATATTCTACGATTTGAATTAGGACCTACTCTGTCTCCCCAGATGGACACAGTATCTCACATCCCACTAGATTCTTTATATACTATATTTCTGACACTCCCTGCAGAAAGTGATGTAATCTATGTCCCTTGTCCTTGAAAATGACTATGACTTGTGGCATTCTACACCTGGGCTATTCAATAGAACATTCTGAAGTGATGGCAGTGTTCCATCTGCATTGTATAATACAGTAGTCCCTGTATTAGAGAACACTGAGACGTGGCTAGGCTGTCTGTACAACTGAATTTTAACATGATTTCATTTTGATTTCTTTTTAAGAGTTATTTTGTTCACTCAAAAGGTAGAATTACAAAGAAAGAAAAGACTAAGAGAGGTCTTCCATGTGCTGGTACTTCCCAAGGGAGGGGGGGGCGGGCAATAGCCAGGGCTCGCCCAGGCAAAGCCAGGAGCCAGGCGCCTCTGATGGCTCTCATGTGTGGGTTTGGGTACCCAGTCACTGGCACTACCAAGTAGTGCTTTCCTAGGCACATGAACAGGGAGCTAGACTGAAATGAGAGCATCTGGTGTTTGAACCAAAGCCCATATGGGATGCTGGCATCAAAGGTGTCAGATTTACCCACCAAGTCAAAACACAGTTCCCTAATTTAAATTTAAATAGGTACATATGCCCAATGACTATGGTATGACACAATCCAGGCTTGGAGTAGTAGAATGAATGGAACTGACGCCAATGTTATTTCAGAAGCTAGATAATCAAATTCCTGCACACTCTACCTTGTTTTTTTGAAACAGAGATATTATTCTGTAAGAAATCCCTGAGAGAAACTCAGTAACTGTGTAAATTAACCATCTTGCAACTGCTGGTCAACCTGGCTCTGGATTATGCGTTAACCATCCCTGCCGAACCTTGTCCAAATGGCAACTCCATTACCAAAATAAATGGTTTTCTTTTCTTTTAACTCACAAAGGTACACTCTTAAGTTATTCAGAGACCTTCAAAAAAGTGCTTAAAAATATATGTGGTATAAAAACCTAAGTGTGGATTTTAAAGACTTTCTTACATCAAAAATAAATGTCTCTGGGCCCGGTGGCATGGCCTAGCAGCTAAAGTCCTCGCCTTGAAAGCCCGAGGATCCCATATGGGCGCCGGTTCTAATCCTGACAGCTCCACTTCCCATGCAGCTCCCTGCTTGTGGCCTGGGAAAGCAGTCGAGGACGGCCCAATGCATTGGGACCCTGCACCCGCGTGGGAGACCCGGAAGAGGTTCCAGGTTCCATGCACTGGATCGGCGCGTACCGGCCGTTGCGGCTCACTTGGGGAGTGAATCATCCGACGGAAGATCTTCCTCTCTGTCTCTCTTCCTCTCTGTATATTTGACTTTGTAATAATAATAAAAAATGTCTCTTTTATTCTGTTTCTTATGTTTTTTTAAAAGACTTATTTATTTGAAAGACACAGCTATACAGAGAGAAAGGAAGGGACAAGGAGAGATCTATTCACTGGTTCACTCCTGAAATGGCAGGAAGAGCAAGAATTGAGCCAAGCTGAAGCCAGGAACTTCTTCTGGGTCTCCCACATTGGTGCAGGGGCCCCAGCATGTGACTCTTTGCTTCTTTTCTAGGCACAATAGCAGAAAGCTGATTCACAAGCAAAGCATCTGGGACCCAATCCGATGCCTATATTGGATGCCAGTGCCCCAGGCTGTGGCTTTACCCGCTATCCCATAGTGCCAGCCCCTCCTATGTGCTTTTTGAAATCTTCGTGTATGTCTCACCTGACTGTGACTCCCCAAAGAATATATGCTTTCGTCATTCCTGAATGCCAGCAACAAGAGAGTCTGGGGAAAGCCCTTGGCTCTTAAATCAACGGCAGTGTTGATCTAATGTACTGCAGGGATGTTTCCTAATTTTGAAATTCCCTGCATTTTCAGAAAGTTGCAGATTTTCATGAATGGAAATCTCCTCTCCTGCCTAAATCTGATAGCTTAAAAATCTGTCCTTGGGATCGGTGCCATTGGTGTATTAGGCTAAACATCTGCCCGCAGCACTGGCGCCCTGTATTGGTGCCAGTTTGTGTTCCAAAAGTTCCACTTCTGATCCAGCTCCTTGTTCACGGGCAGGGAAAGTAGCAGAGTATAACTCAAGTCCTTCAGCCCCTGCACCCATGAGGGAGACTGGGAAGAAACTCATGGCTCCTGGCTTCAAATTGGCTCAGCTCTGGCTGTTGCAGACACCTTGGGAATGAATTAGTGGATGGAAGACTTTTCTCTCTGTGTAGCTTTGCCTTAGAAATAAAAAATAAAATCAATTTAAAAAAAATCCGTCTTATAATTTTCCACATGTATTTACATACTTGCCTTCCCAGAAAGAGTTTTGTACAATCTCTTGAACTGAACCCATCCCCTCAATGTTAATACAGTTACCCTAGGCAAGACACCATCATGCGTGTTCTAGACTCAGCTCTATAACTCCCATGCAGAAAGCCTGCTTGCGTCCATTCTGCTTATATAATGTGGGGGTGGGCACTGTTTGTATTTCCAAAGCAACCACTTGTCGTGGTGTGTGACACTGACATTGCAGAGGTCTGAAAAAAATGTCACATCATGTCACTGATCTTCCCATGTAGACCCTGTGTATAATGTACTTTAAACTTTTAAGATTTTAATTGTGCCATGTCCCTTTCCAATGACTTTGCATGTTCTGGAACTATTATACAGAACAAGTTCTTCTTGTCAGGACATACAAAGTCCTCCTTCCTCAGGGCTGTGAAGGCACTGCCTGCAGGGACTGCAGCCAACGTGAATGCCCGTTACGTCCCAGAAGCTCCACTTCCAATCTAGCTTCTTCCTAATGGGCCAGTGAAATCAGCAGAGAGTGGACCAAAAGCTTAGACCTGTGCATACACATGGGAAACCAAAAAAAGCTCCTGGCTCCTGGCATTGGACCTTCCCAGTTCTGGCTTTTGGCAGCCATTTGGAGAGTGAAACTGAGGATGGAGGGTCTCTTTCTCTCTCTCTCTCTCTCTCTCTCTCTCTCTTCTTCTTCTTCTTCTTCTTCTTCTGTCATCTGTCATCCCCCTTCCTCTGAACTCTGCCGTTCAAATTAATTAATATTTAAGAAAATAAAGCAGAATATTGCTCCCACAAGCACTGAATAGTTACCTGGTTTTTTCTTACTGCTCAGAGGTTTGCTCTCAACTTCCAGGCTGAAGCCTTGACACTGTCTTGATAGCAGCCTGCTCATCTGTCTCCCTAGCTCATCATCGTTTTTCTTTCAAATGGTTACTTTCCAGTCATTCTAAAATTTATCCAGTTAGTCTTTATCATCATAACTTCCCTTGAAGTGAAAAAAATGGTGTGTCCATGGAACTTCATTGCAGCCCACCTGCAAGCACTGGGCGTCTCTGTGGTAGAAATCCAGTAAATATCTCTTGAATGAATGAGTGAGAGAATGAATGAAGGAGTCATCTCCAAGTGGATACATAAAATGTAGCAAGGAGAGCAAATTGACTTAAAACTCAATTATAGGTACATATAATAAAGTGCAAAGTCTAATAGTGAAAAGAAAATAGGGAGGTTCATGTGAAGTGCTTGGTTTATGGTAAGATTTTAATAAATGTCATTTGTCATTTCATTCTTGCTGTTGTTTCCACTGTAAAAACATTCCACTTTTACTACCATTTCAACCTATTATCTATTATTTTTCCTGTAAAGTGCTTGATTCCTAGAAATTTCCTCCCAGAAAAATTCCTGCTAAATGAGTTTCGCTAGTTTTAGAATGAAAAGATATTTTTTGCCCAATTGTTGAGCAATTGATGCACTGCTTCAACAAATCAATTATTCAGGGAGACTACCATGATTTTTTTGAACTGCGTATAAGCATTTTACTATAATGGTAAAATATCTATCACTGCTTGTTGGTTTAGCTTTGTAAACAAAAAGGTTATCAGTTTTTGATTTTTGAGTCTGGTGCAGCCCTGCCAGCTTCCCCAGTAAACTCTGGAAGTGAACAGATTGTGCAAGATTCTAGTAGCATTAACAATGAAGATATTGACCAATTGTTTTCTAATTTGGGGGGAAAATTACACTTTTATTGAGAGCTTTGGCTTTGTCTCTCTGTGAATGAGGCAGTCACATTGGTGAAAAATGCTGTTGCAATGTTTTGCAAAAGTTTTCTCTTTTAATGAGAAAACCCAAATAGAATTTTTAAGGTTTGCTCTAATTTTTTAAAGTTTGCATTTTTTTACTTATCTAGCACAGAATAAGGGAAGCTATACATTTTTAAAGCAGAGGGATCCAAATAGAAAATAGAAAATAAATATTTATTAAAATGAAAGGTGACTTGAGGCTCTGAACTAAGAGATGAAAAATGAGATGGGTTGATGTCAATGAAAACCAGTATATGTGTGATTCAGGTGTATATTATCAAGCTGGTTGCAAATCCTTGGATCATTGGTCTTTTGTTTTCTGGTGGTTTCAAGGATATTTTCATTGTTTTGTTTGCTTTTTTTTTTGTTTTTGGATTTGCAATTGAACTAGAAGGTTTGTGGGTCTGCGTGTCTTCTTAATCCTACTTATTTTTTTGTGTGTTTTGTGTACATATGCATTTTTTCCTTCATTATGGGAAAACCATCGCAGCTTCAATGTTGTGTCTCCTCCCTTATCCGTTTCCTTCTTGCGGGAGTCTGAGTATTCCCAAGCTGTGTCTCTGAATGAGATTCATCATGTCTCTTCACTTTGCACTTTTATTCTCTGTAAAAGAAACAGCAGAGCTGATCTGGAGTGTTGATGGTAGACCCATTTCATCAACCTCCCAGTAAACAAAATCTTCAGCTATTCCTTTAGAGGTATAGCTCCTTCCAGTTCTTAAGATCTGTATTCTTTTGTATGCCCTAAAGGAATTCAGCAATGAACTGGAAATTATGGGTTTTCATGGACATGTTTTGTAAAACTGACTAGTACCTCTGAAATGGCTTCATCTTTTGAAATTTTCAAAGCAAAATAAATAAAATTATTATTTAAAATTTGTTTTTATTTTTATTTTTAATTTTAGTTTTTTAACATCCAGCATGATTTGTAGATACAATTCTAAGAGCATAATGACTTATCTTCACTTTCTCTCTTTTTAGAGATAACATATATGAAATTTATATTACATTAAGAAAGCTTAGTACTTCACCAATAAGAAGTTTAATGAATAAAAAGCAAAAAGACCTTATAATAATGGGAATCCAAACAATGACTTTGAACAATCATTGGAAAAAAGATTATATCACCCATAAATAATAAATTTTAAAGTAATCATAGGTCATTAAAACTATTGTAATATAGCAGTCTTTTTAAAGAATTTATTTGTTATTAAAAATAATGACAGATTGACAGAGAAAGATCTTTCATCCACTGGTTCACTCCCAAGTGGCTGCAATGGCTGGAGTTAAGCTGCTTCTAAGGTAGGAGCCAGGAGCTTCCTCTGGGTCTCCCACGCAGGTGTAGGTCCAAGGCTGTGGGCTGTTCTCAACTGTCTTCCCAGGCTACAGTCAGGGAGTTGGATGCAAACAACTGACACATGAGCTGGTGCCCACATGAGATCCCGGCACATGCAAGGTGAGGATTTAGCAACTAGGCTACTGCACCAAGCCCCATGGAGGCTTTTTATCATGAGAAACTGTTGAATCTCTGCATCTGTTGAGATGAGCATGGTGCCTTTGCATTTTATTCTCTTGATGTAACTTATGATTATTGATTTACAAATGTTGAGCAACCCTTGCATTTCTGGGATTATCTAACTTGACTATATTGTATCATCTTTGTGACGTGTCTTTCTTGTATTCTTCTTCTTTTTTTTTAATCTGTGAGATGTTCAGAAATACAAATGGCCCTGATTCCATGGAGTGAGGTAGTTCTGCATTTGATTTGCTTGTATCTCATTGAGAATCTTTGCATTAATGCTCGTTAGGGATATACATCTTTCATTCTCTTTTCTTGCTGTGTCTTTGGTTTTGGTATCAAGGCAGTGCTGGATTCATAGAAAGACTTTGGCAGAGTTCTATCCTGTTCAGCATTTCAGAATAGTTTGAAAACTATTATAGTTAAGTCTTATTTGGATGTTTTGTAGAATTCAAAACAATTCAGTGTTTAAAATCATCAGGTACCAGATGTTTCCCTAATGGAAGACTTGTTTACTGCTTCAATCTCATTGTTCTTCATGAGTCTGTTTAGGTTGTCTACATATTCTGGATAACCTTGGTAGACAATAAGAATCCAGGAATTTATTTACTTCTTCAAGGTTTTACAACTTATTAGCATATGTCTATTCATGCTAGTTTCTTAAGATGCATTGTATTTGCATAGTATTACTAATATCACCTTCTCATCTCTAATTTTGTTGATTTAAGCTTTTTTGTCTAGCTAGAGGTATATCTCTGTTCTTAACAAAAAACTTTTTCAGAACTTTAATCTTTTTTGTTTTCTTTTTAGTGTGAATTTCATTTATTTCTATTATTTTTTAAAGTTTATTTTTATTGAAAATTCAGCTATATAGAGAAGAAGAGAGACAGAGAGGAAGATCTTTTATCCGCTGATTCACTCCTCAAGTGGCCACAACAGCTGGAGCTGAGCTGATCCAAAGCCAGGAGCCAGGAGCCTCTTCCATGTCTCCCATGAGGGGTGCAGGGTCCCAGGGCTTTGGGTCATTCTCAAGCAGGGAGCTGGAAGGAAAGTGGGGCTGCTAGGATTGGAACCAGCACCCATATGGGATCCCACACGTGCATGGCGAGGACTTCAGCTACCAGGCTATCATGCCGGGCCCTCTTCTATGATTCGCACCATTTATTGCTTTCTGATGATTTAGGGCTTAATTTGTTTTTGTTTTTCTAATTTTCGAGATACATCATTAGATCTTTCACTTGAGACATTTGTCATTTTAATATAAACATTTGGTGCTTGCACACTTCCCTCCTAATATTTCTTTTGCCAGATGCCAGATTTTGATATGTTGTTATCATTTTCTCTGATTTCAAGAAAGCTTTTTTATTTCATTTTTGATTTCTTCAGTGAGCTTAATCACATTCTTTGCTATCTAAGTCTCTATGCGTGTTGTATTCTTCTTCCTGTTGAATTCTGGTTTTATTCCTTTATGATCTGAAAAATACGTGGTATGATTTCAATCCTTTTAAATTTGCTGAGACTTCATTTGTGGCTTCGTATGTGGTCTGTCTTAGAAAATGTTTCATGAAGTGATGAAAATAATGTGTATTCTTTTACTGTTGGGCACAACGTCCTGTAAATGTCATTTCAATTCTGACGCGTCTGCATTGTGTTTTCTGGGTGAGTCATCTGTCCCTTGATGAGAATGGAGTATTGGAATTATTCACTATTGTGTTGGAGGCTCTTTCTCCCTTTACGTGTTACAGTATTTTATTTATATACATGTAAATAAACATATATATCTTGACAATATTGTATTGGGTGATCTGTATTTATGATTGTTATATCTTTTTGATTAATTGCAAATCTTATCAAAATATAATCGTTCTTTAGCACTTTTTACAGTTCTTGATTTAAAGTCTGTTTTATCTGATATGAGAACTATACTTGCTTGTTTTTGATTTCCATTGGCCCGATATGTCTTTGCAGCCTTCACTTTCAGTCTATGCATACATTTGTAAAGCGAATATTTGGTTGGGAAATTGAATCTACTCACATTCAAGGTTCCTATTTGTTGATATGAACTAAGACCTATCATTTTGTTTACTGGATAGTGAATAGCTTTGCTGGACATAATATTCCTGATATTCTTGGTTACTTTTTCTTTTCTTTCTTTTTTGTTCTTTTTAAGCTTAACTGTATCATTCTACTTGCTTTTGGCCTGTAGGGTATCTACTCAGTAAGTTTGATGTTAATCTAATTGCTTTCCTTGTCTTTGTAACCTGATACTTTTCTCTTGCTGTTTTTAGGACCATTATCTTGTCTTTAACTTTTGCAATTTCATAACAATATACCTTGGGGAAGACCTTTTTGGTTGAGCTTGCTTAGGGTTCTTTGAGATTCTTGTCTCTGAATGTCCATATCTCTTCCAAGACATGGGGATTTTCAGCTATTATTTCATTTAGCATATCCTCAAAATATTTTTTTTCTTTTCTTCTGCTTTGGGAAATCCTATAATATGACTGTTTAGTCATTTAATAGCATCCAATATTTTGCATAAACTTCCTTCATATTTTTTATTTTTTCTGATAGTGTTATTTCCAAATTCTTGTCCTCAAGCCAGAAATTGTTTCACCTGATCTAATCTATTAAAGCTCTCCTTGGTATTCTTTTTTTAATTTCACTGATTGAAGAGTTCATCTCTAATTGAGTTCTGTCTCCTTAGTGATATTTACATTCATGTCAGTCAATGATTGTATTTTCTGTAATCTATTTTGTAATTTCTTGCATCAAATTTTCTTACAATCATTTTTTTTGATGCACATCTCTCATGAAAGAGATTTCCTTCTGTTCAACATCTAATTCAAGAGGATCATTGTGTTCTTTTGGAGGCATACTACCACTGTGTTTCTTCATCTCTCCTATGTTCCTACATTGACCCCTCCCCTTCTGGTGCACTTACCCCTGATTCTTTATGGGGCAGTCTTTATTGGGAAACACCTTGCAGTTTAGCTGGTATGATTGTGGTTTAACAAGGTATTGATTGACCTGTTGCTTTGGCCTTCATTGTTCGTGATCCCAGGAGTGTAGTCGCTGAGTGATTTCTTTGTCTTAATCAATGTCAAACGTGTCTATAAGTGATATAGTGATTTTGTCTGCTGTAGTTCATGGTGATATATGTGTGGCTATGGGATGAATAAGAGTTTCTTTGAGTGGGTATTTTATTCCTAAGGAGAGTTTGGTGTTCAGTCTCTCTGGCAAATATAATAGCCAAGGCCTTGTTCTTGGTTCAGACAAGGCTGGCTGTCTCCTTGATCTACTCGCAAGCCTGTGTGATTTCAAGGCTTGTGGCACTAATTACTGTGGGTCTAGGGCTGAATGATCTGGATTGATGTGTCCCCTGGGGCTTCAAGGAGATTCCATCTGGTGTCATGGTTTATAATACCAGCAACCGTCATCCTAGAACTACAGAATGTGAAGCAAACCATGTTGCCTGTGCTGGAAGGTAACTACAAAGCATAAGAGAGATTTCCCCCTGCAGCGTATCAGTCCACAAAGATGGTATACAGGTAAGTTCTTCCCTGCGTCCATTTGGTAGATTCTAGAAAAAACTGTTTCATGGCACTGTGGGATCATTACCCAGACTTCCTGGGCTAGGAGCAGAATTTTGTAAGGGGTGCTTCTGGTGTTATACTGACAGTGGGTAACTGGTAAATTCCCTCTGAGCTGACTATGGGCATTGGGCGTGCAGGGACGTGTTCCTTCTGTGATGTGGGAAGATGGTGGCTCACAGATGGCAGTTGGCTGTAGCAGTGTCTGTCTTCCCTCCTCTGCTGCACAGTCTTTGATGTTTGTTCTTTTTTACTTCATCAGTAATTTTTATGAGTCAGACCTGTGTTCTTCCTTTTTTTCTTCACTGCCTTCTCTCTATCTTAAAATTTTATTTTATTTTTGTCTGAAAGGCCAAGTTGCAGAAAGAGTGGGAGAGACAGGGACTCTTTCATTCACTGGTTTACTCCCCAAATGCTTACAATGTTCAGGGCTGGGCCAATCCAAAGCCAAGAGCTGGGAGCCTCTTTTAGACTTCCCATGTGGTACAGGATCCTAAGGACTTGGGCTCTTCTCCATGCCTTCCCGGGTGTTCAGCAGGAAGCTGAATCACAAGTGGAGCATCGGAACTAGAACTTTTCACCCTATGGGTTGTTTAAACCACAGGTGAAGCTTAGTCAGCTATGCCCCAGTGCTGCCCCTCACCTCCACCTTTGTTCTTTTCATACCTCAAAGCAACTTAAATTAGTGTGGCTATGCCTGTTTAGCCGCCTGGATGCTCTCCTAATACAAAATTATTGTTGAAGACATAAAATATGATTTTGCAAGCTAAAGAAGAAATCAGAGTTATATAGACTGAAAGAGTTCATCATATTATGGGTAAGTGTTAAGAAAATTAAAACCATGTCAGAATATGCCTTGCAAAATTGTGGAATTTTGATAATTTTAAAAAGATTCTAAATATAAAATATAATAAGAAAGGCAGGGTGATAAAGGTTACCTTCAGAACATAAATCAGACTGGCACAAGAATTTTCTAGAAAATTAAGGAAACAAATAATATACATTATGATTCAAGGGCTATATTTCAAGTCTTTGTGGTTTTATGTGTTTGTGTGTACACTGTTAGTCTCAGAAAGACATTCTGAGATATCTAAAGGTTCAGAGTATATAGAAAGGTTGGGAATATATCTTAAACTATACTTGAAGACATTATCCTTTCTGCAGTATGTGGTCTCAACACTTTTGTCAGCAGCCAGGTGCAGTATGTGAATCCGTTTCTAGGCTTTTTGTTCTATTCCATTGAGCTGCATGCTGCTGCTTTTTACCAGTAACATGTTTATTTTAATCACTATAGGTATGTAGTATTTTTTGAAGTTGGGTGTTATGAGGCCTCCTGTTTGACATTTTTTCTTGGAATTGCTTTGGCTATTGTGGGTCTTTCATGATATCAAATAAATTTTAGGATTGTTGTTTCAAAATTTATAAACTGTATCATTGACATTTTGATATGAATTGCTTTGAAACAAGAGATTGTTTTAGCTACTATAGACATTATGGCGATATTGATTCTTCCAGTCCAGGAGAAAGGAACATCTTTTCTTTTTTAGTACCTGATGATTTTGTTCCCCAGTGTTTTATTATTTTCATTGTGGAGGCATTTCCTTGCTTTGATTACATTTATCTCCAAATATTTATTTGCAGCTATTGTAAATGTTATTCCTTTTTTCAGATGGCTCATCATTAACATGTAAAAGTCACTGCTTTTTGAAGTTTATTTTGTAACCTACAACTTCATGAACTTTTTCTTAGTTCTAAATGGTTTTTGGTAGACTGTTTAGATTTTTGCATATGCAAGATCATTTTGTCCTCAAACATGGGTATTTTGAATGCCTCTTTCACAATTTTGATGCAATTTATTTCCTTCTTCCTAATTGTTCTTGCTACTGTTTCCAGTGCTATGTTGAATGAATATGGCGAAGTCAGACATCCTTGTCTTGTTCCTGAGCCAAGTGGAAATGCTTTCAGTCCTTCTTCCCTTAATGATGATATTGGCTCTTAGTTTGTCATATATATCCTTTGTAATTTTTGAGATATGTTCCTCCTATACCCAATTTGTGGAGGACTTTTACCGTGAAAAGATGTTGAATGCTGCTGACCAAATGAAATCCTTCACTCTCATCATTTAAAAATATACTCAAGATGTTAACTTTAAGACCTGAGCCTGTGTAGCTGCTGGAACCTAATGTAGCAGAAGGACTTCAACACATCGTTGTAGGTAATGACTTCTTGAATAAGACACCCAGTTTAAGGCAAAAAAAAGCAAAACTAGACAAATGAGATTACATCAGAAGCTTTTGCACAGTAAAGGAAATGATCAATAAAGACACATCCAACAGAAAAGCAGGAATATTTGCAAATCAATTATCAATCAAAATATTAACATTCAGAATATATCAGCAACTCTAAAACTCAACAGCAGTAAAACCAATCTAGTCAGAAATATCTCCACCTATCAAATTGCCAACAAGTAAATGAAAAACATGGATAGTCATTAAACAAATACAAATCAAAACCCTCTCCCATGAAAATGGTTATTATCAAAATGTCACAAAGTACCAAGTGTTGGTGAGGATGTGGAGATAGGGAAGTGTAGGAATGTAAATCAGTGGAGTGACCATGGAAAAGAAGTATGAAAATTTCTAAAGCGAAACTTAACATAGACTTGACTTATGATCCAGGCATTTCCTTTCTTGGTGTATACCCAAAAATCATGAGCACATAGTAGCAGAGAGATGTCTGTACCACCATGTATATAGCAGCACAGTTCAGTTTCACATATATGGAGCCAACCAAGGAGTCTGTATTCAGATGAATGGATAAAGAAAACATATCTTTTTACATATGTGTACAGTGGAATATTATTCAGCTATTAAAAAAAAGAAATTCCATCACCTGCAATAAAATAGAGCCAACTGGAGAATATTAAGTCCAATGAAATAAGCCAGACACAGAAAAACAAATACCACAGTGTTTTTCCTTATATGGGGAAGCTAAAATTTAAATAAAGTAAAAAAAAACCTCATGGGCCCGGCGGCTTGGCCTAGCGGCTAAAGTCCTCGCCCTGAACGCCCCGGGATCCCATACGGGCGCTGGTTCTAATCCCGGCAGCTTCCCATCCAGCTCCCTGCTTGTGGCCTGGGAAATCAGTTGAGGACGGCCCAATGCATTGGGACCCTGCACCCGCGTGGGAGACCTGGAAGAGGTTCCTGGTTCCCGGTATCGGATCAGCGCAGCACCGGCTGTTGCGGCTCACTTGGGGAGTGAATCACTGGACGGAAGATCTTCCTCTCTGTCTCTCTTCCTCTCTGTATATCTGACTTTGTAATAAAAATAAAAAAAAAATCTTAAAAAAAAACCTCATAAGAGAAAGAAAGAAAGAGAAATAAATGAATGTGTGTATAGGAAGGGGGAGTACCATTATATTCCTAGAACTATAGCTATGAAATACATTGACTCTGTTCTCTTGGCATTCATACCACATCAACATGAGAACTGTAGTAATATCATGCATTTGTTGTGAATCTGAGAATCTAATATTAATAAATTCCTTCAACACAATAAGTATATTTGAAGATACATTGTTTTTTTTTATTATTACATTGCATTATGTGACACAGTTTCATAGGCTCTGGGATTCCCCCCTCCCCTCCCCAAACCCCCTCCCCATGGTGGATTCCTCCACCTTGCTGCATTGCCACAGTTCAAGTTCAGTTGAGATTCTTTCATTGCAAGCATGTACCAAACATAGAGTCCAGCATCTTATTGTCCAGATAAGTTCAACTGCTTCCTGGGGAGACCATCTCTGGTCTGAAGGTAGAGCCGGTAGAGTGTCATCCCGATCAATTAAAAGCCCCAAAATAACATCAGAAACAATTTATAATGTTATGGAATTAGTGGACAGAGTATTGGGTAACTAATATGTTAAAAAAAAATACAAGTTCTTAACCACATGAGGTTGAGATAATATTACATTTTACAGGTACTCTTTTACATATTGACATCATTTCATCTTAAATTAAGGTAAACATGTGGTATGTAACCTTTTGGGATTGGCTCATTTCCCTTAGCATTATGGTTTCCAGTTGGGCCCATTTGGCCACAAAGAACTGCATTTTGTTTTTTTTTAATAGCTGAGTAGTATTCCATGGAGTAGATGAACTTTCTTATCCAGTGTTCTACTGATGGGCATTTTGGTTGCTTCCATGTTTGTGCAATTACTGATTGTGCTGCTATGAACATAGGGGTGCATGTTGGTTTCTCATGAAACAGGTGTTTTGGATATATTCCTAGGAGTGCTATTGCTGGATCATAATGTATGTTGATTTTGAGTTGTTTGAATGTTCTCCATACTGATTTCCATAGAGGCTGTACCAACCTGCAGCCCCACCAGCAGTGGAGTAGGGTTCCCTTTTCCCCGCATCCTTGCCAACAAGTGTTGTTGATGCTTTTATTCATGTGGGCCAGTCTTACTGGCATTAGGTGGTACCTCATTGATGTTTTAGTTTGGATTTCCCTTATTGCCAGGGAACTTAAGCATTTCTTATATGTTTATTTGCCATTTGGGTTTGTTCCTTTGTGAAATGTCTGCCCATTTCCCATGCCCATTTCTTGAGTGGCTTGTTTGTTTTGACATTTTGGTTGTTTTGTAGCTCTTTGTATATTCTGGAGATTAGCCCTCTATCACCTACGTAGTGCGTGAAGATCTTCTCCCATTCTGTGGGTTGCTTTTTTACTTTGTTGATTGTTTCCCTTGCTGTACAGAAGCTTCTTAGTTTGATGTAGTCCCATTTGTTTATTCTGGTCTTGATTGCTATTGCTTTTGGTGTCCGTTTTAGGAAGTCAGGACCTACCGCTAGGTCTTGCAGGGTATTTCCAACATTTTCTTCCATTGTTAATTAAGTAGAATTTACCTCAATTTCCCATAGTCCCAGTCTTAAGAACTTAATCATTTTTGGAGCTGAGAGATCTTAAGATTCTCCAGGTTTTCATCAGCTCTAAGTTCTACTACTCTACTCCTTAAATTGTTCGTGATCATGTCCACTGAGTTAAATTTTTTGAAGATAAACAACAAGTAGAAAACCACCTTGTTTTCCCTGTATTATGTGGCATAGGGCAGGAATCTCATTAGTAACCAACAAGTCTAAGGTGCGTGTCAAAAAGATGAATTGTTACCAGTGTACCTACCTGCGTATTAACAATTTAAAAGATTAAAAACTGAGAAAACAATTAAGTCCTGTTTTGCTGAAGAATATTTGACACAGATGTAATAGGTTATAAGCCAAATAAGACAGAAATACATATATATTACAATTAACTATATTCTGGGGAAAATCAATAAAGATGTGTAAAAGCACTTTGCTTAACTTCATGTAAACAAATTAGAAATATCCACTATAAAACCTAATATTGTAGAAAATATATAAAGTGTAGAAATGTTATTTAAAAGTTTGTATGATGAAATAATTTCAAAAGAACTATCATAATTCATAACTTCAAAAGTAAAATTTCCAAACATTCAAAGTTTTTATTCAAGTTGTTTGAAAGCATAAGGTGAAAACTTTTAAAGTATAAAAACGTTGGAACAAAACTTAGCTAAGAAAATAGGATAGAGCGAAGCTATGGACTAATTTCCTTTGGGTAGTAAGCTAAAAGTTTTGAAATGTTGGCAAATAAAATTCAGGGGCATATCAGATGATAAGAAATATTAGTCATATGTTCTATGCTATGTAACAGTTAATGTATAATACAAAGCACATTAGAAATGAATGGGCATTCTGTGATATGATTTTTTTTTCTAGCATTTGCTTATACTCCTGTGCAGTGGTGGTCTTCCCACATTTTATTTTTTGAATATTATGGTTAGTGGTGAATTCAACCTGTGAGTATAAGGAGCAAATTTAAAAAAAGAAGGGGGTATTTGTTATATCTGTCCCAAATCTCAGTGCAAGGAATCAAGCCCTAGCACCACTATTGACTTCTGTTAAAGTGTTTCCTGAGAGAGTGTGAATGGCTCAAGTAGTTGGATTCTTGACACCCCTGTAAGCCACCTGGACTGAGTTCTGAGTTTCTGGTTTCAGCTTAGGCCACCCCGACTGCTCAAGTTCTTTGGGGAATGAATCAGCAGATGTGAAAATCTTTGTCCATCTCTCTGTCTGATTCTGTGTCTCTGTGCCTTTCAACTAACCAATCGACTAACTAATTAGCTAACTGAATGAATTTATGTCTGTGTGAGTGTATGTTTGTGTGTGTAGATGTGTGTCTGTAGGTGTGTGTCTGTAGGTGTGTGTCTGTAGGTGTGTATGTGTATGTTTTACAAAGCATTTCAGTGTTTTTATGTTAATTGTAGCTCAGGTCCAAGACAAAGTCAGGAGCTGGAAGCTTGCATCTCCATGCGTATGTCTCACTTGAGCGACAAGAACCAGAGTCCTTGGAACATCTGTTTCTGTGCTCCTAGGCACAGCAGGGAGATGGATGAGAAGTAGACAAGCCAGGACTTGAACTGACACTCTGATACAGAATGTCAGTTCATATGGTACCAGCACAACCATGTGACTATGCGAGCCCCATCAATGGCGTTCTTTGGGTTAGATGACTGGGAACATAATTAATGTTATTTAACTAGCAAATATGCATCTCTACTTCTGAATACAATGAGGACTCCTAAGGAATCTGTAAAATATGTCTTTACAATAGGACAGTAGGCTATCTATATCTACAATGCCATGAGAAACTTAAACAGCAGAATGTAAAACTTGTGACTGTTGCTGAAGGACTATACTATTGTATTATTATGAGGGAAATAATGGAAGGGATTGGAGGGGCTTCTAGGGAAATCTCTGGCTGTGGAATAGTGTCATGAAAAAAATGTCTAATAATAAAATATTAAAATGTTCCCATTGGGAAACAAGACTCTTAACGAACACAACTGTTACCTAATATATGGTGGTAAATTAACTCAATTTATTAGAATGGATATGAAATATAAAATACTTAAAGAGAAGGAAAATTGTCAATTATTTAAGTTACCTGGAAAATTCTATGAGCTAAGAGAACCTACTGAGAAAATTGTTCAAAGCAATGGAAGAATTCAGTAAGAAATATTCAGAAATTAATATGTAAAACTCTGATGGTCTTACTATTTTCTCATAAGACAGAATAATTTAAAGACATTTCTATTAAACAAAACTATAGAATAAGAAAAATGTCCGAGTATGAAGATAAGTAAAACGTGTTATGTTTGTGGGAATAGGTTTTAAAAGTACTCTTAGACCATAGAAAGAGTTTTGAATAACCTTACAGTGACCCAAGAATGTAAAATATTATTTGCACTAATGGGAATTCATGCTATTTCAGGTACATTAATGCAATAGCATAAAGATGCTAATTTGTCCTCTTAATCTATACATTGACTATGATTCCAATAAAATTACTAGTAGAGCTGTTTTTATGAAAGCAGCACACTGAATTTATAGTTGAAATAAAGAGTAGCTAGAATAATAGTGAACAAGAGAGATAAGAAACTGGATTACATTATGAAGTGTTATTATAAAACTCTCAAGAGTAGCAGAATTTGCTGCTTGTGTCTGAACAGACATTTCAAAGGCAAAGAACAGAATCTTGAATGAGACTCAAATAATTGTGATATTAAAGTATGATAATGTCAGCATCCTCAATCAGTATGCGAAAGGCAGAATGTTCAATAATGGTATTGAAGTAAAATACTGAGAAAGATGAGTCTTTAATTTATCACAAAAACACAAAAAGTTTTATTTAGGTTGATAAAAATTCAAAACTAAAATGAAGATAGTTTTCTGAAATGTTATGGTAGCGAGCCTTCTGAAAAGAAATATACATAATTCAATATTCCCTGTAGACTACTGGATAATTTCATAAAATTAAAACATTTATGCGTATGAAGAAGTAGGATAAACAAACAACTATATATATATATATTTATAGGCAGCTTGGAAAATAATTTCAGTATTTGTAATTGACAAAGAAATAAGATTCTTAAATAAAATTTTCATACAAATAAATTAAAAGACATTAGCTCAATATAAATATGGACATTTTGTGTTCTACAGAAAAGGGAACATAGATTTTTTTCAACATAAAGAGGTTTACCTTCCCTCAAAATTATATGAATAGGAAAAGGTAAATACATTTTCCCCTTCTAAACTTGAAATAATGACCAATTGTTGGTGAGACTGTAGAGTGACAATTATTTATCCTATACTGTTAGTAGGAGCACAGTTGCTATAATCTAATTGAAACACAATTAGGTAACATTTCCTAGTATTCTACACATACAGTGAAGTACATAATTTAATGACTTTATTTTTGTACTGCCAAGAAGCAATACCTATACAAAGGAATTCAATGTGTTGCAGGAGCATAATGTTTATAAGTACAAAAGATTAGAAAATTGTGTGGGTGTGTACCAATAAGATGCTGTATAAATGCATCATACTGTAACTGTAAGGTGGAAAAGTTTACCAAAGGACTCATTCGGAATAATCACTGTTATTTAAGCAGAGCAATACTCAGGGTAATCAGAAGCCGCTGGGCTGCCCCCAGGACTCTGCATGGTCCTGGGGGGCGGCCCAGCCAGGCCAGATCCGAGATAGAGGACTCAGCATGCCAGGACCACTGCCGCAAGGCAGTGAGGGGGTCCCTGGCTATGGGCGGCCAGTGCACCAAATGGTGCCAGGCTCTGCCTGCTGGCCGCCCGACGGCGAGCTTCGGAGTTTTTATTATCAGAAATCGCTGCTTAGGGCTACCCTTAAATAAGGCCAGCCTTTGTGTAGGTGAGAGATAATTTTCTGTGTATTCCCAGTAATAGTAACCATAAACACTAGGGCAAGAGTGGGACAGAGACCTGAAGGTTTGAATGAGAGCACCCATAAGAACTATAGAGCCAGACTGATCCACCAAATAAACCAGGACCCAGAAGCTCTAGAGGCCTAGTAGGGAGATAGTGGGCACCTCCTTTGTAGTTTCTTTTAGGATCCCCGCAATCGAGCTTTCGATCTCTGGAAGATAAACATCAAATCACAGAGGACAGAACAAGTCAATCAACCACCTCAGCTGTGTATTGACAATGAAAAAATTGGGCAACTGGAGACTATATGATGGACAATGTCAATCAGTGGATTCTCCAACGACCTCATTGTGCCTAAAGTGGTGAGACTGGCAACAATACAGTTCTGTAGAACTATCAAAACTACTTTGCTGGCTCTGCCTTTGGACCAGAGATGGTCTCCCCAAGAAACTGATGGACATTTTTGGACAATGGGATGCGGGTCTTTTTGCCTGGTGGATGCGCACAGTGGGGGAATCCCAGCTGAATTTGATCTGTGGTGGTGCAACAAGGTTGAGGAATACATTATGGTGGTGGTGGGGGAGAATGTCAGGGCCTATAGAACCATGACACATAATGCAATGTAATAAAAAACAAAAACAAAAACAAAAAATGTAATATGGCAACGAGGTGGGGCGGTCCACCGAGGGGGGAGGGTACAGGGAGGGGTTGGGCAAAAAATTAAAAAATGAATAAAAAAAAAGACTCAGGGTAATCTATTTCTGTTTTTATATTTAAAAAGATGTTTGCAAATATACATATATTAATTGAATGATATGTTTTTGATGGGCATGATAGACTGGCAAATAGAATAGTTCTAGGAAGGGAGCCAGAAATAGGATAGAACCTCGCCATCACCCTGATAACCATTTGTACTCGCTTAAGGTATTTCTGAGTGCATGTCCTGTATTAGTTTCTTAAAAACACATACTAGTTGGTAAGAAAAACTCCAACTCCTGAAAAACAGCTCTCCTTGCTCTGGCTCACTCTCAGAAGTTCTCTCCATGAATTAGCATTGGGGTGATGCCTGTATGTGCTTCAAAGACAATGTTGGATACACACATGCAGTCATAGGCCCAGCATTCCCTGATATCCCCCCTCTCACCTGGGTGCTTGTTTGTTTCTTTTTTTTCTATAGGTCTAAAGTTTAGCATGTCTTTAAGAGACATCGCCCATATAGAACCTTCTCTTGACTTCTTCTCTGGGGCTCATTTGCCCTATCTATTTTGAACATGATTTGTGAGTCTTTTTATCAGTTTCACTCCTGATCAGTGTCTTTGACCACAAAACAAAACAAAAACAAACCTCTTAATAGTCTTTTAAATTATTGACACCAACAAATAAGTCATTTCATTTGCATTTCAATAGACATATAGCTCTTTATTTGTAGGGTACAGAGTGATTTTTTTTCCAATTCTAACATTGTACAATGATTTAAACAAGTAAATGAAAATTTTGTAGATTTTTTAAAAAATCAAAGTAATTCAGGGGACGGAAAATATCCTTGTAGATTTTCCTCACATTCCAGGAAGAGTTCTAAAATATGTGTGTGTGTTCCATATGCATTGCATCTTCACAGCAGCCTAATGAGTTATGGGCTCAGGACATTTATTAAACATGAGGAAATGAAAGCTCAGAGGCACTCAGTAACATGGCCAACCTTGGCTAGCTAGCAGGAGTAGAGCTGAGGTTCAAATCCATGTGGTCTGGCCCAAGTGTGTACAGTGAGTGTTCCTAACAACGGATATCTCCTTCTGCACTGTTCTCACTCCCTCCTTAACCAGTTCACATTCCAGGACCTATAATTCTATCCTCCTACTCCATCCTCCCACCCCCATATCAAAGAGTTTTCTCTGATTTCCTGACTTCCATACTTTTTTGGGAAAACATATACCTTGTCCCTGCTGTGAGTGCCTTGGGAAGGCTAAAGGCCATAGATAAATGTGCACAGCTCTGCAGATGGGTCACAATGCCATAATGGCAGAAATCTCATGAAAACAATTAGTCCCACCTTGTGACCATTGGTGCCCAGAGTCTTGTCACTGTCTCACCTCCTAATGGGCTGACATGTTCTATTTCTCTGTTAGTATCACTGGGCTTTCTCTGCAAACCTCCCAGTGAATGGATGACTGTATCTCTTACTTCTCCAAGGAAAAGCTTGCAGAAGCCAGGGAGCTAACCTAAAACTCTTAACTAGGAGCATTATGTAATGTGGTTGGTGAGGACTAAAGTCCCCTGCCAAATGCCTCATTTTATATGGATTAATGAGCCCAGGATGATTCTTTACACTTTCTTAATTGTTGGAAAGGTATTAAAATGTTCATATTTTGTGACGTGAACATGACAGAAAGTTCAAATTTCAGTGTGTCCATAGGTGAAGTGGTGTTGGCTCACAGTCACATTTCTATGTATTGACTGTGTCTTTCATGCTCCAATGGTGGAGTTTGGTAGATGCAACAGAGAGAGACCTTGTAATCCATGAGGCTTAAAATATTTACTATCTGGGACCAATGGACAACTAGATCAATGACTTCTGAGGATATGAAGGACTTTACACTGGGTGGTCAAAAAGAAACTTTTGGCCTGGACACGTGTGATGACATGCCAGTCAGAGAACAGGGCTTTATTCTGTTTTAAATTGGGTTGTCCTGCAAATTTTTGCTTTAGAAACAACCTCACAACCATGCTGCCTTTTCTAGTACTCTCGAAAGGATAATAAACGGCATACTTCAGCAGCCATCATCCATCCAATATATGCCAAGTTTCCAAAATACAGAAATTTGGCTCCAAGAGGAATGTTTCCAAATGGTTATATATGAAAACAAGGAGAGGAATTATTGTTATAACACCATGGGTATGTTCTTTCGTCCAAAGATTACATATGTTATTTTGATTTTAGACCATCGGGCAGATTAATCAGAACTGTCTATAGAACTGTTTGAACCAAAGGAAACCAGGTTTTTTTTTTTTTTCCTGCCAAGACTCCACTGAGTCATTAATAGAATATAGTAAAGATTTGAGGCTGTAGTTTTGGAAACGTTGTCATAAATTCTCCCAGGCAGGATCATTCTACACGGCGTGCTTCTCCATCCAGGAACTTTTGCAAATTCCACCCATATTTTAGGTGTAGACTGTATCAGGCTGCTGTGCACAGAGGGTATGGGTGGAGAAGGCCTAAAGGAACCTTTTCTGTCTTCCATACCCTGACTAACATCTGGTTAAAGAATCATTGCTCAAGCTAAGGCAAAGAGTGAAGAGAAACGCACACAGTGTCTGTTAGCTGCCCTTCAGTTTATTCATAACGTGAGACCCTTTATATGTGTTGTGCTTTCATTTATATGTGAGCCATTATTGTGTCTTTTTATACATGAGCAAAGTGAAGCATGTGAAGGTGACATTTCTAACATAGAGTCAGAGACACTGATGTTTGATGGCTGGAATGTGAACTCCAGTGAAGTTGAAGATGTGTATATAATCAGTTTTCTCTCCTCTAGTTATACCCTAAAAAGACTCACTCATGAGTACACAGGACAATACTTAGAGATTTGTTATGAAAGTGTTTGAGATAAAACATGCTAGAAATAATCTAAAAAATCTTTAGGGTGAAACACTAAATGTCATTATTCCAAATTTTCGTGTTCTCATGAATATAATATAATACAAAATTTAACACAAGTAAACAAGAATCATGTTGTTTTGGAAACTTGTGCCAGACCCAGTACTGGCAAATTCACACAAGAATCAGGTTTGGGATCATCTCAGATGAAGTTTCTTTGGAGATTCCTCCAACTGAACTGCTGATCTTAGAACCCCAACGATGAAGAGACTAAGTCAGCCAGTGGATTTTGAAGAGGTTTCATCTCAATTGGAACGGCGAGATTGGCAGCAATTCAGAACTGTTGAACTATCAAAACTGCTTCAGCAGGACCCTCGGAGCATGCCTCACATTGGGGACCTGGGATGGGTGGGAGACTGGGTGGGGATTTTCCCTTTGTTTTTCCCCTGACCCCAGATACGGGGAAAAAAATATTAGTGTGGCAACAATGGTATTATCCACTTCCCTGTAGCCCTTGACCCTTTGTACCCTAATCAACTAAGTAAGATCATTTTAAAAAAAAATAAGAAAAAAAGCAATATTTCCAGTCCAAGACTAAATAAATGCAAATTGAAGAATTATATTTACTGTATGATACAATGTTAATGCAATTGAAAATATTCAACATGATTTGACATATGTGAGATCATTCTGGAAGAAAATCCCAAAGAGCTGAGGGATTCAAAACAGGCTGAAGGTTGATGCTGGATCAGGAGACAGCGAGATGGGAGGAAGAGTCTCAGCATCTGTGTCTTAAAACATTGAAAATATTAAAGCAATTACACCAAAATATCACCATTTTTGCACTGGCTGTGCAAATACTATTTCATTGTTTTATGTAATTCTGTGTGTGCATGAGCTAGAGTATCATGGAAATATTTTAAAATGCTAGTGGGACAGTGTTAGCCATGAGAAACAAGTTGGTTCTCTCCATTAGGTTCTCTCCATTAGGCCCCAATCTACATTTTTTAAAAAATTTATTTATTTTCATTACAAAGTCGGATATACAGAGAGGAGGAGAGACAGAGAGGAAGATCTTCCATCCGATGATTCACTCCCCAAGTGGCCACAATGGCTGGTGCTGCACCGATCCGAAGCCAGGAGCCAGGAACTTCCTCCAGGTCTCCCACATGGGTGCAGGGTCCCAAGGCTTTGCACCATCCTCGACTGCTTTCCCAGGCCACAAGCAGGGAGCTGGATGGGAAGTGAAGCTGCCGGGATTAGAACCTGCACCCATATGGGATCCTAGCACGATCAAGGTGAGGACTTTATCCGCTAGGCCATGGCACTGAACCCCCAATCCATATTTTTAAAAAATTGTTTACCTCAACTTATTTTCCTCAATTTAATGGAAGGACAGTAAGTTATTCATGGATAGAACTCACAGAGTCACCTTTTTGTGTTCAAAATAGTACTGTTTTGTGGAAATGCTGAATTCCTATTTCAGAACTTTGTTGTATTTATAGGTACTCAAAGATTTAACCCGGCTTTCACTCAGACTCCTATATGTAAAGCAACTATAAATGAGTATGCTCTGCTTCATAAAATCTCTTCCTGATGAACAGCAGGCAGGAATTGTTGGGGATGTGGCTAATTCTCATTTCAGAGAAAAGTTAAGAGAGCCAGAGAGAGAACAGGCACTCAGAGTAATGGATGCACAACAAAAGGACACAGGAGATCTTTGCAAGGGGCTCTTCCTGGCTCATGACGGGGCGTTTGATGTCAAAAAGAATCATGACTTCAGTGCACTGAAGCATGCCAATCACATTACCACCTGTGAGTTACAAATGATGCTGAAAAACAAAGCAAACATCAAGTGAAAAAAAAAAAATCCTCGTGGATCACCATAGGAAGCTGCTTAAACACAAACACTTTACTCTGAAACCTGTTAAGTAACATTAAAGATTTAAACAAACAAGCACGCAAAAACAGGATAGACAGACAATTGATTCCTTCCATGTGCTAGCAGATGGACAAAGGTGTTCTCTGGTAAGACACAGCTTCTCTTAGGAACGCTTAGGCAAAGGACCTTCCACCATGCAGGGTTCTCTAGGTAGCTGTGTGGGCAGTGGGAAGGTGAAGGAAGATCCTAATCTCGTCCCCTTGAGCCAGCCATTGACTGTTCAAGACCATTTAAGAGTCTAAACTTTGTTTTCTTGATCGAGCTTTCAGATGAGGATAGGCAGTTTTCAGAGATCCACCTGATCATTCCAGGTTAATTCCCCTTTGACTCAACTATGCGGCGATTTTTGTTCCTTTCCTCTTTGGGTCCACTGGATAAACCATATTCCAGAAAATTGTTCCCTCTCCCATGTTAAGCACTTCAAGAGGGAAGTGCCTGCATATGGAACGTGAGCAGTACAGCATAATGTGGAATTATTATTAATACTTGTTAACATGTCCCATATGATCATTGGGGCTGTATAATAAATTCACAAAGAAGCAGCACTGTGCATAACTTTCAGAGTTTAGCAAGCTGGTGCCACTCAGAAATCATGGTATAGTTGAAGGGTTTCACCCTCAGGAGCTCATCATGGGTACATTTTGTACATATTCCAAGATGATAAAAACCTGATGTGTGGAATGGATTTTATTTTCCCTCATGCCATGCAATTTGTGCCAGAGACTTAATGCTGTGCAAGAGATGCTGAGGATGTAGCCATTTGCTATACTTCCTGGAAATGATTTGGCAGCCTCCTAGCGAAATAACTACTGCACTCTATTTCCTTCTTGAAAAATTAATTTGTTGCATTTTATTAGTAGTTTTTACTTGCATGAACAAGAAATAAGAACAACGTGTTCTTTTTGTAGCCTGATTGAAGATTCTCCTAGTGGAAACTTTCAAGTTCAATGTCAGTTTTGTAACATTAGTCATAGCAGAAAGCATCATGTTGGGGCCAGTGTGGTGGCTCAACAGGCTAATCCTTCATTCTGTGCTGACAGCGTCATGTATGTGTGCCAGTTCAAATCCTGGCTTCTCCATTTCCAAAACAGCTCCTTGCATATTGTTTGGTAACACAGCAGAGGATGGCCCAAATCCTTGGGATCCTGCAACCGAAAGAGGTTCTTGGCTCTCAGGTTCAGACCAGCCAAGACCTACCTAGCTGTTGTGGCCATAAGGAAAGGGAGCCAGTGGATGGAAGGTGTTCTCTCTGTCTGTAAAGGCTTCCTCTTTCTGTAAATTTGCCTTTCCAATTAAAAATAAACAAATAAAATAAAAGCTAAGAAGAATAAAAAGAAAGAACGCGCCATGTTGTTTGGTGGCTCCGTAGATGCTGTATTGTTAAAAGCTGAACGTCAGTTCTAAGAAGGAAGTTGAGAAAAAAATGCCTCCTAGAAAGAACACTTCTGCATGTTAGCAATTAATATCACTATTCTCATTTACAGCACAAATAAGGGCTCCACAGATGCACCACTTCAGATGCATTTTGGGACTGAAAAGTTTGTGTTTTTGAAGCTTTTGAGTGTTTAAAATTAGTAGATACAGTTCAAGAATTGGCTTTTTATTTTTTATTTGAGAGAGAGAGAGAGACTGTTACTATCTATTTATTCACCCCTCCCCAAATGCCTACAGCAGCCTGGGCTAAAGCAGGCTGAAGCCAGGAAGCCAAGAACTCAGTCTCACACAGGATCAAGGTCTCAGCTTCTTCCCAAAGTGTACATGAACAGGCATCTGGAACTGGTGTAAGCAGTTAGAACTTAAACAGTCCAGTGTGGGTGTGGGCATTGCAAGTGGCATTGAAACTTCTGTACCAACTTTTTTCCCCATTAAGTTTTTTTTTTTTAAACAACACTTTACTTTAGGTAGTATAAAATGAGAAAATATGAGCTCAGGAAACATCTAGAGGGCAAGAGAGTAAGTCAATAAAATACATACAATATTTTTATTTTATTTTTAAAATTTTATTTGAAAGACAGATTTGCAGAGAGAAGGAGAAACGGAGAAGGAAAGACCTGCCATCCACTAGTTTATTCCCCAAACAGCCATAATTGCTGGAGCTGAGCAGACTCAAAGACAGGAGCCAGGAGTCTCTTCCAGGTTTCCCATGTGGGTGCAGGCTGTTTCGGACTTTGGACATCCCCCATTGTTTTCCAAGAACACAAACCACTACCCATATAACTGCCAGGTCTGGAAGGTGGAGAATTAGCCTGCTGACTCATGGGCCCAGGGCCAATTATATACAATATTTATAAAGTCAGGTGTTATTGAAATGAATGATCTTTAAGGTTTGAATGAGAGGCCTGAATGTATCTGTGATGGACAGTGAGATCATTGTTGAGCAATGAGCATTAAGAGCATGGGCTCAGGTATGGGTAAGGAGTGTTGAAACTGAGTTATCTTCAGCCTGAAAAGCCTTGAGATCAGCTGAGCAGAGCCAGGGATGTAAATGCAGTCTGTTTAATCCAGGCAGACACACAATATGAATACACAAGTGAAATGAACCTGGAGCCAGCTTAGTTGAACTTCCCAGATATGGTGGCCTTTGCCTTCAAATGATGGTATTAAATGACCATTTTTATTTGAGTGTATGTATAATTTTGGTTGTCATATGCTAAAAGGAGAGGTCTGTTTCTCATGTTACTTTTCTTTGTTGAGTGACCTTGATCTTGAGTTAGCAGAGGCTTGGTAGGTGCGATGACAAAATCAAGGGATGAAACTAATTTTGAAGGCATAGAAGCTCTTTGTGTCTGTGACCCGAATTACTCCGGCATTCTGCCTTTGTTCCTGTGCCTTGGCAAATTTGATTTCCTTAACTGATAGCAATAACTCCTACACCAGCTCTTAAGATAATTTGCTTTTTGAAAACCATGTCTTCAAAATGTGAATGTCAGATGTGGTTATGAATTAGACAGGAGAGTACAAAATTATCATTTATGCAGATCATGTGATTCTCTCTCTCAAAATTCCAAGCATTGCTTGAAAAACAATAAGAATTGAAAAGGGCGCTCAGGAGGAAGATTAAGTATAAATGTATTTTCAAATCCTTGGGAATTTTTCTATTTTCCAGCAATAATCAGACAACATGTAGACACCTAATGGCAAACATATGAGGGTATTTCAGAAAAGGTCAAAGAAATGGAAATAAAAAATGTTTATTTGAATGAAAAAAATTTGAGAGCCCTGCATTTGAGCAATGTTCATGTAAAAGATAGATTATGAAAAATTTAGGTGTGAATCTTTTTTTTTTTTTACATCTGTCATGGTTTGGGTAAGGCCGCTGTCAGAACAGTTATGCCTCTGCACAAGGGGTTATGTGGTATTAGGAGTCTCTTTCCAGATAGATCTTGGGATGTGTTTACTCTGATTAGGTAGAGGCCATAATTCAGTGACAAGTGGGTTCTGACCAGAGACAGAAGAGGACAAAAATATAAAGAGGGAAGAGCGGGGGCACCTGTGATGTCACAGGTGGCGACTTAAAGAGGCATGATCCAGACATAAACCAAGGAATGCCTGGGGTTACTAGAAATTGTGAGATGAAGGAAGGATTCTTCCTAGATTCTGGGAAGAAGCACATTCCCACTGACACCTCCGTTTGTGCTTCTGGTAATCAGAAGTGTCTGTTTCCAAGATGGTAGCAGTTTGCCACATCAACGCTTTGATATAATGCAGTACTACCTTGTTAGTACTGGAGAGAACTACCTGCATTCTGGTGAGGAAAAAAAAAAAACCCTGTTCCTTTGACCATGACATTACCTGATTGATATTCATACGTTTTGTGTCAAACATTCTGAGATCTATTCCATGCCATGTGTTCTGCTATGGCTATTATGAGCTGCATGTTTCACATCAGATGCTCCTTGCCATGTACTCTAGAAGCTCTGTGCTGTGTGCCCATGTTCTCTGAATCATATGGTCTATGTTACATGATCCATGTAGTGTAACTAGGTCATGTTCTCTGTGAGATATTGTCCATTGTTCATCATATAGGCTATGTGATATTTTCCATGGGAGTCATACATTATATCACAGAATTTTACTAAATTAGTGTTTCTCTGACTACATAAATCATCAGAAGTGTGCCCTGGAAGTACCCCAGATGAATCTGATGATAATATCTTGGCAAGGAGTTTATTCATAGGACTTGTAACAGCTCCCCAGTGGCATTAATGTGAGTAGACAGCAGGAAGAAGTGCCATGCTAGGATCACTCAATTTTTATGAAACTTTAAGGATCAAGAACATGATACTTTTCAAGTAGTAATCTATGTCATGACTTGGACAGTGAGATCATTGCTGAATCCTAAAATCACTCAAAGAATAAAAAGAAAAGAAAGTCAGTTATTCTGAGTATTCTGACTCACATAATTGCACTTATCCAAGCATTTCAAAATATTGGCATGTTTATTCTGTGGCTCACAAGAAGTCTGATTTTGTGTAAATTCATTTCTATTTTTTCATACAAAATAAGAGAAATAGTAAAACAGTTGGTGCCTCTTATCCTTCATGATGGGCCCTTATGATCAGAATATTTTACACATGCTCTAGCGTATAATATCACAGCTACCATAAAGGCAATAGGAGACCTGTTTTATAAAGGAACTGAGGAGGAGGAGCTCAGATTTAAACAGGTAACTCAAGAGATGGGTTATGGAATGAAGTTATTGAATGAAGAGGCAAATTGAGTGTTTTCAGCTCCAAAGAAAATGCATAGTTTTTTTTTCTGCAGTAGTGCTTTTGTTGTGGTATAGTATGATTTTGTTTTTGCAATAAAAAAAATCTGAACTTTTTCAAGAAGTAGAGAAATTGATTAAACAAACAAATCCCAGTTTGTTTGGAATATTCCAAAGGACAACATTTTTGTTTGACTATTTGCTTATAATTTATATTAGGTTTGTCTTCAAAAACTGTTACTATCATGATCCTAATCTATGAAGAAACATGATCCTAATCTATTGCATTGTGGCTGCTTGGGGAAATTGCAGGCTATACTCCAGTGAACCAGCTATGTCTATATGCGTTTCAATGAACACTTTCTAATTAATTCATCAGTCTCTTAGTTAACCAAGATCTCCTCCAACAGTCTCCATCTATTTCCATTGTGTTGAGGCTTCCAGGATAAATAGGGCTGACCCATGTGCCCCATAGGATGTTATACACATGATGGTGTTTAACTTCCAAGGCTGGTGATAGAAGAAGCCTTTGGCACCTTCCTACTCTTTCTTGACTGTTGCTTTGTGCAGAAGCCAGCAGCTATATGATAAGGAAACTCAAGGTGACTTGAAGAAAATACTTGTTGCTGTGGTTAATTTTCAATGCTTTAACCATTTATGAGCATAAAACTCTTTCCTATTATCCTTTCTACTTCTTCACCACTTTCATTTCCCATTTTCTTCATTGTGGGCCATCACCCCAGGCCCCACCCTGCTGCCTGGAGGGCATGGCTTAAGTCTAGCCTCCCACATGGCCTGATGCACAATGTTCGTGGAGTGTGACCTCCAACATGGCTAGAAGGTCAAGGGAAGTATACCTGAACATGACCTCTGACATGACCGGAAGATCTAGGGAGATAGACATGTCATACAGCCAATCATAGCATCTTTGGTGGGCGTGGGGTCTGCCGGAAGGCTCCCTCCTGCCCTCACCTTCCTTACCCTTTAAAACCTGGAACCTGTGTGTAATAAAGCAGACATTCCTCACCAGCTTGTCTCCGGTGGTTCTTGCAGCCCAAGGCCACCATCTGCTTCACCCTTGGTGACCTCCGGGCTTGCTGGCAGGCCTAAACGCGAGACTTCATCTTCTTTCCTTTCCTGCCTCCTTTTCTTCCTCTGACTTTCCCTCATCACTACCCAACTTTGCTTTCTTGGTCTTTCTCCCTTGTCCTTATTCCTCCCTCTAACCACTTCTTTCCCTTGCAGCAAAGTTGTAACAAACACTTGGTTTGTGATTCCTGCCAGAGAGCAATGGAAACAAACAAGAACAAGAAAAAACACAGTCCTTCATTCAAAAGACTGTGGAATAATGAATGCAGATATTACAATGTTATTTTAGAAATGTGATGATGAATGCAGCAAGTGGAAGCCCTGAGGAGTGCTCTAAATCTCTCTGCAGAAATCAAAGAATTTTCACAGAGGGATTAGTAGAGCGTGATGATAGCCACAGAGGGCTTCCCAAGCACAGGCAAAAGCATTCACTAAGTCAAAGTGGGCAGAAAGGGAAAGACTTTTTCAGGTGACCCATAGTGGATTCAGGTTTGGCATAGCATGAGTCATTAGACAGAAATTAAGTTATCAATTAATTTTAAACTAAATAGTAAAAATTATGACATCATAAAAAGGAACTAAGACTTAGACTATGCACAGCAATCTCTGTGAACCTTGGTTTGTTCATCATGGTACTGCCCTCACAAAGAAAATGCATTAGTGGATGACAATGCAGGTGCTCAATGGGTATCTCCCTTCCTCCAGTCTGTAATCACAGCCTTTAAATGTTAGATCTCAAATTGCCCCCTAACATTTACGCTCAGTTAGTGTACTAAAGGTAGGAGAATAAAGCATTAAATTTTACTTCTTCCTCAGTAGATGCTGAAATGAGTATGCTTCATGGTTGTCATTTGGGCAAGTTTTTAATATTCTGAATCTTGGAAGAAAACAACAAATGATGGGAGGGGGAGGAATGGCTTCCCTGAGAAGTCAGGGACTGTAGACTGCGCTCAACAGGTTTCTCTTTCTGAGAACAGTGATCGCGCTACAGCCAGCCTGTTTATGTTGGATGCATTTCCTCTGGACAGGGGTGTCCCTGAGAGGAGTGAATTCTGGGTCAGTACATCTATTCCTTATGAGAATTCACTGAGGTTGCATTTGAAGTTTGCTCTCAGTGTCCAGCATTTTGAGTTTCACAGAAGAGGCAGTGTTGAGTGAATTATAGCATTTATGAATGTTTTTAGATGAGGCACATAACTGTCTAGCAGGGTTGTGCTCTCCAATTCCTGTTTTCAGGTGATCTCACCCCAGAGTTTCGGAGCTCTGCATTCTCCATTTATGTCTACATACTATTTTAGTTTTCTGGCTGTTGTGTACTCCAAGTCATTGAAAAGGAATCTAAAGGTTCTGCATTTCCCCCTAGGATGCAGAGTGAGCTCACTGAGGTATTCCTTAGGTTATATTTGTTTTGCTCTTATACCTGAGGATAAGGAATATGGAAAATCACAGCTGAGGTTTACAGTGTAGATGTTGAGGAAAACTCACTGTGACATTTGCCAACTCATTGGTTTCCAGGGCTTTTTCAGCCAATTGGCTTTCTGGAGATGGGTGACTCACAGACATTGAGACATTGGAGAGAAAAGTAGTATTAATGACAATTATTTGCAATCCCACTGTAACTGGGTTAGAAAAATTGAGACCAAGGAAACTGCAGTCTTACCTTGTTTTACCCAAAAGTAGCAGAAAGGGAATAGAATTCTCAGTTACATTAATTCTTTTGGGTTGGTAGAAAAAAATATATGGTGTGGTTAAGTATGATTTTGAATTCCAGTTCTGTTCACTTGTAGTGACATGACCTTGTTGACACCAGTGTCTCATAGTTTGTAGGTAATTTATGTAAAATGTCTCATACATTACTGGCTTCCAATAAAAATTTAACCATAGACCAGAGGGGTGATGTCTGGGGAAGAACTGTGTAAATGACACATTTAAAATCAATGCAAAGCATAATAATCCATTTCAATAATTGCTGAACAGATAAGCGTGGAAGTCCTGCAAATTCTTGCTAGAATCTCTCTCTCTCTCTCTTTCTCTCTCTCTGTGTGCATGTATGCATGTCTGTCTGTCTATGTTTTATTCTTCAAGCTAAAATTAATTTATTGTTTGCCTACCATACATTGCTATTTGAAGGGGAAAGTCTGACCTGTATAATTTTTGGCATTAATTTCAGAGATTAGATCCAATGTACTTTATCTTCTTCAAAGCACAATTTGGGCCACAGTCAAAGTTTTTGCGATAAAAGTAACTTCTTAGGACAACTGGACAACATGAAGTTCTCCATGTGAACATTTTTAAATTGATTACATTTTGTTCTGTTACACAGTTTCATAGGCTCTGGGATTTCCCTAACCCCTCTCCGTGCCCTCCCCCCATGGTGGATTCTCCACCTAGTCGCAATATTACAGTTCAAATCCAGTTGAGATTCTTTCATTGTAGGAATATACCAAGCACAGAGTCCAGCATCTTGTCCAGATACATTCAACGGTTTCTTGGGGAGACCATCTCTGGTCTGAAGGCTGAGCTGGCAGGATATCATCCCGATCAATTTAAAGCCACAACATAACATCATGACAATTTACATTATGGAGTTAATTGACATGGTATTGAGTAACCTATATGTTAAAAAATGCAAGTTCTTAACCACATCCTGTGACTACTTCATTGACATTTCAATTTTAGTTTATATACAACTGGCTTCTATCCACCTTAAAATGGCTATGGGGTACTATTCAACTGTCTCGTGTCTATTATCATTTTAGTGTTTAGCAGTTTATAGTGTTGAAGCATTATTTTTATTGAACTTGGCAGATTTTAGGATACTCTAGACTGGCTTATAACTCTAACAAGGCATATGTCAACAACTGAGGTGCAGAACAGTTTTAGGAGGGGTATGCAGAGAAATCTTCAATGCCTTAGTGGGGAATAACTTATGTTTGTGTCCTACCTAGTAAGGTATATGTGGGTCCACGCTGACTGTTTCCTGTCTAGTTCTAAGCTTTCCTTGTTGTTCTCTGTCTGTCTGTTCTAATTTATTATTATTTTTATGTTTGTACTGTACAGAGCAGTTAGATCCTTCGTGCTCATCTCCCTTCACAAATCACACAGATCAACCTTTTTCTAAGTTATAGTATTTCGTGGAGCACTTTGATGTTTAGAGCTTCACTTTTATTCTCAAGCTTGTGAAGTAGACAGGAGAAAGATGATCATCCTCCCCTTATACAAGTAGGGTAATTCATCAGTGAACATCTGTATTCAGAGAACCACTCCATCTATCCTCAGTGCATACACTTTACTATTGTTTGCTAAGCTATATTGACTGTAAACCCAAACGTCTGAATCTCTCCATCTTAATCTGACTAGGTGACATTTGTGATTCCTGGTTGTTGGTCTCAAATCACTCTTCAGTTGGGTTGTTGTGTGGATTAAATGAATTGATATATATATGTTGAAAGCTTAAGATAGTGATTAACATGCAGTCAGTATTTTAAGTAGATATCACCCCTCTATTTTGTCCTTGCTTCCTCTATCTAGAACATTTATTTTTCCTTATTTTGTTATTATAGATCCTTCAAAGCATCCATGTGCCATCACTTTGGGTGCAACATTTAATTGCTCTGTTCAAGCTGGGCTAATGAGCCTTTTGTACATTCGTATTATTCCTTCATTATCCCAGTCATAGTACTTCTTATGTGGCTTTGCTAATCTTATTATTTCTGTCTCTATATGTGGCTTCTAATGAAGACCGATCTTTCTTGATCTTGCTCATGTTCCTATGATTGCACTTCACTAATTATATCTGTCTGGTGCCTCTAAGTAATGCTCAATGGAAACTGTTTGAGTCAAAGTGTCTCAGAAAATCTTGGAGAAGCTAGTAATTGAAGACAACAGGTCTCATTCTCTTTCACTCACCACCTCATTTAGCACAGGGCCTTAGTTTCTTTGGCTTGTGATCTTTGCCAGTTTTCAGGTCCTAAATGAACTTTAGATCACAGCAAGCCTGGAGATTCAGGGTCCTGCATCCCACCAAGATCTCTGCTTCTCTACTCAGGAAGGCCAGTAGACAGACACCTTGGTGTCTTCAGGATGAGAAACCAATACCTTTGGTTTCCTTCCCCCAATATGAAGAATGCTCACAGGGTGTTTGTCTGTATTTAGCTTCTGTCATTGGGGAAAAGGTTATATGCCTAAGGCTCTTGCTACTCAAACAGAGATCTTCTTGTCAGTGCTGAAGTTACTTTACTTCCCCTCAAGGAGATTAATTAACCATGAATCCAGTGTCTACCTATGTTCCCTGATTTGGGTTTCGTCATGGTATTTTGGGGCTAACTGGAGACAATATAGTTAATTTAGAACATGTGTGGATTTCTCAGGAAGTCCTCTGTAGACGCCATGAATAATAATAATTAAGAAGCTCTCTGCTTGCAGGCTGACATAAACAGAATTATGTGGATGAGTTCAGCTTTAAACAAGAATGAGCTTCCTGTCGGGGGTCCCAAAACAATCTGTAAGCTATCCATCTAATTGTTTCATATAAACTATGTCAGGGATACCAGAATGCATCGAGCAGGTTTGCTGAAGTTCTTGGATCTCAGGAAATGTAAACAGTGAACTCCTGGTGACATACTTTTCTTCCCAACACCATCAAAAGGAACCCAAAGTGACAAAACATACAGAGGAAGGAGAAAACATTTTGTTGTACCCATGGAAGTAATCGTTGCAGATAACTGACTCGAATTCTTCACCATGAAGAATTATTTGAACCCAGAAGCAGCAGAACATCACATTGTAAAATTATCAAAAGTAAAGCAAAACAAATCAAACACTCCTGTCTCACTTTTATTTACCTTTGTTCTAGAAAATAATAGAATTGTGTTTGTCAAGCAGAGATAATTGGAAAGAATGGAAATAAGAAAACTTCTCGTAGTACTTACGTAAATAATAACAGATGATTTTGTAAAATATGATTTTTGAAATACAGCTTGTAAGACTTGCTGATAGACATTATCATTCTGCTTTTACATATATATATACATGAAATACACAAAATATGTTCACTTAATTTTAAAAATTAAACTATAAGAGATTTAAGTTGTAAATATTTGCTGTATGAGGCTCTATAAAACATGTGTAAATAGAGGAAAATTGCCAAAATGATTCCCAATATGAAACTGAAAATTTGGGTTCTGTGTTATGACTAAGTGGCTAAATTTTTGTCTTGTGTGCGCAGGGATCCGACATGTTGGTTTCTGTCCTAATTGCTCTACTTCTCAGACATACCCCCGTTTGTGGCCTTGAAGAGCAGTAGAGAATGGCTCAAATGCTTGGGACCCTGCACATGCGTGTGAGACCCAGAAGAAGCCCCTGGTTTCAGATTGGTTCAGCTCCAGACATTGCAGTCATTTAGGAGTACCAGCAGATAGTGGATTTTTCTCTTTGTCTCTCCTCTGACTGCACAATCTTCTTTTCTGGACCTGACATTGTAGCCTAGTGACTAAAGTCTTAGCCTTGCATACCCTGGACCCATATGGGTGCCAGTTCGTGTCCCAGCGGCCGTACTTCTCATGAAGTTCCCTGTTTGTGGCCAGGGGAAGCAGTTGAGAATGATCCTAAGCCTTGGGACTCTGCACCCATGTGGGAGACCTGGAAGAAGCTCCTGATTCCTGGCTTGGGGTCAGCTCAACTATGACCATTGTGGCCAGTTGTGGAATGAGCCAGTAGATGGAAGATCTTTCTGTCTCTACTTCTTTCTCTGTAATTCTGAATTTCCAATAAAAATAAATGAATTTAAAAAATTGAAAATCTGAACACACCAAAAATCAAGAAATTGACAGGTTACTAAAGGTGTAGGAAGAAATTATAAATGTAGTCCCCCTTAAAATAGCAAAGAAGAATATAAAGTACTTAGGAATTAATCTAACGAAAGATATGGAAAACCTCTATAATAAAAAGTACAAATCATTAAAAATAAATAAATAGACAATTGCAAAAAAGATAGAGAAACCTGCCAAGGTCCTGGATCAGCTGGATCAACATTATCAAAAGTAACATACAGGGCCCGGTGCAGTGGCCTAGCGGCTAAAGTCCTCGCCTTGAAAGCCCCGGGATCCCATATGGGCGCCGATTCTAATCCCGGCAGCTCCACTTCCCATCCAACTCCCTGCTCGTGGCCTGGGAAAAGCAGTTGAGGACGGCCCAATGCATTGGGACCCTGCACCCGCGTGGGAGACCTGGAAGAGGTTCCAGGTTCCCGGCATCGGATTGGCGTGCATCGGCCCGTTACGGCTCACTTGGGGAGTGAATCATTGGATGGAAGATCTTCCTCTCTGTCTCTCCTCCTCTGTGTATATCTGGCTGTAATAAAATGAATAAATCTTTAAAAAAAAAAGTAACATACAGACTGAACATGATCCCAATCAAAATCATAACACCATTCATCTCAGAAATAGAAAAGATGATACAAAAGTTCATCTGCAAATACAAGAGACCAAAGCTATCCCAAAGAATAAAAACCAAGAAGAAAGAATCATAAGTTCAGATCTCAATACATGCTACAGAGCAGTGCTTATCAATAGAGTCTGGTAGTGGTACAGAAACAAAGAATCAGTGGAACAGACTAGAAATCCCAGAAAGAATCCGACACAGGTAGAGCCAAATAATCTTTGACAAAGAAATGAAAATAATCAAGGATAAAAGTCTGAACTCTTCAACAAATGCTGTTGGGACAATTAAATAGCAACCTGCAAAGGCAAAAAGCAAAACCCTCGCCTGTCACCTTATACAAAAATCAGCTCTCAAAGGAGCAGGGACACAACTCTACCCATGAAGAATCAAACTGCTAGAGGAAAACATAGGATGTGCTCTCCATGATACAAGAATTGGGAAACACTTCTTAGAAAAGTCAACAAAAGCACAGGCAGTCAAAGCCAAAATAAACAAATGGGACAGCATTAAACTTAAAAACTTTCGTACAGCAAAAGAGATGACCAACAAAGTGTAGAAGCAACCAACACAAAGGGAGAAGATCTTTGCACACTACCCAACAGATAGGAAACAAATACCCAAGATGTACAGAGAACTTCAGAAATCCAGTGACAGCAAAATAAACAACCATGTGAAGAAATGGGCGAAGGAAGGAACATGTTTCTAAAGAATAAATTCAACTGGCTAATAGACATTTGAAAACAATGCATAGGCTGCCTAGCTGTCAGGGAAATACAAATGAAAACCGCGTGGAGGTTCTACCTATCTCCAGGGAGATTGTCCTACATTCAGAACTCCAGTAACAACACTGCTGGCAGGGAGGTGGGAAGAAAGGCATCCTCCTTCACTGTGGGTGGGAGCACAGGCTAGTACAACCACTGTGGAAGTCAGTCTGAAGAGTAGTAAGAGACCTGAAAATTGACCTGTTCCACGATCCAGCTACCCCACCAATCGAACTATACCCAAAGGAAATGAAGTCTGCAAAAGAGAAAGGGATCAGTAATCCCATAGTTACAGCAGCACAATCTACAACAGCAGAGACGTGGAAACAACCCAGATGCCCATCATAAGGGGAGTGGATAAAGAAACAGTGGTACACACTCCATGGAATACTACTCAGCCACTAAAAAGAATGAAATTCTCCCATTGCAAGTAAATGTTCCCAACTAGAGACCATTGTGCTCAGTGAAACAAATCAATCCCAAAAGGAAAACCATCATATGTTCTCTCTGCTATAAGGCAGCCTTCATGCAAAATAGAAAATCAATAGCCCTTTCAATTCTGTTTGTGCTGTGTCTCAGGGGGCTGAATTTTTTTGTTTATATTTTCATTTATTCAAAAGAAGTTTTTGTTTTTCTTATTAATTTCCTCACTGACTCCTAGGTCACACAAAAGCATCGTTTGTTTCAGGAAGGTCTTTGATTTTCTTTTTCATTTCTTCAGCAACACATTGTTCATTCAGTAGCATGTTATCTAACTTCATTTTGTTGTCAATTTTCTATTTTTCTTCGTGTTGTTGATTTTGTTTTAGGGTTTGTCAGTTAAAGGGATGTATAGTAACTGTGTAATGGAGACTATCGCATACAGATGTCTAGATAAAATGCAGTATGCATCTCTACTTTCAAATAAAACGTGGACTCCCAATGAAGCTCTTAAATATATCTTGAAAATAGAGTACTGGAGTCTGCCATTGTGAATTCCTATAATGGCAGGATATTCTTAAATAGCAGAATAATGAACTTATGATTGATTGTGAAGTAACACACTCTTGTAATGGCATGGGGGAAACCTGTAGGGGGGTTTGATTGGGTTGGTTGGAAGGGGCATTTAGCAGCCTGTGAAACTGTATGATGGAATAACAAAAGAAATTAATTAATTAATAAAAATAAGAATAAAGATGTAGTAAGATAAGTAACTATGTCATGGCAAAATAGTTCCATGTTTGAGACTAGGTAACCTCTAAAGAATGTATATTGCAAAAAATGTTCTGACTTTTTGTTTTTATTTAAATAATTTTAACAGTGTGCCTTATAGCTTGACATAGTAGATGATTCTCAGGCAGTCACGTTGAATCACGAGTTTGTACCATATCATAAAGTTGGAAGATGCAAGCAGCCTGAATCCTGATATCATTTTGTTGATATATGAAAGTTGACTCGTGTTTACTTTTCTTTCTGATTTAAGCTGCTCTTCTGAAATTTTCTTCTGTTTTATGAATGTTGTCATTATTAGGATACAGGCCCCTTATGGATGGTCACATTGATCATAGGACCACCTTTTTTACACTGTTTCTTTTGCCCTAATTCAGATTCTACAGCAGGGATTAAGGCATTGAAAGTAAATTATGTCAGGAGAGAATTTGAATGCAGTATTTAAGTAGTCTATTTTATAATTTCAGATCTATTTTTATAAATAGAATGAATGAAGATCTTCAATGAAGATCACCAGGTGACCTGCTTACCTTCAGGGTAAGAGTTTCAGAAAATATGAAGGAAATCACCCTTTCACCTACAGATAGGAGACCACACTATTAAAGGATATCAACAATAACAAAAATTCCCAAGAATATGCTTTTTATTTCTTTTCACATTAGGCATCTGAGGCCGCTATGAAAAGTAATAATAGACAACTCTTTATCCTAAGTCCTAAAGGGAAACTGAATTGAAAAAGAAGGAAAGAATGTATAAGTTATAAATTACTAAGATTAATATGTATGGGAGTTGAAATCATTGCATTTTTTCTCATGCTGACAATAACCATATTCCCAATAGTAGTTACTGAGTTTGCCAAATAACATAAACCATGATGTATGCTTGGGTTATTCTATTAAATCTACATAATCTTTTAAAAAGTTAGGTAAAGTCATTATTACCTTTGTTTAGATTAGTGAAAGTGTGGTTTAGTAATTGATGAGAGATCTGACATGGAATCATGGAACAAATATGTAGCCAAAACAGAATTCAAGCACAAACATGACCTCTAAGAGGCACATTCATACCACATAGGCACCAAGTTTGCAAGTAACATGTCATGTGATCAGACATCCAAGTGAAGATGAAAAGCAGACGAAGATCATGGACATGGATTGAAAAAAAAAGCAGCTTCTATACAAATTGTGAATAGAATAATGCAAATTCAAATAATATAAGGTTAAATTGAGATCTCACAATTATGCTTTCATATTATCTTAATATTTATGCCTATATAAATATTATATACAATATATATAAACGTTAGAATTTCCTCTGTATATTGAAGCTGTCAGCAGAATAGAAATTTATGAACTATTCAAACATAAATTCATAAACTATTTACAAACTATAGATTTATAAACTATTTATAAACTAGTCAACTGCCAATTGAATAGAAATTTATAAAATGCTTAATCCAAAATAGCTTAATAATCATCATTGCTACTAAAGAAAAACAGAAGGAAGAATCACTCTTACCTTTGTTGTATCACAGCTTTGGTTGTTGTTGGTGTTACAGAACAGAGAGACTGGGAGATGTAGCTTGGTTGAGAAAGTATTTGATATAAAATGTCTCAACTGTTCGAGGCTAGTTGGCTCATATTTTTTCAAAGCCAAGTCTATACCCCAAGCAACAGACAAACACATATCATTCAGTCTCAAGTTTGGGCTCAGGGCATGCAGAACAGCTCCAGAACCTGCATTGAGGAAACACATTTGATTAATATTTACTGAATGATTGAATGAATTAATGAATGAAGGGATTAATAAAGAAAGAAATAGGCAGAGCTTACAGTTGATCCAGTAAGGCTCCCCTGTTTTCTAAGCGTATTACTGTCATAACCAGGAACTCTGTCTCCTGGGAATGGGCTAGTCATGAGCCAATAATGTGTACACAAAGGATTAGTTTATAATTTAGAAGACCCAAAGGCAGAAGATGTTTGATCTGTCTATAGCCCCACAATATATTGTGGCTGTAAATGTTTTCCATAGGTAGACACTGTGTTGTGGAAGTTTTCCTGAAATACACACAACTCCCTCACCCCAAGAATGTGTTCTGGAAAAGTCAGGCTCCTGTCAAATTAGGTCGAGGTTAAATGCTGAACTACATATAACCCCTACACATGCATGAATGCAGGCAATTTGGTAGGAAAAATATGGCAACTTACACAATGGGATGAGAATAAGTCAACATGAAAGGAATCACAATACATGTAAACATTAAAAATTCAGCATAGAAAACATTGTTATGTAATAATTTACCTATGAAAGACGTTCAAATATCTGTGAAATGTTCATGGTTTTTTGTGTGATTTTGTAGATTTTTAATATATTTTCCTTACCTGTTACAGCTTATAATAAGCATTTATTTATCACATCATAAGATACATTATGTTAAAATGAAGCATTTATCTTTCTTTAGATAGTATTTTTGGATTCAGAAGTCTTCATCAATTTAAGGGATCACAAAATTGGTTTATGTAATGTCATTTGCTTTCTAAATTTTCTCAACTTAATAGATTTCTTCCTTTTTCCCCTAGAGATCATCATGCGTTTCCCTATTACAGGCTTTACATGTTGAAATTGACTTCATTTTTAAAGCAGAATTTTACTGATCTTTCTGTTTAACATCTAAAGCTGTGTTTTCCTCATTGTTGAAATTACTTCTTTCCTGTGTAAAGTATGAGAAAACGTTTGTCTTGCTCTTAGAAACCAAGTGAGTCTGGTGGAGTGCTAGCTTTCTTTTTTAAGAGGGATGATAGCCTCCAGCATCTATTCCAATAGAAAGATCATTGTATAAAAGAATCGGGGCAGGAAACAAAAGACACAATTGCATAACCAAACAAGAGTTTGATATAGAAACTTTGTACAGAGTAGGGGTCAAGAGTAGGAAAGCCACAAGAAATTGAACAGCATGCCTAGGGTAGGTTCCTTTTACCACACTGAAGCCTTGAAAAGACAAAGAAACATTTTCCTGCAAACAAAGAAACTGTCCAATGAGAAGGGAATCATTGGTTTGTCATGGCCCTGAAGGAGGTGGGCAGGAGAAAGAATTTTTAAGTCTCCTACTGGAGATTCTTAACGTTTTGAACCCAACCAGAAATCCAAGGGCAAATGAACATGTGTGATAATATTGACCTCAAGAGGTGGAGGGTGTTTTCCACAGCAGGATGGAGCGCAGATGCCACTGGAGGGAACAAATGGAGGAAAACCAGTGTCAACCTACTTGCCTTGGTGTTGGCGTTGGCTCACCTCCAAGTGGAATGGAGTAGGCAGTAATAGTACATTTCCCATAGAATTGTGAAGATAGAATCTGTCAACACACACCAAATGTCTGGAACAGTGACTGGCATGTGGTTTTAGGTACTCTTATGGACATGAATTCTGACACATGTTTTTTCTGTGTATTGTTTGCCTTGAACTTTTGCTTATGAGTGCATTGGGATCTTTGACTTCTGCAGAATCTCCTGCCCATTTCTAGTGGTCATGGTTGCAGCCCCAGTTTTGGCACAGATTTTTACAATATCCATTTTCAAATGGAGCAATCTGTTATCTGTCTAGATTTCTCTTGTTAAATTGGTTAGAATTCATTTAGATAAGAAATTTCAGGATGTAAATGAACTTCTTGTCCAGGTGATACTTTAAATACAATTTCAACATTCTATGCTTCATGCATCCAGATAATTATGAAGATCTTTAATATTTGTTGAAAACATTTAGTTCATTTATTAAAAATTGGCATATGAAAGAGAGATGTGGGAGAGAGAAAGAAAGATGATCTTCTGTCTACTAGTTCACTCTTCAAATGGCTTGCAGTGGTGGATTTGGGACCAGGTTGGGGCCAGGAGCCTGGAACTCCATCTGGGTCTCTGGGCCTCCCACATGTGTTGGAGGGACACAAATAGTTGAGTATCTTTTCTGCTTTCAGAGGTGCATTAACAGAGAACTGGATCCAAGGTAGCAGGACGCTAGTATAGGACACTAGGGCTATAGGTAGTGGTCTTACAGGCTGTGCCACAATGCCATCTCAAACTTAATTTTCTTATAGCACCATATGTTTTGACATGTTTTCATAAACAGATCTTGTTTAACCGTTGCCGGTATCATTAACGGTTGACAGATGGGGCATGACTATCCCCTTATACTCATAAGGAGGCTGAGGTTTAGAATTTGTACTTTGTTGCTTTTCAGTACACAGCTATTTAACATCAGACTGTAGACTGGAATTAGTTCTCTTGATTCTGATAAATTGTTGGATTCTTTATTTTGAACTAAAGTAGATCTCATATATATTTTAATAATTATTTCACTGTACACTTTCAAATATTAGCTATAGATTTGGCATTAAGTGTGAGTGGTTTCAGGAATGTTCTCAGTTGTGTGGCAGACATAACTAGTGTTAAGTAAATCATAAAGTTCTGGAATTTAGTTTGTAGCAAAACTGATACTGTAAGTGCTATAGCTCTTCCTGATTTTGTCAATATACTTCATATCCTCATTACTCTCAGAAACTCTGTAAGATTTCAGGTTCCATAGGTTGTACTATATGTTGAGTTTCAAGGAAACTTTTTTTATGAACAGAAAGTCATCGATTACACAAAACCAGTTTGAGAACTTACCTAATCTAATTGCCTCCTACCTTAATAAAGACTGAGATCTCTTGATGTTCCCTCACTAGTTTGTAGCAGAACTAGTTCTAGAACACAGATGATGGAAAAGTAGTCCATCTGAAGACTAGATTGCTTACGAATGAAATGCTATGGCTAATAGTGTCCAGTGTCTGTTCTTTACTCTGTGCACTGCCTAGCAGGTGTGAATGATGACAGATAACCATATTCAATGTTTTTTTTCCCTCTGTTTAAAAGTTTGGAATGTAGGTTTTCATGTGAAAGCTCTTGATTTGTGGGAGTCATTAATGCATTCCATTTTTTTTTCTCACACACTGTCTTGCTAAATTACAAATCCTGTCTGTAGGCCGGAACTGGCCATAGGCCGCTGGTTTGTGAGCCCTGGCTTCAGTAGGACCTTGTTGGTCTCGGCTTTGTTCCTCGCATCTGATGGTTGTCTACCTCACTCAAGCACACGAGTGCAATAGAGTCACCTTTGAGCTTCAGAACCATGGGAGCAAATGCCTCAACCTCAAATTAAATGGCAGTATTTCTCATCCCTCATTTCAGGCCTGTCCTTTCCCCAGATATGCTGAAAACGTCCACTTCCTGCACCCACCATCACAGAGATATTTCCCTTAATTAAAAGATAAGGATATTGCCTACAAAGTTATAAAGTATATCTTCTGCTTTAATAACAGTGTAAAATAGTGTGAAAGATACAAGTTTAGGGAAGGAGTTATAGCATGGCAGGCTAGGCCACTGCTTGGGACATCACCTCTGCTTCTGACCTAACTTCTTGTAATGTGTCGTAGGAGGCAGCAGGAGATGGTTCAGATGCTATGTGGGATAGCCATATTGACTTCAAGGATGTTGGCTTTAGCTGATTCTAGTTCCTATTACTGTGGGCATTTAGGGGTGAATCAATAAATGAAGGAGCTCTGTCTTTTCTCTCCTTTGCTCAATCTTTTAAGTCGGTGAAAATAAATAAGTATTTTTTTTAAAGGACACCTGCTTTTGAATGCACCAACCCATTTTTTTGCTGCATAGCCTTGGGGGAAATTTTTTTTTAAAAAATATAGAGACCCCTTTGGCCCAGGTTCAGCCCACCTGTGGTGGGTGCCAGTTCCTGAACCCAGTGGGAAGGGAGTCCAGTGGGGCCTGAGTTGGCTGGCCTGAGTCCTTGGCTCTCCTGGATGGTGGGTGCTGGGTCCTTGAGCCTTGGGAGTGGGGAGTCCATTGGAGCCCAGGTCTCTTGATCCGGGTCCTTGGCCCACCTACGAGTGAGTACCTGGTTTGTGAACCTCGAGGATGGGGGTGGACGGGTAGTGTGGTGGTCTGCCAGGGCCAAGGTCACCTGGCCTGTGTCCTTGGGCCCACCTGCACGGTGGGTCCCAGGTTCTTGTGTCCCATGGGTGTGGAGCTGATGGGACATGGGTGGCCTGGCCCATGTTGTTCTTGGCCCACCTGTGAGAACTTGTCCTCCTCAGTGGAAAACATGGCGTATTAGACAGCTGGTCCAGATCCACACAGAGGATATGGCAGCCTATTGAGCCTCCCTGCAAGGGACATCTGTACCATCATAGAGGAAAGAGGACAGAACAAATTGGACAACTATCCTAGTCAAACAATGAGAGCAAGTATCTGGGCAAATGGAGAATCTGAGGTCAGTTGTGTCAGCCAATGGACATTGAAAGGGTTCCCTTATCCTTGGATCAACGAGATCAACAGCATTTCAGAACTATCGAAGCCATCTGGGCAGAACCCTCAGAGAGTGAACCACATTGGAACCCTGCGTTGATGTCAGGGACCCTTCCCTACCCCTGGGTACTGGGGCGGTTGGGAGGCTGGGTGCAGCTTCTCCCCTTGTCACCTCTACCCCTGAGACAGGAAGGAGAAATGGAAAATTTGGAAAAAATGATGATACCCACTTTTCACTAACCCTTGATCCATCTCTGATCAACTATGTGAATATCATCTAAAATTTAAAAAAAGGAAAAATATAGCAAAAATTTAGCCACCCCATTTCTTCAATTGTAAAGTGAGGAAAATGGTAGCTAAGGGATGGAAGTTTTCTAAAAATGAAGTCCAATAATGCATTAAGCACAGTAGCTGGCTACTTCATTAACACATCACCATTGATATAATTGTTGTTTTAGTTTTTATTAAATGGATATTTTAACAGTTGGGGAAGAATTTAAACTCTTCCACTTCCCAACCAAGCAACCATGGGCAAGTAATAAACCTCTCTGAGTGTGTTACTTCCTCTTAAAACTGGGAAATAAAACACACAGTGACAAAGCTGTTTTCGTTCTTGTCAGTAATATTGTATCAAGGGGAACTAGCACAGTTTGTGGGCTACCAAAGCTCTCAATAAATAATTTTTATGAATATGTCACTGTTATGGATGTCTTTGTCAGTCTGGCTCAATAATTTCAATTATGTGCTTATGGTTTCTTCTCTGTAAGAGATCAAGCTGTACAATCCTTTTTAAGGAAGTTAGGATGATGTCCAACACTCATTTCCCAAGTAAGAGACATGTTGGCGCCGTGCCTGGACATCCAACCTGCCGTGATGTCAGCGGATCACTTTGGAGCATCTGCCTCTTTAATTTTGAACTAGAGCCAGTGTATTTTCCCCTACCAAGATTCTGGGACTAGTAGGAGGCCCCTGGAGACTCCTTAATCTCTTAAAGATACTAAAATGAATCCTTGCATGGATGTACAGCTGAAACCTGAGGTTGGGATAAAGTCCATTTAAACTTTTAAAGCTCTCTGTGTGGGGTTGGACAAAGCTCTTAAACATTTTATGGACCCCTAGGCAGCTGCTTATAGCAGCTACAGCTCCCTGAGAGCCAGGCACAGCAGCGAGCTGTGAAAACACAGCTTGATAGGTTGCATTCATTCATTTAGCAGTTAATCTGCCACAACCTCATGTCATCTTTTCCATTGTTTCCCTGCATTTCTACTTGGATTTTCTTGACACTATACTTAGTCTCCCCAATTGGAATAGGTGACTGCAGAATCCAGACTAGTTTACAATATCACCACAGTTATTACCGTAGATAAGATGGTAATACAATCCAGACTACAATATTACAATAATTACCATAGATAGGATGGTGGAGTGTAGCAAAGAAATATCCTTTTCATCTTCTATCTTGAAATTTTGCTACCATTTGTTAATTCCAATATTGTTGTATTTATTTTCTGCTTACAGATTAGGAAACTTTAGTGCAGAAAAGTGAGGTGACTTTTCAGAAAATACTGTTTGGGAAAGTGACAGGTTTAAGTTTTCAAATAGGCACATCTGATTTTAAAATTATTCTTTAAACTACCTGATAGTCCGCATCTCTTATGGTGAGTCAAGGGAGAATTCTTGTTGTTTTGTTGGGTCTGTTTTGGTGGATTGGCTGTAGTTCATTATGTTCATTTGATAACTAGGAAGGAGTTTATTACTGAGACTCATACCTGTTAAGATGTCTCAGTCTCTAGGGAAAACCTAGAGAGGGTGGCCCAGGAAGCTTCTTTAGCCTTCTGTTGCTAGGTTTCTTTTCCTAATTTCCACAATCAGTATTATTTTGCTGTCCACAGACTCACCCCAAAGGGATATGGATTCTAGGTAAATCCAGTGGTAGATTTGTTTTTGACCTAATGTTCTTGTGTAAAAAATCATAGAAAATAATTACTAAAAATAAATGATTTTAAAGATTGGGAGAAACAAGTCTCAAAAGGAAATAGATGGAATTGGCAGAGGTGTGGCTTTTTCTGCCAAGACAGGCAATCAGTGTGGTTCTACTATAAAAATGTTCTGAGTAAAATATTGTGTAAGAATTATATCTAGCCCAAAAAGCTACTGGTTTGCACGTGTATGTGTCTTGCTATAGCTGGAGGAGTTCCTTCTTTCTAACCCCACTGCTTGTCTCTCTTAATTTCTCAGAAGCCTTAATTATGGCAGGATGGGAAGCCTGAGGTTATCTGTAAAATGGTAAATTCTTCAAATAGATGATAAATATCTTTTATGAATAAGGTATTTTCTAGAGGCTAGTACACCGAGATTTATGAGCTGAGAGTCTTGCCTCAAAAGTCATTAAACTGTATAGGTATAGAAGCATTACCTTTCATACCTTGACTATACAATTTCAATTTGTCAATTACACCTCAATAAAGCTAGAAAAGTTTCTGATCATTTCAATATCTTACCAAAGTTAACCAGTTATGATTTGGGTACTAAATGGCTGGAGATGGAAGCCTAGAAAAGGGAAGGGCTCACTCATGGTCACTTTGTTCACGAATCTCCGCCAGGAACTGCACTCACTTTTCTCTCATTGTCAATCTGATGTCACTTCTGTCACATCAGGCTGCCTCATAGACACTGAAGGTGTGTTGAAAGAATGAATGGGCTTGGTGGTTTAGAGCTATGAGGGCAGTAACAAGAGGAGAGACACGGGAAGTGAGGTCATCTAAACCTTTGAAGCTGAGCTTTGTTGGCAATGAAGCCCAGTGGAACAGGAAACTACTGGACATATGTCAGGGATGTGATGTGGTTTTAAACACAGTGGGCACAACCCTTTATCCATATATTACTTTGAACAGCATATTGTCTATATATTTCCCTGATTATCACAATAGAACACTGCCATTTTATATTTCTCAGAAGGAATTTTGAGGAACTGGATAACACATCTTTTGAACACTACCAAAATACAGGCATGAAGCGAATGGGAGAATGGGACAGGGGATGGCGGAGATAATCCCCCTGATTTCCTCTGTCCTGGGCCAGGACACACTTCCTGAATGAATCATTTGGCTCTCCAAAGAAAAGTGTCCATAGACTATCCTCCTGCAGTTCTGTAACTCCCTCTTTTATTTGCAAGGGAAAAAAAGACCTTAGCACCTCATTGAGGGTACAGTGTTACTGTTAAAGAAGAAACTGACAAGCCATTGAGAGAAGGATGCTGGAGCATTGGCTCCACTCCTGCAGAATTCAAGCAAGCATTCAAAAGGAGAAAGCTGAATAAATTACTCAACATCTGTATCCAGACTCGAAGCAGTCCAGTGAAGGGCAGAGGGTAGGGGAAATAATTTTGTGCTATGGTTTATACTTTCATTAATTGATGTCTTCATCTTTTCTCTGACACTAGAAAACGGTGTCACAGAGCTTGAAGCTGCCTTAGAGATGAACTATTCATGATCCTCATTTTATGCAAGAAAAAGGAACCAGAAAAGGGATTATCTTATCTCGGAATATTCAGCGAGTTAACAAAACTGGAACAAAGACCTCTTCGTTTGTTTTCCAAGTACCTGTACTTTTACCTCAAACGGTGACTAAGATTTTTATTTTTAAAGAAATGTTTACTTTTTGGTAAAAACCAAGTATAAAACACATAGGCATTACTATACGGAATAGTTTAAATGATTTACTGTTAAAGTTGAAATAGTTATAGCTTTAGGGAAGGAATTTAGCCTAATGTTTAAAATGTTTAAAACTCATGTTAACATGCGCATGTGCATGAGCTGGGGCTGTGGCACAGTAAGTAAAATTGGCATGTACAGTGCTGGGATGCCATGTGAGCACTATTCGAGTTCCAGCTATTCAACTTCCAGTTCAGCTCCTTGGTACTGTACCTGGGAAACCAGCAGAGGATGGTCCAAGTACTTAAGCATGTGTGCCCACATAAGAGAACTGACATATGCTCCTGGTTCCTGGGTCTTGTATCTGGCCCAACCCAGGACCATTGTGGTCATTTAGAAAGTGAACCTGTGAATGGAAGACTTTTCTCCCTCCCTCTCTCTCTCTCTCACTCTCTGTAACTCTGCCTTTCAAATAAATAAAATAAGTCTCTTTCTTTTTTAAACATTCATATTGAACATGTGGACTGCATTTCTGGCTCCTACTTTTGTTCTCAGTGGGACTGTTGAGGTATTTGGGATATGAACCAGCAAATAGGATCAGGCACTCCTTTTCCTCCCTATCAAGTCAATACACAAATACTTTTTAAAAATGTGCATTAAAAGGAAATTTCAAGAATCTACACAATTCAATTTTTATAATTTCTACATGATTGCATACAGATATGGAAAAGAAGAAAATAAGATAACATGAGAAAGGGAGGACTTGCATCCTTTTTTTCTGTCTCAAAGTTGTATGTGAGTTCATGCCAGAGCTCTGCCTTATAGCTAGAATATGCTCTTGATCTTAAAGCAAGTGTTGACTGATGGATAATGGTTTCTTTCACCACAACCCAAATGCTAAGCATGTTATGTGTTTATTTTTACCATGGTTGCTTAATCTCTTAAATGATAATAACCCTTAATAAGAGTCTCTGAATATGTCAGCCAAAAGTATCTGCTAGTCCATCTAATTCTTCAGCATCTAGAATCTAAAGGCATCCAGAGGTCAATCCCTGAGTATAGTGGAAACATCATAGATAAAGAAATGAGGTTTGACAATAACAATACATTGCATGTTGAATTCCCTGTTTGGGATTCACAGGTGAATGCATACAAAAGAAATGGATAGGCGAGAAAACCCATAATGCAGCAACCAACCTGTAAACAATATTGTAAATTTGTTTCTTAGACTAGAAGAATGAGGTGAATCAGATGACATGAGCCAAATTCTGACTTTCAAAAAAAGAAGAAAACTTGTATAAACAGCAACAAGAACAGTAACAAATTTATTTATAACAATGTTCTTTTAGGACATAGAGGAATCTGTGGAAGATTTCCAGGAAAAATGGGAGAAAAAGCTCAGCAGAGCTACATAAAGACTTCTGTGACTGACTCACATCATTACAGGGCACAATTGTGTAATGGTATTGATCTGTCAATTGGGGTTTCCTTTTTTGGGGACTGTAAAATAGTTTGAGTAATCAGAAATTTAGGACAAAATATTAGGGATTCATTGGAGATGTGCCAAGTGCACCTAGCCCTTATATGTATTGAAGGAAAATGGAAACATCAGAGTAGTTTTGGAGAAAAGAAAAACTTTCAGAGACTAAGAGGTATAAGACAGGACTGGTGGAAATACTGAAGAAGAAAGTCTCAAGACAGAGGGATTTATGGTTAGAATCAGAAAGTGTGATGTTTAAGATCAAATATGGGAAAATTTGTCTCAGGAGTAGAGTATTTTAGTTGTCTATAGCAGAAAATGTTCCTGAAATGGGATAGTTGTAATAATTGTTGACATCAGGGAGGTGTAGGGAAGTTCACAATGAAATACCATTGATAGATTACTTATAAGTTTCTTATGAAGATATAAGATATGAGATGGAGCAAAAGACTATGAAAGGTGACCAAAGCTCTGTTGTTTAGAGAGTTGTCAAGAACGCAGATGATATTGGCAAAGGAGATGGAAATATGACCAACATGAATGGCAGGGAACCAGTACAAGTTACTGTCCCACTATGCTGTGAAAGAGGGACCTGAACTGGTTATACTATTGGTTAAATAATTCTGTGTTTGTGAATCTACAGTTCAGAGTCTAGGAGCTTAATTATATTGAATACCAATACAAGTCTATACAATATAGCACAATATATCAGTCGTAAACATCATCTCAGTGACTGTTGAAAAACAGATGATAATGGATCCATAGGTAAGGCAAGCGGGGCACAGGGTGGGAATTTTTTGGACTTTTAAGCTGGAGAATCACAGAAACCGGTGGTGTAATGCAGACTATACCGGAGTCTTGAGAACAAGAGGAGCTAATGACCAAGAGCGGGAGATGGATCATCTCATGCAGTGAGGTAGGAAACAAACATGTAAACCTTCCCTCTCTTGTGTTACCTTCTTCAGTCTATCAATGAATTGGATGCCACTTAAACACATTGGGAAGGATCATCAGCTGTGCTGTGTCTACCAATTCAAATATTAATCTCCTCTGGAATCTGATCCTCTCACGTTCAGCTCAGTTTGGCATTAAATGTAGCCACTGCAGGCAGGATGTATGCTATAGCTCACCTCAAAGGGTTTTTGCAAAGATGGTAATGTCTACCTCTTCATTCCTCAAAAAGCTCATTATTTAAGCAAGAGAAATGGCTTTGCGTTGTTTTAAAAATAGTCTAAGGGATAAATCTATTTGATCCAAACCACAAATTTTACCATTTGCAAACTATTTTTTAAAGGTTTATTTTTTTGATTTTTATTTGAAAGGCAGATTTATAGAATGAAGCAAAGATAGAGATCTCCCGACTGCCGATTCACTCCCCAGATGGCTACCTAAGGATAGGTAGGCTCTTTGGTCATTGGTGAAATTTTTCTTTGAAAATAGAAAATCTTGCTTCTTGTCATTTTACCCCTTTGGAAAGGCATGCCCCTTCTGACTCCCTGACTTGCCATAGGATAACAGAGGGGGCAGTGGAGCCCCTGTTGGAAAGTGAATTCTAGTTGAGTCAGGAAGCCCTTTTGGGAGAATGCCAAGGGCTTCCCGAAAAGCTCTTTTTACAAATCAGCATGTCAACCTCCATCTGTTTGAATTTTTCTCATGAAAAGGCAAGGAGATGGTGCCTAAGATTTATTAGAATTCTGTGATTTGTTAACTGCTATTCTAAGTTTATTATTTTTCCCTTAACATTATGCTTAAAATGAGCAGACCTTTCTTAAAACACCCCTTCTGATTTTGTACAGGAATTCATCTGTAATACCTTAAAAGTAAGGTTTATCTGTTTTTATGAAGAGGCAGATTGACAGAGAGAAGAAAAGACCCCCCCAATGGCTGCAGTGATCAGAGCTGAGCCATTCTGAAGTCAGGAGCTGCTTCTAGGTCTCCCATGTGGGTTCAGGGGACCAAGGATTTGAGCCATCTTCCGTTGCTTTCCCAGGCCATAAGCAGGGAGCTGTATTGAAAGTGGAGCAGCTGGTACATGAATTGGCACCCATGTCATATTCCAGTGCTGCAGATGGAGAATTAGCTAGCTACACCACAACACTGACCCCAAACCTCTTGCAAATTGAACAAGTTTCGAAGGAAAAGATTTACTACAGGAAGGTAGATAAATAATTGTGTGAGAGTGGCATGAATGCATATGACCTCTCTATGCTCTGTATGCCCTAGTCCATGAATGGGGGAAGGGGAGATGGATATGAGGCCAATGATGGAGCACTTCTCCAGAGAACCATGGAAGAGCACATCTTAGGGACAGTCTCTCTTGGGGACAGACAGGGGGTATGTATTGGTTTAGACACAGCACTCTTTCAAACAAAATTCTTGAAATAATGTCTGCAGAAGAAAGACATGAAGGTAGGGAGAAAAGGAAATGTGCTTACGTGTGAGAAGTTTGGACATCAGCCCACGAGTTGTGGAAGGCTGAGGGTACTCGTGGCAGCAGCGTGATCTGGCTGTGCAGCTAGGCTCTGGCTAGTTGGCTTGTTTCCTCTCTTGGTGTTCCAAGAGCAGTGTTGCTGAGGAATTATATTGTATGGCAGAAAAACTAGCATTGAGAAGCCGGTGCAGACAGCCAACAGTTTGATCCTAACCTCCCAAGAGAGCAGAGAAGAGGATTCCATTACCCTGAGACTGAGTTCTCCTGCATGACATCACTAATTGGCCTGCATTGGCCTGGAGACCTGAGTTTCAATCTGGAGAGAATGCAAGTCTTCTGGATTAAGTAAGGTGGCGGTGGTTAGTGCCTGTCTTTCGTCTTGGTGTTAAGCTCCAAGAGAACATAGGCAGACGCTTTTATGCTGTTCGGTTTTTGTATCTGAGGGTTCAAAAAACGAAAGGAGGAGACTGATTACAGTAGAGAAGACTTTAAGGGGGACAGGATGGAAAGAATAAAGAGAGAGGAGGTCGTGCCTGCCTTCACAGAGAGCAGAGAGTTGGAAACAGAGCCTCATTCCATTTGAGCTGCATAGAGAGTCCCTTCAAAGCAGCGTGTTCCGGGAGACGCAGCGTGCCACAGGAGCCTGACAAGCTGGGAGGTGGATATGCAGGACAGCTCCACAGTGAAGCTTACAGCTCACTGTTACCAGAAAGGCTCTGCAGGTTCTTTCCTCAGTGTAGTATTGAAATAACAAACTGGCAATAGGTTGCAGACAGCGGAGTTTTATTTGCAAAGGGACCAGGTGAATGTAGAAAGAAGAGGGAAGGGAAAGTACCTCCAAGGAGAAGGCCGGGAGATGGGGTGCCTCTTGAGAGGAGGGAGGGAGAAAAAACAAGGGTTTTTAAAAATTTATTTTATTATTTGGTGATACAGTTCTATAGGCTCCTGAATTTCCCTTCCTTGGTCCTCAAATCATCCACAACACCACACGCACTGATTTCCCTATACCATGATAATACTGTAGTGTAGTCCTTCATGAACAGTTCTAAGTCTGGTATTACGCTGTTTGTGTATACTGACATTGTAGGCACATAATATGGAATAGACTCCAGCATCCTATTGTCAAGATATATTTAAGAGTTGCATCTTTGGGCCTGGCCTAGCGGCTAAAGTGCTCGCCTCGAAAGTGCCAGGATCCCATGTGGGCTCTGGTTCTAATCCCGGCAGCCCTGCTCCCCATTCAGCTCCCTGGTTGTGCCCTGGGAAAGCAGTCCAGGATAGCCCAAAGCCCTGGAAGAAGTTCCTGGATCCTGGCGTTGTATCTGTCCAGCAACGACCATTGCGGTCACGTGGGGAGTGAATCATCGGATGGAAGATCTTCCTTTCTGTCTCTCCAACTCCCTGTATATCTGACTTTGCAATAAAAAAATCTTAAAAAATAAAATTTCATCTTTGATGTGTAAGAAGATATGCACACTGCATTTTATCTAGACATCTGTATGCGATAGTCTCCATTACACATTACTATACATCTCTTTAAATGACAAACCATAAAACAAAATCAACAACACGAAGAAAAATAGAAAATTGACAACAAAATGAAGTTAGATAACATGCTACTGAATGAACAATGTGTTGCTGAAGAAATGAAAAAGAAAATCAAAGACCTTCCTGAAACAAACGATGCTTTTGTGTGACCTAGGAGTCAGTGAGGAAATTAATAAGAAAAACAAAAACTTCTTTTGAATAAATGAAAATATAAACAAAAAATTCAGCCCCCTGAGACACAGCACAAACAGAATTGAAAGGCTATTGATTTTCTGTTTTGCATGAAGACTGCCTTATAGCAGAGAGAACATATGATGGTTTTCCTTTTGGGATTGATTTGTTTCACTGAGCACAATGGTCTCTAGTTGGGAACATTTACTTGCAATGGGAGAATTTCATTCTTTTTAGTGGCTGAGTAGTATTCCATGGAGTCAGTGTTTCTTTATCCACTCCCCTTATGATGGGCATCTGGGTTGTTTCCACATCTCTGCTGTTGTAGATTGTGCTGCTGTAACTATGGGATTACTGATCCCTTTCTCTTTTGCAGACTTCATTTCCTTTGGGTATAGTCCCATTGGTGGGGTAGCTGGATCGTGGAACAGGTCAATTTTCAGGTCTCTTACTACTCTTCAGACTGACTTCCACAGTGGTTGTACTAGCCTGTGCTCCCACCCACAGTGAAGGAGGATGCCTTTCTTCCCACCTCCCTGCCAGCAGTGTTGTTACTGGAGTTCTGAATGTAAGACAATCTCCCTGGAGATAGGTGGAACCTCCATGCGGTTTTCATTTGTATTTCCCTGACAGCTAGGCAGCCTATGCATTGTTTTCAAATGTCTATTAGCCAGTTGAATTTATTCTTTAGAAACATGTTCCTTCCTTCGCCCATTTCTTCACATGGTTGTTTATTTTGCTGTCATTGGATTTCTGAAGTTCTCTGTACATCTTGGGTATTTGTTTCCTATCTGTTGGGTAGTGTGCAAAGATCTTCTCCCTTTGTGTTGGTTGCTTCTACACTTTGTTGGTCATCTCTTTTGCTGTACGAAAGTTTTTAAGTTTAATGCTGTCCCATTTGTTTATTTTGGCTTTGACTGCCTGTGCTTTTGTTGACTTTTCTAAGAAGTGTTTGCCAATTCTTGCATCTTGGAGAGCACATCCTATGTTTTCCTCTAGCAGTTTGATTCTTCATGGGTAGAGATTGTGTCCCTGCTCCTTTGAGAGCTGATTTTTGTATAAGGTGACAGGCGAGAGTTTTGCTTTTTGCCTTTGCAGGTTGCTATTTAATTGTTCCAAAGTGCTTGCTTGCACATTTGTTTTGGAGGTGTCTTGTGGCTTTAAGAGTTCCCTGACCCTTCCTGGTTGAGTGAGAATCTACACATAAGACAGTCCCCATTGCCGATGTCTTAAACAGTTAGGGAATGGCTAGGCAATACTTATGACACTCACTTGAAACTGAGGCCAAGATTGTAGCCGCTTAGATGATCTCACACTATCTTAGCAGTTTGGAGCATGCCCACGTGCTGGGCTTTCAGGAGTTATAAGCATTCCCCTAGCCTTTGGATGAATTATCTGCACTCAGGTTTATCAGATCTGAGGTTCAGGACCAGTGTTGCCACACTTTCCGTTTGTGTTTTAAAATGGAGTAGTTGCTCAAAAATTGTCAGAATATAGACAAGTACAATGAATGGCTATCACTGGATATCTTGTACATCAAAAGTTTTCTAAGCATTCATGGTCATTTATCATTAAATAACAATACTATCCTGAATTAATAAATATTTATTTTGGACATTATATCTATATTATTTTATTACAGGAACATTTTCTTTAAAATAAAAATATTAATTGTAAGAAAGACTTTGCATATAAACATATTTCTATGTGAAACACAGAGATGTATATGTAGATGTATATTCACGACTGACTTTGAAAGATACTAATGAGCACAGAAGTAGAGAAATGGATTTTCTAATTATATGGCTTATGTTTTCTTAATATTATCTAAGCATTGTTTAATATGACTTGATTTTTTCTCACAGTGTGAATATATTATTTTGGTTTGGTTCATAGGATCTACGTGGCTACAATCATATTGAATTTCTCTCACTAAAAGGTTTGCTAAAATAACGTTGCCAAGGTTCAAGGGAGCTTTCATGTTAGAGTTGTTCTCATACTTAAAGGAGCGGAGATCCACAGTGAGGCTGAGGAAGCAGCAGGCTTTGTTGTGTCTGCTCAAGGGCGTAGCATGGCCATGGTCATAGTACAATCCCCGTGTCATAAGCACAAGTAATTCTTTATTTTGGTTATATTCTCACCCTATTTGATGAAACAATTAACTGTCAATTTGAAATAGAAACCAGAAAGGGGATGCTCTTCTCTTTGAAAATCCTATATTCGATTTATTCTGTATTCTGCTTATTGTCCACCTGCTATAAGCACACACTGAATGATGTTAGACGAGGGCAGCATGTTGAAAAGGAGGCTTGTAAAACTTCTGTTAAGGCCCATTTATTATCTGAAGTTTTGGATTCTTTCCTCTTTTGCAAATTTGCTTTCTTCTCTAAAAGTCTGCATCCTTGAGACGTGCTTGAAATGAAAGCCAGTTCTTGCTAGACTTGCAAAATTGCAGTGCAGGCAGAGCCCCTGGGAGAGTCCATCTCATCTATCAGACCCACTGGCTTTTGAAAGCAAGAGGCATGTGAGTAGTCAAGATGATGAATCCCAATGAATGCCAACATCAGGTATCTATGTTAGAGGATGCCAGTGCAGATTGTGGCGAAGCCTGAGTCAGAGCAGGGATTCTCTTAGAGATCCTTTCTGCAAGATGTGGAAGGAGTGAACACAAAAACAGCTTGAGGACTGGACATAGCTTCTGCAGGCACATCACTGCAGCTAGATGCAAGCAGAGCTCAAGTGGGAAAGGTGGAGCCAGTTGCGACATTAAATATTTTATAAGCAAATTCTGCTTCAAAAGCACAAAAATCAGCATTAGAAAGATCTCTTACTAACCTTGGCCCTTTATTCTGTCTGTGATCCAATTGAATTCAACAATTCAAGTGGACACATTTATTGAATACTTACCATATGGCTGCCACTGCAGTGGCCACTGGCAGTAAGTTATGGGTCAGAAAGAAATGGTCTCTGCTATTGGAGTAGCAGTTGTACAGTTTATACAGTTGCAGAGTGTTACAGAGCACTTGAACTGGGTAGACCAAGACAATACACCTGGGTGGATGTGACCTCAGCAGTGCAGTTGACATGAAGGTCCCTAAAGTTCGCTCCTGGGTGTACTAATTTCCTAGATCTGTATAACTATGAACCCCAGATTGTTGACATGAAGTAACACAAATATATGCTCTTACTTTTCTGAGGACCGGAAGTCTGAAATCAAAATGTTAGCAGAGCCATGGCTTTTCTGAAGGCTTTGTGGAAGAATCCTCTGCTCGCTCTTCCAGCCTCTGGTGGATGCAGGTAGTAACAGGCTTGTGCAGTGTGACACTGATAAGGGTTCCCAGCATCTTGACATGGCTTTCCTCTCTTGGTTTGTTTCTTTTTGTCTTTGAAGGACAGAAGTCGTTGGATTTGGGGCTCACTCTAATCCAGTATGCCTTCTATGTTATCTTAATTACATCTACAAAGATCCGAATTCCCACTAAGTCTGTATTCTCAGCTTCTCAGGATGAAGGCTTGAATATGTCTTTGGGAAGGCATAATTAAGCCCATTACACAACTGGTTTCACTGATGTGTGTATGTGTGTGTTTCTGTATTTTTGCTGATTTTTTGGCTGTTTTTTTGTTGTTTCCTTCTGTTGTTTATTTTTTTTATTCTGGAATTTACATAAAAGATGTCAATTAAATCAATATCTGAATGATGTCTAAAATATGAACATATTATTTATTTATTTAAATGGTAGATAAGCCATTGTTATGCCCTGAAAACAACAATTGTTCATATTTGTGAGAAATAGCAGTACAAAAAAATACAGTGTTGTCGGTTTTGGCTATTTTTCTGTAGCTATCTTTTGGGGAGAGGCACGAATGTTTCAATTTTATGTTCTTATGGTTTTTAAAATTTTGTTTATAATGATTACATGGTTGATCAGAGTGGGAAGGAGCAAGGTTTAGGGAAAATTTGGGGTACACATTGCTTCCAAATTTGCTATTTCTTCTTGCAGTTTTGTGGGGAAGGGGAGAGACAAAGAGGGAAACCACTCATGACTTTCACACGTCCCAGTATCCAGGGATGAGGAACCACCACCTCATATCAACCCAGAGTCTCCATGTGTACATATTCTGAGGGTTCTGTGCAAGTGGTTTGGATTGTTCTGAAATGCTGTCTATTTCACTGATCCAAGGATGATGTCACCCTCCCAATATCCGTTGGCTGACATAATAACCCTCAAGTCTCCGTTCACCGATATTTTTTGCTGTCATCGTTTGACTGGGAAAGTTGTCCAGTTTGTTCTGTTCTCCTTCTTCTGATACAGCACTAAATGAGCTGCCATATCCTCCTTTTACAACAGTGTGTGTGGCCACTGTTCCGTCTTTTTCATTAAGTAGGACATGTTCTTACCGGTGAGTCCAAGTACCTGGGCCAGGTGTCCCCCACCCCTGGGGGCTCACAAACTTGGCATCCACCTTACAGGCTGGGCCCAGGACCTGAGCCAGGTGACCTGAGCCCTGCTGGATCCCCCACAACCAGGGCTCATAAACCTGATACTCCCGTAGAAGATAGGCCCCAGGACCTGAGCCAAGCTACCTGAAGCCTGTCAGATCCTCTATCGCTGGGACTCACAAACCTGGCCCCCACTGGGCCCAGGTTGGCATGATTCATCTCACCTCAGCGTCTACAACCTTATTGTGCAGCCTGGCCTAGTCTTGCCTGCCCTCCGCTCCACCTTCTGCTGATGGATGCTGTCTCCTATCCCAGCCCAACCTGACTGCTGTCCCAGCCCTAATGTGAACTGGCTGGATTGTGGCCCAATTTGGCTTCTCCTGCCCCCTGTCCTGGTTCTCAATGGGTGTTTTGAGCTGGCCCAGACTGATCTGTTCCCAGACCTGACCCACATTTATGCTGGCAGGTACTGTAACCTGGTGTGGTCTGGGCTGCTCCTTGCTTTGCTTCTTGAACTCACCCGCACGGAGTACATCCCAATTAGGAAGTTTCCCAAGCTCTTCCATCTAGTCACCTCCCAGTGGCAGTTTTTACACACACCAGTGGGTCCTTGGCCCAGGTTGACTTTGTCCACCTCCTGGCAAGAACAGTGGCCTTGCTCAACTGGGCACACACATTCTGGTTCTTGTTGGGTGTTGCAGCCCAGCGATATCTGGTCTGCATTCAGTCAAAGCTCTCACGTGGTTCAGTGGGAGACAAGACCTAGGCCAGCCTGTTCTACACCCAACCTGGCTCTCACAAGCTCCAGTATGGGCTGGAGTCTAGCCCAGTCTATCACTTTCCAGACCCAGTGAACACCTGCACTGCTGGAGACTGTAGCCATGTCCATCCCAGCTTGCTGCTCCCAATCCTACTCTCATCTGCACCAGTGGGAACTCCAACCCAGTGGGACATCCCCTTAGCTCCCTAACAAGGCCTGTTCCCATTCATTATTCTTGGGCAAGATAGCAGAGATTGCAGTTCCACAAGGGTGAGCCCACATTTCTGCCATAGATTCTGCTATCAGACCCACTTCTCTCGCTCTTGTTCTCCCCTCAAAAACCAATTTGGTGTCAGTCTCTTACTAATACACACATCTCATGGAGTTATCTAAGGAAGTCCCTCAGCTGTAATTTCTAGCCTGGGCATAAAAACCACATGTCATCTCTCACTGCCACCTGTGAGATCCTGTCATCCCTCTGTAAATCAAGACCCCTCAAACTGTGAGGGTGCATCACTGGGAAGTCTAAGGGACTTTGCCCACGGCCTTTGGTGCCCAGGCCACTCTGACCCTTTTGGGAAGAGCCATGAGAGTTGGCTACAGGCACCATGAGAATAAAACAAAACAAAGAAAAACAAAACAAAGCAAACTTCCAGGATGTGGCGGTCCTGGAAGCCCGCTGAGCATCCCTTCCCCCAGGGAGCCAGTGTGCTCAGCTATGCACACCTGCACCACACTAACTATTCCTTGGGCGGTTTACATGATTTGGTAGTCAACCCTCTTGAAATACTTAGAACTTGGTGCTCAGTTACCCTGTCTGTTTGTACTTTGGGATGCTTTGAGTGAAGAGCTCTTCTGTTCTCACATGGACTTGGTGGCTCGTCTGATTTAATGTTTGGGCAGGTGCTCCTGAGATCCTAGGCAGAGACATTAGCAAGGTGTGTCACAAAAAGGAAAAGAAGAAAACTGACAAACTCATGTTAGTTTAAGCAAGAACATAAAATAACAGTTATGGAGGAAGAACACATACCTGTTTCTCCTAGATACTTTTTTATCACACAGTATCTTATGGACTCCTGACTTTCAAGAGCTGACTCAGTGGCTGAAGTTTGAAGGACAATTCATGAATTACAGCAAAATCACTGCATGTTACTATAGCATTCATCACAAAGAGTAACACATTGGCTATATCTGATTGCATCTGGTCATGACATGACTTTTCAGGAATAACTCCACAAGCCTCTAAATTCCAAAGCTTGGGTGGAGGACAACCAAAGTATTCCCCAAGGTTTTAGTAAATACCTAAGATCTGAAAATTCTATTTTCCAACCTACATATGGATTAGTCCCACATAAACCCTAAAAGAAACATAGTTATTCCCAGCATTGGACTGGAATTCACTGTGAGGAGTCACATGCATAAGCCCAAGATTCCCACCCCTCCCCACCCTATTCTCTTTCCTCTGGGTCCCGTTTTTCCTCTCCAAAGCAGATGGGTTTCCTATCATTGAAGCCATATTAGCAATTCTACATATATCCCGTAGGAACTCACCTACCCTAAAAGGGGCATTTTTCTATACATTTTCATTGTACAAACGGGTCTTTTCCTAAGAGTAATATCCTACCATATGCTAAACAAATACACAATTCATCTCATTATGCTGAGATGGGAAGTCATTATGACTTTAAAGACTTAATTTGCGGGCTTCAATTATTTTACTTTACCACCTATTACCATCTTCCCCTTTATAAGTTGTCATTTCCTATGTAAAAGAAATGGGATTTTTAAAGACCTCATTGGCATTCAGTAGTATTTGAGCAATTTGGGAGTTAAAGTTTTAATTTTGCCAATTCTTCAGTAAGCAGTCTAGAATATGAATGTAAAGCAAGGAATCATTTGGCTTAACTGATTTTTTTTAATTTGAACTTGAAAACCTGGCATCTCTCAGAGTGACTTCAATAGAAATGATCCTCATGATTCTGTTGCATTCTGGGCTTTAGCGCAATACCAAAGCATAGATCAGTAACCTCCGCTTGAGAATACCACATTTCATGAGGATGAAGATACCTTGTTACTATGAGCAAGAAAAATACACTTCCCCACAATAAGGCAGAATGCTGTAGGACATTCTTCTTAATTCTTACCTAGGCCCATCCCAGGACGTACTGACCTAATTGCTCTGGGGTGAGATCCAGCAGTGGGGACTATTTTGAAGCAGTCTCCACTCATTCTTGTGTGCAGCTTTGAAACACTGGGGTAGCACAGTATGCCTCCAACTTCAAGGTGTATATGATTCCAACTCCATCTGTAGGCTGGGTCAGGCTCTTGTATTCTGTATTTTTGTCTAGTCCTAATTGGTAGCTGTGCTGGGGGCCTGAGGACCACATTTGGAATAGAAGGGTGTAGCAGAATTGGCATCATCTTGAAAATTGGGCAAATCTAAGAATCAGCCTTCTGCCTGGATTTGTTTCTATCACTGAAATTCGCCAATCTGTAGGTCTTTCACATGTATAAATGAAGCATCAGGCATTTCAGCATTGATTCTTAGAGTTATTGTGGCGTAAAAAAGAGGCAGCAAATAGTAGCTACCCCAAGTCTACTTCCATATCGTGTCGCTCCTTCCTACCTTCCCAAGCACTTTCAACTTTCAAAAGGCCTGGAGGCAAGTACTGTTGTCATGAGTGGTACTGTTATAGGAGTACTTTAACTTTGGAGAAACAGGATCAATGTTATCAGAAATTACAGTGGTTTAGTGGTCATCAACCCAAAAGTCTAGAATAAAATAAACATTTGAGTTCACATTCTGAATACAAGTCTTTACATTGTTGAAATATACAATTTATCCATTATCAGATTTACTTAGCTTGTATTATATTGGTATTTTCATTTAGAACATTGCAAAATAGAACCACCAAATCTCTACTTTTGAAACAAAACCATCCTCTAAAGGGAGTGAGATGTTGTTTGTTAAGTACTGTAAGGGATGCAGATTGAATTATAATCATAGCGGATGGCGCAAGGCCGTAGCACCCTGTACCTGCATGGAAAACCTGGAAGAATCCTAGCTCCTGGCTTCAGATCAGTTCAGCTCTGGTTATCTGAGAACTGAACCAGGGGATGCAAGATCTTATTCTCTATGTCTTCTTCTCTCTGTTTTTCTGCCTTTCCAATTAAAAATAAATAAATAAATAATTTGAAAACTTAGTCTGGAAGAACTGTTTGAGGCCAGATCTTTAACAGCAGTTTGAGTCTAGACCATACTACATAGCCATTAGGAAGACTTGAAGGACTGGGTAACTTTGGATGAGTATAGCATTTTTGAAACATTAGTATGCTCCAGTGTGTGATGGATCTGAAGAATGAAAACAGAAGAAAAACAGGGATGGGGGTATCCCTCCTTTTGCAGCACTGACTTCTGGCAGATTGTGTCGGGACTACTGTGCTGTAGAGGAGACCGATGGCCATACACGTACATCTTCTTGCCCTGGTGACTCTTGTATTCTACTAACTCATAGCCTCAAACAGACAGAGAGTAATCAGTGGTTGCCTAAAAGTTTTACGAGTGTCTGAAAGAATTATTTAGAGTGCAATGTAAAGAAAAATAACCAGAGGAATCTGTCCTCTTTGTTGAGGCCACACACACACACATACAAACACATACACACACAAAGATGAAAATCTGTAGTTATGCTCAAACTGACACCATGAATGTCATGTAAGTTTTCTAAAAGGCAGGTGGAAGGGATGAGCAGAAAATATACTATTTTCATCTCGGTAGAGATTGTGAACAAGTTACAAATTTCCTCTTAGACGATCAGGATGGTTATATATTTCAAAGAATGCTGTGTCACTTGGACTGCATTGGCATAGTGAAGTCCTGGCTCAGTTGTTGTCCACACCTTGCTATTCAGTACCCTTGGCTGAGCCCTTAGTATGTCTCTATGTCAGGAAAAATAACAGCCAGCTGAAGACCTATGGTGTCCCCTGGCTTCCAGGCCCTTGAGGAGGAGCATAGTCCTAGTTCTCATTGTAAGAATAGTGACATGTACCCCTTCTGGATGCATCTGCCAGGCATGTCTCCCCTATGGTGAATGCATCGGCACATATTGAAATGTTGGAGAACTCACCTGGAAACCTTCAGGACATAACATCACCCTAGCCCTCAAACCTCACCCAACAATTAGCTCAGTCAACGAGTCAATCTTATGCACCTGAATTCTCCTAAAGGCGCATTCAGAAGAACCTAGCCCATTCTTAAAAAAAAGTGCCTGACAACAACAAATTTTCATGCACTATTCCTGAAACACATAGGAGTCTTCCAAATGTTACAGAATATGTACATTATGAAAAACTATGTGAATTTCAAAATATTTTCTAAAAGATTTATTTACTTGAAAGGCAAAGTGACGGAGAGGGAGGAACAGGGTTCTTCCGTCTTCTAGTGTATTCACCACATGGTCACAGTGGCTGGGGCTGAGCCAGGCTGAAGTCAAGACCTGGAGCTACATCCGGGTGTAGCAGGTGTCCAGGCAGCTGACCCAACCTCTACCGTCCTCCCAGGCACATCAACAGGGTGCTGGATAAGAATCAGTGCAGCTGGAACTCAAATCCACTTATCTATATGGAATGCTAGCATCACAAGCAACTGCTTAATTTGTCGTGTGCAGGTTTTTCTTTTCTTTTTTTTTTTTTTTTTTTTTTTTTGTCCAAAAGAATCTTACATTTTTATCCCAGGTTTTCACCACGTTTTCAAAATACTCCCATATGGTCTGGCATGATAGCCTGGCAGCTAAAGTCCTTACCTTGACCACAACAGGATCCTGTGTTCTAATCCCGGTTCTAATCCCAGCGGCCCCGCTTCCCATCCAGCACCCTGCTTGTAGCCTGGGAACAGTTGAGGGCAGCCCAAAATCATGGGACTTTGCACCTGTTTGGGAGACCTGGAGGAGGCTCCTGGCTTCAAATTGGCTCAGCTCCAGCTGTTGTGGCCACTTGGGCAGTAAATCATTGAACGGAAGATTTTCCTCTTTATCTCTGCTCCTCTCTATATCTGCCTTTCCAATAAAAATAAGTAAACATTTAAAAAAAATATGCCCATGGTCCCAGTGTGATTGTGTGGTGGTTAAAGTCCTCGCCTTGCACGCCCGGGATCCCATTTAGTTGCCAGTCCTAATCCAGGCAGCCCTGCTTCCCGTTCAGCTCCCTGCTTGTGACCTGGGAAAGCAGTCGAGGACGGCCCAAAGCTTGGGACGCTGCACCCATGTGGGAGACCCGGAAGAGGATCCTGGCTCCTGGCTTCGGATTGGCTCAGCTCAGGCCGTTGCGGTCACTTGGGGAGTGAACCATCGGACGGAAGATCTTCCTCTCTGTCTCTCCTCCTCCTTGTATATCTGCCTTTCAATAAAAATAAACACATCTTAAAAAAATATGCCCATATATTTCTACAGAGGGGGGTAGTAAATGAGTAAAGACAATGAAATTTTATTCAAGTTTGAAGGAACTAACAGCAAAGCTTGAGGAAATAATTCTGTGTTATTTCTTGATGCTTGAACAACAGATTCAAATCAAACGCTTGACATATCCGAAGACTAACAATATATGATGTCATTTAGAACAAGCTGCTTGTACGCAAATCTGCATCCTGAATAGGGTGTTGGGTGGGCTGGGCTGCAACGTTCACCAGCTCATACAAGGCCAAATGGAAGGCCAGACTGTGCCGGGCACTGGCCTAAAACCAATGGCATGTATGAGAACTGGGTTTGGGAGTGGATTAAGTGGAGGCTCTTGGGAAACTCCCTTGTGAATCATAGCTCCCACTGGTGAACATGTGGTCCAGATCTGGGGGTCGGACAAGCTGGGCAAAGTAGCTCCAACAGCTGGGTAATGTGTCAATTGGTAATGGAACAGGGTGGACTGGGCAGGACTGAGCAAACCTTAGCCCACAAGTGATACTAGAGACCAGGATGGAGCACAGGTCATGCTGAGCTAGGCTCTTGCACCTACTGGTCTGCATGAGCCAGGAACGCTAAGCCAGAGTGTCCAAGGCAGAGGTTGGGACAGGTGAGGGGCTGAGCCAAGCTGAGTCAGAGCAACACTGGGAGGAGCGTGATCTACGGCTGGGAACAGGTCCAGTTGGGGAGCCAAGAGGACAACCCTAGCTGGGTTGAGGTTCTCACCAAGGGGTGCCTGGGCTGGAGTGGGGGCTGCGTTCTGATCAGGAAACGGTTGTAGTCTCCCTTGGCACAGTGTGGACTGGGATTGGATGCACCGAGCCGGGTCAGACTCCAACACTCTCTGGTGTCCTGGAGGACCAAGGTAGATGTGAGATGGACTAGGCAAGGTCTAAACCCCTACTGAGCCATGTGTGAGCTGTATGTGGGTATGGAAGAGCCATGGCTGGGCTGAAACATCAAACAGCAAGGACCAGTTTGGGTTGAAGGCCAGTCAGGAAAAGCCACTGTTCCTATTAGGACAGGAGTTGAACTGAGTAGGGCTGGCTCATGGACCCACTGGTATGCACAAAATCTGGCATTGGGAGAGGTTCTGATGGAGGAGCCTGGGCAACTCCTCCGGCAGGACACAGACCCAGCAGGTAAGCTCAAGAAACATAATAGGAAACAGCCCAGAACAGGCCATGGAAAGTTACCCACTGGCATACATTTGGCATGGGTCGGGGGAAGACCAGGCTGAATCAGTTCACGGCATCCACTGGCAAATCCAAGCACCAGAACAGTGTGGGTCGAGCCGGGTTCAGTCGCAACAAAAACTAGTGCACAATATGGGATGCCAAGGTGAGGTTGCCTGTGCTGGATGTGACCATAGCGCCCAACCAGCACACGTGAGAACCAGGAAGGGAGGGGCGGGGCCAGCAGGGGAATAAGGGGTGGTTCCCTTGCTGGACAGCTACTCCCACTGGAGAGCATGAGCTGGGATGGGGCAGACCAGACTAAGCAGGGCTACAACACCTATGGGCCTCATGTGGACCAGATCAGGGAAAAGCCAGGCTGGACTGATTATTCCTACTGTTGCAAACAAAACTAGAGTGGGTGAGGGTTGTTTGGGCTTAGCCTCAGCATCAGATGTCAGAAGCTGGCACTGGAGTCTAATTCTGTCAAGTGAAACCACAGAACTACCTGGAGAGTGCATCATCAGGGAGTGGAAGAGGCCTGGGAGGGAAATAGTGAGCTCCTCCCTCTTGGGTTACCGCTTCCACGGGAGGGCACGAAAACTAGGACAGGGGTTGGGGTAGCTAGACAGATACCCAACAGCATCTGTGTGGGCTGCATAGTGGAGCTGGTTAGATGGAACAAAGCTTTAATACTCATTGACATGTACGAGAGCCAAATGGGATGTCGGACAGACTGGACTACTGCTACACAGACTGGCAAACCGGGGTAGGGGGCAGGCCTGGTGGGGGTTATTGTGGGTCACTCCAACTAGGCTACAACTCCCGCTGGTTTATGTGAGGGCCGATTATGTGCCGGGCAGAACCAGGCTGGACTGCAACACCCACTGGTTCCAGTGGAAGTCGGGGCTGAAAATAAACCAACCCAGCAATTTCAACCACCAGCTGATCAGGGCGATGGACTTTGCCGGACCCTGAACATGCTAGTACATACAAGAATCTGGTCTGAGAACACCTCACACAAAGTTTCTTTGGAGATCTCCCCAATCAAACTGCTGGACTCAGAACCCTAACCAAGAAAAGACAGAAGACAGAACAGGTGAATCAACCATCTCAGCTATGTTGGCAGCAAAATATGGGACAAATGGAGACTCTATGATGGACTATGTCAATCAGTGGATTCTTCAAAGACCTCATCATGTTTGGAGTGGTAAGAGTGGCAGCGATTCATAACTGGTGAACTATCAAAACCACTTGAACAAGAACCTTGGAGCATGCCCTACATCCGGGACTTGGGGAGGGTGGGAAACTGGGTGGGCCTTCTCCCTTAATACCCCCGTTTAAACAGGAAGGAAACAATTATGGGAATAATAGTCTTATCCATTTTCCTATAGCCCTTGAACCTTTTTACCCTAATTAACTATGTAAAGATTGTAACAAAATAATTTAAAAAAATAAATAAAATCTCAAAAAATAGAACAAGCTGCTTTGCATTTTGGGATGCTTTCAGTGTTTTGTAAGGGGCCAGACTCTACTGTGCCGTCTCCCTCTGCCCCCCTCCACCCGGACTCACACACTGATGTGACACATGCAGATTTGGGTTTGTTCAAGTCCATTTTCGTAAAGTTTTATTTGTCATGACGCAGTTACATACGCTCAGGGATTTATGCTTCCTCACTCTTCATCCCTCTCCCTACATCTATTGTTTTCTTCTATAACAATGGCATAGTCCTGCAACACCAGTCAAGACTCAACACTGTTGTGCGCAACGTTTCCTTCATGAGGAGCTGGAGCCACAGTCTGCAGCCTTCTCCCTGGGGGCTGGATTATGCCTTAATGTGCCCTTCCAAAGTTCCTGTGTGGGGAAGTTAATTTGCAGTGTGGCTTTATTGCAAGGAGAGTCTTTAGTGGGAGGTGGTTTAGTCATGAGGGCTCTACCCATATTGTCTTAAAGGCCTTTTGCACTGCTGGGTTAATTCTCACAGAGTGAGCTTGTTACTAAAGTAAGCTACTTCCTGCAAAGGGGCAGATATTCCCCTCACCTTGCTGTGTTAGGCACTCTGCCAGGTTAGGCTACCCCAAGATCCTCACAGGAGACTGAGCAGGTACCAGGGTCGTTTCTTTCAACTTCCCAGTTTCTTTCAACTTCCCAACATCCCAGTCTACAGAACTGTGAGGCAAATGGTCTTCTATCCTTTATACATTAGCAGATTTTATGTTATGGAGAATACCTGTATGAATTCTGATTCTCTCATCTTTAGCTCTTTCCCTTGTTAAGGATACATGTCAAAAATGCAAGGGCAGTCCACAATGGGGGCTTCTTGCTGAGATGCTCAGCAGCAGGTGAAGGGGGAGTCTAAGAGGGGGGTGCACTTGCTTTTCCTGAGGAGAAATAGGGCAAGAAGCAGTGTAACTCAACTCTGTTTCTATGTGATGCTGGCAATGATAAGCCATGGCTTCACTTGCTGTGCCGCAACATGACGCATGTATCTCAAGATATTTTGCAAGTATGTCTCTGCCTTCCCATTTCTCTCTTTGCATTTAGTATCTTCATGGTATCATGCAGACATCTTCTTAGAAATGGGGATGTTGTCTTCACTTGCCGTGAAACTTGCAGCCTACTGGTATTCCATCCAACTCCTCCTTTCCTTATTTCTCAAATGTTACAAAACCAGAATCAACGTAAACTTGCGGTCAAGTGATATTTTGATGAGTTTCTGATGTGTCTTTCCCATTCCAGGTAAATACTAAGCATGTTCTAAGGGTCTCCAGCAGATTTTATATGTGCGTGTGTGTGTAAATATTTCAACTTTAATATAAATGATTAAACTCTGGATATTGGAATATAGGAACTTTTTCTCTAAAATGATTTTGCAGCAATTTGTGTAAGAATGTTGAAGTTGGGTGATAGACAACTGATTGTGTTGTGGTCTAGCTTGTGGCCTAATAAGTCTTTCCCAGGGTTTTATTTCTTACTTAAAAAAAGCATTTTAAGCACAGGCACCGATATGGCTTACAAAATGGAAAGGTTTATTCAGAAGATGAGGAATACAGACACATGTGTAGGAACATGTTTAGGGATAAAGTGGGCCATAATGGGAAAGGGTGGGAGAGTTTTCTATCTTCAATCTTCTTTGTCTGCAGGGAGACAGGGGAGAGAAGGGAGGTTGCAGTAGAGGAGAAAAAGCACTGTGGGTAAAGGAATGTGGAAGAGAGAAAATATTAGGGAATCCAGCGTAGGACTGAGATCAGGTATGTGCCAAAAAGATCTGCCTGGGCAGGTAACAGTTGTTGCTACAAGAAGGCAGGATGTGCTACTGAAAACTGCAGCCAATTCCTTTCTCTCAAGGGTCCCTGACAAGTTGTGCTTTAATCTAATTAATGCATTCAGGAAGTAGGGCCAAGAGAAATGTGATTATTTAATTGTTTTGTTCAAAGTGTATGAAGCAGGCTATTAGTCTGGGGTCATGACTCCCAGGTTTATTTCAGGTTATTACTAAGGAGGGTTTTGGAACAAGAGTGGCTGATTGATTCTTTCCCCTGCTGCTACCCTCTTTAATTCACAAAGATTCATTGTGTTGGTGCTAATCTGTGGAGTCTGGAAAGAAATGTAAAACAGATTGAGACTGATAAGGATTGTTTGATATCTGCTGTTCTATCTTGTTCCTTCCCCTACATTTTTCCTCCTAAAGATTTTCAGGTGCATAATTTCTAGTCTGATTATAATTAACTCTTTTTTTCACATGACAAAAGTTGTCTCAAACGATTAAGCAGGAAGAAGAATGTAGATTCTTGACATTTCATTTCCAGTCCAGCAAGCAGTTGGCTTCCTCAGTTTTCTTGCTCTGTCCTGGGCAACGTCACTTAACCTTTGTTGCTTTGGATTGCCCTTTTGGAAAATCATGTCATAAAATGCAAATCTAACCAGCTATACCCTGGTCTCCAATTAGCATTTTTAAGTGGGTCCCCTGGTTTGCAGAACAACATTAAGGATTGATGCTTCAAATCCTGGATGACTGGCTTCGAATTCCCTTCCCAATCTCACAGTCTACCACTGTCCACCAAGTGTTTCTGTTCTATTATAACAGCAAACAATGTTTCCTGTTTGCACCACTCCTTCTTGTGAGACTCTTTCGTTAGCTTTGAAAATTTACCAGATTCCTTTACCACCTTCAACTTCTTATCACTTTCATGGACTGTTTCTAGTTCCCAGAGGCAATTGACTCAATAATTTAGTGAGCTTTCTTGGTTCATCCATTAACACTTGCCACATTGCATCCAAATTGTTTATCCGAAAGCATATTTTTTTACTGTTGAAAAATTCTTCACTTGGACATGAGCTTCTCAGGGTGATAGACCATTTATTAGGCAGGTCTGTGCTTGAAATTACAAACTGAGATGAACATTTAGCTGTGTCATTAACATGCCAGTTTAGATGTCTGTGCCCCATGTCAGAATGGTAAGCTTCAGTTCTGGGTATGATGCTTCATTTAAGCTTCCCACTAATGTAGACTAGTGGACTGATAATGCAGGTAATTGGGTTCCCGACACCCATATGGGTGGATGGATTTGGACTCAAGTCTTAGCTCACGATTTGCTTTGTATCCCAGGTCTGGTGTTCGGAGATGTACAACGGATTAGGTGGAAGGTTCTTTTAGGATTCGGGCTGCTCAAAAGCTGTCCCTCTGGATGCAAACCTACTCCCATCACTGTCCTGTGCATCTGTCCCCCAGATTCACCATGATGCTTTGTATCCTATGTTGACTGGATCTTGCATCCGAACATGTGTTTTTTTTTTTTTAACTTAATAGTGATGGATGCAGTCTATTTACAATGCCCCAAACTGTTTTCAAGACTGACACAACAAATGCCAGCTTCCACGAGCTGCACAGAAAAAATGCCAATTAGCCAGTCCTTTAAACGGTTTGGCCTGGGACCTCCACCTCGCTGTGCAGGAACACTGGTTGCATTTATGCTTTTCTTTACCGTTTAATCCTTAAACAGCTTCATAGACTTAAAAAGTGTTGACATAAAACATCTGAACCTCCTTTGGTAAATCATCACAATACAAGGAGAAAAGCAACACTGAATATGATATTTCTTTTTGGTCTCTGGTTTCTTATCAGACAGAGATGCCTTGCTTCCATAATCACTAGTAACAGTTATGAATTTCTTCAGTCAAAATTGCTCAATTCAGCACCTCGCTAGACTTAACTATTCTTGGCAGCCTCTGGCTGAGACCAGTGGTGACTGGTGATCATTCTGTGAACAGAGGCTCGTCTTTCATTGCTTCAGCCTGGCCCGGCTCTCCCAGAGCCTCCAACAGGAGTTTAGAAGAGAGGAGGTGGGGAGCGATGAGGGGTCAAATCTGTTACTTTTTATAGAAGTGGAGTGAAAATAATTTCCTGTGAAAGCTGAGGACATTCCTTCATTAGTTTTGCTTCCTGCTCTGGGTCTTGTATGCTGGGTGATTTTTTTTCCCTTTTGGAACTTCTTTGGGCCAACTTCCTGAGCCTGAGGCTGCAGAGAGAGAGTTTTACAAGCTCAGCCCACCTATGGCAGGGACCCAGGGATAATGATGGATACAATAGCATCTAAACCTATGCCGTCCTGGGATGCTGTGGACTCAAGTTCAAAGGAGAATCCTCCACGAGGTGCTCTGAGACTAAACACTGAAAGAGGACCCAGTGGAGAGAACATGTCCCACTGCTTGCCCTTTGGGTTTCAGGGCCAATCTCCACGCTGTTTTCTTGTGCATTAGGAATCACTAGAAACTGGTTGAGAATCGCTTGTGTGCTGCGTATGGTTCAAGGTGCTGGATGGCACAGGCGTTGGTCAGTAATGTGCCACAGAAACATCAATTCATTTAACTAAGGATTCAAAGTGGTAGCTTCAGGCCAGGCTGAGTCCAGGTTTCAGTCTCCTTGGGTCTCTGTCTCTTTCTCTGATTCTTTGTACTGAATTCTTGTGTGAATTCTATTCACATGAAGGCTTTTTCCTACTCAGCAGAGAATTACAGGCAACTTCAAGCTTACATTTTCTGACTTCCACACTCATTGAAAACTGGCTCTTTCCCAAGATTCTCAGAAAAAGTCCAAAGTCTGCTCCTCAAAGACAGAACCGCTTTCAATGACCAGGCTTTTTCCTGCTTCCCATGCTCACCCCGTAGGAGACAGGGGTTACATCAGCTCTGTTTGATTCGCTTGGCCTCAGAGTAGGAGAGCGAGGGAAAACCAAGGTCTGATGCTACAACAAAGGGAGTAAAATCGGACTGGAAGCACAGCCCCTCCCGCCACACACACAATATCCATTTTAACAAATGAGTGAGTGGGCTAGATGAAGACAATTAATTTGCCCAAACTGACAGAGGTAGTATGGTTTGCAAAAATAACTGTAGTCTGGGATGAAGTGTTCCACTTTTTAAAATTAAAGATTTATGTATTTTATTGGAAAGTCAGATTTAAAGAGAGAAAGAGAAACAGAGAGGAAGATCTTCCATCTGCTGGTTCACTCCCCAAGTGGCCTCAACAACTAGAGCTGAGCTGATCCGAAGCCAGGAGCCAGGAATTTTTTTCTGGGTTTCTCACCCTGATGCAGCGTCCCAATCCTTTGGGCCGTCCTCTACTGCTTTCCCAGGTCACAAGCAGGGAGCTGGATGGGAAGCCGAGCAGGCAGGAAACGCAGTGGTGGCCATCTGAGATCCCGGCATGCAAGGCGAGGACTTTAGCCGCTAGGCTACCGTGCTGAGTTCATTATACTTTTCTTAAGGGGAACATTCAGTAGGGGGTTCCCAGAAGATGGATAATAACTTACGACCTGGGGAACACTTGACTACGCTCCAAGGAAAGACACAGAATGGGCAATCAACTCCGTTTTCCAGAATGCAGGGACCGTGATCCTGGAGCTGTCCAAGGATGAAGAAAAATAAAACCTGAAGAGTAGCACCTAAACCAGCAGGCGGCAGGCTTCACCAGTAAACTGCTTCAGTGAAGCACACCTAGGCGGAGCACCTGCCGCGGAGTGGCCACCATGCCAGGCGCCACCTCTTGAGGGCTCCCGCTACCTACTCTTCGAGGAACGACCGCCAATGACTGTGGAAAAGGTTGAACAATGCTCTCCACAGTTTCAGTTGACATAGTTTGATCCTGTGAACAGATGCGGGCCAAGCGGGCCAAGAATGTAGATTGACCAGCTCCCTGCTCGTGGCCTGGGAAAGCAGTCGAGGACGGCCCAATGCATTGGGACCCTGCACCCGCATGGGAGACCCGGAAGAGGTTCCAGGTTCCCGGCTTCGGATCGGCACGCACCGGCCCGTTGTGGCTCACTTGGGGAGTGAATCATCGGGCGGAAGATCTTCCTCTCTGTCTCTCCTCCTCTGTGTATATCTGGCTGCAATAAAATAAATAAATCTTTAAAAAAAAAAAAGAATGTAGATTGACAACTTGGAGGGATTCCAGGGCTCGCACCTCAGCACCTCAATCCAGAGTCCTTCTGGATGGGGCGCAAGCAGTGCTGGCTCCGATGTGCCCTACAGATCAGAATATACTAAGAAAAGGGACTAAAGGCAGACGTGGACAACTAAAGCTTGCTCCTGCTGCGTCCCAGCCCCTCTGGCACGACACTCCTGTTTTGCCTGCCACCAGAGAACTGACAAACTCACAAACATAGGATGTGGAGTTCAGACCCCTGAGCTGTTTCTTCATCAGCTTCAAGTCCTAGGCCTCCTGCACACCAGACCCAGTGAAGAAACATTCTTCTTCATTCGCAGAGACAGAGTAAGAAATAAGGATTCTAAAAACAAAAAAAGTAATGATTTTTATAAAAGAACAAAAAAAGCCTCTCAAATACTGTCGTGTTTTGTTGTTGTTTGTTTTGTTTTAGCATTAAGCCAGTGCTTGCCTGACTGATGCAATGTTTGTGTTCAGATCGTCCCTCCAATGCACAGTATGCATTTCAGGTCGTGTGTTTAGCACAGGAGTTAGCACACTGCTTGGGATGTCTAGCTCCTGTATTGGGTTTCTGGGTTTCCGCTTCAGCTCCACTCGTTTCCAGCTTCCTGCAAATATGCATCCTAGGAGGCGAATGTGATGGCTCATAAAAGGGTGTCCTTGCTAGCCATGTGAGAGACCAGAACTGAGTTCAGGTTTCCTGGCTTTGACATGACCTAATCCTGTGTGCTGCAAGCATTTTGGGATTGAATCAGTCAGTATGGAGATCACCACTCCCACATCCCCCCCATACACATTCAATATCTTTTTCTGTGTCTCTCTGATTTACAAATAAAATGAAAGTAGATAAGAATTAAAGAAAATATTTGTATTTCAGTTGTATAGTGGGCAGACCTATCCATGGGCTGCTAGCAATGCCCATCTCCTAGTGTTTCCAGCTTTATGTGATTCTCTTTGCTTCTGTTGGAGGTTGAATCTGGTGACTTCTTTTTGACCAGTAGAAGCGGAAACATGATGTCAGTTTTGTGATTTGGTTATAAAAGCTTGTTGCTTCCCTATTACTAGTAGACTGCCAGTTTTAATGAAGCAAGTTGTTTTTCTGGTGAGGGCTACCTGGCAGGGAACTGGTGGTAGCTTGCAGCCAGCTGTGGGTGAAAACTGGGCCATGTGTTCCAGAGCTTCAAGGAGTATCTCCTTGATGGAATATCCCTCGACTCCGAGGCTGAACTCCCATCAATGCTTTCAACACTCTCAGATCCATTCAATACATACAAGTAGTTCAATCTGATATCACAGCTTGACCACATTTCCTGCTGTCTTTGCAAGGCTTGAGACACCCAGGAGAGAGTGAAAACTGCATGGAGGTGATGAGGTGAATGTCATAAAAGATGCTGGATACTATCAGATATACCCATACACTTGCTTGCCCTCACTATGTACTCCTGTCTATGGGAAGGAATCATCCAAGCTCCTGCTTGTTTGTCTCACTGCTGATGGAGAAGGGGCAGCTCCTAGGCTGGTCCACAGTGTGCTGTGATCCCCCACAGAAGGACGTCCCTGTGGAGTGGAGAGCAGGGGAAGCAGCCGCAGAAGTGCTGGAGACTGCCCCGGAACTCCTGGCTGTGATGTCCCTTCACCTACAAGGTCAGCCCTTTCTGCTTAATACACTTCTAGCAGTAGCAAACTCATGATAAATCCCGTTTCATTTTTCATGTCTCAAATATTTGGCCAGAAAAAAAAAAGAAAAAAGATTTAATCATAGAACAGCTAAAGTCAAATTCATAAATAATGATGTTTTAAAAGGTGAACCATTCCTAGTCCACATAAATGACAAGTCCTTGCATTATTCATTTTTTTGAGTTGATCTTCTCTGAATTCTAAAATTTTCTTCTGAGTGGAGGGAGATACTGTTTTTAAACCTGTCTTGCTTAAAAGGCAACATTCTTGGACTCTCTTGGGAGTCTGTATCGTGTAGTATGATTATGTTTGAGACAGACTCAAGTAAAACATCAATTGATTTCTCTAGCTTGCTCTACTCATGGTTATTAGGCATGCTGTATAAACAGATTTGTAGCTCGCACATGAAAATCCTGGAAGGAGAAAATTGAGAGTCCAGATTTCAATTCTTAGATGATAAGCTTCAGGGAAGAAAAAAGAAAAGCATTGAAAATTCCTCAACTGCATGACTATAATTACTGGTCTAAATTGTACATTTAAATTCATAGACTCAGCAACTTTTTTTTTTTTTTTGGATTTTTGAGGGGTAGGGAAGAGCAAATGTTCAAAACATGAAAAAAACTTGCATTTTCTTTATTCTGGGCCACCTCAAAAAAGATGGAACAAAGAAGCAGAAAACGGGCGGAAACTTGGAAAAAGGTGGTGAGGCAAGAGCCTGTTGAGAATGGAATGCCAAGTATGGGATGGGGGTTCCATAAAAATAGCTAAAATGTGAAACCTGGTGTCTTAGAGATAGCAAACAGGTAACAGTGGCAAAAGCCAAGCTATCTTACGGTAAATTTTAGCACTTAGTACTCAGTGTTGAAATATATGCCTTGTTTTCTCCATAGACTAAAATGTTATGCATAAACAGAAGGCTGTGCTCATCTCAGTAAATGAGTGACACATGAAATCATAAATGTGACCATGTCTTGTAAACTCTAATTTTTGCGTATCATTGATATTGATAATTGAAACTCAGTTGAGGTTAGTGCATGACCTTGCATAAGACTTTGGTAACAGGGAGAAGCCAAATGTGAGGAAGTTGCGAAGGTGACAGAGCAGGAACAGGAAACTCCAAATCCTATATGGAGTGGGTCACACAGGAATGCTGTGAAGCAGCACATTCTCTTCCTAAAGAGGAAGTCAGGCCTCCATGTCAGGCTGTCGCGACCACACAGGATCCCCAGGCAGAACTGCCAGCCCTGACAATCATTCTTGAGAAGCTCCAAATGTGGATCCCATGTGTCACACACCGATTTCAAAGTTAACACTATAGGGAGGACAGACAGAGAAAATTACCTGTGAATACGATAGAGAAATAGAGCTGGCATGGATTATCTGTTCTATACAGCAGGAAGGTTAATCCTTGAGGCAAGAATTAGAATGTATAGCATACATGGGAAGCATGTACATGGGAAACATGTATGCTGAACTGCCATTCATCCAGCAGATACTGAATACTTGAATGTCACAAATATTTTGCATCAAAATGAAAACAATAATAGCAGCTTTGCATCTTGACTTCATTTTAAATATGTTCTTATCCACAATTTTTAGTTAATACCTCGTTTTTTGTCCAGACTTCCTGTGTTTCTTTCACATGAAACTGCTAAATGTTCCCTGAACACGATTGATTCTCAGTTTTTTTTTTAACTTTCCCAATTCTGTTTCTTTTGCATAAAACTGTATTCTGAACATATCACATCAGAGCTAAGGATTGTTTTTGAAAATCTGATTCAGATGTCATGTTCTCTCTCAGTTGTCTTACACCTTTTGTCTGGAAGTATTCACTGTGTTCTGTGCTTCCGTAGTTTTTTCGCTCATGTTTCTTGAGTAGTATTTAACAACTTTGAAATTAAACATGAAGTATATTGCTTGAAATCAGAAACCAAAGTTTTCAACCTTACTCCATCCAGCACATAGTGTGGCTTGCCAAACATTCTAGGTTCTCCACAATTATTTATTAAATGATAGTTTCATTTTTCAGCGAAGATGTAGACAATTAGTAAGAGTATTACTTGGCCTCCATCAGCAAAATATAAAAGATTAATAGAATTCAAAATTGTAACTTTTCTTTGACCCTGGAAGACTTGAAGCTAACGACAGTCACTCAAACTGAAATGCATGCATGACAAGGTTCTACGCAGAGATGGCACACACCCATGTCCTAGTGCCAGGACACAGAACAGTATCACATCAGTGGCTAGGACAAATTCCTATAATAAATGATAACACATCAAATATGGGTTAGCACAAGTACATGGACTGTCTGCAAGCCAAAAGTCAAGGCCATCTTGTTATTAGCATGATTTGATTATCCATTGTGTTATAGACACAAAGCACCAGTTAACAAAAAAGTGAAAGGATGTATCTTGAAGCATGAAGAGTCAAAGGCATCAATAGAACCAGATTCAGAGACAATCCAGATGTTGAAACTATCAAAAAAAAAAACCACCTTAAAATACCAATAATTGGTATAAGCTTTTTTGTGTAAGATTTTTTTTTTTTATGGTGAATTCACAGCGAGAACTAGAGACAGAGAGAAAGATTCTCCATCTCCTGGTTCACTCCCCAAATGGCTGCAATCACCAGAGCCAATCCAGTCTGAAGCCAGGAGTGAGGAGTTTCCTCAGGGTCTTCTGTGTGGGTGCAGGGTCCCAAGGCTTTGGGCCATCCTGCACTGCTTTCCCAGGCCACAAGCAGGAAACTGGTTGGGAAGTGGACCAGCTGGGACCTGAACCAGTGTCCATATGGAATGTCGGCACATGCAAGCTGAGGATTAGCCAACCAAGCCATCACACCAGCCCCAGCTAACGTTAATTTTTAGAGGAAAGGATGAATGACTCAGACAAGTAAATGATAAATTTTAACAGAGACATGCAAATTATGATGGTGTGTCAAAAGTCCATAGAAATAAAAAAAAAAAATGGAGCAGCAAGATAGAAAATGTCAGAGAGGGAGGGTTTGTCCACTGGCTGCTTTACTTCCCAGATGGTTATAATGGCCTGGGCAGGTCAAGGTCATAGCCAGGAACCAGGAGCTTCTTCTAGGTCTCCCATGTAGGTAACAGGGGTGCAAGAATGTGAGATATCTTCTGCTGCTTTGACTTGAATCAGCATCCATAGGGGATGTTGGCAATTTAAACACTAGGCCACAATGTTGGCCTTGCCATCATAATTCTGTATCAGTAGTGAGGAACTTCTGGAGATTATTGAAAAACTTTTGTGATCGGCTTTTTAAGTACAACAACACTAGAGAATGAAACAGGATGCTAATGCAGGTTTCCAAAACTGACTTCACATTTGGTTAAATTGGATGAATGTGGTTGTCCTTTTAAGGCTTCTAAAATAACTTACCATTGATAAGAATTAAATGAAATATTCTCTATCATTTTGGATGCAGGAAAAGTACCTATAACTGTAAACCTAATATGGATACTAACTTAATATGGATACTGCTCTCTGTACTGATTGTTCTAAATGACTTCAGCATGATGATCTTTCCAAATTGGTAGTATGCTGCATAAAAATAAGAATTGCGTTGAAAGAAGGAAGCTTTCACCTTCCATTCAGATTGCTATACCTATGATTTAGGAACGCACAGTAAAACATTAGATTATTCTCCTGTTTGGCTTTGCAAATGCCTTCAAAGTCATTGTGAAATGGTTTCAGCTCTTCTCAACCATCCTTTTTAGTTGATTTTACCCATGCTCTTTGGGACTATTAATGAATTGGCTCTACACCAGGTATCATTAGTAACAGGAACCTGATTTTGAAAAACCCAGTGTTGCATTTACATTTATGATGCTATGAATATGAAAATTGGATAGACTGAATATGAAATCTTTGCATTGATCATTTCTTCCTAGATGGTGTAGAATTTTTTTAAACAGAGAAAAATTAAGCAATACCAACATTTGCAGAGGATGAACAAGTAAGATAAGTGATTAGAGGAAAGTCAGTTTGATTGCCAAGGGCTAACTTCCACTATTTTCTTGATCTTTTGCACGTTTTTGGTAGTGATAGAGACATCTAGCTCTCTCCTTGTAAGTGCATTTCCAAATAGAATTTTCTTTACTCTCTTGTGTTTACTTTTTTTCTAATTTAAGCGAACATCAGTTTTCCATAAAATCTTATTCATGTTTGTCTTCAGATTTTTCTTAATGGAATGCCTCCATCTCTATAAAAGTAATGCATCCTTTGAATGATTCTTCACACAGCGCTAATTAGGTATAAACTGTACGTCTCTCTTATTTGTGCTCAAAGCTAGAATTAGAGTAATGAACTTTGGGTGAGCCACATTATAAATGGCTTTATCATAAGGAATTGAATGACATGGAACTACTATGCTCTGCTTACAGGAATTGAGGATGGTCTGCAATGTGCAACATGTGAGTTTCACTCTGAATTTTACCTTATTCACCTAAACTGTTTTCTGGAATTATGTTTTTAAGTTACAATGGCTGATAAAATATGTTTAGAGATTATACTGGATTTGTTACAGAATAGTTAAGCGAAAACCCAGGTACTTATAACTTCTTTAGATACATGGTTGATTAAAGATCTGTTAAGCTAATTTGAAATTGGAGGAAGTACTTCGACCACGTGGAGGACATAGTAACATCACTACATTGTTGAAGAATTACACAATGTCCATAAGAACCCTAGTTGGCAAAAACGTTGACTGTGGATATTTCAGGGGACTTCAGAGAACTGAAGAGTATAATGTCCAGTGTATAACCTGAGTATTAAAAATGTTAGCTTTAATGTTCTCTGGAATGTTCCATCTCTGTTACACACCTCAAATGCTCACTTGTTGAATTCCCTAATAGAAAATTATTGACAGACTTCTGAGTGGAAATTACTGTAAGTGGTAGGTGGTCACTATAAACTGGGATTATAAATTTAGACATTGGGGTTTATTAGCTATGTTACATGACATTCAAACCCTGGTATGAAATCATCTGGATACATTTTTAATAAAATAGAGGCCACATTAGATTCAACCCCACTTACTAATTAGTTGTTTATGTGAGCCCAGTTTTGCTCTCTTTGCTTCTATGCTTATTTGCATGTAAATTCAAAACTGTAATAATTTAATTCCATGTGTTACCTGTATCTTTCCTTCTAAAGCAGTTATCCCCCAAATGATGATTTCTTCATACTTGCCACCCTTATTAGGGAGAATCCTTTATTTGAAAATGCAGAAACAATTCAGACCAATGGGAATGAATGTGTTGGAGAGGGGGAAAATGGTGAATCAAAGAGGGAGGGTTTTTTCTTAATGTAACTGAGAAGTAGTAAAATTGTGGATAGTAAACTTCACCTATTTGCAGGTCCTCCTATTCTCTAGCTGCCAATTTCATTATTAGAAAGACTTTTCCCAGTGGGAGAAACATCATCCTTCATGATCCAAGGTCTAAGGAATCTCTCCCAGAACTAATGTCATATTAGGGATGATTTCCAGTGACATTGGGTTACCTTCCCTTCCCAGGACAGACAAGTGAGGCCATGCAAATGATCTTGTGCCTGTTGTTTCAGACTGAAAATAGTATACTTAACTGAGAACCCAGCCGGGATCTCTCTCTTTCTCAAGATTTATTTTTTTAATTGGCAAGGCTGATACATAGAGAGAAGGAGTGCACAGAGAAAGATCTTCCATCTGCTGTTTTAGCCCCCAAGTGATCCCAACAGCTAGAATTGAGCTAATCTTAAGCCAGGAGCCAGGAGCCTCTTCTAGGTCTCCCATGTGGGTACAGGGTCCCAAGGCTTTAGGCCATCCTCCACTGCTTTCCCAGGCCACAAGCAGGAAACTGGTTGGGAGGTGGAGTAGCCAGAATGCAAACCAGCGCTCATATGGGTCCTGGGGATGCAAAGTGAGAATTTATCCACTAAGCTATTGTGTGGGGCACACCTAGATCTCTTTAAGGTGAGGGGAAATATTATGGCTAATGAGGAATTGAATGACATGGAACTACTATGCTTGAGTATTCCTCTCCACCAGTATGTCTTGTAAAATCCAAGATAATTGAGAGGGGTTGTAAGTACATTCCCCCGTGTCTACTTGGGCTCCTCTCGCCCCATATTTAACCAAAAACACATCTTAATCACTTATCAGTTTCTTTTAAATTTCCAGGAAACCCTTAGTATTGAATAAAGCACTAATACCTGAAGGTATTTATCGTTTAAATCATGTTTTTACTTGAAACCAATTCACCAGACGTTTCTTGTGCTCGTCTCATAGGAAGACTTTCTGCTGGAAACGTACAAAAATGAAATGCTATGTTCCATTAGGACATAGTAAACACAGTGGTTGAGACTGTCATGACATAGCTAAGTAAAGATGAGGTTGCTTTTGAAAAGATGTTCTAGAAGCTTTCTTGCTCTTCCCTGTCTCTGTTTTGCTAGTGTTGTTTCATTTGTTTTCAGTGCCAAATCCCTAGCATTTCTTTTAGCTAGAGCCCAACTATCATACTGTTAAACCAAGAAGGGTGTATGTTCTCTTTTACTAATGGACTCCCTGTGAAAAAGCACTAGATTTGTAATACTTCCTGTTGATATGGGTATGTTTCTTTCACCTGGCTGCAAGTATCTGAAGTGTAAAGGGGTATGTCTATTTAATCCTAATTTCCTGGCATCTGGTATCTTATTTGTCATGTAGCAAGATTTCAATGAGTAGAAAATAAACATATCGCTTACCTACTGTGTGAGGATTTCAGTTCTTTCAGGAACTGGGAGCAGGGCTGATGGTCTGTAATAGTGACAATCATCAAGATTCCATAATCTCAGGGACTTCTGGAATCTTGATAAGGATCTTAAAAAGCAATCTTAGTGCTCCTATTTTATGAATGTGAAAGATTGAGGTATGGGTAGAAACTGATTTCCCCGAAGTCCTAGGAACTCTAAGGACCTGTTCTGTGACCTGAGCCAGGCATTCACCAGAGAGATAGGGCTCTCTAGCTTTTTAAAAAACTCTCAACAAGACAATCTTTTTAAACTTCATAATGTATTCCTGGGATTTGCCAACTACTAGTCCATATTGTATCTCTTACTCTTTTCTTTTATTTCCCTCTTTATTCCAACTTTGCGGCTTTTCTTAATTGTTCAAAAAATAAGAAACCAGTGCTTATGGAAGTGCTGACATATTACTAGGATAATATCTACCCCCCCCACCCCACCCCATACAAATAAAAAGACTTGTGGTTGGGAAGCTTGCCTAGATCATTTCTAAATGCTAGCATGTAACTCTCTTGGTCCACGTTACATCATTCCAGAGATAGCATTTCCATTTGACCACATGTGAATTTCATTGGAATACAAAAGATGCAAGAGACAGCATGGCCCAGAGATATTTATTTACACAGAAAAGAGGCAGGAATCAGCGTGTGCCAAGCACTGCAGTCAGAGGTCTCTGGCTCAGACCCCCACGGGCTTTCATCTGCTCGGAGCATGTCACTCATGGAATTTTTGTGGGGAACCACAACTAAAAGGCCAAGGCACATTCCCATAAAATGGTTATCATATGCAAGTCTGCAGTTTCTCTAAGAGCACCCTGTGGTTTCAAATGAGCAGTTCACCGCAGAGGTAAAGACAGTTCCAGGGGCCTCCTTTCTCCAGTTCTCTTCAGAAAAAAGGAAACTAGTCAAACATAACCATGGAGATAAGTAGTTCATTCCTTGCTATCATCAGCTACATTGACCTACAATACAAGTGTGTTGGAAATTAAGATATTGTCACTTTTTACATGAGTGGACTAGGCAGTTATAGGACAATCTTTGACTCCCAATAACATTTAAAATCTCAAAAAGAGAATACACTTGCATAGAACTAGGAGAGGAAAAAGAGAAAAATAACCATGATGGTCCCTTATTTACACATTCAATAAAGGCCTAGTAGGGCAACTTGTTTTACTAAAAACCAAACAGGCTGTACAAATACGGAAGTTCTCAAACATGATGCTCCTAACTCTTAAGCTAGTCCTCCTCCCTAATAAATACAAATTTGAGGGTTTGAAACTTGTTTGGTTGTTTTCTCTATCAGTCCAGGAAAGAGAGAAATATTAAAGACAGCACACATGAAAAAAATTCTGTGATACCAAGCTGCGGTATGATTGGCACAACTGTATTAATCACATCATGGTCTGTGCTGATTGTTCGTTAACTGGGACCTATACTGGACCATTTTGCCTGAGATTTCAGTGTATAATTCTTACTTTGCATTGCTTAAGACATAGGCAGTGTTTTTCTGGGACATTATTATGGAAAGAATGTAGAGCAATGGCATTCCTGTACTTTAGAAAGCGGAGATATACGCAGTGGGAAATGACAACAGTATTACTTCTGAATAACTTGGTGCCCTTTAGTAGGCATTTGCAGTACAGACAACAGGATGTAAAGTATGTGCCCTGCATCTGTCTCAGGCAGTGTCCTTGGATAGCTGTCTCTGTGATTTGGTGGCTTGACCAACAAACAGGGATAATAATCCTATCTAACTCACAGAACAGACAACAGTTGGGCAGGAAATACAATGACTCTATTTGTAACAGTAATGGCCATATGGTCGTGGCCATGTGCTAATTTCTCTTGATGCCTCATTTTATTTTCATGATGTGTATCTAAGGGACACAATACAGTTGAATCTTGTAAACTAGGGGAAATATAAGTCTTGGTAGTTAAACTTGATTTGCTCAAGGTCAAAAGAGAGAATTAGCTTCCCCAGCTATGTACTCTGACTGCATGACCACACTTGAACACTACTCTAGTCCAGCGTTTTTCTTGTCACAAGATTAATGCTCAGTAAGTATTTGTTTGCTTCTTCCTTTTGATTCCATTTTTCTGCTTTTGAATTTGTCTCATTGTATTTTGCTAATACAACAACCTCAAGAAGACTTCAAAATAGTGTATGGAAAAAAGAGAATTGAAAGAGTTTATTTTAGCTCAAAATTTTTTGAAATTAATACATAGCGTTTCCATAATAGGCATTTTCCATTAACTTTTGGAAGACTTGTTATTTGAGAGTTAAGCCTGGATTCAAAGTGCTGTAATTGGAAAGAGAGGAAAAAGCTAGGAACTTGACTCAGTTGGGGAAGCTCGTCAAATATGTAAAGTAACCAGAGTAACAAAGAAGCCTGAAAGCGGTATAGTAGGATGACTGGATACGTGTAGGTGCTGTGCAACCTAGTGTGAAGGAAGTTCATGGACAGTTCTCACTCAAATGCGAAGTAACAACCGTGACCTGGGGAGCATTGAGAGTGTGACCTAAGAAGAGCCGCAGAGTAAAAGGATTAGAAGCACAAAGTGAAAACATTCTTCTGTTGGCAAACAGGGAGAGACGGCTCTCTGGAACCTCCTTATTTAGTGTCAACGAGACAGTATATTGTAGGCATACTTGAAGAACTTCTCTCCTTTGCAGAACACATTCGCACGACGAGAGTCAGTACTGTTGCAAGTAAAAACTGAAACAGCATCTTGGAATTTCAGGACAGGTATTCTGGTTGTTATTTTTGTTGTGTTTAGTGATATCAGCTGTAAATTTTTATGCACATTCTGTTTATATATATATATACACACATATATGTAAGACAATAATAAAATCTGTGACTTATTGAGCATTTAAGTATATCACAGACTATGTAAAGTGCTTGGTATTTATTAATCAATACTTTTTGAACACTGTTATATTTCAGGATGAATAAAAGCCTAGATAATAGCAATATTGAAAGTCTTATGAATAGAGCAGAAGGAAGATTTCTGGCATGTTCTATAAACAGCAAGATTTCAGTGAATTCAGAGAGATGAGTAGATTGAAAAAAACCTTTTAGTATTTTTGGATTTTGTTCTATATGAGAAGGACTCACAGAAACACAGTTAAAGTCAAGGGAGCTTTGGATCTCTGGGGTCAACATTTGATTGGATTTTCTTGTCTCACCAAAACTTTGTCAACTTGGAGAAAGCCACTTCACAATATGAACCTGCAGTTTCTGGATTCTTGACTATACAGTGTGGTGATAGAAATGTTATGAAACCGTGAGAACGGAATGGTTTTGTCAACTTCTTCCTATTACTATGGAATTTATTCCTAGACAGTTGTCTGAATGAAATTATGAATACCTCTCCTTGTATAATAAAAGGATCTCGTGAATATTTGTTGAATAGATGTTCATTTAGAGTCAATGTCAGTGATGTTTTGTAGGCTGCAACATTTGCTTTTTATGGTATTCGTTCTTCATTTTGGAACTCTTTTCCAAACCTCTTAATAGAGAAAATATTAAAGAAACAACTTCTTAGCCCGGCATGGACCAGAGTCTTAAGCCCAGTCATCTTATTTCAGAACAGGTGCTTAAGTGGCGAACAATAACTTGGAGTGAGATGATGTCACAGCAGGGGCACTGTCCTACTGTCAGAAACAAAGTGTGAGGAATTGCTGTAGGCTTGGGATAGAACTAGGCCTTTTTTCCACAGAGGGAATTAAGTTCATGCTGGATCTTTTGCATTAATGTTACTGCATTCCCCTGATAGAAGGAATTCTGCATTAGAGTGGGCAGCTGTTTTTACCTCCGCAGCTGCACCTTTTCAACACTCTCAACTGATATTCATGTAGAACGCAAATTCTGTTTTGGGGATGATTACTAGAGTAGCTAATAACAGAAGTCTGTCTTTCCTGCTTCTATTACCGTATCAATAGCTGTTCTGATTGTTAAATCCTTTTTAGTTCCAAACAGAAGAACACATTCCAGCAATTAGTGAACACTTTATAGTTTTTGACCTGTTTAGAAGAGCAAATTTCTGTTGTATGTATTATATAAAATCAATGAGTAGGGCATGCTTAATTGCAGCTGCTCTTATGTGTGCCAAGTTTTTAACCACATGTACTAACATATACTAACATAAAATCATAGTAGCTTGAAAAAAAAACCTTGCAAAATGTTTATTATTTACAACCAGACCTTAATAACAAAATAAAAGAATTCTAAAACTCAACATGATGCTTACGAGGAAAAAAATTAAACTTAGGTGGGCCTTTGCCTTAGCAATTAAGTCACTCTTTAAAATGCTCACAACCCTGGGTTAAATATCTGGCTCTTTCTTCTAAGTCTAGCTTCCTGCTAATGATGTCCCTGGTAGGCATTGGTGGTAAGTCAGGTCTTGTCACCAACCTAGGAGAACTGCTTTGAATTCCTGGATTCCACCATTGTCCTCTGACCCTTACAAATTGGTGCATTTGCAAAATAAATCACTGTAAGGGAACTCTCTCTGTTGTCAAATAAATAAAAGAGAACTTAAAATTTTTAACTTCAGGAATTACTGAAACAAAAACAGTAGACAGAGTTTTGCAAATATTTGCACATGATATTGAGTCAATCATTTATGGCACATTTGAACTTTTCATTATTATAAGCACAATGCCAATTTATCCTTCATTCCTTAGATGCACATTCAATACCTGTTTCAAGATATACTTTCTGTGTCCTAAAACCCATTTACACTAAGTGAACAGGTCAATGATTTTCAGTAAATGATTCTAGTTGGGAACTATCTCCAAATTCAGTTTTAGAACATTCAGTCAACTTAGTTCTCTTGGATTCACTTCTGCTAAAGCCCTATTCCAACCCCTGGAGAACCATTGATAAATCTTGTGTCCATAGCTCTGCCTTTTGTTTAAATGAACTCATACAACATGTAGCTTTCTTAATCTGCTTTCTTTCTTTAACGATAATTTTGACATTCATCTATTTTGCTCCTTTCTGTTTATTACCAAATTCTATTTCACGATATTGTTATAAATGGATGAAAGCCACTGAACAGTGAATGGGCATTTGGGATTGTTTCCACTTCGGAGCTAGAATAAGTAATATAAAATGTATTTCTCCATGAGTAGAAGGCACTCCTGGTTCCTTCCCATTAAACTCATCCATGCGACTTGTGTGGGCAAATGAAAATTTGGCGGATGAGATGCAAGTAGAAATGTATGTTTTTGCATGGTAAGATTTCTCTCTTGTATCTCTGCTGTCATCTGTAGCCCTTTCAGCTTGGGACTCCAAATCAAAATTTTGTGGAGAAACGAGAGTATAAACCTCAGCAAAGAGACTAGCCAGGCGTCACATACATCCTGAAACACAGCTTCTGGCAGCTGGACCAAAATCTGAAGGCAAGAAAGTGATGGGTAACAGTTGTTTTAAAGCCAGTGAATGTTGGTGTTGTTTATTATGCAACAGTACTGTGGTAATAGTTAACAGGTCCAGAAACTATGACTAATCTTGCTACCCTTGGCTTGTCAAATTTATTTCACACCATTGCCACTCTTTCTTAGCCAGCTACTCAGATTCCCCATGTACCTAGCTTGTTTGGCTTCTTCCTTGTCCATGCTGTTCCCTCTGTCTGGAATGTTGCTTGTCCTGTCTCTTGCCTAACAGATCTTCACTGAATGTTCATATCTCAGTTTAATTGTCTTTGCTTCAGAGAAAATATGCCTTTGCTGAGTAAACAACATACCTCAAATAATAGCAGTTTGAAATAGCCAGTCTATACAGCTGGGGGCCAACAGGCTGGGATGGGCAGTTCTTTGGCCTGGCCTTTGAACCACTGATATCGGTTCTTCAGAATGGTATCTGATGTATGGCAGCTTTCAACTAATTCGTGTGTCTCCAGGAGCTGATGAGACCCTGGCTGCATGATACAGGATGGCCTAATGCACGGATCTTTTTCAAGTACCTGCTTGCACCTCATCTCATGTTCCGTGGCTGAACGGGAAGCAGAGGGACAAACCCAGGTTCCCTATGGGTGGGGACTAGCCAAGGGACACCTAGACAGGACAATTGCATGGATACATAGTCTTTGCTCTCTGGCCCAGTGGTTCACATCCCTCTAATGTGCCATTTATATATTTTTGCCTCCTACTGAGAGCACTAAATTAACCATTTATTCTTGATCTCGAAGTCCCTGATCTCTCTTTTTACATTTTACATATTTTGTATTTTTTAGTATCTCCAATTTACATTATGATCACAGACTTTGTACACCACTAGCCAGGTATACAATGAATCCAGATATGAAATTCCCCTGAGCACAGCAACTTCTTGGCTGTGATCCTGTGGTTACAGAGGTATAGGAACTAAAAAGAAAAGGCTTTCATTCCTGAATACTTGTCATGCAGCTTTGAAAAGGAACAGAAAAACTGTAATAGATATTCCCATCTGAAAAGGAATCAGGCAGGTGGGAGGCAGAGGAATTGGAGGCAAAAACGTCACTCATTTACAGAATTCCTACTCAGGGCCAGTGTGTGTTCTCAGGCTCCCTCTAGCATGCTTGCATTTATTGTGATTGGCTTTTTAAACTACTGTCCACCTGTACTCTGTTCTACTAATCTGCTTACTACAGGAAAACTCAGTAATTTTTCCAGTCTACTTATTATCTAAAGCAAAAACAGTAAGCAATCAGGTGGTTTAGAGAGCCCAGTCTCCCTTAATCTCAAATTTTATTACTTCCTTTAAACATTTTTGAGTTTGATATATATCATATTTCAGCTATGCTATTAGTTGAATACCACATCCACAATTCTTTGCAAGCAGCCTTCTTACAGTATAGTCATTCAGGGTTGCTGTCAGATCAATCGTCTACTGGAATATGCCACTGATATTCTAAGGAATAACTGGCTGTGGTGGTCTAATCTTTTACAGATGTTAACAAAAACATGTATAACTTTGATTGAATCTGTAATCTGTGGCGATTTCTTACTTGAGCAGTCTTGTCGCTAACAGAAGAGACTAAAGCTGCTATACTGTTTTATTTTCCAGTGAAGAACACCCTGGTTACATAACAGTGCCTCTGAATTCTGCTTACCAAGTGAGCAGTTCTCTTTTTAGCTCAGCTCTCTTGCCCTGCTCCATTGTACGCAGCTAAAGGAAGCCAGTCAACACTTCCACTATTCTTCCTGCTAAGCTCCCCGGCCAGATCTGCACATTCATTAGGAACATTTTCTCTCTTCCAGTTAACTCATATGACAGTTTGGAACTGCTTCACAACACAAATAAATGGTTTTACAACCTCCAAAAGTTGTTTTGTTAGCACTTCTCCAGGCTTCACAAAATTTTTTTTCCTGTTTTATACAATGTTGATAGAAGTCCCCCAAAACTTTCCATTCACTACTTCTTGCCCATTTCCAAAGTTCATAAATTATTATTATTTTAAACATTTATTTATTTTTATTGCAAAGTCATATATATAGAGAGAGGACGAGAGACAGAGAGGAAGGTCTTCTGTCTGATGAGTCACTCCCCAAGTGACCACAATGGCTGGAGCTGTGCGGATCTGAATCCAGGAGCCAAGAGCCAAGAGCCAGGAGCTTCTTCTGGGTCTTCCACGCAGGTGCAGTGTCCCAAGGCTTTGGGCTGTCCTTGACTGCTTTCCCAGGCCACAAGCAGGAAGCTGGAAGGGAAGTGGGGTTGCTAGAATTAGAACCGGCGCCCATATGGGATCCCTGTTGTTCATATTGAGGACTTTAGCCACACCAGGCCCCATAAATTATATTTTAGGTTTCTACATGACAGCATCCCACTTATAAATATTGTTTTCTTTATCAGTTAGCTTTTGCTGCATTACAAAAGTACCCCCCCTTTTTTAAAATGCCAAACTTTTTTAAATGAGATTTTTGATCAGCAACTTGGAGTTCTTTGCTGAACATTTCTTCAGGTGTCACCTGGGTTCAGTTGCTAGCTTTAAGACTTGCAAATCAGCTGTGACTGGATGTGCATGCATCTGGTGAGAGGGGTTGGCTGCAGGCAGGGCCACATGGACCCTACAGTTCAGCCTGGGTTTCCTCCTGCAGAGCCCAATGGCACCAGTTGGCACATTCCAGTGTACAGCTGTCTCTCACACCTCTGTGTACCTCAGGTTTCTTCTGTTCCACTGACCAAAGCATGTGGCCAGCCCAGTGTCAGCATGAAAGGATGCTACGCGGGTGTAGGAGAGCGCAGCATCATCAGTGGAGGGCCGTTACTAAGACAAAGCATTTCTTGGTGGCTTGGAACTGTGATACACTGCCATGTTCTATACACTCTTGCTTCTGTACTTCTTTAAAACACTACATTTTGCAATCTGTTATTTTAATTTTGACACCTAAGTGTATGTTCTTGTGGACAAAGATGATATTATGTTTACTGCTTTAACACACAGAAAAAATGTTTATGCCTGATAAGCACTGGTGAATGAGGAAATAAATAACTCAATGAAAATAGTGCAAAGGAAAGGTCTCCATTCTTCAGTATATGTTCCTTAGTATCCAACAATTATGAAATTAGTGACCTGTTTATCTGTTTATTTACTATCTGTGTTGCCTCATAGAATATAAATTCCATAATGTCAGAGACTTTTCTCATGGTGCCTATAAAAAAAGTCCGGGCAAATCATACACTCAAAATCTTTAGCAAGAAAAAAATAAGTAAAATGATATTGAAGAAATACATGTATAAATATATAACTCATATGATAAAATTATTTATGACATAAATAAACTAAAATAATCTACTCACTTTTCATTCAGATCAAGCATTAAAATCAATATTCAAGGAGACCATTCAAATCATTCAGAAAAAGCAATTTAGTAAAAATATGGCTCCTCCTACAATGAGAGCTGGATGTTGCTGGGAAATTGTTTTCAATCTGAGGCAGGAAGATGGGATGCTATCCTGTGCTGGACTCACAAGTGGGCTAGGCATCCAGTCCCTCAGCTGCCGGAAGGCACATGGGCGTGGACCACAACAAACATAAACTGACGGCAAGCTCAGCATCGCTGCCCAGAAAAGCAGCAGGAAGAGCATTTCTTCCTCCTCCTAATACCCTCGCACTCTTGACTGGGCCAAGCCATTTTCCTGCTAACATCCATGCTAGGTCCCAACCCTCATGTGTCATGTCAGCAAAGCACCTCTGAGAATACCACATCAAGCTGGATGCTGGGCCAACTGAGAGAGTAGGAAAGAGAGCATAGTACAAACTCCAAAGCTTCCTATGCATATTTCCATCCGTTCATTCTTTATTAGTATCCATAAAAAAGTTAATTGAGTATTTAATGACTGTACTACTATACAAACCACATTAGGGCATGATTGCAGCACCTTGCTGTGTGATGAAAGCTAATGCATTTTTGTTAGACTGAGGACAGAGAAATGCTTTTCTGTTGATCTGTCTCTGCATTGATGACTGTGTTTACAGTACGTGAGGGCCTAAAGTGCACAAACAACCTCCAGTCAGCTCCCACAAAGACAGCTGCTTGCCCAATCCATAGATGCAAGTGACTGAGATAGGGCTTAATGCATCAAACACCCTTAGAGAATGTTTATCTCCAACTGGACTGGGCTTGTTTAGCCTTAGCTCTAACTCTGACTAATTATGCAATCCTTTGGCCTGGCAGTTTTCAAATAATCTGATTCCTACAATTTCCCAAAGTCCTTCAATGTTAAGAATTGTGCTACTGTTATTCCCTGGGTCCCCACAGTGAGCTGGTATTTGTGTTAAGTACATACGTGTATGTATATACAGGTATATTTGTATTAAGCTATACTTGTGTATATGCTTATGCACTTTATACAAACCTGGAGGTTAGCATTATTATTTACAAATGAAGAGAACAGCTCAGAAAGCTCAGAAGGGTGAGAGTACCCACCTATAGGAAAGAATGATGAAACCCGTCATTCTTTTAACATTTCCTGACTCATTCTGAGTTGGGCTAGCACTGAAAGAGAGTTCTAGAATGTGAGCCCTTGCTGCCAGAAAGGGGGTGGGAGTGTGGTGACGTACAGAGGGAGCAGGGGGCTGCAGCTTGTCGAGTACAAACACTCGTTTTGTCTTGATTCTGTCCCAAGCTCCTCTCCCTTTCCTGCTCAGGCCTTTCCTTCCCCCTCAATCAGGCCAAATCCTCACCTTCACGACCCAGGCCAGCGTTCTTCCTTGAACATCTCCCTTGGAAGGATAACAAAAGTGTTTTTACTGGCACTGTTGTCACAGGATCAAAGCATAGCTCAGGAAATGGGGTCCCTCGAAAGCTGTTTATCTAAAATCTCTTATTTCACCAGTTGGAGCATCATAAGAGAACATTCTGTGCCTTCTCTCCCAAGGGCAAATATTTCAGGTACCTGTGTGCTGGGGTCCCCGGCTGAGGCCACACAGACTCTTTACAATCAAAGCAAACAGGGCTGCCCTGGCCGAGCGTTCCTTTGTGCCCCTGTGCGCCTCTTCTCGCAGCCGCCCTCTCCTGCCTCAGCCGGGAGGCCGTGAGGAAATCCTGATACAGTCGCTCGCAGGAAGTTTGAGTGATTCTAGGCAGGGAAGGTTTAAAGACAAAAAGCCTTAAATCCAAGCTTAGGTGGGAGTGTTTTTTATTACTGATAAAAAACAGAGTCCCCTTTCTGGGTAATTCAGATGAGCCCAGAGTAAATATTTATCCTTTTGGCTAATAGGTCTGTTTGGAGGGGCTCCGGGACTCCCAGACAACCAGGCTGATGGATCGCTTTCTGCTTCCCCTGTCTGAGGAGGACTGGGCAAAATTATTTGGCATGAGGAACCCTTTTCCTGTGGCCTGCCTGTCGGTATGTGTGAGGCATAACAACCCTCTTTGTGCCAGAAGAGGGTGGGTGTGAAGAAAGGCCATGCCGGGACCTCCCAGCTCCAGCACTCTGAAATGATTTAATGGTCGTATCGTCAGTGTTCCCAGAGCAAACAGCCGCCCACCTCGGAGGAGAAGGCAGAAGATGGATGGCCAAGTCTGCAACTCCTACCCTCTCCTTACGCTTCAATGCAGCACTTCATTCTTGGATACGTTTAGAGAATGCGGAATTCACACCGCTGGCACCCCCAACACACACACACACACACACACACACACACACACAGGGAATTTTACATTCCTGAATAAAGGATACATATGGAGCCACTACAGACAGACTGTTAAAGACACAGGCCCTTCATTATTCATATTTGTGTTCTCATATTGCCTAGCAATGCCTGGCACAGAGTAGTGGATTAATGCATACTTCTGAATGAATACATGAATAATTATAACTTTAATTATTGAGTTAGCATTTAATAGGTGCCAGGCATTTAGGGAACTGTTTCCTAAGCATTCTTTTTTTTTTTTAAGGATTTATTTTATTTTTATTACAAAGTCAGATACACTGGGAGGAGCAGAGACAGAGAGGAAGTGGAGCTGCCGGGACTAGAACCAGTGGCCATATGGGATCAAGGCGAGGACCTTAGCCACCAGGCCACGCCGCCAAGCCCTGTTTCCTAAGCATTCTCTCATTTCATTCTCTAGACTGAACATGAGATTAAGAGCTGCTACACATCCATTCCACAGAGATAAAGAGCAAAGGTTAACAGGACAGAGCATTTTATCCAGGGTCACAACCCCTTGTCAATGGTACCAAAAGATGTCTGTCTCTAAAGTTAGTGCTTCTAACACTTCTTCTACTGAATCATCTGCCCAAAGTGTAAGTTCAAATTATTTCTATACATGTCGGGTACAAATTGCACAGGTGCTGTTGCTACGGTGCAAAAGGCCATAGGCTTTAAATATGCAGCATCTGCATTTCAGACATGCCTTTCTTGTTTTTGCTCCCCATCCCCACTTAGTAGGGACTTGAAGGAGGCATCGGCTTTAGAATACAGATTTTCCATCTCTAAATAGAGGGAAGGTATTTGGATTGACCAGTTTAAGGCAGACTCGATATTATATGTGTGTGTGTGTGTGTGTGTGTGTGTGTGTGTGTGTGTTTAAACCACTAGTTTAGGATTTTAAAGCAACCCTAACTTATTGTCTCACAGTTTGTAGGTCAGGAATTTCTGGCAAGCTCATCCTGGCCCTTCTCAGGATCTCAGGAAGTTGAAACTCAAGGTGCAGAACAGGTGGCTTCTTATTTGGAGAGTTTGGGAAACAGCCTGATTTCAAGCTGTTTGTGGTCCTTGCCAGGATTCAGTTCCTTACCACTGCAGGAGGACTTTGTTTCCTTGATGTCTGTCATAGTCTAAACGCTTCTGTCCCCTCCAAAATTCATGTTGATGCTTGAACTCTAGAGCAGGGCTGGCATTGTGGTACAGAAGGTTAACCTGCCCCTGGGGATGCTGGCGTCTCATTCTGAACTTACTGAGTCGAGGTTACTATGCTTCTTATCCAGCTCCCCGCTAAGGCACCTGGGAAAGCAGCAAAGGACAGCCCAAGTGTTTAGGCCTTTGCTATGCGTTTGGAAGACATGTAAGGAATTTCTAATTCCTGTTCCGTTTGGTTCAATGCCTGTCATTGTGGTCATCTGGGATTTGGGACCTTAACCACGGAAAGAAGGCCCCTCTCAATCTCTCCTCTCTCTTCTCTCTCTCTCCCTCCCTCCTTTTGCCCCTCCTTCCTCCCCCCTCTCACTCACTTTGCCTTTCAAATAAATGAATAAACTGATCTTAAAACTCCAATACAGCAGTATCAAGAGGCATGGTGTCTGAGAGAGCTCTCACCAATGAATACATGCTTTAAGAAAAGGGCTGGAGGAAAAAGGCTCCATCTATCTTTCCATCCTCTCCACCATGCCAGGAGATAGTGTTCATCTCCACTGGAAGATGTAGCATTTAAAGTAACCTCTTCAATCAGAGATTTGGCCCAAAACCGGCCAACAAATTTACAGCCTCCAAAACTATGAGAAATAGTTTTTTGTTGGTTTCTATTGCCTGATCTCAGGTATTTTGTTAATGCAGCACAAAGAGCCCAAGGTGCTGGCAGGTAGCCAGCCACTGTGCTTTGCTGTTAGAAGCTGCCGACATTCCTCCAGATGGCCTTCACATCTTCAAACAGCTCAAAGCACGTCAGTCCTCGTGCTTCGTGTTTCAAATTCCTCTGAGTCCTCTTATGTAAGTTACTTCTTTTAAGGACTCATGTGATTATATCAGGGACACCTGGATGCTCCCTTGAAGCTCAACGGTTGCGCATAGCATCATGCAATTACAGGGCTGTTTCACCTGTTCCAGAGATTAAGGCCTGGCATCTTGGGGACTAGTCCCAGAGATTGTTCCTACCATGCTGTCTTTGATGGTTGAAAAGTAAAGATGTGTAAGAATGGTTTAAAGAAGGGCAAAAAGATTCAGCTCGGCAAACCTTGGTAATGGCACACTGCATTAAATAATATGAAAAATATGTGGTCCTCAGCTGGCTTTTAATCCACACCGAGAAAGGAGGAAAGGGACAGCCTCACCACACCATCTTTGGTTACTTCAGAACAATTAATATGTATATCCCAAATATGGTCCTAATCCTTTACATGCAGAATTCACGTATGGTCAGGTTAACATATATGACACTCAGGTATGATTTTCTTCATTTTGCATTAAAACAGCAGCTTGATTAATGGAATTATTAAACATTGTGTTGATACTGTTATAAGTACTTTGAAAGAAAGAGCCCTCACTCCTAAAATGGAACACTTAACAATTGGACTGGATATAACTGGAGTCAATAGCTATTTTTCAGGATCCAGGCATGTTAAAAAAAGCGTTGGAACAAAAATTATGAGAGGAAATAGGTGTCTGTGACTTCATGACATGGGCTAAGACCTTTTGGGGATCAGCATGAGCTTATTACACAAGCGCAGGGTTTGGAGTAAGGCAGGCTGGTGTCCGAATGCAGAAATGAAAGTCGTGAAAATTGTGACCCTGGATGCATTGTTTCACTTCTCTGAGTCTCATATCTTCATTTCTGAATTGCAGAGAATAACACAAGTCTCTCCAACTTTTTAAAAAGACCATCTTGGTGTTCTATAGTGTGCAAATGTACTTTTACTGAGTTACATAAACAGAAAATACAGTAATTAACTTCTATGTTCTGTTTCTTCTAGGTCTCACTGGCACTGTGCTGCCAAGGACAACTGTATTAGGTAAGAGTGGTGCTCAGTCCTAGGCCAAGATCATTGATCATGTGCATGTTCATGCTCATATTTAAAGCACTATCATCCATTTTATTTTTTTCATGCACATGTGAAACCAATCTGAAATTCCATCAGAGATTAGCAGAGGGCGTTAGACTAAAGGGAAGGTGAGAAAAGAAAAGTGGAAAAGAGATCAACTGGATCTAAAGGGAGGTAGGAAGAGAGCAGGGTTAAGGAAATCAAACTCTTCTCTTGATGATAGGAAGGAGAGGCAATTGGAGAACTGAAAACTCAAGTGAAAAGGTAACACTAAATGGCTGTTTTGGAAAAATGAAACAAGTTGGTAGAAACATGCTAAAATATTATCAAGAAACACTTGGGTAAGAGTGGGAACATAAATTTGTTCCAAAGTCAATTTGTGTGATTACACTATAGGTCACAGCTCGGGAACAGAAGCAAAATGCCACGTTTTTATGAAACTCAGAAAGAAACATATTTATTGAGTATCAATAAGCCATTTATTCTTTACAAAAACATTTATTGAATACTTATTATATGACGGACACTGTTCTAGTTACTAACAACTGAATAATTGTAAGACAGATCCATTTTATGTCATGGAAAATTGCATGTTTGTAGCAAGAAACAAAATGGTAAAGGAAATGAGTATGTGTTACTAATAAATGTAGGCTATAATTTATATACAATAAGTACATATATGTATAAATACATATCCTTTGTATTTGTCTTTATCATGTCTATCTCTATGAAGTTACATTGAACAACCGCTCTAGCTCATGTAACGTGGTCTCTGCTGCTTTAGAAATACCTCAGAGAGATAAGAAATCTCTCCAAAGGTCACAGAATTATAAAAGTCAGAGCCCAGATCTGAGCATGGATGCTGTACCCCAGACCAGTGCTCCTTCTGTTTACCAGTTATACTACTGAGCATGGTAGGAAGGGGACCATCAGACACTAACAGCACTAATCCAGAAAGGACTTGCTGGAAGGAGTTAAAGACCTTGGAGCCAGAAAAGAGAAGGAGGTGCTATCTTGGAAAATTGGGGGAGGGGTTCAAGGTTTTGACATCGTCCTTGAAGCTTTACAGAAAAGCATACTTCAGCCTTCCTTGTGAGCCTCCACTTTTTTTTAATTTAAAATTTTTATTTTTAATGATGTTTACATAGTTGATCAGGGTGGGAAGGATCAACAGTTAGGGAAAGTGGTGTGATCATTATTTCCACGTTTTTTATTTCCTCTTCCTGTTTTGGGGGTAGAGGGATGACAAGGGGAGAAGCCACACCCAACTTCCCAACTGTCTTGGTACCTGGGGATGGGGAACAGCCACCTGATATCAACCCAGGGTCCTGATGTGATGCACACTCCGAGGGTTCTGCCCCGGTGGTTTCGATAGTTCTGAAATACTGTCAATCTCACTGATCCAAGAATGAGGAAACCCTTCCAGTGTCCATTAGCTCACATAGTTGACCTTACAGTCTCCAGTCCCCAGAATTTTGCTGTAATTTTTTGCCTGGGGCGATTGCCTGATTTATTTTGTTTTCCTTCCTCTGCTATGGTACCAGATGAGCTGCCATATCCTCCATGTGCATAAGGGCCTGTCATCCACTGCTCCATCTTTTCTACAGAGGAGGACCAGTTCTTGCAGGCAGGCCCAAGGACCCAGGACAGACAACCTGCGCCCTACTGGATTCCCACCCTCAGGGCTCGTGGATCCAGTATCTACCACACAGGTGGGCCAGAGCACACCGGCCAGGAAACCTGGGCCTCTCCAGAACCCCTGCCCCTGGGCTCACATGTCCAACACTCATTGTGCAGGCAGGCCCAAGGGCCGGGACCAGGTGAACCAAGCCGGAATCCCTGCTCCTGGGGCTCACAGATCTAGCATCTGCAATGCATGTGGCCCAAGGACCTGGGCCAGGCCACCCAGATCCCACCAGAGCCCTTGCCCCCAGGAATCTCATATCCAGCACACATTGCATAGGTGGGTCCAAGGATTCAGGCGAGGTGACTTGGGATCCTACTGGATCCCCTGCTCCCGGGATGAGCCTCCACTTTAAGATGGTGTTGGTCTTTGCTTCATGAGAGGTATTCTGTTTGTTAGTTAAGATTTTTGGTTCCTAATGGTAGGGCATATGGATGACTCTTCATGCATTGCTAATTGTCAATGTAGAATGTGTATCATGCTTTCAGCAAATGGTAGGAGCTCTATTAACAATGATAGGAGCTCTATCATTATTGCTCTCATTTTTGCATTCTCCCTTCAGGTGTGCTTATGACTCAAAAATATCAGGACATCCTATCACTGCATGGGTGGTTGAGGATCTATTGGCTTCCTTACCTTTCAAATAGGCAATGTACAAGGCTCAAAGGTATAGGCAATTAGAGAAAAACAGAATCCCTTTGTTGGGAATAAAACTCTTAACAGGCTGTTTGCTGAATACACTGAGGATCATCTAACGAGCCAAAGCACAGTCCCCTCCATTTTTCTCCTCTTGACTGAAACGAGGAGTAGCGTTGTTTCCTTTCCCTTCAAAGACCTTCACAATAACATTCTCATTCAGCAGCACCTGAGTCAGCACATCATTACCAGTGACACTCAAGTTCAATGAACAAGCACGATGGTTTATTTATAAGCCTCTTTCCCAATGGGAACCTGGGAAAATTGCTGTTCTCAGGAGTAAATAAAGGTCAAGATGTCTTTATACATACTCAGTGTAAAATCTAGCACTTGTTTTTGCATGATGGCAGAACTTTAAACTATGATCTACTCCTAATTATGTTTCCCTGAAATGTTTAGGGTGATTGATATATGCTAGTCACCCTGACTTGATCATTGCATAATGTACATAATGTCAAAATATCACACTATGTCCTTTTAAGGATGTACTGCTATTACAGGAGCATCAAAAATGTTTAAAACAATCTTAAATGCTAGGTTTGAGCTTGTCGGGAGTTTCCCACAGGACTGTCCCTATCCATGTCCCCAGGATAGCTGACCCTCTCCCTGTGTGACAGAATCTTCTGGAACTCAAAGCTCACCTCTTTGTGTCTTACTGCTCACTTGGAGGGAAGATCTGTACTCCTCCTTCAAATTCTGACCATCTTGTACCTCTTTCCTATAAAAGCTAAAGCGAGATCACTTGCTGATCGTTTAGCAGGTGCTGGGCAAGCATCTTGTCTGCTTTGCTTACTCCTCAGCGCCTACAACTTCAGAATTCTGTATGCTTGTCAGGTCAACAGAACTTACTGAATAAATTATATCATTTTGTCTTCAATATCACCTCATGTAGTATGTATGATTTACCTGCTTTAGGAACCCCGTGTTTATAATGATGAAGGAAATTGTCCAAGAATGTAAGAGAGAATCCAGGATTAAAATTCATGCTTGTCTGAGTTCAGACATCATTTGCTAAACCAATACTCAGTTCTGGCTCAGTCTGGATTTATGCACTAGCTCTAAAGAATCCCAAACAGATCCCCTAGAATGACCATGACCTTGTTTTCAACATGCGTTACATGTTGCTCCTGCTTTATTCAAACCCTCCCCTTGCACCCCAAGGGCTTAGTAAAGCAGCATCCAGCACCTTCTCCAAAGAGATCCAATCTGAGCCTGTGATATTCTCCCTTCAATTCTTTCCATAAATTCACCCAAGCCTTAGACTTTGAGACAAACAAAGTTTGTTTACTAAAGAGTAAGGATCTTTTGAGTTTCTTTGGTGACTCTAGGGATCAAAGTGGAATAGTGTGTAAAGGATCTTGGTAAATGTTTTTAAATAAGATTATATTTAATCTACCACCCACCCATGTCAACTTCCAGTTTCTTTTGTTAGCGGTGGTGAAGAGGACACTTAGTAGAAAATAAGTTCTTCAGTTGGAGAAATTGTTGTGAAGCAGAGACGAGTTTGGAGCAGACCCAAGGACTGAAGTTCCTTCTTTGCTGAGATGAAAATTGAGAAAAGAAGCTTTTTTTTTCCCTTATGCTTCTGGGCATGACTCCCAGCCTTCCCTACTTTTTGAAATCAAGCTTCTGGGAACAGTAAGTACACATATGTCTCCATCCCCAATGCACAGCTACACCCACCCATTGCATGAACTTGCCCACACCAGGCTCATGAGGAAGAAGCAGAAAGGGTGGGCCAGAGTCAGTGGAAAGCACAGAGAGATACACAGTGAAACTGTATCAGTGTCGCTTATTAAGGCTGCTGTGCTTTTTGCTGGAGGACAAGGCAGGAGAGCCATCCTGACAGAAAGATGTTGAAAGATATTTCTGTCTCATTGATTTGGAAATCATCAAATAGAATCCTAAATGCCAAGGCCTGAAAACCCCTCACCATTCTTCTTTGTTTCCCTTTTTAATGCTGGCAGAACTGCAAACTGAGATAACACCAAGGTATTTATAGCTGTGTATATTGATTTTTTTTTTGTCCTTGGAAGCTATTCTATGCTATTTTAACTCCCAAACAAGTGAAATGAGCCAGCTGTGGCAAAATCTCATTTAAGGCTGCAGTGTAATGATATTAAAATAATAACATGTTAAGGAAGTATCTAGCAATACAATACTTGGGTAGTCTGAAATGAGGAATTGCTCTTGAATGCTTTGGTTTCTGAATAAGGCTTTGGCTGGGTGTTTTGCAGCTAAGCTATTAAGCAAACGAAAATTCAAGATGCAATACATTTCCATGGTGACAGGGCATCAAATAGTGCAAAAGAAGGGTAGTCATGACAGGTAACTACGACTGGTAAAACGATCAGTCAAGGTTGAAAATGGACATCTTCATTACATCTTTGAAGCATCCAGATTTCCAGTCTCTGTCAATAACATCGTTCTCCAGAAAGCACCAAGCACTGATGGCCCCTCCTCCTTTTCCAGTAGACCATATCCACCAGCTAAGCTCTCTTGTGTGCAGCCTGGAATATTATAACATCTTACATCCGGATTTCCATTTATTGCCTTTTTGTATGGGAGAAAGTATTTTCTTCTTGAGGTTTTGCCTTCTTGACTCTGCACATTGTTCTCCTGGAGATAACTTTGGTCATGATCTTATTTATATATTTATATTTATATATTTATATTTATATTTATATTTCTTTGCATGCGAGGGTGATTTACTTGGAGGGGTCAAGAATTAATATGGCATAAAGAATAGATTTGTTGCTTAGATTTCGTTCTTCTTTCTTTTACTGTGCACCTCATTACTGCAACTCATCTATTCTTAGTTTTCCTGTCTTTAGTCTGATCTGTTATGGAAAGCCCAGTGATTCCGCACGCACCTTTTGCAAGAATTGTATTAGAAAACTTGATTCAGGAAAGTGTTCAAGTTGTCATCTCCAACCATGCTTTATTGATAATAAATGGGAAAATCAGATCTCCAGCCACCTTCCTTCTGGGTGGATCTCTAACTGACCCCTAAATCAGTCTCTCAGTTGAACTGTCACTCTGGCCTATGAAAGGCTATTTCTTTGTAAATGTGTCTCCGAGAAGTCAGATATCTTGCCCAATTTCACAAAGGTGAAAATCAGAGTCAAGTTTTTAGTACAAGCACTAGGCTTCAGGCCAGTGCTTACTCTAGTGCCTCAGTAGTGTCACAGTCGTACTACTGAGTTCTCTGGTAGGGTGGGGATGTGAAAGGGAAAAAAAAACCCACCTGAGATGGGATGGTATTGATGGGAGTGAATCATGACGGTGCAGCCAAAGCAGCAAGGAATCTGAAGCTAGAATGGGGAGGAAGTTTTCAGCTTTGAAAATAGGAAGAGGGGCTTAATGATTTACAATTTCCTCTCAGAATTTATAGGATATTAGAGGACAACAGACATTGTGAGAAGTGAGCGTGCTCTGGCCAGGCACTTTACTGAGATCCACTGGTAAGTTAAGGTTCTGCATTTCCTTGTGAGTCTCCACATCTAGATGGAGTTGGTCTTTCCTTTTTTGATGAGTATTCGGATGTTCCTAGTTAGGTTTCATGTAGTGGGTACCCCATACATTATTCACAGATTTGGTTAATTCAGATGTGTATAGTGCATCCAGCAAGTGGCCAGTGTTCCAGCAATGATAAGAACTGCACAAGCATGTTTTGCAATCTCTAGTGTTCATACTTAGTAGATAAAACCACAATATCAACCCCAAAGACTTAAACTATCAGAGTTCTGTTTTTATCACATGGTATACATCAGTCTCCTGATAACTGTAAATACTAAAACCACAAATTTAGACGAACCATTTGGAGCCCTTTCGGACAACATCCCATTGATATAAATGATCTGAAATCAATGAAAAATGATTATCTAATTTTCAAAGTAATACTTTCAGTATTGATTATGTATGCATAGTCTTCATTTTAAATCAAACTACTTAACGAAAACAGTTGTGTGTATTTATATTGTATGCCCTCATGTTTTAAAATATGAATACATTGCATAAGGTTTAAGTCAAGCTCATTGATATAGGTATCACCCTGCATGCTTATACATGTGCATATATAGAGAGGATACTTAAAATCAATTTCAATAATGAATAACTATGCAGTATGCTGTTATGGTTCAGGAATAGGTTAGATTGTCATTAACTAGTGTCATTAGGCTGTGTGATATATCTCTCACATTTATTGCTCCTAACTAAATTTTTATGGCTTTTAACCAACATTTCCCAACCAGCCCCTTTACCCCAGCCATTGGTAACTCCCATTTATTTGCTGCTTTGATTAGTTTCATATCTTAAAATTCTATAAGCAATTGAGCTCATGTGGAATTTTTATCTCTGTATCTGGTTTGTTTTGATTAAATAATGTCCTCTTAGTTCATCCATATTGACACAAAAGACAGAATTTTTTGTTTTTCTCTCTTTTTTTTTTCAGCTTTATTCTTATTGAAACGACAGATTTACAGAGGGAAGGAGACAGAAAGATCTTCTGTCCACCGGTTCACTCCCCAAGTAGCCACAATGGCTATACCTGAACTGATCTGAAGCAAGGAGCTTCTCCTGGATCTCCCATGTGGGTGCACCAAGCCTCATTTTCTTGTTTTTAAAGACTAAAAATTATTCATTGTGTATTTAATGTCATAAATTCTGTGTCTGTTGTGGGATCCTGGTGCATGAAAGGCAAAGGCTCAACCACTAGGTCACTGAACCAGGCCTGTTCATTGATGTTTGGAGGAAGACAGTGATCATCCTGCTTCAACAAAAACGTGATTGAGTTAATGTCATTGGTGATTGACATGGAACGCTGGCACTGTTCTAGTGGTTCCAACATTCATACTGTTAATCAGTTGTCTGCCTCTTATGTTGCATTAATCCGAGTATTGTTTTATGAAAACAGGAATCACTCACTGATGAGCTTTGTCTGAAACCACTACACAGAGTTTAGGAAACATCTTAAGTGAATTTGACTCTGTTCCTTTGTTTGATGAGACTTTGAACAACATTCCAAGCCTCCCCAGGGGTATTTGCATATTGATTTTCATTAATCCTTCCTCCAGCAATATTCCATCTGAAAGTCTGATTGAGTACTTTCTTATCTTTTGGAATGGAGAGACCATTATAACCTTGTGGTTTAATGAAAGGATTCTGAAGGCAGATTGTCAGGGTTTAAGCTCTGGGTTCTTCAATTCTTGCTGTGCTTCCTTAGGCAGTAACTTATCTGTTATTAGAAGACAAAATATTCATAGCGATAATGTAGCAACTATGAATTACTTCATACATATGCTTTCATTAAAAAATATTTATTTGAAAGAGAGAGCATGAAAGAAATATCAGGAACTCCACCCAGGTCTCCTATACAGGTCACAGGATTTCAAGTACTTGAACCACCACCCTTTGTTTCCCAGGTGCTTTAGAAGGGAACTGGATTAGAAGTGGAGTAACAGGGACATAACTGGGAATTCCTATTTAAGATGTTTCCATTGCAAGCACCTGTTTAATTCACTGAGCCTGAATGCTTGTGCCAGGAAACACTTTTTAGAATATCTTATTCATATGACTATAATGAGGGAGTTCATCATATATATTGCTAAGGTCCATGCAATATAAATGATACCATTCCTATGTTCTAATGTTTTGATCAAAGTGGGAAGTAATATTTAAGTTTTCTTGTATTGAAGCTATGCAGAATTTTTGGCAACCCTTCTTTCTTTGATGTATTTTGACAGCATATACTTTGCATAATCTGTTCCAAACATTTTCCTGAGATTTATTAAGATTTTAACTGTTGATCCTGTAAACAATGCTCCATTTTAAAAAGCGAAGTCACATTTTTCTATACGTACTTTCTAATGCTTTTTCCTCCTACATGATTCCACGGATGGCTTGCAGGTCCTCTGTACTCACACTGGTATTATCATTTGGTGTATCGGGATATGGTTTGTCTACATCTAGAATGATAAATGAATATAAAGAAGAGTTGTTACAGCCTTCATTTCCCTATTAACTTCATCTGCTTCATGCTTTTCAGTTTGAAAATAATTTACTTTGACTGAAACAACAGATGCATAAGAATTAAGTGGTTCTGGTTTTCTCTGCCATGTGTTAACATACCACCTGTCACAAGCTTTGATCTACTCCTCCCTTCTTTTTACATTCATGTGTTACTATCATTGAAAACTACTGATTGGAAAATTACCTTGAGGAATTTCCTACTGCATTCCTACCTATCACTTTGCTATTCTAAGAGGCAATTTTTCCATGAAATTGTCGACATACAGTTTTACTGACTTTCTGAAGATCCCTAGAGAAGGAGTTTGCCAATCCTGGAAACTAATTCATTTAGCAATTCAAACTTTACATATTTTTTCTCACATCTCCTACGTCCCATTATGTTTCCAATGTGAATATGAGTTTTAGCAATAATGGTGGGATGTATTGAGATCATGATATGATTTATTACACAAATCTGGATATTTTTCAAAAGTTAAAGAGGCATTGTTATAATTATGCCTATACAATAGATTAGAGGATAGTGGATATGTCAGTTCAAGGCAAATCTATGAGCATTGCAAAGACAGACTGATTTTATACCAGTGAAAATTAGGGGTTCAATAAGCCATTGGTCCAGGGATCATGGATTTAGATCAGTATGTTAGAATAATGAATGGCAAATGAGGAACATTAATTTCTGTTCAGATATTATTGGTTGTGTACTGTACGCCAAGCTGCTAGGAGCTAGGAGCACAGAGGTTCTATTGAGACATTTGACCATGAGGACAATGTTTATGTGATTTCTTTGTCTACTGCTGGTAATACCTGGCAGAGAAAGGACTGCAGAGCTGAGGATCAACCTGGTTGTTTTAATTCCTATTATCAGCTCTCACAGTGACATCTGCCCAGTTTCTTCCCAGTTTTGCACAAAAACGTTGTCAAGATGCCTTTTCTAGTCTAGTCCTGTGTTTTCTGCAAAACAGAAGTTTGCTTCTTTCTAAGTATTGGATTGGTGTTCAACAACGTATTCCATGGGTGTGCCAAGGGGCTTCTGAGAGTCAGTTATAATTTGGCTCCCATTGCTATCATAGTATATAATCCCTGTGTGCATGAAAATCAAGCAGAACTGGGGTTGAAAGCCCACTCTGCTAAAGCCTAACTCTGTGGTCTTGAGCAATGATACCATCTCTTCAACAGACATCTTACTCACCTCTTAACGGGGGAATAATAATAATCACTCCCTCATAACACGTTCATGAAGGTTGAGATCATCATGTCAATCAGGCATGTATGCTGGCACAAAAACATGTTTGGATGAAAAGTACTAGGCGCTCTTGTCATTTTAGACTTTTCCTTTTTTTCTTTTCCTGTCTCCCTGACACAACTGGCCAGAACTCATACATTTATGGATTCCAGGATGTTCTGGTCTTTCAGGAACCATACAATGCAACCTATCTAGAAAAAGCAGAAAAAGAGGAAAGATAGGAATGTTGAGGAGCAAGGAGATTGGGTGACTTGCAGATCACACAACTAGTTGAATTCTTCCCCGAGAAGCGATAACTAGTTAAATTCTTGAGCTGAGGTGACAGAAATCTAATGATCACTCCTTTCCTACAAAAGGCCCTGGAAGGAGCTTTTATTATCTAAAAGTCTAATCCCCAAGTGAAGTGGAACCTACATGAGCAATACTGAAGTGCGAATCTTCTGGCTTGCTTTGAAGAACTAAATGCCTCAAGTGCTTTAAGTTGATTCATCTAGACAGGACTGTGTCCAAGACCACAATACCAGCTGTGAAACCTATTTTACCTACTTCACATCAGCATTCTCGAATAGAAATGAGAACGCGTGTGTTTACAAAGCAGACAGAAAATTACTCTCCATGGTGGCTATGCGGCTACATCTTCTGTGTTAGTAAAACTGCTCTTGGTGCTTCATGCCCTGCTCCAGGCTTGCAGCCTTCTCCCACTTGCCACACTCTAGAGAAGGCCTGCCATAAAAACTCCTCATTGTTTCCCACCTATTGGTATTCTTTAAAACATTTTAGGGGAATAAGAAAAAGTGCTGAGGCAGAAGTGGTTGCCATGGAAACTCACCAAGGATCAACAGTCTCTTGGAGACTGGAGAGGCAGGGAGGAGATCGCTACTCTGAGGAATGTGAACATAGCAACGAGGCAGGCACACACTCCTTCCCTGCTTCTGTCAGCCTGGACCCAATGGGAGCATGATGCATTTGCCACAAGTGGCCCCCTGATAGTAGGAAGACGTTATGAATATCTTCAGAGTGTCTGACACCAAGGAGACAGCCCACTAGATGCATAGACACATGAGTTATACCAATGCATTTTTTCCTCTGACCTTTTAAAGATTTCCCTGAACTGGAAGCAAAACAACCTGGGTTGTTAGTTCAGAGAAACTACTATTTACTGATTGTAAGCAGAACCATCAGAAGTTGACAGGTTAAATTCATGTTTTGGGCCTGGCACAGTAGCCTAGCGGCTAGTCCTTGCCTTGAACACGCCGTGATCCCATATAGGCGTCAGTTCTAATCTTGTGGCTCCACGTCACATCCAACACTGTGCTTGTGGCCTGGGAAAGCAATTGAGGACGGCCCAAAGCCTTGGAATCCTGCATCCATGTGAGAGACTCGAAAGAGGCTCCTGGCTCCTGGCTTCAGACTGGCATAGCACCAGCCATTGCGGCTGCTTGGGCATTGAATCAATGGATGGAAGATCTTCCTCTCTGTCTCTTCTCCTCTCTATGTATCTGACTTTGCAATGAAAATAAATAAATCTTTAAAAAATAAATACATAAGTTCTGTTTCCTTCTAGTTAGCAGAATATTTGAATGGTTTCGTTTCCCGATTGTTAACAGTACAGAATTTTAGGAATACTATGTTTTTTTTTCCCACACATACTATGATAAGTTTAATAAGATAGGTGCAGTAAGAGATTAATTATAATGATTCAATAAAATAAATATACCAGTGGTAGGTTTAAAAAGTTGCTTAAGACTTATAAATTACTTATCTCTGGAATTTAATGCTTTCTGATCACAGTTGACCACAGGCAAAGCCGAAACAATGGATGAATAGGAACTAACGTGCATGAACACTGAGCTGGCCTTCCTTGATTCAATCCCTACTTGTTGCTCTTATATGATATATGATCTTAGGTAAGTTGCTTAGAGTTTCTGATCTTTATATTTATCACCTGTAAAATAAAAATAAACATTTCTCAATTTTTAAATAGCTAAATATGTGTATTATATAAACTATGATAAACATTACATTAGGTGTCTTTAAATGAACTCTGATTCAAGTGCTTTGTAAAGTTGTAATGCACCCCATTATCACTATTTGTTTATGAGGTTTGCTTTCTAATCATCAGTAATAACATAGAAAAAAGCACAAGTGTCTAGCCAAGTGAAAAAGGCCTAATGGGTATCATTTGATGATCTAGGCTCTATATGTTCTAGATAGTCATGCCTATGTCTCTTAGACTAAGAGGCCTAGCGACCCCTCTGGAATGCTTCCCTTTAACTCTCCTGGCATTGACAGACACTTTTATATTTATATTAATACTCTAAGATTTTTTTTTACTTTTATAAAATATGCTGTCACTTTCACCTAACTCCCATGCTGTGGGTTGGTAGGGCGTGGCCCTCTCCCTTCCTGCCAGCCTCATTGCCATTGGATGGAATTTAGCAGTCCTTTATACCACCTCTTCTTATAATAAACTCATTATTCTGTGCTAATTCCGTAAGTCTCTTTTGTTACATGCCTATTACATTAATAATCTGCATGGTGTGCTTGGCCAGGAACACTAATAGCTCTCTACAGGCCTTGGGCAGCACCTGCTATCAGTGTAGTTGAAGAACAAACCACAGTAGAGGGAACTGGTGTGTTCTAGTACAAAACTCTTAGCGGTTAAACCTTTCCATATAAATTCCTTAAATCTCAAGGGAAATGTGTCATAACTCAGGCTCACAGAAGAGATTGCAAATGACTTAATTCAGTTTTAGTCCTTTCACTTACTCATTCTCTTATTACCAAAGTATGTAATCCTTTTTATCTTTTATTTCCTTCTTTCATGATTATGTTGGACAAGCATTCTATATGTGAAGTTTTACATTGACTTACCGGGATTTACAAATAATAAACATGTATGATTTTTACTTAACAAAGTGTAGATAGATTAAAGGTTGGATTAATGTAGGGTGTGAAGCAGCCAAGGAACAGGGAAAGCTAGCGATACTGAAGTAGTGGGGACTGAGCAATTTAAGGTCACAAAATATGTGGATAGTATTGATATCTGTCAGAGCTGTAATTTTGTTCCTACTAATATTTTCAGTAGTACAGTTGGAGGATTGTACAGTGTATTTGTATGAAGAATGGAGGATCTCGGAGGAAAATACATGTGTGTTTATTATTTATGTATCCTGGGAAGTACATGTGAAACTTCACATAGAGATTATCGTTAATCATTCATAGGAGGATACTTTTAGCAATCCCACTTTGCTAACCTGCTGTCTGAGTTGGGGAGTATCTATGACCAGGCTATGAAGGAAGAATAGAGAACAGGAAGTTTTGATAATGAGGCTCTGAAATGCGATACATGTGCCACCCACCTACTGCTACGGAAGAAGAGTGTAATGTTAAAGAGGGTACATACAGGGACTGATGGGAATGACGGAACTTTAAACTGGAATGCAGATGTCACCATCTTTAATCCAATGCTGAGGTCCAAACTTCTCTTGTATTTGCGTAGTGTGTTTTAGAGAATACTTTGTAGTCAGTGAACCATGAGGCAGAGAGAAATACAGTGAAGACCATTGATAAGTTTTATCACTACCTGGAGTCACATTCAGAAACTTCTGCTGATGTCTACCCCACAGCAGCCTTGAATTATGTCCTCTCTGCTGCAATTGTAGAACTAGGTCCAAACACATCATTTGTTGATGATCATTGTAAACATGGGTCAAGGGGATGCATTCTCTGGCTTTCAAATGAAAAGAGCCAAGAGACGAGTTGACTGCCGTACGCAAGTTAACCTGACTGTCTTGAAGAAGCTAGACTTGTCTTTTTGTCTGTGTTGATTTACACCGTGTGGATTACTTCAGGAGAAGCTCATAGGCTCAGTCCGAAGCCTCTCGTTAACACTAAAGAAGACAGACCATCTTTTGTGCAGTTGTGGAAATATCTGAAATTCTGGGACATATAGATATCCATATATTGCTCTGGGGAAAGTGATGAAATAATCACTAAAATATGAGGAGAGTTTCTGGGATGCCAAAGCAAACTTTCTTCTTTATTTCTGTTATTCTTTTTATTTAAGATTATTTTAATCAATGATGTCACCTTGATAGCATGTTTTCCATCAACAGGAAAGGAAATAGAGAGAGATAGTAGGTGGTAAGAAAGAAAAAGCCCAGATGGAAGGGCAGGGGCTGTTATGGAACTGGAATTGATATTGGAGCTTATCACGTTTGACACCTTGTATATGGTAATGAAGAAACTCAAGCTTGAAAAAATGGACTCATTTGCCTTAAGTATTACGTTTTATGAAAAGTACAAAACAATTCATTCTATTATTTATTCAGAGAATGTTGAATGGAACATTTACAGTGTCTGGGCATTATACTAATAGCAGGAAAGGTAAGAGGTAATTGAAGGTATTCCCTAGTCTAAGGAATATTAAGGTTCACTCTAGGATAATGAGCATACTGAACAACTTTCTGTATGGTTAGTGTGCGATCACAGAGAAATGGAGGGGCTCAAGGAATAAAGGCGAACCTTAATTCAGTCCAGCAGAACTCTCCCTGGTGACAGAAATGTTCAACAAATCTACACCTTGGCCAAGTAGCATTAAATCACATGTGGCTATTGAGCAATTTTGAAATGTTTCTAGAATTCAGGAGAAACATTTTTAAATTTTGATTTCCTTTTATGCAATAGAAATATGAACCCGTAGTGGTTTTTTGAATCAGAAATAACATTCTTAATAAAAAGCTCCCCAGATTTAGAATAAGTGGAGTTAGCAAAGCAGTAGCTCAGATTTAGTGACATAATGTGCATTTATTAAATTCTATCATCTTAGTGCAAGCACAGTGAGAAGATATAGTTAGTATTACATAGGGCTACATGAGAATGTGAGGTTTCCACCTGGATCTGAATGCCTGACTATGCTAGCACTCTTAAATACTTACCTGGAGTACTGGGATCTTTCCATGTGAAAGCTAAGATGAGCAAAATATATTAGAATATTGAATATTAGAATAATATCAGAATATTAAATAGTAGAATAAAATATAGACTATAAACAATAATTAAAAATAAGGCCTTGTCTTTTTTCTCTTTCTATGAGCTTTTCACTTGCTGAATTCATTATTTAGTGGAGCCATTAAGTTTTCACTATAATATAAATTAAAAATAAGATTGCAGGGTTGGCATGGTAGAGTAGCAAGCTAATCCTTCACCTACAGTGCCAGCATCTCATGTTGGCGTCGGTTCGTGTCCCAGCTGCTTCACTTCCCATCCAGCTCCCTGCTTGTGGCCTGAGACAGCAGAGGAGGATGGCCCAAAGCCATGGGCCTCTCACCTTCATGAGAGACCTGAAAGACGCTCCTGGCTCCTGGCTTTGTGGTTTAGCTCAGCTCTGGGTGTTGCAACCATTTGGGGAGTGAACCAGCGGACAGAATATCTCTCTGTTTCTTTTCTCTCTGTAAATCTGTATTTCAAATAAAAAGGTCATCTCAGGAATCGTAAGCAAAATATTAAGTTGAAGAAAAAAACAGTAAAAGATTGAAACAGCGTTGGGGGTGAGAACCAGGTAAAGGGACATAGAGTACCTGGAATTGATGGTGCAGAGGCACGGTTGCTCTTCAAAAGCACAACCTCGTGCTTTTCCCTATTTGCTTTTCCCTCTCGTAAGACACTTTATTTTTGAACCACAGTAGATTCTACTCAGCTAGGTTACAACTTATATTTGAAAGTAAAAGTATCCACATTCATGCGTTGTCCTGAACAATCAGCTGAGGATGAGTTCTACGGTGAATACTGGCAGCACCAAGGCCATGTCACAGGTGTGTCATAAGCAAACTGGCCATAATTCAACAGTTTGGGGTTGGGTAGGACTCTAGCATGGAGGAAACCATGTACAATCTGACTCTCATAAAATGTAAAGCAGAATACATTCTGCCACTTATTAGCTATGTAACCTCAAAAATTTGTTCACACTCTTGAGTCTCATTTTTGTTATTTCAGAAAATTATCATGAGGATAATGTAATGTAACATATGTAAGTCCTCTAGCTACATGTCCAAAAATAAGTGTTCATTTGGAAATAAACCTAGCAAGACTCGCCAGAAGTAAGATGAGTTCAGACAGAATTCAGACATGAAAGGAGCAGACTTGAATTTGGCTAAAAATCCTGGATCAGAATTTAAGGATAGGAGAGCTCAAGTCATGGTATGCCTTAACTCCCTTGACACCTAGAACTGTTTTCTCAGAGCAAAATGTGCCAGCCAATCAGGTTCTAGCCTTTTAAAATGCTGAATATTTTATCTAGCAAGCACTTTTCAAATTCCACTGCCTCTGCTTGGAGACCAGCAGTTTATCACTTCCAAGCCATATTCCTTGAGCTGTCCTCAGTTTAGATTGAAGCAAACTTTTTCTGACTTATTTGTGATGCCTTCCAAAACATGCATTCTATGTTCACTGCAACATGAAAGTCCTCCTCTTCACTCGCAGTTGTGTTTCTGGCTGGGTGATTTGCTGTCTCACTCATGCCTCTATTAGAATTGGCTAATTTCCAGGCCTATTCTTGATGTGTCCTTGTTCGTGCGTTTCCCTTGGTCAGAAATGCTTTTCCTACTCTGCTTCACTAATTCTTAAAAAGCCTAGGCTAAAAGTAACCTCTCACATAAAACTTTCCTTCTTTAAGGGTCTAAGCATGTCTTACTGGTTCTGTTTTTCGTGTTAATGAGAACTTTTCAGATTAGGTAGCATTTAGAATATTTTGTTCAACTCATTAATAAAATTTCAATGCCTGTTCCAAATACCAGGTACTACTATAGATGTTAATGTTTCCAGCTAAAACTCACCAGTCACGCCAACTCAAGTCCCAGGACATGATGACCGGTATGCGGAGCCCCATCTTGATGCTTAGTCATGTCTTAGGGTAAATGATCTGCCACGTAATCAAAACCAACAGTCTCCAAATTAGCTTTTATTCTGGTGTGAAAAATCAACCACAGAGCAGAATCGACGGGAGAGCAATATGTTTTCCTCCATGCTTTTTCTCCCTTCCTCAATTATCTGTGAAATGGTCTTTTGGACAGTAAGAATGAATTGGAACCTTCAGTTTGGAGTGGGATACTTGCTACCTAGTACTATCTATAGCTGGGAACTAACTCTAGAATTTAGAGTGGGTCTCCAAGAACAACAGGAATAAAATGGAGAGGGGAGTAAATGATCATTATGTTTTAAATGTGCACAGAGTGAAACATTTAGAAAAACAGGTCATTTTCTGAACAAAGCCATAGACAAGAATGGCTCAATTTGACTGGATGTGTCTGGTGCTTAATATTTTAGCGACCTAAGAAAAACAGGAAACTCACAGAAAGTGTAGAAGAGTATCCTTCAGAGGGACTTAGTGGGCTTCATGAATTTTGAGGTTGCAAATTGGTTTGAGGAAAACCAACAGTATCAACTAAAGAACATATATACTAACATAATTCAGAATTTTTAATATTTCTAGTTTTCTCAGAAAAGCATGTATATGTGCTCAGAAAAATGTGTTTATGAAATGCTCACAAAAGCAAAATTTCTAATTCTCAAGAGTTACAATCATCAGAATTTAAAAATCTGTTTTCAACATAATAGATAAGTTGTTGCGTAATAGATAAAAGTCTGTAAAATGATGTTCAAGTTATATAACAGATATAGAAATTGTGGACTAGTATGTTTTACAAATATATAAAATACTATGGCAGAAAGAATGAAATTCACTTATGAATAAACAGAAAGATATCAAATATACATGATGAAATTATTTCATTCAGATGCAAAATCCATAATTATAATAAAACAAAAAAAATCAATAATAAAAGAAGTAAAGGTAGTGGTAGCTCTTTTGGATGAAAACATCCCACTAATGTGAGATAAAACTAGAAACTTACTCTTTATATGTAAGCCTGATTGGTACCTATCATTCCAAATCCCTCTATCCTTCCTGAACCTTTCCAGTCACCATCTTATATTCAGATTGAGATGTTTTAGCTTTCACATATAATGGAGAATACACACTACATATTTTTAAAGATTTATTTTTTTTATTTGAAATTCAGATTTTACAGAGAGAAGGAGAGATACGAAGCTCTTCCTTCTGCAAATAGCTGCAATGGTTGGAGCCGAGCCAATCCAAAGCCAGGAGCCAGGAGCTTCTTTCAGGTCTCCCAGGTAGGTGCAGGGTCCCAAGGCCTTGGGCCATCCTCTGTTGTTTTCCCATGACACAAACAAGTTTCCTGATGGGCAGTGAAGTAGCCAGGATACAAACCAGCATCCATATGGGATCCTGGTGGATGCAAGGTGAGGACTTTTGCCACTAGGCAATCACACTGGGCCATAGAACATGCAATATTTTTCTGGTTCTGGCTTACTTCACTTTAATATACTCTAGCACCATTCATTTTTCTGAAAAATACAGGATTTCATTATTTGTGTGACTGAAAAACATTTTATTTTGTGTTAAATCTATATATTTCTAATTGTGAATAAAAATAAACATGATGAAGCAAGAATTTCTTTGATATACTGATTATACTTTTGCATATTTATTCAGTATTGGAATTTCTGGATTATATGACAGTTCTATTTTTACTATTTCAAGGAATGTCCACACTGTTTTTTTCATTATAGCTAAACCAACAATATTCCCCCTTTTTCTGCACCTTTGTCAGTAGCTGTTACTATATGTCTTTTTGATAAATGCTTTAGTTTATCTGGTTTTAAACGGCTAAACTTGATGTCCATCAACTGGTGGCTAGATAAATAAAATACTATATATACACACACACGCACATACACACACAGCATGGAATATTACTCAGCTGTACAAAGGCTGACATTTTTGTCCCCTCTCTCTTTTATTGCAACAAACTGGAAATAATCGTTCTCCAAAGGACAAATAACATCTGTTTTCTCTGGCATGTGGCAGCTAATACAGAACACACAGAAAATATAGGATCAAAATAGTCACTTTGGGATATGATTGTCGTTTTTAGCCTGTGTTTACACGTCAGTGGAAATGTGATCGTGTGGCCTTTTTTGCTCTTTATTTGTTGAACATTATGGTCGGTGGCAAATTATACCTGGGAATGTAGAGTGGTTTGAATTATGTCTGTGTAAACATTGCTGAAGAGAGGTAGGGGAGGCAGGGGTACTGAAAAGAAGGGAGGGAAGGGAGCTGCTTCCTCCTGGAACTGGACTTATGGAGTGACTGAAATCTGTCCTCACTGCGTTCATAAAAATGCAAACATGGAAGAATGATATTAGATCCACTGAGCTACACTTCTCCTAAAATGAAAGTTTCTGTAGAAATTAAACCTAGCTGGGAAAACAAAAGTATACATTCATCCAATTTAAAACGATACCATGCCTAAGTTCATCATTGCCTGGGTCATAGTGTTTCTTGTTACTAAGGCTACAAGAGTTTGTTTACAAAAGTAGCACATCTTTAACCATTTTAAAAAAGAAGACATAAGGACAAATTGTACTCTACTTAAAGGGGAAAAAAACCACAAATCCATCTGGGGGAGTCTAGATATGATAGACCCTTTAATTTCATGAGTAACATGGTCAAGGAACTCAGAGAAGAGACGACTTAATTTCATATTTGGCTTGCAAGTATGAAAATCTCCACTTTCCTTCATGTGCTAAGGAGTATAAGCAGCAACATGTATTTATCATAGACTCCAGCAAATATAAGGAGATGCTTTCCACTATCAAACTTTTGGTAGATTTAGGGTCTCAGAAACATGGTAAAGAGTACTTAGGAATTACCTATTAGAGCATCCCACATTTATACAAAAACTGGCAGACCAGAGAGGGAGTGTGGCTCACCCACAGAAATGAATATGAGTTGGAATGAGATGCAAGGTCTAGGGCTCTATCAGTGGCAATTCTGTTTTATATATTTTATATTGAGAGTAACTTCACTTAGAAATGATCAACCACAAACACATGGGAAATCGCATTTCTTACCCTAGGTATGTAAGTTCCATTTACCCCATGCAATGAATTGAGAGGTAGACAGGCTGGACCATTGGAGAAACCTGATTTACACTTGTGTCCGCATAGCTCACATCTGTTTATGGTTAATGCTGTATTTATTTATGTATGTAAAATCTACTTTTTGTTTTTTGTTCTCACCTTATATTTGCTCATTATGAGCTACTCTTTTAAGGTGCTTTGTCATAAAAAATGTTGAAATCCGTAATACAGAAAATCATTAAAGCAGTAAGAAAAACTAAACATTTGATGCAGTGAAAGCAAGATTTGGATTAACTCAGGTTCAACACTATGGAGGCTAGACTAGAGGAAAATAAAAACATGTGCAGATAAGCAAAAAGTAATAGAATGTGTGCTCAGAAAACCTGGCACTACCACAAAGGTTACGGAATAGCTCTTTAGGCTGGAGGGAAATAATAGCACACAGAAACTTGAATCTTCAGCATCACAGTCTCTGGGATCAAAGCCACCACTACTCTTGGTCTACTTTTTGCTAACGTGACTGAGAAGCACCAAATGATGATGTGAATGTATTGGTTCCTACAACCCACTACAGAGAGGAGGATGGAGTTCCTTGCTCCCTGCTGGTGGTGGATATCTGGGGAGTGACCCAGTGGATGCAAGGTAGTACACACACACACACACACACACTCACACACACACACACTCACACACACACTCTGTCTACCGCTGTCTTAAGTATAAATGTATGTTTTGAAGATTGAAATCACCTCCCTTCACTTTCATTGATTAAAGACTTAGAATTGAAGGGTATTAGAAATTATCTAACTTACTCATTACCACACAAAGCTATACCAAAGCATTATCTTGTAGCAATGTTATGCATTTAAGTATGACAGCTATAGCACATAAAGGGTTCAATGAACCTCTATAATATTAAGGATTCTGCATTTTATGTCCAACCAGCACTGTATTAACACTAGGCAGGATGTAAGATGCCAGGAAATACATATGCTAATCCCTAGAATAAACACTAACATTTTAAAAATGTTTAAAATTCAAGATTTATTAAAATTAAAGTGTGAGGTATATCCAAGTGATTCAGAAGATAGGAAAGAAAACCAACAAAAATGGAAGCAACAAAAAGCAATGAATTAGTAGATTTCATTCATATATATCAGTAATTTTACAAGCTTTGATAGTTTATATATTCCAATGAAAAAATACCTAAGGCTTTCAGAATGGATTAACATGCAAACTGCCACAACATGTTAGTTATAGGATGATCACTTTAGAAATAGACACAAGTTAAAAAAATTAGCACAAAGGTCACACAATAAAAGCAAGATGGTAAAGAGTTCCTAACAAGAGTGCTAGAGAAACCTATCTCCTGGCATGCATGCTTTTGAACAAACTCCTGCCCTTGTGTGTGGGCTGGATTTACTGACTAGGTCCAGATTAACACAAAATAGCAGAAATGATGAAATGAAAGTTCTAAAATAGGATTATATAAAAATGCTAATGTATTACATTGTGAGGTGTGCTTGTGTGTGTAGCTCCAGTTCTTTTCTTAAACAAACAAAAAAACCCAACTATTTTCTTCCATTTCAGCGGCAGATTTTACAGAGAGAGAATGAGAGACGGAAAGTCTTCCATCTGCTAATTCACTTCCCAAATGGCCACCATGGCCATAGCTGGGCCATCTTCTGCTGCCTTCCCATGGCCATAAACAGAGTGCTGGATTGGAATTGTAGCAGCTGGGACTCAAACCACTGCATGCCAGTGCCAAAGGGCAGAGCATTATTCTACGGTACCACCGTACTGGCCCTGTAGCTCCATTTCTTTCTCTGTTTTCTCTCATTACTTCCTCTAGGGGGAAGCCAGGGGTCTACCATATGTTAAGGACACCTAGACAACCTATGAAGAACATGCACTGGGAGGAGTTTAGGCTGAGTTCAGCAGGCCCTAAAGAACGGAGAGCTTCTATCAGCCACTGAGTGAGTCTGGAAGTGAAATTTCCAGGATATGTGGAGTCTCAAGGTGACTGATACCTTAACCGTCAGCTTTGTTACAAGCTCATGAAAAACCTTGAAGCAGAATTGCGGAATTAAGCTACTTCATAATTCCTGACCTGCAGAACTAGGAAATGGTAAATGTTTGTTGTTTTAACCTGCTCCATCTTGAGTGACTTGTTTCACAACAATTTACAATCATTACAAAGTAAGCATGAGAAAGCTGCAGTGGACCTATGAGCAGAAAGTATCCTATGAAAGGCATGATAGCATGGAGAAAATCAACAAGCCACTAAAACAGAGATAAAGAAAGTCATCACAAAATGGAAATGGGTCAGTTAATCAGAAAGACATCGTCATCACTGTAGACCTAAAGTCAGGTGTCCCAAAATTCCTGTAGCAACTATAGATGGAAGTACATTTCTACTGCCAAAATATATCAACCTTCTTTTCAGCAACTGATACAGTATTTTAACAAATTAGTAAACACATGGATTTTTGAATATCAGTACCAACCACTGTGATATAATTAACTAATATAACATGGCCCTGTATGTGAGAATACAACATATATACATATATACAACATATATATATGTATATATATGTTGCTCTAATATATATATTAGTGGTGCTCTGAATGCACCAATAATCAGAATAATCAACAAATAAAAGAGGAGGAAGACCACAGTTTCACAGAAGTATAAGTAAAGGCTAGAAATGATAAACAAATCACAAGATGTCAATTTCATTCTTATACCTTTTAAAAATTCGATATGAACCACCATGTATCATGGAAAGCATCTGATATTTGTGTTTTGTGGAATAGCTAATCTCGCTGAGCATAATGGTTTCCATTTTGTGTCCATTTTGTGTTGGAATAGTATCCCATGGTGTATACATTCCACACCAGCTGATGGATATATGGGTTGATTTCTTATTTTAGCTCTTGTGAACAAGCTGCCACAAACATGGAGATGCAAATAACTCTCTCATATGCTTATGTCATTTCAGTTGGGTAAATTCCCAGGAGCAAGATGGCTGGGTCATGTTTTCAGATTTCTGAGGAATCTCCATTCTCTCATGTTTTCATCAAGAAAGAACAAATGCTTGACCCCAAAACAACTCTCAGTAATGTAATTTAAATTGGTGAAAGGTGGAAATTTCAAAATTTGAAAATTAAAGCAATGCTAAATCAGTTAAAAGGGAACACACAAGGGAAAAAAGTGAACAAATGCCACTGAAGTGGAAGGAAATTAATAATAATGATATGAACAGGGAACAACCTTACAGGAAATATCATTGAATACCCAAATACAGAAAATATATCAAAATTTTGTGGTTTTGAGAAATCACTAAAAGGTTAAAAATTTAGCTAACTTTACCAGATATTATTTGAAGAAAAGTGGTCTTATCATTATAGGATTCCAGAAAGTAAATGAATAAGAGGTTAAAAATTTCATGCCAATAAATTTGACCACTAATCTAAAATAGATTATTACCTTGGGAAATACAGTAAATGGATTGACAAAGTTCAAACCAAAAGGATGCCTTTTAAAGAAACACATATATTTGGTTTCCCTCCCTTCCTCCCTTCCTTCCTTCCTTCCTTCCTTCCTCTCTCTATTTCTCTTTCTTACACACACACACACACACACACACACACACACACACACACACACAGAGACACAGACACATATATACACACAGGGCCCAGCTGGGTTATCTGGTCAATTATTTTTAGGAAAACGTATTATTAAAATTTACAAACTCCTTCAGAAAATGAGATGCAAGAGCACTTCCTAATTTGTTTTGTTAGATAAGCATAACCCTGCTGCTGCAGTGGCGCAATGGTTAGCTTGCAGTGCTTATAAGATAAGCATAACCTTATAACTAATGCTAGATATAATATAATTAAGACAGAAAATCATAGCTTAGGTTTCTTCATGATACTTAATTTAAAAATATGTAACAGCTATTATCAATTTTATTTCAAAAATCTATATTATGCATCTTATATCTTGACCAATAGAATTTATCTTAACAATGCACACAACACGTCATTTAAACCAACCAATAAATCCCATTCCTGTTAATAACACAAAAATATGAAGATTTTAACACATGTGTAAATAACATTTTATAAAATTCAGCAATTAGAATTCATGAGAAAAGCTCTCAGCAATGCAGAAATGAAAGAAACTTCTTACAACCAATGAAGAAGCACTGTGAAAATTTTGTTAATATTTGCCTTAATTCTAAAGAGTAAGTTGTTAAATATTTGTCTTGTAAGATTGGAAACAGGGCCCGGCCGTGTGGCCTACCGGCTAAAGTCCTCGCCTTGAAAGCCCCGGGATCCCATATGGGCGCAGGTTCTAATCCCGGCAGCTCCACTTCCCATCCAGCTCCCTGCTTGTGGCCTGGGAAAGCAGTCGAGGACAGCCCAATGCATTGGGACCCTGCACCCGCGTGGGAAACCCGGAAGAGGTTCCAGGTTCCCGGCTTCGGATCCGTGCGCACCGGCCCGTTGTGGCTCACTTGGGGAGTGAATCATCGGGCGGAAGATCTTCCTCTCTGTCTCTCCTCCTCTGTGTATATCTGACTTTGTAATAAAAAAAAAATAGATTGGAAACAAATAATGATGCTTAATCCAGCGTTGTGGATTAGAAGCTCTAGTGATTGTATAAAGGCAATGAAAGCAAAACATATAAAGACAAAGGAAAAAATCCTTTAGTATTTGTAAAGGCAATGCTTATAATGAAAACTGCATGGTCTCTATCAATTAATGACATAGGAAATTCCATGATATAAATTTTCTGTAAACACTTTAATTTTCTTGCAGTAAGTGTACTACCTTTGGAAAATAAACCAAAATATGAATCCAATTTCCAAATCAGTGTCTGTCTGACTCCATCATTAGTGAATGCATTGTTGCTCCAGTTAGCTCAAACCCCTGACATAGTTCCCATGAATTACATCACTGCATTTCTTACCTCTGGAATTCCATTGCTGTACAACACTAGGGAGAGCTTTTGACAAGAGCTGGGGGATTTCCGCACTCCACTGGTCATTATTGATGGAGTCCTCCCTGTCGACAGAACAGTGGGTAATCCAGTTCCGATGTGCATGTGGACGCCTGTTTGCTTAGATCACTCTTGGAACAGAGGTCATTTTCCGCTGGGTACAGATACCAAATGATAGTTGCTGCCAACAGTTTTGCTGGAGAATGTGCTCAGGAATTCTAGCTGTGAAAGAATAAGGAAAACTGAATTTGGAGAGGGAGGCGTTGACTTCTTATGTAAGTACAATTGATATTTCTGTTAACCTAGAGGGTAGTAGAATGTGGTTGATTCTTCATGATGCTTCAAACTATGAATAAGAACAAGAAGCTTATACCCTGGAATGAGTCAGTCACTGGATGTGCACTGATGTAGAAAAGGGTAGGTAGATCGCCTTTAACAAAGTAACTCCTCTTATGCAGAGCAGTTATTAGAGAGACATAGTAGGCAGTGGTCAATACCTGCTGATTCAGAAGCCAGGGGAAGACTATGTTCTTGCTGAAATGGTGGTTTCAAGACAGGAGGTTGTACCACAGCATACATTCCTGCTAGAAGTGACCTATTGCAATGATTCAGTTCAGAGATAATGGGAAAATAAGAAAGACGTAGTTTGAAGAGAAGACAGATAAAACAGAATGATAACAAATGTGCATGGTGATGCAGAGGTACTCAAGCTGTTTGTGTGTATGTATGCTTGTGGGCATATATATTTTGAGAGTTAACCCTCTTGAGTTCTGAACACTTGAGAGAGTAAATAAACGTTTATGGAAATGTAGATGCTCTGCAAAGGAGAAAGTCCATTGAAACACTACTGTTATACTTCCTGACTTACAAGTTCCCTGAGTGTCATGGGTGAAGAATGAATGCTTAAAAAGGAGATTCTTGCTCTTTTTAGAACTGCACACTTCATTACTATTCAGTCCAGGGAACTTGAGGAAGAAAATCAGATCATATTTTCTCTAAATGTGTTATTGGACTTAACACAAAAATAATTTTTAAAACAATTAGCTTTTATCATAGTACTTTGGAGTAGAAATCATTAAGTCATACAAATACTGGGAAAATGCCAAAACTCTGTAAAAGAAGTAAATGTCTGTGTTAAATGCTTAAAAATTAGAAAACAGAGGCAAGTCCAAATTAACTTAATTTCTATTAAAATACTCATGAGATTGAAAGCAATGTGATGTTTATGCTTGAGTATCTTTAAATGAAACTTCAACAGAATAATTCCCAAATATTAACAGTGGATGGAATTGCGTTATTGGTCACTATTTGACAAAACACATTACAGTTTTTAGACACTGAATAAAGTATAGAAATTCTCAGGCTTGTGATTAACTGTCATAGTAGTTTAAAATCTTTTCTTATACCAGAGACTAGCAAAACTTCATTCAAATATTACAGGGTTACATTGTACTGGGGCAAGAAGATTAATGGAATCCATGTGTAGGAGAGTTTGTGATGCCGTCAGATGAACCTGCATATTTGGCTCATTTCTTCAGTGACATGAAGAGGTCAGAGTTAACTTCATTTTACAGAAGAGGAAAATGAACTCAGAATGCTAAAGTAACTCAAAGTTATACAGTCAGTTACAGCAGGAAGCAAATATGTAGGTTGCTTCCGAGTGGGGAATCCTATGAATGCCTCCTATTAGAGCAGGTAAGCTGCAAATGAGGAGGGTGTGTCTACACGGATTTTTCTCAAAGCAAGAAAGTACTGACTGATAATCCATATTCTCCAAGATCAAAATATTTGTCTTATATATGTTCATTTTTAAATATAGGCCATAATGAATAAGCATTTACTATGTTCCACTGCTGATTTTGTTTTTCTCTAAACATTTCTTGGCTCTGTTGATATATTTTTGAATTTCAAAATACCCATACACATTCCCCAAATATCACAAAATAAATTCATTCCTGAGGGTTCATAAGAATTATTGAACTATATGGCCGGAAGTTCTCCTAAGTCCACCCTTGTTTATATCGTAGTTTTTGAGGCACTTCGATATATGATGTGGTCACTCCAAGCAGTGGCTTAGCATACCTATTCTTTTTTAAAACTGTTATTTACTTGAAATGTAGAGAAATTTCATTTGTGTTTTTGAGAGAGAGAGAGAGAGAGGGAGGGAGGGAGAAAGTGTCCAATCCACTTGTTCAATTTCAAAATGAGCACAACAGCTGAAGTGAAGATCCCGGAACTCCATCCAGGACTCTCACATGTGTAACTGGGGCTGAAATGCTTCGGGCATCTTCCACTGCCTTTCCAGGAGCATCACCACCAAGGTACTGGATTGAAGGCAAAATAGCTGGAGGCTTGAACCATCATTTTAATATGAAATATTAATGTCATAGGCAGTCACTTAACCCACTATGCCACAGGGTCAGCCCCAGGATACATCTGCTTGAGTGAGATGATTTTTACACACATACTCCATATTAACTCAGAGTCCTGGGGCAACATTAATCTCCATGGGTAAGATTTCTTGGTTTAAATTTTGTTGAATTTCTCCCTTTTTTACACCTGTCTTTTGACATGTCCTCGAATCTGCTTACTAGTGATTTTGGCTTTCATCTTCACATGCTCTCTTCTTCCCCGTGTTCTTTGTGTCTTTTCCTGTTCTTATCAAAACACTCATTATTTAGGGCTCATCTTAAACTTAGAATGATTTTCCTGTCAAGATCCTTACTTTAATTATGTCTACAAAGATGATTATTCACCCACCCTCCAAGAATTGTCAAAATATAAGGCTCCAGGTGAACTTAACTCACTGCAGTTACTAACTCACAATATGGAAAGATATCAAAAAGCTCATTTATACCTACTAAAGTAGGCCCTCCTCTGCAGCCCAAGCATACACTATTGTGAAAATTAAGATATGATTTTGAGAGTACCTGCATTACAGTGAAGGAAGGTTCTGAAGCCACAGCAAGTGTTCTACATTAAATTCTGTGAATCGAAAGAAATTATAAATGCCTGAGACCTATAATAGGAACATCTGGATGAACGTGCCTGAGTTCCTTGGGTTGCTAGAGTCTCTGTTAGTACAAATGTCCCCTCTTCAGCGTTGGAGGTTACAGACTCCCTTTGCCTGCACATTGTGCAAGGACCATGCCAGAGGCAAATAAGTCTGAAGTGGAGCTTGTCTGAAGATCTGACTCCATTCCCTCATTGCATCTGGCAGACCAGTAATTAAGGCTAAGTCTTAGCATACCTACACTGAGAAATGACTGCTTCTAATCAGGAGGTAAGAGATTACTCACCACTGGAGTTTCAGGACCTAGTTACACATGCCATTGGTAACCAGAAAGCTATGCTTGGGAATGGCTTTTGAGGTTACTGCTCCAAGGTGTGTGAAATGTAAGGCTGGGTATGAGTTAGTGTATTGACAAAGAGGAATTTTCCTACAACTCAAGTTTTGTTTCTGCTAAGGGTACCTGTGATCACTTGTAATACATTACTAATGGAATAGGATTTTGCAGCTCGTCGAAATAAAGCTTCTAAGCTTGTAGTGTTCTACATTAAATAAGTGGTAGAAATGTCTTAACAAGATTTTTGAAGAAGGGGATTAAAAAGTCAGGGTGGGAATCGAATTAGCATGGACTTCTTGCACAGGATTGGAGAACTGATGAACTGACATTGTTTCTCCAGAAGCAGAGTCAGGTACATCACTGGGAACATGGGAGGGGCTGCCCTCAGCACCCAGCTTTCACCGAGAGCATACTGCTACCATATTGGCCTGTACAGTGCCAATAAATGTCACAGGGTTTCAAAATAGCTACAATCCATCTGTAGCCCTTCACCATGAGAGAGGTGGTGGACGTGAATACCTTGATAATCAGAAGTCCAAAATACTGATCAAACAGTGTCTGATGTGCAAGGAACTACAGCAATGGCTAAAAGATCCTGAGGGTTTTTGTGGTTAAGTTAGTTGTTAGCCAACAGTGGTATTGCTTCCCTTGTGTAATCGAAATATCAAGTCTGAATGGAAATAAACATACTGTCAGCCTGCTGTGGAAACCATCATATCCCTCTTGTCAGTGTTTCTCCAAGAAGGTCACAGTGTTTGGAATCATACACTACTCTTCCATGCCTCACCTCTTTAACAAAGTAGTATGAATGTAAGTCTGCTTCATATTTTAATCACTGAAAAATATTTCTTTCGATGGATATACTAAAACCTGTTTATCCACTCACATTTTGGAAGACATGCTGCTTCTTTTTCACTTCTGACAGTTATTGCCATCAACACTCTTGTGCCATTGTTGCCATATTCATAGGTTTCCCATTTGTGTGGGTGAATACCTATGAGAGTAATACCAGGATCTAATGGGAAGCTCGTGTTTAGCTTTGTAAGAAACAGCTAACTGCTTTCCAATGTTTCTTGTCCTCACCAGCAGCGAAAGCAAATGCTGTTCTTTCCAATCTTCAATACTTATTTGATGTTTTCAGTATCATTTTGATTCTAGCTCTTTTAATAGTGGTTTAATGGCATCTCATGGTTATTTCTCATTTCTCTAATCACATATGGTCCTGGGAATTTTTATGTGTGTTTACCATCTGCATATCTTTAGCATGATGCCTGCTCAAAATTATTGTCAATGTTTTTATTGAACTATTTGTTTTCTAATGGATGGACTTCAGTGGTTCCTTCTTTGTATTTGACATAGTTTTTTTTTTTAGCAGATATGTGATTTACAAATATTTCCTCTCGGGTGTGGATTACCATCTTCATTTAATCAGTAATTTTTTTCAGGGAGCTTAATTTTATGTTTTAATGAGATCCAACTTATTTTCTTTCATGAATCACGGCTGTATATAAAATTTGTGTTTAAAAATGTGCTGGGATATGGACTTTGACTGATGTCAAGCAGAGCTGCTGACTTCTCACAATCTTTGAATCTTTTTGTCCAAAACATGTATTCCCTTACCAGCAATTTAGTTTTTCTTTATCTTTCATCTAAGCTTCAGATGTCTGTCTCCATCTCTCAAATAAGTAAACAAAAATTTATGTGTATTTTTTCTTTTATGGAGTTTAGTGTATTCGTATCTATTCATTACTCTTATGTGTTGGGGAGTGCTAATATGAATGCTGATGTACTTTTAATTTGAAATTTCATTTTTTTATTGCGGGTATACAAGAAAGCAATTAACCTTTGCATGTTAACCTTGTATCCTACAACCTTTCTGTAATTGTTTGGTGGTTGTTGTTGTTGACTCCTTGGAATTTTCTACTCAGACAATTACGTCATTTGCAGACAAAAATAATTGTATTGCATTCTTCTCAACTAACATAGGTTTTATTTCCATTAAAAAAAAAAGAAAAAGCAGTGGTCCAATTGTATTACTAAAGACGTTCAATAAAGAGTTTGATGAAAGTGAGATTTCTTTGTCTTGCCCCAAGTCTAAAGAAGATCTGTCGAGTTGTTCCTAGTGAATCACCATAAGGTATGATAGTAGCTGCAGTTCTCTTGTTTGATATTTATTCTGTTTTAGGTTCAGAAAGTTCTGTTTCTTTTTCCCTGAGTATGCTTTTTAAAATTTATTCTTATGTTCCATCCTACAATTTGTGCGTTTTCGTTCTTAGTCATCAATTAATGTTAGATTTCGTGAAAGACTTTTGCTACATTTCCTAGGTCATATGATTTTTCTTTTATCTTGTCATTATTTTCTTCATTATTTGATTCTAAAATGTTTAGTCAGACCCTCATTGCTGGAATAAAACCTATTAGCACATGGTGTATAATTAGTTGTATGCATTGGTGTATTTTACTTGTTGATCTTCTGTTGACTTTTTTTAAATGCATTTTTGTGTTTTCAAGAATTTTTCATATATTTTGTATCAGATTTTCTAATCTGACTTTTCTCATGAAGCTATGCCACAGCTCAGAAATACAATAGAACACCTTTATGGAGGTATTCCATGATAGAGGTCAGATGTTCAGAGGTAGTAGAGTTCAGAAGACACATGCCTCTTGTGTGCTAGTCCTTGGAGTGGTAAAACTGGGGCATGGACTTCTACAACCTCTGTTTGCTCATGAAGTATTATGGTAGAGAGAATGTAGGAGCAAAAATATTTTCATCCGTTATTCCTTGCATTTGTTCTAAATCTGTATGATTTCATGGGAATCAATCAGCAATTGATCTGTCCATTTTTGCATTTTTATGAGAACAGGAATTGGGTTGTGTCTCTAGGTCACCTTCCATTTCTAAAAGCTTATCATATTCTTCTAGTTTCCCTGTGTTCTGGGTGGTGTAGTCATTGCTGGTGGGAGTAAATATGATTTTCATTAAATTATTGTGTAGATTTTACAAATAAGTAGACCAAATTTTGGTCTGAGGAATAAGATATATACATGAGCAAATTAGACAGTGAGCAGGGACAGAGGCAGCGGAAGGTGGCCAGCAGCACAGAACAGCACCACTTAGCACAAGCTTGAGGCCCCATACATCTCAAAAGCTGAGCAATCCACGCTCAAGTATGGAAAGGCTGTGCTAGGATGAGGGCAATGAAGCAGATGTCTTAAAAAGTCGGCTGAGTAGCTTGATGTATAATTTGTGAATCACAAAGGCATCTTCTTCTTTTGGGGGGAGGAAATTATGCAGACTCACACCTCTCCTCTCCTCCAGTTGTCTCTGGCCTGCAACATTAATAGCTGTCATTGAATATCACCAGAAGAACCTGCCAATACCAATGCAGTCTTAGGGTTTTATCACCCACCCCTGCTGACTCACCCCACCCTAGGGCACTAGGTGGAGCTCTATGGAAACAGTTCTAGGTGTGTGGAGAATACTGGGAAAGAGGAGCTAATGAGCTAACCAGATTGGAATTTATCAACTGGAACTGAGTATTGCTCAATGGGAGACTGGCTGAAAGATGGCATCCACCAATGGATGTCGTAGTCACAGTCATTGACACTTTTGCTTTACAAACAGAAACCCGGAGAGACAGGACTAAAGGAACCTTCCTTAGGGCATCATATAGCTGAGAAAGCAAGAGTTCTGAAGTTTATCCAGTTTATCAATTCTGCCATGAATGGCAGAATTCATGATCTCTAAATTGGTGAAAACAGTGAGTCATTCACTGAATTATGTTAAAGACTTGAAGGGGTTCATAGTGCAAAAGCAAGATATCATATAGGAAATAATCAAAGTGTCTGGCTCTTCATCGGGCTAAGGGAGGTGGATGTCCATAGAAGTTGCTAATGTTAGCAATCAATGCCTAAGAACTCATCCATCCAGTTAACACTTCTGGTTTTGAAAAGCTAGCAGCAAAGTGTTAGCCACGAGAGAATTGAGGAGTACACAAGCGAAAGGAATCCAATAACTAAATGTTGAAATCTTTCAAGCACCCTTTTAATTGAAATGTCTGCTCTTGGGCCCTGCGTGGTAGCCTAGCAGCTGAAGTCCTCACCTTAAACGCACCTGAGATCCCATATGGGCACCGGTTCTAATCCCTGTGGCCCCGTTTCCCGTCCAGCTCTCTGCTTGTGGCCTGCCCAGGCAGTCAAGGACAGGCAAAGCCTTTGGGACCGTGTACCCATGTGGAAGACCTGGAAGAAACTCTTGGCTCTTGGCTTCAGAGTGGCTCAACTCTGGCTATTGGGGCCACTTGAGGAGTCAATCAGTGGACAGATCTTCCTCTCTGTATATCTGATTTTCCAATACAAATAAATATTTTAAAAAGTCTGTTCTTGACTTTACAACTGTGGAAGATATTAATAGTAACACTAATATTACAACTAACAGCTAGCATTGAGTGGCAAGGAGTTTTCTGAGAAATTTGCATCTACAGTTTAATTTAAGCTTCCAGTGATCACACAGAATTTTTTTAATTGTTCTTACTTTTGGCAGAAAGTTGAAGAGTGATTCATAGGATAAGTAATTTCCAAATATACACTGGGTTTCTAAATTTCACCAATTTTCTTTTCTGGCTAGATTTGAAACAAGGACAGATTAACAGGAGAAATGTGTTATGACTTTATTTAATCAAGATTTTTTTATGACCCAGGAGCCCTTGGAGCCTTCAGACATAAAGATCTGAGGACTCAGAAAACATTGTCTAGTTTTATGCTTAAATTTGGCAAAAATGGAGACCCATGTAGTGCTAGGATTAGACAAAAGAGCATGCCCTAACATTAGAAGATGAAGAAACCCAGCAAGACCTATCCGTTCAGATGCTGCTTGATCTGTTTCTGCAGCATTCCTTCCTCTAGGGCATAGTCTTCCTGGAATCAAGATCCTTTGTAGACTATTAGGCAATGGATGGTTGGGAACTTCCTTATGAGCAGCTCTCAGAAAGGTGGAGATGAGTGCTGTATTTCTAGATCTTGTCTCTGGCATGTGGGAAGGGCTTCTCATTCCTCATCTTGGGAAAGATGAATTCTAGTTTCTATGGCTTGGGGGGAAGTGTCAAGCAGGAGAAAAGATCAGAATAAGGTCAGCAAGATTTTTTTTAATCCCTTTCGGTTCAAACTATTCAGCACAAAGTGCCATATTTTAGGGATGTTGTATGCTCAACCCTGAAACACACAAGAAGTATTAATTATTGTAATTGAGATTTGAAATTAGTTTGCAGTTGGAAACTCTTTCCAACTTAGATTCTTTTCTGTGACTAACTTAATCAAACATTCGATAACCAACTAAGCTTGCCCAATTGATCCTTTTGCAATCCCAACGTAAAGATTTATCCTCCCCAAGCTGCAAATTTGCATGGATATATATATCCTTTTTCTCTGAACAGAAGTGTACAATGATAATGCTAAGCCCATGCCTGGTGAAACAAGGCCCACAAGCTTGAAGCAGAACTCAGCTTTCTGTTTACATGGAAGATAATGAGACCTGTTTTGTGTACTGCTTTTGTTTCTCTTGGCTGAACAATAGTTGCACTGAGGATGTATTCTGCTTCAAGCTAAAACAGAATGCTAAAAGTTCTGTTTTTTCATCTGGGATGCTTCTGAAGGAAGTATTGGTACCCCTCCTCCAAATTTACTTTGTTAATGAATGCTCAAGCAGTCAATCACAGCAGTAAATAAATGATTATGTGGGAAAAATGGAAGCTCATTAATTATTTTTTAAAAAGCTGAATCCTCTTAAGAGTGAAGAGGAAGGGAGTCAGCAAGAATTTTGCTGTTTTCATGTTTCTCGCAGGCATGGTTCCTTTTGGTGGGATGTGCAGATCGCTTGAGCTCTGCTGTGCGCTTCTTCCCTACAGTCAGTTGCATTCAGAATCTGGTCCACGGATTGGAAATACAAGGGAAAATGATGCTGGACATGGAACAGTTCAAAAGGAAAGATACTTCTAGTTTTCATTCCTTTGTCTTCCAGGAGCCTCACTCTCTTATTTTACAACTGCATCAAATAAATCCTCAACGCATCTTTGCAACCAGATTCCCAATTTCTGTCTGCCTCACTTGAGAGCTTATCAACTTTCTACCTCAGGGTAGGCTAATGTTATTCAGAAGGATGCGGAAAAAATGTGAAAGGGAGGAAAAATGAACAGGAGAGAATGAAGAAGAATGAATGGAAGGGACGAAGGAAGACAGTATAGGTGTAATAGTTACTTTTAGGTTTCAGTTTGACGGGATTAAGGCAAGTCTACAAACCCGGAAAAGTGTTGTGATAGGTATGTGTTTGAGGGTGTTTCTATATGAGATTGGTGTGAGACTGAGTGGACAGTGGGGAAAGGTTTCATCTTACTGTGAGTGGACCCCATCAATGGGCTAAAATCTGGGGATTAAAAAACCAGAAGGCACATTACTCTCTCACTATGGTGGCTGGTCCAAGGCCATATTCCAATCCCTTGCCTTAGACATTACAGCAGCAGACTTGCTGACCTTCAGGTGTTGAGGCTTACACAAGGGGGCTTACTGTTACTGAGGCTTCAGCACAGAGAGTTTGAACAGAGAACCTCACCTCCACTGGTTCTGAGGCCTTGGGCTTGGGCTGCACCACACTCTCATCAGCATCTCAGGGTCTCCAGCCCTCAGACTGTCTTCCATGGGACTTCTCAGCTGGCGTCATGATGTGAGCCAACTGTCCCACAAACTCCCCTTCATATATCTGCATGTGTATCTTATCACTTGATACAGTGCTGACTGAAAATGGGAGAAAGAAAAGAGAAGAAAGGTCAAAGAAAGGGAAAAAAGAGAAAGAAAAGCATAGATAATGAAAAATACTCTTTTATATAAAAACAAACAATAAAATAAATCTATATCTTAGAACTTCTGTGAAAAATTGCTCATTTTGTTCTCAAAAGCAGATACAGAAGAGTAGTCATTGCTTACAACGCTAATCACCTTCCTGTAGCACCAGCATTACATAGGGCTGCTCTACTTTTGATCCAGCTCCTTCCAGTGGCCTGGGAATATAGCAGAGGCTGGCCGATGTCCTTGGGCCCCTGAGTGCATGTTTGAGACCTAGAAGGACCTGGCTCCTGGCTTTGAACTGGCCCAGCTGTGGCCATTGTAACCACTTACACGTGAAACAGTGGGTAGAAGAGCTCTTTCTTCTTTGTAACTGCCTTTCCAAAAAACAGATGTCTTTTTTTTTTTTAATGATCCAATGCCAACTCTACCTTCTCTTGGCTAGTTGTGATTATTATTTTACCATCTCAAGTATGTTCCCTTTTGATCATGGTCTTTCATTACGCAAGTATTTATTGCTGGTTCTGAGAGTGGAAGACACTGTGCTAATCTGTCTGTTCAAGGTTAAATAATTTAGATGAGACCTTCTCACTCACCTGATGAAATTTGCAAACTGTGAGCACAGTAAGAGAAGTGAAAAAACGGTGCCTGACAGCCTGTAGTGAATCAAGTACCATATGAAAAATACACTCCATTCCAATGCCTCTTCAGAGAGGCCGAGTGTTTCCTTAAGATTCTGAGCTTTTCTGTTGCTGTCTTGGCAGCTGAGGCTCTGGTTAGCTTTGACAATGAACCTTATTTAAAAAAAAAGTTTGTGTTTTATTTTCATTTGCTGTGGATTTGGAAGTTTTTTCATCGCAAGGTAAAGGAACTTGGCTTGGTTAAAAGTTATGCCTCTTTTTAAAACACAGAAATTTTTCAAATTTTAAGATCTTGCAGATAATGTATTTTAGGTGTTTTGAGCAAGACGGATTAGAGGCTGTTTCAAATCAAAGAGGGAAGGACTTAGTATAGCAGAAAATTTCCCACTTAAGCACTTTATGGCTGTTCTTTGTATTCCTGAAACCCAAAAGAACAGGCTGAGGATCTGTGACAGAATAGTCTGTGCTACAGAGTTTAATGCCTAGCCCAGGAAAGAATTAATAGTGATGTGTTATGTTTGCCCAGTGCTACATGCAAAGCACTTTTGTCCTGACTCAGCGAGATTTCACAGTACTCCAGAGGCCAATTGGGGCAGAACAGATGGAGAGGGAAGGTAGTGGGATCTTACTTGGGTCCTGTGTTTCAGAATAGCACAGCTCTTGAGGTAAATATAGCAGCCTGTATGAACACTGGAAATCCAAATGCCATATCAGCCTTCAGGAGTCAAATGACTGATGCCAAAGAGGAGTTGGCAGGGGGGACCCCTCAGTACAAGAATGCCAATCATAAATGCTAATAATGGTCAACATTTTCTCACTGCTTATTAAATGCTAAGAAGTATGCCAACACTTCATTGGACCTGACAAAAAATTTGGAGTGTGTTTACTACTGTTATAGCATTTTACCAAAGAGGATTTCTGAGACCTAGTGGGTTGAGTCATTGGCTCAAGATTACACTACCTGTGTTTCTGAACTCCAAATGCCATGCTGTTAAGCACTAGGCTGTGATGACTTGGACCTTTCAATCCCAGAGACCATGAAGCCCATAAAACCTCAGATGTATTGGACACTCTGCACCTGATGTGGAACAGTGTTCAGATCCTGCCTGTAAGAAAGTGCTTCCCAGGGGAAATCAGCTAAGAAATCATGGAAGTGCAGCAAGTATATTTGATGCTGTGGCAAAAGTGAAGGTAGAGGCTGGTAAGACACCCAGAAGAGTGCGGTATTGTTTTTCAAAGGAAAGTACAAGGACATTTAATTAGAGATCGAGCCTCTTAAAATACTTTAAAATTTATAATAAGAGGTAACATTTAAATTACATCTTTGATAGTGTCCTAAAATTTTCTGAAAATTGGAAATGCCTTCTAAAACACAGTCAGCCTATCCAGTGATTCTTAAAACTAAATGAATAAATAATCTGGGAAGGTTATTATGAAAGAAAAATGTAGCTTTTGACACCAAGTATTCTAATTCAATAGATCTGGATATTTGTCGGGAACTTGTGTTCTATATACATATATATATATATATATATATATATATATATATATATATATATTAACTAGGATTCTATAAATGGATTAGAAAGCTGATTTGCAATGCATAGTATATCAATATTTATTTATTTTTAAAAGCAGAGAATGTTTTAAAAGTAAGTAAACATTACTTTGAATTGTTGAAGAAATTGATGGAATAGGTGGAGTGGGGAATTTGACAGATCATGTGTGGACTAAATTGTGGTAGCCCTGGGATTCTTGTAGACATTGAAGTGTTAGTTGAATCCTAAGGCAGAATGACACCTTCGTCACATGGGATTTTTAGGGAGACAGGGCAAGTAGGAGTGTAGAGAGAAATTGGAAGAAGACCAAGCGAATATACAAGAAATTATTCTAATAGTCTGATGAGAAGAGTGTTCCATAAGGCAGTGAAAATGGAGGGAAAGGGATACATTTGAAAAACTCTTATAAAAAGGAAAAGGGATTATTTTATTATCAATTGTTTCAGTTTATTTTTGATAGCGATAACATTTACTTTCATTATTATTTGATACTCCATATAGACTATTTTTATTGGGTAAAAGCTTGGCTGTGTGCTTTTTTTTAAGGTTTATTTTATTTTTATTGGAAAGTCAGATATACAGAGAGGAAGTGAGTCAGAGAGGAAGATATTCCATGTGTTGATTCACTCCTGTGTGCTGTTCTAAGAGCTGGTCTTCTAGCTCAGTCTCGCATGTTCCTAAATGTGACTCAGCATTTTCATGCCCTGGTACATTCCCAAGAGAGAGGAATGCATATGTCTACTAAAAGACATGAACAAAAGCATGTAGAGTAGCTTTTGAAAAATGATGGTCCCCAAATGGAAGCAATTTACACAAGTAGATAAAGAGTAAGTGAATTGTACTGTGTCCATATAATAATATACTACACATCAAAGCAGAGGACAGCCCAAAGTCTTGGTCCCCTGCACCCACATGGGAAACTGGGAAGAAGCTCATGGCTTCCTGCTTTGGAACAGCTATGCTTTGGAACTAGTATGTCTGTGGCTATTGTGGCTGTTCGAGGAGTTAACCATTAGAAGGAAATCTTCCGATTACCCCATCTCTTTCTCTGTAGCTCTGAATTTCAAGTAAAAAACAAATAAATCTTTTTTTAAAGTGAAAACAAACTATCATGGAAAATAATAATAATAAAAATATAAAAAATAATATATTGCACACCAATATAAACTGTTGCTATACTCAATGATGGTATGAATTACTTTTCCAGATGCAATGTTGGGTAAAATAAGTCAGACAGAAAGAATAAATTCTATATGATTCAACTCATAACTCATGAATAGACAACATTAACGTCTATGATAGGAGTCAAAAGGAAGTTAGGTACCTGGGTATAGGTGTGTGAGTGTATGTGTGTCTGCTCATGTCTTGTGTTGGGTGTGTATTTGTGTGTATGCTCATGTCTGTGTGTATGGCAGGGGTCACTGAAGGGGAGTTTCCTCATTTCAGAAAATCTTCATTTGTTTCAATTAAATAGTGGTTATCTAAGTTGAGATTGACTTAACCATTGATGCGAACTGTTAAGACTCTATGAATTGTGTATATATCCTGTACCTGAAGCAACAAATGAAAAACTAAATAATTTGATGACTATGTCTTTGTAAATGAGACACTAGTAAAATTTAATTCACTCTCATTTGATTCTGAAAACATACCATTTTCTTTACTCTCCCAGAAGACTGCAGATTGTACTGTCTGTAGAGTACAGTGACATCACATAGCGCACTGGTTCAGAAGTGAAGAAATAGAGTTGGCACTGAATTTTCAAATAAGAATATCTAAACACAGAAGCAGGTTTGTTCTTTTTGAAGTAGTTATGTGGGTAGATTTCCCTCATTACTGAAGCCAACAGTCGATCAGGCAATTTTGGTTGGCCCAAGTGTGATGGATGGGATTGTGAAAAGCATCCAAGAATGGAGCCAGTGTTTCATGATCTGCCCCAAGCCACACTCTCCTGCACTGAATCAATAAAAATCACTCACAGATTTTTGGATTTGGTTTAAGAAAGTAGAATTTTTATGAATCTCCCAGACAGATACAAACAAAAGCTTGACATTGGGTTCAGGAACATCTTGCAAACAACAGTTCTCATTGTTCAGTCATTCTGGCTTGTAAGTAAATGACTTCACAGCTTGACACAATGCATGTAGCTGTATATTGACTTTGTGCTGAGACAACTTCCAGATTTGTTTCCTCGTGCAGAAAATTTGGATGATAAAGCTGCTAGCTCCCGTAATGCTTGAGGCTTGTGCTTTGCAGCAGCTACTGGGGGAGGGAGGCAAGTTGGAATTATGTCTAGTAACTTAAACATTTCACATCTTTCTTACTTGCTCTTTACGTAAGATGCTTCACAATTGTACTTTAGCAAAAGCACACGCAGAATTTTCATGTTTATTGACCATTCACTCTACTTCCCATTTTGTGCATGAGAAACTGAGTTTTCTAAGTTACCATAATACTCTGTCCTAGCAAAGGCAGACTTTGAATCAATATATTCTGACCTTGGAAAAAAGAACTTGAAGTTTCCACTTGCAGTAGCTTCTTATAAAATAAAGTAATAACATGTTTTGTCTAATCACGTTTCTGCTATCAACAGGATATATGACCTTGGGGTAATTATTTCATTGCTTTAACTTTAGTCTCTTGATTTGAAGAATAAATGAGTTGCACTAGTATGTCTCTCCAAAATGTTGTTGGTTTGTACCTACCATACTTAGCTCTAGAAATGTGTCCTTTCCTATTTCCTGTCATGACACACAAAGGACCACATTAAAGCCAAAGACGTTTTATTTGAACTAGAAATCTGCTGGGAAACTGTAATTCAAACCACTCAATCTATTCTTTTCTCTAATAAGATTATTCAGAAGTGCCCAGCCTCACAGAGTGGGACTTGTGATGAAAGGCTAGAGCTGTATAACCAAGGCCAGACTTTTAAAATGCAGCTTAATTGAAATGTATAATGTGCCAAATGACTGGAGAGTGTTTAGACACACAAAACCTGAGTGTTTTAGAGAATTGAATAAATGAATATTCCAGTGGGAGGAAGCATGGTGATTTACCTTAGGTAACATGGAAGTAAGAAAAGGAGTGTTGAGCTCATACTGCCTCGTGGATTCACATTTTTCATGATGATCCCAGCAGCCTCCAGTCCCTTCCATCCTGGGTCTCTGTGCTCTGCTATGAAATTGTGAAGGAGTTAGACAGTTAACTGAGTGGACTAGTGTCCATGCACATTTGGCACTGGGGATTTTTTGGTTATTCAGGCCAATGCTGTGTAGGTGTGAGTCACAGCTGCCTACTTCACACTCTTGGAATGGTGACCAGGAGTGAACTACAAACAAACCCCTGACACTTTTTCTTTAGAATTGCCAGAAATAATGTCATTTTTTCTACCTTATCTAGTTCTGTTTATGCAAAATAGTTCAAAATTTGCCTTTCAAATTTTTCAGGTTAATTTCACAAGTACTAAATGGATGTTTTCTGTATACTAAGTGTCAGTGCTAGATTGGGTGATGTATCTATCGTGTCACAACTCAATTCTATTAGGACTGATATTCTAATAAAAATAAAACAATGATTGCACCTCACAAAAACCATCAAGTATTATAAATCAAAGTAGTATTTCTGCTTGCGGACTCTCTCAACATAGGAGGTAAGTGCTTACACGGGAGGTAGTGGTTCCCCATATCCCACAAGACCCAGCTCCCTTTAATCCTCCTGCCTTGAAAAACCTCCCTCCCAGTTATGGTGCAAGGTATTTTACACAGTTCTGCTTATGCGATAACCACAAAAGTTATGAATTGGATCTTTCTCATTCTCATTAAAGTGCAAGCTCATATAGTGTCAAATTTGTTATCTGAAGAAACCAAGAAATAGGATTGGAATTTTCACATAAATATCCTTGGTCCAAAAGTCATGTAAAAACTTACACACCAGGGCCCGGCGCAGTGGCCTACCGGCTAAAGTCCTCGCCTTGAACATGCCAGGATCCCATATGGGCGCAGGTTCTTATCCTGGCAGCTCCACTTCCCATCCAGCTCCCTGCTTATGACCTGGGAAAGCAGCTGAGGATGGCCCTTGGGACTTGGGACCCTGCAGCCATGTGGGAGACCTGGAAGAGGTTCCTGGCTCCTGGCTCCGGATCGGTGCAACAACCGGCTGTTGTGCTCACTTGGGGAGTGAATCATCGGGTGGAAGATCTTCCTCTCTGTCTCTCCTCCTCTCTGTATATCTGACTTTGTAATGAAAATAAAATAAATCTTTTTTTAAAAAGTGAAAAAAAACCTTACACACCAGAATAAACTGTCTCTGGAGACTTCAAATAAAAAAAAACTTCTCAGGGAAAAAAATGATTTCAATATTGCACAAGAGAATTTTTAGAAATCTTTCAGGTATGGAAAGAATTAATCATGAACCCATGCAACCAATAGCTAAGAACTGTGGAAATATATTTCTTGAAGCTGTCTTTGTTCTCCACCATTTCATTTAGTATGAGAAGTGCCATTGAAAGTGTCTCCTTTCAAAAAGTTATTTGGCTTTCCATGAATGAACAAAACAGCTCATGATTCCAAAGATGTCAGGCAATTTACAGAAAATAAATAGCAATGTAATTCTAACACTCATTACCAGAATTTAAAATAGCACTTTCTTGAATGGCAGCAAATTCTTGAATCAGCACAAGAAGCAATAAGTGAGTGGATGGGATGTGTGTGAAGAATTCTAATCATGAAATATCTATTGTTAAAGAAATTGAAGCTATATAAATGCCAACTATTGACATTCATTGGCCAGTGGTGCTCAGGATCTGAAATGCACATTGGAGGGCAACAATGAAAACTCTGGGTTTCGCTTTTCATTTTGGTGTCCTCTGCCTCTCAGTGAACCTCAACCAATATGTGGAACCATTGCTTTGCCTGTTATAAGCTGTCATAAATCAATGACTGGCTGACCAAACTTGGCATCTCTCAGTGTGTGAGAATGACTGCTACTCTCCATGAATTCAATCAGGAAAAATTTTTCTTATAAGAAATAGAGTTTGATCTGACAATCCTTAGAGTCTGACTTTGAGGGCATCGTATAACTTCTCGCCCGTCTTCCTGTCAGAGAAGAAGGGGAGATGGAGAGTAGGGCCGTCCACTTTCTTGTAATCCAGAGAGAACCGAGTGAAGTGATGCATGGCCATGGCAAATGCTCTATTTTGAATTGTCCCTTTCCTTTCTTCGTAATTAGCTGTGCTCTTTGTTAAAAATAAATGGCAATCCACTTGTTAGTGAACTTACATATGGAGTAGGTAGTATAAAACAGAAAGTGCCAGGGCCCAGTGCCATGGCCTAGCAGCTAAAGTCCTTGCCTTGAACCAGCCGGGATCCCATGTGCGCGCTGGTTCTAATCCCGGCATCTCCACTTCCCATCCAGCTCCCCACTTACACCCTTGGAAAGCAGTTGAGGATGGCGCAAAGACTTGGGACCCTGCAGCCGTGTGGGAGACCTGGAAGAGGTTCCCGGTTCCCGCCTTCGGATCGGCGCAGCACCGGCTGTTGCACTCACTTGGGGAGCAAATCATTGGATGAAGATCTTCCTATCTGTCTCTCCTCCTCTCCTTATATCTGACTTTGTAATGAAAAATAAATAAAATAAATCTTAAACACAAAGTGCTTGCAAATAATTGGTTACTCAAAGATGCATTTTCAAACAAGTTCCTTTAGAATATGGAAAATTATTAGTTCAATTGGTTCATATTTGCATGTTTGAGATTTACACAAAAATCAGATTTTATTGGAGCAGAAAACAGAGATAATGTACATAAACTGAACAAAATCAGATATAGTGGTTGTTCAATAAATAGCATCTGCTTTTCATAACATTTTATTTAAATAGAATGAGCAACATTTCACAATATAGATTTAAGAGCACCCATCCTACCCTTCTTCCTGCCCACATATGCCACCCACTTTCATCTTTCCTTATATCTTAAAAGACTTTTTACAGTGACTTTAATTTCACTCAACAGTTGCAATGTATTGTTTTACACATGTATTCACTTTTCTTGAAGACACTTGTTCCTGGTTCCCTTGGTGAGCATCATCTCCAGATTTTCTATTTTGGGGTCTTTATGTTCTCCATTTTGCTTAATGCTCTTTGCCCCCTGATTCACAACATGCTTCTCATCTCCTCATCTAACTCAACCATCCATTCTGCATAGGATTCCTGACTCCTGTTGTCACCTTACAACTGGTGTGTCATTATACAAAATAATCCAATTTGCTACAATTTCATGGGATCATTCTTGACCCTGTCAGCTCCCAGCTAACCACTTACTATCTTAGTGTGGAAGTTATATCTGACCCTTAATGTGTCTTTGAAGAGAATAGGATATTATTGTATAAGTAGAAACAGAAAGAAGTAATTGATTACTAACTACTACAAAGTCAATGCGATGAGTATATGGTTGACTGTATTATTGTCCCCAATTCTTTATATTCTTCCTTTAATGGGATGATATATGTTAGCTTTCTGGCATGGAAGCTTCTTACACTTCCCAAAAGAGTTGTTAAAAGGTATTTCCCCATCCCATTGCTGCTGGGCTTAGCCAAGGAGCTGCTTTCTCCAGTGGAGTGTTAGCAGTTGAGATATGGGCAGGTGTTTTAAATGCATTTCTGTAATTAGATTTGGTTTCTTATACTTCTACCTCTACAATAGAAAGGGAATCTCTGGAAACTACTGGCTCAAAAAAAAAAAAAAAAAAAACCCACCCAAAGAAGTAACAGGGATTAAAGCTGGTTTTACAGTTCAAACTTTAAAGAAGTGAAAAAAATGACCAAAGGTCATTGGGCTGATTATTTTTCTCATCACAAACATTCTCATCTCAAAAGCAGTGATTTTTCAAAAAGATTTATTTACTTTTACTGGAAAGTAAGATATATAGAGAGAAGCAGAAACAGGAAGGATGATCTTCCGTCTGTTGATTCACTCCCCAAGTGAGTGCAATGGCCAGTGCTGTGCCAATTCAGTGCCTGGAGCCTGGGGCCTCTTTGTGGTCTCCCATGTGGGTGCTGGGTCCCAAGGCTTTTGGGCGACTTTGACTGCTTTCCCAGGCCACACGCAGGGAGCTGGATGGGAAGCGGGGATGCCAGGACGAGAACTGGCTTCCATATCGGATCCTGGAACATGCAAGATGAGGACTTTAGGTGCTAGCCTACCGTGCTGGGTCCAAAAGCAACAATTTTAAGAGGAATGTATGGATGTTTAAAGATGTTTCACACACATCATTTTAATATTTACAATAGCTCTGATACAGATGCAATAATTATTCTGTTTTTAGTAGATAATCATGATTGTACATTGACTTAGTAACTGTCAAAGTCTGTCAAACCTACAAGTTTGACTCAAGCTTGGCTTCAGTGCTAGAAATTTTAAACAGCATGACTGTGTTCTATTCCTTTTTCATTGTCTGTGATATAATGCTGGAGGTGGTTACTGAAAACTGACTCCAAATGGAAAATATATGACCAGTCAAACCAAAGACATCAGTGCCAGCAAAGATAATGGTAGGAGTCAGCTGTAAATGAGGGGATATTTCTAATAACACATTAGCTCCCTGGTAAAAGAATCAGCTATAATCAAGCCCCAGATATGACACCAGTTCACAGTAATATTAATCTTGAGAGATCTCTTCTACTGTGTGTGTCTCTTCTGGTCTTGCTTCAGTTCCACAGGGTCAAAAATCTTGATTTTCAGAAAGTAACTTAGAAAAGAAGGAAGCTAATCAATCATGTTGGCCTCTCACAGCAGGAAGCTTAACTGCAGTGGACCAAAGATGGGAAATGGGGTAGCTGTAACTTTGACTGATGGTTGCTGTTTTTAGAATTCAGAGAATAGAACGCATTAATTAATGCTGAAGACCCTTTTATTAGCTGAATAAAGTTACCTGGGTAACCAAGTAAACAATATCTGCTATGTTTTCTGCATGGTCAAATTGATAAGTACAATAAATCGTAAGTTTCTTGAAGGAAAGTATTGTATGTTCTACTTCTATCACATTTCTTATTCTTGTCCAACCATTCACCTCTGTCCACGGATCTGCATAAATTTGTCTTCCTGCTGGATATGCATCATTTAATCCTCAGTGTAGTGCTGATCAGTGCAGTATTTCAAGCAGACATACTCAGTACTTCAATTAAAATGGTTTGCTATTGAGCTACCCCAAACTTAAATTAGTCACTTATGATGATTGACCTATCCAATGTTTACATGAAATTTGTTTATTATTTATTATCATGATTATCATTTTTGTACATCCAACCTGGATAATAGAGATTATTGAAATAAGACATAGTCTCTGTTTCAAGAAGTGCAGATATTATCAGGGAGAAAATTGTAAGTAAAGACTACAAGGCAGTATGTTATATATTATTGAAGATAGCAGTTAAGTGACTAAGGAATTAGGTCAGAAGAAGAATCAGCTTTGCTAGGAGACTAAAATGTTTATACAAGACAAATTCTCAACCAACTACTCAAGATATAAATAGTACTGCCAGGTAGATAAGAAAAATCTCCCACAATGGAGAGAACAATACCTCCAAAGACACAAAAATGGATAAATGCTGTACATTGAAGGCTGTGGGACTGGATCAAAGCTTCTGGCCACAAAGTAGAAGGAAAGAGGAAAGCTCGAAGGACATGCTGGCTCCTTGGGCGTGGTAAAAGACTTACCAGTTGTTCAAAGTGTAGGATAGGGAGGATGTGTTATTCTTTTTAAGTGCTGGGGAAAATATACAGAGACACTAGCTCTACTCTCCCTTCTACTATACACCAGTAATAAGACATTGGGATTATTGCACCAGAACATTGCCAAAAAGTGTTCCCTTTTGTTCTAGGTGTTTTGGTCAACATACACATAATGGATATTTCATGCACTGTTGCTGAGCTGCTATTACACACTTGAAAAAAACAGGCTGAGAAATAGAACTAGTCATTTCATTTTTAAAATTTTTTGAACATTTATTATTTTTATATTTGTAACATGGTGTTACACAGAAAAATAGAGACAGAGAGAGATATCTTCCATCTGCTGCTTCAATCCCCAAATGGCTGTAATGGCTAGAGCTGAGTCAATCCAAAGCCAGGAACCAGGAACTTATTGTAGATTTCCCATGTTGCTGGAGGAGCCTAAGGCCTTGAACCTTTCTCTGCTGCTGTCGTAAGTCATGGACAGGGAACAGGATCAGAAGTGGAGCAGCCAGGACATGAACTGGTGCCCATATGGGATAACAGGACTTAGCTTACTGCACTGTGGTGCTGGCCCCAAGTCATTCAGTTTTCACCAACCAGATTTAAGAGAGGGATTAATTCTAACATTTTAGGTTCAGTTGGGATTGAGAGAAGTTTATAAGATTATTCCAGTGTGAGAGTGGCGTGGCCTAGCAGCTAAAGTCCTCGCCTTGAAAGCCCCGGGATCCCATATGGGCGCCAGTTCTAATCCCGGCAGCTCCACTTCCCATCCAGCTCCCTGCTTGTGGCCTGGGAAAGCAGTCGAGGACAGCCCAAAGCTTTGGGACCCTGCACCCGCGTGGGAGACCCGGAAGAGGTTCCTGGTTCCCGGCATTGGATTGGCGCGTACCGGCCCATTGCGGCTCACTTGGGGAGTGAAACATCGGGTGGAAGATCTTCCTCTCTGTCTCTCCTCCTCTCCGTATATCCGGCTTTCCAATAATAATAAAATCTTTTAAAAAAAAATTATTCCAGTGTGGTCCTCTGACCCCATACTCCAAAGGACTGTGGGCAGTACATGGTACAGGTACAATGGCTCAGTGGGCTAATTCTCTGCCTACAAGCACTAGCTTCCCATATGGGCATAAGTTCATGTCCTGGCAGCCCCATTTTCCATCCAGCTTCTTGCTTGTGGCTTGGGAAAACAGCAGTAGTTGGCTTAAGTCCTTGGACACTGCACCTACATGGAAGACCTGAAAGAGGCTCCTGGCTTCTGGCTTCAGATTGGATCAGTCCCAGCCTTTTGGGCCTTTTGGGAGTGAACCAGTCCATTGAAGATCTTTCTTTCTTTTTCTACTTCTCTCTGTAAATCTATCTTTCCAATAATTGTTTTTTTTTTTTTCAAAAAAAAATCTTTAAAATACATTGTGGCAGTGCTAAGACAAAAGCATTTTTAAAAATTATCCCCTAATCTTGCAATATTTTCAAAGCCTGCTCTCCCATGTAAGTGCAGGGTCCCAAGGCTTTGGACCATTCTCTACTGCTTTCCCAGGCCATAAGCAGGGAGCTAGAAGGGAAGCTGAGTAACCGGGATATGAACCAGCTCCCATATACGATCCCAAGGTATGCAAGATGGGGATTTTAACCACTAGGCTACCTCTCTTGGCCCTTTCCTGTTAATTTTTAAACCCACTTCTATTTCAAAGGAGCACTAATTTAATCATTCACACTTAGCTCATTAAATAAAAATACAACTTCAGGAACATTTGAAGTTTAATGAAGGTTTGCAGTCTCTTCATAAAAAGCTGGAAATTGTAATTAAATCCTGCATATGCAACATTGATATCCATGCTGAAATCAGAATCCCAGACTTGTTCCTGTACCTAACCAAGTGCTGGTTTTGTTAATGAACACATAGAGTTACATTCTCACACTTGTTTCTTGCTGTGGGAAACCATTGCTACTAACTTTGGATCTTTTTCAAGGTAGAGGTGCTAGGCTTTCACTAGGCCATCCAAATGCTTCTTGTTTCTCCCCCCACTTACCAATGAAATATCTTTGTCACCTCGACAAAGAGTGGTTTAAGTCCCACATTTAAAAAATAGATCATTGAAGCATTATACCTGCCTCATTGACCTGTGTGATGAAATAGGGAGTAAGAATTATACTTAAGTCATATCACATCAATTTCCACACACCAAGAGCCGAAGTTATGCTAATAGAAAATCAACTAATGCTATAAAACCTGAGTTCTTATATCTGGGTAGATTCTGAGTCTATTTTCAACATTGAAGGAAAGAAATTTTTAATTTGTCTCTTTCATTAATAACTGAAGTTTTAGGGTCTGAATTTCATTTTGAGATTAAAAAAATAATTCTTACAACTTTAATAGCTGTGAATAAAGGCACTAAATCAGATCAATGGTTCTTAGTATTGTTTCCTTGAAAAGGTTCTATGGTATTTGTAAGGTGACAGATCCATGAGTTATATATGAATATTTCATAGCATATAAAACTGTCACTGTTGTTATTGCTTGAAGTTAATACTAACATTATTTCACATGGTTTGAATATCATAAAAGAAAATATAATATAATTATTAAAGTTTTGTTATCACAGTTGTGTGTGTGTGTGATTTTGTTTCTTGCTTTCTTTCTTTTTAAAGAAAAGTGAGGTATATATTGTCAGCTAAATACTTTTTTCTACTATTCTTTTAATTTTAAATGCTGAGTTTATTTGGATCCATGTCTTTTCAATGATAAGTCAGAGCTCTCTTTCTGAAAAACTTTTTTTTTATGATACAATTCCGTAAGATCTGGGATTTCCCTTGCCCCCTCTACAAATTCCCCCTGCTGACTGATTTCCTTTTCATTATTACGATAATAAAGTCATTCATAAGCGGTCAAGAGCCCATCATTCCCATCATTCTGTTATTTAAGTGTATCATTGCAGGTATGGACAATGGCAGCCAGTCCAGCAACCTATTGTCAAGATATATATATATATATATATATATATATATATATATATATATATATATATTTGTTTTTTTTTTTTAAGATTTATTTTTTATTACAAAGTCAGATATGCAGAGAGGAAGATCTTCCGTTTGATGATTCACTCCCCAGGTGAGCACAATGGCCGATGCTGTGCCGATCTGAAGCCAGGAACCAGGAACCTCTTCCGGGTCTCCCATGCAGGTGCAGAGTCCCAAAGCTTTGGGCCATCCTCGACTGCTTTCCCAGGCCATAAGTGGGGAGCTGGATGGGAAGTGGAGATGCCAGGATTAGAACCAGTGCCCATATGGGATCCCGGCAGGTTCAAGGTGAGGACTTTAGCTGCTAGGCCACGGCGTCAGGCCCAATTGTGAAGATATATTTAACAGTTTCATTGGGAGTTCATCTTTGATTTGGAAATAGAGATGCTTACTGCATTATATCTTCACATCTGGGTATGATAGTCTCTATTACACAGTTACTGTACATTCCCTTAAATGAAAAGCTCATAAAACAAAATAAAAAATAGGAAGAAAGTTAAAAAAATTACAGTGCAATGAAATTAATAAAATGCTACTGAATGAACCACGTATCACTGAAGAAATCAAAAAGAAAACAAAAACCTTGGAGAAAATGATGTTATTGTATGACCTATAACTCAGTGAAGAATTTAATCAGATAAAAAACTATTTTGTAGAAGTGAAATTAAAAACAAAAATATCAAAACTCATGATTTGTAGCACCAACAGTATTGAAAAGGCTATTGATCTTATATTTTGCAAGGAGGTTGCATCAAATCAGGGAGAACATATGATATTTGTCCGTTTGGGATTGATTTATTTCACTGAGCATAATGGTCTCTAGTTGTGACCATTTAATTGTAAATGGTATAGTTTCATTCTTTTTAATGGCTGAATAGCATTCCTTGGAGTCAATGTACTGCAGTTGTTTTATCCAATCCTTTTGTGATGGGAATTTGGGTTGTTTCCATGTCTTTGCTATTGTAGATTGTGCTGCTGTTAGTATAGGATCATAGATCCTTTTCTCATATGCAGATCTCATTTCCTTTGGATATATTCCCAGCAGTGGGAGTGCTCTCTCTTTTTAAACCTCAAAGTGTCTTGCTTTAACATTCAAAATATCCTGAAATTTAAATTTTGATGTAGCCAATTTTTCTGGAAAATCTTACTCATACACAGGGATGTTCAGTCAGTAATGGCATGTAACTTGTAGAAATGTGCTCCTAGCCACAGTTGATTGATTCATATGTTATCCCCTGAACTCAGTACATTCATTAGATAATATCTTGAAACGTTCAGCTGACAGAAAGAATTAGAAAGTGTTATTAGAACTAGGTGTTATTGATGCCAATCCTCACAAGACACTTCACAACCACTACTGAGGGTTCGTGAAGGTCTTTGACTTCTGCTCTATAAAGACTGCTTCTTTTCTTTTCTTTCTTTTTTTAAAAAATACTTATTTGAAAAACAGAATTACAAAAAGAGGGAAAGATGGAGAGGGAGATACATAGAGAATCTTCCATCTTTGGTTCGCTTCCCAGTTGGCTATAACGGCCATAGCTGGGCTGGTCTGAAGCCAGGAACTAGAGGGTTTTCCCTGGTGTCCCCATGGTTACAGGGACCAAAGTACTTGGGCTGTCTTTTACCACTTTCCCAGGGACATTAGCAGGGATCTAGATTAGAAGTGGAGCATCTGGGACTTGTGCTGGTGCCCATAAGGGGTACCGGTGTTGAAGGCTGAGGCTTAGCCACGGCAATAGCCCCCAAACACACTTGTTTTCTATTCCTGCACATCACAACACTACGCAAACATCAGCAACTTGAGCCAATGAAAGTTTATTATGTCAAATTATGTATGTTAGGACTGGGGCAAGAATTCCCTGGACTGTCTGCTCAAAATTTCCCACAACTGAAATAAATAAGGCAGTTTGGAGATGGAGTCCCATGTGAGGCTCGAGCTGATCCACAACCATGAAGGATGTTGGCAGAATTCAGGTCTTTGTGGCTATAGGACTTTAGTTTCATTTTTATTGGTATCTGTTATAATGGGAGTATTCCTCAAAGCTTACTGAACCCTCAAATTCACCATTTTGCTTCTTCACAGCATGATAGTGTGCTTATTTGAAGCCAACAGAAGATAAAGTTATATAGTGATCAAGTTTTATATAGTGTAATATAATCATTGGATAACTATCACATTCATATGGACTGGCCCAGACTTAAAGAGAGGAAAGTAAACACAGTATATATGCAAGGAGGCAGGAGTCTTGGGGATCCACTTAGTTTTGATTTTCATATTGGGGTCTGGTAATTGGACTCTTGTTGTACTAGCCTAGTATCCTTTAAAACATTTGTTTTGTTTTGGTTTCTTCACTTATAACCATTAGAACATTACCTGATATGGCATATAAAGCTTTCAATACCATCTCTAAAAATCCCATGGGATATCAGAAATGGAGGCATTCTTACTATGTAATCATGTAAATTAATATAATTAGAGGTCAACAATTTGGTGATTGATGGATATAGATGATGTTCTTCTATGTGCCAACACATTCTTGACCCTGTAAATATTTAGCAGCTCCCTTAGGGAGGAGTGGTGAGTAGAATTGTTTCCAGTTGGCTTTCTTCTGTCATTTAATATGTTTTCCTGATGTTCATTCTTTGGACAACACAAAATTTAGCTCTTTTAGAATGCATGGAGTGCACTATATTGGCAACTCTTGTCTGACTTTAACACAACTGATTTGACAAATTAATTGATGCTCTCTATTTTGGCTGTAAATTATTGACTGCTGTGACTGCCATCCTAACATCAACAGCATCAGGCTATTTTCTGCCGCGCATTTGCATGCTGCTCTCCCGGTTGTTTACTGGGGAGGAATCTGTTTTGTCTGTTCCTAAACCTGTTTATGCCAGCTGCCCTGTTATTTCAGTGAAATATTACACAAAGTGATAAAATATGAACCATGTAGAAAACATTGTCTTCTGGTACTAAAAAAATTAAATGGAATATTTTAGAAGGGATCCATTAGTGTAATTTTCTTGTTAAAAGTTAGTGCATAACAAAAGTGAATTAGGATTGAGCTAAATAATTTTAAACAATCGATAACCTAGCTTAAGAAAGATGTGAATTCAAATTGCTTTGCAAGAAGATCTTAGCTCTATTTTTGCTTTGAACAAACTAAAATAATAGTTTGCAGATTATTTGTTGCTATTGATTATATTGATAATAATGAGCATCATATTTTATGATTCTTTTCATTAATGCTAACTTTTGATGATCCATCCAACTATTATTTTAATGAAATTCCGACAAAAGCAATTCCATTGTATTAGATTTTTGTCCTCTCATCTGCTGAGAGCTGAACTCGTTATTAACTCTCAGACTTACAATGCTGAGTTGTTTCTGGGATTCTCTTTTTCCTTTCCCCATCAGGCAGGTGGGTTACTTCTAGGCTCCAAGAAATGCCTTTTCTTTCCTTAAAACACTATTCAGCACTCTCCTACCTTCTTTCTATTTCCTATTTTCTCTGTATTAAAATTTCTGTGATACATCAACTTATGATAGGAAGAGACATGCCTATTTTTGATGTATCAAGAATCATAAAAAAAGAATATAAATGGTTCAATAAAAAATTGCAGACTCAAGCGATAGTACGTAAAGCATGAGCATAAAAAGCAAAACTAATAAGATAATGGAACTACAGCAAAATGCAAATAATGCAGCTGACCAGATTTGTAGCTTAGGGTGAGTCATTCAAATTCCTGAAGATATAATTTCTACGTCTCTGAAACATTTTGGAAGGTTGTGATAAACCATCAAGAACCTCCCAAAAAAGCAAGCAAGCAAACCAAACATCTGTTGGAGATTATTTGACCATAAGTCACCATGATTTGTTCTATAAAAAAACAAATGATTCTATTGCACCTGAATAATCTTGACAAATCAGTATAGATTAGAGAACAGGGTTCATGCCAAGAGCACGGCCTAGAAAATATTCTGTGTGGAGACCTGGAAGGAACACTCTACTCAACAGGATGTGTTTGTATGGGTAGCAACAAGGAACTCGATTAGCTCCTCTTTGTTGACAGTGACTGAACAGGAGACTGGAACAGAGACGAGGAGCAGTAGACTGAAAGGTCAATAATTTGGTGATTGGCGGATAAAGATGATGCTCTTCTGTGTGCCAACAATGATCTTCTAGATGATGCCATTCTCGTTTTCCTATTTCCTCATGACACCTGTGTCATCAATTGTTAGGATGGTTTGGATAATTTCTCCTTTTGGTCCTTTGGTATCTTCAAAATACACCCGTACCACTCAAGTAACACACAAGTGCGTCTGCCTCTTGTTCTGAATTCTGACTCCATGAGTGTGGAGAGCCCTGAGGCAGCTTAAAGGATTCTGATATTAAGGCCGAGCAATAGTCTCGTGCCTAAAGTCCTTGCCTTGCTCATGTCAGGATCCCATATGGGCAATGGTTTGTGTCCTGGCTGCTCCACTTCCCATCCAGCTCCCTTCTTGCGGCCTGGGAAAGCAGTTGAGGACAGCCCAAAGCCTTGGGACCCTGCACCTGCATGGGAGGCCTGAAAGAAGCTCCTGGATCCGGATCAGCTCAGCTCTGGCCATTATGGCCACTAAGGGAGGGAATCAACAGACGAAAGATCTTCCTCTCTGTCTCTCCTCCTTTCTGTATATTTAACTTCCCAATAAAAATAAACAATTCTTTAAAAATTGCATCAATATTAATCACAGGCTAGATCACAGACAACCAATAAGAGTGCTGTCATTAGTAGACATATTATATATATGTACTTGTAGCATTTATTTTTACATACAAGAATAATTAATCCTCTTGAGAGAACGTCAGAACCATTCTATGTATTCTAACATGTTGTCCCTTCCTTACGTGACAACTTATTGGATATTGTATCTTATTAATATTTTCCTAAAACTTGATTCTTATGACTGTATAATATCTAAGGTAATAATAATATTAGCAAAAATACGCTATATGTAAGTTCCATACTGAGAGCTTTCATGCTTTTACTTATTTAATTCTCACAAGACATGGTAGCTTAACACTTTCATTATCATTACAATAACTGTCCCAGTATAATTCTTTTTTTTTCTCAAAGAACCCCAGTTCCCCACAGTAATTTATTATTGACTAGATAGTAGTAATCAAGATTAGTATTATTCATTATATGCAAAACAGATGTTGTAAGGATGTTCATCATAGTACTACTTCTGTTTTTTTTTTTTTTTTTTTCTTAATTAGGGTAAAAAGTTACAAGGGCTAAAGGGAATATTGAGGAGAAGCCCCACCCAGTCTCTCACCCACCCCGGGTCCTGGATGTAGGGCATGCTCTGGGATCCTTGCTCAAGTGGTCCCAGTAGTTCACCAGTTATGCATTGCTACCCATCTTGCCACTCCAGACACGATGAGACTGTTGAATAATCCACTGATTGACATAGTTCATCATGGAGTCTCTCTTTGTCCAGTGTTTCGTTGCCAACATATAGCTGTGGTGGTTGACTGTCCTGTTCTATCTTCTGTCTTTTCTTAGTTAAGGTTCTAAGTCAGCCATTTCAGTTGAGGGGATCCCCAAAGAAACTTTGAGGTGTTCCCAGACCAGAATCCTATATGTACTAGCAAGTAGAGGACCTGGCACAGTCCATCTCCCCGTTCAGCTGGTGGTTGCAATTGCTGGGTTGGTTCCGTCTTGAGCCTCAACTTCCACTGGGACCAATGGGTGTTGCAGTCCATCCTGGTTCTGCTCATCACATACTTGGCCATCACACCAACCAGTGCGAGCTGCAGCCTAGTGACAGCGACCCTCAATAACCCCCACCAGACCCGCCCCTGCCCTGATTTGCCAGCATGTGCAGTGGCCTGGTTCAGTCTGCCCCATATCCCATTGGGCTCTCGTAAACGTCGAAGGGTATTGGAGCTTAGTTCTATCCAACCAGCTCAACTGTCCAGCCCTCACGGATGTTGTTGAGTGCCTCTCTGTCTAAACCATCCCAGTCCCTATCCTAGTTATTATTGTGCCCTCCCATGGGAGTATTAACCCAAGAGCGGGGAGCCCTCTATTTCCCTACCAGGTCACTCTCACTGCCGGATTATGTTCTCTCCAGGTGGCCCTGTGGTTGGGCTTGACAGTATTGGCCCCTAGTGCCAGCTTCTGCTATGGCTAAGCCCTGACAGCTCTCACCCCCTCCAGTTTTGTTAACACTAGTAGGGATAGTCCACCCGTCCTGGCTCTTCCATGATCTGGTCCATATGAGGCACACAGGTGCTGCAGCCCTGCCTAGTCTGGTCCCAGCTCATGCTTTCCAGTGGGAGTAGTTATCCAGCAAGGGAACCACCACTTATTCCCCTGTTGGCTCTGCCCCTCCCTTCCAGATTCTCACGTGTACTGGTTGGGTACTGCGGTCTCATCTGGCACAGGCAGCCTCACCTTGGAATTCTGTGTTGTATCCTGCTTTTGTCGCGACCGAATCTGGCTCGATCCACACTCTGCTCTGGCGTTCGAATTTGCCAGTGGATGACGCGAACCAACTCAGCCTGGTCCGTCCCCAGCCCATGCCAAATATATGCCAGTGGTGCATTTTTTTGCTGGGCTGTTTCCTTCTTTGCATCTTGCGCTTATTTATAGAATCCGTGTCCTGTCAGAGGAGTTGCTCAGGCTCCTCCATCAGAACCCCTCCTAGTGCCAGATTTCGCGCATACCAGTGGGTTCTTGGGCCAGCACCACTCAGTTCATCTCCTGTCCTAGCAGGAGCAATGGCTTTTCTTTACTGGCCTTCAACCCATTCTGGTTCTTGCTGTTGGATGTTTCAGCCCAGCCACGGAGTGTCCATACCCACATATAGCACATACATGGCTCAGTTGGGGTTGAAACCCAGCCTAGTCTGTCCCACATCTACCCTGGTCCTCCAGAACACCAGAAGGTGTTGCAGTCTGACCCGGCCCGGTACGCCAAGTCCCAGTCCACACTTGTGCCAAGGGAGGCTACAACTGTGTCCTGACCAGAACGCAGCCCCATTCCAGTGTGTGCGCCCCTTGGTGGGAACCTTCACCCAGCCAGGGTCTCCCCCCCGCTCCTCAACTGGGCATGATCACAGCCCATGTTAAGCGTGCTAGTGGTTGCTCTGGCTCAGCTCGGCATAGCCCATCGCCTGTCGCAATCCCTGCCCTAGACACTGTGGCTAAGCTCCTTGGTTTCACCCAGCTTAAACTGTCACCATCCCCACTCCTAAGTCACCCAGTGGGGTTGGAATTTCTGCAGGGTGTGGCCCACACCCCCCCCCATACAATCCACCCTCAGATATGGTTCTCGAGTGCTAGTTAATGTCATGGCCCTGCCCACTGTGACCCCATCCATCATCATGGCAAGTAATGAGGACATCCTGCTGGGCATGCCCGGAGTCTGAGCTTTTGAATGAACTAGTATTCGGTGCTCAGCATTATTAAGTAATTACAGGTTCTTCAGAGGAAGATTTACTGTCATTGGGAATCTTTAGGATTGATTCACGGCTCCAAAGCACTGTGGGTTCAGCATGGAGCTACCTAAGCAGCACATCAAACAACCAAAATCCAGGAGCTCCCCTGCCGGGCGGCCAGCAAACAGAGCCTGGCACCAAATGGCACACTGGCTGCCCAGGAGCGGCTCACCACATGCATGTGGCAGCCGGTGCACGCAAAGCAGGTATGGGACGACCCCTGTAGCCCTGGGGTGCCTCCGCAGCCTGGCAGCTACAGGAAGTTAAGATCCCCGGACTCAAAGACCCCAGTATAATTCTTGGCATGTAATAATTATGGCAACTAGTGAAACAGTTGATAAATTTAATTTTGTTTTTTGGAGGACCAAAAAAACGGTTTATACATTGACTTTGAAAGAATTATTTTATGGATGAAGCCTAAAGCATTGCCAAGGGTCATCAATAACCTCTGGCAGGACCTTCACCCACTCAGGTTTCACTTTCCATTGCTGTTCTCCTAGATCACAATCATGCCTTGCACAGACATAATCAGATTGTTTTACTCACAACTAGCTAGAGAGTGGCCAATCTCCATCCCAAAACATGTCTTTAAGAAACAAGAAAGTAATTGTGGCAGAGGAGTTGACATCCCAGAATGTCTCTAGGTGAAGAAATCGTCTCCCTGATTCTGTAGAAGAGGAAGAGAGAAGGAAAGTAGCTGGAGGAGAATGCAGAGAGCTCGGCAGGAGAGCAGGATGAGTGTGCTGAGGCAAGAGCTCAAATCCCTTCAGAAGATCTACTGAATTGAGAACATCTTGTGTGGGTGCTCGTTCTAACTTCTTTGGTTGCTGGCATAATCTATTGATATGAATGCCAAATTTGAAATTTGTTATCATAGGAAGTGGAGGGCCAGCTTTTATTGCAGTGTTGTTAGTTTATAAGAATGAAATCATTTTTTGAAAACTAAAAAATAGCATGTCCTTAAGAATCTGGCTTATGAATGTCTGGAAGGCACTCTGTCTTATTGATTATGAATTCATGCATATATTCTGTCTTACTTTCTAGCTACTTTCTCAATTCTACATCATCTGTGGCCCAGATCCACAAACATAGTTATGCCAAAGACACTTACTCTCTTTCTCTCTCTCTCTCTCTCTCTCTCTCTCTCTCTCTCTCTCTCTCTCTCTCTCTCTCTCACACACACACACACACACACACAAACACACCACATAAATGACAGAGGTGTAATTCTTATTAATGTATAAATGCCTAGATGTACATGTGCCGGGTTTGCCAGCTCTGCTTAGCCCTAGCAGTTTTGGAACCCAGAGGATTCCTCTAATAGTCAAGTCATCACCTCTTCTGCACATATCCCCAGGAAGGCAATACAGAACCCAGAGGATGACAACTTAAGTCACCTGGCTCCTGGTCAGCTCTCATCCTCATGCTGACTTGCTACAACGAACCAGAGGCAAAAAGTCGCCTAGTCTACCATACACAGAGATTCTTCACCTTCTTGACTTCTTAGACCGTTATTTTCCTTGTGATGCACAAGCGGAAAGGATCCTCTCCGTCCTGACTCAGACTGGGTGTAGCAGCAGAGCAGATGATCCCAGCAAGTGCAATAACAGAGAACGCAGGGTACAACCAGTTTTCAATGACAAACGGCTCTTCTCGGAAGGTACAGTCTAATAGGACTGACAGAAATCAAAGTCCAATTCAGGGAAATTGGTTCTTAAGCACTCAGAAAGCTAGCCATTTCCCTAAACTTTACTGCAAGATCTTAGAGCATTCTTTTTTTTTTCTCTTGGTCCTGAAATTGATATTCCTTACAGGATGAAGACTATAGTCAGCTTCAATAATCAATATCAGCTTGTCAAGATTACATACCTGATCTCCCGGAATCTCCTCAGCACCAAAGAATTCACAGAGTGCTTATTTATACTTCTGGGGAAGGTAGTTCACGTCACACATTTTTGGTGATGTTTTCCAATGTTATGAAACAGACTCGATCTTTGTAATAATGCATGTGTTGAGACAAATACAAATATGTAGACATGTTTCACTTATGCCTCATGTTTTGGACCTACAATGGTAAACAAGGCTATTATATCCTGCCTTGCACAGGTAGGCATGCTATTTTGCAAATGAAAATGGGCAATTTAACAGATAATGAGAATAAAATGCAGAAGGAGGTGGAGTGGGGATAGAAAAAAGTGATACGAAAACATGTAAGATAATGTGACATAGTCCCAAAAGTGAAGAGGAAGCTGGGTTAGAGAAAATCATCCTTGGAAGTCACAAGATCAAAAGATAAGACCTGGGAACTGGGGAAGGAAAACAGGAAATGATTGAAATTATTTCAGATTGAGATGAACAAGGGTGAGAAGATTTGAAATTAGGTAAGACTCTGGAAAGTTTGAGAACCAGAAAGAAGTTTGGAATGACAGGAGCTCAGGGCAATAAGATGTCTTGGTGGGACATATGATACAATGGTTAACAAAGGTTTTCAGGATAATAAGGCACCATGAAAAATATTGTCTGTAGTGCACCAGAATGCAGACAGACTTCAAAGAGATTAAAGTCATAGGTTTGGCCTGGTGCCATGACTCAGCAGGCTAATCCTCCCCTACAAGCACTGGGATCCCATATGGGCACTGGTTTGCACCCCAGCTGCCTTACTTCCCGGCCAACTCCTTGTTCATGGCCTAGGAAGGCAAAGGAGGACAGCCTAAAGCCTAGGGGACTTTGCATCCATGTGGGAGACCTGAGGAAACTTCTGGCGCCTAGCTTTGGATCTGTTCAGTTATGACTGAACCATTTAGGGAGTGAACCAGCAAATTGAAGATTTTCTCCCTGTATTTCCTTCTTTCTGTAAATATGCCTTTCCAGTAAAGATAAATAAATATTTAAAAATAATGATCATAGACTAAAGATCCAGTACTAACCCAAGTACAAAACAACTTAGTTTTGGATTTAGGCAGTTGGGAATTGTGGGACCTGGATGGGTTTCAATGATTTCTAGAACTTAATTCTAACAAGACTTTTACATCCAAAAAGACATGTGGAATATAGGTGATAGAGTCAGTATGGCTCTTAGATACTTGTGGAGCTGTTCAGCTGGTGAGATGTTGCCTCAATTGTTATCTCTACCTGCTTGGTTTCTATTGCTTTCCTGCCTTCATCCTTTGATGACGATCTGCATGCCAGTGGCCCTGGTGGTAAGGACATCTTTCTAATTGAAGAGCACAATGATGAGCATCCAGAATATATGCTAATCAACCTCCCATTGACTGCAGATTCAATTAGACATAGGAGGCATGTAATGAGAAGGCCTGGCATGTACTAGGAGATTTTGGTCTTCCTTTTAAAATATTAAGGTCTTTCTCTTTGTTGATACACTAACACTTCAATAAATTATTAATTCTGGGAAACCCAAAGGCCACTCTAAATACCTGTCCTTGACTAAAGACAGGTTTTAAGTACTATTATAACAAAGAAGGGCTGTAAAAGTCATCTGGTCTCATTTATTCATGTAAACATGCAGGGAGGTAAAATTCTCAGTGTCAATGGAGAATTAAGGAAATGGTCATCATTAAACATAGTTTTCAGATTTCTCGACCACCACTGTCCTTCATTTAAAGCTATAGTCCACTTATTGTGTCTACCATACATTAAGTATTCCATTCAGTGTTACTGTTATTTCTCTCTAAAGCATGGAGCTTGTTTATCAACTGAGATTCTAAGAGAAAAATTGCGGCTTAAAAATCATCCATTCAATAATCTGTATATATGTCTAAATTTTGTGGTCTTTATACTCAATCTGGCTGCTTCTCACATTTTTCCTAAGTAAGAGAGAGTAGACACTGAAGATGGGTGCAGGTTAGAACCCCATTTAGGGCACAAGCTCTGTTTGATGTCAAAAGAAACATTACTGCTTTTCTATCAGCACTCTTCAATGGAAATCTGGCTAATAATTAACGGCCACTGGTAACCTGGGGATTTATGGAAAATGTAAAATACCAATCCTTCTCACTGAGAACATATTGCCCTCACTAACCACCACACGGTGAACTGAAGATACACCATAAACCCAAATCACCTAACCCTTTATTACTATGGGAAAAAGCTGCAATTGTTAACCTTATTTTTTATGTTTTCATTTGGAGAATGGATTTTTCTAAAGAGGAAAGGTGTTTTCAGCAGAGAGCATGTGGGGCAGCCCACTAGTATCTCCAGTTTTGAGTGGATTGGATTTTCCTCTGAGCACTTAAACAGCGCAATTTGGCAGGCCAGCCCTGGGAAGCCCTGAGAAGGGTACAGCCATGCTGGCGCTGCTCAGTGCTGTGACATCCCAGGGCTTCCTCTCAATGGCCACTACATTAGCAAAAAATTTACAGCTCATCACCAACAGCTGTTCCTCTAAAGAAAACAATGTAGTTTTTCTTTTCCTGTTAGTATGCCAGAGTTCTATGGTGTGTGTGGAAGCTACTTAATCCTTGGAAACACATGGGAACTTCATTGGTTCACTTGCTCATTTGTGACTGCGTGTGTGTGTCCATCTGTTCCCCTATCCACTTACACTTGCATTCATACACATACTGATATACTCATTTATTTTCTTATTCTTTTATTCAATTTTGATTAGCCATGTCCTGAAATTTACCATTTGGTTCTTTTTCCAGAATACAGTTCAATGATACTCATTATAGCTACACTGACATACAACCATTGCCAATATCTGTTTCTAAAACATTCCATCACCCCAAACAGAAACTCAGTGATCATTATATTTCCTTTTTCTTTTTTCATTGTTTCAACAGTTACTTATTTAGGGACTCACTACTGTCAGAATTCTATGAGAGGCAGTATAGAAGGACGTAAACCATATAACTCTGTATGGTCTGATGTGAAGAAACTGAAACTCCCCTGGGGTCACATCACATGCATCCTCCAAACAGCCACAGACATCAACTTGGCTTCTTCTCTAATAACCCATTGTTCGCCAGGCTCTTGGACTTCTTCTAACATACTAGACCACATAGGATAACACACTCAAACCGGTTTTTATTTTATTTTATTTTATTTTATTTTATAGTTGTTGACAATCTTTACATAGTTAATTATGGTTAACAAAAAAAGGTTCAGGGGGTATAGGAAAGTGGGTAATACTATTATGTCCATATTGTTTCCATCGTGTATCTGAGGTAAAGGGGGATATTGAGGGAGAAGCCCCACCCGGTTTCCCGCCCACTCCAAGTCCCGGATGTGGGCATGCTCTGAGATATTTGCTTAAGTGTTTTTAATTGTTCTCCAATTATGAATCGCTGCCAGTTTCGCTCGTCCACTGATTGATATGGTCCTTCAGAAAGTCTCCGTTTGCCCCATATTTCGCTGCCAAGATATAGCTGAGGTGAATAATTGACCTGTTCTGTCTTCTGTCTTTTCTTGGTTAGGGTTCTGAGTCCAGCAGTTCGATTGGGGAGATCTCCAAAGAAACTTTGAGGTATTCCCAGACCAGATTCTTGTATGTTCTAGCAAGCACAGGGCCCGGCACAGTCCATCATCCCGATCAGCTGGTGGTTTCAATTGCTGGGTTGTTTCTGTTTTCAGTCCTGAGTTGCACTGGAACCAATGGCTGTTGCAGTCCAGCCTGGTTCTGCCCAGCACATACTCGGCCCTTCAACCAGTGGGAGCTGCAGCCTAGTTGGGGCGACCCACAATAACCCCCACCAGGCCGGCCCCCTACCCTGGCTTGCCAGTCTGTGTAGCAGTAGACCAGTCTGTCCCCCATCTCATTTGGCTCTTGTACTTGTCAATGGATATTAAAGCTTAGTTCCATCTAACCAACTCAACCATCCAGCCCTCACGGATATTGTTGAGCGCCTCTCTGTCTAGCCATCCCAGCCCCTGTCCTAGTTTTCATGCCCTCCCATGGGAGTAGTAACCCAAGAGGGGGGAACCAACTATTTCCCTCCCTGGGTCTCTCTCAATCCCGGTTGATGCACTCTTCGGGTGGTTCTGTGGTTTGACTTGACAGAATTAGCCCCCAGTGCCAGCTTCTGCCATCTGATGCTGTGGCTAAGCCCTAACAACCCTCACCCACTCTAATTTATGCTTGCACCAGTAGGAACAAGTAGCCCAGCCTGGCTTTTCCCTGATCTAGTCCACATGAGGCGCACAGGTGTTGTAGCCCTGCTTAGTCTGGTCTGTCCCCATCCCATCCCATGCTCTCCAGTGGGAGTAGCTGTCTGGCTAGGGGACCAGCCCCTTAATCCCCCTGCCAGCTCTGCCCCTCCCTTCCTGGATCTCACGTGTGCTGGTTGGGTGCTGCAGTCAAATCCAGTACAGGCAACCACGCCCTGGCATTCCATAATGTGTACTGGTTTTGTTGCGACCAAACCCGGCCCAACCCACACCCTGTTCTGGTGCTTGGATTTGCCAGTGGATGACATGAACTGATTCAGCCTGGTCTTCCCCTGACCCATGCCAAATGTGTGCCAGTGGGAAACTTTCCATGGCCTATTCTGGGCTGTTTCCTATCATGCTTCTTGCACTTACCTGCAGGGACTGTGTCCTACCAGAGGAGTTGCCCAGGCTCCTCCATCAGAACCCCTCCCAATGCCAGATTTTGTGCATACCAGGGGGTCCTTGAGCCAACCCTACTCAGTTCACCTCCTGTCCTAGCAGGAGCAGTGGCTTTTCCTGGCTGGCTTTCACCCCATTCTGGTTCTTGTTGTTGGATGTTTCAGCCCAGCAATGGCTCGTCCATACCTGAGCTCACCCATGGCTCAGTAGGGGGTTGAGACCCAGCCTAGTCAGTCCCACATCTACCCTGGTCCTCCATGATACCAGATGGTGTTGGAGTCTGAACTGGCCTGGTGCATCCAATCCCAGCCCACATTAGTGCCTCAGGTGACTACAACTGTTTTCTAGATAGAACGCAGCCCCCATTCCAGCACACGCACCCCCTGGTGGGAACTTCAACCCAGTTAGGGTGTCCCCTTACCTTCCCAGTTGGGCCTGTTCCTAGCTGTAAATCATGCACCTGCCTGTGGTTGCTCTGAGGACCAGTAGGTGCAAGAGCCTAGCTCGTCAAACTGGTTTTTAAAAGTTCATTTGCAGAAACCAAAATGCGGTTGCTGGTGAATGATACCAACTTGTAAAGATTTGATTTTATTGTCAATGCAGAATAAAATCATGATGATCACTTTGGTGAATATTTCAATGTATTATTCTAAGTCCTTTACTTGCATTTATGTGTTTATTCTTCACAGAAGACTATGTGATGTATGTAAAGATTATCTCCATTTTTCAGATGAGGAAATTGAGGTACAGAATTGAATTGACAAAGCGCACTCATGTTGTAAGTGGCAGAGCTTGGCATAAACCTATTTGTCCAGCTCCAGAAACTGGTATTTCAATTTATCAAGAACAACCAGATTGTTGCTATTTGGGGAGGTAATAAGGATTCTGAAAGGGCTGTGATTTAAATTTATCTTTTAAAAAATTTAATTTCATTTTATGACACAGTTTCATAGGCTCTGGGATTCCCCCAACCCCTCCTCATGTCCTCCCCCCATGGTGGATTCCTCCACATTGTTGCAGTATTACAGTTCAAATCCAGTCATGATTCTTTCATTGCAAGCATAGACCATGCGTACAGTCCAGCATCTTATTGTCCAAATAAATTCAACAGTTTCTTGGGGAGACCATCCCTGCTCTGAAAGTAGAGCTGGCAGAACATCACCCTGATAAAGCCATAACATAACCTCAACAACAATTTACAACATTATGGAATTAATTGACATGGTATTGAGTAAATAATATGTTAAAAAAAATGCAAGGTCTTGACCACATCCTGTGGCTACTTCATTTACTTTTGAATTTTGGTTTATACACAACCAGCTGCTATACACCTTAGAATGGTTATAGGTTACTATTCAGCTGTGTTTTGTCTATTTTCATTTTCATATTTAGCAGTTGATAGTATTGAAGCATAATTTTTACTGAACTTGGAGAATTTTAGGATAGTCCAAACAGGCTTGTAACTAACAAGGCATATGTTAGCAATTGAGGCGCAGAACAGTTTTTGGAGGGGTGTGCAGAGAAATCTTCAGTACCTTAGTGAGGAGTACCTAATCTTTGTGTACTTAGTAAGATATATGTGAATCCAAGCTGACCGTTTCCTGTCTGATTCTAAGAATTCCTTATTGGTCTCTGTCTATCTAATTTTTTGTGGGGGAGGGGGAGGTTCTGACGTGACCCTAATGGTCATTGCAAGAGAGGGTGGGGATCCAAAGTTGGAACTGAGTAATCACCAGAGAAAGCTCCTCCCCTGAGTCCCAAAGGAAGGTTTACTGTTCTGTTTCTGCGGACTGCTCAGGGCTCCCAGCTGTTGTTCCGATAACATTAGACCCGGTGAGGAAGGATCTGGGCTTCTTCCATCCCGTGTGGGAGATCCAATAGGGAGTGCATGACCTCAGAGTTCTCGGCCTACAAGGGCATTCTAATTCCCTGTGGTCTTCTGTGGCAGTTGAGGTACAGTCCATGGTGCCCGTACTGATATTGTTTGGTGAGGATCCGGGAGTCTCCAGGGTTGGGATACGAGCCTCTTCTGTCTGCTTGCTCCACTCTGGGGTCCCCCCCCCCCCGCCTCCTGCTCTATGCATATGACCTCCTAACCTTCTTAGAATGTGTGAGGAAAAAGTTAAGTATAACCTATCAAGAAAGTAACAGGTAACTTATAGACAGCAGACTCAGATCAGCATTAGACATGAGCAAAACTATGAAGACATGCAGGGGGAATTAAGAGCGATCCTGATTTTTAACATATCTTGAAATTTCCTTCCACTTTCACTTCTGTCACCACACTAAAATTTCATGCTGTCTGCTTTTTGAGTTGCTGCAAAGATATTCTGATTATTTTGCCTCCCCACCCCTAGCTTCCATTCCTTCATTCCAAAATTGTACTTTAAATATAGGACCAGGGTGGTCAGCTCACTCCACTGTTGAAAACTGACGTATGGCTCCTTCTCACACTTAAAACACTGTCCGGAAACCTGATCATGCCACCTCAGATGCTAAGAACTAGCACCAACTGCTTCTTCACCCTCCAGCCAAGAAGTCTCCCCAAGACTGATTCATGATCCAAGGACACTGCAATACTTAGAGCCCCTTCACATTGCACATGGTTCCTTCATACACTTTAGTCTGTGCCTGAAATCACCTCCATGCACTGATCTGATTCAGTATCCTCACACATCTTTGTAAAGATAATCAAGCATTTCCCACTCTTTGTCATTTGATATAGCACTCCCTAATTCTTGCGTGTGTGTGCATAAGTGTGTGTGTGTGTCTTTCCTTCCAAAAATGAATTCTGTAGGTTTCCCTCACATATGTAGAAGCTGTCTGTTGAAAAAAATCTGAATTACTGTTCTAATATGAGTTTGTTAATATGGAGACTACATTATAAATTTATTTGTGTTTTTTGATTGTACATTATTAAAAAGTGAATCAAGTTGTCTTAAAAATAGTGTGTTTATATGAAAAGTTCAGACAGGTAAATGATTCTAGATGAGCTGGTTATCAACATTCCCGCGGAGTAACAAAAATAGCTTCTGAGTCTTTGTAATTTCTACTTCCTCTCTATTAAATGCCATATGCATTTGGCAGCTGATTTCTCACAGGTATGAAGTGAATTCCAGTAACTTCCAGGCTTGCATCCAGGATTCTCAGAAAAAAATCCATTCCTCATCACCGATTCTAAGTGGGCTCTACTATCAACCTATGAGGCCAGGAAAAAGGATTATATTATGTGGCCTACATTTAAATTATGAAGCCCAATTAGGAAAATGTGAAGGCTTTCCACAGACCAACCAGTTGGGAAGATGGTTGCTATGATCCTCAGAAAACAATTACTGGGAGGATAGATTTGACTTGAGGCCCCCTCCCCCTCACAAAAACATGTGTTCTCTCCTTAATTCTGGTGTCAGTCTTCCTGGTAAATGGTGATTGATAAATGGATCAATGCACACATGTATTTATGCATGTGTTCACTTACGCATACGCCCAGAATATAGAGGGTAAAGTGAAGATCAATATACCTTTTTGTTCCCACAGGAAAAAAATGCTACTTTCTCAGTTGCATTGGGCCTATTACCCTTGGCGGAAAAGAGGTAGTCCTAGATCTATTAAAAAAATACAATTTGGGCCCGGCGGCGTGGCCTAGCGGCTAAAGTCCTCGGCTTGAAAGCCCCGGGATCCCATATGGGCGCCGGTTCTAATCCCGGCAGCTCCACTTCCCATCCAGCTCCCTGCTTGTGGCCTGGGAAAGCAGGAGAGGACGGCCCAAAGCTTTGGGACCCTGCACCCGCGTGGGAGACCCGGAAGAGGTTCCTGGTTCCCGGCATCGGATTGGCGCGCATTAGCCCATTGTGGCTCACTTGGGGAGTGAAACATCGGATGGAAGATCTTCCTCTCTGTCTCTCCTCCTCTCTGTATATCCGGCTTTCCAATAACAATAAAATCTTTAAAAAAAAAATACAATTTTATCTTAATGCTGAAACACATTTGAAGATTTCCCTGTTTTTTTCATTATGTTTGGTTATACTTTATGATTATCCTCATTAGTTATTTGGACTTATTATAATTAAATAAAAAAAGTAATAATTTCATGTTAACTTTTTGGAAAGGTTTTGGCCTTGTTTTTCATTTCTGTGTACAACTCTTTGCCAATTTTGACACATTTCATATTTCAAAGTTTCGTTTTCAACTAACATATGCTTCCTTAACTAATATCAACTCTAAGCCTTTAATAACATGTTTATATAGGCATATATGATTTTGTGTGGTTACTGTAACTCTGAAATAGGCAATCTAATTCACTCATTCAAAAAAGGTTTGGAAATGGAATTAGGAGGTAAATTTACTTTGGTATAAATAATTTGGAAATTGGTGTGTAATTTTTCATAAGAAAGCATTTATGAACCTTCTGAAGATGATTCATATAATGAAGAGCTTCTTAAAAATCGGCCAGTAGCCCACATATGGACAGAATTTGAGCATGGATGGTATTTTGCATGGTAAAGTAGGCAGTATAATAGGACATCATAGGCTAGTATGAGAATATACTCATAGAAGCATGAACTAACTTTTCCTTTAGGGTAGGAATTTGGTTTGAACAAAATAGCAGGGTTTGCCTGATTTTTCAAAGTAACAAGAGACTGACAAAATAGTGTATTAAGATGTACTCCAGGGGCTGAGGTCCTCACCTTGCATGCCTGGGATTCCATATGGGCACCAGTTTGTGTCCCGGATGCTGTACTTCCCATCCACCTCCCTGCTTGCTGCCTGGGAGAACAGTGGAGGATGGCTCAGGGCCTTAGGATCCTGCACTTGCTTAGGAGACCCAGAAGAAGCTTCTGACTCCTGGTTCTTGGCTTCAGATTGAGTTCAGTTTCAGCCATTGTGATCACTCGGGGAGTGAACCAGCAGACTGAAATTCTTTTCTCTCTGTGTCTCCTTCGCTCTGTATGTCTGCCTTTCCAATAAAAATAAATTAATCTTTAAAAAATGATATATATTTGTAGATAGACTGGAAAATATGTAAATAAATATAAATAGATGGATAGCTTCAGATTTTTTGTGGTATTGACTAATGTTAATAATAAATTGAATATAAAGAAATACTGCGATCTTAGATTTATGAATAATCATTGTCAATGACTATGTAAGGACTTTGCATATATCTCATAAGAAGAAAGATGATTTTTAGCTATCAGTATTATAATACCACTTTAATGTGTGTGTGTGTATAGTACATCTTGAACTCGTCAACCAAGGACTGAGCAGATACTAGCTAAGGAATGCAAGGTAGCTAGCCTAAGAAAGTCAGGCTTGTTGAGCCCACAGAGTTGGTTGGTTGGTGGCATGTAACACTGGAAAAGTGATGAAACGATGCCTAAGTGTCCGAAATTTTGGAATTATTGATCCCAGTCTATCCAACCTGAATTTTTTGATAATGTGTGCTGCCTAATGTAGTAGGCAGGAGAGCCAGAATTGGAGAGAGAGATTTCCAGCTCCAAGTTGATGTTCTTGATGCATCTTTATTTAGTAGCTGAGGAAAGTGGGAGGTATTACAGGGAAGACAAAATCACCTGTGAATGTTACCATGTGAAGACTGAAAGAGACTGTAAGCTTGCACTAGGTTCTCCTTCTCAGAAGACTCTGTTTGACTTAAATGCAATGCTGGCATCATAACGAACTGCTCAAAGGTCAATTGTGAAAATCATTGAATTTACATTTAATTTTGTGTAAGTCTTTGATTAATTCAATAACTATTCATTCAGTTGCTCTTATGAACAGGTTTTAATAGCAACATATTCAACTGTTTATATTCAATTGCTATTAGTAGGTATTCAATATATTCAATTGCTATTAGTATAATCTGTTTGTAGTTTTTGTTGCTGTTTTGTTGGTGGTGTTATTTCACCAAATTTTGAGTCTATGGAGTTAAAATAAATTGGATCTCATGATAAGACTAAATATGAACAACTAAAAAGACACATTCTTGCAGTAGAAAAATAGATAATAGATCATTGACAGCATAAGAATGTCTTATTTAATTCTATTTGCCTGTTTTCTCTAAGTTTTTTTTTGCAGAAAAACATCTATCACTTTTATAATGAAAGAAATGATTATATGAAATGATTATGTGGGGAATGCACTTTCTGGTTTAAATACAAAAAGGTTTGGTACTAAATTTCAACTTCATTATCTTTCCCGCCAGTACTTTCCTAAAATATTTTCTTTTGGCAAAATTCCCAAAGTGCATATGATTCTCTTATTTTTCCTTCTGGTTCTCACTTTATTCTGACCGGAAAGCTTTCACTTTTAAAAAGAAATTTTCCTTAAAAAATTAGTGGCTTGTAATAATTGTGTGTACAGGACATCATGTGATTTTTCAAAACTATATATTTATTTATTTGGAGAGATGGAGAGAGGGAAAGACCTTCCATTTGCTGCTTAACTCTCCAAATGACTTATACCTGATGCTGTGCCAGAGCGAACCCAGCAGCCAGGAACTTTTTTGAGTTCTCCCAAGTGGGTGCACAGGTTCAAGCACTTATACCCCACTACATGGCTTTCCTAGGCCATTCACAGGGAGCTGGAATGGAAGTGGAGCAGGTGTTATTCGAACCGGTGTCCATTTGAAGTGTCAGTACTATAGACAGCAGTTTGACCCTGCTATGTTGTAGCACTGGCCCCACAATGTGCTGTTTCAGCACATGTACACATTTTATATGAATGATCTTGCTCATAAGCGGAGTCTAAAAATCAATTTTATTTGATAGAAGTTAAGAGTATAATAGTGACTGCCAGAGGTGGAGGAAGAAAAGAGATGAGAGAGGAGGGAGAATTATTATCAATGTGTACAATGTTATAATCAGGAAGAAAGGATAGGCTCTGATATTTATTGCACAGTAGGGCGATGACAGGTGTGTAATTCATTGAATTAGAAGAACAGATTTTGGATTTTTTACAACAAAATGTTAGAAATATTTATGGTTGAATACATACTAAATATCCTTCTGCAATTTGAAAGAGTGCATGCTGCTCCTGAGAGAAACAGGAGTCAAGGGAAGACATTTAGCACAGTAGTGAAGATGCCCTAGGGATGTCTGCATCCCTCATTGGACTGCCTGAGTTGGAGTCTCAGTTCAGGTGCTGAGTCCATCATCCTGCATGTGCAGGGTCCCAAGGCTTTGGACCCTCCTCAAATTCTTGGTTCTTGCTAAGCATACGGAAGACCCCAACTGAGAGCCAAGCTCCTGGTTAGAGCCTTGTCCATTTCTTGTGTTATAGGCATTTGAATAAAGAACTAGAAATGGAAGATCTCTCTATGTATTTTCCAATTAAGTAAAATCATGAAAGGGAAAAAACACAAAGTCCTATGAGTTGGAAAAACCAGAATCCAGAGCTCATCTCTATCTTCATTAGTGGTATCTTGAAAAAGCGATTGAATCTTTCTCAGTTTACCTTCCTTATGTGTAAATGTAAGAACAGCAAAACCTTCACAATGGCTTACAGGAAAAATTTAATGAGATCATGCATGATGAGACACTGGTCATGAAACAACAGTATTCCAGAACGGAGTTCTCTTCACATTCTACCTCTATTTTGATATGGAAAATTCAGATGTTGTATCAAGCTCTTTGTGAGCCAAATTTGAGCATGTGCATTCTAATATCAGTTTGGTCCTCTGTAATCTACAATGCTTTGAAATGAAACAACAGAATTGGTTTTTACTCTCTACCTCATCGTTTGTGTGTCTAGGCAGTTTGAAGAACACAAATCAAAATGCTTCTTGACATCGATGGCAACTTCTTTTTAAAATTATTTTTATCTGAAAGAGAGAAACAGAGAAGGAGGGAGAGAGGGAGAGAATTTCTAATCACTGTTTCATTCCCTAAATGCCTGTAATAGCTGGACTGCACCAGTTAATAACGGAGAACTGCAAGTCCATTCTGGATTGCTCTTGTGGGTAGCAAGGACCCATCAACTTGATCCTTCACTGGGCACGCATCTGCATGTAGCTGGAATCAGAATCAAATCTGGGGTTTCAACTGAGACACTTCCATAAGGGAAGTGGCACCCCAAGAAACATCTTCCCTGCTGTGCCAAATGTCAACTTCCAAGTCAGTGTGCTTTGTAATCATCACTGGCAAAGTTACTGCTTTATCTTCACCTCCATGTTCCAGGAATCAGGTGACTGTAAGTGTGGAAAGTAACCAGCTTATAAATCCTATGAACAAGAACTTGCTCTATTTGGTTACAGCTTTTGTAGAGCCAAATTGCTGGGATTTATATGGCTCACATCCTTTAAAATTTTTTAAAAAAAGATTTATTTTATTTTTTATTGGAAAATCAGATATACAGACAGAAGGAGAGACAGAGAGGAAGATCTTCCATCCATCGATTCACTCCCCAAGTGGCCACAATGGCTGGAGCTATGCCAATCTGAACCCAGGAACCTGGAGCCTCTTCTGGGTCTCCCAAGGCTTTGGGCCATCCTTGACTGCTTTCCCAGGCCACAAGCATGGAGATGGACAGAAAGCGGTGCCACCAGGACTAGAACCAGTTACTTCACTCCCCAAATGTCTGCTACAGCCCAGAGTGAAGCCAATCCAAAGTCAGGAGCCAAGAACTTCTTCTGGGTCTTTCTCATGGGTGCAGGGATCCAAGAATTTGGGCCATCCTTCATTGCTTTTCCAGGCCATCAGCAGAGAGCTGGGTTGGGAGTGGAGCAGCTGTAACACTAACTGGCATCCATATAGGACACTGGAACCACAGGTGGAAGATTAGCTGATTTGCCACCAGCCAGCTTCCAGACCTACGTGTCCTTGAGTAAGATTTAGATATTCAATGGAAACAGGTTTGAACATGAAGGCAACATTAATATACCTCCTTGGAGAAGGTAGAATTGTGGTTGTCTACACATTTTTGAGAAAGTCTATGGGCCCAAACTACAAAAGGTATTTATTTAGAATGACTGGCGATTGGTTCAAAAGGCATTCTCTTGGGAATTTTGATCCAAATAGATCAGATTATCACTTTTCTATGTTAATCAGTGTAATAATAATTTTAAACTACTAGAGTTCCTAGCAATTTCTCATTCTGACCTTTTCATATTATTAAAGGGACAATTTACACGGGCAAACTGAGATGCAGACAAATTGAGATTTTTTTTCTATAATCTATGTTGATCCAAGTTAGAACTTGCATCATTTCCATCTTTAGCTTCCACTACTTCAATCCTCTATGATCTATTTTCTCACTGATATGCCTATTTCAAATTGGATATTAAAAAATTCCCAAATAGCATTTCCACACTTTAGATGACATATATCTCACATTTTTAGCCAATTAAAATATAATTAAACAATTAAAGGATTTATTCCTTGATGAACATTTCATCAACAAATAATTAGTGATTTCTAATTAGGTTGACAATACTCAGAGGGAAAATGTAGATTTAAGTGATGAGTCTATCACCCTACTATTGAGGATTGATAGTATTTCTAGGCACATATTATACATGATGAATTTACTTTCTGCTTGAGGCTGAGCATAAGGCTATTTTCAATTGTGATAAACTGACACAAAATGTCTGACACTGCCTACGAGAGAGTTTGTGAACATTTTCTCAGGGAGTTAGTCATAGCTATTCATTTTAAGAAGAGGAACTCTTCCATCTTAGAGTGTCATGTTTACTGCAACATTTTGGAGTCAGCTCAAAGGGTTTGCTTTGTGTTGGCTCAGCTTCTCCACTGATAGAAGGGGATTCCCAATGAGTTAAATGCCTTGGGATTTATCTTGAACTATGTAAGCATTGAGCATAAGGAATTGGAAAAACATTTGAGTTAAAGAAATAAATATTTACATAGTTGGAGGAAAAAATAGTTAACTATCTAACCAACTGTAAAACATGTTTTGTGTTACTCAGTATTCACCTTACACAACTGACAGATGAATAGAGATAACTTGTCCAAGATTACAGGTTAAGTCACCTGACACACCACCATATTTTCACTGTCAAATATTTTTTCCCCATCTTGGAATAGTATCAGATACTTTAAAAATGGCCAATGCAAAACATCCATCTGGGACTAGGATTCTTCAACTTTCAAGTTGGAAAATTATGGGCTTCCCATCTTACTAAACAGAAATGCTGTGAGGATGAACTAAATGTCTGTCAAAAAGGCTGGTCTATAAATGCTGAATTATACAAGCTTTGGCTATTGCCTTTATCACTGTCTTTAGCACTTTATTAAATTGCTTTGCCATGGAATGTTTTGCAGCAAAACCTATTATGTAAATCTCAGGTTTGTACTAGAGTTTAAGTGCATTAAGGTTAGAGCTTTTTCATGTTTGAATTCCATATCATCTAGCAGAGTTTATGTACACAAACATCCTAATAGAAGAAATTTCTATGCCCTTCCCTTCTTGATAAGGGATGTTCAACTAGAATGACTGAATGGGTTTTACACAGGAGTTAAGTTCACTCCTTACCAGCACTCTGCAATTTTAGCTGCAAGTGTTGATGGAAAAGGTCACAGAGTCCAGGCCACTCTTCAGTGGAAATGAAACTAGAGAAGGGCATGGGGCCAAAAATAGGGACATTTTCCAAGTGGTGTTTGGGGACACAGATTTCAGCACTTCAAGTGTCTACAAGTCCTTATTAAAAGCCCTGCTCAAGATTGGCAGGGACTTGAGGGACCTGCCGCAGGAGAGCAGAGGTGCTCTTTCCTACGAACATTACTCAGCAGACAGGAATGCATCTCCAGTGCCTTTGATAACTCATCCACTGCGTACGATCCTTGCAGTCCTGAGGATCTGGCTCTATTTTCAATTGACATAGCACAGGAAGCTGACTGAAGATAGCAAAGGAAGAGTGTGTTTGTTTGGAGGCAGGATTAATAGGAAATACAGCTACCTAGGCCCTCTTTGAAATGCCTTATTTTCTCTATGAAAGAAGAGTAATGCTAGAAAAAGACATTGTGTTCTACAATCAAATTTGCATATTTTTATATTCTCTCTGTTGCCTAGACAGTATAGTTTAAAAAACACTTTTAGGAATCTGTGAAAATCCTTGAAAGCAGATACAGCCGTATGTGTCCCATTTCTAATAATGTACTCATTACTTTTAAAACTTGGTAGACTGTTACAACTTTTAACTTAAATATTCATACTTATGACTACATGAAATTCATGTCAGTATAAAATCTTTTGTTGTTGCTCTACTTCTACATTCGTGAATATATAAGAATCAGAATTTCTACTTTGAATTTTCCGAATATTCTTGAAACACCTGTGTATATTGGCAATTCAACTGAGAATTTATGACTCCAAATTTTACTTTGATAATATCAGTTTTTGCATACTCTGTACACACTGCTGTGCATTTACAAACTTGCCTGTGCAGCTTTCGCAGCCGAGGAAGTTGTATGTCGTTTACTTTAACCAAGAATATGATGATTTGCTTTTACTTTTTATGCTAGGTGCTCAACAAAGATGGGATGAAGATTGAATGAAAGTCTTGACATTCTAGCCAATGCTCTCACTCTGGTGGGATAACCAGCTTTATCTTTTCCCCTACTGTTCTCTCTACACACAAAGTATCATATTCCTCTGTAACTTCATTTATGCTATTCCCTTGATGTGGGATAACTTTTCTATCTTCAGTTCAGTAAACCCAGTGCATCCACAGGCTTTCAGCTTATACATCTTTGAGGCAAATCTGCCTAAAACTTTCTTCATGATGTGTAAGTAAAATGGCTTATATCATGATATACCATCCTGATCAAATCTAAAACATAATCTATTGTTCAATATATTGTATTTATGTTTTCCTATGATGTGTTTCCTATTAAGAACTCGTAAGAGAGTTTGACATTGTTTTGATCAGAAACACACACCCACCCTCCCCCCCAAAAACTGATGTTCTACTAGCCTCTCATCCCCATGAATTTAACATTATACTTATACAGGTTCTTTACAGATGTATAGAAGGTAAGATCATGTAGGATCAATGCGGGCCCTTATGTGATGTCCTTAGAGACAGACACACAGAGAAATCAACGTGACCCTGGGGAGCAGCGATCGTGGAGAGGTAGCACAAGACTAAGAGTGACAGGGTTGCCAACAGCCCAGAAGCTGAGAAGGGACAGCAGACGGTTCTCTCCTGGAGCCTTCAGAGAGAGTCTGGTCTTGCTGCTGACATCTCAACTTTGGATTTCTAGCCCTTGCTGCTGCTTTTTGCCATTGACTTTGTGGCACCTTGCTAGAGCAGTCTCAGAAGCTGGCATTCAATATCGTGTATACAGTATCACGAAAGTTCTTGGCATGCAGTACACAGTCAAATGACTATCATTAATCTGGAGATTTGTGAATGTCCCTTTGTTTTCCCCACCCCTACTCACCAGTCATCAAAATCCTCTTGACACAGAAGTGCTTGGGAGAAAAGACTTCCGGGAACTTTTCCTTTGAAAAAAGAAATCTGTACTCATTGCAGCTCTTCCCCTTTGGATTCTTACACTTGCGTATTTTTTAAGGTCCTTTAAAAAAAGCTAGCTATTTCAGTGTACCACCATACCTACTTCGCCCCCAAAGGTTTCATGTACTTTGAGATCTGGAGGAAATTTTCTTTCTGTTCTATCATGAATTGTGTATGATTCGGAACCCATTAACAGTGTAATTGCGTCATGACTGGATCCTGTATTGTCCACATTTTCAAATGGTAATGAGGAAGTAAATCTCTGATTGTCATACACCTTTCCCAGGGCATTGGGATAAGGCAAGATAAAGTCAGGGTTTGAACCCTGGTTTGTCCGATTTCAGGATATAATCTTTCTATCTCTGCATTTCAGTAAGACCTCAGAGTAGTTACGATTGGCTAACGTCCTCAATTGCCCTTGCCGTCACAGAGGAAGAAATCGGAGACATTTGACCGGTGACAAGAGCTGAGCTGACAGATATGTGGGATGTGCAGTGCTGTCCATCGCGAAGAGCTGGCAAGCCAGGGCCGTAGCAAACACACACACGGATGCTTCTGCTAATCTCCTATCAGGAGTCACTGTACATCCCGGATTCCCATGGGATCATGCACTCTGATCCAGTTGCCCCAAAATAGTGATTCAGCTTGTATTAAGTGCAAGTTGGATTGCATTCATAAATGGTGGCAGAAAAGAATAGGACCTGAGAAGTTGCCAACATGCTGTCTTCATCCTATTTCCAGTCATTATACTACCCTCAGAGTCTTCTTTCTTAAAATGTGCCTAACTGACTGGCATGGGGACACTCTTCAGAAATCTGGAATACTCTAGCTACAAGGGAAATACAGAAATGCTAGCAATTTTACCTTTCTAAATTAAGTCCATGCACCAGAAGATTGTTTTTTCAATATTCGAAGAGCTACGTCAAGAACTGTTGTGACTGCTCTGAAAACAAACGGAGTTTGAGAAAATCCATGGAAAATATAAACACAATGCAAACTTTCCATGAATCTTTTAAAAACCTCTCTTCTGTTCACAGTAGTTTTTGTGATTTTTGCAGAATCAGTTGTGGTTCAGCCCCATTATCTTAATTTACCTATTTGAAATTTAATTGTGCCAATGTTAATTTTGTTAAAATGCATAGTCAGCTATGGCTTCAATAACAACATGCCAGAGTGGTTGATGTAAACAATGTTTATTTCTCACAGTTGTGCAAACTGTTAAGTCCAAGATCAATTGCAACCGCCAACAGATTCAGTTCCTGGTGAGGGAGGCAGAGAAGGAAGGAGAATCCTCTCTCTCTCTGAAAGAGTGAATCACAGAAAGGAGGGGTGGGAAGAGGGGCAGAGAGAGTGTGTGTGAGAGAGTCTCCCTTAGGGTTGGCAGGGTTCAAATATGTGCGCCTTTGCTGCCTTTCCAGACCTTTAGCTATAGAAGAACATCAGCTGGCCTTGACCTACATTCCTCTGCAAGGCCAGTCACAGGCAGCGGCTTAACTTGTAGACCCACCTGGCTGACTCTGAAAAGCCTGGTTTTCATGTTGGCCTCTGCGTGTGTGAACTATGTGATTTTGGACCATATTCTAACCTTTTTGAAGGAGCTAGTACTGGTAATATCTGTAATGATTTTCTCAGTATAATTGATTATTAAAAGGGATTTAACTCTTATACTGGAAATGTTTTGTATGTATAGTGAAATAAAGAAAAATAGAGGAGAAGCCAAGTCTCTATGTGAAAATAATATAATAAATATAATCAAAATGGTGGAGTTAAAAATCATTTAATGACCATTTTAGAATTAATTTGGGTGAGACTACCATTGGGTGCTAAAATAGAAGATGAAAATCAACTGTGGAACATAATTTTGCACAGCAGCAACTAATCTCCTTTGAAATATATACTCATTTCCAAGGTGAGCAAAATGTTTTCAGCCTTAAAAAAAAACTGATTGGGACAGCTGTTATGACACTGTGTGTTAAACTACTGCTTGTATCTTGTATCTGATTGCTTACCGGTCCTGGCTCTTGCTCTTCTGTTTCAGCTTCTTACTAATTAACCAGGATAGACAACATGTAATGGCTCAATAGAACCCACCTGGAAGACCCTGATGAACTTCATGGTTCCTGGATTTAAACTGGCCCAGCACTGGCTGTTGTGGATATTTGAGATATTTGAGTAATAAACTAATGAATGGAAGATAATCTCTCTCTCTCGCTCTTTCTCTCCTCTCTCTTCCTCTGATCCTCTTTTAAATAAATAAATCTTTAAAAACTGATACTATCACATACTCGGCCCTCACAGAGCCAGGATGGACTGCAACACCCATTGATTCCGTTGGAAATTGGTGCTGAAAACAGAACCAACCCAGCAGTTGCAACCACCAGGTGATCGGGGTGATGGACTGTGCCAGGTCCTCTACTTGCTAGTACATATAGGAATCTGGTCTGGGGAGCCCCTCAACCGAAATGGTGGACTCAGAACCTTAACCAAGAAAAGACAGAAGATAGAACAGGTCAATCAACCACCTCAGCTATATGTTGGCAACGAAATACTGGACAAAGGGAGACTCTATGATATGGACTATGCCAATCAGTGGATTCTTCAACAGCCTCATCGTGCCTGGAGTGGCGAGATTGGCAGCGATTCATAACCGGTGAACTACTGGGACCTCTTCAGCAAGGATCCCAGAGCATGCCCTACATCCGGGACCTGGGGTGGGTGGGAGACTGGGTAGGGCTTCTCCCTCAATATTCCCTTTACCTCAGATATATGAAGGAAACAAGAGGGAAATAGTGGTCTTACCCACTTTCTTATAGCCCTTGTACCATTTTAGCCTAATTAACTATGTAAAGATTGCCAAAATAAAAAAAAAAAAAAGAAAGAAAGAAACACAGAAAAGAGGGGAGAACTGAGGGGAGGGGAGGGAACTTGGAGGAGGGGGAGGGAAGAGCCCAGTGCCAACTAAATTGTATCAACAAACAAACAAAACAAACAAACAAACAAAACTGATACCAAATTATCAAAGTTCATATCATCATTAATGAGGTAAATTGATGTCATGCACTACCAGATAGAAGGCAATGAGTATACAACATCACTGATGTGATATTTTGTCCAAAAATGCATAACTTGGATCTCCAATCTTGGGAAAGTAATGGGCAAATTAAGTAGAAATACATAGCACAGCATAATAGTTCTATAATATTTAAACATTTTTTAAGGTCATGAAAATCGAAGAAAGGCAGAATAACTGATGAAAGTTGAAGCAGACAAGATATCCTCATAATCTGAACAACATGTGATACTAAATTGAATACTTCTGTTATAAAGAATATTTTTAGGACAATTAGTGAAATTTAAATGGGTCGCCATATAAATAAATTGAATTAGAGTAGTTACATTTGATTACTCTTACGGTTTTTTAAATCTTTTAGTTAGTTTCCAAAAAAACATGGAAAAATAAGGAAACCACTTGAATTCTGATTGGGAATCACCCCACATTGTGATGAGGGAAACCCAATTCTATAAAGGATTTTTAAGTGTAAACTAGACGTGGTATGAATTTGGGAAGACTTTTTACCATTTTAATTTTCAGAATAATGGAATACACTGCTATTCTTGATAGATTAATGCTAGTGCTTGGGGGAAAGAGTGAAAAATGAAAACAACCTCTTTCTTTGATCTTGTAAATCACGGAGTTATTTGGAGGAAGTAGGAAGCAAATGAAATTTTATTCAATCATGCACATGGTACATTTGATTATAGGCATTATTTAGGGAGTACATGAAAGCATTCTCGTGGTATCTTTGTGTTTCTTCCATGATAAGAACAAGGGACTTGCTTTGTACATGGGGGAACGGATGTATTTTTCCAGGGGATAATGCAATTTAGAGGTTCTGTGTGTGTTTTAAGAGTTTCTCAGGGCTGATTAAAGCCTTGCACTTGGATTGGAGAGCTAATGTTCACTGTCTAATGAATGTCCTTTCATTGCACGAACTTAAGTAGAAGTTAGAGTTCTGACAGGATTACACAAAAACAGGTGGCATCATAATGAGGATGGAGGAAAGCAATCAGGAAAAGCCACGGTATCTAAAGCTGGACATTTTCACTGTTATAGGAAATTAGATTTGCTTGTACATTAATCTATGAAGCTAAATGATTCTTCATCGAAACATAACGTTTTTCTCACCATTCAATTACTTGAAATAATATCAATAAATAACTGACAAATGAATGAATTAGTTGAAACTTGAATAAACAATGAGTAACTATAATAGATTATCATCTTCTCTTAGTGATTATCAATTAAAATTTTTCTTCTCACATTCCTTACTTCACAGAGCACAAGGTACTAAAATACAACTCTCTGATCAAATCTGCAAATATGCCCTTTTGCTTATTTTTTAAGTACTGTTTTGTGAAGCACAGTTAGATCACATTGTTTATTTACTGCAGAGTTCTACTTTAACAATATCAAGGTGGAGTCCAATACTTAATTGTAATTCAGATTGTAAGTATAACTTGTTAGGAATACAATGTTTACTACCTGGCTTTAAAAATGAAATGTTTGCTGACTCCTGTTCCACACTATAAGCAAGTATTTAGAGTTCAAATGAGGGCAAAACTCAAGCGGAGTATTTGATGGAATTTGCTTGCAAGCTGTGATAACAATGATTTCAACTTACAGACCTGTGCAGATAATTTATAAATATTTTTCTGTTTGCTTTTTGTGGTCTGCATTAAGGAGTCAGGTACCCCTCTGTCTTTCAAATACAAGAATGTCCTTTTTAATATATATTTATTTTTATTTGAAATGGAGAGGTGACACACACACTCACAAGGAGAGAGGGAGGGAATTTCACTCCCCAAATATTCTCAGTGATTGGAGCTGAGCTGATCTGAATCCAGCAACAAGAAACTTCTTCCGGGTCTCCCATGTGGGTGTAGGGGCCCAAGGGCTTGAGTCATCTTCTACTGTTTTCCCATTTTCATAAAGATTCTGATTGATTGGCCATGAGTGCCCATAAAAATAGACCTAAAACGTCATGGACTCTGCGAGCCTCCTGATTCACCATTTTTCAGACCTCCCTGATGGTGGGTTCTTCTCCAGAAAATGACTGCTCTCTCTTTGAATATAAGTGAATGAATGGTTTAGGTTAATACTGTCATTCTGTAGATCCAAAAGTGAAAAAGTCAACCCCACCCCACGACTCTGCAACCGATGCCGACCGAGCCAGTCAGGAAGCTAGGTTTTTGCAGTTGGCGCTGTGGCACAGTGGGTTAAACCACTTCTTTTTTGTCTGGCACAGTGAGGTTACTTTGTTTTCAAATATGATTATTCTTTACTCTCTGTGAAAGGAGAAATTAGAATTGCCACGATATGTTACTTAGCATTCATTATTGTGATTTAAGAAAATAAAAACTAAAGACTATTAATGTCAAGTTCAGAGAGGCTGTGGGGCACCTGGAAATCTTATAAAGTAGTGGTGGAGATATAAAGCTGTTAAGTGGTATCACTACTTATACTGGAGTTGACCTTGTGGTGCCGGGGGGTAAGCTTCCCTCATGAGACACCAGCATCACATATAGGTACCAATTCAAGTTCAAGTTGCTCCACTTCTGACCCAGCTCTCTGATAAGCTATGTTCCTGGCCTTTGTCCTGGTCCAGCCCTAACCATTAATGTGATTTGGGGCAGCAGATGGAAGATCTGTGTGTGTGGTGTGTGATGTGGGTGGTGTATGTGAGGTGTGTGTGATGTGGGTTGTGTGTGCAGTGTGTATAATGTGTGGTGTGTGTGTGTGTGTGTCTTTCCTTTTATCTGTAACTCTGTCTTTTAAATGCATAATGAAACCTTTTTAAAATCATGAACATTATATGTTTAAAATATGAATATTTGCTAATGTGTTTGAACAAGTCTTATTCTAGATAAATATGAGAAATAAAAGCAAGTGACTACTGAAGCGTAACACAGCATGTTGATAGCTATTCAGTACTTTAAACAATCTATACATCTCTGAATAGAAAAAAGAAAGTATCTTGGGTCTGGCACAATAACTTAATGGCTAGAGTCCTCACCTTGCATGCCATGGGATCCCATATGGGCGCTCGTTCATGTCCTGGATGCTCTAATTCCCATCCAGCTCCCTGCTTGTGGCCTGGGAAAAGAGTCAAGGACGGCCCCATAGCCTTGGGACCCTGCACCCACGTGAGAGACCCAGAAGAAGCTCCTGGCTCCTGGCTTTGGACCAGCTCAGCTCTGGTTGTTGAGGCCACTTGGGGAGTGAACCAGCAGATGGAGGATCTTTATCTCCTTCAGCCTGTACATCATCTTTCCAATGGAAATAAAATAATCTTTTCTTTAAAAAAGTATGTTTTTTCTGTAGAACACTATTTTTTAAATGACAGATATATGTTATAATATGTTGAATCTTGCATAAAAGGATGAACATTCCTTTTGGGAGCAGTGTGTTAAAGAACCACTGTGTCACTGACACTCCGAGTACTGATGCTAGTTCCTCACTACTGTGGTGCTGATCCAAAGCCCAGCATGTGTGCCTGCGAAAACAGCGGGAAATGACCCAAATACCTGCAATCTGCCACTCACATGGGAGACCACAAGGGTGTTATAGGCTCCTGGCTTCAGCCTGGCCCAATCCCAGCGAGACATTGTGGTCATGTGGGGAATGCGCCAGTAGACTGAAGATCTCTCCCTCTCTCCATATCCCTCAATCTTTCTGTTTCTCTCTCTCACTGTATATCATGTGGTCTTTCAAATAAAATAAATCTTTTAAAAGGCCAGGCAGTGGCTCAACAGGCTGATCCTTCTCATTACAGTGCTGCCATCCTATATGGGCACTGTTTCTACTCCCAGCTGCTCCACTTGTAATTCTGCTCTCTGCCCATAGCCTGGGAAAGCAGTGAAAAACAGCTCAAGTCCTTGAGTCCCTGTCCCATGTGGGAGACCTGGAAGAGGCTCCTAGCTGCTGGCTTCAGATCAGTTCAGCTGTGGCTGTTGTGGCCACTTGGGAAGTGAACCAGTGGATGGAAAACACTGCTCCTTCTTCCCTCTATAAATCTGTCTTTCAAATAAAAAAAAAATCCTAAACAAATTCAGAGAGAAAAATTTATTATAAAAATTGGCTAAACCACATATATACACAGGCACATATATACGCATTTACTCATATATGTATATGTTTTGTGTTATTCCTATTTATATAAACTATAATCCTGTATTAATAAACATCACAATTAAGTAATAGAAAAATGTTGTTTAAAAACAATGTTAGATTTTGAATCCGGCCTGTGGGGACCTTCACATGTGGTTGCCTTGGATCTTACAGGTCAGGTAAGTCTTGGCCAAGCCCAGGGGTCTGCCTGAGAATCAGCGTTCCCCGGTGTTGCTAACACAACTCTGCAGAGGTCCACACTTCCTATGAGCAATGCCCATGTTGCTGCTGAGATATTTTTTAATGCTAGCTTATTATGGGCTTCCTTGTGTTTGTCAAATTTTCTGTGTCTGCAATGTTGGGTAATGTTTCTCTACATTTCTGCATTGGTACTATCAACAATGACCCAGTCCAATTTTCTGAATACACCACCTGTTTGCTTTGACTCATTAATTAGGTTTGATTGTGGAAACTCTCACAAAACATTTAAAATCCCTAATTGAGATGCTATTTGGGGGACAGATTTTTAAGGTGGAACCTATGTGCCTGTTGTGCATGGTTATTTGTGCGTGTTGATTTGCTCAGACATTTGCTTAGGAGCTAGAAAATCACAATTCAGGAAACTTGCCCATCACAAATATTGGTTAAATAGAGTTGGTGGAACCTGAGGAGATGGTTCTGACAGAGGATCGAACAGAGGCGGGCAGTAAAATGGAAACATCAGATGAGTGCAGATACTAGACCCTACCTTTTCTACCATATCTCATGTGTCTGGCGGAGAGTAGCTAATTCTTCAAGTCCCCATTTTTCAGTTATAAAATAGATGCATAGTATCCCATTTTACAGATGAGGAAATACAGGTTTGAAGTGGTTTAAGCTAATCTGTAAGAAACATTGCATAGGCTTCTTTTTCAAGTTTGTGAGGCAGACCTGAAGAGCCAACGCGGTTTCAGAGGCTGATAGCATTTGGTTTTTGTGGGTTGGCCTTGGCTCTGCTGCCGGCATCTTCACAATGCAGAGCACAGCTGAAAGAATCGAGTCTAAAAAGGGCGTGCTGTCCTCAGAGCAGGGGTCACGCGTCTGCTGCGGTGGCTCTGGGGCTCTGCAGCAGCCGGTCACTCCCCTCCAACGGGCAAGGATGCTCAGCACCTCGGAGGGAATGGGGCAGGGTGAACACAGAGAGAAAACAGTTCATGGGAAATGGCTATTCCGAAAAGAAAATCTGTGCATGAGCTTGAAAAACGTTTGTACCATAATCAGCAAACCTTTTACTTCCATTTTGTTTTTTCTTATTTTTTAAGGTTTTATTTTTTATGAATACAAGAAAACAAATTTCGTGCATTTCATAGATACAATTCTAAGATAATCATACTTTCCTTCTCCCCTTGCTACAAACCCACTTCTTCCTTCTTTTTTTCCCCCTCAATTTTTATAGACATGCTTTCAGTTTACTTTTTAATCAGATTTATGTAAGCTACCAAAAATGGTAACTGGAAAAGCTAAAACTTGAATTTGTGGTTGTCTGATGTTAAGAATCTCATTCCATTTAGAGCATATATACACTCATTTATAAACTCAATAATTATATTTCAGTTTATTATCACATGTGTGACTAAGATGATGTGATTTGAATTGAGGAAAAACTGATTTGAACCTCATTGCTTCCATTAATTCCCTTTGCAATGGCTGCCAGTTTACTCTACCTGATATTGGGGTTGAAAATTTAAGAACTTATCCTGGCGCACGGCAGTAGCCTTGTGGCTGAAGTCCTTGCCTTGCATATGCCAGGATCCCATATGGGCACCCGTTAATGTCCTGGCTGCCCCACTTCTCATCCAGCTCCCTGTTTTTGGCATGGCATGAGAAAGCAGTAGAGGATGGCCCAAAGCCTTGGGACCCTGGACTCATGTGAGAAACCTGGAAGAAGCTTCTGACTCCTGGCTTCGGATTGGCTCAGCTCCAGCTGTTACAGTCACTTGAGGATTGAACCAGTGCATAGAAAATATTGCTGTCTCTCCTCTCTGTAAATCTGAATTTCCAGGTAAAATAAGTAAGTCTTTTAAAAACAACAAAAAAAAAATAACCTGGAATTAATAATATGTGAATAAACTTTGTGCTCTTACATTCACAAACTGCCAACATGGTGCCCAGCAACTTCCTTTATCTTTCTGGTATTTCTTTTGTTTTCTGTGATTCCTAGTTTTTATGATTCTGTAGGTTAAAGAATATGTTAAGTAAGTAATTTTGGAAATTGATTTTCTTTTGACACCTAAATCTATTGAGTGAATAATCATCTATCAGAATCAAAATTTCACTTAAAAATTAAGAATGCATCTAGAATTCTTCAAGTGTAGGAAAATATTAAATTTAGCATGAAATGTATATTATTCACATAAAAAAGCTCTAGAAATGTTTCTTTTTATAACATTATCCTAACAAACATTTACATAGGTATAATGTTGCAAATTGAACTTAAATTTGTAATAGTAATAGTCACTCAATTATAGGAAAGCTGAGAGAAACTAACATGCAAATCTTCCCTGCTTAAACTTACCCCATTTGTTGGTCCAGAAATAAGACAACTGACATGTCTGGGTAGATTATGTAATAATGTTTGGGGCAGTGTTAGCTTGTAAACAGAGTCTCCAATAAACCAGAAGCCAGGAATGTGGCCGTGAGGGGCTCCTGTTGAAGCATTTCATGGTGCAGTAAGAAGATCTCCGACCAGTGTTTGCTAGGTTTGTCCTCATGAATTCAAGTGCTGAAGAAGCCACTTGCAGGTGATGGTGGCTCAGGGTGGTCCTTATGTCTGATTCGTTTAATGCATTTCATGGAGTTCCTACTGTGTACTCCATGTATTATTTCTAGGTTCTGGGAATGTGACACTACGGTATACAGAAGTTGGGCCTTGTAGGTGTTAGTGCAGGGGCAATAGCATCTGTTGAGCACCAGTGCTCTTGTGTGTGTGATGGCTGGACAATTTTATACCAATTCTGGGAAAGAATGGTGTATCTTGCAAGAATAGTCAGTCAGCTCTCCTCCTCAATCACTAAGGCAAAGGCCGTGCACTGGAGCTACTAGACTACAGACAGGTACTGCTTACTTAAATTCTGCACTGAGACGCAACAGCCTGTGACCTTGTACAGCACTGAGCCCATCACTCCTTCCACAAAAGATCTTCCCTCTGGCCACTGTCCAGAAGCTCTCGGGCTCAGTACCCTGGCCCAGTTCTCACAGGGCTGCTGGGTGTGCGTTAGTCTTTCCTTAGTTACTTCCTTTAGCCACGCATTTTCATGTTCTGAGATCTTGGCCCATATTCTTCATTCTCCTGACAATACTCTTGTCTTCACTCTATACCTGGCTTTAGTTCCAACTTCCTGCTAAGCAACACTTAAAGAGGTAGTGGTGATTGCTTAAATAACTAGGTTTCTTTTTTTTTTTTTTAAGATTTATTCAGTTTATTACAAAGTCAGATATACAGAGAGGAGGAGAGACAGAGAGGAAGATCTTCCGTCCGATGATTCACTCCTCAAGTGAGCCGCAACGGGCTGGTGCGCGCCGATCCAATGCCGGGAACCAGGAACCTCCTCCAGGTCTCCCAAGCGGGTGCAGTGTCCCAATGCATTGGGCCGTCCTCGACTGCTTTCCCAGGCCACAAGCAGGGAGCTGGATGGGAAGTGGAGCTGCCGGGATAAGAACCGGCTCCCACATGGGATCCCGGAGGGTTCAAGGCGAGGACTTTAGCTGCTAGGCCATGCCGCCGGGCCCAATAACTAGGTTTCTACCATCCACGGGGAGGCTTGAATTGTGTTCCTGCCTCCTGGCTTGACCTAGAAATAGGTCTAGTGGGCATCTGGGGAATGGACCGGATGGTTACACTACGTTGATCTTTTTTGCTGCTAAAATAAATTGGACTTTTAAAAAGTGCGTTAGTTTTGAGGCTTTTATTAAATCTGAAATGAATAAGGATACGTTATGACTTGTTCTTCTGTGACCAGCACACACGGAGTCCGGTGCCTCCAGCTTCTGCCACCTGTTTTAAATTCAATTATGCTCCTAGTCTATTCCTGCATGTTGGCAAAGCCTGACAATTTCAATTCTAAATCTTGAAACGATCTGGACTTAAAGCCATGTAGCATGGATTGTTACTATTACTTTTTAATAAAAGGATCCCTTGTTCTATACCAATGAATCAAACATTGAGATAGGTGTAATGTTGCAAATTGAACTTAAATTTGTAATAGTAACAGTCACTCAATTATGAGAAAGCTGAGAGGAATTTTCTGAGTGCAGAGGAGCGGGATCCAGTTTTCTGGAGAAGAAGGACTAGCAAGATCCTAGGGCTCACGGGGACTGTTATAATTATGGGCAACCCAGCTGCAGACTGGTGTTACAGAGCCATCAGTGGTCGGAAGTGGGTTGATGTCCAGCCACAGGTATAAAATGAATTCTTCCATTGAAACAGTTGTCCCTGGATCTTTTTGTATTCATGAAAGTTCCATTTTATAGCATCTGTATTAATTCCACTATGAAATGACCAAAGCAAATAGTAAAACGAGCCTCTCTGTGCTCGTGACTGGGCTGCACACATTAAATAGTTAGGTTTGTTCAATTCCACAGTGATCTTATACAGTTGTTATTAATTGTAATCACACTTTAAAGAAGGGGAAATGGAGACCTGGAGAACTGAAGCAAGTTCCTAGATGCCATGAACGTAGTATTGGGCACAGCAAGTATTTTTTTTAATGTGTTAGTCTGATGCCAACATTCATGTTGTTAATTGCAGTATTTTCTGTAACACAGGACATGCTTAGTGATTATAATGAAGCAGGTCTAACCCTGGGCTTTTAATTCTGTCTCCCTCAACAGGGAAATTAAGAACTACTGATTTATGTCCTGAGCATGTCTTGATTGGCTCAGTTGCTGGAGAAGACTTGCTCGACAGGGGTGTTCAGCTGTGCACAAGTGGGATTGACTTACTACTACGGCAGGAAAGGCAGAGCCTCACATTTGCAGGAGGCAACAAAATCACCCAGGGACAGAGAAAACACTGCCTCCAAGGCATCCCATTCATCTGCCTAGAGCCCTGACCCTAAGGATCTCTTAGCTAGAATTGGAACTTGTCTTCCTGTGTTTTTATAATAAGTGGTTTTGCTCAGATTTCAAGGCAATCATTATCCTTATGTCTTAATCTGCTTTGAAGTTCCTATTGATGAAGCCAGGAAAGTGTCTTTATCATGTCAATGTTAATGATATTTGATGAATGTTTCAGTTGTTCAAAAGACTTTCGCCCACATTCATTTATCTGGTTCTTACTGCAACTGTTGGAGAGGGTAGTCATTAACTTCGGCACTTTGTGGAGAAGAATTCAAGATGGCTTGTGCAAGGAAGCAGGGACAACCATTGCCAGAGCTAAACTTAACTCTAATTCAAAACTTGCCTGCACCTTCCAAAGTGATCATTTCAAGGCCACTCCATCCTTATTTCATTGGCTGCTCATTGGCAGCAGGCAGGCTCCACCAGGTCTCCTGTGATATGATCATTTGGGCTGCTCCAGCAGGAGAGTCCCCTCTCTCACACACAGCATTTACTATATATAAAGCTGGCTGACAGAGCCAAGGCCATAACTTCTCAGGAAAATGGCAGGCTAATGAAAAAAAGGTCATAAATATCACCAAATCCAAGTCTTGACATTTGCCAAGGACAATTGTTTTCATCATCAAAGTCTCAGGCATTTTGGAGCCTTTCAGTGAAGTCTGCACACTGCAGAGAAGAAAAGAAAGAATAGCGAAGTGTGTATGTGTATGCAGGACACTGGGGGTGGGGAAGACGTGGCAGATGGGAAGAGAGAGCCCAAAGAGGGCATTCCTGTGGTTTCAGGAGTAAATTGAGCTCCTAATTCTTTATGACCAGTAGTAGGATTAAGAGTTCAAAAGGGCAGGTCATATAAGGGCAGGGAGCCAGGCTGGGCCTCACAAGGATGTGACCCAGGAAATGCTGTCAGGCTAGGCCCCCATACCTACCCCAGCAGGCCTCCAATTAGGATTTAATGGTCAAATATGGAATGCATTAGGGCATCTGAGCAGAAAGTCTTGTTCAAAGAAGCCGGATCTTGTTGGCTAAGTAGAAAAACATTCCTCCGTGGTCAGTTTCCTCTTGAACCAATTCTGGGTGCCTCACTGGCAGTACTGTCTTACAAGACACCATGTGAAAGTGGCCGCCACAGAAAGCCCCTGTTCTCCTCAAGAATGACTCCAAAAATAGACCCACAGGCTGTATTTGGAATTTAGGACAGTGTGGCAAAGGGAAAAGCTGCTTGACCCAGAATTCTTTTTTGGTTTTGGACCTGGGGAATGTGTATTCGATTGTGGGAGCATAAAAAAGTGAATATATGCCAACATTCCTGGGTAGAGTTGAGACAGAGATCAAGTGCACCTGTGTGTGCTCCTGCTGCAGTCGTATTATTTTCTAAGAGTGTTTCCTCATACTTCACCTTGCCACACAGATATTCATGATTTCCCAGGACAGTTCCTGTGTGGGGGACACGCGTGTGACTACATGAAAATGCTCCCAATGAGCACATGTTCGTGTAAATGAGGGAAGTTGATAATATACAAATGTGCATCCATATATTTTGAGTGTGACAAATATACAAGAATGGGATAATATGTTCAAGCCCAAGAAAAATGTTCCTGGAAGTGAGGAAATCACAGTGGGGATGGGTCTGCTCTATATAGATGAGTTTGTACTATTGCATATTTTAAAGGCATGCATATGTATATGAGGGTACTGTAAGAAATTAATGGAAATGAAATTAAGAGATAAGCTTATTTTGCTGCAAAAAATGAAATTCCATGCAAACGAGCAGTTTTCAAAAGCTTGATAGTCTATGTATATCTTAGAAAAACCGCATTTGGGTTTTAAAGTATTTTTCAGCAATAATACTTTTATCTTTCAGTTTCGTTTTCCTTGAACATTTTGAAATATCTTCTCATATATCTACAGATATCTCAGGAGTGATCTGTTTTGTTTTGCATGTGTTTTTAAGTTAAACATGAATGATAAGATTGCACCCTGTGTGCAGGTATTTAGAATCTTTGCTGAATGAAGCTAGAGAAAAGTGTAGATGGAGCATCTGAGGTCATCGCTCCTGTGTGCCAGTATGTGATGTAAGTATGTGATGTCTGTGGATGCAACATACTTGGGCATGCATACGTGTGGTATAATATGTTGCCTTTGGACTTGCATGGCTGTTTAACGTCCTTGGGAGGTCTAGCACACGGTGAATTATGGAGAATATGCTTAGCACGGGAAGCACAAGATTGTGTGTGAATTGTGCAGGGGATGAAGAGATGTGGCTTCGCTCTCTTAAGTCAGATGGGATTGCCAAGCATCAGCCTAGATGTGAAACTGCCCTTATTTTGGTGCATGCTCATTTCTCTATCAGAGTTCAACTAAAGGACACCAGAAAGTATGTTGCCTTTGCTTCTCCCAGTACTACGTGTTATTTATATACTTGCGTGTGTGCGCCCACATGCACACACAGTTTGCTATACATTCTGATATAAAACAAACGGTTAAGTGGATTTGATAAAGTATTTTAACGCTATTGTTTTTTTATCAGCTCTGGATTTAGGGTGATCAACTCATTTTGGTTTTTCTGGGACTTTCCTACTTTTAGTGATGAAAATCTTACATTTTCAGGAAGCACCTCAGTCTTGTATAAACTGAGTTGGTGTGACCTATTCCAGGCTCCGTGGGTGATAGACCGCAGAGCAAGGACACTGAGTCAGATCTGTATCATAGGCAATGCAACCAAGTTAAGATTTCTGTTATTTTTCACAGAGGAAAAAAAAATCATGTGCTGAATTCTATCAAAAAACTGTGTTTTATGGTGCAGGTGCTGGCCTCTTCAGTAGAACACTGAGACTAAGAGCTTGGAAATTCACAGAAGTTTTGGAATATCATTGTTTCCTTATCAGAAAAGTGACTTCCTGGGCCTTAGATTTCCAAAGCATGAAGCAAATATAGTAACTACTTCGCTAGTTGCTTCATAGATTAAATAAGAAAGATGCACAATATTTTTCTTATTGTTCGCAAATGGCATACATTCAGTAAGTGGAACGTCATTGTTATTCACTCAGCTGCTATAGGGTATGTATGAAGCATTGGCTAATGACAAAGTGTCCACTGGAAGCTGAAATACAACTGTGCGAAAGCGTGAGATCGTGCTCAGTTCTGATGAGCTTTAAAGTGAAGGCATGTGCATGTATGACAAAAGGTGATAGCTATGTATTCTCACCAGTGTTTAACAACAAGGCCTCTTCTTGCAAAAGCGACAGCTGTTCCTTGAATAATCACCGTAAGCTGGGCTGTGGGCCGAGTGCCAGTGTACACTACACAGAGTGAAGCAACCATGGAAAGACTGCCTCTGAAGAATGAGGAAGGACAGATGGCCACAGATTGTTCTGGAACATAACCCTAAGTGTCAGATACAGGAGAAAGCAGAAAAGAGATTTCAGAAGAAAATGAGGGTAGCTTGCAGGCAGTGCAGCCAGAATAGTGCCAGAACCCCCAAAGAAAAAGTGTGGTTAATATTTATTAAGAAGCTGAATCATCATCCTGTAGCAGATGTACACCCTGTGCCCAATGGAAGATGGTGGCATCCCTCCCCTCCAAGTGGTTCTGGAGGCATAAGAGTTTGCTGAAACTGCTCTAAAGCAAGGTGCTGCATACTGTAATTAAGAGAAAAAAGTGCAGAGAATCACCCTCTTGGGAGGAGTAGCAGACTTGTCGAAGTCAAGAAGATCACAATTTGAATTTGTCTTAGGATTGATTCACTGGGCAGAAAATTGGGATGCAGAGGTGGTTTGCCGTTGGGAGTTGAGATAAGGGCTGCGCAGCAGAGGTGGTGGGGAGTGGGCAGAGCACGCGGAGATTTAGAGATGATCACATGCATTTTCCACTACCATACACAAGGGCCATCTCCCCTTAGTGAATGTCAGTCCAGTAAATAAAGGAAAACAGTGGAAAGCAGGCAAGTCACAAACACTTAATTGCCCCAATGAGGAATTCCGACTTTATCTTCAAGGAGTTGAGAAACCACCCAAGACACTTAAGCAGTAGAATGATGTCATCTAAATAAATTTTTAGAAATGCTGCTCTGATCTCCACAGTGAAGGAGGCAAAAGCAAAGGCAGGGGACTGGGTGGCTTCAGCTGTGGTCTTCCTTATGCTACTTTCTGGAGACCTAAGTGGAGACAGTGCTGGAGACACTGTCTGGAGACAGTGGAGACAGCCACAGTGTGGCTCTTCAGCAAGACTCCTTGCCACCATTCACCCTAGGTCCCTGCTTGCACGTGAGCCTTGCTCTCATTTCCTCTGTTACAAGCATCACAACAGGAGTCTTGGAATGGACTATGCCTCTGAGCACTCATGATCCATTCTCACTAATGCACACACAGTATAGGGCCACAGGGGAAAAATAAACAAAGCACTGGGGTTCACAGTAGAATTTCTAAGTTCTGTTCCAAAGTCTTCCACTTAATGGCAGCCTGATGTTGTCCAAGTTCTTTATCCTAGTCCCTGTGATAGCTGCATAAAATGAGAGCTTAGTACTATCAGCATCACATTATGAGATATGAAGGAGAAAGCATATGTTAAGCTCAAATTCTCAAGCAACTATGTAAATACTTAGGTATAATTATGAAAGATACTAGGTAGAAGTTGACAAGGACAGTTTACAAGTGGGAAAAATACTGCCATAATTTTTGCATTATTGGGTGGGCCCCCTGAGTTATCTCTGTGTCTTCCCCAGGAAATTTTTATTTTTAAAGGATGCTTCCTTTTGGTTATAACATTAGAAGTGATTTAGGTCAAAAGACTAACTGACCATCTTTCCCATGTCAGCATGGACTAAATTCTTGCTGGAAAAGACAATTTCTGTAGGGGGCCACCCTGGGAATCCTGTAGGTTACAGCCTATAAGAGCACACACTATAAAATACCCCAGGACAAAACTTCTCTATTTACTGTTCCTCCCATGTGTGACCCTATGTCCTTTTGCACATGCTTTATTTCAATTAACATTTCACAATCCCTCTGCCACATTTTTCTTAGACTATGCAAGCACTGACTTTCTCTCATCCCTGTAGCTCAGGGAACAAGAGAGACTTCTCCGACATCACCACACATATGTCCTTGATTAACAAGAAAGACAAATAGCAGCAGGAGTAGTGGACACAGTTCAGACCTCTCAAGTACCTTAAGTTTTACTCTGCTAAAAATAGAAAGGCTTTGTCCAGAGTCTTGGGTTTTGGTTTATCGGTGAATAGATGTAGTGAGATATGACATGACCCAGCCATTGAGAGGAGCAGGAAACAAGAGACTCAGTGTCAAAGAAACACTACCTGGGTCTTGAGGAACATCTGATGCAGCTCACGAGGTGGATTAGTTTAAACCAGATTTGCAGAAAGAATCCTGCCAAGTTCCAGGTACTTGACTAAGTCCTGAGATATAATAATGAAGACCGCGTGGTAGAAGTTCATTCATTTCTTCCTTTGTTCATTTATTGATTTAAATAAATATTCATATAATACTTACTATGAAAAAGGCCTTGGATTCAGTAGGGATAAAACAATCAAATATGGATTTTGGTGCTCCTTGTATTAAAAGTTTAAGGATGGAGTTAGATGTTCTTTAAATATGATTGCAAATTAAAGATAATGGTAACTCCATGGGACATTATCAGCATATCGCCAGACCGGATTCCTACTAGCCCAAGTAACTTCAGATAAAGAACCAAAAGAATTCAGATTTTTATAGTTTTTGGGTCAAACAGAATCTACATCCTGGCATATAACCTTTGGTGCCTTTTGCGTTTTGTTTGTTTAAGGTTTTTGACCCTGTGGTTATGGATTCATCTCAGCAACATCCAAGACTTGGTTTCATCCATGAAATTGTTGATTCACAGAGCAGACACAGAAGCCTTTAGTGCCTTCTGACAGTTGTGTAAGCATCATGATTGTAAGAGCTATTGTTTCTGGAAAATCTTGTGGACATGGAATGTCCTCTTTAATGTGATAATTGTTTAAACATCAGCTTGGCCGGGTCACCATGGTCACAGGTATTTGCTAAGATGTTCTTCTTAGTTTTTCTGGACAAGACAAACATTCACATAGGAACAATAGGTAAAACAGGTAGTCTTCCCCATGGAGGGGGGCGGTGGGATACCCAGCCAATCAGTTGAAGGTTGCAGTGAAACAAAGAGGTTGACTTTCCCCAGACTAACAAAGGAATAATCCCACTTGATTGCTTTGAACTGGTGCATGGACTTTTTTCCTGCTTTCAAACTTGAGTAGAAGAACCAGCCTTTCCTGGGTCTTCATTCTGCCTGCAGGGTCCACTGAGTCTCTGGGTCTTGTGGACACCCTAAAGATTATGGGACTGGCCAGTCACAGCCATTATGTGAATCAATTATTTCAAATAAGTCTCTTATTCTCTGCAGATACATCCCTTTGATTTTGTTTTTCAGGAGTGTCTTAGTATTTTGCATACACACAATGTGGTGTGGGAAATACTATTCTCATTTCCAAGTTGAGGTAATTGAGGCCAAAATGAATCAAATCACTTCCTTGTACATATAAATAAAAAGTGACAGAATGAAAAGGGATGGCTTAGCTTAACTCCAAGTTTTCTGCTTTTAGTAACTACTATGTAGTGCTTCTTAAAAAAGGAGGGAAAATCTCTTTTAGACCGAAGCAGTCATGAAAATCAGAGAGGGAGAAACATCCAGACTATGTAAGAGTCAGAAGAGCTGACAACTGAATGTGCCATGGCCCACTGGGTTGGATCCATGAATAGAAGCAGAACATAAAAGGAAAAGCAAGAAATGCAAAGCCCACATGGAGTTCAGTTAAGAGCAATATAATAGCATCATTGCCTAGTTTTGAGATATGGTCACAATGAGATGAAATGAAGTAAGAAAGTTACATACATTTGCAATTTTTTTTCCTAAATCTAGAACTGTTCTAAAGTAACCATTCAGCGTAGACATTGTGGTGCAGTGAATTAAGCCATTGCTTGGTATGCCTACAAACCTTGTACAATGTGTAGTATCAAGTCCTGCCTTTCTTCTAATCCAGCTCTCTGTTAATGCCCATCCTGGAAAACAGAAGTACTTGGGTCTGGGCCCACCCACTGTGGAGAGACCAGAACAGAGTTCCAGGCTTTGGGCTTCAGCTGGCCCCAATCCTACACAACGGTCACCATGAGAGAGTGAGTCAGGGTGTGGAAGAAAACTTTCTCTCACCCTATTTTATCACTGTGTTTTTAGTAAATAATTTCGAGAAGTTTATTTAAAAAGTAAAGGCAGTATGTTGAAATTTCAGATTATGTGTTCTAGGCATTTGGACCTATCATATTTTATAGAACCTTTTATATTTCCATGAACTATTTTTAGAATAACTACTTATATATACAGCATGAATACACACATACACACACACACACACACACACCTGATAGACAGATAGATTGTTGGATCTGTCTCCAATATTATGAAGTAGCCACTTGGAACATAATATACATGATTCTGCTTCAACTCTGGTGTTAGCTGTATGTCTATGCATGTTATCCCAAAAGAAATTACAAGCTTCTAGAAGGCAGAGATTGTTGGTTTTCTGCCTCACTGCATGGTGCTTGGCTTAAGGCGGTCTTATGCCATGAAAAACATTTGGCTCCAAAGTCAGAGTCAAGAGTTTTAATCCCAACTTTGTCATTTGTTAAATTTGTGACTTTAATTGGCTTATTTTTTTAAGCTACATGTTTCACACCTGTGGAATAAGGTCATATAATTACTAACACTGGCATGATCTCAGTGAAATATCTGAAATACAGAACATATGAATTAAATGATATTCCCTCTTGCTCTTTTTATCCATTTCAATGAACAGTCCTAACTTCTGAGGTGCCACTGTGTTTAGATATTTATTCTTCAAATTCACCAAACCAATGAAGAAGTAAAAACAGCCAAAAGTTAAGGATGTGTAATATGTTTAGCTACCTGCCTAGCACATCAATAGAGTACAGCCAGAGTCCTGGAATTATTAAATATTCAGTTTTCTTTTTTGTCCTTGTGCTGGTTACTGCTCTAGAGAACTACTGGATAAAGTAGTCTAATTTGGAGAGTTTAATATCTGCAGCTTTAATATTCAGTTAATCCAAAGACATTTCAGTGATTTTTGTCTGGAAAGTAGAGTTCACAATTCTTCAGTCAAGTCTGCTTCTTAACATCGTGTTGGGCAGACCATCTGAGATCACTATTGCATGCAATGTAGTTTATCTTCATGTTGGCCAAGGTCAAAGCTCAGTGCATTGTAAACAAAGCCAATCAACAAGTTAAGTCATGTCATCTCTACATACGCCAAAGAGACTATCAAGTAGTATCACGTCTCATCGTGTCGTATTGTGGGGCTGATGTCTCTGTAATAAACGACAATTGCTTATTTCATCACCTGACAATGAAATATCCTGTCCTCCAAATGTGCAACATGGAAGTCGCCTCAGTTTCTGGAATAATTGAAGTATAAATGCAGACCCCCACTTAAAAAACAAACTCTTTGGAGGCTCAGGAGAACCTACAATGATAAGATGGCTTCCTCCAACAGGAAGTATTTGAAAAAGAAGAGAAGTTTCTCAGGAGAAAATCTAGGATGGCAATAAATTTTCCAAGTACCTAGGATGCAATCTTGTAAGGCATACCACACATAGGCTCTACCAAGAGTGACAATGCTTGTTGTCTGAATCCCACAAAGCGTACAAGTCCAGATCCGCAAGCACACTTCAATAGCAAAATTATTCTGATAACTGAAGGCTTTTGCAATTCAGATTTATCATTTGTTGGCCAAAATCTGTCCTGCATTCACTTGGGGCTCTTTAACATTGTTTCTAGTCATGCTTTCCTATTTTGTATGCATTTTATTGCAGAAATAATAAGTATACACAGGGTGCTCTCCCCAGGCCCATTATTGGTAGTTATCACATGTCCATCAGTATATATGAATTTTATTTTCTCCCTATAAATTAAAAAAATATCTGGATTCAAAGTAAATCAGTCTTTATGAGCTTATAGAGTTTTGGGCCTAAAACAAGCTTTCTTTGTGTGTGTACAAAGGGTATGTTCAAGAAATTATAGTTATTAATCTTATTATGTAGATGTCACCTTGTTTTATGCTCATCACCTATTTGAGCTGTTTGTGGCTTTCAATTACATAGCCTCAATAATGAAAGTGGAAGCTGGGGTTTAGAGCTACCAAATAATTTAAATGCTAACATATGACTAAATCTATGCTCTTTATAAGTATCTTCTAAATTGTTAAGCACCAGTAAGAAGCACTGTGTTAGCTTATGTATAAACCTTTATGGACAATTTGCTAAATTTAAAGTTACACACAATATTCCCTCCTTTTTCTTTCCCTGAAGTGTTGAACATTTCCTGTATCAGTTTTCTTTAGCCGGAACTTTTAAAGGATCTGAAACCAGTAGAGGATTATGTAAAAACTACAGCTGTATCTCGGGACTAGGAAGCAGGCAATGGTTTTGCGGGAAACTTTCTTTCTGACTTTCTCGAAGGTGAAGGGAAATACACGGATTTGCAGTGTTTGCTTCATTATGTGGTGTAAACACTGTCGCTATGGACCATTTCAAGTTGCTAGCTGTATACATGGCTCAGTGAATTCTGAGATAGTTAGCAATTGGCTCTGAAAGACCAAAATGTGCCAGTTCCAGCCCAATGGTGGAACCAAATCAAAATTTGAAAATTCTGGGGTGATTGAAGGTAACAACTCACTTCCCCTGAAAGCATCAAAATTGCAGAAGAAGGTTATTGCTCCAGTCCCTCGTTTGCCATGGAAAATTCCTGTAGGTAAATGGAGCCTATCCCGACTCTCAACAATCATCAAACAGGGATCTAATCTAGATCATGCACTAGGAAAAATACTGAGAATTAAAAGGATGAACTAATTTCACAGTTCTGCCCCTCCAACTTTTTGCATTATTATAGGAAAGATGAATAAGATGAAGGTTACAACACAATATGAAAGTTATGCTTTGAACAGCATCAGCCTATCTGGTTTCTGCTTGCTTTTCCCTAGTCTCTATTTGTAAAGGATGATCTAAATAGATTCTTCTGGAAGCTCAAAACTGTCTGTTGGATGACCAGAGAGGAGACTGTGCCGTATTTTCATGTCCAACTTCAATTTCCCAGTTCATACCTTTGGAGAGGTTAAATTCCTCTGCAAGTCCTTGGACAGCAATTTCATTCATTCTAGATAAAATGTAGTGGCTCTCCGTCCCCACCCTTCCCAGCCTGTTTAAATAACGTAAGGCAATGCTGCGAGGCATGATGCAAGCAAGGACAAGAATGGTCAGATTGCCTTTCCTGCTTCCCTCACTTACTCAGGAGGGTCTACCAAGTGCCTATCATGTGCTAGACCTTACGCAAGATTCTTGCAATACAAAGATGGTCATTGTGTCTCCTCCTCAGGGAAGACAGTAAGGGAATAACTGCAACGGAGGTGATGAAGTTCCCAAGTGAAGACATTGCCCCAAGTGGGGAACAGAGAAATGTAATGTTTAGGGGACGCTGAAAACTTCGGAAACATAAGATACTTGGCTCTGATGTTGAATGAAGGGATGCAGTCATTCTGATAGACCATGTACAGGCATCATGGAGTGACAGCACATCACATGCACCGAGGACGACAGAGGCATGAAAGTCCAGAGAACAAAGGTCCTTTGTAAACAGAATGACACAAGGCTAGGAAACTTCCCGATTCATGTTTAAAACAGGATGTGTATTATACACATACCACTAGGCCCGTGTCAGTTTTGGGTGTAGTTATATCTCCAATGTCTCACATGCTTCCTGGCTAAGCATTTTCTATTATTGAATACAACCAAGGAGTACCAAAAAAAAAGCTGTGTCCTAAAAGAGGAAATTTCAAAAGTCTAAGAGTTGTTTGATATCAGCCAATGCTTAAGGGGAAAATCTCTGGGTTCTTTTGAGAGGAAGCAGCATTCATTCAACAGTGTTAACTATGAGGCCAGAATTTGAAAAATGTACAGTAAATTCCCACATTTCTTACTTGACCAAGAATTGCGCAACTTCCTGCAAAGGTGTAGGTGAATATATGTGTGTGTGTATGTATATATATATGTATATTATATATATATATTTAGAAGTAGTGTTCTTTTTGAGTAAAGAAAACAATCTAAATCATAGAAAAAAGCCCTGTTAATATGCTAATTTTGGAAAAGTGAGTGAAACTCAGACTAAAACACATAGCAGTTTTTGTGGTACTACCCTAGTTTGTAGTTCGTATCTGTTCAAGTGTTAGTACCATACTCTTTCTCTTTCAGAAACATCACATTTGTGTTCTGGAGAATCTTGCTGAAATTTTAATCAATGAAGTATTTGAACGAGATATGCTATGAGCGTAAAGAATGTACTTACATGTTGTTTGGCATGTTGTCTGTAATAACTGAATGTGAAGAGACGGAAATGCACAGTAATGGATTTGTTAAATTAATCCTGGGCATCCCACAGGCTAATGTTACATCACCATTTAAAATAATGATTTAGATCTAAGTTTACCTGGAGACAAAGATCCAGACGATATAGTGTCAAAGCTCAGAAAGGCAGGTTCTGAGACATAGTGTTTTATTATTTCATTCTTCCAAGTGAGCGATGGTAGAGATTGAGGTAGAGACAGAGATAGGAAGATAGAGATAGAAAGAGAGAGAAAGAGAGAGGGTAGTCACGGGCATGATTTAGCCTTTCTGGTCAGCTCAAACAATTCAGCCTTTCTGGTCATCAGTTTTCTTGGCTGAAAACTGATATAAAAAGTAGCATCTATCTCTTGATACTACTCTGATGAAGTGGAATAATTGATGCAGTTTGACTTAATGGTTTTCAACCAGAATGATTTTATCTTTTGTTCTTATTTATTTATTAAAAATTAATTTTATTGGAAAGGCAGTTTTCCAGAGAAGAGAGGACAGAGAGAAAGATCTTCCGTGCACCAACTCACTCTGCAAGTAGCCGCAATGGCTGGAGCAGAGCTGATCCAAAACCAGGAGCCAGGAACTTCTTCCAGGTCTCCATGTGGGCGTAGGGTTCCAAGGCTTTGGGCCATCCTCTTCTCAAGCCACAAGCAGGGTGCTGGATGTGAGAAGTGGAGCAGCCAGGACATGAACCCATTTGTATGTAGAATCCTGGTGCATGCAAGCCAAGAATTTAGCTGCTGAACCATAGTGCCAGGCCTACGATTTGATCTTGTAAGTGACATTTGGTTGTGTCTAAGGACATGTTTGTTTGCTACAGCAGGGAAGTTGAGGTTGCTACTCTCAAGGACCGAGGAGATATCATTAATGTTAAATACGTTATGAAACACAGGGCAGCACCTCCAAAAAATGAGTTCTAAAATACTAGCAGTGCTATGAAAATTTTAAACAGATTTTTAAAAAATTGTCTTAAGAGAATAGTGAGGCTCCATAAATGGATATGAGTGCTTTTACTGTTTGTTAAACAAACATGTACGGTCATTCTATTGTAGTAGAATTGAGTGTATGTGTGTTTTCTAATTGCATTTTATTTTGTATTGTCTGATTAATGTAGATTCTTTAATAAAAAAACATGAGTAACATTTTCAACCCCAATTTTTTAGAGATTTCTTTATTTTCCCGATGATGCAGATTTACACGCATATAGGATTAGCTCTCTCCTGCCTCGATCCCTCTTTCCTCCCTATATCCAACTCTTACTGTGTGTCCCAAAGTGTTACAATCGCATGGCACTTCACCATTACAAACTTAACTCTCTGATATGTAAGCGTCTCACGTCATGACAAATGTAGGATAATGGTAATCTGGCTATGATTCAATAATAAAGATGCATAAATCCATTATTTCCTAATATTCTAATTTCCCTTGTAGATTTATAGTTTGTGTGTACATGGTGCATGTGTGTTCTGTGTATTAATGATCACATATCATAGAGAACATGTATTGGTCTTCTGGGGATTGACTTATTACAATAAGCTTAATAGTTTTCAGCTGGATCCATTTTGTTGTAAACAGTAAAACTGCATTCTTTTTCATTGCTGAGTAGCAATCTATGAGGTCAATGTGCTATGAGTTCTTTATTCTTTCATCTGTTGATGGACATATGGGTTATTTCCATGTCTTAACAATTGTGAATTTCATTTCCATAAATACTGGGTATACAGGCACCTCTCTTGTAGGTAGATTTCATTTCATTTGGATCTAGTCACAGGAGCCAGATGGATGGGTCAAACGGTACTTCTATTTTCAGTTTTCTGAGGAATTTCTGTACTGAATTTCATCATTGCAACCCAAATATTAATACTGATATTTTCAACTGCAACAACAATGGATAATGTTACTAAACGTCCTTTTTAAGTCACAGATTAAACCTCATATAGGTAAGCAGGATTTAGTGTACAATAGTTTTTGATAGATCCTGCTGAACTGATTTGGAATGTATTCGACAGAGTGCCAGAAAAGGAGAGGAAGTGTGTTTGTATGACTAGCAGGATTTTGTACCTTTTCTAGTGTTCTAACAAAGTGGATAGACTAAACTCTAATCAACGCATTACAAATATGTAAATCTGCCTCTTCTGATATACTTCAACCCATTGCCACATCCATGTGCCATGTGTTAAACATCTTGGAGGTACACCATATCCTTGGTGTCTCCATTCCTCCATTCCCCAGGTTACATCACTGTGTCTGTATTCTCAGTTTCCTAACTAAACTACCCAAAAGAGATTCTGTCCTTATTCTGGACAGACCAGGGACAACTGTGTTAATCTGTGAAAGGATATGTGAGATTGAATGACACCTGTGAAGTTCTATGTCCTTATCTGTAACTGGATATTATCCTACTTTAGCTGTAGTGTTGTACTCAAGCAGAGGAGACAGTATTCCAAGCATAAAATGGAGTACACACTGTTGATACAATCAGTAGCTGTTAGTCTTTCAAAAAAGAACACCACCTTGCAAAATGACCCAGTTTCAAAAACAGACAAGCTTTATTTAAGACATGTCCTTATAATTGTGAACCTATGTCTTTCTTGATTTTCTGAGAGGCATCATGTTGGCATGGCAAGAACTTTGAGTCTACAATCATCAGAGAGCAAAATTAAACTTCATCAGCATTATTAATCAGATTCTCCTATCTTTAACGTCCATGATATACTTTAAAGGCCAAAAATGTTCCCCAATTCACATTCAGTATTAGGTGAAATATGGAAATAGTTTACTCAGTGTCTAGTACATAAATGAATTGTCTTTCCAAACTGTTTGCAATGTACTCCATCTTATCCCAGAGATGCAGTATGTGTTATTCTCAGAATCACACTGTGAAAAATACCAGAATGTTAAACAGGTCCAAAGGGATCTATTTTTGCCTAGCTTCACAAGGTCATTCAAATGAGCTCTTCACGCTTTGGTTATCAATCAAATCAAAAACAATTGATCTACTCAAAGCTTGTCAGTGATGTATTGATCTATTGATTGAACTCTAGTCTAATACAATAAAGGTATTGAGAGCTATCATTACATGGAGAACTGACCAAATAAATGACCCTGTGCAAACACTGTCCCTCTCTTTTTCTTAATCATTGTTGTTAATTTATAAATTGATTTTAAGTTCACTAACATATAAGTCCAAGAGGTATCACATCAAAAGAAACATTGCCCACATGCCTTCGTTATCTCTCATGCTTTTATCCATAAAAGAGGAATAGTATTGAGTCTCTAGTTAATGATTAAAATGTGGTAATATTAATGCTGAACAGAAACTTTGGGTCACATGAAATTGATGTGAACACTAGCTTTGCCAATTCATGTAAGATGTTGGGCCATGGAATTAACCTGCTTATACCTCAGTGTTTGTAAGCCACCTAAGTGGCTTTGAAACAACAAATACCACACAGAGCTATTGTAAGAAAGAGCTAGAATTAAAACCTATAAAGCTTTTATTTTAGAGCATTGTGCTTTGAAAGTGCTCTGTAAAAACAGCCTCACTCTTCTTATTTTTTTTTTTGAACACCTCTCACCATGTACTTCTTTCCTGTATTTTCTAGTATTGTTCTTTTTAATCTTGCATATGCTGATCAGCTATTAGGTGAGTTTGCCACTGCTATTTGTCTACCAAAATCTAATCATGATTTCTTTGAGTACAAGGATTCTTTGAATTATCTGGGCATACGGTTTGCAAACTATAGCCCTAATTTCTAATTCCCCTGTATAGATAGATTTGGCCGTACGAATCGCTAGCACTCAATAGGTTGTGAGATGTGTTATCAACAACTATGAGGTATGCTCTTTTCTGTCTTATTATTTCTTTATATTGGATACAGTATAAATATTTTCACTAGAACTGAAGTATATTATGGAAGATAGAAATGGAGAATGGCAAAATGGAAAAGATACAAAGATTTGGAACTCTAAGGATCATGGAATTATCAAAGAATTGCTGGGCCTTCCACCAGGATTTGTATCCAAGGAAATGGAATGTACCCATAGTTTGTCAAAGTCCCCATCAACTGAGTCTAAGGAGCCATCCTGTGCTCACACTACTAAAAGATATCACTTTGGCACATAGAATCTCAGTATTGACTGGGAAATAACCATGTTTTGTGTTCATGAGGACTTGTCTCCTCAAACTTACACAATTGTTTCACCTCTGATATCTTAATGTTAACAGTTGATGGAGTGAGGGTCTTTTTGATCTGTTTGTGGGAGCTAGGATGTCACCGGTGTGGTCTCTGTCGCCCTCCTGGCTTAACCTGTGCTCATTCCTCCATCCCCACCTTAGCTAGCTTCCACCAGATACCAGATTCTGGAGCCAAACAACTCTGAGCTGTAATTTCCAAACTATACTCTGAAATACACGTTTTCCTGCCCCAAGAACATTCTTTCAGGTATTTCAGTTAGAGTAATGAAAAGCAGAGTAATGTGCTGTGAATAGCTACAAGCAGGATAATGATCTATTTGTGTTAGTACATGATGACTGTCATAGTTCTTGCTTTAATTATGCTGTATGGATGACTGTAAAAGAGATTAGAATAAATTATGTGAATGAACTTATTGTCCTTCAATTTGATCTAGTTCAGAACAATACAATTCAGCCAATCTCCCAGAGTTATCTGGGATTTAAATATAGGCTGTGTTTATTTCAGCCTAATACAGGGCAGAGGGTTAAGGCTGAATCTGCCCTCTTCCTTCTTAAATGAACGGTGTAACTTTTGGTGCCAGAGATTTGGTATAGTGAGTGAAGCATCCACTTGTGGTGCTGTCATTCCATATGGGTGCATTTGGAAAACGTCTCTCTGTGTAAGTGTGCCTTCTGCATAAATCTGTTTTAAAAGAATATACTTTCTTGAGCTTCCGTATATTTCTCTTTATCAAATGTGTCATAAAATCAATATTTGTGTAGTATGAAATGTTGTTTCAGCACAATGAACATATCTTGAGAAATTAAAACTTAGAACATTTCTAAGGAATTACAACCAGCTTTATGAAAGTGGATGTTGACTCAGAACTACAAAGTGGAAAGCAAAAGGCTGTTGCTGGGTCAGTTGGCAGTACCTCCTACTGAGACTGAGAATTTGCACTTCTGCACTTGGATCTGCCTTTCACACCTGCCCCCAACCCAATGCCTGCCCTCTGAGAGGAGACACAAGCCTGCTATTCATCATGGTGTTCACATTCCATCAAGAATGTGTTGCTTTTCCAGTCCAACGGAACAGACGGCTGATTGGCAAAGCAATCAGACACCTGTTGAGGTTGAGTCATTCCTATTCACAGGCCGTGTCTACAGCCTGGCCGCAGAGTGCTGAGATAAGGATGAGAGTTCTGGCTAGCCCAGTCTGCTGCAGCTGATGCTCTCACTCATTGGCGGCTTTTAAGGGAAACCAGAGAGCCATGGTCTAATTTCACTTGCTCCTCATCTTCTTTTGACAGAGGGATATTTGCAGTGGTATGGTCATGCACATTCGTTCAGGCTCAGGAAACTTAGAAAGAATTATGATGGCCTTGAAGGAAACAAACTATTTCATGGAAATTAAAATGAGTTGTGGTGGCATTGATACAGTGCTTCCTCCAATCCCTAAAGCTTTCTTCTAACATATACAGCTTTGCTAGCAAATTACTTAAATTAAGGTCCAGGCTATAATGTCATTTCCAGAACTTGCCAATATGTGTTTTGAGAGAAACTGGTTCCATCGGTCAAGAATTTCTTGATCCTCACTAAAACTTGTAATTTGTTAAACATATCTGTGAATATTACAGCTTTTCTAGGAATCAAATGTCCTCAGTATTGCAATTTCTAGGTCAGCCTAAATAATTAACTCAAAAATGTCTCACCAGAGTTATTGCAGTGAGGGAAGGGGTCTGGAATTCTAATACATGTGGAAGTGGATTTGAAATCTTGGAAACAAATTTCCTGTGTTTGTTTTTGCTTTTTCTCTACTGATGTGATATTAGTGCAAAGAGAACAGATTCAATGTAGTTCATAGATACAATTGTAAGGATGTGATGATAACTCCTTTCCTATCCCTTGCCTGCTTTCCTCTCTTCGCTGGCCTTCCATTATTGTCTAAGTCTTTATGTTCCACTAACATAAAAAATCAAAAACCATACAAACTAAAAAGGACCTAGTTCAGTGGGAATGTAGGCAAATGATAGAAACAATAATAAAATGAAAAGATGATTGTTTCATTCCTATACAGTTAATTAATATATCAGTTACTTAAAAATACTCAATTGCAAGAAGCAACTTACCCATTTAAGAAATGTGTAGGGGGGACTCTGATGTTATGGCATAGCACAGAAAACTGCTCTCTGTGCTGCTGGCATCCAACACAGGCATGAGCTTGTGTCCTGGCTGCATTACTTCAGATCTACCTGGGGAAAGCAGGGGAAGATGGCCCCAGTATGTGGGCCACTGCCTCTCATGTAGAACTGGTAGAAGTTTCTCAGCCTGAATGAACATGTTGACACAAGATCTCTCCCCCACTCTTTTGTAATTTTGACATTCAGATAAATACATTTTAGAGATAGAGTCAAAAGTCCCCAATGGACAGTTCTCAGATAAAGTACAAACAGTCAGCAAATATATGAAAAAAATCTCAATAACAGTAGCTACCGGGGAAATGCAAATCTTAAGGTTTTATAAAATTTTGATCAGTAATGCCTATCTTTCAGAATATTAAACACAGATAAACCAAAACATAGATAAACCAGAACATAGATTAAACAGAAACAGGAGAAAAAATGGCTATTACAAAGCAAGATTGGAGTGTTTTTCTAAACTGTGGTGACATAAACCTTCCTATTGACAAGCTAGTCAAATACTCAGGTAATGGAATTGCAGATTTTTCCTCGTGTAACTACAGTCTATATTAGGCAGTTAACCTCTCTCAGAATAGAGTGTCTATAAGCAAGCATGTCCCATAGTAGAAACCAAGACGTGTTACACAAAAATTGTAGTTGGTACTGGTTTCAACTCACTGGTTGGGAGGAGAACTATTTGATGGGCTAGTAAAACAGCTGAGAAAGAATGTGGCTACCCCTGTCCTGCCCAACCCAGAGTGATCAGGTATAAATAAAATGATTGGCATGCCATGGGTGGGTATGACAATGAGAAAATCCTTTGATTTGGAGCTTGAAGGAGCTGAGTTTGAATCCTGGCTGTAGTATTTGCTCGACTCTGAAGATTCTTCATTTTGGTGTGTCAGAGATTTCTCTCCAGCAGACCAAGTGAGATGAACCTGCAGACTTCGTTCAGATCACCACAGTGTGATGGAGAACATTGGGGCTGGAAGGAATGCCATTAGCTTAGTCTGGTTCCATTGTCATAGAGCCAGGCTTTACATTGGTAATATAGGAGTAGTACTACCTATCATAGACACTTTTTAAAATTTGACTCAGAGACATAGATGACAGAGATAAAGCTATATTCTCTCCTGGTTCATTCTGCAGTTGCCCACCATGGTCTCTAGAGTAGGTTGAAGTAAAAGTCTGCCCACCCAGGCTCTGCATTAGCAGAAAGCTGGAGTCAGGACCAAAGCGGGCTGAACCAGGCTTTCTGACAAGGAGTGTGAATATCTGAATTGCCATGCCAAACGCTTGCTTCAGTTCTATTTCACAAGTTCATTCTGGGTGGTTCATGAGAGCGCATACATGAATAATATAATGTTAATATTACAATATTACTAATGATAACTGTTAAATAAATATCTTAAACACCCAAATAATTTATGTTTAGCATTATTAAATAATTGCCACATTGTACGATTTGACGGTCTTATGTATTAGAGAAAATGCTAACATTAAGATAAAATGAGTTTGCTCAGCTAATAACTTGTGAGCTTTCATTACAAAAAGAAGTATTTTCTCCTATCATTTCTTTTTTTTTTTTAAAGATTTATTCATTTTATTACAGTCAGATATACAGAGAGGAGAGACAGAGAGGAAGATCTTCCGTCCGATGATTCACTCCCCAAGTGAGCCGCAATGGGCCGGTGCGCCGATCCGAAGCCGGGAACCTGGAACCTGGAACCTCTTCCAAGTTTCCCACGCGGGTGCAGGGTCCCAAAGCTTTGGGCCGTCCTCGACTGCCTTCCCAGGCCACAAGCAGGGAGCTGGATGGGAAGTGGAGCTGCCGGGATTAGAACCAGCGCCCATATGGGATCCGGGGCGTTCAAGGCGAGGACTTTAGCCGCTAGACCACGCCGCCGGGCCCTCTCCTATCATTTCTAACATTCATGCTTTCTGGTAGCAGTAGATCTACCAAATTTGCAGCTAAACTGAATTATCTTGTAAAACATCTCAGTCTGACATACATCAAAGGCAGCTTCTAACTCAGAAGGAATCATGACTGAAGACCAGTTAGTGTAAATGCTGCAGAATTTACCCTTTTCTGCTATTGAATCCACTCCTTGCAAATGGAATTGAGCTCACCTTTATGAAGGAAAAATGACTGAATAAAATGTGTGTGTGATTTTTTTTGCTTTGTTTTGTTTTTAAGGAGAAAATTCATGCAAAATATCAGTGTTTAAAACCATTGAAACTTGAGATACTCTATGACAATTAGTGTATTCCCAACTTCATCATGTTCATTCTCTTTTTGTAGCTCTAAGAAACCTCTAACCTGTAGGAAATTGCATGGGATCCAGACTCACCAAGTGGGTGCCATATCATTCAAGAGAATGATTTCATTTCTGGGTAAACAGGACTCGACCACTCACCTTAGTCTTGATTTTAATAGAGAAAATCATGACATGTTCTAAATGATTGTATATGAATAAATGACATTTCTCTAAAACTATGGTATGGAAATTAGAATAATTACTCAAGTATATCTATAAGTATCAACTTTGTTATTTAAAATTGGTCTTAGGTAAAACTGAAATCTAAAAAATCTGAATAAATAATACCCCAGTATAGGCAAAAAAAATGCCTAGAGCATAGTAGAAACATATTAGAGTGCACATTTAAAGGTCTTAAAACCTTGAATGAATGAATTCATGTTGAATGAATAGAAAAATCAATGGATCAATAGTTGTATGTTAGAATCAATGTCATTGTTCTCTTCTTTATTGAAAGATTGTCTTTTAAAACACTTATCTAATCCTTTGCATTTAAACATTAGTCATGTGCTAATGATTGTATATTTCCATTCTAACCATTTGTATCCAGTTATTTATTTGAACTTGCCAAATGAGATATCTAATGGCTTTCAAATTTCTGTAAATTATTCTTCCATAGATTTATTCCAATTGTTTGCTGAGCTGTTAAAGAACACACAAGAATTGGTGACTTAACAACTATTCATAAAACTTTTTACAGATCTGAAAATTGGGGCAAGATTGGCAAGAAAGGCTTGTTTCATGCAGTAATAGGAGGCAGCTGAACTAAAGGCTGTAAGGGTTTTTTCAAGGTGGCTTAGTTGCTTGGCAAGGGCATGTGCACTGGCTGGCAAGCTCAGCTGGTGCTGAGGGCCAAAGAGCTGGTGCTTCTCCAAGTAGCTTTACCCACATGCTCTGGGCTCAGCATGCTGGCCACCATTCCAAAAGAGGACGAGAGCAAGTGTTATCCTCCTTTTGTGATCTAATCTCAGAGGGCACATGGCATTGCTTCTGTAAATCATTCCATACTCTACTAAGGAAGTCAGTGTGACCTGATCATGCTGGAGGCCGAGAACTAGACAATACTTATCAGAGAGGTAAGAGCAGAGACATAAAGTGGAAGCCACTTTTAGAAGAGTCACTGTGCCATGCCTTTGTTGATCAGAAGACAGGGCACTCACTCTAGTAAGTCAATTGCCCAAGGTAAAAATCAAATGTAGTCCTTAGTTATTACTCTCTCTCTCTCTCTGTCTCTCTCTCCCTCTCTGTTTTTTTTCTCTCTCTCCTTCTCTCTCTCCCTCTCTCTCGCTCTCCCTCCCTCTCTCTCTCTCTGTCTCTCTCTCCCTCTCTGTTTTTTCTCTCTCTCTCCTTCTCTCTCTCCCTCTCTCTCGCTCTCTCTCCCTCCCTCTCTCTATCTCTATCTCTTGTTTTCATTTTACTTAGAAAATCTTGTCATGAAAATGTATCACAATCCTTACTGTCTTCATCTTTAAGACAGTCATTCTTCTTCAAGTTGTCAGTATCTCTTACCGAGTGACCTTCAGTAACCTCCTAAATGATCATACAATCCCTTCTCCATACACCAGCCAGGATTACCATCACTAGACATAATCCAGGGGCTGTCACTGTGGTGTGAATTAAGCTGCTACCTGCAGTATCAGCATCACATATGAGCATCTATTAGGGTCTTAGTTGCTTGACTTTTGATCAGCTCCTTGCTAGTGTGCCACTTCCAATCTATCTTCTTGCTGTTTCGCCTGGAAATGCAGTGGAAAATGGCCAGAGTGCTTGGCCCTCTACTAAACACGTGAGAGACTCAAAGGGAAATCTTGGTTCTTATTGTCAGCTTGGCTCAGCCCTGGCTGTTCTAATCATTTGAGGAGAGAACCAGTAGATGGAAGATTTCTATCCCTCTCTGCTTCTCTCTTTAATTTTACCTTTCATATAAGAAAGTAAATTCTAAAAAAAAAAAAGAAAAGAGAAAAACAATGAGAATCACAGAGTGACACATCACAAACAGTAATATATGTTTCACTGGGAGTGTTGCAATTGTGTTTTATGATAGTGAACGTTTTGAAAATACACATGCACACAAAGTAAAATATCAATCAACATTAGATTGGTAAAATAATTTCAGAATCATGAGGGGACTTTAAAAAGCTGTGGGGAAACAGAATTAAAATGTAACATGTATTTCTACTTTCATCATGCAGCTATAACAACAAACTAAGAATTTATCCATTTATAAATTCAAATTGATAGGTGAATTGTCGTGGTGAATCTCAAATAAGAAAAGTGATTTGTCTGTGGAACTGCTCCACTTTCTTCACTAAACCAGTCTCCTCAATAAAAGTGATTTTATTTTTGTAAGATGATCTGGTCTTACTTCCTTTCCAGGGACAACTGCTGCATCTAACGTAGGAGCCAGAAAACTCCATGATTAGTTAACTTGGATGATGGCCCTGGGTAAAGGGTAAGTGAACCTTAGTAACTGACTTTGTGCCTTAAACCTACAACCATGCTGCAGGATCCATTCAACATGCATCTTTTATTCATTCAATCATGTATCCTACATTTATTGTCCCCAAATATATGCCAGGTGCTTTACTAAGTAAAATGGCTGCCATGATAATTAAGTTTTGTCCCTGACATTTATGAAACCACAGCCATTTACTTATCATGGCCAATTTTCTATTTTAGTTTCCTGGACAGTTTCTCTGTGATTGGGCCGTTTCCAGGTGTTTTTAAAAACTCTATGAAGTCACAAACATTAATTCTCTAACTGCCCAATTCTTTTTTTTAAGGATTTATTGATTTTTATTGCAAACTCAGATATACAGAGAGGAGGAGAGACAGAGAGGAAGATCTTCTGTCCGATGGTTCATTCCCCAAGTGAGCGCAACAGCCGGTGCTGCGCTGATCCGAAGTCAGGAGCCGGGAGCTCCTCTGGGTCTCCCATGCGGGTGCAGGGTCCCAAGGCCTTGGCCCGTCCTTGACTGCTTTCCCAGGCCACAAGCAGGGAGCTGGATGGGAAGTGGAGCTGCCGGGATTAGAATCGGCGCCCATATGGGATCCCGGGATGTTCAAAGTGAGGACTTTAACCACTACACTATCGTGCTGGGCCCATGCCCAATTCTTTAGTACTCCTTCTAGAGTTCTAAATTTGTTCCTAGTGCCACATCACACTGCTGTTATCTTTCACTCATTTCTAGGTAATCCTTTCAACAAGAAATCCTGATTTCCCTGTCAACATTTTTTTCTAAGGCAGTCAGCTAACCTCTATGACATAGAGCCGTTTCATATTGTCCCAATCTATCATGGTGTAACATCTGCTTTTGGAATCTGTAATCACTGAGTGAATTAACAGAGATTAAGATGATCATTTTGTTAATCATCTATTTACGGAGCACCTGGTATGTGGGAGGTAAGTATCTGCTACATAGCCTTGGAAAGTTACTTCTCTTCCTGAATTTCAGTTTCCCCAGCCAAAATACCTAGCTTTCGGCCTGTGAGAAGCAGGTGAGCTGATGCATTGCTCACATTTCAGGCTCCCTAAAAGCAGGGCCTGAGAGATGTGCTTAGCTCTCAGGAGAAGCTGCTAAGAAAGTGAGGAAAACAGACCCCAGCACTGAAGCAACCATGTGTGATTCTCATTTCAGCGAGAATCTGATGCCACAGGATAAGCTGCTGGCCCTGGGACACACACTGCACCACCGACACCTGTACTGACTTGAGGCACTCAGATGTAGTGGAGGAGGATACAGTGGATCAAAACCCTAAGAACTTCGTGAAGTGATTGCAGCAGACCAAGAAAATCCTCTCGAAGGTTGCAAATAAGAGTCCTGAGCACAAGTGCCAAAACTGGGGAACAGGTACACCAATTCCTGAAGGAAATGAAATCTGTGATAGGCATCTCAGGACAGACATAGAGAAGGAAATCAGTGTAATTTGGGCTCACTGCAGTGGCTCAATTGCTTAATCCTCCCCCTTTGAGTCCTGAGAAGCCATATTGGCAATGGTTACCATCCTGGCTGCTCCACTTTCCAGCCAGCTCTCTGCTTGTGGCCTGGGAAAGCAGCAAAGGACAGCCCAAAGCCCTGGGAATCTGCACCCCTGTGGGAGATGAGGAAGAAGCTTCTGACTCCTGGGTTCAGATTTGCTTGGCACCAGTCATTGGGCCATTTGGAAAAGTGAACCATTGAATGGAAGATCCTTATCTGTGTCTCCTTTTCTTTGTAAATCCACGTTTACAATAAAATAACACCAATTTTTACGAAAAGAAATAAAATCGGTGTAACTATTGAAAGTCAGCCTAAGAGTGAGGGCTTCCCACGCTGTATGCTAATTAAGGGGAAGAGAGGCTTTCTGAGGATGATTCAAGCAAGTAGCTTCCTGGGGAGTAAGTTGGAATCAGCAAGACAAATTTATATGCCATGTGTGTCCTTGACATAAAATATTTGACCAAGACCATCACTCAAAATAGACTATCTTGTTTCATAGTCCTACCTGATAAGGAGATAGTGGTTTATATTGGGAAAAACCAAAAGCTTGCCTTCCTGGTACCATTAGGGTGTAGCATGTCAAACCAAGGTTTGATGTGGTAGATCTAGGATGAAATTCACTTCTTCTTAGGCAATCATCCAAGCACTCTTAATACTTTTCCAGCAGGACCCAAAAAGAACACATTGCAAATGTGTAGATTGATATCAGCATGTGCTGGGAACAGCTCCAGACCGAGCTTTCAGCAGTTTGTAAAGATACATATGAGGCACAAAGCAAAATGCATGGATTGGCCTGCCACTGGAATGGGGAACAAACATGATGTTCTCATAGGGTGTTGCCATTTGATTTTCTTTAGGGGCCCCTCAGGCAGTCGGGCAGGCTTAGAGCATCTGATGATTCCAAAAGTAGGAATCAGAGAGCACATCTTGCTAAAATCCCAGCTATTCTATGGATAAAGTTAGGACATTTTAAAAACAAGAACAAGTGGGAGAAAGATTAACTTCAATCTTCCATGCTTCCAACTGCGGAATGGGGGAGGTATTGATTCATTTGAGAGATTGCTAATAGCAGGTGTGTTCTGTGACTCATGTCAGCAAAGTTGCTCGGGCCCTCTCCTTTTCCATATGTTCTATAGCAGGGAATCGTATCCACAGAGTTTGTGAACACTTCTAGAACTTCAGGACATCAATCTTCTTTCTCTCTAGAAAGCAATGCTTCTCCCTCACATTCTTGGTGACTCCTGGGGGTGGGTGGAGCTTTCTCAGAGGGCAGGTTACCACCTGGAGTTTTGAAAGAACTATATGAATGTTAGCCTGTCTTTTTATTATGAAAAAAGTTCAAATACATTCAAATTAGGGGATACTTGATTCCTCATCAGGTAGATGACAGTAAAGTGAGCTCCTTAAGTAGTATATAGGCTGGTTTAAAAAAAAAGTATTGTTTAAATTGGAAAAGCAGATTTACAGAGAAAAGGAGAGACAGAGAAAAGATACTCAATCTTCTGGTTCATTCTCCAAGTGGCCACAATGGCTGGAGCTGAACCAATCCAAAGCCAGGAGTCAGGAACCTTTTCCAGATCTCCCACACGGGTGCAGGGTCCCAGGCCTTTGGGCTGTCCTCGACTGCTTTCCCAGCTCATAAGCAGGAAGCTGCTTGGGAAGTAGAGCAGCAGAGATGGGAGCCAATGCCCATATGGGATTCTTGCCCTTGAAGGAAGGTATTGAGCTATTGTGTCAGACCTTGGGCTAGGTCTTAAAGAAGATGCAAGCATTCCTCAGGTAGAGGTAAGAAACAATGTTGTTCTACTTAAAGACAAAATCTGCTTTAGTTTCCTAATGCTGATATATCAATAGTCACAAAAACTGAGTGGTTGTAAACAACATGATTCATCTTTTGCAGTTCAAGAATCCAGAATTCCAAAAATAAAAATTGACGGAGATATGCTTTCTGAAGATTCTAGGGAAAGAGCCTTGCTTGACTAGTCCTATCTTTTGGTGGTGTCTGGGTATCACTAGTAACCCTTAGGTTGCAGGGGCACCACTCTCATCTCTGCTTGTGTTGTCACATGGAATTCTCCCTGTGAATCTGTGACCAGGCTTTTATAAGGACCCCAGTCATGGGGGTCAAGGCCCACCCTTGTTTAGTAACTTGGTGACATTTGCAGAAACCTCATTCCTGAAATATGCTACGTTCACAGGTACTGAAGTTAGGATTTGAACATATTTGGGAGCTAACATAGTTCAAATACAACCTTATGAGAGGGAAATTCAAAGGAGGGAGGCACAGGAAATGAGCATCGTAGAAATGTAATGGGTACTCAGAGTACAACAATGTCAGAATGAAATCACAGTTTACGAGCAAGTACTGAACAAGAAGCTGGGAGTGTCAGGGGGAGTAAGCTGACACCCGTGCAAGGCAGTGGTTCTAGCTAGTATGTATAGTCATTTTTACAGAGACAACTGTGTGGTGGTATTCAGTGCTCTAACTGGCTGTGAAACTCGTGCTATCTGTGCTGGGTGGTGGTAAAGATTATGCCTCTGCTCTGTTTTACTGACAACAGAATGTCAAATAAAAACATGCTTATTTTTATACGAAGTAAGTGCTCTGGATTTCCAAAAAAAGTAATGCATACTTCTTTTTCTGTTGAAGAAACCAACTGAGAGAGTAACTCCTTGAAGAAGACACACAGGACAAGCAGCAAAGCTATTGTAACCATTTGCCCATTTGACTCCAGAGTTTCTACTCTCATGACCACTTCATGGCTTCCTAACTGAACTTCTTTACTCTGAGCATCTTATTTATCTGGCCATTGTTGTCTATTTCCCACTGTATATGGAGGTCAGATAATACTTGGCAGCTTGCATCGTGCCTTCCTGAAACCATGCAGCAAGACTGGAATCAGGCATGCCATGTGACAGCAGCGGCTTGCTCTGGCTCCACTCCCTTGGATCATATACTTACTTTCTGCCACAGATGTCAGACAGAGCCTAGAGGACACAGTGACATTTGGCATCTGCAAAAGGCCATTGTAATTCCTCTGTCACAGGCATTGACATTCATCCTTTTAATATCCATTGAGAATAGTACCATGTCCTGACCCTCTACCCACGGAAACAAACAATATTCAGCAGAATTGGTTTGTCCCTAGGCATTCATCACTGAGTTGAGGGATGAAATGAAATTCAGGTTTTATTTGTCATAGACTCCAGGAATCAAAAGAAAATGCAATATTCATCTACTAAGCATCTTGCAAGTAATGACTGAAGCATCGTTCCCTTCATGCTAAACACACAAATCTGTGCATGCCCATATGTACAGAAACACATGCACATGGTTATCTGCCAGTGTTTTCCAAATGCTCAGCCTGTTGACATAACATGGAAGAGCTTGATCTTCATTCTTTGAGGACAGACAGAATTTCGACTTCAGCTCTGCCAAGTTGAAAAGGAAATTAACATTAAAAATTTTGAAAACTCTTGCCCTGGATTTATTGCATTTATAAGTTATGTAATGTGCATACTCCTCTCCTGAACTATTTGGTTGATAATTATAAAATAACTTATTATTTTTCATATGCTATGATATATGAATTATATAGTCATTATAACAATGATCTGGGTTCTAGAAAATTTTCGCATGCTAATAATTAACTTCACAGTCCCTTTTCTTGGTAGCCATGATGAAAAGAAAGAATAATTTGCCAAATTTGCCAAAACAATATTATGCCAAAAGTTTGGTTCACCAATGATTCTATTGAATGATAGTCTCTGTGTGCAGAGAATATGAAATTAGCCAAAAGTATTCATTCGAATGACACGGGTCAAGGCTCAGAAAGGCACAGCTGCCCTTGTCCATAAGAACAGCAGAATTGATTTCTCCTGGCCTAGCTCCATTCCAGAGGCAAAGGAGAGATGCTGGCTGCAGAGCATGCTCAGACTTCAGCGTCTTTGGTATGCATAGCATTGTGATGTCATGTTGAATCACATGAAGACACATTTCTAATGATTACTGTGAAATGCAGGAAAACAAAGCTAGTTTTCTTTCTTTCTTTCTTTCTTTCTTTCTTTCTTTCTTTCTTTCTTTCTTTCTTTCTTTCTTTCTAGCAATGCACAGAAAAGAAAATTCCGTAGAGGGAAGAGAGCACAGATGCAAATGTTACGTACTGATCTTTGGATACCAGGTAATGGTTGAACTCAGATACGTGTGCCTATAAATAAGAGGTCAAGAAAAGCTCTGGGTTTCAACTTGATCTGAAAAGCTGTGAAGATGCATTGAAGAATCCTAAGCAGTGAAATGACATGCTCGGATCTGTGTCTCAAAATTATCATTCTGACAACAGCCTGCAGGGTGGATAATGTTTGAGACCAGATTATTGAGAAGTTTAGCAAAGCAGACATAGCAAACAAACACGAACAAAAAACCGAAAGACAAATTTTAAATGCATCACTTAAAATGGAAGTAGAGGGGCCGGCATGATGGCTCAAATGGCTAATTTTCCAACTCTAATTCCCATTCAGCTCCCTGTTGATGGCCTGGGAAAACAGTGGAGGATGACTTAAGCCTTGGGTTCCTGTGCCAATGGGGAAGACCTGGAGGAAGCTCCTGACTCCTGGCTTCCGATTGGCTTAGCTCCAGCCATTGCAGCCATTTAGGGAATGAATCGGTAGGCAGAGAATCTTCCTCTCTCAGTTTCTCCTCTCCCCTCTGACGTTTGCCTTTCCAATAAAATAAATAAATATCTAAAATAAAATAAAACGGAAGTAAAATACAAAAGATTCTCTAGCTGTTTGAATGTGGGAGTGTGTCTTGCAGATAGAGTAATCTAGGGTGTTCCCAGGAGTCTAGCAAGACAACTTGATAGGCACTTTTTCTTATGAAGAGAAGCACATTTACATATTTCAAAATGATTTGATTTAGATGGCTACTTACCACTGAATAAAGCATAAATAATGCATTATATATACCTCACATTTATGTGCTATTTGGCATATATCTATAATTGTAATTTACTATCATTTTGAGCAATTATCATAGAACTTTACGGTGTAAAATACAGATAATAATGTTGAACTTTTACACTTTGTTCATCATCTACTTCTTGGTAGCAACAGTAAGAACAAAAATTCTAAAAGTAAGGGAATTGCATGGATTAGGAGCTATGTTTGAGATGTCAGTGGGACTTCAGAGAGGAAGTTTCTGAGAACAATGGCTTGGAAAGAGAAATTCAGTGACCAGAAAAGTTGGGAGAGTGGTACATTATATATGAATGAGGTAGTTGGACCACTGGGTGCCTTGGAAAATTCAAAGTAGGTCTAAGTGGTAAACAGAGGAAGAGGACTTGCAAAGGTAGAATTAGCAAAATCAGGCAGAGAAATAAATAAAATATAGGTGAGAGTGGCAACTGGAGGTGGTAAACACAGCTTAAGAAAAAGAAATGGGTACATAGGGCAAGCTGTGGCTTATACAGTTGGCATCCCATATTGCAGTGCTGGTTAGAATTTCAGCTTCCTGCTAATGTGCCTGGGAGGGCAGCTGAAGATGGTCCCAGTGCATTTGCTGCCAGCTACATGAGGGATCCACATAGAATTCATGGCTCCTGGCTTTAAACTGGCAGAACACGGGCTGGTGCAAACTTGTGCCGAGTAAACCACTGAGTGAGATCTCTCCCTTTCTCTTCCAGTAAATAAACAGATGAGCAAACAGACAAAAATAACTAAATCATTTAAAAAAGGAGGTAGAAGGTTTCTGGATGTAGGTTTAGATCTGTTATCCATTTAGATCTGATCTTAGTGTATGGTGAAAGATGTGGATCTATTTTTTTGTTTCTGCAGGCTATCAACCAGTTGTCCCAGCAGCATTTATTGAACAGACCTTCCCATTTGCCTGGGTTGTCGTTTGTCTTTTTGTCAAAGATTATTTGGCTGTATCTGTGTGGGTTTCCTTCTGGCGTTTCTATTCTGCTCCATTGATCTTCCTCTCTATCTTTGTGCCAGTACCACGCTGTTTTGATGACCACTGCCCTATAGTATGTCCAGAGGTCCGGAACTGTGATTCCCCCTGCTAACTTCCTGTTCTTCAGGATAGTTCTAGCTATCCGTGGTTTTTTGTGTTTCCAGATGAACCTTTGGATCATTGTTTCCAGTTCCATGAAGAATATTTTGGGCAATTTGATTGGGATTGCGTTGAATGTATATATTGCTTTTGGCAGTATAGACATTTTAATGATATTGATTTTACCTATCCAGGAGCATGGGATATTACTCCATCTTTTGAGGTCTTGTTCAATTTCTTTTTTAAGCAGATTGTAGTTTTCTTCAAATAAGTCTTCTACATTTTTGGTTAGATTTATTCCCAGATATTTCATACTTTTCTCTGTTATTTTGAATGGTATCTTGCTGGTTAAGTCTTTTTCCATCTTGGGGCTGTTCGCATACACTATGGCTGTTGATTTTTGTTCATTAATTTTGTACCCTGCCACTCTACCAAACTCTCGTACAAGTTCTAGCAGTCTCTGTATTGAGTCTCTTGGCTCTTCTACATAAAGAATCATATCATCTGCGTATAGTGAGAGCTTGACTTCTTCGTTTCCCATTTGGATTCCTCTGATTTCTTTTTCTTGTCTTATGGCCTCAGCGAGTACCTCTAGGACTATGTTGAATAGTAGTGGGGAACACTTAGGGGTAGGCCCTCACTTCCTAAAAAAGACTCCAGATGCAGTAGAAATCAAGACCAAAATAAACAATTGGGACCTCATCAAACTAAGAAGCTTCTGTACAGCTAGAGAAACAATCAACAAAGTAAAAAGGCAACCCACAGAATGGGAGAAGATCTTCGCACACGACATAGGTGATAGAGGGCTAATATCCAGAATATACAAAGAGCTACAAAACAACCAAAATGTCAAAACAAACAACCCACACAAGAAATGGGCACGGGAAATGGGCAGACACTTCACAAAGGAACAAACCCAAATGGCAAATAAACATATGAAAAAATGCTCAAGTTCCCTGGCAATAAGGGAAATCCAAATTAAAACATCAATGAGGTACCACCTAACGCCAGTAAGACTGGCCCACATGAATAAAAGCACCAACGACACTTGTTGGCGAGGTTGCGGGGAAAAGGGAACCCTACTCCACTGCTGGTGGGGCTGCAGGCTGGTACAGCCTCTATGGAAATCAGTATGGAGAATATTCAAACAACTCAAATTCAACATACCGTATGATCCAGCAATAGCACTCCTAGGAATATATCCAGAACACTTGTTCTATGAGAAACCAACATGCACTCCTATGTTCATAGCAGCACAATCAGTAATTGCAAAAACATGGAAACAACCAAAATGCCCATCAAAAGAGGATTGGATAAGAAAGCTATGGTTCATCTACTCCATGGAATACTACTCAGCTATTAAAAAAAACAAAATGCAGTTCTTTGTGGCCAAATGGGCCAAACTGGAAACCATAATGCTAAGGGAAATGAGCCAATCCCAAAAGGTTAAATACCACATGTTTGTCTTAATTTAAGATGATATGATGTTATGTATAACATGTTATGTTTTGAATGTTATATGTTGTGTATAAACTAAAATTGAAGTATAGGTGAGGTGGTCACAGAAGGTGGCTGGGAACCCGCATTTACTTTTGACATATTGGTTACTCATTACTATGTCAATTAATTCCATAATGATGTAAATTTTTGCTGATGGTATGTTGGAGCTTTCAATTGACTGGGATGATACTCTGCTGGCTCTGTCATCAGACCAGAGAGGGTATACCTAAGAAACCGTTGAACTTGACTGGACAATAAGATGCTGGACTCTATGTTTGGTATACGCTTGCAATGGGGAAATCTCAACTGAACTTGAGCTGTGGTTATGCAATAAGTTGGAGGAATCCACCATGGTGGGAGGGTTTGGGGAGGGGTGGGGAGAACCCAAGTATCTATGTAACTGTGTCACATAATACAATGTAATTACTGAAGTTAAATAATAAATAATTAAAAAAAAAAAAGGAGGTAGAAATAGTTAAGGTAGTCAAATGCCAAAGAGATATTAAATAAAATAGAAAAAGGAGCTACAATTGATAAACTCTGCTCCTTCGTTTAATATTCCATCTTAGTACATATTCCTACAGTTCTGAGTTTGTGGATGAATTGAGGAAGTCATCTTTAAATGCTTACTGTGCTCACATTTGTCAGAAAATCCCATCTCCTCTAACTTCAATATATAGTATAAAGGTACTTTCAAAAGTTCATGCGAAATGATATGAAGGGTGAATTTATTTTGAATAACTTAAACAATTGTGCATAATTTTTCTAAATGGACATTTCCCATGAACTTTTCAAAGATAATCATATACATAAGGAAAAAAGGCATCCAGAGAAGAGTCTCCCCAAGCTTTTCTCTATTTGATTATTTCTTTCTTTGCCTTCAAAACACTTACTGTCTATGTAAACACTGCCCATAAATGTCTGACCTCCTGCCCCTGAGCTATCACTGCCTGAGGATGGGCTGCTATCTCTATTCTACGTGCCCCTCCCCTTTTGTTTACTTGCTTTTAAATTTTTTTTCTTTTCTTTTTTTTTTTGTTGAAAAGGCATGTATACAGAAAGAAGAGATATGGAGAGAAAGATCTTCCATCTGCTGGTTCACTTCCTAAGTGGCTGCAACAGCCTGAGCTGAGCTAATCCAAAGTCAGGATTCAGGAGCTGCTTCCGGGTCTACACATGGGTGCAGGGTCCCGAGGCTTTGGCCTGTCCTCGACTGCTTTCTCAGGTCACAAGCAGGGAGCTGGAAAGGAAGTGGTGTGGCTGGGACACAAACTGGGACCCATATGATACTCTGGTGCATGCAAGGCAAGAATTTAGCCACTAGATCATCGCACTGGGCCAGCCATCTATTTTATCAACTATTAAAGCTCTGTTTCAGAGAACATCATTTGACAATTATGGACAATGAACCATTGTTTTTTGAATGAGTACTGCATTGAGTAATTTGCTTAGTTTTTGGCTGTTTATGATCATTGTCAGGTAAGCCTCTTTGTCTTGATGAGAACAACCTCATCCATAACCAATGCTTCCACTCTGCATAAGTTCTTGCAGACTTGAACAAAAACTGGGCATCCTCCTTATTTACATGTGTCATGTACGTGTGTATTCCAAAGCCCCGTGTGCAGTATCAAAGAATTGAGCTGGGGCATTTGCCTGGTAGTGAAGTATCCTTGTGACTGAAAGAATAAATGTAATTGGCTAAGCCCAATCATGTTTCCACCACCGCATTTGAGATTGATGAATCCCAAGGTAACAGACTGAGAATACGTGTGCAATGTCTCCCAAATTAAAGTTAAAGGTGGCTACCAAAGGAGGATATTGGTTTTGTGAGATGTAAAACTTTAACATTTGGGGGAGAGGTTTCATTAAGAAAATGAATATAAATAATGTGTAATGTGGCATTGATTTGCATTGCAAATGCACTGCATTCAAAGTGGCATTGATAAGGTACTGGAAGTGCCCTATAAAAGATCCTGAAATTTTAATATTAAAGTGTCATGGCACATCTACCTCTAACATAAGAAAAGAAAAGCTGATGTCCAAATAAAGAGACTGAGAAGGGAGGCAGTGTAGGCAGCAGACACAGAGCATCATGGGAGCGAAAGGCGTGCCAATGAGGCCTGGCAGTGTGCTGCTTTCTTCAGCTGCACACATTTCATACACGATGCAGGAATGTGCAGAGCACTTTTCATCCAGGAAAAGAGGAATGCGGAATTTGGTCATAAGCTGCCTGTCCTGACCATTGTCCACAGCTTGCGCAGAAGAGACTTGTGGACAGAACAGCTGTGTGTCCCCAGTACAGCTAATCCTTCTGGAACAAAAATGTTACATAACATAAATGTGTTCAGCTTTCTTCTCTCCTCCCCCATAATTTAAAACATCCCACAGAATGCCAAGTATGGGTGGAGTGTGAATATTAATGGCTGGATCATGCATGAGGCATCCAGCATCTCAACGTGCGGGATGAGCTCAGGGAGTTGAGCGGATGAACATGTTCGCATGAGCACAGACTCAGTCCTCAGGTCTAGAAAGTTCTGTCATGGATGGCATCCCGTGGGGGTCAGTACAGTGTTCCTCACAGGGAGCTGGAGGGATGTGGGGCAGCACAGAAAGAAACCTGTCTGAGCCACATGGAAAGGCTCTACTGCGGGCCTTGGACCGCGTCATAAAGCCTGTGAAATGCATCTTTTGCATTTCTGAACTCTAGGATTATGGCCACTGTGTCACATATCTGTGAAAGGAGGGAGCTCGAGGTCATTTGGTTCAAGTCCCTGGTATAAAGCAGAAGAACCAAGGTGTCATAATAGTGGTCCTGGGGACAAAAAAACTCTGCCGTATGGCAGGCGGTGTGCTTAGTGCTGCTTGTGAAGTATTTCTACAGCAATTCTTTGCCTCCACTAGATATTTTGACCCCACTTTGAAACAGAAAAACAAAAAGAAGTTTCAAAATAAGAATAAATAGAAAACAGAGCATTCAGCCCTTTTTCTCTGTGACCTCACAGCCCAGGGTTTGCATGGGCAGAAGATGCCTTAGATAGTCTTGCTGTTCGGCTGTTGTGATTATGGCTGTGATTCATAGTGAGAACACCTACTGCATGATGGATACTGTGATAAACACCGTGTGTGTGTGTGTGTGTGTGTGTGTGTGTGTGTACTCTCAGACATAAAATCTTTTTTTTTGTGAAAAGGCATAAAGGTAATTTCTCCAAGCTCCTTCATCCATAGTTGATATTGGAACCCTAGTCGTGGTTTCAGTGTTTAAATTGTCTACCAAGGCTCACTTAAAGGTTAAAGTTCACAGTATTCCCTAGAACTTGGTGAGCTGGCCCCTCTATAACAGGTAGCCGGGCAGCTATGGCTGCAGAATTGATGACAAGTTAGCTAAATAGAGAAAGCTTTCCCAGTAGACAATCTGACACTTGCTTAATGATTCCAAAGTGGCTCTTCTGAGCAGGCACAGCACGTTCCTGAATCGCGCTGTGCCACAAGCTGTGTCAATCACAAGCTCCACTTGCGCCACTGTGTGCAGGTAGCCGCAGCTATGGGCTCGGTGTGCAGTAGCTCTCGTGTACTGGCTTCCGTTCCACGGGTCTGATTGTTAGCTCCTCTGTGGTGGCCGGAGAACCAACTGCCTCAGCACTTAGATTCGAAAGTACACATTACAGTCCCACACGCCCTGGCTGAGGAATGCTCAGCTCTTTCAATTTTGTACTTCAAGTTCTTCCAGTGCAAGCCCGCAATGAGGGCAACACAGACTCACTAAATGTGTTGGGCGCAACGACTCGATGCATGAAACCTCAGAGAGAAACGTGACATGGTTTAAAGGATGGAATCGTGGCCAATACATTTTCAGTAACCTCCTCAGAAGAGGTGGTTTGAGATAAAAATGGTATCCCACTTAAGAAGCCCTTGTGTTTGTCTGGCAGGGGCAGGAGTCCAGACATTCCAGAAGCTTGTGGAAGAAAAACTAGATTTTCAGTTCCTTGAGGCTTGGGTTTAAATTCTTATTTCAAAAGAATACAAGATGAAAGGACCCCACTAGCTAATTTTAGAGCAAGCTATTTCATCCCTTTGATTGACTCAAATAGGGAAGAGGGAGAGGAAATTGAGAAAACAACTGAGATTTTAAAAACCAAGTACTGTCCATGTTACACTTTTATCCCTCCACATTTAAGGTAAAATGGTGTATTATTGGTATAATGGTACCACTTTATTAGTGTGTGACAACAGAGATCTTATTGAATATACTGACATGATAAAATAATCAATGGACTCATGAAATGGGAGATGTTATGGAAATCATGCTATGCCTTTATAATACAGCTTCTTTGTGTCTAGAACAGGACAGTGGATCAGGGAAGAGAAATGGAAATGGGGCTTAGAGATCATTAGGATCCATGCAAGGCACAGGCACGTTGCAGTTACAGTACAGGGTCAGTCATGGTTATAGTGTAGAGTCAGGTAGCTAGGTAGTGAGAGGCTGGACCAAAGCACTGGTTGGTGTTTTTTCTGAGACAAAGAACTTCAATAATGTTTTATTGAGCATCTATAGTTCTGTTGAAAATGTACTGAATGAAGTTACAATCATGAAAGGGTTGAAAATCTGAATTCTGAAATCCTTTGCAGATGGAACACATTTGCAGCAAACCAGAATCGAATGGGTGTGATAACACACCCTCGGCCTTTGGGAGGGCTGGCTCTGGCAAACCCACCTACTTCCTAGAAAAACCAGGGCAGAAAGCCCGCCACGACTGAGGCCAAGAAGGAACTACCAGCAGCCACTCCTGAACACCTGTGTCTGTGGGATGGAGGGTGGAAGAAACCCCGTCCGCCCCAGACCTCCCTGTCTCGAGTGCCTCAGATCTAAGCTCCGTCTGTCTCTCCAGGTCTTGGCATCTGTAGCTGCTAGAGATGACAGAAGAAAAGATGTCTCCAAAGGAAGGGAGAATGGGGATTGAGAACTAAAGAGGGAAAATGTGCCTTGATTTGTTTTCCCTCATCAACCTCCTCCCATATAACATGAAAATCGAACCAGCAAACGATTCACCATGAGCTCCTTTGTACTGTCAGAGTGTGCACACTGTCCTGATTCCCTGGGACCTAACTTCCATGTTGCTCTTCCTAGCACACACCGCTCCATGCCTTTCCTATTGAATTCTACTCAGTTCATGAAGATAACCCATTGTTGCTCTAATCAACCATGTGAGATGCCCTCTCTGCCTGAAATTCTCACACTCCAAGTGCCATACCTCGTGTCCACACACAAACATCTGAGCATCTCCTCATGCAGAGTCCTTGCAGACCTCTGTGAAGACTCAGGTCTGAGTAGGCTCAGCAACCCTCCTTGCATTCTATGGAATTCCTGGGTCACACTGAACAGAATTTATGACACTGCATTGGTAACATCTAATTTTCTTTTGCTGTAATGTATTATGATATAGTCAGTGTGTTACCAGAAAAATTCGGTGGGTTCAATCCTTATTCTAATATAGAAATAAAAAGCTGGGAATTGGTTACAGAGAAGTTTTATTTTCAAAACGACCAGATGAATGTAGAAAAAAGAGGGGAAGGGGAGCGCATTTCCCAGTAGAGAACTGGGGTGCCTATTGAAATGAGTGAGAGTCACCAAAGGTTTTCGGAACGGTCTGGAAGTTTTAAGCGTCCTCTGACCCCTCCTTGCCCGGGCAGGAAACTGCAGGTCACAAGTTCCCCACTGTTGGTCTCAGCCAGTTAGGAAATGGCTGGGCAGTTCTTGTGCCACCCACTTGAAAGTGTGGCCAAGAGTTTAGCAGGATCTGATGGTCTCATGTGGGCTCATGGAGTAAGGTGTGTGTGGTTAAGTACCTTTTCCAGATTTGGCAGAATACTTAGGTCTTTGTCAGGTATTCAGTAAATAAATAATACCTAACAATTACCGAATACTTACCAAGTGCACAGTTTAAGAGTTTTAAGGTTATTATGATTGATTCTTTCAACTGCCTTGAAAGAAAACGGCATCGGGCCCAGCGGCGTGGTCTAGCGGCTAAAGTCCTCGCCTTGAAAGCCCCGGGATCCCATATGGGCGCCGGTTCTAATCCCGGCAGCTCCACTTCCCATCCAGCTCCCTGCTTGTGGCCTGGGAAAGCAGGAGAGGACGGCCCAAAGCTTTGGGACCCTGCACCCGCGTGGGAGACCTGGAAGAGGTTCCTGGTCCCGGCATCGGTTTGGCGCGTACCGGCCCGTTGCGGCTCACTTGGGGAGTGAAACATCGAATGGAAGATCTTCCTCTCTGTCTCTCCTTCTCTCTGTATATCCGGCTTTTCAGTAATAATAAAATCTTTCAAAAAAAAAAAAAAAAAAAAGAAAGAAAACGGCATCATAATCTCCAATTGAAAAAGGACACAAAGTGAAGGGAACTTAGTGGAAGCTACCTAGGTTCCTATTTGTGGAAACAAGACGGAATGGATGAAATTTGCCTTGGTAACCTATCCTCTTGGCTGTGCTGTTTCTTGTTACAGATACAATACTCTTACCCACGTCACTTATTTTCCTGGTGAACACTCTCACCTGTTTGGCACTGATCCAAAGTGACTATTGCTGTAATAGTGGGTCCTGGTTGGCACTGATGTTCATTGTCAATATAGAAATCTCTTTTGCCAGTTGACATTTGGATGCAGGGCCTAGAGAGGGATTCTTTCCATTCCAGTTCTGACGATTTCTGTGAAAAATAAGGTGTTATCAAGGTAAGTCCTGTCGCTGCTAGCAACATATCCTATCACGTTCCTGAGCGTCCAGTCCAAAGAACTGCTTCACCCTTTTCATTCTATTTGTTAAGGTAGAGATTTGGGTCAGAGAGTGGCACTGGTATTTCCTAAAAAGTGCTAGTCACATCCTGAACACACTATCAAAACCTTTCCAACTCTGTTCTATTCTAGCATTCCTTCCCCATCCATAGAAACATGACTTTGATGGTAAAGACAACATTTCATGTAAGCTCGGAAGCTTCGGCTGTAAAAAGGGATGGAAACAATCATCCTTGAAAAACAGCATGATGCCATGAACAAGTCGACATCATGGGAGTTGGGGAAATCTGGCGGAGTGTTGTAAAAAGCTTATTTTCACTGTCTTTCTAAACAATCTGCTACCACTTGGTGTGGGGTTGGGGGAAATGGTGGTGGTTGTAGTGGTGAGCTACTTTGATACTTTATTTGGTTGTTATCAGCAATAATAATGCATGTATGTAAGAACACATTCACTCAGGACAAGCATCAGCCCAATGAGAGTCTAGTGCACCTAGGAGTGTGTATCGAGGGCCAGTCATGAACAGAATTAGAACTACCATATGTGTCCAAGGGTTAATTCCTAAAAGGCTATGAATTCTCCTTTTAGGATTCACATTGTTCCTTTTAAGTGTATGATAACTGTGTGGATAATAAGAATGCTAGCATGGGTTGGATCAAGTGCCAGTGTATAATAATTTTTGCCAGTTAAATTGTTCCTCTGTGATATTTATTTGTGATAAGCCATTACTTAAAATTCCATGTGAATGTGATATTTGATTAGCTGTGACTAGGAAGAGGGTACACCTCTTTTGAAAAGAAAGATGGATAATATCTTGAGTCTGAGACTCTAATCTCTGAAATTCACAATGAAATGACTTTAATAATCACTGTGACATCACAAGATATTGATGAGGGGCCACACAAAGAGTGCAGAAAAATGGCATCACACTGTATCCAACTATTGTACCTTCAAATCAGCCATATGGAATTTAAAGAAAATAAATGTTTGCCCTTAGAGGTTTGACATAGGAGAGAAAGCCAACAGGCTTTATATAGTTACTAGAGATAATATTTATAAGCACACAGGAAACTATTCTTATTCAAGTATAATAAATAATTTGCTAAGCAGCAGATTCACCCAAAGATGGATGTCAAAAATTTCTTGTGAAGTAGTGAGTGTACAGTTCATGGAAATATTCAAGTAGACACTGATTGAACACTATTGCAATGTACATTCCAGCATTAGATGTGGTTTTTGATAAAAATAATAAAGTAGGAAAGAACAGATCCTGTATTGCATCATATGTGATTGAATTCACTTTTAAAATCAAGGAGCTTTTTGTTCAAAATTCCAAGACGTTCAGAAGCAGTTCAGGTAATTGGACTGGCTCATCATGCTATCATAAACTTGTGAAATTCCTATTTTTTCATTTGAGCATAGTTAGTAGGTCTCATTTTCATACTTGTCATAATAAAGTTAATGATGATGATGATTTAAAAAAAAAAGCCTTAGTATCACTATTTCGTGGAACTACCATGCTGAAAAGAATTTTTCCTGTTGATTTTAATGTGGCAACGTATTTACTCAGGGTGCCATGTTAACTGCAGAACTGTATACTTCACATCAGGGTTGCAACAAACAAACCTTTATGTACATGTGAAAAAGAGGTAAAGGCAGGTCCTTCCTATCATCACAGCACAAATTTACTGGAAGTCCACCAGAAAGAAATCTTTAATTTTTCTGGTAAAAAATAAGTGATAGAACTTTCTTTTGGAGAAAAGTGGCTGAAGGAATAGGAATTATCCATAGGGGCTGATCAAACAACCATAAGTTCTAGGACAGTAGTTTATAATTTTGACATCTGCAATGTGCATTGATCCTTTCAACAGCCCTGTGTAGTAAATACCAAAGGAAATTCAGGAATACAGAGTTGGATATTAATGCCCCAAACTGCGATATGAAACCACCTACACTGTGAGCTCAGAAGCCACACCTCTGTGCTTAACATTACTAGGGGAGGCAACGCATGTTTTAATGTCTGTCATTCCCTGAAATTTGATAACAGAGATGTGCCAGCTACCTTGAAATAGAAAATGGAATAAAATTACACATTGTGGCAAGCTCAGAGCCAACGCTTTTCCTGTTATGGCTTTCCATGAATTTGCTGGGTCCAGTAAATTTCTAATGAGGTGAATGCTCAGTGCCACTTAGCCAGGCACACAAGTTCAGGCTGGCACCACAATTAAGAGCACTATTCCTGCACTGCTTAGCAAGGCACAGATTCCTGGATTAACAAGTCATTCTCTAGAAACAGGCTGGATCTTTGAAACAGCACATTCCATGAACATTATTCACACAACCCTGGACTGATGTCCCCTTGGGCAGTTCAAGGACCTGAGGAAGATACTCTTCTAGGTTGCTTCACCTGACCTCCTAACACTGGTGTGTGTTTTGAGGAAAATGAAGGTCACTGGAAGACAGAACCATTCTCTTTCTGGCAGACATGCTATTGACGAGGCCACTCCTGCAGGATTTTTAGGCTAAATGAGACTTAGATACCTCTCTGCCCGTTATCTGCTGTTCCCCTAGCACTAGCTGGGTGATTGTGCTAATAGTAAAGCATTAGTGTGGGCTGGGTTGGATTCCACTTCCCCACATCCTGTGTTTTAATGGTGCTCTCTAAATTCCATATATTTTTTGGGGGGGGGGGGTTGAGAATTAATTAATGTAACGTTTAAAGTGCACAGCCAGGTGTGTGGCTGCCCCTAAGGAATGGTGAATACACACTGGGCAATGATTCATTATGATTCATTATTATTACTACTATTATTGCTCTTGGTGTTATTTTAAAGAGTGAATATTGGGATTGCCAGTGTTTGGAGGATAAAATCCTGGAGAAATCCTGCATATCTCCAAGGAAAAATTGAGTCCCATGGACATGAGTTAGAGTTTAGACATATCTCCTTTTTTTTTCTTTTTTTTATTATATTTTTTGACAATCTTTACATAGTTGATTAGGATAAAAAGGTTCAAGGGCTATAGGAAAGTAGGTAAGACTATTATTCCCATATTGTTTCCTTCCTGTTTAAAGGGGGGTACTTAGGGAGAAGGCCCACGCAGTTTTCCACCCTCCCCAAGTCCAGGATGTAGGGCATGCTCTGAGGTTCTTGCTCAAGTGGTTTGGATAGTTCACCGGATATAAATTGCCAACAATCCTGCCACTCCAAGCACAATGAGGTCTTTGAAGAATCCGCTGGTTGACATAGTCCATCATAGAGTCTCCATTTGTCCCGTATTTCGCTGCCAACATATAGCTGAGATGGTTGATTGACCTGTTCCGTCCTCTGTCTTTTCTTGGGTAGGATTCTAAATCTGAGTCCAGCATTTTGATTAGGGAGATCTCCAAAGAAACTTTGAGGTGTTCTCAGACCAGATTCTTGTATGTACTAGCAAGCACAGGTTCCGGCAAAGTCCACCGCCCTGATCAGCTGGTGGTTGCAATCGCTGGGTTGGTTCTGTTTTCAGCCCTGACTTCCACTGAAACCAATGGATGTTGCAGTCCAGCCTGGTTCTGCCCGGCACATAATCGGCCCTCGCATAAACCAGTGGGAGCTGCAGCCTAGTTGGAGCGACCCACAATAACCCCCACCAGGCCTGCCCCCTACCCTGGTTTGCCAGTCTGTGTAGCAGTAGTCCAGTCTGTCCCACACCCCATTTGGCTCTCGTATATGTCAATGGGTTAAAGCTTTGTTCCTTCAAACCAGCTGCACTATGCAGCCCACACAGATGCTGTTGGGTATCTGTCTAGCCACCCCAGCCCCTGTCCTAGTTTTCGTGCCCTCCTGTGGAAGCGGTAACCCAAGAGGGAGCAGACCACTTTTTCTCTCCCAGGCCTCTCTCAATCCCGGTTTGTGCATTCTCCAGGTAGTTCTGAAGTTTCACTTGACAGAATTAGACTCTAGTGCCAGCTTCTGACAGCTGATGCTGTGGCTAAGCCCAAACAACCCTCACCCACTCTAATTTTGTTTGCACCAGTAGGAATAATCAGCCCAGCCTGGCTTTTCCCTGATCTGGTCCACATGAGACCCATAGGTGTTGTAGCCCTGCCCAATCTGGTCTGCCCCCATCCCAGCTCACACTCTCCAGTGGGAGTAGCTGTCCAGCAAGGGAACCACCCCTTATTCCCCTGCTGGCCCCGCCCCTCCCTTCCTGGTTCTCACGTGTGCTGGTTGGGCGTTATGGTCACATCCAGCACAGGCAACCTCACCTTGGCATCCCGTATTGTGCACTAGTTTTTGTTGTTACCGAACCCGGGTCGACCCACACTGTTCTGGTGCTTGGATTTGCCAGTGGATGCCGTGAACTGATTCAGCCTGGTCTTCCCCCGACCCATGCCAAATGTATGCCAGTGGGTAACTTTCCATGGCCTGTTCTGGACTGTTTCCTATCATAGACATCTATCCTAGTACATTACTAAAAATTGGACATGCAGTCTATCTTTGGAAAACTTCAGTGCAAGCTTCTAGAGAGTGTTCTGGGTCTTTTGTGATTCTATGTAAAATTTTTTTTGGAAAATTTATTTGTTTTTATTAAAAAGTCAAATATACAGAGAGGAGCAGGGACAGAGAGGAAGATCTTCCGTCCGATGATTCACTCCCTACGTGAGTGCAACGGCCAGTGTTGCGTCGATCCAAAGCCAGGAACCTGGAACCTCTTCCAGGTCTCCCATGCCGGTGCAGAATACCAAAGCCTGGGGCTGTCCTCAACTGCTTTCCCAGGCCACAAGCAGGGAGCTGGATGAGAAGTGGAGCTGCCGGGATTAGAACTGGCACCAATGTGGGATCCTGGTGTGTTCAAGGCAAGGACCTTAACCACTATGCTATTGCACTGGGTGCAAGAATGCCATTTTTTATAGGACTTGCATTGAACCTTTAGATTGCCTTATGTAGTATGAACATTAATGAGAATTATTATTCTTATGAACGAGCAAGGAACATTTTTCCAGTTTTCAGTGTCCTTAATGATTTTTGCGTGTCCGTGATGATAATTTTTATTGTAGAAGTTTTTCAGTTCTTTGTTAAATTAATTCTTAAATATTTGACTTTTGGGAATATTATGAATGGGAGTTATTTAAACATACATATATTTACTTATTTAGAAAGCTACTGTTTCTGTATGCTTATTTTGTAGCATACAAAATTGTAGAATTGGTTTATCAATTTTAGCAGATTTTTGGTGGAGTGTTTCGGCTTTTCCCATGTACATTATGTCATCTAAAAGCATGAACACTGTTTCTTTCACCTTTTTAAGTTTTAGTACACTTCATGTCTTTGTCCTCCCCAGTTGCCCTTGCTAAAGCTTACTGTATGACATATTTGGTGAAAGTAGTAAGGAGTGGACATCCTTCTTGTTCCCAATTGGAGAAGTGCTTTCAGCTTTCCCTATTCGATGACATTGGCTATTGCTTGTGATATGTGGCCTTTATAATTTTGAGGACTCTTCTTTCTCTACCTAATTTGTGGAGGGTTTTCTGTCATGAAGTGGTTTTTGAATCTTGCCGTATGTTATTTATTGAGCTGATGATATGATTTTTGTTCTTCATTCCATTAGTGTTATGTATGATGTTTGCTGACTTTTGAGTTCCGGTATACTCTTGTATTTCTGGGATAAATCTTGATTGTGATGTACACTCTTTTTGATTCCATTTTGTATTCTATTGGCTAGTATCTTTAGAATCTTTGTATCAATGTTCATTCAGTCCATAAGTCTACAGTTTTCTTTTTGTTCAATGTCATGTCTTTGGTTTTGATATCAAAATAATGTTGGCCCCATAAAAAGAGTTTGGAAGAGTTCCATCCTGTACAGTATTTTGGAGTAGTTTGGAAAGTGCTGGAGCTACTTCCTCCTAGAGTGTTTTGCAGAGCTCCATAGAAAGGCCAGCAGCTCCTGGACCTGTCCTTGTCTATGCATTTCAGTAGTTAGTTATCTCTGTATTTACCAGAAAACCTTCCCAGAACGTAACATTTCTGCATTTCCATCACATCATTTACTCTCCTATAAAACAAACAAACAAAAAAGTTTTAATTTTTAATTGTAAAAGAGCTTTATAGAGAGGAGAGACAGAATTATCTTCCATCCATTGGTTCACTCTCCAAATGGCCAGAGCTGAACTAATTTGCAGCCAGGAGCCAGGAACCTCTCATGGTCTTCCGTGTGGGCATAGGATCCCAAATCTTCGGGCCATCCTCTGCTGCTTTCTCAGGTCATAAACAGGGCACCCAATGGGAAGTGGAATAGCCAAGACACAAACTAGTGCCCATATGAGGTACCGGTGCTGCAAGCTGGAGAATTAGCCTGTTGAATTATCAAGCCACCCCCGATCATTTACTTTCAAGTTCTCTGACAATTATTGCTGCAAATATGGCGTCAAGCACAAGTATTTGTGTCTATATTTATTCCCAGGCAAAGAAACAGGATTAAGTGTTGGTTTTTCTTCTATTTATGTTAACAAAACACACACTAGAAACATAAAATGTTGAAAGGGAACATAAGGGATAAGAAGATGAAAAACAGGGATGAATGAAATATGGAAAGAAGGAAGAAAGAAAACATGGTGAAAAGAAGGTGAGGGAAAAAAGAAGATTAATATTAATACGTGGGCCCGGCGGCGTGGCCTAGCGGCTAAAGTCCTCGCCTTGAAAGCCCTGGGATCCCATATGGGCGCAGGTTCTAATCCCGGCAGCTCCACTTCCCATCCAGCTCCCTGCTTGTGGCCTGGGAAAGCAGTTGAGGACGGCCCAAAGCTTTGGGACCGTGCACCCGCGTGGGAAACCTGGAAGAGGTTCCAGGTTCCCGGCTTCTGATTGGCGCGCACCGGCTGTTGCGGCTCACGTGGGGAGTGAATCATCGGATGGAAGATCTTCCTCTCTGTCTCTTCTCCTCTGTGTATATCTGGCTGTAATAAAAAAAAATGAATAAATCTTAAAAAAATATTAATATGTATTTCCAACAAAATGAAGAATAAGCAGAAGCCATTTGTTCCTTGTAGAAATGACTTGTTTTTGCTGCAAAAAGGCTCATTCTCGCTTGCCATTCTATGTGCTACTATAAACAATACGCATGTCAAGACTGAAGAGTTGCAAGCAGGTTGGAGTATAATTTGCTTCAATTTCATATTAACTACCTAAGAGAAGTAAATGCACTTATTCTTGCACGATTTTAGGATAAAGGATATAAGACAATTTGCTTTAAAGAAAGGGTTGCTTGTACTAGGAGATACTTCAAGAGTGCTAAGTTTCTTCACAAATAGCCACAGCATAGATATTCTTTTCTAAATCATCAGCCGTTTTATGTGGTAAGTCTTAGCCTCTCATGACTGATTTAATGGAAATGTAGATTTCTGATCTCTTGTATGTTTGACTTGCAACTAGTATAAGCATTAATCAGATGAAATGTTTTGCTTTCATGATGTTCTCAAGTTAAGATTCTCTTATTTCAACAGTAATATCCCTTCTCAAATATTGATGTTTTATGTTTATTACAGGGCTTTGTGTTAAACTTACTTAAGATTTCATAATCAAGTTTATTTTTCAAACTACATAGAAAAAAAGAAGCAACATTTTAGGAAATACAGTCACTTGAATATAATCATCCATTTTTTCTTTTGCCTCTCAACCATGAATGGAGCCATTTTTTTCATTTTACACTTTTAGTTATCTATTTTTATGTGAATTTTATGTATTATTTAATGAACAAACTTTAGCACCTCTTTATGATTAAAACACAACACAAAGAATTGTTTTTTTTTAAACCTGGTAACAGTCTTGAAAATTTAAGAACTAGCAACAAATATAATAGTGAAAGTATTAATTATTTCCCTCTAAGATCACAAATCACTTCAACTCAGCATAGAAGTTAGCAGATTTAAACACAGAAATCAAGCAGTGAAATTAAATAAATAATATCTATACTAGGAAGGAATTAATAAAGCTATTTCTACTTATGGATAACATGTGGTTATGTTCAGAAAAACTCACGGAATCCACTAGAAAGTTGGAATTAACTAATGAGTTTGCCAAGGTTGCAAAATCAATACACAAAGCCTGATGGTATTTCTATATACACACAATTAGCTATCTAGCAATGAAATGAACAAAACCATCCATTCATAATAACACTGAAAGAGCAAACATGTAGAAATACACTTAATAATAAAAAAGTAAAACATTTTCTCCAAAAGCTAAAAACATTGCTGAAACCAATCATAAAATCATTAAATAATTGAAAGATAGCCTATGCTCATGGGTTAGAAAACTTAATATTATGAAGATGGCGGTACAATCTCTTGGAAACCCAGGTCATTTCCTTGTATCAATTGAGCTAATGCTAAAACTTAAAATTGCAAAGAAAATGAAAGAAACAAGAGAATCCTGAAAAAAAAAGAGAAACAAATGAGAAGAACCATATTTGTTGATTTTGAGTTTTGATGATCAAAATAGCATGGTATTGATACAAATAAATACATGAGGAAAAATCAAATTGAATTGACAATTTGGAAAGTTAAGTATCTATGGTTAGCTGAGTTTCAATGAATATTCCAAAACTCTCCAGTTAGACAAACAATGTTCTTTGTGACCATTGTTGGAGGAAAATTAGGAAAGTCACATTCAAAAAAATTTATCAGACATACCTACCCCACTAATCGTATTTTCTCCAAGTGACTTGAAAATCATTGGATTATCTATACTTACACACAGAAGACATTACTCCCAGTCACACACAAGCATACAATCATCTCTGTTGAACGGTGAATCATTTCTCTGGAGTAATCTTAGATGTAAGCACTTATGGTAAGCAATAAAAAGTAAAAATTAAGGGTCACATGGTTAGTTCTCCAGGAACTTATGTTCTAGACAAGAATAGATAAAGCTGTCAGTTTAATATTTCATAATGAATAACATGTGAATACTGCGTGGCCCCAAATGAAATCACCAAATGCAGATTGGCTGGCTGCGTGGTTATTAGCCAGGAAGGACACACAGAATCTGAATTTGTGGCACTACTTTCAGGTTGATTAGGCTGTGACAGTGTGCATGAGGTCATCAAAAACTCTGAAGGGAGAGAAGGAAGGCTGACACATACCATCCAACAAATTTAAGGCTGAAACAGTTTCTTGAATAATCACAGCAAGATGTAACAGAAAGAATACTAAACTTAGGGTCTAGCATCGGATTGTCCTCTAATCAAACATGAACTTTAGGTCTCTTGATCTCAATTTCTTTGTTCCTACTTTAAGTCCTTAGTCTTGTTCTAAACTTAAAGAGTCTGCACTTTTTAAATAAGACTGCTAGAACACACCTTTAAAGTAGAAAATCCCGTTTATTGGAAATAAACTGTTGAAATCAACAATAATCATCCCCACCGAAAAGTCTCATTTTCCTCTACCATGGACACAATAACATAAGATAATTAAAGACAAAGGCAATTCCTAATTTCAAGAACCTTAGTATGTTCTACTGATCACAATGAATGTTTGTGGCATTTTCCCTTTCTTGCTTTGAAGAAACTGTTACATACCCAAGTCTCTGAGTTCAGCCAGATCTTGTTTTAAAGTCACTAGTTCTGTAAATAGGGGTAATAACTGTTATTTTTGCTTGAACCAGATTGACATGTATTTCTGTATTGTGTTTATTTTTCTGGGGAGAATAAAGAGGAGTAAATAGAAAAAGGAGGAGGGTCTCTCCGTATCTACAAACTATATCATGAAAAACCATGAAAATTAAAAAATTAAAAAGTGATGTTTTATAATCATCAAACAATAATTTTTGTTCCTCCCATCCTTCCATATCTGGAACTCATTGCCTCACTGTGATATCATAAGAATGTCAAATAAGCAGAATTATACAGTATTTGTCTCTTTTGCACAGCATTTTCCATTTAACATGATATTACCGTAGTTCACCCATGTTACAGAGGATTTCAGAATTCCCATCTTTTCCAAAATTGATTGATATTCTACTACATATATTACTATGTATTGTTTATCCATTGTTTATCCATTAATAGGAATAACTGATTGACTATCATAGTTTACTATTGTGGATGATGCTGCTACGATACTCTGAGATATCAATTGTCAAGATTTCATATATTTCCCCAGGAGTAGACTTGCTGGATCATAGAGGAACTGTTTTTAAGATTGGGGCAACTGGGGCCAGTGCCAGGGCATCTGGGGTGAGCCTCCTCCTGCAATGCTTGCTTCGCATGTGGTGCCAGGTCATGTCCCAACTGCTCCATAACTAAAATCTCTGCCTGTGGTCTGGGCAAGCAGCAGAGGAGGTCTCAAGGCCTCAGCCCCTTCACTCATTTGGGAGACTTAGAAGCAGCTAGACTCCTGGCTCCAGCTGACTGTTAACCAGCAGATGGTGAGTCCTCTCTTTGTTTCTTCTTCTCTGTGTAACTCTCTTTTCAAATAAATAAGTAAATCTTAAGAAAACAGTATAAACTAAAATTTGAGGCACCAATACAGTGTCTTGGGGTGGTTTAGGTATTATTTCTTCAATTTTTTTTTCTTATTTTTTCTCTGTCCCTGTCACACTGCTTTTCCTTCTGGGGCTTGACTGGTGTTGCCTCATGTTTTCTTCATATCTTTTTTTCTCAGATTCAACACATCACTTTGTCCTATCTTCACAGTTAATTAAGTCTTCCATTTGCCTACTAACCTGCCTTTGAAATCCTCTAATGAACCTTTTTTTTTAATTTTATTTTGCTAGCTTACTTTTTAGCTCCAAAATTTGCTTCTGATTTAATTTTTCCATCATCTGTTGGGTTTTAAGTTTTACTCACACATAGTGCTCTTGACTTGTTCCATGTCTTTCAATATCTTCACCTAGTAGCTCTATCATTAGGTACCTCCACAACCCCTCGGGAGAGTTGATGTGGCTTCTTTTCTTCCTTTTGAAGAGATTGTGCTTTCCTATCTTTGTTTTGGATATCTGTGACTTTTTGCTTTGCTGTTTATTTTGATTTTGCTACTGTTTTTGCTTTATTTGTTTTTCATACTTTTTACAGTCTGTCACTGTGCTGAAGATTGGACTAAGATTCAACATTAAGGTGTTTTCAGGTTGTTTCTGAGCTCATGCCTACACCTGGATATTCATGGAAACTTATACATTTCCTCATATCTATGTTGATTTTTCAGTATCCAACTCTTAAATACTTGTCTCCCAAAGTGGAAAAAGAGAATAATAGGAGATGGAATCCCAAATGTTTATTTCTGTGGTAATCACTTGAGCCAGAGAGGCCAGAGCGCTCCGTGAAGAGAGGTGTGGACGGTGACAGCAGCTGGCACCTCAGCGACCAGGGCAGCACTCGGTGGTCAGAGCATAGATATCCTATATTGGCAGTCAGTGTCCACTCTGCCCACTTTCTTGTCCACAGTGTGCGTAAGCTGCTCCAAGAACATTTGCACATCTGTCTGCCGTGGGGCACAGGGGTAGGGAGAACAGGACGCCTACTGTGTGCAAATAGCTGACATTTGTTGTAGCTCCCGATGGAAGCACTCACCTGGAAGTTGCAAGCCTACAATAGAATCTACCAGTGCAATTTTTGTCTAGGTGAGATTCTACCATTTTCTCAGAAATCTTTTGTGAGCTTTAGTTCTAATTGCTAAAAAGCTTTCTTGTACGTGCACATTATTTTATCTAGTTTCTCTCCACCCAGGGACTTCTAATTCTTTTTTTTTTTAAAAAAAGATTTATTTATTTTTATTGAAAAGTCAGATATACAGAGAGGAGGAGAAGCAGAGAGGAATATCTTCCATCTGCTGATTACTCCCCAAGTGGCCAAAACATCTGGAGCTGAGCCAATCCAAAGCCAGGAGCTGGGAGCCTCTTCCAGGTCTCCCATGCGGGTGCGAGGTCCCAAGGCTTTGGGCCATCCTTGACTGCTTTTCCAGGCCACAAGCAGGGAGCTGGATGGGAAGTGGGGCTTCTGGAATTAGAACCAGCACCCATATGGGGTCCTGGCGTGTGCAAAGTGAGGACTTTAGACACTAGGCTACCATGCCGCACCCTCCCCCACTTTTTTTTTCAAAGATTTATCTTTATTGGAAAGTCACATATACAGAAAGGAAGAGGAGAGACAGAGAGGAAGATTTTCTGTCCGCTGATTTCCTCCCTAAGTGGTTACAACAGCCAGAGCTGAGCCGATCCAAAGTCAGGAGCCCAGAGGAAACTTCTAACACTTTATCAACAGTGAAGAGCCTCCAGCAGACTTACCTGCAAAGTTGAGTCTATTCATTTTTTTTTTTGAGTCATATATCTGAGAGAGGAATTTTGGGGTTGTTGGAATGTGTGAATCTATTAGTCATCAGATCATTGAAGTCTGTTTTATCTGAACATTCACCCCATGCTTCTCATTTTCGCCACTTATCCTAGCCTAGCATGCACAAGCTGAAATAACATATTAGCACAATAGAACTAAATATGCATTTAAAATAAAATGACATGATCAATACAATGATCAGAATACCTATTAAACCATTTCATCACACATTAATAAATATATAAGCACTGAAGGAATCAATTGATATGTTTATATATGAAAAATACATAAGAATCAACACAATTGATGATTATGCCAATGAAAGATGTTGTTGATAAGTTTTGGCCACAAATCTGGTGTGGTAGCAAAATATGATTACATTTTTTCACCATCAATAACAAGCTAAGGCAGGAAAATGATAAAAATGGGTGTTAGGATTTGAAGGGGAGATATAATTCTTAAGGATTATACTTTTTCTATTTGGAAAAGCAATTGAAATAGCAGATAAAATCAATCGACTTAATAAAACATCAAGAATGCTAATAGAATATCACCCCTCTAAAATGAAATTATACATATTTTTCATATTTATTGAAACATCTAACCTAAAAACAATAAACAGGGAAAGCTATCACGGCCAAATATCAAGATCTATTGCAAGACAATACTAATGAAAATGCTTTTTCATTGATATAATTAAAGGCAAATTAACTAATGGAACCTAATAAATATCTCATTAATATATGAGGTCTAAACATCTCATAAAGTTGGCACAGTCAAGTAGTAGCAAAAGGCCGTCTGTTCAATAGATGACTTGAGTAACATTTGTTCACTATAGTGTAAAATATGAATCTATATTTGTAGCTGACATTGTAAAAATACACACTCTTGGTGCATTAAATGTGAAAAGCAAAGCTACGTGTTTCGTAGAACTTTTTACTCTATGATTAATCAATCAGGAACTGACATACTGAACATAAATAAAGTCCATGCCAATCATAACCTCTCCTCCACCAAAGGGAAAAAAATAAGACAAAATATATAAACACATAAATTGTGGAACAATTTTATTCCTTATACTTTCAAAGATGCATAGTTCTGTTTATTAAAGTTCACGTTTAATAAGCTATGTTGTAACCATAACTCAAAGCAAGTTTTTAATGAAATGTACTCTAAAACCATTCTCTCCACTAAACATGTTTTGCCTTAAGAAACAGCGTTAATAAAGACGTCAGTAGGAAATTCCTGATGCACCTCCACGGTGGGCAAGAAGTGTTATTTTACCATTCTCAATGACACGAGAGACTGTGCTGTGTGTTGTATGTTAGACAAGAACACCATAAGGCTTCATTCATTAAACTCCATCATGTGTTTGTCATCTCCAGAAGCATCAATTTCCATAGAAGACAGTGAAGAGTTGGATAATCGTACAGTATCTGTCCTCTAGAAATGTGTAAGTCAACATGATTCAAGATATGGCTTCAATGCCTGTGAGTTGACTCCTGGAGCATCGCTTCACTTGCTGTTTGAAACTGGAGCTTCTCCTCTGTGTAACTGAATTAAAATCTGCTGAACATGATAGTCATGAGATTTAAACCACACTGTGGTAAATAAGCATTATTCCAAAGTAAAAGTTTTTTTATGTATATCAGCTATCCCTTATTCCCTATATTATCTGATGAAAATGGACAGAAGAGACTCTATGTCTACTGGAACTCACGGATTTAGGGCTAATTTGTGATTTACTTCTTACTCTCCTAGGTATTATCTGTATCATATTCTATAATATTCTTTATTTTTAATTTTTTTCTTATTAAAAGCAGAATTGTGGTCATTAATGGTATGTATTCCTTTAGTTGGGCTAAGGTGGAGCGAAATAGCTAGTGAAGTACGATTTCTGGATGTGTTCATCAGGCTAGTTCCAAAAGAGCTTACCGTTTCAATTAATCAAGCAAGCATCAGGCAATCAACCCATCAAGCACCTTACAGAACAAAAAACTAGAGGAAAGATGAATTCTCTGTTTCCTTGAGCTGAGGAAATCAACCCTTGCCCTCAGATAGTGGTAGATTCCAGTTCTCAGACCTTCAGACTTCACCAGTTCTTCAAATGCAGCTTCTCTTATCCCTGACTATCCATACCCTAATGGTTCTTTGGACATAGGGTCTAAAGTTCACATTTGTAAATTTTCCACTACCTCATAAAATACTTTATTGCCAGGCCTGGTGTGGTAGCCTAGCAGTTAAAGTCCTGGCCTTCCACATGTCAGGATCCCATATGGGCACTGGTTTGTGTCCTGGCAGCCTCACTTTCCATCCAGTAAAGGATGGACCAAAGCCTTGGGACCCTGCACCAACGTGGGAGACCCTGAAGAGGCTTCTGGCTCCTGGCTTTGGATTGGCTCAGCTCTAGCCATTGTGGCCACTTGGGGAGTGAATCAGAGAACTGAAGATCTTCCTCTCAGTCTCTCCTCCTCTCTGTGTATCTGACTTTCCAATAAAAATAAACAAATAGTTTTTTAAAAATAGATGACGGTACCAAAAAATAATTTGATGTTGTTAATAATGTGAGTTATCATTTGCAGGATGTTTTGTGGTACAGATACACATTCAACAAAAAAATCTAATCTTGGCATTGCAAAACCCTAAAATCTAAAAATTCTCCTTAGTAAGGAATGTATGAGGTATGCAGTCTCTATTGAGAATAACTCAAAGCATTTACTTGACTACAAACCAAGCAAATAATGAATGTGATCATTGGCCTGTCTACTGGTCTATTCCACAGGCCAGCAGCCTTTCAATGAATACCACCAGAGGAATTTGTGGGTGATTCAATACCAGATTTCCAGCACACATATAATCCCAAGCTCTTCTAGCTGTTCTTTTTCCCAGAATAATCATAGCCCAGTTTGAGTCACTCCTCACTTCTTAAAGGTGATGCTTCCTCCAACTGGACACAAAGCATCGTATCGTCTCAGCCAAATGACTGTAAATCGAGATGACTCTCCATGGAAAGGGAAGCCAAGGTGTCACTGCATTCCCCCACTTTCAGTGGGGAAGAAATCTTGTAAAAGCTGACTACTAGAAAAAGGAGAAGACCTTGGCCAATTCGTAAAGGTATGAACAAGCTCAGAGGTTGAGCACAATGAGCCTAACAGGTCCAGGGAGAGGAGAAAAGGAAGAACAATTTATTTAGCAAAGTGTTCATAAGAAGTGCGAAAGTTGGATGCAGGTAATGTGACAATTTGTGCTAAAATGAAACAAAACATTCATATAGAGTTTGAGTATATATATTGAAACAATCAACCTACTTCTCTATACATTTGTTCTATTTGCTTTAGTTACATATTTTTCTTCCCCCACTCAACCTAACCACAAATGAATAGACACAGCTGCAAACTATAAAACAACAGAGAAGTTTAATTCTGGAACAATAAAAATTGAAATCCTTTTAAATATTGATTGAAATAATACAAGAAAAAAGAGATGATACAAGAATGATTCTTGGTAAATTTTATCCAAGATACTCGATCTCTTTCACTGTTTTCTTTAAAAAAAAAGTTTTACTTTGGAGCTGGCTTGTTGGCTCAACTGGATAATCTTCCACCACCAAGTGCCAGCATCCCACATGGGCACTGTTTCATGTCTTGGCTGCTTACTACCAATCCATGCTTTCTGCTTATGGCTTGAGAGAGCAAAAGAGGATGGCCCAATGCTTTGGGACTTGTGACCCATGTGTGAGACCACAGGAAGCTCCTGGCTCCTGGCTTTGGATTGGCTCAGTTCTGGCCATTGCAGCCATTTGAGGAGTGAATCAATGAATTTAAAAAAGTTTCTCTCTGTCTCTCCTTCTCTCTGTAAATCTACCTTTCAAAGGAAAATTACTAAATGTTAAAAAAAGTTTTTAAAAATATTTGTTTTATTTGAAAGGCATAGTTACATACATACATACAGAGAGAGAGAGAAAGAGAGAGAGAGGTTCCATCTGCTACATCACTCCCCAGATGGCTAGATTCAAGAGTCAGATGATTACTCTGAGTCTCCCATAAGGGTACAGAAGCCCGGGTCCCTGGGCCTTCTCCATTATGTTGCCAGGAGGATGAACAGACAGTTGGATCAGAAATGGAACATCCAGGACTAGAATTGGCACAGGTGATGGCTTTACCAGCTAGCCACAATTTTAGCCCCTGTTTCATTGCTGTAGGCAAACAATACAGTGATCATTTCCACTAGGTTTTAATTTGGTGTGATGCTTATAATATAGCAATGCTTATATTGAAAAATTGCATCATGTTTCCTTCCTTTTACCTTTGGATAGGTAAACCCCTGCTGTGCCCTGAATATTAATTGCTTGTTTGAAGCATACAGTTATTTTAGTCTGGAGATCACCTAAAGAATGAACAGAAACAGGGCAAGAGCACCAAGGACTAAGCCCTGAGGTATTCAACGCTTAGATGGCACCAAAGTGGAAACACCAGAAAAGGAGACTGAGAAAGAGGAGCACATACTGTTGCAAGAAAGCCAGAGGAAGGAGTGAGCAGCTGTGTCAAATTCTGCAGAGCATTTCAGCCCTTTCCAAAAACAATCCACTGTGTGGAGCAGTAAGGACCTGCCCACAGAATGCCTCCCTGGACTGGTGAGGACAGAAGTGGTGGCGTTAAGGGCCCAGGGAGGACACAGAGCAGGTAAAGGAGTAGAAAGGAGGCTCTTTTGAGTGGTTGTCCTGCAAATGAGAACTAAAGGCTGGAGTGGCAGCTGCAAGGGAAATGGCAGCCACACAAAGCTAGAAAAACTTCTCCTGGTTAACTGCTGTGTCTAATTGCACTACAATTAACACAACCATGCCCCTGTTGAGAGTTATTTGCTATGTTTGTAGTTTGGGGTCACTACTGGCAATGCTATAATTAACTCTTTCACATACATACTTAGGGAATATAGATCATACTTTTCCTGCCACCCAGACATCCAAATACATGTAATGTTTCATTATTTCCATGGAATGGGCTTTCCATGATGGGATTTCTGAATAAATTGCATAATTGATGGGTATCTGATATTTCACAGATATCAAGGTGCTGACATATACTTCCTACTATACAGTATGATTTTAAGTTGCATTTCCACCAGAAAAGTTATATATCGTTTTCTAGAACTTTCGCTAGCAAATAAATTGATTGTGACCATTGGTGAAATGGTCATTCATGATCAGGAATGTCTACGAGTGCTTTACTGCATCTTCAGAATATGTGTCTGGGAGTGTTATTCTCAGTTTACACTACAGTAGAAAGGCTCGCACAAAGACACACAACTACAAGTGACAGAATCACCTTCAAACCTAGCCTGATTCTAGGCTTATTTCTCCCTCTTTTTCCCCTTTTCTTCACTAAATCTATTCACAGAGCTCCCCAGTCCTCAATGAGTGTGCAGTCAACTCTTTCCGCCTTGGCTGGTCTGTATGTCTCTTTCCATGTGAAGACCTGGCAGCATAGCCTACCGCTTGCTCTCCTTCCCAGGCCCACATTCCAGTTGGCCGTGAGCATCCCCCACCCTGAGGCCCACATTCCAGTTGGCCGTGAGCATCCCACCCTGAGGCCCTACAGAATTGTCAGCACATACTACACATTCTTCCAGTGAAACGAGTGCATTGGCAGGCACCCAGGAACACACAACTACACATGAGGCTCCCAGAGTCAGTTGGATTTTCTCCAGTTGTGGTCATAGGTAGCCGCAGAGACAGGCCTAAATGCAGATCCTGGGGGCTGCACTAGAGACTTGGTGGGTCGGGTGGGTGGAACCACAGGGATCCTGTACAGACAGCGACTGAGCCAGTGTGCCAAGCAAAACAGGACATAGTCAAGAACAAAAGGGCCCTTTCACTGCCCTGCCCTAACTTCCTTTGCCTCAGAAAGACATTGCTGATATTCTTGACTTCTAAGATTGCTAGTTAATACTAGATAACATTAGCAGTTATAGATATCCCTTATTTTGCAAACGAGCAACTAATAAGTTACAAGCACCCCACAGTCATTATCTCCCAGCTTCAGGAAAACTAAGAAACAGGTTTGATCATTTCTGATTCACAAATACTAGGTAAGCTACTTGGGATTGCACAGCTGGAGAGAGTCACAATCAGCATGGAGACCTGGCTTTCCTGCTTTAACAGAACATCATCCATAATCACGTCAATAATAAAATGTAGCATCTGTGAATATTTAATACGAGTTCAGCGAGATCAAGTAAACTCTCTCAGCACTCCTGTCCGCACTTTTAATTTTATTAACTCTTTCCTCCTCTATTTTTCTTAAAGATATTACTCTCTAAAGTACATAAGAGTACTAAGTGTTAGCTATCTCTGCAGCTTGCCCAGAGCCTGAGTACTAATTAAACCGAAAGATGGAATTTGAGGGGGGACAACACCTGATTCTGGGGTTGCAGATCCAGACTTTCTGGTCTCCCTAAAATGCCTGCCGTCTTTTTCATTGCTCTGATTTTGGGCAGGATAAATCTATAGATATTTCCTAACTATAATTGAAAACTATATTTTTCAAAGTTGTGATGATATTTAAAATTTAATAGCAGATTAGATTACAAAACAAATTCTTAGCTGAAGTATGTTTTTTTTTTTTTATGTGTGAGAACTGTTAGCAAGATTTAGTTTGAAAACTGCAAGTCCCCTCACCCCCATTTTACTTGGTTTCACTTTGTACACTCTCAAGGTGACTGGATTAGTGTTGGCAAGTGTAAGCCAATAAACAAATATTCTTATGGAAAAAAAAGAAGGAAGACATTGGCCCCAGTGAAATGCTCCTCTCCTAAAGACAGGTTCTGGTCACACTAGCTGGACACCCCTGCTATGGATCAGTAAACGTCTGCCCCTCTCTATTTCCTCAACCTTGGTGCTGACTGTAATCCTCAATTCTGCAGAGCCACTCAGAAGAATAGGAAAAAATAATAGCCTCTCTGATCGAAATCTCCATCTCCACTTGGAATCAGTGACTTCCTAGGAAAAGAATGAAGGGTTCTCAAAGCGCTTTTCATACTAGTCATCTAGAATCCTTGGAGTCAGGCCAAGCCTATAAAAGCTGTGTAGGGGAATACATGCTATTTCTAAGAGTGCATATGGAAGCTTCCTTTCCTCGGAGCTCATGTCAAATATACTGAATAACTAGAAATGCTAACGCTTCAGGTGATACTTTGAAACTGGTTAACGTGGCATAGTCATGGATGTTCTGTGTGCAGACATGCAGATATCCAGATGGAAACACACACACACTCACAACATGCGTGAACACTTCAGGTTCCCTTTTATATTAATTTTCTTAATTTTTATATTGGGATACTTTGAAATCTGCTGCTTCATTGATCCAGGGGGACTGATCTCCCTAATGGCCAGTCCATTTCTAGAAGTAGCAAACCAACCTCCCCAGGCACATACCTTCAAATGCAAACCAAGCAACCTAGAGAACATTCATCCAACACTGGGATTTTCACTCCTTTTGCTCTATGTCTGATCTAAACATCTGAAACCCAGATACAATCAACCAAGGGCAGCTCCTACTCACCAGAGACTTTGGAAATGGCTCAGACCAGCCAATCATAAGTCTATTTACCCTGCCTTGTCTGTCCCTTCCCACTCAAACCACAATCAAAAGCATTACGCTTGGTTCCTTCTCAGTCTCTGCCTCCTACCTGCAGTGACTCCCCAAGTGGCTTACCATGGCCTGCTCTACTTCTATAGCTTGGGATCCGTGGCAAAGCATTTTAAATGACAGACATTTCCTCATCTATTGGCTTTGACACAACCACGTGACCATAAGATCAATCATAAAATACCCCTGTCCACTTTGGATCTTCCTTTCTCCAAAATGAAGGTAGGGACTGACATCATTACAGAAGTGTAAGAACACACCAGAGACACACAAGAATGTCAGGAAAGGCAAGGGGAGAACTTGCTCTTACCTTTAGCTAAAAAAAAATCACAAAAGGAGACACGTAGCAGCAATCAGTCCCCATGATGGGAGGAAACTGTGAATTGCTGATAAAAGCTGCCTGGCCACTGACCTTCTGAACATGAAGACTTCCAGGTCCTTGATATTCTCTGGGGGTCAGTTCTGTCTACATTATTGCCCTCTGTTTTTGATGATGTAGGAAGTACTTGCAAGTTCCTTACTCTCTTGCTTTGAGAACTCACTGGCTCAGCTTTTTTTCAGGGTGCGTAGCAATATGGTAAGTTTTCTAGGAAACGATGCGCTTCTTACTTGAGATAATGTTTTTCCAATTTAGGAAACTACAAGTCATGAATTGTGAAATATTCATGGCAAAGGGGAAGGAAACATCAATGATGACATGCCATAATAGATAAAATTACTAATGAGCTAATTTTATCAACTAACTTTCGCTAGCCATGACTGTCTTATCTATAAATGGGAATAAAATAATACAACCTCTAAGCACCATTAGGAAAATTAAATAAGGTAATATATGTGTTTAACACATTGCCCGTCACAGTACTGAGCCCCATAAATGCTGACTATCAACAGATAACACAAACAACCTGGTAAATATGCTAACCTATTGATTAGGCCCATGAAATCTGCCAAAGGAATAAAAAGGAGAATACATTACATGCTTTCTCAATTACTTTCAAGGAGCTTTATTCTCTGTTTCTATTTTATTCTTACCTTTTCAAACCTTACAGTGTTTCTATTCTCCATTCAAAAGGAGTTTGACTAAGGTTGAAAGGCATACTACAACCTGTGGTGTATCAATAGGATATTCTGCAACTTCCGTAAATGTGTTTAAAGGTAATGCATTTTTCTAACAATGTTATTCCTTTAAAAAAAAGATTTATTTATTTTTTATTAGAAAAGCAGATCTGCAGAAAGGAGAAACAAAGATCTTCCATTCACAGGTTTATTTCCCAAGTGGCAGCAATGGCAGGAGCTGAGCTAATCTGAAGCCAGGAGCCAGGAGCTACTTCCAGGTCTCTCACATGGGTGCAGGGGCCCCAAGACTTTGGGCCATCCTAGACTGCTTTCCCAGGCCACAGCAGGGAGCTGGATGGGAAGTGAGCAGCCAGGATATGCCCATGTGGGATACTGGCACATGTAAGGTAAGGACATCAGCTCCTAGCCTACTGTGCAGGGTCCACAATGTTATTCCTTCTTAATGCTATAGAACTCAAATGTAAATGTGATTTATTTATGTTGATTATCCATTTAAGCTAAACATTACTCAGGTTGATGAAAGCTAGTTTATTTGTTTATTAAATAGCAATGGTGCGCTCCCCACCTGCACACTCCTGCCACACACATACAAACACTACTAACCATTAAACACCACCATTCTAAAAGACATGTGCTGTCATTTTCCTTACATCTCTCTCCAAATCCTTTGAAAACGACTATTAGTATCATTCAAATTGGGAAACTTAGTCTTATTTTCTAACCCTTGTGGATACATCTCCAAGCGGAAAAGGACAGAGGAGAAGTCTTCAGCAGCTGGGAGAGGTTTTGTGGATTTCATAGTGGTTGGGAATTACTAACAAGGAAATATTACACATGGTCTTTGGCAGAAGCATATTCTGAAATCCAGAGCCTTTTGTTATGGATTAAATAAAGTGTTATTCGTAATTGTTATTTGAGTTGGTCTTCTTAGTGTATTTTTTAACAGAAAGCTTTTTTCTTATCTTGAAATTCCATTTAAAAGTCCTGTATCTATGATTATATTTTATAGAACTTGGAAAATATTCCTCAATTAAGAGCTCATCAGGTCAATAAAATGTGTGGTGGCAGATGGCATTTCCACCAACTAAGAGTCAAGTTTTCATAGAGGTGAAAGAGGGATCCAGTTTCACTTGACTAAGGCCAGGAAACACCCATCACTCCCATAACATCTCATTCACTCCATGGCTTCATCATTTCCTGGAACACTGTGATGAGTCCAGGGAGCCATCCACATTCATTGCAGTCTCATCCCTGCTTCTGTCGCCAGACCCATCTCACACAACTGCTCTTCCCTATAAACTCTAATCTTCAGCCATTCCATCTTTAATGTTTCAGCTTGTACAGCCAAAATGTGTCCCTGAGCAGGTGATGACATGTCATCACAGGTAAATTTATTGATGAGGTGATTTTATTGAGGTATGCTTCAGCCTGGTGAGCCTGAGGCATCCATCAGGTGGCTGAGCGAGATGAGCTGGTTGCCCAGCATCTGCTTTTCAGTGGCATTTGCCATTTTCCGGTTTATTCTTACATGTACTGTTTATGGGTTGTATTTGTCATTTATTGTCAGAAAATGCTGTGCTGTAAACAGCTATAAGTCCTGCTGGTTCAGTGCAATAAACGTTTATTTTGTTCCGTTTTCTGTCTCTCAGAGGACTGAGCTTGCTCAAGACTTCAGCAGCTTTGGGTGGTTTCAGTTATTACTGAACTGATTTGAGTCAGGCTGCTCCACTTCTGATAAAATTCCCTGCGTATAGTCTAGGAAAGCAGCAGAGGCTGGCCCAGACCCATGTGAGAGCCTTGGAGGAAGCTTCTGGTTGCTGGTTCCTGGCTTCTGGCTTTGGATTGGCTCAGCTCCAGCCACTGATGCCTTTCGGGGAACAAACCAGCAGATGGAATATCCCTCTCTCATTCTCTGTAGCAGTCTTTCAAAATAAATAAAGTTTAAGTAAAAGAGAGAAGGAGAGACAGAAAAGTCTTTGACCTGCAGGTTCACTCCTGAAATAGCCACAAAAACCAAAGCTAGACTGACCCATAGTCAGGAGCCAGGAGCTTCTCGTGGCCTTCTAGGCGGGTCCAGAGGCTCAAGCACTTGGCCATCCTCTGCTGCTTTCTCAGATCATTAGCAGAGAACAAGATGAGAAGTGACTCAAACCAGTCTCCATAGGGGATGCTGGCACTACAGGTAAGTTTAGCTTGCAATGCAGAGGTTCTGGCCCCTCAGTGAACTTTGCTAAAACTATCTTTTCTAAATATTTCCTGAGACCTTCCTGTTCCTCACAGAGCATGCCTTCTCTGTGACCCAGACATAGTCACATACGTTCTGGATGGATTGATTTTCGTATTTCTAACAAGCACACTAGTCTTCGTTAACATGTTTTGAAAGTCCTTTAAAACGCAGAATCCCTTTCAACAAAGATCTTTCGAGGATACTAATATTTAGTTAAGGTTTTATACAGAAAAATATAAATAACAAAATCATGGGGCTAGGCAATAATATTTAGCACTTACTATATACTTCATGCTGAACTAAATCTTCTATACTCATCCATTTGATGTTATTATTGTTCCAATTATACAGATACCCTGCTTAAGCTCATAAAGCTAATAAGCAACATGTATGGCATCAACTCCAGCTGCAGATGTATCTAACTGCATTCCTAGTGACACATCCTCTGGTTCTTGGGGTCTGCATACGAACTACTCTGACTTCAATGATCTATCTCCAAATCTACTTGTTCCTGCGAAGAATGACTTTCTAGGACTACAAGCAAACCATGAACTTCTATGAACTTCTGTGACATTACCCCATATCCAAAACAATAAATACATCTATTATTTATGTAAGCATATTTTATAGTTTAATATGTAAAATCATATTTATTCTTCTGAATATACGCACAGGTATAAATTCACATTTCATGTATGTTTAGCTATGATAATCAGATGAAATGTTATATAGGGATAAATATTTCTACTATGGCAAATATATATGTATTTGTATGTATATAAACATATATATGTGTTGTATATAAACATACATATATGTTCATATGTTTATATATATACCACCAACCGCATGCTGTCATATTCCAGACCTGCCACCTGTAGTAGCTTAGTGTCACAGTCAGGCATTTACCATCTCCTCAATGTCACTGCCTGTGTGCCTTCAAAGCATGGCCATCCTTCTGCCTGTAGCCACCCTGAGATTGAAAAGGACTTGGGCTTGGGAGAAGCTCATGACACCTCATGAAGCCTCTGTTTTGTAAACAAAGGTGAATTTATAACCTCAGCAATAAATCTTTGAGTGAGTTTTAGTGCCAGTGAGGTCACAGGATTCTTTGCGATTCCTAGACAGCATTCTGACGCACAGCAGAGGATATTTCTATTCGAAGAAACTCCTGCTCAGCTCCAGGAAACATGACTGTGAAATATAATGTATATTTACTATTGTATCTTAAAAAAGGATTGTGAAGGAGGACAGTACTTTAATTTCTTCCATGTGGTTCTGCGTACTAGTGATTATTTTCCTTTCTGTACTTTGAGATGACATTGAGGTTAAAGAGTGGGCCCGGCACACTGACTCAGTAGCTACTGCTAGGATCCCATATGAATCCAGTTCGAGGTCCAGCTGCTGCACTTCCCATCCAGCTCCCTGTCTGTGGCCTGGAGAAGCACTAGAGTAATGCCCAAAGCCTTGGGCCACCGGGAGACGTGGAAGAAGCTCCTGGCTCTTAGGATTGGCTCAGCTATAGGCATTGTGGTCACTTGGGGAATGAACCAGGGGATGGAAGATCTTTCTCCCGCCTCCTTCTCTCTGTAGATCTGCCTTTCCAATAAAAATAAATAAATCTTAAAAAAAATCTAAAGGCTAATTAAGCTCTCTGTCAAAAGCAGCAAAACCTTGGCTTCCATTGATTCCGTCTGACAAAAACACCTTTACAATGACGGCCCCCTGTCCGCCCAGCCTCCAGTGTCTGCTTGAACTTCACCATGACTGAAGCTTCCATAGAAAGAGCAATGCATTTGTCCCCCAATGTGCTGGGTGCAGGGACTGGACACTGGCTTTGCATTGAGACCTGGCTTGCAGCTGCCGCTGGCAATGCTAATAGCAGCAGTTGGTAGTAGGAGCCAAGCTCACTTATTGTTATGAGGAATACTGAGTGAGGGAGGCAGGTGCAACTAACTTGGTAGCCTCCCCTTACACATCTCTATTACAGGAAGCTAATGAAACAGTTGGACTATTTTTTTTCCATTTAGTGACCAGAAACCATAAGGAAAATGGATTTGAACCCCTAAACTTCCTTTTGATGCCTGTATCTCTTTTCATGTGGTTGTTAGGAAAAAATGTAAATAAGCCCACAAAGACTTCGGCCTTGGCACATAAAGGATTTCCATGGTTGATTTCCTCATTCCCCTGCCTCCTCCCCTACAGGGTCTTTAGGATTCTTATTCAAAAACCAGAGTGATGTTGGCCAATAATTACAGGTAGTGATTGCTAAGATTTTACTATGTGGTGGAAATTACTCTAAATATTTTTATGTGTATTAAGTTATGATTCATCTTACTTAATCTTTACACCTATAAGACCACTCTATTTTTCAGGAAAAGAAATGTACAACATTAATTGTATGATTACTGTTAATATGATATCACATTATTAGTCTTTTTTATATTCACAATGTTGTGAAATAAACCCCATTATTCTTAGTTTGAAGACTAATAAACTGAGTTGTAGAGTGATTATGTAATCCATATAAGAGCAGGAGTTGCAATTCAAACCCAAGCATTGGGACCCCAGAGTCTTGTGCTTACTTCCTTTAGAGTCACACTGACTTTCAAGTCTTAGTGTTCTTTATAAAATTGGGTTTACCTAAGCTTCCTCCATCAAATGATTGTTGCAATAATTGAAGCAAATAGTAAACTTGAAAGTAGACTGCCAACCATAACATATAATCCATAGTGCTAGAGCTACGTGAATCATATCTAATCTGGATCATAAACACATATCATAAACTAATAAATAATCATAAATCATGAAAGCATAAACTGACCATAAACTAATATAGGCAGTTGAATTTGTTTAGAAGTAGAAAAATGAATATTTGTTGAGTTGTTATTGAACTAGCATTGGCTTTTTAAAAGTATATGCCTCGCTTTGATATTTCCATCCCTGTTCTAGGAAAAAGTGAATGGAACTCACAGAAGTTTCAGTTAGATATACGCATGTGCTGATCAGAAAATGCACAGGCAGAAACAAAAGGCATCCTTGACAAACTCTGAGACCAGTTCTTTCTGTTTCACTACAATTCTTGTGAGAATAAAGATCTGTGTCTCCAAGGAATTGCTTGGTACTCATTTTGCTCTTGTAAAGAAAATTATGATGGAATTTGTCCTATGGAGTGTCATACGATTGAAAATAAAATGTTCTTCCATTTCCTAAGATTTCTTTTTCTCCCAAAGCTAAATTTTATAACTAGCCAATTTCTGTCCTACATGTGTCTTATTCTGAGACCTAAAATTTAATCTAGCTGAATCAGGTATTGGAACAGCACTAGATCCATCTTACATAGTTGGGTTTCAGGTCTACTGTTAACAATTCACCTAGTAACAAATCTCCAGGCAAGGGAAATGAGTTTCATGTGTGCCCAGATTTCAAGCTTGTGCAGTGTCACACATGGGAGATTCCTTTACAGGTTCTGTGTCCTAAAGGCAAACATTAGCTTCTTAAATGATATGGGGTTTTAATCCTTGCTCTATTTTTTTGCTGCTCATGATTATAAATAAACATGCAATTTTTGTACCTTGCCTTTTCATCTGCAAGTGCAATTATTATGTGTCTAAATAGAACTAGAGAAGACGGGGCATCACTAGTAGTTGCTCAGTAAATGTTAACTTCTTCACTTCCCACTCATTATAAGTACAGAATTAGTCAAGTCAGATATGTTATCATTTGCTTGGGACCCAGGTGTGACAGAATAAATTCAAGTCCATGCTTGAACTGAAATTCATCAGAAGCTACAGAATGATCCATACAGAACAATCTGCTTCATTTTAGTACATCAAGTTACTCAAATTACTGAAAATAGAAGCTTAGTCTACTATGCCACGGCACTGGCATCAATAAATAAATCTTACAAATCTTAAAAAGTTGTTTTGTCAGGCAGCATATTAATTAAGACCCCAAAAATTGTATGAATAATCAAATACCTTTTAAATGCCATTAGTTCTGGGGTTAACAGAAGAACAATATTTGGGCCAATGTGATAACCCAAATAATGGTGAGAGAAGACGCTGGGGGTTGGGCAGCATAAAATCATTAGCATCCCTTTCTGGTGGATTTATGAGATCACCACGTGCTTACTGAGTATGTGGTCTTTTCTTTCCTTGCTCTTGGATGCTACTCATGCAAAGAGTATCCCAGACAAAAGCACTTTCTCATTCACGAAATGAGCTGCTAACTCAAATTCCTAACTTTGTTTTTTGCCTGACAGAAGGGGTCAAATGGCCATCCTTTATTAGGAAATTGATATGATTTGAAATAATTGGGGTAACGTTTTCCCAATTCTTGAAAGCACAAGCCCTGTGATGCCTCTGGGTCCTTGCCCATGCCTTCCCCTCTGCCTAGGCATCCTCTGCTTTCTCTTTGTCATCCTTCAGCCTTTGTTTATCCATATCACTGTTCTGTAACTCCATCTATCTTCCCATGACTTGCTGTATGTGTAAGAGCATTTAAGAGTGCACTGTCTCAAAGCCGGTGCGATTCTTTGTACACTGCACTCTTCCCCTGAGGGTTACGGAACCTCAGAGAATGTTCACTGCTGCATCTCTGTGCTTGACACTATACGCAGCACATAACAGGAACCCCAAAACTGTTTATTAAATGATTCACACAAGGGTGATTGAGTGAGTGAAAGTGAATGAGTCTAGTCTTGTGGGATGTAACAGTATAAATACTGAATTATAAACCAGAATGCCTAAGACAATTCTGACCCTTAATTTTAACTGTCAAATTGGCCTGTAGGCCACTTTAACTTCTTACACCTAAAAAACATCTTATATACTGCTATTTAATGGAGTTACAAAATTTGATTTATGTGTGTAGTATATGTTGTAATAATAATGCATGCATTGACTGATACCTTAAATTGCTGCAGGACTATTTTAAGTATTTCTTAATAAAAATTGTGTTTGTTTATTTTATGATACAGTTCCACAGGCTCAGGGGTTTCCCCTCCACTCTACCTCCAGCTCCTCTCCCCTCAATTATTTCCCCTATATTATATTAAAATAGTATAGTCCTTCAAAAACATTCATAAATCCATCATTCTGCTATTTAAGTGTTTCTTTAAAGTACATCAAGCTACTCAAATTACTGAAGACAGAAGCTTAGTCTATATGCCATGGCATTGGTCCCAATGAATAAATCTTGAAAAAAAAATTTTTTTAAATGGTTTTGCTAGAAATGTATTTATTTTCTTTGGAAGGGCAGATTTATAGAGAGAAAGATCTCCCATCCACTGGTTCACTCCCCCAAAATGACCTCAATGGCTTTGGGAACAGAGTCGCAAGGATTCGTGCCATGCTCTGCTGTTTTCCCAGGCCACAAGCAGGCATCTGGATGAGAAACAGAGCAGCTGACATGAACTGGTGCCCACATGGGATGCTGCCACTTGCAGGGGGAGGATTAACTGATTGAGCTATGATGCTGGGCCCTTAAAAAAATCTTGAAAAGGAAAAGGAAAGCTCACTGAAATTAATTAAGAGATAACTGAGTAAAGAGAAACTGAATTTAGTCCTGGTGCTGACACTGCTGCCTCCACACTTTGTCTAATTCACATAGGGAAGCTAACAACACAAATCCCTACATGTAAACCCATACACACCCACACACAACACATCCCCACTCACAAACACACACACACAGAGTCTCAAAACACATCCACACACATAAACGCACACATAGTCTCACAACACACCCACGCATAAACACACACACAGAGTCTCACAACACATCCACACATAAACACACACACACACAGGGTCTCACAACACATCCATACACATAAACACACACACACACACACACACAGGGTCTCACAACACATCCATACACATAAACACACACACACAGTCTCACAACACATCCATACACATAAACACACACACGGTCTCACAACACTCCTCCGCACATAAATACACACACACACATACACAGCCTCCTGGGTACTGAATTTTGGTATACTATTTTGTTTTTCACTTAACCCATGTAGCCCGTAAACATTCAGGGTTGGTTGTCAAAACTTACCTAAGTCAGAATGATGCATCATTTTCCACTAGACCAGTCCATGGGCTTATCCATCACCTCTTTGGCTCACTCTTCTGTTGAGCTTTCGCTAGGTAATCTGCAAGCAAGTTTCACCTCCTTTAATGTTCACAAGCACCTGATCAGACAGGTGGTAGACACTCAACATTTTTTATTTAAGCAGGCCCCAACTCATAAAAGCTAGACAAACTGCCCGAATCTCAGAACTATGCATTGGAAACAGCAGATCTTTAAAGTTCAGTTTTATGCCATGCCAAAAGCCATGTTATATCCTAACGTTTCTTAGTGCCTTAGGAGAGTTCCCATCGACTAACAGGAGTTTAACTGGTATCTTAAATCATTGAAATGGACTTTGAAAAATGTAAGAATGCATCACACTGGGTACTAACTAGAGTTTTCTAAATTTGTCTAAACATGTATGTGCTGTGTATTCATGATAGCGTTGAAAAGTGGGTTGCATGTTATAGATCTTTGTCAGAAAAAGTTTGAAAACAACCTGTGTCAGTCCAGCCATTTGGCCTGAGAGCTTCACTGTAACCCTCCAGTCAAAATAGATCACTTCTGCCTGTGTGTTCCCCAGGCACGGTGAACATTCCTCTCTCACAGCCTGGATCACATTTCACTCCAGTCCTCGTCGAAGGGTGTCTCTGCATGTGTGGGCTCCTTCTTCTGTGCTGTTCATCTCTGCATCTACATGCCTCATGCAGCAACCGGAGTGATTCTTGATTTGGACTTCATGGTGTGGAAAATGTGTTTTTCTCTCTAAATTTTGCTGACATTGAAGATGGAAAGTCATATGCAAATACTTGAGTAGTCTCTCAGGGCTGGGAGACAGGGTTGACCAAAAGTAAAATCTAATTCTGTAATTACAAAGTGTATTCTGTTACTAACAAAAGACACTTGGAGGAAGAGTCCACCATCTACCTTGTAGTACAGTTGGTTCACGTTTTGATTTCAAGTTTATGAAGCCTTAAGCTGAGAGTCAAAACACACCTTACAAGAATCTTCACCAACAGAACATTGATATAACAAACGCATGTTTTTAAAATTATGACATTTGTGATGATTTCCTATAGGGCAATGAATAAGCTAAATCATAAGTACCTAAAAATATGAGAGTCTTCTTGTTCCTGGAAGAGTCTATTAAACTGAAGGTTTACCTTATAGTTAAAACATACAACTTCAGAAACTCAGAAAAAGGTAACGTACTGCGCAGTTTGCTGCCTTGATGGCTTAGGTTTCCTAAAACTAATACCCAAGACCAGGTGCTAAATGCTAGATAGTTGGGCGACTCTATAATCCCAAATGGATTTCTCCTCACTCTCCACCATACCAGGACACCATACAGCAAACCAGATATGAAACATAGTCTTTCGTTAGGACTAAACCATCATTTCTCAATTCATATATAAAGATATATCAACTAACAATAATCGTAATAATAATAACTTCTTCTAGAACTTCCAGTTCTACCAAGGACATTGATAGTCACTATTCTGTTTGCTTGCCATTCTCTAATGTGGGTGTTCCATTTCCATATTTTAGATAAACTACATGATGGCAGACCATTTCTCAGGGTCAAACACAGCCAACATAAAAAATGTGGTTTATTCTGAATGTAAATAATTACATTATTGTGCTATGTATATCATGTGTCATAAACCAGTGAAGTATTGGGAGCTCTAATAATTTTTTATCTGTTGAAAGAAAAAGAAAAAAAGGCAAAATCCAGAGGACTATCATGAATTTGTTATGAGTCATAGCAAATCCTGATGAAGCCGCTGTTCAGCCTTCTAGCCCTGGCCGCTGCCAGACACTGGGTTTGTGGGGAGCCTTCAGTAGCACTCTGTTAACTGGAGTGGTGAATCTGTTGAAATCACACATTCTCAATTAGACAAATCTCTCCAAATTACTCTATTGATGAAGGCTAGCTTTTGGACTCAACAGAATCTTTGTTGACTGTGTTTTACTCAGAGTGTAGTTCACCTTCCCTTCTCCATGGATTCCACATCCATCACCTCAGTCACCTGTTGATCAAACTATCGTGTCTGCATTGGAAATATTTAGATTTCTTTCTTGTCAATACCCCCCAGATAATACAGTATAAACACTATTTATGTTGTATTATGTATGTGAGCGATTTGGAGATGAAATAAGGAAGATTATACATAGATTGTAAGCAAATATTGTATTTTATATGTAATACTTGAGTATCTGCAGATTTAGGTTTCCGTGATGGACTGTCTTGGAGCCAGTACCCCAAGAACAATTAAGGGACAACTGTTCTGGTTTACTTTATTTCTTTTGGTATTTGCTCACTTATAGTTATATCTAAATGAAATCAACATAATGAGAACATACTTTTTACAACTTAAGAATGCAAGAATGAAATTGAATGGTAAGAATGACAACAAAGAGTGCTAACTCTTTAATACAGTACCCTCACACAAATTATTACAGTACTTTTGGAAAATGTGTTGTCACAAATTTTTAAGAGAGTATGTCTTTTCCCATGTTTTACCTTATAGAAGTAGAAATAGTTATGTCTTTTAAAGCTATACATTTTATTATTTTTATTGGAAAGTCAGATATACAGAGAGGAAGAAAGAGGGGAAGATCTTCCATCTGCTGATTCAGTTCCCAGTGAGCAATCCAAAGCCAGGAGCCAGGAGCTTCTTCTGGATCTCCCACACGGGTGCAGTGTCTAAAGGCTTTGGGCCATCCTTGAGTGCTTTCCCAGGTCACAAGCAGGGAATTGGATGGGAATCAGGGCTGCCGGGATTAGAAACAGTGTCCATGTGGGATCCTAACATGTGCAAGGCGAAGACTTTAGCTGCTAGGCTATACAGTAATGTACTTTTTTAAAAATTATTATTTCATTTTATGACTCAGTTCCATAGGTTCTGGGATTCCCCCAAGCCCTCCCCCCATATTGATTTCTTCCATATTATTACAGCAGTACAGCTCATAACCAGTCATAATTCCATCCTTGTGGGTATGGACCATGCAGAGAGTCCAGCATCTTATTGTCCAGATAAGTTCAACAGTTTCATTGGTGACCATCGTTGATCTGAAGGCAGAGCTGGCAGAATATCATTCCCTCCAATGAAAAGCCACACCACAAATTCAACAAGAGGAAGAAACATGGAAATTTACGACATTATAAAGTCAATTGACATGGTACTGAGTGACCAATGTGTCAGAAAATGCAAGTTCTTAACCACATCCTGTAACTACTTCATTGACATTTCAGTTTTAGTTTATACATAACTGACAGTTACAAACCTTAAAATGGTTATAGGGTACTAGTCAACTGTCTTGTGTCTGTTTTTTCTTTTCTTTTCTCTTCATATTTATATTTAGCAGTTTGGACAATAAGATGCTGGACTCTCTGCATGGTCCATTCCCGCAATGAAGGAATCATGGCTGGATATGAACTGTACTACTGTAACAATATGGAGGAATTCAATTTGGGCGGAGGCCCTTTTGGAGGGGTTGGGGGAATCCCAGAGCCTATGAAACTGTGTCATAAAATGAAATTTTAAAAAGAAGAATTTAATACAAAACAGATGTAGGAAGGAAAATTGTGAAATAAAGGTAGAATTTTTAAAAAAAAAAAAGCTGATGTGGTTTAAGATTTTAATCCAAAATATCTATCTGCAGGATTTAAGATAAAACTTGAGAAAAACCTTTCCAAATAACTTGTATGCAGCCCATAGCAATATACTTCTGGCAAGTCCCTAACTAAAATACTTTAAAACTAACAGCTTGTATCCCAACCGTGGAGATGCCCGGATCCTCACCAAGGACTGTCAGTACGGGCACCAAGGACCACATCCCAACTGCCAAGGAGATCACAGGGAATTGGAGTGCTCTCATAGGCTGAGAACTCTGAGGTCATCCATTCCCTATCGGATCTCCCACATGGGACGGAAGAAGCCCAGAACCCTCCTCACAGGGTCTAATGACATCGGAACAACAGTCAGAAGCCCCAAGCAGTCCTCAGAAACAGAACAGTCAACTTCCTTCGGGACTCAGGAGAGGAGCGTTCTCTGGTCCTTCCTTAGTTCCGGCTTTGGCTCCCCACCCTCTCTTATAGTAATGTACTTTTGAATTTCAGACTCAGAGCTTCATCTCTGGCATTAGAAGTTTTGTTCTAGGGGGAAGCTTCCAAAAAAAAAAAGGTTTTAATGGAAAACGCCTTTACGAAATTCTTCATCTTAGCATGTTTTATGATACAATATGAAAATAGTACAATTTTTAACAGTAATCAATTGAATAAGCAGTTTATGATCCATATAACTTTTACAGTAATGTTTTCCAGTCTAAACAATCACCTGGAAACTGCCTAAGATATAATGTACATTTTTACATGGGTGTAAGGTTGTTGATGTGCTAATTGGACAGTGAATAAATATGTTTAAGAACGAGGTTAGAAGTGACATATAAATGTAATCTCAATAACTGAGAAACCCTGAAATTTCATTGCTTTTATTCTGTTTATTTTCCAAGTAAGATTTTACTGCTTTTATATCCTATAAGTAGATGATAGAAGATGTTTAAATGAGAAAAGGGAAGAAATAAAGGCATTCCAGCTATGGTTGACAGTCTGACCCTAGACTCAGTCCTAAAACATCGAGGCTTCAACCCTCCCACTCGCAATATGAAGTGGTAGGCATGAAAATCTCTTTGATTCCACTAGGAATCAAATGTCTGTGTTTCTGCGTATATATCTCACTCACTCAACACAGATTTCCTTACATATTGTTTTCAAAACGTAAATTTCCAGAATCTGGTGTGGTGGTGTAGCAAGCTGATCCTTAGCCCTTATGGGTGCTGGTACATGTCTGGGCTACCCCACTCCTGATGGCCTGGGGAAGCAGTGGGGTATGGTACCTGTCCTTGGGCCACTTCTCTGTGTGGGAGACCTGGAAAGAGCTGCTGGCTCCCAAATTCACATGAGCCCAGCTCTGGTCACAGAGGGCATTTGGGAAGTGAACCAGTTGAGAGAAGATTTCTCTGTCTTCCATTTCTGTGACTAATCCCAATCAAAATGAACATATAAACTGGTAAATCTCCCCTTTTTAAAAATGAGTAATTGTGAAGCAGAAGGCATACCTATGTATATCTTTGCTTGATGGGTTACATATAGCACCAGAGTTCAAATCTTTTCTGTGCCCAAGCTCTGCTTTTGTCTCCTAAATTGTTGCTTGTAACAGCTGTACTATCAGCCTCATTGCCTGATGCTACTCTGCTGGAAATTTTGAGGGCAGACACCTTTCCATTTTCTCATTTCTAGATACTATGCCTAACACATAGTAAATGCATCAGATTATGCTTTCAAAGTGCTGCATGCTACTATATGACTTTCATTTATTTTATATGTATATATATTTATATATATTTATTGAGATACAAAGTGATATATAACCACTTTAGCTTATCACTTTCACATAAGTATATAACTTCATATATAAAATATGATTGTCGTGTGTGTGTATGAAATACACATATATCATCATGGAATAAAATAAATAAAATAAGGCAACTAACAAGTGTTGCAGATTTCAGAACACACTGAATACATTAGAAATGTGTTGTAATTAATTCTGCGTAAAGACCGACATTCACGCTGCCTGACACAGTCCATGAAAAGCAGAGAAGATGCTTGGATGCACGCAGTTTTGCAGTGATGTTCTTGTTGTTGGGCTTGAACCAAGACTCCTCAGTTCAGAGCAGATAACTGTGGTGTCTAAGAGTTCGCAATGATTGTTCATGCCGCCAGCATCCACCAATCCACAGTATGAAATGATTCCTGGCCAGCATGATTTCCTCAGAGTTTAATGGCCTTTGGGAGAAAGGCTTTCATGTCATTGTGCCATCTTATCTTTATCTTTCCCATTCAAATATTCCCAGGCTCTTCTGGGATGTGGGTGCCCGGGTCCTTTCTGTGCCCTTGCACAGGGCTTTTCTTGTCCTATACACCCATTCAGGCCCTCACCCACAAAACAGAAAGAAGACCTGATGGGTTCCAAAATCAGCTCCCAAATCATTAAATAACACCAAGCAATGAATGAATGAATGAATGAACGAACGAATGAATAAATAGAGAAATAAATAAATAAACAAATAAATAATAAAAGGGGGTTGCCATAGGAAAGCTGAATGGAATTTTGGCCTTTGCAGCTAAAGCACAGGCTGTTCAGATGAAGTGCAGAAATATTTCCCTAAGTGGAAGATAAGGTAAAATCAGTTTCCCGAGAGTAGCCAATAGCCTAAAATGAAATCTGGAGTGGAAATGCCCTCACACCAATTCTCAGTTGCAAGAGCAGCAAAGTGGATAATACAGAACTGTCAGCTTTTCACATGATGTGAGGATATCATACATCAAAGGCATGTATTCTCAAATTATTTCTATGAATATTCTTTTAAATACATAGTAGGTTAAATCTCAATTTTTTCATTGTGATTCGTGGAGGTTTGCAAAATGTCAGCAGTGATATATTAAAACTGATGAATTAATAGGACAAAAGAAAATGAACAAGGGTAAAGGGGAAATAAATATTGAAGAGAGAAAATAATTATTGGACTGGGGTGTGTGATTCATGTGCAAAATATGTGCCTTATAGTCTCAAACATTTAAATAAGAACCATTATCTCTGAGTTTGTGATAGTCAATTTACAGAGACAAATGAAATAACAATGAAAATCATAGCTCCTATTAAATAAAACAAAGCAATTGTCCGCTGGAACTACATCCAGTTTCTGTTGTGGAACAGCTTTCCAAAGAAGGTGCCCTGACAGGTGAGTGTGTGCCTGTCAGGTTTCTGCAGTAGTACCTCCATGCCCTGAGAAGAAGGATCTTTGTATTCCTTGTTAATTTATTTTTAGAATATTTATTTATTTGCAAGGCAGAATGACACAAAAAGGAGAGAGAAAGAAAGGCATCTTCCATCCCCTGCGTCATTTCCCAGCTAGCTTCAACAGCCAGGGCTGGTTCAGTCCAAAGATGCAACCTGGAACTCCATCAGCATCTCCCTGTGGGTGCCTGGGACCCTACCACTTGAACCATTTTCCACTGTTTTCCCAGGCTTGTTACCAGGAGTTGGGTTTAAAGTGGACCAGTCAGAACTGGAACTGTCACTTTGCTGTGGGATACTAGCATAGCAGGTGGCAGCTTAACCTGTTGTGCCACTCCCTTGATTCCTGTTCTGTTCAGTGTAAAGAACCATCAGCATCTGGAAAAGGAAAGACACACAAAGAGCCTTGTCCTGTGGCTTACTGTGACAGTGCCTGGTGCTTGTAGAGAGTGCTGTATCACTCACCTGTCCCGTTTAACCAAAAGAAAGAAAGAAAGAAGAAAAGTAATGAGAAACTTTTACATTGTGTGATTTACTCATTCACTGGAAAGATATTTATGAAGATTGGGTGTTTGGGACAGTAATTGACAGACCTGCACCCAGTGTGACAGTAGCTGGGTTCTAACCCCACTCCACTTCAGATTCCAGTTTCCTGCTAATGCATATGCTGTGACATGGCAGACTGGGGCAAAGACCCATCTCCTTGCTGTCATGTTGGAGGCCCACAGTGATGGGCTCCTGGCTTAGGCCCAGCCGAGCCCGTTGTGCCCACTGCGAAGCAGTAGATAGAAGATACTCTTGATCTTGGTCAGCTCTTTACATAAAATAAAGATTGAAGAAAAAGACAGAATATCCTAGGTTATATTTTGTGGCTCAAATTATTATACAGATTATTTCTATTGATCTCACTTGTGATCAGATACAAGCATTCTAAGGATGTTTCCAAATATAGTATGATTGTATTTAAGTCATCCCTCATAATATCTAGATGGTAGTTGAGATAGATGACTGTCAGAATAGCTCCAAATCAAGCATTCGTGGTGTTGGATGGTTAAAAACAAAGTTATCCAAAAACCAAAGCATAAAGGAATGTTTTTGGAATGAGTGGACTATCCCCAGCTCTCGCATTCACACCACATACACAGGAAAAAAAAAAGGCATTGTTCATTCTATTGTCTAACCAACTATCCCTTTATACAGTAATCTTTGTACCTTTGATTTTGTTTTTAAAATTTTGCCTCAGAAACAAAATTATGTCCGGTAATGAGAACAACTAGTAAAAAAAGTACAATCCTTTGGTATTGTAGCCTTTTCATATAAAAATTATTTGACCTTGAGCAATTTAAAAAATTCAGTATATGGCAGTGACACAAGTGTATATCTCAGATCTTTGAGTAACTAAGCAAAGTAATGAATGTGAACAACTAGCACAAGGAACATCCTCCTGTCTTTGTTTCCTGGGACAGAAACTTTACTCCTGCAAGTAAAACGGTGATGATCAAACTTCAAGCGCTTTCCCAGGGCGAATACCGTTTCTAATGTTCCTGGAAGGAGGTATGGCAGAGGGCAGTTAGGGCCACCACCACCGAAGAGAGCGGCCAAGGCTCTTCTTTCTAGTTTCTAGAAATCCACGTGAATTCTGTGAACAATTTCCTGTATAGGAAACATACCATAGAGACATTTTGACCCCAGTGATATCATGTTCAGCAGAACAAAGGTGTTTATGTGCTGTGCAGAGTTTTCCATTAGATGCTAGGAGCAAAATATCAAAGTTCTGCATATACATGAATAGCCTAACTTCATTTAGCAGCATTACCTTTGAAAAAGCAAACCTGGCATGCTTTTCAATTTCATGCCTTTGGGTCTGCTTAGGATACCACAGTACAGTGGAACACATTGAAAAATCTGCTGCCTGGAGTGGAAAAGTTCCGTGTGAAGTTCTTCATCATCACTTTTCCTTCCTTTTCTCCACTGATACAAATTTTACTGCTGAAATGTTTGCTTACGAGAACTTAATTTTGGCAAAACTGAAGAAAAACAAACAAACAAAAAGCCTGAAATTGTAAGGGAAAAATCAACTTCGTTAGAAGACATACTTCGGCATGAAAGCAACTTCTGTTACTAAAAGCAATGAAATAAAGTGAGATTATACATATGTATATAAATTTGTAACAGCCGAGACTGTTCTACTTAGTTAAAACGTGTGCATTGTCCTTGCAATTGAAAATGGCATAATACCTTATTGAAGCAGAAGGGTAGTAGGTATTAAGAAATGAGAAATTACATCTAATGATCATGAATATTGAAGTAACTTGTTTATTTACTAATTTTTTTTTCACAGAGTAACGACTGTATACTCTTTCAGGAACTTGAGCTGCAAGACTCAATGAAGTAAAACTATTTGGGAAACAAGTTCATGGTCCAGTGAGGGAATTTGCTTTAAAGAATCAGTACAGTGAAATTAAATGGCATACACAGAGGATTTTAATGACAGTGAAACTTTGGTGCAAAAATTGTTATGTCCATTGAGTATTCAATAACAGGAGGCCCATTAAATTTGCCAGTGTACTAAAGAGTGCAATACACCGGTGTCAAGTATCATTACAGTGAACACTGTGCAATGCAGCTATTACCATAAAATATCAAGCAAAATTATGTAAACAGTTTGATTTTGTTCATGAAAAACATAATTTGAGTGGAACAAAAACACTGCACATGTATATACAAGCACAAATATACGTAACAGTGTGCGTATGTCATAGAAAGTGTTTCAAAAGTTCAGTATTATTTTGCAGTATGGAAAGGAAATAACATTTTTACTATGAAAAACAGTGAACAAAAATCCACTTCTTTTTAAATTTGGTTCATTTAAGAGGGAGGAAAGGAGAGAGAGAGAATGAATTCCCCCATCTCCTGATTTACTCTGCAAATGTCCACAATGACCATAGCTGGGCCAGACTGAAGCCCAATGCTGGTAACTCGGTACTGCCTTCCTCTCTGCATCCTTTGATTTCTCCCACTTTCTTTAAGAGACATTTAATGCAAAGCTTGCTGTATCTGACTCCAGAGACAGTGTAGGCAAAGCAATACACACCTATGTGGTAGTGGGGCACCAGTCATTTGAGCCATTGTCCTTGCTACTGCTGCCCGAGGTCTGTATCAGCAGGAAGCTGGAGTCAGAAACTACAGCCAGGACTCAAAGTCAGGCACTTAGTATTCACCACAGGTGTCTTAAGTGCTTGCCCATACTGGAAATACTTCTTACCTAGTTTCTCCTGATTATTAATAATTATATTATGATACACAGAATTTAGCATACCACATGGAGATCCACAAATTCTTTTTTTGAATACAATTGTGTCCAGTTTTCATAAACATCTAAATGGTTTTAGGCATTTATCTTTCTAAATGGCACTTTAAAAAGCCGATTCCGAAAACCTGGAATAATGGCTTAATTGACTAAATTGCAAAGTGCCGGGATCTGACATGGGAACCAGTTCATGTCTCAGCTGCTCTGCTTCACATCCGGCTTCCTAACTGTGGCCAGGTAAAGTGAAGAGGATGTTCCAAAGCCTTGGGACTCTGCGCCCACGTGAGGATCCGGAAGACATTTCTGGCTCCTGGTTTTGGATCAGGTCAGCTCTGACCATTTTGGTCATTTGAACAGTGAACCAGTGGGTGGAAGAATTTTCTCTCTGTGTCTCCTTCTCTCTGTAAATCTGCCTTTCCAATAAAAATAGGAAGCTTTTTAAAAAGCCTGTTCTTATTTATAAGTGAGTTTTATGAGAATGCAGAAGAAATAGGCAAAAATAAATATCAGAAACCCTGGAAATCAATGGATGATTGCATAAAAGATGTGCTATATATATATTATGGAATACTACTTATGCAGAAAAAATGAAATTAAATCATTTACAACAAAATGAATGCAAGTGGAAATCATTACGCTTAGTGAAATAAGCCAATCCCAAAAATGAAAAAAAAATCACATGTTTTACCTAGTCTGTGGAAAGTAGTATATAGAGCATCAAAAATGTAACTTACGTGCGCAAGATAGACATTTTGAGATTTGATTATTTACACTCTTTCAGTCTTTGCTTATACTCTTCAGGAACATAGTTTTTTTTTTATGCTTAGTATTTGTTGAATTCTTTACTTAATGGAATGTTAAACCAGTGTTTACAAATTTGTAAATTAAACTGAAACTATGGCATCATAAAAACTGAATTAAAAAATAAAGAAGATACAAAGGAAGAAGGTAGGTAGGAAATGCAATCAAGTGGGAGGACGGGGTGGGGACTATCACTGGATCTGCCTAGAAGTGTGCTGTGAAATACAAGATATTAGTTCACTTCATATAAATGAGAAGAAAAAGGGAAGGAAGGAGAGAAGGAAGGAAGGAAGGAAGGAAGGAAGCGAGGAAGGAAGGAAGGAAGGAAGGAGAAGGAAAGGGAGGAGGGAAGGACGTGGGAAAGAAAGAAAGAAATGAAGGCAGAATGAGAGAAGGAGCAAGAGTGAGAGAAAGAAGGGAAGAAAGTCCATACATCTTGTTTTTGTTTTTATTTTATTCTATTTGATTTTGTTGCTATTGTTGTTGTGTTGCTTTATTTTGTTTTGGCTACAGACCACTTAGAGATTAATAATTTTAAATTCTTTGGCACTAAAATAGAACATCTAATGTCCCACTGATATATTGTCAGTGTGAATCATATTGCATCTCACTGTTTGTTTAGCAAGGATTCTCAGATATGTTAGTGTAAACTGTTAAATTGATGCAATTTCGGTGAAGACACTGAAGAGTTACATGCATGTTTGGTAAGGTTTGCAATGTTATGCCAGGGATTGCTGGTGATATAGAGTGCCGGATCTTCGTAGGGTTAGATGGCAAAGTGAAAACAAAGAGTGGGTTTATATTACTATGGCTTTACATTGCTTAATACATTTTTTTCTTAAAAAGAAAGAACTATGAGCTCATTTTTGTTCATTGCCTTGGAATGAGAGCCTTCAGGGACAAGGCTGTGCTTGGTGTATCGCTTAATCCACATTGTGTGATATAGTCTCAGATCTTCTGTGACATGTTTCTCAAAGTAAATGAAAGATAAAAGAAAGGAAGAAGGTGGGGAGGAGAGAGAAATTAAAAATATAAAAGAGGTAAAGAATGAAGGAAGAAGGACAAAAATGGTGTCCTGAATTTGATGACGTGACACGCACAGAAGAGCAAGAACTGTCAGGTCATGGAGCAGAGAAGGAAAATGAGATGGCACTTCCGGCTACAGATCAACAGGTGTCGCAGTCTTTTTGGTCAATAGTACTTACTGGGAAAACTTCAAAATAAATGACCTAAATTCCAATAAAACTTATGAAATAGCTTCTTGGTACTTAGTGGAGATTATTTTCTAACCTTTGCTTAATCTCAATTTCCTGTCATCTATAGTAAAGAAGTATTAGTATCTGACTACTCTCAATTTTGCCCCCCCCCATTTTTTGGTTATTATTATCATTATTTAATGATCTGTTTACCAGGCACTATGTTCCTGGCTTTCTATGCAGAAACCCCATAGCATCCATTATCCTGGACCACAGCCCAAATTGCACAAAGTCAGAAAATTAGTGGGCAGTTTGATCATAGTATCTCTCCCAAGAAGTGTCTTCTTGGATGAGAGCCATTAGTCATTTTCATTCACTCTTCATCCTCTAGATTAGGCATTAAGAATGGAGGCCCTGAAAGGCTTTCTAGTACCCTTTCTCATTTCAAGATTAGAAAAAAAAAAAAAGAAAGAAAAAGATGGATCAGAGATACACCATACACAGACCACAAGCAGGAATCCTCAATGATTAATGTCTGTCCAATAACCATTTTTCTTCGTCTAATGATTAAAATACATGGGACAGCCTGGAAGGAATCTCCCTGGAAAATATGAGAATGACCGATATGAAAATCATACAGAATTAGGGACTACCGCAATTGTTCAGCTAGCTAATCTTCTACCTGTATGCACTGCAATCCCATATAGACACTGGTTCATATCCCAGCCTTTTACTTCTGATTCAGTACCCTACCTATGGCGTGAGAAAGCAATGGAGGGTGGCCCAAAGCCTTGTGACCCTGAACCCCCAAAACACCTGGAAGTTATTCCTGGCTTCTGGTTTCAGATTGGCTCAGCTTTTACCATTGGAATCATTTGGGGAGTGAATCAGCTGATGGAAGAGCTTTCTCTCTATCTTCTTTCCTCTGCCTTTCCAATAAAAACAAATGAGTCTTTTAAAAAGTAAAGATTTAGAAGATTTTGTCAAGCATGGGCATTAGAAATTTAATGCTTTGAGTAAATATTATCACTTCTTTGGTCTACCAGGTATGCGAAGTATAGAACACACTTCTAAAATGACCTCTAAACTATTAATACAATGTATATCTATACCAAAAAGGAAACAGACTTTTTTGGAAAGATAGGAACATTTCAGCAAAAATGTTGTAATGGAGTTATAGAAAATTCCTGTCACGATATCTGCAAATATTCGCATGTGATTTGGTTTTTGCTTCTTGTCTCCAGTTCCACAGAAAGTGAGGAGATCAGAAAAGTAAAGGCTTCAAATATTATAGGAAGTTTTTACTGATTGCTTTCCATCTTGACTCATGCACTGATTCTTTATTTGGATGGACTTTATGCTACAAAGAAATGTAGAGACAATCTTGCTAAAATCAGAAGTCGGCTCCAGCAGTCATAAGTTTATCACAGACCGCAATAAAACAATATGAGTACTTCAAGCCAGTGGATAAATCTTGCCACTTTATATGTTCTGGGACAATGACTTTTACCAAGTTGAAATGTCATACCTGCTGCTTGTAACTTTGTACAGTCCTCAAAAATCCATGAATCGCATTATTGCTGAATTACTGCTAAGAAAAATAAGTTGAGATGCAGCATATGTTTTGAAAGTTGTTAAAAAGTAAACTGTTGGCATAAATAAGCACAGGAGGAGAGGAGCATATGGAAATTTTCATGGTGAGTTCTCCTTCAGAATAAATGAAAAGGGATGTCAAGTCAGAAAGAGCCTCTCTGGGTTTCAGAAAGTGATTTCCAAAGTATAAAAAAGACACTTAATAAAATTATGCCTGGAAATAGTTGAACCATAAAAAGATGTAGCATCTGATTCTTCTTCTTTTTTTGAAATGCTTTGGAACCTCTAGCTTTCTCTCTCAGAAAAATGAATATGACTTTGGCTCCTTCCAGATGAGATGAAGCTTTTGCATAAGTCTTCTCTCATTTGCAGGCCAGCTCAAGGTGAGCAGCACTGTGCTTCCCTTGCTACCTGTCCAGACCCTGATTCCCCTTCAAGGCTTAGGCACTGTAATTCCCGGCTTCTGTTACCTCCCTGCTCCACTTAACTTGTTGTCAGTGAACACCGGAAGTACTAGATGTTTGCAGCACACACACTTCCGCAGTTACCTCCAAGACTTTCTATCCCATTTCTCCCACCTGTAGCTCACAACTGAGCTTTCTACAGAGACTTAGTAGCTGTGAACAATAAATAGCTCCCGTATCATATAAAACTTAGATTACATAATTTGCTATGCTTTTCTCTTACTTACCTGTCTGTTAAAAACATTTACTTTTGTTTGTTTTATTTGAAATGTAGAAAAACCAAAACAAAACAACAACAAAAAAGGACAGGCATGGATTTTCTATCACTTGGTCCACAATTGCTGGTACTTGGTCAGGACAAATCCAGGAACTTGGAATTCAATTCAGGTCTTTTATATGAGGATCCAAAAATTGGATTGTCAAAATGCTTTGTTTTGAAGTCCAAACTGAGAGCACCCGTAAAGCAGACACTGAAGGAAATGCTTTCTCTGAAGTTCCCCTAGCTGCTTAGTGACCAAATCAGCTCAAGTGAAACACAATCACCTTCAACCCTTTCTGAAACTAAAGTAACCAAGGAATATTATGCTTTCATCACAAAAGAGGGAGACTACATTCAGATACCACACCTAGAACCCAGAGGGACTTTGTCCTAAGCTATTGTCTGTTCTTTAGCCCATTCACGACTCCCAAAAATAACTTCCAAAAATAACTTGCATTTGTCAGCTTTTTGTCAATATACAAACAAACAGCCCGAAAAAAGAGAGAAGCTAATTATGGAAATAGAAGTTTTATTTTGGCTCACGATTCTCAAACTTCACCATTCAAAATTGGTGGTCTGGAATGTGATGATGGTGGTGACTGGCGGGAAGAAAGCAGAGGAAGGCTCACACAGCAACCCTGGAGGGGCATGAGACTAAGGGACAGTACTCAGACTTGAAAAGCCAGCCATTGCACCAGCATTATCCCAGGAGGGTGTGTCCGGAGACCTCAGGACTTCTCCCAGTGTGCATATCCTGAACACCATAACTGGTCTTTGCTATCCCAGGGCCAAGCTTTCAAACTGAGGGACCCCAAATATTAATCAACAGCAATATACCTCTTACATGGCTCATGCCTCCCATTACCTTCCCTCGTAGAAAGAAGGCACTTAAAACTTGATTTGGAATTTCATGCTGTATGGCTTTCACACACTGTGTATGTAACTATATTTCTGTTTTTTCTCCTGTTTATCTGCTCTCATCTATTTCAGCATATTCTAGTATTGAAGCTTCTAGAGGAAGGTTGAACTGCCTTATACTATCCATACTCCCTTCCATCATTTCCTCTAATACTTCAGGTCCTTTGAGTGTCCTTGCATAACCATACAACCCTGCTCATCCTACTTACCATGATCACCTGAGGCAACAAAACTAGTTTTATGCAACTCAAATGATTTCTCTCAGTTCTTTATCATCCGTGTCTAAGTAATATATATGAAGCAATCCATAGTAATATGAATGGTTGATCATCTGAACATGCAACACACGCACAACCAACTGTTCACTATTTAAAGTGCTGGGGTGGAAGGACAATGAAAAAGTTAATCGCTACAGGAACTCTATGGCACTTCAAGTTTTATATTGAAAACCTGCAGGTTCCTTTCAGTCTCACCCTAGAGAGCCATGAAATTATCCTGATTTCCTACAGAAGAAGAAACTGAGACACAGAACTATTAAGTAGATTTTTCAGGGTTTAAAAGAAAATCAATAACTGGGCACAGAGTGGTGACCTAGTAGCAAAATTCTTGCCTTGCATGTACCAGAATCCTATAAGGGTGCTGGTGTGTGTCCTGGCTTCTCCACTTCCCATCCAACTCCCTGCTTCTATTCTAGGAGAACAGTGGAGGATGGAAGAAAGCCTGGGGACCCTGCATCTGCGTGGGAATCCCAGAAGCAGCTCCTGGCTTGGGATTGGCTCAGCTCCAGCTGCTGCAGCCACTTGGGGGAGTGAACCAGCGTATCTCTTTCTCTCTGAAAATATGCCTTTCCAACAAAATTAGAATAAATCTTTAAAAAAATTAACAGTTTGCACAGCTTAATTTCAAACCCAGACAATCTGGACATGTCCTTATTCATGTTACCTCTTATAATGGGTGGTAGATTAGAATGGCAACTGTTTCCCCATGGATGTGTACTTGTCTGCTCAAGCTCCCCGAAGGCCCATGTGTTAAAGGCCTGGTTTCCAAAACTCTGATAGAGCGTCATCAACAGGGTGGGAATTGATTCCAGTGATGGTATCTGGAAGCCTGTTCTTGGGAAGTGATTAGTTTGAGTGGGTTCTTGCAGTAGAGCTGCCAGGATTTTACCCTGATGGCTCTGTAAGGAGAGACATAGACAGACATGACATTCCTTCATCCCATGTGATGCTTGGCGCTACCTTGAGATTCTGCTAGCAGGAAAGCCTTCTCCAATGGTCAACTCAGTGAGCTCACCCTATTTTGACTTAATATAAATTCCTTTCCTTCGTAAGTAAGCTTGTGTCAAACATTTCATTGTAGTAGTAAAGTGCTGACTGATATAGGATGGTTTGGAGCAAGTTACTTATTCTACATTAACTTTAGTTTGTTCATCTGTTAAATCATACTATTAGTGCTGGTTTTGTAGTGTGAAGGTTAAGCTACTACCTCTGATGCCAGCATTCCATATGGGTGTTAGTTTGAGTCCTGACGGCCACATTTATGATCCAGCTGTCTGCTAATGTGCCTGGGAAAACAGTGGAAGACAGTCTATGTATTGAGTCCCTGACACTCATATGAAAGACCGAGACGAACTTGAAGGCCGCTGGAGTCAGACTGACCCAAACCTGGCTGTTGTGGTTATTTGTGGAATGAACAAACGGCTGAAGAGGTCGCTCTTCACTGCCATACAACTTTTCTCTATAACTCTGCCTTTTAAGCAACTAACTAAATAATATTTTTTTAAAAATCATACTTATCAGTATAGTTCCATGTTGTTTTATAATGGGGACACAATCTGAAAAATATGTTGCTAGGTGATGTTATTGTTGTACAATTGTCACAGAATGTGCCTACACAAGCTAAAATAGACATGACCTCACTAGGTAGCGTGGTCTTATGAAAACTACTGCTTTACCTGCAGCCCAATATTGATCAAAATGCTGCTTTGTGAGACGTGGCTAAACCTGGTTTAGATGGGTCCTATTGAAACTGTGCCCCTTTTCACATAAAGGCATAGCCCAGACTCTTGTCAGTCTTAGCCCAGAGTGGCCTTACCTGTTCTTCTCAAAAAGGAATTCACTAAAATGAGGCAGAGGCACAATTGACCCTATAAGGCTTTAATCACAGGACTCAAGGAGTCATTTTACTTCTCCAAAGATAACAATCTTGATGGCAAGTATCCCTCAGAGGGGCTTATCTAGTGGAATTTCAAGTCTAGGCAGAATGTAACCTTCAGGTAACTCCCAGACCAACTGGAAACTACCTGGCCATCACAAATTCGCTAAATATCATGTCATCATTGACCAATCAAAGGAAATCTTGAGCACAACTGACCATCCAGGAATCTGGACATGAGTTCACCATACATCTGTCAGCCCCGATTTCAGTGTATAAGCTTGAGGATTTAGCGATAATTGCCAGGCTTCTTGCTGTGTGCTTTGTAATAAACACCTACCTTCTTTCACCATCACATTGTCAAACTGACTTATCTGCATATTGTGTGAGCAGACCTGGTTTAGGATTTCTATAGCATGCCTCCAACGAGCCTGGGGAACTGTTTGCAACACTATATATAGTAAAAGGCAAAACATTATGTGTGGCATATGAAAAGGATATCCTCTAATGAATATTTACTTTGATTCTTAATAGCTTTCACTTTGTGGAGCATTTCATTTTAGGAGAGTGGAATATCAATATGGGATCATATTCAACAAAACAGTCTTTTTTGGTGTCTCTTAAGACACTTTCGGTAGGAAACCCTTGTACCCATTCATTAAAGCGCTTCCATGTGTCATGTGAACGTGTGTCACCTCCTGATGCAGAAGATGGAATGGGACCCTCCAGTGCTGCTTTGTGGTGTATCTGCTCCTGAGTATAATCACTTTTTTTTTTGTGGTTTTGGCTTTTATATACACATTACAGCCACAGGCATGCAGGCATATATTTTTAGATCACTCTCTGAAAATGGAGCATTCAAGTTTTTAAAAATAAACTTGTGCTGGGCTAAAGCTGGAATCAATGAATGTGTTGCTGGAGGGGGAGTGTTGAGGAACCACAACCAAGCCTGTCTTCTGCTTGTCTTCCTGGCTAACCAGCAAGTTTCCCTCTGTCATCCCTGATTCGGTTGACCCTTTGATTTTCTGAGAATAAGTTGTACAGCTCTCAGCAACTGACAGAAGTGGGGTTTGCCATTAAATACAACTTTCAGATACCCTCTCGAAAATTTGGCACCTAAAAATGTCTCTGAAAACTTTTGAGATGGGCCTACATATGTCAAGGGCCCCCTTAGGAAACCTTACGTGAGATAAGGCTACTCAAGGAAGACGCTCTTTCAGCAAAGCTCACCAAGTACCTGCCGCAGGGGATGGAGCCCATAGGTGCAGTGAATTCCTAGGCATGAGCTCTGAGCACTGTGTCCCCAGCAACCCCAGGGAGTCCCAACAGCCAGGAGAGATGTTTTCACAGCTGATCAGTGTTACTGGGACAACACAGTATTGATTCTTCATTATGGTAACATCAGCAGATGCTCCTGGGAAGGGCAATGTGTGATCACATGACGGTGCTCTGGGTGAGAGTTGAGCCTCTGTGTTATCATCAGCTCTGTCTGTTCCAGTCCCCTAAACTCCTATGGTGAAGCCTAATTTTAACCTCAACCTAATAAAGATTGTGGAATAATACAACAGAAAAGGCACCTAGGACTAGTGGGGAAAGATTTCCCCAGGAGAAGCTTAGCTTTCCAGAACAAAGGATGATGTATGATGTTGGAGAGAGAGAGAGAGAGAGAGAGAGAATGAATTCAACTATCCTTCTGCAGGAAGGGACCATTGACAGACCCAGGGGTCACCCCTTTAATTTGCCACCCAGGAAGAGTTTGGAAGGCGGGAGAGCTGATAGAAATCAGTCGCAGATCCTAATGTTAAAGACAAAAGGAGTCTGTCTAACCTGTCTCTTGGGAAAGCTTTCAAGGAAAGACACCAGCAAATGTACCGGGGGAATTACTAACATCGCCAGTGACACAGATCTTTCAGTATAAACTCAGGCAAGATCAAACCTCATGGAAATCGTGTTTGTGCTTTCAAAAGCAGCAGCAGTGACTGTGAGTTCTTCACTCTGTATGTGCTTTTGCTTCTAAATGCTTGAAGTTCCTGCTTCTGCGCTTCCAGACTGCGTTCCAAAGGAGGAACAAAAGCAGAAGTAGAATAGACTGACTGCAGAGAGAAGAGATTTAGCAAGTATAATCTTCTTTCAAAAACATCTTACCAAAACCAATTTGCCCTTCATGTATTTCTTGTTTTCTGAAGTGCCTGGGTATAAAGAACTCCAGGTTTACTTTTAGACTGTGATGGAAATTCAGATTCCAGTATGAACAGCCAAACTGAAATGTGCTTCACGTCTTTGAACCTCAGTCTTTGTCACCTCTGAAATGAGAAGCAAGCAACCATGTGAGGAAGCTTAGTTTGAGAATTCAACACAAAGTAAACACTTAACATGCTTTAATAAGCATATAAAAAAACAGTATCTGATATTTCTCTTACAGCCATTACCTCCCAGAGGTGAAGCTAAACTCACGTTCAGAGGACTTAACAAAAGCTCTGTGAATCCTGTGGGACAATGGATCCCATGCAGGCTTGGGAATTGTTTCAAATTTAAAAGATAAAAGATTATTTGATCAGTATTGCTCCAGCAGTGTTGCTTCCAAGAGATCCAGTTGGACAGGGTTCATATTACAAGTATATTTCATCTACAGTTGCTGCACATATGGAACAACTCTTTCTGGAAAGTATGAGTGATGTCATCTGCCTCCCAGCACCAGGATATGAACTCAGAATCCCCAGCGCCCTTGGAGCGACACAGCTACCAGTGTGCTTACAGGCAAGGAGATGCTTTGGAACGTTTCCGGAGCAGTTACACTTTGATTTTCTTCTGTGAAATCACTGGGAGGGTGTAATCTGATTTCCACAAGGCGAAGCGGGTGTGAGGCCAGCAATAGTTTATTCTTAGGGATTCCTAAGGAATTCTAGCAGAGTGTTTTTCATATTTCAGAACAGAAAAGCAGAAAGCAGAGCAAATGTATTCCATTTCCTTTCAAGTGGAGGAAAGCAGTTTCTCTGTGCTTTCAAGCGCCCCAGGCCCAGGGAACCTGCTCAGACTTGCCGTTCAGCCTGCATTCCGATGGTGTTGCTGAGCAGATTAATGCCAAAAACTTTAGCACTTCTCTGGTGATTTAAGTCATTTTAAACAAGAATTTCAGGATGGGATGGATGATAGGCAGCCAGATATTTGGGCATGTTCGCTCCTTGAGGGAAACCTGTTTGTATTTCTTCTCTTAGAACAAATAATGAAAAAACAAAGTTTACTCATGAAACTGTCTTGAGCTGGCTTAAAAATTCCATTCTTTGTAGCTGGGCAAAATGTCCTTCATTAGCATTGCCTTCCCTATAGAAAACCCCTTCCAGGTTACTTGGAACTCAGGCTCTGTCTATTAAGAACTAATCCTCAGAAGCTTGTAGGAACTGCCTCTGTGGGCCACACTGACCGGCTGCCTGGCTGCTGGTGCAACTGAGGGCTCAACTGATTTTATTGCACAGGGTGGTTTTGGTTTGGTTCCAGGTGGAAAAAGCATTTGGATTGAAATGTCTGCAACCAAAGACATGAGATCTCCCTATTCCTTAAACACAGCTCTCTCAAACACTCGTATCACTGAGGTAGCATTATGGGAAATTACCTGCTCAGATCCTAGAGGTATTTAAGGTTGCAACACTGGGATTTAGCAGGCAGAATTAGAACATATGAGTGCGGTGTGGATTTTTAGTCCATGCCCACTAAATCCTGATAGATAATAAAGTGACCCTGTATGCTTCCTAACCTTTGAACTTTGTGGTATCCACGGCTCCATTGCTGATGAGTCTCTGTGTTGTTCTCTGCACTGTACTTTGCACCTGGGACAGGCTTAGCAGTCTCATTGAGAAACAACCAGGCTTACTTCTTTTTTTTTTTTTTTAAGATTTATTTATTTTATTACAAAGTCAGATATACAGAGAGGAGGAGAGACAGAGAGGAAGATCTTCCATCTGATGATTCACTCCCCAAGTGAGCTGCAATGGCCGGTGCGCGCCGATCTGAAGCCAGGAGCCAGGAATCTCTTCCAGGTCTCCCACGCGGGTGCAGGGTCCCAAAGCTTTGGGCCATCCTCAACTGCTTTCCCAGGCCACAAGCAGGGAGCTGGATGGGAAGTGGAGCTGCGGGGATTAGAACCTGTGCCCATATGGGATCCTGGGGCATTCAAGGCAAGGACTTAAGCCGCTAGGCCATGCCACCGGGCCCAACCAGAATTAATTCTTAAGGAAAACAAACTGTCTTTAATAATGATCAAAAACAATAACAACAACAAAAATGAGGGTTTAATGGTTAAATATTTTGCAAGTGCTGAGATCCCATATGGGGGCTGTTTGTATCTTGGCTGCTCTACTTCCTCATCCGGTCTGCTTTTCCTAATCTGCTTTCCAATAAAAATAAAGAAGTTGGTTTTTTTTTAAAAAAAGATTTATCTATTTTTATTGGAAAGGAGAGGCAGAAATAAAGATCTTCCATCTGCTTGTTCACTCCCCAAGTGGCTGCAATGGCCAGAGCTGAGCCAGTCTGAAGCCAGGAGCCAGCAACTTCTTCTGAGTCACCCATACAGGTCCAGGATTCTAAGGCTTTGGGCCATCCTTTGCTGCTTTCCCAGGCCACAGGCAGGGAGCTAGATAGGAAGTGAAGCATCTACTTTCACAAACCAGAACCCATATGAGATACTGGTTGTTGCAAAGAGAGGATTTAGCCAGTAGGCTGTTGCACCAGCTCCCAAAACAAACATCTTAAAAAAACGAATATTAAAATCACAGCTCAAAAGTAGCACTTACCACCTCTGGTTAAATTCCATTTAGTAAAAGCAAGTGGGGTATGCAAGCCTGACTTTCTGGAAGGGAGCAATACACTTCCACAAAGCAGACTTACTGAACATTTCAGACATATGCAACCAGCCTCATCATTAAGAGGATCTGTGTACTTAGTAACAGGGAGGTGAAAGGAGCAAAATTCAGGGCCCAATGCAATAGCCTTGTGGCTAAAGTTCTCTCCTTGCATTCACCGGGATCCTTTATGGGTGCTGATTCTAATCCTAGCTTTTCCACTTCCCGTTCAGCTCCTTGCTTGTGACCTGGGAAAAGTAGTAGAGAATGGCCCAATGGTTTGGGACCCTGCGCTCATATAGAAGACCTGCATGGAGCTCCTGGCTCCTGGCTCCTCTGCCTTCAGATTGGCTTAGTTCCAGCCATTGCGGTGTCTTGGGGAGTGTACTAGCAGATGGAAGATCTTCCTCTCTGTTTCACTTTCTCTGTAAATTTGACTTTTCAATTGAAAAATAAATCTTAAAAAAATGATTAAAACTGGATTGCAATAAGAAAAAAAGAAAAAAACAAGTCCAGCCCATCCTCAGTTAGAAAAGGAAGAATGCGAGCATGCGGTGAGGAGTATAAAAGCTCTCTGCTTCTGCATGTCCGGCATCCAATACACCTCTCTGATAACGGAAAGCAGATCTCTCCTTTGAAAATGTTTTTTGCCTTCCTCATTTGCAATTTGTTGGAACCATGACTCCAGGTGTTTCTTGAACAGAAGTTGTTGTTTTTGTAGTATGAGACAAATTATTTTTATCACTGAGTTTCAATGCTGGGGACTATAATGCTCAAAGTGAATATGCACAGTGTTCGCTTACTACATATGCTAGGTACTCTCAGGCTTCCAAGTCTTCTAGCTTCTTTCCTGTGGCTTAAAGAATTCTTAGCCCCGGGGCTGGCACAATGGCACATCAGGCTAATCCTCTGGCTTTTGGTACTGGCATATCATATGGATGCCAGTTTGTGTCTGGGCTGGTTGACTTCCGATCCAGCTCTCTGCTTATGGCCTGGAATAGCAATAGAGGATGGCTCAAGTCCATGGGACCCTGCACCCAGAAGGGAGACCTGGAAAAGTGTCCAGGCTCTTTGCTTTGTATAAGCTCAGCTCAGCTCTATTACTGCCGTTTGGAGAGTGAACTGGTGGATGGAAGAATTTCTCTCTTCTTTCTGTAATCTGCTTTTCAAATAAAAATAAGTAAGTCTTAAAGAAGAGAGAGAAGTCTTGCCCTGATTTTGATAGCAATTGACCACTTACTAATACTAACTGAATTTAAAGAGGGAGTGGTTTTGTTTGCCCACTAAGGTCCTGTTCATCAAACCCATGAAGTTATTTGTTTCTCCAACACTGCCACATATGGAATCAACTTTGGTTCTCTGCTTACATGAAAGAAGACTGCATGTAGACAATTTCAGTGAGCAAATTGAGATTTGTTAAATTAGAAACCTGCCCCTGAAATAGCTAACAAACAGGACAAGAGAAGGGACAAAACCCATCAGAAGATCCAATTTGAGAGCCTGTCTAGCTTGCTCATGGTGAAGCAAAACAAAACAAAACAAACAAAAACAAAAATAAAAACATCTGAAGAGTGTGACTAATAACTTCTTTCCATTCTCAGTATAAACTAAAAACTCAAGAGTGGGATGCCACTTGCGCCTTGCTGAAAGCACTCTATGGACAGAAGTAGTCTTTTTTCATATTTTTAAAGAGACTCTCCTTTTTCTCATTCAAAGCAAAGTGACCTTAACTACCTAATTAGTCCATCTAACTGTCCCAACATCTTCATAATCACTATTATCTAAAGGAGTTAAAGAATTCCAGTTTTGAGGTAGAAAATAACTTCTACCTGCTTGTAATTCCCAGACTGACAGAAGTCCACTGTGCCATTATAAAAACTCTGAAGAATGCCATGACAATCAAGGACCAATCAAAATCTTGGAAAAATGTTAAACACTAGACACATACTCCTCATCCCAACTTCAATGCAGAAAGCCTTCACTTGGAACCCTTCATGGAGCAGGGGTCACGCGGTGGCTGCTGCTGTATCTACCACCCCAACGTTAGTGGTTATCTTTCAGTGCGTCAGACCTTCAAGTTCAATTTTAAGAGTTTTATGGTAACTCTCCCAACAAGTTTTGGGGATTGTTTTATATCAGTGGGTTCATTGTCTCTTCTTGAAATCCATCTATTGAAATCATGATCCTAGGTACCTCAGAGGTATGGTCTTATTTGGCAACAGGTCTTTGCAGATATTGTTACTTAAGATAAGGTCGCATTGTCATTGGGTATGTTGCTGGTCCAAGATGTATGGTGTCCTTATGAAGAGGGGAAACACAGATGCAATTACCACAAGAAGGCTCCTCCGTGTGAATATGAAAGCAGAGATCGGCAGGACACAGCAGGAACACTAGAAGCTTGCCAGCAACACGACAGCAACCGCGCTGACATTACACAGATTGCCTTCTCAGTCCTCAGGAGAAACGAACCCTGCTAACCTCTTGATTGGGGTGCCTACGCCCCAGGACTTGAGATGATAAATGTCTGTAGCTTAAGTCACCCAGTCTGTGGAACTCGATTACAGAAGCCTTCACAAACCAATACAGTAGCTCTGGTTGAATACACAGAAGAGAACAGGAAGGAACAGGATCTTGGCGCAAGATCATCCACAAATGAACAATAAAAATCTTGGATCTTTGTGTGAAGAAAGAAAGAACACGTGAATTAGGGGATATTTAGGGAAAAGAACATGGGCAGGTCAGAATAGGTTATTGTTTTAAAACCCAATAGGTGTTATAAAAAGCTGGGGAATTCAGAAAACACAAACTGTTCCCAAAACAAGGCATAGTGATTTCATAAACCAACTGATACAAATTCTTTTTAAAATGCCATTATGTGTTATGATGTTCCTTTTCGATTAGAAGCTTGCCTAGTGAAATTGTAGAAAAACAAGCATGCTAGACCCAGAATATCCAAAGTACCTGAGTTGAATCTGGAATCTCAATATCATGTTTTGACATTGGTTATGTAATTCAAACAGCAAGAAAAAGAAGATGGTGGAAGTGGACACCCGACATAGTGAGTAAGACGCTGCTTGGAACGCCTGCATCCGACCCTGGAGTGCCAGGCTCCAGCCCCGGCTCTGCTTCTGTTGCCAGCTCCTCGGAGGCTGCACACATGCAGTGTGTATACCCTGTGATGCGGTGGTAAGGTCTCGTGTGATTGGGTCCTTGACAGACATGAGGTGATCTGTGCTGAGTCTGGTTTCTAGCTTCAGTTTGCTCAAGCCTTGACTGTTGTACGGCATTTGGGAAGTACACTGATGCATGGGAAACCTCTCCCTCTCTGTATTCTGTTAAAATAAAAGAAACAAATAAATGTTTTCTAAAGCAGGACGGTAATACCAACTGATAAAAACTCCTTATATGACCTAACTTAAGTCAGGAAACCTCTGTTCAACAATGCTTATTATACTTTCTTGTAAAATCCAGTTAGTGAGAATTAGGAAATCTGAACAAACACCTCATCCCCAATATTCCCTGGATGAGATCTAATCACTCAGTCGTGTCTTCAGCAAGAAACGTTGGGAAGGTAATTCAATCAGAATCCAAACTGCATATATAAAATACCTGCAATGTGTTCCTGCTGCCAGTCTAGGAAAAAAAAATACACACATAGGAGAGAACTATTTGGCCCCTAAGAACATACATCAAATGTAAAATACTAATAATGTTGACTGTTAAATCACGCGAACACACACCAGAAGGAAGCTTGTATGAACGAGCTCATTAATAGGAGAAGTCCAGGCCTGGAAGAAATATTCAAAGATGAAAATAGGAATCTTAAGCTCTGGAATGAGTTGAATGGTGGAATTTCTCAGATTCTGAACACTGAAGTCCAGCCCACTCCCGGCAAATTACCTTAAACTTATGAATGTAACCTTCCTCGAAAACTCTCTGAATTGGTAAATAAGTTGAAAATCTTGCACAGAGGGGAGAGAGCCATGTGAGAAATGGCAAGCCTGGCATATGCCAAGGAGTGCCTGGAGTCCCCAAAACAATCAACAACCCTGCCCTTAATGCATTAGGGCCCATCCTAGCAACATCATGTTTGTAGACTTTTATACTCCAAAGCTGTGAGACAATAATTGTCATTGTTTGAATCCCCTCTGTTTGTGGTAATTTGTTATTACAACTCTAAGAATTGAATACAACCTTGCATCTTGCATCACACAGCAAATACTTTGAGGTGGAAAATAAAATCCAAAGTTTAGAACAAAAGATAAAACAGGAGAATTGTCTTTATAATCTAGGTGTAGGCATGGACAGCGCCGAAACCGCAGAAGATGCCCACTCTAAGTTATAAAAATTGTTAAACTGGGTTTCATAAAAATTACAAGTAGAAAATTGTTTATTAACTTGTGAATAGTTTTTTAAAATATTTGTTTATTTATTATTGGAAAGACAGATTGAATTTACTGAGACAAGGGAGAGACAATGATCTTCCACCGGCTGTTTCTCTCCCCAGATGGCCTCAATGGCCAGAACTGAGCTGATCCGAAACCAGGAGCCAGAAATTCATCCAGTCTCCCAGGCAGATGAAGGGTCCCAAGGCTTTGGGACATCCTCTGTTGCTTTCCCAGGCCACAAGCAAGGAGCATATGGGAAGTGGAACAGCCAGGATACATATCTTCATCTATGGGATGCTGGTGGTTGCAAGGTGAGGATTTAGTCACTAGGGTACGGCACCAGGCCACAACCCAATTTTTTTTTCTTTACAGATTCAAAGCAATCCCTACCAAAATATAAATGACATTCTTCCAATAATTAGAAAAGCAACTTTGCAGTCAGGAAACACTAAAGACTCTGAATAACCCAAGCCACGTCGAACAACAAGTAAGCCTGAGGTATGTTGATACCAGATTTTCAGACACTGTAACTAAGACATCTTGTTACTTGCACTATATACACACATATATGCAAATAAAACAGAATGAAAACTTCAAAATAATACACTTACCTACGAATAATTTCTCTTGCAGAACAATGCTAACAGTATTTCTTAGAGAAAGGAAAATTAAACTTCCTCAAACAGAAGTTTGATGCAAGACCTTACACATGTGAGAAAATCAACTCCAAATGGATCAAGCATCTAAATATAAGTCCTAAAGCTGTGAAAGCATTGGAGGAAAACAGGGCATTCTCTACAAGCCATGGTCATAGCCAACAATGTTTTTGGATAAGACCCTAAAAACATAGGTAATAAAAGCAAAAATCCACAAGTGATGTGATATCAAACTAAGAAACTTCTGCACAGCAGAGGAAATAATCAACAGAATGAAGACAGTTGAAAGAAAGGAAGAAAATATTTGCAATCTATTTATCTGATAAAGCATTTCTTAAAGGCCATTATAAGTACTTATTCTATTTCTTCATCTTTGGACTTAGGAAAATGATGGGTAAAATCCTGCTATGTCCATACTTTTAGTGCTGTATGTGAAGTAGGTTATGCTAAGATAAATGGTAATAATAATAATAGCTACAAAAGTTATTTGCTGACTTTCAGTCCCACATAAATTAAACCTCACTTTGTTTTAAGATTCATTTATATGTTTTAAAATCAGAGTTGCATAAACAAAGGAGAAGAGTGACAGAAAGAAATCTTCCATCCACGGATCCACTGCCTAGATGGCACCAATGGGCAAAGCCTTGAGCCAGGAACCTCACTGGGGTCTCCCACGTTTGTGCGAAATGAGCCCAAATGTGTGTTTCATCCACCACTGTTTTATTAAGGCATGTTAGCAGGGAGCCCGATCGTAGCGTAGCAGCTGGGACAGGAACAGACACTGCATGGTTTGACCCACTACACCCCAACACCAGCCACTTAACGTCGTTTTGAAATATCCAAACTCTGAAAGAAACACAGAATACTAGACATGTTTTTTTTTCTATTTTTTAAAAAGATTTATTTTTATTACAAAGTCAGATATACAGAGAGGAGGAGAGACAGAGAGGAAGATCTTCCATCTGATGATTCACTCCCCAAGTGAGCCGCAACGGGCCAATGCGCGCTAATCCGATGCCGGGAACCAGGAACCTCTTTCAGGTCTCCCACGCGGGTGCAGGGTCCCAATGCATTGGGCTGTCCTCAACTGCTTTCCCAGGCCACAAGCAGGGAGCTGGATGGGAAGTGGAGCTGCCGGGATTAGAACCGGCACCCATATGGGATCCCGGGGCTTTCAAGGCGAGGACTTAAGCCGCTAGGCCGCGCCGCCGGGCCCACTAGACATGAATTATTGTGGGACCCGCATTGTGACACAGATTGTCAAATCACTGACTGCAATGCCAGCACTTTTTCATATGTTTATTGGCCATTTCTATCACTTCTTCCTTGTTTTATGTTTTAATATTTATTTATTTTCACTGGAAAGGCAGATTCACAGAGAGAAGGAGAGACAGAGAGAAAACCTCTATCTGTGGGTTCACTTCCGAATGACTCCGACAGCCACAGCTGAGCCAATCTGAAGCAGGAGCCAGGAGCTTCTTCCGGGTTTCCCACACATGTGCAGGGTCCCAAGCTTTGAACTATTCTCCAATTGCTGTAACAGCTCATAAAAAAAAAAAAAAAAAAAGACAAAACAAAAACAAAAAGTAGTGGCTTAAAACAACACAGTATTATGGTATGGTACAGGAGGTTGAAAACTCGAACAGGGTCATTTCTGTACTTGTGTTTCCTTCTGGAAACTCTGAAGAAGAATCGGCTCTCACGCTTTTTCTGCCTTACTGACATTATCTGTCCTCTTGGACTACAGTCTCTTCATGTCGTAAAATGCAGCAACATTGCTTCTCTGTGTCACTTCTCCAGTGGGATTTTGTCCTCTGATTTTTTTCTCTTTCCTCCTAAGCTATTTGTGTAATTCAAGATTATATTTTAACAATGCCATAATTCAGAATAACATTCTATTATGATCAGCAAACATAATTCCACCTACCTCATTTTCCCTCTTCATTCAATCAGATTTACAAAGTCAATGGATAAGGACGTCTGTGGAGTGGGTCTTTTTTCTGTCTGCCAATCAGCTTCAAAGAGCTCTGGATAAACAATGATCTGCTCTAGGTCTGAAGTTTTGAGAGACACACTTTTCAGGTCTGAATATGAGTTTTGAATGAACACCCGCTTCTGTTCCATGCCCTGTTTTCCAGGGCCTGTCTTCTGACAGCACACAGCTTCAGGTGCAGCTATTTCACAGCAGCAGCCTCGTGTCTGCGTCACTCAGGAACTACTGCCCAGTATGAGAAAGGAGCAGAAAGGGATGAGGTCTTGAAGTCCATGACTTTGTCATTTTTCTGGTTTCCTATATTTTCTTTCTCCTCTGAAAGGTACCTGGGAAGATTCAGGGTTTTATAGCATTCTTCAAAAACTCAACCTGAAGTTCTCTGTAAAGTCAGGAAAACTAAGGGAAGAACTAAAATCTCAGGGAGTTTTCAGTGGCTTGCCTGACAGTGGAATGGCCTGTGGCCACACAGAGCTCCTCCCTGTCCCTGCCTCACCCCACGTGGTTGTGAAAATAGGAACGATTGCTTGTTAGTTGACTTTCCTGTGCCAGCTGTTCACACATAACATCTGTAAGTATCCTTGCCAACATTTCAAAGAAAAGAAAGGTGAATTTTAAAGGGGCTTTTTGGCTTCCAAGCAGCAAAGAGTCAGAACACAAGACTGATTCTAAAAGCAAACCATTTTCAAGCCCCTCCCAGTACTTCCTGCACACCCTCTTACTTGCCATGTTTGCAGGTCTGCCCTAGAAGAGGAGCCCTTGGGAATCTGAGCCCTTTTCCATCTACATCCAGGCTTGTTCCTGGTGTGGAGTGAGGGCTCAGCAACCTTTGTTTATTTTCCGAATGTGACTTAGCTAAAACAGGGGCATGGGTGTTTTAACTGCTCCAGCCTGCAGAAAAAGGTAACTCTGGCTTAGCAATGGGTGGAAAATTGACTAGAGGACATTTGCTCTCCAAGAGTCATTCCCAGAATATTTGTCTTGGCTTCTGGATACATATTAATCAATCCTCAAAACTCCATGGCGAGACACTACTCTTTGGTAATCAGTGAGTATTTATCTATTGAGACACATGGGAGCGTAAATGGAAAAGGCAGTCTTTCACTGTGCTGTTTTAACTTATCCCCCCCCTCTCAGTTTGGTTTAAACACATTTTTATTGTAGAGGGGCATCGCTCTAACTAAAGGCAATACTCATAAACCTAACAGAGTCAGTGCCAGATGTCTTTAGCGATTTGTACTTACTAAGCGACAGACATTGTGTTTGCAACTGTGCACATTTGGATATTTAAGGTAGAGTGAATGAACAATTCACATAATGCTACATTTACCTGAAATTCAGATATATTACATGGGTGTTTTCCCATAAACATAAGTGAAAGTTTATTTTAAGAATCATTTTGGTCTTCTAAGGAGCTTTTCCTTTTGGATTTTTTTTTAAGATTTATTTATTTTCATTACAAAGTCAGATATACAGAGAGGAGGAGAGACAGAGAGGAAGATCTTCCGTCCGGTAATTCACTCCCCAAGTATCCATAACGGCTGGAGCTGTGCCAATCCGAAGTCAGGAGGCAGGAATTCGTCGAGGTCTCCCACGCAGGTGTAGTGTCCCAAGGCATTGGGCCTTCCTCGACTGCTTTCCCAGGCCACCAGCAGGGAGCAGAATGGGAAGCAGGGCTGCCGGGATGAGAACCAACACCCATATGGGATCCCGGAGTGTGCAAGGTGAGGACTTTAGCTGCTAGGCCACTGCGCAGGCCCCTTTAGAATGTTTTTTGAACACTGTGGAATACTTTTAGTCACTTAAGGCAAAGGATTTTTTTTCTTGCCTAAAAATATTTTAAACATATTCCTGGGATAGGTAGAGTAGGAAAGGAGATGATTATTCCATGTCTGAAATAGTCTGTATGTACATGACAAGTGTGTCAGATACACTGAATATTCCAAATCCCCCCAAAAGGTTTAAATTTTTAAATTTTAAAATTTAGAAGTTTTGAAAGGTGACTAAAAGACTTTTAGTCACCCAGAATGACTAAAATTATACTGATAGCGTGGGGTGCTGGCAAAGGGTACGAAATAACTGAAACATCTACATATTGAGAGTGACTGTGTGAAATTATATCACCACTTGGAAAATGTAGTCACCCTGTCTACCAGAACTAACCATGCACACTCTATGTAACGCAGTAATTTAACTCCTGGGAGGATGTCTGTGTACAGGTACACGCGTCTATATACACATACCAAGTGCTTATTCCTACTCTAATAGAAATTAGTTTATTCTTAATAATTGTTGGACATGACTTTATTCATAATAGTCCCAGATTAGAAATGCTACATTCATCAGAAGCAAATGGATTAATGACATGTATATACAAAACACACTTGGGAAGCTAAAGAACAACAAAGAAGATGCTACTCTTTTTTTTAAGATTTATTTATTTTCATTACAAAGTCAGATATACAGAGAGGAGGAGAGACAGAGAGGAAGATCTTCCGTCCGGTGATTCACTCCCCAAGTGAGCGCAACGGCCGGTACTGCGCCAATCTGAAGCCGGAAACCTGGAATCTCTTCCAGGTCTCCCACGCAGGTGCAGGATCCCAAAGCTTTGGGGCCATCCTTGACTGCTTTCCCAGGCCACAAGCAGGGAGCTGGATGGGAAGTGGAGCTGCGGGGATTAGAACCTGTGCCCATTGGGGATCCCGGGGCGTGCAAGGCGAGGACTTTAGTTGCCCAGAAAATGCTACTCTTAGCACTCAGAAGCACGGTTGAATATCACAGACATGAAACATGTGTTGGAAAAGCCTGACATGGAATGAGGATGAAAAATAAGCTCCGATGATTGAGGTCTCTGATGTTTGATGGTTGCCTATCCCCTTAAATATCTCATGTTCATGTGTGGTCACAGTGAGGGGCAGGGATTCAATAGCAGAAGTGAAGGTGGATGGAGGACAACATTCAACCCACAGCAGCTGCACTGAGTGAGCCCCTTTGCTAACTTCCCTGAGCTCCTGGAAGTCTCTCCTGGTATCATTTTGGTGTTGATGCTGAATGGTCTACCAGCCTAACAGTCTGGTCTTATATTTTGTCTCCTGTTGGTTTCCAACTCCGCCTGACTTCCCTAGTTACTATTAGGAAAATTCTCTGCAAGCAATTCTAACTATAATTTATACCCTAAAAAACACACCAGCCCTGGTGTCCTTACATGGCTGTCCGACAACATCAGTAGAATTTTTTTCTAAGATTCTCCATATTATACCAGCTCTAACTTCGGACCAGAAATGGTCTCCCCGAGAAACTGTTCAACCCATCTGGACAATAAGTAGCTGGACTCCATGCTTGGTATATGTTTGCAAGGAAAGAATCTTGATTGAATTTGAACTGTAATGCTGCATCAAGGTGGAGGAATCCACCAGGGGGGAGGGGAGGGGGAGAGGTGGGGGGATTCCCAGAGCCTATGAAACTGTCACATAAAGCAAAATAATTAATAAAAATATATTAAAAAAATTCTCCATAAGTGTTTTCCACTAAAATATGCTGGGTTGTCTCGTGGAAAAGCTCTCTGCAAAAATTGCAAAAATAGGAGAAAAGTTAGGTTCAAAGACATTGATACAAAATACATGATTCTATCAATTAAAAAATATTAGTTATCATGGCTATTTTTATTTTAAAGATTTATTTATTTATTTCTAAAATAGAGCAACATAGAGTGAGGGTTGGGGGCCTGGGGAGAGACAGAAAGAGATTTTCTGTTTGCTGGTTCACATCCCACGTGACCGCAATGGCTAAGTCTGGGCCTAGCTGAAGCCATGAGCCATGAGGGCCTCCCACGCTGGAAGCAGAACGCGAAGTCCTTGGCACAGTTCATTGCCTTCCTCGGAGCATCAGCAAGGAGCTGGACTGGAGGCAGAGCTGCTTAGACACCACCTGAGATCTGGTATGTCACAGTTCAAGGCTTCAGCTGCTATACCCCAGCACTACTCCCATCGCTAAAATTCTTTATTTGTGTGTATGTCCTTCTCTGTTTGGTTAATGCAGTGGAAAACTTGCAGCCCTGGAAGCCATTAAATTAACCACAACTTGCACTAAAGAAATTCTGTTGTATAGATTTCCAATATTTACCTCCAGATCTTTCTCTTTAATTTTGAGATGAGTTACCTTTGATTGCTACATAATCTCCACATATTGAAAAAAAATGGGCACAGACCAACACAACCTTTATATTTTATTGACATAATTCCCCTTTCTATTAATGGTCTGTCACATAATTCCTGACAAAGAAATACACATCATAGCAAATGAATGGTACAATCAACCCTCAAATCCTTCTCTCAAGATGGTCTTTGCCATTTTCTGCAAGTCTCAATCGCTAGAGCAGTCAGGAAGCAAAAATAAACTTTTCTGTTTCACACAGGCGATCAAAGAATGTACTGATTTCTATAATCAGACTGTAATACAATGAAGGCTATGGCTTCCAATCCCCAGTAAGGATCCTCTTGTTTACTCAGTGATTTATGCTTGTAGAGACATTTTACTCCTGTAGATTTCCAGTCAGCATTCAGGCCTCAGGACTTGGGCAGCTAAACATTAGTGTTTCCAGAGTAAGCAATATAATAGGTCATGAGCAAAGAAGGAGTTAGACCTCAGTCACAGCTACCACGATGTTATCTTACTCAGTTCCCCAGCAACTTGGTAAGGCTGATATTCTTTCTCATCCCTTGTACAAGCTGAAGTTTTTGAGTAAATGAGCTCAAACACGGTAGATACACTGAGTGGTGAACTCATTTCTACTCTTACTCAAATCTTCACACTACAAAAGTCTTAGGTTCAGGACATGGTTTCAGGCTCTCACCTTATTTCTTCAGCGAAGATCCTTTGGATGTAGGCTGCTTATGTGTTTTGGATATAGATGAGCTTTTCTAATTTTCCTGAGCAGTAATTCGGCTTCTCCCTACAGTGCTTCCTCCAGGATCATTTCCTCAGTGTGACATTATGCATCTAATATGAAAACAACATTCCACATTCTGACCGAGCTTGAGGTCAAAGAAACTGCACCTGGCATGGACTTGAATGCTTAAAGCCCCAGTTTTCTGGAAGGTGACATTTGGCAAAGGCACATAGTAATAGGAGACGGCATCTGTGTGTGCTGGTTGCATTTTCTATCCCACCGGCCCATATTACACAGCAATGTGGAGAGCAATACTTGAGAACTGCTGTGTGTGAATCTATCTTACATGCTCATTTACCAGCACTTAGCTTGTTTCTTTTCTGTGATAAAGATTTTTAAAAATGCAAGATAAAACTTCCATTCTTAAAGCAGCACACTTGATGAATGGGGTTGAAGAGAGTCCCTTCCATGCCAAAGAATTAATGTGCGACAAACACAGTCCATTCAAAATGTTCAGTTACAGTCAAGATTACTTAGGGACGGGAGACAGAGGAGTGAGGTGTATTGACACTGTATGTTGAATAGATCAGCAAAGATGTCATGGAATGATTAGGAGACTTAGCTGAAGAAATAGCATTTAGGCTACATATATGGGAGCAGATAATTTATTCAACTGTTTTCCCTATCTCTAATACCACCAGTGCAACTATTCATCACTTATATTTTTTTGCATCGATTTTTCTTTTCTTTTTTACATTTTATTATTATTATTATTTTATGATATAGTTCCATAGGCTCCTGACATTTTCCTTATCCCTTCCCCAATTCCCTCCCCCCCAACCTAGTTCCTCTATATCATTACTAAAATGTAGTTCTTCATACACAGGCATATGTCCATCATTGCAGGCATGGACAATTGCAGAGTCCAGCATCCTATTGTCAAGATATAGTAAACAGTTTCATTATAAGCCCATCTTTGTCTGGAAGTAGAAATGCATACTGCATTGTATCCTCACATCTGGATGTTAGTCTCCATTTCACAGCTACTGTAAATCCCCTTAAAAGAAAAGTCATAATACAAAATCAACAATAAAAAGAAAAATAGAAATTTACAATGCCATGAAATTAAATAACATATTACTAGATATGACAGTCTCCATTACACAGGTACCACACATCCCCTTAAATGAAAAGACACAAAACAAAATCAACAACAGGAAGTAAAATTATCAGCACCATGAAGTTAAATAACATGCTACTAAATGACTAACGTGTAGCTGAAGAAATGAAAATCAAGAACCTTCTTGCAGAAAATGATGCTACTGTATGATCTATGAGTCATTGAATGATTTAATCAGAAGAAAGTGTTTTGAAGAGATGAAACTAACAGAAAACAATAAAACCCATGTGATATAGTTTCCGCTGATCTTTGTTGGTGAAGTGTGTCTCTTCTAGACAACAAATAGATGGATTTTGTTTTTTAATCCAGTCTACTAATATATGATGTTTGATTGAGCTTGAGCCATTTACATTCAGAGTTTAATATGTAGGGGTGGTACTTTGGTCCTGTCATTTTAGGAACGGGTTGTTCATTGGTTTAGTCTTCTATTGTCATTTTGCTGGGATATTCTTCCCATTTGCCTCTGGTTTTGGTAGGTCCTATTCCTCTTCTCTATCAAGAGAACATCTTGAAGTATCATTTGTAGGATAGGTTTGGAAGAGGCAAATTCTTTCAACTTTTCTTTACTGTGGAAGAATTTTATTTCATTTTCAAAGACAAAAGAAAGTTTTGCTGGATGTGTTATCCTAGACCGACAGTTTTTGCTTTTAGAATCTGGAATATGTTGTACCATTCTCTTCTTGCCTGTAGAGTATCCTGTGAGAGATCTCCTGTGAGTTTAATCGGCATTCCTTTATATGTCAATTGATTTTTTTCACATGCACATTTCAGGATCTTTTCCTTATGCTCAATTGAAGAGAGCTTGATGATCATGTGTCTTGGTGAAGATCGCTTTTGATCAAGCCTGTTGGGAGTTCTGTGCCCCTCCTGGATCTTGTTTCCCAATTCTTTCTCCAGATTAGGGAAATTTTCCTTTATTATTTCATTAAATACATTCGCAAACTCAGCTCTTTCTGCACCTTCTGGGACTCCCATAACTCTTATATTTGGCCTCTTAACAGTGTTTTTCAATTCTTCAATACTTTTTTTGACCTGATCCAGCTCTACTTCCAGCTTTTTGTTTGCTTTCCCCTGATGACAGGAAATATCTTCCAATTCTGAGATTCTTTCTTCTGCTTGCTTCATTCTATTTTAGAGACTCTCCATTGTACTTTTAATTTGCTCTACTGTGTTCTTAATTACTGATATATCAGCCTTGATTTGATTTATTGCTTCCTAAATTCTTTGATCTCTTGCATGTACTTCTCATTGTTGATTAGAAGCTTTAAAATGAGTCTTATGGTTTCAGTGTCCCTCATTTTCTCGATGTCTTCCTCAGTGAACTCTGAGCCTGGCATAGGGTTTTGCTCCTTCACAGGGAGTTTTCAGTAATCCTCATTGTGCCTTTGTCTCTTTGTTTGCTCTTGGTCCTTGTACTTCTGGTTAGCAGAGTCTTCTCCTTGGGGCAGGTTTCTAAGCTGTGTCACACACAGGTCTACAATGCTGTTTTACTTATTGCACTTGATACCCATCTCTTTGCTTGCAGCCAATTGTTCCACTCCCTCCAGCGAGTTCCAGGTCTGGCTTCTTATGTTAGATTTCCACAAAGAACTCCGTAGCCCCAGCTCTTGACTCACCACTCTCCACCTCCTGTGATACCGTGCTGAGGCTGGACCGGTGTCTCTGCAACATTTCTCCCACTTCCGGTTGGAGCAAGTCCCAGGATTAAAGAGACACCAGGTGTCCTATATAGCTAGGTTGTTGGTGGTGCTGATATTGTCAGAACCCTTTGGACGTTAGGTCTGGGTGCCACACGGACCTATTTTGACCTATACGATGCCACAGTCGGTACTATTTTCCTTCGGGACCAGTGCAACTTACTGAACTCAGTGAGTTCTTGTTAGCTCAGCATATGCGCAGTTCACTGTTGTCCCCTGCAGTCCTAAAACTTTCACCACAGTGTGCAAAATGACATACCACTACTAGAGTTTTTGATCTGTTGGCTGTCAGATCTGAGGGCTACCCAGACCTGTCTTGGGTGGAACCTATAGAATGCCATGCTGCTGCATTTCACTGAGTCAGAAATGAGTTCACTCCCAGCTCAGTTAATGCTCAGTCCTTTCCCTTGCCTTTGCCTCCTTAAACAAAATGGCACCCATTTTGGCTCTCGGGGGCTGACTGGGCTGTGAAATCCACCCTGTTCTCGCATTGTCCATCTTGGATCTGCTGCTCTGTTTCTGCTCCTGGTTAAGTCAAATGGACCAGCAGGGCAGACAGTTCTTTATCTGGGTTCACCTGCCAAGCTCCCAGTGAAAGTCCCCTCCCACCTGGTTGCTGGTGGAGTTCAGATTACCGTTAGCTGAATGCTGCTGGAGTATCAGCCACTGCAACACCACACCATTGTGTCTGCTGCTTTCCTGTATCTGTAGTCTCCAGGCCCCCCTCCGTTGTTGTTCTGTCTTTTCCTAGTGTCTGGAATGTGTCCTCTCTGCTTCATCCTGATTAAATGTTTTTCCATCCATTTAAACGTGCCCTTACCCTATTCCACCATCTTGATTCTTATTCATCATTTTTAGATTCTCTTGTTCAGGCCTCAAGATTTTCCTGTGTGAACTGCAGTCTCACAACCTCCTTCTAGGTTTATTGTCTCTAGCAACCACTTCATCCCTCAATAATTTGGAAGCAGTCATTTTTCCTGGCTCAAAGAGTGGATAGGAACCAAGTGAAACTTGCTGTTTTTGGCTTTTTTCTCCCATTCCTGGACACGTCACGTAAGCCTGCTGTTACTGCTCTTACTCCACTCTCTCATCCATGGCCTGCCCTGTTGGGAAAAAAGGCACTGTATCAGTCCCATACTCAGTGTTGCCACAGGCTGATCCCTGAAGACATTCTCTGACAACCCTCTTTGGTTATACAAGGAGAGACTCCTATTGGAGACTCCTAGGATCTCACTTCTCCAAGGCTCCTAGAAGACATTACTTTCCGCTTACCAGTTCCTAATAACTTAGGAAATCAAGAAATGTGTCCATTTACTCCAAGGAAGAGTTTTTTTTTACACATTTCCTTAATGTAGCTTGGATTTTTTTTTTTCCTCTACACCATTTCATGGCATATATTTTTGCAATTCCAGGAAAAGCCTGCACACAGACATTATTTAAGAAACAAAGTTTCTCCAGTGAGTCACAGCATGCTTTCAATTTATCCTTTCCTCTATAAAGTTCAAGAGAGTTGGACTATTGAGGTGATGTAACACAGTGGTTAATAGTCTAAACTAGAGTCACTTGGCCTTGATTTAAATCCTTTCTTGACATGAAGGTTTTTTTTTTTAAATCCATCAATGGCAATAGTAACAATTAAATTTTTAAATGAGAAACTGTATGCAAAATGCTTAAGACCGTGTCTTGCCCACTGAACAAGCTTCCTAGATGCCAACTGTTCTTCCTGCCTCACAAGTCAGTCAAGCAGTTTTTGAGAACTTCTCCCTTAACCCTTTTGCTGTATGTTATGACCATCACTCAAGTACACAGTATGAGCAAGCCTGACATAGTCTCTGGTTAAGGGGTGGTTACAGTTCTTTTGGCTGAGTAATGACATCGATAAATAAAAAGATCCTAACTTTACTCACCTCAGCCTCTCTCCTGACCCTCTCATGGCTGCTGTTCAATGGGGAGGGGAAAGGGGGACAAACACGGTGTTGCACTTAATAGATAGGCTTGAGGACCTGAACTCATGAGGTGACCAAGGCTGATAACGTGACCAATGAGATGAAGCCCTTGCCTGCTCAATGCCAGTGCATGGATTTCTTCAGAGCTCAGCCAGTATTTTTCTGTAAAAAGTGCCATAATGCTCAACTACATAAATGGTGATAACTGTGATAGTATTCTAGTCTCCTGGAAACGGGCACATAAGAGAACATTTTAGCATTACTCTGTAACTCCTCTCTCAGTTCAGCAGGGTATCTATAGTAATAAGAGTAAGTGAACTTGAACTGGACTAGGGGGATGCTGGACTCTGTATGGTGTAAACTTTTAATTAGGGAATCTCAACGCAACTTGAGCTGTGGTTATGCATCAAGGTGAAGGAATTCATGATGGGGGAAGGGTTTGGGGTGAAGGGGGGGAATCCCAGTACCTATGAAATTGTGTCATGTAATGCAATGTAATTAATGAATAAATGAATATTAAAATAAATAAATAAATAAATAAATAAAATGTTAATGTAAAAAAAAAGAGTAAGTGGAGAGCTGTTCTGCTAAATTTAATACAATAGCAACAAAGTGAAAACACGTTTCTGTCCCATGATTGATGTCACAAACAGCTGTGAAGGACAGAGCACGTGTTACCATCTCTGTCTCTGAGATAAAAATGAAGTCCAGGAGCTAAAGAAGTTAGTAGGCACATATCTAGGGGTTCCCTCCAAGCATCCATTAGGATGAGAGGCTTTCACCACTAGAGCATCTCATCACTGAGGAAAGGAGATACGATCCCCCAGAGTAATACCTGGAAGAAGTCAACATCAGAGACTACAGCGTTTAATGAATCTGTATAGTTCAAAACCTGGTTCTGCCTGTCACTCACTGGGGGACTGTGGGCAAATCACACGGCCTCCTCATTCACTGAATTGGAAGTAAACTGATGACTCTTCAGTGTTCTTGAGAGGATTAAATAGAATCATATATGCAAAGGGCTTTGCACAGTTCCTGTTGAAGTGTTCTTTCAGTGATAATCACGGATATTTACTTTTCTTCGTCTTGCCCCTTCAACAGATCATTCTCCATCCTGTCTTCTCATGATTATGTTTCACTGTTGTTATTTTACTGTTAGTATTACTGCTATAGAGTTGTGTAGAGGAATAAATATAAGGATTGGATGCTAGTTCCAGATAAGTCATTTCTTAGCCTTACTGCTTTTGTTGAACTAAATACAAGAAGATATATATGTCTGGGCTATTTCCAATCACTGTACTATCCTGAAAATGTCTGGGATGCTATACTACATAGAGACAAATAGACCATTTTATCATTAATTAATTACTCTTGAATGCAATCAGTCTGCTTCTAATTCATAAACTTCTAAATCTATATTAGATGAGCAATGCTCCAATTAGTCATGATTAACATGAAGGGCTTGCTGTCTGATGTGGCAGCTTAGTAAAGAATCTTGAATCCAAGCTTTTGGACACAGAGTCACATCCTATTCAAACCAGCAATATCAGTCATTGATTTATCCAGGCCACTGTTTCATTTCCAGTGTTACAAACCAAAGCAAACACATTCCCCAATGTCAGATAGTCTCATTAGCTTCACAGGCAGTCCTTGGCTGTAGGCCTGTTGCAGTGAAACTGCTAGATCATACATTTATATCAAAGGTAACTGTGACAACCAGGAAATACGCATAATACACGGTATGTTAACCCAAGCAGTCCACATCATCTTCTTCCTGGTACCATATCATAGCATCCTAATAACCCAGAGGACATTGGATCGATTTGGGTCCTTCTAGATAATGAAAATTACATCTGCCCCTTAAGTTTTCATTTCCTCCTCTTTAATATGTTATTGGTAATAATTGAATTTTCAGTTGTAAGACTGAAAAATATTTTCCTAGAATGTTTCACATACAATGTGTCTCATGACACCTGCTCAGCAAATCATAAGGGCTAGTAGCATGGCTAACGGAATAGTTCATTCATTCCCTGCAGAACCCAATCAATTGCCACTGATTCTAAAACCAAAACAAGAATGTGGGTTGTTGCTATGCTAATCTGTGAGATTCAACATTCCCTTCACTTCTCAGATGCTGAGCGCTGTGTACCTGCCATCCTCTGTCCTAACGAGGATGCTTGGCTGATAATAGCATCCATGATCTGCAGAATTTGCCACACACAGAGGTAGGTTTCTGTTATCTCACCTGAATCTTCCATTTTTCATTTCCCACCCAGTCATATGGGAGAGTAAGTGGGATAAATTCCCACCCTCTGTTGTCTCACAGTATATGTGTGACCCATATGCAGCTGCATTGAGGAATGCATCTTGTGTATTGGGTATTAGCAAGGGATACTCAGCCAAGCATATGCAATGGGAGATTACACACATATACATACATGTGTGAGGATGAATGCTCTGATTTGATGTATTGTGAGGAATTAGCACATGTGATTATGAGGCCGAAAAGTCCTGTCTTCTGTGGTCTTTTAATTGTGGACTTAGAATGACTAGAGCTATACTCAGCTCTGTGTCCAAAAGCTTGCATACCAAAGTTGCTGCTGATGCAAAATCCAGTCTGGAGGCTGGAGAATCTGAGATGAGATGACGCAGCTCAAGCAAGTCTGTGGTTTCCATCAGGCCTTCACAGCATCAGATGATGCCCACTCATATCAGAGAGGGCAATCTATTTTTCTAAACCCACCAGTGCAAATGCAAACTTCATCCACCATTATCCTCACTAACAAAGATACAGGATTTTATCTGGGTTCTTTGTGGACTGGTCAAGTTGATACATAAAATTGACTATCACACCTTGTTCTTTGCTTGCAAGCTCCACTAGAATAGTGTAGTTAGTCTATATTCAAGTGTCAGCTGTTGCTTGAGCCTCTTCATTACACTTCTTGCTCCTTTTTTGTCTTTGGGCCCTGTTGATGCATTGGCAAAGGTTTGTTTGTGAGGCATTTTATGACCTGTCTTCCTGGACTGTAAAGCTCCAACTGAAACACTCTAAAGACACACTGGGGACAGACTGAGCTTCCAAAGTTGAATGCAGCTCATGGCATTATTCTAGAATTTCAGACTCAGGAAACTGACTCTTCCACTCATACATAGATATTAGTGGATGCCAGCAGACACCTTGAGAGAGGCAGAATACAGTTACAGCCACCAGGCAGGCACTAATGTCAGATCAGAATCCCTGTTGTATCAACTTTCAAAGTTTTATTCTTGGATGTCTCAAAAACATTTAGAAGACTAATGCTTTATTTTAGTTTTTCTTAGTTTTTATTGGAAAGGTGGCTTTACAGAGAAAAGAAGAGACACAGAGAAAGCGCTTCCATCCTAAGTTCCACTCCAAAAATGGTTTCAACTGCTGGAGTTGAGCTGATCCTTAGCCAAAAGCCAGGAGCTTCTTCTGGTTATCCTTGTGGGTGCTGGATCCCAAGGTTTTGGGCCATTCTCCACTGTTCTCCCAGGACATGGGCAGAATGCTTTGGGACTCTTTAGCCAAAGGCACATCACAATCTTAACTAGAGAATTAATTAAAACAACTACAAGAAACAAGTTATAAAACTATTATAATGTACCAGATGTTCTGATCTGTATTTCAAAAGTTTAATGTAATGTAATAAAGGTTAAAATATTGGCCTTCTGTTATCAAGGAAATGTGTTGATGCAGGAATTGTGGTGCAGCATGCTAAGGTGATACTTGCAATGTCTGTGTGTGTATTGTCCCTACCTCTACTTCTCGCCCTTGGCTTCAGTATTCTGGGAGATCTTGATTGTATTACCTGCCTGTGGTGGTATTTGAGGGAACCAGTAGGTGAAAGATATCCCTCTCTCTCTCTCTCTTTTTCTCTCTGCTTATATTTGTGTACACGTGTCACTCTGCCTTTCAAATAAATAATAAAGCAAAAGAATAATCATAATTTTCCTGTTGCCAAAATCAAAGAAATTCCATATTCTATTGCCTCTGAATATAGAAAGTTAGCATGGTGTTTGACATGTACTAAGCTTTTGATAAATGATTACTTGTCTTAGTTAAGACCAGTTGTATCTGAAAATCCCCTGATGAAAAGTGGCTTGTCATTTTCTGCTTTTTGTTCTCATCATCTTCTCATAAATGATATCAATTAAGCAAATTTTGCTTAATTGATAAGATCTTGATGTTTCCCAGTTCTAAAATGGCCATAAATGTGTATTTAGTGTGGCCTTGAAACATTAAGCAATCAAATTCTGCAGTGAAGAATAGTCATAATATGTTTTTAATACTTTAATGAATAGAAAATGAGAGCAAACCTTTGTTCAAATATGCTAGATCCTGTCCATACTAAGTCCTTGGGAACTTAGAGTTCAGAAACAATAAATAAATTACTTAATTACAGGCTGGATATTTCTAGAGTCTGAGATGGCTAATTTAACAAACTTTGCTAGTCTTGCTAGTGAAGATTGAATGAATCTGCGAATACATTGTGTTTCACACCAATTTGCTGAGCACGCAGAAAAAAATCACAAATGAGAATAGGAACAAAAGTGGCAAGAAGACAATCTAAGCAAAGTTCCACGGGTCTGTCTGTGCTGTCAGCGAGCATTTCACAGCAGTGTGGATGTTTCCTTACTCTTGGCCTTTGCTATATGTGTGAAATATAATAACCATTGGAGAGATAATCAGTTTAGAGAGAGAGGGTCACATTGCAACTGTTTGCTTAGTAGTGGCGCTCATCTCGCATGAATTATTTGTACTGTCTGATCTTAATTTTAAAGAAAAAAAACCTGCACATTTTTCCCTTTTTCTTTTTGTTTCATTGTTTCTGCTTTTATTAGGGTGATACAATAACTTAACTCTCAAAAGCAGCTATTTCTGGGGGTTTCCAAATGGCTTCGTGTGTGTAGGGTGATTAAATGAAAGAAGTATGTGTTCCGTTTTAGACCAGCGTAATCAGAACCATCCCTGTGTGATGCTGAATCATCACCATGGAGGAATAGCAGGGGGAACAAGAGCTGTTGGATCACAAGACTTACGAGTTAGCTTTGGTCTTGCCCAGAACCCAGGCTGCAACCTCGGGAACCTTGTACCACCCACCTGAGCATGGATTTGGTTTGGTAAAATCAGATGAATGCTTGGCACCTTGCAGCCATGGTAAGGATTAGAGGACATGTCTCATGTTTTATTCATTTATTAAATGCCATTAATCACTATGATTTTGCTCATCAGGCATTCATGTCTACTACCACTACACGCTTAGGAGAAGTAATTGAACCCAGACCTACAGGAACTCATCCAGGAAAGACCATCTTATCACAGATTCCTGCTTCTCTCCCTTTCCACTGTATTCTCCCTTCACATCACACAGCAGCTTCGAGGCAGCTCTTACCAAGTTCACAGGATCATCGGATTCTTCAAATTTCCCCATCCCATCATGCCTTTATCATGCTTAGAACATCCATCTCTCATTTGTGAAATTTCCTGAAAAACTTTTTGTGTTTATAGCTAAAAGTAAACATCATCTTATCTCCAAATACCTGTTTCTCATTTCTCGTCCCGGGACTTCCCAAACAGTCCTTGCTTTCCTTCTTTGATTTACAGGACTTATTCTCCTTATCAACTGTTCTTAATACCATTGATTGATTACCTATCTTTAGAGGAAGCTGCGAATTCTCAAAAATGGGATTCAAAGCTTTTTCCTATGATATGCCTAATATTCAATATTGTATCTGATTCAAAAAGGTACAAGGCAAATGCTGAAAAGTTGACCGACTGAATAAACAAATCCATGTGAAATAGCTGTTGCTGATATTACTTATGTATAATTCAACCTCCAACGATAAATGCATAGAATAAAAATTAAAAATATATACATATATATATATATATATATATATATATATATATATATATAGTGATTTTACTCATCAGCTCATGGTGTAAGCAAAATAATTTGTCTTTAAAAGTAAAAAAAAATAGAAGCAGTGAATTTTCTGCAGGGCATAATTTTCTACTGATTAACAGACAAAATGTTTAAGCATACACATTGCTTCAGTCTGTGACTAACACCATTAGTACCTATGCTTCTCGGTAGGAAGCACAGCATCTTGAAGCACTTAGCCTACGGAGCCACTGCCCTAACAGAGAGGAAAAGACCTTCCCTTCCCTCACTTCTCATCCTGGAGAAACAGATAAGTAATGCTACTGCCAAATATACTTACGCAGGTATCATGTAAAGATCAGTGGGGCCAGCACTATGGCACTGCAATGCCTCCATCCCGTAAGGGGACAGTTTGATTCTTGGCTGCTCCAGTTCCGTAATAGTGCTCCTGAGAACTCAGAAGAAAGTTGTTCCGATTCTGTGCCCCATGGCACCCATGTGAGAGACCGCAGTGGATTCCAGGATTTTGCCTGTGATTTGGTCCAGCCCTAGTTGTTTTAGATATTTGGGGAACTGAAGTAACAAGTAGGTTTCTCTACCTCTCTCAGAAGAGCTGCTTTTCAAATAAGTAATACATAGTTTAAAAATAAGCAATATATATTTAAAAGGTAATATATTTTTAAGGAAGCTGCAAGAATCTGTCAAGCAGCTACACGATATTTAAAGGATACTGGCTGCTGCTCTGTGTTAATACGAGTACTGAATCTCGAGAGAGACCCGCACTAAGGGAGACATGTGACTATTTTACAACAGGAAGCAAGCAGCCCGAGAAAGATCAAGGTGTCTTTCCAAATGTTTCCTCTCCTGAAATTCAACCCCAAAAGGAAACAAACCCAATTGACTTATTTTAGAATGGCTTTCTGAGTTCTATTCATGTTCCTGCCTGCTTTTCATTATATGAGCCACCAATATCCCATTGCATATAATCGGATTTATTTGGAGCCCTGGGCACTGATATAGTCTGATCAAATGGAGAGAGTGCCCAGGAGGAATTTCTGTAGAGAAATTCTTGTGATGCAATCGAGAAATCTGGCATGCTCATTTGTGCTTATAAACCTGTGGAGTCAGTCATACGTGTGAGTCCGGCTGCATTCAGACAGAGCAGTAGCCAGAGAGCTGGTTGTCCTTATAGAAGCAAAACTGTTGCTGAAAAAGCCAAGTAATATTGGACTTCAAGTGACATGAAAACTCTAGCCTCTGTTTCAAGAGTGGTGAGAAAGCAACTTTTCCTTGACCTTTTTTGGTCCTCTGTTTCCTCAGCAAAGATGGGATTGGATGACATGCTTTCTCTGGATCCCTTGATGTCATCTTCCATCACCAGCAGGAAGTGGGAGTGGCTGGGTCTTCATAATAACAGCTGGCTCAGTCTTGTCTCTGGGTTTGAAGACCCCTTACAGACTCTGAGAAATGGAGCAGAACAGGTTGCCTGAGGGGTGAATGCACTAGTGACAGGTTCATCTCTGCTGCTCATCTGAATGGGCAGCTGAATCTGTGTAGGTGACTGGTCAGAAGGTGCGCTTCAAAGAACTGGAGTGCTGTAATGCTGGCAGGATGTTTATCGCTTAGATCATTCTAGGGGGTTGAACTATGGTTCATCAATACGGGACTCTGTTGGTAACAATTTACTATACTGGTGCATATGGAGCCTGCACTTCTGTGAGACCTGTCGCTGGGAAATCTCTTTGCAGGACATGACTGATACTTGAACTTCACACTTCCTTTATAGAATTACCCACAGGAAAATAATGTTGAAGTTTCATTCTTCCTGATTTTTTTTTTGTGTGATAGATGACAAATACATGTTTTTACACACGCATGTTGAGAAAGTTTATTGTTTCTCCTTGGTTCCAAAACATCAGTTAATTTGCTTAGCTTATAACATACCTGTGGATAAACCTCTCTCTGTATTCAGGCCTTCAAGGCTGTATACTTTTTTGAGTTAGTGGCAGCTCTGGCTGTTTGCTGCCAAAACCTCGATCTTACTATTGCAATATTGTTGATTTGCTCTAACTTTTCCCAGGAAAATAATTCACTCACCTGTCCCTGCAAACCACCAGCACAGCCCTTAATATAGGATTGAAGGAATTACTGTTTGAGCAGGGTGACCTGCCTCCCACTTAAAGTACAATAACTTTAAAACATGAGTAACTCTGATTACCAAAACATTGTGAGAATGAAAACCTCTTTTTACAGTAGGATACAACGGGATGATTTCAAGGGAAAAGTATATAATAGAAAAGTTGCTTGTTTTGGCCGATCCTGCCAGCTCATCTCTGAGTGCCAGTTAGGAAATGACACCTCCTTGGACAAACTCAATCTCTTAACATCAAAAGACAAAATGTTGATGTCGGGCATTGAATAAGGATTAGAACAAGTAGTTATCTGTGTGGTTGCTTCTTCCTATTTAATTTTCTTCTTCTGTCTCTTATTTACATCTTTGTTTTCTTGCTTTTCTATTTTTAATATTTGGTCCTTTTTATGGTACCATTTTATTTCTGTCTTTATTTTTTTTTTTACCAAGTACAGTATTTTCTCATAAAATTGACTGAGTATTGCCTAGAGAGTCGTCATCCTACACTGTAGTATCATCATGAGATAATCAGACAAACTTCCCTGATTTCTTGCAGAAAATGAGCAAGCTTGAGCCCCAAGCTCGGCCAGTCGCTTGCTTTCTCTTTAATCCAGTTGATAAAAACACTGACATGTCTTGCTAGTTCATCTCATCCATGGTGTCCTGAAGACATGACCAAATCCTTCCAACTTGGATCTTGGTTCGTCAGCTTTCCTTTGTTTTAGGGAGCTACTCTCACTTCTCATGAACAAATCACCCTTTTTCTTCAGTTATTCAGAGTATGTTTATGTAGTTCATTCTCCTAAATCTCTAAATGATCCACTTTTCATTGTTTGTTTGTACTCTGTTTAGCTTTTCATTTGTTTATTAGGTTGTACAAAGTGAAGAAATTCCATGTATTGGGCCCGGCGCGATAGCCTAGTGGCTAAAGTCCTCACCTCGCACATGCCAGATTTCCATATGGGAGCCAGTTCTAATCCTGGCTGCCCCACTTCCCATCCGGCTTCCCATCTGGCTCCCTGCTTGTGACCTGGGAAAGCAGTTGAGGACAGCCCAAAGCCTTGGGACCCTGCACCGTGTGGGAGACCTGGAAGAGCATCTGGGTTCCTGGCTTTGAATCGGCACAGCACTGGCCATTGCAGTCATTTGAAGAGTAAATCATCGGATGGAAGATCTTTCTCTCTGTCTCTCCTCCTCTCTGTATATATCTGAATTTTCAATAAAATAAATATATCTTTAAAAAAAACACCAAATTCCATGTATTTCATGACACAGATTTAGAAGCCTTATGATACTGCGTACCACCTCCTGTCTCCCCACTAATTTTTACCAGAACATATTTTAATTTCATTTCTCAACGACAGGCTTAACACATAACAAGAAAACAACAACAACTTAATATTCCTCAGGAGTATGGGCAAAGGCTGTACCTAGTAGACAAATGCTCAGATGCCAATCTCAATCAAGTCGATGTTGTTTTTTAGCCTGTGCATTTATTAACACAGATCAGGGACCCATTCTTTCTTTTTTCCTTATCTCAGTTGCAACTGCTCAACCTTATAGGTTATAAGAAATAAACCTATAGAAACATGCAATGTAGAACATCAGTGAATGCCACATGAAATTTGCATGCCCCAGGTGGGGTAAGATCCAATCCTGGATACCTCTCTTCTCCTCCTACAGAGAAGCTGGAGTAGTGGAGAGAGACTGTGCAGGCATCAGGCAAAGTCCTGAGTGAATAACGTCACTGTGAAGTTTTCCTTTCAAAGTCAGACACGAGGGCTGATGCTGTGGCCCAGTGGATTAAGCCATTGCCTCATTGCTGGCATTCCACATGAATGCCAGATTGAGTTCCATCTGCTCCCCTTCTTATTGGTCTTCCTGCTAATGATCTTGGTAAGGCGGTGGAAGATGATTCAAGCGCTTGAGTCCCAGCCACCTATATGGGAAACTAGGATGACACTCCTGGCTCCCGGTTTAGGTCTGGCCCAACCCTGGCCGTTGTGACAATTTGGGGAGTAAACCAGCAGATGAAAGATCTTTCTCCCTGTCTTGTTCTGTTTCTCTCTGTGTGTCTGTTTCCCCGTCTCTGTGCCACTATGCCTCATGCATGGGAGTCTCTTATGTGATTACTATATGATCCAGACTCACCTTCATGGGGGACAGACAGGATTGTTTTTAGGTTCCTTTGTACTGCCTTCCGATAGAGGTGTCAGTTGCTGCTTCTATCTGTTGTTGAAGGTTTACCAAGAGGTCCTTATCCTTCTGGTTGCCACACACACACACACACACACACACACACACACACACACACACTTCTATTATTAATTTGTCCTCTAACCCAAGAAAATGCCAAGGATTTTGTGATCATGGAAGCTATGATTTTATGATTCATGGGGCTATGAATTATGCTGATTCTGCTTTTGGCACCCATACCCTCTTTGGGAACAAACACTGATCTCAACTAAGTTTAGCTCTTCTAGGCAAGACTCGTTGCATCAGGAGAAGGCAACGAGGACTTTGACTGTATTTAATTTTACTGATGTGTACTGTATTCTTCCGTACTTGTAAGGATATATTCTTTTTTTCAGTGGAGGATTTTCGTGGATTCTCATGGACACTTTGGTTTGGGAAATTTTCCTTTACAAACTCAGAAACCCATCACATTCCTGTTATTTCCTTTTCCTCCATTTAAAGGAAGTAACATTTCCTGTTGCACAAGAATGTTGCTGACAAGCATGTAAAGAACTTGCGCTGGCCTATTGCACACACTCAATAATGTGACTGCTCCATAAGCTCATTGCCAGAAATGATCTAGGGAAATTGGAAGATAAATATCTCATGGTGATGCCATTACTATCACATCAGGATCTTATTTATCTGTTAGCACTCTTAATGGCTCTGTGCTTAAGACACAAGTTCGAGAGAATTTGCTTAGAAAAGACCCAGGGCGTTCACGATGCCTTCTGAAATGGCTGCTGAGGCCCACTGCGGCAGTCCTGCATCTGCTTGTTAGCCGAGAGTGTTTGTTGTGCTGTAACTGTAGGGAGAGAAAGCTCACAGTCCACGTGGTTCATTCCACCACCAGTCACTGTGGTGTATATTTGTTTCTCCAGGGAGCAAATTGCTATCTTTTTTCCCTCCTGGAAAGTTTACACTGAGAATGGCTATAACCCCTAATAGACACAATATATCTTCTCTGAAGAACTTACAAAAGAAATCAATGGTTTATTTTATATCCATTGTCTCCCCCAAATTCCCTCATACATTTGCCTTGCCGAGACTGGATAACTTAAGAGTGACCACACTTCATAATAAAATGTTGGCTCATAAACATGGACTTGGGCTAGAAACTTTGCTGTAGGTTCTTTTATTTATAGCATTAATTGTAATCCCAGCTCAAAGTTGGCTGAAAGAACATCCCAAAAAGGAAAGAAGAAACAATAAAACTGATAAAATACATATCTGCACACAGCATTATTCTGTAAAAGGTACACTGAAATCATTAAATCCATTTTCAAAGAGTAAGGACAAACGAGATTTAGGCTCCTGTAATACTGAAGAATTTTGTAACAGTCTGTCACCCAATGGAGGAAAAGAACACTGCACAACAGTCGGAGTAAATACTTATTTGAAAGAAAGTGGACAACAGAAGGCAAATATGCCCGAACGCAAAGATGGTGGAAACAAATGCAAATAGGATACTAACGTTTAATGACTGGAAGGACACAGGAGTATTATTTCGTTTCTTTGAGCCTATTTTTTCTTACCCAAAATGACAGTAATACTTGATAACAGAATTTTGAAAACTGCATGAACTTGCATGAGAATTAACGTAAGATGTGCATAAAAATGGAATTAAAACATAAGTTTTTTTTTCTTACTGAATATAAAATTTGAAAACTATTCATTTTTCATCATACATGATTTCCAAGTGCTTTTATGGAGTTTACGTAGTTTGGAATGTGGCTAGCGTAACGTCTCACAGTCATTTTGTGTTTAATAATCCTTAGGTCTTTTTTTTTCTTCAGCGAGAGCAAATGTTTAGGTGCTGTTCAGGTTATGGTTGGTTGACTGTTATCATCCATTCCCTCCATTTCCAAGGGTCTCAGCCAGTACTTCTGAGCAGAGAGAGGCAGAATCCACCTTTCCCAGCATCTTGGAGCTCTGCTTCTGGATCAAGTCAAATATCACGCTCACTTAATCCAATCATGCAGGTTTTTGTCTGGCAAACAACAGCGTGGAGAATCAGTGTCCATTTTCCAGCTCCAGGATAGAGAGGGACAGCTGTGGCAATGGCATGGCAAGGCTTTGGAGCCCAAGGTCCATGGAGTGGTGCTGGATTTGGCAATGGGTTCCTGACATGACATCTGGGTCCTATGGTATGAACCATAGCCTTCTGTTCTTGAATTCAGTTACAGTGGGCGCCCATCTGTTTTCCACTGTTTGAGCAGCTGCTACCAAGGCTAGTAACTTCCTCCCTGTTAAACGAGTTTCTCTGAACCTCTCAGTAACTGTCTCCCTTTTTTTAGTATTGGAAACACCAAAACCAACTTTTTGGTGTAGTGAGGTAAACTACTGCCTGCAATGCCTGTGTCCCTACAAGTGCCAGATTGAATCCTGGCTGTACCACTTTGGATCCAACTCCCTCCAGTAGTCTCCCAAAAGTAGAAGATAGCCTTAGTGCTTGGGCTCCTGCCATCCCTTAGGAGACTCAGATGAGTCTCCTGGCATTGGCTTTGCTCCAGTCCTCCCCAGTCATCTACAGAGTGAACCAACAATGAAAGAAACCCCTACCACTCAGCGCTGTCTCTCCCCTCTCTTTCTCTGTAACTTTAACTTTCAAATACATAAAACTTTCAAAATATATTAATAACAACTTCTGTTGATTTCTGCTCATTACTCTGAACCTCAATAGAGTATAACTAGGGCGCCTTAAAAATACACAATTCTAGGGCCTGGTGCAGTGGCCTATTGGCTAAAGACCTCGCTTTGAATGCACCGGGATCCCATATGGGACTGGTTCTAATCTCAGCAGCCCTGCTTCCCTTCCAGCAACCTGCTTGAAGCCTGGAAAAGCAGTAGAGGATTGCCTAAAGTCTTGGGATCCTGCATCCTGATGGGAGACCCGGAAGAAGTTCCTGACTCCTGGCTTCAGGTAGATGCAGCTCTAACCGTTGCGATCACTTGGGTAGTGAATTATCAGATGGAAGAACTTCTTCTGTGGCTCTCCTCCTCTCTGTATATCTGAGTTTCCAATAAAAATAAATAAATCTTTAAAAAATACACAATTCTAAAACTAATAAAATTGTGTATTATTTTAAAATAATGAATAATGAAGAAAAATTTGACCTCTTCAAGATCTGCAAATTGCCTTTTTTTTTGTATGAAGAAAATATTTTCATGTAATTGAAAACCTGTAATTATTTTTCTTCTGGGAACACTTATTTTTACCAAATAAGAAAATATTTTGCAAAGGAATATTATTTATCTTATAAATAATTTCTTTAAATTAATATCCAGTTGCTAAATATCATTTGAGTAATAGATAAGTAAAATAAAGAAATTTACTTTGGAATACAGAATTAAAGAGCATCCCCATAAAAAAATAGAGAGGAAAATGTTGTGTTTTTTCTCAAGAAGGAACAGCAACTACCGCCAGGGTTTACAGAAAGACAGATTTGGTTAAGCATGAGAAAGAACTTTATAATGTCCTATAGTGAAAAGGCTGCCTTTAAAGCAATGAACATATTATTTGAATAGGAACAAACAGCCATTTTCAAGGGATAAATTACAAGGAATTCTCAAGTAAACAGCTGAATTAGGAAAACCTCATAATTTCTTTCCATTTGAGTCTCCCATGATCTTACTTTTCACTTAAAATTTATATGTTAATGCTGTTTATGCCCAAGATTTCAGAAACCTAACAATTGTATAAATTAAAGTATACAGTAGCTCATTGCTATTAATGCAATTAGTGTCCATTATTTTTGTGTTCTGCTTTAATTCTATGATAATATATACAAATATACACAAATATGCCACATATATATATATATATGTCTTCACAAAGCACACAATTGATGTGCACAATTTTATATGTCATTCATCAACCATTAATTTGTCTTTTTGCCTTCTTACCACTTGACTAATTTGTTAGATTTATGTTATCTGTAAGGTGTAGGAGTATACGTATATCCTTACATTTGTCCATTACCTGCTACTATGAAGAAGCAGAGTGAATTAGGTTAGGGATTCTATCTTAAGCTATATATGTGTTTGATGATCCATCAAAGGATAATTCTAAACTGAGCTCCCTTTTATGAACCTCCCACTTGAAAAGCTAATACTATTCCTCCTGCCTCAGTGCTTACATAACCCATTGAGAGAATGAAAATAAAATAAGAACATTCTGATGCATTTTGGCTATAGAATAAAATGCATGTCCTCCAACTTTTTTCAAATATTAAAACTTGGAGATTAATACTATTTCACCTGGTGACATCACATCAAAAGGAAGTATTACATCATATCAAATGGAAGTATTTATATGTTTAGATTTATAAAAATGAACTGTACAAGGGAGACTAGCATACTGTGAAGTAAAGGTACTATGCGGTATGTGTCTCTACTTCAGAATCAAACTAGGACTCCCAATGAACTCTACAAATACATCTCTACATTACAATGCTGGGTTTTCTACCTTTTTTCTTAATCATGTCATGGTACATTTAGGTATCAGGAAGTTAAACTTGTAGCTTTTACTCAAACTATGCTCTTGAAATAATGTGGAAACACATGGTGGACAGAGGGGAGGGGAAGGGAACGAATTGCCATGCTTATGAAACTGTGTTGTAGAAACCAGTTTTATAGATGTAGCTAGGATTTGTAAACGTGTCCTTTTTAGAAAGCTTTACTGAATGCTTCCTATGTTCTTCACATAATAGCAGTCAGAGGAAAACGAACTAATAGGTACAGTTAAAGGGTCAAGCATGATGACAAGCTGATAAAACCTCCACTTGAAACGCCAGCATCCCACGTGAGTCCTGGTTACTCCAAGAAGGTCTAAATGCTTGAGTCCAAGGCACCTAAGTGGGAGATCTGGATGGAGATCTAGGCTCTGCTTTGGTCTGGCCCAACCACTGTAGCCAAATGGAGAGTGAACCAACAAATGAAAGATACATCTCTTTCTCTCATCTCTCAAATACTACTTTTCAAATAAATAAACCAATCTTTAAGATTAGGTTCAGTTATATGTATTTTTACTTCTTTCCAATATCATAGTACGGACTTAAATTTTACTGATTTAGATGTGAATTCGGCTTTTTACTTCTGTTAAATGATTGGTTGACTATCTTATAAGACAGTCATAATTTTTAAAGCAGTTCTGAATGATTGTAAGGAGTTAATAACATGTGCAAGTGTTTGAAAATCAAGATTAGTTTCATGCCTACTGAATCTCTTTGGCTCCTGGGAATATAGCAGAGTATGATAACGAGGAAGAGGACAAAAAGTCTGTACACACACACACACACACACACACAGGGAGAGTGAGGATGAGACTGGGGAGGGGAGAGAAGAGAAGATTAGCAAATCGAGAGAGAGAAATCATCCATTTCCTGGTTTGTTTCCCAGATGCATGCAAGAACAAGGGTGTCTGGGTCTCCCAAATGTGTGGCAGGAGCCCAGGTTCATAACCTGTAATGTGCTGACTCCCAGGACATAATTGTAGGAAGCTGGAGTAGAGGTCAAGCAACTGGGAATCCAACCAGTGCTCTTCTACAGGTTATGGAAGTGCCATGCGCCAGCTTAGCCTGCTGCACCACAACACATCTCAGAAGACCTGGTTTTCTTCCTCCTATTCTTTCACTCTTGATGAACATCCTCAATTCCACCTAACTTTGTCTATAAATAAATTTTTCCCAATTGAATTAACTAATCTACACCAACGCTTGCTTTATAATAAGATTGTTATCCTGATGAGAATTTAGAGTTTGCTCTGTGGTATTGTACCCTGTGTCTGACTCACTGTGACATTTATTGAATTTCATCTTGATCTGCATTGGTAGAATGATTTATCAAACCAGATTGATTCTTACGGAGCTGTGAACCTTCCTGGCTTTCTGAAGTTAGAGACCCAAATCTGCAGCACCAATCTAGACCTATCCTCGTCAGGATATGTGCTTCCAATATTCAGAATCTAAATAAGTGCCTGTTTCCCCTGATTACAAGAACCCCACTTGTCTGCTAACATTTGCCTTACTGACCTGACCTGAGATCTTCATTTTATCCACCGCCAATATCTAGTAGATAATAAAGCCAAAATCCATACAAAACAACCAAATATAATAGAACATTCCATTAGAGGAGAACACAAAAAACCTTTGGAGATATCGTACCGTTCTGCAAATGGGCAGTTGTTTTATTTGAATGTGCATGTTTCCTCTCTGTAGTATAAGGAACACATTGTGGGGAAAATGGACAGTAAGTATGGGTTTACTTTGCGGTGGCATAAATTATGTTCAGAACCTTGCTAGAGTTCTGGGAGACTCTGGGAAACTCCAGAGCATTTACTCCTAGTAATTACATTTCATCCTACTTGCTTTTGGGTTTGTATGTTAATAGAGTCTCTTGATCTACTTAACCGCCTCCTCTGTAATTAAACGATTGAGGAAAGCATATGGATAACACTGTACTAATGATACCATTTTAAAGTTTAGGATGATTTAAAAGGAAATTTTAATCTTCTATTAAATGTAGCCTCAAACTCCTCTGGTCCTAATGGCAATCTTTTAGACATCATCCCTGAGAAGGCTTGCCATTTCACAATGCTTACTTTGGAACCCACATCTCTTAACCAAAAATAAGCTAGGTACTAGAAGATGCAGCCCAATCTTTACCTTTTAATTTGAATTCTTGCCCAATAAAAACAGGTTAACACTGCAGAGGGAAGTCCAGAGTGCTCGCATGGCTTTCCTAAAGTCACATACTAAGTCAGTATTGAAGACTTCTATCCATGTTATAGTTTGATGCTCCACTTTGAGAGTAGACTGTATAAGTTAGTTTTGTTGCATAACAATGATCTGATATTACTTATTGAAGCTGGGAAAGGATCTTAGAGATCATATAGTTCATGTACTATATTTCGTATTGAATGAACTATTTTTCATTCTAATTTTGAGCAGAATATGTTGAATTCTTGCATCTTTCTTTGGGGGTTTTGTGTGTTGGTTTGCTTTTGTTTTTGTGCTAGGAAATAACAGGAATATTTTTCTGATAATGTTTTTGAGATGCTTGCTTTGTTATGCCCTTACTATTGCTTGCTATGGTTGCTTTTACTCTTCAATTCAGTTCTAATCAGTGAATGTACACAGACTCTGTGAAGGTTCCATTCATTGTTTCCAAACAAAATTGCTTATTGGAGTCTTTCAGGCGACTTAAACGGTACTGAATCCTGGGCTGCACCTCTAATTATTCCGATTTATCTGATGTCAAGTGGGTTTAGGCATGCTCCTTTATGTTTGTGTATCAATGAGTTGTTTTAAGCTTTCAGCAGTTTCCAATATGAAACCAGGTTCAAGCACATCTGCTCAAGAGACACCAACCTGAACCAGGCAGAATTCCTATCCTCAAAAGACACACAGATGTGGACAAAAAAAATATGGATTTCAGATGTCCCATATAGAATTTTGTTCAAGATCAATCTGATCAGACAATTCAGGTAAGTGTTCAAATAGGAAGTGCAGCTTGAATTGCGTCTCCCAGCATGATAAGGATTTTGTAGCTGTCTGAACAAAACAAAGACCTTCCCCAGGGGAAAAAAGATCAGATGCAATAATGAAAATCATCCCATGCATTTGAAGAATGTTAAAAATAGAACTATTTTGAAGTAGCTTCTGAGATGAGGAATGAAGCATTAAATAAACAAACAGATGTGAAAAATATCAAGAAGTAGCCCACTCTAATTGAGACTTCAGCTGGGGGAAATATACCAAAAGGATTTCTAAGCAGCCAAATCACTTCTTGTAATAAGTCTCCTCCAATTAAACCTATCCAACTCCTCTTCTGTCTTCATTGAACTTGTATTGATCTGCTTTGAATTATACTGCGCTGAGTTTATACACACATAAACATCACACACAAATCCTGGAGGATCCCCAAAGAACATTTCATTTGAAAAATGTGCTTCCTCATAAACATTCTGCCATGCTTATGCAAGTGTATTAGTCTTTAGTTATCATCAACCTTACACTTGTTTACATGTTTCCAAGATACCAGTGGTTATAAGGAACCACTTTAATTTAGCATAAGTTTTCTGTTGGAAATATATATGGGAAAAGGGGCACTATTGCCACATGAACTATGTTCAGTTCCAGGAGGTAGACCAAATGTCAGATATGTAAAACAAGAAAAATGTACATGCCAGATGCAAGTGGTGAGGTTAGATCACAAGTTTGTATCTCTCTTTCATGATTTAAAAATTTATGCATATATATATTTATAGATTTATAAATTTACAAAAAGGAGACAGAGAGAGAGAGAGAGGAGAGAGAGACAGGAGAGATAGCAAGATCTCCATGTGCTGGTTTACTCTCCAAGTGGCTGCCATGGCTACAGCTGAGCTGATCCAAAGCCATAAGCCAGGAGCCTCTTGTGGGTCTCCCATGCGGGTGCAGGGTCCTAAGGCTTTGGGATATCCTCCAACACTTTTTCAGGCCAGAGGCAGGAAGCTTGATGAGAAGTAGAGCAGCTGGAACATGAACCTGCACCAGCGTGAAATCCCAGTGCTTGCTGGGGCGAAGAGTAGCCAATTGAGCCATTGCTTCAGATCCAAAATCCCAGGTTTCTCAAACGTCCGTATAATGTCCCAATAATAAAGGAAAATCCTGAGATTTTGCTACAGTAATCCACGATTTTTTAAATTTTTATTTCAGTTTTGTGCGTTTATATGTTCTCCATGAAATAAGTGATCATCCAAACTAGGGAAAGGATAACAGTAACATTTTCCTTTGGATAAGAAATTATTTTTGTCTAAACCAGTGACCAGTGAAACAGCAGAGAGCCTGATGCAACAAGTTTTTGTGTGCAAGGCAACATCAAAAATATTAAAGGGTGAGTCAAAATAATCCAACTTTACACTTCTTTATGTCGCTTATTCTAAACATTCATTGTGTACTTGCCACCATGGTAGGTCCTGGGAGTACAGAAATAAATGGAGTGTTGTCTATCTCTTGTACTGTCAACATCAGCACTTTTCAGTAGAAATAGACGGTAAACCATTTACATATGTTTGCATTTTCTAATAACTGTATTAGAAAAAGCAAGAGATAGTTGAAACTGACTTTCATATTGTACTTTATTTATCTCAACATGAACAAGTTGAAACTAATTTTTATACTGTATGCTATTTATCTCAGCATGAACAAAATACATCAGGTGAAACCGGTGTCTCAGTCCATCTTCTGCCATGGTCATCCAGGCCCTGTGCCAATTGCCCTGCTCTGCCTCTCAACTCTCCGTGAGCACCACATGTAGTTCACTAACTATGCTGTGATCGCATGGGTGATTCTATTGAGGTGAGGTGTGTCCTCTCTTCTCCATGATTTCATGAGAGTGCTCTCATTATGCTCTTTGCATCTGCTTGCTTCTCATCTATAAGGTGTCAGCTCACGACTCCAGGTATGATCCACCCATGGAGAGCACTCCTGACCATACGCCATCATCGTTCTCCGTCACTTTCACTTCTGTCGCCTTCAGACACCTGACCTGCACATAAACATTTTCTTCATTGCTTCTCATCTGTTGCCACCTCCCCCACAATACCAGCTCCAAGAAGGCAGAGGTGTCATCTCTTCACTGTCCTATTCTTGGAACTTAGTAAATACTCATGGCCTGTATGTTGAATCAGTGAGCAACACCTCTTCTCTAACTTTCAGTTCTTTTGTGGATGTTGATCACTCTAAGCTCAAGATGCAAAAATCAAATAAAATGAACATCAGAAGCTATTTTTGCTATGGGAAATATTAGGGTCCGCTATTTCTCTCTGAGCCGGTTCTTTTTTATCCCCTCATTAGCAGCTTTTCATTCTGTTTTCTTCTTCCGGATCTTTGTAAGCAATGCCAAACTTCTCATGTCCATCCTACTCGTCTTCTGCCTTTCAGCTATTTGTGATATGGTACCTCCAGTAGTCAAGCTTCATGTTTTAGAGGACTAACTTGTGCTCAGCAAAAAAAGAAAGATGAAGTAAAAGAAAAAGAAATATTTTAGCACATATGTACAATGTCTGTAGGTCAAATCAAGGCAATTAACATTTTCATTTCCTTACTACCGTTTGGAGGCTTTGAGTCTGTCTCTGTGTCTTTGTGAAATACGTAATAGATTTTTGTGAATTATAGAGCACTGATCCTTTTATCTAATTATGTTTTGGTACTCATTACTCTGTCTCCTTTGTTCATTACCTCCCCTAATTTCCTGTCTCCAGCAATCAGCATTGTATATTGAAATCAATATTTTTTAGACCCTCACATAGGAGCCTATGGTTTCATGTTGAAATCAATATTTTAAGTTTTAACATATCATAGCAGACATGTGGTGTTTTTCTAGGTATGAGCTATTTTCATAAACATTAATATGTTTATTTTGTGTTAACCAAAAATATTTATAGCTTAAAGAAAGGCTAAACTCTCCTTAAGAAAAAGGCTTTATTTATTTTATTGGAAAGGCAGATCATATTTATGGAGAGAAGCAAAGACAGAGAAAAATCTTCTGTCTGTTGGTTCACTCCCCAAATGCCTGCAATGGCAAGGGTTGAGATGATCTGAAGCCATGAGCCTCCTCTGGGTCTCCAATGTGGTTGCAAGTACAGGGTCCCAAGGCTTTGGGCCATACTCAAGTGCTTTCACAGGTCATAAGCAGGGATCTGGATAAGAAATAGAGCAGCTGGGACATGAACTGTTGTCCATATGGGATGACATCCCTTACAAGGTAAGGATTTAGCTATTGAGCCACTGTGAAATGCCCGATGATAACCTCTCTTATCTAATCATTACACATCTTATGCATATATAAAATTGCCACGCTTTACAGAGACGCTCCATTAAAATAATAATAAAATTAATGCAAAAAGAGAGACTATATAGTAAAAACAGGAGTTTGAAAATTGCAATGTATAACATGCAACAAACACGTGAAGAATAATTGTGATATGTGATAGGAATTAAGACTTTATGCACAAAAGCTCAAGTGTTTATGGAGTAAGTCTCAAATAAAGCAAAGAAATCAAGTGTTGCTTGAAATATGCAGAGGATGAGTTATTTAGGACAGAAAAACATCCTGAAAGAATTGTAAAAACAGTTCCTGAAGAGAGTTGGGTGTTAACAAAGGAACATTGTTAGCCCTGCTCTTATCCTCAAAAAAGCTGTTCTGTATTGGTAAGTCATGTTGTCTCCCAGTACTCATGGACAGGTCAACACCTGGGTCCACAACTCCAGATCGCATGTGCAGTGTTTTCCTCAGTCTTCACACTTGGCAAGTCCTGGCCACGGAAACAGAACAGTAGCTTAGTTTCCTCCCCCCACATTTTTTTTTTAAAGATTAATGTATTTTAGCTTGAAAGGCAGATTTTACAGAGAAAGAAGCAAAGACAGAGAAAGAGGTCTCTCATCCACTGCTCAACTCTTCAAATAGCTATAGCAGCCACAGTTTAGCAGACCCCAAACCAGCAGTCACTAGCTCGCTCTGTCTCTCCTAAGCAGGTGCAGGTGTCAAGAACCTGAACCATGCTCTGCTGCCCTCACAGGTCATGAGAAGGGATCTGGACAGGGAGTGGAACAGCCGAGACAGGAACCACCACGTGCTTGAGGGTCATTGTCCACTCTTCCTAGGTGCGTTAGCAGGGAGCTGCCTGAGAAACAGAGAAGCTGCTGCTTCAATCGGCACTGTAATAAAGGATACTGATATCACAGACAGTGACTTCCACTGCTGCGCTACAATGCTGGGCCACAGAAGCTCATGTCAGCTTAAAGACAGTAAGAAAAAAAGTAAGAAATAGCTATTTCTAGAACGGCTATTTTACAGATGTGATGGTGGAGGTTTAGAGAAAAGGGCCTATAATCAGCCTCATTATCCAAATTTAATCTCTCAGAGAATTCTTTCTCATTCAAAATGGCTTTCCTTATCTGCTACTACAACACCTGAAACTTCGTTAGTCACTCATTAGGGTCATTGATTTTACTGTCACATGCTTGTTAGAATTAGGAAATCATTCCAGGACAGGAATATACTATGTTCACTCTTTCAGTACAAGTTTAGGGGGTTCTTGAAGAATGCAATAATGGATTGCTAAGTGTTGCAGGTGGAACAAGCCTAATTCAGCCTAAATGTTGCTTCCCAGTGATAATTTCTGCCCTTGTCATTGTGCACTTACGGTCTGCCAGGAATGGTTCTAAATGGCCAGCACAGACTATTCTAAGTCTCACACAGTCCTGGTCTCATGGGTATTTTTCTTTTCATTGACAAGTGGAGATGATGAGGTGAAGCACAGCGAATAACTCTTCAAGTCACACACTTAGACAGCACCAGAACCCAAATTCACACCAAATCAGACCCTGAATCAAGACAGTCTATCTAAATGACTCGCCTTTTTCTTCAGGAGAATGTGTTCACGTGGAACGTCACTGGTGGACATTCAGGGTGGCAGATAAGCTGGCATGCGGGACGACTTCATCCGCTGGTTAGACTGTCTGCCTCTGAGGCTCAGCTCTGCCTCTGGTTTCAGTTTCCTGTGTATCTGCAGCAGGTTAGGGCTCAAGTGCTTCAAACCTTGTATTGTGTGAGACGTAGATTGTGTTGGAGCCTCCTGACTTCAGTAAGACATTTGAGGGAAGAACCAACAGATGGAGGATAAGTGTGTGCTTGTGTGCCTTTAAAATAAATGAAATACCTAAAATTAAAAGTAAGAAACTATATCAGGAGGAAATGCAGAGGTTTTATGAATATGGAGACCTAAAATATGATACAAAGATTCACAAAATGAAATATTCTTAGAATCCCAAAATCTCTTGGAAGACAGAGTGATTTGAAAGTCCACACTTCTTGGTACTCGTTTACTCTACAGGATTTGATGTATATGGTTATATAAGCTTGCTCCCTCTTGAAGAGGCCCAGGTTCCTTCCAGATTGTGATGTAATATCGTATAGCACCATTTCTCAGACAGCATATGATATCAGAAATAATTCTTGGCAAAAGCAGACATCTCATTTAAAGTCTTTGTATAGTTGTCTACTTCAGCAAAGGCCACTATTGCAAGGGCACATATGACTGATTCCAAATATGATATGGAAATAGAGCTTTGTTGTATGGTCAAGAAAGTATGAAAATGGATTTGGTCAACAATGAGCAACCCCCCATCAACATACCTATAGTGTTACGTCATCAGACCTAGGAGCCGATGTTGTGTGATGTAGACATCCCACAGCAGAGCAATAATTAGAGTCCCAGATGTTTCATGTCTGATTCAGATCCCTGCTCATGTGCCTGGAAAATCAGCAAAAGATGGTTCAGTATTTTGTCCCAGACCATCTACTTGGAAAATCTGGTTAGAACTTCAGGCTCCCAGCTTCAGCCTAACCTAGCTACCTCCACTGAGGTTGTTTGGGAAATTGAGTCAGCAGATGAAAAATGTCTCTGTCTCTCTTACTCTCTTTCTCTGTCACTCTGCTTTTTGAGTCAATCAATCAATCAGGAAAACAAAAACAAAGAAAAACAAAAAGGAAATCAGACTGAAATCACAATTCTGGTCCATGAATGTGGATATGCATACAACTGTTGTAACTTTCAGTCTCCTCAGTTACTAATAGCATGTATTTAATAAGATTGTTGTAATGGTTAAATGTGATCACACATATAATGCTCTTGATCTTGGTTAGCAAGTAGAAAATTCTAAATAAGTACTAATGATTGTATCAAGTATCTTCTGGATATTGCCAGAATCCTATCTCAGATTCCAGTAGATAATGGACGAAGTACAAGAGCAGTGAGCCTGGTTTATGGTCAATATTAGCTAACATGCTCAGTGTCTGTTTTTCTGTGTTCCCACTTGCCTGTGGTACAGTCACCCATGGATGTTGGTTTATATATTCTCCAGGGACGCACAGTCAAGAGACAAGTTGAAGAAGTCAGCCTGCTAGCTGCTCTGGTTTCCTTTCCCAAGCCCCCAGTGATTGGCAGTAGTTACAAGTTACAAGCATAACTGGCTGTGTGCCCACTAAGTAGGGTGACTTTCAGGGAAGCATAAAGGACTTCCAACAGCCCTTTTGTCTTGACAGGAGAGTCCTGTGCGGAGTTGATACGTCATCTGACCCAGAGACCCCATAAATTATCCTGCAGTTCTGCTCCAGCCACTCTGCTCAAAATGCTATGTGGACAATTTCCTTTCCCTTAAACCAGATCATGAAATAAAAATAATTATTTTCAAGATTAACACAAGTCAGTGTGCAGTGTTCCCTAGGGATGCAATGACAGAAGCTGGGTTATTCATTACAATCTGTTCCTCCAACTAATATCTTCTCTGTGGGTTCCATCGCAACTGTTATTCTTGTTAATTGTTGAACAATTGGTGGCTCCATTGTAAGGTGAATTGAGGAAGGATTAGATAAAGCATGTGGTTCTTCAGCTTCAGTCTCTGGGGGACATTGACATGCTGACGCTGGGTGGCAGAATGGTCATATCCAAAGGCCATTCTGTCTGAATATTAGAGTCAATATCAAATTGAGGTATCTATAATCTTCAGTTCTCTAAATAACTTGATCCAACTTATACTTTGCTTTTCTCTGTGACCCCACCCCTTAATTCCTGCAGTGCTGAAAAAAAAAAAAAAAGCAATTCCCTTGGGAAGCTTGGGAAACTCATTACAACTAATCATTTTGTACTGAGAGAAATAACTACAGCATGAATAATTATCTCAATAGCTGAGCTTCCCTCCCACCAAAGGTTATCAGTGCCAAAATATGAGAATCTCATTTTGTATTCATTGGGTCTATAATGGCCATTACTATTTTTTTTAAAGATTTATTCATTTTATTACAGCCAGATATATACAGAGGAGAGACAGAGAGGAAGATCTTCCGTCTGATGATTCACTCCCCAAGTGAGCCGCAACGGGCCAATGCGCGCCGATCCGAAGCCGGGAACCTGGAACCTCTTCCGGGTCTCCCACGCGGGTGCAGTGTCCCAATGCATTGGGCCGTCCTCAACTGCTTTCCCAGGCCACAAGCAGGGAGCTGGATGGGAAGTGGAGCTGCCGGGATTAGAACCGGCGCCCATATGGGATCCCGGGGCTTTCAAGGCGAGGACTTTAGCCGCTAGGCCACGCCGCCGGGCCCGGCCATTACTATTTTTAAAATTTTTTTATTTATTCATTTTTTATTTTTTGCCCAACCCCTCCCTGTACCCTCCCCCCTCGGTGGACCGCCCCACCTCGTTGCCATATTACATTTTTGGTTTTTTTTTTTTTTTTTTTATTACATTGCATTATGTGTCATGGTTCTATAAGCCCTGACATTCTCCCCTCCACCACCATAATGTATTCCTCAACCTTGTTGCACCACCACGGATCAAATTCAGCTGGGATTCCCCCACTGCGCGCATCCACCAGGCAAGAAGACCCACATCCCATTGTCCAAAAATGTCCATCAGTTTCTTGGGGAGACCATCTCTGGTCCAAAGGCAGAGCCGGCAAAGTAGTTTTGATAGTTCTACAGAACTGTATTGTTGCCAGTTTCACCACTTTAGGCACGATGAGGTCGTTGGAGAATCCACTGATTGACATTGTCCATCATATAGTCTCCAGTTGCCCGACTTTTTCATTGTCAACACACAGCTGAGGTGGTCGATTGACTTGTTCTGTCCTCTGTCATTTCATGTTTATCTTCCAGAGATCGAAAGCTCGATTGCGGGGATCCTAAAAGAAACCACGAAGGAGATGCCCACTATCTCCCTACTAGGCCTCTAGAGCTTCTGGGTCCTGGTTTGTTTGGTGGATCAGTCTGGCTCTAATAGTTCTTATGGGTGCTCTCATTCAAACCTTCAGGTCTCTATCCCACTCTTGCCCTAGTGTTTATGGTTACTATTACTGGGAATACACAGAAAATTATCTCTCACCTACACAAAGGCTGGCCTTATTTAAGGGTGGCCCTAAGCAGTGATTTCTGATAATAAAAACTCCGAAGCTCGCCGCCGGGCGGCCAGCAGGCAGAGCCTGGCACCATTTGGTGCACTGGCCGCCCATAGCCAGGGAACCCCTCACTGCCTTGCAGCGGTGGTCCTGGCATGCTGAGTCCTCGTTCTCGGATCCGGCCTGGCTGGGCCGCCCCCTAGGACCACTCAGAGTCCTGGGGGGCAGCCCAGCGGCTTCTGGTCCAGGTTCCAAGGTTCCGATCCCTCCCAAACTCGCCCCGCTTCTTAGCATATGAATGGCCATTACTATTGACCAACTCCCCCTGCAGCTGGTCTCTCATCTATTTGCAGCAGCTTTCTGGTATCCTCTTCAGGGAGAGGATGAAGTGTTCTGGACAGCAGCCTGTAACTCTCTTCCATGCACTACTCAGCACCAAATCTATTGGTATATGAATTTTTTCATCTTTCTGCTTGCAAGAAACAAAGAGTTAAGAGGCAAATAAAGACCATGACAAATGAATTTAACTATTCCCAAAACCAAGGGGCCAGTAAGGGAGTCGGAGATGTGATTATTGCAAGTAACTCTCACTTTTGGTTTTAATTATACTGTAGTTGGAAATATATGTGAGAATGAGAGAGAGAGAGAGAGAGAGAGAGAGAGAAAAGCGAACTCACATTCTTTCTAACCAAATCTGCCATTACCATTGATGTAAGTTTGTGATACGTCATGTAGGTCACTTGTTGAGGTAACTCTACTAAAAGGGCCATAGTGTGTTCAAACAAGCAATGCTCTCAAGTTCAAGGCTTGACTGTTCTTGGGTGAATCATTGATCTTGGGGCAAATCATCAACCTTTGGATGCTCCCTGTAAAACATTGCTCGCAGTAATTACTTCACAAGCCACTTGTGCAGGTGGAATGGTTAAGTTTGTAGAAAGGGTCTTGTAGTTTGTGAAAGAGGGTACTAAGTGTGATTGCGTGTGAAAGACAAATAGGTAGAAAGGCAGTCTCATAACAGTAATGCCAGGCTTGGAAGGGAGTCAGGGAGGCAGAGGGAGCCAACAGCTCCAGGGCAAGAGAAGTCACCCCCATCCCACTCGGGTTGCAGATCTTTGACCAGGGATTTATAACTTAGACAAGTTCTACTGGTTAGTGGTTCTTGTCAAGGGAAGGGGCATCCAGGTGTATGCAAATGTGGGGGGTGCAGATTGAGAAAAAAAAGTCTTGTCTTGATCAATGGGTAGAATACAGGATGGATCGATGAATGAGTTTATCCATCAAAATGCTTTCAATTTGTTCAGTTTACTTACTGGTATCTTTGGGTCTTAAGCTAGGTTACTTAATTTGCTTGACTTTTACTTAATTTGCTTGATTTTTACTTTCTCAAATTTTGTAAGATAGATGGACATCATTTTTGGCAGAATTGGTGAAAAGAATAATTATAAATGACCAGGCTTATTCCTAAACAGCTTCTTAACTAAACCATGGATTCTTTATCTTGCTATTTTACTCACTTTTGAAAGTGTCAGATTTTAGAAATTACATAGTTATTAAATTCTGACTATGTACCCCCCCACACACACAAACGAGAGAGAGAGAGAGAGAGAGAGAGAGAGAGAAAGAAATGGCATCAACAGCCTGTATAATCAGGTAGAAGCAAGGGGCCTTAAATTCTATTCAGATCTACCACATAAATGGCAGGGTTGCAACTACTTGGGCTGTCCTCTGCTGCCGTCACAAGTATATCAACATGGAGTTGAATTGAAAAAATACCTGGGATTGGATGTAGCATACCCATGCATGCTAACATCCCAATTAGAGGCTTAATCTGCATGGCATCCCTAAGAGTGCTCAGCCTGAAGTGTTTTGGTTTAATTCCCTGTCCTGGTCCATGACTCCTGCTTGAGAGGCTAATGCAGATCTTGGGTGCAGCAAGTCATGGCATAAATGATTTGCTTCCTTTTACTACACACAATGCTTGAATTAAGTTTCTGGTTCCAGAGCTCCATCAATGGCCCAGTTCTGCTCATTATAGGGGTTCAGGGAGTGAATTATTGGATCAAATGGTTTGGAGAAATCAATAAAATCTCTCTGTAGAGGACTACGGGGCAAAGAGTTTTAGGATAATATGCATTCTTTTACTTTTTTAAAAAGTCATTTATTGATTGATTTGAAAGTCAAAGAGAGGGAAAGACAGACATCTTCCAATCTCTAATTTCCTCCTCAGATGGCTGCAGTGGTCAGGGACAGGCCAGGTCTTATAGTTCATGTTGAACTCTGTCCCAATACTTTTAAATCAGTTGGGTAAAACACAATGATAGGGGAGAAAAAAAGAAAGGAGAGAAGTGAAATGAAAACGAATGTTGAGAGGAGGTATACAGCCTTTTAAAGGTACTGGGAAATAGTAAAGAACTTGAGTTCTCAATCACATTCAGCTAAGAAATTCTCTAATACTTTAATGATTTGAATATCTTATTCCATTTCAGTTGGTAGGACAAGATGCAAGTATAATAGAATAGTCGCTTATAAACAATACATTTTTTTTTCATTTTTCTAGAAGCTGTGAAGTCATGGATCAACATGCGGACCCCCAAGGTGTCTGTTGAGTACCTGCTTTCTCATGTTTCCACATTCTTCTCATTGTAGCTCAGATGGCAGAAAACACAGCCTTATACTAGTTGATGGGAAGAAGTAAGTTGGACAGAGGAAGCAGTCTTCCTACAGGACAATCTCCACGGCCTTAGCTGATCTCACAGGAAATGAAGGCGCTGGATGTCCTTATGCCAACACACACCCACACACACAGTTCCTTAAAGTAGGATCAAAATGTTATATCCCCAAAATAAGAAGTCACTGAATTTGAAATTCCTGGATGAAATGTCACAGAAGTAAGACATTTCATGATGAACTAAGAGTTGGTGCTGTATGCATTTCCCTGAAGGGAGATCTGAGCTTTTCATTTGGAGTCTACCACAAGGGTTATGTGTCATGTGGTTTCTCATGCTGTGCTTAGAAATGAGCATAATAGCTTTAGAGTCGACATGTGACAGCAATGCACACACCTGTATATACATCCTATTTTAGGCTCAGTCAATAGGTTTCTCCTCCTTATCCCCTGTTACTCCTCCTTATGCAACAAATCTGCTTCTCATATTTCATCTCATCAGTCATTGGAAGTGGCTGCCATGCTTAAATACCTCCAATACTATTAACTCTCCACAGTGTTTCCCTGTTGCACCTTCATTCAAACTTTACCCATTGCATCCTTGATTCCTTCAAAAAATTTTGAGATGACAATTTCGATGTCATATTTTGTCTTACTATTCTACTTCAGTTGTATTCTTATTGAACAACATCTATTTAGTCATGAAAATCTATGAAAATGTACCTTGAAACCCATTTGGAACACAATTTAGCAATTTTATTTTTTAGAATTTATTTCAAAAGTAGCCTAGTGGCTAAATCCTCACCTAACATGTGCTGCGCTCACAAAAAGGCACTGGTTTGTGTCCTAGATGCTTCAGTTCCCATGCAGCTCCTGGCCTGTGGCCTGGGAATGCAGTCAAGGATAACACAAAGCCTTAGGAGCCTGGACCGACATGGGAGACCCTGGAAGAAGCTCCTGGCTCCTGGCTTGCAACTGGCTCACCTCTGGTCATTGTGACCAGTTGGGGAGTGAACAAGCATATGGAAGATATTTCTCTCTCTTTTCTATAGATCTGCCTTTTCAATAAAAATAAATCAATCTTTTAAAAAAAGAATTTATTTCAACTGAAAAAGAAAGATTACAAAAAAAAAGAGGGAATAAATATAGATGTGCCAAGAAGCAATATAGAAGTACCTGACTTTACATTTCTATCATATTTGATGTATCAAAATCAAAGATAGAATAAACTCCTTGCAGGCTGTCTGCTATTCTATCCATTTTTGCTCCTTAAAGTAAGGTGATGCTTTTTATAGTCAATCTACTACACAAGAATTATCCTTCGACATCTGCACATCCTTCACTGCCTTGGTTATTAGGAGTTTTTGTGCTTGGATTACGTCCCACCTCTCAGTAAGCTGCTTACTGATAATTTTTCAGCCCTTTTTTCCCTGATAGTTTCCCCTTTGGACAAATGAATTGGCACCATCTTGCTGGGTAGAAGCTATGTATTCATCACCTGTGACTGAAACACTTCCCAAGGCTACACTGATAAGACAGTAAGTACGATGGCACAGGAACTATCGTTGTCTTAACCATTGATTCTTGATGCCTAAGGGAAGCGTCTAGCATTAAGGAGAGGCTCAGAGAATCTGGCTGCTTGGGTGGTACTTCGAGTGGCTGCAGACCTACCTCTGCATGATCTTGTTCTTAGGGGACCAATGTGTAACCTGCTCTGTGCTTGGACTTTCTGCAGTCTGGACTGGACACAAGACCCTCTGTCTCAGCTCTTTCCAAGTCACCCAAGTCACCATGTATATGAGAACCACCCAGCCCTCCCACTAGGCCCCCCATGCAAACAAACAAACAAACAAACAAACAAACAACTAGTCCATTCTTTCTCTGTGTCCAAAGTAAGTTCTGTCTACTAGTATTCCCAGTCTTGGATAGCAAGCAGTTAACTCCAGGAAAAAGAAAGGAGAGGACAATAGAAGAATGGTCTTCATTTCTAGGGGCATCTGCTTCCCAAAATGAAACATTTGGAAGTTTTTTGAGGGCCTGTGAAGGGGCCTCTAAAATGCAACTTGTGTGAAGTGATGTTATTTAAATTCTGATCTAACTGTGTGGCCTATCTTCATGCCTGCATTAAAATTGTTCAGGCTTTGACCATCCACCCCCGTCATTTTGTTTGGATTAGCCGAGGGCTCCACGTGGGTGGTACGTTTTGATTTTGTCTGACACAGGGTTCCCATCCCGTCCTCCCTGAAGTACATTTGAGGAGAAAATGTACTTAGCTGAGAAGTCACAGTCTCTGCTTCTTCATGCTTCCAAAGGAACTTAACAGGAAATGGCTTGGCTTTGCCATATTTAGGATACTGCAGATTCAGAGTTTTTCTCAAGTTACATTTTCCACAGAAAGCTCAATGGCAGACATAGAGAAAAAAATTATCTCAGAACCCAAATCCAGGAAGCCTAGGGGTTATGGTTAAAACTTCCAGTGTGATAGCCAAGGGAATTGATTGCTGGTGAGGGAATTCATTGCTGGTGAGGGAAATGAAATAAAGTGGTGATGGCTTGTGAACCAGCGTTGGAGCAGATCTCCTGCTCCTAGAAGACATGAAATAGATGTGAAGCTGAAACAGTCTATAGATTCAAAGGCTTGAACTCTTCTAATTTTTTGAAGATTTATTTGTTTCTATTGCAAAATCAGATATACAGAGAGGAGGAGAGACAGAGAGGAAGATCTTCGTCTGATATTCACTCCCCAGGTGGCCACAATGGCTGGTGCGGCACCAATCTGAAGCCAGGAGCCAGGAACCTCTTCCAGGTCTCCCATGCAGGTGCAAGTTCCCAAGGCTTTGGGCCATCCTTGACTGCCTTCCCAGGCCAAAGCAGAGAGCTGGATGGGAAGTGGGGCTGCTGAGATTAGAACCGGCACCTATTTGGGATCCCAGCACATTCAAGATAAAGGCTTTAGCTGCTAGGCCACTGTGCTGGGCTCACACTCTTCCATTTTTAACTCCACAGTTTCACTGTCATATTTCTTACGTTGGTCAACTGGATCCTAGAATGTGTGTTGGAGCTGGGTCTAAAGAACAATGTGGAGGATAAATCCTGCACGAATCACCACTGAGGGTCTGTGGTCCGAAAAGCTAAGAGTACTAAAGATGGTATTAACTAGTTCTAGAATTTTAAAACCCTCATGAGATATTTTCCTCTTCAGCCAGATTTGTTTTTCTTCCCATACTCTTAAGTACAAATATGATAAGACATGGTCTAAAGAGAGATATTAAATACAAACTGGCATATCATTTCTGTTAGGGAAGCAATGAAGCCCAGTCTATATGGTGAAATATTCCATGGGGTGAACTGAACTTTACTCTGACCTTTATGCTGGTTAGGTCATGTGTTGTAGCCAGGTATAAAGAAATGGCTTTAAGGACTGGCAGGAATGTTCGTTAGCTTTCTCCAAAGGGAGAGAGTTGTAGAATGCTGTGGAATGTTCTGCAGTCGGCCTGGATTTCCTAGCAATGATCCATGGATAAGCTACTCCTGCAGACTTTATGCAATCTCATTTGCTGAAGAAATTTGTTGTCAGGAGGCTCCTCTTCCAGCCTAGTATTCAGTGAGGCTTTTCAGCAGAATGAAGGCCCAAGCTGGTAGGGACAGAAGCATAAGTTAACACAGTATTTGCGTCATACAAAAAGATATTCTAAGCACACTTTCCCAACTATGCTGGATATCTTTGATTTAAGAGCAGTACCCGTATTAAACACTACTCTGGTTTAGTAGGGTGTCACTCAACACGACAGGAAATGTGGGGCATTGAATAGGTTAGAACTTTTAGATGCATTACATTTGATCCCAGCAATAATATTTAAAAAGTAAAGGTGTTATCAATGTGTACTCTGCAGAATAAGACAACAGAGGCTCAGAAAAGTATTTAACCCAAAGTCACATGGATGAGTAGCTGTATAGTTTGATGGTTGAGAACATGGATTTTGGAAGCAGAATAGTGGCCTAGCCTTAGTGTTTGTAAGCAGGAGAGCTGGAACAAGCAGCTTCTACAATGGCCCAGTTGATCCTTGCCCCCCGAGTATTTTTGGATATTTATGATCTCCTGCCCTTGAGTAACTTGCTTCTAACCAACAGAAAATTACAACACAGTGTGGGTTGTTATTTTGGTAAATATGTTATAAAACACTACATCGTTTTGCTATCACCCTCTACCTGAAGCAAGCTGCTATATCGGAAAAGCGTTTATGAAGTGAGGTTGCTCCCTGGCCAACAACCAGTGAAGAATTAGAGCCTTCTTGCCAATAGGCCGTGAGGAACTGAACGCTCTAATAATAATCACCTCCTTTCTTGGCTAAGAATTCTGCTAATACTCTAATGTTAGAGGACACCCAGATTGCAACTTTGTGAGACATGGAAAAAGAAGGTAGAGAGGCCATGTCCTGGGACACAGAAAACATAGAATAACGAATATATATTATTTTAAGCCTTTAAGTTTTTGGGTGATTCATTATGCAAATAAGGAAAATGCCAATATAGGCAATCCTGTCAACTTATTTAATCTCCCTCTGCCTCAGCTTATTTGCTTTCTCTTAAAGATTTATTTATCTTTATTGGAAACACAGATTTACAGAGAAGGAGAGAGAGAGTGAAAGCATTTCCATCTGCTGGTTCACTCCCCAAATAGCTGCAATGACTGAAACTGAGTTGATCTGAAGTCAAGTGCCAGGAGCTTCTTTCAGGTCTCCCAGATGGGTACAGGAACCCAAGGCTTTGGACCATCCTCTACTGCTTTCCCAGGCCATAAGCAGGGAGCTGGAAGCGATATGCACCAACCAGAACATGTACTGATGCCCATATGGGATCGCAACACTATATAAAGTGGAGGATTAATTAATCGAGCTATTGGATCAAGTCCTTTACCTTTTTTTTAAAGATTATTTTATTTGAGAGGCAATGTTACAGAGAGAGTGAGAAACACATACGGGGTGGGGGGAGAGAGAGAGAGAGAGAGATCATTCACCCACTCTTTCACTCTTCAAAGATCTGCAACGGCTTGTGCTGGGCTGGTCTGAAGCCAGGAGCCTGGAGCTTCTTCCATGTCTCTGATAAGGTATAGGGTCCCAAGGATTTGGACCATCCTCTGATGATTTCCAAGGCTGTAATTAGGGAGATGCATTAGAAGTAGAGCATCTGAGAGTTGAACTGGTGTCCACGAAGGGTGCTGGCATCACAGGTTGAGGATCAACCTGATACACCACCTTGTGCGTCCCAGTTTCTTTTCTAAACTGGAATAAATAATCATAAACTTTTTACATGGTTATTGAGAGGATTCTGTGAATTTATATAAGTATTGATTGTTGCTTGGACAATACTGTTGAATGTGGACTCAAAACTGATTCTAACTGCTGTCCAAATGTATCACCCTATGGTAGGTTTCTTTACATAGTGACAATTCATAAGAATCTGTGTTTAATGACCACATCACTAATCATTACTGTTGGGTTCTTTGTCTTACGTTGCACGCTTATGTTTACTTTGCTCCTGACTCAGCATTATGTTCAGTTCCTAAACCCGTTCTTGAACTTTGATCCAAAAAGGGATTGTACTTCATTTTGTATCTCAGCATTCTTTCTTGGATATCCATTTCTTTTTGGCTTCTGACTCTGTGTGTGTGTGTGTGTGTGTGTGTGTGTGTGTGTGTGTGTGTGCAGATGAGCCCAGTTTAAGTTAAACTTCTTTCTCTGAATCTCATTCCCAAAATTGGAACCCTATGAGAATTTAGATGTTGTATCCCCCAAAGCTACAAAGAACAGATTCTAAGGATGGGGAAACATGTTCTCTGTTCAAATTTTTCCTGGAAGACAGTCATTTCATCACATCTGTTTATCAAACATGGCATGGGAATGCTCATTTCTATCTCATAATAAGCATTGAATGAGATGAGAAAGACAGAATGATTGATATTCAGATGAGTGTGATACATGCTACTTTTGTTCTTGAGTGCCTTAGCTCCCACATTTCATGTGTATATCTATAAATGCTTCACACAGAGGCCATGGAAAGTACTGGAATACCATCCCTTAAGTCGTGACTTCTTGCCCCATTCCTCCCTGATCCCTTTCCCACTGGAAGTACTATTTCTAGTTTGGAAAAAAAAAAAATCGAGCTTCAGAGATCAGTTCTTCAAGTTTCCCATCTGTGGGTGCGGCCTCTGGGGCACCAAGCCAGCTAGCATCGTACTACCACTGTCCTCACCTCATCGCTCAACGTCTAGAACTGTACCATTCACACTCATCTTTTTTCCAAGGACATGCCTTTCAATAATTCAAGTCCACAGGCATTTATAGACATCAACTGTCCCAGATTTCCCCCTCTGACCAGCCCTGTTATCATGTAGCTTTTTCTTTCTCTTTTTAGAAAAGATTTATTTATATTTATTGCAAGGTTAGATATACAGAGAGGAAGATCTTCCACCCGAAAATTCACTCCCCAAGTGACTGCATCATTCAGTGCTGTACTGATCCAAAGCTAGGAGCCAGGAACCTCCTCCAGTTCTCCCACACTGGTGCAGGGTCCCAAGGCTTCGGGCCATCCTTGAATGCTTTCCCAGGCCATAAGCAGGGAGCTGGATGGGAAGTGGGGCTGCCAAGATTAGAATTGGTGCCCATTTGGGATCCTGGTGTGTTCAAGGCAAGGATTTTAGCTGCTAGGCGACTGAGCCTGGCCCATTCTTGTAGCTTTTTCACTCACTTTCCCTGTACTCCCTAAGTTTTAACTGCTCCATCTGTAAAATTAGCTTAGAGGCTATTTTACAGTAAAATAATTATGTACATAGCATTCCTTCCATGTAAGGTCAGTGTAACATTATGTTTTCTTGAATAAAGATTAGATGGTTTTCTTGAATAAAGATGCTTAATGGCTTTTTATACCTATAAAAGTTTTACAATGCACATATTGAGAAACAAAAAATTGTCAAATTATTTATCCCTATGCAATAGGATCTTCTTCCAGATGACAACAGTGTAAATGTAGCAGTGCATACGTCAGTGTGAATCAATGGAAGGGATGAGCCTTGGACAAATCTAGACTTCAATCTCTGGCTTCCCCTGTTATACCTCAATTAATCTCTGAAACTTCAGTGAGCTCTTTGCCTTGCAGACCACACTTCCTCATCAGCATGATTTTGATAATGCAATATGATTCAGATCTGCATACATGAGCTATCTGTCGCATGTTAAGCACTCAGTGTATAAAGGGTCTTCAGAAACTTTGTGGAAATACATATTATGAAAAACTATGCACTGATTTCAAAAGTGTGCACACCAAAATAAGATTTTGGACTCTTTTTTAGCTGTGAAGTCTTTGAAGTATGCTAGTATTTTTTTCGTTCAACATGGCCTTTCCAGTTGATGAAAACCTATGCCTTGTTCATCTGATGTGGGACTCTACAGAGCAAATCTTTCTCTTGGAGAGAAAGCTGCCTCAGTTTAGGCACCTAACACAACACATGACCCAAAGAATGATGAGCCATTCCTATCCCCCTCCGACCTTCTTTCCCCGTGCCCAGCACCTTCTTCTATAACTTCGGAGTTTTTTCTCATCTAGAAAAATCCTTCCTCAAAATTCAAAAGGCCATGGGGTCTTCTGAGGGAAGTCAAATCCCTTTATACTTTGCCAGAGAGCTTTCCCACAAAGAGGAAATTCTACAAATACTCAGATGACATCATCGAGAAAAGGCCCTTGTTTCCCCCTGGGCCCAGGCTCCCTGGAAGATGACAAGGGTTAGGAATAGAAAAACTTTGGGCCACTTGTCGGATTTGGCAAGCAGCAGTCAACAGCTGGTCTGGCTGGTTTATTAGCCCTGTACGCTCATCCCATCCAGCCTTTACTGGCAGGGACAGAGGCAAGCAGCTCTGGCCTGCTTTTCTCTTTCTATTAACAAAGCCCAGTGCCATTGGATTACCTTGGACCTGAGCCAGGCCTGCAAGCCCTTTGCCTGCCTCTGAGTTGCCATGGCGATGGCGATGCGCCTTTGGCCAAGGCAGCAGCTGGCGGATGGGCAGCTGATTACCTGCCAAGCAGATTTACTAGCCACAAAATGCAGACTTTTTGCCAATAAGTGAAAAGGGTGAAGGGTAGAGGACGGTGCCCAGACTCAGGAAATTGGGAAGGAGAGTTTTCCACACCTATTGCTCCATCTACCCTGCTTTGATTTTCAAACAAAAGATGATTATTCATTCTCCTTCATTTGTCCGGATGCCCATCTGCTAAGCACATAGGCCCATCTCACATCTTTTTCTGAAGAGGCGGTAAACAATTTAGTCTTTGTCTTTACTGTAGAAAACAGGCCATCCACCCCCAGTGCCTTCCACACTGCAGAGCAGGACTTTGGAGGGGTAAAGGGCTTTCCGGCAGTGGGAAGAATTTCTGACAAGACTAGAACCAACGCCCACAGTGACAGCATCGTGAAAACTTGGTGGGAAATGAAGGGCTGAGATTGTTCTTTCCTTGAAGGACACACCCAGGAATTCTGGGTTCCTGAACTTTAGGATGCGTTGTTTTCCATGTTGAATTTCACTCAGAAGGCATTCATTAAACATTGACTGTATGTGAATGTGACTATTACTGTATTTCAAGCAACGATTTCCTCGTATCATGCATGTGTAAACCAGTACTGCATGCTTGCAGATGGGTATAGATTTCAACAGGCAGACAAGAGGAAGTGAGAAGGGCATTTCAGGCAGCGATGAGGGTTAAATGAGGAGCAGGGCAGACACGGGGCAAAGAAGTGGGGAGAGCTGAATGCTTTGCGTAACTTAAAAATGGTAGCTGGCCTGCAAAAAGGACAGGGAGATGGGCAGAGGAAACAGGGCTGGGTTTTCATCTTCATAAAGGATATATTAGAATAAGCACTGAGAGACATGTAGACTCTCCTCTGGCATCTGGGGCTGGGACAGGCTGTTAAGCCTGGGAGGTAAAACAGTCAAGACTGGAATTTACTGGGTCTTGTAAAAATGGATCAGTTTGAGGCAATGGGCAGATAAGTCAAGAAATTGAAAGAATCTAAAGTAGGTTCTCACTGTTAACAGTGAAGTGGCTTCAGTCTGTTTCAGCGATGATGTAATGTTCTCATAAGAGCAGCTAATTCAAATGCAAGGCCTTCCACATCTCCTTGATGATTGTTCATTGCTCTTCAGCCTACACATGGTCCCCAGTAACTGCTGCTGTCATTGCCGCCACGCTATCACAGTCGTCAAGTCCCATTTCACAGATGGTAAGACTGACCCTGAGATGATTCCATGATTGCCTCGCCTGGTAGCACCTGTAACTTACCATTTTGTTGCCTCAATTTAAAGAAGTTTGATTCTAGATTTTTCAATCTTAGCCGTGTCGGTAGAGTGAGATGAGATGTATTTATGAGCCATGCAAATCTCACAATCTAAGGCAAGGAGTTGGTTAGCAACCTTTTTATATTAGGATCAGATTGCAAATATTCTAAGCTTTACGGCTGTGCAGTTCATGTCTCAAATATTCTGCCATTTCAGAATAAAAACATCCACAGCTCTGGTATGAACAAGGAAAGTGTGACTGTATTCTAATAAAATGGCTCAAAAGAGCATCTCATCCAAGAGTCGTAAACCTGGATAGATGGGCTGAAGACCTGTGAGGGTAGATAAAGCCGAGACAAAGGAGCTTTGGGGCTTGTTATGACTACATGTCTTCAAGAAAATGGGATTGAAGTTTGAACAATCATCACCAACATACTCTGCTTTCTGAGAAAAACCAATAGTAAACCTTAATGAATGTTGTTGGTTGAGGTCACACTAATGTTAGAATGAATTTATAAAAAGGTTGGACTCCACGGTAACATAACTGGCTCTGTGAATGGCTTTCATATCACTTCGTATTATTTGGAAGTGTGTGTGTGTGTGTGTGTGTGTGTGGGTGGGTGTGTATGAAAAAGAGAAAGAGAGAGAGAGCATCCATGAATACACTAGTCCCACCTCGTTCCCTTCCCTGCAAATCGTGCAGCTTAGTGCATGAAGACACCAATGTTGGACTCAGATAGATGCGGGTGCTAATATATCTTCCAGTTGTTAACAACTAGACAGAGCACACTGGTTAAACTCTGTTAGTTGACGTATCTATAAAATTAGACACCAGTAATCTCTATGTTTGGGTGTAGAGGGTTTTGTTCTGAGGATTAAAGCTTGTACCTCATTGTGATGGAAATTAGGTGTCAATCATTATGGATAGAGCCTCCAAGGAAGGAAGGAATCAAGGGGGGGAGGTTTATCTCTCAGAAGAAAGATAGCGTGGCTATGCTTGTGCAGATTGCAACTTGTATCCCCTTTTCTTCATTTGCAAAAAAGAAATAATAATACATGAGCAACAGAACCCATCTGGTTGTACTGTTGTGAGAGTAAACTGTAATGGAGAGTTTAAAGAATGCCAATACACAAAAGGTATTTTGGGGGTTATAATTTCTGTGGATGGTAAACTGAAACCCATGAGAAGAAGGAATTCAACAGATATCCCACTATTTGTTTCAGAAATCTCCCAATTTGGGAAGTGGAAGGTTAGTGGACAGTTCTCTAAATTATGGCTGTCATTCAAATTCATAAGGGAAAATTCCTTTTTATTAACAGCAAACAGAGACTGTTTGCAAACAGTTTGGCAAAGACTGAAAATGCTCCAAGTTTTACATTTGTATGCCAGCTATGTTTGCTTAGTTCTGTGATGAAAGTTTCCAATTTTGTTCTGGTGAAACCAAAGCACAAAAAGGTGAACTCATTTTCCTACTGCAGTTTGGTAGCAAATGGTATGTTCAGGATTTGGACACAAACATTTTGTTGAGCTGCATGTCGAATAACCTTCCAAGTTCCAGCAGAACTGTAGGGAGTAGCACAGAAGAATAACAGGAACATATAGCTGTGTCACATCATCATAGGTTTAAGAATGGATGAGATCAAGGTCCAGTCTGTACTCAGAAGGCCCCAGAACCCAATCCGTGTCTTGTTCAGTCACTCAACATTTGTCTAATGGCTGCTTCTTCAATGACAGCTCTCCACAATCTTCTTCATCTCCAGAGAATAGCTTGCTCCCTGTTACGTGGTTCCATGGCTCCCTCATGCAGACCCCTGCCATTGTACCTGCAGCACATCATTGTTGGATTGTCTTTTCTCTTTTATGTCCATGAGTCCTTAAGGCTCTGTGTTTTGCTTTATGAATATTGTATTCTATGGAGCAACCATAGTAACTGGCACAGGATAATAGTCCAATTTTCCATTCAGCTAGTTCAATAAGCAACTCCACAAGGAAATGTGTGTGTCCAGGAATCATGGTAGGACTTGAGGAAAAACCAGAATTACATTATTGGGAACTTCTGAGCAGCCTAATGAAGCTATTGCATGTCTTCCACTTCAGCTCAAAATTGAAATGAAAGCTGATGTGAACCCATGTTCTGTAAAGAAGAACACCAATGAGACAGCAATGTTTGAAATAAGCCTGTCTCTGGAAAGGTTCTTGAGTCTTGTAATTTTACTTTTATAGTCATAGCCTCAGCATGTTTGACTTTTCAAATCCCCTCACTGAGATCCCAGAGTCTGTTTATAAAAGCTGTATCTTAACTCGTTCCTCTGTGAGGTACACACGGGATTTGCACTCCACTGTACAAATTGGTCCCCTGGAGCTGTATGGCTTTCTGCTCTTGCAAGGCTTCTCTATTTGCTGCAATGGAAAAAGAAAGAAAATAATATCAAATAGTTGTTTCCAAATGTCTGTCAAGAATCAAAGCCCTCTAATAAAAATCACCATAAGAACAGTGGCAATAATAATAACAGCCAAAAGCAATTGTCATCCAAGAGGTGAGAGCAAAAGGGAAATTAATAGAAGAACCTAAATTAGCACCACAGGAGTGATAGGAAATTTTAGGTGCAATGTCCTGTGCAACAGACAGGCACCAGGGACATTGCCATCGTAACACGTAGTACAAGAAATCCGAATCTTTTTTGGAGTTTAGGAAAGGACATTAAGATATAAAATATACTGGAGATCTCAAGACCAGAGTTGTTGCCACACACACATGTTGGGGGCTTTATAATGTGTCAGGCTGATTAGACTGAACTATATTTTCTAGAATATCTTTCCTAAGATGTTTGATTCATGTGGCCCATGCACAGATGCAACTGACGTAAGAAAGTGCCAACATAATTTTGTAGATTACAGTGGGTGTCACTCTTCTGTCCATTCTGCTTGTCAACATGCAGCAATAATTGGACTGGCAACTGGTCCCGGCCCAGGACCTTCCTCTGCTTCTCCCAGGCCAGTGATATCTGTAGAGTTCTGTGATGAAAGTTGCCAAGTTGTCCATATCTTCCTTGTGACACCTACATGATTGAGTTAAAAGTAAGAGTTAATATGAACTTCAAGCTCTCCTATTCGGTTCTGGCTCATGCTTGAAGCTCCCGGCTTTCCCTAGTTCCCCACCTACTTACTTACTTTCCTCCACCTGCCTCCCAGACATTTGCCTTAAATTTCAAAATCTGATGTTAGATGGGAAGGCAATAGCCTTGGAGACCCCTTTCTTCATCAGCCTACAATTAGGCGAGGACAGATCTCTATAACAGTTCTTAAATTATGTACATGTGGTTGCTACATATGCTTGTTTATTTTATGAATGGACACCTTGGACATGAAAGATCATATATTTTGACCACATCCCATTTTTGTTAATCCTTTAAAAATGTTTGTGTAGATTCTTTATATGCATGAGCCTTGAGTTTTGTATTTGTAGCATGGAGATAATGCTTACATCACAGGGTTTATGTAAAAGATTAAATCAAATAAATATGAAAAGTACTTCACTCATCATAGGTGACCCATTGTGATATGGATACTTTCTTCTCTATTGACTAAAGATAACATCCCAGACCTGGCACTATGTCTTAGTGGTTAAATCCTTGCCTTGCACTTGTGAGGATCCCATGTGGGTGTCTGGTTGTGTCCTGGCTGTGCCACTTCCCATCAAGTTCCCTGCTTGTGATATGGGGAAGCAGTAGAGGATGATCCAAAACATTGGGACCTTGCACCTGTATGTGAGACCCAGAAGAAGCTCTGGGTTCCGGGCTTCAGACTGGCTCATGTCTTGCCATTGTGGCCTTTTGGGGAGTAAACCATAGGATGGAAGAACTTTCTGTCTTTTTTCTCTGTAAATATGCCCTTCCAACAAAAATAAACAAATCTTAAAAAAAAAGAAGAAGAAGAAGAAGATAACTTCTCATCTCTCTAGTCCATTCATAGCAGCTTTACTAGGAAAAAGTGGTGCCTGGTATATATTTGTGATGGGTGGTCACAGCTGCCCACTTCCGGAAATCAGTGGAAATGAGGCTAGTTTGATTCAGGCCATGGTTGTTTCCTCTAAAGTGAGTCATTGCAGACAACTTCCTCTTCACTGCAGGAGATTAACACCTCCTGCAGCTGAGCTGAGCACTTGTGGCTCAGTTCCTAATCCCCAAACATTTCCATATCGTCCAATGGCTGTGGATTCCCCAGCTCTGACTTTCCCATCTCTCCTTGACTTTCTTGGCTATCAGAGTGGTGGAAGCCAAAACTGCTGAGAAGGAAGATGGAAGCCTTTTCATTCTGCCTCATGAATCTCCAATGAGCTTCCAGCTGAACACACTAGTGGACTCTTGGCATATAGACAGCTACAGGATTCTGCACTGTGCTACCAGGAGCAGCCGTGGGATGTTCATAACTTTCTTTAGGTCAGTGATGGATGAAGTCATATTTAGATTACTAATGACAAGTCCTATAATCAAAAAGTTTTCTTTATGGGGCTGGCATGGTGGCCTAGCACAATAAGCTTCCGCTTGTGTAAGCTTCCATGTCTGTGCCAGTTTGCATCCTGGCTGCTGTAATTCCAATCCAGCTCACTGCTTATGACTTAGGAAATCAGCAGGGTCTAGCACCTTTTCTTGGGACCCTATACTCATATGGGAAATCCAGAGGAAGCCCCTGGCCGCTGGCCTCAGATCAGCCTAATTCTTGCCATTACAAGCATTTGGGAAGCAAGCCAGCAGAATGGAAAATATGTCTTTCCTTCTCTACTTCTCTCTACAAATCTACCTTTCAAATAAAAGAAAATCTTAAAAAATATTGTTTGTATGCATTTAAGAAGACAGAAGGTAGAGAGAATGGTTCTATGAAACAGAAAGCACCCACCCTCAGTGGGGATAACGCACTGTAGAGGCCAAAAGAGGAACTTGAAAGAGCACTGGATGGAGAATGAGAAGATAGAGATGCCAGCCAAATGCATTACTCATGGTTAATGGAATTGTGAAAAAGAAAGAAACAAAAGAAAAAACGCCTTTAATTTCCCTGAATCTCAGTTTTTTCCCTATCACTATATTAAAGATCCACTCTGAACTTTGAATGTTTATATTTTAACATGGGTTAGTAAAAGGAAGATGAGGTTGTCAGCAATTAACTGTTTATTAACGTTTCCTATGTGCCATCTGACATGGTCCCTCTCTTTTGAGATAAGTTAAGAATTAACTGTTTAGAAAGTGACTACATATTATTAAGCAATGACAGAAATTAGTCAAAGACAGGATGCAAGCTGTTGTCGTGTCATTTGTCCAGAGAATGGGTGCCAACACAAGTAAAGGGAATGGAAAGAAAAACTAAGGGAACTCTGAATCAGTTATAGGATGTGGATGAGCAAAGGCAAACATGTGGACCAGGCAAGTTTACTAGATTCTTGATTCAAACTGGACAACTGGCCATGAACAAGACTCTGGATATCCCAAGACCAAAATAATGGCACGGCATGTCAAACTAAGCACTGCGTGTGTACTTGGCATGCCAGCACCCTGTGTTCTCGTCCAAGCTGCTCTGCTCCAATACAGTTTCCAGTTAATGCGCTCAGGAATCAGGCCGAGGATGGCTGAAGCACTTGGGTCCAAGCATCCCTTGTGGGAGACCAGAATGCAGCCTCTGGCTTCTGGTATCAGCCTGGAGAAGCCTGGCTATGGCAGCGATCTGGGTGCACGGAAAATGTCGCTCTCGCTCTCTTCCATCTCTGCCTCTCTTTTTGTTCTTTCCTTTAATACAACACATCAATAAATATTTGAAAAAAAGACTATACAAATCAAATCTTTGATTTTTCCAATTTATCCTATGGAGCTATCCCTAATCTTAGAAGGGATCCACCTACCTAAGTGTGTGATTCTCCCTATAGCTTTGAATAGCATTGTAGAAACTGAAGTCATAGTTCATCAGACAACTGACCTGGTTAAACACTGGCGATGGATGAACAGAGATGCGTGCAGTCAAATGTATCAAAACAAGCAAAAACTGTAAGATATTCCCTGAAAAAGGTTAACAGCTTTCTTGGGAAAATGTGATTTCTAGTCAAGAAACTATTTCATAAGGATACTTAAAATGAATTTGTGGAGATTCATTGCGCATATACTAAACCAAAACAAGATGAAAGTGAATAATCTGTCTTGAATTACCAAATCAATATAGAACCCAAGCATTTCAACTTAAACTCCCTCTGGGAAGAGTACAACACTGACAAATTTATGAAAAGGGAGGGAAATGTGTGAAAGTTTGCACCACAATCCCTTTTCTCACAAAGCCAAGCATTTCGGTCTTCTTGCAACTTTGCAAAATGCCGAAAAGAGTTCTTTGGCTGTGGGGAATAGATTGTCTCTGCGGCCCCCGTGGAAGGGCGGTGGGTGCTGATGGCTGAGCAACACGTCTGAAGCACAGACATGATGTTTTTATTGCAACTTGCGGTGGTTTGAATAGTATGAGGCTTTTTATAGAACTGTTGTTTTGGCGTTTTGCATTTTCAAATCTGTTTTCAATCAAGTGGGAACATAGTCTGTTTCAGGGTGATCTTTCAGAAAAAGCAGTGTGAGCATCTCAGGCTCTTTGCTTTCATGCAGAACGAGGTTGCGTGAACTTCACTGGGTGAAGAACTTCATTGGGTGAGGGCTCTGGCTTTCCCGAAGAGTAAGCACGGGCAATAGCTTGTCAAGAAGCCGACATCTTACATTGTAGAGCCCAGAAGGACATCGCTGGTGACGATGCCCTAGCCACTCAGAAAGGCACCATCATGGTGGCCAATTCTGAAAACTTTTTGAAACAGGAAGAATGTCTAGATTTATCTTAACAACTTTTTTTTTTTGCTCCTGTTTTTCTTTTAGTTTCTTTTTACACTCCCTTGAGGTCTTAAGGACTGACTTCCTTGCTGAAACTATTGAGCACGGGGTAGCTCTTTTTCATGCTAGCACTTTACCCTTGTTTTGCAGTGATGATGATTTACAGAGTGTTTTCCAGACTGACTGACACCCTCAACTTGTGTTAGATAAAGCAACGAATGTTGTCAGAGGCCAAGAGAGGCACGGACCTTGTCTGTGGACCAGCTTAAATCCCAACTTCCTCTCCTCAGACCAGAGAGATCATTGGAATGTAAATTTCTTCTGCCTAAAGTTCTGATAACACCAGGTATTCCCTAATTATCCCAAAATGCATTCTGGAAAACATTTTACCTGCTCTCAGGAGTTAAGACCTTGACCTTTCTTCTGTCTTCTCTCAAGCCATTCTGATGATCTGAGGACTTCAATCAGTATATGAAAGAATTGGAATTATAAGATTTTATTTGAGTGTAAAATTCTTCAAAATCCAATAACTGATTTAATAGAGTGCACATTTTCATGAACCTTTTTGATACACCTCATGAAAAACAAAACTCAGAAGTTCCACACACAAGCAGGATTCTTCTCTGCAAGAAATTGAAAAGAAATTTGATTTGCTACAGTACCTTACAAGATCAGCTAACAACTACAACTTGTGGCTGATATATTAATTGTTATCAAAAGTGGAATTGATGCGCTGGTTTAAAAAGGTGACGCCTGCTGTGTTGTATCCCATCATGCAGGTCGCCGTTCCTTTATCAAAGATGTGGGATGATGATCCATTAGAAAATCATGCATTATCGCAGTGAGACACTAGATTATCTTCTTGAAAAGGTAAGTTGCTTGGTTTTATCTCTTAATTTCTGGCAATAATGAAATATGCATATGCACACATACAACAATATCCACATGCATGTATATGTGCCATGTATCTCCTCAGGTACAAAACTATAACTACATATTTTTTAAATTTAAACTTTCTATGTCATGTATTCCTTCAACTGGCGATGTATATGGAACGTGTTTTTAAGATAACAAGAGTGGGGGATTCATTTTTAATGAAAAATGCTCACTGTACCCACTCCTCCTTTCCACCAATATTTTGTGTAATTTCTTTATATGTATATTTCTGTCTCTGGGAAGTACACTCAGATTAGCCCTGCACTATTTTAATAAATGTGGCTTAAAAGTAAGTCTTGGTCTCATCCAGGGAAAGTATAACAGTCTTGCTCTTTGGTAGGATTTTTGTAGTTGTTCTTGGACAGCTACTCTTTTATGAATCTTAAACAATATTTTGACAAGATCCATAGAGAACTCCTACTGGAAAATTTATAATGGGAAAATTCGTTGGAACTCTATTGAATGTGTAGAACAAAATGAGAAGAACTAACACCTCATTTATTTAGTTCTCAGCCTCATAATATTGTACTTTCCATAAATTTACCCAATCTCATCCCTTCCTTAACTCGCCAAACTCCTACACCGTGAGAAAGCAGAGTCTGGTACTAACAAATTCTCTGCAGTCTAACTCTGCAAACAGGGCCTTCTCTAAAACTCTGTCAGGTGGACACTGTTTCACTTTCTGGTCTTTTGTAGGCCTATACATGTGGCTAATGCTTCCTTACTCTTTATTGGCATTTTAAAATGTTCCATACCTCTTTTCTAAATTGGCTTATAACCATTGGAAAAGATACTATCAGACCATATCACTTGTTCCATTATACCTTGAATGCAGAAGTCACAGCCACCTGCTCCTTGCTTCACTGTTCTTGCACTTATCTCCTGAATTTTCTGTTCCTTCTGTTACTTTTGTCATCCTTGCTGGTAATCTTTATATTCATGTAGATGTACACAACCAACAACACATCTTTTTCGTGATCTCATTTTCCTTCCAACTAAATCTAACCAAAATGACTTGGATTTGATCATTCTTTATGTTTAATCCATAAAAGAAAATAAAATCACCTTCAAGTTTGTTCTTCTCTGACCCACACCTTGCTCTCTGGTTCTGAGCATATCCTTTTTTTTTTTTTTTAAGATTTCTGTATTTTTATTTGGAAAATCAGATATAGAGAGAGGAGGAGAGACAGAGAGGAAGATCCTCCATCCAATGGTTCAGTCCCCAACAGGCCACAATGGCCGGAGCTGCGTCAGATTGAAGCCAGGAGCCAGGAGCCCCTTCTGGGTATCCCCTGCTGGTGCAGGGTCTCAAAGCCTTGGGCCATCCTTGACTGCTTTCCCAGCCACAGGCAGGGAGCTGGATGGGAAGCAGGTTGGCCGGGACCAGAACCTGCTCCCACATGGGATCCTGGCGTGTTCAAGGTGAGGACCCCTAAGCACTATGCTATTGCGCCGAACCCCCTGAGCATATCTTCATCTCATTTGTGATCCTAGTGTGTGACAGCAGGTGACAATCCTGCTTAACTTTTTCTCTTATTAGTCCTGTCCTAATCTTATATCTTCCAATCATGTTCTCTAGTCTATCATTACAATCACACATATACTTTCCTCCAGGGTACTTATATTAATAATTTATTTCTACCTTAAAAATTACCACACATTTAGTGACTTAATATAACATTAATTTATCATTTGACAGGTCTGTCCAACAATTAAAAAAAATAGTGTTTCATAAACTAGTATCACAATATCCCCAGGCATGTTATCCTTTCTGAAGAATGCAGAAAGAACTAATTTCTGTCAATTTTTTAGCTTCAAAAGGCTGTTTTCATTCGTGTCTTCCTTCTATTTTCCAATTTAGCATGATCAATTGTATTTTCTCACATTACTTAGATACTGACACTCTTCTGCCACCCTTTTCCATTATAGGTCAGCTGATTGGCAAATGAGTCGTATTCTACCTTGCCATATGATCTAGTGAAAGACATGGATTTCTCTAATTGGGGAATTGAAAACTTTGTGGGCTATTACTTTGTCTACTGTGGTCACTAAAATTGCAACAACTCACTTTGCTGGAACAGAAGGAAGGATGTGCTGTTAGTAGCACACCGTTCACAGGTGCTAAGCTTCCTGTTAAGACTGTGGCTGTCAAACTGTTGTATAACCAAGGAATACTGGGCAATGTTTTGGCTATTTTGGTTGTCAGGACTTGGGGAAGGGAATGCTACTCTAACCTAGTGGGTAGGGGTCATGGAGCTTGGTAAATGTTCTACAAGTTACTTTATAACCTCCATAGCAGTAAGTCACCTGGAGAAAAATGACAGTAGGACTGAGTCTGAAAAATACTTCTTAAAAAAATGAACACCTTTTAAAAAAATTTACTTTTAATTTTAATTATGTCAAATTATCCATTGAATATTCAGCATTTTTTACAATTTTATAATATAGTTTACCAGGTATAATTAAAAGTAAAAACTCAATACCTAAAATCATATCAGATTCACTGGTTTAGACATGTCATTTCTGTGAAATTCAATTGTCACCTCTATCGGAAGGATAACAGTTTTAAGGTTTTTATTATGACAAGAATTAATTCACACAACAAAAATTTAGTGAGCACATTTTCAGTCTTAAGAAGTTTTTTTTTTTTTTTTAATGCGATAGAGAGCAAGTCTATTGCACATATCAAATCAGTCCCTCATAGATCTCTAGCCACATGAAGCTCATGAGTTTATGGGGAGAACACAGAAATGAAGACACATATAATAAACCAAATAAGAAACTAAAAATGCTATACTATTTGTATCAAAGCATGAAAAAAAATGTTTTACAGTTTGCAATCAATTACTTCGAATTTTTAAGGAATAAAAATCTCACTAATGTTTATAAGTAGCCCATCGTTTTACTTAGAAGTAAGAATGTGGGGTGAACAATGGTGCAGGCAGATAAGGTGTCAGATTCCATGCCCACATCTCACAGCAGACTACTTGGATCCGAGAGTCCCAGGTTTGTTTCCAATGCCAGCATTGGTGATGTGCATGTGGGAGGCAGTAGAGGATTTCCCAAATAGTTAGGTCTATGATGTCCAATTAGGAGATCAAAATTGGTTGCTGAGATCCTGCTTCTATCTGGTATACGCCACTTGTTGTGGGCATGTGAGAAGCACATGTGTCAGTTCAGGTAGATATTGAATAACGGACATGCCAGTCACCCAGGACTTAAGGCCAGGCAATCCTTGAACACAGGAGAAAACAATGCTCTCTGCCGCCTTTGAACTCTAGAGAAAAAAGTCTAGAGACATGTACAGATTTCAAAAGAGCCAGTGACTGAGTGCAGGTTGCTGGTCTGAAGGCATGGTGACATGGGGTGAAAGACTCAGCACTGTGACCCTGTACCCTGCACACACCGTCTTTCTTTCTTGTAGAAACTGCAGTGAGGCCAACCTTCATGGCAGAAAAACAAGCACTCAATATGTCTTATAAGTCACACATATGATGATTAATTGTTGTTTATGGAAACAGAATTTTATAAAAGTTACTTTTATTTTGCTTACTAGTGTCCTGTTAGTCTGTAACTCTTTGCAAATAGTTGTTAGATTCTCACGCTCACAATTAATGACCAGTATAATGTTGCAGAGACATTAGAAGGCTGGATGCATGGTAAAGGAGGCGTTTATCCCTGCCTACAGCATAAGAACAGGCCAGCAGGGCTTGGGTCAAAGCAACAAAACAGTTCTACACTGGGAATACAACACTATAGTTCAAAAAGCTTCCATATATCACATCTCTAGTGCGCGACGCATTGCTGTTTCTTTTTTTTTTTTTTTCTGGAATGATATAGAATAAAAGCTATCGTATTCACCTTGTACATATCTAAAATTCTGAAGCCATTATTAAAATTTGATTCTTTGAAATTACACCGCAATCTTTTTAAGCCCTGCTGTGACTGTCTCCTTTTGGTCTAAGACTACAGCAGCATATCTTTTTTATTTTTAAGCTGATGTGTACTGCAGGGAGCTCTCAGTGAAGAGTTTCTTTACTTTCAACCTTTCTGCCAACCCTGGGGAGAAACCAGCAGATGAACCATTTAAAGTCATAATGGCCGCTGTTGCTAAGTGTACTGAGGCTATCTACCACCACAACCATGTTGCCAAAAGAAGTTTACAACAAGACAGAGTCCTAAACGCATACCTCTCATCCTCACCTCTTTTTCAAAATCCACATTTATAGAACCAGCAGCCTACTTCATGATTTACATGCTTACCTAATGTTCTGATCACAAATTACACATTAAGAACCAAATTCTACATTCCCCAGGATGAAATTATGCTCCTCCCTGTATTTCCACAACACAGAGAGTAATCTCATCACCCTTTCCATATCTGAAAGTCTGAACTAACACTCGATTCCCCTTTTCCCTTGGTTTTCATATGGAGCTTACCAGCAAGTCCCCTCAATTCATCTCATAAAGAATGTCAGTGACACCCACTTTCCTGTATTCCCACTACAACCACTTCAGCCTAAGCCTCTCTTACTCCCTGCTTAGATGGCTGTAGATTTGCTTGAGACTTGCCTCTTCATGATTCCCCACAGACCTGCTCCAGTTTGATTTTGAAAAGAAATTGATGCTGCTGTTTTTGTTATGGCTCAATTCCACCAAACTTCTCTGAAATGAGGAGGTGTTTGCCTAGGCAGGCTAAGTCTCCACCTGGACGCTGGTTTGAATCCTAGTTGCTCCACTTTCAATCCAGCCCCCTGCTCATAACCTGGGAAATCAGTAGAAAATGAGCCAAAGCCTTGGGCCCCTGCACTTATGTGGGAGACATGGAAGAAGCTCCTGGATTGTTGCTTCAAATTGGCCCTGTTCAGGCTGTTGGGGCCATCTGGGGAATGAACCAATAGATGAAAGATCTCTCCCCCCACCCCGTAAATCTGCCTTTCCAATAAAAATAACTAAATCTTTAAAAAAATGAAGATATACCCAAATCACTGTTTATTGATTACCTAAAGCCTCATTATATAGTGACCAAATATATTTAAGAGTAAAAGGTGTAATTCACTGCTTATAAATTCCATCAGTACAGCAGCTCTTTGGGTCTTCTGACAGATATCTAACATCTTTAAACCAATTTTCCCAGTATTAAAAATAGATGTGAATGCATTACCTCTTTGTTGATTAACTAATTCTAATGGATTTTAGGCTCACAAAATTGGTCAGATACTGTGGTATGTACTGTATAGGTAATAAATAAAGTATAAGGGACCAGCATTGTGGTTGAAGGATTAAAGCCATCATGTGCAGCGGAAGCCATTTCAGGTGAGCCACCTGAGTGCCTTGTGCGGTCCACTTCCACTCCACTCCACTTTCTGTTCATGTGTCTTGGAAAGAAGCAGAATGTGGTTCATGTGTTTGGACCCCTGCACCATCAAGGAAGCCCTGAAGAAGCTTCTGGCTCCTAACTTTGGCCAGGTCCAGTTCCAACTATTGCAGTCATTTGGGGAGAGAACCAGTGGATGGATGATCTTTCTGTCTCTTCCTCTCTACATATACTCTAACTTTCAAATCAATAAATAGATATTTAAAAGAAGTAAATAAAGCAATATAAGCCTTGCATTGTTAAAAGCCTATAATTGCTCAAAAGTGCCAAACACATAAGCATTCAGTAAGCAAAGGCTAGTTTGGTACTCTTCCTCCGCAGTTGCCCTAAGGATCACCGACCCCAATGCTTCCAAAAACATCTCTCAGTTTCTGTTTCAGAATTCTTTTTACTCTACGTTCTGCTTTATTGTGGCTATGTCCAGTTTGCTATTTACAATAAAAACACAAAGAACTTTAAAATTCTTTGCCCTAAAATGGATCACTTGTAGAGCCCTTTTGACGAATTTTAGAGAAATGATGGAAATATTTCTCTCAAAGCGCAGCGCAGGATTTTTGTATTTGTATTAAAAATGGCATTTTTTGAAATACATGTCATGTGAAGATGGCTAATGGTTAAGATGTAGACAATTTTAACATAGGATGTCAAAGTTATTTCCAGAAGGGAGAAACTATAGTTCTCATTCTTCTTCCTTAAATTTTTTTAAAGATTTATTTATTTTTATTACAAAGTCAGATATACAGAGAGGAGGAGAGACAGAGAGGAAGATCTTCCCTCCAATGATTCACTCCCCAAGTGAGCGCAACGGCAGGTGCTGCCCCGATCCGAAGCCGGGAACCTGGAACCTCTTCCAGGTCTCCCACGTGGGTGCAGGGTCCCAAAGCATTGGGCCATCCTTGACTGCTTTCCCAGGCCACAAGCAGGGAGCTGGATGGGAAGTGGAGCTGCCGGGATTAGAACCTGTGCCCATATGGGATCCCGGGACGTTCAAGACGAGGACTTTAGCTGCTAGGCCATGCCGCCGGGCCCTTGTTCCTTAAATTTCAAGTAGCAAGGTGACAGGGAAAAGAAGTAGGCATTGGACATCACAGGAGGTTTCAACAAACTGGCTAAATAGAGAATTGCCAGCTCTCCACTTCATATGTCTGCCTGCTTAACCAATGTTCATTTAAAGATTATGCATTGAGAACAAAACCCCCCATTCTCTTCCTCCCAAAACAAAGCTAGACTCAGAAGCTCTCGTTGTCAACTTAGATGCCTAGATAAAGAAGCTTTTCAGTGGACCTTGTGGCTGATAGACGAAGCCACGTCTCCGTTTAGCCTTTTCATGGGCACATTGCCTTTGGAAATGCCATGGTTGAGCTGGTAGGAATGCGATGACAGAATAACAGCCCAATGATGGGCAAAGGTGTGTTAGAAGATACAGGACCAGTTCACAGTGGTGATGTCACACAGCAGCAAAATGTGAGTTGACTCACAAGGAGTGGGCTGCTCAGACTTCCCTATCCCTTCCACATGTGTCTAAACAAGTCAGCTCTTTGCTAAGCGAGAAGATCTCATTGCAAAATAATTAAATAATGGTTAGAAATTCAAAATTTATATCTGGCTGTTTATGGGACATGAAAATAAATGAAAAGCATTTCTAAAAATTTGGATGTGGATGTGTAACAAAGTTTCTAGAGCAGGTAGCTTGCTTACTCTATTGAAACAAATGGGTCTCTGTTAAGGAGAGAGTAGAACTTCAACCACACATGACAACAGGTGCATGAAGAAGAGATCTTTAAAGCTTATATACAGGTGTGTCATGCTCAGAGAAAAATTTTTAAAAATTGAGTTTTAACTAAAGCAATTGTTTATAAACAGTCCGATGACATTTATGATCATGGAGAACAAGAGCGTAGTTCAATAAGCGGAGAAGACAAAGACACTGAAAACCATGGCTGCAGACAGTACCAAGTTGATTCATCTCAAGCCAATTCATTTAGCCCTTGTGCACCGGGGCATAATACTAGCAATGAACAAAATGTCAGAGCAGTAACTTGGGAGGCCAAGGTGTGGTTGAAATCCCCTGAGGCATTTTTTATATTTAGCACCAGGAACACATACCCTCACACTTTAAGTGGAGACATGATTCAGTTCACAGCAAGAAAAGACTAGAACAAACTTCCTGTCCTGAGTTGTGCCAATCAGAGGCCGTCTGTCCAGAGAGGCTGTGCATTGAGCTCTGAAGCAGTTCTGTGTTCATTTCCACTGAGCAGACAAGGGTAACCATAAAGACTGGTCAGCAAAACCTGGATTTAATGGTTTTATTTGGAAGGCCTTTCAGTTAAGTTCTAACTCCATGCCCGTGCACCAGTGGGTAAGTCTTTTCCTTTTCTCAGATTCACTTTTCTCAGCTATTTAACAGGGTTTGAGGAGGAAGCTCCAACAGGTTGCCAGAGGGTCTGGCAGTGCAATCTTGGGAAAGCCGTCAAGGGCTGGACCTATGAGAAACGGCTCTAGGTTGGTGCAGCCCAAGCCTCTTTCTTCCTTTCCTTTTTTTAAAAATTTTTTTCTTTTCTTCTCTCTTCTTTTTCTTTCATTTCCTTTCTTTTCTTTCTTAAAGATTTATTTATTTGTGTTGGAAAGGCAGATGTACTGAGAGAAGAGACAGACAGAAAGATCTTCCATTCACTTCCAAGTGGAAGCAACATCAGAGTCAAGCTGGTCTGGAGCCAGGAACCAGGAACTTCTTCTGGGTCTCTCAGGTGGGTGAAGGGTCCCCAGGTTTGAGCCGTGCTCTGATGCTTTCAGAGGCCACAAGCAGAGAACTGTATAAAAAGTGGAGCAGCCAGGAAACAAAGCGGTACCTATATGGGATCCCGGCCCATGCAGAGTGAGGACTTTAGCCACTAGGTTACCACCTGGCTTCCAAACTTTCTTGTTTGCAGTTTGAATCAATGATGTCGGACTCGTGGGCCGTTTTACCCTGACTCCACTCAGGAAGTCCCTTGAAGACTTTTGTTCTCTAGTTGTACTCTTGTCAATCAAATTTCCCCTCATTATTTTCCTGTTTTTGCTCGCAGCTCTAGGTGCCCTTTTTATATAGTAACTACACTTTCAAAAATATATATTTTCAAAAGTTTTTAAAAATATTGCTTTATATATATTTTAGTGAAGCCTGGTGCAGTGGTGTACTGGCTAAAATCCTCGCCTTGCAGGTATCGGGCTCCCATATGGGCGCAGGTTCTAATCCCAGCAACTCTGCCTTCCATCCAGCTGCCTGCTTGTGGCCTGGGAAAGCAGTCGAGGATGGCCCACAGTCTTGGGTTCCTGCATCCGCGTGGGAGACCAGGAGGAAGTTCCCGGCTCCTGGCTTTGGATTGGCACAGAACCGGCCATTGTGGTCACTTGGGGAGTAAATCATCAGATGGAAGATCTTCTCTCTGTCTCTTCTCTCTGTATGTCTGACTTTGCAATAAAAATAAATAAATCTTAAAAAAATTTTTAGTGGGCACAGAAAATTATAAGGAAAAGTTCAATGAGAACAAATTGATATAATAATTTTTAAGATTTTGATGCATACTTTCAAATGAAATTCTTAAATGTGTATACACCTATGTACCTTTTTTAGAGCAAAGATAGATATATTAATATCACGTAACAGAAGATAAAGATTGTAAATTGAAGAAAATGATATATTATTTTGCCAGGGGTACAATTCAGAGAAGACAACATTTATAAATAGTAACATACTGAATAATATGCTTCTATGATTTGACTACACACACACACACACACACACACACACACACACATTTGTACCTATTGGAGAGAACTTGTGAAATCTGATTTTCAGCGTCTGATTTCCTTCACTTACGATAGTGATTTCCACTTTCTTCCATTTTGTTGCAAATGTCAGTAGTTCATTAGCGTTACTCCATTGTATGTCTATGCGGCACATTTTCCTTATCCATTCATCAGTTAATGGGAATCTAGATTTCATCTGTATTATTGCTATTGCAGAGAGTTTTGCCATATGCATGGTAGTATAAGCGTGTTTTTCATATGTTGATTTTATTTTCTTTGGATATAGTCCCAAAAGTAGTATACTTGGCTACATTAAGTATTTATTTTTAATTTTCTGAGTAATCTCCAAACCACCCTCTGTAATGGCTGGGCTGATCTGCATGCCTCAACTGTGTATTAGGGTTCTTTTTTTCTGCTCACCAACACCAGCATTTGTTATATCTTGACTTTTGAATAATAGACACAGTACCACGCTGTTTTGATAACCACTGCCCTATAGTATGTCCAGAGGTCCGGAACTGTGATTCCCCCTGCTAACTTCCTGTTCTTCAGGATGGTTCTAGCTATCCGTGGTTTTTTGTGCTTCCAGATGAACTTTTGGATCATTGTTTCCAGTTCCATGAAGAATGTTTTAGGCAATTTGATTGGGATTGCGTTGAATGTATATATTGCTTTTGGCAGTATAGACATTTTAATGATATTGATTTTACCTATCCAGGAGCATGGGATGCTACTCCATCTTTTGAGGTCTTGTTCAATTTCTTTTTTAAGTAGTTTGTAGTTTTCTTCGAATAAGTCTCCTACATTTTTGGTTAGATTTATTCCCAGATATTTCATACTTTTCTCTGTTATTTTGAATGGTATCTTGCTGTTTAAGTCTTTTTCCATCTTGGGGCTGTTCGCATACACTATGGCTGTTGATTTTTGTTCATTAATTTTGTACCCTGCCACTCTACCAAACTCTCGTACAAGTTCTAGCAGTCTCTGTATTGAGTCTCACAGTTACTTAGGCTCACGGTGGGCTCCTTGGAGGAGCTAGGAAGTCCATGCTGGCTTCCCACATTTGTGACAGACACCCTGGCTTACATCACCTTTCACTGTCCTCCCAGGCACATTCTCTTTCAGCAAGATTTGAAGGAGAATAGCTAGGGCTGGAAATGACCATCCCATGATGAACCACTGTCACGAACAGGGGGTTCATGTGCTGTTCCACAGCATGGAACAACCCCTCCCCCTCCCCTGTTGTGGTTTTTATTTGCGTTTCCCTCATGTGAAGGGTATGTACTCATCATTTTTCCATATATTTGCTGGTTATTTATTCTTTTGAAAAATCAAAGTGTACAAGGATGCTTTACCCATTTCTTAAAAAGAGTATGTGTTTTGCTACTAAACTTCATAAGCTCCTTATACATTCTACATTTTAATCTTTTGTCAGGTATATGTTTTCTAAATATTTGGTCCCAATCTATTAGATGTCTAGTCACTCTGTTGATGATTTCATTTGCCATGTAGACGCTTCTTATTTGATATAATGCTATGTTTTTGTTTTTCTTTTTTTTTTTTGCTGGTGCTATAGATTCTTCTCCAAAGTGTCATTGTGTATGGCAAACACTTGTAGAGTTTCCCCTATGTTTCATAGTTTCAATTCTTACGTTTGGAAGACTGATTAATTTTGAGTTGGGAAGATAGGCGTCTTTATTTCATAGTTGAATACACAGAAATCTGAACTTTCCATTATCATTTGTGATAAAACTGTCCTTTCTTCGGGATTTGCTTTTAACAATTTGGTAAAAGTAAATGGTACCTGTGTGGCATTTCCACACGGGGGTGGGGGTGGTCTGTGTGCTCAGGAATCTAAATTGATGGAATCCAATCCAATGGTACCTGCTTAGACCACCAGTATCTGATGGTGCTCATTTTAAACTAGAATGTCCTTTGAGGAAATTGCTTTGTATAAGGTTTTCAAATTTTCTATTTCTTTTAGTGTCAGTGATTAGATTTGAACACTCCAGCAAACTCCAAGCCTGCATATATAGGAAAGCATGACCATGAAGACAGCAGAATGACACTGCTCACAAACCAAGGAGAGAGGCTACCAAAGAAATCAGTGTGGACACTTTGCTCTTGAATTTCTAGCCTCAAAAATGGTGAGAAAACAAGTGACTGCTGTGTAAGCTACTCTATGGTGTTTCATTACAGCAGCATTAGTAAACTAACGCTGCCTTCTTAAACTGCAGTCTGACACAGTGCTAAACAGAAAATTGGGCATATAACAGAATTGATAGCACTCATTTTCCTTGTAAAGAGATTACAGTGCTGTGCTCTGTTTCGCAAAATCTATACCTAGAGTTATTATCAATGTCTCCAAGGTTCTAATTTTTAATTATAAGAAATCAAATATAGTAGCAATCATGGCATTATCCATGCCTTAATTTTTAATTCTGTGAACTCTTAGAATTCAGATAGAATTCAGAATTTACTTCCTAACCATATACTCCAAGTTTTTTTTAATTCTTTCTTTCCTGTTCTCTCCTCTTTGACTTTTCTTTCTGTCCTCTTTTACTTTCCACTTTTTTAAAAGATTTATTTGTTTTATATTGGAAAGGCAGATATACAGAGAGGAGAGACAGAGAGGTAGGTCTTCTGTCCAATGGTTCACTCTCCAAGCAGACTCAACAGCTGCAGCTGAGCCAATCCAAAGCCAGGAGCCAGGAGCCAGGAGCCCCCTTGGGATCTCTCACGTGGGTGCAGGGTCCCAAGGCCTTGGGCCATCCTCGACTGCTTTCCCAGGGCACAAGCAGTCAGCTGGATGGGAGTGACGCTGCTGAGATTAGAACCAGCGCCCATATGAGATCCCGGGCATGCAAGGTGAGGACTTTAACAACTACACTATCCCGCCGGGCCCTATTTTCCACTTTTGTATATGTTCTTCAGAAAAATGATCCAAATTTATCTTGTATTTTTAAATATTTGCATAAAGGAAATGGATTCTTATATTTTTCATACTACAATTTTAAGGGCACAATGATACTTCTCCCTATCCTTCCTCTCTTACTATCAATTTTTCATTAGACCATCATATTTCCATTTTCCAGGGAAGGGTACTTTCAGTTCTGTCACAGTTCTGCTTCATATAGTATTCTCTTATGATCACATCTTTGCAAGCCATAACCCATCTTTGGAGTTTAACGCATTTTGTAAGTTATTTTTCTCTTTTGTTCTTTCCTCTCCTGTTTTCCCCCTTCCATCACCTGCTCCATCTCCTCCCTCCTCATTTTAGTGACTTCTGCTTTTATTTTCAATATTCATGAAGGAACGGTTTTCTTAAATGTCTAGTCATTTATAATTGTAGGGTACTTGTCTAGGTGAGCTGTTTTCAATTTGGTTCTCAAACCTCAGCTTTGTTAGCTATAATTCTGGTTGAAATTCCTCAGAGCCTAACCTTACATTTCTGTGCGAGGAGAGAAGAATCCTGGCCCTCATTTGGAGACCACTACCACTGCTTTCTCGTCCTCTGAACTCTGGGGGTTGGGGGGCTTTGGGTACAAATCAGCTATCTTGAAGCATCCCCATGTATTTCACTTGAATGTGGGCATTGCAAAAATATTGCTGATCTTGTTTCTTTTCTTAAAAAAAAAAAACTATTTTATTTATTTTTTATTGGAAAGTCAGATATACAGAGAGAAGGAGAGACAGATCTTCTATCTGATGACTCAATCAAGTGGCCACTACGGTGTGAGCTGTGCCAGTCAGAAGCCAGGAGCCCAGAACCTCTTCTAGGTCTCCCACGCGGGTGCAGGGTTCCAAAGCTTTGGGCTGTCCTTGACTGTTTTCCCAAACCAGAAATAGGGAGCTACCAGGATTAGAACTGGAGCCCACATGGGATCCTGGTGCACGCAAGAAGAGGACTTTAACCACTAGGCTATTGTGCCGGGACCATGCTGACCTTGTTTCTTTACCCCTTGTCTTTGCGAATTGATGTCTTTAAAGGACCTTTTCCCAGGACTGCTGTGTTGGTTCAACAGGCTAATCCTCTACTTGTAAGCATCAGTGTTCCATACAGATGCCAGATCCTGCATATGCAGTCATTTGGAAAACCAAGCATCTGTATTTGTTTATTTTTAAGGATTTATTTATTTTACATGAAAGAATTGCAGAGAAAGAGATAGAGAGACCTTCCTTTTTACCTCTTCACTCCCCAAGTGGCCACACAGAGCTGTACTGGTCAGAAGCCAGGAGCCTCTCTGGGACAAACAGGTGGGAGCAGGGGCCCCGAGACTTGGGCAAGCCGCTATTTTCCAGGCCAGAAGCAGAGAACTTGACTAGAAATGGAGCAACAGCACATGAACTGGCGCCCATATGGGATGCCAGGACCACGCGTGGAAGATTAGCCCGAAATGTCATCATTCTGGCCCCTATTTATTTAGTTGAAATATACACATGAATAATGGAAAGATAGTAAGCCCAGAGAAATGAACAAGCATTATTATATTGCCATGTATTCAGGCAAAAATAATTGCCTTACCCCAAAAGCATAAAGAATACTGAAGAATTTTAGACAGCACAGAAAATGTAACGAGAGCTGCATTTTAAAATCAATCTTATTTCAGAGTATAAAAATGTATTGATAAAAAAAATGTACTGATAAAAAGCAAGAAACAAAGTCAGGGAGCCTAATTAGGAGGTTCCATAGAAATTTAAGGATTGGAGTGACAATCTAGAAGTGTGATGAGGCATGATCTAGAAGGCTGACCTTGGACTCCAGTGGTATCTTTCTTTCAGTCTGGCTCCTGTGCTTCGGTTAAAGTAAAATTGCCAAATGAATCTTCTGAAATCTCTCCACTATTCTTTCATTTCCTCTCTGGCCTGCACTAGTGTTTTCTCTCAAAGTGGCCTTAAATGCATCATGCATTCCGTATCCTGGTGCCAGAATGATTTTTCCAATCACAATTCTGATCATGTCTCTTTTAGCAGAAACTTCTCAGTGACTTTCCAAAGTTCAGAGAACAAAGTCTGAGAACCTGGCATTCATTTTATTATGTTTTACCAGGCATCCATCTGTTAGGTACTGAATGATTTTTCAAAAGGGAAAATTATCTTGTCCTTCACAATGCACATTTTGGAAAACATTGCTTAAGATAATCACCTCTTTATTGGAAAAATTAGCAGCTTGTGAGGCACTACATTCCTAACCTCATTAGTCTTTCCTCATAGGTACCATAAAAACCTGGGAGACTGCATATTAAAAGTGAAAGGAAAGGAAAAGAATGGGCGATCCATCTTCAGAAATCTCCTGGAAATTTTAAATATGTAGCAAATTAAATAAAGTATTTTAACTATTGATATTAGCATTGCCCTTAGGACTGAAACTCCTTGCTTAGAAAAATTACCTTGATAGGCCTCTTTGCATACGAGAAGGGAGGCCTCTAAACACAAAGAATTCTGCAAAATAAGTAAGATATTGGTAGTGAAGAAAGCAGCAGAAGCAATAACAATCCTACAAGGAATCATAAAGAAACTTGGAGCCAACCAAAAGAAGTGGACAAAAGCACCACAATGATACTTTAAAAAAAAATAAAGATGTGGTTGTAGAATTTAAATTTTGAATGAATGTGATATAACTTTCAATTTCTAAAAACTTTTAGTAAAGAAGCACTCTGATATGCAGTGTAGGTAATTTTAAGGCAGTAATCCATGGAAAGGGGGTGTTTTTCATAAATAGTTTCAAACAGATTATAATGAACTGAAATATAATTCTAACAGAGGAGTGATATTTACTACAAGTCAGAATTCCTGTCAATGACAAAGATAGAAATATACTACCATAAAGATACAGAATATTTGTTAGGGTATGATACTTTCTATGGGTTGTAAAACATAAACCTTGTTATTTAAAATCTCTCAATGGGCACTTGCTACATAGCAAATGACCACCAACACATTTAAAATGACTCATGTTTGTTATTTCATCACTTGGGCAGGTCAGGTATATAAGCATGGCTTTATATTGGTCCTCTGGTTAAATGCCTATCATGTTGAGAAAAAATGGAAAGTAGAGAGAAGTAGTTATTTGCCTTTAAGGAATTGGTGATGCAGTCTCAGGAGCTGGCAAGTCTGAAATCTGAAGGACAGCTTGGGAGTCAGGAAATTCTGTAAAGAATTGATGTGGCAGTTTGTAGCTTAAATACCACAGGGCAGCAGGCTGCGAATGCAGGCAGTGTGTGTGTACTGTAATCATGAAAATTCCTTCTCTTGGGGGACACTCAGTCTTTGTTCTTAAATCCTTTGAATGGATGAGGTCTACCCACAGTGTGGCGTTTAATATGCTGTACTCAAGTCTATTTTTTAATGTTAATTTTTACTAAAAATCTTCAGATTTAAATGTTAGTAACACCTGAAAAGTCAGCAAATTTTAGGCTGATGTTTGTAGTAAGTACCTGGGTACCATGGACTGGTCACATTGATACAAATTACTATCACAGGTATGGACTGACTGGGATCTCTTCCGAGGACCTGACTAGCGAAGTGTAAGCTTCTCAGCTCACACAGCTATTGGTAGAACTCCGTTGCTTACTTGTTCTTACATTGGTGACGTAACTTTTTGGCTGGCTTTTGGTAGAAGTCACCCCTTTCTTGGATACTTTCTTACGCAGTGGTCTTTTTCATGCAATGACTTGTTTCAGACAATTATCCAGCAAGAGTGCCTGCTAGTAAAAATGAGATAACATAATCAAGTGATATCCTACCATCTTGCCATATTCTATTGCTTAACTGTTAGCTCAGGCAATGAGTAGAGAGAGGATCATACACAGAAATGAACACTAGCAGGTGAATATCACCTTAGATGCTGTCGTAGTCAATCTTTCTTTCCAGCAAGCTATTTCATTGGAATCTTCCGAACCTGTTTAGGAGGTAAGCCTTTTATATTCATTTCGTTCATGAACATGTCCAGATCAACACTACATACAGTATCGGGCAAAACTAACAACTGAGCCTGCATCGAATGCTATCAAGGGCAGATTCATTCCTATCTTTCTCTTAGGAAATGGAATGACAAATGGAATTTAACAAAATTAAACCTCTACACCATTCTTGACCCCTTACTTTAAATTCCAGTACAATTCCATTTTTGTGAACATTTATACTTGTTTCCATTCCTAAACATACATAGTCCTTAGATTCTTTACTTGCTCCAGTCCAGGACACACATAAGACAGTCGTTAATCTGCCCTGTGGAGCACAGGAAGGTATGGGAAGCTCACTTTTCTTAGTTCATTCTCATTCTTTAGATTTCTGTTTCCAATTGCCCAACCCCATCATCTTATGATAATCTTTGATGCCTTTTTAAAAAATGCATGGATTAGTACCATTTACTTTGGCTGGGCTTGTCATTTAAAGTAAAATTGAACAATTAGCTTGACCAGCAGGTTTAACTTCGCCTCACTCTATGCAGCCACTCTGGCCCTTGACAAGGGAGTTGCCCATAACTGGAAAAGTACAGTCCTGCACCCTAGCCCAAATTCTGCCTCAGGTTCCAGGATATAGTTTTATTACCCGCATTTTGTAACTAATTCTTATGTCTGCATCTTATCCTAGCACCCCAGTTTTTCTAGAACTAAAATTTCTACTTTAAACATTTCAAGGATATCTGGAGGCCCTTATGATTGCTATCCTAATTCATTACATCTGGGTCATCTCTCCATCTTTGGCTACAGCACCAGTGACTTTCTTCTTGTGTTAGTCATAATCATTATTTGAATATTTCCCATTCCAAGTTGAGATTATAATGGATGGAGAATCACGGGGACAGTGTTAAATTTCCATTCTTAGGTGACTTACTGCAAATTCAAATATGAAGGAAGCAAGTTGTAGGCCTTATAGCTAGAGATAAAGAAGAAATAGGGCTTAGAGGAAAAGATATTTCTACAATTCCCCCAGTACCACAGCACCTACTTAAAGTAAGCCATAGAGTCAATTCAACCTAAGTTGCCTGCATTTGAGTCCTGGTTCTACTCCACATTGCAGCTTCCAAACTAATGCAGAACCTGGTAAGTAGTGATGATGGCTTAGATAGCTGGGCCAGCACCACCTAAGTAGGAGGTGTGGTTTGAATTAGAACTCCTGGATTCTGCTGGGATCGGACCTGGTCATTGTAGGCATTTAGGGAGTGAACCAGTGGATGGGAACTTTGTCAAGTCTCCTTCTTTTTTGTCTTTCTGAGAATGACATGGGGACAGCGTAGAGAGATTTTGAAATTAGACACTCCTATAGTGGACACAAGCGTGTGTCAGTTACTTAACTTTGGCACCTCAATTTCCTTAAGAAATGAGAACAATGTTGTCTGCCTCAGAAATTTGCTGGAGTGACTTACTAGTATTAAATACGTTAAAATGTGGCCAAATACAAGTGTGCATTGATAATTTTTCCCCTTAGCCTTGCATTCCCCTTCTCACAATCCAAACCCACTCCACATTCCATCATCCACTTCTTAGTCTCTCAACAACTGGGAATATTAAGTTGGACTGACTCTCTTTGAATCAGAAGGAAAATGACATGCAACTTCTGCTTGAGCTCTTACCTTTTGCTTCTGCAACCTTTCAGCTTGCTTGGTGCCTAGCACTCATGTTTTCCTCCCAACCCCCATCCTGGCCAGCTTTAAAGCATTCATTCAGACTTTTTTTTTTCTTGTTCTGAAATTGCATTTTTCACCTTCAAGCCCTTTGCTGCACAGCATCGCTTCTGCTGGATAAGCATGGCCTTGTGGAGCTGGCGTTTGTTTCATCTTCTGGCTTTCCAGAATTTGTATTTGTGTTTCCTCATGTTCTCAGTGCTGGGAACCTTCATGCAGCCCTGAGCTACAAGTAAGAGCTCCAGCCTGAAGGGAGAGCTCTTCCAAGGTTATGTCAATCCCCACCGTGGTGCTTCCTTGTCTACAGTCAGGCAAAATAAAAGTTTCCATGGAGATGAAACAGAAATGAATGTGTGATCAATTGTGATTTTTGTAAGAATTCTTTGTAAGTCTGTGTTTATACCAGGAGCTGCTTGTCATTCTAAAGTGGAAAGTGGGAGGTTATCAAGTCAATGTCTAGCCCTGAATATGTATTCAGCTTAACATTAGAGAGTTACTCCCTGGCCTATGGGGGCTGAACATTTAGCTGGGGAATAAAAGCTAATTCACAGGGAAGTAATGGTGCTTAAATGTCAGAGGTAGGATTAGCTAGTCTAGTGAATATTTATTTGTTGATTATATATATATGTATATATACATATAATTAGTCAACATACATATGCAATATATATATATATATATATATAATCACTACCATATAAATGATTAGAATAAAATGAATGAAAAACTTAAGACTTGATTTTTAAGTCTTGTGTCTTAAAATGACAAAATCACTAATGGAATGAAATTTAAGTCCCTTTAAATTATTTCCTTAGAAATCCACATTGATCTTTTCATTCTTTATTTTTCTTGATACAGTTAGTTGGGCTCAGGAGTTTCCCCTTCCAACCTCTCTAACCTCCTCCTCTCCACTGTGTCCCCCTATATTGTACTAACAGTTTAGTCCCTCAACAACAGTCATAAGTCCATCATTCTGCTATCTAAGTGCATCCTGACATTGTGGGTACAGAGAATGGTGTACAGTCCAGCATTTTACTGTCAAGATATATTTAACAGTTTCATTGAGAGTGTATGTTTTATGAAGAAGTAGAGAGGCATACTGTAAAGTATCTCTGCTTCATCTTATTAAATAGGAACTCCAAGGCATTTCAGAAAACACACCTTTAACAAACCACAATGGACCAGTGTAGGAGGACATTGTGACCCTAGAAGGTCAGCGAGCACAGGATTGCAATTGAGTGGATAGTATTTGTATGATAACTAACGAATGGATACCTTTTGTATAACTCCCTATAAACTCACACCCAGTGTCAACTTTCTCCCAGGCCCACAGTGCTACATTCCGTGTATGAGTAAGCGCACCTTGAGCTAGTTGAATCTGCTGCTCTGTAATAGCCCACTGTCCATCTCCTACCCACATATCGTAAGTTAATTGCCCACCCTCCGGGAGTTGTCGGCCTGTCCATCCTAAAGATTGTAACTTCTCCTTAGCCGTATCAATCCTCCATATCTTCCGTTGTAGATATTGTGAAGGAGAAAACCCTATTTTTTGCTATTACTTCAAAATCATAAGGAATCCAATTTGCTTCTCGCCTCCAACTACTTAAATATTCCAATTGGTTCCTTTTTAGTTGTACCTGAACTAAGGATTCTAATGCCTGTAATTTTTCTTGGCTAAGGAGCCATTGAGGTGTCCACACAGGCAAATCAGATTTTCATTGAATAGGTATCGGTGATGGTTTAATAAACTCAATGACCCCTATGAAAAACCAAGCCCATATTGGCCATGATTTTGTCCTATAGGAATTGGCTTTATGTTTTCCTGAAATTTTACCAGAACAATGATATATGTTGCTCAATCTTGGCTGAGAGGGGGAGGGTAAGCAGACCTCTGCATTCCATTGTTGTAATAAAACTCTCCCCCACAAATTAATAGGAATTGGACAATCTAAGGTTGTATTATACCCTGTAAATTTTCAGGACCATCACACTTTAACTTCTTTGTGCTAACACGAAGCATTGTGGCATTCATTGTACCTACACCTTGGAGCTCACAATTGGCAGGTTCTGTGGGCCAGTTAGAAGCCCTTTCCTTATTTGAAATAACTGAAATATCTGCTCCACTGTCTAATAACCCAGAAATTTTTTTGCCATTGATGGTCAATTTGAGTGTGGGTCATTTCCCTTCAGATATAAGAGCTGTCAAATTAACATATTTGTTAGCACTAGTGGATCCCCCAATTCTATTGTTATTAGAAAAACTAGGCATATAATGTCGCAGAAACAAAAGCTGTACAATTTTTCCTCCTGCCAGACCACGCACTAAGGAGTACAAAAGGAAATGAGATGAATAAAACACATGTTTTTTCTCTCTGTAGCAAATTTCTCCTGTCACTGCACCGTGTAGTGCAAGAAACCCTACACATCATCCAAACCAGTAGAAAACAATTTATCGTAAGCACATAATAGATGGAATGGAAAATATGTTGGGGCTCAGGATTATTTACTGATTGATTGGCAAGCAGTACTCTGTTTTATCAGTTGCTGCACTTTGTCCTTCTCTTCCTGAAAATCAGTTGGCACTGTTCATTGTTATGAAATATTTACTATGTTAGCAACTAGACTTCCTGTTTCTGAGAATGAGATCTATCTTCATTTGTTTCTACACCTTGTAGAGTCTGGCAAACTGGTGATTGGAGATACTGCATGGGTATAGGACAAATGAATGAACACGCAAGTATGTGTTACAAATACGTAAGGAGTGCAGGCCCTAATCTACGATTGAGAGGATAAAGACAGTTACATATTTGTTCAACAAGGATTTGGAGAATTTTTGCATCAGGCAAGGATTTAGACAAAGCAGAACACAAACCACTGGGTGAATAAGAGCTCCACGAGCTCTGTGGAACTCAGAATGAAAAGCGAGAAAGATAAATCGATGTACTAAGTATCAAGGCAGTGATAACACTGCAGTCTTTATGAGCAATGGGCACGGTATAATAGTTTTGGAAGTCTTGGATAGAGAGATGCACTTAAATATGAACCTAAACTTATATAGATGTGTAAGGAAAATTACAGGCTATAATACAGAAAAATGAGAATGTGTGAAATTCAAAATAATTCAACGAGGCTAGAGTAGGGTGTGTCATTCATAGATGCAGCACAGGGAAACAGCAAGCTAGATTGGAATCATCTTGTCAAGACACAGTGACAGTAAGTTATTGATTTTCCTCTTTTTAAGATTTATTTATTTATTTATATTGGAGAGGCAGATTTACAGAGAGAAGGACGGACAGAGAAAAAGAATATTCATCTGCTGGTTTCACTCCCCAATTGGCCACAACAGCCAAAGCCGAACCAATCCAAAGCCAGGAGCCAGGAGTTTCTTCTGGGTCTCCCACACAGGTGCAGGGTCACAAGGCTTTGGGCCATCCGTACTGCTTTCCCAGGCCACAAGCAGGGAGCTGGATGGAAAGTGGGGCAGTTAGGACACGAGCCAGCACCCATAAGGAATATCAGCACTTGCAGGCGGAGGATTAGCCAAGTGAGCTGTTGTGTCTGTCCCTTGATTTTCTATGTGAGAAGTAATGTGAGGTGAATTTTGTTTTTTCTTTGAATGCTACATCTGAATTTCTGAGAAACAAGCAAGAAAAGAAAACTTGTGTTGAGTTATGATCAAATGTTAGAAATTTCATAATTTAGTCAATATAATAAATTTATTCAATAGATATATTGATATTTGTATCATTTAATTGTTAGTATAACCAGACAACATACTTATTAATGTTCTTGTTTATCAGATAAAATCATATGCTTTAAACTGCCAGTGGAATACAGATCAGAAATCAAGACACAAGACACTGAGCAAACCTTAGCCTACAAGCAAAACTAGAAACCAGCATGGAGCACAGGTTATACCAAGCTAGGCTCTTGCACCTACTGGTCCTCAGAGCAGCCACGGGCAGGTGCGTGATTTACGGCTAGGAACAGGCCCAATTGGGAAGGTAAGGGGACACCCTAACTGGGTTGAGGTTCCCACCAAGGGGCGCGTGTGCTGGAATGGGGGCTGCGTTCTATCTAGGAAACAGTTGTAGTCACACGAGGCACTAGTGTGGGCTAGGATTGGATGCACCAGGCCAGTTCAGACCCCAGCATCATCTGGTGTCATGGAGAACCAGGGTGGATGTGGGACTGACTAGGCTGGGTCTCAACCCCCTACTGAGCCATGTGTTAGCTGTATGTGGGTATGAACGAGCCATGGCTGGGCTGAAACATCCAACAACAAGAACCAGAATGGGGTGAAAGCCAGCCAGGAAAAGCCACTGTTCCTGCTAGGACAGGAGGTGAACTGAGTAGGGTTGGCTCAAGGACCCCCTGGTATGTGCAAAATCTGGCATTGGGAGGGGTTCTGATGGAGGAGCCTGGGCAACTCCTCTGGCAGGACACAGTCCCTGCAGGTAAGTGCAAGAAGCATGATAGGAAACAGCCCAGAACAGGCCATGGAAAGTTTCCCACTGGCACACATTTGGCATGGGTCAGGGGCAGACCAGGCTGAATCAGTTCATGTCATCCACTGGCAAATCCAATCACCAGAACAGGGTGTGGGTTGAGCCGGGTTTGGTCGCAACAAAACCAGTACACATTATGGAATGCCAGGGCATGGTTGCCTGTACTGGATTTGACTGCAGCACCCAACCAGCACACGTGAGAACCAGGAAGGGCGGGGCAGAGCTGGCAGGGCAGGTCCCCTAGCCGGACAGCTACTCCCACTGGAGAGCATGAGCTGGGATGGGGACAGACCAGACTAAGCAGGACTATAACACCTGTGCGCCGCATGTGGACTAGATCAGGGAAAAGCCAGGCTGGGCTGCTTGTTCCTACTGGTGCAAGCATAAATTAGAGTGGGTGAGGGTTGTTAGGGCTTAGCCACAGCATCAGATGGCAGAAGCTGGCACTGGGGGCTAATTCTGTCAAGTCAAACCACGAAACGACCTGAAGAGTGCATCAACCGGGATTGAGAGAGACCTGGGAGGGAAAAAGTGGGTTCCCCCCTCTTGGGTTACTACTCCCATGGGAGGGCATGAAAAATAGGACAGGGGCTGGGATGGCTAGACAGAGAGGCACTCAACAATATCCGTGAGGGCTGGATGGTTGAGTTGGTTAGATGGAACTAAGCTTTAATACCCATTGACAAGTACAAGAGCAAAATGGGATGGGGGACAGACTGGTCTACTGCTACACATACTGGCAAGCCAGGGTAGGGGGCGGGCCTAGTGGGGTTATTGTGGGTCGCCCCGACTAGGCTGCAGCTCGCACTGGTTGAAGGGCCGAGTATGTGCTGGGCAGAACCAGGCTGGACTGCAACACCCATTGGTTCCAGTGCAAGTCGAGACTGAAAACAGAACCAACCCAGCAATTGAAACCACCAGCTGATCGGGGTGATGGACTGTGCCGGGCCCTGTACTTGCTAGAACATACAAGAATCTGGTCTGGGAATACCTCAAAGTTTCTTTGGAGATCTTCCCAATCGAACTGCTGGACTCAGAACCCTAACCAAGAAAAGACATAAGACAGAACAGGTTAATTCACCTCAGCTATATGTTGGCAGCGAAATATGGGGCAAACGGAGACTTTCTGATGGACCATATCAATCAGTGGACGACCTCATCGAGCGAAACTGGCAGCGATTCATAACTGGAGAACAATTAAAACCACCTGAGCAAATATCTCAGAGCATGCCCCACATCTGGGACTTGGGGTGGGCGGGAAACCGGGTGGGGCTTCTCCCTCAATATCCCGCTTTACCTCAGATACACGATGGAAGCAATATGGACATAATAGTATTACCCATTTCCCTATACCCTCCAACCTTTTTTTGTTAACCATAATTAACTATGTAAAGATTGTCAAAAACTATACAATAAAATAAAATAAAATAAAATAAGAAAGAAAGAAAATTATTTTATTCACTTAAAATTCTTTGATAGGCAGAGGGGAAAGAATAAACAGACAGACAAGACCTTCTTTCAGTTGATTGACTCAAAAAGGAACCAGGCCTGGGTCAAGCTGAATTCAGCAGCCTGGACGCTAGCCAGGTAGCACATAGGTGATGGGCACCCAAGCAGTACTTGAACCATTACCTGCTACGCCCAGAGGGTGCTTTACAGCAATCAGGAATTGGAAGCCAGGCAGACTCTTGAACCCAGATGGTGTGAAATGGTGCCTTCCTCACTACATCAAATGTCTGCCCCCTCCTAATTATTTTGTTTTAGAAAATTCTAATTCTATTTGAAGTAAAAGCGGACCTATGCTTTAGGACTGGTATTGGAAAGACAAGTGGGAAAGGAAGGGATAATGCAAATCCAGTGAACTGGAGAAGAGTACGGAAGGTATGATTAACAGATTTGACACTGCTGAGTAAGTGAGGGTTAACAGCAAATTCGAAGTTTCTGGAGATTTCAAAGTCTGGAACTAATATAAGTACTATCCTCCAGTGGTTTTTAATTCTCCAACATTTCATACAATACTATTATCTTGAAATAAAGAGAGGCAGAAATAAATTTCCCCAAGATGATTTATCAACTTTACTTTTAGAGATTTTTCTGTCTCCCTCGCCCCCTCCCCCTGGTAATTAGCTGTTGTACCAGGAAAGAACCCAACTACCCAGACTTCAAGAAAATTGCATACTCTTCAATTCTGCAGTTTCTGGAGAATTTCTGCTAGTAGAAGGTTCAGAGGAACTGAGAAGCAAACAAATATGAAAGTGCAAAGGAAAGAACTATATCAGATGGGAGACACCACCCAGACTCTTGGCAAGCCAAAATGCACTTGGAAGCAATTAGTGGCTCAAGAGACTGATATCATGAAGGATCAAAGTGTTCACTGGGAAGCGACTTGGGGAGGAGAGGCCACCAGTGACTTCACAGCAAACCACGCGGTGGTTGTGAAACTCTTCATGCATTTTGCAATGCTACACACAGCAGAAGAATGAGTCCAATTTCAGATAAATCCTGCTGACATCCAAAAAGTCTCTTTCTTATGCTTCCAAGAACTTCTAGTATCACACATTCTCCTTCCTCTCCCAGGCTTGGATTTTGGTGGCCTATACTCTATTTTGAGAATTCCTCTAACAACTAACATGATGTGTTTAGTCATTCATATGCCCATCTTCTGTGCTACAAATAAAGTAGGAGTGCAGGCGCTGAACTATGATAGAGAAGATAAAGAAAGACTATTAATATCCCTTTTTGACCTTTCAATAGTAATTCTGACCACTTCCTTTGACCAAAGTAATGAAAAAGGAAACAAGAACAGAGGATGTGAGTGACACAGGAAGCTGAAAGGGGAGGGGAAAGGCAAAGAGACCTCAGAGGAAACTTTCTCATGCTGCAAGTTATGGAAAGGACTCTCTCTCTCTCTCTCTCTCTCTCTCTCTCTCTCTCTCTCTCTCTCTCATAGTGGACTGCTCTTCTATCCTATCAAAGTTCACTCCTTTAAAAAAAATAAAGTTATCACAGACTGCACCTGCATTGATCAATAATCCCTAGGACAATGGTATCTAGGAAGCTACTGTGAACAGTGGTGTGTGTGTGTGTGTGTGTGTGTGTGTGTGTGTGTGTGTGTGTTATAGTAACTGGGGTTGCTAGAGTGAAAAGACAACACCAAATTTTTGAGTGAACTTTTATCCTGATAAGAAGATGAGATTTCCAGAATTCAAAAATGAAGCTCAAGGAAATAATAAAATAATAACAATAAAACAATTATGACTTCTATACTCTTATACATGCAATCATACTGTGAGGATAGTGCTCTGTAAGTATAACGTTTCAGACTGCTTATTTTAGTCAACATTATCAGAATCGATCATAGCATGTCTCGATCTTTTTAGTATTGTGCTTATTTCCCACCTTTCTTTCCTCCATTCTCAATACACAAACACATATACACACACACATACACACACATACACACACATACACATACACACACATACACACATGCATACACACACACACACATACACACAGTTCACATTTTAACCATTCTCTTTTTCCTATGTTCATTTCCTATTACTCTTGCAAAAACTCACCACATATTTGTTATTTGAAGTGTGTCAAATTCATTAGCTCACCATGCTAGGGGTCTGAAGTATAATACGAATCTGTTTCATGGTATTGCGTGGGCCTGTCCATTTCAGAGGACACAGGGGGATGAGTTCCCTCTTGTCTTCTGGCTTCTAGAGATAGACTTCCTTGGTTTGCCTCACGCCTTCTTCACAAAAGTCAGCAGTATGGCATTTTTAAATCTTTCTCTGACTCAACCAGGTTACATTGGTCACACCCAGGCAGTCCAAGATAATCTTTTTGTCTTACAATATTTATCATATTGTAAAATATGACATCTACAATGACCTTTGTCCATGTAAAAGGAAATATTAATAGGTTTTCAGAACTAAGCTGTGGTCCCATTTGAAAAAGAGATGCCTTCATTCTGCTCACCCATACTTGAAAAACACTAAAAAAAATTTTATCACATCCATTTCTTCTCTTAGGCAGATTTCTCTGCTCAAGTTACATGTCCTTACTTGTCTCCCTAGAGATCCCTTTTTTTTTGACAATGATCTCTTTCCTGTATCTTTTCCTAACTATTCATGATTCCCTTGTACAAAATTATAATTCTATTCTTGCCTCCATGGCAACATTTTTAAAATATGGAGTTTATGATAGTATTCATCACATTTCTCATTTTCTTTGTCATTTATGTGGTTTTTGCAATAGACTTTGCCCTTTTCTCAAGGACAGAGTGTATACTTAACTTGTCTTTTTTAAATTCTAGTACCCAGAAGGGTGACATTAGCAAACATTCTACTAATTTCGCTTAGTTCACTAAAAATATCAACAGAAGACTCTGTGGGGTTTCTTCTAATTCTAGTTCAATAATCACATTCAAATGTACCAATGAGAGCCTTATCTGGTACCGTGACCTCTGACTATAAAATTTGGAGTCTATAAAACAAGGTTGTTTTGTGTGATGATAAAGGATAGAGCTAGAACAAATATTCTGATATCATTGTGAACAGTTTAATTTTTTCATGGGAAAAATTTTTCTGGTAAAAAGAACTGCAAAGCAAGAACCAACTCTCCTAAGCAGGAGTGCTGGCACTGCATTAAATATAATTAAAGGAAAACAGAAGTGTATCCACCTGGAAGGCTAGGAAATCGCCTCTGAGGAATATGGCTACATTTGTAAAGATAAACTTTTCCTTAGTCTGTAAGTGAATAAACACAAATTGAATGTTCAAATAAATATATTAAAATAATATAATTTGTAATTATTGAGTGAGTACTCAAGGAATTTACCTCAATGTGGGTACTTAGTCAATTTAATTTGCTGAGTAAGATGTTCATATTGCAAATTGTCGTACTTGGGTATAATTCCCTCCCCTTGCTCCAGATTACAGAATCCTGCTAATGTAAACCTAGGAGACGATAAATAATGGTCCAAAAGTTTGAATACTGTAGAAGACCTGGCTTGAGTTCCCAAATCCACACTTTGGCCCAACCTACTCTGGGCTATTGCTGGTCATTATGAAATTTATTTTACTTCTGCCTTCCCTAAACTCATCTGCTTATGAAAGTTATGTAAAAAACTTAAATTAAAAGAAAAAAAGAATGAGAATCAAGATGGCAGAATAGGGTAAAGACACGACACATTTAAGTGGATGGAGAAACATTTAATCAGGATGAAGCAGAAAGGACACATTCCAGACACTAGGAAATAACAGAACAACAGCAGAGGGGTACCTGGAGACTGACAGACACAGGAAAGCAGCGAACACAACAGGGTGGTGTTGCAGTGGCTGATACTCCAGTGGCATTCAGCTGATGGTGATCTGAATTCCACCAGCAGCCAGAACTCCACCAGCAAACAGGTGGGAAGGGACTTTCACAGGGAGCTTGGGAAGTGAACCCAGACAAAGAACTGCTCGCCCTGCTGGTCTGTCTGATTTGACCAGGAGCAGAGACAGAGCAGCAAATCCAAGATGGACAATGTGAGAACAGGGTGGATTTCATAGCCCAGTCAGCCCCCTAGAGCCAAATTGGGTGCCATTTTGCATAAGGAGGCAAAGGCAAGGGAAAGGACTGAGCATTAACTGAGCTGGGAGTGAACTCATTTCTGACTCAGTGAACTGCATCATCGTGGCATTCTACAGGTTCCACCCAAGACAGGTCCCGGAAGCCCTCAGACCTGACAGCCAACAGATCAAGAACTCTAGTAGTGGTAAGTCAGGTGCCATTTTGTACACTGTGGCGAAAGTTTCAGGACTGCAAGGGATAACAGTGAACTGCGCATGTACTGAGCTCATAAGAACTCACTGAGTTCAGTGGGTTGCACTGGTCGTGAAGGAAAATAGTACCATCGTATGGGTCAAAATAGGTCTGTGTGGCACCCAGACCTAATGTCCAACAGGTTCTGGAAAGATCAGCACCATCAACAACCTAGCTATATAGGACACCTGGTGTCTCCCTAATCCTGGGACTTGCTCCAACCGGAAGTGGGAGAAAGGTTGTACAGACAACGGTGCAGCCTCAGCATGGTATCACAGGAGGTGGAGATTGGCAAGCCAGGATCTGCGGCTACGGAGTTCTTTGTGGAAATCTAATATAAGAACCCAGACCTGGAACTTGCTGGAGGGAGTGGCACAATTGGCTCCAAGCAAAGAGCTGGGTATCAAGTGCAATAAGTAAAACAGCATTGTAGACCTGTGTGTGACACAGCTTAGAAACCTGCCCCAAGGAGAAGAATGTGCTAATCAGAAGTACAATGACCAAGAACAAAGGCACAATGAATATTAATGAAAACTCCCTGTGAAGGAGCAAAACCCTATGCCAACCTCAGTGTTAGCTAAAGAAGACATCAACAAAAAGGGGGGACACAGAATTCATAAAACTCATTTTAAAGCTTCTAATCAACAATGAGAAGTACATACAACAGTTCAAAGAATTTAAGGAATATGTTAAGCAGGAAATAACAGCAAAAAGCAAATCAAGGCTGATACATCAGAAATTAAGAACACAGTAGAGCAAATTAAAAGTACAGTGGAGAGTCTCCAAATTAAAATGAAGTAAGCAGAAGAAAGAATTTCAGAATTGGAAGGTATTTCCTGTCATCAGGGGAAAGCAAACAAAAAGGTGGAAGCAGAGCTGGATCACTCTGCTTGAAAGACACTATTAAGGGGCCTAATATAAGAGTTACGGGAGTCCCAGAAGGTGCAGACAGAGAAACTGGTTTTACAAATATACTTAATGAAATAGTGAGGGAAAATTTCCATAATCTGGAGAAAGAATTGGGAAACTAGATCCAGGAGGGGCATAGAACTCCCAACAGGCTTGATCAAAAGTGATCTTCACCAAGACACATGATCTTCAAGCTCTCGTCAGTTGAACATAAGGAAAAGATCCTGAAAAATGCATGTGGAAAAAATCAATTGACATATAAAGGAATGCCAATTAAACTCACAGGAGACCTCTCACGGGATACTCTAAAGGCAAGAAAAGAATGGAGTGGCATATTCCAGATTGTTAAAGAAAAAAACTGTCAGCCTAGGATAACATATCCAGCAAAGCTTTCTTTTGTCTTTGAAAATGAAATAAAATTCTTCCACAGGAAAGAAAAGTTAAAAGAATTTGCCTCTTCCAAACCTGCCCTACAAAGGAACCTTCAAGATGTTCTCTTGACGGAGATGAGAAATAGCACCCAACAAAACCAAAGGCAAATGAGAAAAACATCCCAGTAAAATGACAATAGAATACTAAATCAACGAACAACCCATTCCTAAAATGACAGGACCAAAGTACCACCCCTACATATTAAACTCTGAATGTAAATGGCTTAAGCTCAATCAAACATCATATATTAGTAGACTGGATTAAAAAACAAAACCCATCTATTTGTTGTCTAAAAGAGACACATTTCACCAACAAAAATCAGTGGAAAGTATATTGATGGATTTTGATGTTTTCTGTTAGTTTCATCTCTTCAAATTCTTCAATGACTCATAGATTATATAGTAGCATCATTTTGTGCAAGAAGGTTCTTGATTTTCATTTCTTCAGGTACATGTTAGTCATTTAGTAGCATGTTATTTAACTTCATGGTGTTGTTAATTTCTTTTTTCTTCCTGCTGTTGATTTTGTTTTGTGTCTTTTCATTTAAGGGGATGTGTAGTAGCTGTGTAATGGAGACTGTCATATCTAGTAATACGTTATTTATCTTCATGGCATTGTTAATTTCTATTTTTCTTTTTATTGTTGATTTTGTATTATGACTTTTCATTTAAGGGGATTTACAGTAGCTGTGAAATGGAAACTAACATATCCAGATGTGAGGATATAATGTAGTATGCATTTCTACTTCCAGACAAAGATGTACTTACAATGAAAGTGTTTACTATATCTTGGCAATAGGATGCTGGACTCTCTGCCATTGTCCATGCCTGCAATGATGGACATATGCCTGTGTATGAAGAACTATACTTTAGTATTGATATAGAGAAACTAGGTGGGGGGGCGCAGAAATTGGGGCTGGGATAAGGGAAATCCCAGGAGCCTAAGGAACTGTATCTTAAAATGATAATAGTAGTACTACTACTACTACTACTAATAATAATAATTATAAAGATAAAAAATGGATCTCTACAACAATAATAAACTACGACATTGGATAGATTTTTTGTTTTTGAAATCTGGATCCTAATTGAAGATTTAAACCAACTGGAAGAGTGTTTGGTGAAAAAAGGAACACAATATTATTTAGTGATAACAAATAATAACATATTTCATTGTTGCTTACTACCTGTAAGTCTCCAGCACAATAGTAGAGCAGGTAACAGAAGCCCATAAGTATAGATTTTTTTTAATTTATTTTTAATTTTTATTACAAAGTCAGATATACAGAGAGGAGGAGAGACAGAGAGGAAGTGGAGCTGCCGGGATTAGAACCAGCGACCATATGGGATCCTGGCGCATTCAAGGCGAGGACCTTAGCCACTAGGCCATGCCACCAGGCCCATAAGTATAGATTCTAAAATGTGCATAGAAAAGTGCCAAGTTTTCTTCAATGCCAAAGGATCTCTAATTATGCTGACAGCTTATTTTCAACCCAAATCCTACAGAATATCCTATAGGATAGGAAAGAATGGAGGTACATAGTCCAACTCTTAAAAAGAAAGAGTAGTGTAGATATATTTGTTTCTATTGGAAAGACATATTTACACAGAGAAAGAGAGGTAGAGTGAAAGGTCTTCCATCTGATGGTTCACTTCCCTAGAAGCTACCAGGAGCTTCTTCTGGGTCTCCCACACAGGTGCAGGGTCCCAAGGCCTTGGGCTGTCCTGACTGTTTTCCCAGACCACAAGCAGTGAACTGGAAGGGAAGTGGAGCAACCGGGACATGAACTGGCAGCCATATGGGATCATTGCAAATGCAAAGCTAGGGTGTTAGCGACTAAGCTACTGCACCGGGCCCAGATGAGACTGCTTTAACAAAAAACTGCTGTACAAGGAAGGTCATTGTGTAATGATTAAGGTATCAATTCATTATAAAGATTTGATTATAGTAAATGTATACATATATGATGCTAGGATTCCAGGCTACTTAAAACAAATTTTAATGAATCCAAAGGAACATGTAGATTTCAATACAATAAAAATGGGGGACTTCAACACCACACTTTAATCATTGGGAGCATTAATTACATGAAAAAAATAACAACAACTATAAAAGCAACAGAGCTAATCTCTATTATAAACCAAAAAGACTTAATTGATATTTAAAGAATATTAAAGAAAATTTTAGACCAATATACTTGGGGAAATAGATGCAAAAATTTTCAACGAAATACTAGCTAGGTGAATCCAACAGCACATCAGAAAGTGGGATTTATTCGTGTTATGCAATAATGGTTCTGCATATGAAAATCAATAAGCTTGATATATAACATTGACAAGCTAAAGAATCAAACCATATATATGTTTGTCTCAATTGAGGCCAAGAAAATATTTGATAAACTGTGACATTCTTTCATGATAAAAACATCAAATTGTATATAGCAAAAACTTTTCTTAAAGTAATCAAGAAAATATATGATCAACTCTCATCCAGCATCAATTTGAATAGTTAAAGCTGGGAGGATTTCGACTAAGATCCAGAACCAGACACGATGCCAACTTTCGGCATTGTTATTCAATGGAAGTTGAAGCCAAAATTTCAGTAAGGAAAATAAATCGAAGGAATACAAATACGATGAAAGTAAAATTTGCAGATGACATGATCCTATATAGCAAAACCAAAATATTCCAGTAGGAGTTTGTTGAAACTCCTAAGAGAATTTGGCAAAGTTGTGGATACACAGACAATGCTATGGCTGAGAAAGAACTGATAAATCAGGACCATTTATATTAGCTATAAAAATTTCAACATCTTGCAATAAATTTACCCAAGGAGGAAAAATATCTCTACAATGAACATTATAAAATATGGAAGAAATAAATAAAAGCACAGGAAATGGAAAAATCTTCCGTATCCATGGATTGGAGCAGCTGCTACTATCAAAATATCTACACTACAAAAAGTAATGTACAGATTCAGTGTGATCCTAATCAAAATACTGCTGACATTTTTCACAGACTTAGAAAAAAAAATGGTACTTAGAATTCACATGGAAACACAAGAAACCCAGAGTAACTAAATCAATCTTAAGCAACTAAAACAATATATTGGAAGCATCAATATCAGATTCCAAGACATGTCACAGGGCAGTGAAAATTACAGCAGCGTATGCTGCCAGAAAAATATGTATGGAGACAGGTGGAGCAGCATAAAAATCCAAGAAGATAATTCATCTGTTACTAATTAATCTTGGGCAAATGAGCTAAAAGGATTGATTCTTCAACAAATGATGCTGGGATAATTGGTTCTTCACTTACAAACATACGAAACAAGACACCCTAAACTTTATACAACAATCAACTCACAGTGATCAAAATACAAATCTAAGACTCGTTAAGTATATCTCAGCACTAAGACATCGGACTTTCTACCATTACCTATATCTATGATGTCATAATATACTTAAATGGAAGAATGATGGACTTGTGACTATTGTTGAAAGACTGTACTATTATCATAGGGGAAATCATTAGGGATGAGGGAAGTGGACTAGGGCATCCTTGAGTCAAAGGAACAATATCATGAAAAAAGTTTTAAAAAGATAAGTATTTGATATTTACGTTTACTCTGATTTGAACATTATACTATTTAGGCAGGAATGTAACATGATTTAACCCCTCTGCAGAACACTTCCATGATTTTCTGAAAAAGGAAGTTATACTTATCATATGATTCGGCAGTTCATTCTTGGGCTTATAACCAAATAGGTCAGAAAATATCTACCTGTAAAGCAATGGTAGCACTATTCACAACAATCAAGAGGTGAACCCGCTCAGTTGCTCTTCAATGGATGAGTGGGTGGGTAAATTAGATGCAAACAGAAATGTAATATTATTGAGTCATTAAAGTAATAAAATAAGCATGCTAGAAAATGGATTTATCATGAAAACAAGGTAAATTTAAAAAATTAAATTCAAGACCATATAATGAAGGTTGCATTTAATCTGTCAATAACGATAAAAAAGATAAAATACAAAGTAATCTGAGGGGAGAATAAAGTGGTGATTAACTATGATAGGTACAATATTTGGTTCTCTAATAGGTACGATGTTTAATGTGGCAGTGATTAAATATGTTGGAATCAGAAGTTGCATAACATTGTAAGCATACTAAGTATCACTGAATTGCTTATCTTTAAGACTAATTTTGTGGTATAGTAATTAAGATCCAACTAAAAATATTAAAGATCAACATAGATACTATTTGAAGGAATTGCACCGTAATTAAATGTATGTAATGTTTTTTTAAACGCATATCAAATCTCAGGAACTTGGGTGTAAAAGTAATTAAATACATACTGAGTTATTATTTTGCTGCACATTAAATAGGTTCCTCTCTCACGGGAATGGCCCATTCATCTGATAATATTGAGACTGACATGATCAGCAACTTTTCATGATCTCCAGCTTTGTACACAGTTGATTTGTTTAGGAGTAGGCACTGGTTCCAAACTGAGTCACTCAATTCTTATTCAATTTAATCTTGAATTTAAAACTTATATGTCTTGGGTTGTAAGCTGTAAGATGGAAAACTGCTGTGTCAGCTATGTGTGCTACCATGGGGACCAAAAGATCAGAGGGAAGAAGTTTACAGGAAAAAGTGAAAGAGAAATGAGACAGAGGCACAAAGAGAGGCAGGAGGAAAAAAAAAGGAATTTCTGTAACACCCACCCAACTTCGGAGGAATCTCTGGGCTTTCATTCTGCATTTGCTGGCGTCCATGGAAGGCATTATCTCTGTAATTTAAAGTAATAGGCTTTCTGTCCTAAGATGGAAACAATAATAACTTTTACATATTGCAGGAACACATACTTCTTTACAGACTCAAAAACCTTAGTGTACTTGTATACTTTAATTGTTTTAAATTTTATTTGAAATGGAGAGAGAGAAGAGAGAATGCACTTCCATTTGCAGATTTGTCTCCTCCATACCCCCCTGTTGTAGACAAGTCTGGGCAGTCCAAACCTGGGATCCTAGAACTCAGTCTGATTCGCTCATGGATAGCAAGAACCCAAGGACATGAGCCATCTCATCCTGTCTCCTACAATCTGTACCAGCAGGAAGCCAGAGCCAGAAGCAGAATCCTGACTCCAACTCAAGGCACACTGAGAAGGCATGCAGGTCCCAAGCAGAAGTTAACTGCTGTACCAAAATCCACACCCCACCAACCCTTTGCATATTTCAAGGCAGGAATACACATTTTTTATTTTTAAGCATAGGTTTTATAGAAATTTAGAACTTCTAAGTAAGGGCTGGTTCTGTGGCATGTTGGACTAAGCTACTGCCTGTACAATTGCTGTCCCATGTGAGTATGCCTTGCAGCCTCAGCTGTTACACTTCTGATCCAGCTCCCTACTAACACGCCTAGAAGAGGCTCCTGGCTCCTGGCTTTGGCCTGGCCCAACCCCACCCCAGTTGTTGTGGCTATTTGAAGAGTCAATCAGCAATTGGAAGATCTCTCTCTCTCTCTCTCTCTCTCTCTCTCTCTCTCTCCCTCTCTCTCTCTTTCTCTCTCTCTCAATTCTGTCTTTCAAACAAGTAAAAATAAATTCTAAAAAAAAAGTTTAGTATAGATTGATGCATCATTTAACTTCATCCTAATGTCACTCAGAAAGCAAATGTTCCTATCATATCGTTTTTAGTTTGGGAAGGCTAATGTGTATAAAGTAAAATGACTTGCAGAAGGCAAAACTAATGCCAAAATTTCTTTATTCCATAAAAGCCATCATTGCTGAGCTGTTGTTCTGCGAGCACCTGTGCTGGGAGTCAGAAAGCAAGGGAGATGCTGTCACTCCAATCCTCTATCTTCATTTTGAACTTCCTGCTTCAAAGGGCAAAATCTCTTTTCCTCTGCGAGACCAACAGGATAAAACTGCATCTAGGAGCTTCGCTAAAGGGCTTAGTGGCTGTCATGATGTTGACGGCAACTTGATCGAGTGCTGCCTGGGACAGGAAATGCTCAGTGCTTGTTTTCTTTCTTTTCTTCATCCTACAGCCATTCTCTTCTTGCAGCAGGGTAAATGGCTGCACATCAGCACTTTTGGCATGACAGTCTTACACAGTTGAACTAGCTGTGTACAGACTTTTGTGTTCTGCCACCAAATCTGCTTGTTTGCATCAACTATTGTTTCAGAGTTCTGTTACAAGCTTCACTGCAAAGCTATAAACTTGAAACAGGCTTTCATCAGAATTTGGGTATGGGCAGTGCATTGGGACAAGAGACTAGTACAAGAACATATGAACCGGTGAGAGGTGGAGTGAGCATATTCTCTTTGCTGCTTATCTTTGGTTGATTTCTATAATGTCAGTGTCTTGGGCTTTGCCTCCTTTGACTTCAACACACTGAGTACATCATTTCCATCTCCAAACTCAAGATGACTACTTAAATTGAACCATTATGTTGAACAAATATTAGTGAAAACATATCTGATTGGACATCAGGTGTGAAAGTTCCCAGTTAAGTCAACATGTGCCTTTGCCTGTACGGCTTTTATGGAAATGTCAGAAGGGAAATTTCCATTTTTTTATATCAATAATTTTCCTTCTTTTCTAAAGAGTTAGACTGGTAGAGGAGCACTCTAGGAAGATGAGCAGAGCAATAAAACACTTGAAATGTAGCAATTAGAATAAAAATAATATTGCATAATAATTATGATAATAATGCCTCACATTTGCATATTGCTTCAAATTTCCAATAGTTAACTTATCTTAATTGAACTCCATAATATGTTACAGGGAAGATTTTAGTACTAAACCAATTTTATAGAGGAGAAAATTGAGAATCAGGAACGTTAATTGCTTGTGTAAATTTTATTACACAGCAAATAAATCCCAGTCCAAGGACTGAGCACGGTATTCAACTCTGATTCTAATGTTTTTCTAAGGAATATAATGGCAACATAAATGTGTGATTCCAACTTCTCTTCATTCCTTTCTTCTTTCAGGAACATACATTTACTGAGCAGCTACTATAGACTAGGCCTAAAGAATGCAAAGGAAGCGAAACAGAGCCTCTGCAATTGAAGAGTGGAAAAGCTGGCAGAGAAAAAGGGCAAAGTTATAAGACTCCGAAAAGTGCACAAATATTGCATTAAATTTGCTTTTATTATGGTAAAAACAAGATTGTTAAGATCCACACATACTTTTTTCATGATGCATAGTTTTCAATGTATTGTGAAAAATGCATTTTGGCATCTAAAAAATATTTTTATGGTCCAATAAACTCATACTTTAAGTTTCATGTTTCAGGGACTGGCATTGTGATATTGTGGGTAAAGTCTCCACCTGTAATGCTACAATGCTAGCATCCCACATGGGAACTGGTTCAAATCCAGTCAATTTTACACACTACACTTCAGAATTCATAGACCACCAGGGACTGCTGAGTCTTGCATCCGCCAGGGAGGCCTCCTTTCTAGGAACCTCATCTTCTCACCTTTCCAGATGCTAAATGGGTGACTTATCAGATATAAAGGCCTTGTAACATCCAAGGAAAATAACTATCGTTGTTCTTATCTTGCACACATAAGCTCAAGACAGCAAATTCTATGCCAAATCTAACCTGCCTCTTTTCTGAATAAGCTACATGCCAGACCCACAAGCACCTAATGATACAAATCATATTTATATTTACAGTATGTATAATCATTCTAATCACAACTATTTCATTTAATTTGAACAGAATACCACAAGCATAGTAAATAATTCCCTATGCCAGGTGCCAGATTTCGGGCCCTCTGTTAGGTAAAAATAATAAATAGTCCTGATAGTCACTATCCATTGACAACTTAGTATGTGCCAAGTGTTTGCTTAATACTATGAGTTTGGCATGCTTTCATCCGTAAAACAAGGTCATCTCCAGCGGTAGGCAATAGCCTAGGTTGCCTTGTATCTGTTGGGAGAAAAGCAGCCAATAGCTGGTAGGCATTCTGGGTCTGGTTAATGCCAAATTTATGTTAGCTATGCCAGTGCGCCAGCATAATTGCCTATTCTATTTTTTTTTAAGATATGTCAGGAAGGCGGGAAATTCTGTGCTGGAACTCACCACCCCATCTCTCATGCAGTGGAATTACCGATGGTCTGGGAAAAGGAGACTGGGGACATGTCAGAGTAGGAGCAACTGGGGGCAAGTTTGATAGGGAAGAAATGACCCCTGGGGGCTTCCATGTACCTGGCCACTACACTCACGGGTAGGCAAGGGAGTTGAGGGGGGTGGTTTAGAGGGAGGAAACTGCAGAGCATGGGTCAGGCCCCTCTGGGTCAGGCCAAGGTACCCACTCATTTGGAGACCTGAGCTGAGCTAAGTAGCATTATCTGATGCTTGCTGGAACACACACATGCTAGGGCTAGGGCTATGCTTATGTAGGATAGGCCATAATACCTACCCATGAGTGTCAGAGCAGGGGGTAGATCAAGTAAGGCTAGGCCACAGCACCCACCAGAACCTGAGAGAACAGGATCTGGGGGCAGATTCTCTAGGGGATTTGTGACCTTGCCTCTGTGTGACTGCTGTTCCGACCAGTTTGCATGAGAACTGAGCCAGGAATTCAGAGGACAGACCATACAAAGCAGGGCCACAGGACCTGCCAGTATACATAAATTCAGAGCTGGGAGCGAGCTAGTTAGGGGAACTTGGAGAACTCCTGTACAAGGCAACAGCTCCTTTTGGGAAGCAAAATAACTGGGGCTAGGGTTGGGTCAGGACAGGCAAGGCTAAAGCACTCTTCAGCATTTATGTGACCCAGGTGTGGGAGTAGGCTGGGTCAGGGCCAGGGCACGGCATTCACTGGCATATACAAGAGCCAGGATAGGGTATGGACCATACCTGACTGGAAGGAAGCACACATCCATACACATGAGATCCAGGGATGGGAACAGGACTGGTAGGGAAGCTTGGCCATTCTAAACCATAGCTCCCACGGGTGAGCACCATAGCCAGTGTCGAGGCAGGTCACTTCAGACTGGGCCACATCATCCACTGGCAAGCACAGAACCTGGAGCTGGAAGTGGGTGTAGAAGGGGAACTTCAAGGATTCCCATGCTGGGCTGCTGCTTCCACTGGCTAGCATGAGAGCTGGGAGAGGGAGCAGGGCACTCTAGGCAGAGCTCCCAAACCCATCAGCCAGTATGTGGGATAGGCCTGGGGTGGGTCAGGGTGGGCTAGGCTGTCATGCCCACTGACGCATGAAAGAGCTTTAGTGGGTGTGGCTAACAGGCCTAGGCCATAGCTCCTGCTGGCATGTGCCAGAACTGGGTGCAAGTCATGTCAGAATGGACTGCAGTATCCCTTGGCAGGCACAAAATCCAAGGCTTGGAGCAGGCCTGGTAGGGGAACTGTGGGCTGTAGCTATAGCCACCGGTATGTGCTTGGTTGGTGCAAGTAATGGACCAAACCTGACCCTGCACTGGCTGATGCACAGAAGAGTCAAGTCTGAGTTTACCCCCAGTGTGGTTTCTTGGACAGCTCTGCAAACTAGACTGCTGGACCCCAGCCACAGAAACTATCACAGTACGTGTGATCTGACCTTGGACTGTGTGTATGGGACTAGACCTCCTCAGCTGGTGATATCTGTTCAGTAAGCAGCCTGCCCAGATGTACATGAGGAACATGTCAGCCAGGTTATCTAGGCCAGCAGAGGGACACTGATTGCCTTGTCAGAGGATAATTTGAAAATCTGGATCACCTGTGGATCTGCCTCAATTATACATATTTCCTCAGTTACATATATTTCCCCCATTTGTATTATAAATCTTCAGTCCTATCCAATTGAATACCTAGATTTTTTTCTATATTAGATGTTTGCATTTAATATAATAAATTGTATGAAAAATGTCATTTGCTTCCAAACAGGATTTAATTTCATTTCTGACTGTCTAACAAACTGAGGAAGAAAACTTTCGCAACAGTTAGACTTGAGATGTTTTGAGGTTAATGTTCATTTACAGTAAAGGTTTCTCTATTTCTAGTTTGTCCTCCTTCAAAGCATAAAATATTTTGAGATTCTCACCTGGGAATATGGAGTTATTGAATCGTCTCTCCCTCCACCCTTGAATATTGAGCTAAGGTTTTATCTTCTGGGCACCATAAAGTGGCTGATATTTCTTTGCATTTTATTGTCTCACAGCCTACTTTCTGCTTGATTTTGGCCTCATTCATCTTAACAATGGCTAAATGCTTTCATTAAAAAAAACATGAATTTTATTCTCCCTTGTTCCATATTACACTGCTAAGCATGTGGAACCATTATCAGTTTGTTTGGTTTGCTGGCCTAGCATAATTAGAAATCAAAAATGCCTTAAGGGGAGCTTCTGTATGGATTCTTGACCCTTCCCCTGCTGGGTTTTTTATTTGCTTTATAAAGAACTTCAAATATCTCTGTCTTCATCAAAACATGCTGTTATAGTCACGTTTTCACAATTATTTTTTGATAAGCAATCCAACAATTACAGTCTTGTTTTAAACCAGATTGTTGAACTGAGATAAGCTGCTTCACTATAGGGAGAAATTCTCTTAAAGTTCAATTCACAAATCATTTGAAAGCCAGAGACTGAAAGAGAGGGAGAGAAAGACACACACACACACAGAGAGAGAGAGAGAGAGAGAGAGAGAGAGAGAGAGAGAGAGATCTTCTATCCACTCGTTCACTCCTCAATTGCATGTAACAGCTGGGCCCACTGGCCAAGCCAAAGCCAAGACACAGGCACTCCATACAGACTTCCCATATGGGCAACAGAGAATCAAGTACTTGCTCCATTAACTGTGACCTTTCCAGGGGCATTAGCAGGGAGGTAGATCAGAAGCAGAAAAGCCACAACTTGAACTTAGCGCCTTGATATGAGATTTTGGTGCCCCAAGCAGTGACTTAACTACTGTACGAAATGCCACCCCTCCATTCAAGTTTTTAATTATGAATTTTTATATTTCTAAAAATATTACCAGTTTTTATTAGACATTGACTCAATGAGTATTTATTCATTACAATTTAATTGAAGAACTCTAGTTTTGCTTTCTCTTCTTATAAGGATAGAAATTTTAGGGTTTTGCTTTTTCTGTGTGTTGTTTGAGAGAGACTGGGAGATGGAGATTATCTGTCCTCTTGTTCATTTCCCAACTCACTCCTCCCAGCAGCCAGAGTTGGAACAGGCCAAAGCCAAGAATCAGGTACTCCATCTTGGTCTCCCACATAGCAGGTAAAGACAGAAGTTCTTGAGTCTTCACCTGCTACATTCAAGACTACCTTTCCTTCCTTCCTTCCTTCCTTCCTTCCTTCCTTCCTTCCTTCCTTCCTTCCTTCCTTCCTTCCTTCCTTCCTTCCTTCTTTCCTATCATCAAGATCACTTTGACCATGTATTATGTAGTCTGTAGTAACTTGTATATTTTAGAGGTACAGAGAAACATAGGACAGGCTTTGCCTTAAAATAATTTATATCCTTCTATCAAAAATCATTATGGCAGAGGATAGTTTAATGTTACTTCTGTCTACCAAAACTATTACACACTGAAATCATAGATCCCAAATAGACGTGGGCTTTCTGGTCTAAATATTAGCAGATTTTGACTCACCAGACAATAGCAATGGTTTGCCAGTATGTTCATGGACAATACTGTGAGGAAGTGTTCTGTGAGTGATTTAGGGGCTAGACTGAATATTCTCAAGATTGATTAGTGTTCCTGGTATGGCTCGTGAGAATGTCGGACTAAATACATATATCAACACTTTCTGGTGAAATCCCTTTTCTACATTGAAAAAGAAAGTATAACAGAACACAATGAGTACTTGTTTTCATCAGAGAAATATGTGACTTTATACACTGTATTTTATCTTTTAGATAGTATAATTATTTCCATGTCTGATAGGCTTTTTCTACTTTATTCTAAATTTTTAAGAGGGGAATAAGCCCTAATTCATTCTTGTAGAAACATATGGTGAAAAAAATAGAGTAATTGGAATAAAAGGTGTAAGTTTACATTTTTATACCAGTAAATTCTTGTATGACTAGTTTTCTGGCTTGAAAAATGGAGAGACTGAGCCTTAAATAATGAAAAGCACAAAGTGGTTGTGGGAATTCAATGATGTTAAAACCCACAGTTAGCTACAGAGTGACATCCAAACTTTGGTTGTTAATATCATCATTTTCATCATCATTGTCACCATTACAATTATTGCGTATTTGCAATCTTCATTAAAGCTCTGCATCTTGTGAAATAGATCTGTGGATATTTACTGAATAAAGGCATGATTATTCAGGGACCTGGAATCTCATATTTAATAAACATTGCAAAATTAAATGTGCATTGGTGATGCTTAATTTTTTAAAGTTCACTTATATATTCAGTTTTCTGACAGTAAAATAAAACTTTTCCTTGACACAGCTCAAATTAAAGGCCACAGGCCAAGTGTGGGATAAAAGGAAACATTCTTCTAAGAGAAAGCTTTAAGTTTTTTTGGCACTGAGAGAAAAGGCAATTTTTCCGTGAGTGGGAGCCACTAAGCAGCCTTCGGCAATATAGGGGAGGGAATGCAACACCTCCTGAATTAAGCCTACTGTGAATCACCCCAGAACCACAGTTATCCTGTGCAGAAGCAGGGCATCTGGATCCCAATCAGACATGCAGTTCCGGAAGTGAACTTTGTCACTGAAGTTAAGGATGTTATTTCACAGGAGGAAATCATATCAGCCAATTTCAAGAGCATTTAAAGCTCATGACATTTCCTGTGTCTTTTGAGAAACGTTGTGTATGCTAAGAAAATTCTTATGTAAGAATCACTTTTGTCTCAAAATAACATGAAATCTTTGACTTTTGTGTGTAACTGCTGAAGTTCCAGTCACTAGGGTTGAGAATAAAGACATCAGACTGAAGGAGGAATAAAAGCAGATGTGGAAAATATTTGTACGTTTGGAAAGGACATTCTTTTTTATAACTCTGGCTCTGGTTACACAGGGTCTTCTCATGATGAACGAAAGGATGGAAAACCCACAGAGTCAAACACTTGTGGGTGGAGAAGAAAGGAAAAAAAATACATTTTAACACTTTTCTTCGTTCAAAATGGAATCACTTGCTCAACACGAAGAAAGAAGACAAAATAGGCCCGACATTATAAGTTCAAGAAAAGCATTCCCTGTGAATTTTCAGAAATACAATTTTTTATCTTACGTGTTTACAGCTATTTGCATGTTGATAGGTGTATTCATTCGTTTTGTAATAGAAATAATTTGTGAACACGGAATGTGTTCTTTGTAGTAAAGATGGTAAGAATCTCCAACATGGATGTCATGGGTTTGGAGACAGAGTAAATGAGCAACCTGCTGTAAGTTCTTTTCTTCTGACCTTTAACTTGCTTTACCACTTTCCCTACAGACTTGTGAATTCTCACCACTCATTTTGGCCCTTTGCTTGAAGTAATGAGTCAGTATGGGAATGTCTTCCAGTGCTAAATACGGGGTTGGGAGGACTTATGATTTCTGTTTTTCTCCATTGTGTGTGTTGGAAGAATGACTGGAAATGGACAGAAACATAGTGATTGATGAAAGTAATGAGTCCTAACTGAGTCTTTACCCTGGAAAATATTTTTAAAATGTTGTGTGACTAGCTACCAGTGAAAGTCAGAGGGCAAGAAAAACCAGGTGAGGTATTCTCCTGCTTTAAAAGGTAACCTCATGTTTAAGAAGCAGATCAGGAAAGACTGATGCAGATGGCTCATCAGACGATAAGACTCTGAGAACCACTCACTTAAATGGAGAAAACAGTGAGTATTTCATTAATGGACACCTGTTATTTGCCAGACGTTGCCAGGAACTTTTTCTACGTTATCATCACTCTTCATGAAAATTTTAGGCAGAAGTCTTATCCCATAAATAAAAAATAATTGAGGTTAAAGATGTTCCATAACCAAGAACTAGGGGTTTCATGATTCAAATCCATGACCTCTCGGCTCTTTATTTCCTGGTAGCAGTATTTTGTCCTTCTGCTAAGGAGTCTTCAATTTTGAGTATCAGGAAATTATTACTCTTTAGGTAAAGAAATATGTACAATTTTCCTTTGGTTTACAAATCCATTTTTGGATTAAATAATACTTAGATATAAGTATTAAGATCAGGCTCCATTCAATAAATAGAGAAAGAAGGCCTGGTGGGTCGAACGGACTCAGGATTAATTTTCAACTACATCATGGACCTTTAAGAGTGAGGTTTGTCTCTATCTTTGTGCCAGTACCACGCTGTTTTGATAACCACTGCCCTATAGTATGTCCAGAGGTCCGGAACTGTGATTCCCCCTGCTAACTTCCTGTTCTTCAGGATGGTTCTAGCTATCCGTGGTTTTTTGTGCTTCCAGATGAACCTTTGGATCATTGTTTCCAGTTCCATGAAGAATGTTTTGGGCAATTTGATTGGGATTGCGTTGAATGTATATATTGCTTTTGGCAGTATAGACATTTTAATGATATTGATTTTACCTATCCAGGAGCATGGGATGTTACTCCATCTTTTGAGGTCTTGTTCAATTTCTTTTTTAAGTAGTTTGTAGTTTTCTTCAAATAAGTCTCCTACATTTTTGGTTAGATTTATTCCCAGATATTTCATACTTTTCTCTGTTATTTTGAATGGTATCTTGCTGGTTAAGTCTTTTTCCATCTTGGGGCTGTTCGCATACACTATGGCTGTTGATTTTTGTTCATTAATTTTGTACCCTGCCACTCTATCAAACTCTCGTACAAGTTCTAGCAGTCTCTGTATTGAGTCTCTTGGCTCTTCTACATAAAGAATCATATCATCTGCATATAGTGAGAGTTTGACTTCTTCGTTTCCCATTTGGATTCCTCTGATTTCTTTTTCTTGTCTTATGGCCTCAGCGAGTACCTCTAGGACTATGTTGAATAGTAGTGGAGAAAGTGGACATCCCTGTCTTGTCCAGATCTCAGTGGGAAGGGTTCCAGCTTTTCTCCATTCAGTATGATGCTGGCGTTGGGTTTTTCATATATGGCTTTAATTATGTTGTGGATTTTTCCATCTATGCCTACCTTGGGGGAATCTCAACTGAACTTGAGCTGTGGTTATGCAACAAGGTGGAGGAATCCACCATGGTGGGAGGGCTTGGGGAGGGGTGGGAGAACCCAAGTATCTATGTAACTGTGTCACATAATACAATGTAATTAATGAAGTTAAATAATAAAAAAAAAAGAGTGAGGTTTGTGGGGTTTGTTTTTTAGGAAACATTCCTCGTATTTGGTTTTCATGTCACGAATGAATATATCTCGCAAACGAAAATTTGGGAAAGCTTGCGACCACATTCGTAGATAACAATTTTTTTTTCATCACTAAGCCCATTTCTTTTTTTTTTTTTTTAAGATTTATTCATTTTATTACAGCCAGATATACACAGAGGAGGAGAGACAGAGAGGAAGATCTTCCATCCGATGATTCACTCCCCAAGTGAGCCGCAACGGGCCAATGCGCGCCAATCCGAAGCCGGGAACCTGGAACCTCTTCCGGGTCTCCCACGCGGGTGCAGGGTCCCAATGCATTGGGCCGTGCTCGACTGCTTTCCCAGGCCACAAGCAGGGAGCTGGATGGGAAGTGGAGCTGCCGGGATTAGAACCGGCGCCCATATGGGATCCCAGGGCTTTCAAGGCGAGGACTTTAGCCGCTAGGCCACGCCGCCGGGCCCTTAGCCCATTTATTTCTATGGATTCATTATCTTAGGATAGTGGGAAGTTGATAAGTTTTTGTCTTCCTTTATATTATATTTCCATTCTAAAACTAGGTTTAGTGCATCATAACTATGCCAAAATTACCATGGTCACATTTTTTCTGTCATTGAAAATTAGTACCAATTTTGATTTTCTCCAAAACTTCAGCAGATGCTCTTTTTCTATAACATCATAAATTAATGTCAGAATGTACAAGCCATTTCTCTGAACTCTGAAGGGGTGTGTCAAACCCACTGTTCCACTGAAGTTAATTGTTTCCAAGAATTAACACTTTCTATTTGTAATTGTATTTCAGAGGGTTTAATTATTCTTTAATTGCACTGCAAACTATCTTATTTTCACTGTTCAGAAAGGGATTTGCTATCTCTGCCAAAAACTTCTTCTTACAAACAAAACTCAGAAAACCAGAGAAGAAATGACTTGTTCAAGGTAACCCAGCAAATCAGAAACAGTCATGGCTAGAAGGTTCAATACTCACATTCTTTTTAGTATATCACTCTGGCTTACTCAAACTGCAGTCTGACAACCTGAGACTAGAGTCTGAACTTTAATTAACCATCTTGCCTTTACTCTTTTTCTGTACTGAAAGATAGAAATACATTGTAGAAAGTTAAGTTCAATAGTCCTGGAAAAGGTAGAACAAGTGCGTCATGTCTCAGTAAAACTTTTGAAGGTAAAACATTGCGCTTTGTCGAGAGCTGAATGCCAGTACTCTATTCTTCACATGGTTCTTGACTAAGAGCAGAAAGTCAGGAGGCTATTGCAATTTTTCACGCATTTAACAGATTATTGATAATCCTGACTATAGCCATTGGGGATGCAACAGAGTAGACAATATTTCTCCTGTATCACTGCCATCCAAGCAAGGGTTGCCACTCTAGCAGCAGATAAAAGACAATGTGGTGCACTGAGCAAGATTTCAGTGCTGGCAATAGTTTCTCCAGGGATGGAAGGATAGGAGTGAGGAATGGGATGTCTCCTCACTGCCAATTGCCCAAAGTCGAGTTCATCCCTGAAGTATGGGATGAAGGAGGCAGCCATGGTTTATGTCAAACAACTGCTGGCTCATGACTGATGTTTCCCAGAGAAGAGCACACTCCAGAACTCTACAAGTTAATCATCGTTCATTGATCTATGGATAATTGAGAGTGATGACATTTATATTTCAGGAATGACTTGGAATTAGGGATGACCTCTGTATCCATTCAGTGGCTCTCCTCATTTGGTCGCATATGAAAGAATTAGGTTTTGAACAGTGGTAAGAAAATAATTCCTACAGCTTCTTGACAACTGAAGGGGCATATATGGATCAGTTAGCAATCACTCTGAACAGGGAAATGATGAGGTCAGAAGATTAAGAATACTGTCTCAAGTCAGATTGAATCATATTGATCTTTAAATAGTCATCTCCAAATTTTTGGGCCAATTTACTCATTTGTACCAAAGTTGCTGTTTCAACTTCCTTTTTCAGTAGGAAAGAAAAATTATAATTCTAGTTTATTTATATTGTATGCTTTAAAATTTACTGAATGAGAGTACAGGATAATATTTGTCCAAAATAAAGATAAAAACAATCTCAGAGATCATCCAACTGTGTTTATAAACTGAAGTAAGTTCAGTTAAACCGACAGTTATATGTCCTCCATTATGTGTTAAGAACTCAATAGGTGATTTCATAAATCTAGATTTGTCTCCCATAAGTTGTGTCTTTCATAAATTAGTCATTCATTACCTTTGAAGCTCTTTTGCCATTTGCCAACAATGTGAATAATACCATCCCAACCTCATTGTGGCAGTGTAAGGGTGAAATAGGAAAGTGAATGTATGAAAAGAGCATCATGTAATGACAAGTGCTTTATATATAGTGGCTTACAACATTCGCAGAGTTAAAACTTGAGATAAATATGGATAAATATGTGAGATGCTTGAAGTTAACTCTTTATTTAAATTTTTTGTGGGGGTTCCAGCCTTGTGGCACAGCAGGATTGCATTCTGGATACTCAAATTCCAATCCAGTTCCCTGCTAATGGATTCAGAAAGGCAGCAGAGGATGGCCCAAGCGTCTGGGCCCCTGGATACCATAGAAGATCCAGATGATGCTCCTGTCTCCTGGCTTCAGTCTGGCCCAGCCGATTATTGTGGCCAATAGAGGAGTGAACCAGTGGATGAAAGTTCCCTCTCACTTCTAGCTCTCTCTCTGCCTCCTTCTTTCTGTAACTCTCAAATGTGTGTGTGTGTAATTTTAGTTTAATTTTATTTATTCAAGAGAACCCCCATATCCTGATTCAGTCTTAAAATTCCTGTAATAGCCTTGGCTGGGCAGGCTGACCCTAAGGTCAATGTCCTCAATAATAGTTCTACCACATGGGTAGTAAATCGTCAACTGCTTGTACCATCCTCGCCTTTTTTCCAGGGTGTATATTGGCAGGAACATGCAATCAGGAGTAGAATTAGGGCTCTAATCTGATTGTTCCAGTATGGGCTATGGGCATCTCAATCAGTATCTTAACTGGTGGGACAGATTTTTGTTGATGTTGTTTGTTTGTTTAAATTCAATCACACCAACAAGCAGATCAGTGATTATACAGCTTTAGAGCTCCATGGTAATGACAATATGAACCAGTCAGAGCATGCTAATGTAAGAAGTTGAGCATTCTAACTGGACTGGGGAGGGGCCAAGCCCTTCTTTTATAGAATATGTCCAGGTTGATCATTATTTAAAATAATAAGATCAAAAGATCAAAAATATTTTAATATCTATTAGATAAGGGGTGATTTTGAAAAAAAAGTGCTTGACTTCAATGGGGCTGAGATTTTTTTATTTGATTTTTGAATGTAGGACCAAACAAACAAACAAACAAACAAACCAAATGGCATAGAAATAATAGCAGCTATTTCTAACAAAGCAAAGGGGACTAAAACACTATTACATGAAAATCCTTGACAGTTGTGAATTCTTACTTGAAAGGTACAGTTTCAGTATAAATTGGTTAGATTTCTTTCTTTTTAATTTTCTTTTTGAAAAGATGATTTATCCATGGAAAAGGCAGAGCTACAGAGACAGAGGGAGAGGCGAGAATGAGAGACATTCTACATATTGGTTCGCTCCCCAGATGGTGCAGACTGGGCCAGTCTGAAGCCAAGAGCCAGCAACTTCTTAGAAATTTCCCACATGGGTGGCAGGGGTCCAAACACTTGCTGTTGCCGGATATTAGCAGGGAGCTGTATTAGAAGTGGAACAGTCAGGACATGATCCAGTGCCCGTATGGGATTCCACCTGTTACACCACAGAAGTCATTTTCTTGATTTCCACATTTTCATTTGCTTAGACACACTTTATAAACAAGAATTGAGTGGAGTGCTTTGATGTCCCTATTAATTCATGGCTGACTTCAGAGACTTTATACTAGAGCAGATGATAGTGTTCTGTTTTGTTCTTCCTGAATTTCAGTCATATAAATTGGGTTTTAAACTTTAGTAGCAAAACACATTATCTAAAGAAGCCAGAGTTGAACAGAAAGCATGAAGCACACTGTTTTTATTTTGTAAAGTAAATACAAGTGAGTAATTATTATGAATTCTGAATGTTCTCCATGAACTAATGAAAATTGCATTATAGGATTTCAAAAACATAAAAATAATTTCAATTGTTAAAACGTATTTAAATTCTATTTGCCTGAAGATATTGCTGATGTAGAAAGGGGAGAGGATACTCATATAGATTTTGGGAAGTATCAAATTAGCACCACTCTGGAAGACAAATTTTGAGTGTATGGTGTTCAATAAAACAATTTCAATTCATATCTTCGTCTTTCTGAATGTGTCAATAGATATTAAATGCAACTTTAATAGCAGAGACTTAAAAAGTTACTTAATGAAATGCTTAAATAAAGCATTTTATTTAAATGTCCTCATATCAAATAGTACAATATAGGCATTAAAAATGGTTTAGATCTCTGTAGAGGTACAAAGAATCAAGTTTACAATGTATTTCTGACATGTTAGGGCAAATCATGTAATAATATGTACAATTTATATCATTTTACAGTAGTAAATGCATATGTATATAATTTTTTTGTAATTGTTTCAATGTTTGTTTATTTTTATTCATTAATTACATTGTATTATGTAACACAGTTTCATAGGTACTTGGATTCTCCCCACCCCTCCCCAAACCCTCCCACCATGGTGGATTCCTCCACCTTATTGCATAACCACAGTTCAAGTTCCGTTGAGATTCCCTCATTGTAAGCATATACCAAACATAGAGTACAGCATTTTTTTTAATTATTTATTATTTAAATTCATTAATTACATTGTATTATGTGACACAGTTACATAGATACTTGGGTTCTCCCCACCCCTCCCCAAACCCTCCCACCATGGTGGATTCCTCCACCTTGTTGCATAACCACAGCTCAAGTTCATTTGAGATTCCTCCATTGCAAGCGTATACCAAACATAGAGTCCAGCATCTTATTGTCCAGTCAAGTTCAACGGCTTCTTAGGTATACCCTCTCTGGTCTGAAGACAGAGCCAGCAGAGTATCATCCCAGTCAACTGAAAGCTCCAACATACCATCAGCAAAAATTTACATCATTATGGAATTAATTGACATAGTAATGTACTCCATGGACTACTACTCAGCTATTAAAAAAAACAAAATGAAGTTCTTTGTGGCCAAATGGGCCAAACTGGAAACCATAATGCTAAGGGAAATGAGCCAATCCCAAAAGGTTAAATACCACATGTTTGCCTTAATTTAAGATGATATGATGTTATGTATAACATGTTATGTTTCGAATGTTATATGTTGTGTATAAACTAAAATTGAAGTATAGGTGAGGTGGTCACAGAAGGTGGCTGGGAACTCGCATTTACTTTTAACAAATTGGTTACTCATTACTATGTATATAATTTTGTTTTGTAAAATGAAAATATATTGCATCATTGGTTACTCAAAATTGTAAAAAAATGTATTACACACAAAATTAAATCTGGCATAATATGCAAAAACAGCATGGCCGTTAGTCATTGTTACATGGCAGAGAGGAACACCTCCTCTAATTATTTGGATCAGAACCAGAAATATTTCCCAACCATAGTTTTGGCTTTTTCCCATTCTTGTATATTTTTTCCAAAATATTTAATTTATTTCCAAGTTGAAGTAAGAGGGTGAAGAGCAGAAACAGAGAGAAAGACATCATCCATTCACTGTTTTATTCCCTAAATTGCTGTAACAAAGCCAGGTCCCTGGAACTCCATCTGGCTCTACCACTTGTAGGGCAGGAACCCAAGTTCTAGGAACTTCTTCATTAGTTTCCCAGGCACATTAGCTAAAGCTGGCTAAGACATTGGGAGCTGAGGCTTGAATTTATACTTCAAAACTATATGTTGGCATCACTGTGGGTGGCTTTGCCATCTGTGGCACAACGCCAATCCCTGATCCTTATATTACATGTTTTATCTTTCCTGGAGAGATGGAGTGATTCACCTCATTTGTAAAGTTTAAAATCACTTGGACATGTTCCCTGAATTCTGACCATGCTGATCATGCAGATATTTGTTGCGTCAATTTGTACCTGCTTTATAGAAAGACTGTACCTCGGGTTTACAATCAATGTGAGAGCCCGGATATGCACATGTGTTCCAACATAGAGTGCTGAGACAAGGATGCAAAAAGGGGGTGGGGGAAAGCATTTTTTTAAAGATTTATTTATTTATATTGGAAAGGGAAGTATAAAGAGAGAAGGAGAGACAGAGAGAAAGATCTTCTATTCACTGCTTCACTCTCCATGTGGCCACAATGGCCAGAACTCAGCCAACCTGAAGCCAAGACCCAGGAACCTCCTCTGGGTCTCCCACATGGCTGCAGGGTTCCAAGTTTTTGGACCATCCTCTACTGCATTCCCAGGCCACAAAAAGGGAGCTTGATGGGAAGTAGAGAAACCGGGACACGAACTGGTGCCCATATGGGATCCCAGCATATGCAAAGTGAGGATGTAGCCACTAGGCTATCATGCTGCGCCCAGGAGGACAGATTTTGAGGCTTTCTGAGTGATGGTGGTCAGAATCATAGTTACAATATTCAATTGTAAATCAGCTAATTTTAATGTGTATTCCAGAACATTGCTGGAAACTGTCAGTGTTCGGCTAAGGATCATAGGACAGTGTCTTCTATATCCAATGTCCACGTCATGACCAAGGAAAACTGTATACATGTAATCCTTAGGCCCTCAAATATTGGCCACACACTCAACAAATGCCTTCTCTGCAATGTGGAACCTCTAATTAGAGAGAACACACGAGAGACAAAACTTGCTAGGCAGGAGACCGCTTAGGCTGAGGTAAGTTGTCCCCAAATACTGAGCATTTCCTTACCCTAATACATCTTGTTGATGCTGGTTTATTCTCACTTCAGGACACTAAAGGGAGAAATACGTTTCACATATTAGAAGTGCATCAAATTATTTGGCCTGTGAAAATCATTTAATAGAGAAAATGCATGAAAGATCTTGGAGTAGGGGAAAACTGGCCATGGTATGGTTGTAACTGAAGCTTCCTTGGGTCCTACCGAGTTCTGAACCTTGGAAGGCCTTTCGAAGTTGTCCCCAGCTGCAGCAGAGAGGCAGGCCTTCATATACCTCCATGAGTCAGCTGTGGTCCAGGCCACAGTTCTTAGAGCTGCAGTAGATCTCGGACCCAGGGATGATCCAGAGAGACTTGGTCAGGGATCAACACGGAAGACACGGGGGTTCCTGCCGAAGGGCTCCAGCCTGCACACCAGAGCAAATGTGTCCAGACAGGTCACTGAGTTGAAACTTCTAAGTCATGACCTCCAGAAACTTGGCACCAGCAGACAAGCATTATGGTGAGACCATAGTACGATTTTTTCCTCTTTTATTCACATGTCACTGAATTTCTGTTATGCTTTTTGGCAATGGTAAATATTGTGTTCTGGGAACATAATTTTGCCAGGGATAATTGCTTTAGGGGACTGGAGATTAGCTTGTTTTCCAAATTTTCTGTGTGTGGGCCAGGGAACATCTGTATGCACTGATGCTGGAGGTTATCTAGAGTATTTGACTGAGTATAAAATTTGTGTGTCCTATTAACTCTTCAGACTCCTTAAAACTAGGCAAGGAAACTGCAATTCCAGCAAGATCAAGTGGACATAAATGTCCCCATTATTGTGCTTAGTGCAACTGAAACTCTGAACACAGCAAACATAAGATAGCTCCCAATGGGGAAGATACACCTGTTAGTAACTGTAGGTGACACATCCCCTGGATTTTGTTTTTAGCAAATATATACCACATTTGTAACTAAAGGAGCCTCCATACCAAAACACTAATAGACATACAGGTAAACATATGTGTGTGTGTGTGTGTGTGTGTGTGTGTGTGTGTGTGAACCATATAAGGGAGACTGTCATACAGAGAAGATGCAGTGCAGTGTGTCTCTACTCCTGAATAGAAGATGGCTTCCCAATGAAACTGCTAGATGTATCTTGTCAATAGCATGTGGGGCTCTCCACCAATGTCTGCATCTACAGTGTCATTATATACACTTAAATAGCAGAATGATGGGATTATGGCTGTATGGAGGAAAACAGTCAGGGGAGGATAACTGAGGAAGGTGGGAGAAGAAATCCCTGAGTTTAGAGAACTGTGTCATGAAAAATAAGCATACAGACACACACACAGAGAGGGAGAGAGGGAGAGAGAGAGGGAGAAAGGGAGAGAGAGAGAGAGAGAGAGAGCCAGTCTGTAACAAGGCTGTCCTTTCCCACCTGCCAGTAGGATGGAGGGAGCTTTACTTCTGCCTGCACTTGGCACTGACAGGCAGCATTTCCTTCCTCCCTGGGACAAGGAGTCGGGACTTGCACAGACTTTCAGTCTCACTGCAGTGTCACAGGAGATGTGCTCGGGAGCCAAGACTCTCATTCCAGAGCAGAACTAACAAGAAGCCTCCTGACTGAATTATCCACAGAGGCCGGAGGGAAACCTGCATTGTTGCCTTCATGTAACAGTGATGAAGCAGTTTCCTTCTGATCCTCCCAGAATGATGTCAGATTTCAAAAAACTCAGCTAAAACAGAAGATTTCTATGAGAACCAGAGTGTTACGATGCATTGAAAAAGTTAGTATCAGATGAGGAATCAGAGGATTTTGAATGGAACAGATAATTAATAGATGTTAACAATTAAGTGACAGAGGAGTAAGAAACATGACTCATATTTAAAGAAACTACAACATATTCTTAATAAGCAATTTCAAACAGAGGTGTGACTAATGACTAAATAGCTCAGGAAAGAATCAAAGTATCAGAAGACACAAATGAAATCAAGTAATTAAAAACACGGCAGTGACTAAAATAAAAACTCAATTAATGATAAACAGCAAATAAAGTGACAATGAAGGAAAAATAGTGAACAAAACCAATAAAAATAAATCATCTATGAGAAAATAGGGTAGGGTGAAAAAAAAAAGGACGGAGCTTCAAGCCACTGTGGGAAGATGAGAAAAGACATCATACGACATCATACTGTGTTAGAGCTGGGGAGGGAGAGAGATGAGAGAGGGGAGTGAGGGTAAACCTTTTAAATTAAATGTACAATTGCTGAGAACACCTCAAATTTGGAAGGAAGTCCAAGCATGTAAGTTGCAAGCTGTTGGTGTAAGATTTCGGCAAGGAGATAAATGCCACTTGGGATGCATGTTTGGTTTACTTGGCTTGTGGGTTAAGCTAGAAGACGGGACTTCTTTTTTGGTCTCTTTCTCTCTGCCTGACAAATTAGTAATAAAATCAAAAAAATTTCAAAAAGAAGCAAATGAAGGAAACTGGACTCTCACAAGAAAAAGATGGTGAATTAGATTTTCTCTACATTCTGAATCTTCTACATTATTTTTGATATTTTAAGTTAAGGGCATAAATGTCTGGAAATTTCTTGGTTTACCTAGAGAAATACTCAAGATAATGATATAAGAAACTTGGGAATGTAGTAAGACACAAACTGAGTTAAGCTTTCTGTACTTCACTGAAATTAGTAAAATTATGATACCAAAAGATCAAGGCAAGTTATATTTGTAGCATTTAGCACCCAGAAAAATCACTTTAAAACCATACACAGACATATACGTGTGTGTATAATCACATATAAATAAATATATTTTGTGATGCACATATAAATACATATATATATATCAATAAATATATGCAACTATATACTCATGAATACTGTACATAAATTCAAATGTATTTCTAAAAATATTAAAGAAAGGTAGAGAAAATAAAAAAATAGAGAAACAACAAAAACTAAAAGAAAATGCAAGTTTATGTCAAGGTTAACAAGCACATTAAATGTAAGTCATTTAAATGTAAAGTTGAAAAAGAGTGGATTAAAAATAGTGATGATTCAAATATCTACCTAGAAAACATCACTTTTAAGTAAAGTATTATAAACAGGATAAACATAAAAGAATAGAAAATAACACCTAAGTACTGATCAAAGTAAAAGAAGGGCTTGTACGTAACACAACGGGGTATACTGCCACCTGTATGTTGACATCTCATATGGGTGCTGATGTGGGTCCCAGCTCATTCCCTGCTAATGAGCCTGAAAAGCAGTGGAAAGTAACCCAATCGCTGGAGTCCCTGCCATTCATGCTGAGACCAGGAAGAAGCCCCTGACTTCTGAGTGGCCTTTCCCAGCCCTATCCACTGCAGTAATTTATGGAGTGAGGCATAGGTGGAAGAAATCCCCCTTTCTGTCCATCCCTCTCTTAATAACAATAACAATAACAACAATAACAATAACAATAACAATAACAATAGTAATAAAAAGCAAAATAGGAGCCAGCATAGTGACATAACGAGCTAACCCTCTGCCTATAGCAGCAGCATGCCACATGGGTATCAGTTCATCTCCTGGCTGCTCCACTTTCACTCCAGCTCCCTGCTGATTGCCTGAGAATACAGTGGTGTATGGCTCAAGTCTCTGGGCCCCAAAGTGAGAGACAAGGTGGAGAGGTGGAGGCTCCTGGCTCCTCGTTTTGGCTTGTCACATCTCTGGCCACTGCAGCAGTTTGGGCAGTGAACAAGCAGATGCAAAACTTATCTGTCTCTCCCCTCTCTGTAAAATCTACCTTTCAAATAAAAAATGAAAAAAAATCTTTTAAAATGCAAGGGAAAGCATAAGAACTTACATTAATATTATATTAAATGTAATGCAGATATAAGAAAATGATCAATGGAGTGTGACTTAATGAAAAAATTGTACAAATCTATAATAAGCATGAGAACATCAATACTCTTTCAAGAATTGATGGAATGTTAAGTTTTAAAAAGTCCATCAGACTGTAGAAGAATTCTACATAACAAGACTCTAACAGGATTTAATCGATATTTACATGATACTACACCCAGCAAAAGTTGCTTATACATTCTTTTTTTTTTTTAAGTGTCTCAGAATTTTAATACCATCGTCTAATGCTTATTTTGTTAACATTCTGGAGTGTATTTTCCAGACTTTCATATGCAGTCTTTTTATATGCAAACTTTTACATACAAATCACCCTTTACATATTCACTCAGATTTTTAAAATAATGGAATCATCACATTCATATAATTTAATAACCCAATTTTACTTGACAGTATATTCTGATGTTATTTCTTTTTTATTATTATTTTTAATTCATTAATTACATTGTATTATGTAACACAGTTTCATAGGTACTTGGATTCTCCCCACCCCTCCCCAAACCCTCCCACCATGGTGGATTCCTCCACCTTATTGCATAACCACAGTTCAAGTTCAGTTGTGATTCCCCCATTGCAAGCATATACCAAACATAGAGTCCATCATCTTGTTGTCCAGTCAGGTTCAATGGCTTCTTAGGTATACCCTCTCTGGTCTGAAGACAGAGCCAGCAGATATACATTCTTTTTAACGTGTAAAAAACATACACCAAGATATAACCTAATTTAACATTAATAGAATTAAACTATTAATATTTAGTAAAATTAATATATTAATTTAACATCATTAATAATATAACAATGATCAGAGACAGGAAGGGACACTTTACATTGAGATGTGACAATATTAATCAAGAAAATATAAACACATTTAAACTTTTTTAACAAAGTAAAATTATACACCATGTGTTATTCACTACAATAGGGAGTATTAATCAATACCCCAAGGGTAAGGTAAGGTAAAATGAAAATTTGCAAGCACTTGGAAAACTGAGGAACAAACACAATAACTCAAGGGGTCAAAGAGAAAGTACCAAAAGAAATGAAAAAAACTCATTAATCTGAAATGCAAATGCATCAAAAAATGTAGGATAGAAATAAAGCAGAAAGAAGAAATGGATTTATAGCAGTTGATTTATATAGTAGGAAAGAAGAAAGGTTCCTAATGATATAGACATGCTCAATGTAGAGCTCAAAGCAAGCAGAAAGATGGCTGCAACAGATCTAAGAGCACAAGTTAAAAATATTGAAATGGAAAAGGGGATTTAAAACATCCTCAAAGCAAGGCTTTACTTTGAAAAAATAAAACAAATAAGCAAACTCCCCATAAACCCTCCATAGGAGTGAGAAATGAGAGAAGACAGGAGATAAAAGTTCACAGCAGCATGAGAAGATGAGATGCTATCAGGTCCTGGAAATACGCGATGTGTATATTTATGACAGATGCTTCCTTTACAAATTTGAATATTTGCCTGAGTTGGGATCAGTTTCTTGAAAAATGCAAGCTACCAGAACTCAGCCATTATGAAACAACTGGTAGAATCACTTAGTGAAACCAGCAATGTCTACATATTGAATTCAGCTTTTACTCTTTTCCTACCAAGAAAAAAAATATCTTTAGACGTGACTGGTTTCACTAAACTGTTCTACCAAACATTAAGAAAATGATTACCAAACCCGGCCCCGGGTTTGGTTGCGACACAACCAGTACACATTATGGAATGCCAGGGCGTGGTTGCCTGTACTGGATGTGAATGCAGCACCCATCCAGCACACGTGAGATCCAGGAAGGAAGGGGCAGAGCTGGCGGGGGGATTAAGGGGCTGGTCCCCTCACCAGTCAGCTACTCCCACTGGAGAGTTTTGGCTGGGATAGAGACAGACCCGACCAAGCAAGGCTATAACACCTGTGCGCTGCATGTGGACTAGATCAGGGCCGCAGCATCAGCTGGCAGAAGCTGGCACTGGGGACTAATTCTGTCGAGTCAAATCTCAGGACCACCTAAAGAGTGCATAAACCGGGACAGAGAGACCTGGGAGGGAAAAGTGGGTTCCCCCTTCTTGGGTCACTATTCCCGTGGGAGGGCATGAAAACTAGGACGGGGGCTGGGATGGTTAGATAGAGAGGCACTCAACAACATCTGGGAGGGCTGGATGGTTGAGTTGGTTAGATAGAACTAAGCTTTAATACCCATTGACAAGTACCAGAGCCAAATGGGATGGGGGACAGACTGGCCTTCTGCTACACATACTGGCAAACCAGGGTAGGGGGCGGGCTTGGTGGGGGTTATTGTGGGTCGCCCCGACTAGGCTGCAGCTCCCACTGGGTGATGTAAGGGCCGAACCAGACTGGACTGCAACACCCATTGGTTCCAGTGCAACTCGGGACTGAAAACAGAACCAACCCAGCAATTGCAACCACCAGCTGATCGGGGTGATGGACTGTGCCGGACCCTGTGCTTGCTAGAACATACAAGAAACTAATCTGGGAATACCGCAAAGTATCTTTGGAGATCTCCCCAATCGAACTGCTGGACTCAGAACTCTAACCAAGAAAAGACAGAAGACAGAACAGGACAATCATTCATCTCAGCTATATGTTGGCAGCAAATTATGGGGCAAACGGAGACTTTATGATGGACCATATCAATTGGTGGACGACCTCATCGAGCGAAACTGGCAGCGATTCATAACTGGAGAACAATTAAAACCACCTGAGCAAATATCTCAGAGCATGCCCCACATCCGGGACTTAGGGTGGGCGGGAAACCGGGTGGGGCTTCTCCCTCAATATCCCCCTTTACCTCAGATACGTGATGGAAACAATATGGACATAATAGCATTACCCACTTTCCTATCCCCCTAAACCTTTTTTTTCCCTTCTTTTTCCTTTAACTGTAATTAACTATGTAAAGATTGTCAACAACAATACAATAAAAAGAAAAAAAATTAAAAAAAAAAAAGAAAATGATTACCACTAATTCTGTATAGTCTTTTCAAGAGAAGAGATTACTTTTCAGTACATTTTATGTGACTTGATACTTATGGAAGTGAACTAGAACAGTGATGACCAATTATTTCTATAAATTTGGATAAAGGATATTAAGCAAAATCTAGCAAATAGAATCTAACAATATATAGAAATAATTATACATCATCAACCAGTGATAGGTCTTATTCTGGGGATACGACTGACTTCAAATTAAACATTTATCTATGTAGTGCAACTTATTAAAACTAAAGAAGAAAAACCACAGACTCATATAAATGAAGAAATGGGTTGGTATCTAGAATATATATGAAACCTACTGATTAGTAAAATACTGATAAACTGTAGCTAGAATAAAATTGACAAAGCCTAAAAAAATGGAAGCTCACATATAAGGAAGCCCGAATGTACAATGCATGTAAAAATGAATTCAATATTGCCAGCAATTGCATAAAAGGTGACTAAGACAATGATTCATTGGCCAAAGTTAGAAGATAGTCAAACTGAAAAGAGACTCAACGATTTTATGTTAATGATGGGAATGTGAGACAGTATATCTACTCTGGGCAATTATTTATCAAATTAAAGAGCAGTGCTGATGTGCACATCTTACTTGCTCAATCATCCTGTATTTGGACATCTGCTACTAGCAATTCCTTACCTATGACCAGTGGATTATTGGGTTTCTGTGTCTTGTAAGAACAGGCAATGGCTATTCCTTTTCTCTGTATTATTCTTTCAAGGTGAACAGACTTGGAAGGGATGGTGTCTACAGATGGCAGGTTTGCAATACAATAAATGCAACTGAAATTTGTCTTCCTTATCTACCTTGTTATAGACATTAAAACAAATAGTAAGTTCTCCCAAATTTAGGATTCCTCAGCTCTGACACAAATCTGCCATCCGCTTGGGCTCTTATATGTCCTTCTACCCACCCCCTGCCCTGGAAATTGGGGAGAGAAGGAAAATTATCTTAAATATGCTAATTAAACTGCTCACTGTGCCATGAGTAATTAAGTTCTATGTCTCTCAGAATTTTTACATCTTCTGTCAGAATTTCTAACTGTGGCCAGCAAAACTTTCAGCTTAATCTGGTGAAATTCCAGATCTAACAGCTGCAGACACAAACTAATTAGAGCACAGTTTATAAATATAAAAATCAGAAATCAAGGTTGCTATACAGCAACAAGTGGATAATTGTTTTCAAGTTGGAGGGTTTTATGTTTCTATTAAACAACATAGAAACTGATGTACTATGTTTAATCATAAGATTGCTATTTTTATGGCTCGAAGCTAGTTGACTACTGGCTGTTTTGTCTGGTTTCACCTGTGATTTGTATCCACATAAATGTATTGCAGAAACAAAGTTTTAAACTTTGATATGTTCCTTAAAAGCAGGGTGACACAATGTTTAAAATAGAACCCTGTTATGTTTCTTCAAACAGAGGGAGTATGCCATTCTGGATGAAGAGATGCTGAGCTTAGGATAATTGCACAAGGACTGAACGGGTGAAGGACGAAAACAGAATGAACAATCGCAAGACTAACATCCTCTGGAAAGTTCTAAAAACAGGCAAGGTCAGATGTGAATATTGCAACATGCTAAGCAGCTTTGATTGCACACATATAGACTTGTCCTAAAACTCCTGGAACTTGTCTTGATGAATCATGAATCCGTTGTGTCCTCATCACACCAGTAATAGAGTGCCGTGTGTCCACAGAGGCTCAAGGTGGCAGTCACTGCAGCACAAGCTGGCTGTCTAGTCAACGCCCCAAATCCCCAGAAGGAGCTTTCTGTCCTCTCATCTTCTCAGAAGACCTATCTTGGTTTATAGGGCACTGTTTTTCTTCTAGAAAATGCATTATGAGTCACTGAGAGAGGTATGGGACTACCATAAAATTTTCATCATGTGTCATTAAATGTCATATATTCAACAGCAGGAAATTTTTTTCTCATAATGAGAAATGCAAAGTCTGGGCTGGTTTCAGGTTTTTCTTTCTTTTAATCCTGAGAAAATATCAATGAGTCTATACAGTTCAAAAAAATTTTAACTATAGTAACTAAATATTATCCCATTTCCCAAACTTAAAAAAAAATCTCTGTGTTTGTTCTTTAGCTTTGAAATGCCTTTTCTGTAATGGATTAAAGGTATGTAAAAAGAAGCAAAGTGTTGTGGGACAGTGGGTAAACTGCTGTTTGCAACATTGACGCCCAATGTCTGAGAGTATTCAAGCCCTAGATGATCTGTTTCCCACCCAGTTCCTCACTAAAGCACCAGGAAGGAAGTGGGTGGTGATTCAGGTGCTTGGGTCCCTGTCCTATCCAAGGGAAACTGGATAAACTTGCAGGTGCCTGCCTTTGGGCTAATTAGTTCCAGCTCCTATGGCCTTTTGGAAGCGAACAAGTAAATGGAACTCCTCTCACAATTTCTCTCTCCTTTTTCTCCTTTCCCTCTGTCTGCCTGTCATTCCTTCTTTCAAATAAATGACTATTTTAAGCTTACAGAAAAAATAATTATGAAAGTTTCAAACGTAGCAAGCTTCTTGCAATTACGTTTTCATTTCATATTTGAAAATTAACAGATTCCTCTGTGTAGTGGCTATGTTCACATTTGAATTCACTTCTTGATCCACCAAACAACTTTTATTTTTGGCATACTAGAGTGGACTTGCAATGATAAGGAATGTGTGTTTAGTTTTTACTGTATGTTAAGCTGTTTCCCTGAGTTGAATATTCTAATTCTCACATACGTGTGGTTTCTCTACAGGAGGGAATCATGTATCTGAGAAAGCATCTTTCACATACCTACATGTGGAGCACCAAATAGAATCATACTTTAAATTTGGAGAATATAAATTATAGTCTCAGTAAGAAATTAAGGGAGTAGATATTCTTTCACTTTATGAGCACAAATTAGGAGGTCCACACTGGGGAAAAAAAAAGCTGAAATCTTGATCCTTGAGCCAGGAGAATTAGATTATGTTGTGGCAAGATATTCAGCGTGATTAGCAGCATCCTTGATTCAACAGTCCTGTATATCAGTAAACAGGTGTTTTAGTTAACACATTTCCTAAGGGATTGGAATAGGGAGAGAGGTGGAAAAGTGTGTCTTCATTCTGGAAGATAAAATCGCCTCTAGATCAACAATTCAAGCCTTGGCTAGTGATTGGTCACTTCCGTAACATAGGACAAGATTTTCTTTTTCAGTAATATCAAAGAAAGCCATCCTGAGCTATGAATTCTAACATCAAGGCTAACTTCCAAAAATGCTGACACTGTTTGGTATAAACTTAAGTGTTTCACCTGATTTTTGTTTATTATTTATTTATTTAGCAAGTTTTAATTTATCATTTAGCAAGTACATATAGTCTCTCTGTTATTACTGGTAGTGTTACAAGTTCTTTATATGTGGCTACATTTGATTCCCATAAAAACTATGAGAACACTTAGTATTTTCTCTTACTTTCCAGGTAAGGAAATGCACAGATGTGGATCCCAGGTTTTAATGCCGAAAATATGGTTCTGGGGTGAGTCTTAACCGTTACTCAAACTATTTACTCTGTTGATCATCAGAATAACACATTGGAAGATGCACTTTGTCAAAAGTGCAGCTATGAGGAAATTGAAGCTCAGAGAGGCTAAATCAATCTGTTCCAGTATCATTTTATACAGGTAGGATTTGAAAAAGACTGTTTCATGATCTACGTTTGATTATAGTAATTTCACATAGTACACTTCACATGTATCCACCTATCTTGGTAAATTTTAGAATGATAGAAGACACTAAATGTATGGTAGGATGTATTTTACTTCCTGCAACTTAAAATCAAAACTCTAGGCTTACTCTTTTGCTGGCATGTTAGCTTCCCTCCTTAACATGTTATAGATTTGTGCTTCCTACACCCTATTGTTCTTTTTTTTAAAATATGTAGAATTTTATTTATTTACATTTTTAATCTTTTTATTAATTATTATTATCATTTTATGATACAGTTTCATAGGCTTCTGGGATTTCCCTTATCTCCTCCCCAATTCCCCCTACCAACCTAGTTCCTCTATATCATTACTAAAGTATAGTTCTTCATACACAGTCATATGTCCATTATTGCGGGCATGGACAATTGCAGAGAGTCCAGCATCCTATTGCCAAGATATAGTAAACACTTTCATTGTAAGTACATCTTTGTCTGGAAGTAGAAATGCATACTACATTATATCCTCACATCTGGATATGTTAGTTTCCATTTCACAGCTACTGTAAATCCCCTTAAATGAAAAGTCATAATACAAAATCAACAATAGGAAGAAAACCAGAAATTTACAATGCCATGAAGATAAATAACGTATTACTAGATATGACAGTCTCCATTATGCAGCTACTACACATCTCCTTAAATGAAAAGACACAAAACAAAATCAACAGCAGGAAGAAAAAAGAAATTACCATGAAGTTAAATCATACGCTACTGAATGACTAATGTATTGCTGAAGAAATAAAAAAGAGAATCAAGAAATTCTTGAAGAAAATGATGCTATTATATGATCTGTCTTTGAAGAATTTAATCAAAAGAAACTGCTTTGAAGAAAAGCGTCTCCAGTAGGCAACAAATAGATGGGTTTTGTTTTTTAATCCAGTATACTAATATATGATGTTTGATTGAGCATAAGCCATTTACATTCAGAGTTTAATATGTAGGGGTGGTACTTTGGTCCTGTAATTTTAGGAATGGGTTGTCCATTGATTTAGTCTTCTATTGTCATTTTACTGGGATATTCTTCCCATTTGCCTCTGGTTTTGGTAGGTCCTATTCCTCTTCTCTGTCAGGAGAACATCTTGAAGTATCATTTGTAGGGTAGGTTGGGTAGAAGCAAATCCTTTTAACTTTTCTTTCCTGTGGAAGAATTTTATTCCATTTTCAAAGACAAAAGAAAGCTTTGCTGGATATGTTATCCTAGGCCAACAATTTTTTTCTTTTAGAATGTGGAATATATTGTACCATTCTCTTCTTGCCTGTAGAGTTTCCTGTGAGAGATCTCCTGTGAGTTCAATTGGCATTCCTTTATATGTCAATTGATTTTTTTCACGTGCACATTTCAGGATCTTTTCCTTATGTTCAATTGAAGAGAGCCGGATGGTCACGTGTCTTGGTGACTATTGCTTTTGATCAAGACTGTAGGGAGTTCTGTGCCCCTCCTGGATCTAGTTTCCCAATTCTTTCTCCAGATTAGGGACATTTTCCTGTATTATTTCATTAAATATCTTTGTAAAACCAGTTTCTCTTTCTGCACCTTCTGGGACTCCCATAACTCTTATATAAGGCCTCTTAATAGTGTCTTTCAATTCTTGAATACTCTTTTTGGCAGAGTGATCCAGCTCTGCTTCCAGCTTTTTGTTTGCTTTCCCCTGGTTACAGGAAATACCTTCCAATTCTGACATTCTTTCTTCTGCTTGCTTCATTCTATTTTGGAGACTCTCCACTGTACTTTTAATTTGCTCTACTGTGTTCTTAATTTCTGATTTATCAGCCTTGATTTGCTTTCTTCTTTCGTTCTTGGTCATTGTACTTCTGATTAGCACATTCTTCTCCTTGGGGCAGGTTTCTAAGCTGTGTCACACACAGGTCTACAATGCTATTTTACTTATTGCACTTGATACCCAGCTCTTTGCTTGGAGCCAATTGTGCCACTCCCTCCAGCAAGTTCCAGGTCTGGGTTCTTATGTTAGATTTCCACAAAGAACTCCGTAGCCGCAGATCCTGGCTCACCACTCTCCACCTCCTGTGATACCATGCTGAGACTGGACCGTTGTCTGTACAACCTTTCTCCCACTTTTGGTTGGAGCAGCTCCCAGGATTAGGGAGACACCAGGTGTCCTATATAGCTAGGTTGTTGATGGTGCTGATCTTTCCAGAACCTGTTGGACATTAGGTCTGGGTGCCACATGGTCCTATTTTCACCCATACGATGCCACAGTCGGTATTATTTTCCTTCACAACCAGTGCAACCCACTGAACTCAGTGAGTTCTTATGAGCTCAGCACATGCGCAGTTCACTGTTGTCCCCTGCAGTCCTAAAACTTTTGCCACACTGTACAAAATGGTGCCTGACATACCACTGCTAGAGTTCTTGATCTGTTGACTGTCAGGTCTGAGGGCTTCCCGGACCTGTCTTGCGTGGAACCTGTAGAATGCCACGATGATGCAGTTCACTGAGTCAGAAATGAGTTCACTCCCAGCTCAGTTAATGCTCAGTCCTTTCCCTTGCCTTTGCCTCCTTACGCAAAATGGCACCCAATTTGGCTCTAGGGGGCTGACTGGGCTATGAAATCCACCCTGTTCTCACATTGTCCATCTTGGATTTGCTGCTCTGTCTCTGCTCCTGGTCAAGTCAAACTGACCAGCAGGACAGACAGTTCTTTGTCTGGGTTCACTTCCCAAGATCCCAGTGAAAGTTGCTTCCCACCTGTTTACTGGTGGGGTTCTGGCTGCTGGTGGAATTCAGATCACCATCAGCTGAATGCTGCTGGAGTATCAGCCACCGCAACACCACACCCTGTTGTGTTCGCTGCTTTCCTGTGTCTGTCAGTCTCCAGGTACCCCTCTGCTGTTGTTCTGTCCTCTCTTATTTCCCGGAATGTGTCCTCTCTGCTTCATCCTGATTAAATGTTTTTCCATCTGTTTAAACATGCCCATACCCTATTCTGCCATCTTGATTTTGAAAATTCCTATTCCCTATTATTGTATTATCAGTTATCAGTAAATACTCCTGGGTTTCTATCACCCTCTAAAAGTGTCCTAGAACGTATATGTTTCTTTTTTTTTTTTATAAGATTTATTCATTTTATTACAGCCAGATATACACAGAGGAGGAGAGACAGAGAGGAAGATCTTCCATCCGATGATTCACTCCCCAAGTGAGCCGCAACGGGCCAATGCGCGCCGATCCGATGCCAGGAACCTGGAACCTCTTCCAGGTCTCCCACGCCGGTGCAGGGTCCCAATGCATTGGGCCGTCCTCGACTGCTTTCCCAGGCCACAAGCAGGGAGCTGGATGGGAAGTGGAGCTGCCGGGATTAGAACCTGCGCCCATATGGGATCCCGGGCTTTCAAGGCGAGGACTTTAGCCGCTAGGCCACGCCACCGGGCCTGAACATATATGTTTCTAAAGAAATAAAGGGTTGGGTTGATTTGCTCATTTTGCATCCTGCTAACCATTCACAGTGACTCTCTAGGATCTTATAGGTATATGCTAACATAGGGTATTTCTCCTCAGGCCTGCTCTAAACTCTATATTCATTTTGGGCCAAATGTATTCTTTCTCCCTTTTACCAAGATTAAAGGTTGCAGGGTTTTTCACCAAGATGAAATGCATCATATCACCCTCCTACATACAAAAAAACCACCATGCTTCATTCCAGACATTGTAATCCCTTTTAAAAATCCTCATAGCATTTAGGTTCAGATGAAACAGCAGAACTTTCCCACCTCTGTATTTTATATTACTAATAAACTCTGGAAACTGGAAACCAATCAAGTCTATATAGTTTAAGGGAGCATTCAACCTCGGGAAAGGAAGGATGTGATCTACCAGTGAAACCAATGTGATGAAATGTGGGAAACTTTGATGGTGTCACGATCTGGTGATTAACTTGTGACTTTAACATCAAAAGATGGCTTTCAACTCACATTTGGCAAAATGCCTTTTACCACCATTGTTAGTGTAGCAGAAGTGCTCAATAGTTAGAACTCATTGAAAACTAACTTGTACGGAAAGAAGATACTTTATTACAAAGTATATTTTATTACTTTATTTAGTAAGTATTAAATAAGCTCTTAACCCACGCTAAATACTGAGATTGCATGCACAGATAAATGCAATGTGTGCCCTTCTTCATAGAATTTTAGGTTCATAAAAACATGGATATGTCAATCAACAAATGCAGAACAGAATAAAAACAGCAATGCATTCTCTTTTTTCCTCAGATAAAATATTGATTAGCAGTAATAATTCATATCTTATAGAGTTTTAAATAAAAACATATGCTTAAGGTGAGAACAGACCACTATTAACAGAGAAACAGCATCACTATTATCATTGCTTTTCCTTTGGGTCCAATGACAGATATGTTTATCCCTCCTGGATATGATTTGTACATAATCTTCCATGAGAGCAGAAAGAAACAAAGAGGAGTAGCAATATATCATTTTCAGAATGTACATTAGTGTAACTGCTATGGAAAAGAGTATGGTGATTTCTTTAAGAACTGGAAACAGAATTACCATATGATCCAGCAATTCCATTAAAGGGAAGATATACCGAACCCATGAGCTCCTCTAGATAAATATCTGCTCCAATATGCCCATAGCATTACAGTCACAATACCATAAGATGAAATGCGTCACGATATCCTCAGCAGATGGACAGGTAAAGAGAATGTAGTACACATACAGAATAGGATATTATTTATTAGTACAGAAATAATGAAATCCTGAAATTGTCAGCAGATGAAACTGGAGGACCTCATGTTGAATGGATGCATGAACACAGAAAGTAAATACAACATGCTGTCACTTATATGTGGATGGATAGAACTTTTTTAAAAACTAATTATTTATTTTAAAGGCAGAGAGAGGGCCCGGCGGCGTGGCCTAGCGGCTGAAGTCCTCGCCTTGAAAGCCCGGGATCCCATATGGGCGCAGGTTCTAATCCCGGCAGCTCCACTTCCCATCCAGCTCCCTGCTTGTGGCCTGGGAAAGCAGTCGAGGACGGCCCAATGCATTGGGACACTGCACCCGCGTGGGAGACCCGGAAGAGGTTCCAGGTTCCCGGCGTCGGATCGGCGCGCATTGGCCCGTTGCGGCTCACTTGGGGAGTGAAACATCGGACGGAAGATCTTCCTCTCTGTCTCTCCTCCTCTGTGTATATCTGGCTGTAATAAAATGAATAAATCTTAAAAAAAAAAAAGGCAGAGAGAAAGAGAGAGATCTTAAATCCATTGGTTCACTCCTCAAATGGCTGCAACAACCAGGGCTGGACCACAGTGAAGCTGGCAGCCTGAAACTCCATCAGGGCCTCTCACATGGATGGCGGAGACTCAAGGAGGCCCTCTTCACTGCTTTGCATGGTGCGTTAGCAGGGAACTGGAGCAACTCAGACACAAGCTATGCTCACATGGGATGCTGGCAGTGCAGGCAAGGGATTAAACTAATACTCTACAGTATTACCCCCAAGTTAAAGCTTAATAATAAAACCCTTCAAAAACCTGTTTTATTAACTTTAAGAAATTGACATATAAGCAAGCTGGTGAGGCAGGTGCCAGGAGCCTGGAGCTCATTCTGGATCCCCCTTGTGAGTGGAAAGATACAAACATTTAGGCCATCAATGATGCCTCTCAGGACACAGGTTAACAGGTAGCAGGAATTGGAACTGGAAGTGGGAGTGTACTCCAGGCACTTACAGGTGCGATGCATGTATCCTGAGTTCTAAGTGTTATGTCAAATGCCTGTCTCTAGCTTTGCTTTTTTTGAAAGATAGAATGACAGAAAGAGAGAGAAACAGATAGAGCCCACATCTACAAATATCTGCAATTGCTGGAGGTTGGCAGCACCAAAACAAGAAATAGAAACCCAGTCCAGATTCCCACTTTGGGTGGCAAGGACTGACGTGTATGAGCCACTGTCTGCTGCCTCACAGGTATGCATTGATAGGAACCTGGAATTACACATGCGAACTGGGTATCAAAGGTTCTCCAAACAGAGATACTGGTATCTTAGCTGCTATTAGAAATGCTCACCCTCTTGTTTTATTTAAATTTAAAAAGAGGTTAAGTGTGTGTGTAAAAAGCAGGAACTGGGGCCAGCATGTTGGCTCAACTGGCTAATTCCCCACCTGCAAGTCCCAGAATCCCATATAGGCACTGGTTCATATCACAGCTGCTTCACTTCCCATCCAAGTACATGTTGGTGACGTAGAAAAGCAATGGAGGATGGGCCAAAGCTTTGTAACCCTTCACCCATGTAGGAGACCCAGAGGAAGCTATTGGTTCCTGGCTTTGGATCAGCTCAATTTCAGCTGTTTCGATCATTTGGAGAATTGACCAGAAAATGGAAGATCTTTCTGTCTCTCATTCCCTCTGTAAATCTGCCTTTCCAATAAAAATAAATAACTCTTTTTTTTTAATGGCAAGGACTTCACTTCTCCTTCTAATATGAAATAAAGTGTCTGATTATATTGATACCCAGTCTCTGCCAACTTCTGAAGGCAAGACATGGCTAATAATATGAGAAATAACTTCAACTTGAGATAGAAAATGAGGAGATGAAAAACTGTTGCATGCTGCTAGCTGTCAAATATTTCAAATAATGCTGAAGCTCTTCAGTGTTTTCAAATAAGGAAATCAGTTGAGATCAAGCAGAGCTATGAGCTCATGAGAAAGAGGGGAACTTCTGAGCAGGTAGGCACAGGAAGGTAGGTCCATAATGGCCCAGAAATCTGTCGCAGGGTTGAGTCAGTCCTATGGTTTCAGGGAAATGGGGAAGTACCTTTGTAACTCCACACAATGATTTTACTTCACCTCCCACCCTCTTTTCATAAGGACTTTGAAACAATGTTTTAGAGGAAGAATGGAAAATGTTATCTTCATAGTCATAATTTTTGGTTGTTTTTATAGAAAATACAAAGACCTTTATGGGAAAAGGCATGGTAAATACAGTTTGCTAGAAATACATGAAGAAATTACTTTCTTAGATTATTTTAGTTTGTAAGTCAACAATCACTTTTTCTTTCTTTTGCCTAATGTGTTCTGAAAAGCAAACAGGGTATAAATTTAGAAAATAATGTTGACTTTGCTTTAAAAAGCTCTTACAGCTTAGTGCTAGACAGGAAGCTGTTGAGAGTATTGTGATTGCTGCACCACATGCTCTAACACTCCTAAGTGGGAAAAAATCTATTAGAAATCAAGCTAAGGGAAGATGTGTGATATTTCTATCTTTGCTAAGTCTTGAAAAGGTGGTGGAGTTGCCTCAAAGGAGGTCAGAAGAAAGAATACTTGGATGGAGACTATGAGAAAACTCAATGCATAAGGAAATCAAGCATTTAGAAGTATACGAACAGTACCATTCACCTGTACAGTAAGGTCGGAACTGGAAAGGCTTGTAAAGGAAGCAAGGGAAAATCAGGAAGTCAAAACAGATAAGGTATGGAACACTCTTCGTCAAAGCAAAGAATATCACCATTATATCATTGGCAACAGGAAATGGTCCAGAAAAAGAGTAGCTACGATATTTTGGAAAATAGTTTGACAGCTTGAATTCTCTTGCTGTATCATATGCAACTGACAGAAACATCGATCTTGAAAAAAAGCTGAAGGCAACTAAGACAAACTGCCACATGGTGCCAAGAATGTTGATAAAACTGATGTAGATAAGAAAGAACCAGTGTACTAAACCGCATAATAGCTTAAATCCTTAAGTTTTAAGGAATTTCATCTTAGCACAAGACAAACATGTCTCTGGAACACTGTTTTTATTCATCCAGGTACTAATTGAGGTAACAGGTTTTATTCCTAAAAGGCTGAACAATATTTAGTGATTTCTGTCAGTCTGGTAGACAACAAGCCTACATAGATGACAGACACATTTCCTGACTCTTGATTAACTGTTGTTTCTACATCTTAATGCCGCTTTCCTAATGTTGCTGGGAAATAAAACCCACATAATTTCATTCTCTTCCTCTCTGATGATTTAATTGCTGTGTACTCCCTGTTTATTAGGATGTCTTCCTAATACAGGAAGCAAAGTATGGGGCCAGATTTAACGACCTCCTCTTTCATACCATCACCCTCTCCCTCGTTCTGCTGGGTCTTTGTCTCATTCATTTTTGTCGTCTTCAGGGGAGTCCCATTGAAAGCCTAAAAATGAAGGATGTGAGGGTGAATAGAATGCGGCTTCTAAGTTGTGTGCTTGCTTTCTAACAGAACTTAGCCCAAAATTACTTCCTCATTTGTCATTTTTACCACTGCTCCTATTTAAATGTGATCTTTTCAATCCCAGTGCTATTGGATTTACAGCACTTGTGAAGCACGTATTAACATATATATAAGTCCTTATCTTTTTCTTTTCCTTGATGGAGAACTTGTTGGAGCAGAGAAGGAAACGTTGTGTTTTATGCACTCCAAGGTCTTGGAACACATAGTGGATGAATGGAAAGTGATAGAAGATAGTTGAGTGCAGCTTTCCCACCTCAGTGCATTCTCACCTGTGGTTCCTCTGGCACATGTGCTGTCTAGCTGGTGGCGGTGAGCATAAGCTGGATGGATACTGTCAGAGTGGAAAAGAAATCATGTAGAGAAAGAGCACATCAGGACTGAAGTGTTATTACCCTTGTAAAAGGTAAATCAAAGTTTTGATTGGTATCTAAGGACTTGGATTCCTATGAGGGTTCCACTGTTTCTTGACAAGAAAAGGAAAAATTAAACTAAATACATTTAAATTCTGTGAATGACAGGGATTGTTCTTCATATCTGCTTTACCTTAGAAAGCCTGGAATTTTGGCATGTGTTAGGAAGAAGCTGAATAAATGACAAACTCCTACTAACAGGTTTACTCTGGGTTTCTGATGAACTTCCCAGTGAGATGACATTTTCCACTCATTATTGGGGACATGAAGCATGTTTTGTGTCACACAGCATGTATCTGATTTTCTGTAGACTACTGATTTCTTCCATTTCCCAATTTTTCATTGTACCCTTTCAATAGTAAATCTGAACCTAGTAAATGACAGATTACATGAATTCTAGTCAATAGATCAGTGAACCCAGACTATTCATGTAGACCCCTACCCTGACATGAATACCGATGGGAATTCTCTAAGACGGAGTGGTTTCCTGGGTGCCCCAAGTTGAAGACTTTCATGCATAGAAACAGGTTAGCACACCCTCATAGGAATGTGATCTGTAGAGACATAATTGCATAAAGGAGTTAATCAATAATGGTCAGGAAAGCAGTGGGAAAAGCTGAAAATGAAACCTTATTTTAGAAGAGATCCTAATATCAATTGTAAATAAGTTTACAGCAGTCATTTAAAAAACAAAAACAAAAATAGGCCTTTTTTTTCACAGAAGTGTTCCCTGACTAGTAAATATGATTGTATATCAATGGGTGGACTGCAGCTCAGGGAATAGAAAATTAGTTATTGTCCTGAATCCTCTCAGCGTATATGCTTTTTAAATTTTATACCAGCATTTACTTTAATTCTAAAACAGGATACATAATATTAAGGCCATTCTAAAACTGTTTTCTGACGATAAAGGTAAGTATCTCTTGAACAACATACGAATGTGGCCACAAGAGTACACAAGCATTTGCTGAGTCAGGTGAAGGAACTTACTCTAACGGGCCTAGTGCATGTGACCCTTCACCACAGAAAAATCCCTGCAAAACGTTGTCACTTGGCAGTCATTTGCTTATGATGCTGTGGCCCAGCAAACTGCGTTGTCCAAAATATCTAGTGATTGCTTCTCTTGCTTTATTACAGGCCATTCATGGGTCCAGTGAGGTAACAGAGGCTGCACGGTCTGATGACCTCACCCGCGTTTCCAGAGGATGATGTTGTTTTTGGAAGATTTGGTCGAAGATCCTGGTTTGAATGACTTATCTCAGGTCCACAGGCTCCACTCTTTAAGGCAGCTGGACCATGATTCTTTCAAAGTTGGTGCAAACATTCCCCATGGACAAGATCATAAGCTCCAAACTTCCTCAAACTGAGAATTGCAGTTTGCACAGTGTCAATTCTGACACATCCAGTTGCTCAACTGAGATTCCAGAGGAGCTACAATGTACACCTAGATGAGGTAGAAATTGTAGCCAGCTTCCAAGGGAACACAGTTATCAAAATGCACAAATTTGTTGAGGCCATCTTGGCAAACTATGTGCCAAAGTGAGTTCATTGTTTTCTGACAAACAATATTGTATACCACATGGACATCTGTGTCCGATTAGCCAATTCCAGAGTCATGCCAAAAATTCCTCTAACTTTGTACTGCAGAAACTTCAGTCTTTTCTAAACGCTTAAACATATCTTATTAATACAAAGAGAACAGTTCTATATTTCAAAGTTACAATTTCAAGAATATAGGTTACTTCTCTCCCTCCTCCTTTCTTCCTGTAATTTCTTCCTTTTAATTTTTACACTAACATAGTTTTAATTCACTTTGTAATTATGGGCTTAATGCTTCACTAGATTTAGTATTCAATCAATACAAAATAAAAAGACTACCCACAGGATTATACGCAAGAGCTACAAATAATAACCAAATTATAAGATGTCAACTTCACCTACATGTTCAGGGTTTTTATTTTTTTATACTCTGTGTCCGTGATAACATATTAGAAAGCTATATGATATCTGCCCTTTTGTTTCTGGCTTACTTAAGTCGATATAATGTCCTTCATTTGTCCCTATTTTGTTGCAAAAGACAGGGTTTCATTCTTTTTCTATAGGTGAATAGTAGTCCATCCTGTATATACCACATTTTCTTTATCTCTTCATTAGCCAATCTAGCCACATAAAACTGCTTTCTATATGTTCTCTGTTTTGAATTTTTGTCTTTTCCTTTTCTTTCAAATTTGGGCAATTAATAAATTTCAGATGGTCATGACTCCTCTTCAATGAAAGGGTTTAACTCGGTTTTCTCTATAATTAATATCTCTGAAAAATCGATCACATCTAAATGGACGGTTTTGTGTGTGTGCCTTATCCCTGTTGGTTTTATAAAAAGAAAAACAATTTTTAGTTAAAATTTGCATCATAGCTTTCAACAGTGCTTTCCACTAGAACTGATGTAAATATTTCGGTGTTGCAATGGATAGTATCAGGAGCGGTGACGGCTTACAAGGAGCCTTCCGCCTCAAAGGAGACATTGATAGACACACAATGAAAGGCACAACCAGGAATCTTGTTCTCTGAAAGGCCAGTTACTCTGTATCTCATCTGGTCCTTGGGTTGCTAGTCTACGCTAACATAATCTCTTTATAAGACATATTTTAGTCCTGGCAACACATATAGACCTTGAATAATTTTTTATTAAGATAGATTCCTTCTTTCTTTCCTTCTTTCCTTCCTTCCTTCCTTCCTCTTTCCTTCTTTCCTTCTTTCCTTCCTTTAAAAGGCAAAGTTACAAAGAGGGAAGATACAGAGAGATATCTCCTGTATGCTGGTTTACTCTAGAAACAGCCAAAATGTTTGGGGCTGAGCCAGGCTCAAGCTAGCAGCAGGAGAATCATCCTGTTTTCCCACGTGGTTGGTAGGAGCCCAGCGTTGGATCATTTTTTGATATCAACAAGAACCTGGATTGGTAGTAGATCAGCCAGAAGTTGAACTGGTGCCAATATGGCATGTTAGCACTGCAGGCTATAGTTTAACCCTTTTGCATCAAAATGCTGGCCCTAAATATAATGCTTTTTCTACTGCATCTTAACTGAGAATCATCTAAGCACACCGAGACAGATGCATCAAAAATATGTCTAGAAAATTTCAATAGAAAATTAGAGATGAACATATCACATTTTGCTGTAGAAAGCAAGCAGACTTGAGACTTCCACATGTCTGTTATGTTTCTACATTCTGTCTTCTTTTTTTCCTTACAATAAAAGCTTTGTATCATATTGTTTTTTGAGGTCTGATTGAGTTCTAACATTTTATATTTACAACATAGGCATTTAAGCAGTATCCAAATTTTCTGCTACAAGAATATTGCGTCAAAAACTTCCCCAAAACATATTTTTTAAGATTTACTTTACTTTTTATTGGAAAGTCAGATATATAGAGAGGAGGAGAGACAGAGAGGAAGATCTTCTGTCCACTGATTCACTCCCCAAGAGGTGCAATGGCCGGAGCTGAGCTGATCTGAAGCCAGGAGTCAGGGGTCTCCTCAGGTTTGCCATGCGGATGCAGGGTCCCAAGGCTTTGGGCTGTCTTCAACTGCTTTCCCAGGCCACAGGCAGGGAGCTGGATGGAAAACCAAGTCTCCAGGATTAGAACCAGTGCCCATATGGGATCTCTGTGCTTTCAAGGCAAGAACTTTAGCTGCTAGGCTACCGCACTGGGCCCCCTCTGAATGTTTTTTTCCAATTCATTTTTTACTTTATAAATGGAGCAGATTTCACATATTTCATGATATAGATTTATGAATAATCTGTTCCATGCATTAAAAAGTGTGTGATTCACAGTAAATACACATCTTATCCAATTCTTGGTAATGACTCTACCTTATTTTTAGGAAGTTTGTAAGATTTATAGTTAGGATTTAACTTAGCAATGGAATTCCAGGTTCAGAACAGGACCAATCACAGTCAAAATGAAATAAAAATCTGTACCATTCTGAAAATACTACCAGAACAATTGAGAATTTGATTTCATGAAGAGTTATACTGCTGCATAATTTAGTGGGGGGTGGTTTACAGGTCATTTTTACAGGATTCTATTATCTTACATAAATCTTCTACTTCAGTTTCCACCTCTCATGTTGTTGTTTACATTTTTCAAGTAGCTAGAATTCATGTTTTCCCCTTTTACAGCACCCTGTTCATTTTAAATAACTTTCACATAAATTCTTGCATTTGATCATTAAAGAAAATACTAAGGATATTTATGAATAACAACATTTTCAGCCCCTAGAATGCAAGTGATCAGCTTACATAGTGGGTCAGTGACAGACCAAAGGTGAAGCCCAAATAAATCATTCTAAAGTCTTGTCTGTTTTCTACTTCACAAAATGGGGGACCAGGAGGGAGGAGGTTGTGGGGGTAGTTTTGATAGTTATTTTAGAGAAAACATCAATTTTCGAGGCCAGCTATGCCCTTTCATTCTCACCCCCACCCTGCTCTGTTGGGCAGCTGGACTGGGCAACAGCTGCCTATCAAGCCTGTGTTGCCTGGCGCTGTCAAATCTGTTGGCATCCATAACCCCAGGCCAGCTGGTGCCCCCTCTGGTTGAATAGACCTTGTTGGGGTAGAGTGAGGTCCCAATTGTTATTCAATGCAATCATGAACCACATTCCCCCTCATCCTGCAGGAGTTAACATGGGAGCTAGAGGGTAAATCAGACTCACCATTTAAAACAAAGCTTACTTTTGATTTGTGGAACCAGAACCTGGGTTGTTTTCAGGCAGATCCCTGTTTGAGTCTCACATTTGCTCATTCTTTCTGTAACTTCAGCCAATCACTCTGCCTCAGCTGCCTTCATGTTTCTCTGTGAACGAAACAGTGCCCACAGTGAGGATTCCCCTATTAAACGAATGAATACCTATGAAAAGGCCTTGCTTATTTTGGGCTTTTTCAAAGATGGCTTTTTCCCAAAGCCACATCAGTCTTAAATCCAGTTCAATCTTCAGAACACAAGTTTCTGGAGTCACATGGTAACAATTCTCATTACCTAAAGAGCTGGCATTCTGTATTGCTACCATGAGCGGAACTTAAAACATTTTAGAAGCTGTGGGCAAGTGTATCTCAATACAACATTAGCAATCATTTGCCAACACACAGAGATGGAGAAATTGAGAATAACTAGCCACAGAGGAAACTGCTGGGAATAAAGTGTCATCACGTTAGTGGAGCGTCTCTTTCCTATACTCCTTTCTTCTTCTTTTCCTTCATTTCTGAGGCCATCCTCTGCTCCACCTAAATAGTACGGGGTAAAGGTGACCATTATTTGTCTTTTTTTCCTGAAGAAGATATACAATCATTGTAAGTTATAGCATTACATGAGATGGAAGAAATGTAGTTTGGAAGCTGGAAGACATAACATAGCATGAAATTCTGCAGCTAGCCACCAAGAAATAACTTAGGTCACCGGAAAAATATAATGTATGCAACTCCTTGTTAGGCCTAACCCTTCATAGCAGCACGAATCACTTTGATGCACTGATCTCATACGTGGTACTTCTGCCATTTGCTGTATTTCTCTTGTGTTAGTTGGCTAAGGCTGCCATGCAAAAGAACAAAGTGACTAAAAGGACAATATCTAACACTGAGCTGTTGACAGAGTTGGTCCTTTGAAAGATTGCCATAGAAATCCCATCCCAGGACTCTCCCTTCAATGCTTATTGATTGGTATCCCTCTCCTTGGGGAAGAACTGTCCTGGTCTTGCCTTTGTTTTCACATCATATTTTCTTAGTATGCATGTTCATCTGCTAAATTTCCTCTTTATTAAGCACAATAGTCATCTTGGATTTATACTCATTGTAATGATCTAATTTTAACTGATTACATATGCAGTGGACCTCGTTTTAACATGAGATCATATTCTAAGATTCTGGGAGTTGAATCTAAACATATGAATTTAGAGTGGACACAATTTAACTTTTAAGGAGACCTTAACTAAGGAAGGTGTTCAGCAGTGTTTGCTGCATGAATGAAGCTAAAGCAGAGTGCTCAAACTCATTACAAATAAACTGGTTACGCAAGGTACAATTCTGCTAGGCCTTGACCTCTTCCGTGCTCCAGGGTGCACTGTGCGTTTACATTTCCTGAGTATCAAATAGTTGGGAGGAGGGCATTAGATTAAAAAAATAACTGCTAAAAAAGGTTAAATTTCTTTTTCTGCTGGCACATCACACATTAATAACCGGAGTTGAACTATTCAAAGTAAAATAATTTAAAAATTATTTTTGCACTCATGTCAGATATGTATCACATATTTTATGTGATTAATTAGGCAGCATTTCACAATGGAAGTTCAGTCATATGCTTGGTGCCTGCAGAAAGAAATGATTCTGGAAGAGCTCAAGCAACCTGCCAAAGATCATTGTGTCTATAAAGTGCTTCAAGGATCACAGGTATGCTATATTACACAAGACTCAAGTTATAAGTCCTTTCCACTGTTAACCCTTACTTTTCTCCACAATGAAATTCAAATAGAATCACCTGCTTACTGGCTTAGGGTGAAAGTGGAGGACATGAGGATGTTTGCTTCTGTAACCACTTCTAAAACCTTTTTTGTTTTGGAAAAGGAAGGGAAGGAAGGTGGGAGCAGAATTGATGGAAGTTAAGAATCCTTACAGTTTGCGCTTTAGGTAAATTGTGTGTGGTGTGTGTGTGTGTGGATGTGTGTGTGTGTAGGGGTGGGAGTATTTGTAATTTTCTTTCTTCAGATAATGTGTTCATTGTCACCATCAAATAACACACAGCAGGAGAACAATTCAGTAAATTTCATTCTGCAGAGGGTCAGGAGGAGTAATAGGGATGCTGAGGACTGTCTTAGCTAGCATCCTTCCATGGGACCACACCCAATCCCATAAAAGGAGCATGGCTTTAAGTGGATGACTGAAGTCTATTTTGGCTGTCTGGACTGACCTCGTGGTGATGGAGCTACTGCTGGGTACCCTGATGGGCCCAGCCACTCAATGTTCCATTCTGTTTCTGGATCCCAGAGCACAGTTGTACAAAGCTGAGTCAGTCAACTAGTTGCAGAAGGTCTGGAAAGAAGGTCGTGCTTCTCCCTACAGCACACCACTGCTAAACTAGATGCTCTGAAACCAGAACCATGTTGAAATTCACTCATATATATATTCTCGCCCATTTTCCAGACTGAATCCTGAGCTTGTGTGCTTTGTTGAATATAGGATTTGCAATTTTCCAAACCATGTCTTTCTTGTGTAAAATTTATCATCATCTGACATTCTCTGAACATGTGTTCTGAAGAATTACACATAATCACAGGAAATACTACCAAAAACATTCATGATTCATCTCACCATGGAGGAATACACAGAGGTAAAAGAGCCGGGTGAGCATGTCAACCTTCCTGTTACAAACTTCAAGCATTTCAGCAGAAACTGTGTGAGTAACTCATTCACTTATTCAGGTTTTGAGCAGTGCCGATGAAGAAGAAAGAAAAATTAGTAATGCAGATATAGCCACTGTTATATGCTACCTACAGTTTATCAGAGAAATGAATTATAAACATATCACTGTATGCATCTCCATATGATGCTAATTGCAGAAAATACATTGTAAAAACCAGAATGTATGAAACAGAAACCTTATGATGGTCTGAGGGTTAAGAGAAATATCACCAAGAAGTAAAACCTAGTACAGAACAGAACATGATCAACTAGACAGAATAACATCAACAGGGAAACTGGCACAAACAATAGCAAAATAAACACGAGCTTTGAGCACAGTAGAAAAATGAGCATTCTCAAAACAGAGATAATATGGAAGAGAAATTGGTACAGAATGAGGCTGTGGTGAGAGAAAGAGGTCATATCATGCAATTGCTCCTACACTAGAGGTAAATCGGTCTCTCCTCAAAAACAGCAAGTATAGAAGGAAGGACAGAACATTCTGATGGTCAGGAGATTGGAACGATCATTGTTGTCTAAAAACAGGAAAAAACAGGAGTAAGGGAAGCTAAATAAAGATCAGTGGGAAGGCTGAGCTGTACGTGGAGATGGCATGGTAACTTAGCTTAGAAAAATGGCAGCAAAGATATAAATATGTGATTGGATACGTCCATAACAACATAGAAACAATCTTGAAAAGACTGTTAATTGGACATACATCTAAGGGTGGCTAAGATGACAGCCATAGCAACATGGTAGGGAAGGGCTGCCACTTTATAAGAGAATAACTGAAAATGCAGCATATCTGTACAGAAAAACGTGAAGCCAGTTATGGATATCAACTGATCCATTTGCCTGTAAAATATCCAAACAGAAATGTGAGGTTGGTGCTTGCATATTCAGGTGCAGGTGTAGGCCTCAATGGAAGATTAACGTTAATAAAGCTATGAATACAGAAAAGAATGTTAAGGGAGACACCATAGACTGAGATGCTAAAATGCTGTGAGAAACCATGTTTTGGGTTTTTTTTTTTTTTTTTTTTGGAATATGGAAACATTTATTACTAGACTTCTGACACTGACATTTATGATCTTGGTCTCTCTTTCTTGCCTTTGTATAAGGCCAAGAGGGACACGTTCACTACTTTGACCACCTTAAAGCAGACTCCAGGCATGTCACCAACAGTGTGGCCTTTCCGCCTAAATCCAGCCACCAGCAAGCACTTGGTCGTTTTCCTCAATGAGACTGAGTCAGCCGCCGTTGGGCACAAAGGCCGTGACCTTCGTGCAGTTCTTGATCAGCTGCACCTGGACACACTTCCTGACGGCCGAGCATGGAAATTCCACAGGAGCCCATGGACCTATGCTATTCTCTGCTGCTTTCCCATGCCACAATCATGGAGTTGTATTCAAAATTGGAGTAGCTGGTACTTGAACTGATAATGCACACGGGACATGGCACTGCTGGTGGAGGCCTAGAGCACCATGCCACAGCACTGGGCACTTCATTTTCTGTTATTTTAATAAAACAACCTCTAAGACAACCTTTAACTTTTCAAACTCCAGCAGAGTACAATAATTGTGTTCCCATTTGTCACTGTGAGCCTTGATTGCTGTTTCCTAGCGAATGCAGCTTCAGCACATGCAACAGGTCTGGTTACCTTGTAGATGCTGCTAAGTGTTGATAGATTAAAATAATTATGGGTTTAATGTCTTCTGGACTCATGCAATATTCATACTAAACGAAAGAACTATTTTACTGGAGGTTTAATGAAAGTAAAGGCCCAGATCTCTCATAACCAAATATGTGATATCCTTTTGAACAGAATGACTAAGAAAGCAAAGGACCGCTGAGCTCCTGGTAAGGGGCTATACAAGCGGCCAATGAAACCACCCAAACAGACCCATACATATTAGAAGTGACTGATTTAGAAAGTGCAGTGGCCCAGCAGCCAGCAGCCCCTCTAGGGTTCTAGCAACAGTCACTATTGGAATGATCATTTCTCACCCTTGATTGCTGTGAGAATAGTCTCGCTTATCAATATTTTCAAGGAAATGATTGAAAGACAGAGTAAAGATAAAAATACCTTCGTTTTTTCAGTTTGTCAGAAAATATACTGGCTTGATAACCTATCAATAGCCGCCTGCCTATTGTCTATACATTTTGAAGTTATAAAAAAATTTAAAATGTACTAATTGGATTATTTTCTCAGTCGGTTAATACTTGGAGATATCCCAGATCCTTAGAGGTCATGGAACTTAGTATGTTTCACACAAACCTTGAAACTGTAAGATCTACCTTCTAAACTAGAATCAAGAATGGTAGTTACCAATCACCTCTGTTTCTCTGTACTTCTGAATCTGCAATTTGTTCTGCCTTGCTTGCAATGTCACCAAGTAATAGCAGTATTTAACACTAGTTTAGTACTTAATCCTTGCCAAAAAAATAACCCTGTATTATCTCATTCAACTCTTTCAAAGTAATCCATTTTCCAAATGAAAAAGCTGAGGACTGGATAAACAGCTTGTGTCATAGTGCAGAGTTAGCACCAGCATCTGAAATCACCTGATGTTTATCCATGGTCTTTCAAGAACTGTGCCAGGAGGAGTCCATGAAGCTTGCAGATGAAGGGTCACAAAGCAGAGGCTTACAGTGATTACTTGAACAACTTATTTTAAAAACTTGAGTGATTTTGAGATCACATGATTAATGCCCCAGGGACTGAAGATTATAATTGGAACCTAAAGGGACAAGGATAGATAATACCAGATTGGGATTTCTGATCATAGCATCAGTTATCAATCCTCCATCATCCAATGAATATCTCTAGCTGCTTTATTTCCTGGGAAACTCCTCACTTTTCAAGTCTCCATTTGAAACTCATACAATTTAGTACCACCCATGTGTGTATCACTTAGAGAGAATTTTCAGGGTATTTCGTATTGCTGCGTTCAGGACATGATGCTAAGAAAAGATGAATGTTAAGATATAGACATTTCTGTCTAGGAACATAAATGTGAAGGTGTAAAATAAAAAAAAACCCTAAGTGCATTGAATACCTTTGGTAATTACCATATTTATGTTAGTGCATGGGGATAACTTCAGAGAAATGACAGGGCCTCCATTTCTGTCTTCAAGAATCAATTATCAAACAAATCTTTAAAATATTACTGCAACAAAAATACTTGATCATTTAAGAGAATGTCATTTTTAGCAAATCCAATGCGTGAATATCTGTAGAAATAATGTGTCGGTGACTTGCTCATAGAACACTGTTATTTAGCACAAAAAGAAAAAAGCAACTTGGCAAATATTTCTGCAGTCACTGAGTTGTTCCGCAAAACACTACTGCTAAGTATCAGACCAAGGTCCAGCATCCCTAACTTCAGCTTCACTCACATTAGTTTCCTTTTCAGGTATTTGCACTAAGAATTTCATTTCATCAAATAATTTGCTGCTTTAATAATCATTAAAAATAGGGCCTGGCACAATGGCTCTAATCCTCTCCTTGCAAGTGCTGGTACCCCTCAGGCCTGGTTGCGCCACTTCCCATCCAGCTCTCTAATTGTGGCCTGTGAAAACAGTAGAGGACGGCCCAAAGTCTTGAGACCCTGCACCCATGTGGAAGACCCAAAAGAAGCTCCTGGCTCCTGGCTTCAGACCGGCTTAGCTCCAGCTACTGAGGCCACTTGGGGAGTGAACCAGTGGAAGGAAGATCATTCAATATGTCTCTCCCTCTCTATAAATCCACCTTTCCGATAAAAATAAGTAAATATTGTTTAAAATAATTAAAAACACAAAACCTGACAAATGTCCTAATGTTGAAATTGGAAAGCTTTGGATTAAGAAATTAAATCTCTTTGCAAAGATCCCAGTGCTGGTTGTTAGCAAAGCAGAAGTAAGACACCTGTCGTACCTCTGCCTGGTACTCCATTCTCCAGGCTCTCCTTTCTCTCCCCTTCCGTATTGTGAAAAGGCTTTCATCGAATGACATGTGCAAATGGCTGATTCTCATCTCCATACACATTAATGCAGAAGATCGGTATTTCTCTATGAGATGGTTTGCTTTCTGTATCTTGTCATAAAATTAGATTGAGACTTAACCAAAACAAGCAGCATATGCTTGGAAAAGCATAGAGCTTAGGCTTGGAATAATTCTGAAGCTTTTGGTAAAGCTGTTATCTTAATAACAAGATCACATAAACATAGATTTGTGATTCAAATAATTTGCCAAAGTTGACAGCAAAATTAAATTGGTCTTATTTTTCTGAATGTAGCAAAGGCAGACTAGCAGAACAAAATGAAAATGGTTGTAGCATATGAGGTCACACTCTATGCACATAGTTATTTACTGAGATTATGTAAGAAAATGAACATGCAACAACAGGCAACAAAAATAAATGACCACCTGATTGTCTGCGGAAAAGAAAAATGGTTTTATCTTTAATTTTATGTTAAATAATTTTACTTAAGATTGGTAATAAGCTTACATATTAATATACTCTAAAATAGTAGCATTTAGTTTGTCATCAGCATAAATAAATACATGTAGAATTTGGAGTATGATAAAAACACACAAATGAATTTTGTGATTATGGACACAAATATTCAGGCCTAATCTCGCCTTAGATTAAAAAAAAAGCCCCACAGAAATATTGAAGAATCACAAATCAGAAACAATATAATGAATGTTTTGCAAATTATGTTATCCACCTGTTTAGAAATGGAGCTTGAGAGCTAAACAAAAGATGGGTAACTCTCCTCAATTCCACCCTCTCCGAAGAGTGGTCTATGAACGTCCTCTCCACTCTTCCAAATACAAACCACATTAGCTTCTGCACATCATATGGTCTCTTACTGAAACTGTTCTTCTCTGTTACTGTAGAGAAAGCAGTCATGGATGACATAAGAACAAAATGTGGCTTAGTTGCAATAACACTTTATGAAGTTTTATCACTCTGACTCTAGTTTTTGCATGCCATGAAATGTTCTACTTTTCATTTCTTTGCAACAGTTTTTGATTATAGAGCCCAAAAGTTTAGAGTTTGGTTTAATCATCAGACTGCAGTGTGCTTCCTTACAGTATCCAGTATATTCTTAGCTTGTCAAAAGTGTTCACGGGACCATTCTGTTAGGGATAGTGTAATTTGCACTTTTGACCTAGAATGGCAAACTAAAGTGCCCTGACTTTCAGCTGTTCAAGCAGAGCTGAGTCATCTGCCTATAGATTTTCAGAAAATTTTCACACTGACAGTAAAATGGCCATATTTAGACTATGTATCCCAAAGCTTGGCCATTTTTGTTTTACTTTTCAGTGTAATGGGTAAAGACAGTAAATTAATAATGTGTGAAATATCTTTCATGTACTTACTTATAGGATCCATATTATTGTCCCCAAATCCACATGCAAATTTAAATACTCAGAACACTGTAAGTTCACTTTTGTCATAAAATAGTAAATTCCATTCCATATAGCATAGATGAGTGTCTTTTTGTCCAAATCACTCAGCAGCTACCTGCTGAGCTCCTCTGGGACTGTGCATGATTTTCAGTGTGGCAGGATTCAACAAGGTAATGTGCTTGACCTCCAATGCTCTAGATTCTACCTTGTGTGGTTTAAAACAAGTAGGTGGATGAATCAGCTCATAGTACATAGCAGTAAGTGACAGAGTGGCAAGGTGATGACGGTTTGGTAACATCCGACTTAGAACCTAAGTGACATTAGAAGTTTGCCATGAATAGATCCTCGAAGTAGCAACTCCAGTCAAAATTGAGAGTTGATGCATGTTCCATAAGGTGGGGCAGAAATAGAAATGTTAGAAGCATCTAGGAAACTTCTGTGGATAGAATGAAGAATTTTGTAGATTACAGTGTACAGCCTTGACCTTATAATCCACAAATTAAAAAAAAAAAAGAAATTCAGACAGATGTGTCTTTTATGCACATCTTGAGAAGACATTGGAAGATTCTGATGCAGGAGTGGCAAGGTTAGACTTACATTTTTTAAAATACAGTTTTGATTCCTACACAGAAAACTAGGCTGCAGAAGATCAAAGAGCAAGCATGGAGCCTTTCAGGATTTTGCCGCAGAAATCTAAGATCCAAGCAGGTGACTTGGATTGTGAGGGTGACCAGGGGGGTTGAAAGCAGTGAATGAGTGTACTTACCTTTGGTTGCTAATATCTCAATGTTTATGATGATTGGGAAATACCAGAATTTGTGAGCAGTCCTCATATTCTGGCATTGGGGTTGGGTAGCTGGTGTCATTGACCAAGGAAGAAATCTTGGGCAGTGATCAATTACTGAAGAAGAAATCAGGCCATTTCATTGTCCTGTTTTTGGTTTCTATCATCTTTAAGTATTCTATGCCTCAGAGTCCTCAGCTAAGAAATAATGTGAGATCCATATTTTTTACACACAAAATAAAATTATGTATTTTATTATTTTATTCCTAGACTACTAGGAAGTCTAATATATCGCTAGTACTTACTCTGTTTGTTATTAATCTTGTCCCTCAAAACCAATTAATCCTAGTGGTAAGTACAACTTATCACAACCCTGCTCTGCATTAAACAGAAACCCATAGTTACAACGAATTTTGATAGATGCATCTTTTCTTATCAAGGACAAAAATAAGACCCTGAATGAATGCATGAAGTTAAAATAATCTTCAGAACAAGTCAAAATAAGAGCTCAAAGCTGTCTGATTCCAAAGTCTAGGTACTTTCTTTAATTAATTTCAATATCTATATATTTCTTACAAGAAACTTTCTCTCCAGGAGGGCATACAAAAAATAAATGCCACTGATTTAACTGAAGAATTGCTTTATACCACATTTCCTTTCCAAGTAAAATTATATATATTCAATGAGAATATAAATTTCATACAGCTTACAAACAGGTAAATCCATACCCAGACACTGAATTACACAAAAGTCGAATATTGCAGTTCAATGTGTGTATAAGAAAATGATAGTAACTTCTCATATATTTAAGAATCGGCAGGCCTGGCACAATAGCCAAGTGGCTAAAGTCCTCTCCTTGCATACTCCAGGATCCCCTATGGGCACCGATTCATGCCCGAGAGGCCCACTTCCCATCCAGCTCCCTATTTGTGGCCCAGGAAAGGCAGTGAAGAGCTGCTCAAATCCTTGGGACATTGCACCCACATGGGAGACATGGCAGAGGTTTCTGGCTCTTGGCTTTGGATTGGCTGAGCTGCGGCCATTGCAGCCTCTTGGGGAGTGAATCAGAGAATGGAAGATTTTCCTCTCTGTCTCTCCTCCTGTCTGTATTATCTGCCTATCCAATAAAAGAAAAATATTTCAAAAAAAACTGGCATGGATGGACGTGTGAGCAAAAAACTGTTTTGTACATTAAAACAGAAAAAAAAAAATAAAAAATTTTAAAGGTTAGAATTAAAATAGAGATAGGGAAGGGATCTCAAAATGAAGACTAAGAGAACATGCAAAGAGTGAGGGTCCAGGCAGGAACAGCAGACAAGAAGTCTACAGCAATTAGGGGGACAGGCACATGGTACAGCAGTTTAAATCACTGTGAGATCTGGCTACTGTGTGAACAATTCAACTTCCAGCTAATCCTCCTGGAAGGTAGCAGGTAATGGCAGATGATGGCCCAAGTACTTGGGTTCCTGCTGCCATGTAGGATAGAGTTGTTGCCTCCTGGCTTTTGTCCTGGCCTGATCCAGTTGTTGAGGGCATTTGTTGAATAAATCAGTACATGGAAAAATGTCTCTCTCTTACTACCCATGCCGCAAATTAAATATAAATCTGTAAAGACTGTAAAAGCAATCTATGAGGAGGGCTTGGATTGCAGCAGAATTCCCTTTCTGTAGTGAGTCTGCAGAACTCCTGGAAGTTTTTTGAAGAGATTTTGTTAGTGATTTTTTGTTGTTATTCTCTTTTGGCACCAAACAAGCCCACGCCCCCCCCCACTCCCGTTTTCACCTCTGAAACCTGAATTAAAAACAAAGAGTACTGGATTTCATGTTTGAGTTGACCCTAGTTTGGAAGATAAAAGTTACAACCAAGCCTAGAAGACGAGCTAGGAGTAAAGAAAGATTGGAGTGAACATTTATGCTCCACAGTGGAAATCCCAGCAGAGCAAATAGGCAGCTATCATTGTCACTGACTTTGTCAGTGTGTAAATTGAGACTGAGCCTTTTCATTTCAGTATTAAAGGGAAATGGTGGCTGATGAGCAGCCTGTACAAGACTAGAGAGACACTCAGGTGTCTAAATTTGGACCAAACAAAATTCTAAAAATGTCTGCACACACTCCAGCATGGAATAATAAAGCTCTTTGAAAAAGCTCTTTCAAACCTTTTCTGCTTTCACTCCACTACTTACTCCAGCTTCCAACAACCTCAAATGGTTTTCCTCATGTCAATATACTGTAACTGTTCCAATTTTTTTTCTTTTTAGAAAATATTGATTTATTTGTCTATTTGCTGGAAAGGCAGAGTGGCAGAGGAAGCTCTTTTGTCAGCCATCAGGTTAAATCTCTAAACAAGTGCAAGAGCGGGGGCTGGGTCAAGTGTGAGCCAGGAGTCAGAAGCGCCTGCCTGAACAGCTGTATGTATGGCAGGGATCCAACCAACTGAGTCGTAACTTGCTACTTCCCAAGGTGCCCATCATCAGAAAACTGGATTTGGGCGTGGAACCTGCTGTGGGATGTGCGTGTCCCAGCACTGTCTAACTACTACATGAATTGCCCACTCTTCTTATTCCTCTCATTAGTTTTCTTTCTTTCAAACCTTGATATTTCTAAAGAGTATCAGTCCCAAATTTTGTAGACAACTCCTCACTTCGGATTTTAGTCAGTACTTCCTAGTGATTTTACTGATTTTATGCATTTTTGTCAGCAACACAATTAAGTTGAATTCAATGCATATCATTAATATCGTTTAGTGTCAATTTGTCCTGTTTAATGATGTTAGCTTACTTAATAATTGTAAATGTGAAGATAGTAGCTTTAGAGTGGAGAAACTTGTTGAAGACATCTTAGTTAAATAATTAAAGTTAACACCACTAATAGCTGATATAAAAAAAATGAGCAGTACTTCGATAAAATGACTACCTCTTCTTAAGAACTTAGTCATTTTTGCAAATTGCAAATTCTGAAAAAAGTGCATGAAAAGTTTGACTTTGGTGATTACAGTAGTAACTATTCACTCTGCACCTACTGTAGAAGGTATACAAAATATTTCTTTTTTAATATTCAACAAACCCATGTCCTTTCTGTCAGTGACTTTCTGTTAAGACTTCGTGTATCTTTTTAAATCTCTTTGTCTATGTACAGACGAGCAGACGACTGAAATGGACAGGATCAGACCAACGGCAACCAGTGCTGGGATGTGAGTAAACCTTCCCAGTGTTCTTCACTCTGCACTTATTTACTTAAAACCAATGAAAACGAGGATGTGTCATGTTGGAAGACCACCAAATAAAATTCATGAGGAAGATGAGATACTGACTCTAGTTGACATTATTTGATACTAAAATAGTTTTTCTGACAAGTAACAGAGGAGACTGCGGCAGTCAAACAAGAAGGAGAACGAAGCAAGAAAGGTGAAGGAAGGAAAATAATTAGAATGCTCCCGTAGGAGATCAGGCCTGCCTGTGGTCTCCTCTGAGTACAGACATTTCTGGGACTTGAGCCCTGGTCAGAAGCCCACAGACTTTTTCAAAGAAATCAGGAAGCTGTATTTCACTGCAGATAAGAACTCAAATGCAGCAGCTATATATAGCACTCCAGTTAAGAAAAACCCAATGGCCTCCAAAGAGCCCCACTCTCTCTGTTTCAGTCATCTTCAGCTTCTCGCTCTATCTCACTTTTTGGCGGGAATTTCATGAAACGAATCTTCAGAGGAGATGCCATGAAATGGAGGTCATGCAACTTTGAGGGAGAAGATGTGGAATGGAACCAGACAGAAAGGAGATGGTACAACTGTCTGCCTTTTCTCCTGAGCTGAGCAAAGGGCATCTTCTTGCACACCGGGTCTGCGGCATCAGCTCACCTGCAGCTCTGAAGTCAGTGAGATAGGACAGATTAGTTCCAACATTTGAAGTTACTGAAAGTGACTAACCCATGTTTTAAAGAGCCATCTCTAGTGTACAAAGGGTACGTGGTATTAGAAGACACTTCCTAAGGGGAAGTAGACCTGCAAACAGATGTGATACTGGAGTTCTGAAAAAGTAGGTTGCACTTGCTAGCGGAAGTCATTCCCAAGTGTAACTTTTCTTCATCCTCTTGAGACTTGTAGACCATGGTGGGCCAGTGCCTACAGACAAGTCACTCAGATCACTCTCTTTAATTTGCAGTTGTCTTAATCCTTGCCTGTGTTACTCAGCCTTCACTCTGCTCTGGAGATGCATTGCTTTCCCTTGGCTCTGCCACTTTTGATCCGTTTTGCAGTTTGTTTTACAGCTTCCACCCACAATTTCTCATCATGGTATTTCTGTGTCAGCCTCTTTGGGTACCCTTTTCCACTTCTCGTGAAACCCAAAGTTCAAGATTTAGATACAACCCACAGGGCAAACAGTCCAGAATTCACTTGCTCAAGTCAGACATACCTAGGATTGAACACTGCTTCTGACTGTTGTAAACTTGTGCAATCCTCGTAAGCCTGTTTCTCAATATTCTCACCTGTAGGTTGGTACAATAATAAAGAAATATCTCATAGAATGCGAAATTCTTGGCATATAGTAAAGGCCTAATCTATCTTACCTGTCAGTATTACTATTACAGTCATTGTAATCATTATCATCATCATTGTCTTTTTTAATCATTATGAGGATAACAACTAAAATCCACAGGTTAGAAATTTCAGAATTTAGTAAATCGTCAGTGTAATTTTTTTTTCTGTAGGAATGTGTCCTAATCCTTTTTTTTTTTAAGCAGGATGCTCTTTACTAGAGATTTCTGTTTTTCAAGAGAGGAAAGAGGAAGCAGTAAGCAGAAAAAGAGATGTGCCTAATTCCATTCCCATCAGTGGGACAGCTGGGTTCAGGTAAGGGCCTGGAGGAAACAGAAGTGACTACTTTACTCTGGTGACAGTCCTCCAGTCCTTCTTTGCGCTCTGTTTAATGTATAACACTCAGTCCGTGGGCTGTCCTCTCCCTCAGGTTTGACAATACTGTATCCATGGTGATGTGGTCCATTTTTCTTATTTGATTTTCTGTCTAGATCTCAGATACTTCTAAAATGGAGAATGAGCTTTGTTCTGTCCTGCTCCTCAGCTCAAGCACAGTGCCTGGCACCCAGAAGTAAGGAATGTGGTAAGGGTTCCCAGACAGGTGGACTGGTAATTCTATCCTACCGTCCTCCCTTTAGTCTCACTTTCTGTTCCTCTTCTGAGTAAAGAATCATTGTAGTACAGAATCACAAATGTAAATAACCTATCTCCCAACACATCCATTTGCATGGACAGATGAAAAATGTGTTGTAAAAAGAAATAGCTGCTTCTGAGATATCACAAGTGAGTAAGTGACAGCAGCAAGACAGCATGCAGGTGTTAAGCCTCCACACTTCCACACAGCCTCTGTCTCAAGGGTGTGGAGACTCCCCTGGGTGTTTGTGATGTGGGGGAACCCCAGACAGGTGACTCACCACAGAGAACTACCCTTTTCCACAGGAAGATTCACCTGCACTCTTCTCTCATGTCCTTTTGGGGAAAAATTGCCCCTGGCTTCCAGTGACCACATCCCCTCCTTACTATTAACACCTTGCTAGAGTGTTCCCCTCCTGCTCCCCACCTCTTCTTTCAGCAAAATTCATTCATTCACAACAGTCACTAATTTTTGTGTGTGTTTGTGTGCTAATGCAAGAAAGGGCACAAGTGTTTTGGAAGCCTTCCAGAGGTCAGTCTCTAACCTAAGCTTGATTGAAAGTAAGGGGGCAGACAGGAATTGTAAATTTGTGGATTTGTGTGTATGGCAGAAGGAACAATGGAGACTGGGATAGCACAATTGTACAAACATCATATGTACCTTTGATGTCTGCTGTCCAGAAAATAAGAAAAATTCACATTGTCCAACACAGAAATTGGTGTACTCAACAGCCAAAGTCTTGATCACATTATCCGCCTTTTCTACAGAAGCAGAGGAATAATAATAGGTGTAACTGTTGTTGTAAATACTGTTTGTTTATTACTGATTAATGTATATAGTTGTGATATAGTATATATTTTATCATGCATTTTATATGATGTATATTATGTATGAAGCTGAACAATGCTTCAAAGTAGGAATTATTATGGAGAAAATAAAAACTTAGAGAAGCTATATGTGGCTTAGAAGTCACTCTGAATCCTGGCCTGAGTTACTCCCACACCTGTTCTTTGTATTCTTGTATATGGAGATCATAATCACTCGGAGCTAAGATATAGGACGGCGTTGATTTAGTGATGGGGACATAAAGAAGGAGAAGAATGTCTTCAAAGGGTTAATGACAAGAGGCCTAGGATCCTCTTTCTGTTTGTCTACTTGAGTCCAAAATAATTGAAGGAGAAGGCATCTAGCAGGGCCAAGATGACCAATCCAAGGATCTCATCTCCACCAGTTTCCATCTGTGGTGGCTCACACATTTATGACCTATCAGGGACTGGATGCATGTGAGGACTTACATGAGCCAGAACTCAGAGGGTAGGGCCTATCAACTGCATTCTCAGATATGATGGGACACAGAGGAATATGTAAAAAATCAACATGAGGGCATGTGTTGTCACATAGTACATACAGCCACTGCCTGAGATTCTATAAGGTTCTACTCCAAGCTGCTCCAGTTAATTCAACTCTGTGAATGTACCTGGGGAAGCAGCAAAGGATGGCCTGAGTCCTGGCACACCTGCCATCCATGTGGGATATTTGGATGAAACTTCTGGATCCTAAATTTGGCCTTGTCATTGAGGTCATTTAGGGAGTGAATCAATGGACCAAAAAAAAAAAAAAAAAAAAAAAAAACCTCTTCTCCTCTCTCCTTTTCTCTCTGTAACTCTGCCTTTAATTCAAAATACACAAGAAAAGAAAAAGAAAACCAAGACAAAATTTCCCATTGGTTGGTGTCCTATTCATATCTGCAGTAATGCACCGTCTAGAAAGGGTTTTCCAGTCCAACCACCCTCTCATTCTCACCCTCTGGGGTCATCACAACCTTGAACTGAAGACAGAACTAATCCCTCCCACTTTCCTTCCTTGAGCTACTTAGGAACCTACTCTTCAAAGTCAGACCACAACAACATTATTGAACATATTGAGGAAAAATGTTGTTTTGCTAGTATGCCTGGTGGTTTTTTTTAGCAACCATCTCCTTCTCTATAGACCCAGCCCAAATTTGCGTCTCACTCTCTCACTATTTGTGCAAAACATAGTCATTTCCATCTTTCTGATTTACTCAGTGATCTCCAGAATTCCTCTAGCTGTGCTTTCTTTTTACCCTGATTGAGTCTGTTAGCACTACATTTGAGTAGTCTGTCCTACAAGCTACCTGAGGGTAGAGATTCTGTCTCCACTCTTGGTTGCTGTGCCTTGCCTGGGGCAGAGCAGACAATAAGTGATAGTGAAAGAAATAATGAGGTTCTGTCTCATGTCAACACAATCACTGAACACCTCATGACTTTTTAATGGAGTAGATGCAAGTCATACAAGAATTCAATTGCATAGCACAGTTCTTCCTTCCCGAAAATATGAAATAAAAGACATGAGGCCATGAAACAGTTCAGCTTCTAAGTTGCAAATATCAAGATCATAAAGTGAGCGATGAAGGGGTAGGAGAGATTGAAGGAATTTCCAATGGAAATTTGAAATAAAGAAATAACCACAATTCTTGTACTCTGCTACAAATGAAGGCATGGGCCTCAGAGTTTACCAGTCTCAGTGTCGGTTTTCCAATTCCACACAGCGGGACTAGAAAGTTCAAGAGAGGGCAACATATCCTTATCACTGGAGCATGCAATCAGGATATGTTTTGTTTTTTTTTTCACAAGTCAAATTTCTGAAGCATTTGAACATTCATCCTGTACCAATTAACATCTAAATACTTCACATTACGTCCACTTACTTAATACTCCTGTTGACCTCAGAAGTCACTTAAGGACCCAATCATGTGTTTGTAAATCACACATCTGGTATGTTCAGGAGCCTGCTCCTACCCAATTCTGTAAGATGTATTAAATAGTCTGATCTTTTTCCTCAGTTTGCTGAAGTTTTACCTCGCGCTTTTGAAGGAATATTGCACAATATTAGGTATTCCCGGGGAAGAAAGGCTGTGCTAACTGGTGACAACTTTCTCATGTGTAATATAGACCAGGAAAAAATGATAGAGGCTTAGCCATTCAAATCACGTGAGAATATCTGTTACACAAATATTAGCGCTTCTGTGGATTACTCACTTACAAACCACCACCATCCTCAGGCAGTAATGTTCAGTAGTTTGAAAAGAAATTCACTCTTAGGTCACTTATGGAAAAGGCATAAGTAGCCTAGGAGAAAATGATGCCCAAAGTACAGGACTAGCTCTCATTTTGTAAGAGGACATGGAAGCTCTTGGAATTCAATGATATTTCAACAAAATAGTCTTCATCTAGGAGACCGTTCTTAACAAAATTTTCAAAAGCAACACGTATTGGGCCCAGTATGATGGCTCAATGGCTAAATCCTTGCCTTGCAAGTTTCTGGATCCCATAGGGGCACTGCTTCATGAGTTAGCTGCTCCACTTCCCATTCATCTCCCTGCTTGTGGCCTGGGAAAACAGTGGAGAACTGCCCAAAGCCTTCGGACCCTGGACCCATATGGGAGACCTGGAAGAAGCTTCTGGCTTCTGGCTTTGGATCAGCTCAGTTCCAGCTGTTGTGGCCCTTTTCCATGTAAACCAGCAGATGGAGGATCATTCTCTGTGTCTCTCCTTCTCTCTGTAAATCCAATCTGCCTTTCTAATAAAAACAAATAGATCTTTAAAAAATAAGCAATTCATTTTGAACACCAACTAGCGGCAAGTTTTCCCGTCCCATCTACTAATTGATTGAAGTAGTATTTTCCCCAAATAAACCATTTTTATTTGAATTTTTGCTCTGATTTGATAGAATTGCTGAACTTTTAAATATTAAGAAATGTTTGGTATCCAAGCCCTATCAACTCCAGTCTTGAACAAATACATTAACCTGTAAAAACGGAGGGAAACAGCGATTACGTTGCTTAGAATGAGGTGTTTCAGGCAAAAATGCACATGCAGTTGGTTGAATCTTTCCCTCCTTCTCTCTTTGAACAAAATCCTGTCATTTTGTGCTCTGATTACAATGTTCATCTTTTGTCAACGTATGTCTTTCTAGAAGCTAGTTTTCAGGGATGGATACTGTGGCACATCAAGCAAAGGCGCAGCTTGGAATGCCTACGTTTCGTACTGTGATGTCAGCTCAAATTGCCACGAACAAGATGAAATGAGCGAGGAAATGAGCAAGCACATGGCAATTTTCTTCCTTTCATTTTGTCTCTCCTCTTCACTCCCTATTACTCTGCCTTGCAATTAAATGTATGTTTTAAGTGCAATTTCCAATTTTGTCATCAATGATTACTTAGAATACTTGATCAATTCTGCAGGACCACACAATGAACTTTGAGAATCTAGATGAGACAAAGCAAGAAAAAACTTCTTGTAATGAATCTTCTCAGAACTACACCACGACAGGAATTCTTCAGAGAACCAGGTTGGAGTCATTGTTTTCAAATATCTCAAGAATTGTTGTGTAAAAAGCCCCCCCACACACACACACTTTTTAAAAATGAATAAGAGGTGGAGAATAGTTTAAAATTCAAGACAGTTGATCTTGAAGCAGCTGGAGAAAGAACTTCATTAGTCCTCATAGGAAAAAGTTGACTTGGGAAGCAGTGAGGTTCTGGAGGAGTGTTCACCTGCAGATGAACTGGCCACATGGTGGAGATGTTGCAGAAGGTATTCAGGTATCACCCAAGTGAGTTGGACTGCATGACCTTGATAGTGTCTTTGAACTCCAAGGTTTCATAAAGCTACAAATTCGTATTTATTTGTACCTGATCTGTGGTACAGGGTAGATTGGAGCTTTCAGAAATATCCCTAAGAAATTATCCTTCAATTAAAACAGTAGAATCATCAACCTTTCTACTGCCTTGCCTGACCCTTACTGTAAAAATGAATGCAATGAGTGCAGCAGAGTCTAAGTGACCTTCTAGTATCACTCAGCAAATTTCAACAGAGATAAGATACACAACTCTAAGGTAACTTCGAGGAACACTCCTTCTAAAAAAGAAAACTCCACTAAATAATCTCTTCTCCTATATATTATTTGTTTAGTAAATACGAAGCAGGCTTGGCTTTAAAAAATAATCACATCCATATTTAGAAAATAAAAAAGCTAAAAACATTACTTAACCATGCAGTTCTCCTCCTGAATTTCAGAGACAAAGAAGGGAAGCTTATTTCTGGTAAAAGTTGTCTTTTCTGGTCAAACAGCAAAGAAACTCTACCAAATGCTACTTCCTTTAGTGATATAGTGGCCAAAGGATGCTGTGACAGAGAGTTCCAGATCGTGGGTAGAGTGAGGATGGTGTTGACCTTCAGTATCATTGTGGATTGGTGAAATAGCAAAAAGAAAATTAAAGCAACCATGACAGAATAATCAATGGACACAATTTGAACGAATTGCATGTGTCACAACATAAAATGTCTTTTAAAAAAAAACTGCTCATTTTTCTTGAAAGTCAAAGTTACAGAGACAAGAAGAGACACACAGAGAGAGAGAGAGGTAGAGAGAGAGAGAGCAAGCTCTTCATTCTCGTCATCATTCCTCAAATGACCACAATGGGCAGAGCTGGGCTGTTCCACAACTGGAAGCTTGCCGGGTCTAAGATGCAGGTGTAGGGGCCCAAGGACTTGAGTCATCTTCTGCTGCTTTCCCAGGCCATAAGCAGGAAGCTGGATTGGAAGTGGAACTGTAAAGATCAAACTGACTTCCACATGGGATTGCCACCATCACTGGTGAAAGATTAGCCTACTACATCATAATCCAGCCCCAGAATTTATCAGTTCCTTTGTGATAAAAGGAGCTCGTCAGCTCTGAAAAGAATATTGTTGGGATTTGATTAGGATCACATGGAATCTGTATATTACTTTCAACAACATGGCCGTTCTGATATTGTTGATTATACTGATCCAAGGACATGGTAAATTTCTACATCTTTTTAACGTCTTCTATTTCTTTTTCCTTTTTACAGTTTTCATTCTAGAAGTCTTTCATGTCTTTGGTTAGGTTTATTCCAAGGTGTTTAATGTTTTTCTCTGTTATTTTGAATGGGACTGTTCTTATAACTTGTTCCATAGCCAATGAGTTGTTGGCATATATGAAGGGCATGGATTTATATTTATTGACTTTTTACCCTGCTACCTTGCCAAACTGTCATAAGTTCCAACAGTCTCTTTATTGAGTCTTTTGATTCTCCTATGTATAGAGTCATGTCATTTACAAATAAGGATAATTTGACTTTCTTGTCTCCAACTTGAATTCTTTTAATTTCTTTTTCTTACTGAATTTAATTTGTAGTGAAGGTTTCCAAAACTATGTTGAATAGCAGTGGTGAAAGTGGCCTTCCAGCTCAACATGGTAGCTGAGCAGCTAAAAGTCCTTGCCTTGGATTTGCCAGGATCCCATAAGGACACCGATTCGTGTCCCAGGGGCCCTATTTCCTATCCAGCTCCCTGTTTGTGGCCTGGGAGAGCAATTGAGGATGGCCCAAAGCCTTGGGACCCTGCACCTGCCCCAGAGACTCAGGAGAAGTTCCTGGTTGCGAGTCAGCTCAGCTCTGGCCGTTGAGGTCACTTGGTGAGTGAATCAGCAGATGGAAGATCTTCATCTCTGACTCTCCTCCTGTCTGTGTATCTGGCTTTCCAACAAAAATAAACAAATCTTTAAAAAAAAAGTGGGCATTCTTGTCTAGTTCCAGGTCATAGTGTGAAAGTTTCTACTATTTTCATGTTCAGTTGGTTTTTGGCCTTGCATTTTTTATATAGTACCTGTATTCTCATAGATGAACTGTAACATGGAGACCAGTATACCAAGAAGTGAAGATATGTTGCAGTATGCATATCTACTCCTGAATTAAAGGAGGACTCTCAATGAATCAATTAAATACACCTTGACAGTATGATATTGGATATTCTACCTTTGCCCAAACGTAAATGACATTATATACTTAAATAGAAGGATGTTGAACTTGTAACTTCTATTAAAGAACTAGATTACCATGTTAACATTGGGAGAGAACGGTGGGAGCGGAACAGGCAGAGAAAGGGAAGGGACAAGGAGGAAACAATATATCTACAAAACTGTATCATAGAAAACAACAACATCATAAAAAGAAAAAATAAATAAAAAGAAGGAAACATCCGGTCTGGCAAGGATCCACCTGACTTGTGGGATTTCCCATCCCTGGACGTTCAGCTTCAGGCTTCCTGTGCTTCAGCTGCCTGCACAGTCCATGTGCTCCATTCATTAGCAGGTTCATGCGTGACATGGCGCCACTCAGCAACAACCAAGGCTGATGCCCAAGAGCCATGGTGAAGGTCAGTGCCAATCTTAGGAAAAACCTAGATGTTTTTCACGAAATTTTCTGTATTACAATGAAATTACATGTTTTCACAGCCATTTTTAAGTGATGATTTTATTCAATGTGATAATAGGAAAATCTCAAGTCAAGGTTTTTTTGTCATATAGCCATCTCTTTTTCCCTATGCAAAACCAGAACCTGTTACAAGAAGTGAATTCAGAGAAACTGAAGCTCAACTGCATTTTCTCGATACCGGTCATGTCAAAAGACTGGAAATTAACCTCAAGCTTCCTTCTAGAATTATTCCCAGATGCTAGGAATACAGGTAAATGTGGGGCACTTAAGCACAGGGATAAATTTTGGAAACTATCTGTTTTTATTTTTGTTGGAAAAACATATCAGATTTACAGAGAGAAGAGACAGAGAAAGATCTTCCACCTGCTGGTTCGTTTCCTCAAACGGCATAATGGCCAAAGCTGAACTGATTCAAAGCCAGGCACTTCCTCTGGGTCTTGTGTACGGGTTGGGCCAATCTCCACTGCTTTCCCAGGCCGCCAGCAAGGAGCCAGATGGGAAATGGAGCAGCAGGGATATGAACTGGTGCCCATATGGACTCCCAATACTTAGAAGGTGAGGATTTAACCACTAAGCCATTGTTCTTGGCCCTGGACTCCACTTTTACTGTTAGTAATGCAGATTGGCTTTACTTCTCAATCAATTCGTTCGATCATAAAACAAAAGTAATCACATCACCTCAAAATTTCTGGAACTGCGATGAGGATGAATAAGCATTATAAATACAAAGCACCTTGAACCTTTTGATGTTGTTGTTGAAAGCATTGTTTGATAAATGATATGGAGTGGTTTTATCAACAAGTTAGCTAGTTTTGTCTCCTTATTAAGAACCAAATTAGGGAATCAGTTTTTGTACCAGTAAATTACAATGTCTGTGCCAGCTGGACCACCAGAGAGTCACAATTTCAGTTCTCAGAGGATGCATCGTGAACTACAGACCTGCAGCCAAAAACATATTCCTGTTTGCACTTGCCTCCCTGTAAAATATCATGGAATACAATTATGTTCTTCTGTTGAATAGAGCACCTGCTAACTTGGAAGGAGAGTTTTTGCAAAGCATGTAATATTTTATATCACTCCTGATTTTTCACTTCCGTTTAACTGAATCCACAGCGTCACACACTTTGCTATCTTCAGAGTGGGTTTTCCCCAATCTCTCTCTTCTGCTGAATTGCATCTTCACATCTGTTCGAAAAGAGAGAATGAGAAATGAGAATGTGATGATCAAGATCCTTTCAAGCTTCATTGCCTGTTAGATTTTTTGTTAGTTGAGTTCATTTAGCATGTTTTTTATTTGACACAATGAAGACTATTTCACTAGTAAGGCATGCAACAGAGGAAAAAAAGCTGCTTGGAAAACAAAGAGCCATCCAGTAAGACCACTGTACATTGCGTGAAGCCTGTCGTCCCTAGACCCTTATCTGCTATCTGGTCCTCACGAGGGTGCTGAGACTGCACTTACAGTTTTTGTCTTTCCAACCACTTTCATGCTATATGGGCTCTGGAAATGTACAGTAGCAATGGAGGATGGAAAGACAATTGGTTATTCTCTAACTGTATTTTAGATGATTAACATTAATGTACAGTTTGAATTTTGAGGTTCATCTTATTCAAATCCTTTATTTGCAGATGCCTTAATTACACTGCATCTACAGTCCTACTGAACACTGATTTGTGTCTTCTACAGTTTCAGTAGGTGACAATTAGGTATTATGTCTAGTATTATTAAAACAAACTGTTAAGGTTTTCTGGGAAATTCAATCAGTCCCTTGGAATGGATAGTATGGAAAATATTAAATTCAAATTCAGCAAATATAATGAGAACATAAATAAATACTACCAAAAATAGAGCACTTTAAAATAGAACATTACATAAATCAAAAGTCTAATGAGCAAGAATATAGTTAATATGTGGTTGCTGATCAAATCAGTTAAAAATGAATAATATTCCCTTGTATTTTACAGTTTTCACAGAACTGTAAATTGATAGCTCAAGAAAGGTTGAGATGTATGTATTATTACATCATAAGTATTTTAGGATTGAGAAGTAAGTTCTGGGGCTTAATGCACAGTCATACAAAGGCTTATAAATGTCAAAAATGAGTAAACCGAATCTAAAATAATAGATTCCATCACCTGTTTAGTGCTGTTGATTGACAGCTGTGGGCAGTGCAGCGTGCGGAGGGAGAGACGGCAGCACGGCTGTCTGGCGAGGAAGGCGGAGGAGAAGGCAAGACCTTTGAGCGCTCACAGCAGAGAACGTGAGCTAATGCTACTCATGAAAGTGGAAAACATCGTTGACAATAACTCAGTCTTGGACAAGGATCATGAGCATACAACATTCCTCCTGGTATCTGATGAGTTGCTTCAGGCCTTAGGTATCGAGAGTGCTGAATGAACTGCTCTGACGGGGTTAAGGACAAGTGAATAAAACAAAACGCTCTATGAAATAAAGGGTTTCCTCCATAAGGAACACACTCTGGGAATTCATTTCTCCATTGGGTAAATCTGTGCTCTGTCTTATTTGAAAACAGCAACAACTACAACTTTATTTTAAACATTACCTGTCTTGACAAAAAGCTCAGGTAGTGCTTTGAAAACAAACGTGTTCTACGAATGTCAAAGCCAGTGCTGGGGGGGTGCCATTATCAGGTGAATACCTGCTAACTGGAATAGCTCACATTTATGGATAACTTTCCTTCAGAAACCCCCAGGGTTTATTGCTTAGCAAATGGTACGCATTTAGCTAGGAATTTTTACAGCGAGGAAAACAATTAAGAAGAATCCCTGAAAGAACTCAGAAATAGCTCTCTCCGTAATGTATTTCAGAGGCCTTTGCCTTCATTGAAATTATTTTTTTTAATTGTGATTAAACTTTGAGAGAAGAAAGGCTTGTTCATTCATATTTAATACGATCTGTCTTCCTATACACTAGATTTTCTTGGAACATCCATGTCATCATTAAATTGTTATGGAGCATGCCTGGAAGAAAAAGAGCTAAAAGGAGGGGATGAGAGGAATGAATATGTTAGTGAACATGGACTATTTGCAATGCATTGGGAAGAATATTCACATACAATATTTTAGTAATTCCATCCATGATGAGAAAAACTGAAGGCCCGCTTAAATCTCAAGTATGATTCAAAAGCAGGTATTAAGTCTAAAAAAGACAGAGATGAGTTTTATGCAGTTGTTTCAGGATTTTCCCATTCCTGCTATGCTCTGCCAACTAAAGACCGCTTAGAACTCGGGCACTCTTGACAAAGTAGACAAGTACTAGAGATCAGTTGCTTCAGACCTCATAAAACTGTATTAATAATGACGGAGGTTTGGTCTTTGTAGTAAAAGAAGTGGGCAGCTATAAATGGCTTCTCTGATTGCGACATAAACAGGCCAGTGACTTCAGAATATGACTCTTCCAAATGGAGGGTATGTAGAAAGAGGAAAATCCTTCCACCAGATAGTTCTGACAGAAACTTAAGGTCAAGTTAATGATTCCTTGTACCTCTCTATTGGCTTTGGAAAAAGTAAAAAGAAACCAGATCCAAAATATTGAATCAAATGAATGTGAATTAATAATTAGTGGAAGAAAATCAAAGAGATGTTCTCAGACACAGTCGAGTTTCTACCATAAAAATCTAGATCGGAGGGCACAGCGCGGTAGCTTAACAGCTACAGTCCCTTGCCTTGAACGTACTGGGATCCCATATGGGTGCTGGTGCTCTGTGCTTGTGGCCTGGGAAAGCAGTTGAGGAAGGCCCCAAGCCTTGGGACCCTGCACCTATGTGGGAGACCTGGAAGAGGCTCCTTACTCCTGGCTTCGGATCAGCACAGCTCTGGCCATTGCATCCACTTGGGGAGTGAATCATTGGGCAGAACATCTTCCTTTCTGTCTCTTATCCTCTCTATGTGTTTGTCTTTCCAATAAACATAAAATCAATCTTTTAAAAAATCTAGATAGAAGCTGAAATTAAGAATGCCTTTTACAGGAAAGCTTTATTTTTATTAGTGTCTAAGTAGGTTAAAGGGGGATAGCACACTCAAGGACTTTCTGAAAGCGGTCATGAGTCAATCTAGACGCAAGTGTCTCCTGACACACAGAGCATGAGTGTTCTCCAGCGATACTGCACACATTCATTTCCTCAAACCCAGTGAGTTCATTACCGCCCTAGGATTGAAAAAAACATCAATGATTATGTTGTAACTTTCAAAAAGACGTGTTACACATTATCGCATAGTTGAACTCGTTTCCTATATGTTAACAAGCTTTTAAAATACTTTATTTTAAAGGCAGAGTAAAGAGAGAAGAGAAAGAGACAAAGAGGGAAGTTTCCCGTCAGCTGGTTTATTCCCCAGACAGGAACAGCAGCTGTAGCTGTTGTTCCAAAGCCAAGAGCGAGGAGTTTCTTCTGGGTCTCTCCCATAGGTTCAAGGGCATATGGACTTGGGCCATTCTCTATTGTTTTCTCAGACATATTAGCAGGGAGCTGGACAGGAAGTACAGCAGCTGGGAACCAAACGGGCTGCCTTAATTTGCTATATCACAAAACCAGCCGCAATGTCTCGTATTTTTAAATGAATTATGTGAACTCCAAACAAATACAATGGAAGAGAGCAACAACAATAACAACAAATGAAACAGTAATAAGCAAAGAGGTCTCTTCTCGAATTTGGGAAGAACTGGAAAGTGAATGGAGGAAGGCCTTTTGTTATATGAAGACTGCTGGGGTCACCCGCATTGCTACTTGAGTGTCTGTGTTCAGATATGAAATGCCTTCCAAGCTTCCTGTTAATGCAGAGAGATAGCACATGTTGGCTGTAAGAGTCAGGTCCCTGCCACGCACCTAGGGGAGCTGCACCCAGCCTCCAGATCCTGGCTTGGTTCTAATCTAGTCTTTGCTCATTTGGGCATTTTGGAAGAAAAACCAGCACATGCAGGTTTTGTCTTTTCTCGTTCTGTCTCTCTTCAGATAAATACAGTAAAAACAGAGAAAAATAAGCAAAATTAATAGAGAAAAAAAATCAAAGTGGAGAAATAGACCAGTAAGTGCTTACAGACGAGAGCCATTCAGGAGCAAGATAATTTGTCATGGGAATATTCAGAAAGTTTTAAAAGCTACCCAAATCTTGAACCATCAAAAGTGAGAGTAAGCAAGGAGATCCTCAATAAAAGACTCTTTTGAGAAATGGTGCATGGGACAATTAGCTCAGCATGTAATACTTCCACTGAACCTAGTAGAACGTGCATGACATAAATACATACAGCCAGACACCTCCAGTTCAAGGACAGTAGGCACAGGAGAGGAAATCAGGAGGATGAAGCTCCGAGGATGCATGAGCAGGCACACACACAGCTGCTTTCCTTTGCTCGATCCCCAGAGTATGTGAAGTTGATGATTCACCACCACGCCTCACCCTCCTACCTCATTCTACAGAGGCACATCCATGTCTTTCATCTAAAGACTAGTTGAGTGATTTTCTTTGTTTTTGGTTTTGGAGATAGGACATAGCTCCTGAGAAGACACTGGCAAAAAGTTGCTACTCATATCTACCTCAGCAAGATAAACTGATCCTTACTATGTATTCTAGCTTAAAATTCCACTTGTTGATGATTCAAATTTATGCACAGAAAGGCTCTTAGAGTTTTATAGTTCCTCATGCTCAAAAAAAAATGGACAGCCAAAGATTACCACTACATTAAAAATTTTTTAAAAATCTTCCTAATTCGGAACAATATGCCTAGAGAAATAGAAAAAAAATGAGCGTAGAGAAAACAGCAATAATTCAAACAAAAATATCATGTCTTTAAAATATCATAATTAAAATTTCAGGAGATATGTATGAAATAATAAGGTAAAAAAGAAGTGGTTGCACAAAAGGAATATGAATTTCCATAATACAAAATTAACATTATGGCATGGGTGTTGTGGTATAGAAGCTTAAGTGACTGCTGGAGACAACCTTTGTTTCTGATCCAGCCTCCCGACAATGCATTCTGGCACACAGCAGAGGGACCAGGTGCTCGGGCCACTTCTACCCATGTGGCAGGGCCTGATGAATTTCCAGCCTCTTGATTTGACCTGCTCTAAGTTCGGCCACTTTGGGCGAGTGGATCAATAGATGTGGTCTCTCTCTTTCACACTCTTTCTGTGTCTCTCTCTTTTACTCTACTCTTCAAGTAGGTGAAACACAAACTTAAAAACTACCACCATTATATTTAATGTCTATTTAATCTCCAAAATATAATATACAAAAAGATGAAAAATAGGCAAACAAGGTAAAGATGATCAAAATGTGTAAGCCATACAATATCCAAATAGTGGGAGTTTCTGAAGAAAAGAAACAAAACAGAAGACAGGAAATTGTAAGGAATAAAATGGCTCAGAAAAAATCTGAGATTTAAAGATCATTTTTGTCTGGAGTGCCCGGGAAAATACATACCAGAGCACACGGTTTCAACAGTTCATGCTCATAGTGAAGAAAGGAAGTGCTAAAGTTTGCAGGATCATGTATAATGTTCCTTGTCCATATTTAGACAAGGGACAAAGTGTCACTAAACTTCTTAAGTATAGCACTAGAATTCAGGACATACTAAAGGAAAGCTTTTAGAAGTCTATGGGATTTGTTTTGATTTGCAATTCTTTGCTTGGTAATATCTGTAAATCAAATGTGAGATTTAAATAAGACTGTGAGGCTTCACTCTATAAAATTATATGCAAATTGACAAAATTAACACCAAACACGGAAATGTGACCCTTCATAGAGATAAGGATAGGGCCAGAATAGATATTGTGTGGTGAGCTGAGAAAACAGATTTTCTAAAGTGGAACAGTAGAAAATATGTCTTCAGGGCTTACCTCTCTCCAGAGAAAATGGCTGTGTTGGAAAACTGAAATATTAAAACTTCAAAAAGATAATATCCTAAAAGATCTTACACAATTTTGAAGATCTTGGGTAGAAATACTGTATCATAAAGAAAAAACACAAACAATAGAAAAACTACTGGGAGAATTTACTCAAATAGTAAACATGCATGTAATTTATAATTAGAAATGAAAAATACCTGATTTTATGAAGAAAAAAATCAAGCATAACATGATAACGTAAGAGGATTATATATGACATTGTCATCAAAATAGATGAAAAGGCTCTATGTAAATTAAGCCCTCATTATAAATAGTCAAAATCAATAGAAAGTTCATGAAATTGATACATTGATAAAGGTATCGCAGGCAGATTACTCAGGCTGTGTGAAGATTCCAGAAGGAACTGACTTTGTTGTGTTTTAGTAGAGGGTCTTGGCAGAGAGCAAAGGTCGTATAAAAATATTTTCTGGAATTCTAAGAATACAAGATGTCTTTGGTAAATAATAACATACAAAATAACTTGTGCGAAATATTGGGTGAAGTATCTGCGGCAATGAATGAGCTCTAGCTCATCACTGGATTGGTTTCAGAGAAGTCCCATTGGCAAGTGAACACAATCAGTACTGCATCACTGTAAAAAGGCCTTCACAACTGTGGGTTTAGTAGAAGATGCATGGGAAAGTGCAAGCAAATGCTCCGCTCCTCCCCCGAAATAGGAAGAAATAACTGCAGGCCTAGTGAAGAGCTGAACCTCTTCCCCACAAAAAACAAAACTCCCCTACTTAAGTGTTCCAGAAGTTGAAGATGGAATTTGCACTTCCATTCCTACTCGGCATTAATGGTACAGCTCCCCTCCTTTCCCTGCTGAAATGTTGCCAAACTATTTCAGTTCAAGTATAAATTTTACATGGGATCCAGCCTCTCATAATGTATCACCTCAAATTCCAAGTTCAGTAAGAACGTTACTTGTCACAGCAAAAACTAGGTGGCTCTCAGCCTGAATAAAAGATGCGAGTCAATGTGAAGACTGAATGACAGAGGCATCACCATTATCCAAAAAAAGAGTTACTGTGAGACTGTCTTAGAAACGCAAAAATTATCAAGTCTTGACAATAAAGAAGACAGCCTAAAAAACATGATTACGTAAAGAAGCAACAACTGATGAAGGTATAAGAATATAACAAGTAGAAAAGTTTGATGTGTAGGCTTACCAACACAGTAATGCTAAAGGAAATAATCATTGAACTAAGAGATTTAACAGCAAAATTATTCCATCTCACCAATTTTATAGAAAACATGATGGAAAAAAAAGTGAAAGAACCTTGGGATATCGTGGAGCCACAAAAATGGATAGAGATAATGTCTGCAGTATTTCCAACTTTTAGCGAATAAATACACGTAGAAATTCAGGTATTTGAACAGGTCTCAAACAGAACAATTCTAAGGGTATCCACATCTTGATGCATTCTAGTCAAAATTCTCCACACAAAATTGAAGTTGAAGTGTTGAAGCCAGAGAGATCAGGCAGCTTCACTCTAGGGAACCTCACTTCATCTAGCAGCAAGTTACTAGTTAGAAACTGCTGAAGCCAGAAAAAAAGCAACATAACGTTATTCAAGTATTATTTTTACTTTTAATTTTTGTTTATATATTGTGAATAAATTTCTTCCACTACACAATACAAATTTAAAAGCATGATGATACTGACCAATTTTCAGCCTAGAATTCAATTTCCAGCAGGAATATACTTCTACAATCAAGAAAAAATCAAGACAATTTTGAGGAGATAAAAAAAAACTACCAAATTTGTCAGTAAGACATTTATCCTTAAAGACTGGCTATGTGAAGCCTCCATACACAGAGGAAGAAAATAAAAGTAACTTAGATCACAAGAAAGAATAATTTAAAAAGAAGTTTAAGTAAAAGTTTTTGTGATAGAGAGAAATTCTCTTGGATTTTCTCAATAATGCTTCATAAAAGAAATAAAAAGTATAAGGATACATAATAGAATTTTAGATATATGTACAACAAATGTTTAGGACCATCATATGATAAGCAAGGAATGTTAAAACATACTTAACAGTAATTAAATTTCTATGTCTCATTCAAACTGGTAAATGAAATGTATAACTATGTTAAAACTGTGCTGGAAGACACAGTTGTGCTGATGGGAAAAGCCACTGCTTATGATGCCAGTATCCCATATGGGCAATTCATGTCCTTGCTGCTCCACTTCCAATACTACTTTTTAACAATGGCATGGGGGAAAGCAGTAGATGACGGACCAAGTGCTTGGGACTCTGCCTCCCACATGGGAGACCTGAAAGAAAATTCAGGTTCTTGGCTTCAGTCTTGCACAGCTTGGAAGCCTTGATATATATGTGTATACATATATCTATATATATAGATATAGATATCTCAATCTCTCTCCTTTCTCTTTAACTCCTATTTTCAAAGAAATAAATACATCTTTTTTTTTTTAAAAAAAAAAAAAAAAGAGCTATGAATACTATCTTAAGAATTAGGCCAACCACTAGGAGCATCTTTGTGGAATGATGCATCCAAACCAATATAGATATAATAAAATTGAATTCTAAAAGATACTTAAGATACTTCTATAATCTACTGAAAAGCAGTAAGAAAAAATCTAAGGGAATAACAAAGATAAAATGAAGCACTTAATCTCTAACACATCAACAGCTATATTAAATGAACACTGTATTATTATCCCAATAATGCTCACAACAAGAAGGCAATATAGTATTGCGGAATATGTTTCCACCAAAATGCAGGGCTGTGAAATACATGAAGCAAAAATTTATGGAAGTTAAAAGAGATGTAGAAAATCTTTAGGTGTATGCGGAGACTTCACCCTTTTTCTCTCACAAATGGACTGATCTGATATTGCATCTAAACCAATAATTAGCAAGCACATAGAACTCAAAGCACCATCAGCCACCAGGTGGTGGACAGTTGTAGAATTCTCCAGCCAATAACAACATAATACACAGATTTCGAAGTGCCCGTGAAACACACTATGATAGATAAGTCCAGAACATCACATCAAAGAAGCTTCAATGTATTATTTAACATAAAAAGTATTTTCACATGGCACAGTGAGATGAAATCACATCCACAACAAAGTAATAATACTTGTATACCAAGCAGTTAGTATCAAAAATACTTTTTGAAATTTATAAACTAAGTTCTACACTTTAAATAATGCAGAGATCAAGTGGAAATAGCAAGGGAAATAGTTTTAATTCTCACTGGTGGAATTTATAGCCAGTGGGAAGAAGTAAGTGAAGAAAATACAAGTCCCACACACCAGAAAAATGAAGATAAAACCGATCCATGCCTACATCAACAATCTTCCATAAAATCTGAATGGCGAGTCAAGAAACAAAAGATGATGGTGTTAGCAGCATAGATCCAAATGGCCATCTATAGACAAAATGGGAAATAAAGACCTTAACCATGAGCTCATTCAAGTATCTGTCTCCTTTAGTACAAACATGAAATATTTTTTAAGGACTTATTCATTTGAAAGGCAAAGTTATATAGAGAGAAGGAAAGCAAAGGGACAGAGAGTCCTCCCTTCTGTTGATTTACCTCGCTAATGATTGCAATTGCCAAAGTTCGGTCACACCAAAGCCAGAGGCCAGGGGCTTCATGTGGGTCTCCCACAGGAGTCGCAAGGGCCCACATCTTTGGAGCGATCCCTGGTGCTTCCTCAAGCATATTAGCAAGAAGCTGGATTGAAAGTGCAGCAGCTAGGACTTGAACCGGTGCCCATATGGATGATGACACTGTAGACTTAATCCACTGTGCCACAGTGATGGCCACAAATCAGGTAGAATTTCTGCCAGTACAACCTCATTTTTATTCCTGGCTTCTGTTGGGGTGGTTGATTGAATCTGTATGCCACACACACAATCTCTTTAGTAAATTATTGCCTGCCAAACATTTGACATTCTGTCAACAACATGTTTCCTTATTTTTTTTTCAATATTAGGAAGCTACACAGTTTCCAAATATCCAACTTCTGCTTCCTTTAGAGTGAGCATTTCCAATAAACAATGTGTCTCTCTTTTTGCACTTGACCACAATCAGCAAGGAAAACTCCGGCCACATCTTTCATTACTTTTGCTTGGAAATTGCCTATGCTGATTATTAAAGTTTATCATTCAAAATTTCTATTTTTCACAAAGCTATGGAACACAATTAAGCTAGTATCTGTGACACTTCAAAATAAGAATTTCTTTCCTCCAGGGTTCAATAACAGGCTCCTCATTTCTATTTGAGCTTCATCACACGCATGTTAATGTCTATATGTCTGCCAAAATCATCTTCCAGGCAGTTTGGACTTTTCAAATCTCCACCTAAAAGACATCCAGCCTCTATTTGCCACCCAATTCCAAATCCACTTTCAATGTTTAATGTGTTTGCTGCATCAACACTCCAATTCTTGAGCCAAATTCTCTATTAGTTGCTAAGGGTATCATAACAAAAATACCACAAGCTAGGTAATTTAACCTCAATTTGTATTCTCCTGATTCTGATGGATTGCATTCAGAGATCACAGTAACCATAAGGACAGTTCTTGTAAGGCCCCTTTTCTTGGCTTGTAGATAGCCATTCTTTGAGCACTTCATGATGTTCCCTCTTTGGATGGGCATCCCTGCTGTCTCCGTATCTCAACTCCCTCTTCTCCTAAGATCCCAACTCCATCTCGGATTTAAACCCTCCCTAATGGCCTTACTTTCACATTTAATTTAACTTTTTATTGTGTTTTTAACATTGTTCACATTGTTGAAAGGGATGCATGTCATGTAGGTCTCCAATTAGAGTGGGGAGGGTTGACATATGGACGAATGTGGGTGGGACAAATATTTCAATGTTTTCTCCAGTGTGCCTGGTGGGGAAGGAGAGATGATCACTTCTTGCTGTCAAACTACATCGATCCCTCGGGACAGGCAGATTAGTGACATGTTAGAGACCCTGATGTGGGGAAGGATGTTCAAAGATGTTACTTGAGTGGCTTTGATAGTTATGAGATGTCATTGACTTCGTTGCATCGAGATTGAGAAAACCTTTCTATAATCTATTAGCGTATCAACAGACCCAGGAACATATTGCAAAGCTTGGCCAGGAGAATGGTCCAACCTGCTATGTCTTCTATCTTCTGTTGAGGCACTTGCTGTCCTCTGCTGGCTTAGATGAGCTGGCTGTCGCGATCCTGTGGGAGTCTGGGCATGCTGACCATTGCACAGGCATCAGCAGCTGAGAAGGCTCGGTCCTGACACATATGGCTTCATTTTAACTTAATTTTTTTAACGGCCCATTCACAGAGTACAGTGAAACTTGAAAAGGTTTATGAAAATAAAAGTGCTAATAGACTTTGAAAACCATCTGCGACAAAATAAACTTATCTTTTAATTCCATTTTTTCGTGAACATTTTATGGTACTCTCATGTAATGATATTCTGGTAATTATGTACTCTGTGAATTTGCAGGGGGACTCAGTTTAACCATTAATAAAATCATGAGATTCATTGAAAAATGTTGGCACTACAGCTATATGCAGATTTGATTTATAAGCATCCTTATGATTCAAAAAATATTTGAAGATAATACAACTGAATTAAACACATTAAAGAGGAAATAAGGATAAAAACTTAAAAATCAGTTAAGCCATGTGTTCCCATTATCACTCATGAGATTTTGAAGAGCACTACATTTTCAGACAGGGAAAACAAAGATGTCCAAATTCATCAATCCCATCCCACGCCTGTTCCGTCTGTGGCAGTAATTAATTCATGTTGCTCTACCAGTAATTCAAAATTTTGCACAATAAAGGTGTGATGATCTTCAGCAGTGATAATATTTGATCTTTAATGACCAAAGTCCTTTGAAATTTACAATATTTCTACATTTTATATGTCTAAGATAGAGGTACATTTGATTGTGCAGACTCTTCCAGAGAACCCACAGTGCTTATATTTAAATGTTATATTGCACCTGTAGCACCTCACTCATCAAACCCATTTTTATATATCACTTAATGATCCAGATTATACAAACATATTAGGAAAGCCCCAAATGGCAAACGGATGCACAGCATTTGGTGAGATGTGTTGTAATTACGAGATATTGCTGAGTGCCAGTTTTCAGCTGGGTAGCCTGTGTGACGTGTTTAAATAAGGACACGGTCATTGCTCCGAAAGATCTCAGAAAAAAAAGTGTGAGGAGAGCAGTCATTGTTGCAGAGCAGGAAATACACAGTGCGATGGAAAAATAAACAGCAAGCACTCGTCCCAGAGCGTGGGAGGACAGGGAGAGTTGCCTAAAGGTGCTGGCATCAAGTTCAGATCTTAAGTAAAAGAAAAAAGCTAAACAAGTGAAAAGGGGTGAAGGAGGAGATCAGGCCCAGTGAACTATAGAGACAAAGGCAGTGCCACTGAAGACAGAGAAAATGCTGGAAACGCCAGGCCCTTGCTAATAAACTAGCACTTAGGTTAACATTGCTTACAAATTTGGCAAATTTGTTCACCATCTCTGAGGCACATTCCTTTATTTTTTCATTTTCAATTTTAATATTTGAGAGGTAAAGGGAGATAAGGATAAATGTATATACACACAGAGGAAAGACAGAGAGTTTTCATCCAAGGCTTCAGTTCATTTTCTCGGTGTCCACAAGGACAGGGCTGGGTGAAGCTAAAGCTGGGAGCTGCCACCTGTAACGCTGGCATCCCATATGGGCAGTGGTTTCTGTTCTGGTTGTGCCACATCTGATTCAATGGCTCATTAACATACCTGGGAAAGCAGCAGAAGTTTGCTCAAGTGCTTAGGCTCTTGTCAGTCATGTGGGAGACCTGGAAGAAACTCCTGGCTCTTTGCTTTAGACATTTGTAGAGCCAACCAGCAGAGAAAAGATCTCTCTCTCTCTCTCTCTCTCTCTCTCTCTCTCTCTCTCTCTCCTTTATCTCTCTCCTTCTCTTTCTGTAACTCTAATAAATCAATCTTTATTTAAAAAGATTGCATTCTGTCTATGCTCCTTTTTTAAAAATTGGCCTTCCCAACACAAATATATTGGCACAAGCACAATTCAAAGGCACAAGCATAATTCAAAGGATTGGGGAATTTAGCCCACCATTCCACCCATGAAATATCTTCTGAAAACCATAAAGACAATGTATGTCAACAACATTAGTTAAAGTCTCAGGAAGAGAAATCCTGTTGCTTCTAATCCTGTGTGAGTACATGTGAGCTCTTGAGGTTGTTTCTGGTGAGAATCAGAACCAATAAATAAGCCAAGGGCTATGATAACAGCTCCTAAAGACCCTGAGCAGATATTGTGAAAGATGTTTTCATCCTTAGCACCTCGAAGTAGAGATGGCTTTCTGCAGCAAAGTTGAGCTTTCCATGGACAATTTTTCCTCCAAATGATCAGGATTGTTGAGCATAAAAGGTGGGTTCCAAGGTGGCATTCAGAGGACACTGCCATACTTGCCCAGGTCATTCTGTGAATGGTCCCGGGCAGGGTGCTTCTTATTAAGGTCAGGATGTTTTGGTCTCACCACATTACGCCCTTGCTCTTTCATCAGCGACAGTTTCCTTTTTGGCTCAGCTCCAGTGATAGAAGAACCATTGATCACCAGTAAGCGAGACAGCCTTTGAGAGGTGGCCAACACCAACTCGAGGGCTGTCATGGATGATTTCACTTTGAAGTACAGTTTATGAATGAAGAATGTTTTTGCTCTGTGAATGGGAATTTAAGCAAGAAGTAAAAGAGCAATTAAAATTGTAATGAAAAATACATATTTAGAAAGAATGTGATGCTTCTAACAGAGTTGCTAATCTTGCCCCTTGGAACCTCTTTCCCTTTGTCATCCCATACTCAGTCTGGAAACTTCATAAACAACATCGCGAAAGTATTTTTCAAGGGTTTGTTCATTTGTTTGAAAGGCAGATTTATACAGAGGGAGAGATGGATAGAACTAAGGAAAGACAAGAGAGAGAGAGAAACGAGAGAGAGAGAGAGAATTTTCCATCTGCAGTTCGCTTTCCAAATGGACACAGTTGTCAGGGCTGGACCAGGCAGAAGCCAGCAGCCAGTGGTTTGTTCCCGGCCCCTCCCATGGGTGCAAGGGCCAAAAGAGTTGGAGCATCTTCCGGCGCTTTCTCAGGGGCATCAGCTGGGAGCTGGATTGAAAGTGGAGCATCTAGGATTCAAACTGACACACATGTGGGATACTGGCTCTGCAGGTGATGGCTCAACTGATAGACCACAGTAATTGAGTCCACACAATGTTTTGTAGTTTCCTGGAGACTGTGTTATCTAATGCCTCCATGTATTTAAACAAACTTTCTTATGAATGCATTATGTTTCCTGTCCTTCACTCAAATTTCATTTCAGTTTTAAGCTTTCCTCTAATTCTCTTTAAAAAAATCATGGTTGATAACATCTTCCTTTCCACTCCATAGTGTTTCTCCACTGCAATCATTCTTGTTTTTTGAACTAAATCTGTGTCCTTGAGGAAAGCTCAGGTCTCAGGTATCCACAGGGGGAATCCTGGCACACATTTCAGGTCTACTGCTTATACTTAGAAGTATTAAGGTTACAATTTCTATAAATTAGAAGAAACCTATTATTATTATTATTATTATTACATAACATTTTTCTCAGCATCAATCAAAAATCCTCCAAACACATGAGGTAACTTCAAAAAGGATTTGAAAACATGGATGTGAAAGGTAAACATATTTAGATGCAAAGAGTTTTGCAATTCACACCTAAGTCTGCAGTAACAAGCACTTTTCCATGAGCTTTCTGAAGAGCTAATGCATTTACTCTTCTGGCTGCCTGTTGTGATTTCGGCTTCACATCCTTTGATATGGCAATCATAGCTTCAATTTTCATGGAAAGTGTTGAGAAATATTGGTGGAACTGCTGTGATTGCACACTTCATTTTATGTTCGATTCTCTGGTTTCTGGGTTTGTGTTACTGAGAAAGCCAGGGCATGCATTTAATAAAGGCAGACAGGGTTACCCACAAGTTATCCATAGTGGCTCACATACAGAATGGCGCCTTCCAAGTAGCTGTCTAATTAGACCAAAATGAAGCATATAGAATTTTGCCAATCAGAGTTACAAAAAAAGGGGGAGCAGGGAGACTGAATCCCTCAGAAAATTAACCTGTCCCATGCAGGACTGAGTCAAGACACAGCCTAAGAGAAAGCACAAAGGAGGTTTACACCAGTCCATCACATGGGAATACCCATTAACTAATTAGCAGTCCTTTAACTCACAGCTTTGTATTGGCTCAGCTCTGGCTGTTGCAGCCACTTAAGGAGTGAACCAGTAGATGTAAGATCTTTTCTTTGTCTCTCCTCTCTGTGTATCTGCCTTTCCAATAAAAGGAATTAAAAAAAAAATTAAAATCTGTTGCTCTGTGTAGCAACACAGCCCCTTGCTTCATAATAATGAAATCCTTGGATGGTTTTACATATGGGAGGTTTTTGGCTTTTTTAAGATTTTTAAATTTTTATTGAAAAGTCTGATTTACAAAGAGAAGGAGCAACAGAGAGAAAGATATTCCAACTGCTGGTTCACTCTCCAAGTGGCCACAAGGGCCTGAGCTGAGCTGATTTGAAGATAGGAGCTTCTTCTGAGTTTCCCTCATGCATGCATGATCCCAAGACTTTGAGCCATCTTCTACTGCTTTCCCAGGCCACAGACAGGGAGGGAGCTGGAAGGGAAGTAGAGCAGCTGGGACATGAACTGACACCCAAATGGTATTCCACTGCTTACAAGTTGATGATTTAGCCACTAGGCTATAACGCTGGGCCCTACATACGGATTTTTACACAATCCCTGCTACATATACAATTTACCAGGATGTATTTTCATTATTACCTATTTCACAACAGATAGTCAACTATGGGTCCCTTGTAAGTGCCGACTTGACATTAACTTCCCTAAGCTCTTCCAATCGGTATGGCTTTCAGGAACTGTCATCATGTTTGTTCTTCCCTCTGACTTGAATGTCTTTTTCCTCTACTTTATGCATTATTAAAAACAGTGAGAATTATTGGAGCTAGAGGTAGACTAAGATTCTATAGAGATAGCATAACTTTGAAGAGTTTACTTTCACTTCACAGGCACCTGAAGCCAGGGTCTTTTTCAGGTTATTTGTGTAGAAAGGTGAGAATCCAGGTTTGGACCTCTAAAGGAGTGTTGGTAGGTATCAAAAACCAACCTAACCTACTTTTTATGTGTTTGAAAATCATAAATGTTTTCTGATTTCCTTATTAACATAGATTGCTTTGGGCCTGGCACAATGGGTCAATGGATAGATCCTCACCTTGCAAGCCCTGTGATCCTGTGTGGGTGCCAGTTCATGACATGGATGGCTGCTCCACTTCCCATCCAACTCTATGCTTGTAGTCTGGAAAACAGTGGAAGAGCACCCAAAGCCTTTGGAAGGGTCCCACCCATGTAGTAGATCCAGAAAAAGCTTCTGGTTCCTGTCTCCTGTCTCCTGGCTTCAGATTGGCTCAGCTCCAGCTGTTGCAGTCAGTTAGCGGCTGAACCAGCAGATGGATCATCTATCTCTGTCTCCTCTTTTTGCCATAAATCTGATCTATGCTTCCAACAAAAATAAATTAATCTTTTTAAAGATGGATGGATGATTTTCCCATAAGTACCTTACTCCTTCTCGTAAAGTATCTTGTGATCATTCTGAAAGACCCAAAACACAATAATACGAGTAGTATCATGAGAGGACACATGACAATTTGAAGCTGAACTCTGATCCTAGAAGTAGGTGCAAGGTATGATTGAGACAATGAAACAATAGAGGGAAGTAACCAATCATATTTAGAGAAACATGAGTGGAATCAGGAAGCTGAGAGGATGGCAATGAAAATGTGGTATCAGTTAAATCTTCAAAGATGAGGAAAGCTCACCAAACAAGAGAAAAGAGAACGACTCTGGACAAGAGAGGACAAGCAGGCTAGAGTGAGAAGCACTGTTGTGTGTGGAAGTAATTGGTTCCACCACATAAGAACAACAGGGGGAGTGGAGGCTGGAGATGTGACAGGAAAGTGGGGTTTGAACCTTCATGAATGAGAGAACAAATGTCAGGGAGGGGAGAAGGGAGGGAAGGAGACAAAAGGGAGAGAGACAGAAAACAAGATGAAGGGAGAAAACGTCAGAAGCATACCATAAATTTTGACTGTGAACTTTCACCTCTACTTTTTCTCCAGAACGAGAGTCTAAGAGAAAAATGTTTGCTCAAGTTTGATCAGTTAGAAAATGTAGAAGCTAATGTTCCCACATAGATCCTTCAAGTTCTAACAACTTGTCTTAGTTCTCTAATGCCACCCAGCTCTTCAGGGAGTGGGCGTTTATCAAGAACACTTGTTTTGTGACTTGACTCTCATAAAAGTTCTAAATTCCTACTGAGCTTACAAATTAGCCTAATCCCTTTGTATTTAGACTTGCATAAGGCCATTACTATCATGCTTTCCCTCATTCCCAACACATTTAAAAGGACCTGGTAAGAAGAGAAAATTCACCAGACAGTTGCCAAAGTCTGGATTCATTCTAACCAGAACTGTAATTTTGTCATGACACACATCACATTGTGTTTCAAGGCCTTTTATTTATTAAAACATGTGAAACAGTCAGGGCTGAACATTTAAATACTGAAGTGTTACAAAGATCTGGGTTTGGTTCTTAGTTTGTCACTTTCTTCCTGCAAAATCTTTTGTTTAGATCTCTTACTTCATTTTTAACCTATATAAAATTGTGCATACTAAACAGATATCTGTTGAAACATATTGTTTCAACTTATTGTTGCTCTTTCCTAATAAGCATTGTTGTGGGGAGATTAAACATGATTTTATATGATCAGATGTGCTCCACCTGCAACATTTACTACATATCATTGTGAAAAGACACATTTACTTTACACCCGTATCAAGATTCACATGAAAAGAAAATGGTCCACTCTCCCACTGACCTCAGTCATGGAACGGGTACAAAGCACTGGGTAGCTCTGGAGAATTTCCCAACGTGGTTAGTGCAGAAGTGGGAAACCCCCACTGCTGTATTTTTAAGGACAAAACATCAATTCAGAGAATGTCAAAGAACCTTTGACTAACACATTCTTTCCATTATTTTCACTTCACTCACCTTAAGTTGCACCATCAATTCTACCAAACATGTCAGAGTCCCCCTCCTACTTCACACTGAAAACTTTGCAGGGAAGTAAGGTGAGCCTTTGAACTTAAGTGAAGTCTGTGCTCCAACTCCAAGCAAGGTTGAGCTGGAATTCACAAAGACTGCAGAGCAGGCACAGTTCTCAGGCCTCCACACTGTTGGCACAGTAGGAGAACGTGGCCTGCTCAATGGCTGTGCACTCTTACTGTTTCCTGCATCCTCAGAACACTCAGCTCCTTGGTAGAGTGGCTTGATTCTAGGTCTTCTGTGGAGGTTGGCTTGCTTATTCAGTCTTTCTCAGCTACTCTGTGTATTATCTAGTGGCTTCCACAACCAAGAACTTGAGTTTAAACACCCAGTTCAACCACCTAATACTGAACATACGCAAGAAACTTATATGATTAAAAATCCACTCATGCTGTTGTAAGTTTCCTATTTTTTTCCTATTGTTAATTTTGTTTTATGGAGCTTCATTTAATGGGATGTGTAGTAACTGTGTGATAGAGACTATCATATCCAGATGTGAAGATACAATGCAGTATGCATCTCTACTTTCAAGTCAAAGATGGAATCCCAATGAAACTGTTAAATATATCTTGTCAATAGGATGATGGACTCTCTACCATTGTCTATACCTACAATGTTAGGATATACTTAAAGAACAGAATGATGGGTTTAGGACTGTTTGTAAAAGACTGCACCATTATAGTAATATGGGGGAACCCGTGGGGGGAGAATGGAAGGAACTCAGGAAGGTGGGAAGGGAAATCCCAGAGCCTATGTAATTGTATCATAAAATAATTTTTTAAAAAGAAAAGAAAAAAAATCCACTTTACATGAAAACCTCCTTCCCAAAATCAACTTTGTCACTCTACATAGAACTTTTCAATCATTCCCAATGTTTTTGGAAAGTGGAAATGCTTGGTGTAGCCTCATCAGTTTCCATTCTATAGACTACCCTAGTTGCTTCATTCTCATTTCCTCCATCTCTTCCCATGGCTCGGGCAGTACAAGCCTTCTTCAGCAGCTGAGCTATTCATTTGCATTCTTTCCCTGCGTTCTGAGTTCTCTTGTTTCCTTCTTTCTTCTCTTGGACTCATTTTTAGATATGAGGACTACAGTTCCTTCAAATATCTTTCTTTGAGCCTTTAAGTGCAGGTCATATTTAGTTGATTTTATTTTAACCATCTCTCACATTGCTGAGAAAAACTTTGCAGATCAAATGGATGGATGAAAATTACGTTACACTGTGCACCACTGTTTGCTTCTGCCACAGAAGTCACCTAGAAAAAACCTGAATTGCATCATCATTAACTTTATTAGTCCCAAATTAGGAAGGGTGTAATAACAACGAGCTGGCATTGCTTTTCTTTATAGGTCATTTCTTCCTTATTGTCTTCCTTTTAAAAATAGGGAATTGACTGAAATTTTTCTTAAAAAGATTTAATTTTCACTTTGCTGATTTCTGTAAAAAAAGATTAGAGTCCATTTGATTCATTTGGCAATAAGTATTTGTGCTCTGTTTTTCCTGTCTATATTTCTCTTTTTCAACAGCTTTATTAAGAAATACTTTGCATAATCATAGCATTCACCTATTTAAAATGTACAAATACTTTTGTCCATTTACAGTTATGCATTCATTATCTTAGTCCTTTTTTAAACATTATGAGTAATCTCATAGGCTATTTTATTAAACATTTTCTTTCACAAGAATGCTTCTTTTTCACAGAGCATTTATCACATGTGTAAATAAACATTTTTAATATTATTCAGTTAATATCAATTGATAACATTAAAATCTACGCATGGAAATAGGAATTGTGTCTGTCTGGAGTTCAACTTCTGGCACTAAATTCCAAGGAGAATACTTAGTGTATAACAGAAGCTTTATAAAGGTTCAGTGAGTAGACTGATGCCCTCCCTTGTTGTTATCTGTAATGTAGGAATAAAGTACATCTCATATAGTATGTTTTCAAAGTCTGAAAGACATAATGTATTCAATTTCATGTAAAATCTTTGATACTATTTAATAGACATTTTCAGATGGGAGAAAATCTAGGTTACAGAGCTCTGAGTGCTGGGGTGTAACTACATGTATGGACCAGCTCCCAATCTCTTTTCAAAGAATAGAGGAAGATTAGATTTCCCAGAATCTTCAGTAGCTACTTCTGGATAATAAGATGTGAGCAAAAGTAGTGGGTGCCACTTCTAGGTCCGGCTGTAAAGGTCATTTTGAGACCCTTAGATCATGCCCCCTGCATGTCTACTTGGAGATAGTAGTTATATGATAAAAACATCATGGATTCCTCTTATTGAGGAAGCAATCTGTAACAAATGCTGACTTGACAGTGTTAAGTCACTGAGATTTCAGGAATGTTAGTTACAAAACCTCAAGCAGAGAGTTTATTACTTTGAAGAGAGTGCTTCCATCACAGAAAGCTAAATGAGACGTGCTAAGCTTTAAGAGTTGGTATCAAAGAGGTTGGAGCAGGATAGAACGACGGCAGTGTCCTAGATTAAGCAGCTGCAAGGAATCTGTTTCCTTCCTGCCTGAGTCATTTGGGAAACGGAGCATGTGCTTAGTCAAGCAACAGTTGTAATAGAAAAGCCTGAAAACCACAAACTTAATAGCATTTGCTGGGTACTCATGGCTGCCTTTTGCAAGATATTTAACATGAGCTTGAGTAAGAATTTGATACTTTTCAGGCATTCATAAAAAAGAATGCAGAACATAGGAATTCTAAGTTTTTTGAGGTTTGGAAAATTTAACAGATTTCCAATAATCAATGCAAGGTAGCAGATTGTTTGATTATTGAAAAGTAAAGTCTAGGAAAATCTCCTGAGCCAAAGGAAGTGGCTGTGAGCAATGAAAAATTCTGTTTTAACCAGTCTTATTCAATTATAATAACCTTAATGTGGCTTGAGGTAAGGCCACAAAGAAAAAAATATTTAAAAAAATACAAAGCAAGGCTAAAAACTATGTCTAATAAAGGCATAAGGGTGTGTTTACTGGACACAATTAACTAAGCATCGCACAAATGAGACATTATGAAGGTATTGAAAGAATTGTGTTGTCAAAGAAATCACAAATTCATTCAAAAAGTCCTCAAGCAAACGCTTTGGGTTTCTTTAAGAAAAGATTACTGGAAAAGGGGGAAACCGCTCAAAGTCAGAGCCACAGGTTGGGAACTACAAAACGAATTTCTCCACCAGTGAGCGCAATCAGAACCTAAAACAGAACTTCCTCCAATAATCTCTAAATGAATGAGCTGTATGATAGTTCACATCCCCCAATAAACAGATGTTAGAGTCCGGGCTAAAGGCCTCGGACGTCAGGGTGCAAGCTAGTCAGCCCCCAGAGAACGACTAAGAGTCTCACTGGTAATGCAAACAGCAAACAGAGTTTATTGCGCCAGCACTTGGGGCACGCAGGCCAGCCAAGCCTGGCGGTCGGACCCCGAACGAGCCCAAGACAGAGGATTATGTAGGCCCTTTTAGGCTGGGAAATATATCAAAAGTAACAACCTTACACATGTTAATTTTTTATGGCCTTCAGGCACAGGGAGCCTGTTCTGTTCCCATACCCACTATTTTTATGGCTCATCCCATTCTTACACCCTTATCTTCCTGCTGTTCTTGGGACCGGAGAAGAATTACGTCCTTGCTCCCAACCCCCTGCACCTGGGTTCACAAAGTTGCAAGGCAGCAAAGAACAGATTTATCACTAAAGCGGAATCCTCCCAAAGTCCGGGTGCCTCCTGGCCTAGCAAAATAGCAGTTTTCTCCAGCACAAGGGAATTTCACACTGCCCAACAAAAACATTCTGTTCTAGCATACTAATATACTATTATAGCATTTACCTGTACTCTAACACAGAGTGCATACATCACCTCTAAGAGTTGAAGGAATCAGAATCAGGCAGAGGGAAAGCTGGACCAGTGATTATCACAAAGGAACCAGTTTTCCCGTAGGAATCCAGGGCCAGAAGACTCCTTCGGAGTTGCCCCAGTTGGGGTGACAGTTTTGTGTGTGTACCCCACATTAGTCACTGGTTGCAAGCTGATAGTGAATGTGTCCTAGCCTTCCTCAAGGTAGCTTTTCTGGAAATATTTTCCAGAGGGGCGATCAGCTGTCACCCATAACCACTCAGTCCTCTGGTCAGCTGGACAAATGAAAACTTTGAGCCTACCAAAGATGTTCTGGGCATCACTGCGCCCACCTAACCAATGATCTGTGTCATGTTGTTTCCTTTCATAAATGAGAGTGTATATTGTGATTGCCCCATGCCTGTTCTACCATTGTACATTGGTGTAGCTAGGCAGGGGAGTTAAGCACAGGTAACTTTATGCATCATCCGATCATGAATATTCATCTGGATCCCATCATACTTGTCTCCTTGTCTGAAGTTACAGGTGAACAGGACATTAACTTGCACCACATAGAAATAAGGAGAGCATATTTTATGCTTAGAAAGAAGACAGGATCGGTCAGAGACTGAGTTGATATTTTCCCTTGCTATTTCCCTTTCATGATAATGCAAGACAACATCATTTCAACATCTGTTGCTTTGGATTCTATGTCATCGTAGCCAATAGAATGTTGAGAAAAGACAAGGAAGCTATTTCCTGGCGTACTAACCTCAGACTAGCTTCTCCCATCATCCACAAAGCTGGAGAGACTTCTGGGTTGATAAAACCATTTTATAGATCATAATATGAGTGAGCCAAATTGTGGAAAGAATTGGAATCCATGCAATTCTCTTTGGAAGAAAGCCACAAGACCCATAGTTTGTGATGTAAGAGAGAAATAAACATGTAAGTTACTGAGATGTGGGGATTGTATGCTGGGTATAAGCAGAAGTAACAACTTGATTTATGTAGAAAATGTGATTTATATATATCCTTGAACTGTGAAAATTAGGTAAGATTACCTAGAAGAGACACAACAAGGCAAAACTTTTCCAAGGAATATATGCAACTGAAAATGATGTGAGCAACAGTGTGTATGTGAAATACTAGTAACCTAATAATAGTAAGTATGTGGAAAAATGCCTCTTATGCATAAATGTTGATAAAACAGGCAATGATGGCTGTAGCATCTCCCTCAGCTTTAAATGTCAAGATCACAGAATAGCTTCTAACTTCCTTGTCATTCTCCCAGCCATGGAAAACCAGTGCTGTTCCAGCTTTGTAGTGTATTTTAATACTAATAAACATTGGTATCCCTAGCCAAGCACACACAGTCTATCACTTACCTCTATTACACACCAAGGAAACTGTATAAAACATTTCTAGATTGTTTTGTCTTGTTGTTCAAGGAAAATATGTTTTCCCCCTATACATATGTTTCCAAAATGTTATCTACGTATACGTTCCTAGGAAAACAGCTTGGAAAAGATCTTTTGGATTATAAAGTTGGTTTTGCTGCTTCTATTTCCAGAAAAGGATGATAAAGTCATTTTTTTGTAGGTAGGCAGTGTTAAGAAGGTAAAGAATTTGATACTCATTCTGACTTCTTCTCTTCGCACTGGAGTGCATTAGCTGCCGAGAGCTTCAAGGTTTCTCTGTGAGAACAGCATCAGCTCCTCCAAGCCCTGCAGCATTTCAGGCCATGGGGGGTCATACCATCCATCTCAGAAGCTCTTCCCCCCAGACACAGGTGTGGGAAATGCTGCACAGCTAGGAGACAGACACCAATGTACATAAACTGCAATTTTATAATTTTTGAAACCAAAGCAGGTGTTTAAAATGATTTCTTTTGCTTAAAGGCCTGGAATTGCACCGCTTCTCTGCTTTGAAGAAGCAATTGCTCAGAGGGGGAAATAGCAGATTAGAATTGTATGCCATAATTTTACAATTGATCATTAATGCCACAGAGTGCACAATACAAATTCATTTTCCAACCACTGGAAAAAAAGGATATGTCTTGAAAGAGGGTATTTTTAGCTTAATAAGTGATTGTGTGGTTAAATATAGATTTTGTTTCACTCTCTTCCAACTGTGGATGTGATTGTGTTCATATGCTTGAGAAATTTGCATATAATGTGTGCTATTTGTATCACAGCCAAATCACTTGAATTCAAGCTCAAACTGCTCTCCAAAGGGACTAAAGCCCACTGAGATAAATATGCTTCTCTTCCATTTCTTAAGGCCCAGATCCAGGAGGCAATCTTTCTTCCTTCCTGAATGTGCACATCTGGCAAATTTGCCAATAATTATCAAGTTCTCACAGCTAGGAACACCAGCAGTTGGAGAAGGCATCAGTAACTATGATCTGCAGCCTGAGAGCAAAGAGAAGACAACTCAGCAAATAGTTCTATTGACTTTCTAGTGTGTACCAGCTTGAACTCCGCTTAAACAAATAAACAAATCACATTATGAAACTTTGCAAAAGGTTAGCAGTTGAAAACATCTTATTTTTTAAGATGCATTATATTTATTTGGAAGGCAGAGACAGAACTCTTCCATCTGCTGGTTTGCTTATTCCTTATGTAGGTGTAATTGTTGAAACTCTGTCTGGGTCTCCTGCTTTGGTAACAGGGTCCCCTGTTATTTCCCAGGCACATTAGCAGGAAGGTAGAAGGGAAGAGCCGGGGGACTCTGGTTTTTGGAGTAGGATGCTGGTGTAGCAGGCAGCAGCCGAAAGGAGCACTGCTTTACAAATCTTGTCTGGCCTTTATGTTTTTAATTGAAATGGTATTCATACTCTCTAAAATTCACCCCTTAAAGATAAGCAATACAGTTGTCTTTGCATATTCAGAAAACTGTGACCATTATTACTATCCAACAACAGGACACTTGAGACATTTTTGTCTTGCTCCATAGTGAACCCACACAGAGTAAGGGTCTCTTCTTAGTCTCCCTCACTCCTGCACCTGGAAACGATTGAATCACAGTCTGTCTGTAGGAATTCTCATTTCCAGAACTGTGGCATGAATGATACCATATAATGGATATCCTTTCCTGGCTTCTTTCCATGGAATCACTTTATAAATAAGGAAACTGAGCAGAAAAAGTGGAAACAAGCTGTGCAAGTCTCCTGGATTCTTCTGGGACCCTTCAGCCCCAGGAACTGCTCTGATGGTGGCTGCACTGAGCACAGGGTTAGCTGAGAGCTCTGTGTTCAAGAGCACATTCAACCTCTTTGGTAATGTCACTGAATGCGGAAAACACTGCTCCTCATAGCTCTCCACTGAGAATAATACACAAGGTTGCAGAGAAGACTTTGGCAAGTTCCATAGTTATAACAGCAAATGCTAGCTGACTTCACAGCTTATTCAAATTACAATAGCCAAGGCTTACTCTCCCAGTGTTCTCCTCCAATGCCCATCCTATTTTATCTCACGGGAGGCTTCAAACCAGCTTGTTTGAGTGGTCTGTCTTACTGAAGGTCCGAGTTTCATTCATATCATCAGTGCTTGAGTCCTGTGTCCACCCAGCATGCAGTGGACAATCTTAGTTTTCAATAGCACTGATCTGTGACAGATCACACTTTTTTTTAATCCATAACAACCCTTCTGGATAAGCCATTAGGAACTGCAAGATGCCAATCTCTTCCTAACCACACACTAGAGACCTCCAGACATGTTTTTTCGGTACTCACAAGTAAGTTGCAATACTTCCTATTAGCACATGTGCATCAGAGATTATCCCCAGAATGTCCAAGTGCTAAACTCAATTTCTAAAGGATCATGAAAATGGCAGTACAGTGCAATGGTTTGGAGGTGCATGGCCAGGATTGTGGCCCAGGCTGGTTACTTCTTACTAGCTATAGGACCTTTATCAAGAGTGTTAGCATCTGTAGGGCTCAGTTTCATCTGTTGGATGTCCACAGTGATAATTCGTACCTTACATAGTTGTTCTAAAGACTGAACAATGATCTCTGTGAGGTACTTACATGAATACTTGCAGTGCAGTTTGTATAAAAATAATAAATGATAGCAATTATTTTCCCTTACACATATGCAGTCCATATACAACCTTATGGAAATGTTGTGATGTTTCATTTGCTTGTCTTTTAGAATCTCTTCCAATATCAATAAAAGAAAAAAATAAAGCTGCATTAGGAAAGCACTACCTTCTCTTCTGCCACTGAACAATCCCTACGTAACTCCTACATTTTCCTATATTGATGCGTAGAAAGGATACCTTTGTGATTGCTATCTTCATAGATATGAAGGCATAACAAATCTAACCAGTCACACATGCCAAATGAGTGGCTTCCTTAATAAATGGGATGTTCATAAATGGTTGTTCTTCTTAAGATAGATTAATTCTTTCGCTCAGCAGACCCATTCATCTTCTCAAGTTGTCTTCACGCTTGAAAAATTTCCAACCAGTACATCAGTGAATAGTGATGGGATGGGATGCTTTACAAACATTCGGATAATCAAATAAAAACCACTAAATGGGGTAATGTCAAGCCATCCTTGATTTAGCTATTAAGCCTGTTTAAATATCCCTTAACTGAACTCTGTTAAGCACTCACTGCTCCCCACAAAAAAGATATTTTATTCTAATCTGCCTTCCAACTAGTATGATTTAGTGGTGTGGTAGTATGAGGCATTAGTAGGCATGAGTATTTCAAAATTCTACCTAGAAAGCACAGTACACACACCGATCTACCTTTCTTACTGCTCCATAATCCCTGTGGTCATCTCACTTTTTCATTACTAACTTAGTCTTTTTCCATTTCCTATTTTCATACTAAGTGTTCTAAGAAATGAGTTTTATGCTCTTTCAAATGGTAGCACACTGCATTTAATAGGGCTTTAAAAAATCATTTGAGCAAACACAGTGAGATAAGTTAAATGCTTCATTTTCCAAGGCAGGCATTGGTACATCTACACAAATTGCCCCTCTTCCTGGAATGACTTCCCCCTGACTGTGCCTCCAATGAGTCATCTTTTCCAATCGAATTAAGGCATCACTTCACCAATGTGTCATTCCAGGCTTTTTTCTCTCTGCAGTACAGCAGCACACTGCCTTACCAGCTCTCCTATGGCTATTACTATATTCTTTGAAATGACCAAACTAACTTTGTTTCACTTTGGAAATTTGCTTTTGAAATTTTACTTATACATCCTGATTTCTCAAAGGACATGAGTGCCTCAACACCAATGTCAATATTTCCATAATCTATCAACATATCTGAAAATAAATCAATTTTCAATAAAATTTTAAATATTTCTTTGTGTTAAAAAGGTATGTATTTTCATTTTTTATGACAGAATGGGAGTGACTCAGAGAGACAGTGGGAGAGAGAAAGAGACAGAAAGAGAAAAAGAGAGAGAGACCTTTCATCTGTTGGTTCATTTCTCAAATGCTTACAACAGCCAGGCCTGGGCCAGAGTGAAGTGAGAAACCGGGGATTCCATCTGGGCCTTCCTCATGAATGAGCAGGAATAAAGTACTTAAGCCATTATCTGCCGTCTCTCCTGTTGTACACTAGCAGAAAGCTAGATTGAAGTGGAAGAGCTAGGACTCATATCAGGTATTTCAGTATGGGATATGTGTACCACAAGTATCGAACGCTTATGCAATATTATTTTTAAAAATAATTTAATAACACATTAAAATCTCAAGGTTAGAGCAAACACATGATAATTATGACAACATAATCCTCGTCAATTCTCATGTTAATGTAACATTAATACAAAGAGACCAGAATCTACATAGTTCAAAGAAAAAGTTCTAATATAGTACACTTCCAGTTGTTGATTGCAACTGCATGGAACTGATTTGAATTACCTTGGGTTCAGATTCATAAATAAATGCATTATTTCAAAGGATTGTGGTATAATTGATTGATCAGATGATATGGGTAAATTAAAGTGGACATTTACCTCTTATTTTGGATGATTTATGAATGATCTTACAATTATAATAGCATTTCTAAGGTTGCTACAGAAAGTTTTATCCTCATAACATTTCTTTCCTCTGAACACAAACAGAAGCACTGGTTTAGCTCCAGAATAGTTAGCATTATAGAACAAAAGCAAACACATTCACTGTTCAACTTCTGGCTTCTCAAACATGATGCAAAGCTCAAAGTTAGACTAAAGTCTCACAAGTAGGCATTTATTTTTTTCTTTTCCCCACAAATTTTTGAGAAGAAAAGATTTCTAAACCAAACATCTTTCGTTATATAACAGTTGATCTTGGAGGTTTGAACATACAGTACTGCTGTGCTCTGTGGATAAAGAGCATGCAGGTTACGCCCAAAGATACTTCCCCAGGTTCTACTTCAAGTGGAAGTAGAGAACTTTTCTTTCCTAAGGATGAAATAGAAAAATGTTTGGAGAAATCAAGCATTAAAAAGGGATTAACGTTGGTATTGTGGGGATTTGCAAACTCTGTCACCTAAGATCTACAAATGAAGGTGGATGAGGCCACTCCGGAGCCACAAATCACAGATGCAGCAACTCAGCAGATGAAGTCAGATGGAGCATTTGTTTTCCATTGGCACTTGAAGTAATTTTTTTCTAAAATTGGAATACTAAAGCCAACTGCAGTAGCAGCACGAACATGTTAATCAAAGCAAGTGCTTTCAAGTTATGTTTCTATTTTTATGTCTTGTTAAGCAAGAAATTTATGAATAGCTTGGAAGGGATGCAGAAGACCATTGAGGATGCTGGCAGATGTGTTTGTGAATGACAGAGAGCATAGTGGCTGAAGGGGTAGATCACTAGTGTTCTTGCAGGATGCAAAGAAGATGTGCTGCTGGACGGAGTTCAGGATGTGTCAGCATCGGCAAGATCAGATCCCTGTGAAAGATGCACTAGCTCCCCAGAACAAGCTACTAAACAGAACTTCACTTCAATTGCAGGGAATTTATCAGAACGTGATATTGAAATATTGAAGAGACAAAAATACACTGAGGGGGACTCTTCTTAACATGTGAAAATCAGAAAGAAATTACTTGAGAGGAAGTTTGAATTTTAAATGCAAAGATTATTGAGAGAAGTAAGTGTAGACAGCACTTACTTTGATCATAATCCTTCCCTTCATTTTTATGATTTGAAAAATCAGAATGTAACTAACACAATGTCTAAGAACAGGTGCATGCATATTCCGAATATAATTAACTACGTGTCTTACTTGTTAGGGTTGTTACTTAGGAAAAATATAGCCTACCTGTGGTTGTACTAGAGGAACACAAAACACAGGAACAAGTAGGATACAGTGCTTGCAAGTGAACACCTGAGAGAAAACACGCACATCCTTACCTACAATAGCCTGTGATGTGTTAGTTAAAGAAATATATTTAATTTAACCTTTCCATACTAACTTCTTATTGAACCCAGGTGAGTGCAAATGGCATACTCAATGTGAGGGTCTCTTGTAAGGAGATAAACAACTGTTTCCTGTCCATTGAGACCTATCACTCCCATCTTGGGACATTGTCACAAAGTTCTAACTCATCAACCTGAATGACAATCTTTATCAAAAGAAAAACAAACACAAAGAAAACAAAGCAGCAGCAGCAGAGTCAGTTTTATGAGGAATGAGACGTTGAGTTAGTGACAAAAGCCAAGATTCAAACTTTTGGAATTCCCATCTTCTAACATCGAGCCTGATACATTATAAGCATCCAAGCCAGTGTTTATTCACACACTTATTCAAACAGTACCTCCTCCTACACAACAATTATTGTTCTGGGTACTCCAATACAGTGGTGTATATAGCATTCAGGGTCCCTATACATAGTGAAATTATGTTAAAAATGAAAGAATAAGTATCATAAATTACTAAAAGCCACTCCTTATCCTCAGTTTTATTATCACAGAACAAAAATATCAAGTATAGAATTTTCTAAATTTGGGGGCTACTGCAATGTTTCAATTGGCTAATCCTTCTTCTACAGGTGCCAACATCACGTACTGGTGCTGGTTCATGTAACAGCTGCTCCACTTCCATCCAGCTACCAATTCATGCCTGGGAAAGCAGAAAAGGGGGCCCAAAGACTTAGAACCCTGCACCCACATGGAGGACCCAGAAAAAGCTTCCTGGCTCCTGGTTTTAGATCAGCTCAGCTCCAGTCATTTTGGACATTTGAGGAACAGAAATGGAGGATGCAAGATTCTGTTATTCTTTTCTGTATAAATCTACCTTTTCAATAAAAATAAACGAATCTTTCACATTTCTAAATTTTATAAGTTATTTGTAAATGTTTTTACATTGCATATTGCTGTAACTATTGTAGGTTATTATGTTAGCAAATTTGTTACTTTATTTGATCAATAATTAAATTCTATTGTAGTTACATATATTAAAAATGCATAGCGTTTGTATATTTAGGGTTCAGCACCATTGGTGGTTTCAGGCATCCACTAAACCCTCTCTATGTAAGGGGGTACTGTTGCAAGTAAAATGTTTAGATGGATATTATGGAATGAAAAGTGCTCTTTTGAGACGTGCTAATGGAGAGGAGTGCTGCACACAGTGGGGTGGTTTAGCACATACCTCAGAGGACAGAACGAGAAGGCCATGGGACACAGAATGCTTCAGAGCATCAGAAGAGGAAAGAGATAAGATTGCCAAGATCATAACTTATTAAAGGGGTGCGCTTGAACTTGCCAAGGTAAAAAGTTGAAGCACATGTTGTCAGAGCCTGAGAACACAGCTTCACGGAACAAGAGAAAGGGAAGATCAAGGCTTATGCACAAGTTCAACTAAGATGAAAAGAGACAAAGAAAAATAAGGAAGGAGAATTAGTTAGTTAGATCTATGTTTCGGCTCATCTTTTTCTCCGTTGTTATGTTGAAGTTGATGACAGACAAAGTAGAGCAAATTAGAAGAATATTCCAATGGACACGGATTCTAAAGGAAAAGAAACAAAAGTGTTTTGACTGTGAGAAGTCGGCATAATTGATTGGAGCAGTCAGTAAATCCCTCCTTCTCTGATCCCCAAGGATGGAAGGGAAGGATTTACCCGTTAGAGAACAGAAGAAAACCTTTTGTCGGAGATAACAGTGTGTCCTGATAAATGGCAAATAGGATGTTATAGATGTGTCGTCTCTAATAGCTCAGAAAATCTCTAGGAGAAAGTAAAAGGAGAGTTGAAGGATGGGTTTGGAAAGCAGGATACTGTCAGACCAAGCTGGACTTTGTGAAGTGAAAATGAATTTGCTGAGCTAAACCTTCCAAGCTCAATATGAAGTTCTCTCTGTTGCCCATATAAGCCAAGCTCCCTCCTGCCTGAAGACATCTGCAGCAGTTGGTACCTCTGGAGCCACACGATCCATCCTTCAGTGCTGATTCCTCACCAGCCCTGTCAATAAAACCTCTCAGATGCTCCAGCTGCTCAATGGGAAATTGACTCCCTGCTTCTTTCTTGTCACTCCGTTTTGTTTTCTCATTGGTATTTCCCACCACACGGCTCATCTTGCTTGTTCTACATGTTTATGTACGCATCTCTTACTTCCCTCCCAGGACAAAAGCTCAATCAGAAAAGAAATCTCTGCTATTTTATCTATCACTATCATTTGCAAAACCTGTAACAGATGGGGAAATGTCTATTAATGAGAAAGCATGTTTAGAAAGATGCACAGCTCAATGCAATATTTGCAGTAGTGTTTTGGGTGCAGTATGATGGAACTGGATCTTTCTGATCGGTAAAATTCTATCAGCATGAGAGAATGTCTTAAAATATGCAGTGAAAATTGTCTTAATAGTGAAGAAGCAGTAAGGACACTTTGGGAACTGTCATCTTTCAAAGATACCAGATCCATGAGCCCTAGGGTGTTTTTTTTTCCTTCTTCTAGTTCTCCAAAACCATATGCCTCTGTTTCTGCACTTTACTCTTCCTTCGGCAATTTAGAGAATTAATTTTGCACATCACTATACTTAGTAGATGAGAGAATTGACTTCAATTTGTCTCTTTTTGTCTTGCGAAGATTGGGTCTTGCTGTTAGAGTAAGACACCACTTGCAGATTGTCCTGTATGCAGGCTGAGAAACCCTTGAAAATGACATTTGCTTTGCACTTGAAGTGAAAACAAAAAATAACTATAATTGTCAATCCTGCAATAGCCAGTGTTATGTATTTGGGATAGTTCTACAGTGAATCAAAAATAATTTTGTCAGTCTTTGAATCTATTTTTATTATCTTAGGTGGAGTTTGAGTATTATTACAAAAGATACCTTAGAACTAAAAGATCACCATACCAATAAACACCTCTACTATTTTTGTGACAGGCTGTTCAGTTTCCTCTCAATCTCGCATGTTATCCTTCTCCTACATACTTACATACTCCAATGCAAGATGCAGTTTCCAGGTGGTGGGTATTAATAATGATTATTGAATGTTCTGTGATTGTCTTCCCTTTCCTCTCCTCTCCCCCAAAATTAAATATAGCAATTCCTTAAAAAGCAAGTCATTAACTCAACTGTCAGCTCTGAAGAACTGTCTTCTCCTACTCAATTTTGATTGATTTATTCAAAAGACAAACTCAGATACAAAAGGAGATGGACAGCAAGGGTTTCATTCATTGTTCACTCCCTGAATATTCACCATGGCAAGGGCTTGGCAGGATGGGGCTGAAAGCAGGACCTCTGTCTTGGTCTTTCATGAGGGCGTTGAGAACTAAGCCACCTGCCTTCACTCAGAGTCTGCATTCTTAGAAAACTGGAATCAGGAGAAAATACGGAATTAGAACCTAGGTACCCCAATATGATTTTTAGGCATCCCAACTGACGTCTAAAGTCCTAGAAAGTCGTAGAGCAAACATCCATTTCATGATCTTTTGACTTAATCAAGTAGGAAGTAGGGAAACAAATGTTCTCCTTCTCTTCCAGCTAATCTACCAAATCTTACTACATGACTTGGAATATGAGATAAAATTATGCCATAAATGTAATTCAGTGTATTAAGGATACTTGGAGACTTCAGAAAATGATGTGCCAGGATCCACATGTTTTAATATTTCTATTTGCTTTTTACCACCTCTCTCTCACTATCTTCCCTCACAAAGCTCCCCGCCCCACCATTTCTCTATTAAGTGTGGAGTTATATATAGTGCATTATAATGGCAGTAATTTGGTTTGACAATGTAGGTGTTTTACGCAACATTGACAGGTTGAAGAGAAAATGAATTACATCCTTGGGAACTCCAAGTATCAGCCTGGGAGAAGCATGAAATAGCCACCATTCTTCTCATTTGAACTGGAAAAGATTGGTAACTCTGTTTATCCAGGGCTAAACAGGCAGAAGCGTCAAATAGATCAGTGCTTGCTGTCCTACACAAAGGTCCATGGGACACATTTGGTCTGTGCAACTGTGTTTACCCAATTACCATAATTTCAACAATGCTTTAAAAATCTCAAGGAATATTTGCTCTGCAAAACACAGCAAAGTACTGATCCTTCTGTGTCTGGTCTTGTCAGATCTAGTGTACACCAAGATGAGGAGAGTTTGAAGAGCTAAGTTCGACCCATGGGGAATGTCTGATGTCATGACTTTGAAAGTTGTTAAGTATAGAAAATTTATTCAATCTTATACTGTCTTTTTTTCTATATCTTGTACTGTCTTTTTTTCTATAGCCAACTAAAACCATAATAGTAAGATAGCATGATAGTTTATGTGAGAATTTATAGAGTTATTAACATAGCAAGAGATAGCAGCCCATATGTTTCAGCTGTTTAGCTATGTAAAGCAGACACGGGAATTCAAAGTATGAGGATGAGGACGATGATTTCAGGAGCCAGGCATCAGGGAGACTAAGCAGCCTGGATGAAGTAACAGAAATCTTTCAGGATCAAAACTCATGTTTTCTTTAGGGCTGCAGGAAGGGACCTGGGCTGTTTGCTCTTCCAGGAGTAGACCTGTCTAAGGTTGTAAGAACTGTTACAGAGTATTTTGAAAATAACTCCAAGGTGAAAGAGTTTCTTTTGTTTCCATTTTTCATTCTGGTGAGCAAAAATAAGAGTGTGTTACAAACCTGACTTACAAGGATTTGACAGTAGGAACCCCAAGTATATTTGAGTTACTAATGGGATGGTAAACAGTGCCTGCAATTTACTTTGTGTTTTGATAAAGTCTAGGCTTGAAGGGTTCTACCGGCCTTTCCAAACATTATCTTATTTATCCCTCCTAACATTTCTAAGGGGTCAAAGAAGGTTAACACTTCCTTTGTTTTATAGATGAGAAAACTGAGATCTACACAAGGTTAAACATCTTACCAAGGTCACCCTGAAAGCTAACAGGGTATCAGATCTGATGCTCCCAGCTATGGACACTCCCAGAAGCCACACAGGGAAGTTTGTCCAGGACTTTTTTCATCCTGACCTAGAACTTTCATCAAATTTCATTTGTGCGACTCTTCTGTAGATGCCAAGCAATACCTAGGTTGAACAAACTAAGCATGCATTGCATGGTTGACTTCTTTGTGTAACCAGGAGCTAAATAAGATGGATGAATAGGAGCAAGTCTTGGTACAAAATGTCTGTTGTAAGCAAATACAACTTATCACAGTATGAATGAGAGGCGATGGTTGATTTATTTGTTTAGATTTAAATAGAAGATAGTAGGGAAAATTTACAAATTTGGAGACCACATTTCAGCACCTTCTCTTAATACAGAGAAAAAAATTATTTCATTAGCAGTAAACATTTATTCAGTGGTAGGCTTAAATTGAGATGACTTTACTGATGTTATCTTTTTCGATATACTAACTCTGGTTTTTGCATATATTATTCTAGGTTTTGAGATTTTGAGATGTAAAGTCAGAAAATGTAAAGAGAAAGCTACTTCTTTCATGTATTTCTCCATAAGTCATCTCTCTTCCCAGAAGGATGTGTGTCCTTCCCAGGCCACATTATATAAAAATGTGACCTGCTTTACTCTCCCATCTCCCACCTCCCTCACCAAATGTGTTTTTATGGCTACATCCCTAGTTTCTAGAAGAGAGATCTCAGTGTACAATAGAACTCAGTAATTATTCAATTGATGAAGAATACATTCATGCTCTCCTGGGAGTTCAAGACTCTCTTAGGGATGTGCAATTACATTTGCAATTTTAAACAAATTTGGGGTTTATTTGATTCAAATTTTTCTCCTCTTATTTCTCTTAGCCTGCTTTCTGTTATGAGATCAAATAATTGGCAAAGGATATATGCCTATTTGTCTAACAGTTCTTGAAGCTGAAAATTCTATGAGTATGATGCTGGATGCTGGCCTGACTGACACCTGATGAGGGTCTCTTCCTGTATCAGATGCATTGGAGAATATCTCATGATGAGACATAGTGAGCTTGCTGGCATGAACTTAGTAGTGTAACAAAACCACTCTCTTAATGAGTCATTAATTCATTCAATTAGGAATAAAACAATCCATTCTTGAGGGAAGTCCGTATGGCTCAATCCTCTTCCAAAGACCCCCACTCTCAAACACCATTACCCTAACTGGTTCTGTTTCATAACTCCTGCTATATATAGCATACTTGTCATTGTGATTAACTTATTTTTATATGTATATATTTTATTAAACTTGTAAAGCTTTTTATGATGTCACAATGTTGATTTTATTACACGTAATTATCTTCTTAATGAATCCTTCTAAATGTACAAGATGCATTGTTACAGAGAGTTGCTTGTACATCTCTGTGCAGCACATTAAACATGATGTGTCTATAAATGGAGAAATTTGTATTTCTCATTCCCTTCAACACTTCCGCTCGTTTTACAGAGAAACTGTTAATTCTGTGCTGGTACGCCCTCAACAACTCTCTTGCATTTGTTGATCTTCTTTATCAAGTATGTTTGGTAAACAGTAAAAGGTCTATCATTAAACAGAACATTAAGCAATAGTATAGTAAGGACAAAGATATGATAAAAACACCATGGAGCATTTGAATTACTGAAGCTTGGGTAGTACAGTTTTAACCTGAATTTCTTGTCTTAGAGCAAGGACATCATTGCGTGTTGATCTTCCCAGTTCTCCAAATTCAGCACAATGCATCACAAGCTCTCAATAAACATTTTTTTTTAAAGATTTTATTATTATTGGAAAGCCGGATATACAGAGAGGAGGAGAGACAGAGAGGAAGATCTTCCATCCGATGATTCACTCCCCAAGTGAGCCGCAACGGGCTGGTGCATGCCAATCTGAAGCCAAAAACCAGGAACCTCTTCCAGGTCTCCCACGCAGGTGCAGGGTCCCAAAGCTTTAGGCCGTCCTCGACTGCTTTCCCAGGCCACAAGCAGGGAGCTGGATGGGAAGTGGAGCTGCCAGGATTAGAACCGGTGCCCATATGGGATCCCGGGGCGTTCAAGGTGAGGACTTCAGCCTCTAGGCCACGCCGCCAGGCCCCTCAATAAACATTTTAGAAAGGAGGGAGGGATGCTTAAGGCATGGTTGGTGAACACCTCAAATCCTTTGTCCCCTTTCCTCTGAACTTGTTATTAAACCTAGTAATCTGTCCATTTCAAGACTGTACTTTGAGCAACAGAAACAATTCATGAAAAATACACAACTGTATTGACTTGTCAGACTTAATCTGACTGGAAATGTCAATCATGCAAGTAAGGCCATCTGAGAATTCAACTGTCTTTCTGTATTCCATTCATTTTTTACACAAAAATTGTCACGCAAATCCACTAGCTTCTGAATTAATGAATCCTAGCATCCTTTCTATTACTGTGGATTAACTGTCTATACCAAATTGAAAACCATTCCCTCCACTGTGTACTAGCTCCTCCCATTTCCTCTTCAAGCACATCATTAGAGGAAATTTTCTTTTTCTTGTATGTCATCTCCAGAAATTTGTTCCTTTCAGTCCTGTGTATGCTACACAAAGAGATGCCTTCATCTCTTGGCCTCACTCTTGTGTTATTTCTACATGATCCTTTATAGAAAATTTAATCTTCAGGCCCAGCACGGTGGCCTAGCTGCTAATGTCTTCGCCGTGAATGCACCGGGATCCCATATGGGCACCGGTTCTAATCCCAGCAACCCCGCTTCCCATCTAGCCTTCTGCTTGTGGCCTGGGAAAGCAATTGAGGATGGCCCAAAGCCTTGGGATCCTGCACCCGCATGGGAAACCTGGAGGAATTTCCTGGCTCCTGACTTCGGATCAGCACAGCACCGGCCGTTGCACTCACTTGGGAAGTGAATCATCAGACAGAAGATCTTCCTCTCTGTCTCTCCTCCTCTGTGTATATTTAACTTTGCAATAAAAATAAATAAATCTTTAAAAAAAAAAAGGAAAAGTTAATTTTCAATTCATCTCACTTTATTTCTGAATCTCTCACAATCTTGTCTTCACAAAAAGAAATAAAAAGTTGATCATGGTTAAATTACATTGTCATTACATTCATTGGGCCCATAGCACAGTGTCAGTATAATTGATCAACCTCACTTTCTTGAAGCATTTTTGTCATTCATCTTTCAGAAAACCACTGTCTTCACATGTCATCCCACCCTATCCTATTTTCCTGTGTGTGTTCCTATCTTCAATGCCTATAATTGTTGAAATTCACCAAGATGCAGTCCATAGAACTTTCTCTTTATATAATTAGTCCTCAATCGGTATGACTTCAACATAATCTATATGCTAATACTATCATTATATACCTCCTTGACAACTTTACCTTTTTATTCCTCAAGCAAATCACAATATTAGTCTTTGTTTCTCTTTTTTTTTCACATTCCATATCCAAATCCATAACTGTATCCTGAATAATTTGCTTACAGAAGTATCCAACAGTTGACCAATCTTTAATGCGCCATCACTGTCAGCCCCTGCTGGCACTCTACTGGCTGCCTGCAAGGACTCTGAGTAGCTCATTCCATCATTTTCAAATGTAAACCAGGTCATGACATTTTTATGCCCAAAAGCTTACAAATGCTTCTCATCCTTCAAACAGCCAGGGATTCTGGGTGATCTGGCCCCAGCTGACTCTCTTACGTCATCTCCAGTTATTCTTTCTGGAGCCAGTGTTACTCTTTTGTCTTATCTTCTCCACTCTGCCAAACTCCCTTGCGCCCCATTTGCATTTGCAGGTCTCTCTAGCTGGAACATCTTTCTCTTGGGAGCATCAATGACTGCCATATTTCTGTTGAAAGTCACATTGAGATTTTAACAAGCTCCCTGACTACAGTGATTTAGGAAAACTCCCCACAACTGCCCAGATACAATCAAACTATGCCTCTCTTTGCATGCCCTTTTCACCCTAGAAATTATTTTATATGTATATACTGTATGGATATGATATTGTGGGTAATGTAATTATATATGCATTGTGAAATTATATCTTCATGTGAAGTTACATACGTTACTGAAATTGTATGTGTCTGATGCAGTCACTTTCCAGTTGGCCATAAGCCAATGAGTATGCACAATGAGTCAATACACATTAAAAGAACCTAAGAAACTTGTATGACTGAAATACCGTAAAAGCTCATTGAAAAGATGTACTAGGAATAAGACTGAGTTGTCTTTTTAGGATTTACTGAACTAAGCTTCTTTTATATTTTCATTTCTTTCTTAAATATTTATTTTGACTTATTTGAAAGTCAGAGAGTTACTGAGAAACGAGCAGAGATTGAGAATCTTCTGTCTGTTGACCCATTCCCCACTGCAGCAGTGGGATTGGGGCCAAGTGAAATCCGGGAGCCCTCAGCTTCTTTTTCCGGGTCTCTCAAGTAGGTCCAGGAGTGCCCAGGCACTTGAGTCATCTGTTGCTGCTTTCCTGGGCAGATTAACAGGGAGTTGGATGGGAAATGGAACAGCTGTCACCTATATAGGATGCTGGCTTTGCAGGCTGAAGCTTAGCAGACTATGCCACAACACCGCCTCCTATATTTCCATTTTACAGAAACTTGTGAAGGACGCTTGTTCACTCACCTTTGTTTTTTTGCCTTTGCCTTCCCCATTCGAATGGTAGTGCCATAGGGACTGACGTTTTTCATGCTGTATCCACAGCTGTCCAAAGCACCTGGAACAGCGCCTGGGGAATAGCAGACTCTCAACATTTAATTTAATTAACAATCAAGAAAATCAAGCACTTGCATTCACCATGCCACACATGGTTGCATCCACGTAAGACTGGAGACGCCCTGGAGATGCTACTTCTATAGGAGATCGTGTTCTTCTCTTCACTCCTTTAGGCTCATCCTTTAAGAATCAGTTCCAATGAAACGTCTTGGGTTTGTAGTGACCTCTTTCCCTTGCTTCCATTATACCCAAGGGTCTCAAACAGGCAGTCCTGGGTTAACTTCTAACCAAGGTTTTTAAAATGAAAAAAAAAAATTTAAAGAAGTGTTGACACTCTGAATCCTCTAATTTGGTCTCACAAAAACAGACTGGCCCTGAGTTCTGACTTCAGTGGCACAGCCTCTCCCATAGGACAGCACGCTCTATTCTTAAACATTCTGTGTCAGTTTTCTGACCTGGTCAACCTCTGGGGGCACTGAGTGTGAGACCCCTGTCAGAGCATTTTATCCTTGCTTTATCAGAAGCTGAGGTGCACTGCAGTAAGAACTAACACCATTGACCAGCGTTTACTTGCAGTAAGCTTGTTTTACTGTAATCAGGAATATCTGAAATGCCTTTACTAATACCTGTTCATTTACTAGTTTATGAGCCGGGTCTGTTATTTCTGTATCCCCAAGTTCTTAGCGCACATCCACCATGCGATGTATACTCATCATCATTTTTTAAAGGAAATAAATTAAGCTTTGATGATCTTTTATTTATTTATACAGTCAGGAGCCAATCAAAGGGTCTTTTCCAAGCAGACGCATTGCCAAAAACAATGCATCATTACTGAAATCCTTCCAGAGGAAGAAGGGACAGAAACCCACAAAAACAAACAAACCAAAAATCTCTCTTAGAGCAGTCTGTGCCAAGCCACTGTGAGGCAAATATGCTACACACCTATGTTGACCTTGAAATCATTATACCTCTATATGGCATAATTAGTGGTGATAATGAGCATGTTCATGCATCCATGCAACCTGCAAATTAATTAATGGTGTCTGCATCATAGTTTCATGAGATTAGGAAGTATGTGAAACATATTAGTGGAAAAAAATGTTCCAATAACACTAAATGCTAAATCATGACAAAGAAGTTGCCCCCATGGAAGCACTTATTTCTGGTAAGATGGGGTTTTATTGTCATTTTGGAATATCTGACAACTTGTTAACTATTCAAATTTCCAATTGCCCATTATTGTTCTTTAAAAACTGTGTGTTTTTCTCTCAATTTTAGTATCATTTATGAGAATTCATTGAGTATTCAGATTTTTTTTCAAATATCCTTTGTTGAAAGGTTATAGTAAGTATCAAGGGAAAATGAAAGTACTTAACAGATAGTGAATACTTAGAAATCAGTCTTACAATACCAAGTATTTGCATGACAACTATCTCAGCATGTCTGTGTCTTTTTCCTCCCTCATTTCCTTCTCATTTTTCTTTTATCCTCCTTTACTGGTGCTTTGCTGCCTAGAGTTATGTTCAATCTGTGTGTTAAGATTTAAGCTATGTTTAAACTCCATGAAATCTTGTCCTAAAGTTGAAATCCTAAGAGAATTCTGAACTGAAGGTTGTTGACCTGCTGCTACGCCCAAACACAGGAGTCTCTGATGACATAGTTAATTTACTTTTAGACAGGAAATGATAGAATCTTATTCAGAACTCGCTCCCATGCAACACAACCTACTTTTAATGCCGATGCTTCTGATTGCCTGAAACTGCTCACTAACACCACTCTGTACATTCCAAAATGTTCTTGATTATGATAACTGGGAAACCTTACCTTTTTAAAGATGACGTGGAAGTTCTTATTTGCACCTATTACCAGGAGAATTGTCAGACATGGCTTAGGTCTCTGAAATGTGAATCTGACAGAAATGCAAAGACGAGACAGATGTGGAACGAACTCCAAAGGAAATTTCCAAGGGAAATTCCAAAGGAAATGTTCACTCATTTGTTCCACAGCATAATAGCCCCCTCAAAAATGTTTGAAAACCTGAGGTGAGTACAGCAGTACATGAGAATGCGCACACGTGAGAGATGAGATTAGAAGAGGCAAAAGAAGCTAGAGTAGTCACATTAATAAGTTGTTATTGGGGCTTGGCAGCGTGGCCTAGTGGCTAAGGTCCTCGCCTTGATCCCACATGGCTGCTGGTTCTAATCCCGGCAGCTCCACTTCCTCTCTATCTCTCCTCCTCTCAGTATATCTGACTTTGTAATGAAAATAAAATAAATCTAAAAAAAAAAAGTTGTTATTGAGTGGATTCTGAGAATGTGACAGACACAGTGCCAAGAACTTTGTAGGCACTACTCCATTCATTCATTTCAACAGCCCAGTGGGTTGGTGCCATTATCACTCTCATTACATATATGACCAAACAGAGTTAGATACATAGTGTCACTGGATGTATTTTATGCAAGCATTAAATAACAGAGCCTAAATATAAATTCATATATTTCTGACATCTGATTTTGTATTCTTAACCACAAGGAAAGAATTAAATTCCTTTCAACAAGCTCCTATCCAAGAAAACCCCCATCCTCTTCCAGATACCTACTTAGGTCCAACTTTCTCAAGACTCAACTATAAAAAGCAGGCAGGCATGACAAGATAAAATCTTGTCTTGGTTTTGCCAATCATCTTAGGGGCCCCCAAGTGTTGGTGTTGCTTCCATTTGCTGCTTGACGGAACAGAAATCTCGTGAGTGCCCACATGTTCATCAGATATGAGAAAAGAGGAGGCTGATACACTGCTAAAACAAAATGGCAACAATTCAAGAAGCCATCACTAAGCACCTGGTCTATTTATCACTCTACTTAATATCTCCCCCCACATTACATATACAAACATATCTACATACCAGTACAGATGCTTGTGAGTGTACACGAAGGTTCCTCAGAAAGTTAATGGTAAGTACCTATTTGATAAACCTACCCATGGATTTTTAAATTGTTTTGCACCAAGATAAACCCATCATTTCATTCCATTTTTCCATGAACTTTGTGACGCTTCTTTGGATCTGTGTATAATGGCAGAGTATATGCAGTCTAATGGTGAAGACATTAATTCCCTTTCAGATCAGAATACTGAATTGTAGAGATTTGGTGTCTAGCCCAAAGACAGGGAATCCCTGTGTGAAAGATCTCATGACTTCAGACACATGGCATATCCTGCTTGAGCTTTCACTACCTCATCTTTAGAAATGAAAACAATCAAGGCCAGCACCATGGCACAGAAATGACCTCTGCCTGTGGTGCTGATATCCCATATAGACAACAGGTTCAAGTCTCGGCTGCTCCAGTTCTAATCCAGCTCTCTGCTGATGACCAGGGAAGGGAGCAAGAAAGACCTGGGTGTTGGGCCTCTTGCATACTCACACGGGAGACTCAAATGATACTCTTGACACCCAGCTTCAGACTGGCCCAGCTCTGGCCATTGCAGCTATGTGGGGACTGATCCTGAGGATGGAAGATGTCTCTCTTTTTCCTCTCTCTTTCTGTAATTGTGACATTCAGGAAAAATATATTTAATGAAAATAATGACATCTGTCATCATCATTACTGGTATTGGTAAAACACTATGCATAAGGCTACATCTAGACTTCTTGTAAGACACCCGCAAGACAGCTCATTAAAAGTGTGCTGAAATAAACCTGGGACCACTGATCACCCAGTCCCATCTTCAGGCAGATGAACACTGGAGACAATAGAGAGCTATCTGGTGCTCAGGTAATTTTGGAATGGCTGTAGAAGTGACAATATGCACTATTGGAAAGGATTGGCTCTGACACGAGCAGACGTCAGAATACAGCATGTCACCTTAATTATGCTTTAATTGAACTACAGTATACATCACCACTTGGCACAGGCTCTTTGAAGTCCAGCCTTACCACCCTGCCTCATGGGAAGGTGTGCCGTTACCACGAACATAATTGTTGAAACAACTGACACATTCCCAGCAGCAGGTATTTCAGAAAGGAGGAAAGGTAATTAGAGGAAGATTTTGATCTTGCTGACTTATGGTGAAAAGCAAGGTATCAAGGGATGTGAATGTAGAGACAATCAACTCATATTAAAGTCGACTATGAAGGCTCGCTTTAATATGAGAGACAAAAAAGCAGTGAAAATAATGATATTTTCAATTTGCAGAAGAAAAAATTGCATACTTTGATCCCCGACATAATAGGGCAGAGAAGCAAGGTCTCAGATATATCATCATGTATGGTAATTTTCTCCTTTGGAGTGTATGTGTGTGTGTGTGTAGGAGAGAGAGAGAAAGAGAGAGAGAGAGAGAGAGAGAGAGAGGGAGAGAGAGAGAGAGAATGAAGTTTTACTTTGTTCATTCCACATTTATCAAATTCTTAATATAAGGCCAATCCTGTTAAATTCATGGACCTCTGCACTCAGCTGTTCTCAGTACCCTTGGGGAGATGGAAATATATTTTGGATAATTAAAGCACAAAATGTCCATCTTCAATAAATTAAACAAGATGGCCCTTGAACAAGGAAGAGGAGAGGGCAGATTCATGACGGGGTTAGAGGTGGTTTTCTGAAGGAGGAAACATTTGATCAGATGATCAAATAAGGTTCAATCATACTAATTAGGAAAGGCTGCTTTCTATAGGGCAAAGAGCTTATTAGAGGCAAAAAGAAGTACAGGGAATAGCAGTGAGTACAATTTGCCACCCTCCTGGTACAGGTGGAAAAGGTTGTGAAAGATGAGGACAGGTGAAGTCAAAAAGTGATGTGAGGGTTTTGTTCTGGTTTTGTTTGTGTTGTTATTCATTCATTCATTTAGTGAAAGTGGGAAATCTTGAAGTGAATTTTAGGGTCTAGTTTGTATCCTTAACTATTGGATGATTAATTGACTTCGGATGCCTAGCTGACTGGTGAGGCAGGGTGGCCGGTCAGACGTTGTTGCTGTCTCCAGGTTAGCACTCATCGGGTCTGGACTGAGACAGTGTCAGGAACAACAGAAACAGGAAAGAGGTTATGGAAGAATCTGCCATTCCTGACGGTGCTGAATTTATCCTGGATTTAGTCAGCATCTAAATCTAAGTATATTTAAAGGAAAACAACCGAGGGTTCTACATCCCTCATAGTTAGCTATAATGATAAATAAGACTACATTTAATATACTGGAAATACGTATTCTATAAAAATTACATGGATTAAATTTGCATAAAGTAAATAATATTTGGATATCTCGGGAAAAGCTTCTGATTCAAAATAATATACTAATACATATAATTTACACTTGTTTGTTAATCAGCTTTAGGATTTCACCTTTCAGCTCAAGGTCCATTTCACATGCCCTTATCTCCAACTAATTTTTAATTGCCCACATGGTTAACTCTGGTAAGTGATAATGAGTAGATATCCCTGAATAGCTGAATTTATCTACAGCATTAGTTTTAATTTTGGTTGACTCACTTTTAGCTATGTTTTGGCCAATATCAGTGATTTGACAATGGCCTCACATTAATACACATGTTACATTTTGTTTTTTAAAGAAGTAATCACACTAATAGCAAAAATATGTTTATGATGAGCACATGAATGCTGGCATGTATAAGAAAATAGTGATAAGTGAAAAAAAGATACAGAAGTTGTAGCTTTTTGGATCTTTCATAAACTCTACTAATATTCTCAAAAGAAACTGAGTTTCAGAAAGATCACACAACTGAATCACAGAAATTTCTAGTGGCATAAATTAAGCTTAATTCAGATTATCTAGTCAACAATTTCATTTTAACTTCTTTAACACCCTGAAAATAGACTTTATAAAGACGAGTAGTGGTAAGGTAATTTTTTATTTCTGCTTATAGCAAGCCAAGATAATGGCAAAATAAAATTAAATAAAAAGAATGACAGTTAATCAATATGTCACAAAAATCCTGTTTCAAAAATGAAGAAAAAAATGATTCTGCATAAGAAATTATCGGGTACTACAAGTAGAGTATCCCATTTAATCTTCACATTCCAAAGACTATTAAGACACTATTTCTTTCCTTTTAAAAATGAGAAACTGAAAACTCGAAGAACCCAGCTGATATGTCCAACATCACTCATAACATTAATGACTAACCCAGTGAAAACCTCATCTTCATACCTCTGAAGGACATTTCTAAACACCTCTCAGTAAAAGAGAGATTCTGGAAGCCACTTCCACCACTCTGATGAGAACACTTAGCATCAGTGCCTTCTGATTGCCTTGATTCAGTTGTTTTTACAAGTCATTGATGAACATTTTGTACAGCGTAGAAACTTTTGTCCTAAGAGCTCAAGGCCATGTGCAGACATGTGGTGGAAGTTCTCAAATACTTAACCATGTTCCCATGAATTCATACCAAAAGAAAATAGTTCAGATCAGCTGTCCTTTCCATTAACACTGACACTGAAGGATCATTTGTCATTTGTATTTTATAATGCCAAGTTCAAAGGATTCAAATATTGCCCAGCAGGTTATGTTTGTCCTAACAACTCTGTCATTTATTATTTCAGTGCAACACTATTACAAGATGTTTTATTCACTTGTGTATCTGTTAACTCAAAAACATTTACTGAGCCCCTTCCATGTGCCCAAACGTTTCTAAGATCATTTATCTAGAAATGAATAAGACCTATTACCCCTCCCTCCCAAATTCTGGTCAATAGACAACTAAGATGCTTGCCAATGGATTGCGGTGATGAATAGCAAGGAATGTTATGCACAAATGAAGAAAGCTGCATTTCTTTTTAGGGAAAAGTATTTCAGGCAGCCATGTCCCCTTACTGCAATAGCAGTTGATTAATATCAAACAACGAATAGAAATGCAAGCTCCCCAACAGTAGAAGCAAGCAGTCTTATTCTCTTGGCACCAAGAATCCACTGAAAATGGAATGTATATTTCCATGAATCTGCATCCACTCCATATGTAAACCAAATATTCTGTTGTCCCTTTACCATACAATGTTTACCTCAGTTTTGCAGGGAGAGAAACTGGGGCACAAAGCTCCATGGCAGTGCGTCAAACCCAGCTAAGTGTATGAGGCCACAGGTTTAAAGATGTCTGCAGACGCTAGCCTACCAGCAACAGAGACAGAAGGAATGTTGTTTCCTGCAGGAAGAGGGCGAGATCTTTGAGCAGATGTGATGGGTTCCCTGGGCTTCTGTCTTAGACTACAGCGGCTTTTGCTTTGGGAGACACTAGTTTTGAGGATACAGACAAGAAGAGGCTTAGAAAACACCACAGCCACGAATCGGGCAGGAAACTTACCTCGTTCTTCTGTTGTTTGAAGCTGTTCTGATCCATAGAAAAAAAGAAAATTGTTTGGCCTCATACATAAGTGAAAAAAAAAGCCCCATTTCGATTTGGCGGGGTGTTATTGGTTGTTGTTGTTGCTTTAGTGTGTGTGTGTGTGTGTGTGTGTGTGTGTGTGTGTGTGTGTATTTTTACTTTGAAGGAAGATAGGCACTCAATTTTATTGCAAGTGGGTTTCACCAAATCGAACTTCCATGTTTCGTTGGCAGAGTCCAGCTGAGATGGCCTGGCATTAGAAAATCTCGACCTTTTATCTCCCCCAGGTTATGTAAAGGACACAGCAGGACACTTGCATATTCAAGCTTTATGTGTGTGCTGACCACTTAGCTTGTGGCAGCACAGAATTCAGGATGCCAACAAGTAGTTGTCTAGATGGAGACAAGGTTCAGATACATCCAAATAATTATGCAAATGTAATTCTTCTGCATCTCCTGGTTATAAGTTGTCAGAAAAAGATGCATTGGTTTACTGCATTTATTCATTCATATATTTGATTGCGTCACTCATTCACATTTTGAGAGCCTATATTACATAAAATAAACTATACTATATGCTGTATTAAGGCCAAATATCAACTATGTGTGTGGTTATTGCCCTTTTAGTACCATGCAATCTAGCCTGAAGAATGTCTAAATGAATGAGGTCTTAGAAAAAAAAAATCAACACTTCAAATTAAAACAAAGAGCTAATCTACAGACTTTCCCTCAAGGCTACAGGAAATCCCCAAGGGACAAGAAAATACTTGTATAGAGGACCCGAGTGTTCTTTTCTGCCTTGAAAACCACACTTTGCGGGTAAAGAACTAATTAAAGAGTGTACTCTGCTGTCTCATCTCCTTGGTTTGATGGATTTGGCTCTGAGCAGAGGCGAGTCTGGCTTGGATCGCTTCTGAACGTGTCCTTGCATCAACTGCCATCTCTGACTCCTCTTTCTCCCACAAGGAAAAAAAAAATGTTCTTACCATGAATAATAATCCCTTACATGGTAACCTTTAAGAAAGTAGAGTGAAAAATAAAAACTAAGCTGAATAAAAATGTCATCATAGGTAAGAAGTCCTGCCAGTATGACTCCACTGGGACCCTTAGCCCAATATTCATCAATATTTGGGGCTTAAAGCAAACAATGTAATTAGCATGACACCATTTGCTGGGACCTCCATGGACATGAAAAACCACAGTTCTGGCTTCAGAACATCCTTGTCAGCAGTGTAGTACAAACTTAGAACAGTTACAAATACTTGTAAAAGACGAGCTAAGCTTTTGACCACTTTGAAACAAATAGAAAGGCACTAACAGCGTGTTAACATGTGAGTCTACTATCCTATCCTGTTGGAAAACTGCAGGAATCTCTAGTAATACATTAACTGTCTTGTAAAAATGATATAAAGAGAATATAAAAGCATTAATGCTAATAGAAAGACAAATGACATTGGAGAAGGGTTAATTTGAGATTAAATTATTCTGATCAAGCTGCTTAGAAACATGTAAACCTACAAAATTCATGATTGCCAAGAGTGAAAGAAAAGCTGTCTGAGAACCAAGATGAATGCAAGAAGAAAAGGGGGTCTCAGTTTCATAGAACTTGCAATCTAGTAGGAAAAAAATTAGAACTTATCAAATATTAAGTCAGTAATGTAAGGATAGTATTGAAGACTGATTGAGGCAATGAGGATGTTGAACCACAGTGAAGACATAAAGAGTAGTAAATGTTGAGGTCAGACCAATGTTGACCAATTTGAAGGAAAAAAAGGCAACTTCAGTGATAAATCTATAGTACGAGAGGAGCTTCTGGAAAACATCCAGGGAAGAGGTCAAGAGGTAGAAACAAGAAAACGTCTTTTAAGTCAGCTCCTGGCCTGCTCATGAAACACTGCCTGGTGCATGGTCCAGCAGGGGAAGGGATTTCTAATTCCCAAAAGACAGGAGCTGTACCTCTGCAAGTTCCAGGAGCTAAGGAAGAAAAGATGGACGATGACAAGAGGTGCAGTGTATAAAGGCACAGGGAAATACCATTGCAAAGCAGTCTACCTGAAGTTTCACATCTTGGCTCCTGATACAATTTTTTCTATCACGACAAGGCGATTGAGAGTAGTGGCTCTACTCTACTAGGAGTCACAGTCCCTTCACTAGAAATCACAGGAGCTGGTCCTAATGTTTCCCAAGGCTGCTTCCTACCACTCACTTTGTGATCCTAGCAGCTTCCTGGTTTAAGTGCAGCATAAATGGAGAGCCTCACAATGCCAGGCTTCGAGAGGTTGATCCCGTCATGTAATGTTTGGTTTTGTTTGTTTAACACAAAATAATTAAATCAATTATCTCTTACACAATGGCCATCAAGACATTTTTGAGTGAGGTGAGTAAGGGAATTAGGAGACCAAACATGATGAGAAAGAAGATAAAGAGTAGGTGTGGGTCTTTCACTGTGGACCAAGAACACACACCCAACCTCATTCGCACCAGTGGTGGCTAACTACATGAATTTTCTGTTTTAAAGATTTGGCTTGTTGATCTTAGAAACCAATTACAGTTTGTCAGGAATTCTTTAATAAGGTGGATAATTGGATAAGATGCAGTTAGAGCAACCATGGAATGGTGAACAAGTCTCCATTTTCAGAGCACTAAAGAAGTGTATTTGTATTTAATTTAATTATCCAGATTAGAGGGAAGGCAAACTTCTCAATCTACAAATGAACAAGGAGAGCTCAAAAGGACTGAGAAAATAACTTAAAATTGTTGATTTTCAGCAAAGCCAAGGCTAGAATATAGGTTTCTTGATTAGAAATCCTGTACTTGAGAGCTGGTTAATTGAATGATATTAGAACTCTAGTTAATATCTACAAAGCTCTGGTTTCTCTGCTACTAACCAGGATTCTGTTAACCTAAATAGTCTAACTAGAAACAGTCAGTGAAGCAGCCTCATCCTAGGTACATGCTTACTCAACCTTCCTCAGTCTAAATCACAGCCTGTTGCACTCGAATATTCATCCCAGCATTACAGCCATCTGTGCAGCTACCTTACAATTTACCCACCAACTTCTTTAGGCCATTTGGCAGCTTTAGTGATATGTTAAATGCAACCATTATATATTTGTTTATATTATTATGTAAGATAATATTTTTTTAAGTTTTATTTATTTTTATGGGAAAGTCAGACATACAGAAAGGAGGAGAGACAGAGAGGAAGTTCTTCTGTCTGATGATTCACAAGAGGCCTCAACGGCCAGAGTCGTGCCAATCCGAAGCCAGAAACCAAAAGTCTCTTCCAGGTCTCCCATGCAGGTGCAGTGTCCCAAGGCTTTGGGCCGCCCTCGATTGCTTTCCCAGGCCACAGGCAGAGAGCTGGATGGGAAGTGGGGTCGCCAGGACTAGAACCAGCACCCATATGGATCCCAGCGCATATGCAAGGTGAGGACTTTCGCCTCTAGGCTACCGCACTGGGCCCTATAATATATTTTTACATGGCTATATTTTAGGCTTTTTGGGGGGCTTTTTTTTTCATTTCCAAGATGCTAATACACCAAGCTATTTAATAATGCTTTTCTGAGGCTAGTGTCATGGTGTTGCATGCCGAATGTCCGCCTGTTGCACCAACATCCCATATGGGAGCTGATTAGAGTCCCAGCAGCTCCGCTTCTGATCCAGCTCCCACATAACATTCCAGAAAGGTAGCAGAATACGGCCCAGGTATTTGAGCCCCTGCATTCATGTCAGAGACCCAGAGGAAGTGCTTTGCTCTTCCTTCAGCCCTGCCCAGCTCCAGCTGTTGCCACCATATGGGAGGTAAACTAGTGTACTCTCTCTCTCACTCCTCACCCTCCCTCTCTGTCACTCTGCTTTTCAAAGAAAAAGAAATATCTTAAAGAAATAATATTTCATAATAATTTACATTCTTGTGAGACAGGCAAGATGAAGAGAAGATTCGTGTCCATATTTGACATTTTGGTAAATGAACATTCTGGGAGATATTTCCCATGTTCATTCTCAGTAATTGGGGCAATTGTGACCTCAGAAATTCTGATGTCAAATGCAACCACTTCACCACACCATTTCAGCAGAGAAACTTCATCTAGTCTTTTTCCCCCCTTTTTCTTTCTAAATCCTTACAGCTTCAGACCAGAGTTTAAAGTGTGAGGTCGTGAAAAAGGATTAAAAATGAGCTACAATGGAGTTTCGCAGTTATCTATAGACTTAATTCTTACGAAGAAACCTTGTTCTTTACAAGGTTGAATTAGTTGCTTGTTCCCACGCACAGAGCATTCACAGATAAGTTAGAATCAGCCACACACTCATCCTTGTCTCTAGGGGGCTTGGACCTGTCCAAGTGCAGACAAAAACGATATTACTCATGAAAGACATACATGTAATTGAAAAAAAACCAATTATGCTAATTAAGAATTGCTCAGTTTTTGGAACACAATGAAAGGGTTTTAAAAGTTAAAATAATTTCACCAAAATAAACTGTTGTGCTGAAGAAACAAGACTCCTCCACTCTCCGCATTGTTTTTCTAGTGCCACGTAAACATCGGCCAATGGGCTGCTTCTCACCTGTGACAGACGCCCCGCAGCTGCACGGTACGGTGTACAGAGGAGAGTCAGCGATGCCTTAAAATCTGTTCATGGACTGGTCAAGACAAAGACTAAGCTTACAAGAGCAGTAGCTTATGGAACTGTAAAAACCTTGTCTCATTTCTTCTCAATTCTATGAAGATATAAGTTCCTAGAAAAGTGCATTCAAATAAGCTTTTTGTTTGTGTGTTTGTTTAAAAAAATTGAAACCAATATGCCCACCTTATTTTAGAATGTGCATTTTCCATTATTTTTTAACTAATATTTGCACATATGGATCATTTCCACTTGAGAATATATAACCAAGCCTATGATAGACTAACTGCCTAAATCTAAGCCTTGGGTTGCTGTCCAAGTTTCTCAATGTGTCCTGATTTCTTCCTTTAGGATTAAGCCCTAATTACAGATATTTCAAAACTCTCAATGTTTATTGGGCCTCCTTTCACTCCAATCACAAATTTTGGGTTCCTCTCAGCTGTGCATATCAGGAGTAGAGGTCGACCTTGCTCTCAAATGCCTGACCCAGCCCTCAAGTGTACCATTGACCCTGAAGGCAAGTTTAGAAGACACAATGGCTAATTTAAGAATGGCCACTAAGAAATTTGGAGAAAAGAAAATGAACCAGTAAAGCCATTGGCTTCTGCTGGAGGCAAATTCAAACATTAAAGAAATAAAACATTTCTTTTTTAAAAAAATCTATCCATCTATGTATCTGTCCATCTATCTATTTATCTTCAGCCAGGCTGAAGCCAGGATCCAGAAACTTCTTTTGGGTCTCCCATATGGGTACAGGAGCCCAAGCATTTGAACCGCATTTTCCTTTTCCTAGGCGCATTTGCAGGGAATTGTGAAGTGGAAGTGAATTAGTTGGGACTCAGACTGGCACCCATATGGGATGCTGGTGTAACGGTCTGCTGCTTTACCTCCTATGCCGGAACACTGAAATAAAAGTGTCTAAAATGAAGTATTAAAAAACAAAAACAGGGCCCGGCACAGTGGCCTAGCAGCTAAAGTCCTCGCCTTGAAAGCCCCGGGATCCCATATGGGCGCCGGTTCTAATCCCGGCAGCTCCACTTCCCATCCAGCTCCCTGCTTGTGGCCTGGGAAAGCAGTTGAGGACAGCCCAATGCATTGGGACACTGCACCCGCGTGGGAGACCTGGAAGAGGTTCCAGGTTCCCGGCTTCGGATTGGCGCGCATCGGCCCGTTGCGGCTCACTTGGGGAGTGAATCATCGGACGGAAGATCTTCCTCTCTGTCTCTCCTCCTCTGTGTATATCTGGCTGTAATAAAATGAATAAGTCTTAAAAAAAAACAAAAACAGAAGAAGAATTAAAAGAACATCTATTAGCTCGAATCATTCAGAGCTGAATATTCTCTTTTCTACTCAAGAATTTTAAGTCCTTTTTCTTATGTCTAGGAAAAGATTTAACTATCAATGCACACATATGACTATTTGGACTTTGTTGGAGGGAAAACAATCAACCTTTATCAATCTTATTCAGACTCTAGAAGCAACTGAAACCTGCATGTCTCCAAATGAATGAGACATGCATATTTTAACAACAGTAGTTGTTACTGATAATAATTGGATTAGTGATAAATGCATCAAGCCAAATAGGAGATTATTTTCTCTAAAGTTGAGTGTCACAAACATGTGAGATTCATGTTAGCTATATTGAGAAAGCTTTCTGCTGTAAAATCTTATTCTGAACAAGGCACATATCCCATTCCTACAACAGACAAATCATGCTACTGTTAGGATCTAGTCTGTCTGAATATGTTGCAGGCTACTGCTTCCTGGGAGGCATGATATTATTGAGAAATCATTTAAGCTTTTGATAATTTTCCTGTCAACATAAATATAAGATTGAAAGGCCACTTACTTTAGGTGACTAGCTTCATGAGTTCGGCAAAAGTGTATCAACCTGAAGAAACCACTCAACATTTAAGTTCCTACACTGTCAAAATCAAACTTCATTTTTTAGAAAGTAGAGAAACAGAATATATGTGTGGACAGAGAATAGTTATCCTTCGGTATCACTGTTGGTATGATTACAATTCCAAAGAGAATGAATATAGTCAGAACAACTTTACAAAGTACACGTACATAGTACATCTGCATATTTGCCCATAGCATGATGGTCGACAACACATCTGAAGTCAGATTACGCAGGCGCAGAGCCTAGTCCTGACCCTCCTGAACTGTGTGGTTATAGGCACAATATTGAGAATACCCATTTTCTCATCTGCCAGAAGAATGCAGACCTTGTCATAGGCTTGCTATTATGTATTTACTTGCACACTTTCTTTCTTTTTAAAGTATCAGCTATAATAAATTTTTTTATTAATTTTGTTACATTATGTGACACAGTTTCATAGGCTCTGGGATTCCCCCAATATAATAATTTTTTGATTTAGCCAATTGAATATCAACATATGGAAGCCAGCCTGGGATCACCTCAGATGAAGTTTCTTTGGGGTCCCCCCCAATTGAATCACTGGACTCAGAACTCCACCTGTGAAGAGAACTGCAGTTCTTTGGTCTAACCGTGGAATGCATGTGTCAAAGCTGAGCCTCCTCATTGGCTCAGATGGAGCAGTGGACAGCATATCCAGGTGCACATGGAGGATAAGGCAGTTCATTGGAGCCTGTGTAGGACGCCTAGCACCATGATAGAGGACAGAATAAATTAATCAACTACCCACAGCCAAGTGTTAGCTGTGAATATCTGTGCAGAGACTCTAGGGTGGACTATGTCAACTAGTGGATTCTGGAGTGATTTCATTGTGCTTGGAGTGGCGACATTGATAATAATTCAGAACTGTTGAACTATCAAAACCTCTTGAGCAGAACCCTCAGAGCATGCCCCACATCAGGGATTCGGGAGTGGTATCAGGGGGCTGTCCTCCATCCCAGGGTGCAGAGGCATTTGGGAGGCTGGGTGTGGCTTCTCTGCTTGCTCCCCACCCTTCTTCCAGACACAGAAAGGAAAAATAAGAATGTGGAAATGTTGATCTCCCTCTCACCTTCCTTTGTCTTTGCCCTGTTCATCACCCTAATCAACTATCATCAAAAATAAATAAAATTGGGACCTGGCAGCGTGGCCTAGTGGCTGAAGTCCTTGTCTTGAAAGCACCAGGATCCCATATAGGCACTGGTTCTAATCCCGCCAACTCCGCTTCCCATCCAGCTCCCTGCTTGCGGCCTGGGAAAGCAGTGGAGTATGGCCCAAAGCCTTGGGACCGTGCACCCGTGTGGGAGACCTAGAGGAAGTTCCATGCTCCTGGCTTCGGATTGGCACAGCATTGACTGTTGCAGTCACTTGGAGAGTGAATCATTGGACAGAAGATCTTCCTCCCTGTATATCTGACTTTGTGATAAAAAAATAAAATAAATCTTTAATAAATAAATAAATATAATAAAAACATTTTTAAAAAGAAAATACGCCTGGGGTGGGGGGAAGAATACACTCCTGAGGGGAAACAACATAATGCTTTCATATATAGAAAGGCAGTCTTGATTTTATGCTCAGACTACCTGGATTTGAATTTTTCATCCTGGGATCTTGAACAAGTTGTTTAGCCTCTATGTTGTCTTTTTACAAAAAAAATGCAATGACAGTGCCTATCTCAGATTGTTGCAAGAGGGACTTAATAATAAGACACGTGTGAAAATTAATCAAAGACACTAAATACCCATTAGTCTTCATACACTATTTTATTTTTGTATCAACATGCTGTAGTTTTTAATTTCCTTAAATTGACTACTTGAGCACAAAATTCTCTTAAATTCTGGGGTAAAGCCATTTTTTCCTTCAAAGCAGTTCATAGATTTTTTTTTTCAAATACTTCGGTTTTTCTGCAGGTTGGATAGATTTTCCATACGAAGTAATAGCTTCAGATTTGATCAGTGGAAGGAATCTCTTTTCAGAATTTGTCTCCCCCTTAGGTGCAGGTGCATTTCATGTTCTTAGCATGTCTGTTCATCAACTGGGCAAACACCGTCTCTTGCGCTCCACCTTTGTGGACTAGAATGAATGTGTCTGAGGGAGGCTGTGAAGCTGATTCACCTGCTCCAAACTTTAGACCTTTACAGAGAAACTGTTGGCCCCCTTTTTCTTATTGGAAATGTCTGAAGGTATAAGTGATTACTGAGTCAAGTTCTCACCCACTGAATCCAGCCTCTCTTCTTCCTGATTCACACTGCTTTCAGGAAGCTAACTGACAATTTCTAGTCAAATTAAGTGGACCAATCAGAAATTCTATTTTGCCCACTGTTTTGTTAGATTTTAATAAGGTTAGATAGTGACTAATGTGTTCCAGTTTCAGGCTGGGACCAGATAACCCTTCCCAGAAGGCTGGTTCACTTTTTTTTTTTTTTTTAACATAGAATTGTGTTATACAGTTGAAAGTTCGGTTAGGGATTTCCACTCTGGTCGGAAGTTTGGTAAATGTATGCTAATTTTCAAATACTGGATTGACTTGGCCTTTCCTATTATAAGGAGATTCTGTTTAGAAATCGATGGAAAATCAATCCCATGTTGGTTTAAAAGAAAATCATTCACTTAATCTAAAAGTGAAAGAGAGCCAGAAGTCAAACTTCCTTTTAAACTTGAACTTGTTGGGCCAGAGAGCTTCCTCAGCCAGCTTTTTTCTCTGCTATATTCTATCTAAAATGAGTGTTCAGCATCATGACTGACCTAGCATTAATGTTATAACTGAATGTCATATTTTTATTCAGCATTTAGAAAATGATTTGCATCAGCCAGGAATGTTTTTTGAACTTTTTTTTTCTAGCATTTATACTCCAGAATGTTTTTTCTTCAAGAAGCTTCAATGCCAAGGTCAGGCTTTCAGACTTTCTTGCTAATTTAGCAGTACATAAACCCAGAGAGCATTCAAGGATATGTGCTGAGTTACTAAATCTTTTTACCATGGATACATGCTACACAGGATTAGACAGTAAACAATGATGTGTGGTCTTGATCTGTGAGTATGTGATCTTTCAAAAAACCTGCTACAAGCGTGCTTATCAGTGCAAGATGTGTCTTTTATTTCCTTGCTTCATTTTGTTTCTTTCAATGCAGCAACTCAAATCCAGATTCTGCTATCACTGGTAGAATTTTGGTTTGTGTCAAATATTGTGATTGGAAGGTCTTCAGTTATTATTTAATCCTTACAAGGATTGTTGAGGCTTCCATTACTGTTTCAATATGCTTGAGAGTATGGAAGGGCTTACCTGAGTTCACAGCCACTTTTTGAACCCAAGTATTAGGCATTGGCTATGCTTTCTTAAGCTTGTGTTCAGTAGAACACATTGCAAGAGCAAAAACAAACAAAAAAACAAAACAAAACCCATGAGTGTCTTGTGTTCAAATAAAATTGGAAAACAATTCCACTGAAATATAATTAATGTATCATACAATTTATCCTTTAAATGGCATAGGATCCATTGGTACAGTAATGTGTTCACAGAGTTGAGCAAACATTTTCAAAATCAGATTTACATTTTTACTATGTACACAAGAAGCTTCAAAATGTAAAATTTTCTGAGAGCAAAGAATGAAACCTCTCTGAGCCAGAAGGAACCTATGGTTAGATTGTGTCCTAATACTTTTGTCAGTGATATTCTTTCTAGAAGGAATAATTCACAGACTCAAAACACATTGGGCAATGCTGCCTGACATACTCCAAATTTCCCATAGAACTTTTTTAAAGACTTATTTATTTTTCTTGGAAAGTCAGACTTACAGAGGGGAAGGAAAGACAAAGATCTTCCACCTGCTGGTTTAGTTCCCAAGTATCACAGTGGCTGGAGCTGAGCTAATTCAAAACCAGGAGCCAGAAGCCAGGAGCCAGGAGCTTTTTCCAGGTCTCCAACAAGGATGCAGGGTCCCAAGGCCCTGTGCTATCATCTGCTGCTTTACCAGGCCACAAGCAGGGAGCTGGATGGGAAGGGGAGCAGCCGGGATATGAACCGGCACCCGTATGGGATCCTGGTCATGCAAAGGGGAGAACTTCAATCACTAGTGTACCACACCGGGTCCCCCATAGGACTTTCTATATCTTTGAGAATGAGTCCTACACAGTTCCATTGTCCCAATTATCTAAGGTAAAACTCTGACCACATAACCTTTACCCATGAAACCATCAGAATCCCTCAAAATGTAGACCATCTTGAGCTTATTTCAAGCATTTCTGTTCATCCAAAAGGAGCGGTAGGATTCTGTACCTGAAAGCAAAAAGTTCAAAATCCTCTATGGAGTAGTTCAGACTCAGCCAACTAAATAGAAGCCACAAGGGGACTTTTTATGTTCCATCTTGTAATTTTTTTCTTGCTAGAGCCTTACAGGCATCAAAATTCTGGGAAACAAAAACCAGCTGTGTTGGTGAGGATCTTCTCATTTTGAATATGTATGTACAGGAGAAAACATTATTTACCAGTTCAGTTCAACCCCAGTCAGCCAGGAAGGGATCAAAGGAAGGACGATTGCAGGAGAAACAGTTCTAAGACATGACGTTGTGATAATTTATTGGTTTAATGCAAAACGTGCAGAACCTTAGATGCTCCACAAACAAACCCTTAATGAGAGTGTGTTGCTGTGAATTTATAGATAGGAAGAGAACTGGAAGATGTGAGGGAGTTGGCGGTCGCTTTATCCGTTAACCGTTGATAACAGAAAATGAATGATGTGAGACAACAGGGTGAAGGATGACTAATTCCCTCACTTTAAGTTTTGTACTCAATCTATGAAGATGTCACTGCTGCTACAGTTGTTTCCCATGTGTTAGTGTGGTTAGAATGCTAAATATGCAACGAAGGAGCTGTTGACATCAAGGGCACACTAAGTCAGTCTTGTGTAAAATGTGTGCCTGCAGAGAGCAAGTCTTCTGTCATGATGCCCGCTCCACTACATCCTGATTCACTTCCCAGTCTTGCAGCACTTGATGTAATGATCATCAGCCTCCTCTCTCCCATCGGTCACCTTAACGTCCAGGGAACATCATTTAGGATCATATTTTCTTCCAGTTTAGAAAATGTGGATGCTCTCCTTATGAAGAGACTCCCCAATTCAGGTTTGCTCTTTCACATAATTCAAGTGTAGGAAAAATATGTATATATATGCATACATGTGTGTGTACACATAGCTCTACAAAAATATTTTCCAAGGGTTTATCTTGACATGAGTAATATATGTTAATATATGTTGATATCTGGCTGTGTGGCCTCCAGGAGTTCCAGGCTAAGAAGTGCTAGCTTCAGGAGTCTTCCTCTCTTATCAGCCACTTCTAGGGTCATCTCCTTGCTGCTATCCAGCCAATTCACTTATATTTTTTTGTCTTTTTTTTTTGGCGTTTTCAGTTACACAGGTAGTGTGCCACATCAGATTTTTGCACTTCTGCAAAATCTTTGATGCCTTCTTCCTTCTGCTCCCTCTTCACTTAGCTATCTCTGCACACTTCCCAGTTAGAGTTTACGTCATGGTTTTATTTAGAAATTAGGTTGCCCTGAGTCATCCATCTAAATTAGATGTTTATGCTAATTTTTTTCTGAGGATTTGTATTTTTCCTCAGGTTTCTTGTAACAATTAGCATAGCGTATTTCCAACTATATTTATCCTTTCCACTCAAGAATATACTGCATGAGGGAAGACTACACAGCCACTGGTACAATGCCTGGCAAATAGCAGAAATTTAGAACACATTCATAGAAAAAAGAAATAATAATTAATATTTTATTGACTAGATCACTGATTCTTTATCTCTAATTCTGCTCTAATGAAAGTGTTTCAGATGAAAATCTTTACTAATTGTTTCTTTGAATTATTAAATACGGAAACTACAAGAAACACTAATTTTTCTTGATGACCTAGGCAACCAAGGAACAAAGGATTAGAATTTCAGTTTACACAAGACCTACATTTAAAGTCAAAAACCAAATGTACCAGCATGAATTACAGAAACTTGGTCTTCTAGCAGTTAATGAAAACATAATTCAGGAGTTTTAGTTTGAGTATAAACCCAAAATGAGTCAATAGTGGAGTATAGCTGAAAGATATTAATACAGCCAGAAGCTATATTAGTAGAACTGAAGATGCTAAAATAAGATAGGTTAAAGTTCAACCTGGCAGATAAAACCCTTACCTTGTGCACACTGGGATCCCATATGGGCACCGGTTCTGATCCCGGCAGCCTACTTCCCATCCAGCTCCCTGCTTGTGCCCTGGGAAAGCAGTGGAGGACGGCCCAAGGCCTTGGGAGCCTGCACCTGCGTGGGAGACCCAGAGAAGGCTCCTGGCTCCTGGCTTTGGATTTGCATGGCTCTGCTTCAAATAAAACTAAAATCTTCAGGAAAAAAAAAAAGGTCAATTCTGCTCTTTGTCTAAAATATCTGTTCACTGAAGGCCCTATAGTTGAAGGATCATGAATATAATCTCAGGGTATCAAAGAAGAAGGACTAATGCAGACAGGCCAACTTCTCCATCTTATGATGGAGTAGTTTTAGAATTCTACATCTTGCTGGCATTCCTTATCATTGAGTGGTTCTTCACTCTCCTTTTGCCAGGCACATATTTTCAGTCCCTAATTTCCCAAATCATTGTTGCTCTCACTGATTTCTCTCTCTAGCTTCACACTTCCCAGTGACTCCTGTTACCTTGCAAGTAGTTCAACTATGTCAGCACCTTTCCCTAATCCCACATTCCATTCAGAGCAGCAAAACCCATCTGTCGCAAAAGGAACACTAAGAAGAGTGTCATTGTATTCCAGTTGTACTGTAGTAATCCATCAGAAAATGTCACAGACTTGATCACTTACAAACAATAGTAATGTATTTCTTTCCATTATGAAGACTGGAAAGTTCAAGACTAAGTCACTGTAGGTTCAATGCCTGATAAGACCAAGGACTTGCCTTGAATTTTGAATGGCATTTTGAGTACTGCCCTCATATGATGGAAGGCAAAGAAGTGAAAAGGAATTTAGTATCCTCCAGCTCTTGCAAAAGACAAGAATGCTATCAGTGAATGTGGGGCCTCTATGGCCTGATAACCATTTAAATGAGCAACTTCAATTGCTGCTGCATTGGAGTTGAGGTCACTAAGGTTTAAAAAGACAGAGTGTTAGTCGCCTAGATTTTCTAGAACATAATACGTAATAAGAATGTCAAAGAGGCACTCAGAGTTCTCCCATATGTGATGTACAACTTCAAAGAAATGATTTCACCACGTTCATTTTGTCTGCTCGATTAGGGTTTCTAGCAAAATAAAGTATTTCCAGCAATCATGACTTTATTATTTCTTTCCCTTGCCCGTCACACTCTATACTTGCACACCATTGATTCTCATGGCTGAAATGCCATATGATCTCCAACCGCTGTGGTTCAGATTAAGCTGTGTTTCTTCAAGATGTCCAATAAAAGCATATTTAAGTATCTGTATTCTGACCTGTAAAAGAGGGGAAAATAATGCAAACCATGGGGAGAAACAACAATAGCCAAAAATAGCTTGGTTCTTGTCACCCATTTGAAGGGATAAAGTTCTAAGCTCTTGGCCTTGGCCTGTTCCATACTTAATCTTTGCAGGCAATTAGGGTGTGAACCAAATAGGCACTTTGGTTTGATCTGTGTTTATCTTTATTTTGGCTCTGGGCTTTTGATCCCCCTGCTCCCACCTCAAACAAATAAGCTAAGCAAAAGGAACAGATTTCTCATATACCTCTTATCCCTATACACATAGGTACATCCAATGTCATTCATGTGGCACATTTGTTACAAGCAATGTATCTATGTTTCCCCATCATTACTTTCTAGGTTCTATAGCCCACATTGGAATTCATTCATGATTTTCTATATACTATGATTTTGACAAAATTTGTCATCACATTTTCTCGCCAGTGTAATGTCATTGAGAGTAACTCCATTACCCTACGTATCCAGGATGCTCTGCCTATCCATCTCCACTAAACCCTGTCAGCCTCTTATCTTTCAATTGTCTTCCTAGTTTCATCTTTCTCACAGTGTCATATAATTTGAGCCGTAGGGTACATAACCCCTTCAGAATGAAATTTTTGCCTCCATATTTTTTTGTGGTTTCATAGCTTACTTCTTTTTAGCACCAAATAATAGTAAATTATCAAGACTTCTCTCAGTTAATTGAAAGCACTTTAAAACCATGATTTATTTAAGTCAGCTGAAGATAAAACATCTCACACTAGGAGATGATCCATCCTCAACTAGCAACAATACTAAGGTTGTGGTGCAGTGAGTTGAACTACTGCTACCTACAATGTTGGTACCCGTATGAACACTGATTCCAGTCTCAGCTACTGAACTTCTGATCCAGTTCCCTGCCAATGTGCCTGGGAAAGCAGAGGAAAAGTTGGTCAAGTACTTGGGAGCTGCAATCCATAAGAGATATGAGTGAAGTTGCTGGCTTCAGCTCAGCCCAGCCACTATTACCATTTAGAAAGTCAAGCAAATGAAAGATCTCTCTGTTTCAGCTTCTTTCTTTCTCGCTCTATTCCTTACTCTGACTTCAGATTACTTCTAACTACCTGTATTTATGCTTTTCCTATATTATAATTGTTATTATTATTATTATTAATCTTTTTTTGATACAGTTCCTTAAGCAGAAGGATTTCCCCTTCCACCCCCTGATTTCCCCTATATTGTTACCATAGCATAGTACTTCAATAACAGTCACAAGTTCGTCATGCTTCTATTAAGGATATCACAATGTTGTAGATATAGACAATGATAGAAAGTCCAGCTTTCTATTGTCAGAATGTATTTAAGACTTTCATTGGGTCCATCAGTTGGAAGCAAAGTTACATACTACAATGTATCTTCATTCACTTCCTGGTATGATACGTTCCAATATATAGTTCATCTATTAGAAAATATGTATATACATACATGCATGCATTAACCTATATATATACATATTGATCTTGTGTTTTGCATAAAAGTTACCTCATATCAGAGAGAACATATGATATTTGTCCTTTAGGGATTAGCTAATTTCAATGAACCTAATAGTCCCTAGTTGGGACCATCTAGTTGCAAATGGTAGAATTTCATTCTTTTTAATGACTGAATAGTATTCCATAGAGTAAATGTACCACAATTTCTTTATCCATTCATCTTTTGATGGACATCTGAGTTGTTTCCATGTTTTAACTATTGTTGACTATGTTGCTATAAATAAGGTGATAAGTCATTTTCTCATATGCAGATTTTATTTCCATTGGCTATATTCCCAGAAGTGGGAATATATCTCTTAGCACCCTGGCTAAGCATACTGGCTTCCATAGTGGTTATACTAGCCTACACTCTCATCAACTGTGAAGGAGGGTACTTTTCTCCCCACCTCCATGAGAGTTGGTGTTGTTAGTAGAGTTCTAAATGTAGGCCAATCTCACTGGAGTTAGGTGGGACTGCAATGTGATTTTCATTTGTATTTTCCTGACAACAAGGAGCTAAGGCTCCTAAGGAGCCTGAGCATGTTTCCATATGTCTATTAAAAGGCATTAAATGATGGAGAAATTTACTATGTTTCTGGATTGGTAGGATTCATATCCTCAGAATGCCCATAATTCTGAAAGCAATACACAGATTCAATGTAACCACGTTCAAAATCCCAGCAACATTCTTCTAAGAAATAGAAAAGACGATACAAAATTCACCAGGAAATGTAGGAGACCATCAGTAGTCAAAGCTTTCCTGAAGAATTAAAGCAATTCTACAGGGTAATAATCCAAACAGCCCAGCACTGGTACAGAAACAGAGATCAACGAAACAGAATAGAAACGCCGGAAGTGAGCTCATGCATGTACAGCCAACTAATCTAAAATGCTATTGGGATAATTGAATGGCAGCCTGCAGAAGTCAGAAGCAAGACCACCACCTTTCACCTTTTACAAAAATCAGATCTAAATGAATCAAGGACCTAAATCTTCACCCAGAAACCATCAAAGTATTAGTACGAAGCATAGGAAGTACTGTGCAAGATATAGGCATTTGAAAAGACTTCTTAGAAAAGTCATTCAAAAGCACAGATAGAGAAAATCAAAATAAACGAATAGGATTGCATCAAATGGAGGAGCTTCTGTACAGCAAAGGAAACAATCAACAAAAAAGCAATCAACAGAATAGGAGAAAATCTTTGCACACTACACAACCAATAGGGGACAAATATACATGATTTGCAAAAAGCTTCAGAAACTCAGCAAACCTATGAAGAAATGGACGAAGAAAATGAACAGACATTTTTCAATAGAATTGACTTTAATACCAAGAACCATAAGCACATGGAAGAAAGCAAAGCCGTATTTTGTAGTACATCACACACACCAAAGAAACTGATGTTTAGGCTCGGTCTTGAAATAATAGAAGCTTAAAAAGAAAAAAAATTAAAAAATTAGAGTCCATGTGCAGCTCAGTGTTGCACTGGGAATTTAGAAAAGTCTACAGACATATCAAGGACCAGCAAGAGACTTCAAAAGCCATGGAAGACCAGATGACCAGTATCAGTCAACAGAGATTGCCAAAGGCTGAGAAGAAAAAAATATCAGCTTGAATGCGTCTGGAATGGAGCACCAGCAGGAGGATGCTTTTATAGAAAATCCATGTTTCTGCATTGTCTTTAGATGGTCACAACTCTGGGAACAACCACTCTCATTTGAAACCCTACATACACAGACCTTACTCTTCACAACCCCATCAAATACAAAATGGCGTGTGTTAGGCTGAAATGGAAAATGGAAGGATTTGGAAGGTGTAATTCTAAATGTTCAAGGCATGTGGATTAAAAAGATAGCCTAATTTGATTGACTTCTAAGAAGTAACTTGATTTGCTTTGGTTGATTCTATTCGGAAGGTTGGTAAGATGGGTGAAAGCGGAAGGGGAACAATTTGTTTAAATGAGCAGCGGAAGTGGTATTTCTCATGTCTAGCTTGAGGTTTTTCATTTTTAAAATTTTTTATGACACAATTCCATAGACTCAGGGATTTCCCCTCTCTACTCCGCAACCCCATCCCCACTGATTTCCCCTGTATTATTATAATTCAATAATAGTCACAAGTCCATAATTCTGCTATATAAGTATATCCCTACATTGTAGGTATGGACAATGGTAGAAAGTCCAGCATTGTATTGTCAAGATATATTTTTCAGTTTCATTTGGGAGTCCATCTTTTATCCAGGAATAGAAATATCTACTTACATGGTAAATGGTTAAATCAAGTTAACTAATGTGTATTATCTCACAACATTGTTGTTTTTGTGGTGAGAATAGTTTAAATTTACTGACATTTTGAAAAATATACTTAAACAACAGAATGATGGATGTATGATTTTTTTAAGGACTATACTAGTGTAATATAAAGGGGTAATCAGTGGGAGGAGGGCATTTGGGAAGGATGGAGGGGAAATGCCGGAGCCTCTGGAACTGTGTCATACAATAAATAAATAAGGATATAATACTTTTTAACTACTATTATCATGGTGGAGTGTATGTCTGACATAGTAGTTGGCAATGCTGGATACACTTGTATCCCACAGACCACAAGTCTAGTCCTGATTCCAGCATCCTGCTAAGGTGCGCCTGGAAGGCATCAAACGAGGGCTTGATGGCTTGGGACCTTCCACCAGTAAGGGAGACCTGGATTGGGTACCTTGATCACAACTTCCATCTGGTTAAGCTCTTGCAGTGTAAGCATCTGAACAGTGAGTCACTAGATAGATAACTTTCTCCCTCCCTCCCTCAATTCTCTCTCTGCCTTCATTCACTATTCATTAGCAAATGAAAACTATTTTATATGATGCTTTGACATTATTCCTCCTGTATTAGTGAAGTTTTGAATCCTTTAACCGAGATCTCCGTAACCCACTCACTCAACATCCTCTGTGCCCCAGACCCTGGATGCATTCTTTTCCTCCGTATTTCTATCAATTCAGTGCTTTTGTATTCAGCATGTAAATTAGATCATGTAATATCTGTCTTAACTTGTCTGGCTTATTTTATTCAGGATACTGTCTGCCAGATTCATAGATGTTGCCATAAATGACAGGGTTTCCTTCTTTTTTATGCATGAATACTACTCTGTTGAAGTACTTCATTCCACATTTTCCTAATTCATTTTTCCAATAGTAAGACATTTAGGTTGATTCTATATCTTGGCTATTATGAATAGTGCCGATGTAAATATGGGAGTGCACATATCTCTTATACATTCTAACCTAATTTAACCTGACTACACACGGTGGGGGATGATACCTGGAGCACCAACAGATATATGACTCCTCTGTATGACCTCTCAGCTGTATCATCTCTGCAATACTACTTAGACTGTGTAAACCTAATCTCTAGATACATTAATTTAATATTATCATTGCAAAAGAAAGTATACTGCATTGATCAAGTATCTAGTCTAATGCTGACAAAACAAATGTTTGATTGATTGCATTAAGAAACAGACAGTATCATTCCTGGCATTTCAAAAACAGGTTTCTATAGCCTAGCAGCTTAGATACCCATAGTGGCTCTTCTCACCAACTGAATTCACAGTGACGCTCTGAGAGTAATCGAACAAGATATCCATCCTCACTGTTAGAAATAAGAAGGGATACTCAGAGTGATTGAGCAGTCCCCAAAGGTTGCACAGCAGAAAAGTCAACTTGAGAGTGGCTTTCAAGTCTTCACTCCAGGTTGTAAGTATTTTCTACTATGTTGTTAGTCGTTTGTTCTTGCTTTTATTCTGCAAATATTTATTGAATTCCTGTGACGAGCTTTTTCTGTGGTGACTAAATATTCTACATAGCTCATCTTCTTTCTCTTTTTGTGTTACCCACCTCCTCCTTTAGGAGGGATGTGATCCAGTCAACTATTCAATCTTTCTGTGAAAAGTAGTAGATAGGTACAAAGTTTAAATGCTCACTAAATGGCTAGTAAATGGGGATTGATGAATAGAAAATTCTATTGCAATATACCCAAGACAACTCCCAAAAGCGCACATCTCTCAATCAGATATGTGCGTGAATGCAGAATCTTTGAAGTCAAACAGATCGCTCTATGTAACTTTGGGCAGCTTCCTTAAGCTCTATGAACTTGAGTCTGTATCCGGAAACTGCAACCAATAACAGCTGCCTGGAAGATGTGAGAATTAAATGAGTCAGCCAGTTGTAAGCACCTAGCTTAGTATGCTGGCACACAAGAGGCTCCCAATCAATAGTAGTGATTGTTGTGTAAGGTACAGGGTCAGTAACATCAGTGTGAGTTCATCAGGCATGGGGGATATGCAGCAAGGCTATCATCCTAACCAAAATTAAGGCTGAAATATTCCACTGGGCCAAGCAGCACTCTGAACAGAGCTCTTTCTCAGGCTGAGACACCCTTTGCCAGGCTTCCCCTCTCCACTCATGGGAGGGAGCAGCAAGCACTGACCTTCAGGAATTACTGAGTTTTGCTCTGGGGCTGAGTCATGCTGACTTACAGCAAGTCTAATCTGTGCTTTGCATTGTAAGAGTACAGAGGCCTGCAAGGCGCCACAGGAACGAGTTCTGGCTTTTTATCCTCTTTGCTACAAAGGCCAGAGTCACACACATAGAACAGAAATGTAAACACACTCCCCAGGCATTTGTTTACTCTCAAATTGGCCAATATTTCCTGTCCCATCAGTGCCTGCTCTCAGCCAACACCGAGCCTTAAAGGCTAGAAGTGCACATGAGTGAAGAGTCTGTACTACCATGAATTCTCCTCCGAGTTTTGAAAGGATAAAAGTATTCTTCCAGTAACTAAATGCAGAAATAGAAAAAAGGACTAGGGCTTAGGAAGCTGATGAATAAGATGTAAATTAAGTGTTCAATAATAAGAAATAAGTGAAGTTATGGTATACCCATCTACTGGAATATTTGCAAATCCTCAATTTTACTTGACTGAGATAAGAAAATGTGAAAACAAGATTAGAAACCTTGGCAAATGATGAAGCTCTAGTTACAACTCAGTGAAATATATCCAAAAGAATATATCTATATGGAACTATAATACTTCATATTTTACTTCTACTTTATTCACATTTATATAATCAATACTTAAAATAATTCACAGTGATTTTTTTAAAACATAATGTATCAAATGTTCAGTCTCTTTTGCCTGGAACAGTTATTAGAGAGACAAATTTAATAAGAGTTAATAAACTCTTATACCCCATAAAGTTACGGTGCATCCCACAGACATGAACTTGAGAAAGGATGATGACAAATGGAGAAGCAGTGAGTGGAGGATTATCCTAGTCATGCAATGACTGGAGAGTATTTTACAGAAAAAAAAATAGTTGAAAGCAATTCCTGCAATGCAAATTAGGAAATCAAAGTACAGACGCTCTTTCTGTCACTAAATGCTTGTGAACAGTTTATTCTCCCTGTTTTCTGAGTTCTTCCATTTTTAAAATGAGGGGAAACCACTCCCTCTTATTATCAGGCTCCTTCATGCACTTATTTCAGCAAATGTTTCATGAAGCTCTTCTATGTGTTAGGTTCCATTGCAGGTGATGAATGTGAGCAAAGCGGATGTGGTTCATCATGGGATTTGTAAAAGGGTTTTCAAACAGTTGCAGTTAAACATTATGAAAAATACATGGATCTTATTTTGTAAAACTTTGCACAAGAATAATATTTGAATTTTGTTTTTCAAATAGTTTTTTTTCCTAGTGAGGAAAACAAACTACGAACTTCTAACCAACTCAATATGTAAAACAGTTTCCGGTGCTATGAAGAAATAGGAGACAGGTTAACGAGAAAGAGAGTAACTGACAAGGTCTCTGATGAGGTGATCTGTAGATAGACCAGGCAGTTAAACATTGGAGGGTGTCCCAGGTGAGTGAGGGGACAGAGCTGCAACACGAGCCTGGAAGGAAGCCTGCTTATGACAGTTGTAGAGAGAGCCAAGTTATTTTTCACTACCGCCTAAACCACTGTAGTCCACCCAAGAGCCAGTCGGCAAGCTTAAAATGCTGTCAGAGATCTAAAGTCCAAGGACTTCGCACAGGGAGTGCATTTACAGAAACTTCAGCAGCCCCATAGCAGAGCTTTGAAGGCCCGCTGTGCAACTATTAGCTGATCCCACTTAACAAACAGTGACGCAGTCCCTAGGCCTGTTTGTACCCAAGCAGGTGATGATTTTCTCTCCGCTGTCTCCAGTCAAGGACTTTCTGCTCCCAGATTTCAGGCTGCAGGTGCCACTGGACGCAAGGGTTTGGAGAGTGTGTGGAACAGGTCATGCTTTGGACAGGTGACATGATCTGTACTCAGTTCACGTTTCAGAGTGCCCACCCGTGTATCAAGTGCAAGTTAGTTTGAAGGCTGCACACACAGTAGAATGATTCATCAGTTTCCAAATCCTTGGGAAGAGTTTATTGTTTGGACATTTTTTAAAATAAGTTTTCTCAATGCTTACAGAGGTAGCTATTGATTAAAATGATAAGCCACAGTGAGGCTTAAGGGAAAAACAGAACCCAATTACTGTCGTCCATAATTATAAGCCTTATCATTTGTTGGACACTAACAGTTGCATTTCCGAGCAGATTTTATTAATTGATAAAATAACAAATCAATTTGTATTCATCCCAATTGAGAAGAATTTAAACTATTTTAACTATTTTAATTCTTTAATAACTGGGGAAACCAAGGCAGAAAACTGAGTGAACCACAGAAAAAGTAGAGTAAAAGAATAATTATTCAAAGTTTCACAGAAATTGGGTTGTCATAAAAGATGACAGTAAACAAGATCATTTATACAGATATGTTAGAGAGCTGGGAGACAATGAAAAAGGAGCACCACCCTTCAGTACCACCACCAGCTTGCACAGAGTCTCAAATTTCCCTGAGTCAGTTTCCTTGTTTGTAAATGGGGCTTTCCATCTCCACCTGACATGACTGTCTGAGAAACAAGTGAGGAACCTATGTGCCTGCAAACCAGGAACGGTTTTAGTGTAACTATATGCTTCCCAGAGCCTAGTAGAAGGGCCACTTTACACACAGGTGGAGGGAGGGTCTATAGTGACTTAGAATGTGGTACAAGATGGTTGTGGAAGAACTTTTATCCACGGAAGTTGGGAGCACACAGTCAGGAGGAAACCAAATGTACTGTTAAGGATGATGTCAGTAGCCAATTTGAGACTTGTAGAAAATCCCAGTGGGCACAGTTTCAGTGAAAAGGAGATATGCAGGAGGGACTTGGAACAAAGTTGAATTTAAATATAACTTGGATTTACATCAAAGTTGGATTTGCATCTAATGACTTGGCTCTGAAATTAACTTGATATATGAGAGCATGCTAACCTTTGTTACACAAGAAAGTCCTGAAGAATGAAATGTTCAGTTCTATACAATTAGAGCTTGCGATATACAATGTATGTAAGAAAAACATTTACAAGTACTTTTATTTATGCACACTCGGGAAGCATGTGCATTAAGCTAACAAAAATAACACAGGTGCTCAGAACAGTCTTTCCTGCATTAGTTGCTATTAGTTTTATTTATGAACAAGGGTCAACTACTATGAGACAAAAGAGCAGGGAAAACATTGTTACCGTTTTACGAAAACCCGAGACATGATCTTGTAAAGATTCTTTGTTTTTCAAGTGGAACTAAACAGAGCAAACAGAGGCTGAGAGGAGTTTATTCTCTTTACCCAGATAACAAAATGTAGACAGGGTTTTGGCAGAATTCAACATAGTTTCCTTTCCAAATACAAATTCCTGTTCCTAACCACATGCTCCAGAGCATTGCGCTACCCCAAACCCAGCCAGTCTCTCACAGGGCAGGATGATCGTCGTTTTTAAGAGTTACGTTCAGGTCCATCTAAATTCTCATCGCAAAGAGAGGAAATGAAGGACAACATGGCTGGGTAAATGCAACCTGGTGTTTGTACCCAGGGATATAGCTATGATCTCAGATAAATCACCCAAGACTCATCACCCATCAATTTCCTTGTCCATTAAGTATAGATATGGGAGACAACTCCATTGGTTTATTTTCCCCATCATATTGCTCAAGTACATTAGATATAAATAATGCTGTTGAAGATTCAGCAATGAAATATTCCTGTCTTTTCCCCTTCTATTCATATCATTCTCCATACCATTCAATAGCCAGAAAATAGCTCCACATTTCATCTAGGCCTTCATCATGCATATCTGACTTCACTCCCTTTAATGAACTCTCAGAGTATGAGGGCAATAAAGACAATCATATGTTGACAATTTTTTAAAGTGTCCCCTCCTCTTTTTATTAAGGATTGTATTTATTTATTTGAAGCACATAGCAACACAGAGAGAAGGACAGTTACCTTCCACCTGCTAGCTCACTCTGCACATGGTTGCAATGCCAGGCTGTCCCAGACCAAAACCAGGAGCCAGCAATCCTATCCAGAACTTCTGCGTTGATGGCAGCAGCTCATGTAATTTAGCTTCTCCCAATACTTTCCAAGGCTTGTCAGCTGGAAGCTGGACTGGATGCAGATAGGCCAGGGCTCAAACCAATGCTCCAAGATGGGATACTGGCACTGAAGCTGGTGGCCTAACCTAGTGTGCCACAAAGTTAGGCACTGGCAATACTTAGAGTAATATCCATCTTTCTGAATGAACCAATGGAAGGCTAGAAGCAGAATACAGAAAGGTTCTACCCCTACTTCTATTTCTCAACTAGGAGAAATAATGTAAATACACCATAATTTTTCCCCCTGCTTCTTGTCATGAACTAAAATAGTCTTTTCTATTTCTTGAATGACTTGTGATAAAAAGGGAGTGCTTGTTAAATATTATCTAGCTAGTCCTACTCTTATTTTCCAGGACGAATGTTAGTCAGAGATTTCAAATTAAGCTACAAATATCTCATTATCTAAAAAGTGCTTCCCTGTGCCATCAACAGTAGTCAAATCTTCCCAACCTTGGTTCCCAAAAGAGGTATGCTTCTTAGGCCATTATCCTACATTTTAGAACATTTAGTGTTGCAGGTGATTTAAGGCTTATCCAGAGGTAACAAGATTTGAGTCTTTGGGATGGACATAGAGACCTTTGCTTTAATGATGACGTTGGTAGTAATCAGGATGATAACATTCCTGATCACATTGCATAGCTGATGACTCATAGGTCTTTACTGATCTAGTTGAAGACAAAATGCTGGCTAACATATTTTTAATAGGTAACATAAAAAATGACTATATCAATTTCTTGCCTAAAGCATTTCTGATGGTAGAGTGCTTCCTGGGTTGGCTCCACAGCTTCACATTCTGCCATTCAACCCCCAGAAGTAAGTCTCACCATCATCCATGGGTCAGTGATTGGAGATAGCATAAAAACCAAGAAGTCTCACTATGCCGTCCACATTCCTGTTGATTAAATTTTATTACTGTGGAACTATTACATCTCTGGAACTTTTCACGCAACAATTTCTTGAGGCTGTATCTGTTTCTTTCTCCGTCCTAGTCATCAACTCCACAAGAGATTCTCCAGTGTCTTATGATAAAAAATAACCTCTGGTCCCAGTGCAGTAGGCTAGCAGCCAAAGTCCTCTCCTAGAATCCCATATGGGCACCGGCTCTGATCCTGGCACCCCCCTTCCCATCCAGCTCCCTGCTTGTGGCCTGAGAAAGCAGTTGAGGATGGCCCAAAGCCTTGGGAGCCTGCACCCTGGCTTCGGATTGGCTCAGCCCTGGTCGTTGTGGTCACTTGGGGAGTGAATCGTCAGATGCAAGAGCTTCCTCTCTGTCTCTCCTTCTCTCTGTATATGTGATTCTGCAATAAAATAAATAGAGCTTTAAATAATAATAATAATAGTAATAATAATAATAATTTAAAAACAGCTCCTTCTGAGATGTGTTCCTCCCTAATTAAAGCTTTTTATTTGCTACCATCCACTAAATCTTTTTATTTTTTTCTTATAAACTTCTTTATATTTAGAATGGTTTTAAATTACAAAACATGATCTGTGAGATAGCATGAAGAGTTCCCATGTTCCTCACAGCCAACTTTTCCAATTATTAATATATCAGATTAGCATTTTTGCCTGAGATCTGCTCTCATCTTTATTAATATTATCTTCCAAAACATTTACTTCGTATTAGTCATGTCCGAAGACTCCTGTGTTCAGAGTCTATATTTATCATTTGCTCCATGCGTGAAGGAACAAATGAGGAGTTTTAGGTGGGACACTTAAAGTCTCCCGCACATAAAAGTGCAGATTCCAAAGCATATACACCCTCTAACAGGATGATTCTCACAGCTTCAGTAGGTGCTTTAAACTTGCTGTCTCTCGAGAGTCAAAAAATAGGATACATGGGATGTAATATATCAGGTAAAAAATAACATGGGCTTGGGATTGACTCATTCATACAGCTACCACTACTCAATAAATTGAGCACTTACTATGAGTGATGCTCTATTATATTTTCTGAAGGGATATCATGAAAATTAAATGAGGCAAAAATCAAGTCTTAATAATACCTATGTCTAAGTAAGTGAACCATTCTAAAACTCATTTCCTCCTAAATATGTGAATGTGCAAAAAGTTCTCAGATTCACTATCTCTGGAGTGCTGTTAAGCAGTGTCTTTTCTCTCAGTGCTTTACACTGGCCCTACTCCAGTGTAACCTGCCTCTTGGAATGGAAATGATGACGTTCAACCAATACCAGCCTGATAGGGACCCCACCAGCTCCTAGTTGCCATTCTTCCTACCCGAAGAGTATTTTGCTTTTCACTCAACATGGATACAATACATACTTATCAAGAACTTATTAAGGGTCTGGCACTTGGGTGTACTCCGAATACAGTGTTGAACAAGAAGTTTTTGATTCCTAAGGAAAGAAGCTTCAACAATTACATGTGAAAATGGATAAAGCTTGGGAAGTAGCAAGTACTGTGAAAAAACATACTAAAAGAAAAGTCCAATAGATGCCTAACAAATCATTCAGCTTATTCCATCTGCGAGAGATAATCTCTTTTCCTTATGCCTGCTTAAACCCTGCTCGTCTTTTCATGCCATTGGTTGTAATTTCAGGGGAAATTGGTCTGCAAAAGACTTACACAAAAAATATCTTTTCCACTTGCTCGCTTTTGCTTTATTGGTTTGCATTACTGAAAATCTCAAGGCTAACCGATTTAGGGGTAAACATCATTTGAAAACAAGATAAAACAAAAATGACCTTCATTTCTCAGCTGCGATTACCCAACCCAGACTTCATTGGAGGGAGTGGTTTCCTCTTGATCCCCCACAAAATTGCCCTTGACTGTGACGAGTGTATGCTTCCTGGTTCACAAACATTAGGACTTCAAATAAAACCTTTAGCTTTAGTCTAACAACTTCTGTTTAATAGTCCTGCAGCGTATTTTTTTATGATTTAATTGAAAGGCAGATTTACAGAAAGGAGATACAAAGAGAAAGAGCTTCCTTTCACAGTTTCACTTCCCAAGTGGCCACAATGGCCAAAGTTGAGTCCATCTATCTGAATCCAGGAGCCGGGAGCTTTGTTCAGGTCTCCCACGCAGGTGCAGGGAGCTGGAAGGGAAGTGGAGCAGCTGGAACACAAACTAGCACCCATATGCGATCCAGGCGCATACAAGTTGAAGATTTGGCCATGAAGCCATCATCCCAGGCCTGGTACTATAGCATCTTATGCTCCGAGACTTACCTGTTCAATAGCTACTATTGAGTACATGGCTGTTTTGGAGACTTAGCAATGAAGTCAACTTTTCAAAATGTGTAACCAGAGGCTCCTGTGTGAACACCACGTGCACCTCTTCAAATTTAAGGTTATTTCAGGATGACTGGGCACACTGGATTTCAGTCTAAACTCCTTCCAGTGGCAAATGAGAGTTGCCACTGCCCCACCTTCCCAATATCATTTGTTATTTTTCTGAACTTATTAATGTAAACACTAAAAAAAGAACAGTAGAATCTTAATTTTTATGGATCATTCTTATCTCTGCTTTCATAAATCAACAGTTTAAAAATATGCCTGCTTTATAATTGGGCTGTTTTATCCTTCCATATGCTTTTTACACATCAGTTCCTTCTCAACTATACTTTTGTTAATAACTGTACCAGCCTGTGTCTTTCTGTTTTCATATTGGTGGTACTGCTGTCATGCAGCTGCTCTGACTGTCAAAGTATGCAAAGTTATTGATTTTTCCTTTTATGGTTTGGTCTTTGTGTAACATATGGGAAAATACTTTCTAGCCAAATGCAGTAAATATAGTCTCCTGCATTTTTATCTGTAGTTGTAAAGTTTTATCACTCACTTCCAGTTCCCTAATTCATCTGGAATTTGTTTTTGAGGATTATATGAAGTATCTTATTTATTCACTCATTTCATTGCAGTCTAGATGACTAATTTTACTACTGCTTTTCTGTATTTATTCCTTTAAAAGTCAGACTTAGAGAGAGAGGGGTATGGGAGGAAGCAAGGTCTTCCGTCTACTGGTTTACTCCCCACATAGCTGCAATAGCTAAGACTGAATCTGGTCTCTCCCGTGGATGACAGGGTCCCAGTGCTTCAAGCACCCGCTGCTGCTTTTAGCCATTAGCAGGTGCCTGCATCAGACGTGGACTACCTAGGACAAGTCCATACAGGATGCTGGTGTCACCGGTGGAAGCTTTACCTGATGAACACAATGCCAGGCCCACTGCTGCTGTTTATTGACAAGCTCATGTTTTGGGAGGAGTGACTTTATTCATATACCAAGTCTCTGATTATAAACAAGCTTCATTCTGGCCTCAGTATGACATTGATAGGATTTTGTGCTGTCTAACTTTCTTTTCCTTTGCTCCCTTTTCTTGCTCTGTCTGATTTTCCAGATAGTCTGTCTTAATTATTTTCATTTTCTATGATTGAACATTGAGAACTGTTATGTTCTTGATGTTTAACGTCATCATACTTTACCATGAGTTAATAATGTCAATATTCTGGTCTGGTGTGGTGATGTAATACATTAATCCTCTACCTGTGATGCCAGTATCCCATATGGATGCTGGTTCTTAGTGTGACTCCACTTCCCATCCAGCTTTCTGCTTATGACCTGGGAAAGCAGACAAGGATGGCTCATGTCCTTGGGCCCTGTGTCCACCTGGAAAACCCAGAAAGAAGCTCTAGGCTTCTGGCTTCAGTTCAGTTCAGCTCCAGCTTTTGCAGCCATCTGGGGAGTGAACCAGTGGACCAGTGGATCGTACATCTGTCTTCCGCTTTTCTCTTTCTGTTTCTACTTATGTTTATAAATCTGCTTTTCAAATACAAATGAATTATTTCTTACATAAATTACTATTTTAAAAAGAAAAATGATGTCATTGTTCACAATGGATTTTTATGTATCTCCCACATTTTAAGCATTTTAGCACCATTCACTCATTTTATTAAAGATGGTGTTAACAAATTTTTGGTGACCTCATATTTGAGGCACCTCAGTTCACAATCATTTTGCTTTCTATGTTAATCCTTCTTGAGGTTCATCTGCGTCTCAGTTTATATGCTCATTCTTGTTCCTTGTGCTCTTGTTAAAACTTTTTGCACTTTGGAAATGCAATCCTACTGATTCCCAGCATCCACTGCTACTGTCAGACTTGCTGCTACATCTAATATTTAAGCTCTTCTTGCCCGGTGCGATAGCGTAGCAGTTAAAGCCGTCTCCTTGAACATGCCGGGATCCCAACGGATGCCAGTTCTAATCCTGGCAGCCCGAGCTTCCAATCCAGCTCCCTGGTTGTGGCCTGGGAAAGCAGTCAAGGATACCTCAAAGCCTTGGGGCCCTGCACCCACGTGGGAGACCTGGAGGAAGCCCCTGGCTCCTGGCTTTGGATTGGCTCAGCTCCAGCCATTGTAGCAGCTTGGGGAGTGAACCGTAGGATGGAAAATCTTCCTCTCTTCCTCTCTTTCTCTCTATATATCTGCCTTTCTAATATAAATAAATAAATAAATAAATAAATAAATAAGTCTTTATATATAAATGTGCTCTTCCAAGGAGCGAGCTCTCTCGCTTTGGTGTTGGGGTATTGCTCCTTCATGTGTCTGATTTCGGTTTACTTTTATACACACACAAGTTCAGAGTACTTCTATAAGGATGTGGTATTTGTTGAAGCTCATGAATTCCCAAGCCGTGTTCCTTTTCGTGTTCTTTTCCCTTCAGTCTCTCCATTCTCCATCATCCAGATTGCTTCCTAGATACGTGTCGAATGAATTCAGTCAATCCTGCAGATCTTTTAAATTTTCATATCTTGTGTATCTTCATTTTTTTCTAAATCTCATTCCATGTAAAACTAGATCTAACTTTCACAAATCTACTTTTACGTCTAATTTGCCATGTGGCCCTTCCATTGAGATTTCTTTGTTCTTACAGTTACAGATAAGTTTCATCTAATGAAATTCTCTTTTCTTTGTTTTTGTCTCAGTACATAATCCTATCAGTTGATTATTAGTTCTTGATATTTATCATTCTTTCTTTTCTCCTTTGGAAGGAGAGAGAGAGAAAGAGGAAGACCTTCCATCCGATGCGTCACTCCCCAAATGGCCACAATGCTCAGAGCTGAGCCAATCCGAAGCCAGGAGCCCTGCGCCTCTTCCGGGTATCCCATGCGAGTGCAGGGTCTCAAGGCTTTGGACCATCCTCAACTGCTTTCCCAGGCCACAAGCAGGGAGCTGGATGGGAAACAGGGTTGCCAGGATTAGAACTTACACCCATATAGAATCCTGGTGCATGCAAGGCAAGGACTCTAGCTACCAGGCTACTGCACAGGGGCCCTATATTTATCTTTAACATACTTACGTGTTTTTATTGTCATTTTTCTATTATGTTGAAATCTTGGCACATTGTTTTTTTTGGTGGATTTTTTTTACTGGCCTGTCTTCATGATGTATTATTTCCTCAAATGACTGGTAACTTGTGACTGTGAGCTCGTACTTTACTAAGGATTTTTAACAAATACATATGCATTTATTTATTTGAAAGACAGATTTACAGAGAGAGAAACAGAAAGAGAAAGAGATCATCTATCCTCCATTTCACTCCCTAGAGGGCGGCAATGGCACAAGCTGGTCTAGTCTAAAGCCATTAGCCAGGAACTTCGTCCAGCTCTCATACGCACACAGGACCCAAGCCCTTGGGCTGTTTTCCACTGTGTTTCCCAAACCATAAGCAGGAGGATGGAATGGGAGGGGAATGGTCAGGGCTTGGACTGGGACCCATACATGATGCAGGCATTGCAAGCAATGACTTGAAGCACTACGCCATAGTACCAGGCCTGTGAGTTCATCTTTATTGGTGGCTTTTTTGTTTTACCACTAGGATCACAGCATCTGAGTTGAAATATTTTATATTTACTTCCATGGCAAAATACAGTTGTTTCCTAGATCTGTAATTAGTTTATACCTCAGTAATTCTGTTTAGGTTCTGAATGCCATATGGGAGCTGTAAATTCAGTCTCGTAGTCTCAAGCAGTATACACTTGAGTTTTGATTTCTCATGAGAGGCCTGACTTTTCCATGTACTGCCCTCTGAGGAAGAAAAAGTTTCATTGCTTTGGGATGTCGGTGTTTGGATTTTCACTACTCTTTCAATATAAGTGGAAACTGTTACAGGATCTTGTGTATACAAGACAGTAAGTTTTACCTCTATGCTGTAATCAGGCTCAAGTTGGATCTTCCTGTTCTTGTAGAGGTATTCAAACCTAAGTCACTATTCAGGAGATTCTATGCCTTCCACCACTGTCCATTGGTTCCTGAGTTGATGTGATTCAGCTAAATTGTTTCCACAAAGATCGATTTGAATTTCTTCTAATTTGAGTTACCCTTCTTTTAAAGTTGCCTATGCATCTTTAAAATGCTTATTTGAACCACATTTAAATGTACTTAATGTAAGGCTGTGCTGTTATTCTTCATGTCTCACGCTGTTAAAAGTTCAAACATGTCTCCTGTCTACAGCTTGATTGAACTAGCTGTCATTCTTCCATCTGTACTGCTCAGAATATCATGCATTCTTACGAACTTGAATTTTAGCTCTCCTGACAATTTTGTAATTAGCACAAAAATTGGTGAATTCTAAACTCTCACACAATCAGAATATTAGTGAGAAATAAATATTCTGGGTGTCATTGTGTTATTTAAGAATAGTGACACCAACACCTATCCCTTCAAAGTGTCATACAGATAACCAAAACACTTTAGATTCTGCCCATCAAAACAAACAAATGAATAAAAAACACAGCACAATGTCTCAAAAGTTACCAAAAGGAGAGTACTAACACAATTAAGGGGGTGGGGAGCAGGGACGGGGAAAACTCTGAACCAATGCCCATACAATTATCATTGGGACATTTATTAATGAGTATGTCAGTAAATGATAGAAGGGATTTGAAAATTCACATGCCTTTACAGAGAAACAATGAGATATGATTCTACAACCAAGGTCATGTGAGTCTCAGCTGACCTTCAGGCCTTAGAAAGCAACCAGGCCATGTTGCTTGACCTGGGGTTCCAAACATACATCCTGGGTTTCACCCCAATCCGCACCTTTATGGAATATGCTTCTTGCTTGTCAGTTATGCTACAATTGCATGGGCAATACCCTTTCACTCTCCTTTCTGAATAATATCACCTTTATGTAATCTGCCAGGCTACTGGGCCATAAGCACAGTATCATCTCTTCTTGGATTGAATGAGAAAGAGCAATTTAGGTTAACAGGTCTCAGGCCTGAGAACCAAAGCCAAAGAGTGAAAGCAGGTTAATACCTTATTAAGATCAAAGTTTGAAAGAAGGCAGCTCTTTTGAGGAGACCCAAAAAAACCACTTCCCATTGCATATGTGGGGTGTTCAGCGGCTTGCACTTCAGTGTTACCAGCTCATCAAATGTCTCCACACTCGGAGCCACACACAGCTTCAATTTTTCAGCTATGCTTTAAACGTGCACCTTCTTGAATGGAACATAAAATTAGTATTTCTAAAGATGTGTTTTTTGGGAAACAGAAAAGAAGGGCAGGCAACCAGGGGGTGAGGAGAGTCAGGGCTAAGGGCTGACCTGTCACTTTCCCCTTTCGCTTTTCCCCCTCAGCGTCCCTGGCAGCTGCCCCAGGTGACTTCCGTCTAAAACTATGAGAAAGATTGGGGGAGATGCTGAGAGAACTGGCAGCACGCAGCATGGAGAAAAGATTGGAAGGAGATAGGGTAAACGCACTATCAGCATTGCGTGCTGCTTGGATGGAAGCAGACTTTTCTGTGATGCTCCGAAGTTGTCCAGTGGATGCCTGGATGCCATTCATTATTCGACAAGTCGTTACTTTGTGCCCAGGATGACAACACCCGCAGATATTCACTGCAAGTAAATATTATATGCCTAGTATGCAAAGTGAGGGATTTTTTAATCACCTTATTTAATTTTCACAACGCATGCTAGCACAGTACCGTCTTATGTTTTTATGAACTACATTATGTTATTTTGCAGGTGCTGGAAAACAGAATTCTTCCCACTGTAGAAGACACTGTCATTTAATTGAAAACATCTAGGATTTTTAACTAATTAAACCTAGGTTTCTGTTGCAGTTCTACTGCAGATTATTTTTGTTATTATGATCAACGTGGTTTAAATTCTCCTGGACTCAATCCTATCATGAATAAAATAGCGGTAATAGTAACTACCTTACAGGATACTTGCAGAGTTAAAAAAGAGATATGTTCCATAAGATGTGTTAGAAGTTCACATGTACCGAGCACTGCCTTTGTGCCAAGCATGTACTAAACTTTATGAATATATTACACAATGTTCCCAATACCTCATGTGAAGTAAAAAGGATTCCAATATCTTTAGAGGAACTGAAGTTTATAAAAATGCACTTCCTGCCTAAGACCAACTAGTAAGTGCCTCATTGACATCCCAAGCTCAGACTGTGGCTTTAACCATGAGCCTTGCAAATGATGAGCAAAGTAAAAAAAATATATATGAAAATCCTCACTATTTTTCTGGATTTTGTACAAGTGGTTCCTGCATTGTAAAGGAAGTTGATGAGGTCATTTCTAAAGACACTTCCACCTCTGAACCTTGTTTCTTTAAAATAAATTTTCCAAACCACTACATAAGAAATAAGCATGTGTTAGCTAAATCTGGCTTGGCATGAGCTAGAAATCAAGCTTCCTGTATTGTCCCTGGGGGACACCTGCCCCTTCTGTCTTCAGAAGGAAGATTCCTTGCTCCTGTCTTGAACCTTGTTCCTGAGACTTTGCCCTGTCTGTTGGATTGTATCTCATACCTATTTCTTTTCATGTCATGCCGCTAAGGTCTGGCCACACTTTTTTATCATTGTGATGAAACTTCCAGAAACCTTCACAATACAGAAGCCTGAGCTATTTGGTCGTACAGGCTCAGAGATCACCGCTGCTTCCAAAACTCCATTTCTGAGAAATTTGGTCTCATTTTCTCACCACCAATACTTACTATCTATCCAGACACCCTCACATTAAACACAAGCCTATGGGTGTATCTTTAGAGTTAGAGGAGTTAATAACAAATGATTCATGGTTAGTTCAACCTTACTACCTCTCACGAAGCAGAACCTAGCAGAACCTACTCAGCACAGAATAACTTCCTTTCAAGTTCTCCACAGTGTGTACACACAGAAATTGCCCTGCTAGACTTTTTTTTGTCAGAGTTAATTTGGCTTCAGGAAAAGCAAAGATCATTAAATATAAGTGATTGATAGAAAGTGAAACAAATAAGCAAAGAAAGAAAGAAAGAAAAACCCACAAGAGTTCTTATCTTCATGAAGGGGATACTCCTAAAAGCACTGGAAGGAACTTGTGCAGTGCTCGAACCCAAGTCTTCCTTTTGTAACTGGGAAAGCTGAGAGGCAGCTAGAGTAAGTTAGTTACATGACTGTGCCACCTTGGTTTGCTCCTTCGTTTGTTTCCCCTTTTTTTCCACATGTTCATAGACACTTGCTAAAATTATACCCTCTAAAGATTAATGCAGATCAGGAAACCACAGATATTAAGACTATGACTATTTCACGAAGGGTTAAACTGTACACAGGCTTTTTCCCCCTTTTTTAGTGGATGGACTTTGCTCATTAGAACAAAACCCAGGAGAAAAAAAAAAAGAATTGTGGTTGAAGTCGCCACTCTCCTATTCATTTATTCAGTGATATCGAGTGAATATTGTAGGGTCTCATTTTTCTCATCTAAAAAAAATATATAATCGCTTTCTCATAAGACTGCTGAAAGGCTTTAACAGTATCGTATGAGTGAGAGTAACTGTCCCTTGGCTGGCACTCTGTATGGCATTGCATTAACACAAGCGTCTGTTTTTAAACTTGGTGAAATCCAGGAACTCTGTAAAGATGGAGGCTTTGGTAAGTGTTGTGGTGAAGTGAATGAAAGCTGACATGCAAGAGACCAATAACCCCATGTTTGGGCTAACCACACCCAAATTCACAGCAGCCTGCAAGATATACAACAGAAATAAAAACATCATATTTTGACCTCAGGTGGTAGAGATATTTCTCGAAACACAAAGCAGACTCTCTAGGATTCAGAACAAGAGAAGTGTCTACCAGGGGTCATAGAGAGCAGGCTATGTATATGCCTTGGTTCCAGCCACCTCAGCAGCCCCAGGCCCTCTGAGAGGCAGAAGCCATAGAGGCCGTGACTAAGGCTGAAGTTTGGAGAAGCAGGAAGCCCGTTAGCTCTCCTGGAGCCTGGGAACCAGAGCCATTGTCCCAGGGGAGGCCATTGGTAGCCTTTGCCAGAGTGATCTGGGTTGGGATGAGCCATGATACTGAGTTCCAGTAAAACCCACAGAATGTTCTCAACTTGGTGACTAAGCCTGAACTGAATAAACAACCTCAGCATCCACCTCAAGAAGCAAGGCTATGTGTGGTGTGGCCTAGTAATCTCTTTTCTCGAAAGAAAGAAAGAAAGAAAGAAAGAAAGAAAGAAAGAAAGAAAGAAAGAAAGAAAGAAAGAAAGAAAGAAAGAAAGAAAGACAAGAGGTTTCACGTTGCAATTTTCAACATTCTTCTAACATGCATAGATTCAGCCCTACTTTCTGCCAATCACAATGTTCCATTGACACGTCATGGACTGTGTTCTCTGAAGTGCAGGTCTTCACAGGACAACTGTGCTGTGGTGGGTGGGGACAGATGAGCAGAGAGCGTTCCCTCTTGCTACTCCCCATCCTTGACTGTCCTTTCTCACACTCTATTAAGAAAATAGAAGTGTGAAAAGGCCCTGCCTAGTTTTTAGTTGAATAGCATAAACAGAATCCAGGTCAGTGATATGAATTTGAAGGTTGTATGGGCACTTAATGCAGTGCTGAAGTGTGTGTCCCGGGAGTCTGAGGACACAGCTGACATCTACTTTTTTGGGGTTTTTTTTGTTTTTTTGGTTTTTGGGGGGCTTATATTCCAGGCATTGTTTTCAAATTACCCTTAGATACCCTAGGAGTAAGTATTATTAGCATTTTAGAGAGGAGAGAACTGAGGTACAGAGAATTAGAGTAATCTTACTCAAGTCATGTAGCCAGTTAATGGCCTAATAAACACCTAATCCCAAGAGCATTGATCTTATTACATACACTGTCCTCACTCACAGTATGATGGTTTCTCGCCCAAATCTCATTTTGTTTGTTTCATGCCATCCAATCATAAGACTCTTCACCCAGCTTTCCACTTCCTCCCTGTCTTCACAATAGGTAGTCTCTGCTCAAATGTCATGTCTCAGAAGAATTTGCTCTGCTCTTGTATCTCCTGCTCTCTCACTTTCTGTCTCTCCTCTAGCCCCAGTAACTCTTTTTGAATAGAAGGAGGCAGGCATTTGGTCTAAGGGTTAAGATGCTGCCTAGGCAGGCATTTACTTGAAGGGTTAAGATACTTCTTAGCACTCCTACATCCCATATTAGAAGGCTTGAATTTGGCTTCAAGCCTGTAGTTGGGATCCCAAACCAATGTGTGAGATGCAGATTGAGTTCCAAGCTCCCATCTTTGTTCTCAGCTGTTGCAGAGGTTTGGGGGGTGGATCCTAGATTGGGTTAGTTCTCTTTGCTTCAATGTCATTCTTAGTGCTTCCCAAAAACTGATCAATAGGCGGTTTGTGAGATTATTGAGATTTGGGTTTTTTATGATCCCAGGTCACTGTCTATCTGAAACAACTGGATTAATATAAAGACTCAGGGAAGGGCCAGGGGTGGTAACCTAGCAACCAAAGTCCTCGCCTTGCATGAGCCAGGATCTCATATGAAGGCAGGTTCCTGCCCCAGCTGCTCCACTGCTGAGCCAGCTCCCTGCCTGTGCCCTGAAAAGCAGTTGAGGACGGCCCAAGGTCATGGCAGCCTGCACCCATGTGGGAGACCCAGAAGAAACTCCTGGCTCTTGGTTTCAGTTCAGCTCAGCTCTGAGTGCTGCGACCACTTAGGGAGTGAATCAGCAGATGAAAGATCTTTCTGTCTATATCTCCTTCTCTCTATAAATCTGCCTTTCCAATAAAAACAAATCATTTTTTTCAAAAGAACCTTTATAGAAGCAAGTATTACAGAGGTGTAACAGTTGAAAATGGAGGAAAATTTCTGGTTGGAGAGCCAAAATGTGAGACACAGAGTTTAATCTCACAGTTCTGCTGTCAATTCTTTGTGTAAGGATAGGCAAGTTTTGGTTTTCTAATTAGTAATGGGTGTAATTGCCTGACACTTACTGTGCTATTGTTAAGATTAAGTTAAGATAGTATGTATTAACAAATGATTCTTTACTATTTACTTAAACCATTTTCCCCTAGAGAAAGCCCTAGGAATATAACTAAACACTCAGTAAGCATTCAATTAACAGGTGCTGGCTAACGGTAGGCGAGGTCACAGTTAGTAATGAGGAGGACCATGTTGAATCAGGGGAACAACACTGAAACATGAGTAAGGAGACTGTAAAAAAAATCCAGCCCTGCCCTTTGATAAATTGTGTGTTCTTGGACCAGTTGCCTCACCTCTTAGGTCAACATTTCCTCTTGAGCTAAAGAAAAACGTCAGGCAACATGACGTATGGGGCGCCTTTCATCTGTGTGAAATCTATAAAATTGAAAACATCCCACAGTTGATTTTCAGTAACAAATCATCCCACCTATACTGTTGTCATGAGACTAGAATGACCTATTATGTTTCTCATTTGCTTCCTAGGTTTCATTCCAAAAATTTCTTAGTACTCACACCAGAGAATATGGTTGGTGAGTTGGCCAAAGGATACTGATACTTACAATGGATAATGAATTCTCTCTTATCTGGGTCTCAGAGGGTCGTTCTGGATCGGTGACCCTCTTTTCTGATTGGCTTCAAGGAATTCCATCATCCCAGTACTTGTCCTCAATGAATGCAAGAGAATAAGATGTAGCAAGAATGCTTCGGAGATTTGTGTTCCAAGTCCACCTTGGAGAGTTCAGTGGTTTTATTCTTGTTCCACCAGAAAGGAGAGGTCATTGTTTCTTCTGACATGCTGATTTATGGGGAAAGACTGCTGCCAAGGGTTTTGCTTCCTCTGAAAGTCACCTTAGTGACCCAATGTGAAAATTCAGTGCTCTTAACCATCATTTCCTTAGCCATCATTTCAAAGCAACTCATATGTTAACCTTGTCCAATATTCAAAAGCCTACTTATTCGCAAAGGCTTCCAAGCACTCAATGGAGTAATCACAGTTTTTTGAATTAGTGTTGTGTGGCTAGAAGACTGGCAAATACATCTCACTCCCGACATAGGGGCTCTCTGACAACTCATTATGAACACTGCTTTTTGTTTGAATACTCATCCAAAAAATGAGGACTATATAGTATTTTAATTTTCAAAGCATTTTCACATACATTTCTTGATCTTCATGAAAGCTGCATACAATTGACATAACCTCATATGAAGAATCTAACTCCCAGAATGCCTAACAACACAAATTAAAACTTGGATTTTCTGACTCAAGTTCTTGTCTCAGAGATGACGGAGAATAAAGGAAAGCGGGGAGAACAATCCAAGGGGACAATCCAAGGGAGAACAATCCAAGCACAGGGGTAAAGCAGAGCAAGAGGCACCGCTGTTCACACCTGCTTCCCCTCACCTGCTTCCCCTCACCTGCTTCCCCTCACCTGCTTCGCACCTCCAGGGAGCACGGAAAGTCCGCTGAAAGCAGCCATCGCCATACCACCCAGGAATTCACTTGCTTAAGAACAAAGGATGTAAGGTTTGTTTAGTAATTTCTTGTCCTGTGACATACAGAAGAAAATTGAGTAGAAATGAAACAAGAGAGATAAATGCTGGCTCTGCAGACACCTGCTATATGGCCTATGCATAGAAATGAAGCTGTACCACTTGAGAGGCACACGATTTTAGGCCTGCAACTTGCTCTTTGTGTGCCTCATATTTACGGAGATCAGTAACACCATGTCTCTTGTGGAATATGAGAAGCCGTCATGCAGACATCCTGGAATAAAGTGGTAACTAAATTATGCACAAATGGGAGCAAACCATCTCCTGGATTGCGAACTTTCTTTTATTGAGCACATTATAAAGTATATATAATTACTTTACTGTGTGGACCCTATAAGGAAGGCAATATTAGCTCACTGTGTATAAATGGAGAAATTTAAACTCAAACCAACTAGGATAACTTGTCCGAAGCCATCAGGTCATCAGTGGTGTGCCAGGTGCGTCTGACTCGCATGTCCTAAGTGGTATCTGGAACTGGATATATTCATTGAAATAGCTGTCTAATCTCCATGTAACCTTTGTTCTCCTCATTCTATGCCAACTCCTCTTTCTTTGACCATCCTTCTACCTAATAGCCATATGATATATACTTTTTAAATATACCCTCTGTTGCATTATGTGCTTTTGCAAGGTTGTGATCTATTATTATCTGCTTAAATCCACATCTTTATTGCATAATTCAGCATTTTAATATTCACTTTGAAAAGTGTTTTGAGCCACTTCTCTGCAAAGGTGCTGTATTAAATTACATTCATTATTCTTGCTAAATGTAGACAAGTCATGGTTCAGGTGAACTAGAAAGTAACTCCCATTATCTTTAGCACATTCCATCACATTCGTTATTCCACATGACATTTACCAACACAGCATTTAGACATTAAAAGAATGAAAAAAATCACTTTAAATTCCAAGACATTTAGCTAACTCTGAGCCAAATCTGCAGGTGAAGAAGTCATTTCCTTGCTACATATATTGCCTTAACTCTTTGGGGACACAATAAGAAGGTGTGAAAGCAGATGTTCAGTATGAATCAGACATGCCGACTACTGTGTCTATCTGTCACAATTTATGTTTCATCATGCTAAAAAAATAGACAAAAATGCTGTGTTGACATTCTCTAAGCCTCTGTTTCTATTCTCATCTTTAGCATCTTGCTACACTAATGAAAAACATTTTTCTTTCTGAGGGTCATGCCATCTAGGCATCTAGAAGCCATCATGCCATTTAGGCATGCCATCTAATCCATCTCTTCATCCTGCACTTACCAATTTTCCTGCCTTTGTCCCCAAAGGAATCACAGACTTAGTGTCTACTCTAAAGGTAACCATGTGGGTTTTGGGGAAGGAGTAAAGAGTATCGCAGGCTAGGTTCTCCAAAAATACACTGAGATGAAGATTCTGGTACGGGTGATTTAGGGAGGCACTACAGGGAGAATCAAGTAATGAGGCACAGCGTGTTCTTAGCTGAAGTCCCACAGAAGGAAGCTTCCTCCTTACAGTGCTGGTGTCTGCTGTAGGTGTCACCTCTGAGTTCAGAAAACTGGTGGTCCCCACCCCATAGCTCTCATCTGTCAGGCAGGGCCCCAGTCTCCTGAGCGACTCTATACTCACTTTTACAAAGGCTGCAAGAAAGTACCACAGAGTGATTCCAGAGGTCAGAAATGCAAAAATCACTGTGTCTGCAAGGTTAGTTTCCTCTGAGGGCGGTTCCAGGTCTTCCCCTTCTCTCTTTCTGCTGTGAACAGTCCTCATCGCCCCTGTTTTCTTGACATATGCCCAAATTTCCTGTTCCTGAGTAGACATCAACTGGATAGCAGCACCAACATACCCCAGTGGGTAATTTTGACTTATAACATTTGCAACGTCCCTGTTTCAAACCAATGTCACCTTCTGAGGTAGAAACACAATGTGATGTACATCGATATTCTTCCATGGAAAGCCTTATCCAACACATTTATCTCCTGGTTCTGCTATTGGAAATCTTTACATTCACTTCCTTCTTGCCAATTTAGAGATTTATTTATTTTCATTTGAAAAACAGCTATTACTGAGAAAGAAGGAGAGACAGAAAGAGAGGTATTCTATCTACTGGTTCACTCCCCAAATAGCCGCAACGGCCAGAGCTGAGCTGATTCAAAGCCAGGAGCTTTTTCTAGGTCTCCACATAAGTACAAGGGCCCGAGGACTTGAGCCATCCTCCACTGCATTCCAGGCTGTATATAGAGAGCTGGACCTAGAGTAGAGCGGCCTGGACTCAAGCCTTGTATTTGATGCATATTTCTTGATATTTTAACTTTATAAAGCTCTATAAGTGAAGAGCTGAGTAAAAATGGGTGGAAGCAAGTAATTCTGAGGTCATTTGTAGTGACTCAGTTTGGATTAAGAAACTACGTGGAGGATACAATGAAAGAAATAAATGAGACACAGCCTCAAAGATGGTAGCATACACACACATATATATGATATATATGCACATAAAACGTCATGGGAGAAAAGGCAGATTTCAGCACTCCTTTATGCTCCTGTATCAATCACAATGATGCCTCTAAGGACTCTACACATGTTTATTCCTGTATTGTCACAGTTCCCTGTTAACTGCTACTTAAAGAGGAATTCTTCAACAAATTCTTTTCCCCATCTTGACCCCAGCTATTCTCTAGCCTAACAGGCCTTCATTGAGCTCTCACTTTTTTCATACTTTGCCAAGCTACTTGGAGATAAGCTTCTTACTTTTGTTTCTAACTTAGCACCTGGTTTTACCTCTCTGTGCAAAATTCTTACCTGATAAACATCTGACATTCAAAACAATGCTGAACAAGGTCTGCTTGGCCTCCCTGGAGATGAGGCATTCTCTTCCGTTTCTATGCTACCTGGCATTTTTGTAAGCCTATACCTCCTAGTCTTTCTCGCAGTGGATCGCTCACCTTTCTTTTGCAGGTGTCTTCCTAATTCTATCAGAAATTTCCTGAAGAAAATAACATTTTAGATTTATCTTTGTATCCACAGCACTTACTATAAGGTTTTGCCTTTGAATCAAGACAGGAATAAATGAATGTGACAAACTGCATCAGATGGTGGGCCATGCAGGCACCAGGGGCGCCCTGAGAGCTCTCCACTGTGCGTTCCCAGCAGTCCTGACAGCTCCTGGTAGAGCGGAGACAGATGATCAGCAAGACAAATTCCCTCCCCGCTAATGAGAAGTTTCTCACATGACTGAGGCTGCTAAAGTTCTACAGTTTTCCCATAAATCAGATTTTTTTCTTCTGCATAATTAGAATATTTCTGCTAAAAATTATGATAGAAATATATTAACTTATCCCCAATTTTCCATTTTACAGAAGGACTTGAAAATATAGCAAATGCATCCCTCTAATCCACAAAACATAATATTCCAAAAGAGGATTAATTTTAGAGGCAGAAATCTGTTAAAACAAACCCAAACAATGATTATTAATAGCTGTTTGATTTTGGGTATGTTGTTGAAAGTCTGGTTTCCTCATTATGAATTAGGAGTAAGAACAATTGACAGAATAAAATCATTGGTGATGATTAAAAAAATACAATACAGAGCATTCTAGCTTGCCTCCTGTCATGGTACTATTAAGAAAATGGCATAGGGAAAATTCCATTTGTGTACCTGCTGAATGTATTTTACGTTATGAGGTATCAATGAAAGCTAATTTTTAAAAGCTAGCGGAATATGTCCAGTCATTGAAGCTGACAAAAATGTCTGCACACACACTGCAATAGACCCCATGATAATCACAGAAAAAAAGAAGTCAAGTGCTACTACATGCAGGAAGTACACTTAGGACTTTGTCTCATGTTATTTAATCTTTATAAAGTTTTATGATACACTAGATGCTTCAGTAGATTGCTATAAATTGTGTAAATGAAAGGCAAGTAGCAAAGTGTGTAGGATGGTACATTTGATGGCTGGGTCTTCCAGACTGGAAGCTTAGGAGGCATTCAGTAAGCAGACTTTTTCTTTTTCCACCAAGTTTCTTCATTTCCAATGCTTTCATCAGCTTATCAGAAAGATTAGAGTAGATTTGCTCAATACACATCCCTCTGCAGACTCCAGATGTGCAGCTTTCACTGGACTAAGTCCAAATTTAACAAAATTAAAGATGTGTTCATTTCCTAAAAGTGACAGATACCTTAGTGTCAAATTTGCTTCCTGTAACATGGCATAACCCACTGAGGGCTTCCGCTGAGGATGTATGAATAAAATATTAGAACACATGTACTCCCACTTTGGTGTCCTCAGGGCCTTCCTGTGATCTGGGGACTACTTCTGAGTTGATTGTTGTTACTGCTGTATTTGGCTATAGACATTTTCAAAATAAAGCCAGTGTCACAAATCTTTGCCAACAAAAGCATGAATCTGCCTCAGTGTCTAAACTCGCCCACTTGGTACAAGGTGGGAATCATTTCTCACTGGTGTGGAGGGCAAATGTGCCCTTAGACATCCACCAGGAGTAGGGAAATACATGACAATGGTGTTCACAGAGCTGAGAATGAGAGATGGGCAGACTCTTGGTGTTAAGGCCTGGGATAGGAAGAACCTTGAACTGGGGGAAAAGAAAGACTTCCTGTGCCACTCACATTTCATGAATTCAGGTTCCAACCTAAAACCAGGAAGCAACAAAAGACATGCTTCTTACACTCTTCACCACCAAGACTTTGATAAACTCTGAAAAGTCGGCTTAAAGAGACTATGAAGAGTGCAAGCCCATGCACAGGAACTAAAATGAATGCAGAGGACAAGAGAGGCTTGAAGTACAAAGTAAACTCCACTCAAGGGAACATCCGTTGAGCCACAACCAGTATCTACCAGATGCCAGAGTTGGGGATGCAAAGATGAGTGACCTCATCCTCTCCAAATAATCCCAGAGCCAGCACAAAGCTGCTGATTAGTTTAAATGAATCAAAAGGCAAACATTGTAGGCTATTAATTTTTTTTCTGTATGTTTTTCTGTATCCAAAACATTTGGTCTAAAAAGACTGAGCTCATTGAGTAACTGTATTAGAATAAAGAAGCTTGTCAGTGTCCTATTTGGGGTCCTGTCTCTGAGCTGGCAGTACTATATGGGGGATCCAGTGGGACCTTGAAAGTCTCCCAGGTGAGCACTCCCCATTAGTTCTGCTTTTCAGTGTTATGACCTTGAATGGTTCCTGGCTTCCTCCCAGCCTCAACACTTCCCATTGTGAGTGGACTTGATATGATCGAACATCAAATATGCGGTGGGGATATTAGATAAGCTACAAGTGTACTTTAGATGTAGTAGAATTCACAAATCATTACTGCAGTTGGGAGGCCCCTCAGAAGTCATCTCGCCTACATCTCCCACGGCACAGGTGCAGGCACAGAAATCCAGAGGTGCAATCCTTTGTCCATATTTTACTTGTCCAGTCTCCTCAAGTGGATCTACTACTGCGCACAACACCCGGTGATAGTGATGCTCTGAGGATAAGGATTTTCCTTGCCATGCTGCAACTCAGTAAACTGAGGCAGAATGGTTGTAAATGGCTCTTCCTCTCATAAGCACATAAATAGGAAATGGTGATAGACCCAAATCTGTTCTGCCAGCCTCCAAACCTATGATAATTCATTACCCTCTGTGGACACAATGATCCATTATTTGTAGAGTTTGATTGCTTTCCAGAACAGACACCCATGATTTTCAAAGATGAGTAGATTTTTAACAGTTATGTAGGTTGTTTTTTTTTTTTTTCGTAAGTCTTCAGGAAAGAGTCTCTGGCATTCCCTAGATTCGTATTCCCCTTAATAGTTCTTGTTTCAGTTTGGGGGCAATAAAAATTATTTCGCTCACAAAATTAAAATGCCTCAGAAATTTTCAGAATAAAAGAGGTTTTACTTTTTTTCATTATTTACTTTGTTATTAACTTTGTTCCAGATAAGCACCTCTGCAGCACGAATGGCCATTGTTCTTGCATTTATTTATTGCAAGGCAGATAAAAATTAAATTCTCTAAGATCCTTCAGAAAGCAGAAGATGATATAGAGCAACTCTCTATGTTTGTGAACGAGGAGCCTGTGAATGGTTTGTTCACCAACGAGGCAGCTGTGGGATGATTTCAAAGTGGAAGCTTGTTTCTATCAGTCAGGGCTTGCTGGACTCAGCTACCAGTGAATCTTTACAGTCAGAAACAGATGGGCTGTAGAGATAATCTCTTTCTACAAGAGATGCTCAGACAGAGCACACCTTCCCTGGTGGGAATCGTAGGATAGCCCAATGTCAGTAATGCATGCACTTCAAATGAGTTGCCAGGAAGGAAAATAGCATTCATTGAATCAACCCATGCATTCCTGGAGCCACTGCAGAATTTAGGTACCATGCATAATAACACTCTCATGATCATTCTCACTTCTACAAATATTTGCAAAATTATAATCTGGGGCTGTAGAACTGAGCCAAGGTAATGTCTTTGCTCAAGTTGTTCTTGATATAGCTTCATTTTTTTCCATTTAATATTATAAGGTCAAATGAGGTGACTTCAATCCTCTTGCACTGTGACATTAAGGATTTAAATCCTGGCCCCAGGAAAGAATGAAACAAACCTGTATAGCACTGGCTTCTGTGATCTCTGTCTGTAACACACACCTAGTTTCCACCATGAGTCTTCTTATCAGTTCCCCATTCTCCCACTTCCGTGGCAAGCAGGTACCAGGCACATCTGGGTGTGTGTGTCAGTGTTGGGAGTAACATGAAATGCACAGTGGGGGCAGATCAGTTTATTGGCGCTTGTCATCTGAAGGCTTCCCTATTTTGAGGTGATCAGTTAAATAGGAAAGGAGTCTCCTCCTCCTCTCTGGAGAAAATAAAATAATCTTGTCAGCGAATAAATAAATAAGTCAAGAAGAAAAGGAGTCAAGCATAGAATTCAGATTGAGGGATATCTCAGCTCTGTCATAGAGTAAACATGAGCACATTTTCATCTTCCTAAATCTTTTTCCCCATCTCCTGTATGAATGTGGTGACAACACTGCTTGACAGTAATAATACATCCAAGAATATTTGGAAGAAATCAATCAGTAAACATTTTTTAACCTCTAAGGAAGTCTGAAAATTCATTTGGTTTATGTCTACTTCCTTCTTTTCCTGTGCTGTGATGCAATGAGATAAACCATTGTCTTCAATGATAGCATCACACATTACTGGTAGTCCAGGTTCTGGCTAGTCCACTTCTGAACCAACTCCCCACTCTTGTATTTGGGAAAACAGTGTCAGATGGCCTAAATATTTGTGCCCCTATCACCCGTGTGGGAGGCCAGACTAAAGCTCCTGGTTCCTAACTTCCACCAGGTCCAGCCCTGGAATTTGTGGCCATTTAGAATGAACCAGTATGTCATTTAAGTCCTCTTTCTCTCCATCTCTTTCCTAACACTCCATGGGGACCAGAGAATTAACTGCTTGCTTAGGTACTGCTTTGTAGATAATCCGCAATGGTGAGCATCGAAAGTTATATCTGAATTGTCAATTAGCAGTGTGTTCTGATTTAACCCAAACAGGGGAACCTTTCCTCCTCTGTACTCCCTCAATGCACCTTACAGAAACTATCAAGGCACTCCAAAGATGTCATAACATGTGTTGATCCCTTGTCACTCGAATTCCCAGGAAGGCAGAGATTTAAAACACAAGTCTGCCAAACAGTAAATAATTAATAGACATGGTGTGGATGCACAAATGAAGGAGTCAATAATTGTGGAAGTAGATAATAGAACAGGAAGATAAGTGAATTTGGGCTGCTTAGAATTCAGGATACAGAAGTGCATGCCATTTTGGAAATAAGCTTGATGTTGGTGTCGGAAAAGACAGTTAAAAAGAGAGAAAGTAGGAGGAAGAAAGAGAGATGGAGGTGCAATAGCAGCAAGAGAAAGTAGCAATAAATGCTCTTGACATTAATGGATCAACCCATTTATCAGGGGATCAGCTTAGCAGTGTGAACAGAATTTGAAAAAAAAAGCCTGATTTCTCTATTAAGCATTTAAATGTGTTATGCATATGACCACACATGTTGTATACCCAAGTCTCAGTTTCCGTATCTGTGAAATAGTCGGTATGAAATCCAGCAAGAGTCAGTATAGGAGATATATGTGGTTGAGGCAAAGAGGAAAAATGGGTATTTTCGACCCTAGCCAGGAGTCTTCCTAGTCTATTGCTCCCTGGTTATCCCAACTCCCACATGCCTCAAAGGGGATTTTCATCACGGACACTCTGTTTTATGATATTTTGATGTCAAAAAGACACAAATCACTGCAAATTAAGTGCCAGAAAGTGTTGTCACCATCCCTGAAAATGTGTGGACTCAAAGTGTCAGAGTGAATTGGTGACATGGCAGGCACAGATCACAACTGGAACGCAGCACAGTCTGGAGATCTAATTGAGCTGAGTGCCATTCACGCAGTCAAACCTGGGAATCTTGCCAGCTTCTTCCCAGAATAGTAATTTTTCATTTGAATTCACCCCATTCTCCTCCTCAGGCAGACTTCTTTTCTATCATCCTCTTAACTTTTTATCTTGTCCTGTTCCTGTGGCAGAAGAAACTGGATTCTGCCTATGTCCTTCTTTCTCAGTTCCTGCAGATCAATATGATCACTAATGTGCTGTTTCCCAGAGGCTAAAGAAAAACCATGGGACAGGGAAATGGAGAGTTGCATCTGTAGTGCTCTGCATAGTGCCATCAGATCTGTGGGGTAAGAATACAGAGGTCTGTACTCAGTGTGGCTCTCGGGGTTGACAGCTAAGCTGGTCGTCGTAAAATAAATGATGCAATGACCCCTGCAAAAGAGTACAGGCTGCTTAATCCTGCCATTGGTACAGTCTGGAATAAGTATGACTGCATTTCATGACATTCAACATTTTATACACAGAACATCATCTAGAGGGATTTAAAAATGCCTATGTTGGAAGTTTGCCTAAAGTGCAAAAGCCGAAGATACCATTTGAGTTTAGAAGAAAATATAATTAGGATTTAACTAATAATGAACTTATCCTATAATTGGCTATTAAAATATGTACCATGATGTAAGATGCTAGAAAGTCTTAGCCCTTCTGGAGATGCAGCACTCATATTCGTTCATTCAACAACTGTATTTTGAGCGTTTATTGTGAGTCTTAACAATAATCATAAAAATCACCTTTTTATGAAACTTTAGTATGTGTAGAGCACATTACCTCAATGGCTCTTACAAAAATTCTCCAAATGAGGAGTCATTGCAATCCTTATTTTACAGGTAGGACTCCAGTTCTTCAAGAATAAGATCATTTGTCTCAGTCTACATGCCTGCAAAGTGATGAAGCTTTGGACAAATTTCTGTTCTTTAATCCTGAGATCAAGCTTATGTGCCCTTTCCCATATAAACACACCTTAAATGAAATTCACTGGAATTCCACCTTAGTTATAGCGCCTCAGACAATTCTTTCCCACATTCTGATGATTGACATGATGCTCATTGTTTTCCAGAACCTAATTTATTTCCACAAAAATGCTTATGAATTCAAACTTTCAGGGGACAGCCCTGCAGAGAACTGTCTAGACCAAAGGCCAAGAATGAATAATTTTCTGTTAAAAAAAAAAGTGTGCCTGGGTCTCTATATATTTTAGTTACAAAAAAAGTGGCAATAAGCTAGATTTGGTTCACATAATTTGCCTAACTTCCCTAATAGTCAAAGTCCTCAACCTGAAGATTTTTAACAACTGTGAAGTACCCTATCATTTAAGGAAAGTCTCAAGTTTTCTGCCTTTCACATCAAAGGAAACCCATGGCAATTGGAGGAAAGAAAAAACACACATCTGTTCAGAGGAGAGAAAGATAATTTGTCAAAACACAACTGAATATCACCCTAGTACCTTCACAGCACAATATAAACGACTTCACAAGTTTTTAATCTGTCTTGAGCAAGTTTGGGGTATAGAAGAACCAAAGCAAGCAAAGGGATTATCATGTGAAGTGCCTATGGTGACCCAAGTTCTGTTCAAGATTTTGTATTATTATTATTACTACCTCATCATTATGTAGCATGAGATTTCTGTACTGCTGTGCATCCTGCCCAAGTTCATACACCTGGCAGGTGGTAAAACTAGCATTCCAATTTACCCCATGGAATTCCGAAGTGCATGATCTTTTATGAACTTGAAGCTCAGTCCGAATGAGCCAACATCCCTTCCTGATATGAATACACCAGCTCTTGGGCCTACTCATGCCAGAGCATAGAGTAGATGCCAAAAAAAGGCTTATTAATAACCTCAATGATTTAATGAGCATTTCTGTCAACTTCTACCATGCTGAGAAATAGAAAAGGATGTGTATACTCTCCAGAAACATCTATTATAGTCATCTTTCTTTCATTGACCAACTCAATTAACAAGGCTTTCTTTTCCATTTATGATGCAAAAACACATCACTTATCCATGTGATTAATGACTTGGCAAAATCCGTGTCATGAAATTGTGAGTCAGCAGCAGACTATATAAGAAGGAAAAACAGCTTCTAGGACAACTAAGACATTTCTTAGAGCTAATAAACATAATGATATATGAGTTAATATTTTTTATGTTGGGAATCAGGGAAGATGTCAGTTCTTAATAATGTAAGTTCCTATTGCATAGCACTTCTATTTTTATTTCTTCCATGGCCTGAAAATACGGAGTTTAGAGGGCATGAGGTGGCAGCCTTTTATGGAAATAGTTATTATTCCTGATGATTTTCCATAATTATATTTTTCTTATATTTCGCTACAGAGCACTTGATCTGAATAAATTATTGGTCTAAAAAGCGCCTATTAATACAACATGAAATAAAAGACAATAAACGCTAGCTCTTTAAAGTTTTACCTCAAGGTCAACATTAAAACAAAAATGTTCTTTATTTTTATTTGATTTGGAAAATTGCATTATTTAACTCAAAGCACTTGATTTCCTTTGTTATCCGACTGTAGAATGGGCATCTGAGAGAAAATACTAAGTTATGTATGGGCAAATGGTGTATTAAGAGAATGGAAGGCATTTCATAGCCCTGTATCTTAGTTAATTACATTAATTACCCACTGATACATAAAGAACAACTCTAGGGTACCATTTCTGGGAGTCAGGAATTTCAACTCAGCAACGTGCCTACAGCTGAGAATCTTTCATTGGTGGCGGTCAAGGCTGGGGTCATCTCATGCTGTCTTCTCTGAGCTCAACGGAGGCGGAAGCTAAGGCGTGTATGTCCCAGCTTGCTGTTGGTAGCTGCTGAAGATCCGTTTCCTGCCATACTTCTGTGGTTGTTCGTAGGTCTCAGATGTTCACCACAGAGGTTTCACTAGAGGCTTCCTGAATAGATTCTCACAACACATTAGCTAGTTATCCAACAGCAAGAGGGGAGCTAGACCATGTCCCAGACAGAAACAAAATCTATATTGTAATGCTTTATCCATAGTGATATCCTGCAACTCCAGCCGGTTGTATTCATTAAAACATAAAGCTTTAAGAGGCAGGCTATACTGAAGGAAAACTGGCCATCATGATCACTGGTGGTGATAAGCAAGCTGTCTTTGAGAAAGGGATAAATAGGATTAAAAAGTTTCTTGAGTACAAAAATCCTCAGAGCTCTCACAACATGTTTTGGGGAATTTGGGTGGGGGTGGGTGGCTATAGACTTCTTCATAGACAGCTAGTGAAGAAAACTTCAGCATCTCAGAACTACTAAAACCACATGAGGAGAACCCTCAGAGAATGTTCCACAATGGGGATCCTGGGATGACATCCGGTGGTAGTTCCTCATCCCTTGCGTAATGTGGCATTTGGGAGGTTGGACATGTTTTTTCTTCTTGCATCCCCCTCTCCCACATATACAAGAGAAGAAAAATGAAATGTGTAAAAAAAACATAAAATTTGCCTACATGGGTAGGCGACATTTGTCTATTAATAATCTGAATAGCAGAATTCCTTAAAACTTATCTAGAAAAACGAATCTATTGAAACAAGGCAGAATTTTAAAAGTTGCCCACAGAGGAAGAAACAATGCATGGAAGTAGATCTTTCTTCTGTATTATTTTCTTCTTGCCCTTAATTATGTCAGAGCCTCCAGAGCTCAGCATTGCAATGGACGCAGATGAACTGGACAGGAATCGGCACATTTAGCCTTGCCTTCCCCACCTGAAGACTTGAGGAAGGTAGAGTGACAGAAAAAAGAGAAGTGAAAAAGAGAAAACAAGTAAATCCCATAAGCCTACATAGTATCAGGACTGACCTAGTGAATATTACACACTTGCTGATTTTCATTGCTTAGAACTCAACTTTCAAGTTAGTACTATCAACTGTGTTTTGCAAAGAAGTGGAGAATCATACACAAGGCCCATGACTTGCCCAAAGTGACACAATGAAGGGTTGAACAAGAAATCTGTTCTACACAGACTCTAAAATTCATTCTTTTATATCTATGCTCACCTCACATTTTGTCCGCCTGGAACAATTCTAGTATACACCCGTTGTTTTAACATATTTGGCAAAATCAACCTTTCCAGTCTTCCAAGTTTTCAATTTTTGATCATAAATTATCCTGTTACCTTCCTATAACATTGTACCTACACAATAATTGCTCTGGCATGTCCCATGGAAACAAACGCAACCTGTAATAAGAGGCCATGGCTGGGATGCCTACTCCCAAGCCAGGGGCATTCCAATGGGAAAAGCATAAACTGCCCAGAATAGTCCGTGCAGCTTTTGCCAGGGCCCTTGGAGCTATGTTGCACATGTCAATATGTACCATGAAAGTCACCAAGAAGTAGCATACACAAGTGCAGCCAGACGGAAATAGGTACAAGTATGCGAGAATTTTGAAACCATCCTTCGAAGTGTTTTTCTTTCATTTGCCTCATAGAAATAATGCTGAAAGTAGTCATTTCTTTGCATATACTCTAATACAATATAAAAAGTTTGGCCTTCTTTCCTAGAGTAATTATTCATTCTTTTGGTTACAGGGTCCCATAACAGTTCCTAATTTTGACTTGGCATGCCAAGCTTTCTCTTCCTTGGTATTTACTGTGCATTTATCATTCAGTGCATCAATCCTAGCACCTTGCTGTAATTTTATGACACTGAACACATCACACCTAGCATAATAGTTTGTGATCTTTCTCTTTCTTCCAATAAAGATATCAAATATTCTTATGGTGCTTTCTAATTTTTAATTTCTGATCGCCTTTGTTGTTAATCATTCTGTAAACAGACGGCGCTGTTTAAAGACTGCACACCTGCCAGTCATACTTTGGGCGACATCACAGAGAAAAGGCAAGATACTTCAAACACAAAAAATCTAAAGATAAATTTATTTTGGTACAAAATCTTTGAAACTCTTACACAATTTTTCATTATATGCATTTTGTTATTTTTTGAAGACTTTTTATACAACATCTAGCAGATGTTTTTCCAAAAAATAAACTAAAAAAAGGTAAAAACATGCTGAGGGGAACTCCTTGTAGCACAGTGCATTCAGTCATTGCTGTTTGAGACATCACATCCCGTACTGGGGTAACGGCTCAAAGCCAGGCTACTTGACATCCTGCTTCTGGTCTTGGAAGGAAGATAATGACTGCAGTGCTTGTGTCCCCATCACCCATGTAGGAGATCCTGATGAAACTCCAGTTTCCTGGCTTCCATTCCTCACTAGTCTGAGCTTATGGACGTTTGGCAAACAAGCAGAAGAAGGACCCTTTACTCTGCCCTTCAAATACAGTAAATTCAGAGTTCCCAAGTTAGAAGAGAAATTCAATTCAGTTGTGTATCATTGGAGACTGTTGCGTGGAAGTCATCATGATTTCACAACACTACAGTACCACACTTTATGACAGCCAAATTTCTCTAGATTTTAGATATTCACATGAGAAAGGAGCGTTCCACCCCCAGGAGTATTTCAACAAAAAGAATGACACAACTATGTTGTTAAGATTGTACAGGACATGCAAGCATTATAAATATAGCAGTTGAAGTGACTAATCATAATTGCAGTCACTGCTGACTATTGGAGTTGCAGATTCTCTATTTAGACTCATCTTATATCCATTTAATTCCATTTTCTCCCTAGCACATTTACAGGTTGTTTCAGTTGACATGCTCTGAGCCTTCTGCAATACTGACACAAGTACCCATGAGTGCTACATCTTTGTTCTGTCTTCCAGCAACCATTCTTGTTTTGAAGCTATATCACCCAAGCCTTAACCACGCATATAGTAACAACAGGTGTGAGCCTTTTAAAGACGGGTACATCATAGTACAAAAAGATAAGCTTGATGTCAACATGTCAAGCCATCCAGAGACTACTCATTGCAAGGGGATTGGTCCTTTCCCCACAGCCTGAATGAAGAGATTACATACCCAGAAAAGCATGTCAAGGCACTATTTCATTGAAAGATAAATAGAACAAAGCAATTACAGTTAATATTCAGTATCTCTGTGTTTGAGTTAACCTGGACACAAACAGGCTCATTCAGTGAATGCTGAACATAAGTAGCAAATGGGTAGTGGAAGAAAATGAGACTTAAAGGTTCTTAGTTTTCACAGGATGGACAGTAAGAAGCAGTACAACTTAGACTGCCTGGTAAGAATTTGGAGAATACAAAAGGAAATATTCAATTTCCTCATGAGCAAGTGGAGGCACAAGTAAGGAAATGGGCAGGTTCTACATCATAGGGGGTAGGTACTGGAACTCAGACTTTTCATTCCCAAAGTTTCCCAGTCATCTCAGTTGCAACAGATGGCAGAGCCTGTGCAAATGTCAAGCCTAAAAACCATACTGCAAATCAGTCATTCATGCAGCTCTTACAGTTTCCCAGCATCACACACCACCAGGTCATGCCTGTTCTGAGTCTAATTCTTTGCTCTGCATTCAAGAACTACAACTCAGAGTTTTAAAGTCTTCAAGGAGCAGTAAGGCCCACCGATCAGGAGCAGGACCTTTGAAGTCAGACTCCTTGAGGTCACACGATGGACACGAAAAGATTCTTGAGTAAGCTGATGAGCCTCACTGAGACTGCTCTTGCCTGCTCACAATGTACTGCACCCTGTTTTACATATTTTGCATGCATCTGATACAGTTTTGCAATTTCTTCCGTATCATACACATAGAAACAGACAAAGCAAATTTAAACAGTGTCCCCAAAATTATATCATTGCCTCAGAATATGAATATTTAATCATCTAATTTTGGAAATCTCTAAAAACCAAGTTGTTTTGGATTATATTACAGTCTCTTTCTAATACTGATTGTTCCACATCCCAGCAATACATCCCACTTTCTCCTGAGGAATATCATGATGAAAAGAATCATCACACTTATTCTCAGGACAGTAAAGCAGTAATAGCCAATGGAGACTATAGTGTAATATGTGAATGCTACAAAATTAGTCTGTCTCTAAAATTGCAAACAGAGGACAAGATCTATGGTTTATTTACCCACTCCAGTTCCATTGGCCACTAAAACATGAAGCAGTGACAACCACACCCCCAAGGTCAGTGCTGCCTGCTCTTTCTCAATGTCATCAAGAAAGAATGGTTTTCCTAAATCTGGAAGTACCAATGTTATCATTAGTATTTCTAGAAACTTACTGCCAGTCAGTTACATCCTAGCTCCCTGGATGAGTCAACTGATATAGCAAGACAATACAGACTTGGAGAGAAAGAGGAAAAAGAATTTACAAACAATAGAAATGTATTTTTCACAGTTCTTGAGACTATAAAGTCCAAAAGTAAGGCACCAGTAGATTCTGCATCTGGTGGGAATCTCCTCCCTGACTCACGGACAGTAACCTCAATCTCCATTTTTTCCCATTGTAGGAGCCAGGGGACTCTGTGGTCCCTTATAAAAGCACTAATCCTATTTATGAGACTTCATCCTAATATCCTTCCCATCTCTCAAAGCCTGAACAGTGGGGATTAGATGGAACACATGAATTTAGGATGGACACAAATATGCAGCCTATTGTAGTCCTCTTCAGCAGTATCTGATGTGATCCTTACTATTCTTTGAGGCAGCGAGACGGGTGCTGATTTTAAAGGTGAGAAAAACAGGCTTAAAAATCCAAGTTCACTATACTAGCAGCAGGTTCTGGCTTTGAGCCAGAAAACATCTGCTTACAAAAGCAGCATGTGTGTCTCAAATAGAAAACTGAAAATTATTTCTATTTCATGTGAAAGTGAATTATACAGTATCCAGTTCAGATTGATGAAATGATGAAATCTCATACAAATGACGAAAAAATAAATTTCTAATTTAATATAAATTCAATTAAAATAAATTTAAATTTATTATAAATTATAAATCATTAAATTAACTAATTAGGGGAATTGCGGGTTGGTTTTGATGGATGGACAGAGGCTTGAGGACACTCTCCATCACCTGAAACAGGTGGAAATGCAGGAATAGCTCCGAGGAAAGAACAGAGTTTTTCCTTCCACTGTACGTTCAACGCAAAACCAACTTCCTTAGGATTTTGTTGAGGGTTGGCCTTGAAACTGCCTGTGTTCTGTTTTACCCTTATTGAGGGGAGATAGCAAATCTCCAGGCTTGATTAAGAACCTTTTAAAAGAGTAAAGTTCAGAGGGAACAAGAATGACCTGCAAAACCATAAACAGTTATGATCTTTCGGCCTTTTTATTTAAGATTGTTAATCAGCATCTAGCCTGAGGATGGAGGGTGTGATATCTGTGAACACGCTAATCAAAGTGTGCTAAAAGTCAGGCTCACACAAACTTATCCTGCTTCAGAGTAAATATGGGCCTTTATTGGTTGTCACCTCAACTACAAAGAGCTGTAAGGCAAGTACTATTGAACCAAATCAGAGATAAATCCTGAAGGACTTAGTGTACATGTTCCTTGGCTTGGGGCAACTTCCGTCTCAATTGCACATATCACAGCATCATAAAATGAGCTAGGCAGAGGCTCACGTGACCACAGCTGCCATGGACGTTGCCAACAATAACAGCTTCTGAAAGGTTAAGGGTGAGAAAGAGGCACAGTGTTGGCATTTTAAGAATATGAGCTTTACAGACAGGGCTATTTCTGTAGGTATTATTATAGTATTCCTGCCTGCCTCTTTTCCATTATGATGGCTGCACAGTGAAATCTTCACATGTTTTGGACGTTATCTTTATAGATGTCTACACATTTAGGATTGTTATGGCTCCATGTTTTTTTTTTTAAGATTTATTCATTTTATTACAGCCAGATATACACAGAGGAGGAGAGAGAGAGAGGAAGATCTTTCGTCCGATCATTCACTCCCCAAGTGAGCCGATGCGCGCCGATCCGAAGCCGGGAACCTGGAACATCTTCCAGGTTTCCCACGCGGGTGCAGTGTTCCAACGCATTGGGCCGTCCTCAACTGCTTTCCCAGGCCACAAGCAGGGAGCTGGATGGGAAGTGGAGCTGCCGGGATTAGAACCGGCGCCCATATGGGATTCCGGGGCTTTCAAGGCGAGGACTTTAGCCGCTAGGCCACGCCGCTGGGCCTATGGCTCCATTTTGAATTGAGTCTTTTATCATTGTAAAAGTTAAAAAAAAAATCTCTGTTGAGGCATCAGCGCTTGGTTCAACTCCAAGCTCAGACATCCCAACCAGGCCAACGTGTGACCCAGCTGCTCTACTTCCCATCCAGCTCCCTGCTTATGGCCTGGGAAATCAATGAAATACGGATCAAAGCTTTTTTGGGTCCTGCAATCATGTCAGAGATCCAGAAGTTCTTGGCTTCTGGCTTCAGATCGCTTTATCTTCAGTTGTTATAGACATTTGGAGAGTGAACCAGCAGATAAAGGATCTCTCTCTGTTTCTCCTCGCTGTACATCTGCCTCTGTAATAAAAGCAAATTTTTAAAAATCTCTAATGATACTGCTTGCCTTAAAATCAGCTCTGTTTTTACTTGAGTTTACAATGGCCACATTAATTTTCTTTAAGGTATATGTGGTATGACTTTTCTTGTCTTTTTTCCCTACTTCTTACATTTTAAATGTGTATTTTCTAAACAGGCTATCGTTGTATCTCGTCTTCATTTTCTAAAAAAAATACAGGTTGGAAATTTCTGTCTTTGAATTGAGATAAGCAGTCCGCTTATATTGAATATACTTACTAATATAGCTAAGCTTATATTTATAATTTGATATTTATTTTCTAGTTGTTCTGTTTTTCCTTTTGCTTCTTTTTTCATACCATTTTCTGAACTGATCCATTATTATTTTTTTAAGATTTATTTATTTTTATTACAAAGTCAGATATACAGAGAGGAGAAGAGACAGAGAGGAAGATCTTTCATTCGTTGATTCACTCCCCAAGTGGCTGCAACGGCCAGAGTTGAGCCTATCGAAGTTAGGAGCCAGGAGCCTCATCTGAAGTCAGGAATCAGGAGCCTCTTATGGGTTTCCCACGTTAGTGCAGAGTCCCAAGGCTTTGGACCATCCTCAACTGCTTTCCCAGGCCACAAGCAGGGAGCTGGATGGGAAGTGGAGCCATTGAGACTATAACCGGTGCCCATAAGGGATCCCGGGGTATGTAACACATACAAGGAAAGCATGAAAGTAATGACTAATCTCTTTTCCTCATCTACACTTCTCCTTTGTCCCAAAGGCAGTTATCAGTAACTCTTGGCTCCCTACTGATTCCTGTACCTACAACATGACTCCGCTCCATCCTCAGACCTGGAACAGACTCCACACCATTTGGTCACTCTGGAGACCAGCAACCTAAGTTCTAGTGCTTGGTTCTCCCCGGTGATTCCAGGAGGTGCACAGAAGGCATTTTGTCTCCCTTGCCCTGCAGCTCAATGGCCTTCTATTTCTTCTGTCATCAAGAGAGACTGTTCATGTAGTTATACAGACTTTGTGGTTTTTCTCCTGAGGAACTCGACGTGTTCAAGGAAGGGGGCTGTTGAATGTGACTCTTTCAATGAAGCTCAGAAGCTCAGCACTTCTTGACTCTTGATGTGGACAGCTGCGTTTTTCTGCAAGAATTTTCTGGCTTGTGTGTTTGCTGTAGGCCTCCCACAATGACATAGTTTTGAAGGTTGAAGGTCAGCTATCATACATTCCGTCCTAGAAAGTCCTGTTCTGAGCACTATATGAACTTGGACTTGTTGATTTCCAAACAGGATTAGCAACATTTATTTGGGTCAACTTGAGGTCCTTAGGTGCTGCATTAATCCCTTTTGGAAATGAATCAACTGAGATTGACCAGGATGAAAGTCCGCTACAACATTCAAATCAGCAAGAGTTGGGTCTCCCCATCCTTACAAATATTTAGCAACAAGCTCTTTAGCTGACAAAATTTCATGTGAAAATGCAATAATTATTAAAGCAATCAGCGTAACACTAGTTTAGAAACTCTAATTTGCTACATGTTTTTAGTATCAATAGATAACATCCGGAGCCTGTTTAGATGAAACAAATGATACAAAGTTATATATCTAAGATGATAATTATGCCATGTAGAGTGAGAGCACAAATTCCTTTAGGTTGCTTCTTGTTGCTGTTGCTTTGGTTATGAAGTACCCAGTAAGCCTGTATTCACATGGGAATGGATATAAAAGTTACATTTAAGTAAAATCTTGCACTTTCTCTTCATTGCTTGATTAAATCAGCGTAGTTATTTCAAACAGAATTGGGTCTTCCTATTCTTACAGAAGAATCATAACATCTCTCTACTACCCATATTCTGCATTATAAATACAATGGTTAAAGGATCCAAGCCTACAAGCAATTACATGAAATGTGAAACTTGTGTTCTGTGTGACGCATACAGTTTTTAATTGGACCACCTACACCATGCCGGGATAAATGTATGCAATGAGCACATTCAGCCTTCACTAGTATTTAATGTACATTAGTGGTACATTTGTGCAATTTTATGCAAGCAGATGTGTACAGACCCAAAATCTAAGAATGATTGCCAACCCCAAACCTTTAAAATAATAATGTAGATTTTAACATTTAAGTAACATGTTTGAGCATGCATGTCATTATGTACTTCAAAGCAGATATATGAGTGGAGAATGAATATTTGAGTTGATATTATGAAAAATTCTCAACACATTCAGAGAATAATTTCCTTTCCATATACCCTGGCCCTTGTCTGCTTCCCCATTTACATCTGTGTAATGGTCTGTATATGTTTCGCACAGTAAGGCATTTCTCACCTGAAGGCTTTTGCCTTAACACTTATGTCTACATGTTTACTTCTTTCTGCATCTTAACTGGAAGAGGTTTTCTATCATTTAAGAATTGCTCCTTCTGGGTAGCACTCCTTCCTCCATTGCTCCCTGTCACATCCCTCTATTTCTGAAACTCTCCACATATCTTCACATTGTGCTTACCACACAGCCTCTCCCGTTTTTCAGAACAGCAAGAGGAGGGACAGGTCATGCTGCCTACAAACCTTATTTTACCTGGAAAGACCTGGAATGTAGCTGTCCTTCTGAGTGATTACTGTTGTTTTCCTTTTAATCCTCAAAAGCATCTCATTTATTTTTTTAATTGTGCCTTTTATAAAGTCTATTTTCTATGCCTAACATAGTGTGTGGCACATGATAAATGCTTAGTAATTTGGGGTAGGGGGAGATGAACTGTACAACATTTTAAGGAGTGGTTTGGCAACTGCTTGTATACACAGACTGTCTCCTGTATTGGAAATCATGTGTTTTTGGTTCCATTCCCAGATTCAATCATGTTGTGGATCTAATACCCCTAAATGAGCTAAGACAGGTGCAAGCTTTAGGAGGCAACATCTCCAAGTAATTTTCATTAGCTGTTTTCTATTATATCAGATAGATAACAGATTACTTTCAGATAGAATGACTCTGTCTCTAGAGAGTTTCAAAGAAGTTCAAAGTTAATTAATGATCCAAAGCTTGCATCCTCATACAGGGAGATTTGGGCTTACAACAACAGAATTGTCAGAGCCAGAAAAGCCTTGTGAATAGTGAGTCCCTATTACTAGAAATACTCACACATTTCCCCGTGGAAGTGTATTCCACGGGAAGAATGATGCTTGTGTAGTCCCATCCTGTCCTTTCAATTCATACTTGAGACACTTAATTTCTGCAAGCAAGTCTTACGATGTGAAAACTGTAGAATATCATTTTCATCCATCGCATTAAAATCCTCACATTTTCTTTCTTTTGTGTTCACTGTTAATTATGCAAGAGTTGGCAAACTGTTTTATTGTAAAGTAGAAGTGACAAAGCCATCCACTGATGTAAATAAGAAGACAGCCCGACATAGTATGATTCATTCTGGATTGCTGGCAGAATATCAGATACAAGGATTGGAGACTAGGCGAAGTGTATAAAGAGCTGAAAATAATTCTTCAAAAGTTCTTTAAGGCAGAGACAAGTCTGTTCCTGCTTCTTGGTGTCTCAATTTCAGACTTTGTAAAATGGGTGTAATAATAGTTGTTTGCTTTTTCCTATCCCAAGATCAAAAGCAGATCCCTGTCTGAACGCTATGTGCAGAAAAGGAAGCACCACGTATAACTGGGAAGGCCTGGAGGTGTTCTGTTACATCCAAAGAAGGGCTTTTACATGTTTAGATAGAATCCCTGTACCAAATATTCTGGGGTGAATACACTTGCCTTTCTTTGTTGATAGCACACTGAAGACAAAGGAACCTGGACTACTGTGTAGATGATGAGAATAAAGAGAGAGCTAAAAGGAACGTGATATTTTTAGGACCAACTTTGTACCAGATTGCTTTATATAGATGCTCTCATTTAACTTACCAACGTACAAGGCAGTGACAGAAGCAGTACTAGTGCCACTGCCCTTATACTGCAGGTCAGGAAACTGGCTCTCCAAAGGCCAGAGTAATTAGCCCTGGAATTGCAGGCAGGCTTGTTGCAAACCCAAGGTGCAGAGGGAAAACCAGCATGGTGTCATCAGCATTTGTGTTATTTGTTGAAAGTCCTATTGGAAGCCACGACTAGCCCCTTTTCTATCCTAAGGGTAAAAATAGCAGCAAGACCCCATTCCACTAGCCTAGTGTCACGGTTTTCTCATCCTCTCTTTGTCATTCAACTTCAGACCCACTTCTTTGACTAACTAGGAAAGTACAAGATATTGTGTGTATTATTCTGTATTTGTGTCTTGAGTATGCCACCCAAGAATTTTTTGCTTGCTTAGTAGTTTTGAACTGAGTTCCAAAGAACATTCTTAGCCACCTTGGGATCCTGTCCATGCCTGTGGTTTATGTAGTCGCAGAGCCATTTTCGTCTAAACTGTCCTCCGGACATTCTGCCATTGTGGTCCCTTAGAGTGGCACATGAGAGGGTAGAATGTGCTTTGCAGGTGATCCTTTTCTAATCATAAAAGAACAATACAGGTGGGCCCGGTGAGATAGCCTAGCGGCTAAAGTCCTCACCTTGAACACACTGGGATCCCATGTATGAACTGGTTCTAATCCCGGCTGCTCCACTTCCATCCAGCTCCGTGCCTGTGGCCTGGGCAAACAGTGGAGGATGGTCGAAAGTCTTGGGACCCTGCACCCGCGTGGGAGACACAGAGGAAACTCCTGGCTCCTGTCTTAGGACCAACTCGACTCCGGCCATTGCTGCTGTTTGGGGAGAGAATCATTGCATGGCAGGTCCTCCTCTCTGTCTCTCCTCCTGTCTGTACATCTGACCTTGCAATAAAAATAAATAAATCTTTTCAAAAAAGGACAATTGTGGGGAATTCCATTTCCTGAAAATTCATTCAAAACGGTGTGAATTTAGGTCATGTGAGTAAGCAGAGTCCTTGGAAATGTGGCTCCAAAGAAGAACTGGATCTGTCTGAGTTAAGTGTAAGTGATGATTTTCCTTTAAACACGGCCTCAGGTTTCAGCAGAGCCCGTGGGACTGATGACTGGCTCTTTGGTCATGAAGGTCTGCTGTTTTTTTCATGGTGACCTCAGAGTAACAATGACATTTATGATCTTATTCAGACAGGCTCATTGCCCAGAAACACAGAGCAATTCCCTTAAAATGAATAATACTGACAATTTTCAGGTAGCTTGCTAACCCCAAATAATTTGAACATGTTTTATTATTGGTAATGATGCCTATTAAGTGCACTCGGGTCTTGTTTATGCTCTGCCACCGGGAACTCACACTGAGAGTGGCTAATATCGATATTCACAGCGGTTTTGACATTGTTAGAGGTACAGAGGTGGAAGGCAGAGATGAGGCAGTCTAGCCTTGCGTTCCCAGCTGTGTGTCCCTGGGCCTGTGTACTAACCTTTCAGGAACTCGGTGGCCTATCTCTCAAAGGCTAGTCAGGGTCCTTTTCTCTTCGGGTGCAGAAAGCTGCCTCACATTGCCAGGCTTGCTGTGGGTTCTCCGTACGCTCCGCTTGCCCCCATGTACCTACATGGCATCTCCGCCATCTGCACCAGATTCTGCTATAATGTTAGTCTCCCTTGTGGCTTAGGTAAAGTTATTTTAATGCATTTAAGTGAAATATAATTATTTAAATTTAGTATTAAGCTTTCCTTGTTGTTCTCTATCTATTCTAGTTTTGTTTGTTTGTTTGTTTGTTTTGAGGGGTTTCTGGAGCGTTCCTGATGGTTATTACGAGAGGGGGTGGAGACCCAAAGTTGGAAGCAGGCAAGGACCAGAGAAAGCTCCTCTCCCTAGTCCCGAAGGAAGTTTACTGTTCTTCTGTTTCTGTGGACCGCTCAGGGATCCTGGTTGTTGTTCCGATGACCTTGGAACCTGCTAGGCTGGATTTGGGCTTCTTCCATCCCATGTGGTAGATCCAATTGGGGGTGGTTGACCTCAGAGTTCTTGGTCTCCGAAGGCACTCCATTTCCCCGTGGTCTCCTTGGCAGTAGGGATGTAGTCCTCGGTCAGCGGGGATGCACTTATACCTCACTAGGCGGGACACAAAGTTTAGTTACTCCTAACTTGGGTATGGACGATTTCTCTGCACATCCCTTCTAAACATGCTCACCTAAACTGTTGACATATATCCTGTTAGAATTTTAGAGTTAGACCACCTGAAAAACAGCCAGGTTCAGAGAAATCATGCTTCAATGCTATAAACTGCTGAAGACTAAAATTAAAATAGGCATGAGACAGCTGAATAGCAATCTAAGCCATTTTAAGATGTATAGAATACGGTTGAATGTAAACCAAAATTGAAATGTCTATGAAGAAGTCACAGGTTGTGGTTGAGAACCTGCATTTTCCTATTAACATATTGATTAATCAATATCATGTCAATTAATGCCATAATGTTGTAAATGGTTGGAAATATTATGTTGGGACTTTTAATTGATTGGAATGATACTCTGTCGGCTCTACCTTCAGACCAGAGATGGTCTCACCAAGAAACCATTGAACTTACCAGGACAATAAGATGCTGGACTTTATGCTTGGTAAATACCTCCAATGAAAGGATGTCAACTGAATTTGAACTATGGAAATGCAACAAGGTGGAGCAATCCACTGTGGGGGAAGGGTTTTGGGAGGGGCGGGGGGAATCCCAGTGCATAAAAAAATGTATCACATAATGCAATGTAATTAGTTTTAACAAAAAGGAAATGCAATAAAAATATATGTTAAAAAATAAATAAATTTAGTATTAAAATAAAAATCTAGCACACTTTCATTTTTAAGCGTATTCAAATTGCAGGCACTTGTTTCATAAAAAGTGAATCTCATTTATCTGTAACACTGAAGTTATGCTTTACAAAGCTGTTTATGGATAAGTTTCATGTGACACTTCAGGAAAAGTTGTAATATGGGTGGGGAAAAAGAGCAGAAAGCAATCTATCAGCATTTTGTTTAAGGGAAGTATGAGCCATGCGCACTGGCACAGAGAAATGGCAGAAATGAAGCAGAGGCCGCAGGGAGCAGTATCAGAATTTTTCATTTTAAAATTATTTTTATTGTTTTCCATGATACGGTTTTGCAGGCACAGGACTTCCCTCCTTTCTTGCTCTATTCTCTCTCCCTGTTCTTCTTCCATCATTTTGCCTTATGTTGTTACAATAATATATTCCTTAGAACAGTCACTAGTTTAACATTCTGTTATTTAAGTACATCAAGGAATTGTAGGTGTAGACATAGGCACAAATCTAATGTCATATTGTCAAGATACATTTAACTGTTTCAGGAGTAGAGATGCCTGCGGCAGCATATCTTTACTTCTTGGTATGCTAGTCTCTATTACACACTTCATCTACGAGAAAATATGTTTACACACGTCCCTGTACCCATGTGGGAGACCCAGAAGAAGCTCCTGGTTCCTGGGTTCAGATGAACCCAGCTCCAGCTATGATGGCCACCCAGTGAGTAAATCAGTGGATGGAAAAGCTTTCTTTCTGTATCTCCTTCTCTTTGTAATTATGCCTTTCTAACGAAAATAAAATAAATCTTTGGAAAAATGAAAAAGGAAGTTATGCAGATGATTCATGACCACAATCCTAGCGCATCAGTAGAAGCGGCCTGAGGATTTTCTCACTCAATTGTACCGCTGATGAGACTATTAAACTAAGTCTAGAGGTAGAAAGTAACCCACACAAAGATATGTATCACTCTTACCAAATAGCCAACTTCTCTTTAACATGAGGTGGTTATACCACGAATTGGTCATACTTCTTTTGATATGCTTTACTCTAGATAGAATTCTAATTACCCAACATAGCATACATTTTTTTTTTTTAATTTAAGCCCTATAGCATACATTTTGACAACAAGGCTGTCAGTGTCAGACTGCTTGATTCAAGCCCCAGGTCTGCTATTTACCACCTGACTGACCCTGAGAAATCATCTATGTTATTTGTGATTATGTTAGTTCTCTTTTCATTTTTTCTTAAATATTGTTTACTTTAAGGACAGAGATATGAAGATAGACAGATCTTCTCTGTAATAGTTTATTTCCCAAATTTTTTTTGACAGCCAGGGTTAGACCAGGTCAACCCTACATTGGGTACTCAATGCAGTTGTCTTATATGAAGTTATCTGTTGATTATTTATGTATCTATGACATTTTCAATTTTGGATGAACCTGAGTTTGAATCTGAGTTCACCACTGTCTATCAGAATGCTCTCCTGAGGGAAGCTGGTGTGGGAGTTGAGCCATTACTCCAGCCAGGCGCTTCAGTCCAGACTGTGTTGTCCCAAGATGTGTCTCAACTTCTGTAACAAATGCCTACCCCTTTCTGCTTTTTTAAGCAGAGTGAGTTAGAGAAAACATGTTAAAATTCCTAAGAAAACGCCTAGAATACAATCTATACATGCTATGTACTTTTACATTTTGTATACAAATGTGAGATTATTACATATATGTGTGTGAAATGTATATATATATGTAATGTCTATATGTATGCATGTAATTTTAGTGAGTCATTTCTCAAATAGTAGTTAAATTAACTAAGCCGAATAAGTGGAATTTATCTACTCATTTATTACTTGACTATTCTTATTTATCTGTCCTAAAGATCTAATGTGTCACGATGGTGTGTTTATTGAATATTCTGAGGGAAGTGGGCTGGGTTTATATGCACTAATTCATTCAGAAAACTGCCAAGACATCCATGACTGTATTATCACCTACTTGCTCAGGACATTACAAGTCACTCAAAAACTTCTCTGAAAGGTGCTAGCTAAAGAAAAGAATGTCCATAAATTTCAAATGAAAGCCAGGGTTCTGGCCTTTTTGGAAAATGATGCAAGGCCTCACCTTATTCCCACTCTTACTCTTGGAAGAGCTGATTTTTCATCCCAAAGTGAAAATTGCCTTGTGATGTGTTGAGAAGCAACAGAAAGGTGCCTCTTCCCATGTTCAGCTACCCAACTTTAACCAGATATCCCTCTTTTCCAAAATGGTTGGCACTGTTGCTTGGGAAGCAGGAAGGAGAGAGCTACCTCAGGCTCTCAACAGGTGCACCCCAAGCCCCTCCTCCCACCCTTCCTGACAGCTGCCTCCTCTTGCACTCCCAGGACAACACTTGGCTATGAAATTCAGTAAGCATGAGATGTAAGGAGTGTTCCTGATTCAGAAAAGGTCAAGTGGTAATAATAAGATCTGACATTTATTGAGTACTGACTCGGTGCCAGGCAGTGTTCTCAGACATTCACACAGAGAAACTCACCACATAAAAAAAAATTTACAGCAATTCTGCACATGCCATTATAACTATCTCTGTTTTTCAGAAGAGGACAATGAGAACCAGAAATTTTTTTAAAAGCTTATTGAAGCTCACACTGGTGGACTCTGGCTCAGCACCCTCTAGGTCAGCTACTCCTCAATGTGGGATTTCAGAGATGCTACAAACCCACTCCCTGTCTGGGAGTAGTGAGATAGGGATAGAATCAAGAGAAGGAATGAAGAAATTGTACAGCAACTTGATACTCATCTGGCAGCTGTGATGTGATCAACAGACTAATCTCAATGAATAGATTAGAGAATATATCTAGTATTGATTCCCGTGGGCAACTGACACATAATACAGGTTGCATACTAGTCATACCAAATAGAGCATAAGAAACTAGAAATTGAAAACAGGTCCTTCACCAGAGATTATTTAATTATCACTACTCTAATTCTTAAAAAGCAAAAATCCAGAGCTCGCTATGTGAATAATGAGCTAGCAAGGCACAAATGTATGTAGAGAAAGGAGCAAACTAGTTAGGAGCCAAAGGATAATAGAAAATGAGCATGATCAGTGGCAAGTTAGAAATTAACTAGTGCCAAGGAAAAAATATCATGTGTGCTGTAGGGGCCAGGAATCAGCACTGGGAGGGCCATGCTGCAGCAAGCAGGGAGTGATCATTCTTCCCAGGCGGGCAAAGCCCTTTGCATGTTTAACTTTGCCTTTTCCCTGCTCCTCCCTATCAAATGACTTGGCTCTTCTATTTTCCCTCTATATTAAATCATAATAAAGTAATTCATTCTGTGATGACCCAGAAATCCCTGTCCATCATAACATGTACTCCAAAGCTAAATTATGGGTTCGCAACAGATGGTATCTAGGATCTCTTCCAGCTTGGAAATCTTATAATTTGGGCTGAAAGAATTGTTATCTCTTGCTGTCAGGGGACTAAACCTCTGTATCAGAGGTTCCATTGATGCAATTCCTTCATCGTTTCTTTCATCCATCTGTTTATTACACATGTAATTGTTCATCACTTCTTATGAGTCAGGCATCACCTTCGGTAGTGATGTTACTGAGATGCATAAGAGATCGGCCCTGTCTTTGAGAATTCCAGAGTTCAGCAAGACAGCAAGACACACAAACAAAAACTGACAACACAGTCCTTACGTGCTATAACAGATACCTGCGCAAAGGGCTATGGGAATACAGATGAGTATTTATTCTTCTAGAAGGCAGGAGAATGAACATCACTGCAAGACTGGGAATGGCGATTATGTAGTCCTTGTTTTTGAGGAATGCTGTGGAGCCAGCCTTCTTGAGAAGGGAAGAACAGAGTTCAGGCAGGAAAACAGACATCTAGGCATCAAGTTGAGTGAATTGTTTAGGGGAGGAAAAACTATTTTAGTGTGAAAGATAGTGTGGAAATACAACTACTGTTTACAAAGAAAAATAACATCTGGAAAATGAACCCAAAATGTATGAGTTTTTCAGTTATATTGAGAATATCTGTTTTTCCCCAGGACATGATCTCAGGCACACACACAGTTTCCCTTTTGGACCTGTCAAGTCTTCACTTTTCACAAGAGGTGGGGGTTCCAGGTTCATTGAATCATTAATTCCGCGAGCACTCACCAATAAACACCCAGGGCCTAACACATGTAAGTACCCAAATTTGGGTAGATGAATGAACGGATCAGTTATCACTAATCTGGTTTCAGATCTGTGCTTTTCCCTTACTGTAACCTCTAGATTGATTGCCCACAGGTTTGGATAAGCCATCCATTTGCTTATCTCGTTTGCAGGTTGAGGCTATGCACAAATCTACAAACATACATTCAGCTAACAAATTCTCTTAGATGTCTGGGTGTCAAAAAGTCATCCGCTAGGAGGCAGTTAAAAGATAAAAGAAATTTTGATTTGAGCACATCTTAATTTTCAAATTTCTTTTCATTTTGTTTATTTGAATGGTTTCCTCTCTGGAAAAGATTTATGCATTTATCACAAAGAGCAAGAGAGAGAGAGAGAGAGAGACAAAGAGAAACATAGATCATTCATCCACCAATTCACTCCCCTATTGGCTGCAGAAACCAGGGCTGGATCATGTCAAGACTAGCAGCACAGAATGCCATTCTGGTCTCCCACATGCGGAGCAGCCGCTCAAGCATTTCAACTGTCATCTGTTCTCTTTCCAGGTACATTAGGAGGAAACTGGAACAGAAACAGAGCATCCAGCACTTAAACTGACTCTTCAGTTTAGAATGCTCTTCTTGCAAGTGGCAGCTTAACCTACTGTGCCACAATGCCTGCCCCTCAAATTGTCTTCCATGATTGAGGCCAAGTCTCTGTTTCTCATCCCTTCCCACACTTTTCTTGTGTAAGTTAAAATTGACCATAGTTTCTCTTTTTAAATTGTTACTGTTTTCTGTGATATACATTTGTAGGTTTAGGGATTCTTCCCTCCCAGTCCCCATTCTCACTCCCTTTTTTCTTCACCCACCTTTTTCTCCCATGTTATTACAATAATATAGTCTTATGGTAATAGTTACTATTTTAATATTCTGGCATTTAACTATAACATGGCATTATAGGTATAGGCAAAGATAGAAATCTACAAGGCCTGGCACGATGGCTCAATAGCTAAACCCTCACTTTTGCAAGTGATGGGATCCCATATGGACCCTGGCTCATGTCCCTACTGCTCCACTTCCCATCCAGCTCCCTGCTTGTCACCTGGGAAAGCAGTATTAGGTGGCCTAAACCCTTGGGACCCTGTATTCATTGGAAGACCCAGAAGAAGCTACTGAATCCTGGCTTCGATTCTGCTCAACTTGAGCCATTGCTGCCATTTGAGGAGTGAAGCAACAAATGGAAGATGTTCTCTCTGTCTCTCTTTTTCTGTACATCTAATCTGCCTTTCCAATAAAAATAAATAAATCTTCAAAAAAAGAGAGAGAATCGATCATACTATCAAGGTACATTGAACAGTTTCATTGGGAGTCCCGCTTTTATTTGGGTGTAGAGATGCACACTACAGTGTCATCACTTCCCATTTGGTAGTCTCCATCGAGAGCTTGTCTTGCAGCCACTGTGGACGTCAGTTTGGAGAGTACTCAGACAACTGGAAATTGTTTTATCATATGACCAAGCTATCCCACTCCTGGGAATCCACCCAAATGAAGTGAAATCTGCATATGAGAAAGTGACCTGCTGTGCTGTATTTATAGCAGCCACGCCACTAGAGCAAAGACATGGAAACAACCAGCTTTCTTATGCCTCATCTGTGCTGTGATCACATGTTTAGACTTTATCACATCCACAAACAAATGGTTTCAAGTGTAAAATAGAACAATTCTCTTCTTGGCATGAGCAGTTTATAGTGAGTTTTCTGAAAATACTCATTATTCAAAATACTTTCTAGAGACTTCTCTGGGTTCCCAGGAATGACTTCATTCCTTACATGGCAATTTTTCATCTTCTTATTATAAACATTTTCTAACGTGGAAAGAATACTCTAGTGAACTTAGGCTGATCAGTTCCTACATTTAAATAATCATCAATTCTGTGACAATATTTCTGCTCATCTATCAGCACCTCCCCCAATTTTGCTTGTTTGTTTCTCTGCTTTCCTGATTTTTTTAAAAGAAAATCCCAGATGTCATGTCATTTCATGTGTAAATGCTTTGGTATGAAATTCTGAACACCACAGTCATGTTTTGTTTGTACGGTTTCCATAGCACCAGGACACTAATGCACCTAATAGAATTAACTGCAATTTCTTAATTTCATTTTATACACACCATATTCAAATGTTCCTAATGATCTGTTCTAGAAGATGTCTCTTACAATTGGTTTATGTGCTTCATGACAACAGAAGGACTACATATCATGTTTCCTTGCTTGTTATGAGATGGTAATTGCCTATTTTTTTTTCCTAAAAAAAAATCTGAGACTCAAATATGCAAGAAAAGGCGGAAATAAAGCCTGCTGCCACAGCACCATTTTTTTCTTAAAGATTTTCACTCAAGGCCTACCAGTGGTAATCCATAATATGCAAATGGGGAATCCAGCCAATGTGTCTCACACACTTGAGACTTCCGGCTTTTCTTTCCAAGAATACAAATCAGGGCAGACACACTCGAGTGAATACCCAAAAAGAATTACTGTGATCTTTCTACCAATCTGGATTTGCTTTCTTTTTCCAGATAGTTATCAAATAATAATGCTAGTTTATGTTGTTATATAGTGCCTAACTGACATAGTGCCTTATATGGTGTTGCCATACCAAAACTTACTATGCCACCTAGTTTCTTCTTTACAAATGACAGTTCTAATCTTGAGACTCTTCACATGACCCTTTGAAGGAAAATGGGGAAGACGAAACCTTTGACATAAAACTATTCCTTTGTATAAGAAATCCTCGGTAGTTGTTGATTCAACAAATAAGTGAATACTGCCTTAAGATGCAGCTTACCCAAATTGCTGACAGAGCATTTACTTCTAGTGTGTCAGATGTCTATTGCTCAATTTCACTTGATACTCTACATCTACCTCATGGTCATTGTTGAATTATGTGGATTTTGTGATAATTTTTGGGCAGGTAACAAGGACCTTGAGGAGCATAGGAGGAAAGACTAAATTAGACTCTTCTGAAGCAAACCCTAAATTCCAGTGGCTCAATTAGAATGTATTTCTTGCTTGCCTTGATTAGGTATCCTACAGGAACATGGTTAATCTTTGGAGTTAAATACTCCATTTTTCATGATCTCCGGGTGCTTTGATTTTTGCTACTTAGAGTTCCATGTGCTGCAACCATGTCAATTGCAGATACAGTTGGGTATAAAGCTGTTTTGATCCTTAAGTTCATTGGTTCTAAAGCCAGGAAAAAGTTATTCGAAACAGTGTTAAACGTGTGAGATATACAGACTGCATTACAAACATATAATAAGAGAACATAATAGGTATGTCGTGCCATTTCTAGAATAATTCTACTCAAAGAAGGACAACTTGAATTGGAACTTAAAATGAAGAGAAGATGGGTCTCAGAAAGGATGAAGAGCTAGGCAGAAAGAGAATGTATAGCTCATTCAGAAGGAAAAGGGGTTTCCAACGTATTTGTAGAACAGCAGTAGGTTCGAGTTTAGTTGAAGGCAAGAAGCATGACAGCAGTAAACTTGGGGTGTTAATTTAATGTAACATATTTACTTGGAATGCCAGAAACAGGAGGGAGAAAGAGAGTGTTCTATGGGTTCACTCAACAGATTCCCACAGTGTGAAGACCATGGCCAGACCCAAGGTCTGGGAGCTCAAACCAGGCCTCCCACATAGCGGGCAGGATCCCAGTCACCTGAGCTAATGTCATGCTCTCTCCAGGGTCCGCAGAAGCAGGAAGCTGGAGTCATGAGGCAGAGCTGGCACCTGAACTCACATTTTATCATCTGAGTTGCTGGTTTCTCAACTTGCCTCATAAGTCCTGGGCTAAAGTTTATCCCATTGATAAGAATTTTTAAAGCAAAGGGGATTTGAGACTTGCAAAGAAATGTAGAGTTATTAAGAATTTGGCTTTGGGAGCTGGCATTGTAGCATAACAGATAAGGCTGCCTCCTGCAATGCCAATGTCCAATTCGGACGCCGATCATGCCCTGGCTGCTCAGCTTCTGATCCAGCTCCTTGGTAATGGCCTAGGAAGAGCAGGAGGAGATGGTCTGAGAGATTCAGAAGAAGCTTCTGGCTCTGGACCCTGGCTTTGGCCTGCCTGGCCATGACCCTTGCAGTCATCTGGGAAGTAAACCACTGAATGGAGCATCTCATTTTCTCTCTCTCGCTCACTCGCTCACTCGCTCACTTTAATTTTCACATAAAAATAAATACATTTTATAAAATTAACTGGGAGATCTGCAGTGTGGCACAGTTGGTTAAACTTCTGCCTATGTGGCTGGCATGTATGTACCCACCAGTACGATTCCTGGTAACTCCATTGCCAATCCAGCTCCCTGCAAATACTCCTGCAAAAGCAATGGGAGATGTTCCAAATCCTTGGGCCCTTGTACCCACTTGTAAGACCAGGAAGAAGCTTGTAGTTTCAATCTAGCTCAATCCCAGATGATACAATCACTTGGGAGATGGACTACCACATGGCCAACCTCTGTTTCTCATTGTGTCTTCTTGTCTCAGCAATTCTGGCTTTAAATAAATTAGTTATTAAAAAAACAGAGTTGGGACTTTACCATAGGACAATCAAAAAATATTGGGATACTTTAAGCAGGGGTAATAAAATAATTGACTTTTATCAATTAAAATATTAATGTGACTAATAAAACAAAATGGAAATAACATACCATATAATACATTAATGTAAGTATAATAATGGAAATAAATTTTGCAGGTCAAAGTGGGAAGGATATTTGGAAAACTAAAGTGAAAGAACAGATAAGAAAGGAATGATAAATTCACAAGTAGTGATAAGTGAATTTACTTGACATGCTTAAGAAATAAACACGAGGTGACCAATTATTGTTTATGTGGGATGTGAAAACTTTAATGTTGAAACTTGGACAGCTCTTGGCAAATAGAGTTGGTCACCCTATGTAAAAACGTGGGAGCTTTAGAGGCTGAATGGGTCTGGACGTCGAAAAAGAGGGGAAGTCAAGTTGGATAAGAAAACTAATAATGGTTTCATCTTGAGATAGATGAAATTGAATATAGAGCAGGAATGAGATAGTAAGAGAGAAATAATACAACTTAAGATGTGGAACCAAGATTTCAAACATACACATCTGAGATATTATTATAATCTTGGATACAATTTCAGCATAATCTATGTGCAAGGAACTGTTGTACTCATGCAGCATATACTATACACTAAATGTGTGTTCCAGGGTTTGGCGCAGTAGTGTAACCACTTAAGTCCTCGCCTTGCATGTCCCAGGATCCCATATGGGCACAGTTCTAATCCTGGCAGCCTTGCTTCCCCCAGCTCTCTGCTGTGGCCTGGGAAAGCAGTAAAGGACAGTCCAAACCCTTGGGACCCTGCACCCATGTGGGAGACCTGGAAGAGGCTCCTTGTTCCTGGCTTCGGATCTGCTCAGCAGTCTGTTGTGGCCACTTGGGGAGTGAGTCAACAGACGGAAGATCTTTCCCTCTGTCTCTCCTCCTCTCTGTATATCTGATTTTCTAAATAAAAATTTTTAAAAATACATCTTAAATATGTGTTCCAAAAACTGCCATGCCAAAGCACTACTGTTCAGTATATGATGATTAGAGATGGGGCCTTTAGGAAGTAATTCAGCCAAGAGGCTGGAGACCTGGTGAATGGAATTAGTAGTGTCCTTATAAAAAGCAACTGAGAGCATACCTGCTCTATCTTCTGCCATGTGAGTTTGTGATAACCCAAAAGCTGGTCTTAATCAGACATTAGAATTGGTGTTTTGAACTTGGACTTCCTAGCTTCTGTAACTATCAGAAGCAATTTCTGCTGTTCAATTCACTCCACCTATGATATCCTGTAAAAGCTGCCTGAACTGGCACATGCAGCATATTTTAGCACTTAACATTCCGAGGCCGCCAATGCTGCAACTTGTGCTTCACACCAACAGAGGCCAAGCAGTTACCTCATTAACACTGTATGAAAATGATGAAACGGAAATTGAAACTCAAATTAATTTGAATTTGAAAATAAACTTTGCTGTTTTCTAGCTGATTGACCTTGAGAAAGACCCAAGGAATTTGATCAAATGAATCAGATCGGAACTGTGAGCTGCACCTCATTCCCATGCTCCTGCTGTTGGCCCATCCCAGGCTAACATTTTTCCTCAAACACACCAGGAATAGCCTTTCTCATTACCTGGTTACAGGATATTTTACCTCAAATACCTTCCTCCCACTTATTTGTAGAATTGCTCCCTTAACTCATTGGGTGTCTGTTCAACTATCACTCCCTCAAAAAAATTCTACTTAGGTCAACATATTTAGTATTTTTATTTAATCTATATGTTTAATGTTATCTTCTTAGATCAGTGGGATCAAAGATTTCTCTAATATTTTATATCGGGATCTCCAACTTAAATGTATGTCTGGCAAACAGTGGACAATACATTTTTATTAAATGCAAAAGATATCCAAATGTAGCTTAATCTGGTACCCCAAGCAGCTAGTTTGCGAAGAAACAGTTATTCAAATATTAAAACACCAGTGTGGCGCTAAACTGATAGTGCACAGACATAAATTAGAGTTTAATTTCAGGCAAGATAGAAGTCTGTTTGCCAAGAATGAAAACAAAACTATAAGGGGAGTCTCAGTGGCGTCCTCTTTCAGCCCCCCAGATAAAGATAACATTTGCAGTCCTGAAAATGAACAGAACTATCAGATGGAAAGAAAGATGCTCTGCTGTAATTAAGGATCTGGGCAGCAACAGGACACCTCCCAACCAATACTGGACACAGGGAACTGCAACACTGGCTGTCTCCACTCTCAGAACTCTGGAACTCAATTTTGTAACATTTCCTTTATTGATAAATAAGAAATAATGATGGGACTACAAGAGCCCAGAATAGTATGCTGAGAGAGAGAGAGAGAGAGGAAGGAAGGAAGGAAGGAAGGAAGGAAGGAAGGAAGGAAGGAAGGAAGGAAGGAAGGAAGGAAGGAAGGAAGGAAGGAAGAAAGAAAGAAAGAAAGAAAGAAAGAAAGAAAGAAAGAAAGAAAGAAAGAAAGAAAGAAAGAAAGAAAGAAAGAAAGAAGAGGAAGAAATGGAGGGAGGGAGGGAGAAAAATGGAAAGAAACAGAGAGGGAGAAAACAGGAAAAAAAAAAACCAGAAAGCACTGAGTTCTCTTCACTCTGCATCTCAATCTGCCATGAGGACATTTGTCACTATCGTTCACTCCCTTACCGCTCATCCCAGATGGTCCAGGAAATACAGCTAATCTTATGGGAAATTAAGCAGCCTAAGATTCCATAGATGTCTTAGTCTAGACTCCAATATTGATCACGAAACAGACAAATTGGAGGAATGAGGTGGGATGGCCTACCAGGGTCTTAGACGAAAATGCAAACACTCAGTGGAGAGTGACCCTTAATGAATGCAAATCACTTTATAAAGCATTACATTTGTAATTCTTTTCAAAGTCTGTGATAATGGTCAGCTAGAAGTCCCCTTCTCAACTTCCTCTGATACACTTAAGAAAACTCCTGAGAACCCAGCAAATGGTTTTATATGTTTCTCATTGATGTTTGCTTTTCAAATGTTTGTCAAGTTCTGGCATTTGTCCTGGCTTTATTAAAGTTTAAAGCGTTCAATCACTGAAAATGATCCACAATAAATGACAGAAGTACACTGTGCATGTCGAGCACAATGGGTTATAGTCTCAGGAAGCTCGAGTCCCCAACAAGAGGTCTCGGTGCAGAAGTTAAGCTGTTCCGTGCTTTTTGCGCATCTTTGCTATTTTAGCTGATTCTCTAAAACTCATGTTTTCCTTATTTATATCATAAAAATAATATGTTTATGTCATAAATATTGTAAAAACATCTGGATATATAAGCACTTGACAAATAATATTTCTTTTATAAATACGATGATCCTAAATGCGAGATACTTATTCTAAGATCAGAGAAGCGATATTATGATTTATGAATAAACATTTACTTTTGTTTTATTCCCATTAACCTCTAAGTCATTCGACTTAAGTGTTTCATCTCACAGTACAGCAAGTCACCTATAGACAATTTTAGAATTGTAAGCTACTTGAAAATGTTCTTCATTAAATCAGGTGATGGTTATCATATCCTTAAGCCATAAAGGCAGTGCTCCAGACAAGCTTGACACAGCAGAAAGCTTACATGATTGTCTTTTCATATTCTGAAGGACCAGCTTTAGAACACCATCCCCACCCCTGTTACCAAAATCTCTAGATGTTTGAGTCTTCTGTATTAAACAAGCTAGTGTTTACCTACAACCCATGTCCATCTTCCCACATGCTTCAGATAACCTATAGACTTTTTATAATTACTGACACAATGTAAAATCTATATAAATAGCATAATACTGTATTATTCAAGAAAGATGGCAAGAAACATCTGTAGATTTTCAGTGCAATTTTTCTAAATTCCAGTGAAAGATTAATTGGACACACGGAAGATGAAACCTATAGATATTTTGGCAGACAGTAGGTACAAAGACCCTATCCTCTGAACTAGAAATACCACATCTGGGGATGCTGAAGTCCCTCACATAACATGGTATTGTTTCTCTACAGTCCAGTCACGTGCTCTGATAAGCTATAAATTATACGAAGATCATTTATAATACTGTTTTAATGTAAATAATTAGCAAATACTTGTTATATCATATTATTTAGGGATGATGACCAGAATACAAAATCTGTACATGTTCCAGATGATTGAATGTGATTTAGAAAAAAAAAAAACTTTCTTTTTATTGGAAAGGCAGATTAGATTTATGAAGAGAAGGAGATACAGAAAGATTCTCCATGTGCTGGTTCACTCCCCGAATGGCTACAACAGCTGGAGCTGAGCTGATCCAAAGCCGGGAGGCTGGGGCTTCTGCTGGGTCTCACGTGTGTGCTCAGAGTCCCAAGGCTTTTGGTCATCCTCCACTGCTTTCCCAGGCCCAAAGCAGGGAGCTAGATGGGAAGTGAAACAGTTGGGACACAAACTGGGGCTTGCAAGGTAAGGATTTAGCCATGGAGCCATGATCTGGGACCAGATGGATGCAATTATTACTGAATGTTTTCAATCTACAGTTGAAATACAGTTGTGCAATATACAGGCACACATCAGCATATTTCTACAAATGTATTTCATGTTGTCATTCTGAAGATTGTACTTCAGTCTTCTAGTTTATCTAACTGGCTATATCCGGAGTTTTATCTTGCTAAGATCACTCTGAATTTCAAAATCTCTAGATTCCATACGTTCCTTTTCTATTACATTTTTAAAGGAATAGAGAAAACTATTAAATCGGACTTAGTCCTTAGTTTCTGCTCCAGACACCTCTTTCATGTCTCTGGACCATCATCAATATTCTTCATGTGCTATTCAACTGAGTCCAACGATCATCTGCCAATTATGTCATCCTGGGCAGAACTTGTCAAAACTTTATCCAGGGGGACATCAAAAGAAGCTCTGTCAGATAGTTTCTTGAAGCATTAATTAAGGACAAAGGTATGTGAATTGCACTTTTGATTGAATTATAACGAAACCAGAGCTATGTTCTCAGAATTTAACATTCTCAGATCTTAACGCCTTAATTACATTGATTATGGATGGCAATACAGATTTCTCAAGCAAATCTTAAACAGATTTTAAGGTAGATTAGATCAAAAGTTCTTTTCTAAAATTTGTTTTATTTTGCTTTTGACCATGTTTACATAACTGATCAGGGTGGAAAGAACTGAGGACTAGGGAAAAGTGGGTGTTTTCAGTGTTTCCAAATTTTCTATTTCTTTTTCCTGTATTTGGGAGAAGGAGGATGATAAGGGGAGAAACCACACCCAGCCTTCCACCTCCCAGTACCTAGGGATGGGGATCAGCCACGTGATATCAACCTAGAGTCCCCAGTGTGGGGTGTGCTCCAAGGGTTCTGCCCAAGTGGTTTGGATAGTTCTGAGATGCTGTCGATCTTCTCAGTCCAAGGATGAATACCCCTTCCAATGTCCATCGGCTGACATAGTCAACCATGTGCCCAGATATTTGTTGTCATCCTTTGGCTGGGGCAGTTGTCCAATATGTTTTGTCCTTCTTCCTCTGGTATAGTACCAGATGTCTTCTGCAGGGCCCAATGGGCTGCCATATCCTCTATGTGCATGTGGGCCAGCTGTCTATTGCTCCATTTTTTCCACTGAGGAGGTCTAGTTCTGACATGTGCACTCCACAGTCAGAATACCAGTCCTGGATGTAAGACTCCAGACCACCTCATAACTCCACGTGTGCCATCCCCAGACCCTGGTGAGCCCACACACCCCAAAAGTGTGCCACCAGGTAGCCAGTGAGTTTCCTCTGAGACACTGGCACCTGGGCCAACCAATCCGGGCCCCACCTAACCTCTTCTCTCCATGCCCAGGTCTCACAGATCCAGCATTCACCACACAGGCTGGCCCAAGAACACAGGCCAGGCAACCGGACCCCTCTGGACCCCTCGTCCCCGAGGCTCACAGACCCAGCAAGATCAAAAGTTCTTAAACACAGGAATTCATAAATTTTATTAAAAGTTGTAAATCTTAAAAAACTAGGTAAAATATTATGGTTAGATGCGCATGTGTGTTTTTCTTAGAACAGAGTTCCCAGCTCAAAAGTCCTCAGTGCTCAAAGCTACTCCCAAGTAAGGCTAAATATCAATTTTCAATCTAACCACGCAAAAAGATATGAACTCATTGCTCTTGCAAGAATAAAGGATGAAAGAGAAAACGAGGGGAAGAGAATGATTGATCAGGAAAAAAAGAATGCTCTAAGGAATATGCAAAGTTACATTTCAGCATTTTTTCCTTCATATTACAGGTTTTATACTTAGATATACAGTGTGAAAAACCTTTATGCAACAAAGATATATCATACTAAGAGGAAAGATATGATAATTTTATTTTATACCTCACAGGGGTTGGGAAGAAAGGACAAGAAGTAGAAAAAAGAGAGAGAGAAGGGTGACAATTGAAGAACACCGGCAATTGTGCCTGCTGTGCAGAACAATTCTAGCTGGTGGCATGCCTGTTTGTGAATAAAAAGTTATGTGTTTTCTGTTTGTTTGGTGAACTCAATTTGCAAGGACCATCCTTCCATGAAGACTCCTAACTCCGTGTGATTCCAGTGTTTGTATATCCAGCAACATGGTTTCCAATACTAAAGCCTTTGCCAGCTGCCCAAGTTATGGAAAATGACTTTGCAATCCTGCAGGGAAAGCTGGGCAGATGGGCCTTGCTGAGAGTTAATACATCCATTTCTGAAGTGGCTAATTCCTGTTCTCCTAAAGACTTATTTTGTTTATTTGAAAGAATGACACACAAAGGAAGACATAATATTCCTTCTATGGGTTGATTCCTCAAGTGTAGCTGGGGCTGGGCCACACTGAAGTCAGGAGCTGGTCTCCGTACTGATCTCCAACATGGATGACAGGGACCCACGAATGCTGGCCATCCACAGTTGCATTCCCAGGCACATCGGCAGGGAGCCATAATGGAAATGAAACAGCTGGCTCTGAGGCCTCTGCTTTGATATGGAATGCTCCCACTGTAACAGGTAACCTAACCTGCTGTGATGCAATATCAGCTTCTAGAACATTTGATCTATTACTGATCTACAGAAGGGAAAGTGTAATGGTTTGTTGGTCAGATTTGTTCCCTCCCCCCCATATGGCAATAGAAATCTCTTCACGGGGGTCCAATTCTGTCACCCTACCAGCTCACATCTTCTTGCACTCCAATCCACTTGCCCCTCTGTGTGACTGATCTCTGCTCTCCTTAATTTCATACACAATTGTTCAAATATCTGCTGATCTAGGAAGACACTTCTGACATCTTAAATACACCTTTTTGTACTCTTATGCTAGTGAAGAAATCAAAGATAATAGTTGTTATGAAATGGTGGAGCTTGTTTCTTCTTTTTTAAGAAAAGTGGGGTTTTTTAAGATTTATTTATTTGAAAGCAAGTTATAGAGAGGTTTGAAGAGAAAGAGATTTGCTCTTTTACTGCCTAGCGATTGGGCCAGACTGAAGTCAGGATCCCCAGGTCCCTACTGGGCTACCCTCTGCTGCCTTCCCAAGCACACTCACAGGGCAGGATCACCAGCTGCCTTCCCAAGCACACTCACAGGGCAGGATCACCAGCTGCCTTCCCAAGCACACTCACAGGGCAGGATCACAGCGCGGTAACCCCATGGCATGTGAGCTTCTCAAGCAGTGACGTAACTTTGGGCCCCACAGTGCTTATCCTGGCAGGTTTGATTTCTTTAGAGGAAAAAGCCAAACTAACTTTAAATAAAGGAAAGTTGCGAGGCTTAGCACATAAGCTCGTGTCTTACTTGTTGCAAGGCCCTGTGGACTCTCAGCCTCTGCTGGACTGTTCTCTGCACAGTGATGGACTGATCTCAGCTGCTTCCAGCCTGAAGCACACTCAGGCTCTGTATGTGACCCCCACAATGTCCAATGTTGGGGAGAGAGGTGTAGGACAGAATGACCCATATGGAAGGGAGTTTTATAGGTCCCCCAAAAGTGTCCCACATTTCATAGTAAAACAAGCAGTCACAGCCCCAACTCCCCTGCAAGGGAGGCTTCCTGTGTGCTCTCGAAATAGAAGCAGCATCACTCAATCTACAAGCAGTCTCCAACATATTTGATTTGAAAGAAAAATCTCTTCCTATCTATTATCTCCAGTTTCTTCAGGTTCCATTTTCCAGTAAGTTTTCATTTGCATCATATATGTAAACTCCACCGTGCACAGACTTGGCTAGTGTGATGAAAAATCGTGTCCTGCTGAATCTTCATCTCTGCTTCCTGCCTCTTTAGGAAATAGCCAAATGCAGCATAAAGATTACTTGCAAATGCTACATTTGATGTTTTCTCTCCCTCTGACTCAGTGTTTAAAAAGCTTCTTAAAGAGCCTGGGATTTGCAAATGCAATAGAGATTTTTTTCCATCTAAAATGAAATTCAAGCTATGAATTGGGACAGGAGCTGCCTTTCAGTATAGAAGTGAGTCTCAACATTGCATTGCATTTCAACCAAGCATCTTAGGGGAACAGAAAATCTGCTTTTGTGGGAATGAAGACAATGACTGCTTTCTCCTTCTGGAAAATGTAATCAAGGATTCTTTAGCGAGCCCAATGTGAAAATACTGCTAAAGAATTACCTCACTTCTTGTTTTTACTGACACATAAGGCATTACATCTTAGTAATTTTTAAATGTATTTAAGGAGTGGAGGACATGTGGGCAAGGAGAGAGAAAGAGAAACAGGAAAAAGCAAGAGTGAGAGACAGAGAGAGAGGGAGCAATCCCATCAGCTAGTTCACTCCCCTAGTGTCTGCAACAGCTGATATTGGGCCAAACCAAAGCCAGACGCTTGAATGCAATCCTGAGTTCCCATAGTGGTGACAGAGACATAATGATTTGTGCCATCACTGTCGCCTTCCAGCATTTTCATTATCAAGAAGCTAGAGTCAAGTGTCAGAATTAGAAATCTAACTCTGCTACTTCAGTGTGGTACATTGGCCACTTAACTAGTGTTTTAACTACTAGACAAAACAACACATTCGCCCTATGAGAATCTTCTTTGTGGAAGAGGAAATGGACTGGTTAGAGAGGAATGGGAAAGACAACCAACAACTTGGATAACCAGAGCAGAAGATCTTCTAAGCGACACTAACAGCTGGATGACAAAAGTCAGTAACAATCATTAGATACCATTTAGTGAATTCATGTCTGCAGATACTTAAAATTTTATGATGACCCTGAAATTCTTGTGTAGTGTTATTAGTACTAACATTCAGAGACTCAGTTAATTATTTATGTCAAGTAGTTTATTTTCAACTGGATGCAAGTTTTAGGAATCCATGTGCTATTTTCTACCCCTACTTCTACCCCTCTGTCATAACACCACACTCCTTGAGATGATGGCAAATCTGTCCCCCTTAATTCCGAGTGACAAATACCACCCACTACTCACCCTAAACTTTGATGTGTTCTTCAGCGAAAGAAAAAATTCTCTTCTAAGATGAAACTTCAGGAGCATTTGTTGTCACAGCAAAGCATAGCTGACTGACAGCGTATTTACCTGCAAAAAAGAAACTTTGTGTTAATAACACTTAGGGCTCGGGGTTTTTTTTAAAGATTTATTGATTTTTATTGTGAAGTCAGATATACAGAGAGGAGGAGAGACAAAGAGGAAGATCTTCCACCTGATGATCTACTCCCCAAGTGACCACAATGACAGGAGCTGCAACTGATTCGAAGCCAGCACCACGAGCTTCTTCCGGGTCTCCCATGTGGGTGAAGGATCCCAAGGCTTTGGGCCATCCTCAACTGCTTTCCCAGGTCACAAGGAGGGAGCTGGATAGGAAGTGGGTCTCCCAGGATTAGAACTGACACCCATAAGGGATCCTGGCGCATTCAAGCCGAGGACTTCAGCCGTTAGACTGACTCTCTGGGCACTATACTTAGGGCTTTGTATGAAGCATGTGCACAAAATCACTTGGGCTAGAAATGGTGAAACACCCATGCAGTTAGATCGTAAGGGGATATATAGTAACTGCTCCCTTCTTCAGAGTCTGTACTTGTTGTTGCATTTATTTATACCAACATGGTAATCAATTACTCTGATTAATGGCTTGATAGTATAATTTAATTTTAAGCATAATTCAAGTGGGAAAGCACTCCATTCTCTTCTTTGACTCTTAGTCCATTCCCTATGGGTATCTTTTCTCGCGCAGTGGTGCTACAGCCCACTGTGGGCAAAGCAATCTGGGGAAATTAAAGCCAACTGAAGGGTACAGATTCACCAACCCAGAAGTGTCAAGTGACCACAAATCACACAGAGACAATACTTTTGGTCTCTTTTTGATGTTCAGAGGTTTTGTGAGTCTACAATGTGTGTAAACTCTTTCAGGCCTTCAGAGAAAAGGTGCTATATAAATTCCAAGTGATTATTCATACCATTATCCAATACAAATTGAACCTCCATCCCTTGGAGACGGTTATATTGCTGATTTTGCCGACAGCAGTTGATAAGGTTGACATTTGGTTTTAATGGCACCAGCTAATAAGCTGTCAAAAGGTTTCACATTCTTATCTAGCAATATATTACACTACAAATATTAAAAAAATATTGTTCAAATTACCATAATCTACTTTGAACACTCCACTGAATTAATCTGATAGTGTATATCAAGTTTTGTTCTTTGTCTTTTTTTTACCCTAGGGAGACTTCACACACCTGTTAGATATGAGAATGAATGTCTATAAGTGTTATATGTGTGTGTATTGTGTGTGTGTGTTGTACGTGTGTGTGTGTGTGTACTTTCTGTGTGGGCGTCTATGGATGAATATTCAGTCTGTGTAAAAATAACTGACAATTTGGATTGATCAACTTTTCAAAATACGTGAACCCACAATACCTGCTTCTACGTCAATAGCTACCTTGATAACTTAGAAATTTTGAGACCATTCCAAATCTTTATCATTGGAAGAGGGAAGTATTTATGTGTAACTGAAAATATATCATAATAATTCTGTTTGTTGAAAACCCCTGAAAATTAGTACTTCTATACTTACTGCTTTTCTTCCCACTACAACACCTTCAAATAACTTTATCAATTTAAACTCATACTTGTGACAGAAAACTCAGCCCCAACTAGCTGGAAAAAAAAATATTTATTAACTTGCATGAAAATTCAGAGTAGAATTCAGGGGCCGCTGACATGGATCAATAAAGTCTCAATTGATATTCCCGGGCTCTCTTTCTCAATGTGCATCTTTTATAGAGGCTCTATTCTCCAGATCACTATAGGGACTCTTAGTGTTCAAAAACACAGAACCCAATCCAGGAAGAAGACTAATTTTTTTCCTTCACCCTGCTCTAAAAAGATACAGCAAGCTTATTTATTTGTGGCTTCAAATGCCTTGAGTCAGATCTTGTTACCAGCTCAAAGTCAAATAAATATCTAAGCCTATGAAAGGAATGAGCTAGTTTTCACTTAACCTCCATCTGCCTTATTGCACCTGCAGGAGGAAGTCAGAGACTATTTCACCCAAGGCACAGGAGCTGAAAGAGTAAGAGGAACATGGTGGTGTCACCATAAGAGTGGATTGAGCAGTGACAAAGGGTAAGAGCAGAAAGAGTACTGAACGTCCGTTTCAGATTGGTACAGTCTACGTTTTAGCCATGAAGAAGCAGAGGCTCAGAAAAGTGACATGGCTTGTATAACAACATGTATCTAACGAATGGCTGGACTAAAATTTGAAACAAATCCCGTTTTGTTCACTGTGTTTACTGATGCATCAAAGCTGGAGTGCAAGTACTTAAATGCGCAGCAGCATCCATGACAGCCTGAGAGGGAGAGGCCCGCTGTGTCCACTTCCTCTGGGAAAACAGAGCTGGAAAATGGTGCTTTCTGTAATGCATTTAATTCAGGAGAATTTACACTGGTGGCAAAGACAGTGGACTGGAAAAACAGAGGCAACAGATACTCCACTCAAATTTCAGTTGGCCTTAATTTTTAAAAATGGATCTTTATGTATGAAAGGGAAGACTTACAGAGAAAAGACAAGACAGAGGTCATACACCCACTGATTCTCTCTTCGAATAGCTGCAATGGCTGGAACTGAGCCAACCCAAACATAGAAGTGAGGAGCTTCTTCTTGGTCTGCTCTGTGGGTGCAGGGTCCAAGGACTTGGGCCGTCCTCTGTTGCTTTCACAAGCCATAAGCAGGAAGCTGGACTGAAAGCAGAGCCACTGGGCATGGAACTAACACCTGTATGAGATGCCGGTCCCCCAGTGGATTAGCCTAGTATGCTATGGTACTGGCCTGAGCTACCCTCATCTATAGTGATTAATCTTGCAAATCACATAATCTCTCAAAAATATGAAATAACGAATTGTGACATTTAACCCTGGTATACAGGAAGCCAAAGAAAGGAACTGATACAATCCAGAATGTCTTATAAACAAGATTAAGATCCTGTTATGAACATGTAAATGACTTGTAGTCCCCTGCGCAGCTCACAATCCAGTGCTGAGCATACAAGGACCTTGTCGTTTGGGTGACTTTGCTTTAAGTCATGAATTCTCTTAACATAGATCCTCCCTGGCGTAAATGCAGGGCTTTCCCATCATGGTAGCCAAGCAGCTAAAGTCCTTGCCTTGCATGTGCCAGGATCCCATATGGGCACCTGTTCTAATCCTGACAGCCTTGCTTCCCATCCAGCTCTCTGCTTGTGGCCTAGGAAAGCAGTATAGGATGGCCCACAGGCTTGGGACCCTGCACCCACGTGGGAGACCTGGAAGAGGCTCTGGGCTCCTGGCTTTGGATTGGTTTTAGCCATTTTAAACGTTGTGTCTGCTTGGGGAGTGAATCATTGGATGGGAAGATCTTCATCTCTGTATATCTGACTTTCCAATAAAAACAATAAAATAATTTTTTTTAAAAAGTCAGGGCTTTCATATCTGTTAGATGAGGGACTCCTTTTGTTCTCCTTTGATGCCTCATTTTGCTCCTGACCTCAAAATGTGGGTGCTTCAGAAACCTGTCCAGAACTGTCTCTTCTCTCTTTACACTTTCTTCAGGATGATTCTATTCAATCCCTTTAGACTGTGTTTGGTAACCCCAGAAGTGTATCTCCAGCCAAATCTTTCAGTTAGCTGTGTTCATCGACCAGTGGGTCTCCCTCTGTTAGTTATTAGTGGCCATTTCCAATTTAAAATGGTTAAATTACAATGCCATACTTCCGTCTTCATTCATTTCTCCTAAATGCTGACGTCCTGGTCTTTCTTATCTTAATAAGTTTATTCTTGAGTCTTGTGTCCTACATATCCCATATTTGGTGAGTCACTGAGTACCTCCACCCCAGAGCCTGAGTTTAATTTGTTGTTTCCATCTCCACTACCCTGACTCAGGTCCAGCTCTGCAGTATTTGACCCTTATCCCTGTAATACTGCTGCTGAGAGGAGCTTTGGCTTCCATTCATCTATTGTGGTCCATTGTTCAGGCATCAGCCACATTAATTCTTTCACAGTGTGCATCACAACACCCCATTGTGGCTCAAACGTTTTCAGTGTTTTTGTGTTTTATTACCCTTGGGTCACATGTTGTGTGATCCAATCCTTGCACATATCTTCATCTATGCATCCCATGATATTTCTGCTATTTTACCAATCTTTATCTCCTCCAGATCCTTTTCTCTCCCTGCCTTAGAGATTCTCTAGTAACTAGACCCTCTACAGGAAATCCTGCCGCTGTTGATTTTCTGAGAACTACTTCCTTCAAACTATTCAAATCTTTGCAGATACCAAATCTTTAGAAGAGCTCTCCCCATTCTCTCTATCCAAATTAGTTTAGTCACCCCTCCATCTCACATAATCTGCTTTGGTTCCCTGTATAATTCTCATCAGTATTTATTATTTTTCTCTCTTTTTTTAATTTGTTGGCTGGTTTTTCTGCCTCACCTTCATAAATTTGTAAGTTATGTGATCAAGGACTTCAGGTATTCACAACTGTACCATGCAGGCCCAGAAATGACAAGCACTGTTGAATGAATGGAAAATGAGAATAAATGAATTATATCTTTTTATTTCAAAGTCTGAGCCCATATAGGTAGCAACTTTGCCACACATGATTTATAAATAGATGAGGTCACTAATTCTGTAAAGATAAGGAAAATCATAAATTTGCATATATCTGCAACTAACCAGGCAAATTGAATCAGTCTTTATATCAATCTTATTCTGAGCTATTCCTGAATTGAATTTCCATTTGAAGTAAAAGAGCTGCCCTGTGTCAGGGAAAGACCTAAAATGCAAAGTCAACCAGGCATAGGCCTGGATGCTTTTTCTCCCACTTAGAGTCTATGTGGTCTTCCCCATGTTACTCAGCCTTACCGATTTGCTGCTGTGTCAATGGTAGAGAGGCTATAATAACTCACATTACTCAGATGTTGTGAGAATTCCTATCAGCAAAAATAAAGAAAGAAATAAATGAAGAAGAAGAAAAGGAAAAAGAAAGGAAAGGAGGAAAGAAAGAAAGAAAGAAAGAAAGAAAGAAAGAAAGAAAGAAAGAAAGAAAGAAAGAAAGAAAGAAAGAAAGAAAGAAAGAAACCCCTGGTAATTGGAAGATACCAAGTGATTTTATTTGTCCGCTTCTTGTGACATGTACGTTGCTTTCTCTTCAAGGAGTATTCACATAGTTCTCATTGAGAATAGTAGATATACTTGGCAAAGCAGATATGAAAGGGAAGGAATCCAGGGATAGAAACCCTCTGTGTCCTTCTATAGCTGTGATCCACTCACTCTCCCAGTTTCATTCTCCCTTCTCCACACGCTCACATGGTTAACGATGATGCAGAACTACATGAATGTTTTCAACGTCTTTCTTCTCCTTTCAGGTCTGGTTGGACCTAATCAATGAGAAACACCAAGCAATTATAGGTGGGAAAAGAATCTGGTCAAGGAATGCATTCTTCCAACTCTATTCCTTCAGGCTTGACAATGAGAAGGGCACCCTTCAGTCAGTGCCTTCCCCTCCTCCGACTTCCAGGAACCACATTTTGACTTTTTATCACACAAGTGATAAGTGGTATATGTTAACTGTGATGTAATTTTGATTAGTGATTTTAAATACACACAATCTCCTAAGGAACTTTCAAATAATACCCACCTTTATGCCATGGTCAAACCAACTGAAACTCTCAGGGCATGGAAGCCCTGATAGCTGAGTATTCCAAAACAGCACAAACTTTCCAATCCGGAGGGTCGACATCAGATACCACCACTCTTGCATTCAAGGTTGCAACAATGATTCCCTGCATCTCATACTAAATGTGTTCCAGGCTCATCTCCTCACTACCTAGCTCTAAATTCTTCCCTCATCCTCGTTGCCCTTTTATTTCATTCTATGTTATCAACAATTCTTTTTGTAGCTCCAATTTACTGCTCACCAAGACCTGAAAAGTTTGTGTGGTAGCATGCCTGGACCCCTGTCCACACAAATGTGCTCCATAGTTTTTTCCCTAGTAACAGTCATCACCTTCAAAGAGATAAAACATACTCCATGCCATCTGCTCAGAACTCCTGGTGCACTGCCTGTCAAAACCAACAGTGCCCCCAGACCTTCCCCATCTGGGATTGAGGGGGGTGATTGAACAGGTGTGATATGTACTACATCTCTGTGGAAAACTGCTTTAAAGAACTGGTATCATCAGGGTTATGTTTAGCATACCCCTTTTCACATTCAGAATGATCATTAAGGCTTCACATCAAGTCGCTATCATCAAAGTATATACTGATTACTTCACTTTAAATAGACCAAGGAACTACGGTAATGAATCTATCCAAATGTTTCAAAACACTTGGTTTTATTCTAAAATTTGCCTTATAACTAAGAATAAATATATATGATCATTCTTTTCAAAACATAGTGTTTTACATATCCATGTGACTATCATTACTGTTCCTGTGATTACAACTTCAGACTCAACATTTTTAAATCACTGCCAATTTATGATACACTACAACCAACAAAAATAAAAATAATGCATCAAACTGTTACTGGAATTATTGCTTCCAGGTCTCCCACACAGGTGCATGCAGAGATCCAGCAGCAAAAGCAACAGCAGCAGGACAGTTAAAGATGTGAGTGCCCACGTCGGGAAAGAAAGGCAGCTATGCAGGGAGGTAGGCCAGCAACCACAGCAAGCAAGTGTGCCAGTGCCTCAGTGTGATGAGCAGAGCATCTATAATGGACGGTAGGGCTGGCAGTGGTCCTGACCCAACGGCAGACAAGAAAGCTCAGGGGGAGAGCTAGCAGTCTTTACAGAAGCAAGGGGTGAAGCTTGACAGGAGATGTGGGAAGAACAGAAGGCATTTAACAAAGTAAGTGGCCTATAGTTTTTCAAAATGCCAGAGTCATGAAATTCAAAGGAAGACAAGATGATTCCAAACTGAAAAAAGCACTAAAGACTCGGTCTCCAAACACAACACTAACATGTATCCTTTTGGCCGAAAGAACGTTATTAGCACACTTGCAGAAATTTAAGTGGACTCAGGATTTAATGGTAGTCATGCGTCATGTTGTAAGTTGGGATCTTGATTGTTGCCTTATGATTACACAACAGAATGATCTTGCTTATAGAAAGCAAACTCAGAAACATTTTGTCATAATGAGGCCATCATCACATTAGCAAATTATCCTTAAATAGTTTAGGGGTAACAAAGGAGAACTTCTAATATGTAGTTACAAATTTTATTTGTCTTTAAAAAAATGCTCTGTAAAATGTTGTTGACTGTTTTGGCACAAAGGACTATTCATCAGTCATGTTAAACATGAAAACTTTTGCGCTTAATGAGTTTTCTTCTGAGCTCCTTCAGCAAATAGAATTCAGATCTGTCCTCAGCAAGATAATCTGGGGCCAATAATTTATAGGGTAACAGTTGGCAACACAACAATCCCAGAGAGATTTCCTCCTCTTTTTTTTTTTTTTTTAGCTAACTGCTTCCACTCAGAAATGAAACTTTAAATATTCTGCTCTGACCTTTTTGCCTTGGAGGAGAGTTTAATTACCTGCCCAGTTTACATAAATTATGTCGCCTGTTTGTCTAAAATTGAATCCTGGGCAGAGATCAATATGGCCTCAGAAAAGCCAAAGCAAACGACTTCTCTCAAATACCATCAAAGGTCGCTGGGACCTTTCCTGCTTGGATGGGGACACATTCTGCTCGACAACCTGGAGCATGTCACGAGCCTGCTGCCTGCTGCCTGCTGCCTGTGCCTGCCGACTTGGGTACAGCCACAAGAGCATGATTGATCATGGGTTAGAGGACATTGGGTACAAACTCCCTAAGGAGTTCACTGTGTGAAATTAATTGAACACCATGATGAGCCTGATTCATCATCCTCCAAAAGGAAGGGGGAAATAGCACACAACACACCCAGAGCTCTGTGCCTGAGGCTTTGAGGAGGTAACTGCAATTTGTACTCAGGATCTTGTTGGGAGCAAAACACGTACATGCAGTTTGGTAGCTGCTCCACAGAATTATCCACAGGGCAAAGCACCTGCGCATTTTTCCTTCATTATCCTCTCTCCCTGTCAAGAAGGAGAACATGGTAAGGGTTAGATATGTGTCTCGTTGAATTCAAACATCACATGACAAATGTTTCATGATAGAGAAGTAAATAAATTATAAAATATTTCAGAGTCTGCATCTGGGAGATTCAAAGAGAGCTTCAAAGAGAACTTGTAACACAGTTGGTAACAGAGAAAGCTGTGTGATCACAATAAACACTTGGAATGAAAACAAAAGGGAATGATAAGAGCAGTGTCACTGATATTGTTTAAATTTGAATCCCGACAGTTACTTCTGTATAGTTATACAGCAGAGGAAAGGGTTATTAGAGAGGACTGCTTCTACCTGCTGACAGCATGACATGAGGGAACACATGACTTCTAGTATCATGGCAGACAGGAGTCGGCCAAAAAGAAACAGAAATGTTTAGAAAAACTAAAACATTGACTTACAGAGAATGGGTGGAGACATTCCATTGGGAAAAACTGATGAATAGTATCAAAAAGCAGAGCTAGGTCAAGGAGAGCAACAGTGAGGAAACTGCACTGCTGCTGTGCCTGTGATCCTTACAACAGAGCAATTCCCATTTAGGAAAGTCAGTGCTGGCAGTAGGTGCGGGCTGTCCTTTCTCAAAGTTAGCCAATGAACGGAGACAGGTAAGACAGCAATGAAAAAGAAAGGAGAGGCAAAAGCAGGAGCAATAAAAGAGAAAAGGAAGAGGAGAGGGAAGGATAACGATTGACAAGGCAAAACACTGCAAAAGGCAGAGGGTCGCACACAGCCTAAAATGGGAAACGGGTACTGAAAGACACATGGCACATAACTGTTGTATCAAGACAATTTGGAAGATGAGAGGAAGTGAAATTGAACAGATATTTATAATGTATGTCTTCTGGAGGAGTACCAAAAAAAGGTAACAATTTTAACGTGTAGTTCTTAATGGATAAATAAGATTGGGGAGAGAAATTAAGTGAACTCACTTTTTAACAGTTCATATTAAGTGTTATTGGATATTTTCTGATTTGATTGTTGATTTAGTCCTTGTGTATACTACTGTGGAATTACAGGATCCCTATGTTTTACTTGTTGAATTTTAGGGTTAATGGTAAATTAGGCCTGTGATAATATACTCAAATTTAAAGAAAAAATTTAAAATAATTTTTAGCTGGCACCATGGGTCAGAGATCTAATCCTCTACCTTCAGGTGCCAGCAACCCATGTGAGTGTCAATTCATCTCCCAGCTCCACTTCCAATCCAACTTTCTGCTTGTGGCCTGGGAAAATAGTGAAGGATGTCCCATGTCCTTGAGCCCCGGCACCCACACGGAACACCAAGCAGAGGCTCCTGACTCCTGACTTAAGATCAATAGATCTCTCACCATCGTGGCCATTTGGAAAGTGAGTCAGTGGATGGAGGATCTTTCTCTGTCTTGCCTTCTCTTTATGAATCAGTCATTCCAAGAAAAATAAGTCAATCTTTTTTTAAAAAAAAAAGAATTTAAAGGAAAAAAAAAGAAGGAAGGAGGATGGTTTTTGTAGGCAGGGGGTGGAGGGAGGAGAAAACCTGATTACCTTGTTAGAATTGAACCTAGGAAACATTGTTCTATATATTAACAAAAAATGTTTATGAAAAAGCTCAGATAAACTCATAAGGCAAAGAAAGTATAAGTAAGGAGATGGAATTTGAACAGCAGCAACTGGGAACATTTCAAACGAAGGCAGAAAATTAATGCAAAAACAAATTGAAAATGTGTTAGGGCAGATTTGCACAAACCAGTCTAACAAGTGGAATTCAGAGAACTGAGCAAAAAATTCCCAGTTTCCTTCTCATGAAAGTGAAGAAACAGGTTAGCAATAGCTCTTCATAAAGCAAGTAATTTTCAAGTTTACCCTGGGTTTCACATTCCCATAGGAAATTTCCCGAAGTATTATATATGGGAAATTTTATGTTGCAGGTGTGGACGTAATTTCACTTCTGCTGATAATCTGTTATTTAGAACTCAGTTCTGCAACCCACCCTGGTATGGATAAACAGCTGGCAGTTTCTGTTAATAGATCCATGCCTCTGCTTTAGGACTTCCAGGCTAGCATTTATTTATCAGAGCTCTTAAATAACAGAAATTTCTTCCCCAACAGCAGAAGAAACGAAAGACAATATTAAAGTATTGAAGGCTCTGAGCTTCAAATTCTCAAGAACTTCAGGGGTCACATCTTTCCTGGAGCTATCCTTGGTCCTGAGTGCCCTACCGGGCTGAGCCATTGAGAGACAAGATTCCCACCACAAAGGGCAAGGTGCGTCTTGGTATATAGATTTCAAGTTGCTCTCTAAAAAGTGATTCTTCTTCTCCTCCTGGAAATTGCTTCTCACATTTTGAGGGACATAATGAGAATGATTGGTCCAAGGAGTAAAAGGAGTGCTGGACAGACATAGGTAATGTAGAATACAGCAGAGGCTTTGCCACTAATCTCCAGTGATCTGGTCAAACTATTTATAAATTTTGAGCCTCAATTTCCTCTAAAATTCTGATACAGCACCTAGTAAAACAGGCTTTCCTAGTTGAAAAATAAACAGTAAGGACTTTTAGAGATGAAAATATTTTCTTCTTTCAGTCTCATCAAACAAGAGTTCCAACGAATGCTCTGGATGAGGGCATTCTCAAACACTAATGCTAAGACTATAGATAACTTGTATTTCTTGGAGGCATTTCAGTACAGTTTTAAAGAGCTTTAAGTAATTTTGTAGTAAAGTTTATATAATAAATCTAGGTGCCTAACGAGAATATAATTAAATATAATAAAATTAAGAGTGATAAAACATCCAAATTCAAAAGAAATGTTAACTGCAATGAATAGATATTATCACCAAAAATAAGACTCTTAAAATTTAGTTAACAGTGAAAAGTCATTAAAATGGTTAGTTAATCATGTAAGATAATGAAATAAACTTATCCCTTCCCTTTTTAAAAACTGATGCTAACAATCCATTCCATTCCTCCTTAGCTACTATCAACATCTGAATTCTATTAATTCTACTTATCCTGTGGTATAGCTCCAGTGGGTCATGCTGTTTGCCTTTTAGTCTCTTCACAGGAAAGCACTAAGCAGATAGTAGGCATTCAATAAACACTTGCTTCACAACTACATTAAGCATTAAATGCAAAAGGAAATTATATGCATAGTGTGAATATTCTACTTTTATAAAACTAAATAAAGCCAAGTCTGAATATGAGTTAGACATTTGCTCTAAATTCATTTTATCTTGAACCACAAAATATAAGTGAAACATAAAATAGCCATTTATCTGCTAAAACCCAGGTAATTTTATTTGACCTGAAATTCAGTGAGATTCTCCTGGGATTTACTGTGTGTCTGTGTGCGTGCATGCGTGCCTGATGCATGTGTGTAATAATGTGTTATTGAACTTGGTGCCATATCATATCTTCCTATCCCTATTTGTTCACATTGTCTAGGTTTATATCATCATCTTTCCCTTGAATTGCATTTACTTCTAGTGTCTCGTTTGAATAAGCCTCTCTGATCACTCTGGATTCAATAATCTTTCACAAAGTTTATACAACGTAAAAGTGCCAGATTATGCAACCGTTTCTGTATTTAAAATGCTCAAAGTCTTTCTGTGTTACTAGAGTAAAATCTCAACGCATCCCTCACTCTCCTCTACAGACTCTGGCCAACTTCCTCAACTTTTAGTCAACTCCTCCCCTTTTCATTTCACATTACACTTTCCTTATCCTCAAAATCAAAACTCCGGGCTTTCATTAAACCCCTATATGGCAATTATCTCTGCCGGAAATCTTCCTTCATCAGATCATTTCAGACTGACTGCTTCTCATTCTCCAAGTCTGCTCCATACCACTTCCTAAAGACACCTCTGGGACAAACAATCGCCACCACTTCCACCACTCTATTTACTTCTAGTGTCTCGTTGTATTTATGTTAAAACATTTGTTGTTGGCCGATTCCATTAATTCATTAATTTATTGAGTGTATCTGTCTCCTTCTCTAGAAAATATTCTTCCTGGGAACATGAAGTGTATCAGTCTTCTCCATGTTATCAGAACCTAGCACAGCTCTGCATGCACGCTCACCAAACAGCTTGTCCGTTGAATGGATGAATGATTCTGACTTTGGCTCCTATCTGTCCCCCCTAACTGTTTCCCCTCCTACACTCTCAGCACATTTCATTCTTCTAATTAACTAACCTGAATTTCCTTACATATGATTTTGAAGCAAGGTGTGGAATTCCTGGACAAAGGCATAGGTAAATATACGGACAAAGAGCATTTCAAAATAAGGTGATCAATGGTCACAGACAGAGAAAGAGCACTGATTTTGTACGTGAGAAACTGCTAAGTCCATAGGCACCTGTTATCACAGTTCACTTCAAACGTGTTTTTCAAACACTTATTTATTTGTTTGAAAAGTTGAGTGACAAAGAGAGAAGGTGAGACAGAAAAGCCAGAGGGATTTTCCATCTGCAGGTTCATTGCCAAATTATCCACAATGCTCAGGTGTGGGCCAGACCAAAGCCAGCAGCCAGGAGCCAGGAAGTTGGAACAAGGAGCCATGTGTTTATCTCTCACATGGGTCCCCAGACCGGAATGCTTAAGACATCATCTACTCCTTCCCAGGTGTGTTTGTAGGAAGCTGCAGTAGAAGCAGAATCTGGACTTCAATAAGGGGTTTCAAGCCATGAGTGAACCTGTTTAGTCTATAATCCAGGTCACAGGCTAAATACTGGGAAAAACTCAATGGGAAAAACCATACATTGCTTCACACAAAACATAGAGACAGGGCAGGGAGAATATCTGGATCATTTTTGCAGTCAGTTTCTTACTAGAACTGAGTCAGAAGTGTATCATTTTATCAGTCCCTGTGAACCAAGTATGGACAGAAAGCTTAGGAGTAATGATGTTGAAGGGAAAAGTAAAGTGCTGTTCTAAAAGAAGGCATGGTAAGAAATCACAACCAGACATTTTTGTCTGTATGGATGCTCAAGCAGGGAGTCAGTTTATTACAGTGTTTACAGCATAAGACTTTGATCATAACAACTGATGTGAGAATACAAACACTGCCACTTACTAGGTGTGCTAAACACTTCACTTAACCTCCCTATATCCTAGCTTTCTCATCTGTAGCATTGACATAGTCACAATTCATCCTCAGTTTCTTCAAGGATTAAATGAAGTGATAAAAGTAAAATATTGAAAAAGAGAACCTGCCATATAGAAATATTGATGAAAGCTTATTGATTTTGTATTATTTTTTGGCAATGGTGAGATTTTTAAAAACTGCAGCAAAAAAGAACATGTCAAGACCATTATCAGAAATAAGCTTGATCTCCTTGTAATAATGGAGTGTGAGTATTCCCTTTTGTCTCTGCTATACCTACCAAACTAAATTCAGTTTCTAGTATCATGTTAGAGTCCTTAGAGGAAAAGAATTCTTCCATAAAGAAATTTTGGTAGACTTCTAGCTTAAGGAAACAGAAATAATAAATGCAGACTAGTGAAAAAGGCACAATGTGTGTCAGCATGGTTCCAGGGCAGCACTGTAGTCCTCCATCAATTATTAACCAAGGTCAATATTTGTGGCATAGAGAAGCATTTTAGCATATATTATTTATGCAGATGGTTATAATAGGTACTGCATGGTTGAATAGGGAGTTTCAAAAGTGGAATACTGTTAACAAGGAAACTGGTTGGCACAGGAAATAGAATACATTCTTTTCTAGGAAAATATCTTCTCTCTTTCTCTCTCCTACTACTCCTCTCTCTCTTTTCTTTCTTCCTCCTCACCTCTTTTGTCCATTCCTTTTCTCTTCTCTGTCCTTCCTTATCACTCTCTCCATCATTTTATTTGTACACAATGGTATAAATTCCAATAAGTCTATAATTACTGTATTCAAGTGAAAAGTGGTCAATATAACCCAAAACACATGTTAGTTGTCAGATGTGATGTTGTTCCACAAACTTCAAGATGATTGAATGAGAATACAGGAGGATGCAGAGGCTACATTATGGTTGACAATCTATGAAGGCAATATGTTGATAATGAGTGAGTCAGCTTCAAATGGATTGTAAGAAGCTTGTTTGAGGAAATTCACATAAGTTTGAGGAGGTGGAAAGGATTTACTATTCAAGATGTGTCTGTCACACCTTTATACATAAGTTTATGTAACACACAGCTTGATCTTTAAATTTGTTCTAAGGAGCAATACTAAGATAATGTAGACAAAAATCACTCTTTTATTCATATTTGGCCACCAGTAATTATATTTTAATGAATCCATGCAATGTGCCTGTCCTGTATTACAAATAATGGGATACAAAGCCGGAAAGACCACAAACCTCCTTGAAATAACTGTCGAGGGACTAAGGCATACACTCATGTGTACATGCACATACAAGTCTCTGATTCACGTGTCCACTCACATCTCTACAGTGGGACTTGAACTAAGGGAGGCGCAAATTGTCATTCAGAGAATTGATCATTTGTATAGGAGGAAATAGCCCATATAGGTGAATGTTTAGTTTTAAAACTTTCACTAACTGAACTCAATTTACATCTCTGATTGTACAAAGAAGCTGTTGGCTTCTGGGTTGGATGAGAAAACTGATTCTTCATTAGCAAGTCGTATGTTAATTTAGAAAATAATGTGGGTATACCCAAAGACCCATATGTTCATTCTAGAGTCTGTGATTAATTGGAGGGATGAAGGATAGGACTTAATTGAATTTGGGTGTCTGCTCCCTGTGTCCGTCTGTTCCCGGGCTCTCCAGGTGCTCCAGGTGCTCCAGGTGCTCCAGGTGCTCCAGGTGCTCCAGGTGCTCCAGGTGCTCCAGGTGCTCTCCGGGCGCCGCTGCTCATACTCTGCTATCAGAATCCTCCAGTCTTAGCAGATGGCTGAACCAGCAGAGCCATCTGACTCAGTGAGCCACAATACCACTTCCTCCTTCCTAAGAAATTTCTCTCCAACCTTTTAAGATAATGAAATGCTGACTTTACTTTGTGTCAAGGTAAAAGGCCAGCAGAGTATTTACCTCTTGCTCTGAGAGTTGTTCTGCCCCAGGTGCCTGTGATCTAGGTCACTTTCGATTCTGAAATCTTGAGGTACAAGGAGCTCAATGAAAAGGAGAGCTATTTCTCACTCACCTAGAGTGCTATTTTTATGCTAATGATGAGTGACATATAGAACAATGAGGTAGATAGTACCTCTTCTAATTCCATCCAGTTTGTGGCCCCATGCCTCTAACAGATCTGGGAGTGGAGGAGAAACACCAGAGCTTAACTACTGCCAGGCAGCCACTCCTCTACCCCCACTTCTGACAATAATGGCTGGTAGGGCTTAAGGATTTCCAATGTGTCTGAACCTAGCTTTTAACATACAATGTGTTTCTTAATCCTAATAAAAAACCTAAGAGGTGGGCAGCATTTTCATCTCCGTTTCCCCAATGAGATTATGTAGAGGTTAAAAATTTTGCTCAAAGTCACTTATGTAAGAACTGCTGGGAATGGGATGCAAATGAACCTGTGCAGTTCAGTTCTGGGAGACAGTGCACATCCTTCTGAATGTATTCTAGCACAGACTCCACAGTAAAGTGTACCCCAGAAACAGAAAATTATAGACCTCTATCGACACGTCTGATGAATGAATAGATACATCAATGTGAGTCCAGTTAAGTTTATATTTCTATATCAAAATTCCTGCACTATATGCACTATAATAATAGGGAAACTCTTAAAAGGAACACATTAGTACATGTTCTCTGTTTAGTCTGTCTCCTACCAGAAGATAGGAGAATACTGTTCTGAGTTGCTAGTATGATATAGCTCCTAATTAAAAGGTTGGCTAGTAACAGGAATACTTTGCAGGTGAATTACAACATAATGTAAACCTATCCCTACCAAGGAATATGCATTGGACTGTTTGCTTGCGTAGAAGCATAAACATCACGTTTTGGAAGAAGTACGGTGCCAATGTACCGAACGCTGTTAGTCACATTGCACTAGACTCAACATTCCTCAAAGGTGCATGCGACTTCCTACGTGACACTAAGAATATAAGATAATAGTACTAACATATATGTGACAGTTATCCTGTAGTAGAAATTTACACTGCTGTAGCTCAATTATTCCAGAAAAAAAAAGATTGATTTACTGAAAACAATTATTTCTGAGTCCTTGCCTATAAAACTATTAATGAATTGTGTAAAGAAAATAAAACAGCATGTAGCAGTTTCTGCCTTTCAGGCTTTTACTCTACTGGGGATCATAAACCCTACTAACTAAACAAGAAAAGAAGGAACAGGGCCACGTGTGGTTTGTTCTTGTGGTAAATGGGAAGAGTGAGTACTTAGAAAGTTCACTGACAACCAATGAGAATAGAAAACATATAGAACTTTAATGAATGGCTGTTAAAGTCTCAGATTAAGGATTTATCCTGAATGTCAAAAAAACTTAAAATTTCATTAAGCATGTCGTTGAAAATAAATGACAAGAAGAGACAGAAATCAGAACTCAGCATGGGCAAAATACATTGGGATTCTCATTTCAGTTCATAACCTTTCCTACTTTTCTGCTTAATTTCTTAGTCCCTAGTATTCTTATCTGTAAGATGCGAATTGTAGTAACAGGCATTGAATGCTACAAGTAAGTAAGTTACAACATGTGAAGTGATTAACATGGTACATGCCACAGGATTAGTTGCTACTTTTATGTTGGTACTATTACCTTATATTCTTAGTATCATGTAGAAAGTGACAGAGTCAGAATATCAGAGCAGTGCAACCATCAAATCTAACTCAGTATGTTCTAAAGGAAACAAGCTTTCTTTTTACCATGTTGTTCCTGAGGACAAAGTTGAGCAACATATTTTTATTTGTGTTTGTCTACCGAGCTATGTCTACAGGCAAGGCAGCCCTAGAGGGTCTTCAAAGGATCAACATACCTCAGAATGTTTCAATTTTCATCAAGAATTGTAGCCAAGGTCATTCTGTACAGAAATGGCTTGTCAGCAGAGAATAGTGATTACTCGATGCTCAGTAGTTTCATCAAAAGCCCTTCCAGATAATGGCAAGAGTAAAATATGCCTGTGTTTCTTTTTTTGTGCAAGATGCCACCATCTACCACACTTGTGCTGTGTATAGCTAACACACCCATGTGACCAGGGGTAGAGCCCTGTGCAAGCACACTGAGCCCATTTCACAGGTTTTGAGCTGATCTAGGCTCAGTTCTTTCATGTTCCACATTTTTGACTGAGTCCAAAGCATCACTATCTCTTGGGTTTCTCATAGCTGGGTCTCCTGCCCATTTTTTAGCTCCAGTCTGTTCTCCACAGCTGTGACTAGTCACATACCTGTAGTTTTCCAGCTTTTGTCAAGACATTCAATGGCTCTACCTTTCAGATCTTGTTTCTAATCTCTTTTGTCCCTGCAGAAGTTGATGCTGTTAGTGTCATAATCATCAATTCTGAATAAAATCCAAATTGCTTTCAAAGGAACTTAAGACTTAAAATCAACTGGTATTTCCAACTTAGTTACAAAAATGCCTGTCAATTACTGAGAGTTAGTATGTCCCAGATTGTGCACTCTTTCTCAGTAAGTGACTTATAAAATAGCCCATTGTATTATTTTATTCTAACAACAATCATGAAAGGTAGTCGCATCATCTTCAACAGATGAGGGTACTTGAGGCAAGAAAAAGTAAAGCATCTTGCTTGAATTCACGAAGCCAATAAGTACCACTAAGAATTTAAACTTAGTTTGTGTCCTTCCCATTTTCATGATGTCAGCCAGTGTCTCAACTTCATCTTCAGCCTCCCATTCCACAACAGCTTGCCTCTCTGAAGCAAACCAATCCCACCAGCTCTTCGGATCTTTGCACATACTTTATTTTTTCATGGGCTGCTGCCCTTGCCTCCCATCCTCAGAGCACAACTTCCACCATTACAGCAGATACTTGGGGTGTCATAGTCCAGCATTGATTGTTCATGAGCTTCTGCAGGTATTGCTTGCTCATTGCTGATATACTTCTCTCTTCTCCAGAGAGCTTTTCAGGCATCATCTATTAGCGAGCTACCTAGGAAGTCAACATGCATTTCCTGTCAAGGGGTTGACTGACAAGGGGGAACTGCAGTTTGCCTGTAGAAGCAAACCTGGGAACTACATCTTTGTTCAGCTGCTTTCCTGCCTACCTGGCTTCTTTAAGAGCACACCATCAATAAACCCCCATCACAGGATCTGCCTCCAGTGAACTGACCTAAGGTGGGTGCATTTTCTATGATGTCATTCCTGCCTTTATGCTGCCTTTGTCAGGTGTTGTAGACCACATCTCTATTACAGTACACTGAGAAAAGTTCCAACAGACTTACTGTTGCCCCCATTCATATCACTAACAATTATTAGGGTCTGTTGCCAGTGTAGTAGGAGGATGTGGTGAATTAGATGGGCTAATAGGCACCTAGAGTCGGGGCCCTATTGAATAAGAAAAGAGGGAACCCCCTTAAAGTTGCACAAGATGCTTTTTTCTGCCCACATGCTGCCTTTGGAAAGGAAAAAAATAGATTGCTTTTTTTGATAGATTTATTGTGAGAATGAAAAGGACGGAGTGATCCCGTCCTTCTGAGTTCCTAGTTTGATCCTGAGAATAGAAAGAAGTTACCTGTTTATGGTGTTGTTGTTGCTTTATCATGAGCAGGCTAAAAAGAGTGGAAATCTTGGCACTCTAATGAGTATGTTTCCCCACCCTTTGATTGACAGTTCCTTAAATTGTGCTTCAGTTGTTCCTTAAATTGGTCTCCACTTCTACAAGATTCTCAAGTCTTCTTCTCTGGGAATCCCTTCTCCTGATTGTTGGGGCAGGAGGTTTCCGAATTAAGTAAATCTTGCTTTGCTCAAAAAAAAAATCCTGTTTTCCACTATGCTTCACTATTTCATTTGGAAGAATAATTTCCACTGAAACTCTATACACTCACCACTGATACTGCAGGCACAGCATTCAGGATGCACACTGTAGTCTCCAGTTTAACTCTCCCAATCCTGCCCTACAAACTTGGGTTCTAGTGCTCTGCTTGTCAATCCTCTAACCTTCCTAAACTCACATTGTCACGTTCCTTTCAGTTAACTTCCTTCCAACAAGGTCCACATTGCTTCTGCTTTTTTAATGTATTTATTTTATAATTTTATGGTATAGTTCCATATGCTTTGGGATTTCCTATTCCCCTATTATTACAAGAGTGTAGTCCTTCAAAACACAGTCTTACACCCATCATTCTGCTTTTTAAGTGTGTCATGACATTATAGGTATAGACAATGTCGGACAGTCCAGTATCCTATTGTCAAGATGTGTTGAACGATTTCATTGGGAATCCATCTTTGATTCACGAGTAGACATGCACACTGCAGTATCTCTTCACTTCTCAACATGGTCGTCTCTGCTTTCTCTCCTTAGACTTCCAGCCTTCGGTCTGTTTCTCCCCCTAGCTTAGTTTATCACTTCGAGCGTTTTTTTCTCCTTCACATCATAAATTGTGTAACAGTATAAGAATTTTGATTATCAATCATCTCACAGGGCTAGGTATATAATCCCCATAGACGGATGTAAATGTAGGACCTTATTAATTTATGGATGTCAGCTTTTCAGAGGATGGATGGCATAGCACATGAAAGGACACCCACTCCTTCGATCCCATTAGTAAAGTAGTTTTTTTTTTTTTTAAGTTAAAGAGCTGCTCATGGTAGATGGCATCTACAGTAAGATGCTGGCTAAACGATATAAAAAAGGCCACATATGTCTATATCAGACTGCTAAATAAAGAGCACACAGTCAAACGCTGACAACATGGACCTCTTCATTTGTCTTATGTGTATTCAGGGTCCCTTCATGGTGATCAAATAGGCTTCATAAACACAAATGAAGGGCCAGAAAAGAGTCATTCATTAAGGAGGTATTTTAGGAACAAGAGTTGTGCGCCAAATTGAAGACACCTCTTGGTATACCCACATCTCCTATTGGATTGCCTCGGTTCAGAATCGGCCCAAATCTTGATTCATCATGTTGCTCCTGGCTTTTTGTGTCGTTTGATGAGGAAGCAGCTTTGCTCTCTTCCTTCCTGTTTTTGTTTTTATGTTTTGCAGCAGTTTCAAGTGAAACATGATCCAATAGTCCATGTTAGAGATCATGAGGACAACACGCTCCAAGAATTTCTGAATGCTTTCTTTCTGTAAGCGCTGCTCATTGGCAGCAGCACACAGGCTGCATTTTGAGTAGAGATACGTGACTGTGAAGGTTTCTGTCGTTTAAGCTAGCTATAACTAATACATTTGGAGCTGACAAGACCTATCTCAAAGAAAAATGCTATATTTCACCAAGAATCAGGTTAGAAAATTGTTAACAATAAACTGTGGTTTCAGTCTCGCGTCTCAGGATTAAAGAGGAGATGGAGGAGGTGAAAGCATTTCCGAACAGAAGCAAGTCTTAGGGTTTCACTTTAAAATACAGCTTTGTATTAAAGACATAATACAGATTATCTTCCGGTTTATTAGTAAATTATGCAAACTCTACATCCAAATTTAGTTTAAGATGTATATAAAGATGACCAACATGAGCACTTAATCATGTAGGCTGGTAATTCCTCCTCTGTACTGAGCTTCAATTTCCATCAATCATAGTCTAATGTAGTTCTCTTACTCATCCTTCTCCTCATCCTGGATTTGTAGTGTAGTAAACAACTTCTACTTTCCTATGTAGAAGGCAGACATATTTATTTGTGCCAGACTTGTCTAGTCCCTTGAACCATCTTTTAGCTTTTCGGACTACCTCTAGTTCACGTTTCAATGTATCTTAACTTGGTTAGTTGCAATTCATCAGATCTAAGGTGTTCATCCAGCCAGTTTAGCTCCATTGCATTTATAAAGTCAAAAGTCTTTCTCTATTTCTTGCAACTCTTTATTTGTGTCCTATTCCATGAACAAAATAAAATCTCCATAAGAGCATCAGATTATGTAATGTTCTTTGGGACCCAGCAGAGGAATAAAGCGACTTGAGGACAGTCTTGTTCCAATTGAGAAAAGACAAAATGCTTTGACAATGAGTTTCTATATCACTACAATCTCCTAATCACTTCTCTTTTATTGAGCAATGCCTCATTATCACTCAAAGTGCTCTTTATAGGACCAGATTCTAGTGGCTTTTACAACTTAGCTTCATCCCTTAGGACCAATTGGTTCTGCTATATTGGGAATAATTTCTTTTTCTCTGTGTAAAAAAGCCTTGCAATAAAGTGGAGGATATACAGCTTTCTTGAAAAGTGATTTATATCTTTCAAATGATTGCTTGCAGTTTTTTTTAAGATTTATCTTATTTTTATTGCAAAGTCAGATATACAGAGAGGAGGAGAGACAGAGAGGAAGATCTTTCCTCCAATGATTCACTCCCCAAGTGAGCGCGATGTCCAGTGCTGCGCCAATCTGAAGCCAGGAGCATGGAACTTCCTCCAGGTCCCGCACGCGGGTGCAGAGTCCCAATGCTTTGGGCCATCCTCAACTGCTTTTCCAGGCCACAGCAGGGAGCTGGATAGGAAGTGGAGCCACTGGAATTAGAACTGGTGCCCATATGGGATCCTGGCGCTTTCAAGGCGAGAACTCCAGCTGCTAGCCCACAGCACTGGGCCTGATTGCTTGCAATTTTTATCGATGGGCTCAAGACAGGCAATTGCTTTAGGACAGAACAAAACTTCCAAGCAAGACAAAATAACATAACATGTAGCCAAAGACTAAACAGATAGGTGATTTTGACTGCTCCCAAGCCAGTGTTGAGCAATCAGACCTAGCTGAGATATTTGGGGAATAAAAAGAAACCAACTATAACCACTTTGTGAAAACCATTTTTGAAGAAATTCTTTATTTTATTCACCTCTACTTCAGTGGGTCTATGTGTTACTTTTTGTTTCCCGTTCATCAGCCCTTCTCTTCACATGCTTCCATATTTAGATGTCCTGAGGTTTATGAAGCACTAGAACATTTCTTTGAACTGTTCACAAAACATTTTGAAACTTCAAGGTACAAATTGAGTCCCATCACAGCCTTGACTTTTAATTTAAGAATGACTCAAAGCTGTAAAATTATTGAAACAATAAAACATCATGTAATCTGTTAGCTTTCCACTCCAAACCGCTACTTCAATGATCAGATTCCCCCATGGAGAACTTGTGTTACTCCTCAGGAGAGAGTGACACCAACACAGAAGGGCAATATTAGATGTTCAAACCCCAAGCGAGACACAACACAGAGCTGCAGTAAAATACCATCTAATTGAATTTCCACTATGGCCCCATGAATGATTACGGCATCCCAATTTATGGTGAGAAAGAGGAGATTTAAAGCAACTAAGCAACTTGCCTATGTCACAAAGGAAGGTTGGTGTGCTTTCTGAGCTCAGCATTGGGCACCCTGCCTTCACTGCCCAAGGAGCTCATCCATTCTGTAGATCTGCGTTTGATGGATATGCAGCTCACACACAAACACAACTCTTCCTGGAGATTCTCCCCTGTGCTTCAGACTAAAATTTATAGCTACTGATTCAACTTTTCCACTAGAATGATCTAAACATAACATGTCCACAACAAAACGATTTATTATATCACTGACCCTTGCCCATTTGCCACCAGATCTTCTCCATAAACAGCCATTGTCTGTGTTCAAGTCAGACACTGGGAATCACTCTTCCCCCTCTGCTATCTTCATCCAATCCCTTAAAGGGCACTATTGATCTATCTGGAAAATAGGTTCGAAATGCACCATAACTCACCATGTTTTCTACTAGCAGAACTAATTCAAACTACCAGAATTTCTTGAGTGGAAATAGCTTTATATCTGGTCTCTTTTCTCACTCTTGCTCCCTGACATCCACACACTGACCAGAGTGATTGTTCTACAGCGTGCATCAAATCACACCAACCTCCCACTTAAATCACCCAAAAGGATTTCTATTTTCTCTAAGATAAATTTATCGCCACCCACATGAATCAGATCATCCTGAGTACTAGCTCTGACTGCATTTTCCCTTTTGCTCAATACACTAACCACCACTTAAGCACCTCCTTTCTCATTAAATATTTGGTCTCCTTCAGAAAATTAATCAGTACTGGAGAGTGTCCTAATTCCCTTACTGTCAGTATACTTCACTGGACTACAGTTTGCTTGAGGGCTGTGGTTTTCTATTCATTATCTAATAATGTGGACCAACATCATGGCAGTGACTATTCGCTGGCAGGATTCTCACCTCACACTGTTTTCATATTCTACTTTATCTCTGTTGGAACATCATTCACTACCTCTTCTTGGGTAACTCCACTGATCTCGTGAATCTCAAATGTCATTTCTTTAGGAATTCTTCTCTGGATTCTCCAAACCATAGACGGCTATTGCTTTATGTTCCCACAATACCCTTTTATTTCTTTAAAATTTTTCACCAAAATCTGTAATCAAATGAATAGCTACATGGCTTTATGCTGAAGTCTAAACTTCATCCTGACTTTTGAATGGCTGAGTCCTAAGAACCCAGTGCTTTTCCTATACCATGTTAGCCTGTTTTGTATTATTTTATCAAAATAGCTGATGGTGAGCAGTGTCCAAAGGGGTCCATTTGGATCATAGGCTGGTGGCTGAAAGATCCAAATAGCATGGACTGGTGTTCTGGTGAGGATCCCTTTTCTGCTTACAACATGACAGAGATGTGGGAAAGGCTCCCTCTGTGTATGGAGGCGATGTATGATTGAGCAAGACAGCAACAGCAACAACAAAGATCCAGGGGAAATCAGGCTGATTTATCACAACCAATTCCCAAGGGACATCTTCGGAAGGAAGAAATAAGCACTCCCTTAAAGCCTTGGGCACCTCCCTCTGGGTATCACCGCATAAAGATTCTACCATTTCTCTGCAGTGCAATATTGGGCATTATTCTTACAACACATAAACCTTTCCGGGTCAATCTGCATCCACACCGCAGCACATGCTCTGCAGGATGCCTCCACTGCTGCTGTTTTTTGTACTGCGGAGTGCTTCTTTGAACTTGAATTGTGCAGTTTTCACACAAACTGGTCAGCCTACTTTGCCTCTGCTCCAGCTGCTACAGTCCATTTTCAGCAAGTAGGCAGCGTCAAGTGCTTCTTCTGTACAAGAATGTTAAATGTCCTTCTCACCCCACCCTGCCCACCTTGGGTTTCCACCTTCACTCCCCCAGATTATGCTAGGGATTTCCATTGTAAGATCTTCCAGCATTTAGCACTTTCAGCTAGCAGCACTTCTTATCATTGTAAATAATGCCTTGAATAATTTTGGCACAAACCATTAGTATGCTGCTCAGTTTTAAACCTGACTGTGGATAGGGATAATGCCCAACATGGCCTGAATACTACATTTGGCATGTTCATGATGAATTGAGATGAAACAAGTGCTTATTGAATGCTAAAGGGTTGGAAAAAACTAAGTTCATGAACAAAAAAAATGTTTAAAAAGTGCTTTTATAGGAGAAAAAGAAGTTCTGCATTCTATGTCTTTTGAAAGACTTTCTATATGTCAAAGTGAAATCTGGATGAATGCAAAGCTGGCAATTGTCAATCTTACTTCTGGCAGCTCCTCTCCTTTGTTCTCTGGATTGAATTGATCAGAAAAGATCAGCAATGGAACATATCTGTCAATCTTGGAACATAACAGCTTAACGCAGGTTTCGGAAGCTTCTGGAAGCAAGATGAACGCAAAAACCACAGTACAAATTAATTTCAAATGTCCGTCACTTTGACTTTCTCCAAGTAAGAATGCATAAAAAGACCTCATAACCCAAGGATCTTCTTTAATACTGGTTTTTTGTTAAGCATTATATGTTTGGTGAATATAATAAAAAACCCTTTGAAGAAAGCCAAGGCAGAGCTTGCAAACTGAGGCACTCAGAGCTCCTTACAGCTTACAAGAGATTGTGCTGGTCCTGGTTTCATTTTTTTAATAAAGCCCTATGTGCTGACTTGAGAGAAAGAGAAAGAGAATGAGAGAGAGAGAAAGAGAGAGAGAGAGAGAGAGAGAGAGAGCACTTAGATCTACCAGATCACTCTCCAAATGGCTGAAACAGACAGGACTGGGCCATGCTGAAGCACAGAGCTAGAAGCGTTATCTAGCTCTCCTGCATGGATGGTAGAGGCCAAGTGCTTAGACCACCTTTTGCTACTTTTTCAGGAGCATTACTGTGGAGTTAGATCAAAAGTGGACCAACTGAGATTCCAAACAGTGCCCCAAGGAAGCCAGTGTAACAGGTGTCCGTCCAAGCCGCTGGGCCACAATGACAGCACCTGGTCAGGACTGCAGTCAGATTTAGGTGGCTTGGAGAATTAATTTGGTTACCAACATTAAAACATCAGGAGATTCTTAATGAAAAAGTAAATTTTCCACTTGCATTGAAAAACAGAAAACCCAACAAGACACGGTTTCCATTTCCTCAGACAAAAATTTGGCTGCACCTGATTCTGGTTGTTGACTTTTAACAGTGGCCTTTGCCACACTTCCTCTGGACCATGCCACGTCCTCACCTGGTCCTTACAGGCTTGGGCTTTTATAACCTATGTCTTCTGTTTCATCTCATTCAGATGACTTTGAGGAGTGCATGCTCCTCGTCTTTATCTCTGATCTTAAATAAAATGTACTTTTGAATTCATGCTAGATAAATCTATTTCAAATTATAGAAATAAGAGTTCTTTACTTTTGAGGAGTGATGTGATCTGTTCCCCCATTCTTCAGATGGGTGCCGATCAATCTGATACATGGCTCTTTACATTTATTAAAGTAAATTAAAAATGAGCAAAATGAAGTTTTTTGTTGTTCACGCACAATAACCACATATGCCTCAGACTGCCATACTAAGGAACGCGGACGGAAAACTTCTGCCTCTTTGCAGAGTTCTTTTTTTAATTATTTTTCTATTATTTTTATGATACAGTTCCTTAGTCTTGGGGATTTCCCATTCCATACTTCCCCCCACACACACACACACACTGATTTCCCCTATATTTTAACAATAATATAATCCTTCAGCAACAGTCATGAGTCCATCATTTTGCCATTTAAGCATATCCTGACATTGTAGGTATAGAGAAAGGTAGAAAATCCAGCATCCTTTTATCAAGATAAACTTACTGGTTTCATTGGGAGTCCCATTGGTTAAGAAGCAGAGAACCATACTGCGATGTATGGGCAGTGTTGCTTTAGAATGTTGCTGCTAAATAGGTAAGGAAGTAAGAACGACACACGGAGTACTAAAGATTTTATGCCTTGTCATGGATTGAATTGTGTACCCCATCAAGATCCATATATGGAATTCCTAACCCCTAGTGCCACTGAAAAGGACTGTTTCAGTAAAGTCATTTATAAAGGTAGTTGAGTTAAAACATTGGAGTGAACCCTAATCCAGTATCATTGATGTTCTTACAATGGTGGGGATGTGGACATGAAGATGCACCTATAGAGAAGACAGTCATGAGAGTCAGCAAGGGAATAGCCTTCTGAAGGCAGAGCAGAGACCTAGGATGCGTCTTTCCCTAACAGCCCTCACGATGCTGCTGACGTCCTGATTCTGGACTTCCAGCCTCTAGAAATATGAGGTCGTAAATCACTTTGAACGGAGCCATTAAGGACTTTGCAAAGTCCATTCGTCTGCTGACTAAAACAATGGTGAACAAGCACTTACTCTATTTTTTAAAAAGGTAGTAGGTATTTGTAAGATATAACAAGGTAATCTAATCTTTCCCACAAGAGATTTACGGTCTAATACAATTGATTTACACCAACGGAGTTAGAAAAGTAAATCTGAAGTAGAAAGTGACGAATGTTTTGTCCAAGATTTTGTTAGATAGCAGCTAGAAAAATTGAAGGACTAAAAACTCTCCCAAACTGTCCTACAGGGTTCATTACAGTGAAGGTTTCACACTAAACTTGAAAAGTTCAAGGGGATATTTAATTGTCAGGGCAGAGATTTCTAGCACCTCATCCTCCCTGTCAAGAGACTGTCCCACACTCCTCCATTTTCTCCATTCATTCATGTATCAAAATCAGGGATGTGTTTTTTATTAGCTCACTTAATTCTAACAGCCACTTTTTAGAATGGAGAGCCTCATCATCATTAGCTCAGTTAACGAGTATAAAAGTTCAAACTCTGAACTAATGTTCTTGCTCTTTTCATGCTATCAGACATAACTGCAAATAAAAATGCTGCTGGCTTAAGGAGTGTGTATCTTTCTCAATATGGACAGGAACCAGGTTTATAATAATCTATATTTATGATGCTAGAGCAGGGCTATACAGCAGGTGCTCACTGAATGCTGAATGGTTGGAATAATTAATTTTGTAAATCAAGAAATATTAATGTAAAATATTTTATTGATGTTACATTATTTTATGTATCACAAAATTACTAATCCATTTAAGAATATGGAAACACTGTTTCCAAAATAACCATGTCAAAAGCCTTGTAGAAGAGATATTATGCACACAGAATCTCTAAAGATGAAGGAGACTTTTTGATGTGGAATTGTAAGTAATGTATAGTACAAAACAAGATAAGCATGGTCCTCGAGGCAAGAATGATTAAAAAGAAATATAGTAAATTAAATTGGTGTGGTGAATTGTAGAACAAATTGAAAAAGAATTTTCTTTTTCTCTCTGTAAATAAAAATGCAGTATTGAAAGATTTTAAGAAAGTGGTTAATACCTTCAATGGCACAAATGCTTCAGATTGATTGGAGCAAAGAAAACGAGAAGCAAAGCAAACCAGCAAGAGAGAATGGTCATTCTTAAGAACAATGTTGATACACTACTTCTTAAACAGATGCTGTGGCTCTCATGTTGTGGTGAAATCTTCATCTTTTGGATTACAAAAAGCTGTGTATAACTCTGAATGATATTTTTCTACTTCCGTATTTTGCATCTATTTCTTTTCTGCTTAAATTCCTACCCTGCATTAATGTACAAGGCTTATGCCCACTCTTCAGTAAGAATTTTCATGGTGGGGCAGTCAAGCAGGGAAGAAAAAGCGAAGTCCTCTTGGTCTAACCTGCTGGTTTGCAGCCTTGACTACACGACCGTCACCTGAGAATATTTATTGAAATTTTCAGCGGGGACGGGAGTGATTTGCCTAACTGTTAAGACCCAGGTTACGATGCCTTCATACCAGATGAGATTGCTTGATTTTCTTTCTCCTGGGCTCCCAATCCATTTGCTAAGCAAGCACCCTTGCATGATGCTGGCATTCCAGACAACACCTTTTTTTTTTTTATAAAGATTTATTTATTTTTATTGAAAAGGCGGGTGTACAGAGAGGAGGAGAGTGATTGCAAGTGATTGCTACAGCTGGAGCTGACCCAATCCGAACCCAGGAGCCAGGAGCTCTTCCGGATCTCCCTCGCGGGTGCAGGGTCCCAAGGTTCCAAGGCTTTGGGTCATTTTCAACTGCTTTCCCAGGCCACAGGCAGGGAGCTGGATGGGAGGTAAGGCCACGAGGATTAGAACCAGTGATCATATGGGATCTTGACTCACGCAAGGCAAGAACTTTAACCACTACACTATTGAACCGGTTCCGAGACAACACCTTGATTTGCTACATCATAACTCTAGCCCTGAATACAATTCTTACAGATACTTGTGTGAGTTACATTTTATCAATATAGGTTATAAAAAACTCTATGTGTAATTTTTAAGTATGTACTAAACCCTTATCATTGCATGCATTTTTCCCAGTCGCAGCCTACTTGGCTTCTGCCATTATCAAGCTTTATGAATCAATACTCATGATATTGACATATCACCTACAGAACTGGTTATTCATTGCTCTGAAATCATCTGGAAAACATCGAATCTGATCAATCATGGCTAGCTGTGAAAAAGACAAAATTGAAAAACAGATGATCAACTATAGATACAACCCCTGGCTGCCTCCCATAATTCTGATTCTACAGTAACATTTTCTCCACTACCATGTGTGCTTGCATCTATTTATTAGAATACTAGGAACACTGGGTTAGAAGAGTATTCTAATATTAGCATAATAATATTATAGGAATAGCAAAATATTCGAACACTGGGAAACGGAGACTGACAAGTTATCACTTGCAACATTAGCAAGGGTGCCATGCCAGTTGGAGTCCCTGCTACTCTAGTTGTGCTCCAGGTCCCTGTTAATGTACCTGAAAGGCAACAGAAGATGGTCCAACTACTTTGGTCCCTGTCACCTATGTGGGAAACTACTGGAGTTCCAGGCTGCTGGCTTAATACTGGGCCATCCCTGGCTATCACAGCCATCTTGATAGCAAATCAGGAGAAAGAAGATCCCCTGTGTCTCTCTCTACACAGCTGGGTAAGGGTGTTAATCCCACTCTTGTGGTAAAATTGTTGATTGCAGTCTTTCTTTTGCCCCCCTCAAGAGTGGGCTGAGACTTTCCTGGTACAAAATCTCTCCTTGTCATTTTATTCGGATGAAGTTTTAAAAAGCTATTTAATTTTATTTTATTTTCTATTTTCTTTTTTTAATGTATTTTTATTTTGAATTTTAAATTGTGAGGTATAATTTTGTGTAGGCTGCTATTCCCTCCAAAGTCCCACCCCTGTCAGATTTTTCCCATTTTGTTACAATAGTGTAGTCCTTCATAAGGAATCATAATTCTATCAGTCTCTTATTTAAGTGTACCCCAACATTGTTGGTACAGACAATGTCAGACAGTCCAGCATCCCATTGTCTACACATGTCCAACAGTTTCATTGGGGGTCCATCTTTCATCTGGATGCAGGGATGCATGTTCTGTTATACTCCCACGTCTATATATGATAGACCCCAGGACTCCATCACTATACTTTACCATAAGTGAGAAGCCATGAAACAAGGTCAACAACTGGTATGAGTTAGAACAGCCACAAAAACAACATCAACAACATCAACAACAACAACAAAAAACTATTTTAGGTAGCTAGTAGTTCTTGGTTATCAAGAATGTTAGACGCTGATGGGGCTACTGGGAGGAAGAATCGGAGTCCAATCCTGGCCTTATTATCAACCTGCTATATAAACTTGCAGTTACTTAACCTCACTGAGCCTAGTCCCAATTGTAATGAAATCAAAAGGTAGTCACTTTCTGAGCGGCTGCTGCAATGATTAAACAGAAATACACTTGTTTCCATGGAACATCGTTTTCATTTTAGAAACTATGAACCCCTTCCTCCAACTCTACACTTGCAAACATACACAAACTTCACAAAAGACAGATAAACCACAAAATTCTGGTGTTCTCAGCCCTAAAAATATTTTAACATATTTATTCATTTATTTGAGAGGTAGAGGAACGATGAGAAGCAGAAAAGGAGAGACAGAGAGAGCACCTCCATATGCTGATTCACTCCCTAAATGTTCATAACACCCAGGACTGTACCAGGAACCAGGAACATAACCCATCCCCCCTCCCCCAACTTGGGTGCCAGGATCCAGTTCCTCCCAGGGTCTGCATTAGCAGGAACCTAGAACTGGGTGCCAGAGCTGGGAACAGAACCCACACACCTTGATATGGGATATAGGTATCTTCATAAATAGGCAGGCCTGCCCCTAAAAATTTTTGTAACTGAACACTAAATGTGGAATCTCTTTGAAGCTTAATGCCTTTGTCTGCAAACCAGGAGATGATTTTTTTTTAAATCTGTGCTTGTCTTACCTCACAGAGTAGTTCTAAGACTCAAATTATTTGGAAAAATAATTTTAAATACTCTAGATAGAAATTAACAGCTTCATATACTCTCATTTTGTGCTTCCTTTTGCAGTCCCTGGTAACTGCTGTGAAAAACTATACAGGTGCACACCACTGAGGCTCATAGTCCTACCATCTGCTTTTGTACTCCTGTATCTTGAAGTTCGTTGGTTCTAAGATAATGAAACGCAACTTTTGGGGAAGGCATGAATTCAAGTATAATCGATAATACGGACTTTTGTGGTCATATTGAATTTTAAATGGGACTTTCCCAGGCTAGACTGGGGAGTCGATAGTGAAGTTCTCGTTCATAGAATATTCAAATTATATTACAGAGCAGTTGAACATCAATTGCCTCACCTGGGGAAAGGTTTTATTACCCATATTTCATACACAAATGAAGGAAAGTTTAATCAATTTCCCTGAAGGTGGGCATAAAATTGTTACATCTTATCAACTAAGATTTGATGCTCTTAAGATTGCTTATTTGTTAAAAAGAGGTTTTATGCTTGAGCACAGTACTCTACTGTAAATTTTAAATCCAAGAATGTCAGGGTCTGCTTAGTGACAGATGAGGTTAATTCTCTGCCTGCAGAGCCTGCATCCCACGTGGGCACCAGCTGGTGTCCTGCATACTCCGCTTCCAACCAAACTCCCTGCTCTGGACCCGGGAAAGCAGCACAGGCTGACTCAAGTCCTTGGCCCCTGCAATCCCGTGGAAGATCTGGAAGAAACTTCTGGCTCCTAGCTTCAAATCAGCTCAACTCCAGCCATTGTGGCCATTTGGGGAGTGAACCAGTGTATGGAAATCTCTGTGTTTTTTCTTCTTTCTGCAATTCTTTCAAATAAAAATTTTAAAAAAAAATTTAAAATAGATAGTAATGGCATCCAGGAAAAGCAGCTGAGAACTACAAATCAGAAGAAAGAGTTGATGGCTGAATGTAAGGAGGAGTCATACCCAGGGAAACGCACGCAATGGGCTCAGCCTGCCCTCACTCACTCCACCGGACAGAGCACAAGGCCTGGTGTAGAAGCCTGCCTTCCATCCAGCCAGGTTTAATCAGTGCACTTCCGTTTTCTTCCTCCAAGGACTTCATCTCACACTCATTTGGCTGCTATATCAAAGTTCTGCACACTGGTGATTTATTACGAGACTCACCTCTCAGAGTTTTGGAGTCTCCAGGCCCAAAATCAACATTCCAATGTGGCTTGGCCCCTGGGAGGATTCCCTTCCATGCTTCAGACTGCTTGCTGCTTCCTGTCTCACGGGGTGGCAGAGAAAGTGGACCCAGTGGCTAGTCCGCTTTCCTGTAGGCTGTGTCCTCTTTCCTGGGAACTCCACCCTCAGGAACTGATTAACTCCTTGGGCCCTATTGCATCCTGCCATTCACATTGTGATTTAAAACTATGAATTTGAGTGTGACACAAACATTCAGTCCATAGTAGTTTCAGGAGTGACTCATTAGTAAAAATTTTCCATTCGCCTATTAGCGTCAGAGAAATAAGAGACACAACGTAGGCACCCTGAGCTTGACAGAACATGAATTCTCTGAAAGGATTCCTTTTCACGCCACTACTTTTTCTAGATGTTGATCATGCAAATGAAAGCCCTTCAACAATGAAAGATTCTTGTTTGAAGTTAATTTCTCGTTTCGCTGTTAACCGATTACCTCCAGGTCTCATCCACCCAAGGGCTCAAAGGTGTGCCAACATGTGACGAGGCCAGTTGTCTCCAGTTTTGCAAGTTTTCAACACCAGCGTTGCCTGCCATAGTCCTGCTCTTTGGCTTCGGATGAGCTCCCAGTCAATGGGTCCATGTCATTGCTGCTCTGGACCCTCCTAGACTGTGTTTAGGGAGGCAGTGCTCTATGGTTCCTGTGCACCCTGCTTCCTGGCTCAGGCTTGCTCTACCGCTGCTGATGCTTGGACAAGGCGGCTCACCTTCAGTGACCAGGCTACTGCCTCACTTTTCTGCCCAAGAAAATGCCTTTCACTCTCCCTGAAGATCTGTTTAGACTGTAAAAATGATTTGTAGCCGTGTTCTTCCCAAACGTTTCTTTCCATCTCACTTGCTTGAACATTACAGTCATTGTCCCAAGTCCAGCACCAAGAGTCCTGCTCCTTTCCAAGGCAGGGGCTCAGCTGATGAGCCAGGTCACTATGCGTTGCTCCCTAAGCATTCTAGGATGTTTCCCTAGGAGACCAAATGGTCTTCATGAAATCAGCTTCTCTTGCCGCATTGTTATCCCTCTTAATTTCTCCTTGTCACTAAAGCCAGTAGTGACACAGACATTTGCAGAACTATTTCTGAAAAGGCTCACATACAAAGAGTTGCTGTGGATACTTAACCGACACCTCTCACTACTCCACTCCACACCTAAGCAGCAATAAATTAAACATTGCTCATTTGATTTCAGAAAATAGTTTTTGAAATTATAATTAAAGTATAGCTAACTTCAAGGACCACAACCATGCTCTTCATAAAAATTTCTGGCTAATCCTTTCCATCCTAACATCTTAAACTATTAAATTCAACAAACTAGAGGTGAAGAGTTGGCACTGTGGTTAACACGGCACTTGGGAAGCTTGCATCCCAGTCAGCATGCCTAGTCTCACTACAGGTTCCACCTGCCATCTATTTCCCTGGCATACATAACAGAGGACGCAACAAGTGTTGGATCAAGTACTTCGAATACCTACCATCCACATGAGAGACCCAGATTAAAGTTCAGCCTCTTGGGTCTGGGCTTGTCCAACCTCAATTATTGCAAGCGTCGAAGAGTGGACCAGAGGTTGGGTGACCTTCTACCTATCTCTGTCTCCCTTTTCTCTGACTCTGCCTTTCAAATAAAATGAAAGTTAATAAATGAAAAATGAAATTCTGCAAACATTGAACAGGGCTCATTTTGTGCTGATATTAGTATAAGTCATTTTTATACGTAAGTATGACTTCAACAAGTTGATGGAACAAGTATGTTATGGTAAAAGTAACATGGACTTCAGTTGTTCTTGTATAAAAATTATCTTTTCATTCCCCTTTTCATAAACTTTGTAAAGTGTCCTCATATGTCTCCAGCAAACATCCAGAATAACTAGGTAATGGATATTATTATTCACAATGACAACTAAAGACTCTAACACTCTAGAGATTAAAATGTTCCAAGAGGCAGTAAGTAAATCTATAAGCTCTATAATACGTCATGGCATCACTGCTGTCATAGTAGTTGTTCAAAGAGGTTTCAAAGCCTGGCTACATTCAAATGGAAGACCAGAGAAACTGCACTTCTTGACCAAGAAAGTTAGAGCCATCCTTAATATGTCACAGCTTCTTCCAGGTTTTCTAAATGTACACTCAGTGCATGTCAGTGCAAGGAGATAATAATTTTTAACATCTACTGGTTTAATGTCTCTAGATGACCAACCTTACCCCAAAGCAGATTTTTCTCAACCTCAGCACTGCTGACATGGTGGGTTAGGTAATTCTCTGTTTACTGTAAGGTTTTTAGCCTCAGCCATGACCTTAAGTTTCTAGATGACAGTAACACATCCCCCAGTTACGATGATCAAAACAATGTCTCTAGGAGTTGGCATTTAGCTTAATAATTACGATGCAGGTGAGATATGCACATCCCATGTCACAGAACCTGTGCTTAGTCCATTGAGCCCCACCTTCCTCCAGACCCTGGAGGCAGTGATGTTGACTCACGTGATCTGACCTCGGCCACCCGCCTGGAAGCTGTAGATCATGACTCCTGGCTTTGAACTTCCCTGATCCCCAGTTCTAGCTGTTTGGAGGATTAACCAGGGGATCTGGGGATGGGAACTTGCTCACATACACATAGATAAGAAATGATAAAATTTCTCTAGATATTAGCAGATAGCTCTTGGAGGATAAAATTGTCCCAATTGCAGATTCCTTCTCCATGTTAAGGACTACACACAAAAAAACAGGCTATAGGGTCACATAGAAGCCTCAGTAGGCTCTAAAAACAGGATTATAGTTATTCCCACCTTATAGAAAAGTAAACTGGAGCTCAGAAACTTCAAAGTTATCCTTGGTCACTCAGCAGGGAAATTTATAGATGGATCTGACTGCAAAGCATGGGCTGTTGGTAACAAAGCACTGATTTCCATTTTCTGTTTTAAAAGGTCCAGCATCCAGATGAAGATCATGGACTAAAAATTAGCTCTCTAAAGTCAGAGGCAAAAATCTTATCACCCACCTCCAGCCATACCACTGGGTCCTCACCTGGTTCAGAGAGGAGACCTGGCTGTATTCACCAGCTGATGTATGCCATCTCCAACACAGAAAGCATTGATCTACACAAAATTAGCAGACACCTCTGTTCCCTGCCCTGCTGTTTGCTTACAGAGAGAATTCAAGCCTAATTTGGACCTACGCCTGTCTCTGGGCTGTGTGCCAGCACTCGCACAGAGTAGCGCTGGGGTGCACTCCCACCTGGTATGCGGTCTATTTCAGGACACAGCCTCCATTTGCACTGTTGCAGGTGCCCTGACAGATGCACACACTGCATCCACCCTGAATTCAAGATGCTGTGGTTTCTGGTACACCAGTGTCCTTGCAGCCTTCCTTCCCATTCTTCCACGTGTCCCATCTTGTGTTCCTTCATTCTCAGCAACTGAGTACTGATATGAATTTTGGCCACCTAATCCTTCTTACTGCCTAAAAGCACTAGTGGATGAAAGAATGAATCTCTAAGGGAATGGCTGGAGATTAAGGATAAGGGGTTTCCCAATTGCTTGTTTCTAAAGAAAGGGATAGGTCTCTAAGGAAAAGAATGAGATATTGGATCTGTGTTTTGTGAAGGGGTCTAGGTAAAAGCTTAAAGGAAACCAGTTGGAAGTTATAACAATTTTTAATTTTTGATTTTTTGTACAAGTATAAGAAAATAAATAAATAAATACTCATTTGGGCACCTTACTTGCTCCTGGGTTCTTTGCTAGTGGAATGAAGTAATAAACGCATGTGACATTGTTCTAACACATGTAGGTCTTGAGTTTTTGTAAGGATGATAAATATAAAACATTAGGCATTTTAACTGGAATGAAGGTGCTGGAAAGGAAGCCTTTAATGGCTCAGGAAGGAATATAGTAGAAGGGCCTCACACGGTCCGGACGTAGCAAGCAGAAACTGGGACAGTGATGGTTTCTGTCAGTTAAGTGCCCCAACAATGCTGTGACTGAGGCAGCACTGGTCATCACTGTGCAGAGGCAGGAGCCAGGGCTCAGGGTGCGGAGTCCAGCTGTGTCAGAGGCAGAGTGTCCCGGTTAGTGAGCATCTGGCAACAGCAGGGAGAGAAATGCAGGGAGAGAGATTGCCCTGAGAATTTCTCCACTCAACCTGCTCATGTCAGCTGAGAAGCTACCACTCAGAGCACTCAAGTTTCATCCTGAATGTCATCAGAATTGTGCTGGTTTGCTGATCTTTGTGGACAGAGACAGCCAGCAAAGTGACATTGTGGCTGAGACAGAGCTTTCTGCTCCTTACATCAGAAAGGCCAAGAGAGGCTCCTTGGCAATTGGCCACAGAAACAAAAGGAGTGTGCATCAAAGATAGCTCAGCTGTAACATCCCAGCAATGCTCAACCAGCTGCTATTGCAAAAGAAGCCAGGCAGCTTCAAAAAGACCTCATACCCATTCCACAGAAAGTCACTCTCCTTAACAATGTTTCTGAGTAGACAAGGTTGGATGTGGCAGTGGCTGGAGAGGAGAGTGGGCAGAATGTCAGAACACATCTACAGGGCAGATGCACAGGGCCTGCTGGTTCAGGTAGTTCATTCCTGGTGAGATGTAGCATTAGACTCTGTCACCCAGAAAGTAGCTGTGTGGGCAAGCAGATTGGAATGTGACAAACTGACTCATTCTGTGTGACCTCCAAGCATTGGGAGGAAGATGGTTGGAGCTAGAAGGAGAGGAGATAACCACTTCTCCAAGAGAAGGTCTAGGACTGGATGGAAATGCAGAGTCTTGAGCGTCAGCTCAGCCACCTGGAAGCCTCGTCATTAGGAGTCAGTTTGCGAATTAGACCAACCTCTGAGTGTCAGCTTGCGAACTCGGAAGCCCTACTCCTAGAAGTGCATAAGCTGACAAAGTTGGAAGCCTGGCGCCTGAAGTCAACTGATAAATTGGGAAATTCAACCCTTAAAAGACAGTTCATGAGCCTAGGCCACAGGAATCAGTCAGAAACTTGGACACTCATCCTTTGGAAGCAGTTCGTGAACCTGGAAGTTTGGATCAGCTCCTCTGCAGCTGTGTGGCTTGCACCCTGTCTGCTCCTCCATGTCCACTACAACAAAGAAAGAAAAGAGCAGAGCCAGTGATTGCAGGGCATCTCCCATAAATCAGGCATCTCATTGATGTCATGTGCTTTCTATTTTCACTGCCACCACGAACAAGTGGTGTGTTGATCTTGCCTTACAGCCTTCATGAAGTGTTTGCAAAATCTGTGACAAACAGATTAAGTGCTTTGCACCACAAAAATGTGACTCATGCATTGGTGTAATTATTACTGCTACAACTATGATCCCCATTTTATAGGAGAAAAATCTGAGTTGGGCAAGTCAAATAGCCAGGACTTTAATCCAGCCCTGTCTGGTTCCAAAGCCTTCATCCTCGGTCAACGTCAAGGCCGAAATCCACAGACAAAATCCATAGACAAAAAAATAAAGTCAAATCACTCTTGAACAAATAATGTAATGAGGTTATTAAGAAAACATGACTAAATTAAAATAGTGAGCTAATAAATAAAAGCCATTCCATGAACCTGTATTAGGGATCTCTATGAGTTAGTCATTGTATTGCAATGAAAGATAAAGAGAAAACCGTCAAATATTAATTGTCTCCCCATTGTCTAGAGTGTGGAAAATGTGTGGAAATGATTCCTGTGAGAGTAGAAGTAATGAATAATAATGACACTGATCTACATTGGTATCTACCCTGTGGTCCGTGCACAGGCATTGGCGCATTGCATTCCCTGTCTCTTCAGCGTTGAGAACTATCCTCTCAAATAGGAATTGCTCTGGAATTATTTTGTCAGAGAAGGTGGAGTTCAAGAAGGATGTGTAACTTGGCCAAAGTTATATATAACTTACAAGTGGGACAAAGGCAAGAAGCAAGTCCAGGTCTCCCTGACCCAAATAAACCCTCATATTGTTATGCTGAACTCCCTTGCTGTCCAGAACCGACCTCCTTGCAACTGTAAAAGGAAACTGGTCTGCCTCCATGGATCTTAGAACACGCAGAATCCTTCCAGGCAGCTCTCACAGGCAGCACACTCAGATAAAATCAGAGGCTCTCTTTTTGCCCCTCCGGCTTATTATTTAGGTGCATGTATATTCGATTTTGAATCCACTTTGATTCCACTATGTCTAGTCCAACTCTGTGAGCACAGTATACCTTTCACAGCTGTGACATGGATCCCAACACAGTTCACATCAGCCTCCCTGCAGAGTGGTCAGGCCAGTTCCTCTCTGACTGATTAAACACTTCCTTTTGAAACACAACTGTCACCCTCCTGTCACTTTAGGTGTTTCTGAAGAAAGGGCCTTTCCATGTAGTAGCTAATCCACCAATTAAGACACCTGTATCCTACTTTGTAGTGCCTGGGTTCAAAGTCTGGTTCTGGATCCTGACTCCAGTTTCTATGTATGTACATCCTTGGATGGAGCAGTCCCTACTCACTTGGCAGACCAAGATTGTGTTCCTGGATCTTGGCTGTGGCTCCAACCCAACCCAGCCTATCTGTTGCAGGCACATAGGGAATGGGTGAGCTACTGAGAGGGCAATCTATCATCTACCTCTATATCTCTATCTCTCGGCCTCTAGAACAGATACATAAATGACTCCTAATCATAATATTAATGTGAGCCTGGTTACTCTTTGAAAGTTTTGTTTGAATGTGTTTAACAAAGAATGAGATGTGGCTTCTTAAATCTAGGATGTTCAAAGACATCAAGTCAAACATAGACAGCTATAAAGTCATGAGAATAACAAGATTGGAGACAATACTGGGGGCAAGAAATTAACTACAACTAAGTGGAGTCTTTTTCCGAGGAAATACACCAAGTGATAATTTTCAACAACAGCACCAACAGGGGCAAAAACAAAACCTTCCGTTAGATTCGAAGTGTTCGTGGTGGTTGACATTTTTCCATATTCCATCAGCCAAACACTGCTAGACTTACCTGCAGTTCTTGACCAATTCTTTTCTCCCTTGTTCATCTTTGTACACTGTACTTTAATTGCACAGACATGATCTGTTTATTATTCAGCACACCAAAAAGCTCTGACCACAGAGCCTTGTTTCTTTCCATCACAGTAACTACCATCCTGGACCTAGGCCATGTATTGGAACTTTGGTCTCCTCAGTATATTGACTGTATTAAGGCTTTATTTATGTTTTCTTTTTCACCCTATTAATTGGCACAGAAGTAAGATAGTTTGCATTCTAGTTATACCAATAACAAACAAGATATTAAACATTGTGATCATCCCCAGGAAGGCGGAAATTGGGCAATGCATTATCAAATAAGGACAATATCAGCAGACTTAGATGAGCAAAAAAAGATCCTTTAAGAGAAAGTAGATTTTCAGCTGATATCTAGAGGAAAAGAATCACATAGGCTCACAACGGACTAAGCTATGAGCATCCATGATTAGAAATAGCAAGTATGAAAGTGCTGCAATGCCAAGAGGAACCAAGACGTGAGGAAGATGGACAGTCAGAGAGACTGAAATGAGACAAGGAAGCTACAGAGCAGACACAAAGCCAAGCCAGACAAGCTTGATTGTTGCAAACACGGTTGATTAAAGACATTCTGCTACTGTAGAAGCAAGAGGAAGCTTACTATGACCTTGATGTGATTTGTCCTCTCCGAACTTCAGATTGAATTTTGGTCCCTAAGTTACAATGTTAAGAGTTAGTGAGAACCTTGAGTTGTTTGAGTCTTAAGGGCTCTACTCTCATCAAGGGATTAACACCACCTTCATGAGAACGGGTTAATGCTTGCAAAACAAAGTGAAATCTCATGCGTCCAGAACTGGATTAGTTACTGCAGAAGTGGACTAGTGCAGCATGCGGCTGACCCACATCCTTCGCCACCTCTGCATACACTTGTTTGCCCTTCCTCTTTTTTTGTTTTAAAATTTATTTATTTTTATTGCAAAGTCTAATATACAGAGGAGGAGAGACAGAGAGGAAGATCTTCCATCTGATGATTCAATCCCCAAGTGATCCGCAACGGCCGGAGCTGAGCCGATCCAAAGCCAGGAGCCTGGATCCTCTTCTGGGTCTCCCACGCGGGTGCACGGTCCCAAGGCTTTGGACCATCCTCGACTGCTTTCCCAGGCCACAAGCAGGGAGCTGGATGGGAAGCGGGGCTGCCGGGATTAGAACCAGTGCCCATATGGGATCCTGGAGCATTCAAGGCGAGGACTTTAGCTGCTAGGCCATGGCACCGGGCCACTCTTCCTCTTTTCTCTCATATTACCATGCAATGCAGGACCCTCACCAGAAGTCAAACAGATGCCATGAGGATGCTCCTGGACCTTCCAGCCTCGGCAACGGTGAGCTAAATATTCTTTTTTTACTTTTTGCATCACTCAAGTCTCAGGTATTGTTATAGCAAGTGAAAGGGCACTTTTGCAAATGATTGAAGTGATTTTAGTGGAAAAGAAATGCTGTCTGATTTATGGTGTTTAAAATGTCATTCTGACTTTCCTATAGGAAAAAAACCTTTGCAAGATTAAAAGGGATAAGAGTAGAAGTGGAGAGCCCGTCGTCAGGTGGGGACTCTTGTCCCCTTGACAAATACAGTGCCTCCTGTAGTGAAGGTACTCAGCAAAAGTGTTAGGCGTGAGGGGATTCCTGAGAGACTGGGGGCCATCTACTACTTTCCCTAGCTGTTCATGATCATGTCATCCCCAGCCCTCTCCACACATGCCCTAAGCACCCACAGCACTTGACATAAGAAAGAAAATGTCTAAAAGCTTATTCTGAAAATTTCCCACCCCTCTCAGGTCAAGATTGTTGTGTCACAAGCTGGCAAAAGGTCTCAATTTGTCCTAGACACATTTAATCATGTTTGACATCATTTCATACCACTGTTCTTCATTGCTGTGAACAGCAAGCAGCTTGTGCTTCTGGGGTGCGCACACACACACACACAAAAGCAAGTTCCGCTCCAACTAGACAGGGAAGAGAGGGCGAGGGGAAGGGGGAGGGGTGAGAGTTTTCTGCTGGGGACTTTCATCCTGTTTTCAGGAAGCTGGCTGTGGGCCATCCTTGCAGCCATGACTTTAAACCTGTAAAACCTCAGCTTCCCCAGGGGAGCCAAGGGAGGCGGGTTCTTGGCACGCAGGATTCCTAAACAGCACAAATATCCGCTTTTCCTTGGCCATCTCTCGTTTTATTAGCTAAGCTTCTCTGAAGCCTAGACAGGCACATTTCATGCTGAGTTTTGGGTGAAAGCGATTTGGCAGGCTACATTCCCCGGGTGCTCCGGAAAAGAGACAAGGGGCTGTTGAATGCGAGCCTGACTGGATGCTTTCCTAAACCAACAGGAATCAGCTGCTTTAACAGTGGGGCCTGCTAGCAGATGGATAATTCTTCAAGGGCAGTGGAGATTGAGGGGGCTGAGGAGGTGCTGAGTACTGCCTGTGGATGAGGTTCCCACAGAGAATCCACCCAAGATCCTCCAGTCCTGGAAGAAACATTAAAAGGGATGTAGAAGTGATTCTTCAATAGACATACTTTTAAGAATGTAAAATCAATAACATCAAATGAGTTCTCAAGCTAGAAGGGTATTTAATGATCAAATGGTGCCATTTCTCATAAGGAAACTGATATTTGAGGATGTGGAATGACTTCCCAAATGCACCAAGCTATTGGAAGACACAGCAAAAAGACACACAGGCAGGCACACTTCATTCTGTGCAGCCTCTTTCTGACATGGTAGCTGAATGTGCAGTGAAATGGGGTGTGTAAGGGGAGGCAGTATAAGGGGATCACTAATGACCATTTGAAGGACCAACACATTATCATGGTACAAGCAGAGAAGGGAAACAGCGATGCTTGATAGGCCTTTTATGTGTTTCCTCACAGGAAATTAAAGGCAGCAATATTCTCCACCTCGTAGATATAAATGGCATAATTACTACAAAGACTGTACAAAGAAGTTATGTCTGAGTTTTCACCACAATTACCACTTCCCTTGCATGTGGATGGCGACTATGCCTTCTGGCCTGGTCGCACTAGGTAGGATCATATGCCTAGTATGACCAATGAAACGCAGGTGGGACAGATGCATCTTCCTTCACAAGTCTTGGAGGCAGCACTGTATTTCCACTTCTTTCCACAGCAATGATATCGAAGACGCCAGCATCACAAAACAGCAGGTGGCTGTATCCTTGAATGACCCTGTGGGGATGAGTGAGCTCATCAGCACCGCCCACATGGGAGGATACGGAAAGAAAATCTTTTTGTACTAAAATATATTTGGGGGATTGATTTTTCACAGTAGTGATTGTTATTTATCTTAAAAGTGTAAGTGCTTGCTACGTGATGGTCACCACAAATGGCATATGTTTTCTTCTTTCAGGACCTCAACAAGTTACAGATTCATATCATTGAAATTTGCCTCCATAATATTGGCCATGGACAGCCAACCTCAACCATGATGAGAAGTACTGTCAGATTCTGAAATGTCTAATTCATGAATCAGCAAAGCATTGCACTGCTTTTCATAGAATTTGGCTGTAGATGTATACTAATTGCACTCTAATCCTCCAGTGAAAGGAATTCTCATTTTTTTCGATGCTTATTAGACAGGTGATTGCCAAGTGCCAGACATTGTTCTAGTGCTGTCGTGTATGCTGCCATATGCCCCCATCACCATCAGCCACACAAGCTTTTGAGAGAACAATTGTTTCAATTGTGCCCACTCCTACCTTAGGAGTTTTTCACCCACTACTCTCTCGGCCCAAAAACATTGTTCTCACAGACATCTCAGACATCTGTACAGCTTACGTCTTATTTTTGCTCATTTGCTTGGAAATTTTATCTAAAGCAACAACCATCAACGTTCCACATCACTAACCTCCGTTCTTTTCTGCCTCATGTAAGCTTACTTCTCTGTGTATTTGTAGCACTGCTTGGCATGCCATAGCTCAATGCCATGCCATAGCGCAATGCCAGGGCAGAACACCAGGGAAGAAATGATGTTCCTTCAATGATGCCAGGCTGGATTCTGGTAGTCTCCAGGGAGGAAAGGCTCAGTGGTAGATCTACAGTGGCTAAGAAACTAGCAGGAACTCAAAGTCTCCTGAACATGTCTATCCATCTAGCAACTTGTCTTTGCTTCTGGACTATGGGTTGAACTAATCTGCTATTCTCCACATTCTGAGGCACTTCACTTGAGCATCGTGAGCTAGTCTTTGTTGTCATAGACTTCCTTACAACTCTTCTTGTTCTTGAATCAATGTTTTCCTCCTTCTTAAAATGGTCAGTTTACTTCCCTTTTTTCCAAACTGTTCTTTTAATTCTCTTCCTTTCAACGTAACCACAGCAAGAGAAACAGGTCAAAGGTTAACTACATTTACAAAGTAATGTCTTCATGGGTGTTCATCATCAAGACCCATGATGCCAGACAGAATGCCTGAGGAAGACCGAAAGGAGCTGGAGAAGAAGAAAAAAGTAAAGAAAAAAACTTTGCGATTTTGTATTTGTTTCATCCTGAGTAAATATTGCTTGAAACCTTCTATGTTCGATGTTTTTTTCACTCTTCTTTCAGGGGCATCCATGCCAGATAATATCAGTGAAAGAAGGCTGATACAGTAACAGCCAGAGCATATATATAATTCTTCATGTTTAATTTTATTTTTAAGATGGGGCCACACCACTGACATTAAAAATCAGTCCCAGTGTGTTACACTAAAAATAAGTAAAGACAATATACTAAATTCTTATTCAAGAAGACTATATTAAACTATGTTGTTCAACAAGAATCAAGAAAAAAATACCTGGACTTGAAAACATTAGAAGAAGAAAGAAATGGAGATTATGTGAGAAATACATTATTTTGAACTTATATAAGCAAAATAAGAAATAGCATGGATCACTATTTTGTTTTTAGCGAATAGCAAAAAATATACCATTAGGAAAGTTTGAATTACTACTCCCAATTCATATTATGCATTTCTAGGCCATCCTTTATTGAATACCTTATTTCAATATCTAGATGTTAAAAGGTTATAATAACCTTTGTTGAAAAGCATTTTGAGTTCTCTTAGGAAGATGCTGGCACGGGCCTTAAAAACCAATTTCCCTCCTCAATAAGGATAGAAAAACCTGGTAACAATTTTTCTGGGGAAAACTACCAATGCTTATAGTTAATTAATAATAATGAGCAAAAATGTCTTGAATCACCCATACAAAAAGTGGTCATAGAGTCCCCAGAGAAGGCTTCTCTTCAGAGCAGTCCTAGTGACTGATGACGTGGGGTTTGTACAAAATGCAAATTTACACTTTATGGAAACTGGAAGTTCATTCATCTAAATCGTTTCTGTTATAGACTGTGACAGCTTCTGAAAATTACCAGGGTAGGGCTTTTATTTGATCTTTCAACATTATTGGAGGTCATATAAACAGAATTATATGAAGTCTTTCACTGTCAATTAGTGTAATTCTAAATCAACATTCTGTCAACAATGTGCAGATTTTATAGGGGAAAAGGGAAGAGGAGAAGAGCTGTTTTTTCCCCACAGATGGATTTCCTTAAATTTTGATTAGTGCTTAAATAAAAAGAGAGGGAAGGAGGGAACAGGAATGGGAGATGAAGGAAAATAGCAATCTAATTTATTTGATGTTAAGAGACTAATTAATTCATTTTTTATATTTTTATTTTAAAAACAGAAGCTTAGAATTACTGAAAGGTTAAAAGCAATTTACCTCTGAGAAAATTGGGTACCTAAATGATGTTCTAATTTTACAATATGAACTGTAACTCTTGAACCTAAAATGTAGGAGGTATAGTCCCATCCAATGGTGCTAGCATTGTGTGCTAATTTTTTAAGATGGAAATATAAAGTGGTCCAAATATTAGGCATTCATGTACTGTTGGCCCTGTTATTAAGTATAATTTGTAGTGTGTCTGCCTTCAAGGAATCCAAAGCACTTTTGGGACAAATTTTTCCATAACTCTCCATGAATATGAGGAAGATTTCTCTTCATCTGAAAATCTTTATGAAAGGAGGATTAAATTTTAATCTCCTTTACAGCTTCACAGGAATCCTCCCTGGAATGGATACGAAAAATTTTAGTGTCAAGTAAGTTATTTCATTTATCTTCACACTGTCCTTGTAAAAGAATGTTGAATGTTGAGCTAATCGGGATTGTTTAATAGATGATGTAAACCAACTAAATGGACAAGTAGGCTTCCTAGATCTAACAACCTCTGGAATACAGGACTGGCTTATTTCATGCGCTCATTTTGAACTCCATAACAGATTTAGCCCCTCCAGTGACCTACTGTGGAAAAACTCCTGCTCGGCCTCCTATGATTTGTGTGACCACTATGCTGTCATCTATAAATGATATTCTCTACCTCAGTGTTGTGATGACAAGTACACAAAGACAGCCACAGTTCTTAATGCGCTGATATCATCACCACCATTCTTCTTATCTACAACGCGGTTTCAGCCTGATTGCTGTACCTCCTTCAAAACTGTCCTCAAAATGCAGCCAGACTGGATTCTTAGGATCCAAATTCAATCGTAACACTCCCGTGTTCAAAATCATTGCACACTGCTGAATTTTCCAAGGAATCGTGTCCATGATCCCTATGTTAGCACTTCAGATTCTTAAAATAAGCTCTTCCTCTATCCTGTATCAACTCTGCCCTTTTTTCCTATTTCTTGTCTCTCCTCTGAGCACCCAGCCACCATTCCTCTTTGCTATTCCTGAACACTTCCCCATTCCTTTGCACTCTTCGTCTTCCCTTCCTCCCAGCTAAAACTATAGTTCCATTCTTATCCTCAGAATCTTGAGCCTAAAATGCTTCTTCTCAAAGCAAGAAAGCAAGGACTCAATTATATATAGAAAAGTAGTTTTCTCCGATGATGATCAAATAGGAGCAGGTACCAATTTGCTTACCAAAAAGGATTCATGAGTTCCTCATCAGACTTGCTGCTCTGCATGTGCCTGCTGCCTGTTTGCTCACATAGATAATGTAGTTACAACCCAAGAACTCGCAAAGCCATCCTGACCAGTTACAACATGCCTTAAAAAGCATCTGCATCATAAATTGAAATAACACTTCTAAAACACTGTAAAGTGATCAGCATATAACTTTCCTTAAGCAGTTAGGTGGCTCCAATTGAAACTGAGGATATTTTCTCCAGAAATTCTGATAACCAGTACATATACACATATGTAATAAACTTGACATACACACATATGTAATAAAATAGCAGCTATTGAAGTAGTTTTGATAAGTGTAATAAAGAAAAGGACAAGTAGAAGCAATATGCTGGCAATTTCTCTTGTGGTTATGGTGACTTTGAGGACACTATCAACTGTCTTTGTAGGATCCATGAACAACTAAAACACACCCAGTCCTAGTCACCCCTTATGAAGTCCCTGAGAAATCTGCATGTAAAGCAGAAAATAAGAAATCAAGGGCTACTTTGTTGTAACTGGGTGGGCCTTTTTGTCTGACACTCCAGTTCTTTGCTTGAGCTAGAGGTGTGGCTTGAGACATATGTACACCCAGGTTTGGTTGAACTTTACCTAGTGAATTTCACATGACACCATGCACTTGAGAGAACCAGGATAAGAGCAACACATGAGCTCTGTCTGTGCAGAACAATTTCTTCACTCGCTTCAGCTCACTTTTTAGGCTTCAAAAAGATAAGACAAAAAAGGGACCACAGCTATGCAAACAGCAAATTCACCATGCCTACTAATACGCATGGTTTGGATGATGTTCCAGAATCCGACCTTCCCTACCCACTCCTAGTAATTTTTATTTTCAAGTTTCAACTATTGACTCCATTTCTTCACCTTTAAAATGAAATTTTAAGCACAACATTTGAGTGGTTCTTTTAGGCTCTGGCATGGTAGTATATGATTATAAAGAAATATCACCTTCTTTAAACCAAGAATATTTACTGGTAAATTGTCAGAACTTCTCTGAATAGCAAAGTGAAAATTTTTATTGTATTCACATGTCTCTTGGCTTAGGCAACTTTTTTTTTTTTTTTACAATAGACTGGATGAAAGAGCATGATTGATTCAATAAACATTTAGTCCCACTCCTGCAGGGAAGCCCTTAACTGCTCTTACTTCAGAAAGTTCAGAACATAAAAAATTAGGAACTTTGTCTTGTCTATTTTCTATGGAATTCTAAAAAGAACATGAATAGTCAAAACAAGAAACAGTTATTTCTCACATGAATATAATTGAAGAGTCAACAATTTTAACTTCTTTTAGGAGATATCATATTTTAAAAGTTTCAAGAAGAATTTGTTTCTTTTTAGAAAATCCTACAACTTTCATTTTCAGGAAATTCCAGTACAAATATAATCCATAGCATCCAAGATAGACAAAGGGAAATCCAAAAATTAAAGATGTGGAGACAAGTGGAAGAAAGGGATGAAAATACATGACTCTTATGGTTAGAGCCCTTGGTTCCAGCCTTGTTAATTCCCAGAAAGCACTAAAGGACAAAAGCTACAACCCCCTTCATGAGTAGTTAAATGAAGTAAGCAGCTTTTCTGGAGAAGGCAAGAAACTTTGACTCACGCAGACTTCCATAGGTGACCCTCATGTGCAGAGGGAGGGTGTTAACCTAGGTAAGGGCAGCCTAAACCATGTCCAACCTTTGCTGCTGTGCTTCTTTCCATAAGAATTCACTCATCTTGAAAAACAGGAGCAAGTAAATCACCCAAAGATGCTGTTAACTAATTATGAGTTATAAATTATTAGTGCACTTCTTGGTAAGGCTGGAAGGCAGATGTTGGAGAGAGATAAGAGATGAAAGTAGAAGATATAACTCAGATGAATGTGTACAGGGAAATCTTATATTCTTGTGATACAGTGGGACTAAGGGAAGGCTAAGAAATGGATGTATTGGGATACAGACGGGAATGTAGGTGACAATGATGATTTCTTACTCATGACAATAGCTGTAGGGTACAGGAAGGCAGAAATCAAGGGAATCACCGAGAAGGAATAAACATAGGTAGAATAATCATAACATATACAAAGCAAACAATAGGCTTGTGTTGAAGGCATATGAAGGGAAAGAAAAAGATAAGCAAAGTTTATGATGAATGAAACTTGTCCATCAGAAGAAAATTGCATATTTTGTGACTCAAAGTACATTAATACATAATTCCTATTTTTAAAGAAGAGCCGGGTACAAATATGGAGATCTGGGAGAGATAAAAGTAAACAATGCAGGAAAATCAAACATAAATTAAAATAAAATAACTGAGCAAAAACATGGAAGGACGAATGTAAGCCACATTATACACAGACAGATGAAAACGGAAGAAAAACAAAAATTGCATATTACAGAGAACATAGTAAGAATTATAAAGGACAAAAACGCAGATGGTTGGAAAAAAATAAAGAAGGGGGAACAGAGAGGAAGGGACATACAAAGAGCCCAGGAACTCAAGGCAGCAGGGAATAGATAAAGAAGAGACAACATGTGTATAACGCCTGAGTAGGCTTACAGAACTTTGGAGGAGAATCAGAAGGTTTGAAGAAAGTTTTTCCTCTAAGTAGCCTTTTGTATGATTTATTTTTGTATAATAAAAACTGCTGCATGTATTTTTATTTTCAACAGAAAAATAAAGGAACATTAGGAAAGAAGGACATTGAACAGATTTGATTCAAACATTTGGGCATACAAACATTTATATATATTTGTTAATTAATTTTAGCCATTAAATACACAAGAGTTTACTTTATACCAGGAACTGTTTGAAGGAACACATGCAAAATGAGGAAGTTACAAAATTGTCTGATCTTTCATATTCTCAGACTGGAGAGAGGATATACACAGAAAACAAAAATGCTGCTACTCTATAGCAGATCATGGTAACTAAGCAATATCCCAAGTAAACTGAACTCAGCAAAGGGTAGAACGTGCAAAGGGAAAAGGAATTTCTGTTTTGGATAGGCTAGTGAGGGAAAGAATCCGAAAGAAGAAATTTAGGAAAACACCTGAGTGACATAAGGGATGGAGATGTGCAGAAACTCTGTATGGAAGCAACGGAAAGCACTAAAAGCCAAAGGCATAAAACTCTTTGCTTTTTACAGGTAGCTGGAGTACAGAATAACCAGAACGTTGGAAGACGTAGCTGATTAACAGGACATGCGAACAGAGATAATGAGAGCCATGTTACCTGGGACTTCTAGAATCATTTTAAGTACTTCTTTTTCTTTGAAAGAGATAGGAATAGAGTGCAGAGAGTTACGCAGAAAATGGATTTGACATAATTAATATTTTATTTTAAAAGCATCTCTCTCAGTACTGTACTAAGTTCGTTGCTATTTAAAGGTGAGACAGAAAGATCAATTAAGAAATCTACTAGTAGTGGAGTCCTACTGCATTCTCCAAACTTTACAAAGAGCCAGGAGTATACTCAGTCCTTCTGAAAACATTCCTTCCTGTTCCTTCCTAAGCCCGTGCTGTCAAGCAGAGCCTGGGATACAAAGTGTTATAGGTACACAAGGACTTGTCTTCCAAAACTCATGCTAATTTTTAATCTCTGACATCTCAATGTTATTGACTGATGAATTAAAGTTGAGGACTTGATCTAATTGTAGTAGCTAAGAGGGAGTTTCAATGGCAGGTGCTAAGTATTTGGAGGTGTGCCCTTGGAGAGTGACTGATTCTTGGGAGATGGTTTATGATTATTAGAGCTCAAGTTCAGCCTAACCTTTCTGTGATCACAATGATTTTATATTGTGCATAGGCAATCATTAACAAAATTTGACCATACATGTAGTATGAAAAATGCCCCCCCAAATGAGAAGATAGAAAAATTATGGAAATTCACAAACCTACGATTAAATTCAATGCATTCATCTCACGTACTTTGAAAGTGAGTAAGGGACTATGACCTTCAATATGTTTCCTAGCTCATTGGTCATAAAGTTTACAGAACACGGAGCTTCCTTCTCACAGTTTATTTCAGGATTAACAAGTTGACAACAGCAAACTAATCATGTGGCATGAGAATGCAGGTACATTGACACAGTCTCTTGCATCAGCTCCAAATATAGATGGTTGCACATGGGGAAAACGCAAGAGACATGAACTCCAGTGCACTGACTCTGTGGTGTTATTGTATTATGACAATAATTTATAATGCTATTGCAATTACAGTAGAATTACAGCATGACCAGCATCTAATAGAGCTATGTGCATACTCTTGAGAAAGATGGATGTGCCAGCATCTTGAGCTGCAGAGATGAGATTAAATGGCTCCAATCTCTGATCCTGCCATTGATTTTTGGAGTCTTCCCATTAACATGATACCACACACACCATCCCTCTATCATTCCTTACAGATGAAGGCATAGTTTTTTTGAGTGTGAATAATTGGACGCTTAAAATACAAAGTGACAAATTTTCCACACCTCCAACTGCCATGAATCAGGACACATTAATCAAAGCCTTTTTGGAGGATGTGTTCTTGAGGAGGAAATCAGGTTTACAGAATAAACCTGCTTTGTGCTTCTCTTTCTTCCTCTTTTTTTCTTCCTTTTGGCTTTTGTGCGTACTTTGCTTTGGATCTGAATAAGAAAGCATAGACGGACTGTAAGTCAGGACATTGTGTAAATCAGATATCTACACAATATCCTATTTATAGTAAATGTGATAGGACCCAACAGGGACAGTGACTTGCAAACAATTGCATTCATTCTTCCTATTTGGGGGCCACAATGTTTTACTTCAAGTATGTTGGTCTACGCTCTGGTTTCTAATAAAATGCTCCTCTTTGGGTTGTTTAATATTGCTGAAATAATGCAATCAAAGTTCATAACCACTTGCAGTGCTTACTTTTTATAGAGTAACTATTCCATGGTCCTGATTATTTGCAGTAAATGTTTAAGATTGGATTGATTGTCATGATTTGATAGTTTGATCAATCACCGTATGCTTATGTTTAATGATAAGACATTGAAATTGAACAAGTGCTCAAAGAGGAGAGCTGTTATTTTTGTTTACAGAGTCTTTCATCTACATTATCCCACCTAACGCAGACAAGTCCCATTTTTCAAAAGAGAAACCGAGGCTTGGCAGAAATAAGCTCCTTCTCCAAGACAGCAAAACTATCAGGAGCTGGGATATTTGTACTTAAACTCAAGTTTTGTTTTTCTGTTTTTAATAATGACCGATGTATTGACTTGAATTGCAGAGTGACAGAGGGGGAGGGGGGGAGAGAGAGAGAGAGAGAGAGAGAGAGAGAGAGAGAGAGATTGATTGTGCATCTGTTCACTCCTTAAAAGCCAGAACCATCGGAGTTGTGTCAGGCAGGAACTGCCAGCAGCCAGGAGTTCGTTTCCCAGCTGAGGGACAGGAACTCAAGTACCTTGAGTCATCATCTGCTAATTCCCATGTACACTAACAGGAAGCCAGAACTGGAGCAGCACTTCTGGGACTCAAGCCAGCACTCCATAAGGGAGTGCTGCTATCTGGAGTGGTGGCTTCATCCCAGTGCCACAATGCTTGTCCCTAAACTCAAATTTTACAAACCTAGACATTCACATTTTAAAATTTAATCATTTTTCTGCTTTCATACACAAAACTCACCTCATTTCAGAAAGACTTACAGTTGCTTGTAATTTGGAAACATACATTAAGAAATGATGAATAAATAAGAATGCAGAAAAATAATATGGATCCAAGATACTCAAGATATGAACAAACATTTAACCAAGTACATTTGTGATAGCGGACACAAGGTATGAATTGGTAATTTTAAAGTAAAACATATGGTCTTTTCATAAAGTTGGATTCTGACGGAGGAAATCAACATACCAGTAATTAACAGGACATCAGGGAAATTTGGAGAGACTATATAAAACATAGTGGAACTTGGAGGCAAGCATACTTGACACGGCTTGTCAGTTGCAGCACCAGCTCGGTCTGATCTGTCTCCTCTAAACTAGAAGTAACCAACAGAGAGATTTACATCAACATACGTTGAAATTAGGAAAAGATTCAAATGTACTCGAAAACAGAAGCAATAGAAGTTACTAAGGAAGGAGTAATAATCCCAGAAAACCCATGCCACAAGTGAGTGATTTCAGCCTGACAAACCTAGCAAGAGAAAATCACGTGGTAGCGACTCAACCTCTCCTGGCCCCAAACCTGTATGCATCCCACTATACCACACTGTAGAGTTAAACAGGACAGGAAATCCAAGGGGGAAAATGCCTACAGAAATAAGTAGGAGATTTAGGGAACAAAGAAAGGGCAAAAGAAGATGGAAGTCAGAACAAGCAAACTTACTGATTCACTTTTAAAAAAAGCAGATGTCAGCGACTGAGAAGAATTGCAGTGCAGTAATCAATGCAACATTAAAATGAATTAAGACAGCCTTATGGCTTTATTCTTCTGAAAATTTACTACATTTAGCTCTTTTTTTTAATTTTCTTGTATACAACTCTCACCATGGGTTTGGGTAATTGATTTGAGAATCTGAAAAGAATTCTTGGCAAAGTTCTAGAAACTCCATATTCTAAACCGACTTTTTCCAATTGTCATATAAAGCTGAGGCAGTGACTGTCCTTTCCAGGGCTTCAATTTTCACTTGAGTCAAGGGAAGAATTTGGAATTGATTATTCCCAAGGTTCTTTCCAGCTCTGTATTTCAAGAGCTTTAGACAAAAATGTTACCTGACTGTGGTCCCAATTCTATGTCTTATTTTTGGCTCCACTCTCTTTCTCTGTCCCTTACTTCCTGCTCTTGTGAGCTGGAATAGAATGTTGGATGTTTGCATAAAACTTCAGGGGTTAAGGATATCTGTTTACACTAGCTTATTTGAAGGCTCTGCTACTATATGTCTTCCCTATCTTGCTGTTTCTTTGCACATCAAATGAGGTCATGAACTTGTCAGTACTCTGGTAACTATCAATTGCAGTAATGTAAGAGAATCAAATGTTCTCTCTGTCATTACTATTTTTGTGTAGATCTGGCAAGCTGTTTTCCAAAGATGTCAATAGTCTTTCCCTAGGAGATAAGACAGAGGAAAAAACAGAAACAATCAGTTTTTTTTCCCCAAAATATTTTATAATGACATCCGAAGTTGGTTGGGGATAATATAAATAAAATGAGTAAAAATAAAGAGAAGACATGATCGGGGCTAGCACAATGGCTCAATTGGCTAACCCTCTATCCTGGCATCCTACATGAGCATCAATTCATGCCCTGACTGCTTGATTTCCCATCTAGCTTCCTGGTTTTTGTCTAGGAAAGCAGCAAAGGACTGCCTAAAATCTTGGGACCCTGCACCCATATGAAAGACTAGGAAGAGGCTCCTGGCTTTGGTTTTGGATAGACTCAGCTCCAACTGTTGTGGCCATTTGGAGAGTCAACCAGCAGATGGAAGATCTTTCTCTGTGTCTTTCTTTCCAATAAGAAAAAATATTAAAAAACAGAAAGAAAGAGAAAACATGATCTTGTATGTAACTGGCAATAGAACATAAGCCCCCCCCCAAAAAAAACAAGAAAAAAGAAGAAATTAGGGATACATACAGATTTTAAAAAAAAACGATGGGTCGGACCAGGAATCCAATTTCTGTAATATGGGGGCAGCAACAAAGGCTTAGGTAAAGAGCTGGGAAATAGATTTGCAGTTCAAATATCTGCCATGTTCCTATAGCTGGAAGCTACTGCATGTTTGGGAAAGGGAGTCTAGGATGGGGAGGAGGCTTGGGTAACTACATTCATCTGCACTTCATTAAAGAAGTGGCATTACTCAAATGTGAATGCTGTTTTTTCCCTGAATGATGTATTATAAATGCAAAACAAATTTTAGATAGGTCAGAAATTTGTATTCTTGTGTAAAAATGCTGATAATGTCATTAAAAATAATCAACTGAGTACCTGAAAAGAGCATGCTTAGTCTCAATATTTGGTAGAGTTCCATCATTAATCTAGAGGATCCCTCATTTTCCTTCTTCCTTTAGTAGTCTAGGACATTGAGAGGTGCACAATAGAATACAAGTCCTACCTAAAATCATAATAATAATCACAACCACAATGCTAGTATCTTATACCTTTGCCACAAGTAACCATGGTAAGCCGTTTTGATGCCTATACTGTCTTAGACTTTCTGTAGCAATCCTATGTGCTGAACCAGTTATTGGGAAATGGGAAATCCATGGGGAAGTTAAAGAACTTGCATGAAAGTTGACAGCAGAGGAAGGGGGAAAGTAGGACCATGCAATTACGCCTAAAATATTAGGGTGACACCTTTCATACTAGAGTGACAGGTGATGCAACGAGGACCATATCTTTATGATAGTATCTAAACATCTTCTGGAGTATTTGGCGCTTTGGAGTGAAGGATTTTCAGGTCTTAGGAGGATTCTTGGTCGGGTGACAAACCAGGTACCCTAAAGCCCTAAGAAGGTTTAGTAAGAGAAGTGTAGTTGTTGTGCTGGGTTGTGTGTCAACTTTCCAGCTGTTGTGCAGTGGGAAGTCCACAGAGCCTAAAAGAGAAGAGAAAGAGCAGCCAAGGTGGTGGTGGGCATGTGGGCATGTGGGGAGCCCAGGCCAGCAGCATTTAGCAAACAATATGAATATTTTCTGGGTAGGAGCAATGACTGAGGCTGAAGAAGTGCAAGCATCCCTACATATAAAAAAAAAAAAAAAACATGCTTTTGAAAAGGAAACAACGATTCAAGGTGCTCATTGTTATAAGACTCCCTAGAGGAAATATATAGAAAACCAGTGTGCTTACTGGAAAGCACCTTTTGAATCAAGAAGTCACAATTTTCCATCGGTAATTAGTAGGGAGACCTAGCCAGAGCAATCCTGTAAATTCTGAATTCTGCAAAGGATTGTGAGTTTACTGGCATGAGCCGAACATTTCCTTCACTTCCAAGAATGTTATGCTTTAAATGATGATTTATATGGTCAAGGCAAACTCAAGTATTGTCTGATCAGTGGTAATAAATGAGATAGTAACAGAGGAAGAGAGGTAAGGAAAGAGAAATGAAGATTCAATTGGCATGATCATGACTTCACATGATTGGGTAAGCATGAACAGGACATGTTAAGCAGAAGTGGCCCAAGAGAGATAGTCTAGGGAGAAGACTGATGGAAATGCTCATTTTGGAAAGCTCAGGTTAAAGATGAGAAACTTTGGGACTCAATGCTTTTCAGCAACTGACTAACAACATGGAACAAAATTGAGCAGTAGAAGCATGGACACTGCAAGGCCTGGCACATGGTAACTGTAAACATCCTCTTTCCTAAGGTTAGAATGAGGGAATCAAAATACTGTGGAGGTAAAAGTAAGACAGCTGAAACAAACAAACAAAAAGAAGTAAAAAAGGGAAGAAAGAAAGAAAAGGAGAGAAAGAAAGAAAGAAAGAAAGAAAGAAAGAAAGAAAGAAAGAAAGAAAGAAAGAGGAAGAAAGAAAAAGGAAAAGGAAGGAAGGAAGGAAGGAAGGAAGGAAGGAAGGAAGGAAGGAAGGAAGGAAGGAAGGAAGGAAGGAAGGAAGAAAGGAAGGAAGAGAAATGTTCCTTTTAGTTTCAGGACAATGAAGTATACTGTTCATCAACATATATTGAGTTTCCAGCATGAACTGATAAAACTCAAAATTCTTCAAACAATAATGAAATTTAGGACATGTTTTCTCTACCAATAATTCAGGGTGTATGATATCTGAGATATGTATTGATGTCCGAGATATTCTGGCATGGTATGAAGCACCCAAAGCACATGGAATCTTCAGTTTGTTGCCCTGAGACTGATTTTGGCTTTGCCCAACACCACTGAGATGGTAGGGAAAATTGTCAATTTGTTCAGGGCCTCAGTTTCTTCATGTAATATTGAGCTAGAAATAAGACCAAGATCATGAGACTGAGAATCAAGTAGGGCCACATGGAAATGTTCTGCATACTGTAAGTGGATGTTCTACAGCAAGGTGACCTCCGTTCAGGAAGTGGTGAGAGAAAATGAGGTTGGGGATGTCAGCGTAGCATGTGCCCAAGGGAAACGGACTCCCAGGAATGTTCACATTCTCTTGTTGGATTCAGAATTTTGCGGATCCTGAATCTTCCATTCCACCTCATTTGCGTTTTTTCTTTATTCTCTTTTCTTTGATTGGGAGGGTGGATGTCCTTATTCCCTTTAGTGGTTTCATAGGTCTTTGTTCTGTGGGGATTGAAGCCATTTCTGTTACTCAGTTTCCTTTGCACTCAGTCATGTAATATTTTTTTTCCACATTTTGTGAGCTCTCTTTGTAAGAAGAGGCCAACAAATTGCAAATCTCTGGGTGCTGGGTAGAAATGCCTGCTTAGATTTAAATCCCTAATCATGTCATTAATACTTAATATTAACCAGTTCTATAAAAATGTCTAAGATAATTGCTACCCTCTCTATGTAAGCAGTGACATCCAATAGATTATGAAACTTGTGAATTGCCTGGAATTCTGTGCAAAGTGTTAAAGATAGAAACAATTAGTTGTTTGAGCGTTGACACCCTGTGCTCACATGCATTTGTTTGTTCTAATGAGTTTTCTGGAGAGGATATGTTTCATCACAGACTAGGCTCACATGCACACACACATCCTGTCACCTTAGAGACATTCACACCAGCTGATGGAAAGTACTCCTTTTCATTCTCTAGTCCGTATACTGGGTGGGGAAAAGATGTGTTGTTTCTGATTTAGATTCACCAGAAGTTTCACTATGATAATAAACCCAAAGGGTCTACTCATCACACTCTGCAAAATTTCTTCTCTGTGAAGTCGTTTTCATTCCTAGACTGAAGGCATCTGTGGACAAATGACAAAAACCTTAGTAGAAGAGGACTGGGAGGTTGTGATGGAAGGACAAATCAAATTTTTCGATAAAGGAGAAAAGAAAGTGGAAAACAGTGGTGATGTTACCCTCCAAAGACTCTACGCAAATCAACCACTCAGGGACTGGCACCAAGGCTCAATCCTCTGCCTTTAAGCACCAACATCCTGTATGAACACCATTTCATGTACCGACTGCTCCACTTCCAATACAGCTTTATGCTTATGGTCTGGAAAAGCAGTGGAGGATGGCTCAAACCCTTGAGATCCTGGACACTTAATCATGTCCTATAAGGAACTGTTCGACTTCATCCCTGGAAAATCCTTGTTTATGTGGAACATAAACGAAGGTCAAAGTGGCATTGCTCTGATCTCAGGGGACTGGGCTCGTCTTGTGACCAGTTAGGGTTAAAATAATAGTATGGAAATGGTACTGTATAACTTCTAAAACAAAGTATTTGTGCTCAACAGGCCTTTCAGTTGCTTCCAACCCTCTCTTAAATACTGCCTCCGTGTGAAAAAGTCCAAGCTAGCCTGTCAGAGACACAGTCAAGGCCCAGTAGCCCTTGCTGGAGTGAGGCCCTCTTAGATTATCCAGCTCTAATCAAACCATCAGAATCAGAGCAGCCACAAGGGCTGTGAGTCGCTGAGCTTCAGGATCATTTGCCAGGCTGTACCAAATAACTGCTCATTCTCCAAACCGTATTCTCTGCTGTTCCCTCAGCTGCTGCAATATTCCATTGACTTTCTCACTTAGGGACATTGCATGTGTTCCCTGTTCAAAAATACTTTTCTCTTTATACCTGCTGAATTAGTTAGCGCTACTCATCATTTCGGTAACAGACTAAAATCAATCTCCAGAGAGCATTCTTTATGGAGCCACTATATGCCATAGTTTTCTTATTCCCCATATCCATTCTGTCTTCACTTATTCAATGCACATGGCACAAGTTCAGTTCATTTGGATGGTTGTTTTTTGCCTCTTCTCCTCCTTGCAAGTCAAAGCTCCATGAGATAATCTGGAAACAACGTGTGTCCTCACCTGCATTTCATTGCAGGGGGTGCCTCCTCGACGAGCTCAGCAGTGTTCCCTTGGGTCCATTTACCTGGAGTCTAGCTTGAGTGGCATGAACCAAAGCCAGAATGCTGACTGTTAAGATCTGTAAAGCCTTAGTTAACTACCAATGTGGGCTCCAATGATCACATTCCCTTATCAGTAAAATTCTCAGGTGTGATCTGTGATCCTTGCATGACTGAGCCACAATGCCCTTCCCAGGAAGCTCTCTTGAGGCTCTGTTCTTCACGGTATCCACAATAAACTTATACCTTTGATTATCATCCTCATATTTCATAACTCATAATTTGCTTCCTTAATCTCTTGCAGGTTTTTTCAGGAGCATTTCTTAACAAATTGCTTTCACACAATTCCTTATACCCGAACCTGCTCCTGGGAAAACCACCCTAAACAGTCCTTGTGAAATAATTTCATTGAAACAGGTCTTAATTTGCACACACTTGTTCTTTACTGACACTGATGATCTGGAAATTCCATTGTGAGTATCAAATATCAAATTAAAGAACTTATAGAAATTTCTAGAAGCAGGTGATCTAGACTGCAATGGGCAGTGTTGCATCAGGCTGACTTATGCATTTCCTTGATAAAGACTTTAGGGTTAATTATTAAAGTAATTGCAACTGTGTATGGGTGTCTAAGTTGATGGGTAAATGTTACCTCAACTTGGTAGGCCAAATGAAGGCCTACCATCTTTTGTTTACAAAGACTTTTAAAATCAAAGAATGGGTTGTCTTAAGGCCAAAGGCATCATTTTGGTATTGGAGAACGAAAGCCCAGGGAGGCGAGATCTGCCATCAAATCCGAAGCAATACCTAGGTTTCCTCCATGGCATCCATAGTTTCTGCATCCTCTGTGCTCCTGGGAAAAGCTGAGCATCCTCACGTCCCTCTCCCCATCTAGTTGAGGACACATGATCCATGGTGTGGGAAAGCCACGAGTGTCAAGTGCAGGCACCTCACTGCCTGAACCTCTTGGTGTTGAGCAGCACTTGGGCTCTCTCCAAACTTCCCTCTATTGTTTCCTGATTAGATACAGGATCCTGGATCCTGAAGCCCTCGAGGATGGTGATGCAGCAAGATGGAAAATGCTTTGCCACTGAATCAGCAGGTGGAAAAAAATCCGTATTCCAACAACAACAAAACACAATGAGCAAAACACAAATTTTATTTTAAAAAAAAAAACTGTAAAGCTGGGGATTTTACTTGCTTCTGTAAAGAGTATTATCTTAAGTGGGAGCAAAGGTCACTAGTCAGATCCAAGATAGGAGATCATCTATCTAGATTACCCATCAATATTCGCATCTTCATTCAAATACAGCTGCACCATATGTGTGTCCTTATGGTTTTGGATGTAGTCTGTGTTCCACTCCTGACTATATACAGCTTATTCCAAACATTTTATGCAATGAAGCACATGCAGTAAACACAGTAAATATGCATGAAATGAAAGGTCATCATTGATCTCAACTGTTAAATAAAATTAGAACATTTTAAATACTTAAAATCAAGATACTGGATCATATGATTTTCTGAGTTCTTAATGTTTGGACATTTTTTTCCATCTCTAATTCAAGGAATTCTTTATAATCTTCTGCTTTGATGTTTTCAGTTAAACTTGCTTCTGTTTTTTTTTTTTAAGATTCATTTTTACGATTTTATTTCTTTTTGTTAGAAAGACAGATTTACAGAGAGCAAAGACAGAAAGATTTTCTATCTACTGGTTCGCTCCCCATGTGACCACAATGGCTGGAGCTGAGCTGCTATGAAGCCAGGAGCCAGGATTATCTTCCATATTTCCCATGTGAGTGCAAACCAAAGGCTTTTGACCATCCTTCCCTGCTTTCCTGTTTCACCAGCAGAGAGCTGGGTGGGAAGTGGAGCAGCCAGGACATGAATCAGTGCTCACATGGGATATCAGTGCAAGGAAGGCAAGGATTTCACCCCTGAGCAAGCCATAGTGTGCCAGGACCTGATTCCTTTCTTGTAAAATTTCATTCTCATGGCTTTTGTGGTATTTACCTACATTTAGTGTTACATGAACTATCTGGTCCTACATGGATACAGGGAAGATATATTTTTGTGGCTCTTTTTCCATAAAGTAAATATAATAACAGATGAGACTGATATAGTATGAACATAACTAATCATACTATAGCTAAAGAGCAAATACAATGTATTTAACATATATCATGGGATGCAACAACTGTACCTGGGGCACAGGCAGCCCTTAAGAAGGAATGGTTCTGAGATTCCAAGTCCAAGCCCCAGTTTATCTCTATCTCTGCCTCTCTCTCTGAAAACAAAGCAGGAGGGATGATTTGTTCTGAACTGGATCAGTTTTAAAACTCTGTAAATTCTTGAGTTCTGATGTGAAAAATAAGTTCTTTAATTATTTCATACCGTTTTCTTGACGGAAAAGAAGAGAGATAAGAAGACAGAGAGATAATTTCCCAGCTGAGGTGGGGACAGACTAAAAGTAGCAGCCAATAATTCTACCTGAGTCTCTCTTATGGGTGACCGGAACCCAAGTAATTGTACCATTAACTGCTGCCCACCAGGATGCACATGACCAGAAGGCTGGATCAGAAGCTGAACCAGACATTGAATGCAAACACTCTAATATGGGACGCGGACACACATCCAACACATCTACTCTGAAGTCACATCTATTCATATATTTAAAAGATTGTAAAAGATGAAATACAGGATAACTGGGCAGATATTATTGCCTCATTAATTTCAAAGGTAAAAAAAATAAAAAGGAATCAACAAGAGGGAGAGGCAGAGATGAAAAAGGGAGGAAGGAATAATGCTTTAGTCCTATCCAGTTGATTGTATAGGGTTGATTCATACACCTGCGACTTTACATTAGGGAAAGAGATGGTAGACAAACTATAGATAGATACATTTACAAAAGGTTTTAGAAACAGTGTTGTGGCGAGGTAACTTAATCAGGGACTTGTGAGACTATATGATATGGTGTGTGTGTATCCTATATGAGAGCTAGAATGAGTACTATCTGCTGCACTACCTATCCAGCCCCTTGCTAATGTAGAGGCAGCAGAATATGCTGTGTTTAGACTTCAGCCATGCATATGAGAGACCCAGAGAGAATTCTAGGATCATGGCTGTGGTCTGGCCAAACCTCTCCCTCTCTCTCTCTCTCTCTCTCTCTCTCTCTCTCTCTCTCTCTCTCTGTTTCTCGCCCTCTCTCCCTCCTCTTCCTCTTTTGTCTCTATAACACTGCCTTTCAAATAAATCAAAAAACTATTTTCAAAAAAATCAAGCAGAAAAATATATTCATACTTCACTCAAGGAATAAAGAAAAATAAATGATCCAAATAGTTACCAGATAGGCTTAGGTGGGATGAAATTGTGATATTAATCCTGTGCAGAGTGTATATAGCAATTTAAATCACACATTTTACGATTTTATAGCTAGAAGGATGGAGCTTCACTCGGGTTTTCTACATGCACACAGGAGCCCAGATATGCTGCACTACCTTCCCCAGCACTTTAACTGGGGAGTGGGATCAGAAGTGGAGCAGCCAGGACTTGAAGTGGCACCAATATGAGATACTGGTGTCACAGACAGCAGCTTAATCTGCTGTAATATCACCGGCTAGATGTGACTTTTTTTAAAGCAGACTGTAAAATCAAACAAAGAATATCATCAAGAAATTTCTTTTGTTTTCTAATTTATTTTTAACATGTTTCAAATGTTCTCTAACAGGCTTTATCTGAGTATATGTGTGTGAGTGTGTTTGAGAGTGTGTGCATTACTGGGCTTTGTGATTTCTCAAATCAGAAATTCAGATCAGTCTTTTCTGTGCTCAGATTTGTCCCGTCTTTTCTCTTTCTAACACTTTATGGAGGCTACATTAGGGAAGCTAACATTTCTGCCCCGGAAGGGAGCAGGTTGGAGATTCTAGTCTCATTCATCACCCAGGACAGACTCATTCACATTGCTGAGGGAGCAGGGAGTCCTGCAGAGCCACCAACAAATGGCCAACTAATCAACTGTCTTCAAGATTACCCCTCCAACTGCAGACAAATGGCTTGAGTTAGCTTTATATAGCCATTGTGTGGAATTCCCCTTGACCAAAAGTACTGGGTAGGCTTAAATGTCCAAACCGAATCCTTGCTCTCAGTCTCACTGTGTGAGGTGCTAACACCTGACCTGTCATTAGACCCAAGATTTAACCTGAATGGACAAAGAGACTCCGAAGCTGTTAAGATTGAAAACGTGAGTAAATTATCTAATGCTGCAACCAACTTTTAATTTAGCACCAGGAAAGGTGAAATGCATCATCATCCTGTCCAGATTCAGTAGCTCTTTAGTTGCCGATGCATGAACTTTGCTTCACTAAAATTCTTAATGCATATTTTGAAATTACTTACTCTCCTTTGTAATTCAAGACAGTAACACCAGCATCTTTCAAAAGCACAGTGTCCCATCCACATCTGTAGCCATTCTGAAAGCTCCGCTTTGTGAAGCTTACGTCTTTCACTGTATACTCTTCTGAGTTGAATATGGATTTGAAAGAAATTGGGTCTTTGGACATTGAAAACAGATCATGAGAATGAACAAAGCAAAAGAACAGAGGAGGCAGCGCATGTTGATTTCATCTATAATGTAAAATCGAGTTAAGAAAGCTCTGCAGTGTGGAGAGAAGGCTGTTCCACAGACAGGTAGCTATGCAATGCCTGGTGGTGCCGCAAACAGACTTGCCCACATCCCTGAAAACGGCGAATGTGTCCTGCCTGGAGGGAACTATCTCCCTAGATGAGATTCAAGAATCTTACAGTGAAATATTCCTGAGTTTCCTGGCTGGGTCATAAATCCAGGGACAGATGTCCTTAGAAGAGCCTCCTAGAAGAGATAAATGGGGAGTTGACACTGGAATCAAGGACCGCCTACACTTTTCAGCAACTGAAGGAGCTGGGGGCAATTTTTTGTCAAAGTCTTTGGAGCAACCAGGACCCTGTGGTCTCTGATTGGGGCTTCTGACCTTCAGAACCACGACACGATGCATTTCTGTTGTAAGCCAGCTGTTTGTGACAATGTATTCCAGGAACCTTAGGAAACGTGCTGAAACAGCTGTGTGGTCTTCGGTGCAGAACTGCATTTTTCGGAATCACTTCACCCTCAGGTGGTAGATGAGGATTGGCACACTTGTGTGGCAAGTTATTTCAGAATAAACCTAATTGCAAAATTAACAGCCCCTGCTTAGCAGATACTCAAATGATTGTTGATTATGTTGCTTTTAACACAACCAGCTTTACAAAAATGGAAGAATCATGATAAGGAACCCAAGAAGACTTCGAGACTTATTTTCTACTCCTTGATGTGCTATACATGACTGGCTTGTTCTTTTTTTAAATGATCTAGTGTTGGGAAAGTTTTAAAATATTGAAAGATTTGATTCAGAGATTTTTTTTTCCAATGGCTTCACTCTACTCTGAAATACATACTTAATTCCAAGTTGAGTAAATGTTAAACTAAAGAAAGCGGTCAAGGAAAGAAGTACAATTAAACTGGTGTTACAGTCTATTAATCATCTTTATAGGCACAAACAATGGGCTTTACATAAAGGAAGCTCAACTTGAATCACTAGCTAGAAAAATCTTGCGAGAATGGAACCCGGTTTTTTTAGTCAGACATGTCCTCGTCTCAAAATCTTTAGTCCAGTTAGGGCCAATAGACTCTTTAATTAGGAGTAAATTGATCCACCTTCCTTGCTCTGCTCTCTCAAAGCATTCATTTATCTTCTTCTATTATTAGCTTCCTTTAATAATAATAATAATAATAATAATAATCTGTTTCCCTCATTTCTACTAAAAGAGCCTCGGCGTGACTTTCACACACATTTCCCCACCTTCACTAATGCCTGCAGTCTCCTAATTGGTTCCATTTTTCCCTTGCATGAATCCCAGGAGAATTTCTATACACAGTAGTCAGAGTAAAATGATTAAAAACCACAATCTCTCCAATAAGTTCTCCATGGCTTTCCTTCTCATGTGGAACAAATGCAAGCATCCTGCCCTGAGGTCTACAGTTACGCTGACCTTGGTCCAAGTCATGTCTGACACACAGGGGTCAGCCACACTGCCCTGTCACCTGCTCCCAAATACTTCAAAGCTCTCCTGTCTTGGGTATTTTCTTCTGGTTAGTCTCCATGCCTGAAAATCAATTCCCGTCCATATCTCTGGCTCCTTCCCTGGGTTCAGATTTCCACAGAGGCTCCTCAGAATGACTGTCTCTGAATAACACTCACTTCCAATTTCATCAGGTTTTTAACTTTCTTCTTAACATTTATCACTTCATGAATCACTGTGGTTAGTGTATTTGCTCCCGTGTCTTCTGTCCATATTCCTCTCTGGGGGATGAACTTCTCAGCAGCAGGCGTTCTGTCCATCTTGCTCACCACTATGACTCTGCTGCCTGGAAATTTCGACCTCATGGAAAATGATCAGAAATACCTATTAAGCAATCAAGAAGTAATTGACTGCTGTTGGCTAGAAATAGGAGTTCTCAACAGAGAATGTCTGTGAAAGACTTGGTCAAACAGCGGTGGCCCTATATACCAGCACAGGTACAGCAAGTGCCACCAACATCTAGTGGAAGAGCTCCAGAACAAACCTAACTGTACAGTGCATGGGACAGCCTCCCGGAGAACTGTACAACACAAACTGTAAAATGTTCAGGTTTCAGTTGGCAAGCTGCCTACTAGACATCACGCAAGGGATTGGAGACGCAGAAGAAGGAACAGTTCAATATTTGCCTGTACAACATTTTCAGAAAAGCACCAGACAGTAACCACAGTGTGTAATAACAGGCTTATTAAAGGTAGACCCACAGTGCTATGGGTCACACAGGGGACACAATTGAGCAAAGGTTTTAGGGAAGGTTTGTAAGGAAAGACACAGAAACTGTACCCCTGTTCACATCTTTCACATTCAAATGTTGCATACAATATACACTAGGAGGTACACAAAATTTCTCTCTAACTCCACTCAATTTTTATCTCACTACGTTTACTTCAAACAGTTGCATCAACTGATTTGATACAATTGCTGTATACCCATAATTGGCTTTTTAAAAATGATTGTTTTTCTAATGACAAATCAAATTTATTTATTCATGATGTGGTGTGGTATTCACTGTGGAATCACTAAGCTAGTCTAATTAATACATCCATTATGTGACATACAGGTCATTTCCTACGGTCTCCTCAGCTAAGTTGTAATAAGAATAGATTGTTACATTGTTGTACAAAAAACCTATTGCGAAATACCTTTGTTGAAATGCAATTCATACACCATACATACTTTATCCATTTAATGCGTACAACTCAATGACATTTAGTGTAGCTACATGTAGGAACAATCATTAACATATTTTTAACAGATCAGTCACTGTTTTGTTCCATGTGATTGCTATAATTATTGAATCAGTATCAACACTACATTAATCTTCATTTATTTTTCTTAAAAATGTATTGATTTCTTAGTATTTGTCTGAAAGGCAGAGCAACAGAGAAAAAAAAAAAAGAGAAGAGACAAAGACAGATTTTTCCAGAAGCTGGTTCACTCCTCAGATGCCACAGGAGCCAAGGCTGGCCTAAGGTGAAGGCAGGAATGTGAGACTCAATGCAGACCTCCCTTGTCTGTGGCAAGGACCCAGGATGTTACTGACCTCTACTTTCCAGAGTTTGCATTCACAGGAAACTGGAATTTGGAAGCAAAGCCTCAGCAGGAATCTAGGCACTGTGATATAAGGTTATGTTCTTAAGCAACATCTTAACTGCTGTGCGAAATGTCTGTCCTAGCCAGTCACCTGACAAGTACTCCTGTGCTTTCTGTCTGTGGCACCGACTGAGCAGCAGTGACAGAGCGCAGTTCCCTCTTAGAACATGAGAAGAGCAAAGCGAAGATGAAGGGTTTCTCCTGCTGGAACTGGCCTGTTCTAGCAAGCCGAGGCAAGTCAGAAAGGTCCGTACAGTCTTAAGGAGCAATCCTATGGGGCTTTGTGGTTTGTATAGAAGTGTTGTGTCAGGAGAAACACCAAGGGCACATAGTCTTTTCTTCATGGTATCCAGGACACATATTATGGCAAGAAAGTCTGCAAGGAGTTAGAAGCTGGAACCCAAGGGTAACAGCAGAGCTTGTCAGGATGGATGTAAGGGGCAGGAAGAGCAACAGTGAGGGAAGACACATCCAGAAAAAGCCAGTCTCCCTGCTCAGTCACGCACTTGCTGGCCAGCCTTGGCAGGGTCCATCCGGGTGCCCTGAGTTTCTGTTTCACTCTCCTCAGTCTGCAGTAGGTGCGAGGACAATGCCAATACCACAGTCACTAGAAAACCAAGACCCAGAACCCCGGCTGCCTCCATACCATTCCCACCAGCATCCCTGAAGGTCCAATAACATTTGCTTAGAAAGATACAGACAGCTGCAGTCACATCAAAACTTTCAAAAACTTTACAAGACAAAATAATATATTCACATCTTTAGAACTAAAAATGCTGATAGACATGGCACAATGTCTCGTTGGCATCATTTCAACAGAAGCCAGTTAGCTAAGATCGAGCCCTCTTTGTATCGTAGGAGGCAATGTGATAAGAACCACATAAATACAGAGTTGGCACATGGAGTTTTCATTTCTGTTCCGACATCAGACAGTCTGTTGCCATGGAAATTGTTCTGTCACTTCACAGAGACAGTCTTCCTCCAACACACAAACAAGCCAGAACATCTACATTTGGGGATCACACTTAGCCAGATGCTGTCATTCTGGCCCACGCACCGCAGGTTTCTCACATGTCTACACTGAGTCTCTGACCTCATGATCCAGGGTTCCGTCTTGTCAAGCAGCATTTTGAAACAATATCAGCTTCTTCTTTGCTAGCAAATTCTCTCCTCCTATGGCTCTGTCTAGCCTGCTTGTGTGTCTTGTGGAAGATGCTCTGGAGGAATTGCAGGCTGAACCAGCCCCTTACCACACAGAGAGCAAGGTCATGATCCCATACATGTATCTATTAGGATCTCCATTTTTTGTGTGATGGTGCTGTACTCATTGGCTAAAGAATAAGGATTTAATGAATGTTCAACAGTAAGGCAGAGATCCAGAAGCCAGCATGGTGGTACAGTAGGTTAAGCTGCTGATTGCTATGTGATCACTCCATTCAGTGCTGGTTCGAGTCCTGGATGCTCTGCTTCCAATCCAGTTTCTGGCGAATGTCTTCAGAAGCACCTCTGCCACCCAAGAGGAAGATTAAAATGGAGTTTCTTGATTCCTGGCTTCAGCCTGGCTCAGTCATTGCTTCTTATGGCCATTTGGGAATCTAGTAAGGAAACTGATGCTCTTTTTCTCCACCTGTTGTTCCCTTGCCTTTCAAATTTCAAGTGTATGTGTGTGTGTGTGTACGCACTCATCTTAGTGATCTATATAAATCTGTATAATCCAGGTAGAACGTAACCTTCTGCCATTATTCAGCACTTCTGTTCACATATCCATGTGCAAGAGCCAGAGAGCTTTGGCCATCACACAGTCCAGGCACATTACTGTATTTAATCCATGTAAACAGCCTCATTGAATACTTCTGTGTGTGCCTTATCGCCTTAGTACAGAACCACTTATACTTATAGATAACTGACTCACTAAGGAAAAAGGAGGACATTGTGTGTCATAAATAAAAGGTGGGTGTTGTGACAAATTGCTTTGAGCTATCATTACATTTTAGAATTCAACAAGAAAAGAAAAGCAGTGGTGACTGTGACACACACACACTCGATGTTCACACAGCATGCTCTACACAGAGCGGTGGCAGACAGAGCCATAGGCAGCAAAGGTAACAGAGTGACGAGGTCCTTGTATCCTTTACAAAACATCTCACGGCTATAGACTGTAGAGAGGTTAGACTTCAGAGGCTATTGATTTCCCACAATTTATAGAGTCCTCCAGAACCTTGCTACTCAGGTTTAGTAGCGTAATCCTCTTGGAGCATAAAGGCAAAGTCTTTATAATCTGATATCCCTTTGGATACAGCAGACCAGAGCATGATTGCAGCAAGACTTTTTGGAAGTTCTGACAATGTCAAGTTCCAGTCACAGGCAATGAAAAAGGAAAGATGCCAATTAGAAAGGACTGATTATCTATGATCTGTGTGACGAGAAGCCATTCCCATCTCAATATCTCTTGAGGGGGTCATTATGATACAAGACTTAGCCTTTGTAGCTCAAATGTAGACTCTTCCCAAACAAGCTAACTCATGTTCAGAAATAGTGGGTAGTGGTTAAGCTCTCAGGTGCCTGAGCTCAGATGGTGGGAATGCAGCTGAATTACCTTGGGAAAAATCACTCACCCTCTCTTTGCTCTGTTTCCTTCACTGATAGAAAAGGATTACTGAAAGGATTATGAACTGATTCAATAAAACATTTCTCATTCAGGAGAATCAAGACAGCAGAATAGGGTAAGAAAACGTTTAAATGGACAGAGAAACATTAACCAGTATGAAGCAGAGAAGGCACATTCCAGGAAATAGGAGAAGACAGAACAACAGCAGAGGGGTACCTGGAGACTGACAGACACAGGAAAGGAGCAAAAACAATAGTGTGGTGATGCAGTGACTGATGCCCCACCGGCATTCAGCAAATGGTGATATGAACTCCACTGGCAGCCAGAACTCCACCAGCAACCAGATGGGAAGGGACTTTCATTGGGATCTTGGGACGTGAACCCAGACAAAGAACTGTCCATCCTGCTGGTCTGTTTGATTTGACCAGGAGCAGAGACAAAGCAGCAGATCCCAGATGGACATTGTGGGAACACGGTGGATTTCAGAGCTCAGTCCTCCACCTAGAGCCAAATTGGGCACCATTTTGCTTAAGGAGGCAAAGGCAAGGGAAAGGACTGAGCATACCCTGAGCTGGGAGTGAACTCATTTCTGACTCAGTGACCTGGAACAACGTGGTATCTTAGAGGTTCCACCCAAGACAGGTCTGGGTAGCCCCCGGACCTGACAGCCAGCAGATCAAGAACTCTAGTAGTAGCACATCAGGCGCCATTTCTTACAGTGTGGCAAAGAATTTAAAACTGTAGGGGACAACAGTGAGCTGTGGATGCGCTGAGCTTGTGAGAACTCACTGAGTTCAGTGGATTGCATTGGTCCTGCGGGAAAATAATACTGATTATGGCACCCTATGGGTCAAAATAGGTCCGTGTGGCCCTCAGACCTAATAGCCAACAGGTTCCAGCAAAATTACCACCACCAACAACCCAGCTAAATAGGACTCCTGGTGTCTCCCTAATCCTGGGACCTGCTCCAACCAGAAGTGGGAGAAAGGTGGCACACACAACAGTGCAGCCTCAGCAGTGTCATAGGAGGTGGAGAGTGGTGAGCCTGGAGTTGGGGCTACAAAGTTCTTGGTGAAAATCTAACATAAGAACCCAGACCTGGACTTCGCTTGGAGGGAGTGGCACAATTGGTTGCAAGCAAAGAGTCATGTACCAACTGCAACAAGTAAAATCGCATTGTAGACCTGTGGGTGACACAGCTTAGAAACCTGCCCCAAGGAGAGATTTTGCTAAGCAGAAGTACACTGACCAAGAGCAAAAGAAGAGACAAAGGCAAAATGAATATTACTGAAGACTCCCCTGCAAAGGAGCAAAACCCATGCCAACCTCAGAGTTCACTGAGGAAAACATCGAGAAAATGGGGAATACAGAATTCAAAACACTTGTTGTAAAACTTCTTATCAACAATGAAAAGCACATAAAACAGGTGTTACAGGAAGTTAAGGAATATGTTACACTGGAAATGAATCAAATGAAAGCTGATACATTAGAAATGAAGAATACAGCAGAACAGATTAAAAGTATAGTGGAGAGTCTCCAAAATAGAATGAAGCAAGCAGAAGGAAGAATCTCAGAATTGCAAGAGATTTCCTGTCACCAGGGGGAAACAAACAAAAAGCTGGAAGCAGAGTTGAATCAGGCCAAAAAAAAAAAAAAAATGTATTCAAGAATTGAAAGACACTATTAAGAGGCCAAATATAAAAGTTATGGGAGTCCCAGAAGGTAGAAAGAGATACTGGGATTAAAGGTGTATTCAATGAAATAATAAAGGAAAATTTTCCTAAACTGGAGAAAGACTTGGGAAACAAGATCCAGGAAGGGCACAGAACTCCCAACAGGGTTGACCAAAAGCGATCTTCACCACGACACATGATTATCAAGCTCTCTTCAATCCAACATAAGAAAAAGATCCTGAAATGTGCACGTGAAAAAAATCAAATGATATATAAAGGAATGTCAATTAAACTCACAGGAGATCTCTCTTAGGAAACTCTACAGGCCAGAAGAGAATGGAGTAGCATATTCCAGATTCTAAAAGCAATAGTCAGCCCAGGATAACATATCCAGCAAAACTTTCTTTTGTCTTTGAAAATGAATTCAAATTCTTCCACAGTAAAGAAAAGGTAAAAGAACTTGCCTCTTTCAAACCTGCCATACAAAGGATACTTAGAGAAGTTTTCTTGATGGATAAGAGGAATAGTCCCAAACAAAACCAAAGGCAAATGGGTAGAACATCCCAGTAAAATGACAACAGAAGACTAAATCAATGAACAAACCCTTGCTAAAATGACAGGACCAAATTACTACCCCTACATATTAACCCTGAATGTAAATGGCTGGATTTAAAAACAAAACCTATCTATTGCCTACAGGAGACACATTTTACCAACAAAGATCAACACAAACTGTATCTCATGGATTTTACTTTTTCGTTGTTTTAGTTTCATCTCTTCAAAACACTGTCTTCTGATTAAATTTTTCAGTGACTCATAGATCATACAGCAGCATTATTTTCTTCAAGAAGGTTCTTGATTTTCTATTTCATTTCTTCAGTGACACATTAGTCATTCAGTAGCATGTTATTTAACTTCATGGTGTTGTTAATTTCTTTTTTCTTCCTATTGTTGATTTTGTTTTGTGGCTTTTCATTTAAGGGGATGAATACTAGCTGTGTAATGGAGATTCTCATATCTAGCAATATATTATTTAACTTTGTGGCATTGTAAATTTTTATTTTTCTTCCTATTATTGATTTTGTATTATGGCTCTTCATTATGGGGATGTACAGTAACTGTGAAATGGAGACTAACATATCCAGATGTGAAGATATGATGCAATATGCATCTCTGCTTCCAGACTAAAGGTGGACTCCCAATGAAACTGTTTACTATATGGCTGTAGGATGATGGACTCTGCATTGCCCATGCCCGCAATGATGGACATATGACTGTGTATGAAGAACTATATTATAGTAATGATATAGGGGAACTTGGTGGGGGCAGGAATTGGAGAGGGAATAAGGGAAATCCCAGGGCCTATGGAACTGTATCATAAAATGATGATGATGATGATGATGATAAATTTAAAATTTCAAAAAAGGAAAAAAACATTTCTCATTCAATGGAATAGTGGTTAAGGGTGTTATCCATTGCTGGTATTTAAGCTTTGTTGAAGAAAGCAGAAAATCAGGCAGCACTTAGGGGCTACTTACCTCCAAAAGAAGATGTATTTAAATATTTTTGTTTCATATTTTACATAAAGGAGTAAGCAACTCTTGTGTAGAAAATTAGCTGTTCGAATAAATAAGCATTAGTCCATAATTAACTTTTTCAGGTACCGTTCTAACACCAGTCGTAACACCATAATCAAAGCAAATATTCAGCACATCTGTTTTCATGGAGTTTCTGGAACTTGGATGAAAAACCAAAAAGACAAGATACATAAAGGAAAATACATAATACGTAATGGAATAGAGAAAGCAGAGAAAAATGATAGAGGGGTAAGGGATGATATATATCCTATATGTAATAATCATTTATTCCACCAAGTCTATTGAATATTCATAAAGAACCAGCCAGTTCTTGCCTTTTATATAGAAATATATACCTTTGCTATATGAAATAAATGAGGTGTCGTGGGAAATGTATTCAGAACATGTGTGAAACACAAGACCAATAGTGTATGAATAATCTGCACTTGTGCCCAGAAAGGTCAAGCTATGGCCAGTCTTCCTTGGATTGTCATAAAAGGTCTACAGTAAGACCACCTTTCTGCTTTGGAACCACTTCTTTTCTGAAGCTACACAGGACTACCCTCTTGCTGTTGGGAGTAGCACAGTGTACTGCCTGTACAGCCTGCAGCACTTAGGTCCCCTTGTATTTCCCTCTTCTACACCCTAGTGTCCAGCACTGGTTGGTCCAAAATACCTTATATATTGATGGCTAGCTGTAAAGCTACATATGGGGCCTGGGAGTTGTGGTTGAGGGCTGGTATGCGAATTTTGGCAGCCACAGGCTGTAATAAGAAACAAAATGGTAGAAATGAGAATGGGATTACGAAGTTCGACAGACCTCAGAATTTTTTTAGCCAGTCACGTGTTCAGAAAACATTAACTGATTACCTAATAACTGCCTGACATTTTATACATTCAAAAAGCACACACAAGTAAGAAGACGAAATATTTCTTCCATCTCCAAAACAAGCAGACCAAGGTAGAAACGCATTGTCACAACATACTTCAATACCTGAGTAGATTTCATAGTCCAGAATGTCCTCACTGATCCTCAAATTGCCCCTTGGAAGCAAATATGATTATTTCCATGTTTAATGAGTACACTGAAATCCAAAAGTTAAATAAATGTGAAAGGTAAAGAGACAATTTAAAATTGAGAAATTGACAGCCCAATTATTTGTATAGAAAAGGACCGACCTCCCTCCATCTCTTGGACTAAGGAAACAAGAGACTTTAGAAACCTGGAAAAAGCAGGATGAAATACAGGTGGGGAATTTGTGAAAAGCTTCACTCCCATATAATACCACCAAACATCCACTTCCATACAGAATCTCCCAACCCTGTCACTTGTCTTGACAACTTTCCACGGGAGACAAGATCTGACATGATCCCATGTTGGGGCATCACTTCCATACCATGTCAATGAGGGACAAGGGAGGAAAGGAGGCAAAAGGAAGAGATGGGGATATCATGTCCTCCCTCTGAGGCAAGCTCTGGGAGAAGGCAGTCTCACGGACTTGCCGGTTGGGCTGTGCTATCAGCAAGGAAGGTCTTGGTACTGCACATAGGTGAGAAAGCAATTGGGAGAGATGATGCTCCTTCCTGTACCATGGACTCCTGTTGTCCCTGCCAGGTCAGAAGTCCACTGGACTCTGAACACGAGCCTTGGAGGCAAACGTCTTCTTGGGGGCAGATGCTGATTTGGAAAATCTGACTTGAAGGTCTAGTGGTCTTTTGGAAAATGCTTCACTCTGGCAGAAGTCTAGGAAGACTCTGAGCGGATTCGTACGGATGTTTTCTGATGGAGTCAGTGGCATCAGTGAAACATGCTTGCCCACACTGCCCTGTAATAGCCACTGATTGGTTCCACGTGATGACAATAGAGGGCACTTTTGAGGAGAAGCAGGTAGAGAGCAGGGAAGTGGCATTGGATTTGTCTGTAGATCCAAGTCTCCTTCATGAATATTTCATTTAACGTAGTATTAATCATTAGGTGGTAATGACTGCATCCCTTTGTATTCATTGTCTCTCTGTCATCCAAGTATCTTTACTGCCTGCTTTCTTTGTTCTGTTATTTTTCTGTTTCTTTTGTTACCAACTCCTTCTGCCATATCCATGGTTTTCTTTCCATTTTTTCTCTCCCCTTTCCTTTCTCTGTCTTGAATATTTACCTGTCTACCTTCCAGATTTGTGATTCTCTCTCTCTCTATATATATATATCTGAAACCCCACCCCACACATCACCTGTCATTCTCTTTCCTGCCCCATGACCTCACTCCACACTTTCAACTAAGCAGGGACGTAAATCCACTGACTTCTCAGTTCCATGACATATCACAAAGCCCATCATGAAAGATGCTTGAGAGGCTGAGGTTGCCCCAGATCAACAGGCCAACATTCAGAAAAGGCACTGTGGAGGGTGTCTTCAAGTGCAACGGAGGTCAGGCCTGAAGGGCCCAATGTGTTCTTACCATTAATAACCCAGTGGGCAACCCAGACAAGAGTCCAACACAGTCACATGGGACAATTCGTCTTACAAGAGACAGCTACTCAGTGGGGCTCAACCATTCTACGAGGGAGGAACAGACGTCAAGCCCTCTCTTTTGTAGAGTAGTTAAGAGAGTGCTCTTCCCATGGCAAATCATGTCAACATGTTTAAGGAACTGGTTAAAGTAGAAGGTCAGAGAGCAGGAAGGGAGGCAGAAAAAAAAAAAAAAAAAACCCTGAGATTTTACAGCTTTCCTCTGAAAAAGAAACCAAGAAGAGACAATTATTGGTGTCTTTGGATACAAAATCCATCTGACTTGTCCCTAATCTTTATCTTCCCTGACTTTCTCAATGCCAGGCCCAAGTTTTTTTTGGTTTCTCTTCTCTTTCATTAAACTATGTAATACATAATATAGATTTCGCAAGCAAGTTAAGCCCAAGTTCTGACTAAATAAATTAAAAATTGTTTTTGTTTTTATGTTTCACTCCTAATTCTTCAGAAGTAAATTTTAGTTTTATATAAACAGCACAAAAATTTAGGAATCAACAAATATCCACCAACTCCTTGTACCTAACCCTACATTCCAGTGATTCCCATCACAGAAATCTCTGCCTCCTCCTTACTGCCAAGATCATGTTTAGGGTTTGTGTTAGTCATTTTAGCTCTTAATTGGACAATTCCGTACCCATCTCTTCATCTCATGTTCATACTAACTGTGTAAACTAAGGTGATCATTTCCATTTTACAGATGAAGAAGGTTGGATACCAGGTCTATGGATCTGCCTAAACTTGTTTGGAATATTCTCTCTTCTACTGAAACCAACCAAAGACCTTGGTGTTCCCTCCAAGCTCACTGTCCAGGCTGCTGGCTGCCCTTCTGCTTGTTTCTGGATAAGAACTTCTGAAGCAAGAGACTGATGAGATTATCAATTCCTTTCATTCTTACCATGACCCCCAAAATATTTGTTTATAATGCTCGGATCTTTGGAAGGAAGCAGCAGTCACAGGGCGACAGGGCTTGAAGTGAGACAACAAGAACATGTTGTACTGTAGAGCAGCTACATCGCACGTTCTTGAGGTTACACACAAGTCCCTAATCCTGAAAATGGAATACGTGAAACCACAAGTTGCATTATGATCATACATCCAACCCTGCTAGATTACCACCTAAAACATCCCTATCACCAAAGAAAAACTTAGTGAAATTTTTTGGACAAGGAAATCACCCATGATAGTATAGCCTACTGTCTCTTGGAAATCCCCCCAAAGTGTCATTTGACTCCAGCCAAGATTTTTGGAAGAGAAAAACAAAACTGTCAGACTTACCATCATACCTGGCTTCTCTTAAAAAAATCATTTATTTATTTGTTCCAGGAAGAGAGGGGAGACAGAGATCCTTCATCTGCTGGTTCTGTCCAGGTGGCTGCAACAGTCAACACTAAGCCAGGCTAAAGGCAGGAGACAGAAATTTCTTCCAGATCTTCCATGTGGCTTGGTCAATCTGCTGCTTTTCCCAGGCCAGTAACAGAGAGCTGGATAAGAAATGGAACCACCAGGACAGGAACCAGGGCTCCTATGGTATGCCAGCATTTGGTTTTACCTGCTGTGCCACAGTGCTAATCCCCTGACTTTTCTTTGAAGCTTAACAAAAAGACCATCAGTAACCAAAAGGATTATATGTTGCGGGTTGTGGTAACAGATCATAAGGTGGAGTTATATTGATGCTTGTAGGTTGCATAATATGGGGCAATTTTTCAATCACTAATGACTAAAATAAATTTTGAGTTCAATAGAGGCAGTTACAGAACCAAATCTCAACATAAAATATAATGAGAGACTAACACTAATAAGAAACGTTATCTTAATAAAGTTATAAACAGCATCATTCTCCTTATTTTACAAGTGGAGAAACAAAGTTAATTTGTCAATGGTAATTGAAGAACTAATGATGCTGTTTGGTTTTCTGATAGTATGGCAACGGTCCAAACAGGAGCCACTTTCTAAACACCATTTTTGTACCTAGTGTGTTTGTTATATAGAAATGTGTACGAGCCAGGGGAAAAGATTGTACAGTCACTAAAGAATGAGAGAGCTGTCTTTTTCTCTCCCTATTGACAATAGCTGCCCAAGAGTGTTATAATGTCAACCACATCCGTATTTTCAATCTTCTGCTGGCCACATTTTTAAAACACAAGAGAAACTGGTAGACATAAATTTCAGTCATGGATCTGCTTTAACCTAATATCTTCAAAATGTGATCGTTTCAATCCAGACTCAAAGTACAACATCATTAACGAGCTGCTTTGCATCCTGGAGCTCCGTCTGAACCCTCCGGCAGAGTAAGCACACTAAGACCAAGTCGGAGCACCACTGCTCAACCTACGTGTGTGGAATAGAATTGCTCTCAGTCAACAGCTTGACGTCAGCAGCCTGGACACTCCAAAGGCCTGTCAAGCCAGAAGCCGCAGAACCAGGTCAGGCTTAGGTGTGTTTATTTAAGTTGAAGATTGCCTGTAGGATGGAGCCTGGCTATCATCTCCTGAAGAAATACTTCTTTTCTTGAACCCGAAGCTTGCAAATAACCTGACACAGAGCTTGGAGCTTTGCAAGCACCCCAAATACATCTTGTGAACAAAGGAGTGGATATTAGACTAGGATTTTAGACATCTTGAGTTCTAGCTCTGATTCTGCTGTTAGAATCTTGTTTTGAGTCCATCCCAATTCCCTGAGACTAATCTTCCTCATGAGAGCTCTGACATAAATCACTCCACAGATGGGTGACAGGTACCCACTCCACAATCAACGGCCCAGCAGTGTACATCCCTGTTCCCGGGATTCCCCTCCGTCTGAAGCATGTAGCCTGGGGTCTACAAATGATAGGGCACTCTCCTGCACTGCCTTGGTCCACCCATTGTAATCTCTATATTAATGGCATCTCTACTGCCACAGGAAACTAATGGGGATCACTGGGGTATTTCAGATGAAGTTACTAAAAGGAGAGTATCTGCTTGGCATGCTCTGTAAGCATGCTTCTTGCTGGAGACAGGCCCCTCTTACAGCACAGATAGTTGCATCTTTGAGTGGAAGTACTATTTACCAGGCAAAGGAGAAAAGTGGATATGTTCTCCCTGAGAGCATCACTTGTGTGTAGTTTTGCACAAACATGGACAAAAGTATTAAGAATCTTAGGTTAAGTATATGTCCTCTGAAATACTGAGAAGGGTAGTAGAGGGAGCTGGCACAGCTTTCATAGTAAACTCAAACCCTGAGTAGGCGTCTGACTCCTACGATTAACTCTGCTGCACCTGCAGCACCCACAACACCAGCACCTCATCACTCTATTTCTGATGCTGAGCAAGCCCCTCTAGTCTCTCTTTGTGCTGCAGGCACACTGGACACACAGCAGCCAATGGGCTATCACCTCTCAAAGGTTCCTGCATTTGCACATGGGCGTCTTCCATCCTCTTTGCTTACTAAATTCTACCCAACTTTAAAAAGCCTCACTTGAATGTCCTCTTTGACCACTTCAGCAAGTTCAGCTGGATTAGAGGTCTCTTCATTGTGTTCTGGCATCCAGGCTCAGTCGTATCACTGCATCATCCCCACACTAAGCCCTTCCCAGCTCTTTCCTTCCCAGGGAACCAAAGGTGCATGGGAACGGGATCTTCTGTCCATGCATGCAAAATGCATTGTGTGGAGCATGCCAACATCTTCTCAGGATCGAGTGAAGTAGAAACTGGTAGGAAAGGAAGCAATGCTCACCTGGATAGCTGGGAAGAGTGAGTTAGAGGGCCCAGAGTGGTAGCCTAGAGGCTAAAGTCCTCGCCTTGAATGTGCCAGGATCCCATGTAAGCGCCAGTTCTAATCCCAGTGGCTCCGCTTCCCGTCCAGCTCCCTGTTTGTGGCCTAGGAAAGCAGTGGAGGACGGCCCAAAGCTTTGGGACCTTACACCCATGTTGGAGACCCAGAAGAGCTCCTGGCTCCTGACTTTGGATTGGCTCAGCTCTGGCCTTTGCGGCTTCTTGGGAAGTGAATCAATGGACAGAAGATCTTCCTTTCTGTGTCTCCTCCTCTCTGTATATCTGACTTTCCAATAAAAATAAAATAAATCTTAAAAAAAAGAAGTGAGTTACATACTGAATCATGTTCCCACAAATCTCATATGTTGAAGCCTTAATCCCCAAGATGATTTCATTTTGATTCAGGGAATGTTTAACAGTAAATAAAGCTAAAGTCATGAAAATAAAACCTTAATCCAATAGTACTGATGCTCTTTTTTTAAATACATATACTTTATACATAAATATATTCACTATATATATTTTGTATATGATATAATAAAATATATAGTAATATATAACATTTTGTACATATTATATAACATATGATGTAAATGTATATTAAATAAATAAATGCATTTATTTGAAAGGCAAAGCAACATAGAAAGAAAGACACCTTCCATCTACCACTTCACTCAAATGCGTGCAATAGTCGTCCAGGGACGAGGCAGGTCAAAGGCAAGAGAGGGGAACCCCATCCAGGATGGCCTAGGCCCAAGTACTTGAACAATCATTTGCTGACTTCCCAAGTACACTGATAGAGAATCGAGTGAGGGTGGAGTAGCTTGTACTCACACTGGCGCTGTATTCTGGGGTGTTGGCATCCCTTGCGCTGTTCCTAGTGGCCTTATAAAACACGCAGCAATAACACACACACAGGGAGAATAGCACATTAGGACAAAGCAAGAATCTGGCTAGCCTTAAGTCAAGGACAAACTGAGCTTGTTGTAAACTTGATTATGGTCGTCAGCCCAGAACTGCAAGAAAATAAACTACTGTGGTTTAAGCCACTCAGTCTGTGGTAGTACTTTGTTACAGCAGTGCTAGATGAGTAATGAAATGAGGGACAGAAATATTTGTCTCTATGGCATGAACAAGAAAAGATCGAAGACGGAAGAGGAGCGGGCAGCATTTATGGTGCTATGATGTCAGTTGTGCAATACTCAGATGTCATCTCAGAGAACCTGCTAGGAGGCATGTAGGAAACTTGTAGCTCCCTGTTGTCACTCCTTCAGGATCTGTCACTCTGTCACACCATGGTCATGCTCTCAAGCTACCCCTAGCTAACATCCAAGCACAGTGGGACACCAGAGCCAAGTCAAGTCATTGCCATGCAGCACAAGACGTTGTTAACACTCTGGATTCCCCCAGCTGCCTGCCTAAAACTGCGCAGAGATGGTGCATGCTCTAAGGCCCTTCTCATTGCCCTTCCTTCCCTGTGTCCTCACAGGATCAGGCCCACTACAGTCTGAGCCTCTCTCACCTGTTGCTGTTGTGTTTTAGCCTATACACCATTCCTTTCCCACTTAATTCTCTCTTGATTTCATAGAGGACGCCGCCTGACAAAGAGGCCACTCAGTGAGTACTATTTGCTTTAGAATCATCACCTAATCATATTCTAACATTGTGGAGTTGGAATTGTTTTATTCCCATCATACGGTAGCTAGAGCTGAAAAAGAAAATGCTCGAAACAGCTCTTTAGAATGCAGGGTCACTCCCATCAAGTTTCCAAGACTGAATGTCTCCAGGTGGCTGCCTTCTAGGCTTCTCAGGCTTCATTCTATCCTGAGAGGAGGCTGCCAAAGACTTACCTTAAAGCCTCCAACATGACGAGTTTAGAAGAAATGAGACACCTTGCGGGAAGTCAGGAGGGATGTGATCAGAGCGCAAGGTGACAGGACAGTGGATCCTCAGTAGGCCAGTCATCAGACAGAATGCATCACTTCATTGTTCTGTTTGCCCAGAACCAGAGCCACACTTGGAGCCCGGTCTTGCATGACAAAGGGGACATATTTTCTACCAGTTATCATATGACTAATGTTCATAGTCTCATGAGAGAAGGGCAGGGCAATTTGCAGAAGATCAAGCGCAAGACTAGGTCTTGATCAAGCTCAATGTATACCTAAAAGGCCACTCAAAATGCACACTGATTATGTCTCCATTGCATCCTCCAGCTGCCAGCCTGCCTCTGCTCCTGCTGTTCCCTGCCTGGACCTGGCAGGAATTCACCCAGCATCCTACCACAGAGCTGCTGGCTTCAGATAGGTAAATTCAGGTCAACAAACATTGACTTAGTGTTTACTATGCACTCACACCAACTGCCGAAGTTTCCTGTTTACATAAGCTGTCCCTGTCCTTGGAGAGTTTCAAATTTTCAAGTTAGGGCAAGCAAGGGGAAAGCAAACCCAACAGAGTATTTGACAGGGTAAGAACAACATGCCCAGGGAGGATCCAACACACTCAGGAGCAGGGCAAGGCCCCTGGAGACAGGGGCGGAGCAAGCTTTTCTAACAGAATTCTTAGGCATGGAGGCGTGAAACAGCATAGCTGCAACAGGCTGTGTATCCGGGTAGCAGTGAGAAGAGAGGGGGCATTGCAAGCAGTGGGGCTGAGAAACAGACGAAGCATAGCCCATGCAGCATGTGATAAATAGGTCTAAGGGCCTGGAAGCCTCATAGTTAGCTACCCTTGGTTCCTCCACAAGCCTGAACACTCATTTTCACCCCTGACTTCTCAACGCTTACTGCGAAGGCATTATGAAACTTCCATTCATCTCTCTCTCTTGACTATATCTCCTTCCCGTTCCATGGCCCTTGTGGCTGCCAGAGCATTGCTCTAAAACTAAGCCAGTAATGGTGATGAAGACAGTGCTAGGAGGTGCTGATTAACATCAAGCACCGCCATTGTGTTAAGCCCTTGATTGGCTTATCCCATTTAATTCTTAAAGAATCCTGCTAAGCCCATTTAACCAATGAAGAAAGACCCAGGCATGTCTCCCTGAGCCTCAAATGTCTCAGAACATACAGTGATCATTTTGCTGCTAGTGGAGTTAAGAATGGACCTCATGAACCCAAAATACGACTAAGAGATCAGAACAGGTCACTGCAACATAAATATTTGAGGCAAAAGTGTTATTTTGAGCCAGTTATTTGACAAGCTCTGAAAATAAGGGAAATATACACCTATAATTAACATGTTGTAAATTCTTTTTTTTAAAAGATTTATTTATTTTTATTGCAACATCAGATATATAGAGAGGAGAGACAGAGAGGAAGATCTTCCGTCCAATGATTCACTCCCCAAGTGAGCATAATGGCTGGTGCTGCGCCGATCTGAAGCCGGGAACCTGGAACATCTTCCGGGTCTCCCACGCGGATGCAGGGTCCCAAATCTTTGGGCTGCCCTTGACTGCTTTCCCAGGCCACAAGCAGGGAGCTGGATGGGAAGTGGAGCTGCCAGGATTAGAACCAGCGCCCATATGGGATCCCAGCGCATTCAAGGGGAAGACTTTAGCCACTAGGCCACACCGCCGGGCCCACATGTTGTAAATTCTTATGTAAGGAGGAGAATGACTAAATCATTACAGACTCAAAGAACAGAGAAAACATGGACTCCATTCTACATAGCAAATCTTATCTTCTTTCGTGGTGCTTTTCCTGGCCATCTTGATTTAACTAAGCATTTCTAGACATCCCATTTCTTGTTTTTGAAAGCTGTTACATTTAAACTTGATGCTTGAAACACTTTCCATGGAGATCTACTCTACACATTTTCTCATTATTCTCTGTTTTTCTCCTTGCATGTGTGAGGTATACTTATTAAAGAGCTGGTCTTTGGGAGACCGGGTTTGTGGCATAGTGGGTAAAAGTCACCACCTGCAATGCGCCATTCAGTATTGAGCTTGTGTTCTGGCTGCTACAGTCCTGATCCAGTGCTTTGCCAATGCCCTAGGGAGAACACAGATGAAGATGGTGTTTGGGTCCCTGCCATTCTTGTGTGAGACCAGGAAGAAGATCCTGACTCCTGGCTTTGGCCTGGCTCAGCCCTGGCCATTGTGGCCACTTTGAGGAAGCACAACAGCAGGTGGAAAACCTCTCTCTCTCTCTCTCTTTCTCTTGCTCTTTCCCTTTCTCTCTCTTTCTCTACTCTCATCCAAATAATTAACTCTTTAAAACAAAAATGTGTCTTTTTCTTGTTAATCTGTTTTGTCACACAGGACCTCAGTTAAAGATCATAGAGTTTAAAAAGAAAATTATTTTTTGCCCTATATTCCCTGGCCTGAAATCACTTGTGGTTGCCTATTTCCCAGAAATAAAGAATGAAGTCTAAATTCCTTGCGACAGCATTCAAATACACATATGGTGCCGCACACCTGATGTTCCAACAGGAGCATCCTGTCTCTTGACCTTGAATGGATTCAAATCTTCCCTCCACTTGTCTGCCTTTGCCAATGTCTCTTCTATGTCAAATCCGTCTGGACTGAAATCTAAAGACTCTTCCACCAAGAAGACTGCTTAATTACCCCAGAATGGCTTGGTTTCTCACTCTTCAGTGCCCCCTGTACTTGTTTATCCTGATTGACAAGGGGCAAATCCCCACTAGTAGGAATGAGAGTGAATGCCTCTGTCCATCTCCAGGCATAACACTCTGTAAAGAGGACCTTCCACATCCTGCATCCCTGAGAGCCAGGCTCTGGCCTGGAATTAATCATGTTTGTTGATTGATTGGATGAAAGAATAGTCTTTAATGCGACATCTAAAATAAATTGAGGTTAGATCCAGTAAGCTCTGTTAACACAGGATCTTTTCAAATAATTAAACTCCTGGCACAGTCAGCTATCTTGACAAAGATAAAACAAGTTTTAGTTTTCCTGCCACCCAACAATTTCTTGAAGACTTGCCACATGATGTTGGTCATAATTAGAAACGGTAGAGGCTCTTTTTTGCAAAGGGTCACCTGTTTCTTATTAAACGAAGATTTTGAACTTTCACTGTGATTTGTATGATGTCAGATGCTAAGGATGTAGCAAGGGAACTATCCCCATCTGCAAGAAACTCCATGGATTGGAGACAAAAGACAAACCCTGCTGCAATGCTGCTCAAAAACGCCATAGCTGATACGTGACTAAGAATGTCAAGGTATAGAACAAGCAGATCCAATACATCCTATGAAACCAGACAAGGTGCAACAGAGTTAGTGTCTGATCCTGAATTTAAAGGTAAAGCACTTTTTCAGAACAACAACAACAACAAAAAGACAGTCAAAGCAAAGGAAGAAATGGGTGATAAGTCAGGGCAGCATGACAAAATAGGAAGGATTATAGGGAGCCAAGTGCTTAGGTGTGGCTAGAATGTAGAAATGGCCAGAATCAAACCTCCTTATAGCTCCTCTGTGTCTGAACTCACTTGTGAGATCACCCAACTTGTTAACTCTTGATCAGAGAGTTATGGATGCTAAGAACATATGCATCGCTCTTTTCCCACATCCCTAGCACCTAAGACACAGTATGTGATCCATGCTCATCCAACAAGAGACATCTGAAAATGATTTTGATCTTGGAGCAAATAACTCAACAGACAGGGCTTATATGCACACTTTTCTTATGCCAGCAGTGGTAACAATGAGATGCCTTTTGCCGGGGCTCTGTAGAAAGTGGCAACCACAGAGTAGCCTGAGGCCAGAAGTGCTGGGTTAGGCACAATACAGTGTCAGGGTCACAGACAGCAACGGAAGCTGTGTCTTCACTAAAGTAGCCTATGGTATGATTTTGTCTATGGTTTCACCACATAATCTGCATTTGTTCCAACTTATTTCAGCTTCCTGGTGCTTCTGAGAGCTAGGCATAATCTCCTGAGACTGAATTCCAATGACGTAGCCAGGGATTCAAGAAGTGATGCTAGAATGATGCAGTGAGGACTACGGGAGTGAGATTGAAAACTAGGAAGTTTATAGAGGATTCACAGCTAAGCACGTTACTGCTGGGGACCTAGAACTCAGTCTTCCGGGACATCCTTGAGTGTGGTTATACCTGAGAAATTAGGAAACAGGTCTTTTCCCTTCAATTTCCACCCAGCATTTGCTGTGGATTACTACAATACCAACTCTCTAGAACTTCTAGTCTGCCCGTAATGTGCTAAAAGATATTCCACAGGCAGAGAGTTGCAAGGCTCACAGCAGTGTGCCCTCTGCTTGCACTGGGATAGCAAGTGCCAAGGATTTATGATGTTTGTGCCCTCAACAGCTACAACACTAGTTTTTCAGTAAGCTATTATTGCTTAAACATTCTTCATCAGTTTCTGTTGTTTGCAACCAAGAGCTGTGATAGGATTCAAGCATGGAAAGGGCCAAGCAAAATCATCTTTCAAAACTAATAGGCTAGAATCTATCCCTAGTGTGATGGAAAGCTCTTGAAAGGTTTCAAACAGAAGAGATGTATCAGATTTATATTGTAAGACATACCCTTGACTGAAGCCAAGATAAAGGCATTGACACCAGCCGGGAAGCAGTTGCATAATTCCAATATATGATAAGAAAAAACATTTGTCACCAAAATCTCATTATAATTAGTCCCTATGCAGGCTTACATTGTGGTCTCAGTTACATAGATGTCACATCCTATAGGGGCAGAGGTCTCATAAGCCACGTACTCAAATTTACTAACAAAACATACTTCCACTACTATGCCAACACTAAACCAGCAAACATATTTTTATTAATTACATTGCATTATGTGACACAATTTCAGAGGCTCTGGGAATCCCCCAACCCCTCCCCATACCCTCCTCCCATGGTGGATTCCTCCACCTTGTTGCAGTATTATAGCTCAAATTCAGTTGAGATTCTTTCATTAAACCAGCAAACATTTTTATGCAGTCTATGAAGTTTACCTTTAAGTTTGTGAGTTATTGGAATAGTCCTGTATACAAAAATTTCCCTTTTCCTGAGATATTTCTTGATTTTTTTCAATCATTCACCTTCTTTCTGCACGTCATTATTATTTTTTTCTTTTTTTACATACTTTTAAGCCCCATGAACAAGTGTCCTGACTATACCATGGGCTTTCATCAGATCTAGGGGAGACTTTCACCAGCAAAGTTCAGTGGTTTTTTTTCCCCTCATCTTTATATGGAAATAAAAAGCCCAGTTCTAAATGGGTGCTGCTTCATGTCCTGGCTGCTCCCCTTCCCATCCAACTCCCTGCTTGTGGCCTGAGATAACAATGGAGGATGACCCAAAGCCTTGGGACCGTGCACTTGCGTGGGAAACTTGAGGGGTCTCCTGGCTCTTGGCTTCAGATCAGCTCAGTTCCAAACACTGTGAATATTTGAGGTGGTGAACCTGCAGATGGGAGATCTTTCTCTCTGTCTCTATTCCTTTCTGTCAATCTGCCTTTCCAAAAAATAAATAAGTAGGGAAGGAAGGAAGGAAGGAAGGAAGGAAGGAAGGAAGGAAGGAAGGAAGGAAGGAAGGAAGGAAAGAAAGAACCAGGAATCAGTTACAGACAGAGTTTTATTTGCAAAGTGACAAGATGAGCATAGAAAGAAGAGGGAAGGGAAAAACACCGCCCAGGAGAGGTTGAGACACTGAGTTTTTCAGAACGGTCTTAGGATTTTAAGCGCTTCCTGACGGCCCCCTGTGTGGAAGACATCCCCCATTGGTGCTCTCTTCACCAGCTAGGAAATGGCTTAGAAATTCTTGTGCCATCCACTCGAAGGTGTGGCCAAAATGTCAGCTATCTTAATTTGTGTTGCTATATCAACAACACCCGAAACTGGGTAATTTATAAACAACAGAAATGTACTGTTCCAAAGTTACAGAGCCTAGGTTGCTCAAGTTTAAGGCATCAACATGCTTCGGTCTAGGGTCCAGCGACAGCTGTTCTCTGACTCCAGGAAGACCCTTGGGGCTGCATCTCCAGAGAGAACGTACTGCTTGTCCTCACACTGCTGAAAGCAGATGGTCGAGCTGCCTTAGCACTGAAGGAAGCCTCTTTACACTAAGCACCTTAATCCAAGCCCCTCTTGAGGACCTGCCACAGAATTCCACCACTCACTCAAACCACAGCAGGTGTCAGACAGGAAAGGAACAGGACGCCTCTCCTTCTCCAGCTTTCTCCTGCACATTGTTCCTTAACTTCTCGCTCTCTCCACTGATGCCTTTACTCTTCTGCTCAATATGGGAGAAATAAACTCCAGAGAAACTTTGAGGCGTGTTCAGTGTGTCCTCAGCAATCCATCATTTGTTCTGTTCATGCAGGGACAGATTCTTTCCCAACCCCCAAGGACAGGCTGGATGCGAACCCCACTCCTTTTCTTCCCATGTACCAACTCTGCATCTGGGACTAGAATATCAGAACAGGGGTGGAGGGTGTCCCACAGGCTATTTCATTCAGTCATTTCCAGATTTCCAAGGAGACATAGAATTAGAATATTACCAATTTGAAACTACTTTATAGGTCAAGGCAAAAAGAATATCTATAGCTTCCCTCAAAAATACTTGTCAAAAAAAATCTTGGAACTTGAATCTGAGAAAACATAGTATGTGAATGAATAAAATTATATGTGAAAGAATATTGTGGAGATGGAATTCACAAAATCTTTACTGCTGGACAAGCAGCCAATGCTCCGAACTATTGCAAACCACAATAAGTGACTATAAATGAAAATTTGCAGGATGAAAAAAAGAGGCAAAGGGGAGTAATTAAAATTTTAAAGAATGATTATCAACCAACTGCCATGTATGGAACTAATATGGGTCCTGATTAAAGCAACTATTAATATGTAACAAAAATTAAGCACTATGTATTTGCTGATGGTACGAAATTATTTCAGAATTCTTGAGGTATGATCATTTTATAATTGTTATGTCTTAAGTAAGCAAACCAAGCGTTCTTATCTTTTAAAGATGTATATTGAAATAGTTATGCATTAACTATTATTTATTTATGAAGTGTTCATTTCAAAATTTGGAAGTGGCGAGCTAGGAAGGATGACCCAAAGCCTCATAGAGGAAGCAACATTGGATGTGAGTCGAGTTCTACTGAACCAAGCAGAGAGAGGATCCAGGAGCATCTTGTACAATTCCTTTTGCTTCTGAACACCTCAACATTTTGTAGGGAAAAGTTTACAAGTGTTTAATGTTTCTCTTTCTACCCCTCTTCTACTCCTCATATCATCTGCCCAAGGCTTTCTCAACCCCTAGAACATTTCAACATTAACCATTACCTCTTACCTTCCTGGCCCCTCAACTCTCCCTGGGCCGTCTTTCTGCTCATCTCCCACCCACCCACTCTTCTGTGAAATCCACCTCCATTTTTGTCTTGGGAAGAAGTGATCTGCTGCCATGAACACCCGAAGCAAAGTAGCCAGGCATGTGCATGCTGGTAGCTACTCCAGTGTGTCAGGGCACCTGCCGCCATGCTAGTGCCCCTTCCTCATCCTTGCGTTCCACCATTCCTTCTTTTTTTTTAAAAAGATTTATTTATTTCACTACAAAGTCAGATATACAGAGAGGAGGAGAGACAGGAAGATCTTCCATCCGATGATTCACTCCCCAAGTGAGCCGCAACGGCCGGTGCGCGCAGATCCGAAGCCGGGAACCTGGAACCTCTTCCGGGTCTCCCACGCAGGTGCAGGGTCCCAAATCCTTGGACCAACCTCGACTGCTTTCCCAGGCCACAAGCAGGGAGCTGGATGGGAAGTGTAGCAGCCGGGATTAGAACCGGCGCCCATATGGGATCCCGGCTCGTTCAAGGCGAGGACTTTAGCTGCCAGGCCACTCCGCTGGACCCCTCCACCATTCCTTCTTGAGCCCCTTCTACAGGCTGCATGTCAAGGGTCCGTGAATAAGATCCAGATGAAGGAGGCTCAGCCTCTGTTCTCAGGAAATGCTTGCCTGATTCGGGAACATTGCAAAGCAACACAGTGGAGTATGCCTGGATCTAGTGAAAACGGAAAGGAAGATTCCAACAAAGCAAGTTCATGTTAGCTATTCTTTCAGGTGGGATCTAAGGGGAAAAGACATCCAGATGGCTAGCCAAGGTGTGACACTGCAGGGCCTCTTGGCTGAGGCCACAGCATGTGCCCAAAAGGTGTGTAGTCGGAATGGGGGTATTTTGTCTGAGAAGACGCTGGTCACCATGTGAGAGAGAGAGTGGTGTGGTAATCGGACTAACCGCAGAACCCAGATCCTCATGAAGAAGACATGTATCATTTTCTCTCTCTCTCTCTCTCTCTCTCTCTCTCTCTCTCTCTAGTGAGCCAGCAGCCAGCAGCAACATCAGCAGGAATTTGGGGAATACTTATTCTATCAGACAGCCATAAAACAAAACCATGGGTTCTGAACTTCCATTGACTCCCAGGTTAAGGTATATAACACGAAAGTGAACCCTGGATTCCCCTTCTTGGCTTCCTTTAGTTCCAGCAAGAGAATAGTTTTAGCTCTCTGCTAGTGTTTCATCTCTGTGTTCCGAGGCTGTGCCAGGGGGTGGCACCCAAACAGTTAATTCCTGGCAGGATTCCAAAATCTGCTGTCAGGAGGCCAGCAGCATCCTCTTTTTTTCACCTCCAAATCAATCACACAAGATTTTCTGAAACCCTCACTCCAAGTTGTTCTTTGATCCTTATCTTGTCCCCTGTTATAAACCCATTCTCTGTCTTGCCGCAGCAGTAGGGGAGACAAACTGCCTGCTAGCAGACTGACTGCAGATTGCTTGGAAGCTGAAGCCATTCAGGGGCCCCCTCCTGATGTTTTTGCTCTATGGGACTTCAAAGGGGAATCTCTGGCATTTAAACACCAGGGGGGGAGAAATGCTGGAAATAGATGCAAACTCTACATCCAGAAGCCTGGCAGTGTTCTTTCTAATTCAAGCAGGGCCATTCCCTGAATAGTCACAAAAGGCGGAGTGGAGGAAGACACTGGCTGAAGGCTTGGGAAGGTGAGGAAAGCAGAGTATTAACTCTGCATTGATGGTTCTGGACAAGTGGACAAGAGCTTCCTCTCCACTTACGAGTGACTGGATGATCTTTTAGCTGTCCTTCAGCTCCTCAAGATATTATCTGTTTCTGAAAAGATGAGTGGATGGAAGGATGAATAGGTAGGTTGTTAACAGAAAAACAAATGATCTTAATAAAACCACAAATATAGAGATGATCATAGAGATGATAGAAGACAATGCTGCACCCCTTGGCGTGCACAAGCACCAGAATGGGTGTGGGCCAGCCAAACTAGACTGCAGCACCAGCTGGCAAGTTCCAGGACTGGGTATAAGTATGTCCCGCTGAACCACTGTTTACAAGCTCTAGAGCTGGGAAAATGCCTGTCAGGGGAATTGTGGAACTCTCCTTCTGAGCTATTGCTATCACTGGTGAGCACTAGAAACATGGTTGGGAGTAGGCCTGCCTAGACAAGACACTAGCACCTATCAGCATACACAAGGATCAGATCTGGGGCAGAGTGGGCTAGCTAAGCCACAGCATCAGCGTATATGCACTGTGGAATGGTTAAAAATCTAATTTGCCCCTGCTCGGTGCTGTATTCCTGCCTCTATAACCCTGCTTCACTAGCTCTACTAAAAGGCCATGTGACCCCAGGCCTAATGGTTTAGGGGCAATTGCCCAGGTACTCTGCGGGGGTCCACCTGCCTACGTGACACTCATCCCATCACCTGGATAGGAAGCCCCCACCTCACCTTGAACTAACCAATAGTGTGAAGGTCCCTTATACAAATGAAGGATGCTAAAATAACCCTCTGATTGGCTGATTTCTGTATAAATACCCTAAGATTTGGAGGCTCGGGGTCTTGTTCCTCGGAGACCCGGCCGTGTTTGAATAAACGTTCCTGACGACTCCTGACTCCTGGTGATTCTTCGGGAAAGAGCGGCGACGGCGGTAGCGGCGGCAGCGGCGGCAGCGGCGGCAGCGGCGGCAGCGGCAGCCGGGGCGGCAGCCGGGGCACCGCGTCCGCGGTGGGCGACTGTGGCACCCAGAGGGTGGCAGCAGCGGAGGTGGTAGCAGCAGAAGGGGGCTCCAAACGGCGATTCCAGCGACCGCGAAGAAGAGAAGCAGCGTGGCCTTGACCACAGCAGCGGCGGGGACGGCCCCAGGTTGTCCCTGACTGCGGAGCTGTAACATAGGTCCGAAGAGGAGGCGCCTGTAGAGCTGTACGCGGACCGGCCTATCATTGGCCAGTAACACTGAGCTGTAACACTGTTCTAGGTCGTAACCAACTACGACCGAAAGAGCTGACGGCCCCACCTCCGTCTGTTCGCTGCCCGAAGGGAGCCCCGCCTAAGCCCACCTGCCTCAGGCCGAGGTCGATCTGTCGGCCGCTCTGCGGTCCGAGCCCCACCTGCCTACGGCTCAGGGCTTGCCGGCTGCGGGCCCCGCCCACCTGCGGTCCAGGAATACGCGGACCTGCCGGCTGCCCCACGGGAACTGAATCCACCCAAAAACCCTGTCGTCGTCGCCAGCACAACAGCACAAGAGCCGAATAAGATCAGCATAGGCCAGGTTAGGCCTCAGCAGAGGCTTACAGGTACAAAACTGGAACTAGGGTCAGGCCTACTGGGGGTAACTGGAGTTGTCTCCATGGGCCAAGGAAAGCATTGGTATGAGTGAAGACAAGGTCTGTGACAGGCTGACTGGGCTGGGCTGCAGTACCAGTTGGTTCACAGGAGACACCGGGCTGGGGTGCAGCTGACCAGTAAGCTGCATTGACCGGAATGTGGTTTGTTGGCTAGTGCAGGTGATAGATTGAACCTGATCCTACCCTGGCTGGTTCATACGAGGCATATCTAAGGTCACTCCAGGCAGGGTTTCTTGGGGGATGCCCAAACTTAATTCCTGGACTCAAACCTCAGCCACAGGGCAAAATCACAGCATGTGTGGTAGGACCTTGGAGTGCATGTATCAGGACTGGGTTGATGCCTGTGCAGTGGACAGCATGTCCAGATGCACACTGGGGTCATGATGGGCAGCTCATCTAGGCCAGCAGAGGATTTCAACTGATGCATGAGAGAATGGAAAGTAGAACAGGTTGGACAATTCACCTGGCCAAGCTTTGCATCAAGTTTCTGGATCTGTGGATGCACTAAGGTAGAATTCTTCAACCAAACAGACCTTGGAAAGATTTTTCTCAACCCTGGAGCAATGAAACCAACAACTTCTCAGAACTATCAAAACCTCTTAGGTAACACCTTTTTCCTTTTTTCCCACATCCGGGTCTCTGAGACATCATCAAAGGACTGATTCCCATCCCCGGATGCTGATGTAGTTTGATAGCAAGGAGCAGCCCACTCCTCCAGGGGGGAGAAGAAAAAAACTGAAACAACTGTCCTCCATACCTGATCCTCCCCACCCTAATCCAAGAACCATATGGGTATGCTTCCTCCTCAACTATGTCAAGACTATTAAAAAGATGGTGATAATGATGACACAGACATACATACATGATAGATGCTAATAGATGATCTACAGATGAGAGGGAAGAGAGGGAGGGAGGGAAAGAGTTAAGGAGGGAGAGATCACTAGATTTGTACATTTATCTGCACACTTGACACTGCACTTGGATGTCTAATATTATCTCAAACAAAAGTCCAGTCTACACTAAAAAGCTTCTTCTAATCCCACACTTCTCCTTTGGCCTTCTTATTTCAATGACAGACCTCTGTCCATCCAGTGCATTAAACTAGAAATCTGAAAGACATTCCTGATCCCTCCTCTTTCATTACCTTAATCAACTTCTATCACATCGACTTCCAAAACACTCAAGTCATTCACTTTTCAACTCTTTAACAACCTTATGCTAAATCAAGAATTTAACTTCTTATGTCTTTCTTTCTAACCTTGGTGACATTTTTGATATTAGTGACTGTATTGCAACAAGGAACTTTTTTTCTTTTTAAGAGTTCCTTATTCACTTATTTTGTACACAATCATCTGTATAAACTCATCTTCTTTGTAGAATTGAGTCTTATTTATTATTACTCTCATTACCATAAACAAAATTTATTGAGGTATTCACTTCACAATAACCATTAAGTCCCCTTTTTGAAAATAAGCTCACTACCATCCAAAACATTTGAGGATTGTTCTTCCAAGTGAAACAAAGGATTAATGCTAAATCAATCCATACTCACCTTGAATGTCTGACTTCAAATTATACACAATGCACAACTGAGAAACCGAGGCAAGCAGATTCTGCCTTCCTAACTCTACACTTGCAGTTTCCCACCAATTGCTCTTTTTTCCAAGTTCATATTATTTCTTTAATATTTCACATTTTATTCAATTTTTAGTGACTATAAAATCAATAATGCTCAGTGAAAATACTTGCAAAATGAAGAGAGATTAACCTACAATTCAATCAACCAGAGATAATATAATTCATCTTAACAACCCAGAGGAGTGAAGTTTCATTCTTTTACTGGCCCCTCAATAATAAAGTAGATATAGTTGGTCATTAACAATGCTTTTGTAGAAAACAGAAACACCAACATTCTTATTTATTTTTAAAATCATCAAACAAAGATCAATAACCTCCCTTGAAATGTTAAACAATCATTGCTGGTTAATATTGACCAACTAATTTAAAAGCTGCAAAGGCAACATAAACAATTTGCAAATGCTGATTTCAAAACGATACCCAATCCAGTTAATGTTTACATTTCCAAGCTGCACACCTCTACTGAAAACCAGCCTTGCACATCAGCCACACAGGGAAGCACAGCTCATGCCAGAGTTTAACATGGACACCCAAGATAAAGAATAACCCAGCTAGAAAGCTAAAATTCAGGCATGTCTGGTTTCCATTAACTGTGATTGCAACAGCCTCTTCAATGGCAAAGAACTTTCCCCCTTCCACACCAAAAAAATACTGCTTCCTTCAAGGTGATGAGTCCAGAAGAAGGACATAGGTCAGGGAGCCAAGCTTGGAGTGGAAGAGTCATGTTTTATGCTGATCTTGGACAAGCTGTTTATCAAATGACACAAATCTTCTCTGCTTACTCTCAAGAAAATAGAAAACATCAGTTACTAGAAACATGAATCTAAGGATAACTCTCCATTACCAAAGTTTTTAGAAAACACATACAAACCAAACAAATATTTTTCACATAGTGCTATGTTGTAAACAGTATTTCTAACACCTGGGTGCTGTCTAATGTCCAATTGAAAGGCTGTATGGTAGCCTTGTCAATTAATCCCTTTTGACATTAGACCATCCAGGCTGATTCCAGTGCCTGCAGCTATGGACATTTTAGCAATGAACACCCTTTCAGGTAACATCTCTGTCTGCAAAGATTTATTGAATACCTTTAAATCAGTCAAACAGAGCCTCTGTTTTTCCCACATTCTTAATCATGTCTTTAAGAGAAAGTTCTCAGAGGTGGCACAATTGGTCAAAGCAAGCTTTTCATATTTCAACTGAAAATGCAAGTCTCCTCAGATCTCCCCGCCCCATCCTTACAGAGAGGTTGTATCATCAGACACTTCTGTCACTACCATTTGTGAATACCTATGTCACCTTCTTTCCCAAGGGAGAGCAATAGACCCAGTGTTGGTGCTCTTTAACTTAAAGTGGCCCACAGAAGAGTTGCATCAGTATTTGAAGGGAAAGTAGACTCTGAGCCCACACGCAGAGGTCAGTCATCAGCATCTCTGGTAGTTTGCATCCACTATTGGGATTTACATCATTTTTATTCTGATTGCTGGAAAACCACCCACCTCAACACAAGAAATGGAGCTATGAGTGGTGCCACCAACCATCTCATATGTCTGCTGAACCTCTCCAGTTTCTCCATGATATCCCTACTGATATCCTACTCTCCATCCAGGGTGCCAGGGCTTACAAACTAAGTTTGGCAGTAAGTGCCTAAAGGAATGGCTCTCAATGCTGGTTGAGGAGAATGTGGAGTTTCGCCAGAAAGGAGATGGGAAGTAGTCATTCACAAGAGAACAGAAGAGAATAGCCACAAAGTTTCATGAGAAGGTCAACTTGTGGAGCCTGGAACATTAGCTAGACAACTGGTCTTGAATATTTGTCCATCTCACTTGTAATCTACATAACCTTGGACAACACCCTACCTCCCATGGTCCTTGGCTTTATTTTTAGTTTATCAGGAATAAAACATGCCATTGGGCTGGTTGTTGTGAAGTTCATGTGCAACACTCTATGTGGAATGTTTGGCTATAAAGTCTTGCCCACACCAGCGGGTAACATTATTATCAGCGACCTGAGCCAGGCCACAGAAGACTGCTCTTCCTGTGCAGAGCCTCTCTTGCCATTCTGACCATGAAATTCATTTCTTCCAGTGAACCTTCAAAGACCTCATTTATCAGCTGTCAGAGTACAAAGAAAGCAGCCTCCTTGGCCTCCTTTTAAGGGGTATCACTTACACTTCCCAGTTGGAGTATTATCCCTCTTATCTCCAGACTGCAGAAATGCATGACCCACTACCTTGCTACGTGGTATGGAAAACTACTTAGATGGTACATCCTAGTTGTAGAGAAGAGAAGAGGCTGTGAAAGTTCATTGCACTGTTGGGGAAGCCAGCACAGTATGTGGAGTTCAAAGACAGAGCTGAAATTCTGACCCTCCTACTAGGGGAAAGAAGATGTTTGTGATCATCGCAAGAATAAATGAACAAAGAACACTTGATTTCCTCTGACAAACTTCATTTCTCTTTTGTTCTCATCTCAGAATATAACTCCATAACTTCTCACATCAGAAGTCTGAGTTACCCTAAATTCATTTTGGCTGCTCTCCCCGAACCAAGCCAAATATTAGTGACTAAGTACCACTGATCTTAAACAAGTTGTTTGACCTCTTAATTATCGGTTTTCTCAAGTAAAAAGTAAGGGATAGTAACATATCTCATCCTAGATTGTTCCAGTATTAAAAACAACATCCTTTCAGTCCCTGACCATCCTTTGCACTTAAAAAACCAAGAAACAGTGTACCTAATGAGATGACAGCTCTGAGACCTGCTTCAAGTAGTCATGAGGAACAGGGTTTATTTTGTACCAGGCACCGTACAAGGATGCAGTCATGAAAAAAGACTCAGAATTCCTTGCTCTCTTAGTAAGCAAAACTATAAGCTTCAAAAAATTGAGTGAAGGAGGAAGGAATAGACAGAAGAAATTATAAGAATTTCAGGTCATGATCATTTCCAACAAATGAGAGGTTTGAGTATATAAAGTGATTTAACAGAGAGTGGACCTGTGTCCTCATGAAATTGGGTGACGGGGATTGAGGGTCTCCTTACTGAGGTCACAATGAGGCTGAAATTTAAGTGAGAAGCAGCCATGTAAATAAGGTGGAGGAATAAGATTCTCCAAATTGAGGTGATAGCATGCAGAACTTCAGGACCGAACTTGGAGAGGCTAAGGAAATGAAGAAGGCCAGGGTCACTGGGCCGGACGGCAGGCAAGGAGAGGGAAGACAGTGTCCAAAGGAGGGCAAAGCTGGTACACAGAGTGCTATGCAAAGCCAGGAAGGAACTCAGCATCTCTTTTAAATCTCAGTAACAAGGGAGACCTGAAAAAGTTTTAAGCAAGAGCTTGATTTGATCATATGTGCATTTTTAAAAGATCCTTCTGAACACTTCGTAGGAAATATTTTATAGGAAGACAAGACTAAAAAGATCAGTGAGGAAAATACTTAAAATGATCCAAGTAAGATAAGATGCCCTCTTGGGCTGGAGTAGAGATGAGGGTATTGGAAGAAGGCACAACTCTTGAATGTGAAAGCAAGAGTACTTGGTGTTCAAAGGGATGTGGAACCTGGTAGCATCCTGACATGAAAAACTTCTGAAACTACTGGCCGAGGTGGGAACCCTCAGGGAAGACACTTCCACCAAGAGAAGTCAAGGGTTCTGCTCTGAGTAAGTCATTGCTGTGGTAAAGGAAAAAAAATCTACATGGAGTCACTATGCTGGCACTTGAATAGGTACCTGAGGGCTTTCAGGGTGTGCTTGGTAACAGACAAAACTCCAGGGGTTATCACTGTGTCATTCTGGTGAGAGTCCATTTCTCGAAGTTTTGTTTGCTTGCTTGTTTTATGACAACATGTAGTGGACTCTGTTAATTCCTAGGAAAAACGAACGAATGTCATTGGGATTTCTGCCCTCAAGGTTAACTTCCATTTTAAACAGAGACGAACACAAAGTCTATCATGCATGTACAGGTACTGGGAGAGAAGTGATTAGGAGATGCTGACCTGGGTGGCCTGCAAACAACATCAGGGACTCTCTGGTCCTCTGTTCTGCTCTTCCAGACGGGAGTAATACCACCTGTGCTGCCTACAAGGAAAGTATCTCAAAGGCAACCAACACAATGAGAGCAAATGGAAAAAGAGGGCCCCAAATTATTATCTCACCACGGAGAAAAAGAAAGTTGATACAAAGAGCTTATTAATAAACTTACCAGCAAAAACACAAGCCTAGTACTGGTGGATAGAACTGAAATGTGCCAGTCTATCTAATCGCTGCAGCAGGAAATGTAATTCTTTACAAAGGCAGTGTTGCTGTGAGGGAATTTACATGAGGCCCAAGATAGTGGTGGAAAAGTTCTGCTGCTGCTGCTGCTGAGTGATAGCTACTACACAAAGGACCTGGCGCCATTTGTTTCATAACAGCTGATCCTTGGGCCTCATCAGAATTCAACCTTCAAACTTTTACCACTGACGTCACCCTGTCCAATTGGGAGAGCAATAAAGCAGGAGCAGATATGCTCTGGATTCATGCTGTTCCCAAATAACAGTAACTCACGTGACCAAGTCCATTAGCTCAGTTTCTTGAAATAAGATAGGGTTGGAAAACCTCTTCCCAGACAACTTTGAAGATTTATGCTCCCATCCAAGGCACAGGGCATGGCATCTGGGATACACAAGGAATGCCCTGAAAATGTCTTCTTCTGGAGGAAGACATGGCTGCTAGTTTATCCTGGTGTTTACTCATTGCAGCAGGCGAGAACCCAAGTGGTTTCTGTGACTGTGGATAGAGCCAGCACTTACCAGCATAGGGTTTGGATAGATCAGCATAGTGGATTAATGGCTCGCAAGAGAGTTGTGTGAAGTCCTTGAAGGCTATGTAAAGGGACCTCTGCTAAAAGTACCTTGCCTCATACCAGCCACAGTTCCCTTCAGAGCCCAGCTGGTACCTCGAAGTTACAAAACTTAACTTTATGATTCATGATTTCAATAGCTCCTTGGTTCAAGAAGACTGACATTGGTGCTCAATGAGAGAAAAAGAAAAGTTCCTGTCGCCATGAAATTACAATTTTCTTCCTCCCCTCTGACTAAAGGAAAGACTTCCTTTGACAAACAGAACATTAAAACCTGCTTCCACTCTGGCAGGTTAAAAAACAAAAGTCACTGTGAAGACTCTCCCACATGACCAGCTGATGCAGCAGGAAAAATATTCACAGAAATGAGTGTTCTTCACCTTGTAAAAGTTTAATTGCACAAAAAGTAAATGTTTGCTTAGACTAACATTTCCTGAAATCTGCCAGTCGGGGCAAGGCTGCACAGAGTGTCAATTGGTATTTCCTGGAAGAAAGAGTTCCATGGCACCCAAGTTTGGGAAACACTAGAAACCAAAAACTAAGGTGAAAGCTGAAACTCTATTTTTGTTATTTTCTCTGTAGTGTGTAACATGTATTGTCGATCTCCAGGAAAGGGGGGGGGTATTACACAAATTCATTAACTTTCTGGAGCATCTTATATAACTTTCTATTCTTTGAGGAATGTTACCTGGAGTTAGGGCAATGAACTACATACGCTCATCATATTCCTTTTGGTCAAAATTAACTATTTTTTTTCTCTCATACAAAGGTCAAATAGAAGCTCTGAAGAGGCTGATTCCACTCCATAGTCTGGTAAATGTTTCCTGAGAATCTCATAACTCACTTACTTCTTCGTGTGAAAATTTATTTACTCATCATCACATTTAGAATATACTGTAGTTGAAGCATGGTGATTAAGGCAAAGATCTATTCTTTTGGAAAGAAAATGCTATTGAGCTCTAGAAATGACAGGAGAGAGACTCCTGGGTCAAGATGGAATTGCATAAGGAAGTAGAAAGGGAAGAAAGCAATTGGGAGAGAGAGAAGTTCCATTTAATGCATTTGCTGAGGATGCACTGTTGTCAAACCTTTTGCTAGGTGTCAAGAGTGCAATGGTGAACAAAGCACTTGCAGTCTAATGTTCTTACTGGAGAAAAGAAGGGATCTGACTTCATGGGCTTTATGTGAAGAGGATGATTGGTACTACGCTGTGGACAAAATTGGAATAGAGATAGAATCAGGCACAAATCATGTTGGCCCAGCCTTCGCCAAAGGCTGTGGAGATGGAGAGGTGTACCTAAGCTTGAAAAATATATTAAGGATACAAAAGAGACAAAATGAGATAAGCAACTGAACTTAGAAATCACATGACGAAGAACAAGAACATCTTCTAGTATTTTAACTTGGCGCAACTAGACAGTTAAACGAATGATCAGCAGAGAGTTGCAAACGCACGATTGGAGGCAATAGCGCAAAGTGTGTGGGAGGATAGCTGAGAAGGAACATCAGCTGCTGCCTGAAGAGTTGTGGGTGTGTTTGTGAAGATGATAAGATTTGAAAGTTATCCTGCTTTCAAAGACATGGCATTTATACAAGTCGGTCGCAGAAGTTGGGGAAGGATGTACAGATCATTACAAAGGGCATGGTCATCATTCAACCTGGGTCCGAAAAAGGTCAACCAGGAAGGTCATCTTGCAAGCAAAGTGTGAGTGCTCATCCCCTGTCTCCTCGGTGCTCACATGCTACATGATCAGAGAAAATTAAGATGGGACTTCTATTTGTGGTTGCCACAGGTTAAACACAAGAGTTGGGAAGACCTTGCCTATTGAATGAGAACATTCAGGTGCAGTTCAAAATTAGGTCAAACAAATCCACTGTTAGATGTCAAAGTTAAGGTTCACCTTACAGAAGGAGCAAAGAAGCACTTCTGGCAGCAAGCAATTAAGGGAGTCCTGGGTGATTTTTTTATCCTATTTTCTCACCTGGGTTGGTCATTTCCTGGTTGCATTTACAAGGATGTAACACAGAGATTGGAAGACTTTCTATGGAAGACCAGATAATAAATAGTTCAGACTTTGGGACCCTTTTCTATCTCAACTATCCAACCCTCACAATATAGCACAGAGGTGCCCAACAGTTACTGCATTCTAGGGTTTTACACAAAACTTGTAGAGCTTTCCTTCTTTGAGATCATTTTGTTAAACTTTTGCAGGCTTTTTTGTTGTTGTTGAACCAAATAAGGTTTAATAAAATTTAGGAACAATACATACACACATATATACATAGCTGAGGAAAGAATATCTAAGAATTTTGGGGGAGAAAAAAATTTTTACAACCAAGATGTAGAGAGTTAAGACATTCAAGTTCGAATTTCACCACCAGTCAATGATGATTGTTCATATTGCAGAAACCATTCTTTTTTTAAAAAAAAATATTTTAATTTTTATTGCAAAGTCAGACATACAGAGAGAAGCAGAGACAGAAAGGAAGATCTTCTGTCCAATGATTCGCTCCCCAAGTGATCGCATCAGCCAGTGCTGCGCCAATCTGAAGCCAGGAGCCAGAAATCCCGCTCCAGGTCTCCCACGCAAGTGCAGGATCCCAGGGCTTTGGGCCATCCTTGACTGCTTTCCCAGGTCACAAGCAGGAAGCTGGATAGGAAGTGGGGCTGCTGGGATTAGAACCAGTGCCCATATGGAATCCCAGTGCTTTCAAGGCAAGGATTTTAGCTGCTAGGCCACCGCACCAGGCCCTACAGAAGATATTCTACACAACAATTCCTGAGCAGCAGGCAGAGTCAGAGTGAGCAGGTGAACCACGTCTGAAGGAGTCTTAGCGATGAAGTGCTTGGTTATATCAGAGATCATTGAGAGAAAACACATGTTATCCAAGCAGCTATCACTCTGTGGGGAGTCTTTGGGGCATCTGTCCTGCCTTCTCTTCCTGCCCACTCCTACAACTCTGGGGCCTAGCTTTCCATGCCCGAGTCAGCTGGGGTGCTGTTCCTCCTTGCTGCTTGGAAGACAGCACATAAAGTTGGGAGATTTCCAGGCCACCATCCTGGGATCCATTTTGAGAAAGAAGACAAATCTTGACTACCAGTATTTTCCATGATCTTTTTCCCAAAGTTCTATGATTATTTTTTATTCTTCTGTATATGTGTGTGTGTGTGTGTATTTTAATTTTGGATTTTATAGTACAGTTCCAAAGGGACTGGGATTTCGCTAACCCATCTGCAAATTCCCTCTCCGCAACTGATTTTTCCCAATATTATTACAATAGTATAGTCCTTCGTAAGCAATCATAAGTCCATCGTTCTGCTATTTGAGTGTATCCTGACATTGCTGGTACAGATAACAGCAGATTGTCGCATCCTGTTGTCAAGGTATAGCCAACAGTTTCATTGGGAGTCCATCTGTGATTTGAAAGTAGAGATGCATACTGCTTTGTATCACCACATCTAGATGTGATAGTCTCTATTACACTATCACTATACATTTCCTTAAATGAGAAGCCATGAAACAAAAACAACAACAGGAATAAAGTTAAAAAAAATTTACAGCATCTTGGAGTTAGGTAACATGTTACTGAATAACCCATGTGTCAATGAAGATCTTAATTTATTTATCTCCACTCATGTCATCACTCTATTTTGTCCTGTTCAATTCCTTGAGTCCAAACCAGGTCAGTGTTGGTACTGATGTGATAAATTTCACATATGTCCTGTTTCCCAATATTTCATTTTCTTCACTGATCTGTTTCCCCAACAGATCATCTTTTCAAGACAAGGACTAAGTTTTACTCATCAATATCTAGCGCAGAAGCAGGCAATTCAGGAATGAAAGCTCGAAGCTTTTGGGGAGAAACAGTCAAGTAGAATGGAAGTGCGGAACATTGTAAACATCTAGGGTCTTGATCTTCTTCAGGCATCTTTATAAGCGGAGTTTTCAGGGTCTTTTGTACAACAATGTGTTTAGGAATTATTCAGGGGGATGATATTTATTAAGTATTAAGAAGGGCTTTCCAAATTACTTGTCTATGAAAGGCTGCTTCTGCTTCATGGAAAGGCTGCTCAGGTGGTACAGAGTTACAGTGTCCTAGACAGGATCACTTTTTAAGGATGAGGGCAATACCAGAAAGTATATTATTGGTTAGTGTCTGAGTTGTCAATCTCCTGGGCAAGGCAGTAAGAGCTACCACAGATGGATGACTTAAACATGAAAGTATTTCAAGTCAAATTTGAGGCTGGATCTTCCACAATGAAGCAGGCCATTCTCTGACATTCTGCAGAAACCATTCAGATTTTAGATCTGGAAACATCACGTACAATTTTTCTATGGGAAAATGAAGTGAATGGTGATGCTAAGCTACTTTCCTGATACTGTTCCCATTTCCTGCTGCACAAAGCGCACAAGAAACACCTGCTAACCACCACAATGATCTAACCTATCATTGCATATTGCGCATTCAGTGCGGTGAACATAAACAGCAAAACCCACCTTTAAAAACCCTGGTAGCATTTTGATTCTCCCAGCTATTATATGAATGGGTAAGACAGGCAAGGTGATTCAGAAACTCATTCACAGCAACATTTAGTGATCACCTACTGCACGCCAGTGCTGAAAATGCAAAGGTCCAATTCTGGAAACTGAAATACAAAATGATCTGCCATCAAAAAGTGTGATATGAGGTCAAACAGACACCAATGTACACTTTCTTTATAAAGACAAACCATAATTTCAAAAAGATGAAATGGGTGATATCTAGTTTATCAGGATACTCCAACCACGAAGTTTGTCACAGAGTAGATGCTTAGGAAATGTTCAATGAATGAATAAGTGAATAACAATCAGTGAATAGAGGTCGCATTTGAATGGATCTCAATAAATCAAGGCAGAGTTTCACAAGGCAGGACTTGAAAGATACCTTTTAATTGATTAATTCCAAATAAGCAGGTTCCAGATACATGATTTGGCTAGTAAGAGCCTTTCCGAGTAAAATGAATGGCAGGGAGAGAGAAGTGCTTCAAGGAGAATAACTATACTTAAATTAGGTGGATGGGGAGTTTCAGTTGGGACCCAGTATTCATATAAGAAATTTCTATGTGGAAAAGTTTTAAATGAATATTAGATGTCATGTTATAAACCAGGATTTTATCCAGAAGATAAATGGAAATCACTGAAGGAGGCATTTGATCTGAGAAGTGGCAGATAAAAGCTACTTTCATACAGAAAGACACTGCAATACAGATTGTAAGGGGAGAAATGTTAATTGCACAAACACTGATCAGTCTTTGGAGATATGTACATATATACAGAAACCAATGCTTTCAGAGTCTGAATATTCAAAAACTTAGAAGAAAATGTCTGAGAAGAGCAACTATGACATCAGACAAACCAATGTTTAAGTCTCTGCTATTTGCCAGATTTGAGATTTGGGGTAAGTTACTTAACTTAACCAAACCTCAGTTTCCTCCATTGCAATAATAATAGTACTACCTCATAAGGTGGTGGTGAAGATTAAAGTTGATGATGATTGTTAGCCGCTCTTCCAGGTAACATTCCCCAAATAATGGAAGGTTAAATGAGATGCTCCAGAAAGTTAATGAGAGAGGAGGAGAGAGACAGGGAGGGAGGAGAGAGAAGAAGAGAGAGGAGAGGAAAGGAGAAGGGAGAAGAGGAGAAGGGAGGAGAGCAGAGGAGAGCAGAGGAGAGGAGAGGAGAGGAGAGGAGAGGAGAGGAGAAGAGGGAAGGGAAGGGAAGGGAAGGGAAGGGAAGGGAAGGGAAGGGAAGGGAAGGGAAGGGAAGGGAAGGGAAGGGAAGGGAAGGGAAGGGAAGGGAAGGGAAGGGAAGAGGAGAGGAGAGGAGAGGAGAGGAGAGGAGAGGAGAGGAGAGGAGAGGAGAGGAGAGGAGAGGAGAGGAGAGGAGAGGAGAGGAGAGGAGAGGAGAGGAGAAGAGAAGAGAAGAGAAGAGAAGAGAAGAGAAGAGAAGAGAAGAGAGAAAGGATTTCCAACCACTGTTTTACTCCCCATATGGCCATAAAGGCCAGAGCTGGTTGTGGCCCAAACAAGGAGCCAGCAACTTGTTCCAGGTCTCCCATATGAGTAGCAGCGAACCAAGTATCTGTGACACTGTGTGCTACTTTTCCTAGACCATTAACAGGAAGCTGGAGGAAGTGGAACAACTAAATACAAACCGCTGCCACAGCAGTGGCTTTTACCTCCTATGCCACAATGCCATCCCTACCCCCTCCCCTCATATTCACACTGTCGAGATTTAACTTGTGGTGATATTCATTACCAATTCATTCTCGGATTGCTTCCTTCTATCCTAATTCAATTTCTATTTTCTAGCAACAGAATTAGGAAAAGGCAATATCAACTCATTCTGAAATTCCACTATGGGGATTTGTCTACATTCACCAGCTGAGCCAGCCGACAAGAGAAAAAAAATCAAGAAATAGTTTCACTCAAAGCACACTGTCCACTGTACCTCATAAAATTCTCCACACCCCCACTGAAGTGTGCCAACTAAGCAGTAATGCTAAGGTGAGAGTAAAATACTGAAGCGTTCACTTGAAAAGGCACAAGAACGCGTGAGTGCTTACTGGCATGTGGCAAATCTGTAGACTTCACTTTCCAAATGAGTCACATAACATTCTAATGACTTTGTTTAATTTTGACATTAAATATAGAAAATCTTATACAGCAACCCACATGCAAATATTTGAAGTGGTGCTTTTTTAGTTCACAGTGCTTTCCCTGCATCTTCTAATTAGCCAACCGGAATTGCTGTAGAAACAGTATATAGGATTTGCATTGTTGCAACAAAAATTTCCAGGCTATATAGAGCATCAGCGGAGGAGCTCATCAGTGGACATCAGGACACCCTCTGCTGACCCAGCGGCTTCCGTACTTCAAGGACAGTCCTGCGGTGCGGAGCATTTGTCTAAATATAGAATACAGGCTCCCGCCTCTTGATCTCTATCACCAGAAGTTATCAAACACCGGCCCAAAATAACACCAAATGAATTCGTCTTGTCAGAGTGGGAGGGTCAAAAGGGATTCTTGCACTAATGACTTTGCCACTTCCATTTCAAATGGACAACAATGCCCTGAGTAGGATTTCGCTGAATGTTATAACTCACCAATGGCACCCATGGCTTCAGATGTGCACCCAACATAGCTTCTTTCCACCCTGATGCCTTCTACACATGTTCACTTTGCATTCAAAGCACCACCTCATTCTTTATCCACCTTTCATCTTTTACTTTAAAACTCAACACAAAGTTCTTCTTTGTAAGATCTTTCCTGACTCCCCCCATGTCCCAAATTGCTTTACAATTGACTCTTTTGTGTCAGTTTTTGTCATACGATGCTGTATGCTCACACATCAATTCCACAGCAAGATTTGGTTGGCAGCAGAGGACACTTGGCCATAACAGCCACTCTCAGAGTAGTTTCCCACTCTTTGCGAGTCACTGCAACGATGGCTGTCACCCAAAGCAGCACTGTACTGAGATGGAGTGACGTACATCGAAGCCCCCAAGATGCCTCCAAGGAGCATACCCTCCTTTGCTTTCAAAGACAAAGTGCCAATTCAGGACTAAGGATGAATACAGGTGTAGTACATCCAGGGTGAGGAATAGCAAGTAGGAAAGTATAAAGTGGGATGAGATAGAGAGGCTGAAATCAGAGGTAAGGTGGTGCTGGTTCAAAGAGGTCCAAGTCCAGAGATCTTAGGATTTTTGATGATGGATTAGAATTAAATAAAAGTGTTTATCGTCACTAAAGAAGAGGCTTTCCCAATAGACTTTTCCTTTCTACATCACTTACATCTGGCACACTACATTTGAAAAAAACAGATATTTGGTACCTGTTTATTAAGAAGTGAATAAGTGAATCGATGGATCAAGAGGCTGCTCAGAGTTGACTCATGTATTTCTACAGGAATCTCTGCCTCATTTACACAGTAAGTTCTCCATGTGCTTTTACAGTTGCTGTCTTAAACTGCAAGTCATGTAACCTTAGATCTGCTCCCATTCAATCATTGCCTTCTCCCAGCAGACTAAAACACCATCCGTTGCAGGAAAAAAAATACTCCATGAATACTTGCAGGGTAGAACTGAATGATACTAAATTTAAGCGAATTTTCTTTCAGGATGGATTAGCATAGTGACCCACAAGAAAAGCTTAGTTTTAGGTCCCAGAACTTTGGCTCAATTGACTAATCCTCCTTTTGCATGCTCCAGGATCCCATGCAGGCACCGGTTTGTGTTCCAGCTGCTCCACTTCCCATACAGCTCTCTGCTTACGACCTGAAAACTCAGTGGAGGATAGCCCAAAGTGTTGGGAGCCATACGGAAGACCCGGAAAATCTCCTGACTCCTGGATTCAGATCAGCTCAGCTCTAGTCATTGCAAGCTTTGGGGAATGAATTCAACAGATGAACTATCTCTCCTTCTCTCCAGAAATTTGCCTTTCCAATAAAATTAATAAATCTCTTTTTTTTAAGGAAAGGAAAAGTTTAGCTTTGGATAAAAAAAAAACAGACATCAAAGTTGAATGAACACATGAAATGAAGTTCAACATCATTCAATATTAGGACAAACCAATCACAACCACACTAAGATGCCACTTCTCAAATCTTTCATGTGGCTATCATCACTCAAGCATGAAAATAACAGTAATCAGTAGGGAGGCAAAGAGTTGGATCCCTGTGCATTGCCAAGGGAAACGAAAGTGGCACAGCTGCTATAGGACAATGATGTGGTATTTCCTCAAAAAGCTGGAAATAGACTTACTATACAATCCAAAATTCCACTTCTTGGAATATGCTCAAAAAAAGTAAAAACAAGAATTTGAATGGGTGTTTTAACACCCATATTTATAGAAACATTAGTGTCAGTAACCAAAATGGAAAAGCAACTCAAATGTCTGTCAACAACTAATTGAACACACAGACTGTAGCAGAGATGTGCAGTGGGAATTTACTCTGCCTGAAAAAAATGACGAAAATCTAACACATCCTACAGCATGAATGAACCTTAAGGACATTATGCTAAAAGAAATAAACCGTTTGCAAAAGGACAAATACTGCCTGATTCCTTTTGCTGAGGCAGCAGGAGTTATCAAAGGCCACAGACACACTTCCTGCAAGGTCCAGCTTAAGCGCCACCTTGTCATGAAATTACCCCTAATTAAATTCCCAGTGACCTTTTTGTCCCTCTTGATTCCTGCATAATAGATCTTGATCTCTCAGAGTGGAGGCTTGTGGAGCAGAACTTTTCTAGAACTTCCACAGAGTATTTGCTCTATGCTGTGTCTCTTTCAACAAGACCGAATCTCCTCTCTTTAAGTAAAAGAAAAAAAAACCTTAAAAATAGTAATATTTTAAAAACTCCTCTGAGTATCTTGTTTGTGCCATTTGACCAATCAAGAAGAAAGAGGAGCCTGCTGATGGACTTGAGTCATCCTTCTCATCGGAGCAGGTGCATTGGCCCTTCTAAGGAGAAGACCTGGGTACAACCGACCAGTCCAACCACCTGGTGCAGAGAGGTTAAAAGCAGGAGACTGACCAACAAAGAGTCAGAGCCAGCTCCAAGACTGAGCCTTGGTCTTACCAGCAAGGTGAGAATCTGTTCAAAGGAATTATGAACTGATCCTTTGAGGATTTCCCTCTTCAACAATATAGAAAAGCTCTCACTGAGCTGTTGCATGAAAGGCATTTTTGATCAATGGAATTGCTTAGATTTTTTTGAGCCTTTCACCAGGTTTATACCCAAAATCCATATAACTGCAGAAACGAAATAATGCTCCAAAGTCACAGAAAATAGAAAGTTGAAAGTAGGAATTCAGGAAGGGGATGAAAACCTTCTTTCAAACTAGGTATTCTCTCTGCAATTATTTCATTGTACTTTAAAATAAAATAACCATTGACCCTGGGATTTCCAGAGATGTGAGGATCATGTGCCTTCCACAGAATGGCTTGATAATTTCCCTTCTTCTTTTAATGTTTTATTAACATAAAGAGGACATAATATTATGTGTTCCCTAAGTACAGTTCCAAGAAAACAATCATGCTTTCCTCCATCACCTACACTCCACCACTTCCTCCCTTCCCCGTCTCTGAGTTATGTTAGGTAATTAGATCCAGAGACTGATCAGGGCATTTGCTTTCAAGCAATGCATGAGATTGCATGTAAGTAGGTGAATGTAATAAGCTTATAGGAACTATGACAGTTCATAAAATGTTTCAGCACAGAGGATACACTGAGTAAATATTACTTGAATCAACTGATTAATCAGCTAATTAACCAGATTTTGCTTGAGGAAATTTACAGATGCTTTTTTAAATTTTTATTTATTTATTTATTTATTTGAAAGGTATTTATAGAGAGAAGGAGAGACAGACACTACCCGAGTGGCTGCAACAGCTAGAGCCGATCCGAAGCCGGGAACCAGCATCTTCTTCTGGGTTTCCCACACCAGTACAGCCTTGCAAGACTCTGAGCCATCCTCTGCTGCTTTCCCAGGCCACAAGCAAGAAGCTGGATGGGAAGTGGAGCAGCCAGGATTAGAACCGGCGCACATGTGGGATCCCAGCATGTGCAATGCAAGGACTTTAGCCACTAGGCCACTACACCAGGTCTATGGATGCTTTTATAGATAAATTATCAAAGCTCTATCTTCATTCACCTGTTTCCCAAGTATACAACATAATATTTGTAACCAGGTATTATGGTAAGCAGAAAAGACAAGGACGGTCAAAGCGAAAGATCAATGTGACAAGTAACCCGGGGTACTCCATCCTTCTAAGCTCTGCATGCGCCATAAGAATACAAGTTCCTTGGAGGCTGTCTGCTCTCTGAAAACACAGAGCAGCCCTTGCCACCGAGTGAGCCCTCCACACAGTGTCAAACACGGGCAGACTGGATGAACAATGGTTAGGATGTTGGCAAGACCACGGGAATCTGCCTGGGGAGCAACTCACACTTCAGGAATAGGAAGAAGAGGAAGAAGAATCAAAAGGATGCAGAGAAGGATGGGGTGGAAGGAAACCAGAAGAGTGAACTGTCCTAGAGACCATCAAGAGGAGACTTTCCAAAGTGAAAGGTGCTTAAGAAGACTTCTGCAGAGAGCCATCTGTGAGCCTACGAGGCATGGCAAAGCAGGAGCCTGAGGTGGGGCCCTGTGGGAAGCTCTCACAGTAATGATGGTGCAGGTGCAGAGTCAGCACAGAGAATCTGAGAAGAAGTGCCGCAATCTGTGCAGGGACCTCAGCTAAGAGTAAAGAATAATCCACAATTCAGAGAAGGAGAGAAAGGTAACACGGCTCAGGGCAGAGAATAGTGTGTGCAGAGACCAAGGGCCTTGAAAGTGCATAGAGAGTTCTGGAAGGGTGAAGTACAGTAGCTGGAGGTGAAGACAAGATTGTAGTGAATGAGCTCAGGGATGTGTTCAGGCTGGACTCCCTTCTGCTCACTGTTCTATCAATAGCTGGGGCAGTTTTCCTTGGAAACCATGTGCTGCCTAAGTTAATTGGGAGGCCCATCAATCTGTTGTTTCTGCCCAGTCCTGGTCTACGAGAGAACAGGGAGGAGGCCCTGGCTGCGCCTCTGCTGCTCAGGCAGATGTATTTTTAGCCCCAGCAGAAAATAAGGCAGTGTGCATTTAATAAAAAAAAAAAAAAATCAAGCCCTGGGAATGATCTAGTGCCAGTGCTGGAGCAATCAGGGATGGAATATGTTTCCAATTGAATTACTACTGTGGTCATAGTTATAAAAAGAGAGAGGGAAGAGAAAAATGTTAGGCCGGTCAGTTTCTCGGGAGCATTTCATCTTGGTTCACTCTAATTTTAATGTTCAAAGATACATGAGCCCACTGAGCCCCCTAGGAGGTATTTCAAGGGGACTGGCCACCAGCCGCACTTGCAGGCCATGCTGGGTGGTTCTACCGCCTGACATTTGCTCTCTTTTCCCTCCTCCCCTCACCCTCCCTTCCTCCCCGTGCGTTTTGGCCTCCACTAGCTCTTCTGCTTGCAAGCTTATGAAACACAGTGTGAATAATTACGATGAGGGTAAATTTAGACTTTGACAGAGCCGAGAGACGTGGGGCTGAGACTCGGAGAGCTGGAGACAGAACAGCATCATGAAAGAACCTGGAGGAGTTGCAGTATAGTCTCCTCACTGCTTCCAGATGGAAAAACAAAAACAAAAACAAACAAAAACCCGCCCTGCTTCACGTTTTCAGAGATTGTCCCTACCTACCTTGTCAGAACCAACCTTGCCAGCATGGTCTCCCTCTCCTGATTCCCTCTCTTCCCTCACTGCTTCCTCTAACAAACAGCAATCACCTGCTAGCTGCGGAGGGCCTCCTTGGGCCAGCGCTGGCTGAGGGGTGACAGCTGTGTCACTCCTCCTCCGACTGATGGGGAAGTACAAGCTGTTAGCTGTCTCACCGGTGAGGAGCCTTGGAGACCTGAAGTCATTCGCTTAGGTCACCAGGCTGATAACCAGGGGCTGGCTCACCCATCTCGTGTGCCCTTGACCTTTTGATTTGAGCAGGTTCTTCGGAAGGTCACTCATCTCACCCTCCTATACCTTCCATAGACTGCCTCTGCAATGGTGATATCTTCTTATCCTTTTCCTGGTATTTCCACCTAGAATGTCTTTATACTCACAGCTGTTGCAGTATAGTTATTACTACCGTTGGTGATAATAATTAGTCTGTGTTTAATTAGTATCATATGTATTACAATTTACATTCAGTTACATATATTCTATGTTCAATTAAATTGCTAAGGACTTCACATGTTATCTGCTTTAATCCTCTCAGAATTTGCACAAGGTACTTTCTTATGTTCATTTTGCAGAAGTAAAGTGGATACATTGAAAGATGAACTGACTTGTCAAAGCGTACAGAACTGGTTAGTGACCAAATTGAAAAAACAACTATTCATAATGAGCAGTCATTACATAACAAAACATTACATATCAAAACACTAAATATGTATTGTTTAACATCATCCTCACCAAAAATGTGGGGTAGCATGTTGGCCTCATTTCCCAGGCGGGAAGCAGGGGCTCAGAGGTTTGCAATCACTTGTCTGAGGTCACACAGCCAGCCTGGGAACTCAGGATTGCTCTTACGCACTACACTGTTAGTCGTTTGTGCGAGATTAGTTACTGCTTTGTGGGTCTCCTCAATGAAGTGTCGCTCCTCAAGGGCAAAGGCAGACTTTCTCCAGCTCTAACTCTGCAACAATCCAAACTGTGTCCTGATGCACAGTGAGCCTGTAGGCGATGTTGGGTGTTACTAGCCCATTTCAAATGCAGTTTGCTCAAATGCTTCGGGAAGAAAAAGGCAGAACAGGCACGCTAGGGATGAACATTCTGGGGACATTAGACAGTCTCAGTGTGTGCAGTCTGAGCTGCCAAATCAGATCAAACTCATATACAGGTTCTCCCCTTGGGCAGATCGGCTTGTGTGTAAGGAGGTCTAGCCCTGGCCCTGTGCCTCCCTGCACTGTGGGCCCTCTCTAAGCTGGGCCTCCCAGGTAATTTGCTGGGCTGCTGAGGACAGTGAACTTGCATCTTCTGGCCCTGAAAAGTGCTCCACCGCCTCCTTCACTGTACTGTTCTTACAGCTCCCTTTATGCCTACCTCACTTGCTATTCCACTTCTCACCCAAATTCATAAAGCTCTTTAGAAAGAAAATGTGAAAATCCTCAGCATGGACTGGCTCCATGGACTCAGGAGAGCTGATTGGTAGAGTCCCGGTAAGATGCTGCCTTTGTATCGTACCTGACCATCCTGATCTTTCAACCAATTTAGGACAGACATGTAAAAGGACCTTACATCCGGTGAGAGCCAGATGCAAAATCTGCTGCTGTCACTGTCTTGTCACTGGAGCCTGCACACCACACCATTTACCTTTCTCAGCTTCTGTTCCATGTACACAAAGTGAATACAGCAGTCCCTGAATAACAAAGTGTGTGTGAGATGTCTTTTCAGATGGTAAAGTTTAAGAATAAGATCGTGGCTGTAAAGTTGGAAGTTCACCTCCACCTCAAATCCACTAGTCCCAACTTGTCCAGAGCTGAGAGATTCACTAGAGTGTGAAAACTGAGTATAAAACCTGGAAACTTCTCAGATAAACCAGCATGAGCTGGGCAACCCGATCCTGAACCACACAGAGCCCCTGGATGGCCATAGGATTCTAGGACTGTGTGAGAGCTCTTCAAAAGCTCAGCGAAGGCACAGGCATTTGGCATAGTGCTCAAGACGAACTGAAATGTTCTCATTATGTAGCAGAGTACTAGCGGAAAATGATGGCTCATGACTTGGGTTGCCACCACTCACCTGAAGAATCCACACTAATTTGCTAGCTCTTGGCTTCAAACTGGCCCAATCCTGTTGTGGACATCTGGGAAGTGAATAAATAGATGGAAAGTCTCTCTCTCTCTCTCTCTCTCTCTCTCTCTCTCTCCCTCTCTCTCTCTCTCTCTCTCTCTCTCTCTCTCTCTGTTTCTCTCATGCATGTTCTGCCTTTCAAATAACATAAAATAAATACTTTTTGAAATTTAGGGAAAATGGAATCAAAAAGTTATTTCGATGAAAAATTTGAAATACAAGTATCATTTTTTCTAAATATTCATTTCCATGAATTTTTGAAGGCCTCTTAATATGTCTAAAGAACAAATTCCCATTTCTTTCTGTTTACTGCAGCTCCTTTCTGGATCCAGGTTGTTTTCTAACAAAGAAACAGATGATGAGGAAAAGAAAGCCACACTCTTCTTGACATTCATTGCAAGACTTTTCACCCAAGACCTCTAGCTGTATAGGTGACTCTCCTGTCTTGAGGGTGCTGTGTGGTCCCTCAGAACCCATAAAAAGCAGATTTGCACGATATTGACTTCAAGCTGACTTCATGTATCTGCTCCATGGCAATCAGGTACCTTTCAACTATTGGCTGGGAAAGGGGCAATACAGAGCACTATTGAAATGTTTCAGGCTTGAGCTAGAGAAAATAAACACAGTTCTTGAGATAATGAAAAAGGACAATTAGCCCTCTGAATTGTTCACCAGTGTGTGGCATGACAGGATACCACTTATAGGAGAGTTTATCCATCCAGTAAGCTTTGAATGAATGGTCAATAGCCCTAACCTGGAACAGAGAAAGTAATCAATAAATATATGTACTGTGTTGAGTTTGGAAACTATTTTTGACAACTTCATTTGAAACAGTTATGAATAAATGCATTCTCATTTTGAACATATGTGCCCACAGAAGTCTTCTATCAACCTATCTCGCCTTCCAAAGAGAACCTTCTGGAAAGTCTTTAAAATCCTGAACCTGTTTTCAAGCTCCCCTTCCAAATATTCACCTCCACTAACCACACTGTCATTTATTACTTCCGTAATCATGTGTAAATCACTTGCTTTTCTTGCACTTTCTTTTTCCTTTTTTAATTTTTTAATGGTATAATTCCATAGGGTCTGGGATTTCCCCACCCCAGCCTCAAACCCCTGCTCCCCAACTGATTTGCCCCATATTGTTACAATAGTATAGTCCTTCATAAGCAGTCATATGTCTATCAGTGTGTTATTTAAGTGTGCCCCAACATTGCTAGTAAAGATCATGTCAGACAGCCCAGCATCCCACTGTCTAGATATGTTCAACAGTTTCATTGGGAGTCCATCTTTGATTTGGAAGTAGGGATATATACTGTGTTATATTACCATACATCCTTTAAATAAGAATCCACAAAACAAAGTCAACAACAAGTATGAAGTTAAAACAAAAAAAATTTACAGCACCATGGAATCGAAAAACACGCCACTGAATAACCAACACATGGGTGAAGGAAGCAAAGGAAATACAAAAGCCTCTTAGGTAAACTGATGCCACCATTGTACTCACTTTCATGACCTATAAAATCATAGCGATGATCTTTGTGCACCTACTAAAAGAAACATTCACTGTAAAAATGTGGGACACAGGTTTGTTGTGCCAGGTGTACAAATAATGGAACTATTTATTGTAAATCCTGTTCACTAATCATACCAGCAGCATTATCAGCTATCCACCCCCCACCCCACTGGTCTTTCCTATATGGACTTAGAACAAATGGAAAGATCACAGATTGCAAACAGAGCATACAAATTACTTGTCAGACAGATTAGGTTCAGATCCATGTTCCACTATTTTTAGTTCCTTTCCTGAGGCTTAGTTTTTTCATCTGTAAAGTAGAGAGAAGGAGAAATAGAGAGGGAGAAAGAGAGAGAGAGAGGGAGGGAGGGAGAGAGATATCTTCCAACCACTGGTCTACTCCCCAAATAGCTACAACTACCAGAGCCGGAAGGTCTAAAGCAAGTAGCCAAGAGCTTCTTCTTGGTGTGTCAAACAGGTGCAAGGGGCAAAAAATAGGCTGCTTTTCCAGGCCACAAACAGGAAGTTGGATCAGAAATGAAGCATCAGGAACATAACCTTCCATCCATATGAGGAGCCAGCACTGCACGTAGAAGCCTACTATATTAAGGCACCTGCTTTACCAAAAGCATAAAAACAGTATTTGCATCTGCTGGGATTGTGGGAATAGGGGCAGAGTTAGACAAATTGGAAGGAAATTTTGGAGTCCCAGTATTACACTCATAAGGTTTTTTTCAAGCCATGCATGTATATTTACTAAAAATTAATCAAGGAAAGGCATGAAATGTGTACGTTTTGCTAATAGACATTTGGGCTAGGACTTAAGCCACTGGTTAAACACTCACTCTGATATCAGAGTGCCTAAGTTCCATGCCCAGTTCTGGGTGCTGGTTCTATCTGCCCAATAACACAGATCCCTCTGAGGCTCAAGTAGTTTGCTTCCTGCCACCCACATGAGAAAATTTGCTTGGATACTGGCTTTGCCATTTCAGGTATGTGTGGAGTGAAACAGCTAAGGGAACAAACTCCCCTCTCTTTCTCTCTCTCTCTCTCTCTCTCTCTCTCTCTCTCTCTCTCTCTTTCTCTTTCTTTCTCCCTCTCTCTCTCTCACCAGCTGTCTTTTTCTCTGTGTCTCTTGTAAGCTCTGTACTCAAATAAATAGATATAAATGCACATTATATTGTATGTTCAAAAAAAGGCAAGAATAGATAACATTAAAACTGCTGAAACATCAAGAAGGCACACAGGCAGCTGAAACTTCAAGCTTTGTTTGAGAAACTAAGATAGACTGATAGATGGATTCGCCAGTAAAACTTGGAATCAATTTATGTGAGCCCAAGCTACGAGGACATGATAATGATAGAGATGTAAACATGGATAATGATGATATGTGTACAGGTGTTTCCAACTTTTCCATGTTATAATATTTTTACAGTGAAATTAAAGAGGAACAAAAGTAAAACCATGGGAGAAAATATAAAAGAAACATCGTCCTAGCTCCTTTAAAGAAACAAATATAGAGAACACTCATTCAGTCCCTAGGTGCCAATGAAGCAAAAATGAAGTCTGAAATGGGTGAAAGATAGCTTCATACTTGGACCATTTGCCTAGAGGAAAAACAGACCCTTTTCTGAAAGAGAGCTCTTGGCTTTCCCTTGCTGAGTCATTCTTATGCTGCAACCCAGGGTCAACAGGGAGTGGAGGTCAAGTGCATGTAATAACGGGCTTTCGTGCCTACGGGCAGGCTGATGTCACCGGTGGTACATCTCCGGGATCTGCAGAGTAACCTTATTGCAGTGCCTGGAGGAGGAGGCTGCCAAGTGTTCCTGGAGCCAACAGGCAAGAGGCTGCAAAGTGATGATTCCATTCTCCAAAGTGATCAGATTTTGTCCTCCCGTTAGCTTTATTTGGTTAGCTTTATTTAATCATCTGCTCTGATGTGGTATCTGGGCAGCTGAGCTCTGGCAGGGCCTTTAACGGCTCAGAATAATGTAACTGGCTGTGTTCTTTGCTGAAAACAAGAGCTGTGTGTTGGTGGGAAGACTCCTGGGTGTAGTCAGCAGGCCTGAATCTGGTTTCTGGGAATAGCTGGATGTGGAGTCTCACCTGAGTCACTCCAATGATCTGGGCTCAGGTTTCCTTCAAGCCTACAGTGGTTCCATAAACACTGACTGTCGAATCCCCATGAACTCCTCCTCCGTTCGGGGTCTCTGTCGCTTTTATGTTCTCAGAGGCACAGCACTCACAAGGCTCTCCATAAACATCGGTTGCCCCGATAAGTAGGAAAACTCACCTCACCCTTGTACACTACCATAACAGCCAACCAATTCTGAACTGATTTGTGTCCTGCCCTGACATTTAACTGGAATCTCTCTGCACATCAACTGTGTCGCTGAGTTACTGTTCAAGGTAGCAACAACTTTGCAAGATCCACACCCTCACTCTCATGTTACAGTTTGGAGAAACTGAGGCAGTGAGTCATTTGATCTGCCACGGAGGCAGGATCTGAGTTCACACACACCTAGCTTCGAATCTGACAACCCTGACATCACAGCACACTGATGACCTGCCGAAGTCTAGGGCAGCTCTGGCCTGCCATGTTCCCCCAGCAACTTTTCCTCATGAGAGACCACACAGAACAGCTTCCTCCACACTTGACTGAACAGGCAAAGCTGTGAAAACGGAGGCCTGGGAGCTGTTCTTAGGGAAGCGTCAAGCATCCTTCACCCGCAGCCGCACGGCCAAAGCAACAAAGAAAACAAGTAAATGTACTCTTCATTGTGGGTCTGCTGCAAGCCACATCACACTTTTGGGTCACCCAAGCAGATGAAAAGTCCCTGGCCGGTGACACAAAAGGGCTGCAAGTCATTCAAAAGTGATAGCCAAGAGCCTTCAATTCGAGACCCTGATTGATGGAGGCGCTGGGACAATGTGCTCCTCGCAGACCGTGACAAAGCAGCCCATCCATTCATCTTCTCTGACCGCAGCCTTTCTCCTTACCGCTGGGGAAAATGTGCCTCTAATCCAGAACACAGTTCCACCTGCCACATTCTGTTTCCATGGCGGTGGCTGTCCTGAGATTACTCTTTGAAGAGGAGATAAAAAATGTTCCAGCTGGAAGGATGCTTCCCAGTATCTTTGTCCTTGAATGATACTGCTGACCTGCAGCGAGAAGCTAAATCTTGCTTTCAGGCCAGAGAGTTGATTCTGATGCTTAAATCCTGTCATTCCTCAAAAGCCGCACGGGTTTCATCTCCTTAGCTAGCAGAGGCTTTGTGTGGGTTTTCAGGTGAATGGTGGGCGGACAGCCTGCAGATTGAGCTACGGGCCAGGCACAGCAGGTTAACTCCCTGTTATATCACCATGACCTCAGAGGGAGACATGCCCACCCAACTTGCAACAGAAACAGCCCTGCAAGAAGAAAGTGGCATGACATCCTGTAAGTGACAAGCGCCCTTATGTGGGCCACTCGGGTTTTGAAGTCCCCCATGGGCGATGACTGTGAGCAGTCACGTGACTTCATGGACCTTAAAGGTGACGGTGACAATGCCTTGATCCTATAACTGATCTGACGGCGTCATCAGCTAATGTACTTCTCCAGGATGGCGTCTGCCATATGGAAGACATCCACTGAACTTGTGATTTTTGCTTTTATATTTTTAAAATGCTTTTGCCACTTTCACCTCAAATTTGAACATTATATGCGTACACATATGTATCATTTTTTGGAAATGAAGATATTGAAACACAAAGGGTGGGGTTCTTGATGAGCATAACATGGGGAATGAAGAATGTATTGTCATTTACATGGCACGATTCAGTGGAGTGCTGTTTATAACAAGATATCCAATGATATCACATCTACAAGCTTTATACTCTGTATTAACTTCTACAGATGAAACCTGTGCCAGCTGTCTTTCTGGGTTTGGCTGATTTTACTTAGCATAATCATTTCCTGTTCCATCTATTTTGCTGCAAACATCAGCACTTCATTCCTTTTTTTACGACTGAGTAATATCCCAGCATGTCTCTATCCCACATCATCTATATCCAAGCATCAGTTGATGAGCGTCTATGTTGATTCTGGATCTTAGTGATTGTGAGTTGAGCTGTTGTAAACAGTGAAGTAGCGAGATGGGGTAGAAAAGAAGGCACAAGTGCAGAGGATAATGAGTTGTCACCACCACATGAGGAAGCATCAAGGAGTAGCCAGGACCAAGCGACAGATGCAGCCCACAATTTGCCTGATTCGGCAGAGTGCGTGGATCGAGCAGGCTGGCGAGGCAGGGGGAGTGCAGAAGGTCTGGGCCTGGAACTGCACGGGAGGCCGTGGGCAGTGATGTGCAGCAGGCAGGAGGGAGCCACCGCATGTTGTTCCGTGTAGGAACATCCTGGCAAAGGCAGCAGGCATTGGGAGACCCCCTTGGTCCCTGGGCAGCAATGGCAACTCCGAAATCACATCAGTCACCGGGCTGTAACCCACATTTTTCTTCATTGTCTCAGGCTTATAATTTCACAGTAGCTTTTCTCCAAGGATGTTCTGCCAGCAGCCAAATCCCTTGGGAAATCGGAGAAAATTACATAGCCCTGGGTCCTGCCCAGACCTCAGAGTTCAGAAACTCTGAAGATAAATCCCAGGAATTCTCATGCTTCCAAATGCCTGCGATGATTTCGTGCATGGATGTTTGGAAGCCACTGGTCTAAATCCAGGGGTTTGAAACTCAGAACAAAGGAGACTCCTTCCTGCAACCACGTGGATAGTCAGAATAAGAGAACTGGGCTTCCCAGGGCTGTTCATCCGTAACAAGCCAGAGATGGTCATTTCTCTTGAAACTGTCAGGCATCTAAAAATAAAGCTAGTGAGGCAATGTGAGTTCACATCTCAGAAATGTGGCCAGAGGAGGGACTGCAGCTTGGATCTGGCTACTGCTACAGAAAAGGTTTCTGTTTTAAGCTGACAACTCATGCCAGTTCAGTGACTTCAGGCCTGGCCCAGCTCAGGTTCAACTTACACTGCTGGCTAAGGAGTCCTGAAAAGAAAACGTGCCTCTCACCAGCTCCAAGGTTGGAGGCAGAATGGCAGAGCAGAATTAGGAAAAAGAAAGGGAGTTCCAACCAGATTAGCAGCATTGAAAGCAAACACCCCAGGTAAGCCGAAGGACATGGGGCTGGAGGAGGTGCTGCAGTGCAGCTGTATCAGAGAAGACAAGAATAGAATCATACCTGAATTTAACCACTGTTGGGGAAACAAGGCAAAGGAAATGATCAATGTTAAGTAGGTTGGGAAGACGTCAAGGAGGATGGTGAAAATGAAATGTGAGTGGGACTTCAATGCCGAGGGATGAGAAAGAGAGGTTTCACAGGCAGAGAAAGCCTGTGAGGGAACAGCCAGAACTGCAGAGAAGTCTGATGCAATAGTAAGTAGCATCGGCTTCTGTCCCAAAGTAACAGGACAGGAGCCTGGAAGGAGTTTCAGAGCAATTAATGGAAGCATTGCATAGCAGTTTAAGAAGTGGGACTTCATTTTTGAGGCAGGAAGAAGAAGTTGATTAAAATAAAGCTAGTGGTAAATGGAGGGTGCTTCGCAGTGAGAAGGTGTACAAACACTGCTTCATTTGCCCTACAAAGCAGCCGAGTGCATCTCCACAGCCCTGCTGGGCCACGGCCCAGGACAGACTCCAGACGTAGCACTCATTTTGTTCTCTCTGACCTTAACATAGCGGTGGAGGAAATAATAGATGCTAAATACACACCTTCAAATGGTTTCCATGTTAACAAGATCAAAGTGCAGCTATTCTGGTTGTCTGGACAGCGGAGATCATTAAAGTCTTCCCAAGGCAGTGATAGGAAACAAAAAGAGCAGAGATCAGATAAAGAGCTGAGAGAGGGTATCACATTTTTCCTTTTCTGAGTTTACGATATTAAATCACTTTCCCACTTTGGTCCAAAGGCTGTGTGATAGATTAATTGCATCATGCTCCACGCCTATCCTCCCTGAATCTTTCCTCTGGCAATATGGCTTTGTAGCTCCTGCCATCCTCCCCTGGCATCTGGCCTGGCCTTACTCCTTACTCTGAATATTAAAGTCTGAGCCTAGACCTCAAGAGGCCTTGAATAACTCTGTAGTCCTTTAGAAAACACCACGAAAGGGCCTGGCACAATAACCTAGCGGCTAATGTCCTCACCTTGCATATGCCAGGATCCCATATCAGCGCCAGTTCTAATCCCGGTGGCCTCACTTCCTATTCTGCTCCCTGATTGTGGCCTGGGAAAGCAGTCAAGCATGGCCCAAGATCTTGGGACCCGGAAGAGACTATTTACTGGCTCCTGGCTTTGAATTGGTTCAACTCTGGTCGTTGCAGCCACTTGGGGAGTGAATCATCAGATGGAGAGTCTTCCTCTCTGTTTCTCCTCCTCTCTGTGTATCTCACTTTCCAATAAAAATAAAATAAATAAATCTTAAAAAAGAAAGAAAGAAAAAGAAAACACCAGGAAGAAAAGCTAAGGCTATCCTGATGAGGAATAGTAAAACATCCTGCCTGAGACTGCCTGCTGCCAGCATTTCCCAGCCTGCCTGCTAGTAGGCACCGAATATACAGGATGAGATAAGATCCACTGAGATCTCCTGGGACTAGCTCAACCACAAATTGAGGAAAATATATGTATATGGAACCGGCATGGTGGCATAGCAAGCTAAAACTCTGCCTACTGCACTGTCATTCCACAGTAAAATCAGTTGGTATCCCAGCTGCTCCACTTTTAATCCAGCTTCCTGACTATAGCCCAGCAAAGCAGTAGAGAATGATCCAAGTGCTTGGGCTCCTGCATCCACATGGAAGAATCAGCAGCTCCAGGCTCCTGACTTCAGATCAGCTCACCTCTAGACTTTGCAGCTATTTGGAGAGTACACCAGTAGATGGGAGATTTCTCTCTTTCTCTCTCTCTCTGCCTCTTCTTCTCTCTGTGTAATCTACTTTTCAAATAAACAGAAACCTTTTTTTTCATCTATGTATATACACAGCATATAAATCTTGTGTTTTTTTTTTTTTTTTTTACAAAACAGTAGTTTATTGTTACTACTGAGACTAAAATGACCCCCAGGGAACCTCTAGATTTCAGATTTTCATAGTTGCTATTTTAAATATGGTTTCCATGTATCCCCAGCTCCAAGTGTAAGACACTTGACTCCCAGTATGGTGCTGTTGGGAGGTGGCATAGGACCAGTAGGATGTGGGGCCTAGTGGAAAGTGAATTGGTCACTGGGGGACTGGCCTTGGAAGAAATTAACATTGCTCTCATGGGACACCTGTCAGTTCTTGTAAGACTGTTGTTATAAAGGAGGAGGACTGCCCAAGCCCAGCCTCTTCTCGTATTCCACCATGGAATCTACCTTTCATAGCAACTCAGAAATGATGTAATAAGCCATTAGATTGTCACTGGAGTTTGGACAATGCTAGTGCCACACTGTGAACCTGGGCTACATTAATCTCTTTTCTTTATATATGACCCAGCCTCTGGTGTTTTGTTTTGGCAATAGCAAATGAACTAATACAATGATAAAATAAAACTAGACCATTCCTGAAGCTACATTTCAAGATAAAAGATAACAGCAGTAACTTTTTGAGGTCCACACTGATGAAAATTTTATAAATGACAGATAATTTTTCAACAAACACATTGGACATTAACTATGAGATTGTTAAGCACTTAATAATTATAGATACACAAGTGTTGGAATGGCCACTGGTGATCAAGACAGGCCTTCCTTTTATCTTGGTCATTTACTTCTCACAACACACCACTTACAGGAAAACAGATAGACTTTCAGAGAGACCAATTAATTTTCCCAACTTTCACACAGTCAGCTAATAAGATGGGATGACCCACTGAAAACTTACTGTAGAATGCGAAGAAAGATGCTCACTGTGCCACCTCTTGAGGTCACATTAGTTGATCCCATACTTAGACATGAAAGGAACAGGAGTGCAATTCAGCCCAACAGCTCTGAAAACAATTGCTTTGCTTTCTCTACACTATCAGTTATAAACTGAAGACAGGGCTTATATTCAAGTAAAGGAAAAGAAATTGTGTTCCTTGCATTTCCAGTTCCCTACACTAGCACTGGACACGGCAGTGAGGATACTTATTTAATACAGCTTACAGCTGCAGTAGGGGAGCAGTTCAGAAATTAAGGGTCTCAAAAGTTCAAATATCGCCCCCCCTTCTCTCTCTCTCTCTGTCTATCTCTCTCTCTCTCAATCTCTCTCTCTCTCCCCATGCCTCAGTTCTGCATTCCTATGCATTGGTATCCCTTTCAAACTGTCTCAGCCTGAGGGATAAAAGAGCCCTTTGCAATTCCGGCTTCAAAATCTTTTCTGCTGGAGACCCAAAGTGCACTCTCTGAATATCCATGTTCACTATCTAAATCCAACATCTCAGCTCAAGTTTATGTCAAACACTAGGCCAATGGTCATGTCCAGAACTGTGTACACTGCTCATATTTCTGCTAAGGTGAACAAAGATAATAGGTCTGTCTACCAAAGCAATCAATAAATATTTGTGAACAAGTCAATAAAGGGTACTTGGCTAACAATGATTCAAATCTATCCCCACTGCTAAATGACAAGGCAAATATCCTTTATTGTCTACATGCCCTGAGCCCTTCCTGGGAAGCAAGATATGGCCTGCAATTCCAGAGGCATCTGCACACTGAGCATATAATTAAATCAGGGGCAAGTACAGCTGGTGAAAGCAGGAAGACATGTGCAAACTCTTCAATCTAGGAATGTGTGGGACCCTGTCATTACATCCCCCACATACTAATCTGTCCCATGGGGACTTGGTAAACTCTGGGACTCTACCACTTCTGCTAAAAAGGACCTGAGTCCTCGCGCAGGCTGGGGTTTCCCTTCTCTGTCTCTTTCTGTCTCTTTATTGAACGGCTTTTCAGATCATCACCAAATCGAACAGATCTACTGAAAGTCACTAGATGAGGAGTTGATCTAAGTGATTATCCAAGTAGATTGCCGCAATGGAGAGGGCGAGAGCCTACAATGGAAAAAATTGTCTGTTTCACATACTCACTGTGTAATATTTGTCAAGTTATTTAACCTCCATGAAACTCAATTTTCATTATATGTCCATATCAGTAATAAAATCTGCTCGCCAAGGTCACCAGAGATTAAATAACACTAAGCAGATAACAGGCCCAGCATGGTGCCAGAAATATGGCCAGAGTTTGACAAATACCAATTCTCCTTCACTTTAGAGACACAAAATGCTCTATGTCTACTTGCCAAATAAACTTAAAATTAAAAAAAAAGAGGGACAGAGAAGAATGAAACCGAAAAGCAATGTCCTCTAGAAATAACCTCAAAACCAAATTATGTATCTGCTTGTCTAGACTATCTTTTTATTTATCTGTTTAATACATTATTTATTAAACTCCTAATATCTTGCAGGTCTCTTGCTAGGGCTTGGAAGTAATCTTGATTAAGATATGGGCCCTGAGCTTAACGGAATAAAGTATGCGGCTATGATTATTATCCAATGAAGAAAGCTTTTGAAACTACAATTGCATTTAGCTAATTGCACTTACACAGTTATTAAAATTTTGAGCATTTGCATTCTCTCTAAATAAACTGCAAGCTAAGACACAATAAGGGATTGTTTTATACCATTAACATTGCCAAATAAAAGATAATTTTTTCAGTAATTTGAAGGAAAAATGAGAGAACAAGTTGAAGTGTCTTTTCTATTTTTCCATGGATTAACAATTTTCCTTTGATAACTGAATCACAGATGGCCAAGTTCTGGGATTCTCCATTTAGCATGGTTCCAGTGTCGTAATACCTATTCAAGTAAATCATAGCACTTTGGCATGCCTCAGTTTCTTCACATGTAAAAAAAAAAAAAACAATCAGAGCACAAACCCTCAATGTGATCTGTTGCATCTTGAATGCTCAAGATGAATTCAGGAGCTGTGATGACATTTTATTCAGCACTGTGTCTTTGCACTTAGCAATTCTTGAAACATAATGCGTCAGTAATAAATGGCAACATCCTAACACAACAAATGTCAACAGACTTGAGGTGTGACTTTGATATTGAGCTGATTTTGATGGACTAACTTCTGATGCCTTGCTGATCATTAAATTAGTTGGCTGGGAGCTGGCTGGGCTGGCAGGGCCTTGGTTAAGACAACTGAATTCTGCTCTAACTGGATTTTGCTCCACCTGGCATCTGCAGAGGATGGTCCTCTGAAAAACAAAGATTTAGTAGGACAGCATGTGATTTAAAGGAGCCAAAGGCATCTTGTGAAAGCTATTCCATCAGATAGATCTAAGAACACAAAAATAGAAAATAAAGATTGGAAGTTCGTATTTCACATTTAAACGCTGCTGGAGGAATTATACAACCAACCTACAGAGCAAATTGTTGGCCTTTGTTAAAGTGCCAGTTGTCTGTGCTTTCAGTTAGTTGGGCTGGTAGGGGGAGCAGAAAGGGGCTGGGTGAGAATGACCAGACTTCTAAAAGGCTGTCAGGAATGAGAACACAACAGAAATGGGAGAAAAGGAAGAGATGGAAGACAGCACAGCAGTAGGCTTGGATGAAGACATCAGGAGGTAGTCTGCATCCTGGCTCCCTCACAGCTCTGTCCGGTACTCTATAGAGGATCTCCATAGAGGATTATCTGGCATCTCCAAACACAGCCATGGGTCCAGAATCTTCCCACACTTCCTAGGAAAGAAAATATAGGCAACTAAACACATAACTGAGAATACAATTAGAGGATACCATTCAACTTGGGCTAAAGCACCAATCTCTTGATGGGTCGGAGTTGGGGGAAAAATTATGGTAAAGGCAGCCCCCCCCCCCACCGCAGGAAAGAAAAATATCTATGGAAACTTGCTGAGCATCAGGAATGAGGACAGATCACATCAAATCCTCTAAGTGGGCTGCTAATGCAGTAACTGGGTTGCTCAGTTTCGATCTCTGGAATCTTTGCAGGGAAGAAAAAGTGCCCATGTTGTTCGCTTATCTGTTCCCAAGTCTGGGTCATTGGAGCTCACAGCAAGCTCAACGGTCTGGAATATGTCCTCCATTGTATTCTTTCTGTGAAGAAAATTACAACGTGAAAGGCAAAGGGGTGGAGAGGAACATTACATTCTAAACAGTCTCAGGGAAATAATTGCAAAGCCTTTCCTGCTCCTTCCCAGCCCCCTCCCTTTCTGGCTCCTCCGACTTTTCTTCTGTCTCTAAGGTCTAGCAATGGACTGCAGAAGCAGCTACTGCAGACAGACAGGATGGCTTGCACTGCTGCTTTCAGGGATGCTATGGGCCAGTTGATTGCCCTCCTCTCTCCAGGGCAGCCTGTTATCAACCTTTGGCAACAGGTGCGACATGCGAAGATTCACAGGTTTTGATTTTCTTGTATTGTTTTTTCAAGGTTAGTCCGTTAATGTACTGATGTTCCTCCGCTTGGTTTTCAAGTTATTCGCTTAGTGAGCTAGTTAACTGGTTGAGACCCAGCTCTAGTGTTTGCAGGACTTACTGAAAAACTGCCTCATTGACTCACTAATGACTACTAAAATCTTTCTTTTTTAAAATATTTGTTTATTTTTATTGCAAAGTCAGATATACACAGAGGAGGAGAGACAGAGAGGAAGATCTTCCGTCCGATGATTCACTCCCCAAGTGAGCCGCAACGGGCCGATGCACGCCGATCCGAAGCTGGGAACCTGGAACCTCTTCTGTGTCTCCCACGTGGGTGCAGGGTCCCAATGCATTGGGCCGTCCTCAACTGCTTTCCCAGGTCACAAGCAGGGAGCTGGATGGGAAGCAGGGCTGCCGGGATTAGAACTGGCACCCATAAGGGATCCTGGTGCATTCAAGGCAAGGACTTCAGCCACTAGCCTACCACACTGGGTCCCTAATTTTTTTTTTAAGATTTAACATAGGTGGGCCCGGCGGCGTGGCCTAGCGGCTAAAGCAGTTGAGGACGGCCCAATGCATTGGGACCCTGCACCCACGTGGGAGACACAGAACAGGTTCCAGGTTCCCAGCTTCGGATCGGCGTGCATCGGCCCGTTGCGGCTCACTTGGGAAGTGAATCATCGGACGGAAGATCTTCCTCTCTGTCTCTCCTCCTCTGTGTATATCTGGCTGTAATAAAATGAATAAATCTTTAAAAAAAAAAAGATTTAACATAGGTGATAGGGGCTAATCTCCAGAATATACAAAGATCTCCAGGACAACCAAAACACCAAAACAATCAAACCACTCAAGAAATGGACATGAGAAATAGGCAGACATTTCATAAAGGAACAAGCCCAACTGGCAAACAAACATATGAAAAATGCTCAAGTTCCCTGGCAAAAAGGGAAATCCAAATTGAAGACATCAATGAGGTACCACCTAACGCCAGTAAGAATGGTTCACACACAAAAAAACACCAACAACACTTGCTGGCAAGGATGTGGGGAAAAGGGAACCCTACTCCACTGCTGGTGGGACTGCAGGTTGGTACAGCCTCTATGGAAATCAGTATGGAGAACACTCAAACAACTGAAAATCTGCATACCATATGATCCAGCAATAGCACTCCTAGGAATATATCCAAAACACCTGTTACACAACATGCACCCCTTTGTTCATAGCAGCACAATCAATAATCGCAAAAACATGGAAGCAACCGAAATGCCCATCAACAGGAGACTGGATAAGAAAGCTATGGTTCATCCACTTCATGGAATACTACTCAGCTATTAAAACAAAACAAAATACAGTTCTTTGTGGACAAATGGGCCCAACTGGAAACCATAATGCTAAGAGAAATGAGCCAATCCCAAAAGGTTAGATACCACATGTTTGCCTTAATTTAAGATGAAAGGATGTCAATCCAAAAATTAGTACCTGTAAATTGTAGTATTATTACAACCTCAAACAGCCTGTATCACATGCAATAAGATATTGTGATGTAATCAATGAACCAGCAATCACTGTAAGTCAGACTACTAATGATCTACATCACAGAACTGTAAAACCTAACATACTTTTAATGCCCTATGTTATTCCATAATGGGGTGGGAGAGCAGAGAATTCTTCCACCTCCTTAGAATGTGTGAGGAAGACGCTAAGTATAACGTATCAAGAATATAACAGGTAACTTATAGATAACAGAGTCAATCAGCATTAGACAATAGTAAAACTGCAAGGACATACAGAGGGAATTAAGAGCAATCCTGACAACCTCTTAACAGGAAATCATATGCACAGAGCAAGGGGCTACCCCAGAGTGGAGCAGCAGGAGGAGGCATATAATCCCATCCCTAGAGACTCCCGGATCCTCACCAAGGACTATCAGCACAGGCACCAAGGACTAGATCCCAACTGCCACAGGGACCATGGGGAATTGGAGTGCATTCAGAGGCCGAGAACTCTGAGGTCACCCACTCCCATTTGAATCTCCCACATGGAATGCAAGAAGCCCAAATCCTTCCTCGGAGGATCCAATGTCATTGGAACAACAATCAGGAGCCCTGAGCGGTTCTCAGAAACAGAACAGTAAAATCCCTTTGAGACTAGGGAGAGGAGCTTTCTCTGGTTCTTACTTAGTTCCAACTTTGGATCCCTTCCCTCCTGCAATGACCATCAGGGTCACCCCAGAGCCCCCCCCAAACAAAACAAAACAAAACAAAACAACAAATTAGAATAGATAGACAGAGAACAACAAAGAAAGCTTAGAACCAGACAGGAAATGGTCAGTGGGGACTCACATATACCTTACTAGGTAGGACACGAAAATAAGTTACTTCTCATTGGGGAATTGAAGATTTCTCTGCACACCCCTCCTAAAACTGTTCTGTGCCTCAGCTGCTGACACATGTCTTGTTAAAGTTACAAGCCAGTTTGTACTATCCTAAAATCTGCCAAGTTCAGTAAAAATTATGCTTCAATACAATAAACTGCTAAACACAAAAACGAAAATAGACATGAGACAGCTGAATAGTATCCTATAGCCATTTTAAGGTGGATAGCAGCTGGTTGTATATAAACTAAAATTGAAATGTCAATGAAATAGCCACAGGATGTGGTTAAGAACTTGCATTTTCTAACATATCGGTCACTCAATACCATGTCAATTAACTCCATAATGTTGTAAACTGTTGTTGATGTTATGTCACGGCTTTTCATTGGACGGAATGATATTCTGCCAGCTCTACTTTCAGACCAGAGATGGTCCCCCCAAGAAACTGTTGAATTTATCTGGACAATAAGATGCTGGACTCTGTGCATGGTACATGCTTGCAATGAAGGATTCATGACTGGATTTGAACTGTAATATTGCAACAAGGTGGAGGTACCCACCATGGGGGGGAGGGCATGGGGAGGGGTTGAGGGATTCCCAGAACCTATGAAAATGTGTCATAAAATGAAATGAAATTTTAAAAAAAGATTTGTTTATTTTAAAGGCAGAGTTACAGACACAGAAGGGCATATACAGAGACAGAGATTCCAACTGCTGATTCACTTGCAAAATGGCTGGGGACTGCTCCAGGCTTAAGCAAGGAACCTGAAAGTCCTTCCAGGTGTCCCACATGGGTAGCAGGGCCCCAAGCACCTGGGCCACCTTTCGCTGCTTTCCCAGGCACATGCACAGGGACCTGGATGAGAAGCTGAGCAGCCAGGACTGGAACTGGTTGTCATATGGGATGTCTGGGTGGCAGGTTGTGGCTTAACCCACTGCATGAAAAAAAAACAGCCCCTGATTAACTCTTCACTGTGTTTCCCACTGCATGTGCCAACTCCAACTTCATTTCATCCTATAACCATTCTCTTTTGTGTTTCATTATTAGAGATGAGATGTTGAATCCCATGAGGAGTCACTTGTCCAACTTCACCAAATGCCATAGCCAAGTTATGTCGGTTTCCCAGCCCTTTGCCCCACACTTAAAGAGCAGTCCTAATCTTCAGCATTCTCAAAGTCTTAAGAAAGGAGACCAAAACCTTAAAAGAGGTGGTTCTGGGTGTTGTCATGTGAACCTTTTTTTGCCAATGAGATGCAAACAGAAGAAGCTTCCAGGAAATAATGTGACTTGCTTAAGGTCACTCAGCTGGAAGTTGAACTTGAAGGAAACTACTTACACAGTTCCTTCTATTACAAAGATTTGGAAATTATAACTGTTGGGTCACTTCACACATATTTGACTTAGGATTTAAAATGATCATGCCCCATGCCCCTTACCCACAGCTCACTATAGGATGACATACTAAAAGAAAGAATAACTTTAGTTCTTGTTTTTCTTCCTCATCCTCTTCCTCTTTCTCTTCTTGTTTCTTCATCTGAACACTGGGTTTGTTGGGTCTGTACATTCCCCATTTTACACATTAAAAAAAAAAAAACTGAGTCATTAAGTACTTCTTACCTGAGGACCAGATGTCTTCCGCCACACCAGTGATTCTCAGAATTATGGTCACAGGACCAGCAGTTTCAACCTCAGTTGGGAACCTGTGCAAAGTACAGATTTTCAGGCTTCATCCCAAACCTACTGAATCAGAAACTCTGATGTTGAGGCCCAGCACGCCCTATTGGTGTCTCTGTTTTCACTGAAGATTGAGCACTGGGAATGGCTCATAACAAAATTTGTGAATCTACACACTTTAAGTGGTCATTACTTTAAGACTATACTAAGAGTAATTTATTTTGACCTTAGATAATTCTGTTGAGAAAGTGAGATTTCAAAAAACTTTTTAGAAATTTGATCAAACCATAATGTGTATGAGGCTGGCATTTTGTTCCTGGTGCTAACGAGTATATTGCTCCTTTAATTAGGAAAATGCTGTGTTCAGACGAGACTAAGCAGAGTCGAGTCCACTCCAGCTATCCAGGCACAGTAATCCATGTGAGTGATAACTTCATCCAAGGGCTTGGTTGTACTGATCAGAAACCACACCAGCTTCTCAGAAGTGAAGTGACTTGCGAGCAAGGCTGGACAGGCCATCCACACGCATCCTGTCACAATAACATTTCATTAAGCCAACTGCATAAAGCAACTGCCTTTGGCAGCTGCTGAAAACACTGCTTAAAATGACCACTCTTCCCAGCTGCCCACCACCATTGTCATACAACTTGGAAGAAAATTGCCACAAAAATAGAATCAATCCTGAAGCCTTTTTCTTTAAAGACATAGGTTTGCTGCTTTATGTATATATGTTTTTCAAGATTTTCTTTTTGGTGGTAAAGGGATAGTATTATAAAATAATTTACATAATTCCTTCAATTCTGCAAGCAAGCAAAAATCCAGCAGCACTCAGTGAAGTACTCAGTACTCAGTACTCAGTGAAGACAGCACCAGGATGTCCGATTGTGGCCTTGCTGCTCTCTGCACTGTTTCTGAAATCACAAGTACAGCTGGAATCCTGCCTGGCCTCGCCTTCCTCTTCCAGCTCAATTCAAGTTTCTGCCCCACTTTTGCTGTGATTTCTCTCCAGCCGTTACCACCATCAAGCTCCCAGCCTGACCCTCCAAAGGCTTTGAACTCTTCCCTTGCCTTTAGTGCAGGGTCCCAGCATCTTTAGTCCCTCCCCATTTCCCCCTAGAATCCACATCCTCTGCCCAGTTCCTGACCATTGCTGATCTCCAAACCCTCTGACTCATCTCATTCTCCTCCAGGAAGATACTACTGGAATAGCCAATGCCCTCCAATTCCCTCTTTAGCACCTTAAGCTCTACTGGGTAAAACGGAATCATCTTTTCTCTTCACTAAAAACTTGCCTCCGCTCTATTTTTAAGGCTCAATACATACCACCAACTAGGTTATCTGAGCTGAACACTAAGCAGTCTTTGTCAGTTCCCTGTAGCATCAGTATCACGCACATTACAACACATCACACACACACACACACACACACACACACTACACATGCTGTTCAATCCTGACAGTTTTGCCTCTAGATCCTACCTTCTCCTCTCACCTGTTACACGGTTACTGTACTGAAACCATCTCCATTGTTCACCCATCTGTTGGGGACATCTCCTACTGTTCTCTTCACTTCCTTTAAGTCCAAGCTCTGCGATGCAGCCAGAGGAATTTCTCTAAAATGGGAAATAATCATAGCTCACCATCTTGTATCCCATCTACCCTGTTGCCTGTAATATCCCAGTTCTTGGACATAACCAGTCAAAACCCTTTAAACTTAACTCTTCTTTTTCTTGGCCATTTCTAACAAGAACTCTGATGCAGGATCACCAAGCATAGCACATTGATGGAAGCCTTCGTGGAACAGTGATCATTTATAGCAGAAATTTGGAACATGTCATTCATTTCTAACAACACAGATTGGCCCTGCAATGCCAGGGCACTTACCTGACTGAATCTCATGGGGATAAGATTGCAGAGAGCCTTAGGAAAGTATTAGAAAATAATTTATGTATTGGCATGGATACATGCAAATTTATTTAATGCATTGTCTATTTACCAGTATAAAGTCAGTTTCAGTCTTTTACAATTTACTTTGCTAAAATTTCAGTCTCTCTGCATTAGGATAGTGGATAAAAGGAGAGATAATGTGAACCTGGGAATATCCGTTACAGAGCAATTCACCAGCTAGACAGGGCTCATAGCAAGCAAATAGAGAAGAGAGAGGGATGTAAGAACCCAAGGATCTTGACCTTGAAGAATTTAGCCAACAGGAGAATCAAAATAAACCACTTCTGTGCATTCATTTTACACATGTTTTGGAATTGTTATCTTCTTATCTGCTATGTCCTCCACATAAAACATGGAATAAACACACTGCCAGTTCCTGTCTTCAACACAGTTTCAGCCTAAACAGAAAAAATGGGTGAGCATCCCAAGAAAAACATGAATTTAGCCTAAGGTAAGGACTGGGAAGCTACAGTTGTGGGATAGGGCAGGAGTCTGTCTCCGAGGCAGGGTATATCTAGAGCAGTGCTTCCCCAAGTTTGGTCATGGCCCAACAGCAGGTGTATCAGCCGGGAACCTGTTGGAAGTGTGCCAGGTCCAGCGAGCTGGATTTCAACAAACTCTCAGCGGAATTCCATTCCAGCTGGTTTGTGAGCCTCTGCCTAGGAGCCCTAAAGACGCAGGAGCTGCAGATGTGAAAAGCCTTAAAGAGGAAGTGACATAGGAGCTGGAGAGTCAAAGGAGTGAGAGTTCTCAGAAAGGACAAGAAGAGCCTTCCAGGAATTCCAGGTGTTGCTGGACCAGGCCACAGGACCTGTAACATGCATATTTTCTTAAGGGATTTAGAACCAATTCAAAGGAAATGATATTCACACAAAGTTATTCATTGCGCTTTGGCAGACAATTTAAATGCCTAATAGCAGAAGCCTTATTGAATAAACTCTGACTGATGTGTGTATGTAATACTATGTCTTGTTCTAGAAGCAGACAATTCTACCTGCTGATGGGGAAAGGAGTTGCAAGATGAGCACAAAATCAATGTGCAAAATGATGCTTTTTTTTATGTATGAAAGCAATGTAAATGTACATAAGAGCAGGTTCCAACCATTCATGGAAAATGTGCTTTCCATTTTAATTCCACTTTTTCATAAACTTTTCAAAATCCCCCTTGTTTATGTATAAACTACAGGGACATATAAGAAATAAGTAATAGTAGCCAGGCTCTGAAGTGGAGAATTTAGGCATGAGGGACTATGCGCAAAAGGAAGATTTTAGCCTCCACGAACTTGCTTAATTTTCCTCTGTGTGAATAAAATTATTAATTTCAAGACAGAGACAAAATGTCTTTTTCAGCACATGAGCAAGCTTTGGGGGAAAGGACAGGGCCTGACCGGAATGCCTTTGTTCAAAATGTTACCCCTGTAGCACCTCTTGGGGAGCATGGCAGAGTAGAGGAAACACGACAGGGAGGGGTGCTCACAGTGATGCTGTCATTGCCACTTTCAGTATCTATTTTGTTAGCCCCAGGCCAAAAGTAGCAGCAGAGTTGCTTCTTGGTATGGCCCTTTGAGTTCCCGGCATTTGGGAAATGGTCACTGAACGGTGGCGGCGGGGGTGGGAGACGGCAAGGGTGCAAAAACTGGTGCAGGGCATGAGCAACCACTGCGGTGGGGAGGGGTGGTCCCGGGTGGGGGGCTTTCAGGAAAAGAACAATTGGTGGTTTCAGGCAACTGAGTTGAGAGCAGGAGGGAAATGAGATAGCCTCTAGTGGGAAAACACTGACCCTTGCCTTTCTCCAAAAAAGGAAATAGAAAGGTGCAAAACAAATGGCCTTTAGTGCAAAATGCTTCTTCCTTTAGTAGCTTTTCACACCCTGAGAAGTTATCTCATCATCTCCTGTCAGTCTCTACTTCCCCACACCCCAGAAGGAGAGGGGACTCACATTCACCAAGTACCAAAAGCACATGAGGGTCTTCTTAGGGTCCTCGTTTGCTCCCAGGTGGCATCCTTTAGAAAAATATTCTATGAAAATAGCCCACTTTTTGAAACTGGAAGCTGTGGTTTAGAGAAGTAATTTGAGCAAAAGTACACATATCAGACACAGGATTTGAACTCCATTTCTCCAAATTGCAAAATTGTGCTGTATGCTATACTGACTTAGTACTACACCGAAATAAGGAATCAACAGGATCTGAAAGTATTCACTGTGAAGCAAGCCTAGGCAGCCAGCCTCAGATCGCTGAGTTTAAAAAGCTACAACTGAAGGCAGCAGAGAGCATGGTGATATTTACAGGAAAAGAATTCACCGAGGAAATCTTGTTTAAGTCAGAGTGAGGATTGCCTAGATTGATCTGCTTGGGCAACCATGGTTTGTATTTACTCCTTTAAAAATGCTGCTTTGTCAAGTCGATGTAGTTGATGGCAACTTCATGCCCATCCATCACTGTTTGCACCTTGCCCAATAGTTAGGCATGGACAAACCATGCAGCTTCAAAAGTACTGTCAAGATAAAACCTTATTTGGAAGGGATATGACCTTCTCTGGAGTTTAAAGAAGAAACACAAACAAAAAGCCTAGCACATCTTTAAACAGAAGCATACCTTGACTCTGAAGATCCAGGGTCTCTGGGATTTGTTTAATCGTTGAAACATTTAGCAACATTCATAGAGTGCCTATGGCATGTTAAGAGAGAACTCCAACCTAACTTATAAATGGTAGAGGAGACCAACAGACATGAGTATGACACTAAGACATAAACTCTCAAACAGAGGCTTGAGCAAATGTTACAGCACACAGTAGGACAAGTGGCTAATTACTGCCAGGACTGGAGTAGTGATAGAAGGACGGGAGGAATCGGAAATTCTAAGAAGTGACCTGGCATTCTGGATTAGAAGAGCATGAAGCGTGGAAATTCACTGTGTTTGCTCAGAGCATCTGTTTCAAATTTCAACTCCTGGTATCTGTTTGCTTTATGATTCTAGACATTCCCTTTTTATTTCTATGTATAACCTCAAGGGTAGCTCGTGTGCATTGTAAGGACAGAGAGAGAGAGGCTGAGAAAAAGGTAGAGAAACCCTGCATAGAACAATTTCTTGTTGACTTCAGCAACTGCTCTGTTACCATCTTTTTCAGATTTCTAAAAAATGTTTGTGGAAGGGAAGTCCTGAGCCAGAATTCTCTTCTAATTAGTTTGTCAAGTCAAATCATTCCAAGAGCTCAGATGTGTGCTCTAAATGTTCCTATCAGCTGTTGCTCCAACTTTTGTCCTGGAACCACGTTACCAGGTACTGTCCAGAGAAGCAGTGAAAGAATCAGTCAGGGAACCCTGCCAGTGAAACCAGACCCTTAGCTATCTCAGTCAAGGACAGGCTTCCATTTACTGCAGTTGGTATTTTCCACAGGACTGACAGGAACAGAAGCAAGACTTCTCCCCAGACTAGGATTAGTGTTCTAGGTCTTGGGGGCTGGAAAAGGCTTCCACTCAGCTCACTGGCAAGGCCATTTTTTCAGGCCTAGCTAGCTGCGTGTCTCCTTAGAGGATCACTGATCACTTGTCATGTAAGTGCGGGCCAATTGCATGTTCACCAAGCACAGGATAGACAGCAAAAATAGGGGGAATCAGACATTGGGCTATGAAAACAGTTTTCCCCAGCTTTTTGATCTCAAACAAAGTAACTATCTTTCTGGACCTTAGATTACTCTTATGTAAAATGAATGAGATTAAATGAAATCACATATGTAAAGCATCTAGCATTTGCTCAAGAGTTTGGAAATTTTATACAACACATAAATTTATAGATAGCTAGGTGTCCCTTGAGAACACTTTAAATTTCCCAGAAGAGTCATAAACACTTATATAGAAATCTGCAGCAGTGAGCTAAGTAATATGCATAGTAAATATCTAATTTGTGATTATATAATAAATAGTAAAAACTACACAAATACAATTTTGTGGTATTGTAATTATATGTAAAACAGAATAGGGTCAAATTTGAGTGAGTTAAACAAACATAAAAAAATTTCATTCTAAACAGGTGCTGAGTATATATGATATTATTGTCCTGGGTGTAGTAAATCCTGTGATACATAAAATGACTAATCGTAATGAATTAGACATATTAATTATCCACATCTCTCATCTATGTACTTCTGAGCATATTGCCTCATTTATTATTAATTTTTATCTTTATTTGAGAGAAAGAAACATAGAATAGAGAGAGCTCCCATTCGCTAGTACACTCTCCAAATGTGATAGCCAGAACTGGATGGGGATGCAGCCAGGAGCAACAACACAGGCCAGGCCTCCCCTGGGGTTGGCAGGAACCCAATCGCTTGAATCAGCCCTGCTGTCTCCCAGAGCCAGCCTTAGCAACAAGCTGGAGCCAAGGGCTGGGGACCAAACTCCATGCCAGGCTCTCTGATGGATGGCACAAATGTTTTCATCACTAGCTCAAGCAGCCACTCCCTGTATGCCCTCATTTCATCTCTACAAGTCTCCAATGTAGTTTGTATTATAATCCACATGTTTCTCCAACACAAAACTAAGGAATAGTGGAGTTAGATAATCTAAGATTACATGCCTAATCTGACATACAGTCTTGGCCTACCAAAGAAAAGTATAATCTGATTCTATAGGTGAACTAAAAATGAAATCAATAGTATACAAATATTTTAAATGACAGCCTGGAGAAAGAAACATCAATGACACAAGACCTATTCATGTAACACTTACCAAACTTGAGGTTTCAAAACTGCAAGGACCCCAAGTGTATTTAGTCACAGTAAGGACAGAACAATTGTCAGTGAGGTCAAATTTCAGAAAGTAGTGTTTTAGAGTTAAAACTCAAGGAAAATGCAAAGACAAGTTTGCCTAATAAGGTTGTAAAAAAGAGAAGTAAGCATGTTTTGTCTGTGTCAATTATGGAGTATGAAAATGTGGGGACTGACTCACAACTCTTGTTTAGTGTATACACAGGTAAGCCTAACAGACCACCGTGAGAAAGGACAGGTGGTATGAAAATGAACCAAGGTCAGTCTAGGCTGCTCCCCAGGGTGACCCTCGCAGGAGTCAGATGGGAACCTCAGGAAGCTTCCGAAGAGTCCTGAAGTGTAAAGCAAGATCTTAAGGATATCTGAGGCCATCACACTAACAGAACTGGCCCTTCACGAGAGACCACTATAAATAGCAAACAAATCACTAAGCAAATGTGTCTGCTTTGAGGGTATCTGGACTTTCCAGTGCTTGGACAATGTCTTCACAATCTACCCACAGACAGGGCTTCTGTTGAATGTCCCTTGTGGCCTAACAGGGAGGTAATTCCTGGCACTGGTTGGTGGAGATTTATTTTTAAAGATCCTGGTCAGCGGAGTCTCCTGGCAGGCACCTTACCTGAACCTTTCACACCTTCTTGTAAAATGTTTCCATTTTTCCAAAGCATTCACCTGTGCACTTTTCTTTTTCTTTCTTTCTTTTTTGATTAAAAAAATTTCTTTCATGATACAGTTCCATAGATTCAGGGATTTCCCCACTTAACCTCCCCAAATCCCTCCCCTCCCATCTGATTTCTCCTATATAATTATGATAGTATAGTCTCTCAACAACAGTCACAAGTGTATCATTCTGCTATGTAAGTGTAGCCTGCCATTATAGGCACAAACAAGGACAGAAAGTCCAGCATCATATTGTCAAGATGTGTTTATCAGTTTCCTTGGGAGTCCATCTTTTACTCAGGAGTAGAGATGTATATTGCAGTGTATCCTCAAAGTATATTAGTGGTGTGTATATATATATATATATATATATATATATATATATATCATATATACAGAGATAGAGAGAGAAGTTGTATTTTGCATGACGATTGAGTTAGATCAGAGAGAAATATGATATTTGTACTTTTGAAAATTTATCATCAGTGAAGAGAACATTTACCGTCATGTATCTCTGACTGTGGGTGCCTAGACTTTTAGTAGTAAAATAGAGTGTTCTTTCTCACTTCAGGAAAGATTCACTGATAACAGGTCAGTTTGAGTTTCTAAATGATGATCAAAAAGGCTTGGGCAAAGGAAGCACCTGTTCACTTAAAAAAGTGTGCAGGAAATGCAGTGTTGAAACGGCTCACGTGTTGGATGGCAGTAGGTGACAATGGAGTACGGGACTGTAACTCAGTCCTGCTGGACACTATAAACATCAGGATGTGCATGGGAGGGAGGAGTGGTCATGGAGGAGACTGAAGACTCGGACGAGAAGAGTGCCAAAAACAAAACAAAACTATAGCGCCTGGAAGACATTCTAATGGTCAAGAGAATAGAGCACAATGATATCAACAATGAGAAAAGAGAATGGAATGTACAGAATAGTCATACACTCTGAGATTTGAACACACTTTCCACACTTGCCACACATTGTAATCACGTAAAATTTTGAACTCAAGTGTAGCGTGGATTTCCTTCTCTATGAATAAGTATCATTTATCAGATTCTATCTAGAAATACATTTGTCTTTACGTGTTTTCATTCCGGAAAGATGAGAATTGTATTCCTGGCTCTAGCACGGCAGCCTAGCAGCTAAAATCCTTGTCTTGCACATGCTGGGATTCCATGTGGGTGCTAGTTCTAATCCCAGCAGCCCTACTTCCTATCCAGCTTCCTGCTTGTGGCTTGGGAAAGCAGTGAAGGATGGCCCAAAGCCTTGGGACCCTGCACCCACGTGGGAGACCCAGAAAGAAGCTCCTGGCTCCTGATTTAGAATCAGTTCAGCTCCAGCCATTGTGGTCGGTTGGGAAGTGAATCATTGGATGGAAGATCTTTCTTTCTGTCCCTCCTCCTCTCTGTATATCCAATAAAATTGGATATATGTTCCAATAAAATTAAACAAATCTTAAAAAAAAGAAAGAAGAATTGCATTCCTCTGTGGACTTGGCCTATTCTCATAGAGTTTTCTTATCCTACTCCTTAAATAATCCTGCTGGCTAAAACTAGACTAGGTGAATGACAATTCAGTCCAGGTCTCCCACATGACTGACAGGGACTCAATTACCTGACACATCATCTACCTCTTCCCAGCATGTGTGTTGGAGTGCACGCTAATCCAGCCACTTAGATATGAGAGTCCCAAGCAACATTTTAAACACTGTCACATACCTACCTCAAATTCTAGTAGTTTTGACGCTGGCTTTCCCATTTGTTTTAATGACTGAGAGCCAGCCTCTGGCCACTGCCAATCCAGGTGCAAGCTTTCACATCCTCACCATTGCTTCCACTTTTCTTTCCCAAATTCTCACAATCTCACTGTGCATACACTGGCACAAATCTCCCAACCAGAGGTCCCTCTTCCAGTCTCTTCCTTTTTGATTTATTGTAATACTCATAGCTAATCCCTTTTAGCTCATTACTTCCTACGTACTAAGATCAGGAAATGGCATATTCTTTTTCCCCTTTTTTAAAAAAGATTTATTTATTTTTATTGCGAAGTCAGATATACAGAGAGGAGGAGAGACAGAAAGGAAGATCTTCCATCCGATGGTTCATTCCCCAAGTGCAACAGCGGAGTTGAGCCAATCCAAAGCCAGGAGGCAGGAGCTTCCTCTGGGTCTCCCACACAGGTGCAGGGTCCCAAGGCTTTGGACCATCCTCTACTGCTTTCCCAAGCCACAAGCAGGGAAGCAGGGCCACAGAGATTAGAACCAGGGCCCATATGGGATCCCAGCATGTGCAAGGCAAGGACTTTAACCACTACACTATCACTCCAGGCCTGGCATATCCTTTTTTCAATCTCCGTAACTATTCTACAAGCATTTCCTTCTAATCTGAGCCATATATGAGTAAGCTGAATGAGGCTGAGAGAAGTTAAGCTATATGTCCAAAGCTGCTCCGTGAACTAGCAGGTTATAGTTTAAATCCAGTTCTGTCTCAACTCCAGAGCTCTTATCCATAAGTTCTGCTCCACCCTAACCACTTCTTGGAATCCACTGCCTGACTAATCTGCTCTGAAATCTGCAAGAACTCTTGATTTGAGCAATAAAAATGTGAAACTCTTGGCCTGGAATTCAAAGTCCTTAGTATCAACTAGAGTCTACAACTCATGACTTACCTCTCTGCTGCCCTTTGGGAACTTGGCAGGGAAAACAATCCTCCACTATGTTTTATGAGAGCCTGGCATAGGGCAACTTGCTGAGCTTTGTTGAGAATCATCTTAACATGACCCCAGTCCTTCCCAGCCCCCCAAAGCTCATCTGTTACACTGCATCCCCCATGAAGCATCCATCCCAGCCACTGATTCACTCCAGACCTTAGTTTGGTGCCTACCACACGCCAAGCAGCTTAGCCTTTCCCGCAGCTCAGCACTTCTGGCAAGGTGTGGGCTCTGACAAAGGCAGGACAGAGGCTGAGGGCACCATGCAGGAGGGCAGAGGCCCTGCAGGAATGCCTTTCTGGAGGAGGCAATGGCTTGAGTGAAGGAAAAGGTGACTTCTTGTGTACAATTTCTCCTTGTTCTTAACACCCAGGACATTTCTGAAGGTCTTTCTGAAGGCCTCAAGCATTCCTCTATACTAGAGTTATTTGTTCATCTCTTTGACATCCCCTCATGACAAAGAGAGCCCCCACAGGACAGTATTTGCAGGTATTTAATCTTTGGATGTATTTGATAAACTATTTACTCCATGGTAGACATCAGCATAGATTAACATGGGCAAATGTGAATTAAAAATCAACTCCACCTATGAGCCAAGTGATCTTGGTTGCACTAGCAAAATTACTTCCTAAGGCTCTATTTTAACATATTTAAGCAAATATATATACATATATATATCATATGCCTGTTATGCATACAAAAATAATTTTTTAAAGTGCTTAGAATTGTGTTTGGTACACAGTAAGAGCTGAATTTGTGGTGGTATCTTGATATTACTAACACATAGCCAATAATCAACTTTTTGTTTCACATACTTCTTAGCACCATACACAACAAAAGTCCCATGCAAACACTCAGTAACATGAATTGCCACATTCTATGCATAACACATTAATTTAGACTGATTCTTGGGCTTTGTTTATGGCAAGGTCGTTTTTAGTTGCACCGTAAAGCTCATAAAGAAACAGCATCTGAGGTTGAAAAAGCTAGTGCTTAATCATATACCACCGTGTCCAAAGTTTATCAATGACTTCACAAGTAAGCATAGTGAACAACTCATTGTTGTCAAGTAGGGGAGTGGGGAGGTGAGAAGTAGCATTGGACCAGTGAATTGGAAAAAAAATGATGTTGGTATTTTTTTTAATCAAACCTAGTGAGAAATTAAATTCCCCTAAAAGTTCCCAAACCAGCCTTCATAATTCAGTCTACTAGAGAGTAGGTCATGAATTAAAAAAATGCCATTCTTGCCACCATACATGATGGCCTTATATGATTAGCAATATGCATATGAACAAGATTTAAATTCAGTGTAATTGGTGAAATCAGTAAGAGCAGCACACACAACGTGGGCTCCCTGCTGCTTCAGGGGCTCAGGGGGAAGTACACCCCGGAATGGAATCCACAAGGACAGACCTGCAAACACTTTGCTTCACTTAAAGGAGTGAAACAACACAAAAAGAGTGCAAGCGTTCATGAGCTAACAAAAGCAGGAAATCACTACAAATAAATACAAAATTTCTGGCTGTAAAGAAGATGCCATTTTAGCTGGACCTTAAAAAATGGAACTCCAGGAAAAGCAACGTCCTCATCTCAACTCTGTGCCTTGAGTTTGGTACACCATATTCCAGGTCATTCTTGCAACTTCCAAGGCAGATGGTGGTACTATCCTCCCATTACAGAGATAAGGACACAACAAAGATGAGTAGAAACCTAAGCTGTTATGACCCCAGATGACCCTAGAGCCTACACATTCACACCATTTGTTGTCTGGGAGACTGCACAGCATGGGTGAGGTCAGCTGTTTCCAAGCAGATTAAATATTCTCACTGCCAATACTGCTGATACTACTCATTACCTAGTATAGATTAACTAATTTGCAGGTAACTTATAATTAATTTAAATCATTAATAAAGTTATCAGATTGACTTGGATGAATTTTTCTCTTGAAAGAGACTATGTAAAGTTTAACTTTAGCCCGGTTTAAATATAATTCTGATAAATTATACAAAATACTGAACTAGAGACCTAATAAGCTATGCAAAGATCTTTTATTTGAATACCTGCCCACTAGACGCTAACTTATATCTGTGCAAAAGGACCAGGAAATAAAAAGAATGTGGGTTGCGGATACTCTGGAGTGCTTAGAGAAAACAGTGCAATGCAATGGTTAAGCCCACCTAAGTTCCTCCATGTTGGGGCAGGCATTCTGCCCAGCAGTAAAGACACCTGTCCTCTCGCGTGGGAGTTCCTGAATTCAGTCCCTGGGTCTTACTGCTGATTGCACCTTCCTGCTAGTACGGAGCCTGGCAGGCATCTGTGGTGAGTCAAGTAACTGGGTTTCTGCCACTTTAAATTCCTGTCTCCCAACCTTTGGTTTTCATCAGGGTATAATTATGATATTTTTGGAGTTAAACCAGATGAATAGTCTTCTCTTTTTCCTGCTATCATGTCACTCTGACCTCTCCTCACTGCCCTTCCTCTCTCTCTCTCCCTTTCCTCCCTCCATCACTCCCAATTCCTCAAATAAAAAAAAAAAAACTAATAATTTTTTTAAGGTTCCTCCATATAGTTGAATATTATGCAGCCAATAAACCTCATAGAATCTGCTTTTGGTTTCCTTTTCAGGATATTCCTCATCTTTCCAAAGAGGAGTCCATATCCTGTTCGCTTCCTAATTCTACTCTCACCGCCAAGGTAATATCCCTTCTCATGAGTTTTAACATCATTCAGAGATCAAAACCTCCAAACTGATCTCCCTAATTCATTCCATCACTGTGAACTTGACATCACTACTCAGATGACTCATAAACAGCTCAAATTTAATATGGCCCAAGTGGAATCCTTACTGAACTGTGAATTTTGACCTCTTCCTGCCTCCTTTCAACACCTTCTATCTGTTTCTCCTGAAGTCTTCATGGTTTCATGAGCAAATCGTGTTATACATAGCTGGAAACTGCCCATCTCTGATCAGTTTGAAGCTCTCACCCTCACCTAAACCACCATGACCTGCCCATTCTGTTTCTGAAATCTTCTCTGTCTCTCTGCTTCCCATCCCAGACATCGAAGGCTATTCTAGAAACCAGGGGATGTCAGCAGCTTCCAGTTTGTTGGAGTCCTCAGCAGGAATCATTAAGCCCCCAATGAGCTGCTCTGCTGAGACACCTGCACACTGTCTCCCCATCAACGGGACATTGCCATCTCACTCTTGCCAACTACAATCTGGCGATGCCAACCTTCTTACTGTTCCTAAAACGGGCACCTACCTTCCTATCTGGACCCATCTTGCAAGAATGCAATGAGCTGAAATGTCTTTAACTACAAAATTAGATAATTTAATTCAACGATCTCTAACATTTCCTACCAAAAATGTTTATAACTGTTTTATCTTCAAGTAATAACGCTCATGGTACTTCACCACCACCACCTAACAATGGCAAAACACCATTGCACCAACTAATGGCAATGGAGTACTTGTGTGCTATAACTCATTGTCATTGGCAGTAGGAAAAAAAGTTAAATGCAATCAGCCATTCTTACAATAAAATCTCATGGTTACATCCACGGGGATAGTATTTAATAATTTAAACGTTATGGCCATAAACGCTGTATTAAATCATAATAAAATTTATTATAATAAACTTCTATGGGAAAGTACAGAAATAGCTTTAAACAAATGATATCATAACAATAAAACTGTAAAATGAATAGGAAGAAATGTGGAAGGACAATGGCAAACGTGCTGGGAGCATGCTGTAGTCATGGGACTAAGGGTGACATTTTCCCTTCTTTTCTAAATTTTCTATGGCACTGTATTTTATTACCATTTATAATGAACATGAGTGTATGCATGTATGTTTAATCTCTTAAATGTCTGAACTAGGCAATTGTTCTCTGACTAGAAATAATACTTTATGTTCTTTCAATTACTGGATCTGTACACTGCGGGCAAATTGAGAGCAGTGTTCTTTGAACAAGAACATGGTAATAAAAGATTAACAGGCAATTTCCTTACACTGATGTGGGTCAGCCATGCAGACAACTCTCTCAGTAGCCAGGAGCCCGAATCCACAGACTCAGGTGTTTTCTTATCTCACAAACACAGTTAAGGACATATTAATTCAAACTGCTCGACACACTCAGAGCCTTAAAGGACTGTGAACTCTTCCTGCTTTGCTGATGCCAAGATGGCATTCTTTTTTTTTTTTTTTTTGTAAAGATTTATTCACTTTATTTGAAAGTCAGATATACAGAGAGGAGGAGAGACAGAGAGGAAGATCTTCCGTCCGATGATTCACTCCCCAAGTGAGCCGCAACGGGCCGGTGCGCGCCGATCCAAAGCCAGGAACCAGGAACCTCTTCCGGGTCTCCCACATGGGTGCAGGGCCCAGTTCTCTGGGCCGTCCTCGACTGCTTTCCCAGGCCACAAGCAGGGAGCTGGATGGGAAGTGGAGCTGCCGGGATTAGAACCGGCGCCCATATGGGATCCCGGGGCGTTCAAGGCGAGGACTTTAGCCGCTAAGCCACGCCGCCGGGCCCCAAGATGGCATTCTTAAGTGAAGCAATGGCACAGGCACCATCAGTCAAGGTTGTTCACTGAGTTTCCCAAAATACAATTCAATACATGCAGTATTTAATAAGCCAATTCTACAGAGCAAGGAATAAAAGTCCAAGATTTCAGATTGCAAGTCCTCTATACACGACTCAGACAGTTTGCTTTCCACCACGGGCCTCAATTTCTCACCCATAAAATGGAGAAAGCAAGACCTTTGGCACTCTGAGAAAAAGGAAGAAAGGGAGGAATGGAGAGCAAGATTGTGTTTCACCCGCTCGATTACTATGAGCATTTAATGTTGTAACGAGTCAGCACAAGACTTATTTCAAAACACAAACTCACAGATCCAGCCTTGTATTCATTGAGCAAATTGCTTGGGAACATAAGGCTGTGCCAGATCTGTGCTAGGCGATGCAGATACAGAAGTGAATGAGAGATTTTTTTAAAATCTCACCTACATTATGTCATTAGTTCTGCTACAGTATTAATATCCTGTTTTAAGATCATTGAGACACAGAGGCAGTTGAATGGCTTTCTTAGAATAGTACAGCTAGTAATCATCAGAACCAAAGTTCAAAACCAGGACATTTGACTTTCAGCCCACATTTCTAACTGCTCTCATACTGCTACCCACACTGGCTGTTGTGCTTGTCCTGGGAGGCAGAGACGTAAAGTGCATAGAACATCGCCTATCACACAGCAGTCAAGAAATGGTAACTGGTATTAGTAATAGCAGTAGTAGCAATAGCAGTCAGAGCAATAGCAAAAGTATTAACAAAGAAGTAATAATAAAACTAGTAGTAATTGTAATAGTAGTGACAGTAATAGCAGTAGCAGCAGTCCGAAAATGGACAGCTCTCCACTAACTCTAGCAGTTGTTATTAGTCCAGCTTAGAAGGAAGGCAGAAAAAGCCGTTTTTATCTATGTGTTATGCCTGCTGCTCTCATGAGATCTACCTGCTGGACCAAAATGATGATGGGTACATATAAGACAGTGAGGATTCATAATAACCACCGCTCAAGTTTCATACTGAGTAGCTAAATTTCCAAGAACCTTGTGATTTAGGAAAAGATCATCTTCTAGAGTTAACAGAGGATGTGTTACATACATACTTGGAATTGGAAAAGGGCTAATCGAAGCACTGTACAAGTCTGCAGTCACCTGCTGTTTACAACTGCCCTGTAAGATAGACACTGTATTGTCCCAATCCACAAATGAGAACGCTGGGGTCCGAGGAGGCAAATGCTTTGCTCCAACTTGCACATCAAGTAAGTAGCAGACTCAATATTTTAACTGAGAAATATTAGTTCTGGCTGAAAGTGGAACAAACTAAGATGAGGGAAGAAGCAAAGCCTAAGGTGTACTTGAAAGAGGACTGTGTAAGTATAAACCAACTAAAAGGGCTTTCTTGGGCAGAGGTCAGGAGAAGGCAAGTGGCCCCACTGGCAGGCAGGTGCCTGCACTCTACAACTCCATAACCAAGATAAACCATTCCAAGACTCATCCAGTTTTCTAAAATGATTTGTGTTTAAGTTGACATTTTTGTCATCTGTACCAAAGTGTCCAAAAAAGTTGTGTGTAGAAATTTGAGTAATGGTAAAAAGTCATTTGTGGTACACATCTGCTCATTACAGTGCCTGGGTTTGGGAACTGGCTCTGCATTTGATTTCTGCTAAGAGATACAGTCAATCAAATCAGAGATGATGGCTCAAGCAGGCAGGTCCTCAACGCCTGTTTGCAGCTCCTGACTTAGACCTGGCCCTCTCCTTGCTGCTCCAGGAATTTGGGAAGTGAATCAGTGGACAGGAGCCCTAGTCTGTCTCTCGCTCTTCTCTCTTTTTCTCTCTGTCTCCTTCCCTCTGTCTCTCTCTCTGCCTTTCAAATGACTGAAATAAATTTTAAAATATTTTTAAAAGAAAACACCACTATCAGAATACCAACAAAAGACAACTTCTAAAATTTCTGTTTCGTCCAAAGTAATACATCCTGTTTTGGACTTAGGACAGTACTTGTGGCCATGTTGACATATCTAGCTGATGCCCTGCTGAATCAAAACCCTCTAGATTCAGTTCTCAAATGAAGTAACTGTAAAAACTCAGATTAGCAGTCATTTATTCAGTCAAAAATATGTAATGAACACTTATTATACGTCATACCTTAGTTAAACACCATAGACATTGCAATGAACTGGAAGAAGCTCAACCTTGCTCTTGTGGGATTCACATTCTGTTTGGGAAATAATTGAGACAGGAAACATATGAAAAATAAAATCAGAAAATATGAAGCATTATGTTCAAATATAAAATATAGTGACCTAGAAGTTATTTAGATATAGGATCTGGTCCTGAGAAACAGTTGGGAACTGCGAATGAACACAAGCAGTAGGCCACACAGAGATGAGCTAAGACTAAAGGAAGCTGGAGGGAAGAACTAATGCCAAGAGCTCAGCTGAGATTAGAACTTGGGGTGTTTGAGTACCATAAAGAAAACCAGTTTGACTGGATCACAGTGTGCCAGGGAGAGAGTAGAAGATGAAATCCAGGATATAGTCAAGGACCAGGTCAGGAATGAGCTGGTAAAATTGATGTAGGAAGCTTAGATTTTTAATACTGTAAGAGTCATTGGCAGATAGCAAATAGACCAGATGAGATGAATATTTTCAGTGGGAAAAGCACTGAAATAAAGGATTGTTGCGACAAAAAGTTGCGATAACAATTAAGGAGTTATTAAAGAGGTCCAGGCGAATGAGGATGGGGGTGTGGCCTAGGGTGGTTTCAGCTTAACTGGAGCAGAGCAGAGCAGACCTACAAAGTGTTCTCTGATTAAAGCTAAGGAGTCTCACTGATTGAGTGAGCATGGTGGGTGAGGATGTTTGTGCAATGGAGGAAGTTCATTGGACTTGGAGTTCAGGGCCTTGTGATAGGTTAGAGATAATGACTGACGGACGATCAGGGTGGGGCAAGCTGCCGTGGACACCAGAATTGGAGCTTAAGGGTTCTCTTCGGAAGGAATGAGTTATACCTTGCTATTAGACAACAGAGGGAAAGCAAGTAGACGTAAAATCCATGATTAGACTTTTCAGAGGACAGGATGGGACTGTGAATGGGTTTGGGTGTTTTCACTAGATAGATGTAAGTTAGGGATATAAATGAATAAAACCTCATTGAAAGGGACAGAAAGGGTAAACAAGGGCCAAATGACCCCCAAATGGACAATGTGAGCCCACGTTTATACACTTATAAATATAATATGGTTAACAGAATCTCTCCCATGGAGTAGTTTTACAGGTTAAATCTCATACACATGTAAGACACAAGCTGTCTGACCCCAAATGCGTAGTCTATTAAAAATCCTTATCATAGTGTTATCAAATACAACTTCATAAAATGTAGACATTTTCAAGGAACGTGATTAATTAAGTTGCAAAGCAAGGTTCTGCTGTTCCATGGTTTCCACCCACACTACTTTCCTTTGATCCTTCCTGGAACAACTCCAGCTCCAACACATTTCTGCACAGCACATACACATGTGCAGTACATGAGAGTCATTTCTCAGAGGCCACTGATTTTCTAGTCTCCAAGAAAAAAAAAAAATCCTTTTCAAGATTCCAACCTGGGAAATCAAACTCTAGGGAATTATGGCTGCCATGGCTTAAGTCCCACTACACAAGGTTACGCAAAGTGGCAGCTGATGATCCTTGGCCTGAGCAGTTAGGTGCCTCTTTCAATGCCCTGAGCCGGTGCCCAGTGGGTGAGTGGCAGGCCAGGGAGTCTTCAGCCAATGGGGTACGTGAGGACACCAGCATGCAGACTCCCAAGCTTCCCTCTCCACCACATACCATTGCCCCTCCCCGCAAAAAAAAAAAAAAAGCAGTAGAAAACAATAAAAATAGCTAGTATTTATTGAGAGCTTGTTCTGTAACAGGTGCCTTTTGTGAATGTGGCCTGCAGGAAATCATTTACCTTATCTGAATCTGTATGTTCCCATCTCTAACGTAAAATGAATAATCTCTACCTCATTGACACACTGGAGCGCCACTTAACTGGCAGAAAAAGTATGCATCAATTCCCAAGGAATGAATGCACTGACATGATGATGATGATGATGGAACCAATGATGGTGCTGGTGTTGTGGCATTGTGTAAATCCTCCAATTGCAATGCTAACATTTCATAAAGGCACAGGTTAGAGTCCTGGCCACTCCACATTTAATCCAGCTCACAAGCGTGCATCACAAACGCAAATGGGAGACCCAGATGCTGTTTCTCATTTCTGGCTTTGGCCTGTCTTAGCACTGGTCATTGATGTCATTTGAAAACTGTATCCACATTTGGAAGATCCCTCTTTCTCCCCACACTCTCATAGCTCTGACTTTCAAGTAATTCATTTTTTTAAAAATGATGTTGATGATGATGATCATGATGATAGACACACACACATAACACTTGAAGAGACTTTTCACTGAACAGTAAGAGCAGTCAGCACGGCATTGGATTTTGATGTTCAGTAAATATTAAATTAGTAAGTAAAGAAGATTGAGGAGTTGTTAGGCTAGAATTCAGTAGATCTAACCCACTTCAAAAAAAGTGTGACTGGAAATGAATCATCTCAAGTGTATACATGTAGTTAGGGTTGGGATGAATTTCAAGGAATCGGCATCTGTGGTTCAGCTTTGTCCTTTAGGGGCGTCAGGCAGGATCAGGCTTGGCTACAGCCCTACCTCCCCTCACTGGTCTCCTGCACATTGCTAAGCACACAGGATGTCCCTCACACACTGGACTGCCATGGCCTCCTTTTTCCTCCTCTCTCTTTCCCTTTCACCTCACTCCTCTCTTAGCTCTGTCTCTCTCCGTTGTCTCTTCCTCATGTACTTCTCCAAATCCTCCTGCAGACATCCTCTTTTCTGTATTTTCTCCTTTTCCCTCCTGTCTTCTCTCAGTCCTTCCGTGCTGTTCCCTGTCTGGGCTTCCTCCCTAGGGCCCAACTTCCGTTTCATCCTTCTCTAATCACCTTCCACTGCTCAGTAAGTTTGAACATTCCCCTTTGTCTTTTGTCTCATCACTCAAATCAGTTTAGCAGACAGTTTCTTTCCAGGCCTTGATTCCTATAGATAACACATGTACCCTTGCAGTCACCACAAAAGAACTTCTTAGAAACCCCAGCCATGGTCACTTTTCAATGGTCAATGTCCAGTTTCAACGTGTGGATTGACTCACCTTGAAGGGTCTTCTGAAAATTACTGATATGAACAGACTACCTACCTGTCCCAGTAATACAGTCACTGAAGAGAATACTGTCAATTCCAGGCAATAATGTGCCTACTTGGGCTGCTGTACGAACTTGGCCAGGAGGAGCGCCGCTTCTTTCTGTACTTCCTTGAGGTTCCTACTTATGTTACTCCTTTCACTTAATTCTCACGACAACCATGCAGTTGGACTCAATTTTGTTCTCCAAATCAGATGTGAATAAATAAGCTCAAAATTAATAAAAAAAAAGAGAGAAAAGCAATATTATAAAAAAGCCAGAGGAGACAGGACATATCAACAGAGAGACATGAGCATGAGGAAGATGGGAGGAAAAGGGACAGAGAAACAAAAGCAGAGCAGAAGGAGAATCCTCCGACATCATACATTGTTATGAGAACACACACTTCAAAGTCAGGTTCTCTAACAGTGTTGAGAAAGTACAAAGAACCACAAATCATACAACTCTATGAAAATTTGCCATCAACTAATCTGAGAGAATATAGCCTAAAGTTGTAGAACCAGATAGATTTGGGTTGTTAGTTAACCTCGCATTAACTTTGTAACCTTGAGCTAGTTATTTATATCTGTGTCTCATTTGTCCTAAAGAAAAAAAAAGGCATTCTCTTCCTTACAGAAATGTGATAATACATATAAAGCCCTTAACAGGGCTGGCACTATGGTAGGCTAAGCCTGTGCCTGGGGTGCCAGAAACCCAGATGGGCAGTTTGAGTCCCAGCTGTTTCACCTTCAATCCAGCTCCCTGCTTATGTCCTGGGAAAGCAGCAGAGACTGTCCTAAGTCCTCAGGCCCTTTCACCCCTGATGTAGACCCAAAGGAGGCTACCGGCTCCTGGCTTCAGATTGGCTCAACTCTAGCCATTACAGCCATTTGAGGAATGAACCAGAGGATGGAAGATGTCTCTGCCTGTGGGCCTCTCTAGTTCTCTCTGTAACTCTACATTTAAAATAAAAATAAAACAAATCTTTTTTAAAACATGCCTGTAACAGAGCTCCTGGCAAATAGCATATTAGGTAAAGTTGGCTGTTGTTACATTGAGGTTTTCATTTCTGGGACGATGACCCTTTAAGGCACCGCAAGTGAATCAGAATTTCTGTACAGTGCCCTCAACTGAAACTAAACATCTTGTTCCAGCCCAGGAAAAGAAAGGATAAATTAAGGAAATGCTGATCATTGTCCTATGTGAATCATTACAATGGCAACCTGACTCTTTTAGTAGGAACATTATAGGTCTTGCCCCTCATATCTGTTAGGTTTTCCAGCAAACCCCAATAAATATCATGACAATTAGTTCTAGATAGGCCTGGATCCAGAAAGAGTCATCAGAGGAAGCTCAGTGATGGTCCACACTGGTGAAGACCTGACCTTCTTTCTTAAAGTCTTCAAAACGTTTTGGCAGTTGGATGACATCATCAGCCTTTACTGCCCTGCTGATTAGGAGATGCACTGACTATGCATGCTCATTCCATTAATACCAGTAGACAGAACTACAGCTTGGGCAAGAGATCAGCTGTCCTGGGCACCCTCTGAAGGATACAGGAGACACAATAACCTCATGATCTCCAGTTTTCAAATCCCTATTCACTCTCCCCCTAAACAGGACTCATAGCAGAAAATATCCCCTGACAAGATCACAGGTCCATTTCCAGCACACAATTCAAATGTCTTTGTAGATCCTTTGCACTGCTCACCACACTGCAACAATCGGTTCCTCCAGATAGTTATTACCAACCAGGAGCAAAGGGCTGTAGTAGGGACTGAGAACATAAAAGTGCACCATCCATCTCTTGAGACTTGAAAGATCATGGACAATGAACATGGCTCATTATTATGGCTTTGCTCTCTTGCTATTCTGCAAAGCTAAACTTAGTCTCTGAAGGTTTGTTGGAACGGGCCTTTTAGGACAGTGCCAGTTATGTTAGGGGTAATTATACTGCTGGTTGGGGCCAAGGCATGAAGTTGCTTCATCTCCTTAGCCTGGGAAGCACTGTATTTCGCAATTGATCTCTGGTAAGTCCTAGTGTCATTGAAGGTTTATTTTATACTTTGTTGGGGTGTTTGTTGTTGTTGCTCTTATTCTGAATCAAAAGAAGGCGAAGAAGCTCCAAAGACTCTACCCTCTACCTTCAAGCCAATGCTCTTGTGATCGAGTTAAATAAATGACTCTATAGACAGTGTCCAAGTAAATCTTTCCAAAGGGACATTCTAGCTTATTGGCTCCAACCTGTGTTGCTCATAAGATGTTTGGGGCAAACCACTGATTTAACCACGTGGACAGAAAATTTTCAGAAGCAAGGATTCCTGGGTTCACACCTTGATGAAAATTTGAGGAAGAAAATGAAAGAAACTGTTTTCAGTGGTTTCAAACTCAGTCTCACTACAAACAGAATTTATTTGAGCTCAAAATAAACAAATCTGGAAATACATTTAAGTCTCAGAATTTATTATGTATAAAATGCTGTTTCATTTGGTGGGGAAATTAGGAAGAGCTGTGCTTTTCTCATCCATTTACATTTAGTAAGATCCATTTATGTGATAAGTTGATTGATTAGTTGATTGACCCAGTATTGCTTTTATTCTTGCAGCATGGTATTAATATCAATGAGTTCTGTTCTTGAAATGCAAATTTTAGTCAGAGAGCTTTTTTTTTTGCTGCTAGATTTGTTTTACTTAACTTCCCCTAAACTTCATGAGCTTCACTTTCAACCATGTTAAATTGGGGCAACACTTATAAATTTATTCCTAAATCATTCACATGATGGGTAACTTGTGCAGCAGTAACTTGCCCCCTGGAATTTTGGCATCCTTTATCTTAGTGTCTAGGTTCAAGTTCCAGCTCTGCTCCCAATCCCTGCTTCCTGTTAACATACACTCTGGTAGGCAGCAGGCAATGGCTCAAGTAGTTGAGTCCCTGACACCTGCATAGGAGACCCTGGCTGAGCTCCAGGCTGTTGGCCTCAGTTTGACCCAGTCCTTGCTATTGCTGACACTGGGGGAGTGAACCAACAGCTAGAAGTCTCTGTGTAGATGCATCTTTCTCTCTCTCTCTCTCTCTCTTTCTCTCTCTGTTTACACTCACTGACACACATATGTTTCAGTCTTGAATCTTAGTCATGTAATTTTATTCTTGCTCATAAAAAGTTTCTTGTTTGACCCTAGTGTGTCCAGTAAATCAGTCAAATACTGACCTTTTAAGCCATTGTTTCTCATCTATTCTTGATTTAATACCTAATTTACATGCACTCTTCATTGGAATGGCTCTTTGTGCATCTTGATATACACATCCTGAAATTAATTTACATCAGATAGGGGTAGAACACCCCTTGCAATCCATTAGTCAGAGAAGAGAGTGAAGTGAAATCAGTGCTGTGCTGGCTAACGTATAGCACCCAGCTGTGTGGGGGAGAAGAGTGGGGAAGACAAAACTCTCACTATTAAAAATTTTGCAATACAAATATTCCCATCTCAGGCAATTTCAGTTTATCAATATGACATTACCTAACATGGTAGTTCACAATCACAGAGTATATAACACTTCTTCTACACAAATATGATAACCACCAATAACCTCAAGAAGATATCTAACACATAGTAAAATAATTAGGAAGTCATGAGTTTGTTACCTCTGGTTTTTTAAATATATTCATTTTTCAAGTTTGTATGCCTTAATATTGCCTCTGTTTACCAACAAGTTTGCAAAACTCCTGGAAAAAAAATAGCCCGTCTAGCACATCACGAGTAAAATAATCCATCAAATTCAATCCTGTCATAAACTGCTTCTTTAACGTTTCTTCTTACATGTAAAATACAGTAGGGGTTAGAGATACTGCATGTGTAGCCATGTGCACGTCAAAGAGCCTTAGGAGTATGAACCACTGCTCTTGACTAGGAAAGGCTAGACTTTCAGAATAAAAGGAACACTTCTAGTCCAGATCATTGTTCTAAAAGCTTTCTATTGGGGTGGCATTGTGCAGTGTATAACGTGCCTTTGGGATGCCTGCATTGCATATCATTATGTCTAGCTTCAAGTCCTGGCTCTACTCGCAGTTCCAGCTTCCTGCTAGGAGAACAGGTGTCAGCTCCAGAGTTGAGTCTGTACCACCTGTGTGAGAACCTGATGAAGTTCTCACCACTGGCTTCAGTCTGGTCCAGGCCTGTGAGCAGATGCAGAATGAATCAGAGGCAGCTTTCTCTGTGTGTATGTCAAATAAATAAAAATAAATATTTTTAAAATGTTCCTCTTTAAGAACATGATGAACTTTGCCAAAAGAGTAGTAACAATGGGATGTTGGGCAACCAATACTGAGAACAAATCCCAAAATCTGGATGCACAGAGGAAGACTATGTGGTATATGGTGCATAGTCAGTGTTTCATTGATTTACGTTTGTCTTGAATTCTATTCTAATTTTAATTAAAGATATTTGCTTTTTATTCATACTAAACATGCAGTTGTTTAAATATATTTCCTTTTTAATCTAGTATATACATATATATACATGTATATACTGATCACTGAACATATATGTATATATTAGATTAGAAAGGAATACATATTAGATTAGAAAGGAATACATACATAATATATATAAACATGTAAGAGAAGATATGCTGACTTATGGAAAAAATGTGCAGGTGCTTCAGAAATGGTGGCAATTTAAGGAATAGTAAATTGGATATTACAGTGGTCTATACAAGGGGCAGGGGTGTGAAGATGAAAGTCATGGATCAGACACACCTCTGTATAATATGTTACATTGGGGGTCTAATTTGATTGGCAAAGTAGAGGGTTGATGGGAAGTTATGGAGAGAATTGAGGGAAGTTTCAGATCTCTGTTGTCTGTAACCTAAAAGACTTCGCTGCGAGCTAAGTCAAAGCAGTAGATATCATAAAGGCAATGGTCGGAACGGGAGGAAGAAAGAGTCTTTCTAATGAAAGACGATCTAGACAGTAAGGACAGATGGGGCAGAGACAATGGGTGATTCCACACTAAGCCCTCTCAATAAGAATCTTCAGATGAAATTGACCCTAAGAACACAAACATTCCAAAAGGCACAACCCAAAGCCTTTCATTTGTGTGCGTATACACACACACACACACACACACACGAGAAATAGTGCAAAGAAACAGAATGAGGCAAATTCTTCTTCCAACAGTTGTCTAAGTGTGAGCCTGATAGTATCACTCAGGATTTTTGGAGGGCTTCACATTAACATTTGTACCCTGAACTATACGACCATTCTTTGCAGAGCTGGCCATTTGCCCTGACACTCTGGGCTCCCTCCCTGTATGCAAGCCATGGCTTGGATTCATTTTCTTGGAAAGCTTTTCCACTCTCATTCAAGGCCTCTGCTGTCCCCCTCTGTGTTCCATACTGTAGGCCACAGAAGTACTACACCTGATATACCCCTTCTTCAGAAAAATCTGTTCCGGGCTTCAACTGCAAGTAGTACGAAACACACGTTACATCTATTGTACTTTCCCCGAATTTTCCCTCATGGTACTGATCATGAAGGAAGAGGTATGCTTTTCTGATAATTATTTGATGAGTATCTAAACGCTCATCTGGGCACTTAGAAGGGGTCTGCTTACTTTGCTTATCATTATAGCCTCAGAACCTGAAGGCTTCAAAACCTCATAGGTACACAAAAATATTGGCCCAATCACTAAGCAATAAGCCAAGTGACAGAAAATAAATGATTGTGTTGCTAACTATAACAGATTATTCAAATACTCTTTTATCATTCAACCAGACCTGCTAAGCTTCCATGACAAGCCATGTTTCATGCTAACTCCAAAGAAACTCAAGCAGAAATGAGGACTTGAGTTGCAATCCTGAAAAGTAATGGAGATAGCCTAAGAGAACAGGAACTCTGTTCATTACCATTCATTTCATATTACAGTAAGCTTTCCCAAGTCTTGTGTCCTCAACACTCCCCATTTTAGGATCTGTGACGGTCACTCTCAGACTTCTCCAGGGATCTGTGTCCTCTCACAGGTGATTTCATGTGTTTTTGGCCAAGATCTGTCACCTGCATCTGTTGCCAATCATCAAAAAACCCTCCTAAAAAGAGACGTGAAGCCTGCAGCTATTCATGTGCCTTATTAATTTGGACCTTGACAGTATTTCTAAAAGAGCTATTCTTACCTTTATTTTCCAGTTGGCAATGAAGAGAGAGGCAGCTTCAGAGCTAAGAATGCAAGTGATCTAGGATTTCTACTTATTGAAAGGCTTTCCTCAAAGCCACATTTTACTTAATTCTGACTATTCTCAATGTGCTTAATATTTTTTCATCATCCTGAAGACATAAACTGGATATTTTTGATAAATATTGGCAACTCACATAATCACCACAAGAAAGCATACTGCGATCTTTCTGGATGCAAAGGAAAAAAAATAGATTTTGAAAGATTTATAGACTTCCCAAAACTCGGAGGAAGAGTAACCTAATCTCCTGAAAGCTTTCATCTCAGTCCAGACTTGAACTCTTCCCAGCTGCTTTATGTTGTCTTGTCTTGGTAATTCACAAATGCTATTCTCTGATCACAGTTGGATCCCTGGAGACTCAAAGGAAAACTGAGGAGCTGCAGGATTTCAGAGATCATGCTTTTTCCAGGTTGGATGACCCCAAGGAAAGACTCGGGCTGACCCTCAAGAAAGCTCAAAGACAGCATCACTTCTTCCCTTGTAAGTACTTATGATTCCAATTCAAAAAAATACACTAGTCATCACTTAGTTTCTGAAGAGTGGAACCCTCTCAGAGTTTACACAAGGCATCCCCCACCAAAATAAAGAGAGAGAGAGAAAGAAAAAAGAAAAAGAGAGAGAGAGAAAGAAAAAAGAAAAGAGAGGGAGAGAGAAGAAGGAAGGAAGGAAGGAAGGAAGGAAGGAAGGAAGGAAGGAAGGAAGGAAGGAAAGAAGGAAAAAAACAAGGCAGCTGACATTATGTCCTAACATATCTTGAGCTACTGGCTGTGATGTAGGGCATTCCAAATGGGAACTGGTTCTTAGTTGCTCTGCTTTCAATCCAGCTCCCTGTCAAAATCCTGGGAAAATCATCGGAGGATGACCTAAGTGTGTGAGCCCCTACAATCAACATGGGAGACTGAATAAAGCTCCTAGCTCCTGATCTCCACTTGGCTCAGATCGGGCCATTGAAACCATCTAAGAAATAAACCAACAGATGGAATCTCTCTCTCTCTCTTTTGCTCTCTCTCTGTCTCTTTCTTGCTCTCTCCCCCCACTTTCTCTCTGTAATTGACTCTCAGACAATTTTTTTTAAAAAAAGTTGCCTAGATTAATGTGAAAAATCAGATTATATAACACAATATGTCATTTCATAGTCTCTCCTTTCTATACGTATGTATTCATATACTAAAAGCCTTCAAAAATATTTGTCCAGTTATTAGTAGTGAAAAAATAAGAGTTCAGAAGTGCTATACAAAATAGGAAAGATAAGGAAGAGGCAAAAACACTACAGATAAAAGGACTTAGAGAGATATTTATGAACCCTAGTTAAATTTATGCAACTTCCATTCAAATAGTATTTAGTAATGTCATGAATGATTTTTGGATCTACAAAGCAATCAATTAATAAATAAGCAGAGAGTAATTCATTCAGTGTAGAAGTAGCTTATCAAAGCACAGGAAAGCATAAGGAAGCAGTTAGCAACAACTTGTAAGGGAAGAGTCCCATTGTATATTTTAGGACGTCAGTCATTGCTCTGTTGGGACCCTATGTTCAGCAACAGTCCTTTCTCTTTACTACGTGCCTATATCTTCACTTTCTACCCCAGCAAAGTCCTAAATAGAAATTAACTATTGACTTCAACCCCAACAATTATATTTTCACATGGCAGAAGGATGCTGTGCTGCACTTAGAGAAAAGAGTGTGTGGCCACCATGAAGAAGTCACCCTCTGACGCTGACCCTGGAGTTCCCCATTGAAAGCGAGACTCTTAGGTTAGCCTTTGATTTTCAACTCTGGGACAGGACAACGTATTTTTGCCAGAACCTCAATGTGTTTCACAGATGCTGTCTAGATGCTGGTATTTTTGTCCGTTTCCAAGCCCTCCTTGTTCACAACAGTTCAAATGACTAATAAGAGCTTAATGTGATGTGGAGGTTTTACAATTCAACGGAACCAAAGACATAAACTGAAGCAATCCTCTGTTGCTCTCCTTCAACAAGGAATGCGCCAGCAGGCAGGAACGGCCTTGGGGAATCCTGAGCCTGGGGATTCTTTCATCTGCTCTTGTACTTTGGCATGGAACAAGATGTAGGACAGAACTCAGTACGCATTGGTTGTAAGAAACTTTGGGGGCCTGATGCAATGGTCTAGTGACTAAACCCTTGCTTTGCATGCACCGGGATCTCATATGGGTGCTGGTTCATGCTCCAGCTGCTCTTCTCTTCCAGACACCTGCCTGTGGCCATGGATAGCAGTAGAGGATTGTCCAAATCCTTGGGACCCTGAACCCATGCTCTTGGCTTTGGATAAGCTCAGCTTCACTCATTGCAGCCACTTAGGGAGTGAACCAGAGGACAGAAGATCAGTCTTTATCTCTTTCTCTATGTAGATATATGTATCTCTGGCTTTGCAATGAAAATAAAATTTAAAGAAAGAAGAAAGAAAGAAAGAAAGAAAGAAAGAAAGAAAGAAAGAAAGAAAGAAAGAAAGAAAGAAAGAAAGAAAGAAAGGAAAGAGAGAAAGAAAGAAAGAAAAGAAAGAAAGAAAGAAAGAAAAGAAAGAAAGAAAGAAAGAAAGAGAAAGAAAGGAAGAAGGAAAGATAGAAAGAAAGAAAAGAAAGAAAGAAAGAAAAAGAAAGGAAGGTAGGTTGGTTTGCTTCCTTGGAAATAAATTTATTATAAATATCACATAAGTTAATTGGGATTTGGATCTTAGCTTGTGCTGTTATTAAAAACGGATAAGAACATTCATTAAGGTAAATTTAGTTACTATTATAAATAAAACTCAAAACATATCATGTTCCAAACACAACAGAAAATTTTCCAAGTGTAAAATTGGCAGTTTTCATTGGTAGCTGGCTCTCTTCCTAATTCCAGGAAACTGAGTTTTCTTACTCATGACTCCATCACTCAACATGGAATTCCCAAGACCATTGGTGTCTATGTCTATATTGAAATGGTAGACCAGAACTAGACCACATCAGAGAACAGGAGAGAAATGTATGTGCCAGGCAGAGTTGATCATGTCATTTATGACCACATTCTGTGGTCCAAAGCTTAGTCACAAGGTCATACCTAAACCCAAGAGATACTGGAAGGTGTAGGCTATGTGTGCAGGATGCATAGGAAGCACTGTAATATATTGCCACAACAGCACACCAATTGCTTTCCGCTCCAGAGTGATAAATGGAATCTCCAGGGTGTGTCTCAGAGGTTGTAAAATGTACATTCAGCTCTGCACAAGAATTCCTCCAGAGAATAAAGATTTTGTGAGATTTTCTGTATAAGCAAATTTAATTGCCATCAAAGAACTTTTTCTGAGAAAGCAAAGAAAGGTTCTGCTTGCATTTCAGGGGGTAATGGGTTTCAGGAATTAAGGAATGGGGGGCCAGAGTTGTATCATAGTGAGCTAAACTGCTGCCTTAAAGACCACCATCCTGTGGGAGCACTAGCTCTGATCCCAGTCGCTTTGTTTCTATTCCAATTAGCCTTCGGCAGCAATGGAAAAGGATCCAAATACTTGAGGGCCTGACACCCTCATGGAAGACCCAGATGAAATTCCTGTCCCCAGCTTCAGCCTGGCCGAACTCCAGCCATTGTAGTCATTTGTAAAGAGAACCAACAGATGGAATATCGACCACTCTTTCCTTCCCTCCCTTCTTCCCCTATCTCCATTGCTGCTTCACTCTGTAACTCTGTCTTATAAATAAAATATAATTTATAACAAAAAGAGTTGAATAAGGAGGAAAGATCAGTTTGAGGTCTGAACTTACCAAAAATCATATTCCTCTTTCAGTCAAACTAATTTGGATTGACCCTAACCAGTTAATACTGCAAAGTTCTTATTTGGCAATAGTATAACATGACATATCATAGTGAATGCTAATTTGCTGTATAATAACCTCAGACTAAATAGATGCTCTGACAGAAAGAAGGTGAGGAAGAGAGATGAGTGGGAAATAGGGATCCGAATCCCCTGCTACGTGTGTCCATCACTCACTGCATAGCTACACTTGGCTTCAGATCCAGGTTCCCCTTGTCAAATTACAACAATAAAACTCACTCTGAGTAAAGAAACCCAAAAGCATTGAAACTAGGTTAGTTTCCTTCAGTAATTTGGTTCTGTAAGAAGATATAAATACACATCCATACATTATCTTTCATTCCTGCAGAAAGGGACTGAGATGTCATAAGACTCTGAATGAATTCCAAGGATAGAACCAAGGTGGAAAAGTATTGTTTCTGTCAGTTTTTAGAAACTATCTCACGAAGGCGAGCATGAGAAAAAAGTTTCCGGCAGAAACACACTTTCAATGTCATCAAAGCCAAATTGCCGTTTCGGATGTCATACTGTGCAGGACGAGACACAGACAGACGTGCCCCAGGCCCACACACTTTCGTCCCCTTCAGTCAGATCCAGTAATCAAGCAATGCAAACACCAAGGTGCCATGTTTTCTATCACATATCTTAAATATGACTTGAGGTCCATAACTATGCATCAAATAGTCAAACACTGTTCATGGAAGTACAACCTTGGAAACAATTTCTTTGAGGACATTTTTAGCCTTAGATATGATATCATTTTTTGCAGATAATGGTTGAATTTATAACCTCATTTCAATGGAAATATCTCCTTCATATCAGAAAAAAAAAGCCCTGATGCATAAAATGTTTTTAGAGCTGTTTTAGAGCATAAAATGTTTGTGATAGCAAATACCAATGGAAAGGATTAGCTCTACTAACTCAGCATATGCAAGAGCTGAAGCTATGCATATGTATATGCAGCAAAGGAAAACGCTAACTCCAGTCCTATCCAAATTGCTGTAAATGTAATACCTCAACCAGCTTGTTTAGTGCTCTAGTGGCAAAAGACGAGCGGTCTAGCTTTACCCACTCCTACTTTTTCTCCTTCTCAACATTTCAAAAAGCATTAAAATATTCTTTGAGGAACAAAAAATTCAAATGTCTGTGAACTTGGAAAGCATTGCCTGAGATGAGGACTGGCGTCACAGCGGGGCAGTACTTGCAAGGAGCCCTACCAGAGGCGGACTTCCATCTTTAAATATCCATTCCAAGACAATCAAATCCACAATTCCCTGATAGGTAACTGAGGTGGCCATGTTGATGATCAGCTTGGATGAGGAGATGAGAATGACCTTTCTTTTCGTTTGTCAGCTACCTCCACTCTAATTCCAGAACAAATTCCTGACTGAGGGAATTCAGGACAGCAGGAGACTTGGCTTTCCCCCCTCCTCTTTAGTTTAATGTGCCACTGGTGAAGAGATTTATGCCACACACAGCTGAGCCAAGTCCCTCTTTGCCAATCATTTTTTTATAACCCTTTGGGCTGAATGTGGATGTGTCTCTGTGATTGTAGCACCCAAACCCTTGTGAGCTCAAGGACTTCTCTGTGACTCTGAGAGAACTCTCTTGAATTTAATGATATTTTATGCCACTATGTTTAAAAAGAAATGGTGTAATAGGTACAGCCACCACTTACAATGCCAGCCTTCCACATTTGAGTACAGATTTGATCTCTGGCTGCCCTGCTTCCCTGCTAAGGCACCTGGAAAGACAAAAGAAGGTGATCCAAGTGCTTGAGGCCCACCACTGCCATGGGAGATCAGCCTGAAATCCCAGGCTCTTGGCTTCAGCCAAGCTTACTACTGACTGTTGTAGCCCCTTGGGGAGTGAATCAGCAGGTAGAAGATCTCTATCTCTCTGTGTCTCTCCTTTTCTCTCTGCCACTGTGTTTCTCAAACAAACAAATACATCTTTAAAAATGGGTGGGGGACAGGGGAGAGCAAGTATGGGGCCTTGCTCGGTATCCGAGTGGCTCAAGTCCTTGTCTTGCGTGTACCGGAATCCCATATGATGCCAGTTTGTATCACAACTGCTCCATTTCACTTCCAACTCCCTGCTTATGGCCTAGGAATGCGTCGATGATGATCCAAAGCCTTGGGACCCTGAATCCACATGAGAGACCTGTAAGAAGTCCGTGGCTCCTGCCTCCTGGTTCCTGGCTTCCGATAGCTCAGCTCCAGCCATTGTAGCTACTTGTGGTGTGAACCAGTGGATGGAAAATCTTTCTCTCTGTAAATCTGACTTTCCAATAAAAAATAAATAAATGTATTTTTTTAGATTGGGGGTATATAAGCTGAGCATCTGAAAATGCCACGTAACCTTTATTTTTGGGTTTTTCCCTAGTTGCCAAAAAGTGTGCACTTATTTATCATGCACCTTATGATATTTTGATACACATCTAAATTGCATAGTATCCAATTAGCTCAGGTATATCTGTCTCCTCAAATATTTCTCATTTCTTTATGGTAAAAACATTCAGAATTCTTTCTTCTGGCAATTACTTTCTGTAGAAATCATGCAGTACGTTACCATCATCGATAGTTACCCATTCTGATAGGGAAGCTTTTACTTTCAGCCTCTCTGGGATACCGCTTGCCTCTCATCCAACTCCAGTTTCCATTTCCTGTCTTGTCAATAATTCAGATACAAGTGCTGGCTTGGAGGAGGTGCAGGGAGCGGTTACATCCCTAGGCAGGTGCTAGGATGTTTTGAGGAAACCCGCTAAATTCAAGAGAGTGTACCAGATATTGCAAGTGTGGCAGTGGAAACATGCCCTAACTACACAATTCCAAAAGTTATTAATTCATTGAACTCAACTGTCCTTGTGGAGAGCCATGCTTTAGACTAAGGGCAGTGGTTCTTCATCAGGGGCAATTTTAGCCTCAAGGGGATGTAAGGCAAGTTCTAAGGTGCTTCTAGTTGTAACTTGACAGGCAGTGGGGATGAAGTAGATGGAGTGCTGCTGACTTCCAATGGCAGGTGTTGGGATGCTGTTGAACACCCTCAAAGGCAAAGGACGGTGATTTTCGCAAGGAATAAGGGCATCTTAACCAGGACATTGGGATGGGGAACTGGAGCAAGGCATCTTGACTAGAGTTTAAGTAATGAAAGATCAAGGTTCCTTGAGTCACATAGTGCTGGGTTCCAATGCTAGCTCAGTCTCTTACTAGTTACACGGTCTGGGACAAATTGCTTAACTTCCAAGAGCCTCAGTTTCCTCACCTATAAAATGGGGACATGCAGACCTATTGCAACAAATTGTTTGGAGAAGAAATGAGATCATGTTCATAAATCTCTCTGGCACACTGAAGGCTCAATGAAGTTTAATTCCCTTCCATTAAGTGTAAATGATGAAAGGACAAGGGGCTCCTCCAGGACCTCATTTGCATCTCAAAGAGAACACAGCAAGGCATGATGTCAGCAGCCCAGGTCTGCCCCAAGACTACCTGCACTACAGTGTGTGCCAGGCCTGTGCCAGGGCCTGCTGCTGGCATGCTTAAGTGCAAATTAGGCAACTGCCTGCCCACACAAAAATGCTGTGAAGCTAATGCTAGGTTTGCAGATACCATCACAGAGTATGGGCCAAAGTAACCTAATTTATAGATGTTTGGGTACTTCAGAAGCTCTTTTACTGTTTCTCTTATTGTTTTGTAGCCTGACAATGGGGAGGAGAACCAGTGTTTGGAACCACAACAAATAATAAATACTTTGCACTTAAATAACATTAGCCATCTTCAAAGTCATTTACAAACACTTGCAAATTAAGAACTACCCAGCCCCAGCCTTGGGAAAGTATCATTATCTTTGTTTCTTCAAGGCAGCAAAGAGGATGAGGTAATGGAGTTGCCCAAACCCTGTGGCCAGTTCGCATCAAAACAGATTGCTTTAATTCAATCCAGACATCCCTAGTTGGTCCATTCCACATGAACAGAGGAACCTTGGGAAGTGCAAAACCTAGGATTTGAAGAGCAAGTTCTACATTTCAAGAACTTGTGAGTCTAATTCCGCACAGATGTACCCAGAATAACATGGAGTAGGTGTAACTGGAAGGTTTGCTTCAACCAATCAGAGGCTAGCACATGCTCCCCGGCTCTCATACTCTACCAACTCCCAGAAAACCGAGCAAATGTCAGGATTTTTGTGCTTGTGTTGGATAATTATATAATTAATAATGATATTATCTCAAAGTTTTCTCATCTGTTAAGTAGAGAGATAATGACCCACAAGGTAGAAGTGGGGCCACTGCATGAAAAGTGCCAGGTAGGTAATTGACACAAGATTTCTTTATCCTCATTGTGGTTGAGGTCATCGCCATTGTATTTACGTCATTTTATTATCCACCATAAGTTTCATGTATGCTCTGTCTTAGGGTGTGCACAAGAGCCCTCTTATAAAGATAAGCTCATCACAGCATGGCCTGTGGAAACAGTCCACAGAAGAACGTGAAGTCACTCCCAGGCATGCACCTGCTGCCAGGCAGAAGGACACAAAACCTGGCTTTGTCTCAACTATAATCCTACCTTGACTTCCTCTTTTCCTACCCCAAAGACACCTTCTTGTGCACATGAGGCAGAAGGTGTCCACGCTCTCTTACTCTCCATGCTGAATGCGAGTAATATTGAGTCTGCTTTCCCACTCCATTGTGTTTCAGTAAGCAATGTTTACTAAGCCGTTATGATGTTCCATATACCATAACTAGGAAGTTGTCCTCAAGACGGACAGTGACACACAGAAGATAAGCATGACTCACAGTAACTGTTTCTCCGGTCCTAAAGTTGGGAAGCGACAACTCAGAATCAGTGCAATGTCTCTTACTGAGGTTCTCACCCTTACTCCAAACAAAGGCAATATGTTTTAGTAATTATTGAGGCAACTGGATAACAAGGTCCTCATTTGTCCCAGGTTCAGTCTGTTGAAAACAGGCTTCAGGGTCAACTTTGTTTATTTCAAAGCAGATGGCTTGTATTGAACTATTAACTGCACATGAAAGCATTCAAAAGCACACCAGTGACTGGTAGAACCAAGAGCCTGTCTTCATCTCACTTGCAACTGAGTCTTAAATTGGTGATTCTACATAAACAACAGCTATTGTTCTTAGTACAACATTTTTGCTACTACTAATACTTTTATGAAACATTGTATGAAACTGGAATGCCAAGTTTGATGAGTGCCTTTGCTAATATCTCTGCTAGAGATAATCTCAGAACAAGTTACTAGAAATGGGGTCCCTATAACACAACTCTATCCATGGGACAAAACATGCATACGGTTTCTCTGGTAATGCAGCTCAGTTTACAAGAACTGGTTTGTCCATGACCATCGAAAGTCAGAGGAAAACAACTCTAAACAAGAGAGTTCTTGGGATCCAACAACCTGAAGTACCAGCTTTGCTCCACGCTACATGTGTGGCTTGGAAAAGTCTTCCCTCCCAGATTCTGTTCCTTATCTATGAGATGCACGTGGTAACACCAAGGTCCGCAAAGTATGGAGGACTCAGTGAATCGATAATTCCAAAAACCATGGCGCTGACAAATCCCAGAAAACCACTGCAATTGTAAATTTATTCTTCTGAAAATACTGATTACTGAAGAGCTGCTTGGAGGGAAGGTTAAAAGTAACACATCTTCATTATTAAACTGTGTGCCATACAAATCATATAATGCCAAATAAAATCACATTTATATTAATATGTTTGTGATTCCACAAAAAAATCTGTTAAAAAAAAAAGCTGGGTGCAGTTCCTAGGTCTAACACTTCTTAGGTGTCACGCGTTAGCCAAGCTGGCTAACCTGTCTGGATTTCTGCTTCCTGATCGACAAATGAGATAACAAATTTCACCCACCTCATTTGATTTTGATAAAAAAAAATAATGTCTATGAAAATACATAAGAAGTAGCAGGGGTTCTGTAAATGTTCACTTTGTTTTAGCTTGGTGAGGCTCTCTATCAATGCTTTCGGCAGTGAGATGCGCACGTGCTGGGCGGGGCAGCAGCTGCAGGAATCAGAGCATCTGAGGGTGCTGTGTGAGGCGGCGGAACCGGAGACACGGAATTGAAGTGTTGGGTAATTTGGATCAGAGAATGACAGCAATGAGAACTAAGGCTGGGAACAATATGCTACGTGTCTTAAAAGGGCCTCACACATGAAGTGATGGCGTGCCCCAGTCTGAGTAGGTGTTATAGTTTTCCTTTGTTTTCTGGCATACCAATTCAAATTTAATGACTTGAAATATCATAATTTTGCTTATATCTTTAATGTCAGCAGCGTTCTTATGGGTGTGGAGTGTGGTAGAGAGGCACAGAGCAGGAGGATAAGGGAGGTGGGGAGAGGAGGCAGAAAGAAGGGAAAAGAGAAAAGAAGGAAAGAAAAGGGACATAAATAGGTAGGTAGGTAGATAATAGATACATGATAGAAGTTAGAAACTGACAGAAGATACAGGACAGGCAATAGGTGATAAAGATTGGTGATTAATAGATGGATGGTTAACTGAAAAATCACAGGACAATAGAGTTCTGTTGAACTGAAGGAAGAAATCATCGTTGAGGAATCCATAACCCAGTGGGCTCCAAATGACAGTGCATTCATGTAGGACCTGGAGCTTGCACAGTGAACTCTGACATCTCTTCCAGTTCTCAGATTCCCTGACCCTCCCCAAGGAACAGGCATGGTGGTGATTAACATTCCCTTTTCCAAGATGGGTGGTGCAAGCTTTCATCTACCATTGTTTATAAATGCCTCTGAGATGGAATGTGCCACATACACATGCAGAGCTATTATTAATACAGTGTCCAAACACCTCTCTCCACATGATAGTTAAGGAACAAAGCAAGAGGGATGGGGGGGGGGTTAGAGAACTTTCCGGGTAAGTGTGTGTGTGTGTGTGTGCTCACACCCCGATTAAAGAATGCTCCTCATTCTCAGTTTGTCTTGGGAGACACTAAACTATCTCACAGTGGCAGAAGGTAGAGATTTAGAGTTGTGCAATAAAACTGGGAGTCGAATAGAAAGCTCAGTACCAAGATTAGAGCAAAGTGAACGAGGCCAATGTTTACAGATATCCTATTTGCTACAAGATGTAGACCTAAGCACTGTAGAAAATGTAAATTAAAGGCCCATTACCATACACAGTTATAACAAAAAACTAACCTGGCTTTTAAGAAATATGACCTCAAAGGATACTTTAAGTGTGAGACCATCAAGATCAGGCCCCAAACCAGAAAACCCTGCAAAACAGAGCAGGTGCTGAGGGAGAAAAGATTGTATTGGGAGCTAACCAGATGTGAGTTATCTAAAACATTAGCTGCAAGGGCAAAGTCCACGGCGCTACAAGATCTCTGTCCATGAAGTTCACAATTCCTTTCAGAATCTAAAGAAAGCCACAAGTATCTTCCTGGAAAAATCCACAGGCCAATCCTGTTTATTATGTTTGTCTCACAGAATCCACAAAGGTTCTAATACTCTCTATACCGGGGTCCTTGGCAGTACCTCTGCTGTAATTATAAACTCGAGGTTGTGAAACCAGCAAACTGACAGAATCAAGGCAGACAGCAGCTTTTCTCACCACCTCTGCATCCTGGGGCTCCAAACCAGTGCCTGGCATCTCACACAACTCAAATAAAGGCTTGCTTAATAAACAAATACAGAACTTCTGTGTTTTAGAGGACAAGGGATTTTCCCTTAGCTGTGTCTCTAAGTATATTTTTATGCTTTGGGCATAATGGCTGTTGTTTAACACCTCTCAGGTGTTTGCCACAGACTAGAGTCAGAAACAAATGACTGACTGCAATAGCAAGAATTATCTCAAGAACAGGGAAGGTTGAGACATTTGCTATCTTATTCTAATGTAGTGCTCAGTGTAGATCTCCCCCCCTTGAAGATAATTACAGGACTGCATTTAAACTGTAAATACAGAATCCACAGCAGCAACACTGAAGATGTTTTTCCAAATTCCAGATACATTGCAAACCATCAGGTCATTCAAAGATGGGGTTGTGGTATAGTATATTAAACTGCTGCCGCAACACTGCATCCTGTGTCAGCACCAGTTCAAATCCCAGCTCCTGCACACTTTTGATCCAACTCCATTTTGGTGGCCTGGGAAAAGTAGTGAAAGATGGACCACATGTTTAGGCCCTTGACACCTATATGAGAAACCCAGGAGAAGCGCCCGGCTCCTGATTATGACCTGGCCCAGCCCTGGTAATGAGTCACAGGACCTATGGTCTCGATCCGTCTCTCCATCTCTCTAACTCTTTCATACAAGTAAAAACATCTTCAAAAACAACCCCCCCACACACACACACATACCCCTACCCCCAATAAAGCCTGTGTTCTCTCTGAAGAGTGTCCTTCCTAAACTGTTTTTTTTTAAGGTTCATTTATTTATTTTTATAGAAAGGCAGATCAGATTTGTGGAGAGAAGGAGAGACAGAGAAAGATCTTCCATCCACTTGTTCATTCCCCAAATGTCCACAACAGCCTGAGCTGAGCTGATCCAAAACCAGAAGCTAGGAGTTTCTTCTGGGTCTCCCATGTGGGTGCAGGGCCATCCTCTACTGTTTACCCAGGCCACAAGTAGGCAACTTCATGGGAAGCAGAGCAGATGGGACATGAACCAGCACCCGTATGGGATCCCAGTGCTTATAATGTGAGGAGTTAGCCATTGAGTCATTGTGACAGGCCCTTTCCTAAACTTCTTAAGTCCTCTTCATTGTGAAGGGGACGGGCAAGGTGTTAACTAAAGACACTCAGCTGTACAGGCTACTGGAATAGGCAGCACCCCTACTGCCACCACAAGGGACGCTCACTCCCTGCTAGTGGGTCACTGGAAGAAGCAGACCCTACACTTCAAGTGAAGTCCTCCTTTGTTCATCTCAAGACATCAAGAGAGACAGAGGCAAACACAAGAGAGAGTGAAAGAAAGAGGGAGGGAGACTTGGAGAGTTAGAAAGAGGGCTTCTGAAAGTCGAAGCTCCACGAATAGCTCAATAAATCAGCACCATATGGGCATCGTATTATGCAAATGAGGCACGGAGGAAAAGAACCCTCCACAGCTACTGGGAGGCAGCCGCCCAGGTGGACAGCCACGTGGTGGGGCGTGTCTGCCAGCGCCCCCACGGCACACCCTGCCCCATCTCCCTGCGGCTCCACGCTTCTCCCCTTAACAGCTTCCAACTTCCGGCCACCTTGAGGGACTTTTCGATAAATTGCCACAGAAGACAAAATTAGAAACTTGCTTCCTCCTCACTCCCCCTTCACTGTTAGTCACACACATACACACGCACACACAGTGTAAACTGACAAGCACCCTCCTCCTTTAATCCACTCACCCAAGCTGGTTCACAAGTACTCCAGTCTGCCTTCCAGAACTTTACCCCTCAGCTCATTACCATTGCAAAATACAAGGAGACCCTGCCCCTGGCTCCCACATCCTCTTCGCACTACCTGGTCCTTCCTTTTGCTAAATGTGTGACCCTTGACAAATGGCTTAACTGCTGGAAATCCTATCTGTGACATAGGACTAAAAGCCAGCCCAGCCTCAGGGTGATTGTAAAAGCCAAATGCAGCCTTGGAAGTGGCATTTGGCCACCAGGTGGGCAGCCACTACTCAGCAGAGATTCCTGGAGGCAACCCCACCATGAACTTGGCTCTTCAAGTTTATAAATCCAAATTCAGTTTCAATCATGATTCCAGAAGGTAAGAGACAGCTACACTTATCTCTCACTGGAGCGGTCTGACTGTCCCTGTAGGTGGTAAAGAAATGCTGTAGACCTTGGGGATGGGAATAAAAGATCACTTGATTTACTCTCTTTTCCCCATGGTCTTGTCTTATGTCATTTGCGTTTATCAAGAAGAGAAAATAACAACAGATGTTTCCCGTGGTTTTTGGTATGAGGGTCAAGACTGGGTTCTTCTGTACATAATTTGCATGGTTCTTTGGTCAGTTACCCTGACGTGGAGGATGGTGAACCAAGGAAGGCTGCAGCGAATCATCAAGGTAGCTGTCCCACCAAGTGATGTCTGGAGGAAGCTTCAGGAAGCCTCACTGAGCCTGCGGCCCAGGGAGGCACTTCTGCATAGTGAACCTGAAAGGTTCACTATGCAGAACACATAAAAGCTCAAACTTCTCAGTAACAAAAACTCAAATCATTTCAGCTTTAAATGGCAACAACTCCAAATAGACACTTCTTGAAGGTGGGTATACAAATGGCTAATAGGCACAAAAAAGGATGCTGAGCATCACTCATCATCTGGGAGATGCAAATCAAAACCACACTGATGCTGATAATACCTCACTCCAGTAAGAGTGGCTATCATCAAATACACAAAACAGAACAAGAGCTGGCAAGGATGCAGGAAAAACTGAACTCTTGCACACTGTTGGTGAAAACGTGAATTAGGACAGTCATTGTGGAAAACAGTGTGGACGTTCCTAATGAAACTAGAACTACTGTAAGGTCCAGAAATCCCAAGAGAAATTAAAAGTGCTGTTGCTGAGACATCTGTACCCTCCCTCAGCATTTATTACAGTGCTATTAACAATATCCAGGAATTATGGTTTCCAGTTTGGCCCATTTGGCCACAAAGAACTGCATTTTGTTTTTTTTAATAGCTGAGTAGTATTCCATGGAGTAGATGAACCATAGCTTTCTTATCCAGTCCTCTGTTGATGGGCATTTTGGTTGCTTCCATGTTTTTGCAATTACTGATTGTGCTGCTATGAGCATAGGAGTGCATGTTGGTTTCTCATAAAACAAGTGTTCTGGATATATTCCTAGGAGTGCTATTGCTGGATCATACGGTATGTTGAATTTGAGTTGTTTGAATATTCTCCATACTGATTTCCATAGAGGCTGTACCAGCCTGCAGCCCCACCAGCAGTGGAGTAGGGTTCTCTTTTCCCCGCAACCTCGCCAACAAGTGTTGGTGCTTTTATTCATGTGGGCCAGTCTTACTGGCGTTAGGTGGTACCTCATTGATGTTTTAATTTGGATTTCCCTTATTGTCAGGGAACTTGAGCATTTTTTCATATGTTTATTTGCCATTTGGGTTTGTTCCTTTGTGAAGTGTTTGCCCATTTCCCGTGCCCATTTCTTGAGTGGCTTGTTTGTTTTGACATTTTGGTTGTTTTGTAGCTCTTTGTATATTCTGGAGATCAGCCCTCTATCACCTATGTCGTGTGCGAAGATCTCCCATTCTGTGGGTTGCCTTTTTACTTTGTTGATTGTTTCTCTAGCTGTACAGAAGCTTCTTAGTTTGATGAGGTCCCAATTGTTTATTTTGGTCTTGATTTCTACTGCATTTGGAGTCTTTTTTAGGAAGTGAGGGCCTACCCCTAAGTGTTGCAGTGTGTTTCCAACATTTTCTTCCAACAGTTTGAAGGTTTCTGGATGTAGGTTTAGATCTGTTATCCATTTAGATCTGATCTTAGAGTATGGTGAGAGATGTGGATCTATTTTTTTGTTTCTGCAGGCTATCAACCAGTTGTCCCAACAGCATTTATTAAACAGACCTTCCCATTTGCCTGGATTGTCGTTTGTCTTTTTGTCAAAGATTATTTGGCTGTATCTGTGTGGGTTTCCTTCTGGTGTTTCTATTCTGCTCCATTGATCTTCCTCTCTATCTTTGTGCCAGTACCACGCTGTTTTGATAACCACTGCCCTATAGTATGTCCAGAGGTCCAGAACTGTGATTCCCCCTGCTAACTTCCTGTTCTTCAGGATGGTTCTAGCTATCCGTGGTTTTTTGTGCTTCCAGATGAACCTTTGGATCATTGTTTCCAGTTCCATGAAGAATGTTTTGGGCAATTTGATTGGGATTGCGTTGAATGTATATATTGCTTTTGGCAGTATAGACATTTTAATGATATTGATTTTACCTATCCAGGAGCATGGGATGTTACTCCATCTTTTGAGGTCTTGTTCAATTTCTTTTTTAAGTAGTTTGTAGTTTTCTTCAAATAAGTCTGCTACATTTTTGGTTAGATTTATTCCCAGATATTTCATACTTTTCTCTGTTATTTTGAATGGTATCTTGCTGGTTAAGTCTTTTTCCATCTTGGGGCTGTTCGCATACACTATGGCTGTTGATTTTTGTTCATTAATTTTGTACCCTGCCACTCTACCAAACTCTCGTACAAGTTCTAGGGAAATGAGCCAATCCCAAAAGGTTAAATACCACATGTTTGCCTTAATTTAAGATGATATGATGTTATGTATAATATGTTATGTTATGAATGTTATATGTTGTGTATAAACTAAAATTGAAGTGTAGGTGAGGTGGTCACAGAAGGTGGCTGGGAACTCGCATTTACTTTTAACATGTTGGTTACTCATTACTATGTCAATTAATTCCATAGTGATGTAAATTTTTGCTGATGGTATGTTGGAGCTTTCAATTGACTGGGATGATACTCTGCTGGCTCTGTCTTCAGACCAGAGAGGGTATACCTAAGAAGCCGTTGAACTTGACTGGACAATAAGATGCTGGACTCTATGTTTGGTATACGCTTGCAATGGGGGAATCTCAACTGAACTTGAGCTGTGTTCATGCAACAAGGTGGAGGAATCCACCATGGTGGGAGGGTTTGGGGAGGGGTGGGGAGAACCCAAGTATCTATGTAACTGTGTCACATAATATAATGTAATTAATGAAGAAAAAAAAATAAAACACACAAATCAGAAAAAAAAACAAGCTTTGAAAAAAAAAAAAACAATATCCAGGAAGTAGAAACAATAGAATCGACCATTCTTTGATGCACGGATAAAGGAAAAGTGGCATGTGTACACAATGAAATATTATTCAATTACAAAACAGATGAAATCCTGTCCTTTGCAACAACATGAATGGAGAGGACATTGTTAAGTGATAAAAGCCAAGTGCAGAAAGTCAGTACTTACATGAACTCACTTACATGCAGTCTTCAAAAAAGCTGATATCTTTGATAAGTTCAAAGTATAACTGCAGTTATCAGAGACTATGGAGAGAATCAGAGAATATGATATGGGAGGGTTAATTATCAGGTCAAAATCATCATTTGATATGAGTGAAGAAAAATCTGAGATTCTATTACATCATACAATGATGATAATGTGAATAACTATATTTCTTTAAACAATATCCTGTGAGATGCTGAATGACTCACTGAATGACTTGCTTCCCCAGGAAAAAACAGATGATCAAGTTTTCAGAAGAAAGAATTTGAAGGAAACTCATCATCTGTGTTGCATACATCAGTTTCTGTCATAATACTGTCCATTGTTACAGAGGAACTACCTGTTAGATAGAGGTCAAGTCTGGTCCACTGCCTGTTTTTTTTTTTAAACACAGCTGAACTAGAACATAAATATAAACATATAAGCCACACTTGCTTAGCTGTCCACAGCCTATGGATAGTTCCATGGCTGAGTAGTGTTCCATTGTGTACATGTACCACCTGGGACAGGTAGAGCTCAACTTAGCACTAGAAAACCTAAAGTATTTGCTTTACCTTTCCCTTGGAAGTTTACCAATCCTGTTAGTATGTACTAGACGCAATTTATGCATTCTGCAATATTAAAACTGTCCTGAGAAAAGCTGACAATTCTATGTTTAGGTTAGCAAACTGAGACTCAAAAAAATGCCGGAATGTACTCAAGACTTAGAGCTACTGAGCATCATTAGACTTTTAATAAAAGTAGAGCATCAATACACAAGATTCATCTGCCATGGAGATGTGGGCTGAGTGTGCTGGACTCAAAGAATCAAAGACAATTATAAAACTCGACAGGTCAGGAAAAGGTAAAAGAGCTTCAGTGTGGAAGCAATCACAAAAAAGAAGCAAAAGTGCCTCTGTAGAGAGGTAAAAGCCCTGCCCAGAGAGCACCAAGACCTGGATTCCCATCCCAGCTGCTGCTCGTACATTGCTGCATAACCTTGAACAAGTTATATGACCTCTGTGTGCCACTACTTTCCTCTCTACCCAAAGGTTTTAGAGCTCCCTGACTGCTGTGGTTCCTTCCAAATCCCTTGTTCTGTGATTTTTGTTGGGAATCATGCAGATTCATGCCCTCTGCTGTGACTGGCAGGTCATTTTCTTTGGACTGCAGGCTGGGAATTTCTGGGACCTTCAAGATGTTTCCCTTCAGGACTGACTCACTGGTCTCTGCTCAATCAAGGCTTTAGAAATTCTAGAGTTTTTGTCTTGGTAACAGATCTTTGAGGCCGACTTGGAAGTGGATTCAATGTTTTTATGTTTTTTTCCACTGAAATGAAGGTTTCTGATATTAGTCAATTAATGCAAAGGAAAATAGGGCTACCTAGTTCACCAGCTTCTTGAAATAGATAACTTGTGATCCAAAAATTTATTCAATGGTATGACACTATTTGCAGTATACCTGACAAATTATTTCTTCTTTCTGGATTTTCAGAAACATATTCATACCGATGAACCCCAGATGATTCACCAGCTCCCAGGCACATTGCGCAATTACTGACAGAACCAGTTCTGTAGAACCTAATTCAACACACAGTGTAACTTGCTTGCCGTAGGCAGAGTTCAATGATGCCCAGCCTATAGATTTTCTGTATGTTGAAGAACACTGAAAGTTAAGTAAATTCTCTTCGTGTTGCCAATTGAATGTTCATGAACTGATATGGTCATTGCTTACCAAGATGGCAGCTTGTTCTTCAGCATGGATCAGGCATAAGAGGCAGATGGAGTAAACAAGAACCTGACACACTTTCAACCTGACCAGTACACCATTAGGCATAGAACAAACCTCATATTCAAAAGATACCAATACTGTATTATTATTATTTGATGCCACTGCAAATCTTACTAATACAATTCACTTTTTCATATGCCAATTAGTCATGAAAAGCAGTGAGTTTATTTTCAGATTTGCAAGTTGAATCCTTAAATAGAAATCAAATGGCCTTTGTGATATTTTGCACATGAGGAGGCTGATGTTCAAAGAATGAGCTACCCATTGGGCCTAGCTAGTTAAGTTCTTGCCTTGCTATCCAAAATTGTTACCATGGATGGCCTGATGCGTCAGCCAGCCAGCCAGCCTTTTTAGTCACTTGTGAACCAGCATTCTAATCCAATTAGCACTTGGGTCCATAAAAACAGCATACAAATCATTATCACGAAATAACTGTTGAATTATTTTTGGATGGCACAGACACTAGCGTGTCACCATTGCACCAGGTCTTAGATGTGCACTGTGAGGTCACAGCAACCACATTTCATCTCTCAGCCTGATCACTGACATGTACATGGTCCAGATGATGTTCAGATGGTCTTTCCAAGAAATCTAAACTATCATTCCAACTGGCTCTCCCCCACTCCCTTAGAAGTATGTTCAAATTTAGCAATAATCTTCTTGGTTCTCATTTGCCAGTCCAATATCAGAAAAATGACATTTTGAAACAGTCATTCCTAGAACACCAAATTGGAGGAATATTTGAGGTGACATGGCTCAGCTTGAAGTTCTGTAAGATGTGGTCCAGAACGCCATCTCTGCAAACATCTAGTTCATGCCCTTGAGAAAGCTAATAAACCTAAGACTTCAGCCGTGCATCTGTAATGTGGAGATTGCAGCCTATTGGAACCACATGAAGACAAGTACTTAAGCCACCTGGCTTGATGTCTGAAACAAAGCAAGCATGCAATACATTGTCTTCCTTAATAAAGTTGTGATAAGTATTCCAAAGGACACCCACTTGGATTTCTGAACAGTTAACCTTATTGTGACAAAATCCACATAAAATGCAATTTGTGTATGTTAAGGCCATAGTGCAAGTTTGATAAGTTTTGGCAAGTATATGCAATCTTGTAACTTCCATCACAGGCTATCACCGCTCCTTGATAATAGAAAGCTCCTGCTTGGCCATTTAAATTCAACCCACTCTGGCCCCTACCCTCAATCTCTTATCTACTCTTTGCTAATCTGGAACATTATTAATGAGTAGCTTTGCCTGTTCTCACTTTTTCATTCGTATGGAATCATAAAATATTCATTCTGTTTGGCTTGTTTTCCTCAAGATGTTTTGAGATTCTTTCATAGAGCATAGTCAATCATTCGTTTTTTTTTCTTGCTGAGTTTAATAGCCTATCCTGTTGATACACCACATTTGTTTATCCATTTATCTGTTAACAGACATTTGAATTTGTTCCAGTTTTGAGACTCTGACTATGCTATTGCAAAGAGTTGTGTATATCGCTTTATGGACACATACTGTCATTTCTCTTGGGACATACCTAAGGGTAGAAAGCGGTAGAAAGGCTGATAGATGAACACTTAACTTCATAAGAAACTGGCAAATGGATCTTGAAAGCAGTGTTGGTATTGTACACTCTCACCAACAATGTTGACTTTCGTTTGCTTACATCATCATTAACATTTGATATTGTCAGTTTTTTTAATCTTAGCTGTTTTAATGAGTATGTTGGTAGCATCTTCGTTTAAACTGAATTTCCTTGTTAAGAAGGCATATTGAGGATATTTTCAAATGTTGCCTTGCCATCTCTGTATCTTTTATGAAATATCTATTCTGAACTTTTACACACTGTGGGGATCTTTTATTATAATAATAATACAATTGTGAAAGTTTGTCATCAGCTCTCAGTAGAAGTTGTTTGCCATTTACTGTCTTCAGGCTACTTTATCTCAGTTGGTGCATCCAACCTATTTAAACTCCACTAAGAAAATATCTGCCTTTTCACAGAGCAGACAACTCTGAAATTTAATAATTTTATTTATTTGGAAGCAATGGTTTATGCAGAAGAAAAGACAATCTCCTTTTATCAGGGACTGGCAGACCATGATTGGTGGGCCAAACCTAGCTTGTAGCTTATTACTGTGACTTAAATTTTATCTGAACACAGTCATACTCATTCGAATGATTGTGGCTGCTTTTATGCTATGAAGGCAGAGTTGATTCAATGCTAGTGAGACCTCAGCCTAAAACATCAACTTTGTACCCCTTCAAAGAAAACATTTGCCAACTGCTGCTTTATAATAATTTTTGTATAAGAGAAAATAAGACGGCCCTCCTTCACATATTGAAAACAATGTCTTTTTCTTACTTTCTATTCCAAACTAAATAACTACATATATTTTTGTTCTAAAGTAGGTTTTCAAGCATGCTTAGTATCCCAGCCACCCTTTAGTTTGCTGTTTCCTCCTAAATTGCTTTGTGCCAAGTTTCATAGATCTTCCTTGTAATCAAATCCCCATAGGAGATGAGAAAACCACTCATTCCATTAACTGGGATCCTTCAGCTTTTTAACAACCTTGCTCAGTATTTGGTTCTAATTAGGAATGTTTTCACTTATGGACAGCAAGGGTTAGTCTTTTGAGAGAGCACTTTCCATGGTGATTCCTTTTTCATTAGTTCATTCAACAACTATATGTAAAGTGACTCCTATGTGCATTGCCTTAGAGACATAGTTATTGGAATCTAAATGCAAGATGCTGCATGTATCCCAGTTAAATGCCACGGACTATGATTCACATTGCAATCTGTCATGAATGACACAGGCTGTTGCTTTGCAATAAGCCACCCCAAATATGTGTCAATAAGCGGTAATCATTTCTTCAGTTCATGGCTGTACAAAGCAATTCAATCTCAGCATATCACCAGCTGGGATGTTCACAGACCCCTCTCAGTGCAGGGCCTCTATGTGGCATCTCCAACATGGCAGCTTCCAGGTTAGCTGTCCACAAATGCTCTTTCCAACTGAAAGAGTCAGACAGAGGCTGCAAGACAATTCTAACCTCGCCTTGGAAGTTTCTTAGGATTGCTATGGATCACCTTTTCCCTGTTAAGGCAATCTCAAGTTTTCATCAACTGCAAGGGGCAGTAGAATTAGTAAAGATCCCACCCCACCGCCAATGACAGCTGAGATTTCTCTGATTGGAGCAATGGTTCTCAACCATGGTCATAAACAGCTCTGATAGTTCAGGGATGAATTGAATCCTTCCACTGTAAGGACAAAGTACTAGCACACAATCTGGGATCCTTCTGCCTGGTGATGGTCAACATTCTCATCTACTTACACCTGCCCTTGGATGCAGAAGCACTTTCTTCCACAGCTTCGTAGCAAAGGCCCATGATACTCCACAGGCCAGTTGCCTTCCAGTTGCTCTACTCCAGGATCACATGAGAGTGCCTTAGACCAAAAAGAGTTCCCATGTCAGGACATGTGGCCCAACCGTGTAGCACATAATGCAGAACAGGGCCACCTCCATTACTGATTCCAGAGAAAAGATGAAGAGCACACCCAGATGCACATGCCAAACAGGACAGCCAGCTCTTCTGATCCAGCAGAGGATGACAGGTAACTTTTGAAAGAGATTCAGGTAGCACAGCATTTCAGGTCAAGTTCTATGGACAGCACCTAGCCAAATATGTATTATGTGCATTATAAATATCTTGGGTAAAAATAAGACATGATGAGTAGGCATGGCAATTAAGACACTCCTTAAGATGCTCCTGTTTCCCGCCAGAGTCCCTGGACAGGAGCTCTGGCTCTGGTTCCCAATGCCAGCTGTCTGCCAATGAGGATCCTGCAAGGGCAGCGGGTGATGGCTCATGTAACAAGACTCTTGCCACATACTTAGGAGACCTGGATTGAGTTCCAAGTTTCTGGTTTCAGGCTCATCCATTTGGGGAGCAGACCAGCGAACAGGAGTGCTTTTTCTCCACCCCCCATAGTTATAAAAAAGAGGGGATATAAGAATAAGCTACTGCCTATTTTTCATTTTTGTATTTAGCAGTTTATTGTATTGAAGCATAACTTTTACTGAGCTTGGCAAATTTTAGGATAGTCCAAACTGGCTTATAACTTTAACAAGACATATGTCAACAGTTGAGGCACAGAACAGTTTTAGGAGGGGAGTGCAGAGAAATCTTCAATTCCCCAGTGAGAAGTAACTTATTTTCATGTCCTACCTAATAAGGTATATGTGAGTCCCCCGCTGACTGTTTCCTGTCTGGTTCTAAGCTTTCTTTGTTGTTCTCTGTCTATCTATTCTAATTTGTTATCGTTGTTGTTTTGTTTTGTTTTGTTTGGGGGGGGCTCTGGGGTGACCCTGATGGTCATTGCAGGAGAGGGTGGGGATCCAAAGTTGGAACTAAGTAAGGACCAGAGAAAGCTCCTCTCCCTAGTCTCAAAGGGATTTTACTGTTCTTCTGTTTCTGCAGACCACTCAGGGCTCCTGGCTGTTAAATACAAAAATGAAAAATAGACACAAGACAGCTGAATAGTATCCTAGAGCCATTTTAAGGTGGATAGCAGCCAGTTGTTTATAAACTAAAATTGAAATGTCAATGAAGTAGCCACAGGATGTGGTTAAGAACTTGCATTTTCTAACATATCGGTCACTCAATACCATGTCAATTAACTCCATAATGTTGTAAACTGTTATCGATTTTATGTTATGGCTTTTAATTGGTCGGGATGATATTCTGCCAGCTCTGCTTTTAGACCAGAGATGGTCTCCCCAAGAAACTATTGAATTAATCTGGACAATAAGATGCTGGACTCTATGCATGGTGCATGGTGCATGCTTGCAATGAAAGAAACAAGACTGGATTTGAACTGTAATGTTGTAATAAGGTGGAGCAATCCACCATGCGGGGGAGGGAATGGAGAGGGGATGGGGGAAGCTCAGAGCCCATGAAACAATGTCATAAAATGAAATGCAACTTAAAAAATTAAGAAAAGAAAGAAAAACAATACAATATGCTGGAAATTCAGAAAAATAATTTAAATAATAAAATGAGAGTTGAAAGTATGCTTTTATAATGAAAATATAGTATAAGCTACTAAGATTTTGGGTAAACAATAAGAATCGCCCTGATTTTCTGATTCACTGAATACCCAGGTGAAACCATGATGGCTGCCTAGGGGCCTCTTCAGGGTTCAGTTCCTCGTAAGAGGAGTTCTGGCTGCTGTATCAAGGCTTATCCATGTACTGCTCCCTCACAGTAGCTTGGTGGTGTCCAAGCAACTTGGTGATGGCAGCTTGGTGAGTCCTGGCATCTGTCCACAGTGGGGGTGATTCAGGACCATTCCATTTCCAGGGCTCCCTGCAGGATGGCTGGAGGCCACAACTGATTGACATTCGGGTTGACCAACTTTCTCTTTCCAGTTCCGCTTCCTTCTCCTTCACCTCTCTGTTAGCCTCCTCTATACAAGCCTGTGAGTCTTAAGATGCCTTTTTAGCAAGTCTAACCTACAACCAAGCCTAAGCAACTTCTATTAAGTCTTTGAGCAGAAAGTAAGAAAGACAGGATCTGCTCCTGGAGCTGCCTTGGAGTTCTCTGGTCTCTCTTCTGTGGCTATCAGAGAGCAGTATGTTCTAGTCATCTCCAGTTGATGTGTCAGAAGGAAACTCCTGGGAATCTTTGAATGATCCAAAACAAGCAGCGTGGATATAACTGTGATGAGAAAATGGGGGACGATGTCAATCTTTTTATTTTAAAACGATTTACTTATTTTTACTTGAAAGACAGATTTTACTAAGAGAGAAGGAATGACAAAAGAGAGATGTCTTCCATCTTCAGGTTCACTCCCCAAGCAGTCACAACAGCCAGAGCTGAATCGATCTGAGGTGAGGAACCAGAAGCTTCTTTTTGGTTCTCCCACATGGGTGCAAGGGCCCAAGGACCAGGGCCATCCTCCTCTGCTTTCCCAGCTCATAAACGGGGAACTGAACTGGATGTGGATCAGGTGGGACACAAACCAGCACCCATTTCAGATGCTGCCGCTGCTGTTGGAGGATCAACCTAATAAGCCACCTTTCACAGCAAAGGACAGTGAAATTCCCATATCAAAACCCAGTGGTGAAGCACATAGAAGATAAACTAAAAGTACGCCATTATAAAAGGTTTCAAGAACAATTAAGAAAGGAAGGGTAAGAGAACGCAGAAGAATGAAGAAGGAGAGAGAGTAGAATTGAAGATATCACAATGATCTTAAATCTGTACATATGAAATTCATTCACCTTATACAATTAAATGATTTAAATTTTAAAACCCAATGTTATGGGCCCAGCGGCGTGGCCTAGTGGCTAAAGTCCTCGCCTTGAATGCGCTGGGATCCCATAGGAGCGCCGATTCTAATCCCGGCAGCTCCACTTCCCATCCAGCTCCCTGCTTGTGGCCTGGGAAAGCGCTGGAGGATGGCCCAAAACCTTGGGATCCTGCACCCATGTGGAAGACCTAGAGGAGGTTCCTGGCTCTTGGCTCCTGGCTCTGGATTGGCACAGCACCGGCCATTGCGGCTCACTTGGGGAGTGAATCATCGGACGGAAGATCTTCCTCTCTGTCTCCCCTCCTCGTTGTATATCTGACTTTGGAATAAAAAAACAAATAAATCTTTTTAAAAATGTATAATCACATCTTGGGCCCGGCGGCGTGGCCTAGCGGCTAAAGTCCTTGCCTTGAAAGCCCCGGGATCCCATATGGGTGCCAGTTCTAATCCTGGCAGCTCCACTTCCCATCCAGCTCCCTGCTTGTGGCCTGGGAAAGCAGTCGAGGACGGCCCAATGCATTGGGACACTGCGCCCGCGTGGGTGACCTGGAAGAGGTTCCTGGTTCCCGGCATCGTATCGGCGCGCACTGGCTGTTGCGGCTCACTTGGGGAATGAATCATCGGATGGAAGATCTTCCTCTCTGTCTCTCCTCTATGTATGTCTGACTTTGTAATAAAATAAATAAATCTTTAAAAAAAATGCATAATCACATCTTGCAAAGATCCCTGCAATATTCTAGAGTTGGACTACATTTTGCTAAAAATGCCTTAGTATTTTGCAATAACTGAGTAACAGCTTGTTACATTTAAACTTTAAAAAGTTCCATGTAAATTTTGATGTTAGTTTTCCATCAAATCCATTTTTACATATTTTAGAATGGTAGTTGTTCCTTGGGATATAAAATCACCATTTCCTAATCCTAGTGATCTATACTTTACATTTGATTCTTTTAACTCCCAATTCTTGCTTTAGGCTGGACCCTGGTTGCAAGTTTCAGACACTGGCAGTGTGAAAAGGAGGCACACCACGTGAGCAGAGGGACCACGGAAAGTCTTCAGAGGCTAGGAAAATCATCCTGTGTCACAAATGATTGAAACGGAAGCCAAGAGAGAAAGGTAATAACAACACCTCCTAGGAAGGAAGAATTTGGTTGCATTACCAAGGATGTAAAGAATGACGGTCCAAACCTGCACCATTTTTGATTAAGAACTGGCTATGTGGGACAGCCTAATCTGAATTGTTGCATCTAATTGCGTTTGCAAAACACCATTATGTGGAAGACAATTTTAGATTCAGCAGAATGGTGTTACGAGCCAAACCGGTGGATCGGGTGACCTCCCAAAACTTGAGTTTCAGACTGAGTGCTCCAATCCGAATTGGCTGTCTCCCAGCTGATCTGTGAAAGCAAGAACTCATTTTCACAGTCACTAGAAATACAACGCAAGAATTAAATCCTCAGTTCCTTCACACCCCTCAGTTCCTATAACCTTCCAGGAAGTGGGGCTAGTCAGATGGATTATCTGGACCTATCTGCAGATCTGTGTGAAAGTACCCAAACTCTTAAAGCATCTGGAAAAACCTACATTTCTTTTCCTCTTCTGGAATCTCTTAAGCTTGTAGCGCGGCAGTAAGAGCTGTGGCTCAATTCTACTTTATCAGAGCTGATGTGGAAAAGTTTCACTGTTTCCAGTTGCTTAACATTCTTTAGACAAATTCTAACCTCCCCTGGAATCTAGGAAAGTAATGACTGACTTCTGAGTGAAAAAAAATGATTAAAACAGAGATCGAACAATATGACTGAATTTTATGGGGGCAGGGTTGATCTTTCTTCCATTTCAGAATCTGGGAAGAACACACTAACCAGAGATGGACATTCACATAAGACATCAAAGCAAATATTACTTAGTCTCCAACTGAAGTCCATAAGAAATCATGGATCCAACAGAATCCTACCAATAGAATTGTAAGTATTAAAATATATCCGTATGACATAATGAAGTTCATGGAAATTCACATTAAAAACAATTTCACTTTTGTAGAAAAAACTTTGTGCTGTTTTCCTCATAATAAATATGTCACATGAACTGCACATATTTCAACAGGTTACAGCCAAAGATACTTAAATTTTAATTCCATTTCCATGAAATTAAGTACTTTTGTTTGTTTTAACCCCTGCATTCTTTTTAAAAGACTTTTTAAAAGATCTTTTTTAAAGATCTTTTTTAAAGATCTTCTGTCTGCTGGTTCACTCCCCAAGTGGCCACAACAGAGGGAGCTGAGCTGATCTAAAGCCAGGAGACAGGAGCTTCTTCTGGATCTCCCATACAGGTACAGGCTTCCAAGGCTTTGGGCCATCCTCGACTGCTTTCCCAGGGCACAAGCAGGGAGTTGGAAGTGAAGTGGAGCAACAGGGACATAAACCGGCACCCACATGTGATCCCAGTGGATGCAAGAAGAGGATTTAGCCACTAGGCTATTAGCGCCAGTCTCATTAACTCCTGCTTTCTTTGAATAGTGTGTCCTAGATAACTTAATCTCCCTAGTTCTCAATTGTTTCATGTGCGCATGCATCTACCTATGGTAGTTTGCTTACCACGCAGAGTTCATGTGAACAACAAATTGACTCAACAATAAGGTTTTTGCTCAGCTTGTTTGAAAACTTCATTATGTATACTGTCTGGTGAATTGAGAGACTATTCTGGTGTTCCCTGCTCACACACTTCTACTCACCAAAATTTGGGAGTTGCCCAGTTCCTCAAGGCATTTCATGAGCTGTTTCCAATCTCCTCTTCTCCAGACTCTATCAGCACATCTCTTTCCCACCAATACCACATACACACCATTCCTGATGCCAATCTTTAATTTTCACTTTGCTTGACTTGGCTCAGTCAGCCTCTTATGTAGAAAATAACTTTCTTCCTTGTTTGCAAGCAGTAGGTGAGAATTGGTGTATAATTCACAACTCATTCAAATACTGCCTCAGAAAACTTTCTGTGTCCATCTCTTATCAACTTTTGAGCACCCTAGCAATGTTTTCATGTTGCAAACCAAAGGCTGGTGACTAGACTCAAATTAACCCCTGAATCTAGCATGATTGTGAGCTACCCATTCCAGTCTACTGACTCCTCATCTTGCTTGATTTCCAAAGATGCTTCAGTGAAAACTATTTCACATTGAATTATCCTAGTTACTCTGGGAGACTGATGAATACCCAAGACAGTCATTCTGTATTTAGTCAAGCTAATCTACCTAACTATTTTAATAACATTGCAGGAATGCAATCGACTGAACCATATGATCCACTCCTGGATGGCTTTGTCTCCTCAGATAAGGCAGAGAGAGCCAGCACAGAGCTTATCCAGGTAACAAACAGGAGCAGAAATGAACTGCGGGGCTGTCATTCCACCAAGGTTCTCTGACAGAGGGAAACCCCCATCACAGACCTTTGTGGTCACAGAAAACACCAGCTCCCTGACACCACTGGTCTCTTTAATGTTTAACTTTGATAGGGATAAGGCTCACCAAATGGGCCATGGACTGCAGCCACAGATTGGGTTTATGGAGCAAAGTCAACCACAAAAGAAGGAGTCACTGTCTGTCGATGAAAACAAATTAATCTCATGGTGGTGTCTTAAGTTCACAACCTCAAAACAAAATCTTGTCTCCTCAATTAAAAAACAGTTGCAAGCAAAACTCTTAAACACTACAGGGTAGGTGTAACTCATAGGGAGCAAGTCTTGTTATTAGGATAAATAATCACAATTTCTCAATACAAGTAAAATGCAAAGAAGACCGGCAGGATTCAAGAGAGGGGAGCAAAGTGCTAATTCTGTCTTAACATAGCGTGACATTTTTTGTGTAACATTTTACAGTCATCTTGGTGGATCAGCTCAAAATCCATAAGCATAGGCAAGTCAACAGCACAGGTGCTTCCATTTCACATATGGGGAAAAGTGAGCCTCAAAGATCTTGGCTCCGATCACCAAAGTCACGCTAGCAGACAAGGTCACAAACGGCCAATGCTTTTCTACTTCTGTAAACATTCTCTCTAACCAAGAAATTTCATGCATCATCAAACAGAGGAAGAGGAAATCAGAAACAGAGAGATTCTGTAAAAATGAAATGGAAAGTTCTACATTCCAATGGAACTTGTGATAGTTTCTGAAGTTATTAAGTAATGACACTAAAACTCATAGTTGCTGCTATTAATAATAAGGCTGGGGTAGATATTCCTACAAAACTTATGGTTTTCACTCTCCCTGGAATGTAGGTTACCAGGGATAGATGTAGTATGTTTTGAAGCCTGAGAGATTTGACTTTAGACAGGTTGTGTATGAATCTCAGATCTGCTGATGGTTAGCAATGTGACTAAAAGCAAGTTACTGAGGTCATCAGCATGAAGTCAGAGATTAAAATAGATTCGCCACAGAAAGAGGCTAAAGAGTAAGCAAATCACTTAGCATAGTAGTAGCTAAAGAAAGCCAGAACATAAATTTCTTCACAAGGTGTTATGTGCTGAAGAAGATAAGTCACATTTCTTGAGAGAGTGAGTGAGTTCCGTGTGTGAGCCCACAGGCTGCTACCCTTTGCTCAACAACTTGTACTTTGTGAAAAGATACACTTTCATTATTAGGAAATCAGATCAGCTTTCTGGTCTCTGAATTGCACCAGTAACTAAATAAATTTTTTATCCACTAAAGAAAGGTGAAAGACTTATTTTCCTTAATGGGGTTGCTGATTTGCTATTCAAATAAAACACATTCTAAGCATCTGAAATAAACCCCAATCCTTGGAGAACATTCAGTGTCAGTTAAAATTTGTTGAGTTCCTGCTCTCAGTGTGCCAACAAGGCACTTCCACACACATGAGCACGACACAGTCTTGCAAACAACTCCAGGAGGAAGCTCTGGACATCTTCTCCACTTTACAAACAAGGAAACTGAGCCTCAGAACTGCCCAAGACCATTTAGCTTCCAAGCAACAGAACTAAGATTCTGACTCTAACATTCTCTTCCTTCTCTAAGGCAAGGGCTCACTACCATGAGCCTCCCAGGCCAACATGAGGTTGACACCCAACATTAAGGGCCCAAGAGTATATAGGGACAGCACCAAGAGGAGATGACTCAAGACCCAGGGGACAGACACTGAGACTTCATGTTCTCACTCAAACCTCATGCAATGGGATAACACCTGACTTGGCTAGATTTAAGTCAGCATCTAATTACCAAGAAGCCTGATTCATTACCAAATTTTATATGTGTTATTAGTTCTCAGAAAGTCTTTTAGAATAGCAAGATATGCTTTTCATTATTTTATGAAAAGAAAAGCTCCCTTTCCCATTCATCCACTATTTATGTACTCACCACAATACACCCAAACCTGGAATTTATCCTGGGGGAGAGAAATCAATCAGATACACTCTATCCCGGCCTTTATAGAGCCAAGAGCCTACGCTGCACAGACAAAAACTATGGTATCACTACACAATAGAAATTCTGATGACTGCCACAAAGCAGAAGTCTAAAATGCAATAAGAAAACTTACAGGGAATATAATCTAGCCACAAGGTCAAGGAGGGCTTCCCTGAGAAAGTGATAGTTAATGAGAAAGCAGAAGGATGAGTATAAGTTACCTAATTGAATGGAGGTGGCAATGATACTCCAAGCAAATGAAACAGCATTAGCAAAGTCCCTGGAGCAGGGAGAAACAGAGAACATTTAAGGAAGTGAAAGGAGACCAGCATGGCTAAAGCATAGAGACCTCAAGCGGAAAGGAAATGAGAACTGGGGAAGCAAGAACACAGCATTCATCCACAAGCACTAACCGGTGATGCCTTCAGTCATCATAAGTGCGCAGCTGAGCCTGAATCTGAACAAATTCAGTTCAATGGATAACTTGTCATTCTCCTCTTCCTTGTACTTCCCCTCTGTTTTTTCTTTTCTTGACCATCATCCTATTTTTGAAGTGTAGGAAAAGTAGAGAGAGAGGACCTCCTAAGAAATTAAAATGTCTTATGCCCTTGTGACTAGGGAAACAGTATAAGCTTCAGCAGGCCAATACATTTCAGAGTATTTCCTTGCAAAACAGGAATGTTGGAAAAGTACAAGAATACACACAGGATTAAAGGAGCAAAGGCGTACAAATCGGCCCGTCCACCGTGGCTAGCATTGACAACTAGGAACGAAACATCATCTTGTCCATCTGCGTGACATAAGAAAAAAGACAGAGAAATTAGGGAGGCTGGCCTAGTTGCTGTAAGACACAAGCAGTCTGCAGAGTGCGTGACAGCTGACAGAAGGTCTTCCCTACCAACATAATGTCTAAGACAACTGCTCCTGGTTGGTGGCTAGCTCTCATTCACATTGCAGGCCAGGGACCAGCCTCCTCTCATATCATGTCCCACGGCGTTCTTCTGCAACAGGCTGGTAGAATGGATAAAATATGGGCTAGTGTGCATCTACTCAGCTTGAATTTGGAAATATTTTCTCTTTCTAGGACGCCACACATAACTACAGGGGAAATGATGTGTAACTAAGTGCCTGGGAAGGAGATAGAACAGGTACAAGTGACTAACCAAGAGTCTTGGCCACCGCCCAATTATCAGAGGTGGTTATACTGTTAAGAGGCCTAAATACAGCCAAATAGATGCACATCTTTCTTCAAAGCCTCATTCTAGGTACAAGTGCAGCAATAACAGAAAAAGAATATCTCCCATCCAGGCTGGTGGTGCAATTCCTAAAAACAAAAGAGCAATCTGACTCCTCCTACTTCCCAACCTGCAAATCATCCATTTTTCTGGTTCTCTGCAAAACGAATGTGAGAGTACCTGCTCCTTCCATGATTACTTCCACACCCTCTATGTTCTCTCACACATTTGCCTCTGGATTGCATCGAATCCTGTTTGCTGCAGGACACTGTTCAAACCCCATCACTGGATATCTTACAGCACCTGGCCGTGAATCCCTTGCAGGCTCATCCTTTTCCAACTCCCATCCTATGATGAGTGCTCCAAAAACAAAAAAATCACTTGTGGTTACATGAACACGGACCCACCAAGCTGTTTCTGTCCTCAAGATGATCTTCATTTCTGCTGATTCTCGACTGACACATGTGTTTAAATCGCGCATTGGGTTATCTCCAGCTCCTGGAAGCCTTCTCAGTTCTATGTTCTCATTTCTACAATTTCTTGTTCTAGTGCCCCTGGGTGCAGCTCACTGTACATGCTCTCAGCAAAGCTTGTGTCTATCTGTATCCTTGCACTGTCCTGTAGAGAGTTCCTGTCCATGACATCCATCCACCTCTTTATCTCTGAAATCCCTGGTAGCTGGGGGCATTGAATAGCATTCCAAGAATCTGAAAGTTCATCTTACTGGGGGTTGTTGACACAGAAAGTGGCACATGTAGTAAATATTTGAGAAGCTAAATTTTAGAGATTATAGAAAGGAATTAACTGAATGTTAGACAATCAGCATAAAGTGATTTGCATCCAAGGTCTCTGGATTTGAGCCCAACTTCTATTAGATGTTAACTGCATAATGCAGGTAGAACATCTTCATTACACTTATTTATTTGTGAACACAAGGAAAATAATATATCATTCTATATCCTCTCACTAGGTCTATGTGAGGATATTGTGAAATATTGCATGCCAACATATATTATAAATTAGAGTTTGGTAAGGCTAGTCCTTAAAATACAAATAATCAAGAAAAAGACAGCTTCTCTATTCTCTTACTGTCAAATAGCATTTCTTCAGGAAGCCATGAGGAGCCTTGGAATCACCCAGGATTCCTGTGTGAAATTTGAGGTTAAGATTATCGCTTTCACCTGCCACCTTACTGGAGGTTCTGAAGTGTTGGAGGCGTGTGTAGAGTAAGGATGAGGTTAGCTCTCTGAGGATGTATGGCAGTTACCAGGTGACAAATGCTGGCTCAAATGCAGGAAAATTGTCAGAGCTGCCTAAAGGCTTTCTATTGCTCTCTGTGATGATGGGCTGTGACCTCCATGAGACCAGAAATGAGGTGGAAGAAGCTGGAAACCCACAACTGCAGGCTGCACTCATCCTTGTGGACTTTCCTGGGACATTGCTGTTTCTGCAGATGTTGCTCAGCTTGTAATGATCAGTTACAACATGATGTGTTCAGCTCAGAGAATATCTCAGATTGATATTTTTATAACAAAACATGTGACACTGGGTACTTATAAAATCAGGGAGATGTATTTGTCTCATGATTCTGGTGGCTGAAAGGTCCAAACACCTTGGTGCTGGCTGCCTGCCTGAATCCTGACATGGCGGAGTAATGGAAAACAAATCAGCCAAGTGTAAGGGGGAGTAGTCACATGGCAAGGCAGGAAGTGAGAGAGAGCAGGAACACTCTTTTGGTATCAACCACTCTTGTGGTAACTAGGAGAATACTAATCCATTCCAAAGACGAACCACTCAAGCTATCCACCTTTCACTCCTCCTGACAAAGGTCCCAGCACTTTCCAACATCACCACCCTTGGAACCAAGTGTTTAGCTTGTAAGATCTGATCTGATGGACTCATTCAAACTATATCCAAACTACAGCACTATAGCAGGGATATTTCTGTTTCCCTAGATGTGGATCATCCTCAAGGAAAGAGATTGGATCTCTTTCAGTTTGAGATCTACAGGGATGCATGGATTAATGAACTAGTCCCGATTTATTTGTATGACACTGATACACACAGGGGAAAGTGATAATGGCCTCCATGTTGGGATGGAATGAGTTCTTATAGAATGGGTCATGGGTTCACACCCAGGATAACGGCATTCATAAGGTAATTGCGCTTTCCAACTTGGATTCTGCACTCTTAGAGGCTTGCTTTCAACTAAAAAAAAAGTTACTAATAAAAATTATGTATTTGCTCTTGTTGAAGAGCCCAGGATCCAAGCATACTGTTTATTTTCACTTAGCTGGGATGTTTCAAATTTGTTGTGACCACTTCTCACGTTATATAGTAAAGGATAAACATAGTACCTGCACATATTATTTCCCTTAATATTTACACTAAGTCTACATGTTAGGTCACATAGTCTGTTTCCAGTTCCCAGGGAAGTTGACTGGCAGCACAAAGAGGTTCCGTTACTAGCTCAATGCTGCCCCTTTAGTGATGGAGGCAGAATCCCAACCCAGTGCTGTCTGATTATTTAATTCATGCTTTTTGCACACAGAACTCAGGAAGCTCTTCTCACGTTTTCCTTATTGCAGAGATGCTCAGGGGAGAAGCCTGTTCTTATACTAAGAAACCCCTTGATGTGCCAAGTGTGAGAGGCAAAAAGGGCAATGCCCACAGGGATCTTCTGATTCTTCAAGAAAACTTGAGTTTAATGAGATGGCAAACACACTTCTTCAAAGTACACCTGACCTTGCGGCTCCATGGCTTCCCATAGCTTCCTGCCACCCTCTTCCAGCAGAGCCGCTTTCCTACTCCAAGATACTATTATGGAGAACATTGGGAAATCGCACAGCCCTTGGATCCTAGACCTTATATTTTTCTAGTGTTGACAACTTGCTACATGTGCACACTTCTTTTTATGGAGAAAGATAAGGTCCTGATGGTATCAGAGCATGGGGTAGGAAATGCTGCATTCCTCTGTGTAAATATTTGACTGAGCTTTCTCCAGGCCATGCATCACTGTCCCAAGCCCCCCTTCCCCCACCCCACCCCCCAGAAAGCTGCAGGTCCACAGATCAGCTGTTACATCAGCCTGGTAATGAAATAAGAAAGGGCTTGTTCGAAAACCCAGACCAAAGCAGTATTCTAGGATCCCATACTCTACATGACCTACTGTGTTTCTGAGGGAGCCAAGGACGGAGGCTAGGTCTCAGCCAGGGTGGAATTCTCACCTTCAGTCGCCTCATCTCAGAGGGGAAGAAAGTGGCTACAGCTATGAAGCTAATTTTCATGACTTTTTATAAAATGAAATCTCCGGAGCAACCTCAAGGTTGGCAAGAGATTGCATAGAACCATAATCACAGTGAAAGAGCTAAAGAGCAGTAAAGTTATGGATAATCATTGATAGTGTTTACTGAGTGTTTCCAATGTGCCAATAACCACTGTTGGTCTTGTCATGTATCATCTTACCTTAACTTACGGTGGTCTCTTAAAATCCCTTTAAGTCCTCAACATCTTCTTTCACAACCACAGAGGTGGTGGGTTTTGAGCAACTTGCCTAGGGTCTGCACTGAGCAAGCAAAAGAGAAGAAACCTATGCCAACATTACAACAAATAGCAAAATAATATTCTTTGACTTAAACATACATGTTGAGGGGCCCAGCACAATAGCCTAGCAACTAAAGTCCTAACCATGCAAGTGCCGCAATCCCATATGGGCACTGGTTCTAGTCTCTGCAGCTCCGCTTCCCATCCAGCTCCCTGCTTGTGGCCTGAGAAAGCAGTCGAGGACAGCCCAAAGCCTTGAGACCCTGCACCTGCGTGGGAGACCCAGAAGAGGATCCAGGCTCTTGGCTTTGGATGAGTGCAGCTTCAGCCATTGCAGCTCACTTGGGGAGTGAATCAATGCACAAAAGATCTTTCTCTCTGTCTCTTCTCTGTATATCTGACTTTCCAGTAAAAAAAAAAAAATGAATGAATAGATAAATCCAAAAAAATGTAGAGCTAAAAATAAGTTCATATGTCATTAGATAAGACAATGTAAATTGTAAACTTTGTTGTTTTACTTCTTATTTATTTATTTAAAGCAAAACAGAAGGCAGGGTTTAGCCTAGCTTTAAGATACTACTTGGCACGATGCCCAGGTCCCACATGGGAGTACCTGTGTTTCAGTTGTGGCTCCATTCCCAATTCCACTGTCATGCTAATATGCATGCTTGGAGATCACAAATGATGGCTCACTGTGATGGCTCCCTGCCACCTACATGGCTGGCCTGGAGTGCGTCCTCGGCTGTTGGACTCATCTGGACCAGTCCCAGCTATTGTGAGCATCTAGGGAGTGAACCAACAGATGGGCGCTCTTCGCTTTTCTCCAACTCTAATACAAATAGAATAAATAGTAGGTTAAAAAAAGAAGAAGAAGAAGAAGAAGAAGACAAATCATCTCACATCCATTAGGACGGCTACTGAAAAAGCAGAAACCATAAATACAAAATAATAAATACTGGCCAAGACATGGAGAACTTAGAATTGTTGCTGGGAATGTAAAACAGTGCAATGGCAATAGAAAAAAAAAGTTTAAGAGTTCTCCATAAAAAACAAGCAACAGTTTTAATATGAACCAGATATGTTCTCAAAAGAGTAGAAAGCAGGGTTCCGAAAAGCTATTTGCACACTTGTGTTCCTGAGGACATTCTCACAGTTACTCAAGTGTGGAAGCAATCCAAGTGAACACTGATTAAAAAAATTGAACAAAATATATGGTTTTCTCATAAAGTGAAAATAATATTAACCAGGCTTAAAACGGAAGAGATGTTTTAAGCAACTTATTTATATTTCACAATGCATGTTTAGGAGTATAGTGAAACTCCCCACCCTACCCTCCTCCTTCCTTATTTTTTTTAATTGTTACAGTGTTCATACTTTCATTTCCCTTCACAATCACAAGCTTAACACTCAATTACATACAGATTTCAACAAATAACAGATAGAAAGGAAAAAAAATCTTTGCTATTCCCCAGCCGTATAAACAAAGGCTCTAAACAACAATCAGGTCTCAAAATAGCAAAGAAAAAATGGCAGAGATAACAACCCAAGCTGCCACATCAGTGAAGCGTGAGTATGTTGCACTAAGTGAAACAAGACAGTGATGAAAAGATACATGCTGTACAATTCCACTTACACGAGATATCTAAGGTAGCCAGATGCACAGACACAGAAATGGGGGTTTCCAGGGCCTGGGACCAAGGCAGTTCTTGTATCATGTGCAAAGAGTTTCAGCTTTGCAAACTGCAACAAGTTCTGGAGAAGGCCTGCAGAACAGCATAATTAACTGAAATATGCACTTAGGAATGACCAATACGGAAGGACTAGAACAAGGAAAGAAGGGAAGGAAGTGGTAACGGGACATTGACAATGTGTATGGAAAATTACAAAAAGATACACCAGTGAGTTGATAGTGATTAGCATCGGGTCATAGTTTTATTAATAAATATGTCTATTTACTATTTCTATCTCCCAATGTTTCCCATAAGGAATGTACACTGCACTTGTAATAAGATTATTAATAATTATCTTTAAGGCATGAGGAAAACAGTGAGGAAGAGAGAAAGCTGGAGGAATTGGAAAGAAATTTGCCCAACCTGGTTACAACAGGACAGCATGGGCCGTGGCTTCTGCAAGGGAGCACTCCTGCGCAGGCAGGCTCCATGCACGCCTCAGATAGGCCCTGTGCTCTAGGGCTTGTGCTGAACAACCAGACACAGGGGGCCTTGACCCATGATAAAGAACATAGAATCGGGGTTGTAATACCAAGTAGAAATAGTCATGGAGCAACCTTCAGCAAGGTGGGTCTCCCACTTAACACCTGTCTGAGTGTTGATGATATCTCTTTCCAGAAATGCTCTCCAGGTCCTGGTTTATAGTGTGGTGTTTTAGCAAAAGAGAATTGACATAGGCTGTTTACCTCTCCAAATATTCAAGATGAAAAAAAAAATGTAATTTCAGGGACAGCCAAAAGCTGTACTTCTCAGCTCTGACCATGTGGGGGTCACCATTAGCCAGATTTCCTCAACCTTCTTTATGTCAGTGATTGGTGCCAAGCTTTATTTTTTTAAAAAAGTCATTGGTGTCAAGTTTATATCAGTGGGAAGTTGGCAAGTAACAAGTAGTAGAGAATCTTAATTGGTTTCCCACTGGTAGATAGATGTGTTAGATCCCAAAGAAAAAAAAGCCGATCATAATATATCTGAGTGGTTAACCCTGCGATAATAAAATGACTCATCAGAGTCCTTCACTTTACTACTATTGCTTTGTTAGTTTCAGTCCTCATTCACACCCTTCCCGCCCGCAGGCTTGCTGAGCTGCTCCTGATATCTGTTCATCTGTGCAGGATCTTGATCTGTCCTTAGGGTCTCTTCTTCCTCTTCATTAAAGGTATTTTGGCTTCTTTCAACATCTGGGGAAAAATGGAAATTTTATTCTTCACTCTACATTCTGTGGAATCAACCACTAAGCCATTGATTTGGGCAATAATAGGAACACAGGTCTACAGCACTCTCAAGAGTAGAACCCTTGCTGCAGTGCGATGTTCCAAGGTCTGGACAGGAAGACACGAAGCTCTCTGAATATTCCAAACACAAACAAGGCTATTGTGGAGAATTCAAAGCTCAAACAACTGTGGGATGGGTTGGAGTCATGTTGTTGAGAGTCGCTGGAAGGGCTTGAATCCAGGAAGTGTGTTGCTATGTGTAATTTTCAAGATGGGGAGAAAGAAGCCAGCAGCAGTCTCCAGCATCTATTGGCAGCAACTCCCCTGGTGGCACTTCTCATGGGTCATCCGAATGCCATTTCTTGGCAGTATCTAACCATGCACCCTAATGGCAAAAGTCTAGAAAAGAGTCCCCAAAGTGGTTCCTCCAACACAGAGAAGAGTTGATACAAGGAGGGGATAATGCTGAGTTGTCATTAAATAAGCTAGCACACTGGAGGGTCCAGGAAGGACCTTTGTAAAGAATATGATGCCAGAGACTGGGTTTCAGGAAATCAAGAAGGGCTAATCTCTGGACTTGGTCAATGATTCACCAAAGGAGTTTCCCTTTCTAGACTGCAACAGCCTGACTTAGGGAAGTGTAGCCTTCCCAAGAAAGTTCTCCTTTTCTGCAACCAAATGAAGCATTGGCCATAAATAGCCTGATGCACTCACTACTCTGTAATAAACCAGATAACCCAGAGTTATGAGTTATTAAAACAAAGAAAAGCAGCTGTTCTCATTGGGCATGGAAATGTTCTTGGGCTTTTTCTTCAAATATTTTTCATAAGCAATTTGGAATTGCTGTGCAAAAATTTTACACAAGGCTGCAATAATGTACCACTTCCAGTGGATGTTGTACAATGCACATATGTAATGAGATCCCTGCGTCTCTTGATTTTATCCCACCTCTCCTTCCTTTTTTTTCCAAGTCACATCAGTAACACCTTCCCACCCACCCCCTGCCTTCCTGAAGACAAGCAGCTCACTTGCACCTGCTGCTTCCTCATCTCCTCAAAGTTTAGAGTGGCAGAAAGCTCAACATGCTGGGAAGGTAGAGGCAGCATTGATCAAGACCACACGTTGGATGCTTTGAGACCCTGATGTTTTGAATCCTCTAAGGGAGTTCTAGGATAAGCCAACTCCCCATGTTCTTGATTAAGAAGTAAAGGTCAATAAGAGTATAACAATATTTTAGGGCCACACACCTATTCTATGCTCCAGAGAAGGTGGCAAGATCCCAACCCCTTACTATAAGTGAATCTTCAGTTCCATGGGTGTTTCTGGGCCACAGGAAATCAAGAAATATACCAACCTTGTAAACTGTAGAGAACCCTGAGCTCATCCCTTGGAAATACTCTTCATCCCTCTTTGCTTCCCATTGGTCAGTACTCACTGTCAAAAGAGACAGACACCTTGCAGTCTCACACCCTCGCCAAGGCTACATTTGTGCCTTTTCCCTATAGACACTGAAAAAGGGAGATGGTGTTTGAGACAATGGCTTTAAAATTATCAGGTCCAATTCACCTTCGGGAATTTTTTAGTGATATTTTAGCTTCTTCACTTTTCACTGTTTATTATGTAAGTAAATACACAAGTTAATAAAACAAACTGTGGATACATCTAGAAAATAAAATTTGTAAACAAATATAAAAACAAAATCCGTATGTAAGACAGTGTTTAGCATTCATTTTCATGCCCATGTAAGCCTGTTAATAATTCTTTTTAATTTTGAGACCCAGATCATTTATGTTACATAACTATTATTGTCTTTAACTCAGTTTTATAACTTCAACAATGACATTTAATTTTATCTGCTCTCTAATTTTTATCACTGCTCACTGAGTCTTCCCAAGGGTAAGAATCTACCTTTTCTTTTGTCTTGTTTTTTAAACATCTACTTCTGAGCTATTGTATACTGATGCTAAATTTACAGGATGACTTAAAGAAGCTTCAAGATATATTTGTAAATAAAACAGTCTTTTTCATATCCAGTAATATCATTCAGTTCCCTGTGTATGTGAAATACATCTATACACAATATATAGCACATTATACGTATATTTTTTTTTCCTTGGAGTATATCTTATTTTTTTTTCAAACTGAATTGGTTCTGGCAAAACTAACATTTAGTGTGTCTGGAAAAGTACTGAAGCCAGACTGACCTTTATATGCAGAAAGAACACCATGTTTTATGCCTGGATGTGCAGAATTCTGTGTTTATGTCAGTTGACTGACACCTTGGTTGGGCAGCACAGACGTCTTCTTTCAAATGCTTTGTTGAATCAAGGTCTGCTCCTTCTGTCCATCCTGAGCCTTCTTCCCCTTTCCAGGAACACTGACTTGAGTCACGTAGCTCTGCATGCTTTGGCCAATGTCTCTGGAAATTTCACTTTTGTTACTCTTATCCTTTCACATATTTGTTCCCTTTTGCTAAGGCTGAGTACTTTTCTCAGATATTCTTCCACACTCTTCTACACACAGCGGGCAACACCAGGAGTGCCCTTCCTTGCCTCTAACAGAGGGTCCATCCTAGTCACTGAATGCACATTCTTGTTGCCACCACCACCATTTCTGCCATTTAATGATTGTGCACTGTCGTTCTGTCCAGATGTCACTTTTAGACATTCTAATTTTACATCACAGAAACAAAATGTTCATGTAGCTTGTGGTAGTGTCACATAGTTGTTCAAAATGACCACCTACATTTTAAGGTAAATCACTTCTGAGATTGCTCTGCCTCCATGAAGTTATTCTTTTATCCTCTCTGCTTCCTTCTGTTTACTTTTTTAATCCTTTATTTATTATTATTATCATCATCATTTTATGATACAGTTCCATAGGCCTTGGGATTCCTCTTATTCCCTTCCCAACCACCCCCACCAAGTTCCTCTATATCATTACTAAAGTATAGTTCTTCATACACAGCAGGCATATGTCCATTATCGTGGGCTTGGACAATGGCGGAGAGTCCAGCATCCTATTGTCATATAGCAAACAGTTTCATCGGGAGTCCATTTTTAGTCTGGAAGTAGAGATGCACACTGCATTGTATCCTCACACCTGGATATGTTAGTCTCCACTAACCACCAATATACATCCCCTTAAATGACAAGCCACAATACAAAATCAACAAGAGGAAGAAAAAAGAAATTAACAACACCATGAAGTTAAATAACTAATAGTTAATAACTACTATGTTGCTAAAGAAATGTAAAAGAAAATCAAGAATCTTCTTGAAGAAAATGTTACTGTATGATCTATGAGTCAGTGAAGATTTTAATCAGAATAAAGTGTTTTGAAGAGATGAAACTAACAACAACAACAAAAGCATCAAAATCCATGAGATGGAGTTTCCACTGATCTTTGTCAGGGAAATGTGTCTCCTAGTGGCAACAAATAGATGGGTTTGTTTTTTAATCCAGTCTACTAATCTATGACGTTTAATTGAGCTTAAGCCACTCAAATTCAGGGTTAATATGTATGGGTGGCAATTTGGTTCTGTCATTTTAGCAATGGGTTGTTCATTGATTTAGTCTTCTATCGTCATTTTACTGGGATGTTTACTTTTATCAAAGTATTTCAAAAAAGACTACTCACAAAACTCAGGCCTTCCTTTCCCACCTCCATTCTCTGCCCCTGCCATCTATCAGTCTGGTTGAAAATATATTCATACAACCAAAAAAAAAGATGAAATATATTGTTAATATTATTTGTAGTAAATCCCCTTCACAGAACCTTTCAAACTGCCAGTTTAGTTTTGACTCAATATTGAAGCTTCTGCAGGTTGTCCCACCAGCAGGCTCTCCACTGCTGTGCAAAGTCTGTTAGCTCAGGTCTGTGAGTGAAGACTCATTTCTCAGGGTCACTCACGCACCTGCAGGACGCAAGTGCTTTCAACATCACCTGGTGTCCCAGGGAGTTCACCCCAGACACAGTGGCTGAATAGCAGTCCCAATATTAGAGTCAACTGTAATGTCAGACTTCCTTTCACTTTCCATCCTCTTTACACATTACCTTCAAGCCCAACTTTCAGCCCTCCATCTTATTTAGGATAAGAATTTCATTGGGTTTATACCGGATCAAGAAGATGCAAAATACAAATTCTACCCCAACCCCAAAAAATCCTGCCGCCAAAAAAAAAAAAAAAAAAAAGATATTTGGAAAAAAACTAGCATGATTAGGGTAAATTCCTACTCAAGATTACTTGACAGTTAAGTTTGAATGCTAACAGATTTCCCAGGTTCAGATTCTAGTGCTCCTCAAACCATCTGTACCAACTGAAATGAATTGTTTAATCTCTTTGTGTTTGATTTCTTTGTCTATGAAATGGGACAATAAGAGAACCCACCACACTGAGTTGTTGTCAGGATTGAATTAATGTCATCAAAGTGCGTTAAAGGGTAAATATTCAACGTTTGTTAGCTATTAATTTACCACAAGGCAAGTTCATTCAGGCATATTACCATTAGGCATTCTGTCCCCGTCAGTCCTTCTCCCCAGGAATCATTGCTTAGCATTTAAAACAAGAGAGGAATAACAGTAAACAGCCACCAAGTGGGCAAGAATAGCATTATCACCTCTCCTCAGTAGAGAGATCATGAGGCATCCACAGAAATGGGCTCCATGCCTTGTCACTTGAGTGTTAATGAGGATGTGGGGCAAAGAGTTTGAGAACTGACAGAACCCCCGTGGATTTAGGATTTATACAACACAAGGGCCCTGTGCCTTCTTTTCCAAATAGAATCTGATAATGTGGCAGGCTCCCAGATTTAGCATGGTTTTGGAGGAGAAGAAATAGTTACCATGAAGCTGGGGACAGCCAAAAGTCAGTAGATCTCAAACGATATTGTAAGGTAGACAAGAGAACTTAGTAATCATTTGATGTGAAAAGAGAGTCAATAGAAGTATCGTGGGTGCTGGACATTGTAACAGATGAAGCTGTTGCCTGTGACACTGGCATTCCATCTTGGTGTCTGAATCCAGCTGTTCCACATCTGATCCATCTTTCTGTTAATGTGTCTTAGAGCAACAGAGGAAGGCTGAAATGCTTGGACCCCTGCACCCATGTGGGAGATCAGGATTGAATTCCAGGTTCCCAGCTTCTGCCTGGCTCAGCTTCAGCTGCTATAGTCATTTGGGCAGTGAATCAGAAGATGAAACCTCTCTGTCTCTGTCTCTGCATTTTCCTTTGTGTGCAACTCCACATTTCAAATACATAAATCTTACACATAAAAGAGCACAATGGCTCAGTTGATGCCACAAAGGAGAAATAAGTACCCATCTCTCAAAATTTCAGTACTGTTAGTTATTTAAAATGGTTTGAGTTCTAACTATTATGACATTATTACAGACAGCTAATTCCCGCAGCCTGGTCCTTTACCGTGAGCCGAAAACACCAGATGCAATGAGGTATTTTAGGAGTTTATTCCAGTGGGGCAGGAAGAGGGTGGAGGTGGTGGAGATCAGCGGGAGGGAGGGGAGGGGGAGGAAAAAGGGAAGATGGAGACATCTGGACCCCCTATGTTCAGGTACGCCTGCAAGGTATGGGGGACTGGATTGGGAGGGATTGAGGGCAGGCCCCAGGGGATTGGTGCCTGCAGGTGAATGCCTAGGAATGATTGGTGAGTGGGCAGGGTGAGGAAGGGGCTGGGAGATTGGGGGTGGGATTCTCAGGTGGAATGCAGGGTTACATCTGATTGGTGCATGGTTAGACTGGTGCGAATTTCGTGAGCTGTGAGGAAGAGGAAATGACACTGGGTCCAGGGTGGAATATTCGAATAACTCTACAAGTACCAATTAACACCTCATGCTAAAATACTAAAACATCATTCAAGTCAAGGGAAAAGGTGATGAATTAATGAAGACTAAATTTCTGCCACCAGGAGAATGGAGGTTTGCAATAGATCTAAAAGTGTGATACAAAAGAGAAAGTTTTATGCTTTTTATATGTGTTGTAGACTGAATACTATAGTCTTGGCAGTATTGTTTTGGTTACTGTACTATCTTTTGGTGCTTCTTGGGCCTTCTGTAAATTGACCACAGACACCACTCTGCTGTTCTTTGGTTCACATAGTTCCAGCAATGAGACTCCTTACTGAACTTCCAATACATCAGGCCACATTGTCCTTAGGAGTTTCCCAATAGCGGGGAGAATTCTGGGCAGGAGAGTCACTACTGCATAGTTACAGGGGCGTCTTTGAATGATTTTGAGCAAAAGAGTACCATGAAATGCCAGGTATTTTTAAAGAAGTGGCATGTCACTTACAATGAAAATACAATACTACTTGGAATTGGCACCATGACAGAGCAGGTGAAGCAGCCATCTGCAATGTGACATTCTACACAGCCATGGGTTTGAGTCCCAGTTGCTCCACACCTGATCCAGCTCCCCGCTAACGTACCTGGGAAAGCAACAGAAGATGATCCGAGTCCTTGGGCTCCTGTACCCACATGAGAGACTCAAGAAGCTCCTGGCTTCAGTCCAGCCCAGTTTCAGCTGTTACTATCATTTGGGGAGTGAACCAGCACACGGAAGGGTCACTCTATCTCTCTCTATTTCTTCCCTCACTATCCATAACTGTGACTTTCAAATAAATGAATCTTGAAAGAAATGAAGACAAGAAGGGAAGATAGGAAGGAAGAAAAGAAGGAAAAAACAAAGAAAATATAATACTAGTTAAAAACAACAAATTTCCACTGAAGGAACAGGGGCACTAGGGCCCCTTTCCTTTTGCTCCATGCTGAGAGGATGGGATGGATGGGGACTTCCAACTAACTAGCTGGTGATGGACCTGACAACAGCATCTTCAAGGTGTGTTAGAACAAAAAGTGTGGGATCAGTCAGTGGCTACCGCTGAGCTCTTTCCTCCCCACGCGTTATACTCCCAGAATCCTGAAGAATATTCAGACAGAAATACCCAGCCGAATAAATTTCCCTGAAATTGACAAGGCAAGATCAGTTGATCAATGACTAGGCTAAAAGGGAATGCTAATGCAGCCTCCAGGCTGGATCAGGGCAATGAGAAGGGCTGACCTGGACTCTCCAAGCCAAGCACAGGAATAAAGCAGGGAGGGGATGGCATCTCAACTATGCGAACCTTTTAGAACACCGAAGAAAAAGGAAACACATTCTGCAAAAGAACAACAAAGGACCCAGTTGGAGTCATTTATATAGGATTCAAATACAAGATGATGAAGCAACAGGCTGTGATGAAAAGCAGGATTAGCAAGTTAAGGAAACAACTGTGGGCCAAAACAACATCTTTACAGATCCAAGCAAATAAATGTAAACCAGCAAAGAACAGACTAGACATGCGTAAAATTCCAAACAACAGCAAAAAGTGAAAGACTTTCACAGAACATGAAAGGGAACAAGGTACACTAAATACATTAATTATAGATAATGATAAGTAAGGACTTCAAAGCTGGTCACATAAAGGGCCACTTGGAAAACCATTGGAATAGTTCAGAGATTAAATTCCCTTTTTTCCAATATCAGGAAAATATTAAGTTTATAAAGTGAAACAAAATTAAAATAGCAGGAAATACATGGTTTTGATAGAGACACTGAACATATTCTGAACCAAGAGGCGTGAGAAAGAACGATTCTATCCAGAAAAATCAACAAAGGAAGGTGCAGGGCTGGGCGATGTGAACCACACCAGTATCTTCCGCATCAAAAAACAGAGGGATTCTTCTCTACAAACCCCAGCAGAAAGGAAAATGTAACCCAAGAATGTTTAAACTGCAGACATTCTGGAGCATCATAAGAATTAGGAAATACATGGATATATTTGGATAACATATCAAAAGGCTAAATCCAAACACAATATGGATGCATGCCTTAAAAGAAATAAGACACATATCTAGAATGCAAAGCTATCATTAAAACAAAGCTGGTGGAGCTGGCATTGCAGTAAAGCAAATTAAACCACCTGCAACACCAACATCCTAGGACCTGTTCTGTTTTTTTTTTTTAAGTGAATTTTTTAAAAAAATCAATTAACTAATTTCATAATACAGGTCCAAAGGCTCTGGGACCTCCCCCCTCCCCAACACTGATTTCCCCTACTTTACTACAGTAATATAGTCCCTTCAGAAAACAATCCTAAGTCCTGACATATTATAGGTATGGACAAAGGCAGAGTCCGGCTCTCATAGTCAAGATGAATCTAATGTTTCATTAAGAGTCCATCTTTGATTTGGAAGTGGAGATGAATACTGCATTTTATCTTCGCATCTTGATGTGACGGACTGTCAAGATGACTATATTTACATGCATGTTTACTATGTATCTATTAGTCTTTTTATTTTGCATGAAGGTTCTGGCTGTTTTGCTTCTGATCTATTCCCTGTTAGTGTGTCTGGGAAAGCAGTGGAAGCCATCCAAGTGTTGGGGACCATGCACCCACATGGGAGACATGGAAGAAGCTGCTGGCTCCTTGCTCCCTCCTGGCATTGTCAGGAAAGGGAGTTAATCAATGAATGGAAGATCTCTCTCTTTTTCTCTGTCTTTTCTTCTCTCTGCCTAACTGCCTTTCAAATAAATAAACAAAGCTTTTTAAAAAACTCCACTAATAATTAGGAATAAATCCAGTTAAATAAGATCCACTTAAATCCACAATAACAAGAAAGAAAAACGTTTTGATTGCTAAACAGAATTTATCATCAGCTAAGCTCTAAATTATTAAATGAGCAAATATCAGTATGCAAATAAAAGGCTGTAGGAGACAACATTTAACAGGTGAACTGGCCCATCTTTCATAATAAGAGGTTCATGTGTACTACTTGACAAGTGGAAATATACTAGATAAAAGAAAGAAAAGGCTACAGCTTTTCTTCTTTAGCTTTTAGGGATACCTGAGGACGTAGTATCCCTGGTGGCAGACAAGCCATCTAAGTTGCAGCAATTCCTTGAATTTTATTTCAGTCTTTCTCTTACTATATGTAATGAGAATTAAGTGAATATGTCATTGGAATGGCAATGTATGATTTGATCCTGAATTAATTATTCACCTACCTACAGCTTCCCATCTTTTACATACACAATAATTTTTGTAATGATATCCAAAAGAGTTATTTCTTACTAGTGGAATCCTAGGATGATTTGTTGCTTTCTAGTCTGACTATTTAAAATATTTTTTAAATATAATGTATTATGAACATTTATCAATCCATAAAAATACATTTATTCATTTAAAAATAGCATATGTTTACAAAGCACAGTGAGATACCGCCTCACAGTCATTAGTATGGCTACCACAAGTAAAAATTGAAAAAAAAAAAACCAAGTGTTGGTGAGGCTGTGGTGGAACTGGAACCTTTTTGTGCTGTTGCTGGGAATACAGAATGTTCTAACCACTGCGGAATACTGCATGGCAGTTAGTTCCTCAAGAATTTCTACATAGAATTATCATATGGCCAAGAACTCCACATTGGGGAATATAAAAGAACAGAAAACAGTGGCTGGAAAAAGAATTGTACACATATGTTCTTACCAGCATGTTAATAATTTTGCTTATTTTTAATCATTGTTTTATTTGATAGTCATGGTGACAGAGAGAGAAAGGAGGAGAATGAGAGAACACTTTCTGCTAGCTCACCCCCCAGGTGACAGCAATCAGGGTTGAGTTAGGTCGAAGGTGGGAGCCAGGGGCTTCCTCTGGGTCTCCCATGTAGGCAGCAGGTTTGACAGTGCTTGCACCATCCTCTGCTGCTTTCTCAAGCACATTCACAGAGAGCTGCATCAGAAGTAGGAAAAGAGGATTCAAAACAATGCCTATATGAAATGTAGCATCGCATGCAGCAGCTTAACGCACTATGTCACGACACAGGCCCTGACACTTATAAGATGGTACTAATCTAGCATCTATCAATAGTTGTAAAGAACAAATATATGGCATACATTGATGGGGTAGAAAAAGTCTTTTAGAGGAAGCTGCATATTGAAACGTGAATGGGCCTTCAGGAAATTATGCAGAGTAAAATGAGTCAGGCAGAAAAAGACACATACGGTAGATTCTACTCAAATGAGACCATTAGAGCAGCTCAGATTCATAGAGCAGTTACAGTCATACAGACAGAATAGAATAATGGTTTCCAGCAAGGAGAAAGGAAAGATGCAGTTGGTGTTTAATGTTAGAGAGTTTCAGTTTTACAAGTTTAAGAGTCCTGGAGCTGCATGGTGCTGATAATTGCACATGATACGCAGGCACTTGACAGTGAATGGTACACTTCAACATGGCTCGGAAGGGGCTGACCTTTGGCACAGAGGCTAAGTTGCCACTCGGGATGCTCACCCTTATCAGAGATCCTGATTCCCACGCCAGCCCTTGGATTGTGATCCAGTGTTCTGCCGAGGCACACCCCGGAAGGCAGCAGATGGTGACGCGTGTATCTGCATTGCTGCCAGCCAGGTGGAAGAGCAGAAGAGTTCTAGGCACCTGCCTTCGCCTGCCCCGTGCAGGCTGTGAGGCATGTGAAGAGCAACCCAGCAGACCATGGGATCTCTTTCTCCCTCTCTGCATTCCTCTCTCTTCTAGTCTCTCTGCCTGTCAAATAAAACAAAAATAAAATCTAATGATTGTGTTGATCTTTCATGCTTTTTATATTTCATCACAATAATGCTGTTTTGATTATCTACATTTCAAAGTATCTAGGAGATATTTTGAATAACCTTATCATAAAGAAGAGATAAATGTTTGAGGTGCTAGATATGCTTAACACCCTGATTTCTTCATTGCATAACACACACGCAGTGTGTCAAAACAGTGCATTGTATCCCGTAAATGTGTAAAATTATTATGAGTCAATTAAAAAATAAGCTTTCACTGATAAATGCTTTTAAATACGCTCTGCTAATTTCAATGCAGTGATTAACCACTATCAAATGGTATATAAAAATTGGAATTAATATTCATTAATAATTGATTACTAATGGTTGGTCACACACTACAAAATGTCAAATTTACAATGCTATTTACTTTTAGCTTCACAACATCCTGAATACATCCTGAAGTACTGTTCAGATGAGTTATATAGCCAATAGATTTTTGATACATTTCCAACAACTTAAAGGAAACTCAAATGCATGTAAAAAAAAAAAAGTCTATTCATTCATCCTTACATTCATTCATCAATTAGGTAGTAAGTCCCACTCTGTCCTTTATACTCTGTCTGCTCCATTGTAGCATAATTTCTAGACTTCCTCCTGATGACTAATTTTGACCAACAATTTCCTCTTTAGCTGGTTAAAGAAAAGTGTATGGCAATATTTCAGAGTAATTTACAGATTATAATTCATAAACTATCCTAAAATGGTACATCAATTTAGTTTTTCCTTTCCTCTTTTCTCTGAAGATGAAACAGTCACTGATTTTACATATACTCAGCAGATGTATTTCATTTAAAAACTTAAGTTTAATGAAATTGGAACTGTAGTGTTTATTTATAATTCTTTCAGCTGCTCATTTGGACTTTGTGTGCTTCCTGCATTCAGTTCTATTTCACAATAAGAAAACAGAGGAAGCACTCTACAAAAGATAGGCATTGGTAAAAAGCTTCTCAGTAAAGCAACCAAAAGTACAGTCAATCAAAATCCAAGAAGACAAATGTGACTACATCAAACCCAGAAGCTTCTCTACAGTAAAGGAAACCATCAACAAAGTGAAGAAGCAACCGAGAGAAAATGACACAAAATCTTTGCACACTACATAACAGATAGAGGGCTAATAGCCAGGATTTACAAGAAGCTTCAGAAACTCAAAGACAGCAAAACAAACATCCCTATGAAGAAATCGGTGAAGGAAATGAGCAGGCATTTTTCAAAAGAACAAATCCAAAAGGCTACAAAAGTGAAAAAATATACCCAGGCTCCCTAACAGGGAAATACAATCAAAAAAACACATTGAGATTCCACCCAACTCCAATGAGATTGGCCTACATTTAGAACTCTATAACACCTGGTGGCGTGGATATGGGGGAGAAGATACCCTGCTTCACCTTTGGTGGAAGCGTAGGCTAGTGCACCCACTATGGAAGTCAGTATGGAGATTGCTTAGACAACTGAAACTTGGTCTACCATATGACCCAGCTAGTTCACTCCTAGGAATATATCCAAAGGAAGTGAATCTGCATATGTGAAAATGACCTGCAACTTTACTTACAGCAGCACAATCCACAATAGCAAAAAATGTGGAAATAACCCAGATGCCTGTCGAGAGAGAAATGAATAAAGAAAATATAGTGCATCTACTCAACAAAAATGTAGCCACTAAAAAGAATGGAATTCTATCATTTGCAGCAAAATAATCCCAACTAGAGACCATTATGCTCAACGAAGTAAGTCAGTCCTGAAGGGATAAATATCATATGTTCTTTCTGGCATAAGACAACCTTCATGCAAAATACAAGATAAACATATATAGAAACATCACTTTCAGAGATGAAGCGCATAATGGAGACTAGCATACCAGGAAAAGAAGTTACACTGTAGTGTGCATCACTGCTCTTGAATAAAAGGATTGTCAATGAAATTGTTGAACATACCTTGACAATATGATACTTGACTCTACTAATGTCTATACCTGCAATACCATAACATATTAAATGGCAGAATGTTGGACCTGTGACTTGTGCTGTTGTGATAATATTGGGGAAAACATTATGGAGAGGAATGGTGGGGGGTAGGAGATTGAATCATTGTACTTATGGATCCATATCATGAAATATAATAATAATAACAAAAAGAGAAAGCACATTCATAATGGCATTGTTTAAAAGCTCATTAAAATGGGTGCTTATGACTGTTGAACACATGATTCTTTAAATATGGAAAAGGAGACTGGAAGTTACAATGATTAAAAAATATTATCCTCATTCATGCTTATTAACAGGGGAAAGACAAGAACACATCAAATAAAGGATATGTGGCAGAAACTAACGTAATCCAATGCTAAATCAGTAGACCAAACCATAAATGAAGACAACAAAAATAAAATGAAGGCTCAGGGCAATAGCCTAGCAGCTAAAAGTCTTCACCTTAACCATGCCAGGATCCCATTTGGGCACTGGTTCTAATCCCGGTAGCCCTGCTTCCCATCCTGCTCCCTGCTTGTGGCCTGGGAAAGCAGTTGAGGACGGCCCAAGGCCTTGGGACCCTGTACCCATCCGGGAGACCCAGAGGAGGCTCCTGACTCCTGGCTTCAGATTGGCTCAGCTCCAGCCATTGAGGCCGCTTGGGGAATGAACCATCGGACAGAAGATCTTCCTCTCTGTCTCTCCTCTTCTTTGTATATCTGTCTTTCCAATAAAAAATAAATCAATCTTTAAAAAAAAAAGGAAATAAAGAGAAGTGGAAGATGGAGCAGTTGTACACACTGGTGTGTTTCAGAGATGGGAGGGCAGCCTGCGAATAAGCGTAGGCACAAGTTAAAGCACTGGAAATTCCGCCCAGGTCTCTGTTTCCTAGAAGCTTTCGCCAAGCCAGACGCTGAGAGTGGTACTGTCAAATGAGGCAGAATGTTTACCCTCAACAGATACAGTCTGGAAGAGAGAGATATTGATAGAGAGATCCTTCCAAGAACACTTTGTAACTTTAGAGACAGATTATCAATTTTAGTCAACAGCAGTTTACTAAGTAGTGTGGTGCGTTAGCATTACAGTGGATGCTAGATATCATTGTGCAGGAAGTAACCATAGTATCATGCAGAAGCTAGGCAGGAAAGCAGGCTGTGTCAATACTATCACATTCAACAGTATAACACTACTCTAAAGAGCAGTGAAACGAGTTTAGATGAGACAGGAAAACAAAGAACTGGCACAAGGAAGGCATTTGGGGGAAGGCCACGTCTAAGTGTGATGATGCTAGCTAAGCCAAGAGTCATGAGATGGGAGATCTCCTGAAATAATATCCCAAGCCCAGGATGATATCAAAACAGAGAGGAAATTTTTAGAACCAAAGACAGCAAGCAGGTTGGAGGGTTCAGACAGGGTAATCAATGCCTGATTGTGGAGCATTTAAAATGCAGACAAATGAAAGTAAAACACATGGCTAAAACTTGCAATATGGTGAATGCTCCTTCAAAGATGAACAAGTGAGGCTACCTGGGGAGTAGGTGACCCTGACATCAAAGTTGAGTTCATTTGGGGTTTTCCTCCCAGAAGGACTTCCTCAAATGCCAGCGATGTCTTGCCTGAGAGTTTATTACTGTTCACTCTAATCTGGGCAGGATCACATGATGCTTGTAGGCACAGCTACACTCAGGCAACGTAGGCAGAAGTTTGCAAAGTTTGAGAGGCGACAGGGCTGTGAAAACAAACCAGAACACACCAAGATTCAGTTGGGGTCCACATCTCAGAATCTTTCATGGAAAGGTTCTAGGAAAAGCAGAAAGGCTGGAACAGCATGAGAGGCATTTCAGTTGCCACCAGGGTGGGGGCATTGCCTGATTTTACTATTCCAGAGTAATGTGACTTTGAGCAAATCCCTTAATCTTTTTGACCCAAGTTTCACATCTGGAAAGGAAGGACAACAACTTTTATTTCCCAGGATTTCTGCAGAGATAAAATGAGGTTATCACCATAAAAGAAACAAAGCACTACCAGTGGTAAGCCAAGTTCATTATTGTTGTTGTTGTTGTTATCGTTATTGTCATTATCAGTTTTATTAGATGGAGAACAGAGTGTTGTTTATCGATGCCTGGACTCTGGAGTCTGAGCCTGCATTAAAATCACATGCCTGTTTGTTATTAGCTATATGACTTAGACAAGATACTTAGTGTCTCTGAATCTGCAATTCTTTATCTATAAAATAGGAGAGGCTATAGTAACTATTTTGTGATGTTTTAGAATAGCTATTAAGTCACGTAAGATGTCAAACAATGCAGGCTTACAATAAATGCTCAGTAAATAACTACCTTGTTTACTATCAGCAGTGGTAATCGTAGCACCAATAGTAATAGTAGTATTTCTACATTCTGAGAATCTGATTTTTATAAAATTGACATGTGAGTATAACAGTACACACTAAATGTGTTCAGAATACTGAAGTATTTTCATTTGTATTTTTCAAATGCAATGGTAAGATTGTAGGATTATGCTCAGATTAAACATGAGGAAACGGAGACAGAGGAGTCACATGAATTTGTAATGATTACAGCACCAGAGAAAGCCCGCAGAGAGTAAAACCCAGGTTTCCAGATTTAAAAGCACTGTGCATTTTCAACAAGGTAAACTACCTCTCAATGTCGAATAAAGCATCTTACCAAAAATTCCCTTTAGACTGAGCTACGTACAACTGTATGGCATTAGTTTTGCTACTCTTTTAAAAAGCCTTTGTCTTCCCCAGTATTCTCTTTCAGCTTTCTCCTCCACGATGAAAATTTCAATTAACCATTAGCTTATGTTGCAAACATTTGTTCTTAAATGCACTCATTCATTCTTGTAGGTGATTAAGGATGATGGGTATATAAATATACAAGCACATAAATGACAAGTTGAACCATGTACATATGGTAATTTAATTTTGAGATGAGAACCATGTTTATGCTCTTCTAGCAGGCCGCCTACTTTTGATGAATGTGCAATTTCTTACCCACTATTTTATCACTGCCAATATTTAAGTAAATATCCTAAGTACTGTACTAGAGAAAACCATCTATGCCATCAAAATAATTAGCAGCTGGGAAAGACAGGCAATGAGTTCCTTCCAGATTTCAAGTAAATTGATGCTTCCAACTTCATTAATTCTGCATATTTAGCAGGTGTCCGGTAATTTCAAACGTGCCTCTGAGTGAGGCACATCACTCCGAGATGTGAGTATAAAATTAAGATAAAATTCAATCATTTGACTGAAAATTGCCAAGAATATATCCCATACTATCACAGATAACAGTTGCCCCTCAAAGGCAGAAGGAAGGGAGGGAGGGACCGGCTCCAGGACCTGTCACAGATAACACAGCTGAGTTGTCACCATGGCCTCTCCGTCTACATTAGCATAAAGCTAGGTTGAGGAGTCAGAGTCAGAGCCAGCTACTGAACCCAAGGCCTCTGACCTGGAATGTTGATCTTCTTACCACTTGGTCAGATACCTGTCTTCAAGTTTGTTTTAAAATGCTTCAATCTGCAACTGGACACACAAATATTGAGGGCCAAACAGTTTAGAATTTTATTAGAGTTATGTAAATAAAGAAAAGGGACCCAAAAAGGCAGACAAGTGAAATTAACCACAGGGACAGGACCTTCCAGGAAGGAGGCATTGGATGTAAAAGCTGGTTGACTTTGCAAACAACATGACATGTATAGGCAGAGATGGGTAAATGCCAGGTTTAGTTGTAGGTAAATCACACCTGTGGATGTGGGGAGGGGAGCTAGATGTGTCTCCTGTCCACAGAGGCTGGGATATCCAAGGTTTTTTTCCTTCACTTGCTATGGAGTGTGATCTGAGGCATTCTCAGCACCACTCTGCTCCTTCCACAGCAAGGAGGCATGGAAACCAGTTTAAGGAAATCAACAGCTTTCTCTCATCAAAGTCAAAATCTAAAATCATCCCTGATCATTAGCAAAGTCAGAATATTAGGCAGTTTCATAAGGCCTGGTGCTGAGGGAGCAAAGCCCTGCAAAGATGATCAGTTACAGGAATCAAGACTCGAGCTGGCCACACTCTTCCAGGAGTCTCTCACACCGCTCAGGCTGCTGGGTAGAGCTAAGCTCTTGTACCACTGTGGGTTTTGCAAACCTGAGCTCATGAGTTCCTTTCCCAAAGCTGTCTCCTACCCACTGCAACTTCACCCATCTGTCAAACACTAAGATCTCGGGGTTTGAAGTAAAACTGAAAGCTCCAGAAGAACCACAAGGGACCTCCACTGTCCTGTCTACCGCAGGCTTCTCCTGCCAAAGTGTGCCTTTTTATGTTTTTTTTTGCTTCATGTGTACTTCACCAATGTTGAATTGACTCAGATGTGAAAGAACACTGGGCTTCGAGGTCAGCCACTTGGCTTGGATGACTGTTTTATAGCTTTCTGACCATCTGATCTATCAATACATTGGATCATCTTAACCTCACCTGAAAAACGAAACGTTAACTGTTAGAGGGAGTTTTGATTCTTTTAACAACCTGTGACTACAGGAACATGCTGTCCTGAATGTCCCTGGGAAGAGACAGAAGGAAATAAACTACAAGCTTACCACCATAATATAGTCAGGGTACAGAAAATGAGCAGGTGCACAAACAATATTGTAGGCAAACACCTGAGGACTTTGAAAATTCTTCAGCTGCACTGTCAAGTGAGAAAACAACCTATAAAGTATACTACTGAGAAGTACAGTCACATGATTTTATTTTTATAAAATCAAGATATACACTGAAAAAACGCAGAAGGAAAAGGTTTCATCATCATCTGTAGCCAGGAATAATTCTTTGTGTGTTTATTTTTATTTCCTGAATTTCTTCTTACAAAAAGGTACATTGTTTCCATAGTAAAATATTCTCTGGAATATCATAAACCCATTGCTCATTCTTATGAAGAATTAATGAAGATTGAAGATGATGTGACATTTAGTTTGAAACACAGTGACTAAATGGAAGACTTTTTTTCCTTAGCAAATCCTCCATCCAGTGATTGTTACATTCTTTTCTCCATGAGTATCTCTTATGGTTTCCTATGAACAAGCAGTGATCTTTCTCCCACTGAAGCATGTATTATTCCATATATTACCTGTAGGCAAAAAGTAATTCTAGTTCTCCTAAATCTTCTCTAAAATCAGCAAGCATCTGGCACCTGGAATACACTAACACAATGTAAGCAAACATGCACTCGTGGAGCAGGGAGGAGGAGATTCATCGAGGCTAGTGCTGTAAATTAATTCCTGAATCTGTGGACGGCTGGCAACAACTCTATCTTTGGTTTCTCAGTGGTAAATGTCCCAGTGTCCCAAAACAGGGGTTGTAAGTTCACTCCATGTATTCCCAAGCCTCATTGTTTTCTTTATGAATTGGGCTGAAATCTCAGCAAAGTGAGAAATCATTGCACATGGGTAACTGAGTGGAGGCAGAGGAATAAATTAGAAACTCATGGGAGAGTTATTAGGTGAACCAAGGAGTCATTAGGGTAGAGGAGAAAGATGGAAAGAAGTGTGGAAAGAAACAACAATGGAGAACCCCTGCTTCTTGGATCGAGCCTGTAATAAAATGAACTCAATCTCAGGGGAAAAAAAGTATTGGTGAAACAGTTGTCAGCGTCCCTGTATTTCTTTAAATATCATTTTGCACCATGTCTTTACATGGCAACCACACCTGAGTCATATTTTGCTTTCCCAGACCCATCTTCCAAACTCCTTATTGAACTATGTGGTTATGTATTTTTTTTTAATTTCAGCAGGAGAAAGAGGAAGAAGAGGAGAGGAAGAGGGGATATCTCATCCACTGGTTCACTTTTAAGTGCCCAGGAGCAAAGCACCCAATCCAGTTCTCCCACATGACTGGCAGCAGGCCTCAACTACTTGAGCTACCAACTGTTGCCTCCAATGATGCATGCCAACAGGAAGATGAAATGAAGAGCAGAAAGAGGACTAGGTCCCAGGAGTTCCTACATGGAATGCCAACATCTCAAGGTGTGCCTCAAACAAAGCAACAAAGCCCAGCCCTCAACTCCCTCATACGTACTCTTGGAAACACAGCCAACCTCTCAAACTCAACATGCCATCCATGGAATCTTTGATCCTCACTTTCAAGCCTACACAGGCTGTAGCCTCCCTATCTAGAAAATGACCCCTTCTCAAGACACACTAGAAAACAGAGTCCCAGCTGCTGGCTAACTCTGTTATACTCCACATTCAAGTCAGGCAACATCTTTGGCACTACCTTCAGAAAGTATCATGATCTAATTGTCCCTTACCAGTCAACCACCGTTGTTCTGGTCCAACCTACCATCAATTTTTGCTTTGATTACCATAGACTCCTCCTGATCCCCCTCCTTACTTTACCTTCTTTGTCTATTCTCAGGTCAGCAGGCAAGCCAATTATTTTAAGCCACACATTGTTTCTGCCAATCACCTGATTAAGATATTTCATTCAAAGTCAAAATCAAGTTTTTAACACCTCGTGTGGCTCTATCCCCATTCCTTCTCTTACATTACTTAGCTCTTGCCACACCTCTCCTGACCATTCCTCCAACACCATCATGTATCATTATTCATGATTGTACACACTGTAACTACTGAATCATATTAACAAGTAGTATTTGAAGTCTCCATATACAAAAAATGTTTTGCAGTTTGCAGATCACTTTTGTGTATAATATTTCAACTAATGCACACAGCAGTGTTGTGAATGAGCCACTACTGTTCTAATTTTGCAGATAAAAAATCTGAACTCAGACAGATTCATGTATAGGGTTACATGGTTAGTCATTGGTGCATTTTATCCAAGCAAAGTCTGTTCCACCCTAAAGGAAGAAAATTACAATTAAGGTTGGTTGATTTGCATTGGTTGGGGTTCTTTACTTGACACCTTTAATTTCCCTTAACCTGTTATCTTCTTTTCTTAATTGATGATCTACTTTTCTATGCAAGGTGTCCTACACATAGTAGATGCTTATGAAATGTTCATAAACTTCTTCATCATCATTGCTGTGACCTTTTGAGGTTTTGTTTCTGTCATCACGCTCTTTGTCCTTTTTAATCCATTCATTTATGAACTGCAGAAAGAAGCTTGTGCATAGTAAGGCGGGAAAGTCAAATTCAGGGGCAATGCTTGTTTATTTCCCCAAATAATTATCTATTTGCTCTCATTGTCTGTTTCATGGCCGTTCTCAACAGAATGTTCCTATCTAAGTCTCTCACTCATTTTGTCAAGTGTGTGTTTCCCAGTGTCTTCTTCAATATTTTTTGTTAATGTCAATATGGTGTGACTCATAATTTTCCCCTAAAGGTTTCCTCTACATCTTTGGCTATAATTCTTTTGTTCTTTCTTGGGAAGTATTCAGAGCTTGGCCATTTATTGGGCCAACAAATATTGTTTTCCCCTTAATTCAGATCAAACTCTGCAGAACCTGGACATAAACAAAGCGATAGGGCACTTGACCCTGGTGGCACAACAGAGGTAATGATCAGAACAGCATTTACTTTTGAATACTTCTGGAATATGGACATCTAAGCAGGACACTATTGAAGAGATTAATTAGTCTCCACTTTAGAGATACTAAAAACGAGTCCTAGAATTTTAAAGATGATTTCTGTTTTTTTTTTAAGAGTTATTTATTTTTACTACAAAGTCAGATATATAGAGAGGAGGACAGACAGAGAGGAAGATTTTCCGTCTGATGATTCACTCCCCAAGTGACCGCAACCGCAATGGCCGGTGCTGCACCGATCCGAAGCCGGGAACCAGGAACCTCTTCCAGGGTCTCCCACGCGGGTGCAAGGTCCCAAAGCTTTGGGCCACAAGCAGGGAGCTCAATGGGAAGTGGAGCTGCTGGGATTAGAACCGGATCTCTGCAGGTTCAAGCTGAGGACTTTAGCTGCTAGGCCACGCCGCTGGGCCCAGTAAATGGCTTCTTAAATACACCTGTCAGTGTACACCATTGGAGGCATAAGAGACCAACATGGAGTCAGAGGCTCCGGGCTTCGTTCTGTCCCAGCCTTGGATAATGAAAGAATCTGGAGAGTGAAACATTGGTTGGAAGCTCTCTCGTTTTCTCTTTCACTGTGGATTTCAACTGTAAAATAAAATTTAAGCTATAACGTGATTAAAATGTGTGGACTTTGGAATTAGGCAATCAGTGCTTGAAGGTGAAGCCCTCCATTTCCTCTCAGGTGACCTTAAGCAAATTGCATCCGGCTTCTGTGTCTCATTTTGCTCTTTTTAAAGTGAGGATATTAATGCACCTTCCTATGAGCTTACTTTGATTATTAACTGCATTAATTATGATAACTTGCAATAGTGCTGGACATATGGTAATTAATAAATAGTAGATATTATGAATATTTATTGCTGATACTCTAATAAAAGGTTTCCTCCATTTATTTCACCCTGGAAATTTCTTGTACTTTATTTAACTTTTTCTACCTGTACACACGGCCTGCCATGAGTCCTACACAAATCCCTCTGTTTATTTCCCTCACTGCTTTAGAAACTGTTCTTCAGAGATAATCCCAGGTCACTGGATATAAACCAATCTTCTAACTTGTTATGAAAACTTTCATAACATTCTTTCAACTCTCCCATTACTAGTCACAATACATGTTGGCATAGAAGTTAGTTCCAATGTCGTTGTATGGTGTCAAAATGAATTCTGAAAGAGCACTGAGCTCCCTAAAGAATTGCAAGCCTCACTTTTCAAAGGAGTATTATAGTTTGAACAAGGAATTTTTCCCAACATTTCCTTCTGGGGCTACACTGAGAGATCAGATGAAAGAGAAAAGTGGGGTCTTTTTTATAAAGAGGAAGGCACACCTGTCAGAAGCAATTATACATCATGACTGAAAGCATCCTTTAAAATTGTGGGGTTTTGTAGAACATAGCCCTATTACATGAAATAACAAAGGCTTCCTTGCATGATGGTCCTATTTGAGAATTCAGACAGATTCTGTATTCTTGCAAAAGAAGCATGTCCTTTGCAGAGTCCCTTACACTTCTGCTGTACTTCTCTGTGATTACAGAATACCCCTGGCTCACAGGAAGCAGGAAGATTGGAAATCAGTATGGTTGGTTTGTAGACTTGCTTTGCTGCTAATTATCTATGTGTCCTTGTACTGCTAGTTACAAAGTAACTTCCTTGAACTTCAATTTCTATCTGTAGGAATTTAGGATTCTATCAGCTGATGTCCAAGGTCCCCATGGCCCAAATATTCAACAAGGTTGTTCCTGATTTTGTTTTTTTCCCACTAGACTTGGCTCAGAGTTAGGAATGCAGTGGACCGTCATTAAACATTACAACAGCATTCCCCTTAGCTGTTGAAAGCAGTGTGAAAATTTACACACTTAATGCATAACCCATATTTATTAAGTATCTTTCAGGCGTCAGGCTGTTACATGTTAAGACAGTAAAATAGAAATGGTTCCTGTTTGAATTCTAGTGGGAGACTCGATAATGAAGCAAGTGACAGCAATCAGATTTGATAGAAGCAGTAACCTCAAGGATTGCCAGTTTTCAGACACTGTGATCTTAGAGCTGGGCCAACCCGGAGAAGAAGCTAACGGCACTGGTATATCAATTCCTTTAGAGACCAAACCTTTACATCCTTGGTTGAGGCTTGACACGCAGTTCTTCTCTGAGATCCTGTGACATTCAATGCATACTTCCTCCTGTTTCCTTAACACTTAGCATGGAAAATGTACAACAAATGTCTACATACACTGGATGCACAGCTGTCTTAATTTCCTTTTTGTGCCTGTATCCATCACACCTATTCTACCAACAGCACAGATCTTAAAGCCTCTTGGGGCCCACAGCATGCTTTCTGAGTAGACACGAGAAGCAATTCACAATTTGAAGTTGTGTGTGTTACAGCTACATCTCTTTGAAAAAAAAAAGCAATCCACGATTTGAGAAGTGACAGGTGGAGGTTCTCAAGCTATCTGCACAGTCCAATCAGCACAAGAGTGAAGAAGCACTTCCAGAGAGTCAAATACTATCTTACATGGAAAACATCTAACCAAAGCAATTCTTGTGAAGTTTTACTGAACTGCTCAAATACGATTAATTCCCTCCTTTAAGAAGTCACCTGGGAGCACTGAGACTTAGAGATGCTGGGGACAATGTTCTTTGACTTCTCTGCAAGAAGTTCAGTGCACACACACACACACACACACACACGCATAAATACACACACGTGCTGCTCAGAACAACTTAACATTTCTCTAACTGTTCCTTTTACATAGTGAGGTCCCATCAGCAGGTGATCCATAACTTCTCTTGAAGCAACATGTTTCTAACAATTTCAGCAGAAGGCCAAAAGAGGCAAACTGATTAAGGTCTGAAGTACCCAGCCAGGCAAGCTCTTTTCCACCTTGAATCAGGAGAGCAGAATTTTGTATCTGCCCAGCAGCTGGAAATCTGCAGGTGAGTTACCAGTTAACACCTTAGATGCCTGCATCATCTTTATGACTATCATTCCATCTTTTACTTCACTTGCTTCTTGCTAACCTGAATCCTGTCTTTGAAGTCCCAACTTTCTTCTACTTTCTTGCTTTAGCATAAATTCAACTCTGGCACCAAAATTCTCCCATAGTCATTTCCCAAACCATTTCACTCCATATTTAAATGTGTCTCATTTCCAAGGTCTAACACACAGAAAATTCTCTAAAAAGTTTTTTTTTCAATTGGTTCCCACTTATTTTCTTCCTCCCATAAGCTTTGGATGAAGCTGTTTAGATATTTTTAAAAACTAAGAGGAGGAAAAAGGCAGACATAGAGAAAGAACTCTCATTCACTTGTTTGTTCCTCATCACATGCTCACAGCAAGCAGAGGCCTAGAGTCAGGATTCAGAAACCAAATCTGGTCTTCCACCAGGGTGGCAGAAGCTCAACATCTTAAGCCATCGCCTCTGACGGTCCACACCATCAAGAAAGTGGAGTCAGAGCCAGAGGTGAGAGATCAACCCAGGCACCTCAATACGAGGTACAGGGATATGTCACCTTACCTGTACGCATTCCTAACATTCTCTGCCTCTTACTTTGGAAGTTCACAGACTGCTTTCATTTTTCTTGTGAGCTGCAAGTTTCCTGGGGCAAAACTTCAGTGCTATATTCTTAGCCCCCATACACAGAGAATGTTCAACGTATTTGAAGCTATGACTTGGAGTGATGGTCCCACTCCTATACTTCTCTTCCCTTAAAATGATATATCAATTTGTTATCTGGGGCAAGTGAGGAAGAATGAATAATCCTGAATACTATGTGCTTCCTCAAAATGTATCTTTTCTTCTCTCTTTTCTGTACCCAAAATGCCTTCATTTGGGACACATTGGGTAGGTTGTTTGAGCCCACAGGAACAGTGTGGACAGAAAATTTGAGAAGAAAGCAAGCTTTTACTCCCCTAGAAACTGTAAAGGAACTTGAAAACAGGTGTCTACACTTGAGGCAGAGATGTAACTGAGAACCTATAAAGATGCTTAAATGAGAGAGAGAGACTTGAGTACCATATCAAGAGACTGGAACTTTATCTTATGGCCAATGAAAAGAGCTACCCCACCCCATCCCAGGGTTGGAGTTACCTGTGTGTGCTACAGACTAGAAGGACAGAGAGAAAAGCTAGGCAAAGTTTGCTTTGATTCATTGACTACACAATTTCTTTTGACTTGGCCCAGAGTGAGAAGTAAGGGAAACAGAACATTTGTACAACACGAAAACACCTTTCTGTGCTATTAGCAATTTGTGAGAAACGAATGAGCTGTCTGTACAGAGAAGTCTTCAAGGCACCAAGGCAACACACAAATGTCTGCTGCCCATTCCCGCTGGCTGAGGCAGAATGCAAATTCAGACTAAGCACTATTTCTAGGAACATCATGTTTATTCATGTCATTCACACGGTGAATTCGAGCTATTTTTATTTGAGGCATTCATTTTTTTTCCCCCAGAAAGGCAGGAGAAGGGTGCACAGCTTGCTGAGCTGGGTGAGTCAGGGAAGCTACAGATGGTTAAACACTGAAAGAAGTATATTTCAAAGTATGAAATCCAAAGCACTTTTTTCCTTTTTAAATTTAATTCCTCATGTTTATATGTTTTGCAGTAGATGATTCATTTCTGCCCCAGATTAGAGGCAGAGTCCAAGAGAAGTAAGTGATGCTCCTTGCGGAAGATCCCTTTCATCTCAGCCCTCTTCCCTTCTGTGGAGCATAGTCTGTCTTGCTGTTACAGCTTTGGAAGCAATCTGTAGAAAGAGGGAGTCAGGGAAGAAAAACAGAGAGGAGGAAGAGACTCCGAGCTGAGGGCCTCTCCTGTGGCAGCCTCTCCCTTCAGCAAGTGTAACACTTTACGAAGACCCGCATGACACAAACGATTGTGGGGCACAGTACGAACCCTCTAGACTCTGTTTCCCCACCTAAGAAATCCTGAATATTATGTGCTTCTTCAAATTATATCTTTTCTTCTCTCTCTCTTTTCTGTACCCAAAATGCCTTCATTTGGAGCACATTGGGTAGGTTGTTTGAGCCCACAGGAACAGTGTGGACAGAAATTTTGAGAAGAAAGCAAGCTTTTACTTCCCCAGAAACTGTAGAGCAACTTGAAAACAGGTGTCTACACTTGAGGCAGAGATGCTCAGACTGCAAAAGTTACACTCTCATCCTCTCTGTAGCAGTCTTCCAAATGTTCTACGTTGTTCCCCACACGTTATTCAAAATCCACTTAAAGCAGCATCCCCCCAAGAGGTCTTTTTCTAACATTCCAGTCTCTACCATTTTGTTTCTGCAACCACAATTTCGTATCATTGACTGTTCATTTCCTGCTGACACTTAGCCAGACACTGCCATTGTCATTTGTGCTCTTCTCCAAGTGAGAGGTATAACCTGTTGAGAGCGGTAAATACGTCTCTGTTGTTACAGCTCAGCCATTGTCATGGTTCCTGATGTATTAGAAGATTTCAAAGAAAATGTGACTGAGTGAACAAATGGGACTAAACAGGCACAGGTGATTGTTCCCATAACGCCTAAGCTCATCACAGGGTTTTAGATCTCCTCTGCCCAGCAGCTCATCATGCTAGCTCCATCATCGGAGATGCTCTTCTTGAATGAGAAAAGAAAGATCTTGTGATTCTTGACCATTGACTCCAGTGTTAGACCAAGCTCCCTTGGGGACCTTTTGTTTTGGGGTAGCTCAGGTGTGCATTTCCGAGTGTTCTTTCTCAACTCATTCTTCCCACTGTTAGCTGGGAAGCTTGAATTCTCTCTGCAAGAGCCTTTATCAACTCAACATTATTTACTAAGCCAAGTTCAATTTCTTCATCTTGGCATTGAGGACCTGTATAGATTTCAGACCAAGGCAGCTTTCCAGATACATCTTTCCTTCTATTTCCTCAAAATTTAAACTCCCCTTCTACCTTAAGAGTTCCAAAACTGCAACCCTTATCCCACAGCCATGTCTTTGACCACATGCTTTCCACCCCTCGGACGCCTGATGCCACAATGAGATGCCACCTCTCTGAAGACAAAGATTATGCCTCAATTTTCTTCACCTGTGTTACTGCATTTAATCTAGTAATTGCATGTAGGAAGAGTTTAAGAATGTCTTGTTTGCTTTATGCTTGAAATCCTTTCTGCACCCAGCTGTCCTCATTCGAATCCTTCATGACTTAATGGTGAGGATACCACAAAGTAGGTAAAGAAACAATCACTTAAGTGTCTTCATGTCTCAGGTACCTTAATTCATCTAGCACTTATTACACACCTTCAATGTACTAGAAGTTCAGTCAAGAACTTTGCGTTTATCACTAAGTATCTTAACATTTACATCATTTCAGAGACATTAGCTTCATTAGACAGAGGGGAATCCAGGCTCAGTGACATAATGCTCTTCCAAGTACCACAGTTATTGGGTCTGATCATGAAACTTGTTCCTATAGTCCTTCCATTACATGTCATCATCCAAAAATAAAACAAGACACTGACTGTGTGACTCCAGGTTGCCCTGTCGAACAAAGCCATCCATCTGACCTGAAGGTCAGCACCTTGCGAATTGCAATCACCCTGTAAATGAACAGTTGTACAAACTGGAATTCTGTCGTTCTTCATAATTATTGTTCATCACTTCTCATATTTTAGAAAGGTAAGACAATGCATTTAGATAGATTACAAAATGTCTCCAGGTGAAAGCTGAAGAGCACACCCTACCCAAACACGTTGACATTTCTGCATGAAGCAAAAGAACAGCCACACTAAGCGAAAAAAAAAAAATGAAGAGTGCAAATAACTTAATGTTAGGCCAGGGCAGGTGTTACAGACAAATGAGTTTGCCAGGTCATGCTTCACTCCAGTGAGTTGCAAATGTTTTTCAGAGCTTAGAGGATTTTCAAATGGCAGATAATGGATTATGAATGAGCATCTGTCCTAGCTCTGCTCTTCCCACTTCACCTCTTCATTTTTCCTTAGAATGTTCCCGAAATAACTTGCGACATGCTTACTTTCCTGATTATGCTCTTGCATTCTCCAAAACCCAGGTAAAGTTCCACCTGTGAGAAATCACTTTTTGCCATGTCCTTTGCCCCACATTCACAGGAGGAGTTAATCATCCCACCCCTCAGTTTCCTCTGCACACTGTACCCATCACTTTGACACTTGTCAAGTTGTATCCCACGTCCATGTTCTCACCAAAGGGTCCTTGAGGGTAGCAGGTATCTCTCATTCATCTCTATATTCACAAAACCCAGCACAGTGCTTGTGCCAAAACAACTCTGAAGAAGTGATTGTCCAAATAATTGCAAAGACCTTCTACCGAGTCTCCTTCCACACTGGGATTTTTATTCAAAAGCTTCCCAAAACATTTTCTCTCATTTTGTATGATGAACAGTTATCAATTAAAAACTCAGTACAGTCATTCAGAAAATGTCAGTTTCTTCCTCCATTTCCAGCTCAGCATGAGACAATAAAATAATCTTATTCTTGCAGTTGTTGAGGGACTCTGGTTGCCTATCAGAGTCTGCATTGCCCCAGTACAATGGAATTCTCTACCAGATCCTCTATCCAACCAGTAGACAAAGGATGGATGTGCAAGAATCTGAGTACCTCCTGCTCGGAATGGGCCAAGCTTTGGAAGAGACAGACATTCACTACTGATGCCCACTTGTTACTGGCTAGAACCCAGTCACATGGTGAGAAAGATCCAAATGAAGAGCAAATGGTTTAGTAAGCATCTGACTGGTTCTGGCCATACTTCCCATCAAGAAAACCTATTTTACAATAGGGAGAGCAGTTTATTTTTCAGTTCAAAGAACCAAATCGCTGATAAAATATGTTTCCTATAATTCTAAAACACCAAATCCTTCTTTAGACCTTTAGTGAATATTAAGTTATATAGTATGAGAAGTACAAATTCCAGGAACATAGGAAGTTCAGTCAGCAGATCCTGTGGCATCCCTAATCTTCTATTAAGTAAAACTTCCTTAGAACTTTTGCCCCTGTCATATGTTTTTGATGTTTTTCTTCCTGTCTAACTCTTTCTATAGTTGAGTTGATTCTTGGTCACACTTAAAGGCAGGGGAGTTAACAGCTGCAAACAATAGAATCCAAAGAATGTATGCAAGATTAGAGGAGAGAATCATGTTAAATCCAAGAAAAGATACCCTAACTTAATGAAAAGACAAAAGTAAAGTTCAAGTCATTCACTCACAACAAGCATATTTTTTAATTGTCAAATGAGGAACTCTACAAACCTGGGTGGGGTTTTCAACATGATTGGCCTAGCTGAAACAGAGGGGGAAGTGAAAGCAAAAGAAGGAATGGAACGTTGGTTTTGTGTGCAAAACCTGTACTATCACAAGTGTTCTTTGTTTGTTTGTTTGTTTGTTTCAAGTTCATCATCATCTGTGTTTAAAATAGAAATTCTCTGGCATTTTAGTGGCTGACCGTGTGAACGTGCTTCTCAAATCTCCTGCTGTGGAAAGGTGTTGATTGAATGACCAAGTTGCTGGATCCCTATGGCATTTATCCCAGCCAATCATTGAGCATCACACTTAGAGCTGTTTAGAGGCAATTTTGGTTCAAGGAGTCCCACTGGTTTAAGCAAATGTTAGAACTTAGCTACACCACATCTGAGTCTCTACCTAATTTCCTTCCTTCTCTCCCCTTTTACAGTGTAAGACCTGCATCAAGGTTTGAAGGTTTTCCCTGCCTCCTCTTACTTCCTCTCTTTTTTCTCTACAGGTGTTTCCTCCAATAAATCTCTTGTCTATCTAATCTTGTCTAGACTTTCACAGTGGTCTATTCAAGCCTCCAGGCGAGCACATCAGACATGTTTTTTGGACACATCCTCTGACATTCAGTTTGAATTTTGCCCAGAGACTTGGAAAGAGTTGGTCACAAAAGAACACTTGTTCTCATATGCTTTGCCCCCAAGAATTTCCAGTTTCTGAGAAAAAAAGAAATCTCTCTTAGCACATCACAGGAACTGAAGTAATTGCTACAACAGTCATCTCATCTTTTACTCTGCTACAACCAGATGAATGATGTGGGTGGGTGTTCAACTGCTCACTGTGGAGATCTGAATCCCACAGCAGTGAGGTGGCTTACCCAAAGTACTGAATGCTACTGAATAGGTGTGACTAATCTCTGTAAGCTCCTGGTCTTGTAGGGTCTCCCAAGGCTACATCAGAAAATTCCACGTGTCAAACCCAGCTGCAGGACAGAATTGGTACAGAAAACCTCAAGTGTTGACTTTATATGACATTGTCAATCAAGTCAACCTAAAGAACCTCAGTGCCGCAAAAGAAGCATCAACTGCAAGTGTTTTTAAACCACCTTTAATTGATTGATTAAAACCATCACAAATAGTAGAGGACATTTTCAGTTGCTTAATATAACCCCAAAGTCCAGCACTATCCAAAAACACAGAAGATTCCTTACAACTACTGGCTAGCTATTTTTAGATGGACTGGCATGAGACATCCCATATGGAACAATATATTTGACGAAGAGAGTTACAGCTGTCCTTATACAACATGCTTTTGACACAGAGAAATAGAATATAACATGTTCTCAACAGCAATTACAGATGATATTGCAGATAAGTATGTGACAATCCCTGTGCTTGTATTGCTCCATTCCGTAGATTTGGAAATTAAAGCACAGAGATATTAAGCAACATATCACACTCATAAGTGGTGGAGACTGACTTCAATCCACATTCAACAACCCCTGTGACATACCTCCTTCCTAGATACGAGCAAAAAAATCTGCAGTCTGGCCTAACAATGGAAGAAACAGCACTGAATTGAGAATAATTACTAGTTTAAGAAAATATTTTCTAGTGCTTTATTCAGATGATTTAAATAAAGTTATATCAGAGAAAATAACTGTAATTTTTGAGCCCTGAGCGAGGTCCACAGAGGAAGTTTTACATGATCTCAATACAAGCTTGGTAACAAGTGCTTCCAAGGTGCTTGGTGTATTTCAAACCATTTCTTTTAATAATTTTGTGTAGCTCCATGTTATTTGGTTGACATTCTAACTAGACAAGCTTGAAAAGGCATGCATAGAAAACTGCCCAGAGAGAAGATGAAAGGGAAGGGCTTCTCTTGACTTCTCATCCTGCTGGAAAGGCCCTTGAATACATCTCTAGCCTCATCCACCCTGTGGACTGCTTTGCCACACTGACCAGCCCACAATGAAAGCTGAATACAGCCAATGTGAGACCATTTTAATTCCTTAACACACTGCCAAATTTGGCAAAAGTCATCCTCACACAAGCAAAAGAGCTCCATGCTTGCTTACACAAGATTCAGGAAAGAGCAATCCAGGAAAATGGAAAAAGAAAAAGAAAAGAAGAACATTTTAGTCATTTTTTATTCACTCATTATTTTATTCATACCTAATTCTGTGATTTGAACTTACGTTTCAATTTGAAAGTCAGAGTTACAGGGGCCCGGCACGGTGGCCTAGCAACTAAAAGTCCTCACCTTGAACACACTGGGATCCCATATGGGCATCACTTCCAATCCCGGCAAGTTCTGCTTCCCATCTAGCTCCTTGCTTGTGGCCTGGGAAAGCAGTCAAGGATGGCCCAAAGCCTTGGGGCCCTGCACCTGCATGGGAGACCTGGAGGAAGCTCCTGGCTCCTGACTTTGGATCAGCACAGCACTTGCCATTGTGGCCACTTGGGGAGTGAATCATCAGAGAGAAGATCTTCCTCTCTGTCTCTCCTTCTCTCTGTATATCTGAATATCCAATAAAAATAAATATATCTTTAAAAAAAAGAAAGTCATAGTTTCAGAGAGAGAAAGAAAGAGAGATCTTCCATCTACCACATTGCCTCAATAGCTGGCTGCTCTGAGCCAAGCCAAAGTCAGAAGCCAAGAGCTTCATCAGGATTCCCTATATATGTGGCAGGGACCTAACCACTCGGGCCATCTTCCACTGCATTTCCAAGGCCACTAGCAGGAAGGTGGATCAGAAGTAAAATAGCCAGGACAAAAACTGGCTCCCATGCTTCAGTGGCAGCATGATGGACTTGTGAAAATTCATGAAAGACACCCATTGTAAAACTGGAGGGGAGAACAGAGAGGAGGGGAAGTGACTTAGAGATGAGGAGGAGAGACCCCAGTGCCTATTAAACTGTATCATAAAGAAATTTTTAAAATTAATATTAAAAAAGAATTGGCTCCCACATGGGATGCTGGCCTCGCAGGCAGTGGCTTTTCCTGCTATGCCACGATGCCAATCCTGATCTCCATTCTGAGGCTATAAAAGGTGGGAATGTGGGACAATCATTGTGACCCAGTAAGTTAAGCCATCACTTGGGACAAGCACATCCTTCACTAGAGTACCAGTTTACTTCCAGTTCCATTACTTCCAAATCTGGCCTCTTGCTAATGTGCATCCTGGGAGACAGCATGTGATGGCACAAGTATCTGATTCCCTGTTGCATCCCTGGAAGACATAGATGAAGTTTTGGGCTCCGGCTTCAGCCTGGCTTAGCTCTGGTTGTGCCAGACATTTGAATAGCGAACAGCAGATATTAATTAATTTTCTCTTTCTCTCTCTCCCTTTCACACAACTAAAAACAAACAGACATTTTAGCATCAAAACAAAAGGAATGAGGCAAAGAGGAATATTTAAGAGCCCTCATGAATGGATTGGTTCGTTTGATTAAAAGGTATACAGGTTATATCAAGAGTGTGCATGTTACAAAAACAGTGTAGCACTTCTCAGTAACATACCACTTTCACCATGTGAAACCCCATAGCATCTTGGGATCCTGACTCCCGTTCAGCAAGATGAGCCTCTACCACATGCAGCCCCATGACTTTGCACCTCCCAGTCTTCAGAAGCATGATCTAAACAAACACCTATCTGATATCCAATTGTAGAAACAGAAAATGCATTGAGAGACTATATATGTGAGATATGAGGAGAGAGAGAAAGAGAGAGCTATTTTCATTCAGGCACTGTGTGAAGAACCAAGAATCAAATTAGGTAGAATGTTCCTTGCAGAGGAAGAATGCAGAAGCTAACACAGACCCTGCCTACCCAGTAGTTATACCCCCTTCCCTGTTCCAGATCCAGTGGATGAATTCTGTCCGATTCTTCTCATCCAATCACGGCAACTTGCTTTGTCGTGCAGTTTAGGTCTGAACACTTGACACTTCTGACCCATGACATGGGGGGAGCACATGCAACGGGGCTTCTTGGCAAGATTTTCCTCCAAATTGAAAATAAAGTGCATGAGAAGAGGACCCTTCTGACATCTTCACCTTTCTCTTAGCCTGAGATGATCTTCCAGTAAGTCACGATTCTTGGCACTGAGGTAGTCATATTGCACAAACAGCATTAAAAAACTCACAGGGATGAAAGAACATACGAGATCTGGGCATGGATGGCATGGATTCTCAACTGGTCCATTACATGCTGTGCAAGCAGAAAGGTGCTCTATTTTTCTTTCTGATGTTGATTTTGTTTTATGGCTTTTCATTTAGGTGGATGTATAGTAACTGCATAATAGACTATTATATCCAGACATAAAGATACAATACAGTATGCATCTCTCTTTCCAAATCAAAAATGAACTCTCAATGAAACTGTTAAGTATACGTTCACAATAGGATGCTGGACTCTATGCCCTTGTCCATGCTTACAATGTCAGGATACACTTAAATAGATAAATGATGGACTTATGACTGCTTATGAAAGACTATACCACTGTAATGCTATATGAGAAATCAATGAGGGACTGAAGATTTGGGGAGGATGGCAAGAAATCCCAGAGCCCATGAAACTGTGTCATCAAATAATAAAATACATTTTTATAAAAAAATAAAAAGAAACGTGCTCTTCACACTAACCTTTCTCATCAGCACAGAGAGTAAACTGATGTTCAGAAGAGTGGAATTATGCAGCCACTTTATACTCACCCAGCATCCTTTCCCAGCACCCTGACTCTCCCATGGTAAACCACAACTACTCTATTCCATGTGGTTCTGGGTGGATCACCCACTATGATCTTAAGTCCCTCCCACACACTTAACACATAATATGGCATAAGAAACTGATCATCTTTTCTCTATACTGCAAAAGGACACTTGTTCTTGTTCCCTCCAAGCACCTATAAATATATCTTTTATTATTTCTTCTCACAATACTCCCCAAAATTTTAAAAACCAAATAAAACTAGACCATTTCTTCCATGCATTTCCAAGTAAATCACTTGTTCTAAATAGAAATATCTTGTCATCTGCTTGATAACAAGCAAAGTCCCTGTCTTTTAAATGCAAAACTTCTTCAGCAGGGACTTGAACTGCAGAGAAGGTGTGCCATCACCAGGCAATGAGCAGATGGAGAAGTCACACACACTCACCTGTGCTGAAGAAATACTGTCCGCAAACACAGACTCCCAGTACACAGGTGTCCCTGCGAGTTCACTGTAATTGTCAGCAAAGAAAGGCTGCTCCTCTTCACTGCACCGGAAGGCAATACAGGGATCAACTTTCCTAGGGAAATTCAAGAATATTTGCAGCTTGTTAATGTGGCTTGGCTATTTACAGATGCACATCGCTCATACTACAGAGTACAGGGCTCAGCAAACCACAACTTGATGACATGCCATTTTCTTGTGTAAATAAAACTTTATTGCAACACAGCCATGCCCAATTTTAGGCATATGCATTGTCTCTGGCTGTTTTCACACTATAATGGCAGCACTGAAGTCTTGTAATTAAGATCATCTAGTCAAAAAGTCTAGCATATATATTGGGTCCTTTCCAGGAAGATTGCTGTTCACTAGTCTGCCATGATGATATCAATAACTATCATCAGTTATTAAACATAGGCATTCATCTAAATGTAGGTCTAAGAACTTCTTATGTAGGCACCTAATCCTACTTAAGAAGGGAAGGGAAGAGCATATGGAGAACTCTGCTAACTAAACTAAGGTAATAACTAAACAAAGGCAATATAAAGACAACAAGGACCTTCACTAAGGCATGTGTGCTTATCCAGTGAACAGTGCTTGAAGACCTGCTAGGTGCTAAGGGAACACTGTGGAATCTTTGCAGTCACAGTTTATGATGGTGGGAAACAGTTGTAAGACAATTTGTTATATATATGTCAATCTATATATGATTGCCAATAGCAAAAGCATATAAGTGAAAAGTATTGTGTCTTAGGGAGTACTGAACGGAGGGGGAAGGTCCTAGGATGGCTTCCCAACCCAACAGAGTCTGCAGTAAGTCTAAGGCTCTAAGGCTTTATGGGGTGACAAGAAACAAAGGAAAGTACCAGCCTTGTAAGAGAGCACAGCCAATGGCTTACAGTTTGGGCCATCCGGGGAAGACAAAGAAGGAAAGGGAGACATTGATCTGCTTGTTTCCCCACTTCTTGTCTTCCCTGGAGAAGTCTGAGAAATTCCAAGGTGACAGGAGGTCAGGAGATGGACATGAGGTTGAGTACTTCGTCAAGCAAATCATCAGAGCAAAGAAGATCAAGCAGGCTAAGAAAACGAGGAGACACCCAGAGCAGGTAACTTAGAAGCTGGGTCAGAGAACCTCAAACAAAATGACACTGCAGCTCAAACATGAAAACCTTAGCCAATGAGATGTCATCTCAGCTGAGGGGACAGGAAGTAAAAAGAATCTAAGGTAGGAAGGAAATTGGCACTATGGAAAATTGAAAAAAGACTTAGAGCACAGCGGTCACCCTGGGTCCATGTCCCTGTTCTGCCATTTCCTAGCTGAGTGACCTGGGGAAGTTTCTGTACCTCTCCATACTTCTGTTTCTTCTGCTATAATTGTTCCCACCTCTTAGGGTTGTTGTAGGAATAAGCGTCATGCATTTATAGCACTTAAAATAATGCCTAGCTCATCAGAGGCAGACAATAATGTTAGTCATTATTTTAATTATTATTGTTATTGCTACCACTATTACCATTTACTTAGGCATACTGATTTAAAATAGCTAGAGAAGGGCCCTGGAATATATACGGCTACAAAATCCCTGTGTGAGTTTATACTACAGCCCAATTCTCTGTAAAAAGGAGTATGCATGGCCACTTTTGCCATGCTTGCCTATAAGCAGCTGCATACCGGCCTGGCAGGCTTGTTCAAGTGAATTGGTTTGGCCATTGGCTGACTGCACAGCTGCAATTACCTCTTGGATTCCTGCCTTCTGCCAGAACAGCACGTGGACACGAGAGCTGTCCCTTCAGAAGCAGCCACAGAGAAGATCTGTGGAACTGACTCACTGTGAACCCATGTACTACAATGGGGCTATAGCTGACCTGCATGCAGCATGTAGCTTGATGGAAAACTAATGTCAGCTATTACAATTCACTGAGATCTAGGACTTCTTTCTTATGTAGGAAGACTGACACTTAGACTTCCTAATGATGTTTTTGATACACACATTTATGAAAATATGAAATGTGAGCTCTTATGGGAGCTCTGTTTTTCAGGGTGAGGGTGAATCAGAGTGTAGACTAGTGTAGAGGTGGAGAGATGACAACATTACAAAATGAGCTCTCCTGGCTGGTGTTCAGAAGCAGGCAGAGCTAATAAGAACACACCCATCTGCCCCCATACTTTGCAAAAGGGGAAGCCCCCTTGGCTCTGACACCTTGCCAGCTGCACGAACCACCTGGGCAATTTCTGTTCCCTTCTAGGCATCTCTAGATGGGCATTTTCATTTTCTGTTGATAGCAAAGATGTGGAGATAGGAAAGTGTTGGCAAAGTCACAACTCCTAGAATGTTCTCTCCAAGCTTCACAAAGTCCCTCATTCCACTGTTTCCTTTAAAGTCATTTCCCATTTACCACTCTTTCAAAATGCTCTTAGGTGCTCTTGGCCCACTGCATATTTCTGAGACTATGATTAATGCTGACAGAAATGCTAATACACAATTAACATTTCCTCATTACGCCCTCACCCATGCCTTTTGCTTCCACTGGAGGGGCCATATGACATAGTGTTTAGCAGTGAAAAACTCTTGACATTGTAAGTGTAAAAAATGCCAGGAAGTCCAGCATCCCAATGTCAAGATATACTTAGCGGGTTCCTTGGAAGTCCATCTTTTATTCAGAAGTAGAGATACATACTGCAATATATCTTCACTGCATGGTATACTTGACTCCATTACACAGTTCCTCTAGCTAAATGTATGTATAAACATGTTTACCTGTATATCTATTAATCTCATATTTCGCATGAAATTTGCCTTATATCAGAGAGAACATATGATATTTGTCCAAGAATGATGGAGTGGTGACTACTGGTGAAGAACTATACTATTGCTATAATACAGCGGAATATGGAGAAGGAGAAGGGGTGATGAGGCTGGGAGGGAAATCCTTGAGCCTAAGAAATTATATCATGAAAAATAAAAACTTAAAAAAAGAAAAATCTGACACCTGAATGTTTGTGTTTGAATACCACCTGCCAGTTACGTGATTCGCAGATGAATTATTCACCTTTTTTTGCCTCTACTTTCTCGTGTAGGGACCATGATAGTGTTATAGTGCAGGGGCAGTAGAATTATTTGAGCAGACACATAAAGCACTAAGAAGAGTGCCTTGACTATAATTAAGCACTCAAAAACCGTTCACTTTCATATTATTCTATGGGTAAACCCCTGAATCTTGTTCAAGTTCACACAGGTATTGGAGAATAATAAAGAAGTTTCCTTGTGGGTTGGCTGGTGGCAGCTGTTGCCTCTTCTCAAACAGTTCAGCGCTGGGGACTTGTTCATCTTCCTGATGTTGAGATTGTACAGCATTCTGAGAAGAAAACTTTCTGGGCGACTGCTTCCACCTTCAAAAGCTTGTCATACATCCTTTCGAAACAGCATGCTCCAAGAAGGAATCCTTAATACATAACCTGTGTTCTATGTCATTAAATCACCAAGGATGTCTTAGTATTATTGTCAATCCTCTGGCAGTTTCCTGGCTAACTCATCCCTTAATTTGACCTTGAGTAATTGCCAATTTTTAAGACCAACATAAAGGACTATAATCACAATGAGATGGCCAGAAAATGGAGCAGAGGCCGGCAGACACAATTCAGGATGTGCTGGAAGGTAACATTGGTTTTAATAAAATTGGGTGCCCATTTCCCCCTGATATCCTTCTCTAATTGCCTTGCTAAAACTTTTCCATATCAAAATATTCAATTTTCAAAATGAAGGAGCTATTTAAGACATCAACAGATAGAGGAGAAAAGCTCAGAAATTGAAGCCGGAAATGAAATCTAAATCTTGATTCAAAGCTCCATTACTGTTTTCATCATTTCTAAGTGGGACTAATTATAGTCACTCTACAAATACGATAACTCTTGAACAAAATGACATGTATAATGTAAATAATAGTGCTTGGCATGTTTCAATAGATCAATAAGAATCAGTGCTCTTTAAGTAGATAGAAAACATGAGATGATCCAGCAAATTGTCTTGCCACAAATCTGCTAAGAACCCAACCAAGAAGAACCACAAAGCTAAATCCCTTGCAAACAGCTCTCTCTGCCTCTCTATGCCTGACAACTGAGTTCAAGGTCAAATGAGTTTCTGATGGATTTAGACACTAGCATTAGTGCTGGCTGACACAGTAGCAAGCGTAAGCTGTATTCATGACCACTTGGGGAAAGAAAGATTGCATAGCCTTTTCTTTATGCTAACATTCTTTAGGTGGAAGCTCTAGGAGGACAAAGAGGGAATGAAAGGGGAGTAGTGAGAGGTGAATGGATAAGCAACGGCAGATCTATATGGCAGGAAGATGGTCAGCACTCACACACACTAAGGCTTTTTTCTATAACTGTGGCTGTCTTGCCATACAAGCTAGCTTACTGTAAGCTGACAACACCAAGACAATACATGTTTATTGAGCCCTCACCATGAATCAGGCAATCAGGGCTTTACGCATATCTCTTTCAAAGCTTCCCACAAATTTTGGGATATTAGAACTATAATGATTCTTGTTTTGTAAGGAGCCCATTTTAGGTTCAATAACTTTAAGTGGGGGGTGGTCAATGACAAAGCTGAGAATCAAACTCAAGGTCACCTGCACCACTTTACATGGTTTATGTAGCTCTAGTGCTTCATTTCAACAAATGATAGCAATGGTTCTAAGATGATACCTGAAGATAGGCCTGTCTCTTGACTGCCTCTCTACAGGTTCTTCCATTCATCTTCCCACTTATCTGGGACCATCAGCCTACTGTCCATTTTATTCCCCCCTTAATTTTTTTTTCAGACAAAGAGAGAGATACAGATAACAAAGATTGTGTGTGCGTGTGTGTGTGTAAGAGACAGAGGGAGAAACTTCAAAATGCCCATATTGGCTGGGGTAGGACCAGGTAGAAACTCAGTTCATGCTGGGGGTAAGAATCCAACTATTTGAGCTGTCACTGGTGCCAGCTGTGGTGTGTATTAGTCAGAAAGGGAGTCTGGAACCAGAGCCAAGACTCAAATTTGTATCCTCCAACATAGGACATAAATGTCTTAGCCATTAGAATAAATGTCCACTCCCTTACCCCTGATTCTTGTCAGGGGAAATTGTAACAGTTACAGAAAATTTCTCATAGTCCATACCTCTGAAGCTTTGGACTCACTCTATTTCTGGGGGGGGGGGGGAGCGCAGGTTGTCTACCAGGAATGGGGGGATGGCTTGGACTCCATCATTCATCACTAATTACACAACTTAAGCCAATTCATCTGCCTTCAGTGAGCCCTAGTAGATACATGACACCTCTCCTATAAACATTATATTCTTGGAAGGTGACTGTGACGTTTCCTATACCTCCATTCTTCTCTCATCCTAGCATCTTTCTACTTCTACTTTGTTCCAACAGGCATAGTTCCTAGGCCCAAAATACGAACACTTCCTGGTGAAACATCTTCCAAGGAATCTAAGCTCACCTGGTTCCCCAATGCTCTGTGTTAGTCCCCAATGCTCTGTGTTAGTCCCCAGTGCTCTGTGTTAGTCCTAAACACAGCATAACAATGTAGTCTAAACATTCTAAACTTGAGCCTGAATGAGGATCCACTATAAAGATATTAAGACAGATTGATGGACTCCAGAGTTTCTAATCTAGTAGATCTGAGAAGGATCAGTGTATCTATTAGCAGTTGGCAGTTGATACCCATACTGTTATCACAGGTCCATTTTGACAACCCCTGCCATGAACTATTATCCTGTCAGACTACCTGCAGGGCCCACATTAAATGATTAAGCTACCTCAAGTAGAGGTAGGGTTCTTTGGCTTTCTGGCTCTGCAAACTTAGACAAGGCAATCTGTGTGATCCTCAATATCTTCACTGGTAAGTGGGGAAGACAATGATGCCTATCTCCTAAGCCAAATGGAAGATCCGCTGCACATAGCACCTTCAGCTCTCTACTCGGCACTTTGTAGATTCTCCACATTTGAGTTTTTAAAATCCCAGGAGTTATAAAGTCCCTAGGAAAATCTATCCTGAATTCCCTTATAAAGCTGCATTTTCTAATCTAAACACACACACACACACACTCACACATCAACTTTGACTATAGAATGTGTCTGTATCCCACAATATTCCCAGAGAATAAGGTCAACTTAACAGAAAACTGATAATTACATAGTTATGGTGAGGTGAGATTTCCAATCTCTGGCCTGGTAACTGAGCAAAGTTGATGTTACTTAGATTATTGCTGATAGTCTGCAGCAAAAGGCATGGTTTCAACAGTTCAAAATTTGAATTGAGGCTCTGTGCTCAAGAGCAAATGGAATAGCTTCAAGAGCTCAAACGCTGAATTGAGGCTCTGCCAGTTCTCAGATTGGTAACCTTAAGCTAGTTCAATATAGTGTCCAAGCTCAGTTTACCCCTTTTGTTCAATGGGAACATTCACCTCAAGCTAAAAAAAAAAGCTGTCAGCCTATTTGGGGGGCTTATGTCCTCAAAGTTGTAAGAAACCCAGGTGCTTCCTAAACACAGGTGTCCTTTATTGACTCAGGCAATGAAGTTGTCACGAAGCCCAGCCAGTGTTTCCTGTTCTTTCATAGCGCCACCACTGAGATTCTATTGCATAATAAACCCTTATTTCTTGAAAAGACCAGGTCACTCCATTTAACCAATCCTCCCCATCTTCACCCTACCTTTGCAATACAGGGCCTTCTATTGGCTGCTGTACCCAGCTATGGCCAGTTCAAAGGAGCGATGATGTCAAAAGCTAAAGAGAACCACAGTGAGCTAGTTAGAGCCAGGGAGCTCTCAAGTGACCATGAAATGTGTCCCTTTCCTTACTCCACCTTTCCCCAAGAAGTCCATTTCATCTATCACTACTCATGCCTTAAAATGCCTTAGAAAATTTAACTTGAAACTATCATGGATTGTTTTTATTGTTTTGTTCCATTTTTCCTTTTGCTTAATAATCCTGGTGGATAGTTTTGTAGAAGAACAAATCTCCAGTTCTATTGAGTTCCTGTCTGGAACCCTGGAGGAAATTTAATCTCAAGGTCCTGGGATAGGTGAAAAATACTTTGAATGCAAACGTCCTTCAAATGCATTCATACAAAAGCAAAAACATACCTACTAATCTTTTATTGATTCATTCCAAAATCTCAGTTAAGTGCAAGCATGGTTCGTGGGTGTTGAAGGTACAGCAAACAAAAGCATAGTTTCCTTCTTATATTCATATATTAATTCCTGATCGTGGACATTCCCAGCACCACACATAGTTCAATGAAGACAGTTGAGCAGCACTAGCTCTGTGTCCCCCAGCAGTCTAAGACATACTGGTCAACATGTAAACGCAGGGAGAACAAAACTGTGAGAAGAACCTACCTACTTTTTGCTATGTCAAAAAGTTACAACTCTTCACAGTTCAGGAAACAAATGATGGAAGAGGTTTGATCTAGTTCTTTTACATTGGTTAAACCACACCAGCTATTCAGAAGTTACTCATTCACTCATTCAGTCAACAATTCTTCCTTGACACATTCTATGCCATCAATTCTAGAGTTCCAGAGGAGTCAATGCGATGAGCTCACTGCCCTGGAAACTTTCTCAGTCTAAAAAGGATGGTAAAATACCCTTCAGAACGAACTTAAGGAAAGCAAGAGTAATGAGGTACAGAGAAACCAGTAGTACGTAACACCTGAGTGTATCTGATAATATGACTCACAAAAATTGGCACAGTATAATATCTTACAAATATTTATGTATATGTCTTAACAACTCTTCCAGATTGGATAATTTAATGGGTCCCGCTTGACAGATGGGAACCTGAAGCACAGACATATTAAATCACATGACTAGCGGGTGTAGTGCCTGAAGCATGAAACAGGGTAGATTTAAATGAATGAGATATTGTTTTTACAAGTTAATTCACTGATGAGCATTTGAAGTTTGATGGCAGCTCAGCTTAACTATCAGGCCAGATTGTTTTGACCCCAAATGTTCCTAAAAATGTTACTTTTTATCCAACAGGACCGCTTCAAGTATCAAAGAACTGAATGAGCGGTTCTCCAGAATTGAATTCTTCCTTGGATAGAGGCCAGAATAAACATGACATAGAACAAAGATTGCAGGATGAAGGGACAGGACAGCAGGTTCCTGCCTCAGTTCTTTTAGACTTCTGGTAAGTTCCTGAACTTCTGGTTTTCCTTTAAACTCATTGGGTACTTCACTCCAGGCCATATTTGAAAGGGTTAAATATAAGTCTGTTTTTTGAGCTGCTATATAGAAGCTATGCTTTTAGCTGCCATTGTCAATATCATCATCTTCTTCCTCAACATTGTCATTGCCATTCCTATGAGCAGCCTTTCCCGTGAACACACTGTGAGGTATTTGTTGAGTGTGAATTTGTGTGGGGCATGAGAGTGCTGAGCCCAAGGTTACCTAGCAGTCAGTCAGAGCCAAAGCTCTTATGAAAAAGACAACTCAGCAGAGTTTTAGTGTGACAGGGAAATCTTCATCACATCAGCAGAGCTGCTTTCTGCTGACCTAGTATGAAACAAGTAGTCTGAATAGGCACTTTGCAAAGACCCATAGAACCTGGCCAGCTTTGAGTCTCCATGGAGTTCCACTGATCCCTCAGTATTACCACACTTCATGCTGTTCACGAGTCTATGTGGGACATTATGTTACCACTGACAGCCACAGTGATAAACAAACTGCTTATCAGCATCATTGTAATTTTATAGCCTTTCCCCTGCACTGTTACATTGTCAGACTCCCTATCTCCCCAGCCAATTGGTGTGCTAGAAACAGACAAGAGTCCAGTCGTCCTGTTTCATCCCTGGTCTTTTCTGTGCCTGCCTCCAGGCACAGCACCGACTGGCACTCTGAACAGTCTTCACATCAAGTAATTCTTTCTTTTGCTTTGATTTCTAGCCATCAGCCAGGGAACGTCTTGGATCTGACTCCCAGTTGTTCAAATAAATAAACCAAATGTTAAATTGTTCCTCAGGTCCGGCGTGATGGCTCAAAGGCTAAATCCTCACCTTCCAAGCACCAGCATCCCACATGGGCGCCAGCTCTGATCCCGGCAGCCCCACTTCCCATCCAGCTCCCTGCTTGTGGCCTGGGGAAGCAGTCGAGGACGGATCAAAGGCTTGGGACCCTGCATATACACGGGATACCGGAAGAAGCTCCTGGCTCCCGGCTTTGGACTGGCTCAGTTCTGGCCGTTGTGGCTGTTTGGGGAGTAAGTGGAGGATCTTTTGCTCTGCTTTTCCTTCTCTCTGTAGGTCTTACCTGCATTTCCAACAATTTTTTTAAATTATTGCTAAACAATTGAGTGCAAGAATGCTATAATCAGAAATATCAATGTCTTTGCCAGATGTCTGCACTAGGAGAGCAACAGGGTTGGACTTGAGGGAACTGGATGTTATTTCTTTAACATCTTTTATCTCATTTGATTCTGCCAAAGACTGGAAGAGTGAACAGCACAAGAATTAGGATCTATGTTCCATAGATGAGGAAACCAGGCTCAAGAAATGAAGTAATTTGCCCAAGACTACAGAGCACAAAAAACAGCTCTAGCTAGAATAAAATAAACCTCACCTTGCACATGCCAGCATCCCATATGGGCACCGGTTCTAATCGCAGCAGTCCGGCTTCCCATCCAGCTCCCTGCTAGTGGCCTGGAAAAGCAGTCAAAGATGGCCCAAAGCCTTGGGACCCACCTGCACTGGAGACCCAGATGAAGCTCCTGGATCCTGGCTTTGGATTGGCTCAGCTCTGGTCATTATGACAGAGCTTCCTCTCTGTCTCCTCCTCTCTGTATATCTGACTTTATAATAAAAAAATAAAATAAATCTAAAAAAATCCTGTGGTCTGTCTGCAGTAAGCGTTATCATCATACCACTATTTAGAGAGTCACTGTTTTAGTTGGCCTATAAAAGTCTGACATGCCCAGCAGTACAAAACTTAGAAATTTTTTTTTTGTTACCCAACATTGTCACAATATATTTGGCCATATGTATCAATCAGCTTTTTCCCATTACTGTGAAATACTTACCTGATTTTATGGACAGAAAAGGCTTACTCTAGCTCTGGAGATTCACACTTGGACTTTGGGATGGTCAGCATTGAGTTTTGGTATCTTAGTTAATAGAATCCTCAGGCCACACACAGAATCATGTACCGTGAGTATATTCAGAAAAGAAATGCCCCAACCTAGCAACTAATCCAATTCAACCTACATCCCAGTGGTTCCACTTTTCAACATCATAATTGGATTGTCTACCCTCTTAGTACAATTAACCAAGATTTTGGGGCCAAGTCTTTAACATATTGGTTTTTTGGGGACACCCAAACCACAACATCATGAGAATGAAAGAGTAAACGCAGGGAGACCCTATCCCAAAAATACGGACAGGAAATGGAGTGTTGGGCAAAAAGGGATGGCAGAAAGGGTGGTGAGATGCAAGGGGATATTGAGTGTATTTCAGATGTAAAGCTAAGCAGATTTGTTGGCAGATCAGACACAGGATAAAAGCAACTGAATGAAGATGAGAGTGGCTCTGAGACTTTAGGCTCAGCCACTGCTGAACAGAATCTCCACCTTATTAGAGAAGACTTCCCTGAGGAACAAGCCTATTTACCATCACAGTCTCTTACAGCACCAAATCTCTTACCTTCAGTAGTCACATAGTTTTAGCTTCATTTCTTTTTGATAGGTCTTTGACAATAGCTGAGCTTGTCATTTTTGTTGTAGACACTCCAAAAGTATTTGTTGAATAAATGAATGATCAGTATTAGCACACAGTAATTGTTCAACAGATTATAGCTACTACATTATTAATGCATCCAATATGCATATATTAAAATATTAACCATATTAGTATTTTAAGGCTATAGAAGAGAAGTGGTTGCAGCTAACAGAAAGGAAAAGATGGCCAGAAAACAAAGTTTCAGTTTTAACCCTTTCTGAATAAGTCTTAGACAAATTTGTTTTCTTCTCTGAGTTAAATTCTTCTGATCCCATTCAAAAGTGGTGAAACAGTAAGATTTCCATTAAGCTAGAATTTTTCCACTCATAAGTATTAGTGCAATTAACAGTCTGGGTCCTTGATAATGTGACACCACTAAACATAGAATTTGTTCAATTGAATGCTGTATCCTCTAGCACAGAAAAGAGGAATGCAACAGTTGCTCGAGTCACCATGAAGACTTCCTGGAGATTTTTCCCTCTTCTTCTTTCCATAAACTCAACATAACTGTGGTGTTTGGTAGGAAAAACATATTTTTACAGCTTTACCACTGTCAATTCAATTGTGAAGATGGCATTGGGAGCTTTCCCTTCTCTCCTGCCAAGGAAGGACCAATGACCTAAGTCATTTGTTCTTCTAGGCATCGCCACCCCCAACACTTGGTGTGCCCATTTGAGAGAGTTCTAATATTCTCTTCCAGTTAGGAATACACACAAATACAGTCCCTGTTGGACTTGCTTTGAGTCTTTCTCCCAAAGTCCAGTAACTAACTGATGAATCTGGCCAGCTTGTGTGGCCAGTGGAAACATTGCAAGACCTGGATGAGTCCAAGAATTTCGTTAGCCTTCTCTATGACGGCTTTTCCAAGGAGAGACACTGGTCAAATGACTTTTGGTTTCTGTTCACTCATTTTTGTTTTCCACTTCACTGCCCACAGCAAACACCTCCTCTGAGAGTGTCTTCCTCCAGGGACCATCTGTTCTCTCACAGACAGCTGTGGTGTGTGTGTCCCCTATTGCTGAGGCCTTGCCAGCCTCTTCTTCCTCCCAGAAGAGGTCACTACATGATTATGAAAAATGAGCCGATGACATCCCTCAGCCCCTCTCATCCCTGCACACCTCAAGGATTCTTAAAGGTTAATAACCAAATCCAGAAGAGTCACCCATTCTTCCCTAATGCTTTTGCCACAGATTTAGTATCACTGTTGCTGTGGAAATGTTCATAGTACCACCAAGTGTAGCACTACAATATTCTTGTTATGTAAAGATCCAAGTATTACAATCATTTTTTTTCCCTGAAAATGATCTTCTTCTTCTGCTTCATCTAGTTCTTAGGTGAAACAACTGGAAGATAAAGAGATAAACCATCTCACGCAAAGATTATTCACAGTAGATTGCTGAAGAACTTGTGTCTCTGAAGAAAAAAATCTAAAAAGTACCTGTGTCTCCTAATAACAAGCCTGGGAATTGCAATAAAAGAAAAACAAAGATCTCAGAGTTTCACTAACAGAGTTTCATCTAGCTGATGCAGGAGGGCTAAACTGGAACATGGTCATCATTCAAGTTAGAAAACGTCCTATGAAAAAAACATTGACAATGACTCGAAAGCCAGACCTTAGCTTAAGGGAAGTTCAATATTCCTTCTGATCCAAGACTCTCTGAAAGTAGACAATGAAACTGCAATGAAAAGACAGTGACAAAGGATTCCAACTAGATCACAAACATATAAGCGAAAACTAGTACGATCAACCATGAGTTCTCGGACATTGATGAAATGCTGGGATGTATTGTATATCACTCCCAGTTGGTGGTTTTAGTAAAACACAAGAAAAACTGGGGTCATAGGATTAATGATTTATTGGAATCTTTAAAAAATCTTACTGCAACAGAAAATTTAGAAAATAAGAATCATATCAATATGAATGATTAAAGAGAAAGTGCAACCGTAATATTTTAAGAAGGAAGAATGCAGCTCAACATCACCACCAAAGCTGCCCTAGAATGGATGAGTTCGAAGTGACTGTTTAGTTCTGGGGCATATATCCAGGCTTCAGAATGCCAGAAGGAAGAGTCCCAGAGCTAGGGCTCAAAATCCCTGAAGCCAGGCAGCACAGGGTAATATGGTCCAGGCTCTGACATTTGCTAAAATCTATCAGCCTTATTGTGAGGCGAGGAGGCGATCTAAACTCTCCGATAGGTTTTGTAATGAAGGATACTACTTTCAACAGGATGGCAGGAAAAGGATTGTGGCAACAGGGAAGGAGATTAGATGCTGGACAGCTCCCAAAATAAAAGTCTCCAAAATCTCACCACACAGGAGGCTGGTATGCATTCCCGCAAGTCCAGTCAGTGTTTCTTCCAAAAAAATTCTAGAAAATGCAGAACACTCTAGCACCTATGGTCGATATTGATAATAGCTATAATTTAATAAGCACATGCTGTAAATTTAGTAAGAAAATAAACACAATTTACACATATTATTATATTTCATTTTCACACTAACCCAGCAAAGGATCTCATTAATTCTGCTTCACAGGACAGGGACCTGAAGCTCAGAGAGGCAAGGCAGTGTTTACAGGCTCACAGTTTTCTATCAGAATTGGATCCAGTTGTCTATGCAACCTTCAGCTCTCTGCTCAATACATTGTTCTCCAAGTCAGATCAGGTAATTCTGTGTTTTTAATACACGAATAAAAACTTCACGCTAATCAAGCTGGAAAAGACAATCAATAAGAGTTAGATCTCCCAAAAAGAGAAGGAAGCAATGAACTATTGAAATAATCCCAACAGTGCAATCTTTTCCAATTGCTGTTTGATTATATGGCTCAAACAACAAAGAGACAAGTTATTTGCTGAGACACACATTGTATTAGATCTCATGAAGGATGTAAGAACATGCAAACCAATGTTTCTCTGTTCATACTCAAGTAGCTTGAAATCTCATCAGTTGCTATGTGCTCAAAAATAACAATAATTTGAAATACGTTGATGCAGATACTAAGTCGTAAGGTTCCTGGAGAGGGGTTGTAAGGAGAGTTTCACAGAAAAGCTATGCCTATGCTCTGCCCTGAATATTACGTTGTAACTAGTAAAATAAGGTGACCAAAGACACATACAATGAGGACAGCGGTCCAGTTAGCGCTGGGGGTTGAGAACTGAGAGAGAGAGAACAAGAACAACAGTTGAAACAAGTGTACTCAGGGGTTGTCACTCTTGCTATCAAGGCTAGACATGCATACTGATAGCAAAATTAGTGGGAGTCAGAGGAGATATTTGGGTTTTTCTTTCTGTGTTTTCATTTTCCATTTTTATTTGAAAGGCAGAGAAACAGAGAGAGCTTTCTTTTTTTTTTAAAGATTTATTTTTATTTAAAGTCAGATATACAGAGAGGAGGAGAGACAGAGAGGAAGATCTTCCATCCGATGATTCACTCCCCAAGTGAGCCACAACAGCCGGTGCGCGCCGATCCGGCTGATCCGAAGCCTGGAACCAGGAACCTCTTTCAGGTCTCCCACACGGGTGCAGTGTCCCAAAGCATTGGGCCGTCCTCGACTGCTTTCCCAGGCCACAAGCAGGGAGCTGGATGGGAAGTGGAGCTGCTCGGATTAGAACCGGCGCCCATATGGGATCCCGGGGCGTTCAAGGCGAGGACTTTAGCCGCTAGGCCACGCCGCCGGGCCCCAGAGAGAGCTTTCTCACAGGCGGTGCACTCCTCAAATACCTTCAACAGCCAGGACCAGGCAAGCCCAAGTCAGGAGCACAGAATTCCATCCAAGGCTCCTGAACAGGTGCAGTGATCCCAGCATTCGAGCTGTTATCCATCCACTGCGTTCCAGGATGTGCAGTAATAGGAAACCAGATTGCAAGCAGAGGCACTGGGACTCTAAGCAGGCACTATGATATAGAAAAATGTCCAACACCCAGTATATCCTATATCCGGTCCTCAAGTGAGTGAATTAATGAGTAAATTCTCTGTGTAGGATGAGCTAACAGGAAAGAGAGAAAAGCAGGGGCACCTATTTAAAACCTATCAAGTGGCTGACCCAGGATAGTATCAGTAGATATGGAAAAGTATGGAAAGTTTAGAAGCAGTGAAAATTATATCACAACAGGAAAAAGATTTTCTGATCTACTATTTTTTCCTGAGTGGTAATTTCCCCCAAAACAGAGCGGAAAAATATATGCTATTAACACCCAAATTCTAGAACCTATAACTGAACCGGAAAAGCTAAAAATGCTTAAATTTGTCTCTGATAATATAAATATCTTGTCAGGGGAATAAAATCAGAAGCAGATTCTTTAAACCAAAAGTAAAAACATGAAAAGGTAATATGTTACATCATAGAGGCAGTCTTTCAACTTTTCTCTGAGTAATTGAAACTCAGTTTACCTGTAAATTGAAACTCAAGTTTTAGTAGATTCTTACTAAATTCTAACTATTATCAATATTGGCTCTAACTGGGCCAGTGTCCTCATTGGATGTGTCTTTGGTCACCTGTCCTTATTTTACTAGTTACAACATAATATTCAGGGGTAGTTTTTCTGTGAAACTCTGCTTACCACCCCTCTCCAGGAACCTTGTGACTTATTATCAGCATCAGCATAACTTGCAACAACATTACCTATAAAATTATCACTATGCTTAATTTTCAGATGGGAAAACTGAGGCTCAGCAGCATCACATGATTTGACTGTAAGTAAATAGATTTTAAATATCTATTTCCATTATTCAATGTGCCAAAAGAAGCCGTGAGCAGCAAAAGTGAAAGAAAGATGAAGAGAATGATGCAGTTATGATAAATATCATGGTAGCTCTCTCAGAAACGACAATTGTCCTTCAAACAATTTGTGTAGCATGAGACTTTAAAACAATTTTATTTTGGTGCAAAAAACAATCTGAAATTTGTCCATGAGGGGTTTTCAAACACTTCTTACAACAGCAGGTGTATGGTACAGTTATAAAGATGGCAGCCACATCCCCTACCAGCAGGCCTGAACGTAATTCCAGCCTCCACCTATGATTTCAATCCCTGTTAATGCACACCCTGAGGCAGCTGGTAACAGTTCACAAACTGGTTCCTGCTGCCCCTGTAGAACTGGTCGGAATCCTTCAGGCCCAGCTCTGGTTTAGCCCATTCCTGGCTGCTACGGGCATTTAAAGGGTGAATCAAGATGGATGATGTCTCTCTACTTCCTCTCTCTTTCAAAAAAAAAAAAAATGAGAACAACTCAATTTTTAATTCACAAAATTGCATATAAAGTATGGAAAATCTTTATAGTTTTCAAACGTTTTACAACTGGAGGAACTTCTCTTTTAATCTCATTTCTCACAAAGTTTTGAAGTTCCCTCACATCTGATGGGCTTGTGCTGAGGTGAGGCTCCATTGTTGAGCACATATGCCAGCCCTTTCTCTGTCACAAGCATGGGCACACTCCTGCCTACAAGAATGTCAGTTCATGACTGTCCATGTTCTCTGAGATTTGGTGAACTGGCTTCTATTGTTATTTTCTTAAATGCAGAAATGATGTGTACGTAGTTGGTGTGGGGAGGGAGGTCAAAGATTTTTATTTTTAAATATTTGAAAGTCAGATTTACAGAGAGAGACTGAGATCTTCCATCTGATGGTTCACTTCCCAAATGTCCACAACAGACAGAGCTGGGCCTGTCTTTAAGCAGGAGCCTCTTCAGGTCCAAACACTTGGGTCACGTTATGCTACTTTTCCAGGTACATTAGCAGAGGGCTGGACTGGTTAGAGGAACAGCCAGGACTCAAACCAGTTCCTATATGGGATGTCTGGTGCAAATGATGGCTTAGCTCACTACACCACAACACCAGCTCCTATAGGTAGGTTTCTTTTCCTTTTTTTTTTTTTAAACAAAGCTCTGTTGCATTAATAAACACCCACATTTTCCATATGTCCTCTTTAAACTATTCCATCATCAAATTCCAGCAGCTATTAGAGAATTCTCCCCAAGCTAATAAGGCACAGAATTATAAAATGTTATGGTCATTCCCATCAACAAGTTGGGAAAAGTTTCATAATTTCAGCAATTAGTTTCTTGGAAGACCAGAAAGTGCTGAGAAATCCTCCCTAAGAGAATCAGAAATGGGACAGACCATAGATAAGGTACTCCCTGGGGTTTCTGCATCTTTCCTCATGACATAGGCTAGCCCATGGGGGTGACTGAGATTTCATAAAAGTGTTGTGAGACCTGGTAAGTTCAACTGCTCAAGCTAAATTTGCCTTCATAAAGTCCAGCTGTTGCTCTTGGCCTGCCAGTAAAAGGTTAAGCAGAAAGGCTGGCCACGTTACTCTGTCTGTCTGCCAAGACTTGGGAAACCCTGACTGGTAATGCTTCCTCATCACAGCTCACCAGGCCTACTGTGTTCTGATGACAAGTTGTGAATGGTCCAGGCTCAGCCTCCATCAAACATTTCTGCTATCCCTTGGAAATGATCATGTGATAAATGTACTGGAACGTTCAGCCACCACAACTGGGCGTATCCCACTTAAAACTCACAGGATCGACATCCCAACACCTGTCCCACTGTCTGCCCATGTTGCAATCTCCTGCGGCTATCACTAGTCAGGCCTCTTTCTGAAACCAGAACTCAGTGTCATTGGAATGCATGAAAACTATTACACACAGGATCAGCGAAGGCTCTACTAACTAATCCTCCATGTCCAAGTGCTGGCACCCCATATGGTCACCGCTTCATATCCCAGCTGCTCCAGTTCCCATCTAGATCCCTGCTTATGACCTGGTATAGCAGTGGAGAATGGTCCAAAGCTTTGGGACCTTGTACCCAGGGGGAGACCCAGAAGAGCTCCTGGTTCCTAGCTCCTAGCTTCAGATACGCTCAGCTCTGGGCACTGCAACCATTTGAGGGGAGCACTAGCACATGGAAAATTCTTTCTCTGTGTCTCTCCTTCTATCTGTAAATCTGTATTTCCAATAAAAATAAATGCATCTCTAAAAAGAGAATTGCTACACAGCAGAGCCCCGGCAGAGGCTGCAGCAGCCCAGTGGTATACTTTGCAGGGTCCTGGGCGTGCTTGGAACTCTCTTCATGCTGCAAGCACCTGAACCCCTGCCCCAGGAAACCACTCCTCTTTTTAATAAACTTCATTACATGAAAGTAAAATTTTTTCTCTGTGTGCCAAAGGGGAAAAAAGGGCAGGAGCCCTGATCCACATTGTTGGAGGCAGGGCGTGTTGGGGGCAGAACTTGGTTTAGGTAGAGGATTTTGAAAGACAGCCAGCATTTATTAAAAAAAAAACTTTTTAAAAGAACAACCCTAAACCAGAAATGCCACTGTAACTGACTTATTCCATCTAACAATTAGGTGCAAAAGAATAGGATTTCAACACAGTATTATTTATATTAAGGAAATGGGATAAACACACTTCTATGAATTGATTCTTGGTTGAGAGCATTATGGTACATTCATAACATGCAACATTCAGTTGTCACTCAACTTGGTGTAACCATTTGCTAGTGATCTGAGATTAGGATACACTGTTCCCATTATATTATAAGACTCTTCTTAAGAATCAGCTGAGAAGTTTATGATATATGACTGAATGGTGCAAACACATTTAAAATCAGAGTTGGAATAGTACAGCATTTTTGGTTCAAAATTACAATGCAAGTTGCCCATCCATAATATATATCTTAATGATATGATAAACATAGGTGGAACAAATACACGGGAATAGCCTGGCGCATACAGCCTGCTCCAAACGATAACTTTGCTTTCAGGCACTTCTGAATCTCCAGAAAAATCCTCCACTAAAGAAGTTGTCCATCTTGCTGCTGGTCTTTCAGTGGGAGAAAAAACTGTGTCTCTAAAAATCTATGCATAAAAAGAGAGCTTTCTCACCCAGGTCTTCAATCCCCTGAAGATTCCTTCAATATGCACATGATCTATAACCCTCAGGAGTGAGAGGAGAAGGCGTATGTTAAGGTGTTCTCACAGCTGAATACTAGATCATTTTCTTTGCACAATCCCTTAGGAAGTTGTAAAACCTTTTCTTTGTTTCCATCTGTTCTGTTCTGTGGCGAATCATGATAGCAATTACCACATTTATTGAGCCGGGGCTGTGCATCCACTACCTGCAATCTTCCACACAGCTGCAAGAAACAGGAAGGACAACCTTGTGTTGCAGGAGCAATGGGTAAGATTCCTCAGCACTGATGCCAAGCCTCCTATGGCTTTCTATGCTCATTTTCATTCAGTACACACAACAACCCTAAGTGCTGGCAGCACCTTCTCCTTGCAGTTGAGGAAACTGATTACAGAGAGGTGGACCAATGAACTTCCTCAATGTCACACAGCTTGTTCATTTTTCAGGGCTGACATCCAGATTCAGTAGTTCAACCCAAGGAACTGAACTGACTGAGTATTGAGTCCAAATAATATAAACAAAAGAGAAGGTTGCCCACATTCAGGACAATGTGCTAAGTCAGGAAGCTGATTCAAAATGGAAGTCAGCATGATAGTGACAGAACGATTGAAGCAAATGTGACCTACGTCATATAGAAAATGCCAAGTACCAGGGACAGCTGGACAATGCCACTGCTAGGTGGTTCTGTCTTTCCTCACCCTGCTACCTTTATGACTTCCTGAATTTGGGCAACCTGCTGTCCTTTATATTCAGAGAAGCTATATTCGAGTGACATCAGGGCAAAACTTGTTCTCCCTGGAGGGTGTGCCTCTTTGATCCAAATGCGAGCAGAAGAAGAGCTCAAACTGAGATGACAAAATGAAGATGCCTCTACAAGGTGTGGAAACTGTGATACTGGATGCTGCAGCGTGGCAGGTCTGTGAACGGGAGTTCACAGGGCAGTCAAGAGGAGCTCATCACTGTCTGTGAGAAAAGGAGCATGCCAAAGAATCTTCTTGGGCACTCCAAGTTTTGCCGCTGGGCTAACAGTATAACTCCCTGCATGCTTTTCTATGCCCCCGAGGGCTTTGTGCCACTGCTCTACAAGTTGGAAGTGCTAGGGTTTGTGTTGGAACAAGTTAAGACCTTTGTAGCAAAATTGTTTTAAACGATACACTGAGACCTCAGCCATTCCACACAATCATGATCAGCTATATTCTCTTCCTTTCAAACCAGTAACAAAGAATAAAACAGCCAAAAAGAATCAAATGAACCTGAACCACCGACTGAGGCTGACTTCAGACCCAGCACAGTAGTGTTTTCCCCTCACTGTGTGCTTCTCATCGGAAAGCTCCTTCATCGGGAGATACGCGCACAAATGTACCCACACACATCCTATGCACACACACTCAAGTGTGCACACCCAGGCTTATGTACAGATTCTACTGGGACAAGCACTATTTTGAAATACTTGAGGGCAATGACCCATGGGTCTCTTAAGCTTGAATTATCACAGCAGCAATTTCCCTTTCAAGCCAAAATTGTATTCAAGTCAATACTATTGGCCCACATCTTGTGTCACTGCGTAAGAATTCCATATGGTAGCATCAGATTGAACCCATGGCACAACTGACCCATTATTGTTGTTGTAACAGCAGTTAGCATTCTGGCTCCAGCTGCCCTGATGTCTGTGTTAAAACTGTGTTGGCAGTTACTGATAGAAAAGAAACATTGTGTCTCTCAACTTAACTGGGAAATCATTAGGCCTTCCTTCAATAAAGAAAGGAATCAGCAAAACTACAGTTAATCTTGCTGGGGCTGTTTAGGGGTCTCCGGCCCGGGGAGGTTTTTTTGGCCCAGGATAAATATATCCGAAGTTGCCTAACTTCCCAGCCTGATCTAATTAGTAAACACCTTCAAAGGGATCAAGCTGACTTGTGAGACAAAGGCTGCCACACACCACAAAAGTGGGCAAATAAATATTTAAAGGGCACATGTGTGTAGGTGGAGGAGGGGTTGGAGGAACAGATTAGGAACAGATCTGAGTTAACTTTGGGAGCAGTGTTATGCAATTGTCCTTGACCTGGTCTCTTCCACTGGCTGAACTTGCCCCTTCTCCAGAACATCTGTGGTATACCTGGCTCATTAGACATTCAGGCTCCAGACACAGATACCCCAAGATATGAGTCCATGTAACCTCATCATAGCAAACGTCAGAAAACTGGCCACACCATCACACAATAGTTTCTGGTGTCATGATGGAACACATCCTTTTTTTAGAATCTATAATCATACAGTGCCAACCAGCAAACTCTTATTAACATGCAATTGCCCACTAAAGATCTTTTTTTCTTCTTTTAATCTGGCAATGACTACAGGAGTGATTCTTCAAAGCTGACACTTTCGGCAACACCAGCAATTGTCAACTGCGCAACTGCAGATCAGCCTTGTCTACAGCATTTCCGGACTCTTTATGTTATTTCAGTGGCTTGCAGCCAATTATCACATAGCTCCCCATCACACTGTGCTGGAACAGCAACTAACAAGACCTCCCGGGTCACACAAAGGCTTGCAAAGAATCAAAGTACATGCTGCACAAATGAACTATAATCAGTTCCACCTCCACCGTTATCGCTCTGAAGGATCTGGGGCACATTTTTCATAACTGGATGGGAAACTAAGGGGTCAGGCTTAGAATTAGAGTTCAGTTCTCTGCAGTGGTTCAGATGGGAGACCAATGAAAGCCTCTCTAAATGCATTATTTTTCATAGCAGAGGGGAGATGGAGTTGGGGAGTGGCCATTAACCATTCACAGAACACCTGCTGCTTTCCTGTGAAGATGCTAGGTGCTGTTGTCCATCACATCACTCGACTTTCATGCCAAACTCACAAATGGGACACAGTAATCCTCACTTCATCTTTGCCTCTCCGTCTCTACTTCTCTCTGTAAATACATCCTTGAAATAAAAATAAATAAATACATTTTTTTTAAAAAAATGAGGCTGGAACCATGGCTCAGCAGGCTAATCCTCCGACCTTTAAGTGCTGGCATCCCAATCAGGTACCAGTTCATGTCCTGGCTTCTCTACTTCTGATCCAGCTCCCTGCTGTGGCCTGGGAAGACAATGGAGGATGGCCCAAGTTCTTGGGACCTTGCACCCACACTGGAGACCAGCAGGAAACTCTTGGTTCCTGGCTTCAGATAGGGTCAGCTCTGGCCATTGCAGCCATTTGGGGAATAAATCAGCGGATAGAAGATCTTTCCCTCTCTGTCTCCTTTTATCTCTGTAAATCTGTCATTCAGACAAAATAATTCTTCAAAAAAATAATCTTTGGGCCCAGCGCCATAGCATAGCAGTTTAAGTCCTTGCCTTAAACGCTCCAGGATCCCTTATGGGGCACAGGTTCTAATCCCAGCAGTCCTGCTTCCCATTCAGCTCCCTGTTTGTGGCCTGGGAAAGCAGTCGAGGATGGTCCAAAGCTTTGGGACCCTGCACCCACGTGGGAAACCCGGAAGCAGCTCCCTGCTTTGGACTGACTCACCTCCAACCGTTGTAGTCACTTGGGGATTGAATCAACAGATGGAAGATCTTCCTCACTGTTTCTCCTCCTCTCTGTATATTTGCCTTTCCAATTAAAAAAAATAAATAAGTCTTTAGAAAAATCTTCACTTCACAGAGGGAACTGAGGCTTAAAGACCTCAGTTACACTACAGTCTGGTTTGTTTCTGTTTTGTTTCCTTGGATACCTTTGTTATTTTTCTGTACCATGTATACATTGGTCATTGACTTAGAAAATGTGAAGTACTTGAATCCAAGAATCTGCTGTCTTCTTCCCACTGTAGTTCCAAAACGCAGCTGAGTTCTGGATCCAGAATTGGTCCATTCAGTCTTTTGGAATATATTTGTTAGACCTTAGAGTTACAATAAAGAACATGACTGAAAAGGTACCTGTTATAGTACAGCTCACATTTCATCAGAAAGAGACAAGCAGACACTAAGCAAAGTATAGGAAGTACGCGAGGAAAGACAAAAGGAAGGGAAGGAGGGCAGGAATGACCACAAAGTGTTCTAGGCCTGAAATTCGGTGAAGTGTTGGGAAGAGTCAGGGTGGTATCTCTAATCGGATGCTTGGGACAGAATTCTTGATGGAAGAGACTGGAAACTGAGACCAAAATGAAAAGAAGGAAGAAGTCACAGAAGACAAGGGAAATAGATTACAACCAAAGGTCCTGAGGTGCCAATGAGCTTTACTGACTCACATAACTGAGAGAAGACCAGCAGTTGCAAGGCAGACCAATGAATAAGGGGTGAGTTGTGCAGATCAGATGGCTGCAAAGAAATGGGCAGAGCCAGTTGACACTGGAGTTTGTAAGCCCTTGCGAGAATCACTCATCAAACAGTTGTTGGATGAAAACATGCAGAACTCTCAGAGCAATGAGAATCTCCATCCTTGTGGCCTTTCAGAAATTCACACTTGCATGTGGCGGGGGGGTGGGGGGAGACTCCATATTCATTCATTCATTCATTCATGCATTCAAAAAGCATTTCCTGTGTTCTGTGGGAGACCAAGCACATTGGTAGACAGATGGGATGTCAGGGTGAGTCAGCCATCTCCTGACATCCTCCCAGATTACAGTTTTAAGGAAAGGGACGAGACCACAGCAGATAGCAGCAAGTTCTTTATTTGACACATCACTGTATAAGCACATTGGAAATATCGGCTCAGCTTGCAGAGAGCCTGGGAAGAAGTTATGAGAGCATATGAATCATGGCTGGAAAAGTCAGGGGAAATTCTTGTAGAGAAAATTGGGCTTCCAGTGGATTTGGGGGAGAGAGTCAAACTTAATACGTACAAGAGAGGGGTTTCAGGTTGAGCAACAAAAGCTCAAATCAAATCTCCCACTTTGTGAAGCATCCCCCATCTTCCTTGTAACGTGCTCTCTGTACAATGCTGCCCTCCATGCACATCCTCATTCTCTGCTGAAACACACCTGACATGACCTGCTAGCCATTGCGCAAATCACTTCCCAACCCAGCACCAGGAAACAAGACTCCGATTCCCTTTCCAAACAGGAAGACCATGGACATTTTCCAGGAGGTGAACATCCTCAGGATATTTTCACGAGCTCTTCTTCCTTGGCAAGAGATCCTTCCTTAGGCAATAGAAGACTTTTCCTTGTTGTAGTTATTCCTCGATCCTTATTTTAAACTTAGAACTTTTTGGTAAACTATTTTGGGCTAAGGAAAGCTGTCAGAACATCAGGGTGTGGGGTGAACATTTAGCAGAGTGGTGGAGACACCCACATCCCACATCAAAGTATCTGGGTTCAATCCCCAGCTCAGGCTTCTGACAGTAGTTTCCTGTTAATTCAGGTTGTGGGAGACAATAGTGGTGACCCAGGGGATTAGGTTTCTGCCATCTTCCTAAGAGACCTAGATTGCATTCCTATCTCCTAACTTTAGCCCTGGACCACCTCTGATTTATGATAAGCATTTGGAGAGTAAGCCAGAAGACTGAAATGCTATCTCTCTCTTGCTCTCTCTCTTTCCCTCTCAAATAAATAGATAAATAAATAGTTTTAAGAAAACTTGAGATGCTTTGAATATCACCACTAATTGTGTGACACTCACACAAATGTTAGCTGGGTGGAAAGGCTCTGCAGGATGCTACAGGGTGGCAAAAGTGGTTCTGCTCCCCATGTGGCTCATCTTTTATGAGACCAGTGGGCCAAGTAGGACATGTGATTGTACAGTGATTGAGGAAGTACAATAGAGTTGAAACATGAGCTATAACATACAGTACCAGAACTGGCACTCTATAATTTCTACCTACATTTTATCCATCAAAGGAAATCACACACCTATGCCAAAAGTCAAGAGAAAAGAAAGTACAGGTTGCCCAGCCTAAGTCTATGGTAGGAATAGATGCTATAGAGAGGAAATTACAACCAATTTTGCAATCACAGAAGTGAAAATCTATTCACCCAACTTCTACTAACATTAAATCTCAGAAAAAAGTGCTTGCGTACCTGCAAACATTCCACTTTTCAAGAGAAGCTTCTGTAGGGCCCAGCCATGGCCTAGCGGCTAAAGTTCTCGCCTTGAACGCCCCGGGATCCCATATGGGCGCCAGTTCTAATCCTGGCAGCTCCACTTCCCATCCAGCTCCCTGCTTAAAGCCTGGGAAAGCAGTCGAGGATGGCCCAAAGCTTTGGGACCCTGCACCCGCGTGGGAGACCTGAAAGAGGTTCCTGGTTCCTGGCTTTGGATCGGTGCAGCACCGGCCGTTGCAGCTCACTTGGGGAGTGAATCATCAGATGGAAGATCTTCCTCTCTCTGTCTCTCCTCCTCTCTGTATATCTGACTTTGTAATAAAAAAAATAAATAAATCTTAAAAAAAAAAAGAAAGAAGCTTCTGTAACTGCATCCAGCAGGTTCTGAGTGTTTATCCCTACTCCGACCTCAAATACATTCTAGTACGCAAAGATTTCTATCTAAAGCTTATGGAACATTTGTAGCTAATGTCTCTGTCCATCAGATAAATAAATAGCACTGTGCTCCAGATTGGATTTGCCAGTTAAGGTGCATCCATTAGGATATGATGTCTTAAAAAGCATTCAAAAAGTGAAATTAAAAATATGGGGGATCAGGTAAGCAATTGTCTCCTCTGGTTTCAGTCTGGTCTGTCTCAGCTGAGTTGGCACTGAGCTGATAGATCAGCTTAGTTGATCCATTTAGAGTGGCCTTGGCCAGGGCAGCTTGAGTCTCTCAACAGTGTCTGTCTCATTCCAGGAGGCTGGTGAGCATTTACTCTCATGTCTGAATCAAGGTGCTAAGATCTCAGGAATGGACAACACTTGCTTGAGGAAAGGACTCAGATGATACACTGCTCTTGTCACTTTCAATGATCCCTGTAAGTCACGAGGTCAAACCATGCGTGAGATGCTTCAAAGCACAGTTATCCTTTCCACAATCAACAGCACTCGCCATGTACCACATGTTCATGCATACACTAAATGTAGCCAATTTGCTCTTGGGGTTTGGCCCATACCACACTGTTGTCTCCGATAATTCAATTAACAGCTTCAGAGTGTGAGTCATGAACTATTGTCAAATAAATTTGTATTATACTTGTTCTTATGTTGTCATCCAAACCAAAGTGAAATCCTTCTATTTACTTTCATCATCCTTGAGTCTTAAGCAAGATTGTATTTGTTTATGCTTCTTATTTCTGTTTTTAAAATTGCCGAATTTTTAATGTATTCATGTATTGACTTAACATCTCTGGAGTAAACCAACAGTTGCTATCATATTAGCCATTAGTTGAAGGACAGGAGTGCCTATATTCTCTGATCTTTCTATATATTGTATGGCAGTCATCACTAAGCAAGTTACAATAACTGGTCCTTAGCTAAGACATAAAGCTATACCAGAATGAATCCATATCCAGTATGAAAAAGTAGTAAATCCATGGCTATTCAGTTTGAGTTCTTTTTTAAAAACATGAAACATTGTATGAAAATCTAACATGAAAATCAAATGAAGGGACACCTGCAAGTTCTAGAAAAAGGAACAACCCTGAAGTTTATCCTATTCAACTTCATTTCTGGGTATGCTCATCGCCATTATACAGTTCATCTACAAGAATATATGTATATACTGATTCACCCATCTGTCTTTTTGTTGTGTGGTTTGCATAAAGGTTGCCTTACATCAGAAAGAACATATGATTGACTTATTTCATGATTGACTTATTTCACTGAGCATAATGGTCTCTAGTGGGACTATTTTGCTGCAAATGGTAGAATTCCATTTTTAACGGCTGTGTAGTATTCCATGTAATAGATGTACCACAGTTTCTGTATCCATTTCTCTTTTGATGGGCAAATGGGCTGTTTCCAAGTCTTTGCCATTGTGCATTGAGCTGCTATAAATACAAAGTTGCGATCACTTTCTCATATGCAGATTTCACTTCCTTTGGATATAGTCCCAGGAGTGGAATAGCTGTTTCATATGGTAGATCCATTTTCAGTTGTCTAAGCACTCTTCCATACTGTCTTCCTTAGGTGGGTACACTAGTTTACACTTCCACCAACCGTGGAATAGGACATTTTTTCCCCACATCCACACCAGCAAATGTTGTTAGTGGATTTCTGAATGAAGGCCATTCTTACTGGACATTAGGTAGAATCTCAGTGTGGTTTTCATTTGCATTGCCCTTATAGCTAGGAACCAGAGCATTTTTTTCATATGTTTTTATCCATTTGGATGTGTTCTTTTAAAAAAAAAATATTTGCTCATACATGTGGACCAGATCTCAGGGCAGGTCAGGTTGAGCTAAGCTGTAGTAGCCATGGGTACTCACAAGAGCTGGATAGGATATGGGCCAGGCTAATCAAGGTCTCAGCATAGGCCCACATGTATAAAAACTGGGGCTGAGGGTGGGTCTGGCAGGGATAGTTGGGGATCAGCATGACTAGAAGGAGGCACCTGTTCAGGTATGTGAAGATCTGATCTGTGGCAGGGTCTGTGCAAGGCAGTAGCACCGGTCTGGATGCTGGGGTGTGGGGGCAAAAATGACCAGGCAGATGCATCTACTGGTATGTGCGTCAGCTGGTGGAAGTGATGGACTCAACTCTGCCCTCCACTAGCTGGCACACACAAGGGATCTGAGAGTGAGGTTTCTTGGAGAACTCTCCAACTAGATCATTGGACTCAAACCCTGAACACAGGGGAAATCACAATGTTTATGGTCCAAATTTGGTGTGCATGTAACAAGACTAGACCTCCTCCTCCACTGCTAATGCCTATTCAGTGGACAGCACGCTGCTATGCATAATGGGGATACGAGAGTCAGATCATCTAGACCAGTAGAGAATGTTAACTGCCTCATCAGAACATGGAAAGCAGATCAGGTTGGACAACTCTCCTGGCTAAGCTTTACAGCAAGTGTCTGAGGCTGTGGATGTACTAAGCCAACAAACCTTGAAAAGATCTTCTCAATCCTGGTGTAATAAAATCAACAAGTTCCCAGAACTATCAGAAACACACAATCAACAATCGCAAAATATTCTTCCATGCATCAAGTCTCTGAGTTGCTATCAAATGGTCCCATCCCCAGGTGCTGATGTAGTTTGACATCAAGGAGCAGTTTCATCTCCTTCCCCTTCACTAGACACTGGAGAAAAGAATTAAGAACAGAACTGACTCATTTTTCCCACTCACCTCCCTCCACACCTTGATCCTCCCCAACCTAATTGGAGACCCACACGGGCATCTATAACTATGTCAACATTATTCAAAATAAGACTTCAAATTAAAAAATGCCTTCTCTTCCACATGCTTTACATACATAATTTTACCCAATTCTCATGGCAGGCATTGTTATTTCTATTTCACAATTGAGGTTCTGATGTCATAAAACTGCTCAAGGCAGAGAAAGAATTTGAACTCAGACATTGCTAACAATACCTACATCCTCTGAAGCCTCCCAATTCTCCCATGGATAAATAAAGGTAGACACAAATATTATCAGGTATGAATTAACTATGTGTACCAACAGAGGCAGGGTAGGAGTTACTCTTCAGAGTAACAGTTATCAGACAGGTCTTCAGACAGTATTTTGAATTCTTGCTCTATCACTTAACAGCTGAAATTCAACAGATTTAGACAGAATGAACGGAGGCATGTTACCACAAGAAGCTTATTTAATGCACATACAGATCATGGACTCTGAGCTGAAAGTTGCTATAGACAACATGTAATTTAATCTCCTTCACAGCTGAGAACAGTCAGCAACGGGGGCAAAGCAGAGTCTCCAGGTTTCCTTCCCTAGCAGCCAGTGATCCTGGATCCCTACCTCTGCACCCTTCGCAGTACTCCATCCCAGGCCATCTCTCTCCCCACATGTGCTTAAGGATTCAAATGGTTAACTCCAGAGTCAAAGAAAATGTTCATTCCAGATAAGACAGATTATTGCCAAGGAAGAAAACCCTTCTCATTGTGAGATTTTCCTCTATCTGCTCATTTGTGGAGGTCAAGAGAAGGGCACGGGAATGCTCTCATGACTGGACTCTGGCCTCCACACCCAGGAATGTAGCAGAGGTTTAAATAAATCAGACTGCAGGCAAGAATTCAGACAGGCTCTCCCACATGTCCTGGGTTGCTTTTTTTTTTTTTTTCCTGTTGGATACCATCAGCTGTCCTGTTGCTAAGAGACCAGAGTGGGTGGGAAAGGCCAATAGTCATTATTTTTCAAACTTATCTGCAAAACCAGTTTTGCCTCTTCTCCCCTCAGGGGTTCGGCTTCCTTAAGAACAGGATATTACAACCAGGCACACGGAGAGAGTGAGACTACTTTTTTTTCGAGAAGTGGACTGAGTTTTTCCTGGACATTCAGTGTCATCCAGCATAGTCCTCAGAGCTGCCAATTACACATCTGATGCAATGTTTGGGAAATAACTGCGGAGTACACATGACTCAACAAAATATCCTGATTTGCATTCCTATCTCCTGGGAAGTTGCACTTATCGGCACCAACAAGTGTTACGCAGTCAGCAAGAACGCCGTGCTACGTTTGTCATGGGAGAATTAAAATGGAATAAAAAACCAGAAAGGGGGTTGTAGGGAGGTGAGTGACTGAGCTATTATCAGTCCGGGACTTTCCTTTTCGGTAGCATTCCAATCGAACCTGGCTGAGCCGTACCATTGCTCAGTGTCAGAAACATTCGCCTGGAATGTGGAACATGTGAACTTGGACACCCCCTGCAGCTTCCCTGTGTGGCCCAGTGCGCTACACCCAGTATAAACACACCCGGATGAGTGCAGCGGCTGAACTAGCGCTGAACTTGGTTGGGAAGCAACACAACTCACAGAGAAGAAGGCAGGGACAGCATAAGCAGTTCTGAGCCACACTCTTCCTCAATGTCTTTCTAACGGCTCTGATGAGACAGAGATGGAAAATACACACTGGGAAGAGGTTGGTGCATTTTTTTTGTCCTAAAAAGAAATCAAGAATGTGAATTAACACTTCCTATTGCTATGTTTTCATTTGGCAGTCTGAGATGGGGGGAAAAAAAGCAAGAAACAAAACTTACTTCACTTACTTATTTTCCAAGAACTCTAAGACCTGATGTCTATATACATCACATTCCCCATCAACAACTGATCATTGGCAGAGCTTGCTGGGTAACAATATGCAAGTCATATCTCCCACTTCCATCCCCTCCCCCACAACCTCCAAAATCCATACAGCAGAGAAAGAAGGCAGCCTAGATAACATGAAATCAACAAGAAGTAATGGAGTCAAGTACATAGAGCTGTACCTAGAGATGTACAGAGTACATCGGTCGAGGATATCCAGGCTTGACAAAATAAGAACCATTAAACTAAACCAAATGGAAACCACAAACAGGCACATGGTAAGAACTTGACAATTTTGTCCTACTCAATCTTTATGATAAAAAATAAGATACACACAACACCTTTTCAGATTTGCCAACTGGTATGATGGAGAAGTATGAACAGCCTTGGCAGCCCCTCATTACACAGAAGATGAAATCTCACTGCTAAAATATGCAGGCTGTCCATCACAGATGCTGCAAGCTTCTATGCAGGATAGCAATTAGTGGAAACAACACCAAGCCACTACCGTCTTTAATCCCTAACTGACCATCTAGGTTTGTGGTTTTGTCTACCAAAAACACAGAACATCAGTGAGAGGGCTTCTCCATGACGATTCTAGGGTGAGGCCCAGTGCATCTTGCTGCTGGACTGACAGGTGCACTGGAGTCCAGGCAGTCAAGCTAATGAGATGGAAGACAACAGGTTCATATCTGAACTAACTACCCTTCATACTCTGGTGGTAGAGCAAGGGTGGAAAGGAACAGTCATAAGCTAGGAGGACACCATTGGCAGCCTCTGGACAGAATCTGTGAAGATTAGATTGTATGACCAGGCATTCTATGAATCCACTAGAATACAACGGCACAGATGTCTGTAGTCTTAGTTACCCTTCACAGTTGGATGACACTCCTGTAGTCTCAAACGAGACCCTTCTCCTTCATGGATAGAAGGGCTGGCCTAAATGGTCATGTTCAAAGCCATGGTTATAATTTCTACAAAAGCATTTACACATTACATGTGCTAAGACAAGGGTTGACCAGATCACAAGTCAACAGATAAATCAGAGGTGAACAATGAGTCATGTGGAGATCCACAGTCACATAGTGGGAGGTTAGTAAAAGATTGGGTCAAATTCTTCCTTGACTTGTACAGAGCTCAGAGAGAAATCATCATGGATGAGTCTTAAAGAGGGGCATGCTACGACAGGGAGTGAAGGAGTGCTATGACAATGTTTACAGAGCCTGAAAATTGCTGAAAGAATGTGTCACATTGGATTCTCAGGTCCTGGAACAGTGCAATGCACATAGCAATAGCTGAGAACTTGTGTAAATCAGTGGCTCGGAGATGTTTCTCTAGTGATTCTACATGATGTTATCCATATTAATAGTGTGAGCAGATCAGTCCATCAGGGCCAGACTCGCAGCTCTACAATATTGCTCCTCCCCTGCCCTCTGGAATTCCTACATTAGTCAGCTCTCCCTCTGTGATGTGCCTTTCCCATCCCTTGCCTGGCAAACTCCTCTTCTGATCTTGGAACTCTGCTCAAAAAAATCTCTCTGCTCAAAGTCTAATCCTACTGCAGCTCTCAGGGAGTAGATCCTGAGTAGATGCTCACAGGGATACTGACTCTAGTGCCTGGCAGTATCATCCTAATGCATTTTGGTTGAAGTGCAGATGAATAAGTAAATGCTCAGTAAGAGTGCTGACAACAGGGATCAATCAATAGTGACTAGGTGCCAGCTCAGTGTGAGGCCCTGTCCCTCTGTCTTGTGTTAGAATCATGTTTCCTAGTCAGGGACCTAAGGCTATCACATATATAAATGAATAGGATACATTGCATTCTATTTTACAAACTGCCTTTTATATTTTATACCATGTCATAAGCATCTTCTCAAGTCAGCCTTCTTCCTCTGGAGAAGTGCAGATTCAGAAAACAGTGTCATTTTCTCAAGTGTCTAACTCACGTGACTGTCTTTCAGGCACGTATTTCCACCTGGGTCTGCCCCTTTTCCCTGGAAGAGAAAGGATTATTCCAAGCAAAGGAGCCATGTCCTCCAAGAAACAGACGTGGTTTAGGGCAACGTCTTCCGCAGCAGAAGCTCAAGAACTCGAGTTAGGATCCAGCTTCAGACTGGCAGGTAAGATGCCTGCATTCCACACGGACATGCCTGCCTTCGCTTCCAGGCTCCAGCTTCCTGTCAGTGCAGATCCTGGGAGGCAAGGGCGATGGCTCCAGTAACTACTGCTCTCCCATACCCACAGGAGGATCTGTAGTAGGTGCCCAGCTCCCAGCTTTGACGTTGTCCCTCCATGGACATTGTGAGCATATTTGGGAGTGAATCCTGTGTGTGTGTGTCTGTTTATGTGTGTGAATAGCAGCCTTCCAGAAAGATAACTGGAAAAAAAAAAGGAATGTATGGCTAAAAAACATAAGATACCACACTCTGATTTTCTCACCCTAGTCATAGAACCCCGCTACACGGATTCCCTGGTATTCTTAACTGGTATTAGTTAATTGATTAACTGAGCTTTGCTGGTGGAATTAATCAGAGGGGTGATGTGACACTAACTAGAGCTGGCACTAGATCTAGATTGAGCCCTTTACTTGATAACCTCAACTTGATCCTTCTAAAATAATAAAAAAAAAATTACACAACTCTGAGCATCTCTATCATACCAAAAACTTTGATTTTCTTCCATAGATGTATGAACATTGTTCATTGCATTTTATTTTACAAGCTCCTTTTCATATTTGCAAATATGCCATAATCACCTTTTCAAATCAATGAATCTTCAATGCTATAGTCATTCTTGATGTCTTTCTAGTGCTTGTTTATATGAATGTGCTGCAATTTATTCACCCAATCCCCAGCTGCATTTTGAAAATACAAACACATGAAGTAGTTCCAAGAACTTAAGAAAGTGTGCAGTGCTGTCCAGTGGGTGAAAGAGACAACAGAGGTCAGCAGTCAGATTTGTCAGGCATCCATCTCCAACTCCTGGAACTGTATGTCACATTCTGTCCCAGAGTTCCCTACCCTTCAGGTACTCCCAGGCATCCTGGCCAGTGCATCCTCGCTGGAGCAGCTCTGTCTCCTCCCTCTACACACCCTCCTGCCTCCTCACTTGCTCTCCCCAGAGGAGCAGCCTCTGTTTCTAGATGAGCAGAAAAGGAAAAAGTAAGGTGATGACTGTCTTCTCCCTGAACTCTGCACTGTGATCTGCAGCTTCTCACTGCCAGATTGCAAGGCTTATTCTTGTACTTCCTCATAATCAATGCTGTGATTTGAATGCTCAGGTCTCTCATACACCTGTCTGATCAATAAAAAGTTCACCCGGGTCCAAAAAAAAAAAAAGTAAGGTAAGGTAAAACACAACTCGAGCCCATATGAAAATGTCTGGGGTTTTAGTCAAAGTGGGTCCAGAATGAGTCAGCAGGGAGATGTGGACGACAGGAGAAGGATTCGTCTTTAGCGACAGTGAAAGAGCTTGGGTGCCAAGACAGGGGGAAGTTGCCTTCCCTTTGATATAGGGTCAGTTACCAGTTTTTTAGCCCCTCTCTGGGCCTCAACTTTCTCACTATTTTCATAGGGACAATGATCAGGTAGCCCGCCTGTAAATTGTTTAGCAATAACACCTACTATATAGAAACACCCCAGACACAAAGCTTGCCTTGTCAATTGGTTAGCAATACTAACAGGCACTATTCTCCTTATTTTACAAATCATGAAACTCAGGTGACAAAGCTTGTGAGTAGCAGAAAATAGACTAAAACCAATTCCGTGCAATTCTCAAGTCCATTTTCATAACCACTAAGTTATACTTCCTCCCCCAATAGAAAATTTAGAATAAGAAAACTCCCCATAAGCTCATGACCCAAAGATAAACACTTTTACCCTTGACACACTTTTAATTTTCCTCCATATATTAATGAATACTGCTATACTCTGTTCTATAATTTGCTTTATACATTTGCCAAGACACTGCAACCATCTTTTCAAATCAATAAATGTTAATCCCCATAATCATTCCTCAGGCTTATTTGCTCATATAGACATGCTACAAACTATTTAGCCAATACCCCTATTGCTGAATGTGTAAGTGGTTACTTTTTCACAGTTGTAATCAATATTCCAGTGAACATTCTTGTTGTTAAGTCTTTGTCTTAGAATAGGTTGATGACATGTAGGTATGTTGGAACTTGTTCTAGGCTAGCAATTGAGTAGATGACTTTCAATTTGTTTCCATGAGAGAAGTATTGAGGAACTGGCTAGAGATGTGAGAGTCCAGAGGTGGAAATGATGATGTGACAGTGGTCCTTAGGGGGCACAGTGGCTGGAATTTCTCAGGAGGTTCTCAGTAAGTAGGACAATAGGACAGCTGGCTTCCTTTGAATGTGCGAAAGGACTTTAGCTAAGAGTCCGTTGCCGAAGAGAGGTTAGGCTGCCTCTGACTTCCCCAGGATGCAAGAGGTTCAGTTCTATGCGGAGTTTCCCACTCTGCAGGGATGTTGAGGAAAAAGCAACTGGGCCTCAGTCCTAGGACTGGCTGCCTTTTAAAGCTTGCTCTGCACTTCATCGACTTACAGTTGGTAATCTACTAAAAACAATCCCTTTACAAGTATCATTTAGTTTCATTTATAGAACACTCTAATACAAACAATGCACAATGAGGAAAACTGTTTCTAATTAACACAGCTAGTAATTCCTGGGAACGTAAGGCTAGATATTTCTGCTACCAGAGCCCACCTGGTCTAGTACAGTGATTCAAAGCATGGATTTCAGAGGAAAACAGACTTGATCTCAAAAGGAGTCCTTCACTTGCTGGCTGGTGACCTTGGGCAAGTGATTCAAACATTCTGAACCACAATGTCTCATCAGTCACTGCACGATAATAATAGCACTCCCTTTTGAGCATGGTTGCGGAGTCTGTAGGAACTGATTCATATGAGATGCTCGGCTCAGTGCCTAGTGCATATTAAGCCCTCAGTATATGCAGCAGTAGATGGTTAACATTGCTAGGGGGGAAAAGATCTGTGAGAGAAAAACGAAGGGTTCAATACTGTTTGAATCTTCTCTAACATGAACCATCTGTGTTTATCCATTAAGATCTCTTGTTGTCCAGGTTTCCAGAGACAGAATCTTCATTATCGGTCCCCCCACTCCATGCAATCCTTACTGGACCCTGGACTTGGTGCCCTGACTCCCAGAAAGTAACAATACAGTGGTGATGCCTGCCACAATGGAGCTCTTTCTGGCAAAGATCAGTCCTCAATCATGATGACAATCAAGGATTCAACAACCATGAAGGGGAAAACCTGGGGACTGCAGAGGTATCTCACACTGTCAGGGGAAGTCAGGGTAGGTTCCCCAAGTGGGCTATATCTAAGCTGATTCCTAAGGAACAGAGGATGCTAACAGAGAAAAAAAAGTGGTACCTCGGCAGATTACTCAGGGTGGAGCATAAGGGAGTGAGCAGTACTGCAGCAGCAGTGTTAGAAAGCTGAGCCATGGACTCTGTTGCTGTAATTAGATTTACTTTGAGAGAAATGATAAACCTAGGTGAAAGTGTTAAAGCAAAAAGGTAATGTGAAAAGGCTGGTACTTAAAATAAATAAATCTTTAAAAAAAAAAAAAAAAAAAAAAAAAGAACTATTTTGGAAAAAGACTGAAGGCAGAGTCTTCGAGGAGAAGATGGTGACCCCAGGAAGAGTGCCATGGAAGTAGCAGAGGGCCAGGTAAGGCGATCCTCCAGCAGCAGTGTTCAGCAAGTGCATCCTGGCTGGAGGCAAAGAGGACTCCTCCAGCATCCGTTCCCTTCCTGGAGTCCACGTGCAGCCTCACAGGATAACTTCCACAGTGCTTGTAAGAAACCGAATCAACAAAGTTGGTTTCAGACACCATCAGCTCTTCTTTTCTGACTCCCTGAGTTTAATCCTAGAAATTAAGAAAATTTCCTTGAAAAGCAAGGCAGCATTTTTTCTAGTTTCTGGCTTGAGAGGTGATTTTTATCGAGCCTCGACTCAGCTCAGGGCACAGAGAACTGGAGAATCAGGAAAACCAGTCCTTAATAATAACAGGCTGCTTTTGTGTAATAACAGCTTCTAGTTTACAGAGCACTTTCACAGACATTATCTCATTTGATTCTCATATGAAACAAGGCACAGAATGAGGGGGAGAAAAAGAGCAATCGACATTAACTCCACCCTCTCAAATGGTAGCAGCTCGGAGAGGGGGAGTGATTTGCCCGATTATAAAACTGGTGAGCAGTGAAGTTGAGAATGCAAGCTTTATGAATTTCAGTTTATCGCCTCACTGCCTCCATTAGCTCTACTTTAAGGGAGCGAAAGTGTCTCTTTTGGCCTCATGACAAGGGTGTCATATTGATTCCCTGGGCCAGAGGAGCCAGAGCTAAGAGAGGACCCCTGAGCAGTCGATGCATAGGACAGGAAGGTTCAGAATGATGAGGGTGCAGGACTCTGATCAGACAGCCCAGCCACAGGGTGAGTCTGCTCACTCCAGGAGGGGGCAGGCTACATTGAAGATGGCAATAAGCCAGGATTTGTGAGGAGGAAGAACTCACACAAAAAGCTGGACAAATCAATAAAATCTACAAGGCATAAATCAGTAAAAAGGGCTTACTACTCCCATGTGGTAGCAACTGCCCAATAGGTGCTGAAAAGTCCAGGATCCAGACGATTGCACTGTACCCTCCCACCTAGACAACTATAGAAAGGGACTTTTCAAGGATGTCTCACAATAGCCAACCAGGAAGAAAGGAAGAAATTGTTCCTGAATCCTTCTGGATATTTACTTTAAAACAGTTCTGATATGTACATCTTGAAGGAGAAGAATAAGGGGCCCTGGGTCTCAAAGCAAATACATTCTTGATATTCCCTGCAAATCCATTGTACTCCAAATCCTAGGCAATAATCCCACATTATACTGAGGAAACTGACACACAGTAGGTTCACCCTCTGTTCAAGGTCAAATCCCCAGGCAGTTACAGAACTGACAAATGTTGGGAGTTCTGGTGGCTCACAGCCCATGTTCTTTCCATTCTCTAAGCCTCGTGAGATTGTGTGCTCAAAATAGCATAGTGGGGAGAGAAGAGGAAGGCAACAGAGCCAGGTGGAAATTGTGTATTAGGACACTACCCTGACTCACTCCCCTTAATAAGCTTCAAATGGCAGCTGAAGCATCTGCCTTTGGAGAGTGTGGGCTTCTAGAATAGTGCTGGGTAGGGGAATCCAGGCTGTGGATGACTGATGGATGAATCAACACAGCAAATTCCAGATCAAACAGAAAACCATTCACACCAGTTCCATAGGCAAGAACAACCCCGATTCTGTATGACAACCAGAGGATTCAATCAGGCAATTGCTTAGCTCCCTATGTCCATCTCCAGCCTTGCTTCAAACAGCCGCTAAGATGCAAATGAGTGCAGCCAAGACTCAAACCTGGCTGCTGATATAATGAGCCCTACCAAGCTCTTGCCTTTACTCTCAACATGGGATATTTTGGTCTCTTCACTGTGTCTAACTCTAAGATGTAATTTAAAACTGGGCTCAAGTCCCTCTTCTTCCACCAAATACATTTGACCCAATCTGTTCATTCATGGACTCTAAACCACCCACTTACCCGACATTTGTTAGTCACCTGCTCTTCCTGGGCACAGTAGTTGTTATCTAGACACAGTTGTTGGTATGTTTATTATCAAGTAGGAAAAGAAACTATAATGGGTCCTCAAAATGTTCATTTAAGCATGAGTTATACAAAAACTACATGTGGATTTCAAGCGTATTGTCACCGAAATAAACTCATGCCATCTTGTTATAACTCTGAACAGACTCTAGTTTGAAGCACTAAACAAATAAGACAACAGTTTGGAAACAGGCCTTATCAAAGCAACATGAATTCTGCTAAAATTGAAAAGAAAAGAACCATAAACTTTAAGGGAAAGTTGGGTGAAAAGATGATGAAATCACTGATTCCTTACAAAATTCCCCAAAGAAATCAGCAATTTACAAATGAATGGTTTGTTTTCAGAAAGAAGATGATGCTGAAGATGATGCACATAGTGGCAGAGAATCCAAATGAGTTTTCAAAGAAGAAATTAATCCTGATCATGCTCTACTGGAATAAGATCAACAATGAACAGCAGAAACATTAGCTGACAGCACAGACATCCCAACTGATTCAGCTTCTGCAATTCTGATTGAGAAATTAAGGTGTTACAAACTCTCAGCTCAGTGGGTGTTTACCCAGATCAGTCACAGGCAAGAGCAGAACACTCCATCAAAAGTTTCAGCAAGTAAAAGGAAGATCCTAAAACATTCTTGGAAGAACTGTGGCTTTGCCAGTATGATCCTGAAGACAAAGCATAATCAAAGTAGTGGTTACCAAGCGGTTGAGATGACCCAGTCCAACAAAAGTGGACTGATCAAGAGCAAAGGTCATGGCAAAAGAGTTCTGGGATGCTCAAGGCATTTGCTCATTGTCTCTTGGAAGGGCCAAAGAAGGATAACATCTGTTTATTGTTGAAAGTGTTTTGAGAAAGTTACTCAAAACTCTAGCAAAGAGATTTCTGGGAAAACTCTAGCAAAGTCTTTGATCACAGCAATACTTCTGCTTGTTTCTGTCATCAAACAAGAACAATTTACGAGAGTCTCAATAGGGACTCCACTGGGCTTACAATTGGGACTTACAGTCCCGATCTGGTTCCTTCTGAGTCCCAACTGTTTCCTAATTTTTAGGTATCTTTAAAGGGGACCCATCTGTCTTTAGTAAATAATGTGAAAAAAAAAAAGACTGCATTGACATGCTTAAATTCCCAGGATCCTCAATTCTATAATGGACTAGAATTTCTGGTATTATCACCTTACAAAAGCGTCTCGACTTAAATGAAGTTTATGTTGATAAAGCAAGCTTGAATTTTTATATCTAGTGCTTAATTCCACTTTTCCATGAGCTTTTTGAAGTCCCATCACACACTGTAATAGAATAAAAAGGGATAACAATCAGAGCTCAGAAAATGTTTCAGTTTTATGGAAATAGTTATCTTTTCAGGGCTGTGGAGGGGTCAGGAAGGCTTCCAAAAAGAGTCAATACGGAGAATGATGAGTGACATGTAAAGAAAGTCGGTCCGAGGAGTCAGGACACATGAACTCTGTGCTGACTTGCAGCAAATCATCTCACCTCTTTGAACCTTGGGAGGAGTAGGACTGTTGGCAGCAAGCGTCTCTCTTGTCTGGACTCAGTCTCCCTATTTACTGTCCTTCTTGCTATTGTTCATCTTTCATCTCCAGGACTCTGTTTCCTTGTCTGTAAAATGGAGATGTTAAGAGTAAAACTTCAGGATTCTAGAGGGGTTGACAGGAAAATGTACAGAACCCTGCTTTGGGCATGCAAACCTGGGAAGGGTAGAGTAGCAGTGGGTCGCTCTCCATCGTATTACGGAGATAAGTTTAAAGATAATCATATCATAGGAACAGCAGAAACATGTTTCAGGTGGAGTTGAGCATTGTTGTCTCCCCACATGCAAACACAGCGAAGCCTACTTGCGCAGACATACAGGTGATCATCATTCCCTCATCCCAGTATATTCTTCCTCTTTCCCATCAAAGCAATGAACTCCTCTATCCAAACTCCATTCCACACCCAGGCCCCTTGCCCTGGACTCCTAGGAGTCTAGACTCTGAGCAAGCTCATGAACCACTGTGAGTCAGCTTCAGTGTACCATAAGCCTCATTCTGCTTCCGTTGACAGCTAATCTCAGAGTCAAGCTGCCACATTGGTTTTGTCTCTTTACTGATTTTCTGTCTATGAATTTTTCCTCCAGAGTGCTGTCCAGGGAAAATTTTCACAACACTGAAGAAGTCACCTGCTGCCAAGACACACTTCTGTTAGAAAGGGGAAGTTTGGCTAATGTGGTTCTGTTTGTTCACTGTTCATGAACTCTTTCATGGGACTTGGAATCTTTTGACAACTCAGGAAGTTATTCATATTTTATTAGCAAACGTAGCACTCTGCTTCTGATTTGGTAGTATATTCAGTCCTCAAAATGGGCAGCTCCGCATGAGATTTCAATGGGGAAAAATTATGGTGGCAAAATTCTCAGGCAACTCTTCACTGAACCAATATGTATTGAGCCCTGACACCATTCAAGATATTGCTCTAGGAATTCAGAGTGTTTCGACAGCAATTAAAATGAAGCCTTCTATATAATACACTATGATTCAAATGAAAAAGATTAGCAATATACAAGTTAACAGGTAAGTAAGATAACGTCATTTAGTATCAATGTTTCAAAACAGAGGAGACTATGGTAGTAAGGGTGTGGCATCATTTTAGATAGGGAAGTCAGTAAAGGTCTCTCTTAAGAGGTAAAAGTCAATCCCTAACCCAGCTAACATGAAGGACCCAATAATGAGAAGAGCAGAGAGAGGCAGAAACTTGGCACCTGAGATACAATGAAAGGAAACATTTCCAGCTGAAAGAAAGTCAGCTACTGTCAGAAACAGAAAGTGGCGTACTAGGCAAACACTGTTCTAACTATGATATATTGACATCTGATTTACATTTTATTATATTTTAAAAACATCTAATTTATATTTATTTTAAAGGAAATTCCCTCTGGCAAATGTGGAGAAATGAGTTAATGTCAGGTTGAGTTGATCAGGATGGACTGATTGAAATACAGCAAAATAATAGAAATAGGAAAAAGTCAATGGAATGAGTTTCATTTCAGAGTCAGGGAAGTACTAAATGCGTTTGGCGTTAAATGGTTAATACCATACTAAATGTACATTGTGTGGCAAGCATTGTGCAACAATTTCTTCAGTTCCAGCTGCAGTAGTCTCATTCCACAAATGTATTTAACAACATCAAGTGAGCACTTAAGTGTACTGAGCCAGAACTAGCAATTCTACACCTACACAGGCAAGGACAAGGTCTATCCTGGAGGAACAAGGCCATAAACAAATAACTCTAATATAAGCTGGTATAGTGACTACAGGCCTCTGGCTAAGTTAGCATGGGAAACGCAGTGGAATGTATCTACAGGAATGTCCAGGAGAGCATCAGAAAGGACACAGCATTTGAACTCCATCTGGAAGGATCAGCACAAGTTTCTTACAAAGATAAAGGTGCCAAGATGGCAAGCCAGACACAACAAAGTACACTTTCAGTAACAGTGGTGTTGGTGTCAGGATGCTGGGACCAGAAGAAAAACAAAAGGTAGAGAACACTGAGGAAGAGAAGGTGCACTGCACTGGTTTCTGGTCTTTGTGAATGCCACATGCAAATATAACGAACTTAGCAAGTGGGACTGGGGAAATGACTAGGATCATTTTGTATCTCCCAGGACCACAGCACATCAGTGACCATAGAAAGACACTGGCCTCCATCACTTGATTTTGACATTCATTTGTGAACCCGTTCTCCTCTGCTCCTTGTCATGACTCAGCCAACAACAGAGTATCTTAACAGCATTCTCAGGCTCTATCTTCTAAGTGTGCCCTCTGTAATCACAGACTGTCCATGCTTGCTGGCGTGTGTGGTGGGTGAAGCTAGCATGACAATCAGAGTCATCTTTTGAATGTCTGCTCTGTGACCAGGTTCTGGGAACTTCTCCCACTGATGCTCACTGCACTCTGGTTGATTACAAGAATGATTCCTGCTTCATGAATCGTCATTGCTGTAATGAGTGAGTGCTCATGTAACACGCACCGTAATAAGGTGTAATAACCATCAACACTTTTCCACCTTGCTTTCACACGATAAGTAGTTTGTTAGCTCCATTTCACAGATGAAGCGAACACGACATAGAGGGGTTAAGTCATCTACTGTGTCACAAGCCTAGCAGCTGGGGAGCTAGGATTAAATCCCGGGTCAATCTGACTACAAAGCCCTGTTATATATGCTAGCTTTGTTTAGATGAAGCTTCAGAAAAAAAACAACCTGCCATTGGAGTCACAAGGATGCAGTTACCAGCAGTAATCACACTTCTTAGTCTTTGGTAAAATGGACTCTTGCTACACTGTCACATCAACAGTCATTCAGGCAAGGCCCATCCAAAATTGGTTGCTGTGGAAGGAAAGAATGTTGAACAAGGAAAATAAAAACCAGAATCCTCATTTCACTCCACTTTCATCTTTCATGTATGTTCACATGGAAATGTCTCAAAAGTTGGGTGGGAGGGAGCCCAAATCTTTTTCGGAAAGGCAGCAGCATGTTAGGGAAGAGCATGAATATGCACTCATAACCTAGGCACGTCTGTACGTGTCTCCTACACTGTCACTGAAGAGTACAGGAAACCCCTGCACCCCCTTCCCCACAACCCATGAGGAGAGAACTAGCAAGACCCCAGAAATGCTCAGTAAGCTCTTTTCAATGCCTACATCCCCCAGACAAACCTGTTTGAATTGTACTGCTACCATTCATTAGCTGTGTAACTCACCACATTTTTGTTTCTCTAATGTACAGCTAATAATGCCAATGTAGCAGGTTTTATTTAATATGAAATGAAATATATGTTTATATCACCTAGTACAAGGCCTAACATGTCAAAGGTGTTTCACACAGAGTTCTCTTCCCACGAAGTAGCTGCAGGGTAGGGGACTAAGCTGGGGGCTCCAAGGACCCTGCAGGTATGACTGACATCCCATGGATGAGCCACTTAGCTTTCTTGTACCTCCATCTTCAAAGTTTGAAAAGTCATCTAAATGGTTGACTCAATGTAAGTTCTGTAGAGCACTGTGCTAAGGATGCATGCATGAGTAAGACATGTGTCTTACCCTTTACAGAGGTTAGAATCCAAATCTGTCTGGTTCTGATCAACTCTGTAAACCCGGGTTTCTGTGCTATGGGTAAACCTAGGTAAATACACAAAAGAGTGGGAAGACACTGGTACCACCTTCACGAGATTGCTCTTCACATGACCAGACAGCTTTCAAAACTAGAGTGGCCCACATCACCCTCCCAAAGCAGAGCCCTTGAGGCCTGGGTCCCTGAAATGGGAGTGTGCTGCTAGTTCCCCACATACTTCTGATGCGAGTGGTCCATGGAGAAATTGAATTCAGCAGCAGCAAATGAGTCTGCATGAATGGTATTATGGAGTCTACATAGGACTTCCCTTGCAAGTTATCCAGGACATTTAAAAATAAAGCTGTGAGACTGATTACCTCTTCATTTCCTTCTTTCTCTTAAGAAGGCCCAGTTACTACAGCTCTTTAGCATCACGCTCTGTGCTCTCTGGCTCTGCTGAATGTGGACCATCAGGAGGGCTTTGCTTGTTTGGAGCAGCAACTGATGGCGACCTGACAAGTTCGCCCTAGACCTACTCTGAACAAACAATCCACAGCACTGAGGACAAACTGTTCCATCACTGGCAGGCTGTCAGCAGGGATGATTCCCCTACACCTGACGTTACAGATGCTAATCGTAAGTGGCACCAACAATCAAGGAGACCTGTAACAGCCTTCCCCCAAGACTGGACATCTGCATGCCATTTTCAGCCACCAAAAGTGGAGAGAATGACAAATAATCACAATAGTGATAATAGCCATCAGCATCTGCAAGGCAGTGACTTTTTCTCAACAGTGCCTGGGAATTTCGCGTAGCTTCTTTCACTTAGTCCTTGGGATGGACTGAATTTTTGATCCCGATTCTTCATCCCTCTTTTGGGAATCACTCAGGCCTTTGTAATATGATTATCTCTAGAGATGGAATGGGTTTTTCTCACTTGCTTCCCTCAGGCGAGCCCAGATCACACCAGTTAACCCACAGATGTCAGCCTAAGTGGCTGTGATTTGAAGTTTCCCGCACGACAATAACTGATCTGTTCAATGCCTTAGAACCAAACTTGGCACACAAAAGCCTGAATCAAGTTTTACTGGAACACAATGAAAGCCACTCACTTGCGTATCATCTATAGCTGCTCCAGTGTTGGCAACAGCAGTGTTAAGTGATTGCAACAAATACCATGTGATCTGGGAAACCAAACATTGTCACTCTCTGACCACTGACCTGCAGCACAGTTTCTCTAACCTTAGCCTGCATAAGATTCACCTGGAGGGGTCAGTAAACAGAGATAGCTGAGACCCAGTGGAATGTTCTAATGCTGTGGCTCTGGAGTGGGGCTCAAGAATTTGCCCAACTAACAAATCCCCAGCTTGGTGCTTATGCTGCTGCTGAGGTTTATAAACACCCCAGGGATGTGGCTGGGAGGCTGGGTACAGCTTCTCCCTTACGCCCCCCCCCCACCCCCGCCAGCTGCCCCAGATACAGGAAGAAGAAATACAAAGTTTGGAAACAATGATTACACCCACTTTTCCCTAACCCTTGATCCGTCCTGCCCTGATCCCCCTGCCCTATGTAAACATCATCTAAAATAAAATAAAATTTAACAAAGAAAAGAAAAGATAGGGACCCAGACCTATACAGAGGGAATAACCAGAGAAAAATGCTAATTCAAACCCAAGGAGAGAGACATCTGAAGGAACCAACCTTGACCTTGACTTGTGTCCTCCAGATCCTTGAGAAATAAACATCTGTGGTTTAAGCCACCCAGTCTGCTGTGCTTCAAGACCGTGTCCCCATAAAACAAATATGTGGCTCACAATCCCTGATGCAAGGAACCTAGAGGCAATGACTGGGTTTAATTTAAATACTGATCCAAATGAAAAAAAAATCCATTGCACACTCATATTGCTTGAGCTCATAATAGGCTCTCAATAAATACCTGAATGAATAAATTGCTATTTATCCTAGCTCTTCAGAGCCAACCCTTGGGCATTCTTCACAGGGAACTGCAATCAGTCCCCAGCAACTTCCACTGGCTTATATTTGGTTCCAATCCCTGGCCCCAACCAGAAAACACCTTGTCTTTCCTCTACAAGTGAGCCCTTTATACAAAGAACACTTCACCATCCCTCAAGTCTTCTCTTTTCTGCCCTAACACCTCGTTCCTTCACCTGTTCCTTGCACCAGGGCATCCTGTGCTCCACACATCCCAGGCAGCCGGAGGCCCACAGCTTTCTTAGGGCTTTCCATTGGACTGTTCCCTTCTCTAGAGAGCATGATGGCTTCAGATAGCCTCCCAGCCTATTCCTTCCCTTTGTTCAGGTGTCTGCTCAGGTGGTTGTTTTTTGCTTTTGTTTTTGTTTTTGTCTGATGTCTGCCTTTCCTTCTTCACCCTTTCACCTGGCTGCACTCAGTTCTTACAGTACATGTTAAACAGATCTATGCCTCTTGCCACTTTGTTGTTGTCAGGGAGCTGGGAGGTTCCCTGACCGAGAGTCCTGTTATAACCCCCACCTCGTAAACAGCAATAGGAAAAGAGCTCTCTGCATCAAGTGGGCTCAACCAAGTTTTTAAAATGAATGAATAAATGACAGCTGTTATTGATATGGGATGTTTTAGTTTCAAGTCATGGCAAATATCTTTTCCTAAGTTCACTCTTTTCCTTTACAACGAGCCTGGAAGGAGCACGGTGAACCCTGTCAGCTGGCTGTGCAGCCCTACCTCCCCAGGCATCCTCACCCCCACCTCGCCCCAGACCGCCCAGGGTGCAGCTGGACAGCCCTGAGATATTCTGTGGCCATCTGTAGACCACCAGGCCAAGGTGGCCAGGCCGTGGAGACAGCAGGAATCCTTGGGGACACGGGCTGCAGGCAGCCATGCACCCACTAGTCACAATTTTGACTTTCCCTTTGCTGGACAACTTGTTTGCATCTGCCCTTGTGTACTTTGGCTTCCAAAGCTTCTGTTTACAAATCTGGGTCGAGGAAGGACAGGAATTCCAACAGCACGCGATTCACAGGAGCTGCCCTTCTCGTTTTCCTTGTAAGAAGACAGCATGGGATACTGTCGAGTCATTGAGTGGACTGGGAGGCACGCAGGTCCAGCTGACAGCCAGCTGTCACCTATGTCTACCCTCACCGTGACTGGGGACAAATTTATGGTCCCTGGGAGCCTTTTCCTCCTTTTTTGTGAAGGAAGTTCATGCTACAAACTTATTAGTGGATTTAGAGGCAATACATAAAGCAATAAACTCACTCAATAATCAGATATCATTTCCATCCCCAAGGAATGCTCTTAGAGGTCCCACCCTGGGACAATGCTGGAGGTGGTCACAGTTCTGCTCTCCCCAAGGTAACTGACAACCATTCCATCACTTCTCCTTGTTCTTAGGTTGAGGCTGTTCCTAGCATAGACTGCATGCTTAATCATGTCTCCATGACTTCCACCTGGGTGATCTCGGGCAAGCCAATCATGCTCCGTGTGCCTTGGCTTCCTAATCTATAACCGAGCCGTGATAATAGTAGCTGTCAATTGAGTCCTAAATGGCTCTCCCAACTGTCTTCCCCACTGTCACCCTCTCCCTGTGGAACTAGCAAGCCAAATGTCGAAGTGCCCAGCCTCTGCAGTTAGGGTTGTGCTGTGACTCATCCTGACCCCAGCAGGACAAGCAGAACTTTGCTCATTAGTGCTGACACAGTCAAGGCCTAAATTGTAACATCCATGTGCAAGGACAAAGCAAAGTCCTTGAAAGGATGCATGAATGTTGGGAAAAGCACATGCAAAGGTAGTAGCCAGAGAGAAACTACAATTCAGTAAGAAGTGGAGGAGGACGAGGATCGGGCTGGGACCAACTTGAGGGAGATGGATGGGGCTAGAAGGGAGGATTGATGTGGGCAGACGGGTGAATGAGCATGGATGCTGGTTACAGGCTTTGGCGACAGAGGAAGTGTGTGTGCAGGCACCACTGAGCACAGGGCCTGGATACCCCCACCCCTCACTGGGCCAAGACCATCTCAGAAGCCGCCTGTCCCTTGCGGGAAACCAATTAAAGGGTTGATACAGGGACTAGCCATTCATCATGGGACTGTGAAGTACCTATGAATCGGTCTCCACATTGCCTGGTTTATATACACAGAATTCCAGTCGCCATAGGTGTGAACAGTGTCTTTCATCCCACACCGCCTCCTGGCTTCTGAGCCAGACAGGGCGAAGCTTTGCGGGAAGCCCCAGGACACAGGGTTGCAAAAACAAGGTCCCCCAGGCTTCCGTGGTAGGACAGTAGGAACCACAGTTCCACTTGCGGGAAAACCCCTATCCACAGCCCCCGCATGCACCCTGTCCCCAGCTAAGGGCTGCAACATGTGACTGGCCATCTGATTGCCTGGAGCTCATGGACAACGAATAGTCCAGAAACAAACCCCAGTTCGTGGATTCGTTATAGTCATGTAAACCACTCTTTACTATTGGGAATCCAGGAGGAGCCCACCCACCCACTACTGATATTAGAAGAGATGCTAGAAAACAAATAGGAGGAGCTCCTCCCCTGAAAGAGTGGCTCTTGGGTGTCCCACACAATGACCAATTACCATGCAGAGGGTGTATCCAGAGGCTGACGCTGTGCAGGGGTGGCGCTAGCCCAGGCCTGGAGATGTTTCAAATATGTAAAAGGTTACATTATGCTGGGCACTCAGTAGTCCTTTTGAAAACATTTTAAACACCGTAGTGTCCAGTTTCTCACAGGCTTACTCTGGAACACACCACCACAAGAGGCTTCATTCCAAAATGCAAATTGAATCATGTCACTTTCTTGCCTGTAGAATCTGGCTCAGGCTCTGCCCAGTGACGAAGGAGCCTTCGCCTGGCAGTGGCAGCCACAGTTCGCTTCTTGTTTGTTCTCTTTGTATATTGGACATTCCAGACTAGCATTTTCTGAACATATGGACCCATTCACTCCTTTTCCTTTATCCATGTTCATATTTTCAAAGATGATGTATCACCAAATGTGGGACTTTCCAAAGCTAGCAGCACATCAGAAGGGTCCACTGGACTTATACAAAGCATAACCACCTGGTCTCCTACCCAATACCTCAGGAATGGACAAGATGGGGAAAAAAACAGCAAGAAAAAGTGGCACAAGGTAGTTGGGGATCTGATTTCAAATTGCTCCTCTTATTTCCTGGGAACTGATTGGGCGGACAGAAAAACACTGGGCTTTGGCGCCCAAAACAAGTATGTGTACATTCCAGCTTGCTCCCACATCTCACCTTGAACACTGCTGCCTAGCAAAATTATTAATAGTTTCCCCTTTTCCTCTCAAGCACAGCCTGGTTCAGTTGTTGAAAGTGTAAGATCATCTTCTTTCTGTAGTCTTCGCCTTGTGCCTTTCTGCACCTGAGAACCTGGAGAAGTTGCTAAAACTCCCGGAGTCTCAGTCCCACAGTCTGAATCAGAACCACCAGTGCCGACTCTAGAACAAGCACAGATGAATGAGATTGTGTCTGTCGTGTGTAGAACCCAGTGGGTGCTTAATTCACAGGACCTGTTCTTGTTCTCTGGCTTGTATAAAGGGATGCTCATCTGTTCTGCTTTGTTCACTGCCAACTAAAAGGGGACTTTAATGATGAGAGCACATTCAGATAAAAATTAGAACATTTGTATTTGTGGAGAGGATGGATTGGCACCTACAAGACACTGCTTAGCAGATAGCCGGCCAGGATTAGAAGCCTCTCTTAAATGTCTGTTGCAATATTTTAGCTTCAGATCAACTTTAGATCAACTGTTCGGACAGAAGGGATTTATTACTGTCCTTGGCGGTTTAAACTTCTTGTAGAGTTGGTTTAAATGCCTGCAGTATTCACATAAGAAGGGACCACAGTCTGTTTGGATGTCCAGGGCCAGGCAGAAGGGACTGACATATTATCTGCTGGTCACAATGGCAATGAATTCATTACAATGGCAATGAATCATCAGGCACTGAGAAGTACCTGCCTCAGCCAGTCTGAACAGGATTTTGCCAGTGATTCACAGATGTCGTTCAAAAAGCCCCTTCCTTAGGTCCTCTTTCTGAGCTCTTCAATTAGTATTTGTGGCCACAGGAGTCTTACACAGGAGCCTGGGTAGAAACATCTGCCAGCTGGAAGGAAGTGCCTTGACGAAGCATCAGAGGCAGGAAGAGACAGGAGAAGTGCTGAATACAGCTGGCTCACTGCATGGGAACTTGAAGACAGCCAGAGGGAAGAGTTGTAGTTAAGTGGTGAATGCCCAGTGCTGGATATTCACCGCATTGCAGGGGGCGTCCTGCTGATGAGTCTCACTCAGAAAGCACAGCAATCATCAGAGAGCTCGGAAACCTCTTTGGGTGAGACTGGTGAAGGTTATCATGTGAACACCTTGCTAGAAAATCTAAGGTCTGTCAAACTGAGAAGGTATCTGTAGAGTTCAGAACAAGAAGATGAAGACAAGAGTTACCCAGTGCTTGGGCAGAACTGAGCCAACAATTGCAACCACCAGCTGATCAGGGCAACAGACTGTGCCAGACCTGGTACAGGCATACACACACAAGAATCAGGCCTGGGATCACCCCAGACAAAGTTTCTTTGGGGAGCTCTCCAATCGAACTGCCAGACTCAGAACCCTAACCATGAAGAGAAGTGCAGGTTCCATGGTCTGTCAGGGAGTGCAAGTGCCATAGCCGAGCCTCCTCAGAGGCTCAGACGGAGCAGTGGACAGCATAACCAGGTGCACATGGAGGATATGGCAGTCCATCGGAACCTGCAGAGGACACCTGGCACCACAACAGAGGACAGAACAAATCAATCAACTACCCCAGCCATATGTTGGCAGTGAAAAATTGGGCAAACGGAGACTCTAAGGTGGACTATGTCAGTCACTGGATTCTGCAGCAACTTTATCATGCTTGGAATGGCGAGACTGGCAGCAATTTGTAACTACTGAACTATCAAAACCACTTGAGCAAGACCCTCGGAGCATGCCCCACATCAGGGACCTGGGATGGGTGGGAGACTGGGTTGGGCTTCTCCCTTTATCACCCCTTTTACCCGATACAGGAAAAAAATGTGGAAATAATAGTCTTATCCACTTTCCTGTAGCCCTTGAAACTTTGTGCCCTAATTGACTATGTAAAGATTGCTAAAAAAAAAAAAACAAAAGCAGTTATTATGTTAATACATTAACAAAGATAATCCAATGCTCATTAATTTAAAAAAAAAAAGAGTTACCCAGTTCTTGAATGACAGATCCTCATGCTGGCAGACATTTAAGTCTCTAGAATTATCCACAAGTCTTCAAGTATGAGCATAGACATGGTTAGTTTCCAAATGTGTAGTAGGGGGACTGGCATTGTGGCATAGTGCAATAAGTTACTGCTTGCAATGCCAGCATTCCATGTAGGTACCAGGTTGACTCCTGACTGCTCCACTTGTGATCTAGCTACCTACTAATACACCTGGGAAAGCAATGGAAGAGGGCCTCGTTCCTTGGGCCCTGGCACCAATGTGGGATACCTAGGTGGAGCTCCTGGCTCCTGGCCTTTTATCATTAAGGCCTATAAACTGTATGGAACATTAGTATGAGTCTGTATTCATGCCACTTAAACATCAAGCCCAAGATCACGTGTATTATTTTCTGAGCACAAGTGAGTAAAACATACGCAAACTTCATTATCCACACATGCCATGCCTGAGGGCCCAGGCAGTTGTCCACGCCTGAAATGCTCTCTGCTTGGCCTCCGTGTTCCCAACTCCTTCTCCTGCAGCTCTCAGGGCAGAAGCTTGTTTCTCCAGAGGCCTTTCCTGGTTACTCAGATTACCATGAGTGGCACCTGGTTATTCTTTCCCCAGCCTATGTTGTTCTTTTTCTTTCTCTTCTGGAGCACTTGCGCTATCTTACCCATATCTTAAACTGTCTCATGCTTCACCTGTAGCACACAAGATCTATGGGAACAGGATTTCTTTTTTACTTTACTCCTACCTCAGTTTCCAGTCTCTATCCCATGATTAGTTACATAATAGATGCTGAATGCATATGGCTTAATCAAGACTCATTAAAGTGAGTTATGGCCTTAATAGTGACATTGCTGAACGGGACTGAAAAAAAATGTGGGTTTGTGGCTAAGACAGAAGTCATTGTGTGTCACCCTGGATGTGGCCATGAGAGGATAGGAGACTGTTCAGTGGGAATCATGCTATTCTACCTGACCATAAACCTGCTCATTAGCTAGGAATGAACTGTTTACTCTCATGACAATAAATGCAGATTGGATGGCACTGCTTTGAAAGGAGACCAGCACAGGTTTCAACCAGAATCTGATAGGCCTACCTCCTTCTTTTTCTCTACCTCTCTCTGTTGCATTCCTCCTATCATCCTTATTCAGACAAGAACAGCTCCAAGGAGTGAAGTATGTAGCAAAGATGGGAGCTAGAAAGACATTTGTGGCGTTGAAGGCTGTTCTTTCATAAGGAAAACCCAGAATGGGAGCTTCCTCCCGATTCCTCTTACACTATGGCAGTTGCTACACAGAAGTGGAAAGGTGAGGAATGAGTGAAATTAGAATGGTCCTCCCTATGGTAAATGTCATAGGCGGGTATGTGTGCTGGGTGGAAAGAGCCACAAGGACCACTGTGAACAACCAGAAATTCCTGAAGGTCAGGCATTGTGTCTTCAATCACTATTTGGAGACCAATGGTACTGGCATATTTTTATGTGTATAGAATATAATAGTGATCAATATTAAGAATGCATTCTTAAAGATTGAAAGGGGGTCTGGCTTTGTGGTACAGCGGGTCAAGCCACCAGTTGCAGCACTGGTATCTCATATGGTCATTGGTTTGAGCCCCAACTGCAACACTTTCTATGCAGCTCACTGATAACACACCCAGGATAGCAAACAAAGATGCCTCAGTCTTTTGAGCTCTGTACACACGTGAGAGAAACGGATGAAAGCGTCTACTCCTGGCTCTGGCCTGGCCCAGCCTGGCTGTTGCATCCATTTGGGGTAGTTAACCACTGGATGGAAGACCTCTCTGTCTCTTCCTCTCTTTCTATAACTCTGATCTCCAAATAAATGTTAAAAAAAAAAAAAAGAATGAAACAGAGCAAGAAATATTTAATGGCTTAGTGATTGGGCAAGTTACATGTCATTTTTATCAGTCTGGTCAATCTGAGCCTAGTCTTGAATCCTAATCATCTTAAAATATCTAAGTATTCATCAAAATGACAATGCATGTTATGAAAAAGCTATATATAACGTTCAACATGTTTGCATCAAAATAAATCTACATTTTAATTCCATCATCCAAAAAGTTCTCAAAGTGCCTTGTATAAAAGAAAATAAAAGACATTTTACAAATATACATGGCTGAAAATAAGAAACTGGACAGCAGTGACCCCTCTAATTTCTGGTCATATTATAAACCCTCTCAGAACACCTTTCAGACTGAAGCCAGCCAAGTTCTTAGAGTGGACAGTCCCTATCATCTGTAAACCCACAAAGCAGCCATCCCTGTGTACTTTGCAGCTCTTCAGGAGGGAATCTTTACTGTAGTCCAGAATTAAAATCATCAGAGAGCAATCTTCTGGGGACCAGCCAAAGTGGATAAGCAAGCAACACAGTTTCATTTCACTCACATGCAACTGAAATTTAGCATTTCTATCATTGGTGCATTCAAGCAACAAGACGGTTTCTTAGCAGTACCTGTGATTTTATCATCTGTGCAGATCACAGGTAGCTTCATACTCTATACATCAGTTGTTCCATGAGCCTTAAATCATCACTTATACTCAGGTCTCATCTCTTGCCTTAGCAAACAAGCACTCATTGTACCTGTCAGGTCAGGTCCCTTAGCTGATTCTGAGGGATCACACCTTCAGCTGTTCACAACCAGTGTGAGCCTCTCCCTCACACTTGCATTCCCAGCAACTTGCTTCTCATGCATAATGTAGGCCAGAAGATCATGTACTGGTGGCAGTTACAAAAGAGTGTGACTTTTGCCTGGTTCACACTTTCCAGCTGCTGTAGCAATAGCTGTGCTTTGGAGAGACCTATGTGACAAGAAGCTGAGCATAACTTCTGACCATCAATGAGGGATGTATTGGGACCTTAGGAAGATGATGTGTCCCCAGGTGGTGTGGTCTGATGTAAGTTAAGCCACCTCCCACTCAGAGTACACACCCTAGATCTCTGCTTTCGTGGACTATAAGCTCCCAGAGGGCAGGGCCATTATGTCCCTGTTTCTTGTGCACCCCGGAATCTATCACAGCACACTAATATCTGGTAAGGAACAGTCCTGGGTCTGAGGAGCAGTAATGATTTAGGTTCCGTCTGTCTCAAGTTGCTCACGGTCTAACAATCCGTAAGTGTAGACACTGATGGTAGAATGGATTGCACTTTTAACCACAACTGGTAGTTTTTTAAACCTCCTGTTGGTTTATTGAACATCAAGGGAACTCATGAATTTAAAGAGCTTCACACAAGCCTTTCCCTATCACAGGCACTCATCTTGCTTCTTAGTCTCCCATCACAAGGCTCCAGTGTTTATGCGAGATCTTAGTCAGGTGGCAGATTTCTGAAGACGGATTTTTTTTTCTTCCAACAAGCTTTCTTGCTCAATGCAAAACAACAACAACAAAAAAAGCTTTCCCACAAATGCTGTGTCCTGGGAGGTCTTGGAGACAGCAACAACATGGACCTCATATTTGCAGTTCCAACAAGTTGGAGAGTACTATCTCAAAGTAGAGGGTGTTCCACACATGATTAATGAATGTTTACAATTAAAAAAATAACCACAGAAAGTCTCCTGAAAGTGAGTGCAAAAAGGCTCTGCAAGAGAGATCACCATGAGCTTGAGAGCAAAGACCTTGATCTGCCCCTTGATAAATGTGGATTTGGTGCATGGCAGGAACTGGAGGTGGTAGAGAGACGAAGACTCCTGATCACTGCCAGGAGGAAGGAGAGGTACTGACAGACAGGGGCAAAGAGTGAGCTGCAGTCGTTTCTGCCAGTTTCCATTTTGAAAACTAAAAGATCAGAAGCAATGATAGCAAAATATCAGCATCTGTTACACCCGAGTGGCAAGCGCAAAGGTGACTGTTTCATTCTGCATGCTTCTTGCTGTGTTAGAAATATCTTGTGATAAAGAGAGGAAGGAGAGGCATTGCAGGTGTGAGACAGGTACAGAAAGGTTGGAAGACTGGTGGTAAGTGCAGGCCAAGGAAATCCTGAGGCGGAGAATTCTTTACTCAGCCCAACACAGGTAGAGTATCCCAACTGAGAGGGGAGGAAGTTGGGTACTATCCTTGGTCCTGAACCAAAGCCACACCCTTGGGCACAGCTGTTTCTAATTATTCTTTTTTTTTTTTTAAGATTTATTTTAATTTTATTACAAAGTCAGATATACAGAGAGGAGGAGAGACAGAGAGGAAGATCTTCCGTCCGATGATTCACTCCCCAAGTGAGTGCAACAGCTGGTGCTGTGCCAATCCAAAGCCGGGAACCAGCAACCTCTTCCAGGTCTTGCACATGGGAGCAGGGTCCTAAAGCCTTGGGCCGTCCTCCACTGCTTTCCCAGGCCACAAGCAGGGAGCTGGATGGGAAGTGGAGCTGCTGGGATTAGAACCGGTGCCCATATGGGATCCCGGGGCGTTCAAGGTGAGGACTTTAGCTGCTAGCCCACGCCGCTGGGCCCAGATGTTTCTAATTATTCTAAAACATTGGGTTGTGGGGAGGAAAGGGAGTGAAGAGGGTTATGGGGAAAATTCCTCAGCCTATGGAACTGTATTATAAAAATGAAAATATAATAGCAATAATAATAAATAATATAACACTGGGTTCCTGTCCTTGGCCTATGCGTTCATAGATTTCCTTGGTATTCCCTAACTTCATATCTTGAAGTTCAATTTTACTCAGTTGTTTTTACTGTAGAAAGAAAAAAATGCTAACAACGAAACCTGGGTACTTTTTAGCCTAGTAATAATGTCTCTTCTTTTTCAATCTCATACATGCTGGGCCCCTACTGTCTAATATTGCTGTTAAGTTTCCTCTCTCTTATTTATGAAAGAGTCACAAAATAATTGAGACTACAAAGGCCATAAAAGGGTAGAGCTGAGATTTAACCTGTCTCATAATTATATATCCCAGGAGTTAGAGAATCATCCAATGACACATGCAATTAGAAGGTGTTAACCCAAGTGGAAGCAACTCCATGAAGTAATTAGGTTTCCAATCCAAAAAGGAAGGGCCGAGGATTCCAAAAAGGCCAATGCACGTGAAAGTACCTCATTCATGATGAAATCTTCTGCCAAAATGGCCAGCTCTCTGTCTTCCTCCCAGCTGTTACTCAGGTGATAGGCAGAATTTCGACACTTTCGTTGATACCAATAACATCAGCTACATCCAATGCACACTGCTCAAAGAGGTAAGTCAAGGGAAAAAAAGAAAGAGTAGCAAAAGCCCTAAGACAGAGTGGGATCTTCAGTTTCAAAACAAGTTAGTAATGTGACTGTGGAACAGCTATTTCACAGACTTCAGGCCTAATTTACTGGCTATGACAATGTAGCCTAGCAGAAAATAAGAGAATGCTCACAGTGGTGGTTGCAGCTACTACTTTTGATGGCCTATTAACTCCTGCCAGGCATGTCAAGGACTTTCTAGAAGTGAGCTCAGTCTGTGTAGCAACCCTAGGAAGTATGATATCTCCATTTTCCATGATGAGAAGAGTGGGGTTTAAGGAACCCTTCATAATTATTCACTAAATTTGAATCCAGTTTAACTTAGCTGTGTTCAGAAGGCAGTTGGGGAGGGCTGGGTGACCAGGACTAGGAAGCAGGAGGTGGCAGCACTGGTATTTTTCCAGTGTGGACAGATACTCCAAATAACAGGACCCACTCAGAGCTGAAGCCTAGGGAGAGAAAACCCTGCAGGTTGGCCCATGATTTTCCAGAAAGCAAAATCCTAAGTGTGGTAGGCCCAAAACAGGTATTCTGGCCCCCTGGTGCTCAAAGGGCAGTAACTAGCAGCTCTGACTTCTCCTTCTTCACTCCAGCATCAGAATTGAAGGCAAAGCTTCCTTGCAGGCAGCATAAGCCAGTACAATGGATCTGTGCTGTCTCTTCGCTGTATGGTAAGCAGAGGCAAAGAAGGGAGGAAACTGTGCCAAAGGTCGCAGCGTTCTGGGTCAGTGTGTTCCAGCTTTGAAGTCAGAGAGCTGCCAGAGAGCAGGCAAGAAAAATGCTTCAGACTGCTCCACCTGCCAGGCCTCCAATGAACTCCAGCTGGGTTGCAGAGTTCCACACCAGCTGCACACTGCAGAGAGGGTCATGGTCACCACAGACCCATTTCCAGCCACACAGGACCCTGAGAAACCCAGGACTGCAGAAATGGCAAACCTTTGGAGCCCAAAGCAGCCTCAGAGATATGCCCTGAATATTCTGCCCTCCTTGTCTCCCAAAGAATGTCATAAACACCACCAACTCCCTCTTTCTTCTTTTTCTTACTGTATTTACAACTTCTCTTTAATTTGTTCAACTCCAGACAATATCCCTCGATTAAAAAAAAGTGCTTCCCATGTATGCAGTGCATACCTGACATGAAGCCAAGGTAATGACAATCTGGCTGTGAACATCTATTGCCCCTGTCCTTCTAGGGTTGATAAAGGCAAGAGACATTAAGCCACAGATTAAGGAATGGAAGTAGAAGCCAATGCTGTGGTGGGTACTGTGAAGGATACACAGGGATACTAGAGACAGAAGAGCCAGGGAATGGCCCACAAACGGGAACACTGAGATTGGGGATTGAAGCATCAATAAGAAGCTGCCCTACAAGAACAGCAGGAGGGTTGGGTTCAGGTCTGTCTATGAAGCAGTGTGTGCAAAGGTCCTGAGGGAGGGGGAAAGATGGGTTTGCTGAGAAGGCAGAGCAGAACCGCATGATGGATACATGTGAATCCCAGAACTCAAGAGTACACTCGACTTCTCTATATTTTTCTCTGTACGAATTTCGGTAAGGATTCAAGGGGAAGGAGAGGGTGCGTGTGAGCTGGATCTTGGAAGGCATAAGTCCAGAGGAGTTTTACTTTGTTTTTTTCAGACAAGTTCAGGTCTCCAACTTCTCCCAGCCTCATCCTCATCCTCCTCAACTCCCTTGTGGAGCACAGACATAGACAAGACAAAGAAGGTAGACCTGAGCGATTACATAAGCCGAGTGACTCAACACGAGCCCCCAGGTTAGACTATGGAAACATGGGTTCCATGTCTGTTCTGATCATTGAGTGAGCCCGGCTGACTTCACCCATAGGGTTTCCGTTATCTCAAGGATAACTGGCAAGACAGAAACTTTCTAGCGGTTGTCTTCATGCCACCGTGGGCCACCTGGCACTCTCCCCGCAGATCTGTGAGAGGACCGCACAAGCTTATACACACATAGAGCCATACTTACAGGGCCTGTCGACCAGCTTCTTCTGCATGTGGCTGTTTAATGGAGTAAATGACAATGCTTGCATAAAGTGTTCAGTGAGGTGCCTGCCATATGATTAGGATATAACGAAAGAAGAGAAGATGACAGAGAAGGAAGAGGAGAGAGAGGACACAGCAGCAGTTGCTATGTTGCTGATGGTAACGGGTACCCACTGTTCTTCCTTTTCTTCACTGACCCTGTGGTGCACAACCTGACAGCACCCAAGGGCGTCTGGTAGACCCATTTCCATTTTCAACTTCTGCTGATAGCATCTCGGCCCTCCCCCCCCCACCTCGAGAATGATTTATCCAAGGGCTAAATCTATTTTGTTTTAAAAAGGAAGAAAACAAATCTGAGTGCCAGAGCACAGACTTCTTCAAAACAAGAGCGGCCCAGATGCGGCCATGACCCCTGCTTTTAGGAACTGAGAGGGAGGCTGAGTTTCCAGGAACCTCTCAGTGAAAGATGGTGATTGCATCCCTCACCCTGCAATTCCGAGTCAAGGTCTATTGTTCTCCACTCTACCACATGGTCATGTGCTTCCCTGTCGAAGCTGCGAGACTGTCTTGCTTCATCCGAAACAGAGCACCAGGCTGTGTCAGGCTCCCTCAGCTGCCCCACCCTTCCTTCTCGAACCAGAAGCCATACCCCATACACTGCGCAGGTACATTTGCCAGAACATCAGCAGGCCATCTTTAGGGTCTCTCGCAGATAAACCTCTCATTTCCCTCCAACACAGCACAGAATCCTTTTGCTTCGATCAGCGTTTCAGCCAGAAGACATTTCTGAGGACTTGACACGTAGTGCCAGACACTGGGGGACAGACCTGTTGTGTGAGTTACAATCTGCTTTCTCTGTGTAAGTGGGCCACAAATAGAACATTTCATAATGTGTTAAATGCAGTAAGAAAAAAGAGAGAGGGGCAAAACCAGGAAACTAGGAGGCTGTCCCTGTGCTGGAGTTCGGCATAAGCTAGGGAAGGCATAGTTGGTCTAATCAAGAAAGCAGATGGCTGTTCCTTTATCTACAAACCCCTTAGCCTTTCAGCTTAAAGACGCAGAATCAAGTACCTTTCCCCAAGCCACCCCTATTCTCTGATGACTCATTTGTCTGTCCCATCGTAGCCCTTGGCACACAATTCCATAAATGTACACACCTTAACTCCCAGATGGACCAGAATCTTGTCATCGACCCTGCCAGGTTGTAACCTAACCCCCAAACATAGCACCCAGCACATAGCAGGTGCACATCAATATTTACCATAATGAACCAAATGGCTTTTGGCAACCTAATATTGAGACGGCCACATGCTAGATGGATACTGACACTACCTAGACCAAAATGCCTGAAGTAGTTAATAATTACAGAAACAGACAAATGTACACACTAAATGAACGTGCAGACTTTAGAAATTAGGTGGACTAGCACATTCGGCTAGTTTCACCCACATTTATTGTACACATGCTAATTGTCTTCCATGTGAAAGAAAGCTTCTGTGAACAAGAGAAGATACAAAAATAAACTGGATGAAAGAAGCCTGTGTTCGACATGTCAGCTTATATGGGAGAATTCAGGCACACGCACACACAAGAGCTGCAGAAGTGACAGGCTATGAATATTCACGGGAAGGGTATCAGAAGAGATTTCAGAAGGTATCGAGAAAGCATCTAGAATAAAACACTTCTGGTGGGTTCAGATGGAGGGGGTGGAAAGAAATCCTCCCAGGAAGACAAACTTCAGAAGCAGACAGGGGGAAAATGGAGCATGGACAGACATGGAAAACGGTGCTCAGACGCAGAAGGGACCCGGACTCACGCATGGCATCAGCCAAGCAGCTCTTCCAGCAAAGCCCTGCTGTCACATGGCTGGCCCCCCAGGCCTGGGCCTGCATTGCCGCACTGAGGCGTCGGCAAAGAGAAGGCACAGTCAAAACTGCTTTCGGAGGCAAGTGCCTCGTTAGTACTGAAGATGCAGTCGGGATGCTTTTGTCTTATATCAGGGTATCTGGGATGGATGCTGGCCCTGGCTCTGTGCACAAGCTGAGAGACAGTGCTGAAGGCTCAAGTGATTGAGTTACTGTCATCACATGGGATACCTGGTCTGTACGGCCAGCTGCTAGCTTCAGTCAGGCCCAGCCTCAACCATTGTGCTTATCTGCAGAAAGAATCAATGGATGGGGACTTCCTTTCCACCTCTCCCTTCTCTGATGAAATAATAATAAAACAAAAGCACTACTATGTTGTTACAATAATAATAAAAAGAATAAGAGCTGCAGGTAAAGATGTACCACCTGCAGTGTTGGCATAAAATATGGATGACAGTTCAATTTCCAACTGCTCCACTTGTAATCCAGCTCCCTGCTCATGTGTCTGGGAAACAAGTGAAAGGTGGTTGAAGTGTTTAGGCCCCTGCAGCCACATGGAAGACTCAGAAAGAAGCTCCTGGTTCCTGTTTTCAGACTGGCCCAGCTCTAGCCATTGTGGCCATCTGGGGGAGGGAACCAGCAAATGGAAGCCCTGTCCTTTAGTCTCTCCCATTCTCTTTGTACTTCACCTTTCAAATTAATGAATAAACTTTTAAAATAATAATTGTAAGGATAAAATGCCTTGAGACCATTTTCAGGCCACTATGTAGAAGGCATAGGTTGTTTTTGCTTCCCAATACTTCTTTTCCTTGGAGGAACCACACCTTTCTCCATTCCAAATATCACTAACAGACCCTCAGTTGGGGTGGCCCACACCCCGACTCAGTCTCAGCAATGAATTCAAGGAGGTCTGTTCTGCAAACCTACCCCCTTGCTATAACAACCAGTCTAGGGTTGAACACGCATGCACTGCAGAGGAGCTATTTCGAATCTCTGGATGGACACAAGACAAGGCAGAGAGGTGTTTTTTCAACTGATGTTGCTAACCTAAGAGAAAGTCACTATAAGCATTTGTGGGCATCTTCTCTGCCCCAGAGAGAGAGCCTTTGAAGTGGCATGAAGCCAACACTCAGTGTAAACCAAGGATAGACAAAGGGCCCAAAAGGGCTTTAGCAGCTGGCAAACTTTAAAACCTAGACGTTTAAAACAATGTTGGATTGATGGGCAGAAATGCGGAAGTCAGGAGGATGAGCTAATTTTCAGAGAGAAAAGGGAGGGGGAGAGAAAGAAAGGGAGGGAGGGAGGGAGGGAGAGAGAGAGAGAGAGAGAAAGAGAGAGAGAGAGAGATATGTTATCAATGCAAATAAGCATACTTCAGAGTGAGAGGAGATTATAAAGTGGTTTGGTCCAACCATTTCTCTGACACTTGTATTGTCCTATCTCATGTTTATGTTTTCCCTCTAATGAGTTTCATTCTGTGGATGATTTCATTCAGTCATGAATTTGGTGAAAAAAAGTATTAAGAACCCTCTTGTTGAAGTGTTTTCATTTTTTAGGGAAGAAAAGCAATAAACGAATGTGTAATATGTGTTCAGATTTTGGATGCAGACTATTATGAAAAACAAGTGAAATTGGGTCACACGTTGACATTGAGGTACGCTGCACGAGATGAGGACGCCAGCAAAGACTCTTGATCATAGTTCAAGAGGAGACCCGAATGACAGGAGGAAGTAAGTTGCACAGCATTTTCACAAGAGGAGGGTTTTATTGTGGAGCCACCAGGATGGGTGCTTCACATGCCTCTGGGACACTTAAGGGCTCAGGTGTGTAAGTGCCCAGGTTTGTGTAGGGGGAGGGGCAGGGAGAAGGCCACAGTCGTGAATGGACAGAAGATGCAGGGTTTGAGAGCCAAAGGGAGGCACTGGAAAGGCTGCAGAGAGTTTGAATCAAAGTAGTGCCATACAAAGACCAAGGGGCAAGGTGTTCAGACTCAGTGTCAACATGCTCACCTCCCACATCAGAGTTCCTGGGTTAGACATCCAGCTCCGGCTCCCCACTCCAGCTCCCTGCTACTGCACACCTTGAGAGGCAGCAACAATGGATCAATGGATCGGGACAGTGCCGATATGTGAAAACCTGGATACAGTTCCCAATGCTAGATTTAGCTCTGGCCCAGCACAGTTTGCAGAAATGAAGCAATAGGTAGACACTATTTTTCTCTGCCTCCCATGTAAATAAAAACATGAAGAGCCCTACACAATGTCACAATGGCTAAATCTTGACCTTGCAAGCACCGGGATTCCATGTGGACACCAGTTTGTGTCCCAGCTGCTTCACTTCCCATCTGTCTTCCTCCCTGCTTGTGATCTAAGACAGCAATAGAAGACAGCCAAAAGCAGTGGGACCCTGTGTCAGTGAGGGAGACCCAAAAGAAGCTTCTAGCTCCTGGCTTTGGATTGGCTCAGTCCTGGCTATTGCGGCTAACCTTTCTCTCTGTATCTCCTTTGTGCCATAAATCTCATCTGCCTTTCCAACAGAAATAAATAAATCTTAACGAGAGAGAGAGAGAGAGAAATGAAAAAGACACCAATGAGTATCTTTTTCTGACCCATGGTTTTTTAATTTTATTTTATTTTTCAGATTTATTTATTTTTTATTTTTAAGGCAGACTTACAGAGAGGAGGAGAGACAGAAAAATCGGTTCGTTGATTCACTCCACAAGTGACCGCAACAGCTGAAACTGAGCTGATCCAAAGCCAGAAGCCAGGAGCTTCCTCTGGGTCTCCCACACAGGTGAAGGGTCCCAAAGCTTCGCAGCCATTCTTGACTGCTTTCTGAGGCCACAAGCAGAGGACTGAATGGGAAGTGGAGCAGCCGGACACAAACTTGCAACCATATGGGATCCAAGGTGAGGACTTTAGCCACTAGGCTACTGCTCTGGGCTCTTGACCCAAGTTTTACAGGTAGAATTTGACATACCTTGAAAGCAAAGGTAGACTGAGACATTGGTAGCAAAATAAAAGGCAGCTCCAGGCAGGGAACCTCTCACTCCCTGGGACAGCAATGGAAATGCACCTAAATAGTTCTGAAGAGGAGTGGACCACTGTGGATAGAGCACAGATGTTCCAGGGATAGGCCAGTGGACCTGCTTTCTGGAAAGAGACCTTGGAATCCAGCTTTGGTGAAGCTTGCATGTCAGACTAAGATGTCACCCAAGTGGGTAATATACAGCCATGAAAGGTCTTTGGAAAGTGAAAATGGCTGTACTCTTGGGACCTTAGCAATTGATTACATCCTTGGAGAGCAAAGGTGATGAGAAGGAATTAACCACGGACTGGGATTCAGGCAGCTCTGCTTCAAATCCAGCTATTCTCTTCCTGCACAGCATTGGACATCCCCACCAACAGTGGATGAGATCAAGGAAGAAAATCAGAAATAAAATAAGAGCAGCCTAATGGTTTGTGAGAAGTATTCAAGAGCAAGCATTGGCAAACAACTTTACTTTGTAAATAAAGTCTTATCAGAACAAAGACACATTGTCCATTTGCATATCATTTGTGTTTGCCCACAATGATGACAAGGCCACAGGACTGCAGAGGGAACCATATGAACATCAAAGGCTGTAATAATTACTATCTGATTCTTTACAGAAAAAGTTTGCTGGCCTCTCTTTCAAGTCTTACAAAATTAAACTTGATGTGTCAAGATATCCCCTCTGTAGGAGGGAAGAAAAAATTAAACTAGCTTATTGGCATGTGTATTGCAATTCAGAAGAGAGAGACAGTTAACTTTCCCTAGGGTAAGAATAATTTTCTCATGACAAATAGTCCAAGGCAGTTCTATGGTGAGATAGTGATCTGAGCTCGAAATGGGAAAATACAGGTGAGAGACATGGGTAGACTGAGGAGACAGAAAGGCCTCCACAGACACGCAGGAAAAGGAGATACAGAGAAAGAAGGAGGCATTGTGTCCTAGAAAAATCACTCAGCATGAGACAGATGGGAGAGTCCTTTCTAATTATAGACAGACAGGTTGTCTGAGAGGTCTTCAAAAACATTTATGGAAATTTGTATATGAAAGAGTTATGCATGAATTTCAGAAATGTTCTTAATTCCAGTGTTTCACAAACTTTTTGAAGTTTCCTCATATGTGTAAGGAATCTCTCTCTGGGGTTTTGACTTCAGCATCTGTGTCCTCAACTCAAACCTCCTCTGTAGAAATGTCAGAAAGTCATTTGTTCATTCAGCCCATCCTGAGAGGCAGAATCAAGATGTATTGACCCAAGAGCTATCCTTGTTGACAGAGACCAAAGGATCAAGGCACTGCGTCAGCGTCGAGGCCTATTGAGCACTGAGGTAAGTAAGGACTCGTCTCTCACATGTTTTATCAGAATTATCTGCCACAGGTTTACAAGATTCCTACCCTGTCTGTCTCCTTCCTAGCTCATAAAAGTGCTTTTAGGGGATGTCTTGCTGATTGCAAATATCCCAAATAGAAGTCAGGAACTTTTTATTTAAGTATCACCCCCCCCCTAAAAAAAAACAAAGCAATTTATGAATTTAGAAAAAGCAAAAGGGAAGGCCTTAGGAGAAACCACAGATTGTTCACGGTGCACACCTGCCCCTAAGACTAACGAGAGAAGGACTTGGGGTAAGGAAAAGCGAGAGACAGAGAGAGGCTCACTCTACACCACTCACTGCTTTTGCTCAGATAGAAACTGGCTTCTCATGAGCAAGAGTTTCTCAAAATTTCAAACCTAAATCCCAGCTGAGGAACTCTGAATACTTTGCAACAGGTGCAAAAGGCAACACTTGTGAGTACCTGGGAGGAGATGCTGGTGATAATGATAATACATAATATAATATAATACATAATATAATAACAACAATCACAATAGCTATTATTTACCAAATATTTCATGTATGCCAAACACTGCTTTGAGTTTCTTTAAAATACACACTCATTTATTAACATACTAATTTTATGAAGAGAGATATTGCTGTCAGTAGCCCCATTATATAACTGATACTCAGAGAAGACTAATTCCATGCATCCACCTTACAGGACCATGAAATCTCCAGATATTTGGTTAAACATGAATCCATGAACCAGTCGAGATGGATTTTACCCTACCTAGGTCCGAATAGAAAAAAAGGCTGCGTAGGGCTGTTCTCTCTCCCTCCCATGTCCTCCCTCTCTGTCTATCTGTCTGTCTGCTTCTGCCATCCATTGACCGGAGACACTGGATTTCTCTTTCCTTTGGATTTGAACTCAAACTGGAATTTATACCATTGTTTCTCCCAGATCTCAGATCTCTTGACTTGGATTGAACTGTATCACCAGACTGCCTGAGCCTTGAGGCTCTCGGATCTTGGGTTTTCCCAGTCTCTATAATCATATGCAGCAATTCATTGCTATAAATCCCATGTCTTATAAGGTCAATAACTATTAAATTTAGGCCCACCCTAATCCAGTATGATCTTCTTCCCACCTTTAACATCTGCAAAGATCCTCTTCAAAAATAAGACAATATTCTGAAGTTCCATATGGACATGAATTTGGAGCTGATGCTATTTAACCCACTACAATGAGCTGTAATATGAAATTCTAACTTCTCCTGGAGATACTAAAGAGACAAAGCTAGTTTCCATTTCAGATTCCCTGAGTTACAAAGGATAGAAGCCCAGCTCAAACTGGCTTTTTCATCAAATGTATTTACACACTCAGGTAACTGAAAACTTTAGACATAAGCAGTTTCAGAGATGTTCAGAAACCCTGACATTGTCTTCTGTCTGCCTCTCAGGTGGAATTCCTCCATTTCTGAGCTAACTGAGTCAGACTCTTCACAAGAAATATCCAGATGAGTTCCATAGCTCCAGGAACAGGACTGGAAGGGCCAACGTTTAGATCCTCAGCACACTTAGTTTCCATTAAAGTTATTGGTAGCAAGAAGTCAAGAAAGATTCATAAGTTATCCTTTTAATAATGCCAAATAAAATTGTCTTTTTCTATACGGTTCCAACAAATGTTTGAGAAATGAATCTCACTGGGTCTCTACGGATCACTTGTCACCACAGGCAGGGTTCAGGCTCCTCTAACCAGCCAGGGCACAGGCCAGCTGAAGCAGATGCCATTCATCTAGATGACTCATAGATGGTTTCCCAAGAAGAAAACAGGATGTCGGTCCAGAAGGGAATGGGAACTGAACAGTGAAGACTCAGACACACGAAATACAAATTCAAAAGAAATGAATTTCAAGGCTACATAAACTTACTTTTTGCCAAGGGGCTTACCTTTACATTAAATCTTGCATCATTAACTCAATGACTTCTGAAGGAAATATGGAGATGAAGTCATAGTAAGGACCATTCAGCTATTAACAATGTGCCAAAGAAACCAACTGCTCAGCTTTTAAAAAATTATTTTTATTGGAAAGGCAGATTTACAGAGAGAAGGACTGACAGAGAGAAAATTTTTCCATCTGCTGGTTCATTCCCCAAGTGACTGCAATGGCTGAAGCTAAGCTAATCTGAAGCCAGGAGCCAGAAACTTCTTCTGGGTCTCTCTCACTGATGTAGGGTCCCATTGCTTTGGACTGTCCTCCACTGCTTTCTTAGATCACAAGCAGGGAGATGGATGGGAGGTGGAACAGCCAGGATACGAACCGGTGCCCACATAGAACATGGAATCTTGGTGGGTATTTGACTTAGTGTTTAAAATGCTGCTAGGGACACTCACATTCATATTGGAGTGTCTTGGCTTAAGTGCTGGCTCTACATCCAGTTCTAGCTTTCTATTAATGCATGTTCTGAGACCTAACAGGTAATGTCTCAAGTATGTGGGTCCCTGCCACCAATATGGAGACTTCAAGGAAGTTCCTGGCTCCTGGCTTCATTCTGGCCCATATCTGGTTGCTGCAAGTATTTGAGAGTTAATCAGAAGATAGGAGATCTGTCTTTTTGTGTTTTTGTCTCTTTGCTTTTCAAATCATATATGTGTGTGTGTGTAATATATAAAATAAGGGTGGAGAAATAATTTTAAGATAAAGCTGAAGGAGTTTCATATTAAAGATGCATATTAAAATCCCTTGGGAAATAAGATACTTAAGTTACAAAAACGAATGAAGGGATTAAAGTACTAAAAATAAATAAATAGCAAGGTAATAAAAGGAGGAAAAGAGAGATTAAAAATCAGCTGAGATGTGACAGGCATTGCAGCTGAACAGGCACACTCCTTGAGACACCCACATCCCATCTCAGAGTTCAGTTCAGGTCCCAGTTACTACATGCTTCCGGTGCAGCTTCCAGGGGATGACGGGGATGACTGCCCTGGTGGTGAGGTCTGTGCCCCGTAGGTGGAGGTCTGGGCATGCAGTGCCTGGCTCCTGGTATAACCCTGGTCCAGCTCTGGCTATTGTAGGCATTTGGGGAATGATCTAGCCAACAGAAGACCTATTTTCTATGTATCACCCTTTCTCTCTGTTGCTGTGTTTTTCAAATAAATAATTAAAAATTAATGAGGCACTCCATCTGCAGGAAATTGTCTGGGTTGCCTTATACAAGTGTTATAATTCTAGGAGAAATGCAGCCAATAGCTGGGGACATTCTGGGTCTGGTTAATGACAAATTTGTGTTAACTATATCAGTGTGCCAGAATAGTCACCTACTCTATTATTTTGTTGTTGTTGTTTTTAAGATATGTTGGGAAGCTGGGGAATGCCAGGCTGGAACATGCCATCACAGCTCCCAGGCAGGAGGTCTGTAATTGCCCAGAAAAAGGTCTGCGGACATATTGGAATGGGAGTGGCAGAGGCCATGTTTGACAGGGGAGGAATGATTTCTGGGATATTCCACAAACTAGGCCATTGCACTCATAGGTAGGCAAAGGAGTGGAAACAGACTGATTTAGACGAGGGAACCAGAGGGCATGTCTGAGTCAGGCCATGGCACAAGCCCACTGGGAGATCTGGCTGGATTAAATAGCATTGCCTGCCACCCATTGGCATATACAAAAGCTAGGGCTGGGGGACAAGATTGGCTGGGCTAGGCCACCTTACCCACCTGTGAGTTTCAGAGCAGGGAGTGAGCCATATTAGGCTAGGCCACAACACTTATCAGAAAGTGACCAAACCAGACCTGGGAGCAGATTCTGTACGGAACTTGTGGGCTCACCTCTGTGGAACTGCAGCACCCACAGGCTTGCTTGGACAGCTGGGGGTGGTGATAAGCTGACCTGGACTGGACTATGGAACTCATCTCATACTCCTGGGAGCCAGGGCTGGAGAAGGGTGGGCTGGGCCAGGCTGCAGTATCTGTCAGCATACGCAAATGTCAGAACTGACAGCAGACTGTGCCAAGTAAGGCTGCGACACCCACTGACATGTATGAGACCTGGGACTTGGAGTGGGCCTAGTAGGGGAACTTGGGGAACTTCCTTGCTAGGCTCCAGCTCCCACTGGTGAGCATGAGAGCTGAGGCTGGGGACAAGCAAGACCAGACCAGGCTGCAGCACAAAGTAGCATACATGCAGACCCAGTCTGGCAATGGATTTGACTATACCTGTCTGCAGCACACATTGGCACACACAAAAGCCAGGACAGGGTTCAGGCCAGGCCTGACTGGACCACAACACCCCAGTTCATATGAGGGCTGGTGCCAGGAGGAAGCCAGGGTTGGGCTAGGCTGCTGCACCACCCAGCCATAACTGGGACTGGAGGCGGGCCAGGCTGAGCCAAGCTGTAGTACCTGCTGGCAAATGCCAAGACTGGGAGTAGGCTATCTCAGACTGGGGTTGCCACAACACCAACTGGCATGTGTAAGACCCAGGGCTGGGAGCAGGCATGGAAGGGGAATTTTGTGGACAAGGACTCATTTGCTAGGCGGCTGCTTCCACTGGTAAGCATGAGAGCTGGTACTGGGGCAGGCTGGTCTGGGGGTGAGCCAGGCTGGGCTAGACTGCTATACCAATTGACACACACAAGAGCCAGAATAGGTGCAGGCCAGCCAGTCCAGGCCATAGTATCCACTGGCAAGTGCCAGAACAGAGTGTGAATCATGTCTGGCTGAACTACAGTACCCTATGGCAGGCACAAGATCCAGGACTAGGATTGGGACTGATAGGGGAACTGTGGGCACTACCTTTCTAGGTTGCAGTACCCCCGGTGAGCATAAGTGTGAGGGCTTGGGGCGGGCCAAGCTAGTCAAGGCAGCAGCACCTACTGGCATACATACGGGCCAGGTTGAGAGTTGGGTGAACTGCACTTAGCAACCCTCATGAATGTGCATCAAAACCAGATGGGATGTGGAACAGACTGGGCTAGGCTATACTACATGCCGGCACACACAAAAATCAGGGCTGGGGGTGGGCCTGGTCGAGGTTATTGGGGTCATACAGACTAGACCACTGCACCCACTGGTATGTGGGTGAGGACCAGGTCTTTGGCAGAATGGACTGGGCTAGGCCACAACACCCATCAATTCACGTGAGAGATGGGGCTACGGGCAGACTTGATTAGGCAGCTGCAACCACCAATATGTGCATTGGCTGGTACAATCAAACCTGACCCTGGACTGGCTGCTACACACAAGAATCAAGTCTGAGGTCATCCCAAGAGAAGTGTCTTGGAGGACTTCCCAACTAGATCACTAAACTTAAACGTTGGCCACAGGGAAAATAACAATATATTTTCTTCAACCTTAGACAGCATTGCCAGGACAGGGCCTCCTCAGTTGCTAATGCCTGTGCAGTGTATAGCATGCCCAAAGGCCCACAGGGACCATGACAGCCAGCTCCTCTAAGCCAGCAGAGAACGTTGAGTACCTTGTTAGAGGATGGAAAAAAGAACAGATTGAACTACTCTCCTGGCCAAGCTTTGCAGCAAGTGCCTGAATCTGTGGAAGCACTAAGGTGGATGTGGTCATCTAATAGTCCTTGCAAAGATTTGTTCTCAACTCTGGTGTGACAAAGTCAACAATATTATGGAACTATCAAAGCGATTCAAGTAACACCCTCAGAACACTGTTCCCCACATCAGGATCTCTAAGGCATCATCACAGGACCATCCCCTATCCCTGGGTACTGATATAGTTTGACAGCAAGAAGTGGCCTCCTCCAAATTCCCCGACTGCAGACACAGGAAAAAAAGGAACTGAAACTTTTGTCCCTCCCATCTTCCTCCATGCCTTGACCCTCAACACCTAATCAGAGACCCACATGGATGTGCATCCCACTCAACTGTATCAATAATATTAAAAATACAATATTTAAAATGAAACCACATAGAACAAAAAGATAGCACTAAATACACCATTACTAATGATTATATTAATAATGAACGCGCAAAAGTATTCAAGCAAAAGGAGAAAGTGTTAAACAGCATAAAACTCAAGCTTACGAAGAGCATACTTTAAAAATAAGACACAAATGAGAATCAAGATGGCAGAATAGGGTAAGGACATGTTTAAATGGATGGAGAAATATTTAATCAGGATGAAGCAGAGAGGACATATTTCAGGAAATAGGAGAGGATAGAACAACAGCAGAGGGGTACCTGGAGACTGACAGACAGAGGAAAGCAGCAGACACAATGGTGTGGTGTTGCAGTGGCTGATACTCCAGTGGCATTCAGCTAACAGCAATCTGAACTCCACCAGCAGCCAGAACTCCACCAGCAACCAGGTGGGAAGGGACTTTCACTAGGAGCTTGGCAGGTGAACCCAGACAAAGAACTGTCCATCCTGCTGGTCCGTTTGATTTGACCGGTAGCAGAGACAGAGCAGCAGATCCCAGACAGGTAGTGCAGTGTGAGAACACAGTGGATTTCATAGCCCAGTCAGCCCCCTAGAGCCGAATTGGGCACCATTTTGCGTAAGGAGGCAAAGGCAAGGGAAAGGACTGAGCATACGCTGAGCTGGGAGTGAACTCTTTTCTGACTCAGTGAACAGCATCAAAGTGGCACAAAGTGGCATTCTACAGCTTCCACCCAATACAGGTCTGGGTAGCCTTCAGATCTGACTACCAGCAGATCAAGAACTCTAGTAGTGGTACGTCAGGCACCATTTTGTACACTGTAGCAAAAGCTCTAGGACTGCAGGGGACAACAGTGAACTGCACATGTGCTGAGCTCACGAGAACGCACTGAGTTCAGTGCATTGCACTGATCCCACAGGAAAATAATATTGACTGTGGCATTGTATGGGTCAAAATAGGTCTGTGTGGCACCCAGACCTAACGTCCAACAGGTTCCAGCAAGATCAGTGCCACCAACAACCTACCTATATAGGACACCTGGTGTCTCTCTAATCCTGGGACCTGCTCCAACTGGAAGTGGGAGAAAGGTTGTACAGACCACGGTGCAGCCTCAACATGGTATCACAGGAGGTGGAGAGTGGTGAGCCAGGAGCTGGGGCTGTGGAGACCACAGTGGAAATCTAACATAAGAACCCATACCTGGACCTTGCTGGAGGGAGTGCCACAATTGGCTCCAAGCAAAGAGTTGTGTACCAACTGCAACAAGTAAAATCAAACTGTAGACTTGTGGGTGACACAGCTTAGAAACCTGCCCCAAGAGGAAGACTCTGCTAACCAGAAGTACAATAACCAAGAGCAAAAGAAGAGACAAAGGCACAATGAATATGACTGAAAACTCCCCTGCAAAGGAGCAAAACCCTATGTCAACCTCAGAGTTCACTGTTGAAAACATTGAGAATATGGGAGACACAGAATTCAGAAAACTCATTTTAAAGATTCTAATCAACAATGAGAAGCACATATAGGAGTTCAAAGAATTTAAGGAATATTTTACACAAGCAATAGCAGCAAGAAAGCAAATCAAGGCTGATATATCAGAAATTAAGAACACAATAGAGCAAATTAAAAGTACAGTGGAGAGTCTCCAAAATAGAATGAAGCAAGCAGAAGAAAGAATCTCAGAACTGGAAGATATTTCCTGTCTCCGGGGGAAGCAAACAAAAAGCTGGAAGCAGAGCTGGATCAGGTCAAAAAAAGTAGTCAAGAATTGAAAGACACTATTAAAAGGCCTAATATAAGGTTTATGGGAGACCCAGAAGTTGCAGAAAGAAAAACTGGTTTTACAAAGATATTTAATGAAATAATAAAGGAAAATTTCCCTAATCTAGAGAAAGAATTGGGAAACAACATCCAGGAGGGGCACAGAACTCCCAACAATGTTGACCAAAAGCGATCTTCACCAAGACACATGATCATCAAGCTCTCTTCAATTGAACATAAGGAAAAGCTCCTTAAATGTGCACGTGAAAAAAAATCAATTGACATATAAAGGAATGCCAATTAAAATCACAGGAGATCTCTCACAGGAAACTCTACAGGCAAGAAGAGTGACATATTCCAGATCCTAAAAGAAAAAAATTGTCGGCCTAGGATAACATATCCAGCAAAGTTTTCGTCTTTAAAAATGAAATAAAATTCTTCCACAGTAAAGAAAAGTTAAAAATTTTTGCTTCTACCCAATCTACCCTACAAATGATATTTCATGAAGTTCTCTTGACAGAGAAGAGGAACAGCACCAAACAAAACCAAAGGCAAATTGAAGAACATCCCAGTAAAATGACAAGAGAAGACTAAATCAATGAACACATTCCTAAAAGGACAGGACCAAAGTACCACCCATACATATTAACCCTGAATGTAAATGGCTTAAGCTTAATCAAACGTCAAATAGACTGGATTAAAAAACAAAACCCATCTATTTGTTGTCTGGAAGAGACACATTTCACCAACAAAAATCAGCAGAAACTCGGGCCCGGCGGCGTGGTCTAGCGGCTAAAGTCCTCGCCTTGAAAGCCCCGGGATCCCATATGGGCGCCGGCTCTAATCCCGGCAGCTCCACTTCCCATCCAGCTCCCTGCTTGTGGCCTGGGAAAGCAGTAGAGGACAGCCCAATGCTTTGGGACACTGCACCCGCGTGGGAGACCCGGAAGAGGTTCCAGGTTCCCGGCATCGGATCGGCGCGCACCGGCCCGTTGCGGCTCACTTGGGGAGTGAAACATCGGACGGAAGATCTTCCTCTCTGTCTCTCCTCCTCTGTGTATATCTGGCTGTAATAAAATGAATAAATCTTTAAAAAAAAATCAGCAGAAACTATATTGCATGGGTTTTGATGTTTTTGGTTAGTTTCATCTCTTCAAAACACTTTCTTCTGATTAAATCATTCAGTGACTCGTAGATCATGCAGTGGCATCATTTTCTGCAAGAAGGTTCTTAATTTTCATTTCTTCAGCTACACGTTAGTCATTTAGTAGCCTGTTATTTAACTTCATGGTGTTGTTAATTTCTTTTTTCTTCCTGATGTTGATTTTGTTTTGTGGCTTTTCATTTAAGGGGATGTATAGTAGCTGTGTTATGGAGACTATCATATCTAGTAACATGCTACTTAACTTCATGGCATTGTAAATTTCTATTTTTCTTCCTATTGTTCATTTTGTATTATGGCTTTTCATTTAAGGGGATTTACAGTTGCTGTGAAATGGAGACTAACATCCAGATGTGAGGATCAGTGTAGTATGCATTTCTACTTCCAGACAAAGATGGACTTACAATGAAACTATTTACTATATCTTGACAATAGGATGATGGACTCTCTGCCATTGTCCATACCTGCAATGATGGACATATGACTGTGTATGAAGCACTATACTTTAGTAATGATATAGAGGAACTAGGTGTGTGAGGGGGGAATTGGGGTAGGGATAAGGGAAATACCAGGAGCTTATGGAACTGTATTATAAAATGATAATAATAATAACAATAAATATTTTAAAAATAAGACACAAATAAGGAGAAAATATCAGAAGAAAGATCAGGCAAATGAGAAACATATCAGACAAAATAGACTTCAGGATTACTGGAGACACGTGATGACGATAAAGAGGCCATTAACAAGAGACATAGACAACAATGACTCAGGTTATTCCTCCAGTCCTGTAAAGGGAAGGTTAGAGCATTCAGGGCCCCTTGGGTCCTACACTGGAGTGGCATATGGGAAATATATGTATTTTACTTACATAATTTTGTACTAAGTTTTCCCAGCATAGCTTCTCTCTGCTACCAGAACATGAACTTCAGCAATGTAGGTACTTGTCTGATGTATTCACTTCTATACCACCAACACCTAGACCAGTGACCAATGTATGCAAAGTACCAAGTAAATATTGGTGGAGAGTAGACATGCATGACCGAATAAATGAACGAAATACCAGTGGAGTACTTAGAGTGTACAGTTCCATGAATACCATTCCCCTGGCCTGTTTTCCTTTCTTCCCACATTCAAGGAAATGTATCCGCTGGTCACTGTAAGATTAATTTCACAGCTTGGACATGTTTTCATCTCAGTCAAAATACTATGATTATTTGGCTGAAGGCAACAGGAAATGACCAAGAGCTGGAATGCATGACACAGCCCTTGGCTGAAGAAACCGGACAGTTTCTCTGCAGAGTAAGCCTGACGGGGCCCTGGAATGGGAAGCAGAAAGATGTTTTAAATGATTTTCAAAGGAATGATCCATTTGGCCTTCCAGTTATTACACTTTAATACATCTGACACTCAACTTGCAAACTTCAATTGCCATTTTCATCAGACTGAATTCTCCTCACCCCCACCCCGTGTCTGGAGAAAAAGATAAGTCATACTCCACAAAACCAAGACTTCTGTCTTCTGGGGACCACAGCTTCCTGACAGGACGATGAACACTGCAGACCTGCTTCCCAGAAAAATCCACATAGCTTTCTGTAGTGGGGTGGAGGGGGGAGTAGAGCAGCTGGAAAGAGGAAGGACCCCCTGATTAGATCTCCAGACTACATGGTCGGAGACAGAGTGTCCCATTGTACAGACTAAAACACCAGAGCCCAAAGACAGAAACAACTGTTGACTAACTCCGCATCTCCTAATACCAAACCAAATGCTACCTTCAATGTTTCACAATGATTTTGCTTTTGATGCAAAGATAAAATATGCACCACTATCTCTGAGGAATCAAGTGTGTTTATTAATATTTGATTAATATTGATTAATATTAATCAAACTGGTTAATATGCAGTTTGGAGGTGAAAGGCATGCATAGAATGCAGTAAGATTAGGGTCTGTGCCTGAGCGGAATGCTGATTTAAATGTGGACCCTCTGCTTAGCTGTGTGATTGTGAATGAATTACAGAATGCTTCTGTTTTCCTGTCTGGGAGACTGAAACTAAGAGTATATCCTCGTCACATGGCTTTGGTCAAATTATATAACATGATCTTACAGACATTAGCTGTCATTAGTGACACTCTCAGCTCTAAGCAGTTTTAAGAACAGAAGCACACAGTATTTTAAATAATGACATCACAATGAGAACTTTCCACCTAACCACAGTATAATAGCCAAATCTACAAAGTGCCTATAGCTTAGGAGACAGACCATTCGGTGACAGATCATCTTCCAGCAGTCCAAAGTGAGTGAATGCTTCATGCTTCAATCAAAATAGTCAAAGGACATTTCTGTATCAAATTTTAAAGACTTACAGTAAAAAAAAAAGTCTTTTTCATGACCCTTACCTACTGCCAGCTGCTTCTGCTTGTCCCAGCTAGCCTGTAGTCCAGGATTGAGCTGCGGAGCAGGCTCCTGAAACATCAGCTACCATGGCATGATAAAAGAGTGACGCACATGGAGAATTTCGTGCTGTCTTCTTCCTGGCGAGGATACATGTCCCTTGCACTCACACGTCACTGGCCAGTGCCAGTCCCAAGATGAGGCTGCACACGCATGGGTAGGGAAGCCCTTTCTTAGGACATACAGTGAGTGTCTGTGAGCTCCAATGCCAAGTTCCATGGTAGACTGGAGCTGCCCTTTGCAGAACAGACCTGCGGAAGTAATGGTGCTCAGAGCCGAACTGCTCAAGTCTAACCAAAATGGCCAACTAAACAAAAGGAGCCTTCAGATGGCACAGAACAAAAGCCAAGGCCCAGTCTAAAAGACCACAACCAGGTGGCGTGAAAATAGAAGTAGATTTTCACTGTGTCAACAATATTAAAAATAGTAAAGATAAAAATATGACACAAGGGTTATAGTTTGCATAGAAACTAGAGAATGGAGTGGGAGACATAGAATATGAGTGTCACTTTCACCGGGGACATGAGAAAGGGTTCTAACCGTTGGGCAAAAGGCTCCCAGTGTACTTGGCAAGCATGCTTTACAGTGATATCTATAAGATATAGTCATAACAATAGATAGCTCTCAGAGCACCCATTAAATGAAACCATGACCCACTGAAACACGCTCAGCTCTATTCATGGTTCCTACAAATGCTCACTGAATGTTATGATGTGCACCTATATATACATATCTACATTTATACACACAAACAAAAAATATTTTAAGCTTTATGGGGAAATGGAATCAGTGAATACATTTATTTTGGTACAAAAACAATTCAAATCACTGCAAAAAGCTCATGAAAATGCATATTGTGAAAAATAAGCAAGGATATACACTTGTATGATATACAAACATACAAGGCAGCTTCAAATGTTGACGGAAAAATGAACGAAAAGGTCATGTGCATTTCCAATTACTCCCTTGAAGTCCCCTTCCACACAGGGGCTGGGCCATGCAAGCAGCTGGGAGCCCTGAAACCTATCCAGCACTGGTGCCACCCTCGGTGGTATCGTGGCACGGCCAAGAGGCCCCACATCTGCACTGTGCTCTAACATCTGCAGGTGGGTTGCCCTCTGTTCCCTGCTGAATCCATGCAGCCCATGAAGTGCATGTTCCCACAGTCAGGGAGTGGTGAAGGCAAATTCCAATCCCGAATTCACCTGAGGCCTTTGGCATCTGAGTCCTGAGCTCTGTCTGCAATGAAATCTTGCCTGTAGTAAAATTCTGGTCACCTTCTGTTCTCTTGTCCCCACCCCTCTTCCATCCCCCAACAGCGACTTCAAAGAGACAGCATTTGAAAAATAGCGAGACTCGATTACGCTGCTTTCCTTTCAGGCTGCATGTCTCCCTCCCAACCCTCCTGGCGAGTCCAACCCAGGACGTGACTGGCTGTGGGTCGTTTCCGTCCCTGTTCTGGGCTCCATCTGCCCTGGCACAGAAGGGTAGGCCTGCTTCTCATTGTAACAAGGTTGCACTAATTAACTGTGTTTGATTTTGCATATGGAGGGAGAATGCAAATGAATGCAAAACAGTATGCAAATCAGCAACATCCTGGCTCTCCCAAAGAACCAGCCTGTGAGACTGATGTCAATGACAGTGTATATTAATAGCCCATCTTAGGAAGGCATGCGCATTTTTTTTTCTTTCAGAAGAGCCACGCACCAGGGTTGTTCTTTCTTTTTTTTTTTTTTCTGCAATAATAGTGACTTTAGATTGAATTCCAAGTTTATGATCCTTGACAAGAAGCCCATTGGTCACAATGTTATATTGTCTACAGAAGGCTCATGTAGGCAATGGGGGTTGCTGGGAACAGCACAGTCTTACAAACATTACTATACAGTTGCAGTTCAAAACCCTGCTTCCTGCTCGGACAAGTTCCTTAACCTGAGTCGTGGTAACTGAGCCTCTACAAGAGCTGTCGGTGAGGGCTGCGGGAGAAAGGTTTGTAATCAGCTGAAGCACAGTTGGTTTGGGGCCCTTGTTCATTGATGCTCCACACTCCTGCCTTCCCCCTTTGGAGAACTAAGGAAGCAAGCAGGAGGCTCATCTCCAATATCTTGTTTTAGCAGCATCGCTTGTTATTTCACTACTTGCATCTTTCTCATACAAAGCTCTGAAAGAAATCCCTAGCCCCTATTATTGCCCCAGGAACTACAGGACCCTTCCTGTGTGCCTCGAATGAGAAGACGCTGTCCTGCTCCCCAGCTGTTCTTCCAAGGCCTGCTCCACCATCCACCCTTTTCTGTGTGATGCATGTTTGCAGAACACTCCAGGAAGTCAGACTTCCTCCAAATGCATGCAGGCCTAAGCTCAGCTCCCTGACACCCACTCCCACCTTAGTGCAGAGGGAGGCCACAAGGACACAGCTCTCCAGGACAGAGGCCTCGTTCCAGTCAGGCAGCATGAAGACAGGGAAGAGTGTTGGCAGTACTGCGCTTCCCTGGCTCCTTGTCACAGTGCCACACACCTGCACATTCTGACCACGCGGTAACGCCCCGCCCTCCCCACTATGGCTGCAGCTTGTGACTGCTCTTCAAGCTGCCTGCTCACTCACCCGTGGGCGACAGTACCATGTTATCCCAGGAAGCAAATGCAGTCTCTGCACTTCGCTATTTGTTCTAAGTGTCCGGACGCTGCTCTCAGTGGGCACTGGTACTTCTGAAGTGCCACAGCTTCAATATAAAATGGATCCAGGTGTCCCTGCCCTCTCCACCTGGCCTGCTAGGACTGCCCTCAACAACAGGGGATCCCCTGCCCTGGGCTGAGCTATGTCCCATCTGCCTTTTAGGCGGGTTTTTTAGAGATGCTCCATATGCCTCAGGGCTAAAATGCAGTGGCAGCTGTGAAGTAACCAGCAACGGCTCTGCATCCCCTCCTCGCACTTTCTCAGCACGCTCCTGGGAAGGTTGTTGGCATCTGGCACATGAAGACAGTGAGAGGTGGCATTATGGCACAGAGGCATGGCTGGTCCTTGAGCCCAAGCTCATCCCATTGCTCTGAGAAGGAAAATGGTCTGAAGGCCTAGAAGGACATTTCTTACTGCCCGGAGGAGTCTGACAGCCTCTCCAACAGGACTGGCAAGACGCAGAGCTTGGCCCTTGAACAGACATGGAAGGGCAAAGACAACCACTATGCACCATGCACTGTTGGAAGTGAATGCAGGAAGAGGAGAATGCAGGAAAGAATGAGGAATAAACAAATGACAGAGGAAGAGAGAAATGGGGAAGGGCAAGAGAGAGGGAAGAAAAAGTGAAGGAGAGGAGGAGAAAGGGAAAGAGGGAGAGAGAGAGGGAAGAATGAAGGAGGGAGTGAAGGAAGGAGGGAGGGAGGGAAGAAGGGAGGAAGGAAGGAAGGAAGGAAAGATGGATGGAGGGAGGAAGGGAGAGAAGGGAGGATGGAGGGAAGGAAAGATGAGAAAGGACACAGGCAGGAAGAAGGTGAATGGAAGGGAGGGCAAGCAGGTAAGGCTCGAGGGAAGAGCGGGTTCTCCATGGAAACCAAGGTGTCTGAGTCGGAAACCTGTAAATGACTTCCCAGGCAGGAGGCGGGATGATTACTCTAGCTTTGATAGCTGAATCAGTCCCAGGAGCTGGCGGTGTGGCTCATCTGGTTCAGCTGCTGCCCGTTGTGCTAGCAAAGGAATTCTGTACGAATACAGAGCCTAGCCCCTGCTGTTTCTCTTTTTATCCAGCTCCCTGTTAATGCACAGAAAAGATGACCCAAAAACTTGGGAACCTGCCACTCATGTGAAAGACTTGCATGCAATTCCCGACTCCTGGCTGCACCCCGGCCTAGATCTGGCTGCGGCAGCCACATGGGGAGTCAGGCAATGAAAGCAAGATCTCTCTCTCTCTCAATCTCTCTCTCAATCTCTCTCTCCCTCTTGCCCTACTGCCCTCTCTCTTTCTCTCTTTCTGTAACTCTGCCTTTCAAATAAATCTTTTAAAAATAAAATAAACAGGTAATAGCCCCAGTGTACACAAGCAGTGATGCCAAAATTTAGCTATGTCAAAAGAGAAGCTGTGCAGTGCATCATTGAAAGGAAAAAATACAAACATGTACATATAGCAGAAGTGATGTATGTAGGAAGAAGTAGTATATATGAGCCCCAGTACTACCTGCTCTTTCCATCATCAATGGGGTTCTTGAAAGGCATCTTCATGGAAAAGGGGGGATTCCTTTATTTAACAGACAAAAGAGATTGATTTGCTCAATTTTTACATTTTTTATGATACATTATCATAGGCTCAGGGATTTCTCCTCCTCTCTCTCCCCCATCTGATTTCCCCTGTATTATTACAATAGCATAGTGCTTTAACAACAGTCACAAGTCTATCATTCTGCTATTTAAGTGTATCCTGACATTGTAGAAACAGACAGTACTCCAGCATCCAACTGTCAAAATATAATTAACAGCATATCTTGGGCCCAGCACAGTAGCCCAGTGGCTAAAGTCCTTGCTTGCATGTGCCGGAATCCCATATGGGTGCCAGTTCCCATCCAGCTCTCTGCTTGTGGCCTGGGAAAGCAGTCGAGGACAGCCCAAGGTCTGGGGAACCTGCGTCCATGTGGGAGACTGGAAGAAGCTCCTGGTTCCTGGCTTTGGATCGGCTCTGCTCCGGCCATTACAGCCACTTGGGGAGTAAATCAGCAGATGGAAGATCTTCCTCTCTGTCTCTTCTTCTCTTTGTATATCTGACTTTCCAATAAAAAGTTTATCTTAAATTCATATATTTATCTATTTATTTATTATTTGAAGGGTAGAGTATGGGCCCGGCAGTGTGGGCTAGCAGCTAAAGTCCCCGCCTTGAACGCCCCAGGATCCCATATGGGCGCCAGTTCTAATCCTGGCAGTTCCACTTCCCATCCAGCTCCCTGCTTGTGGCCTGGGAAAGCAGTAGAGGACGGCCCAAAGCCTTGGGACCCTGTACCCGCGTGGGAGACCTGGAAGAGGCTCCTGGTTCCGGGCTTCGGATCAGCACAGCACCGGCCGTTGCACTCACTTGGGGAGTGAATCATCGGATGGAAGATCTTCCTCTCTGTCTCTCCTACTCTCTGTATATCTGACTTTATAATAAAAATAAATAAATCTTTAAAAAAAAAAAGAAAGAGTGACAGAGAGAAGGAAAGTGAGACAGAAATCTTCCATCCACTGCTTCACTACAAATGGCTACAGCAATCTGATCTGGGCAAGGTTGAAGTCAGACAGTTGGAGCACCGGCAGGGGGTCCTATGTGCGTGGATGCTTCTGGGCATTCTGGCCGTCTTCTTCTGCCCTCCAGGTGCGTAAGCAGAAAGCTGGATCAGAGCACCGTGGACTCAGAGTGGATCCATGTCAGTCCCAGCACCAACTTCAATAGTTACCTAATAGTTATTGCTGCATAGTAAATTACTCCAAGGCCAGCGGACTGAAAACAGGAAATTGTGATGCCACTTGGGTGTTTCAAGAATCTGAAAGAAGCTTTTTAGGTGGTTCCACTTTAGGATCTCGCACGAGGTTGCAGTCATGACAGTGGCTGGGGCTGCACTATATGAGGGCTCCACTGGGGCTTTAGGATTCATTTCCAAGAAGATTCTTTTCAGGCCTGATTCCAGAAAACCTTCTCATTCCCTTAAATTCTTTTATAATTTGCTGCTCAGGAACAACACACACACAGGTGCTCCAAAAGTCTGTGAGGAAACGGAATTAAAAGATATGAGGTTTTGGCATAAAAAACTTTGATATCCATGCACACTTTTTCCATAATACGCATTTGAGCTTTATGCAGACTTCATACATGTTCTGGTTGTCTTCTGCCCGCCCTTTGTACTTATCCAGATTCCTTTTCAGTATCCCAGAAATCTGTCCCCAAAAGAAAACGCTCTCCACACTCTTGCTTTCTGCATCCGGTTGGGCTCATCCAATCAGAAGTCCTTGCAGGAGACTGGAGGGCAGGAGAAAGGTGAGATTGGGGTGTTTCGTTGCCCACTCCACCACTGCCATAGCTCTGTGCATCTATGTTTCTAGAACACACCTGTCTGCCCTTCCTTCTTGGCTCTACTCCTGGTCAGTTTCTGCTTATTCCTTCAGGTAATCTCACGTGCTAATTCCTGGAAGCCTCAGAATCCCTTGTTGACTCTTTAACTCTTCTACATTGATTGAATACTCACAGCAAACCATCTCAACTTCTGTGCTTGACATTCTGTAAACTGGTGGTTTGATCTGGGCTCACTGAGGCAGCTGCACTTAACTTGGTGTTGATGGGTTCATCCATACATAGTCAGTTAAAACATCAGCTGGCCCAAGTGGTGTTGACTGGTGTTGTGCTCTTACCTCCAAGAGGTCTCCAGCAGGCTAGCACATCATTTTTAGTTTTTGTTTGTTTGTTTGCTTGTTTTGTTTCCTTTAGATTTTTTATTATTACATTTCATTTTATGACACAGTTTCATAGGCTCTAGGGTTCCCCCAACCCCTCCCCATACCCTCTCCCCATGGTAGATTCCTCCACCTTGTTGCAAATCCAGTCATGATTCTTTCACTGCAAGCATGTACCATGCATAGAGTCCAGCATCTTATTGTCCAGATTAATTCAACAGTTTCTTGGGAGACCATCTCTGGTCTGAAAGCAGAGCTGGCAGAATATCATCCCAACCAATTAGAAGCCACAACATAACATCAAAAACAGTTTACAGCATTATGGAGTTAATTGACATGGTACTGAGTGACCGATATGTTAGAAAATAGCACATCGTCTTTGTGTGATGTCAGAAGCGTTACAAAAGGGTAAGGACATTCTTGAAAAGGCCTCTAGAATTTACCCCAAGTTAAACAAATCACAAGCCCAGCCCAGATGAAAAGGAATAGGAAAAATAGATTCTGCATTTGGATAGCAGGAGTGGCAAAGAGGAAGTATGCCATGAGATGACAGGAATTTGTGGCCATGAAATAGTCAACCACCCTGTCAACCCTATACATGACTGCTTCCTGTCTAAGCCTTTGGAATCCCAGCGGAGTGTGCTGACTCCTTCTTCCTGGGGTGCCGACTGGCACATGTGTCATACAATGGCTGACCTTTAGACTGTGCTTCGTGCTTAATACCAGGTTTTTGAGATTCACCTGTATTTGTCGCATATGATCACAGTTTGTTGAGACACACTCCTCTGTTAAAACTCTCTGTGTGAGGTCAGTGCCAGTTCCCCTATACACGGACATTTACTTTTGGCCTTTTTTTTTTTTTTGCTATTCAAAATATCACATCTTTTCTTTGCACAAGAGAGTTCTCTAGAGAATATATTTAGGAGAAAAGTTTTTGCAGTGTGACAATGCCAAGTAACTTTCCAAAGTCAATACAGTCTTAGATAGAACAAACAGAATTTGAGAGCTGAACTAAGTTGAAAGACTAGGTTCACCTTACATTATGCAATTGTGTGCTTTGAAGAACTGAAGCAATATCTAGTTAGACTGAACCTCCAACCCAATCTAGAAATCCCTTCCCGGGAGAGGCTCAAATTACCTTTTCTTGAACTCCTGAAAAATCCATAAGGAAAGCTTGACGCTATAATGATCATTCCCTTTGTGATGCAAGAACAATTTTGAGGGGCGAAAAAGAGTAATCAGTTCTTTTCATGGCACTGCTGAAGCATGCACTAGTCTCCTGGGACGTGTGGCAAAAGGCAGAAGGAACAGGTGATAAAGGGAACAGATCCCAGCAGAGGGCAACCGGAAGCACTGAATAGGCAGGATAGGCAGGAAAGAAGCACTCCCAGATGTCATTTTCAGAAACTCATCCAATCCAGAATGTCCTAAGTTACAGCAGAGGGATAGAAGAGTGAAAGGTTACAGTGACCCTGCAAGGAGGACATGGTGACCAAATGAAGTGAAAATAATGCTGCAGTAAGTTACTTGCTCTCATAGTTGAGTAGGGATTCTGTCATAGAAGTGGCACAGGATACCTACATGCCCTGCCAATCTTGAACATCTGTTTCTTTGTCAGTAAAATAGGGACAGTAATAGTGCCCGGCACAGAGAATTGGCATGAAGATAAAAAATATCTTATAATTGAAGAGTTCACGGTCTGGGTCATAGAGTATGAGTGATTTATAGTGCCCAGTACATGTTGGATTTCCTTAATCTTAAGGAACTGTTGACAGGATTTAGTGATGACAGTAGTTAGGGCATGGTAAACTTCTTTTGCCCAGAGATTCCAAAATGCATCACAGTTAAAACAGAACTGAATTTCATCTCTTATTCAAATGACTGTCCAAGAGGTGGGGGCATAACTGACTGGCAGGCATTCTATTTCATATGGTGACTTAGAGCCTTAGGTGACTCCACTATTACATGTGACTTTGTTCCGTTCTGTTCCATTTGAGAGAAAAACAAAAGTCACCTCCATTTGTTAAAGTCCTGACCCTAAACCTGGGCACAGCACTCCTGTTCACATCCTGTCAGTGAGACCTACCATACAGCCACAGAGAGATGCCAGGGACGCTGGAAAATGTGGTCCCTTCCCAGACTGTTCTGTGTGTGACATGATGCCTGGAGGTGGCTTCCGTGGCCTAGACCACAACCTAGACATATATTTTGCCCTTGCAGCAAGTAAAGACAACTAAATATGTCCCCACATCTTCTGGGGTGTTTGTCAAGGGAATGGGAAAACCACCCCTGGATGCGAACCATAGCTCCGCCCAAGAGAAAGGGAGAAGAACTTGTGGTAGATAGCTGGCTACCTCTATAGGAGACAGTAAATTTAAGCTGTTCACTTAGCTCAACTCAATACCTACCAGAAAGGGAGGTCCTTGAACACACTCATCACGTACCTTCCATTTTCTGCAGGACTTCAGCTCCATATCTAGAGTTGGACCTGACACCTAGAAGATGCTCCAAGAACCACTGTTAACTAAATATGTACTGTTGATGAGACCAATATTCACTGCTCAAACACATCTTAATGCTTTTCATGAATCAACTACTGTGCTTAAGAAGCATGTCTTCTAGCTGAATAGTACCCTATAGCCATTTGAAGGTGTATAGCAGGCGGTTCTGTATAAAAACTAAAATTGAAATGTCAGTGAAGTAGTCAGAGGATATGGTTAAGAACTTGCATTTTTTTTAACATATTGGTTACTCAATACCATGTCAATTAACTCCATAATGCTGTAAACTGTTTTTGATGTTGTATTGGGGCTTTTAATTGGTCAGGATGATATTTGCCAGCTCTGCTTTCAGACCAGAGATGGTCTCCCCAAGAAACTGTTGAATTTATCTGGACAATAAGATGCTGGACTCTATGCATGGTACATGCTTGCAATGAAAGAATCATGACTGGATTTGAACTGTAATACTGCAACAAGGTGGAGGAATCCACCATGGGGGGAGAGTATGGGGAGGGACGGGGGAATCCCAGAGCCTATGAAACTGTGTCACACAATGCAATGTAATTAATAAAAAGATTAAAAGAAACGTGGTGAAAAATGAAGAGGGAGGGTGGGAATGAGGGAAGCGGGAAGGTGTGGTGGAAAGTATCATTTTGTTCTTAGAATTGGATACATGTAACACAAACAAACCATGTGTTCCAAAATGTTTCAAATCATTATTAATGTATACATAAGCATAAAATATTTATATAAAAATAAAAAAGAAGCATGTCTTCTCCCCTTGTGGCTAGAAGTCTTAATAGCACCAATGACACTAGCGATCGTAAAATCTGAAATCCTGTGTAAGAAGCGAATGATTTGGGATCTGTCAGCCACCACCTTCCCTCTACAAGAGCTGAGAATCTGGCACCCGGAAGAGAGATTCCAGTCCCTCTTCAGGCTGTTGCTCCTGGAATCTTCTGAAGGCCCCCATGTTGTCCGTGTGTTGTAGATCTCCCCTACACCTAGACCTGACAACAAGCCATTACATATCCTGAGAGAAGACCTAATTATGCTGTTGACAACAGCCTACACTTTCTTGTGCACTAAGTGAGGCTCCGTGGGGTTTTAATTCTCCCTTTCACATTACAGGTTCCTGTCTTTTAAGCATCTCCCCTCCTCCTGGTTCTGCCATCTCTGTCAACATTACAGGGCAGCAGACACAATGACATTAGGGTTGCCATGGATGATTCTAGTGGCTGTATTGATTTCTCTGTTACGACTGTTCCCTAAGAGCCACTAAGAATCATCAGACCCTGAGGGCTTGCCAGGATAAAAGGAAAGAACATAAATTGACAATTTTTCCTTCAGGGAAATAATAACTGCAAACAAATTAGCATTAGAACCCATGCTCAGAAGCATTTATTACAACAGACCATGAAATACAAGCACAGCGGTACAGGGCATGCAATGTGCAATACAGAAGAAATCAAATGGCAAAATAACCTAAAAAGGAACCTAAAAGTTAAAGAGGCAAGCATATTTTCTAAGGAATGTAAAGACACTAGCTCTGGGAAATTAAAATCCCTAGGCCACAATCTTTTAATCCCTATCTTTCAATGGGTGTGAAAACATCAAGGAAAACCTCTGTCACATTTAAAGTTTCAATCAACGTTAGTTTTGCTTCATAGAGGAAGAAATGTAGATACATAGAGAACACATATGACTTATCACAACAATTGGTAAGAAGGTATAAAAACTAGGCCATGTCCTTGTGACTTTTAAAAAGAGTATTGGAAACAAAAAGCCAGTAAAATCATTTGTAAGTTCTCCATGACATCAACAGGCAATAGCCCAGTGGGTCCCCTAAGAATGCCACATGAGATGGGACCCACACTCTGCCTGCAGAAGCTGCTCATCTTCACCCATTGCTGCAGGAAGCCCAACCCCAGCACCACAGGGTTTATCCACGTCAGCCCCAAGAAAAGCAAACCTTCCCTCATGTCAGCCTCAGGAAACAGTCACTTGCAATAATTCAAGCAGGTGAGATAGAAAAAAGGGGAAGATGAGTTTATAGATCCAGCTTGGTCATCAAAACCATACCTCAGCTGTAAAAGCTGAATTCATGCAAGAAGGGTCTAGGGAATTGTATTGGTTAAATGTTACTGTCCACATCATTAGCCTATGGGGCAAACATCAAATTCCAGATCTTCGTGTCGAAGCTGTTTGACCTGTGTGGGAAAAAACCTCCTCCACCCTTAGCAGCCAGGCACACATGAAAGCATTAAAGTGTAGGAGATAATGCAACAAATATTATCAAGTGGACAAATACAGAAGCTGTTGAGAGAACTTTGTTGACCACTAAAGGACAGGCCAAGAAACAGGTACACAGAGCTCTGTCTAGCATTATTGAGAGAGGTCCCTTTCAAGATTGATTGATCAAGATTGATCAAGCTGGACCAGGGAAAGCCTACTGGCTCAGAAGCTGCAACATCCAGAAAAGCTAATTGTAAGTACCCTCTACCTCCTGCCACCATCATAACCAGGCCCTGTACATGATACAAATCCATAATGATTTCATTTTGTGCAAAGACAAGAGTCATACATGGCTGGGGATAATACAGAACTAAGCAACATTCAAGTATTCATTCAAAAACGTTGATGAAGTTCCACTATGTTCAGCGCTTATGTCAGTTCAGAGCAGTCAATCTAGGGAGAAAGGGATCATATTTTCTGCTCCCAAGTTGTTCTTAGAAGCACGGAAAAGTAGATTAGAGTTTCGAAACAGCAGTGGTCAACCCAGTGGGAACGAACAGGAAAAGCTGACTGAGATGGGTTTACACCATGAGGGAAGTGAGCTCAGCAAAGACTTTACGGCGTGTGAACGAATCATAGTGAGCAGTGAGGACATCAAGTGCAGAAGCAAATGGACATACAAGGCCACCACAACTGTGTGCAAGTGAGAGATTTGGCGTGGCTGGGATGTGCCTTCAGAGCAAGCTGATAGAAAAGCAAATGATAACAGCAGAACTCAACCATGCAGGCAGTGAAATGGCCAGGGAAGGGTTCCACAGTCTTGGTTCTTAAAGTTCTCTCAGTGTGTAAGGAGAAATGGGCACAGACGGAAGCGTCAGCGTCTACACAGGCTCACAGCAGGAGGAGGTCTAGCCTCTGATCCAGAAAGAGGGCAAATGAATATTTATTTGATTCATGAAGGTTTTATGGAGCTGGTGTCGTTTGTGTGGCATCTCTGGAGAGGAGAGAAGGAATTTAGGCAGATGCCACAGCATATGCCAAAGCGAGAAAGCTGCAGGATGCAGATGTGGGCGGCTGTGGCTGTGGAGCGGCACAGAGGGCAGGTCTGCCGCTCAGAGCATATCAGCTTTTCAAACGCTGGAGGCCTTCAAGGTGCTGCCGACAGGGTGTCAACTGTTGAGGATGCGACCCGTCCAAGAATCCCCTGAACACACATTGGGCATCCTACAACTGAGTCGAGACCTAAGCACCTAAGAGGGTGAAGGCTGCTGGCAACAGAGGAGCTAAAGACTCAAGGAATATCTCTTTCTTCTTCTCCTGTCTCTCTCTGTCTCTCTCTCTCTCTCTCTCTCTCACACACACACACTTCCTTATACTGATCAACATGAAATGTAAGAAAACTCTGAAAACACGTGGACCGGACAAAGGCATCTGAGCTCACATCCCAGCTATCTGACCATCAGACATGTCTTTCTCCCATGAAGTTTCTACTACCCGTTTTTTCTTGCTGTTAGTTTGGGATCACGAGACTCAGGTTTGGTCAACAGAGTGTGGGCAGAAGAAAGTTACTTCCAGACCCCTTTAGCACATCCTTCTGATCTCCCTGGGCCTTCTGCGATGACTTTGGGAGACCATATGGTCCTAACTATGGGGCTAGATAAGGGGATAACTGCCCAGTTCAATAGGACGGCACCTGATCAACATGCTTGATGTGTTCATTCATGGACATATTGGGAGTTTTTTCCAGATGCAATACTGACTCTCCCTTGGATCAAATGCCTGGTGCTCAATCCAAAACCATCACCCTCTCCTCGAACTTGCCTGAAATGGGAATGCCAGAGCCTCAGCCTGAGCCTATGAGGATGGGAATTGTACACAGAACCTAGAAATTACTTACATGTGATTCAGATGTTTCCAACCTTCCAGAAAATTTGGCTGAGTAGAAGAGACTACTGGTTAGGGTGGGGGTGGGGCGATATCTTGCTAGGCCACAGTTTCCCCCATTGTCAAATGCAGGAATGGTCACAGGAGGCAGGGATGCTGCCTAATGCAAGGTGTAAAAAGAATCAAACATGATAACTGATGCCCAATAAATGCCAATTCTTAATAAGTGTTCATTTCATTCCTGCCAGCCAAGGGCCAGGTGCTGAGGTAAGGTTCTGGCCTCCTAGTATTTTGGTAGTAGACAACTTCTTCTTCTTTTTAAAGATTTATTGGTTTTTATTGGAAAGGCAGATATATACAGAGAGGAGGAGAGACAGAGAGGAAGATCTTCTGTCAGATGGTTCACTCCCGAAATAACTGCAACAACCGGTGCTGAGCCAATCTGAAGCCAGGAGCCAGGAGCTCTTCTGGGTCTCCCACACGGGTGCAAGGTCCCAAGGCTTTGGGCTGTTCTTGACTGCTTTTCCAGGCCACAAGCAGAGAACTGGATGGGAAGCAAGGCCGCCGGGATTAGAACCAGCGACATATGGGATCCTGGTGCATGCAAGGTGAGGACATTAACCACTCAGTATTGCACCGGACCTGTCAACTCCTAAAAATGATGTCAGTGGTCCCTGTCTCCTGATATTCGGGCACTGTGTAGCACCTTCTGCTCATGTGTGTGCCAGCCTAGAGTCACTACGGGCATGATGCTTTCCGCATTCCGGACACCGAAGCTGCAGGATTTCCTTTACTTGTGGATGCACCACTTCCATCACCACCTTCCCTTCTCACTGTCTCCTTGTCTGTGTCTTACAAGGACTTCTGTCTTTAGATGTAGGGCTTCCCAGGCAGTATCAGGTGATCTCATCTTGAAATCCTTAACCACATCTGCCAAACGTCGTTTTTCCCAGTGAGTTTCCACAGACAAGTCTGGGAAGTGGACATTTCTTTTGACACCATTGAACCCCCAATGGTATTCCGGAGAGCACAAGTCTCAGTTGAGGTCACATTCCCTGGCCCAAGGCCTGTCATGTAGTGCGTAGCATGAAGCAGGAATCTGGCTCGAGATTTTTGAATAGAAAGGCAGCAGTGCAGAACAGTTAAGCAACGGGTTTTAGAATTAGCTAAATGCTATTCAAACTTCAACCACTTTCAAAACGATGTGACGTTAGGCAAATCACCTAACCTCTCCGAGCCTCACTTTGCTCCAGTGGTCATTTTAATATCTCTCCTGTGTGTGTTGGGGGAAGGGGGAGAGGTTTAGTATGACGAGGCGTGTCTGTTACCTACCAGAAATGCCACGTGTGGGCATCACCTGGCACACAGCAGCTGCTCGGAGGGTCTTTATTCCCACTCACATCATTTTGACTCCCCCCAAATCTCTAATCCCTATGCTGTGACTGTTATGGGGGCCCCAACTCCCGCTCAAAGAGGAAAGATGGAGGGGAAGTCCCCAGGGCACCAGATAGCCCTTCTTTGAGCCAGCTGAGGACAAAGTAGCCCCACACAGCAACCCTCCCCACCTCAGCCCCTGCCAGCCAGAAGCAGCTCTGGCAGGAAGCGAGCCTGGGCCCCTCATTGTTATTCCTGGCACGAGATGATCCTGCCAGCATCCTAGGAGGCCCATAAAAATACCCCCAGTTTGTCTTTCATCAGAGCAGCTCAAAGCCACAGCAGGTTCTGCGAGCCCACGACTTCCCAGGATGGTCTGGTATGTGCAGGACCCAGGGAGTGAGTGTGAACTGAAATAACCCAGCTGGCCACTGGCTTGAGGACCACATGCCTCCAGGCGGCCAGAGATATAACAGGCTTTGTGCTCAGGAAGATGCTTTCTGGGGTTTTCTGGATGTCAGTGCTGTAGTCACACTCAAAGGAGCTCGCATGCCCCTTTCTGCTATCACAGCACCTTGCATAACCAACTGAGCTGCACTTGTGACTTCTGAGACACAGCTGTGCATAATAATATCCACTCCACAGGGTTGCTTGGGATTAGAAGAGGTCTTATAGGTACAGACCGGAAAAAGATATTTGCAGCTCATGTGTTTGACAAAGAACTTGTACCTACAATATGTAAAGAACTCTGGTAACTCAATAATAAAAGATAGAAGCCAGTGTTGTGATGCCACAGCTTACGTCACTGCTTGTGATCCGCTGTCCCATTCTGCGGTGTCACTTCAAGTACTGGCTGCTGCACTTCCAGTACAGCTTCCTGATAACGAGTCTGACAAGGCAACATGCGGTGGCACAAGTATTCAGGCCCCTGCCATCTTTTTTTTTTTTTAACATTTATTTTATTTTATTGGAAAGGCAGATATACACAGAGGAGGAGAGACAGAGAGGAAGATCTTCCATCTGATGATTCACTCCCCAAGTGACTGCAACGGCCAGTGCTGTGCCAATCCGAAGCCGGGAGCCAGAAACTTCTTTCCGGGTCTCCCATGCGGGTGCAGGGTCCCAAGGTTAGAACTGGCGCCCGTATGGGATCCCGGTGCGTTCAAGGCGTGGACTTTAACCATTACGCTATCACGCCGGCAGGCCGCTGCCATCTTTATGGGAAGCCAGGATGTGGCTCCTGGTTCTGACTTCAACTTGGCCCAGATTGTGGCCCTTTAGAGAATGAAGCAGCAGGTGGGAGACACACCTATGTATGTGTGTCTCTGTTTGTCTTTCCTTCTCTCTGTTGCTTTGCCTTTCAAATAAAAAGTAAGTCTTGAGAATAATAAGAGACAAATGATCATCCCCCCCAAGGAAGGAAAAGTCTTGAACAGACACTTCACAAGAGATGCTATATACAGAAACTACATGAAAAGCTGTGCAATGCCAGGAGCCATCAAGAAAATGCAAACTATAACTGATGTTAAATACTATTTCATCCACACCAGGAGTGACCACAATGGAAGAGTGTCAATCCCAAGTGCTGACAAGGTGGTGAGACTCAGACACTCCTTCTGGGAACAGAAAGTGAGGTTTGTGGCACTTAGGCAGACTCGAACAGTCATTTAGACAGCTCAAAGGTGACTCAGCACAGGACCTAACAACTCCACTCCCAGGTACCCTCTCCAAGACATATGTCCATAAAAGTCTTGTTCATAAAGAAATCTTTACTCGTTTTCAGCACAGACTGTCTAGCAGGAGACGGAAGGAGAAAGAGTGCACAGTGCCTGGCAGTGGACCAGACAGGAGCGACCGAGAGGAGCTGTTGAGGCGCTCCTAAGCACCAGGCCCAGAGAAGCAGGCCAAAGTGATTCCTGCTGTAAGAAGTCCTGGCATGGAGACACACAGATCTGGGGTAGCAGAAAATCATATGGCGGCTGCCTTGGTGTGGGGGTCAGAAGGAGGCAAGGCATACTCTCAGGGTGACGGAAATGTACCAGTGTTCAGTATCGGGGTGATGGGATACGGATGTGCGTATCTGTGAAACGCACCCAAGTCTGCACTGAAGATCTTTACATTTGGTTTTTATAAACATGTGTGTGTTTATTTATTTATTTAGTTAAAGGCAGAGAGGCAGAGAAATCTTCCCTTTGCTGGTTTGCTTCCCCAAAGGGCTGCAACTGATCCAGGCGAAAGCCAAGACCCTGGCATTCCATCTGGTCTCTCACCCAGGTCTCAGGGGCCCAAGTACCTGGGCTGGTTTTGTTGTCCTCCCAGGCACATTAGCAGGGAGCTGAGTTGGAAATAGAGTAGCTGTGAATTGAATCAGTGCTCCCATAGGGGATGCTGGCAGTGCAGGAAGCAGTTTAGCACATGCTGCCACAAAACCGGCTTCCTCTTTGCATTTTCTTCTGTGCAAATGATATCTCAACTACAAAAGTGTTAATGGGGAGAGTTTAGGGAGAGGACTGAGCAAGGCAGCTAAGCTGTTAGAAGCCAGTGACTGTCAGCGACTACAGGAAGATGGTTTGAAAAAGGAAGTAGTAAGAAAGGCTTCATGTGGGTATCAGAAGCTCAGGGCGCAGATCCCCACTCTGATAAGTCAGATTTCCTCTCAAAGAAGTGGAAAACCTAACAAAAGCAGGAAGCATCACCCCAGTCTGCTGGGCCTTCCCTTGCTCTTTTCTGCTGGAAATGGAGAAACCAGACACAGGGGATGGGGCAGGTGAGGGGATGACTTTGGGCAGCACTGACAATAGGATTTACAGACCATGAAGACGTGAGAGTCTCTGTGAGTCCAGGCTGCCGTATCTGGAGGTGGGAAAGTGCCGCTAGCAGCTATGGACGTGAAGCTACTGGCTATCTGGAAAGGTTTGGGGGTGCTTCTGAGGCTACGACGGTCCCTGAAACTCAGGAATGAGGCTGGGGCTCAAATGCTCCCTCAGCATTCCATCTGATCTCATTCCATCCTTCTGGAATGTTCTACCCCCATCCTATGCTGTGGCCGATGTGGAGGCAGGAAATGTGTCTCCCAGCAGAGGCCATGGGCCACTGCGGTCTTGCTATGGCTTGGCATGAGATGTGGATACGTGTGGCTGTGGGTCTGACCTCCAAACCGCTGTCCAGTTCACATTTGTAGAGCTTCACCTATCCCCTGCAGCACAGAGAGAGTAAGGGGTCCTCCCACACCCGCTTCTGGGGCTCCAGCCTAATGGCTTGGGCTCATCCATTCCTCAGCTTGCTCAGAGTGTTCTTGGGGGTCTGAAGGCAACTCAGCTGAGGGCCTTCCTTCTGGTCTCCTGCCCAGCCAGTGTGGTCCCCCACAGACCTCTGTAGCCTGGTCCCAGCCTTGCCACGGCCATGAGCCAATGCCCACACTGGCATAAAGTGATAACCCTTGGTATGATGTAAGAACAGCTTTAGGGGCTGGCATGATGGCTCAACTGGCTAACCTTCTACCTGCAAGTGCCAGCATCCCATATGGGCGTCAGTTCAAGGCCTGATTACTTCTGATACAACTCTCTCAACTGTTGAGGGATTGAGAAAACAGCAGAGGATGGTCCAAAGTCCTGGGACCCTTCACCTGCATGGGAAACCCAGAAGAAGCTCCTGGCTTCAGACCTGGCTTTAGATCAGCATGACTCCGTCTTTTGCGGACATTTGGGAAATGAACCAGCAGGTGGAAGATCTTTCTTTCACTGCTTCTCCTTCTATCTGTAAATCTGCCTAAAAAAAAAGAAAAAAGAAAAAACAAACAAAAGGACAACTTTGTATGTGTCTGAGCATCTAGTGACAAAAATCATCTAGGAAAAAATCAGGTTCCCCTTCAGCAAACAAAGCGATGGTTACAAACAGTCCACATGTTGGTTACAAATCTTAACAAGACCTTGGGACATTTGGGAGATGATATCTTTGTAATAAGTGGCAAAATTCCACATTTCTGGCCTTTGTCAAAAGCCTTTGTCTTTGCCTGTAATACAAAACTGAACAAAATGAACTAATTATTAACCTGCAACAAAGTGCAGCACGTACAAGAGTGCTTCCAAACGCCATGCAGAAATGAAATCAGGGCCCATGTGACAGCCTACTGGCTAAATCCTCGCCTTTGCAACCACTGGGATCCCAAATGGTGCTAGTTCCTATCCTGGCTGCTCCACTTCCCTTCCTGCTCCCTGCTGTGGTCTCAGAAAGCAGCAGAGAATGGCCCAAGGCCCTGGGAGCCTCCACCTGTGTGGGAAACCTCAAGAAACCTGACTTCACATTAGCTCAACTCCAGTCATTGTGGCCCACCTTTCCAACAAAAATAAATCTTCAAAAACAAATGAAATTAGACAGCAATGATCTGGGTGCAAAATTTGTTTGCAATTCTTGCCTTTTGTCATGCAGATGCATCTTTTGTAAACTTTATGAAGTTCCTTTGTAAATTACAGGGCCCTGTGAAAGGTCAAATGGTTCAAAGGGGAGCACTGGGCTTTTCCCTAAAGCCTGAGACTGCCTTGGCATGGTGTGGCAGTTTTCACACTCACTATTTGATGTCACGCTCTCTCATGCACAGCCATGCTGGCGGAGTGAATGCAGCGCCTGGAGGACAGTTTCAGGGCTGCTTCAAGACAGGAAAGTGGAACCTACAGGCATCACCAGGAGCAGAGGGCAGGTGCTCACAGACACAGGCCGCAAGGAAGGTCAGGAGACTGGGTGGCCTGGAACCCATTCCGGGAGACAGGAAGGTGACAAAAGCAGGCCGTCAGAAACAGAAACTCTGAAAATTATCCAAAATTTAGAGAATTTCAAGGGGATTAATTCTGGACTCCAAACACACAGCTTCCTTCTTTTTGAAGCCAACCTGCATTCAAAGCCTGGTAGGCCTGCCTTAGTTCAGGCTACTGATTTTCCCAATTAAAAAGTAGAGCTGCCCCAGCAGCCTCTGGCAAGTCAGATCATCAAGCAATCACGACTCACATGGCACCTTCCACATGCCTCACGCGGGACTGTGTCCTTGGCAAAGGGACTCAGTTCAAGCCATTGCCTGGTGCCCTGCCCACTGGGCAAGAGGACAACTGAAGCGCTGCGAAATGAAGTGCTGTGCCCAGTCCCCCACAGCCCTGTGCTGGCAAGTCACACGGCTGGCATCTGAATGCACGATCCTAGAGGAGTCCAGGCCCCTGTAGCATGAAGCACTAGCAGTGAAGCAGTGGTTACTGTCACCCTTCATAAATTCTCACTATGATCCCAAGAGGTGGGCACTTCACATTCATCTTAGGTCATTTTTAGGAAGCTGTGGAAGTATAGAGAGGTCCCCAGCAGGACAGGATCCAGGGGAGGAGAGGAGAGGGGAAGAGAAAGAAGGGGGGAGGAGGTGAGGGGAGGGCAGGGGAAGGGAGAGGAGGGGAGAAGAGAAAAGGAGAGAACAGGAGGGGAGGGGATGGAAGAGGAGAGGAGAGACATGAGAAGAGGAGAGGTGAGGGGAGGAGAGGAGAGGTGAGGGGAGGAGAGGAGAGGTGAGGGGAGGAGAGGAGAGGTGAGGGGAGGAGAGGAGAGGTGAGGAAGGAGAGGAGAGGTGAGGGAGGAGAGGAGAGGTGAGGGAGGAGAGGAGAGGTGAGGGGAGGAGAGGAGAGGGGAGGGGAGGAGAGGAGAGGTGAGGAAGGAGAGGAGAGGTGAGGGAGGAGAGGAGAGGTGAGGGGAGGAGAGGAGAGGGGAGGGGAGGAGAGGAGAGGTGAGGAAGGAGAGGAGAGGGGAGGGGAGGAGAGGAGAGGGGAGGGGAGGAGAGGAGAGGGGAGGGGAGGAGAGGAGAGGGGAGGGGAGGAGAGGAGAGGGGAGGGGAGGAGAGGAGAGGTGAGGAAGGAGAGGAGAGCTGAGGGAGGAGAGGAGAGGGGAGGGGAGGAGAGGAGAGGTGAGGAAGGAGAGGAGAGGTGAGGGAGGAGAGGAGAGGGGAGGGGAGGAGAGGAGAGGTGAGGAAGGAGAGGAGAGGTGAGGGAGGAGAGGAGAGGGGAGGGGAGGAGAGGAGAGGGGAGGGGAGGAGAGGAGAGGTGAGGAAGGAGAGGAGAGGTGAGGGAGGAGAGGAGAGGAAAGGAGAGGAGAGGAGTGAGGAGAGGAGTGAGGTGAGGAGGGGAGAGGAATGAGGGGAGGGGAGGAGAGGGGAGGAGGAGAGGGGAGAGGAGAGGAGAGGAGAGGAGAGGAGAGGAGAGGAGAGGAGAGGAGAGGAGAGGAGAGGAGAGGAGAGGAAACGAGAGGAGAGGAAACGAGAGGAGAGGAGAAGTCAGGAAAGGAGAGGAGAGGAGAGGTGAGGAAGGAGAGGAGAGGTGAGGGAGGGGAGGAGAGGTGAGGGGAGGAGAGGAGAGGGGAGGGGAGGAGAGGAGAGGTGAGGAAGGAGAGGAGAGGGGAGGGGAGGAGAGGAGAGGGGAGGGGAGGAGAGGAGAGGGGAGGGGAGGAGAGGAGAGGTGAGGGAGGAGAGGAGAGGGGAGGGGAGGAGAGGAGAGGTGAGGAAGGAGAGGAGAGGTGAGGGAAGAGAGGAGAGGGGAGGGGAGGAGAGGAGAGGTGAGGAAGGAGAGGAGAGGTGAGGGAGGAGAGGAGAGGGGAGGGGAGGAGAGGAGAGGGGAGGGGAGGAGAGGAGAGGTGAGGAAGGAGAGGAGAGGTGAGGGAGGAGAGGAGAGGAAAGGAGAGGAGAGGAGTGAGGAGAGGAGTGAGGTGAGGAGGGGAGAGGAATGAGGGGAGGGGAGGAGAGGGGAGGAGGAGAGGGGAGAGGAGAGGAGAGGAGAGGAAAGGAGAGGAGAGGAGAGGAGAGGAGAGGAAACGAGAAGGGAGGAAACGAGAGGAGAGGAGAAGTCAGGAAAGGAGAGGAGAGGAGAGGTGAGGAAGGAGAGGAGAGGTGAGGGAGGAGAGGAGAGGTGAGGGAGGAGAGGAGAGGAAAGGAGAGTAGAGGAGTGAGGTGAGGAGGGGAGAGGAGTGAGGTGAGGAGAAGAGAGGAGAGGAGGAGAGGGGAGAGGAGGGGAGAGGAGAGGAGAGGAAAGGAGAGGAGAGGAGAAGTCAGGAGAGGAAAGGAGAGGATACAAGTGGAAGGGCAAGGGTGAGGGGGTGTGTGACAAATGGCCATTGCAACTCAAGGATGCTCAGATTCTAGACAGTTAGGCCAGGACAACAAAGTGGTTGAATCTTGGTCCTAAGCTCACATATGGGGAAACTGAGGCTGGGGAAGGGAATCAGCCATTCTCCATCCCCCATACCTGGGGGCAGATGATCACAGGCTGCTGTGCACTTGGGACCTGCAAGGGTGAGGGGAAGGGGCTGCATGGGCTGCTGGGTGGGTACAGCCTGCTCAGACCCTTATAACAAAGTCTCATGGTACTTTCTACTTTGTGGGGTGTGTGTGTGTGTGTGTGTGTGTGTGTGTGTGTGTGTGTGTTTGGCTATACAATTCAGACGGGGGAAATCATACCACAAGTATCGGCTTTGGGGTGAGGCAGATGTGAATTTGAGTATGACTATCACTGCTCGATTGTGGGACCTTGAAACAAATGACTTAACCTCTCTGAGCTCGCTTCTTCCTCAGCAGAATGGCTCTGAAGTGAGATCACTTCACAATAAACATAAATGTGTGGGATGAATTAGAGCTAAAGGCAGCTACAGGATGCAGAACTGCTTGGTCTAGCAGCTGGCACACTGCAGGTGACCACGAAAGGCCAACAGCATCCATCAGAGCCAAGGCTACACATCACAAAACAGATGGCTCTCATGCAAGAGGTCAGTGCTAGAAGCACTTGTGAGCGATTTCCAGACAGTTCTGCCTAAAACCCAGAGTGGGAGCACAGAATTAGGAGAGCTGTGAGATGCGGTCACCTTTCAGCACTGCCCAGAAGATGAGCCAAGGAAGGCCTGGGGAGAGGAGGCGGGCGGAGGAAGTAGGGGAGGAGGCAAGTGTGAGAGAGCTTACAGTTTGGGAGTTTCTCTTCTATTTAAGGGTTTGCTACTTGTTAAAAACTCATTTCTGGTTTGTGTCTTTAGCAGGAAAATGTGTTCCTGCTCAACAGTAAGAACACACCCAGTGTGGAAAGTCCTCAGGGGCTCTCAGGTCTCTCCCAGTCTCAGGTCTCATGGGCCAGGCGATGGGATTTGAATAATCATACTTTGAGGATTTCCAGGGGAAGCCCCTTGGGGCAACCTTCTCACCAGGTACCTTGTGACCCAGGCGGAGTTCTTGAGAGCCAGCTCTGGGAGTCCAGAGGCTCTCCCTGTGCCACAGAGCAGCCTGTTACCAAAGAGCCTCGCTCTCCCAAGGGTGTTGCGGTGCAGTGGGGAGTGCGGTGGCACTGTGCTCTGCAGACAAGGACACGCAGCCCGCAGCAAGAACCAAGCAGGGCTCCCATTTCTCAGCGAAGTCAGGGAGACGGCACATCCCATGCTCCCAGGTTGGGATGAGCAGGTGGAGAAACACAAATGCACAATGAGGAGCTTCTGGGAATCCCCCTCCAGAAGCTGGCAGTCAATGGGAAAAGAGAGGGATGAGTAGGGAGGGGGTCTTCCTGTGGCTGCTGCCACAGGCAGCACTGGGTGGCCGCATGTGACAGGAACTCACTCCCTCACAGCACTGCAGCTGGAAGTCTCACATCAAAATGCTGGTAGCCCCGTTCTCCCTCCGAAACCAACCACGTCCTGGCTGTGTGACTTTAGGCAAATGACTCAATCTCTCTGGGCCTAAGTTCCTTCATTGACAAAATGGCTCTGACTCGAGATAGGGAAAGAACAGGAGATTCTTCCTCTGCCTTTTCTCGCATCTGGTGGGGGCCACAGTTCTTGGCTAGCAGAGTCCTCCTCCGCTTTCTGAACCTCACGTGGCCCTCTGCCCTGGGTGCCCGCGTCATTCGCATCCTAATTCAGCACAGCCTCGTCTGCGCTGGTCCCATGTCTTCCAACGAGGTCACAGCCCAGCACGTGGGGTTAGCACCTGAACACATCCTTTTGGAAGCCTGCACTCCGCATCCTTCAGGGAGCAGCACTGAGTGGGCAGCTGACAAAGCCCTGCTTTGGGGAAGGGATGGATATGTGGGGACAAGGGGCAGGCAGTGTGACCAAAGCACAGGGACGCATGGGAGTGTGGCCAAGCAGAATGGGGAAGTGGACAGCAGGCAGCGGGTATGGGAGATGAGAAGATACAACTGAGATGCGCAGGCCTGCACCTCTCCCAGCCCTCTCCAGCTCGTGCTGGCATGTACCCTAGAGACCCGACATGCTGGGCAGTCACGGTCACCCAGATTTTCACTGCTAGTGCACCTGAACTGAAGCAGAAACTTCCTGGCAAGGAAGTGTTCTCTGCTCTGGGAAGCCAGGGGTTAAAGCTGTCCCCTTTACTGCATATATGCTGCCTGAGTGCGTCCTGACGGGCAGTGGGGGAAACCAGAAGGGGTCTTTCCCTGACCAAAAAAAGGAACCATGTCTGTGGGTGCAGACATATATATGCATATATTCTAGCTCATCTATATACCCAGCATCTGAGTATCTATCTGCTGACATATGTATCATTATGTGTTCACATGACCGGAAGGCATGTGCTGGAAAGAAATGTCCACTTGCTATGCGGATGCCTCTGCGAGTCCATCTGTTCCCTCGCCACATAGTTGCATAGTGCTGGCTACATCCTAAACATGCTCTAGAAAAGGAATGAGTCAAGACCAAACAAACAAAAAAACAAAACCTGCCTTTGGGGGCCAGTGTTGTTGTGCCACCTGCAGGTCCAGCATCCCATATTAGTGTTGGTTTGAGTTCTGACTGCTCCACTTTTAATTCAGTTCCCTGCGAATGGCCTGGGAAATCAGTAGAAGACGGCCCAAGGGTGTGGGCCCCTTCAACCACATGGGAGACATGGAAGAAGCGCCAGGTTTCTGGCTTCATATCAACTTAGCTCTGACCTGGCCACTTGCGGAGTAAACCAGGTGATAGAAAATTCATTCTCTCTGTCTCTGTCTCTGTCTCTCTCTCTCTCTCCTAAAAACAAATAAAGTAAATCCTAAAACAAATATTCCTGCCTTTTTGGAGTACATATTCTGGTGGGGAAGGAAGAACTAATGGATTCATTCAAGCAATTGCAGAACATGCTAGAAGGCATCAATGGGGAAAAGCAGAGATAGGAAAACAATGATGAGCACTGCAGAATGGGGGAGCTGGAGCCTTCAGCAACAGTGGAACTTGAGAGCTCACAAGGCATGACACAATCATCCTCCCAACAACCTCTACAGACTGAGTACAGTCCTCCCCAGACACGGCAAACACAGGCCCAGGATCTACAGCTGCTGGCCAGGGTTGGCAGGATGCCTGCCCTCCATCTCCAATTGTACGAGTCTTGCTCATTGCCTCAGTTCTCACTGGTGCCTGGGGCAATCTTCTGGTTGGGACCTGGATCCTGGGATCCTGTCCTCCAGAGGGAAAGGAAGAATGAGGCATGCTGACTACAGACAGTGGCCTATCAGAAGGTTCAGCTGGCACAGTGGACAGGCATTCTTCAGCTGCCGCATGGCAGGAGGCCACTTTACAGATTAGAAAATTGAGCCCAAGTGAGACTCACTAAGATGTTTGAGGTTGTAATGATGGGACAGTGAATCCAGACCCAATGCACTCCAAGCCCCACACCTAGGGGTCCCCTCCCCCGGCAGCATTCTATTCTACAAACTAAGCTGCACCTGATGGGTCATCCTTTTGATCTTGTCTCCCATGCCAATTCCTGACTCTAGACTTGGTGTAAAACACAGGTTCCATCACCAAGGCACAGGCCAATAATCGACAGGTGGGCTGAGTTTCTTTTTACACAAAAATGAAAGTAACACCCTCTTGCACATGAGAGTTGGGGGCGGGGGGCAGAACAGAAGACAGTTCAGGCCATGTTAAGAAATCCCCCATAAGGGCTCAGCACAATAGCCTAGTGGCTAAAGTCCTCATCTTGCATGCGCCAGCATCCCATATGGGCGCTGATTCACATCCCAGCACCCTACTTCCCATTCAGTTCCATGCTTGTGGCCTGGGAAAGCAATTGAGGATGGCACAAAACCTTGGGATCCTGTACCTGTGTGGGAGACTTGGAGAACACTCCTGGCTCCTGACTTTGGATCGGCACAGTTCTGATAATTGTGGCCACTTGGGGAGTGAATCATTGGACGGAAGATCTTCCTCTTTGTCTCTCCTCCTCTCTGTATATCTGACTTTCCAACAAAAACAAATAAATCTTTTTAAAAAAAAGAAAGAAATTCCCCAGATTGTTCAGAGGGGCATCAGGAAAACAACCCTCAAGTTTACTGTTTGCTTTCGACTTGGAACTGCCTTGCAACACCTACCAACTGGGGAAATGCAAATCTGTGATGGCCTTGAGACATGGCCACCTTGACATTCAGAGCGGAGGCAGATGGCATGTGCTTTAGGCTTTGCAACCCATGCGTCTGTGTCATGGCTATTCAGTGTTGCAGAGGGGCAGCAGCCATAGGCAACCAGTCAAGGAATGAGCAAAGTGTGTTCAATAAAACCGTGTTTACAAAAAAATGGGCAGTGGGCCAGAGTTTGCCGATTTCTGGTTTAGAACAGACAAAGCAATAGAACTAATTAATGGGAAACTACCGTGTGCCAGGAGCTCCATGGAATGCAATCTCCTTTCCTGATTGGGCATCTGCTGAGTGCTGGCCGCAGGCCGAGCGCTGTCCTAGGCACAGGAGATTCTACACGGTCAAAGACAAAACCTTGTTTTCTTGAAGTTTCCTGAGCAGGGAACCCTGCCAGCATCCTCCCAGAACACAGCCTCACCTAAACTTCCCAGTTAAAGAAAAGAGGCCCAGGAAGGGAGCCTTCGCAAGCTTGTGAGGGACAGAGATCAGAGTCTAAACCAGATCCCATGCCAGCCCTCAAATCAAAGGTGAGACCGGCCAGGCAACCTGCCTTCAGGCAAGCCTAGCTGCTACCATGGCAGCTCCTGCCCAGCACTGGCCCATGCTGCGACGGCCAGAAAAGAGTAAAAACAGTGAAAACGACCCAGTCTGTCTAGAGCAGCCAGTGCAAGATGGGGCCACCCTGTCTGCGTCAGGATGCAGACACCCCAAGGACAAGGAGGTCCCCAGAGTGGAGCAGGCATTGAGGCTGATCAATACTGCTGTTGGAAGGAGGTCTGCCTGCCATCTCTGTCTTTGCAACTTTGTGGGGATTCAACTCTGAAATCAAAGAGCCCCCATGATGTGAATTCAAGAGTAAAGAATGGGGCCAGCGCTGTGGTGTGGCAGGCCAGCACATCTGCTGTGACACTGGCAATAGTATATGGGTGTTTATTCAAATCATAGCAGCTATGCTGCCAATCCAGCTCCCTGCTAATGACATGGGAAGAAGCTCCTGGCTCCTAGCTTCAGATCCTCCTAGTTGCAGTCATGTGGTGAGTGAACTGGAACATTGATAACCTCTCTATCCTTCTCTCTCTGTCACTCTGCCATACTAATAAAAAAAATAAATCTTTAAAACAAAGCTGCATCTATCTCCACCCTACCCTGCAATAAGTCTGAAAAAAAAATAGAATGGCGGGGTGGGCACATCTTGCTCCTGCTTCATACATCAGGAGTCCTCAGTTTTGTTTGCGTGCTTGTTGCCAAGGACCGGGCACTAACTAGTTGGGGCTTTGCATGCCATGTTATCTGTGTGGTGAGGGCCGCACTGGCCATTGCCAAACAGAAGCTCAGCATGCCCTAGCTGGAACAGAGAGTACATCAGGAGAGGGAGTGTGTGTTCACAAAACTTTATTCATAAACATTGAAGTGTGAATTTTCTCTGAGGTTTAACATTACAAAACAGCCTCCCCATGATGTTTTTAGATTTAAAAATGCAAATGTTTGCATCTGTATTTAATTGATACTTATATGTGACAGCATGAAATTTTAAATGTGAAAAGCGTTTTAAAATGCTATGAAATCATTCTTAGTTTGCAGCTCGTACAAAAGTCAAGCACGGGTTGCAGTTAGCTCTCAGGTCACAGGTTGCGGCTCCTGCATCGCAGACGTCACAGCTAAGCAGGCTGGTCTAACTCCGAGCCTGGTCGGCATCTCTGCTCGTACCACACGTGTGGAGATGGTGCCAGAGCCCATCTGTTTCCAAGAGCAAGGGCCTTCATTCACCCATAGTTTATTCTTTGGCCCTTTAAAATGTTCAAACTGGGGCAGGCGTCTGGCAAAGCTACTAGATGCTGCAACCTGCAGCAGAGTACGTGGAGTAGAGGCCCAGCTGTGCTGCTGTTCCAGCATCCTGCTAGTGCAGGCAACAGGTGATGTGCACAAAGCTGGCTCCCCACCACCCATGTGGGAGACCCACTCTGGGTATGAATGAGTTGATGGTAACACACTCGCCTCTCTCCCTTTCAAATAAAAACACAGAATAAGATAAACTATGAAGTAGGAAGCCTCTACTAAGCCTTTCATCAACTTTCAAAAAGTATACAGGGATTTATTCTCATTCCACAGATGAGAAAACAGAGATGTGGAGGGAGACCTTCTGAGGCACTAAGGGACACTACCTTTTCCTTGAGGAATCTGGTAGCACATAACTAAACTGGCACCGGGAACCCATACGGGCACTAGTTCATATCCTAACCACTCCATTTCTGATCCAGCTCCCCACATACAGCCTGGGAAAGCAGCGGGGGATGGCCCAAGTCTCTGAGACCCTGCACCCACATGGGAGACCTGGAATAAGTTCCTGGCTTCATATTGGCTCAACTCTGGCTTTGGTAGCCATTTAGGGAGTGAACCAGCAGATAGAAAATTTTCCTGTCTTTCCTCTCTGTAAATCTGACTTTCCAATGAAAATAGATATTTTCTTAAAACTTTTAAAAATAAACCACAGACAATAGAATTGATTAAAAAGAGAATGAGAAATTTTACATTTCAAAATATGTGTATGTAGAGCCTAGTATGGTAGCCTAGTGCCTGAAGTCCTTGCCTTGCATGTGCCAGGAACCCATATGGGCACCAGTTCTAATCCCAGTGGCCTCACTTCCCATCCAGCTCCCTGCTTAAAGCCTGGGAAAGCAGTCAAGAACGGCCCAAAGCCTTGGGACCCTGCACCCACATAGGAGATGCAGAGGAGGCTCTGGGCTCCTGGCTTCAGATCTGCACAGCTTTGGTCATTGTGGCCACTTGGGGAGTGAATCAGCAGACCGAAGATCTTCCTCTCTGTCTCTCCTCCTTTCTGCATATCTGACTTTCCAATAAAAATAAAATGAATCTTTTAAAAAAAATATGTGGAAGTAATTCCAGGTGGGTCAACAGGCAGAGTTTGGTCAGGAGGCATTTCAGCTGGAGGGATGGAGGAGAGCAGCACTTCGATCACCAGGGAGGAAGGACACATGAGCAGGAATAAACAGAAACAGCAGAGAAAGGCAAGCTCCTGGAGAGGCAGCTGGAGGCCGTGTAGAAGGCCAGGAGTGACCAGCTGTGCAGAAGTGACTGCAGAAGCCCTGGGTGGCGGGCTGGGCCACAGGCACCTGCTGCGGAGGAGTACACAGAGCTTAAGTGGCTGGGCTGGGGACACCCATCTGCTCTGAGGTGAGAATCGTGCCAAGGCTAGTGTATTGGCAGCACAAGAATGAGCAATCTCAGAAGGAGCTGGAAGATGGAACAAGGAGAAAGCAGATTAGGTGTAGCAGGGGGTTCAGCCAACCTGATGTCCCTGCTCGGGCCTCACTCTGACCCGGCCTCATGAGATGGAGCGGCAGGGCTGCCACCAGGTCTGGAGCTCTTGTAGCAGTTCAGTTCTTTTCTCAACCCCTCGCATACTCTGATCCACATGGCCTTAGCAACGAACCTTTGAACTGTCCCTCTTGACAAGGGGAAATGAATTGAGAGACCAAAGTCTCAAATGAGATCACACGTTGAGATTTCCCGTGACAACTTGCAGGTACTGAGGGTCTGTGATGTGTCTGGCTCTGTAATAAGTTCTTTCCACAGATATCCCATTTCATCCTCCCAACTTTATGAAGGATCATATTATGTATATATAAGTATGAATATACATGCACACTAATAATAATCAATGCTATACTAATTCTGTCCTAGGACAATAGTCTATGTTATGCTGATAGGGAATCGTAAAGGTAGACTAGTTATTCCCTGACCCACAGTAGACACACATGAGATTCAGTTCAGGTTGGAGGCTGCAGTCTTTTTCTTCAACACTTTCACACCTTCCAAAATACCCTGGAGAACGAGAACCAGCAGGAGAGAGGAGGGAGATGAAAGCAGGGGCTACTGTCTGGGAGTCACAGGAGTCCCATGATCTCCCCAGATGAGAAAAGAAAGGGCGTGTCAGGAGAGGAGCAGGTGGATGAACCTGCTGTGTGATGCCAGACAGGAACAGGATTTTCAATGAAGGTCAGCTCCTCCCAAGTGAAAGATCGGGCCAAAGAGCAAATGTTCTCTCAACTTCGGCGCCCAGGCGGAGCAGCAGCAGAGGCAAGGCTGGCCGCAGCCCAGCGGGCAGAGTTGTGTAAGAGCAATCACGGCCCTGCCAGCTCACTGCAGAACACCAGGGCAGCCTTCGGAGCAGAAAAACAAACTCTGGAATGCCTGCCAGACAGGGACAGTCCAAGAAGTAAACAGAGGAGTGATCACACCCCAGGGACCCCACAACACTCCTCCCTGTCCTGCTGGGCTAATCACCAACCCGGTAACTGACAATGACGGGCCACTGACGTGTGAGTCACGCGTGCCCAGAGTTTGACACGCTGCTTCTCTTTGATCACCATGACGCATCTGAGGCAGTGGACGGGAGAACGATGGCTAGTGGTCCACAGCATGGCAGGCTAACTATGGGTGACAACGGTTAATTAAATACTTGACAATAGCTCATAGAGAGGACTCAGAGTGTTCCCAGCACAAAGAAATGCTACGTGTCTGAGCTGATGGGTGCACCGGAGACCCCGACCAGATCCTTCCACACTGTACACACGTCGGATGTCCCACTGCACCTCATTAAACAGGCAAAGTTCTTCTGTGCCAATTAATTTTTAAGAACTTTATTTATATTCATCTATTTGAAAGGCAGAGTGAAAGTGAAAGAGTTAAAGAAACTTTCATCTGCTGGTTTCCCTTCCCAGATGCTCATTACAGCCAAGGCTCGGCTAAGCTGATGCCAGGAATGCAGGACTGGATGGGGTCTCCTATGCACAGGGCAGAGCTGTCCTCTGCTGCCTTCACAGCCACTTACTGGGAAGTTGGGCTGCAGTGAGCAGCCAAGACTTACATAACACTGTGATAGGGATGGGGTATCCCAAGTGGTGGCTTAATTCACTCTACCACAATGGCCACTCGTAAAAATATTTTTAAGTAATAACAGAAACTAACCTGAAGGAAGATGACATAATTTTTCCCATTTTAAGATGAATACGTTAAGGATTACAAGGTTGCCTTGGATCATCAACCTATTTAACTATAGAGCTGGGATTGGAACCCAGGCCACGGGACTCCACAAATCACACCCACGGTCACCACACAACAAGTAGGTAGCTGTACAAAATATAAAGATCTGCCATCCTGGGATTACGTGGCCCGCGGCACGACCACTTCCACTTCTGGCTGGTGATCTTGGACTGCAGCGCTATGTGCACATTGTCAAATGGGTAAAATCAGACCTCCAGCATCTAGGATAGGAAAGATCAGCACGGGGCAGAGAAGTCAAGAAGTAGCCAGCAGTTCTTCCATAACTGTGACTGTCCTCGTAGGGCTCCCAGTCACTGACACCGTGTAGAGTAGGGCATAGGCCTTCCCTGAACGCCCCCTGCTAGTCCTCAGCCTCCGTGGAAAGTAGTCCATCCTCCTGGGTTACAACCTCTGCTTCATGAACTCCCAACACGGACCAGCCTCTTCCTGCTGAAGAAATACATTCTCTGAGGATCCAGCCCAGGCCTGCCTCTATCTCCCGCCGCCAAAGTCAGCCCTTAGCCCTCTCTCCCCTTCAACTGTCGACCCACTGTACCCTTCTCGGGGAACAAGTAACTTGAGAAAGGCAGACAATTCAACCACGTCAATGTTCCTACAAAGCTACCTCAAAAAGTCCCTGGAAAATAGAATTTAAAAGTTAAGTTTATTTGGTGCAAACATTTTTTGAAATCCATGCATAGGAGGGGTCTTCATGAAAGTGCATGAAAAATGCACATGATGAAAAGGCAGTGCATGGATTTCAAAAAGATTGTGCACCAAAGTAAACGTTCTTTAATTCTGTTTGCCATGAACTTTGTGAAATGCCTTTTTCTGGAAGTCAGAGCACACAGTATGGTGTGTTAGGCAAAAAAAAAACAAAAACATGAGCTCATCAGAGTGGTCAGACAATATTTTTAAATGAAGTTTCTTAACTCATCTAAAATCAAGACCTTCAGACAAGATCACCCTTCAAAGTCACCAATTCCATAAATATGAAAGTACCAAATGCAGGAAAGCCTTTTCCCCCACTGGCAAAATTTCTCCTTACTACTCCATCAACTTCCAGATCTCTGTCTCCCCATCTAAGGCAGAGGGTTCATGTATGTGTGTGTGTTTCAATATAATTGCTTTCCTTTCTAATCTTGAGTACTTTTATTATACCCATGTTGGGAGTCTTATTCCAAAAAGGCATCCAGTATGCCAAAAAGGTCAGTGGCATTTTATAAAGCTACTGGAAGCTCTCCGGGCCTTGAGGGCCAGGCCCACGGGAGCTTGCACGTTCCTTGCACTTCATGACAGCAGTTTCCAAAGCTTCCTAACAGGTTGAAAGAACAAACTGATGCCAGGCCCGGCAGCGTGGCCTAGCGGCTAAAGTCCTCACCTTGAACCTGCCGGGATCCCATTTGGGCGCCGGTTCTAATCCCAGCAGCTCCACTTCCCATCCAGCTCCCTGCTTAAAGCCTGAGAAAGCAGTGAGGACGGCCCAAAGCTTTGGGACCCTGCACCCGCACGGGAGACCCGGAAGAGGTTCCAGGTCCCCGGCTCTGGATCAGCACAGCACCAGCCGTTGCACTCACTTGGGGAGTGAATCATCGGATGGAAGATCTTCCTCTCTGTCTCTCCTCCTCTCTTTGTATCTTTGGTTTTTTTTTTAAGATTTATTAATTTTTTGTTACAAACTGATGCCCCTTAGAAATCTTCCTGCTTTATCAGCAGTTTTGAACATCAGAGAGTGAAGAAACAGCAAGAATGACCCACTTCTTACTTTGCCAGTTACTGCCATTTATCCTGCTATGTGTAATTTCATGTTTAATTATCTGTGCTATCTTTGTGACACACGAACTACGAGGGCAGGGCAATGCAGAACACCATTGACCCTTAATGTATGGAACTACAACAATGAAGACCACCATTGTCCTCCTCAAGTTCATACGGAGGTATCGGGAGGTAAGTGCTTAGGTAGTGACTAAGTCACGAAGGCTCAGCCCTTTTGGGTCCAGAGAGCTCCTCTGCAGCTCTGCCCCGGAACAACACAGCAGAAGAGAACAAAAAGCAGAAAGCCCTTCACCAGATCCTGAATCTCTCTGGAGTTTGCACTTCCCAAGTCTCTGAAGCAGGAAAGATGAATGTCCACTGTCAATGAAGCACCAGTCTATGGCATTCTGGTGGGGCAGCACTAACGGGTTAAACAACAGTGCTCTGGTAAGCGCTGGCTGAATGTGGGAATAGAAAGCATTTGACCACACAGAGCTTCCCTCCTCATTCCCATGGGTAAATACCTTTCTCCCTCAGGTAAACCCCTAGACATTTTCTCTTGGCCTCAGCCACCTGTTTGGAGTTCTTAGTCTCTCCTTTTTGTCTGGGCCACATGGAGGACAAGTTGCTGGAGCCTCTGCCCTCCCGGGTCAGGCCTTGGCCGTGGCTTCTCACCCACATGGATGCTTTCCTGCTCTCTCTGGGCACACCACAGAGGAAAGACTATGCTTCCTCTAGAAACTGCTAGTCTACACAACTACTGAATTGCCTCTTACTTGTGGGCGTATTTGGAAGTCATGGCAATAAATGAAAGAGGAAGCTTTGCTTCCAGTGTAACCACACCAAGCCAAGTACAGGGTCCTTCACAATGATACTTGTTGGCGATCCCACCACCCAAACTGGAGTAGACATACAGCATTCCTGGTAGACCACATGGTAGACCCCAAAACAAGTCCCAGTCACATTCACAGAACTGAACTCAGGCCAGGCATCTTCTCTGAGGATTGCGGACACAAACTGGAAGTAAACAGCAGTTGATCCATGGAAAGGAAACTCTTTCTCAGTGCTTGCCTTCAGCAGTGGGAGCTCCAACCTTCAGCCCCTGTCCTGACTTCTTTCTGTGCTGCTGAAGGTAAAAGCCAACCACAGCCCAAGGGCATGGCTGGAGTCCTAGGCACACCACTCTCTACCTTGTAGCACAGTGAACCCAAAGAGTAAATCAACCTTGGAGCTACTCTTACCCTTGGCTTTTGCCAGATCAGAGACAGGCTGATCCCTGCCCTGCTGTCAGAACGGGGTCTCAAACTGCTCTCCACACTGCTGCTGCTTGGGCTCCCCGGCATGGACTGAGGCTTATTTGGAAATGGATCTTGTTCTGTTTACTCAGAAAGTTCTGTGGCAAAAAACAAACAGAAATAAACTCTCCTTACAAAGCAAAACCCTAAATTAGTTTTGTTCAAGAAACTTCACAGTTATGTCTTTAGGAAAAAACAAAGTGGTACATGAAAAAACGACTGGTTTCTTCTGCCTGCCCTGCGATTCCCATAAGAGCAGCATTTGAGTAAGCCAGGCAGAAATTCTAATGCCTAGTCATCCCATGTGGATAGCAACCACGGCCTTGACAGTGTTCAGACTGCAGAACTGAATCGTGTTTCAGCATTTGTTTGAGCTCTTTAAGGCCAGCATTCATGCTTCTGGCCTATCATATAAGGGGACAGTTCTGGTGTTGATAATCAACCACTCCTATGAGCTGCGAAGTTGAGGAATATGTCATTGGCAGAAACATAAGATGTATGAAACATAACAGTGAGACACAACTTTGGGCAGAGTCATTTTTCTAGAGTAGGATAGTACTGACTGGACTGGAATGGGAGACATTAAGTCCTTAGGTGACACACACCTGAAGAAGCTGCTATAAAATTTCCTCACATTCCATTCAGAGAAGGGAACTAAAAGGCAGATGTTTGATCATACAGAGGCTGTGGGGCCACAGCCAAGAGGCTCCTCTGACAGAATGGCAGCCATCAGCATGTGCATGTGCTGGAAAGTGGGCCTGTTTGGGTTGAACTAAGCTTCAATCCCCATTGACACATATAAGAGCTGAATGGGTGTGGGACAGACTGGACAAGTCCGTAGTACATACGGGCAAGTACAGGAACCAGGGCAGGGGGCGTGCCTGGTGGGGTTTTTTGTGGGTCACTCCGACTAGGCTGCAGCTCTAACTGGGTTGTGTGAGGGCCGAGTGTGAGGAGGGCAGAATCAGGCTGGACTGCAACACCCACTGGCTCCAGTGGAAGACAGGGATGGAAACAGAACTGACCCAATAACTGCAACCACCAGCTGATTGGGGCGACAGACTGTGTTGGGCCCTGTACTGGCAAGCACACACAAGAATCTGGTCTGGGATCACCCCAAAGATTCTTTGGGTATCTCCCCATTTGAATTGCTGGACTCAGCACCCCAACCATGAAGAGAAGTGCAGGTTCCATGGTCTGACCATGGAGTGCAAGGGTCAAAGCTGAGCCTCCTCAGAGGCTCAGACGGAGCAGTGGACAGCATATCCAGGTGCGCATAGATGATATGGCAGCCCATCAGAACCAGCAGAGGACACCTGGTACCACAACAGAGAATGGAGGACAGAACAAATCATTCAACTGCCCCAGCCAAGTGTTGACAGTAAAAATCTGAGCAAACGGAGACTCTAAGATGGACTATGTCAATCAGTGGATTCTGCAACAACCTCATTGTGCTTGCAATGGTGAGACTGGCAGCAATTCAGAACTGTTGAACTATCAAAACCACTTGAGCAGGACCCTCGGAGCGTGCCCCATATTAGGGACCTCAGTTGGTGGGAGAATGGGTGGGGCTTCTCCTTTTATCTCCCTCTTTACCTGAGATACAGGGGGGAAAAAAAGGCAATGTGGAAACAATAGTCTTATCCACTTTCCTGTAGCCCTTGAACCTTTGTGCCCTACTCAACTATGTACAGATTGTCAAAATAAAGCAATTTTTTTAAAAAAAGAAAGTAAGTAAATAAAGAAGGCTGCTGTGAAGATTGAATATGCCTCACTTAGAACAATAATTCCGGGCTCGGCAGTGTGGCCTAGTGGCTAAGGTCCTCGCCTTGATCCCATGTGGCCGCTGGTTCTAATCCCGGCAGCTCCACTTCCTCTCTATCTCTCCTCCTCTCAGTATATCTGACTTTGTAATAAAAATTAAAAAAAATAAATCTTTCAAAAAAAAAAAACAATAATTCCCAGAATTTACCACGCAATCTGGGAAACTCAGATGTTTAAGGACATAAGCTCTGAGTTACACAGATTGGACTCATGTCTAATGCTGGAGCCTGAAGACCTTCCAAGTGAACAGGAGGAACCGACAGCTACCACCACTACACCAGATGCAGGAGCCTGCGCTTTCTCCATACCCGCATTCCCCAGCAACAAAGATGTGGCGCGATTCAGGAGAAGGCACTAGGTGGCTGGAAAGACCCTGTCAAATGGGGCTCAAAAACATTCTAACAGTTTCAAAAGGGACGACCAGGAGAGACCCAGACCCATTTGCATGGGCAAGTTTGGGTATTTTGGTGGGTCACTTGGTGACACGACTTGGTGGTCACAGCCCCTCCTTTTTTGCAAGCGAACACTCTCTGCAGGGCCTTTTCTGTAAAAAGGAAACCACATCATGACTGCTTTCAGACAGGTTTCAGGGCAAGCTTCATGCTCCATGAGTCTCATTAGTGAAAGGATCCACTTCTGCTTGAATATCACAAGTACCCCAACGACGGGACTGAGGTGCACAACAAGTCCCTAAAAGTGACATTTAATTTCATTTTGACAAGCACATCTACAAGCATTATGGCATGTTAGACAACGTTCTAATCATTTTATAAAAAGTGGAGTCATTTAATGATCCTAATAACCATATGACCCAATTATGACTACTGCTCTTTTTTCAATTTCATTATGAATTGAGCATTTTAGAAGAGAACGAAGTGAGTCATAGGGTGGCTAACTGACTTACTCAAGGTCCCACAGCAAAGCCAAGATTCGACTCCAGACACTTAGTCTAAATTTTCTTAATTGGATTTTCTTTAAGGTTTATTTTGGGCTGGCATTGCCATACAATTGGTTGATCCACTGCTTCTGAAGCTGCTGGCATTCCACATGAGCACCAGTTCTAATCCCAGCTACTCCTCTTTCAATCCATTCCCCTGCTAATGTGTCTGGGAGAACAACAGAAGATGGTTAAAGTGCCTGGGCCCCTCCCATGCACATGGGTGACCTGCATGGACTACCAGGCTCCTGGCTTACTCCCGGCCCAAACACACACATTTGAGCTATTTGGAGAGTGAATCAGCTTACAGAGAACCTGCTCTTGTTCTCTCCCTGTCTCCCTTCTCTTTCCCCCCTCCTACTCTGCCTTTAAAATATAAATTTTAGAAAGTTCATTTATTTTCCTTTTTATTAAAAAACTGTGCCTCTATTTCTCTCTCACAGACACACAAAAGAGGGAGAGGGGGAGAGAAAGATTCCATCCATTAGTTTGCTCCTCAAATAGCCACAACAGTCACAGCTGGGCTGGGCCAAAGTCAGGGGCTAGCAACTTTATCTGGCTCTCCCATAAGCGTGGCAGGTACCCAAGTACTTGAACTGTCCCATACTGCCTCCATGGTGTTCAGCAGCAGAAAGCTGCATTAGCAGTAGAGCTAGCGCTTGGTCTCAGGTACTCCAGTATGAGTGGTGGGCATCTCAAGTAATGGCTTAATCTGCTCTACCACAATACCCACCCCTAACTCCACAATTTGGATTCTTAAGCACTGTGGTAAGTTGCCCAGCGCCATGCTTTATTGAAAATCTGTGTATCTACTAAAAATATTTTCAGTGGCAAACAAGAGACACTCAGTTTAGGTTGCCTTCAACAAACAGGAGAAGGCTGGAGGCAGCTAAGTGTCTTGTGCTTATGGGACAGTTCACCAGTGCCGTCACAGCTACAGCTTCTCTTCTTTTTCCTGCTTCTCAGTCTGTTGACTCATCTCATAATCACAAGATGGCAGCTGTACTTCAGATATCATTAATGTCAATCAACACAACTTGTACCTCATAAATCTGGGCCATTATTGTGTCAATTAACAAAACAAAATTGGGGGAAATGTACCGGGAACTCCTAAAACTTAAAAGTAAGAAAATGATCCAGTTTAAAAAAAGCGAAAGATCTGAACAGAATCTCATCAATGAACCTTTGCAGATCTGAAATCACCTTACCAAATGAAAGGCTGCTCCAGATATCAACAGGCAAATGCCAATGCAAACAAGCAGAGACCACCACAGAGCTGTCACAATGCCCAATGGAGTGACAGAAACTTTCATTCATTGCTTACTGGTGGGAAAGCAAAATGGTGTGGCTTTCCAGATGAAAGTGGGCAGGTTCTCACAAAACTAAACATGCTGTTACCGTACTGTCCAGCCAGGGCTCTCCGCGGCATTCACCGAATGTGTTGAAAGCTATGTCTACACAAGAACCTGTGTGCACATGCTTGTAGTAGCTTCATTCAAAAGTACCAAAACTGGGAAGCAAAAATATGCAGGAGGCAAATGGATCAGTCAGATGATGTACTTAGTACAAAGACAATGTGCAATTAACAGTTGGAAATGCTTGGAGTAATCTTAAAGGAATATGACTAAGCAAGAGAAGCCAATCTGAAAAGCCTGCATTCTGTATGAAGCCAACTATGTAACTAGCTGGAAAATTATGGAGCCATTATAGAGATGGCAGTGAATGTTAGGGGTTAGCAAGGAGAGAGAGATAAGTATAGTGGAGGAACAACACACCGCTGCATGAAACTGAAATGTTGGGAAACACTAGGCAGTTATTAACACACACAAACCTACAAAGTACAAGGAGAAAAACCCACCATTTACTAAGAACTTTAACTACTCATATCCCAACACTGATTTACATCGCCACTTTAATGCAAGTGATGGGAAATACGGGGAGAGGAGAGGAAGCATAGGACAACTTTTGTAAACCCAGGGCCACCTAAAGAGTATGACTTAAATGTGCACATGCAGTTTGACAACATTCATATCCATTGATCAAATGGTTCCACTTGTGATATTCTTTTAAAATATGGAACATACTAGACAGAAAACTTCACTTGCAGAAGAGCGAGAAAATTGGAGCCTATAGTTTCTTACTAATAGTCACAGGGATAAAAGCAGGCTTCAAAGTGGGATTTGAAGAGTTTATGGAAGGCCATGGGGAATGCCTGTAGAAGCACAAAAATGGAAATAGAATAACAACTATGTAAAGATTAAGTCTGTAAGTACAGAATGGCTTAAAATTAAATTTTTGTAAAACCTAACAAAGAGGAGGGGAAAAGAATATTGGGGGAAAGGAAAATACGGTCATTTTCTCAGAACTATACCTATGGAATACACAAAATCTGTCCTCTTTGAATAATAAAAAAGAAACGTTACTGCAGATTACAGTCACTGTTAATGATAATTGTATTACGTTATCAGGAGTCATGAGATCACAGATAACTTGAATTTTCTTTTTCAGTTTCTTCTAATTTGCTTTCTAGATCTTCAGTTGGCTTTGGCATCTGTGGATTCAACCCACTTGGATGGAAAATATTTTTTAAAAATTGCATCTGTACTGAGTATGTATAGACTTATTTTTTGCCATCAACATTTTCAAAGGCATTGCACTGTATTAGGTATTTTAAGTAATTAGATGATTTAAAGTATATGGGAAGATTGTATAGCTCACATGCAAATACTGCACATTATTCTATTAAGGTGAGCATGCACTGACATTGCTATCCCCTAGACGTTATGGGGCAACAGTATGTTTATATATAGATATATATGTATATGACCTATGAGTCCCTCAGTGATCACAGAAGAGCAAGGGGGAAAGCTGGATGACTAATAACACTCACACCCAATTACTCAGTAGCTTACTACTAAGTAGCAGTAAGGGGGCCATGGTCCTCAGTGCTTTCTCAAGGTGCAGCTCTTTTCGGGTTACTCAGAGTTGCAAAGCTTGATAGCATAGGGTCACTTACAGGCAGCCAGAACATTTGTCCTCTAAAGCACTTCAGCCACCAGATGAGCCTGAAGCACACAAAGATAAAAAGGCAAACAGAGACTCAGAGCAGGTGAGCGGGCTGACAAACTACTTGTTCCCTCACCAGCCAGCAAGTAGTTAATTATGAATTCTTGGTGAGAGGACAAGCATGGGAGATGTACAGATGAATGAATGAACTCTCTGACCTTTAAGAATTCCCAGTGTAGCCTGCCCAGAACCCTCAATCTTCCAAACCTTTCCAATGCACCTGTAAAAGAGGCCAGGATGACAGATGTGACCAGGACCCTGTCAGCAGCATCTCCTACGTAGTGTCGTCCTAGGAGGCAGAAACCATCCCAATCCTCATTTGGCAGTACCTGCTCACTCAGGCTGACTTGGAGTCAGGGAGTTTAGTTGTGACTCTACCCCCTCCTCAGCCCTGTAACATCAAGCATTCAGATCAAGTACTGGTGATTCAAGATCAGAATGACTCACTGTTTCAAATCTGCATACTGTGAATGGTAACAGTATTGACCGCTTGGAGGAGGCTAAGATACAAAGAGAGACAATACAACTTGCTCTGCACCGATCTACCACAAACCTGATTTACAAGCATCTTTTCGTAAAAAAAATGGTTTATTTTTATGTGAAAGGCACATTTTGATAAAGAGAAGGACAGACCAAGAAAGAGAAAGAGAGAGAGTGAAGGAGAGAGATCTTTCATCCACTGGTTCACTCCTCAAACGGGCGCAACAGCTGAAGTTGAGCTGATTTGAAGCTGGGAGCCAGAAGCTTCTTCCACATCTCCCACACAGCTTCAGGGTTCCAAGGACTTGGGCCATCCTCTGCTGCTCTCCCAGACCATAAGCACACAGCTCAATCGGAAGTGCAGTAGCTGTGACATGAACTGGTGCCCTGAGAGAACGCCAGTGCTACCTCCCTCCTCTTACAACATGAAGAATGCAGGTGCTAAAATCCTTCACAGTAATGGAAGGGAAGGGTAAGGCTAGTAAATGGAAATGACCCACCATTCTTTTGATTTACCATGTATACCTTATTAATGATACCATCTTCGTTCCCTATGCCGGTTTTATTTCCACTGATATGAGCAACACCCAGTTGTAGACTCAGAACCTATAAAATCAGGGCTGTTTTGCTTCTGTTTTTATTTTCATAGAGGAAAGGGAATAGGAAAGAAGGTTTGAGTACATGCTCTGGAGTTGGCATTTCATCTCCTGAAGACCCAGGAAAGCAGGAGGTGGAGGCTGGCAGGAAAAGGGGCGGTTGCTTCCCCCAAGGAGCTCAGCTGCAGAAAGGGGCCACGGACTCTGGCTGACCTTGATCCTGTATAAGCCTGATCAGCTGGGAAATGCTTCTTAGCCAAACAGGTGTATAGGCAGGGAAGCTCACTGTGAGGACGGAACGCAAAGTGTCAGGACTAGGAAGGTGAAACCCCTGAGAGCACTGGGTGAAGCCTCCCACAGACCTTTCACACCCATTCATGCCGACCTTTCATGGGCAGAACATCTCTGCGGGTCCAGACCAATGTGTTACACCAAAACGAGGGCCTAGAGCTCTCATACCACATGGGAACTCCTGCCTGGGACCTTCAGGGAAACCACTGACATCTGAATCAGGTCCTGTGACCCTTGTGGCTCTGAGCCTCAGAGCAGGGGAATACCCTTTGTCTTCAACCCTGCCACACAGTTCCAGGGCTCACGAGAGAAAATGCCACCTTTGAATCATGGCCGTGCAGTGCTCTCTGGAGGCCTTGGCACGTGTCACCAAGGCCAATGGGAGGTGCATAACTCTGCCATGAAACATGTAAAACTCAGCCACGGGATTTGGTGTGGCCTAAGAATGCCTCATCAACCCAGGAACCAACCTGTGGGTGGCAAGGCTGAGAAATGCCATATGAAACACAACTGGCCTAGTTTACATTTTGTAATCATGCTGTCAATAGAGAAGAAACCCTGAGAAGGTATGTGACCTACCCACGAACATACAAGAGAAGTTAGATAAACCCAGAAACAACTCAGGGGCCCATTATCTCTTTCCCCATTGCCACATTACTAAGAACAAAAGATGAAGCAAAACATTTTAGAAGCAACAAACAGGAAAGCGGTGTGAAATCCAAAAGTGGGCGCTCATGGCTCTTTGTAATGCAACCTTGGCTAAGAACACTGAGCTGTGGCCCTATTAGCAATTGCCTTTCCCACCCCAACACACCCTGTAAGTGCAGGGTGCACTAACAACACAACCTCTAGGTCAAAGCACACTGCAAGCACTGCCATTCAGAATCTGAGAGCTAGAAGAGGCTCACTGATTTCCCTGTGCAAATGAGAAAAATACAAAGGGCCAGCGAGTGATGTGATCAGGGAAGCCCAGCTGGCAACGGCAGGGCTAACACCAACCCTACTATCACCCTTCAGACTTGAGAATGCCCAGGGCTCAGTACACTTCCCTAGATTCTAAGGACTAGGGATTACAGCACATTTTCTACCCCTTAGCATTTCACATATTTATTTCTTCCTGTCTGACATAATCTCCAAGACGGGTAGGCAACTGACTTTTATAAAATATGGCTACCGAAAGATAGGAGTGGATGTGCTTAGTTTGTCAACACCCATATGAGAAGGGATCTGGAAGTATGATGAATGGGAAACCAGATAAAGAATGTACTTGGTCCAAGCAAAAAATGACATATCCACCCAATGCAATAAAATGATGTAGCAGTTAACAAGGAGGTGGTTAACACAGACAGCATTCCTTGATACACTGCTGAGTGAAGAATAAACTGCAAACTGCTGTTCATCACAGGCCTAGCAACATGCACACATCAACATGCATCAGCAAGGTAGGCAAGGACAAATGTAACCCATGTTACCCAAACAGAGAAAATGACAAAGACATGGAATAGTGTCCAGAAAGGATTCCAGTCTTATTTGGAAAGTTTGAGATCTTAAAGTTGAAAGTTTATTCTTTTTTAAGTTGACCATAATAAAATATTTTTAGAAAAATGCAACAAAAATAGAAAAGAATTAGATTACAACATACAACAATGTATATCTATTCCTTCACTACCTGAGCACCCACTACGTGCCAGGCAGGAAACAAGGGGAAAACCTGAGCACCCACTACGTGCCAGGCAGGAAACAAGGGGAAAGATGCTGCTCCATCAGCAAAGTTCTGTTGTGTGAGAAGCTTATCCATGCAGCAAGTACTGTGGGGTTCGGCTGTGTACCCCCAGAGTTCACGTTGGAAACTTTGTCCCCCAAACTCACATGCTGACTGCATTTGGAGGTGATCAGGTTCAGATGAAGTCATCAGGCAGGGCCGCCAAGAAGGCATTAGTGGCTTTCGAAAAAGAGGAAGAGAGACTTGGGCAGGACATACTGTGTCTCACCACGAGAGGCTCTGACCACGGTGCAATGCAGTGAAAAAGTCCTCACTAGATGCCACAGTTTTGCCTGTAGACTTGCCAGGCTCTGGAACCATGAACCACAATCAATTTGACTCCCTACAAATGTCCCAGTCTCGGGAATTCTGTCAGAGCGACAGGAAACATCCCAAGACAATCAGCATGTTGAGGTGTGTGACATGAGCTCTGCTGCGAGAAGAAAGCAGAGCTTAGCAGGAAAGTAGACAGTGATGTTTCTTGGGAACACGTGGTCACAGCAGAGTCTCTAGGACATTCCAATTCAGTCTGTCACTTTGCAACAAGATGCTTGTGACAACAATTTGCCGACAGACACATCTTGTCTAACTGTAGTGGAATTTCCACTGCCTTTGACGTGAGCTGGAGTTCACAAAGGAATGTTGTAGCAGAAAGGAGAGCTCGCCAACACAGAATTTCTGTGCAGAGACGGAGTCAGAGCTGTTACCCCTGGGCACTTCGGCTGTTGCATCGGCACATGTGGGTCGCTCAGGGTAGAAAGGGCGTCCACTGAAATTGTTGTTTTAACTTTAGTTTCTAAAAACAAGCTATGAGAAGATGCAGTGTGAGAGGAAGATGGCTGCTCACAGCTCCTGGGGGGGGAACATAGGGCGTGAGTTGAACTACTTAAGGGTTGAAATTGAACGCACCCTATCCCCTTGCAGCAACTGCTAGGTAATTAGCCATTCTGACAGAATCCTTTCAAATCCAAGGCCATTCAACAAGAATGTTTAACTGAAAATAGCATTTTCAGACTAACTATTCTGTCAAAAATGCATTAAACAAAGATAGCTCAGCAGTGACCAAACCACTGGCACAATGTACAGGGGAATTATGGGAAAGAGGGGCGTGGGGGGCAACTGGTGGCAACTGGCTAGGCTCCTTTCCCCACGTGCACGTGTCCTCTGGCTCCTGGGGAAAGTGTTCCATGTCTCCGCTGGGGCTGGCGCTTCACACTCTCCTGCAAAGAAGGAGTCAGGATTAAAATCTCAGGGATGAAGCAGGCAAGAGAAGAGCAAATGTCACCTGCTATTCAAGGACACGCTCCTTCATCCATCCTGCCCCAGCTCCCGGAAGCTGCCCTCACACCCGGGCTTCATCTTGGCTAGTCATTCAGCTGGGTGACTTCTGCTGCACACCTCCCAAAGCAGCAATGTTTTCTTCTCAAAAAACAAAGCTTCCCGTATCCCCCTGGGTGGTCAGGGAAATGAAATGTGGACATGATGATGTGGCACGTGGGCTGTGATGCTGTGGTAGTATGAGCCGCATGGGGAAATGGGGAAGGCTCCTCCTTTGCACTTCTCAAATGGGTCAGTGGCTGAACCAGCATCCAACAGTTACGGAACGCTCAGTCACAGAGAAAACTTGGCGAAAAATCAGCATTGAGTGACGTGCTTCTACAAATCTGTGTGTCTGCCTGGCCTGAACCACCCTGAGGTGTGGGCTTCTGTGTTAACAAGAGGGCATCCTCCAGCTCCAGGTGGGAGAGACAACGTGGCCCAGCTTTGGGGAAAGCCCCTTCCACCGCATCCAGTCTTCCTCCTGCCCTCCAGAGTCTTAGCACTGCATCCCCTGCTGTGTGCAGCGTGCTGAGCTGACTGCAAGGCCTTGGCTGCACAGAGCAGCACAGTGGCAGCTGGTGAGAAGCAAACGGCACGGGGTCTGCGGACCTCAGGCGATGTGACAGCACAGCAGTCACCTCTTCAGGCTGGGCTCTACCAAACCCCACCTCCCTGCCCAGAAAACAAGACAACAATGTGTACACATAGGAGCTCTCCATGCACAGCCCTCTCTAGGGCCATCAGCTGTTCATACAGGCACTGACTGCTCTGGGAAGGAGTTAATAAAGGGAGGATGCGGGGAAGGGTGTGGACACAGCAGCATCCATATGACTGATGAAAAACGGAAGCTGTTACCTTCAGAAATACTGTTCACGACAGGTGTTAGGTGCCACCTGTCCTCAACTGGCAGTGCACCCTGGAATCAGGGCATAGGGCTACAGCTTTGGTGCTCTGTCTTTGAAATCTGCCACTGCAGGAACCCAAGGCTGCAATGTGACTGGATCTGAATCAGCCTGGCAAGGACGGCTGTTTCCAATCCCCGGGGCAGTGGACACATGCTGGTGCTGCTTCACTGCTTCGGAAATTCTTGCAAATGGCTCATCAAACAGACCAGCGGGAAGATCCTTTGGATGGAAGAGGCAGCACTGCTCAGAAAGTTGGCCAGATTTAGACATCCGCTGTAAGGTGGCCGTGCGGGTTGCTGAGTAGTCCATCAGCTACTGCTCCACTAAAATATTTCCAGTTCTGCTCAGGTGTAAGACAGACAGTAATGTGCAGGATGAAGAACTGGTCCTGGCTTGCTGCAGCTAAGACAACCCTGCTATCTCTGTGGTCCAGTCTAGTGAATGAGACAAAAAGGTGAAATGTACTGAGAATTTCTGGGGAAAATTTTCTTCCCTTACAAAAGACTGAGGGTTGCAGGAGAAAAAAAGAGGAGCTTTTCTCTTGCCTGATGATGTTCCTCTCTGCTTGAAGTGCTGTTGTAGCAGAAAAGCACACAGCTGAGAGGCTGATCCAAGCCCTCACACAGCTGAGCTCTGGAATGTGCCCTCTCCGATGCATCTGATAATACCAGGTGCTGGCAAGGATGTGGTGAAACAGAAACACTGAGCGTGACTGCTGGAAGCATCAACTGCTGCCACCATTCTGGAAATCTCTCTGGCCGAACTCGCGAAATGAGATGTGTGTGTGCTGTGACTCATCCACACAGCGCATCCACCCTGAAACTCCCACAGTACACACAGGCACAGGTGTACTGTGCTCACCATAGAGGAAGGTGGGACTTATCGAGGGTGAATCTGTCGGGGATAAGATGTGTGAATGGGGCGGGACCTTAAAGATGGGAGGGTCAAGGCAGCCCCCACGGGAACAGAGGTACCCAGAATGTCAATCATGGATTCTTTTTTTTTTTAAAAGATTTATTCATTTTATTACAGCCAGATATACACAGAGGAGGAGAGACAGAGAGGAAGATCTTCCATCCGATGATTCACTCCCCAAGTGAGCCACAACGGGCCGATGCGCGCCGATCCGAAGCTGGGAACCAGGAACCTCTTCCGGGTCTCCCACACGGGTGCAGGGTCCCAAGGCTTTGGGCCGTCCTCAACTGCTTTCCCAGGCCACAAGCAGGGAGCTGGATGGGAAGTGGAGCTGCCAGGATTAGAACCGGCGCCCATATGGGATCCCAGGGCTTTCAAGGTGAGGACTTTAGCTGCTAGGCCACGCTGCCGGGCCCATCAACCATGGATTCTTATGGTTTGGGTATGATTTCAATGTGATCCCAAAACAGCAGTGTTGACAGGTAATGGGCACTTTCAGATGTGCAAAAAATTGGAAGTCACTGAGGGTCTAGTGTTTGGAAGGAATTAAGGGGGCTCCTGGGAGAGCCTTTGCTAGCTCTCAGGAGAGGGTTGTTATCAGGAGAGCAAGACTGGCCTCTCCCTGCTGCCAGCTTTTTGTGCCACCATGTAATCTCTCCCTCTTGTCTAACTCTCTCCATGATGTCTTCTGCCATGGTATGTTCACCAAACTGATCCAATGCCCTGCCCTGCCCCTGAACCTGAAGAAGTACCAAGTAACTAAATTTCTTTTCAAGGGACTCAGCCCTAAGTCCTATTTTCTTTTGGTAAACCAACTAAAATATATTGATCTTTGCAAAAATTTGGCTGAGTAAGAAGACCCATATTAAATTTAGAACAGAATTCCCTCTGGCTACCTACTTTCAGAGCAGACACCCAAGTAGAACAAGAAAGGCCCATATATCCTCACAGGCCATGCATGGATGCTTACGGAGGAGTGAAGGGGAATGAGAATGAAAAGAACCTGAAGGACAGCCAGGGATGGGCCTTCTGCAGACCATTGCACGCCCTGACCAGAGTGCACCATCAAAGTCAAATTCAATAGGAAAAGCTCACCCCAACAGAGAGTCAGGAAATCCAGGGCTCAGTGCCCCCATGCACCTACCAGCTAAGACAAGACATGTTCACAACCAACTTTCCAAAGCCACAGCATCCGCTCTTGGAGAGCAGATATGAAATAGGGCCCTAGAGAACTGTCCTGTGAGCAGTTGAGGAGATCGCATGTCGAGAGCCTGAATTCAGAACAGAAAAGCAGCTGCCTGGATGGCAGCAACCACAAGCTCTCAGGACTTAACTTCCTGGTCTGTGAAATGGTGGGAATGCTATTGCCCATCCAACACCATCACAAGATCTAAAGGAGATGTGGCATGGGAAGGACACAGAAATAGGGGATTGCTGGATACATGTGAGAAGCAAAGGCAGCAGCACTCCCTGGCTCACACTCACACACAGCCCTGTGCTGCAGGCCTACCACTCGCCTCAGCGAAGGGTCCATGAGGCGCTGACACCTGTCCACTGGTGAGTATGACAGTGACATCCTGTGACACTGTGACATGTCTCAGAAAACACAGATTCATACTGACCTTTAGAGAAGCCACTTTAGGGGCACAGGAGGCCACAGGCATTCACATATAGAGATTTTTCTTCACTTATGTGGAAAAGAATACTGTTTAACTAAATAAATCAGGTTACCAAAAAGAGAAATGAGGGGTCAGTACAATGGCTCAAGTGGATAATCCTCTACCTCCAACTGCCAGCATCCCATGTGGGTGCTGGTTTGTGACGCAGCTGCTCCACTTCCCGTTTAGCTCCCTGCTTTTGACCTTGGAAAGCAATGGAAAACGGTTCAAGTGCCTGGAACCATGCACAGGTGTGGGAGACACTGAAGAGGCTCTTGGTTTTGGATCAGCTCGGCTCCAGCTGTTGCAGCCACTTGGGGAATAAGCCAGTGGAAGGAAGATATTTCTCTCAGTCTCTCCTCTCTGTAAACCTGCCTTTCAATAAAAATAAATCAATCTTTAAAGAGCAAGAGAAAGGAACAAACGGTGACACTCTTATAACCTCCAGTAGTCAGATCCCTCATCTTGCTTAGGAAGAGCTGTTCTCTCCATAGATAACGGAGTTTCATCCTCCCAGGAAGAACACTGTGTTAATTGGTGCAGGTGCCGCATCCCCGCCCCCACCAAGGCCCTCCTGATGTTCGGAAAGCTCCAGGCAGTGGAGCACCAAGCATCCCTGAAGCTCCCTGGTTCTCACTTTGTTCCTCAGTGTAGCCAGCTTCAAGAAACCTCTTCACAGCCTTCTCTTCCCTACACTACGGCCTCTAAATGAACCTTTCAAACAAGGACACAAGGCCAACCCAGGCTGCGATATCTACTGACCCATTCTTCAGAAAGACAAATTCTCACTGTCACTATCAAGAGAGGCCAAGCACCCTAAAAATTCTGAGAACAAACTCCAGAGCCTATTTTTCTATCTTTTCTTTAACTTTCCATGAGAGATGCCTTGATTCCGCTGTTCTGGTGAGCACTGCTGTGACGCCCAGGTACCCACGTTCACAGATGCACCATACTACGCTTAAGAGGTTACATATTTAAGAATGCTAACATGTCCTTTAAAAACTATTAGTTTATTTCAAAGGCGGAGTTAAAGAGAGAGAATCTTTCACCCCCTGGTTCACTCCCCAAATAAATACAATAGCCACATTAGACCAGGCAGAAGCCGGGAACCTGGAATTCCACCTGGATCTCACACAGGGGGCAGGGAACCTTGGTAACTCCTTGGAGTTATCCCATCTTTCACTGCTTTTCCAAGTACCTCAGCAGGGATCTCAAGAAGTGGAGCAGACGGAATCAAACCAGTGTCCACAGGGATGCTGACATTGTCCACAGGGATGCTCACCATGCTGCGTTGCCATGCTGGTCCCTACTCATACCTGCTGACCGACCTTGTCAACTTAGAGAGAGTGGTCTTTCCCACAGACAGCCATGAGGACTACCAGTACTGAAGTGTGGGAAAAATTGGAACGATGAGAAAATTTGAGGGAAGAAGCTTAAAATCTCTTGAAAAAAGCAAGAAAAAAATTAATAAACAAGGACATTTGCATATGAAAACTACAACCAAAACCCCTGTCAGGGGCTGGCATAGTGAACTAACCCTCTACCTGCCTGTGGTGCCAGCATCCTACGTGGGTTCTGATTCATGTCCCAGTTGCTCCACTTCCAACCCAGCTCCCTGATGATGGCCTGGGAAAGCAGAATAAGATGGTCCAAGGCCTTGGGACCTGGTACCCATGTGGGAGACCCAGAAGAAGCTCCTGGGCTCCCACTGTCAGAGCAGTTCAGCTCCAGCCATTGTAGGCATTTGGGGATTGAATCAGCAGTGAGAAGATCTTCTCTCTGTAACTTTCTTTTTCAAATACAAATAAAATAAAAGTTTTTTAAAAAAAAAAAACTTGTCTATGGGCCCAACATGATAGCCTAGTGGCTAAAGTCTTCATCCTGCACACGCTGGGATCCCATACGGGCAACCGGTTCATGTGCTGGCAGCCCCACTTCCCATCCAGTTCCCTGCCTGTGGCCTGGGAAAGCAGTCAAGGATGGCCCAAAGTCTTGGGACACAGCACCCGCGTGGGAGACCTGGGGGAAGCTCCTGGCTCCCAGCTTCAGATCAGCTCAGCGCTGGCCATTACAGCCACTTGGGGAATGAATCATCAGACTGAAGATCTTCCTCTCTGTCTCTCTGTATATCTGACTTTGCAATAAAAATAAATAAATCTTTTTTAAAAAAAGAAAAAACCTTGTCCACAGAAAACACCTCCGCATAAAGCACGGGCTTCTGGGATACAGTGTGACCCACAGGCAGGGAGACTGGAGATGTTACGGGGTTCTGGAACTTGGGCATTCTAAAGCACAATGTAAAGATCATTTATTCACTTTGACTTACCTGGAAGGTACACTGACAGAGAGAAGAGAGAGAGAGAAACAGTGACAGCCAGAGAGAGACAGATCTATCCATTGGCTCACTCTCCACACACATGCAATGGCCACAGCTGGGCCAAGACAAAGTCAGGAGTCATGAAATGAAATGTATTGATCCTCATAAAACATAAACTAAAATTATCTTCAAATAAAGCAAACATAAAGAATTGCATCAGAAAATGAAAAAACGAAAGACATGTCAGTGGCAGAAACGAAAGGCCATGAAGAAAGCACATGAGGCAGAAAGATCAGTTCTCATCCTTAAAACCCTCCACAGGACTGTGCCATGGTCCAGCAAGCTGACACTCCCGCTGCTGTACCAGCATCCTCTACTGGAGCCAGTTAGAGTCCCAGCAGCTCCACTCCTGATTCAGTTCCCTGCTAATGGCCTAGGAAAGCAGTGGAGGATAGCCCAACTCCTTGGGCCCCTGCACTCCCTTGGGAAACCCAAAAGAATCTTCTGGCTTTGGATTGGTCCAGTTCTGTCCGTTGAGGGTACTTGGGAAGTGATGTCTCTTCTTCTCTCTCTATAACTCTGATCTTTAAATAAAAACAAATAATAAACCCAAATAAACCAATCTTTAAAACAAAACAAAGCAAAACAAACCTGCCAGAGCATCCCTTAGGGCTAAGACCACGGCCAAGCTCCTTCCAGTCTGCTGGAAGGAGCCCTCAGTCCTTACCCCCCACCCTCCAGGTTAGCACTACTCACCCCTGGCTCTAGTGGAGATCTCCACCTCCCTGCCCTGGCTGCTCTGTCAGGCAAATTATCACCCTTTTCCTAGCTCAGCCTAAACATCAGCTCCCTGGCAAAGCCCTGGTGCAGCTGGCTGCCTGATCCCATCCTGCCAGGCCTCCTGTGTGTTCCTTGCCCTGGATGCTAGGACAGTGGTAGCTAATGCCAGGCGGCCTGCACAGCCACCTGTCAATGCAAGGGGTGGCATTTCAGGAAGCATACCCACACATGCGCAGTGCCAGCAACATCTAGAGGGCCTGGAGATAGGAGGCAGAGCAGGCTGAACAATAAAGAGAGGAAGGATGGCCCCTGGATGACTCCACTTGGTTTGGCCCCACTGCCGATCCAACTGATTCTTGAAAAATCTGTTTCTTAAGTGCCTGATATCACCAAGACACTGTGGAGAGAAACTGCAAAACTGAGACCATTCCTTGAGTGTATAACCCAGCTAGGGAGTCAAGACTTCAACATGCGGAATGTCAGATAACCACAAAGGAATGAAATGTAAGATAATAAAACAAGACCGCTGAGGATGTGTCAAGTGTGGGCCCTGAGGGGTGTAGGTTCAGGGCCACTGCCAGAGCCCAATTTGAAGGGAGGGTATTAAACAAGAGGATGGAGGGGGGCATCCACCATCCAGGGTCTGGACTGAGGATGGGGGCTGCATGCTCAGGGGCTGGCAGGGAGCCCCATGAGGCTAGAATAGAGACAGAATAATTGGGAGCCCTAGGAGAGGGTCAGGATTCTGAGGACCTTGAAAGCCAGGCAGAGGAGTCTAATCTGGGAAAGAGAGGGGGTGAGGCTGGTGTGAAGCAGTGCTGCTAAGGAGTCTGGGGCAGCCATTGGGAGAGACAAGAGGAAGACCAAGGGAGGAAACTCCTCCAATAGCTACTGCAATGAGGGAGACACGCAGCTGCATAGCTGCCTTGTCCCACCTGCAAGCACCATGTCCTACTCCCTTCATCTTTCTTCTTTATAGAACTGGGCACACCTGGAGTGTTAGAGTTACTTACGGATGTAATCTTATAGCGCCCACCTCCTAGACTAGGTTAGATACTCTATATCTGCCTTGTTTGTAGCACTGGGCACATAATAGGTATTCAGCAGATGTCTATCAAATAAGTGGATGAAGAAATAAAAGCCTTCCAAGAGGTCAGGCACACCATCAGCTTCACTCACTAATGGACTCCAGGGCATACAATGTTCAGCAAGGTGTTGGACTCCAACGGCCTGCTGAGAAATCAGCTAGCTTTGCAGGCCTTACTTGAAGTCACACACTCAGCATGTCTTCCTCTGCAGGAACACAAACTGAAAACCGTACTCGTCATTGGCAATGCCTGCGATCTCAGTGTCAATGCGAGGATCACCCTTCTTACTCCCTTAATCGCCCAGGGCTCAGGAACCAGAGTCAAGCCAGCCTAAAGACAGAGAGATCAAAGGAAGGAGAAGCCAGAGTCGATGAGAAATGAAGAAGAAATGGAATCAGCGTCAAGGCCAGGGGCACCCCTGCACCCGGAGGTCGGGTGAAAGCCCAGGTTGCTGCCGAACCTCTCCAGGAATGTGTTGCGCAGCAATGACTGGTGAGTCACTCCCCTCTAGGTAGCAGCTTCCGTGATGGCAGGAGCTACACACCAAAGAAGGACATCTGTAACAATACTCCCAGATCTGAATTCCTAGGAGCAGGAAATCATCCAGGGCCACTGCTCAAGTAGGACTCATGGGTTAAGGCTTCCCTGAGCTTCACATATAGCACATTAGATATTTTAAACACACTCATAACCTATGTTAAAAACAATTACTAAGCACCTGCAAAAGCTGAATTGCACTGGACAAGTTAACATAGATTCTATAAAATGTACAACTTTTGTCTTACAGCAGTGTTTTGATATTCTTCAACTAATCATTTCATGTTAGTTCTCAAAAACAAGTCTGTAAATTCTTGGAATGTAGACATACACTATTTACACTGCCTAACAGCTCCAACAAACTTACCTAAAATGTTTAGTCAAGTGCCATTTGTGGGGCCAGCGGCTATGACACAGTATGTAAATCAGCAACCTGTGACACCAGCACCTCATATAGGCATCAGTTTGAGTCCTGGCTGTTCCATTTCTAACCCATCTCCCCACTAAGAGCTGAGCAAGCAGCAGACGCGCTGTGGCCCACGTGGGAGATTCCAAAGAAGCTTTTGCTTCCTGGCTTTGACCTGGCAGCCCAGCACCTGAGGCCATCCAGGAGTGAATCAGTGCTGGAACACTTCACCCTTTCTGTCTTCCTCTCTTGCTTTTTTCCCTTTCTCTTTCAAAATAAACAACAGTAAATCTTTAAAAAACAAGAAACAAAAAATTGTCATTTGCTGGGTCCTGTACTAATAAAAGCAAGGATTTTCCAGGAATCCACTTGAAAAATATCTGTTTATTTTGAATTCAAGTTATAGAGAGAAAAGGTGGCGGAAAGTGAGAGGAGGGGGCGAAGGGAGTGAGAGAAGCAGAAGAGAAGGGGGAGGGCATGGAGGGAGGAAGACACACAGAGAGATCTTCTGTTCATGGTTCGCTCGTGAGATGGCCAGCACGGCCAAGGCCAGGCCAGGACAAAGTGAGAGATCTGGACTCCATCTTGCTCTCCAATGAAAACAGAGTGGCCTAAACACCTGGGTCATCTTCTGCTGCTTTTCCCAGGCCATATGCAGAGAAATGGATTGGAAGTGTTCGCAGCTGAGACACAAACTAGTGCCCAGGAGGACATATTTTACCAAGGTTACTAGAGGATCCAGTTTGTAAACAGAAATTTGAAAACCACTGCAACATGAGGGAGCCAACTAAGGTATTGTAGGTGGAGGTTGGGGAAGGGAGAGAAACCACTTAGATGAAGGAAGGAAGCAGGGCCATGAGACAGATGCTGGCTCAAGGCTCACATTATAGGTGTGTGCAAAGGCACCTCCACGTACAAGTGCCTCAGGAATCCCAAGCAGGTAGGCAGCACCCCAGATGCACCCTCCACCAGCCTAGAACACAATACTCATGCTGGCTCAGCCAGTATACTGCCTGTGGTGACGTCCGCCATGTCTCATAGAGCCCAAAGCCACTACTGCCAAGGACTGCATGAAGGAGCACAGAGTGGTCACCCACGAGTCGGCTGCAGTCAGTTCTGTTCGCATTAGCAACACAGCTACGAGTGTCATAGGGAAGCAATCCCATCTCATCCATGGGAAGGGAGACTTATTTCATGCCTTTACATAGATAGATAAAATCACACACATTTACTCTGTACAACACAATGTTTTGAAATATGCATACACTGTGGAATGACTAAACCTAGCTAATTAATACATGCATCACCTCACACAGTTATCTGTTAGGGAACATTTTAGATCTACCTTCTTAGCATCTTCAGAATACAACATACTGTACACCATAGTTACCATGTTGCACAAAGATCTCCTGAAGTGATTCTTTCAATTTAACTGAAGCTGTGTATCTGGATCATCACTCAGACCAGACTCCTTCCTCACTCCACCAAGGCAGAGCCTGGTCAACAACACTCCATTTTCACCTCTCGGAGAGTACCTTCCTTGGATTTTGGATGAGTGACGTCATGTGGCTTTGTCCTTCTGGACCTCGTTTGGGCTACAAACACACAAGGGTTGTCCATGTGCATGCATGCGCATGTGCACATTCCAGACACTGTGTGCATGCGTGGTTGAGCTTCTGTCATGGGTGGAGATGCAGCTCAGCAACCAGAGTTCTCTATCCCATTCTTGCCAAGGGGGAACCATGACTGCAAAAATCTGCAGCTGGTCCCAGGCTTGGCAAGACCAAGCCCCGACTGGCTAAGCCCTAGGTCTACAGGTTTAGACAGCACTGCCTCAAGTCTCTAAGTTGTATCCAGGGAGTGGGAAGGGCCTGATCTAAAGGGAGGAGGATCCCAACAAAGCAGACCTCTCTGATCACAGAGAATCACCAAAATGACTTCCCCATTCAATAAACACTCACTGAAAACCACACACGTTAGGTGAGCAGCAAGCGAGAGATCAAGATAGAAAATCACCCCCTCTCAGAACGGCATCGTGCTCTGTCCTTGCTCCCAGCCACAGATTTATTTGTGCAGCTTACAACTGATACTTCTTTCAACTTTATGAAAAAGTTGATTTAGAAAATAATAAATTGTTTAAATGGCCAATGCTTGCTTGGTGCTAATCCTTGGGTGCATCCATGTCTCACCCACACCTTTCGTGCAGGATGTAAGAGGGACAGAGAAAGTCTGTTCCCAGCTCTCATCTGGCCTCTGTCACCCACATCCTAAGGAAGCCTACAGGTATTAGCTCTGAAGGCTGTGTTCTCATGGATGACACAGCCTTGAAAAACACATTGGAACCCTCAAATTGGTTTCCCTTGTAAACGAAAATGAGGAATGGGTTGTGCAGCAACTAAGAGAAAACATCAGGGGAAAAAAATCAATTTTTATGATAACAGTGCAATTTTACTGGCCAGAGAGCACCCCCACCCACATTTCAGGGAGCAGCCTTGTGAGTCCTTGGAGCCCTTTCAAGGCATCAAACATCCACTCCTTGGTAGATGAAACACCCCTCCCCTCCAGTGTTAACTAGGCTCCCCATCAAGATGCAGTTAATCACATCAATTAAGAGCCATTTACACTTGGCCTTGCCTGCCAGGCACAGGCCCAGCTCCCAAGGAGAGGGGGCAAGATAAACAGTAGGGCTTGACATGAGATAATTAAAATATATAGATTTGTACTCTTCCTCCACCTTTTTTCTTAAACTTGTATGGGTTTTTTTAATATATATGTACATTGAAGTATAAGCATGATTTGCACACAGTTCAATGCTTCATTTTAAATGAGCAGTTTAAGATGAGCATAAACGACAGGAGCAGGTCACATCTAGAGACAACCTGAAACACAGCAGGCACTTTGGAACTGTGTGGAGGTTCCTCAAAAGGTTGCACTCCCAATGACCAGAAGTCCCGCATATGCAAAATGTCCAGTGTCTGTTCCCAGGGACACAGTACACAGAATCAGTGGAACTACATACCCTAGCTAAAACCTACCCGTGGACCCTTGGAGTGGCAGATTCACAGCAGCCAAAAATGCAAATACTTAACATCTGTCAACCAAGTAATAAACAAATGATCGCTTATACACACAACGGAATAGTATTCTTCCAGTGCAAAGGAATGAAGTCTTGAACCTGTGTCAGTGTGGATCATCCCCGGAACTGTTGCCTCCAGTCTTACAAGACACACGCTTCACAGATCCATCTGTGTGTAATGTCTATCGGGGAGGTGACAGCTAAAGGTACATACCTTCTTTGTTAGAAGATGAAGACATGCTTTCTTTGTAAAGTGATGGGAATGCTCCAATTGGGTAGCTTGTAGGAAATGTAAACTGCATTCCATTTGTAAAAGCACTTGGAATTAACCAAAGTGAAGATGAATACAGATCAACTTCTTTCTGCGTAGCTTTAACTGAAAAACGCTTGACACTGTAGCCCAAGGCCCCATGTCCTGGCCCCAGGAGGAAGCTGTAGGGGTTGCGCCTTTCCCAGAGTTCCCTGCCTGGCTCCCATGGACTAAATGCCTACTTTTCAGGGACTGCTAGAGTCACTACTTAGTGTGTACACACACACACACACACACACACTGCCTGTTTTTAGCCAGATGCTTAACCACTTCTTTTTTTAAAGATTTATTTATTTTATTACAAAGTCAGATATAGACAGGAGGAGAGACAGAGAGGAAGATCTTCCATCCAATGATTCACTCCCCAAGTGAGCGCAAAGGCCGGTGCTGTGCTGATCCAAAGCCAAAAACCAGGAACCTCTTCCAGGTCTCCCACGCGGGTGCAGGGTCCCAAAGCATTGGGCCATCCTCGACTGCTTTCCCAGGCCACAAGCAGGGAGCTAGATGGGAAGCAGGGCTGCCAGGATTAGAACCGGTGCCCATATGGGATCCCGGCGGGTTCAAGGCGAGGACTTTAGCCACTAGGCCACTCCGCTGGGCCCCGCTCAACCACTTCTAACCCTGACAGACTCCCTCTCTCTTCTCTTTTGGACTGTCTTGGTCTAAGTGTGTTGAATCCCCCAGGGTCTGGCCCAGTGTATAGCTCAGCTCCTACTCAGAAAAGCTCACCCTGAGAGAAGCCGAGAGAAACCTTAGTTCTATGCCCTGATGAGAGGACATGCACCTTGCATTCCTCACCTGGGAAGACCAATAACCTGCCCTGTGGCTGACAAAATGGAGAGCTTGCACTCTGGGAAACAGACCCCATACCTGGCACGCCATGTGGAACCTCAGGCAAGCTCTGAACCTCTGAACCTCTGCGCGCAAAGTGAGTTCACTGCACCTGCACCCCTAGGAGGACGCAGCTTTCTACCTATCACCAAAGGATCAGAAATACCTCTCTGCAAATGAACCAGCAGCACATACCCTGGCCATCGTGGCTATGTGGTCTATGCTGTGGCCACTCATCTCTGCCCTTGTGGCATAAAAGTGGCCACAGACGACAACGACCTAAAAAAATGAGGGGTGTGCAGCACGCCAATAAAAGTTGATTTACCAATATTGAAATTCCCATTTCTACCATGTAACACAAAATATCATTCTCCTTTGATTTTTCTCTCAATCATGTAAAAACATGAAAATCACCCTCAGATCCACGAGCTGCAGCTGGCCAGCACGTCAGTGTCTGACACAGAGCTCTGCGACCCTCCAGCAAGGGCAAAGCTTTTACTCTTGTGTAAGCTCACCCTTTCCTTGCAATGTCTCATTTACACTTCATTATAACTGTGCAAGGCAGGAAGGGATTAACTCCTAATTCTCAGATGACTCAGGTGAACACATCACTTGAAATCACACTACATCCAAGTCCTTCTAATGGGGTGCTTGCTTGGGGCTATCATAAGGTACTGGGCAGGCCACAGTACACAGCCAGGACTGGACCCTTAGGCTCAGCTCCTACCACAAGTCATGCTTGATTCGTGACAAATCTAAGGCATGTGTTAATGAGGGCAAGGGTTCAAAAAGGGAGAGACCCTTTGAAGAACATGTGCGCTGGGAATGGCCATAGGTCTGCCGCCACCCCAAGTGCCAAAGGAACAGTGCTGGACCAGCAAGCACAGTGCAGGCCCTGCTGCAGATGCTGGAGGAGAGGGGTGGCTCTCCTTCCTGGCTGGCAACCTCGGCCCAATTTCCTGAAGGGGAATTTGGCAACCACAGCAGCCCCCACAGCCATTTGGCCATTGTGCTTTATGAGACTATATCCTGATCAAAAGGAAAAATACATTTCTAAGGATTTAATTATAAGGCTACTCTACTCCAGCACTGGTTGCAGTGGTGCCAACACTGAATGTATCATAAGGGTCTGCCCCCCAGAAACTTACAAAAATTTCAAAGGCTTTGCCACAACACCTGAATACTGGTGAAGCCGGGAGCCGAGAAATAAAATGGTGATGTGGCAGAAGAGACCATATTGCTGGCAAGAGGTATTTGTTGTGCATTCAGTAAAGAGCTAGCTTCAAGCCATCGCCTCACTCTACTACACACAAACACATATGCTTTAGTTCATTTAATTAGCTGCCTCTGAATAACAATATAAGTGCTTTCAGCTTTTCCTAGAAGAGGTACTCAGTTTTGTAATCAGACAACAAGCAAAACAGGTGTCCAGACAAGAGTTCAGAAATCGTGAAGTAGTGTGACCAGTCGAGCAGGATCCCCATCTATCACTTTATCCTTACAAAGGATCCACTGCAAGCCAGGGATGGGATCACACACGGGGGAGCAGCAGTGAGGAGACAGGTGAACACGCATTCTCACAGTGGAAAAAGGACTCTATATTTGTGGAGGGGACCACTACCTCATGGCCCAGGGCAACTACCTCATGGCCCAGGGCAACAGGTGAACACGCATTCTCACAGTGGAAAAAGGACTCTATATTCGTGGAGGGGACCACAACCTCATGGCCCAGGGCAACATTACACACACACACACACACACACACACACACAAACACACACACATACACACAGCCAAGAAGCAACTGAAAATATGGACTCCAGGCACCCATGTTGACACTGGAACTGGGGTCTTTGCCTTCCTCTTCCATATAGCACCATCTTTCTCTCTTGTGCTTATGAGGAGAAGCTGAGGTTCTGGAAGGGATTTCCTTAGGGTAAGGCACTGTATGCACACAGGGAAGATTCAGGGCCAAGATCTTCTCTACAAAAGCTGACAACCTGGAATTTATATCATGATGGGTGCCAAAGTGTAGGGAAGAAAACACATTTACAAGGTGAGAGGCTGCACAGAGGTCGTGGGCAGCAAGCGGCCAGGTACCATTCCTCTACGAGGGACACAGCTGACTGTGTGTCTTTTGAAGTGGCCAGCACCTCCCGCCTTTCCAGCACTTGCTTATAACCCCAAGGAGAAGCAATTCCTTTGAAATTGGATAAAATGTCTTGGGGTGACTTTGCTCACATGTGTTAAAGGGAGTACTCAGGATGTACCAGCTTGGCCATCCATCTTACCTATGTGGGCTAAGAGAAGTCTTGGCCAGTTGCATGGATGAGGGTTTGAGGTGTGATGGGGTGCTCATTTGTTGGTCATTGATTATCTCCTGCCTGCAGGATAATGGTATCTCCTCTGCAGTGTTAACCTGAGAGGCACTGTACACACACACAACACAGATGCGTCACGAAGGGGGTTGTTGTTGTTCCTCAGTGGGAACCCAGAAGTTGTCTCATCCCTCTGCAGGACAAGCTACATACTGAAAACCCAGGAAACCAGAGCCACTGCAGCTTGGAACTAGACAGAGCTGCTCTGGAGGTGCAAAAATCCTTCTGCCCCAGGGAACTAATCCTCTTCCACACTTTCTGCTGACTGGATGAGACCACCTCCCTCACCACCTCCAACACACACACATACTATGGAAGGTAATGGGCTTTTCTCAATGTGTACCTACTTAGGTGTCCGCCACATCTAAGAAGTACCTTCTGTGCCACCTAGACTGGTGTCGACCAGTTCTGGGTATCACCAGTACCATGGACTTGCCACGCTGGCCCCTGAAATTAACTGTCACATGTCCTTGCAAACCTGGAGCCAGCATGCTCAGGCCCAGTCAACTTTCTCAATTAGCAAAACATGAGACAGATGATTGGTGTCTTTCAAATTAAGCCACACGTGGCCCAACGTGCATGGCAGGAGGCTATTGGCCACACTGAAGCCGTCCAGGAATGTGCCCTGAGGACACAGAGAAAAGCCCAGCTCAAATGGATCATCAGTGCTTTGGTCAGCAAGGAACAGGCACTGGAAGCACAGAAGTCAGGAAACTCTGGTTTGTTCCAGGAAATGGCTTTTCCTCAGCCACCTGTGTGAGCCTGGGTCAAACCTCATGTTTCTGAGCCTCTTTTCCCTGTAAGCTTAGGCATCCACACAGGACTGCCCTATTCTCCCCAGGACTCTCACCGCACAAGTCCTTGCACAGCACCTCCTCTTCCTGGCAGGGAAGTACACAGAGTAATACTTTGTTACTGAAAAAAAAAATTCTGGGGTGCAGAGTACACTAATCACTTTCTGAGGATAACACAGATGGAACCTCAAAACCCAACAACTCCCCAAACCAATCTCTTCTCCTGATGCAGGTTAGCCCTCCATTCCCTGTTGTCATGCACGGTTGCTCTCTGACCATGAGCAGGGACTGCCGTCCTCCTGCCTCTGAAGGCACCCCCCATCACCCAGCAGCTGCTCTGTGCAGAACCTAGATTAGCAAGAGGTTATCACTCACTGGATTTTGTTTTCTTGCCTCCATTGAAGCCAGTTGTTTCCTTCAGCTTGGCATCCATCAAGCCAGGAAGTTTCTTTCTTCCCTGTAATCCAAGCATGCAGGAGGATCAGAGAACACCGCAGAATGCAAGGACAGAACCAGCTGGATGTGGGGAGATACAAGCTGGCCACCTGAGTCAGCCAGTTACTCTGCTGTGTGGATGAGGCCACTCTCACTGAAGTCTAAAGCCCAGGAGACCCATGCTGATAATTAATCAGGTGTATTATCACTGCCACAGACAGACTGCTTTGCACCAAAGCCAGCCAGGAAGCTTACATCACTCCCTTCCTGTCTTATAACCTCACTGCCTTCAGCCCATCCAAAGCTGAGGGATGGAACCCTTGTCTCAGGCATCACCCCTCCATCACAAAGTACTCTGTGGAGTCCCTGGTGGACACCAGGCAGAACAACCTCTCATTCTCATTTCACAGACAACAAAAGCTAAGGCCAATGATAACACCAACATGAACACAGTAACCGAGACCCTGTTTTAAGTGTCTGGTCCAGGCTGGAGTTGAGCAATCTAACGACCCTGAGAGGGAATGCAACCTGATCGTGGAAAGCAATGAACATGTTACTCAGCAAAGGAAGACTGAGGCTCCAGATGGAAATCAAGCTGCTAACTTGCTAATCTTACAACAGAGACTGTTCTCATTATTTCTCTGGTGGTCCCAATGGAATGAAAAAGCCCCTTAAAAATGGAAAAGTGGGCAGAAAGTCAACCCCATGTGATGTCACCAGATGAAGGGAACCACCAACCAAGAAGTTTAGGCACCTCGGGGAAACTGGGAAAAAGAAAGAAAACACCCTTTCTAGAAGGGAATGTAGCCCTGTGTCCTGGGCCTTAGCTCAGGGAGACCCAGGTCGGGTTTCTAACTTACAGAACTGTAAGCCATGGACTTAGTCATCATGTGTTACAGAAAGCAACAAGACTAATACATGAGTCCACTCAGTTTTTAGGTCAGGTGGCATCTTAGTCCACTGAGGCCACAAAGATGCTAAGATCACACCCTCCAGATTCAGTGCCACATCCAGGTCTGCTGGTTAGCAACGGGCCACCTGTGGTTGGCTCCACGTTAGGCATTCATTCTGAATCTGTTTCACACACTCCTCTTGTAGGTGCCAGAGGCTTCCCAAGGTGTGTTTCATCACAAAAGGGACATAAGAAAACAAGACTGACTCCTTGCTCATATCCCATTCATGCTCTCGTGATAAGGCTCACAACATCCCACAGCTCAGTGCAAGTCACTGGCTAAGACTGAATTCAAGCAGTGAAAGAGCTTCATTCTACCCATGTGGAGGTAAAGGTTTGAGTGGATGATTTTACTATGGAGAAGTGAAAGACTGGAACAAATAGTTCAATCTATTACAGATAGGTACTATAGGCAGTAATCCAGTTTACAGATGGGGAAAGTAGCAGAGTCATCAAGAACCTCAGCTATGATTATCAAAGGAGTTAGAGAAGTGGCCCAGGATTAAAAGGCTCTGAGCAATGCTCAAAGACTAAGACCTGCTAATGTATACAGCCAAGTTTTCAACGGACCACCACTGTCTATCGGCAAGCAGTAGGCAGCACTTAAGGAATGCACTGATATTTAAGAGGAGGAATAAAAGAGAAAGTAGCCACCAATCAAAAGGCAGCCAAGGTTGAGCCATTTCTTTCATCAGTGAAGTCTCATTTCTGAATCCAGGCCCACAGTCAATAAGACTCCATGACTTTCTAGGGTAATGTGTTCAGCAAGCCCAACTTTCAGGATATGTCAGTCATTCACGGCTGTTGTCAAGCCAAATGTTCCACTCGCTCGGACTCCGAGAGCAGATATGCTATTAGGGCAAGCCAGTTTACAAGAAGCTGGCACCTCTGTTCCTTTGAAAAACAGAAGCTGTTTATCTACTGGCCAGAATGAGGTAAAGCAGTGATGAAAAATCCAGAGAGAAAATAGTGTGTACATAGCGAGGAAGGAATAGAAGCAAGGAATCAGGAAGGACTACTCTTGGGTCCTAGAAGACAACATGGGGAAGAGAGAGAATAACAGCGACGTCATGCTCAGAAATAAGCATTACAAAGAAACTTCATTTTGGTGTGTCTAGTGGGGATTTCCTGGGAAGGTTCAGAAAGCTAAACCAAGGCCTCTGAGTCTGCTTTGGGCCCTCTTAAGAAGGTCACAGGGCAGGAACGGCACAGCAGCAGGAAATGGCAGCACCTCCTTATAAGAAAGCATCCAGTATCCAAAGGCAGGATGGCTCACAGAACCAAGAAGGAAAAAAGGCCCTTCCATGATGTGGCAGAGGCCTGTGGTTGGAGCTTTGTACATTAACATTTGAGCCTGCAAAGTGGAAGCTCCAACTTAAGAGAATCTCATGTATAGCTATTAGAAAGGTGAGTCCATTTCCTCCATGTCTTACAGCGACAGAACACTAGCCTAGCCTTCCTCCCTGTCAACCCCAGCCAAACCCTTCCGTCCTGGGTAATCTGCTTCATTTCAGCTATCTTTGCCTAAAAATAGTCATGAAGTCATCTAACCTAAAAATGAAAGGGGGTGGGTGCTTAGCCCAGCAATTAAGACACCTGCTGGGATGCTCACATCTCACGTCAGAGTACCTGTGTTAAACCCCTGCTCCCAGCTTCTCATTCCTGCCTCCTGCTGATGTAGATCCTGGGAGGCAACACATGATAGCAGCTGAGTCCTCACCACCCATGTAGGAGACCTGGAATGTATTCCAAGCTCCTGCTTTGACCTGGACAAGTCCAACTGTTGAAAACATTTAGCAAATGAACAATGCAGGGGAGATATCCCTTTCTATATGTCTTTACCTCAAACAAATAAAAAGGAGCTTCTAAAATGTACAATAAAGAACCCCCTGTAAGAGGGTAGATGACGGTTTTGAAAACACATTACGACCTAGTAGTTCAACTCAGATTTTCCTTAACCGTAGTGCAAGACAGATAGCATTGCTCCCATAATAAAACTAGAGCTGAGTGAAGGTCGTTTTCTCGCAGCTATGCAGGAAAGGCAAGCCTATATTTCAATGCAGATCTATTAGACTCCCAAAGCCAGGCTCCCTCCTTTTGTGACGCTGCCGTCTCAGAGCCAACTCTCAGGGGCACTTTGATTCACGTACTCTCTTCTCTAAAGCCGCTGCTGGTTCTAGCAGAGAGCACTAGGGTGGCATGGCAGAGTGACTGCGAAAGCAAACCTTAAAGTTCTCCTGAAGTTCTAATCCTGGTTTTATCATCTGTCATCTACTGGAAGAGTTGGACCAAATTATTTAACTTATGGGCTTAAGTTTCTTCATTTATAAAACAAAGGCAATAATATTACATTGAGATATATATGTCATATATATGAGATAAATTTATATATATAAATCAAAAACACAATAACATATTGAGATATATATAAAATTCATATATATTAGATAAATATATATACACATATACATATAACATTAGTCCTCTTTAGAGGACTAAATGATTTAGTAAAATGAACAGCACAGCTTAGCATAGCTGACCACACTGACTTCATCCTTCCCTTAAATGGTACTATTCCAGCGGCAGAAAACAGAGGAGAAACAAACACAATGTGTCAGTATAAATCATGCCAACAAAGGGAAGAGGAGTTTACAGTGCTGATTCCTTCCCTGAAACATGAATCTGAACAATTGTGCATGGTTTCAAAAAAACTCAGGATCCTGGAGAGAAATTACAGTGCAGAAACAGGAGAAGATGCGTGGAAGGGAACAGGCACAACAGTTCCATGTTGGCTCACCTCACCCCTTTCCCCAGCTAGTGTAGTCCAACAATGTGAGAGAGTCCCTCCAAATGCAAGAGGGTGAATGAAGTGAACAGCTGGTTTTCCGGGAGACCCCAGGAATAGAACTGCCACCACAAACTCTGGAACCAGGCTGGATGCTCTGGACCCAGGCTACCCAGACACAGTCAATAAGGTCACTCCAGTAGACACTAGTGCCAACCTTCCTCCTGGTAAACATAAAATCCAAGCCTCTACCCATTGGCCAAAGCACCAAGCCTATTCACAGACCAAGCTCTAGGCTCCCCAAGTTCTGCGATAGCCCTTGTGGACTTAGGAGACAGGTCTTCTAGTCTGCTGACCCAGACACCAGGCCAGCCCCATTCAATGACTCCACAGACCTCACCAGCCAGCATACCCGCAGTCTTCACAGACTTTGTGTTCCAAAGCCAGTTAGTAAAAAACAGAAAGGGTGACTTCTTTAAATGCACAGATAGCGATGTAACACCACAAGCATCACAAACAGAAATATAACACCACAAAGGAACACAATAAAGCACCAAAAACCAATCCTAAAGAAATAGAAAGCTACACATTATCTGCAAAATATCTTCAAATAGTTCTGAAGAAAGGCAATGAACTACAAGAAATATGAATAAAAAATGAAAAGAAAGAAATATATGTACAAAATCAGAAGCCAACACGATGGCACAATTGACTATTCCTCTCCTGCAAGTGCCAGAACCCCATACGGGTACTGGATCATGTCCTAGCTGTTCCATTGCTGATCCAGCCTCCCTACTAATGTGCCTGGGAAAGCAGCAACGGATGGCCCAAAGCCTTAGGACTCTGAACCTGCATGGGAGTCACAGAAGAAGCTCCTGGCTCCTGCCTTAGGATTGGCTCAGCTCCAGCGGGTTGGCAGCCATTTTGAGAGTGAACCAAGGGATGGAAGATATTTTTCTCTGTCTCTCCTTCTTTCTGTAAGTCTGCCTTTCCAATAAATAAATCTTTTTAAAAAGTTAAAAGTTCAACAAGAACATCATGAAAAATAAACACAATTTCTGAATTGTGTTTCAAAAGATTTGATCAACTAGAAGAAACAATGAGGCCAAGGAGTCATCTGAAATTACTCAGAAGAAAAAAAAAAAAACAAGGAAGAAAGTCTGTGGGACTCAGGGGCCATTATCAGGTGAATCATTCTCTGCCTAATGGGAGTCACTGAGGAACAGGGACAAAGTGACAGCAACCATTCAAATCTGGACAAGGAAACAAACATTCAGGTCCATAAAGCCCAAGGTACCCTAAAAAAGTTAAACATAAAATCTTCACCAAATTGCATTGTAATCTAATTCTCAAAAGTCAAAAACAAAGAGAATTTTGAACATGGCAAGAGAAAAATGACTTGTCACATACAAGATAACCTCTGTGAGACTATCCGCGGACAATACACTCAAAGTGCTGGGGGTAGGGGAGTGAGATAGAGATAGAATAATGTGAGCTGAAAAACCATCCTTCGTAATGGTCTCACACCCCTCCTACAGCCCTTGACCCTCTGAACCCAATTCAACTACATACAAATCACCAAAAATGAAAAAATAATTACCTAAAAAAAAAGAGAGAAAGATGAGGGACATGCAGATGTGCACAAACATAAGCTGAGGGAATTCATAAAATTCTTGACCTGCTCTATAAGAAATGCTAAAGAAAGTTCTTCTAGCTGAAATCAAAAGATCTTAATCAACATAAAAATATATGAAGAAAGTTCATTTGTAAATTAAGAATTCTGTGAAGTTCAGAATAGTCTACTATTGTTACAGAGATCCATAAATCATTTTAACAGTACAAAAGTTAAAACGCAAAAGTATTTAAAATAACTATAGCTATAACAATTTGCTAATTGCAATAGCACTAACTGGTAAAAGCTATAATGCCAATAACATACAATATTGGTGGTACAAAAGTTAAACTATATTGTTATAATGTGGTCAAAGATAAATTAGTATCAATTTAAAATGGCCTAGAAAACTTGAAAATATTTTATGTGAGCCCTCATGACCACAAAGATGGAGGAACCAGAGCATACCAGAACCACCCACAACCAAAACAATATTGAGAAGCAAGACAGTAAAAAGAGAAAAGCAAAGAACAAAGAAACAACAAAACAGTAAGAAAACAATTCACAAAATTGCAACAAGAAGCCCTTAGCTGTCAATGATTACACATACATGAATTAAATTTTCTAATCAAAACACACAGAATGTCTGAATATACCTTTTAAGAATGATCCAACTGTTTTCTGGGGTCCCTTTCAAAACTATATGGTGCCCACAAGCTATGTATCACTTAGCATTAATGCCATATAAAGTTTGTAAGTGAAAAGTTTGAAAAATATATTCTATGTATACAGTAATCAAATGAGAGCAGATGTGGCAATACTTATAATCAGAGAGAATAGACTGAGTCAAAAACCATCACAAGAGACAAACAAGCCATTGCCTCACGGTAATGGGGAAAATCATCAAGAGGACATAACACTTGCAAACGGATGTGTAACCAATGTCGAGCACTTAAATATACAAAGTAAGTATTGACAGAACAGAACGGAGAAGCAACTACTCTACCACTGGTTGGGGACTTGAACATTGCCACTTCCATCAATGGTTTGCTCGGCCAGACAGAAAGTCAACTAAGAAACAGTAGACTGAATAACACTACAACTGAAATAGGCTTCACAGCCCTACAAGCATATTTCAAATAGCTTTTGGAAAAGTGTACTTTACAGAGATTTATTTTGATGTAGAGAAATTTAAATATATACATAATTTTTATACAATGTATTTTCCACAAACTTATCGAAGATGGTTCATATAGAGAACATTCCATTCACTGAGCAGAACTAAAATATTCTTCAGAAGTGCACATAGAAAATTTCCAAGATGACTCATACTTTAGGCTACAAAATAGTCTTAACTATTTTGAGAAAATTAAAATCAATTCAAGTATCTTCTATAACAATAATATTGATGGTAAAATTTTTAAATACATAAAAAAATGAGACAAAAGATATCAAAAGAAAAATCATAAATATTTTAAAACCAATGAAGTTAAAAACACAAGTTACTCAAAATTATGGGATGCATCAAAAGCAGTTCTAAGAAGGAAGTTATTTCCAATAAACATGTACATTAAGAAGAAAGCTGTCATAAAATCAACCTAATTTGTACTTCAAGGAACTAGAACTATGTGAGGTAATTAGCATGTTAATTAGCCTAATTGTGGCTAATTTCACAATGAATGTATATATCAAAACATCACACTATACACTTATGTATATACAATTTTTAGTTTGTTCTCTCAAAAAAGTTGAAAACTCAGTCAAGCAAGCTCGCAGTTGCACTATGGAGGAAGAGCAGTGTGCAATGGGAGAAACCGCCAGGAACACAAGAAGGGAAAACAAACATGGAGGGCACTGAGGTAGAGCTGCAGCCTGCAATGCCAACATCCTGTGTGGACACCTGCCCAGGTCCTGGCTGCTTCACTTTCTATCCAGCTCCCAGTTAATGCACCTGGGAAAGCAGTGAAGTGTGATTCCAAGCCATTGGACCCCAACAACATGGGGGAAACCCAGAAGAGCTCCAGTTTCTTGGATTCCACTTGGCCCACCCCTGGCCATTGTGGCTATCTGGTGAAAAAATCAGTGGTTGGAAGACCTCTTTAAGATAAATTAATTAATTAATTAATTAATTTAAAAAGATGAAGGGAATGAGAATTCTATGCAGAGAAATAATTCATGTGAAGGCCTTGGGGTGGGAGGGGACAGGACAGCGTTGAATCATTTGGCAGACATTTGTGTAGCTGAATGAATGACCATGAGAAAGGCCAGCAGGTTAACTCACACAGAACGCCACAGGCATCTGGGTCGTTACATTAAGAACAAATGGGCAAAAGTCTGTATATGTCTTACAAGGGTACATAATTCTCTGTACATTTCAGAAAGCCCAGGCCAGCTGCTGTGCGGACGAATGGCAGAAACCGGAGCCAGGAAAGCTGATTTGGTCTAGGCAGGACTGAAGTAAAGTGCTGGTGGTGGAGGAAACCTGAACTCAACTGAGTCAGACACCTGAGTTCCAGGTGGAAGGAATCCTCCAGAAAACCACAGTGGTCACGAGGCTGGCGCTCACTACCCTAGGCAGATATGCTGGCCCGAGTGGCAAGGCACTGACGTGGTTAGCCCACACAGTGCCTTCAATATCTTCTCTCCTGGAGGAGCTTCCTAACAAGTGCTTTTGCTTGGGATCACTTGCGCCCTAACTGGGAGTGAAGCCACAGTGGAGACCCTGAGAGACATCTGTAGAATGGACACTTCAGAATCTGCAAGGGCCACTAATGGCATCTTGACAGGGCACTCCTTTCTCTACAGTCTAGGGAGGATGAGATTGTTCCTCTTAAGAAGACTGACTCTCCTCAGGCACAGAACCACCCTGCTGCCAGCACCTAACCAACACCAGCTTCTGAGCTGCCTGCAGGGAGGTAACTGTCTAATCCCCAAGTGTAGTGTGGGCCAAGCAGTCTCAGTGGGGTGAGCTCCTCTTGATATAGCAGGTGTACGAAAACACTTTTCATCTTACACCTCCCTGCAACTTGGGAACCAACCACAGATCTACATTATTACATGCTCTCTATATTTTGTTCAAGAAAGCACATGTCATTCTTATCATTATTATTATTGCTGAAGAGCCAAGTACTCATTTACCCAGGCCATACTTTCTACAGTCAAGCAGGAGACTTGGATTCTATGCCATAGGGCATGTCCCAAAGGGATTCAGACTCTGCTAGGAAGTAAGACACAGGCACAAAAAGATGAAGTACATCTGTCATGTCCAGAACATGCAGTCTTTCAAACACAATGGCTTCCTGGCAGAGGAATCAAGAGAGAAGCAAGTGATGGAACTTGGATAATCAGAGGAGCACCCAATCAGAGGGAGAGAAAAACACCCATTTGTGGAGCTCCTGCCACTGTCTGGGTCCAGTAGGAGCCTTCAGATAGTTCTTTTCACAGGAACCTGGAGGCAGGAGCCAGCCATCCACGTCACAGAAAATTGGTGAGTCACCTGTTCACAGTCAGGGTCAGCATCTGTGGCATCACAAGAGACAAGTAATCATGAAGTCAAACACAGAAGTAAAAAAAGAGAAAGTGGTAGGCTTCCAAGACAAGAGCAGGATCTGCTTACCAGAACTGACAGCTCATCGTAGGAGCCAAAGGCAATTAGACTGGAATCACAAGTTGTAACAGTGTTGAGGTGAATCTTAGATGCCACGCTAAGGGGTCTCACTTCAAACCTCAATGTGATGGGAGACATGACCTAGAGAGTGACACGGTCAGAGCTGTACTTTCACAATGCGGACTTTATGGAGAACAGTGAAGGTAGAGGAAAACTCAACAGGCCCAATGTGAAGCCTAGGGTGAGTGCCAGGGGAGAGAGCAGGGAGGAAGGGGAGATGTGGGGACTAACAGGAAGGAAGCAGAGGTGGGAATTGCTGACTGGACTGGGTCCAGGGAATCTGAAAACCACTTCTTCGTTTTTTGGTGATAGGAAGTTGATTATTGAGAATAGGGCTGAACAGAGCAGGACTTCCTCAAAAAGCAGGAGGGCAAGACCCATGAGCATGCATCCCCAACAGAAGTCACAGCCCCAAACCACACGGCCAATGCAGAGCACTTCTGCCCTGCTGGAACTCTGGCATCTACTGGAGGCCTTGGCCTCAGACAGGCCTTGGCGGCCCAGCCATGTAGTGTCAACCTGTCCAGTATCTCAGGATAAATGAGGAGTTTACAGATTGATGAGACTCAAAAGCAAGTAGTAAGAGACACAGCAAAAAACAAAACAAAATAAAAGACAAATAAATGAAATACTGTCCATATCTCACAGATAAAAAAAAACAACAAACAATAACAACAAAAACAGAGGCACAGGTTGGTTCAACCCAGCAAAGTCATGCGAGAATCAGGATACAACCCCAAGGCTTCAGGTGCAGATCCTACTAGTCCCTACCTGTCTACCCATTTATCCAGGACAGCGAGGAAGGACGGCGAGCTGAGGCATGCGAGTGGGCCTGCATGGGATTCCAGACACTTCTTAGCACTCCAGCAGCCCAGTCCTTGATGGGCACCAGGGCCCCAGCACAGAAACCCTGGGTTTGGACTCCAGCAGGGACAGCTGGTCTCTCCCTGGAAGGGTAGGGCCCTGCTCAGGCAAGCACATGGTCTCCACCCAAAGCTGGCCCGGCCAGCATCACCATACTCCTTTCCTTTCTGATTCACACAGTCCTGCCTGCCCCTATCAGCCGACCCAAAACACAAAAATCTGTAAAGGGCCCCACTTCCGACAAGACAGACTATCGGAAGAGATGCGGACCAGCTGACGATGTCCACAACAGCCAAAGCTGTCCACTCCCAAACAGCGGCCCCTCCCACCCTTCCTGCCAGCCCTGCACTTGGAGGCCTGGCAGGCCGGTAAGAAGAAAGAGCTCCTATCACTGATTCCGCAGGGCCCCTGATAAGAAATGTCATCCCTTGCTGGCTAATATTACCCAGCCCGATAAGAATCTCTATCAAGCTCAAACACACGGCTGGCTATAGAACACAGAGCCCAGTGGAGCAGGATAATTTATTTACTTAAGCTGAAAACCCTGGGCAGCCCAGAGAAGGGCACTGAATCAAAGAGTCGGAGCCAAATTAGAGCCTCTTCTGACTTGGCCTTGGGATTCCTGGGGGAAAGATGAGGCCTGTGAGAACAATGGGGGGCCGGCTTTCCTCCTGACACAATGAGCACTTTCACCTTCCTCCCTCTTCAAAGGGCACTTCACTTCTGTAATCGCTTTTAACCCCCACTACCATCTCAAGAGAAGCAGCTTTAGCCTCCTTTCTGCAGTCCAGGAAATTGAGATTCAGTAAGGTGAAGTCAGGCGCCCAACTTATTCACAGGCAGCCTGGCCAGAGCACAGGCTCCATTCCCAACGGGTGCGACATACCAGCAACACATTGTCAAATGTGGAGGCTGAGGCAGGGCTCCCACAACTGAATTAATTCAGATCAGCCCGTAGTAACTGACAGTGCTAGACACCTGTTATCACCTCCAAGGTCCATTTCAAGCCTCAGCTCTTTCCTCGCTTCTTTGTAACACAGGAGGAAATGCCTTGCAGAGCACAGAATCTCACTAGAAGGCAGTGAACACATCCCCAGGGGACACAGAAGGCCCAAGGGCTTAGACACCAGCCTCACTGCTTGAGGAGTCACAGGTAGGAAGAAAACTGCCCCCTCTCTGGATTGATTCATTCACTCATGTGATGGGAATTCTATTAGATGCCTGTCCTGGGTTTGGCCCTGGATGTCCTGCTGCATGTGGGCAGCCCTGGTCCAGGTTGCAAGATGTGGTCTAGGCTTCAGTGGTGACTGACAGGTCAGTGAAGATGCAGGGACAACAGGATGGACTGAGTGTACCTGTGGATGCAGACACTTGGGGGATGATCTTAGCATCAGTGTGCAGCTCTTCACACGTGCCTCATTCTGCCCCCCCCGCACTGTAACACAATCAACAAGACTATGGTAGATGCTGCTCTTCCATAACTGATATAGCTTTTACTTCAAGATTATTCCTTAGCAGATCACAGGCACAAATATGCTTTCAATTAATTAAATATTTTAATTGAGTAGCAAAATTGGAACATATTTCTGGTACAAAGTTTTAAAACAGATATTCAGTATGGAATGGTTAGGTTTAATTATATGCACATTTCCTTACATACCTATTTTTTTTAAAAAAAAAAAAAAAAAAAAAAAAGAATTATCTTACCAGCTCTGTGATATTCCCTTATGTGGGTCTATTAGCTTATATCAACCAATCCTCAACAAATGGATTGAACCTTGTCTTTTCTATGTCCCACAATGCTGGCGTGAAGATTGAGTGCACATTATCCTGCACCTTTGCCTATGCAGCATTTCCTTGTCCTAACTGCTCCTGTCCTCTTCCCTCTGGCAGTAGCAAGATCTCATCATTGCCCTCACAAGCTGTGGTTCCCATGCTCTGTCTTCTGCAGTCCCCAGCAGGGATCCCTACTGGAAACAAAACCAGTTCACTTCCAGTGGCCAGGAAACTTCCTCCTGTCCATGGGGATTCGGTCCAAAACCATGCTGAACACTCAGCAAGACACCAGCCTCTCTTCACACAGGCCATTCCCAGGGCTGGGAAGCTTTCTTCTTCTGGGTCCTAAAAGTTTTAAGAGCTCAGAAAGCCCAAAGCTGGAGGAGGCAAACTTCACAGAAACTGAGGGTTCTGATAAATCTACATCCCCACATAACAAACAATATGGAGGCCCAAGAACCTCAGGGGCAGGCACTGAGCAAGACCAGCACAGCTTCAGTTAGTCATAAAACAAAGTAGAGTCTAAAGGGCCAGAGGACAGCCTGCCTTTGGAAGTCGCACGATCCGCTGAAGGCACTGTGCCGGATGCTGAGATGTGGAGAGCAAGCAAGAGTAATGCGGAGACCTTGAGAATCTCACGGTCCTCTGGAGGAACAAGGGAAAAAGGACACAATCTATTGATCATAGATAGAAGAACCTCAACAGTTTTGGAAAGAAAAAGGAAGATATCACCTATTCTTCCTGGACAAGACAGATGAGGAGCATCTGGGCACGGTGCTGGGGAGTAGGCACCACTACCAGGCAGAGGGAGAGGCTTTCCTAAGTATTAACAGCATGTGTGAGCGGACAGTGAACATACTGCTAGCCTGTGGTCAGGCACTGAAGGGTATCCTTCATCTGTTACGCTCACAAGATTGGCTCTTCCCCTGTAAATGGAACCAGAAAAAGGTAGACTCTTGAGTTACAGAGCTGCAAGTTAACACCATATTTCAGCATCATCAAGAAGGATAACCATGTGTGAGAAAATTCCCAGACATGTGGGAACCAATCTATCACTCTTCCCAGATCATCCTGAAAGTAATAGCAGTAAGTGGCCTCCTAAGTTAGATTGACTGTCTTCAAATTCCAGCTCCCCCACTACCACCTTGAACAAGTTACTTCTGGATTTCTGTGTTCAGTTATCATCCTATCTGTGACATGCAGACATTAGCAGAAGCCTTTTAAGGATGCTGTGTGGACTATGGACTGGATGAGCTAATACATAAAGTGCTTAGAATAGCGCTTCGCACACAGCAGGGGCATGATTCACAACATTATTAGGACTGCTCCTATCTCCTAGGTGACTTCAGCTTCCCCTTGCTGCACTGCCATCCACTCTGCAATGTGAACGACCATGAGCCCGAGCACAGGTGAGCAAGTTCCCTTCAAGGCTTGTTACAGGAGCTGAAATTAGGACTTCAATGAAACTTGAGCATTGCCAGCTTCCTGTGAACTTCCCTGCAACCAGAATGCTCTAAGCCAGGGATGCTGCCCAGTAGAGTCACCTGCAAGATGTTATGCATTCCCATGGCCAGGCCTCATTTCAGATGAAATCAGAATCTTGCAGGAGGATTTTAAAGTCTTCCAGCTGATTCCAGCATTGATGCAAGCTTGAGAACAACTGAATCAAGAGCTATGACAGCAATGGGATCCGTGATGGAGGAATGTGTTCCAACACAGAGCTGTGAAATCCCCAGAAGGCACCCATTCATGAGGATGCCTCTGCTCTCTCCACCTTCCCAGGCAGCTGGGGTGGCATGTGGAACTCAAAGATACATCTGCTCTGTAACATGACAACATATCACTCCAGTCTCTTCTAGAAACAAGAAGGTAGACAATGCTAACAAATACAGCCAAGTGGTCCGTTCTAGTGGAAAAGTACTGAATTGAGCAGACAGTGGTTTTGGTCTCAGATTGTCACACTAGTACTATGTGACCTAGAAACCATAGTTTTGGGCCCTCAGTTTCTTGAACGGCAAAACTGTTAGAACTGACTTACTGATCAGACAAGATGTTTGTGAATGCAACTGGAAAGCGTAGGTCATACTACCCAGCGTCGGGGAAATGTATGGCATTTTTATTTAACTTGTTTTCCAGGACCTCCCTAAAACAGGCCCTGTTCAGCAGAGAGAAATGCTCCCTTACACAAGTTTTATTACTGGGAGAAAGAAAAGGATAAGGAGAATGGCAGCCACATGGGCAGGTTGTAATGGCGCCTGTAGAGGTCTGAATGGGACCAGTGATAGGGCAGGAGCAAAAGGCGTGTCTGAGGGCTGTCCTAGCAGAGCCGTTAAGATAGGATATGTTATCTGGGAACAATGGAACAACCCTACCGTTGTCCTAGACCTGAATCTGACAAAGGAGGATAAGACAATTCCCCAAAACAACTGGTTAGAATGACCCATTGGTTTGGTTCTTTATCCATTCATTCATACAAGTTACAGTAAGTGTAGCTCAACCACATACCAAGAATTGTGGAGGAAGGTGGGGCTGCCCGGAGGAGTAACGTTCAGCCCCCACCCTTGGGGAAAGGGGGAGATAAGTAGGACAAACAGCTACATTTCTGTGCAACACTTTGTGCTAAAATGTCATAAAAACAGCAAGCTTAATAGTAATAGCCACGGCTCACTGACGTTAACCATGCACCAGACACCAATCCCGTAGATTACATGGAGCATCTCAAATCACTGATGTCCCTTGGAAGCAAGGATACTTGTGTCATGATAAAGACAGGGAGACTGAAGCTGAAAGGCTGATTAGCCTAACACGAGCCTTGGGAATGGGAGCAGTTGTACCATTACTACTTCCATCTAATGTTCGCTGAGTCCTTACTGTGTGGTGGGTGCTGGGCTGACCCTCTCTGTGTTTGTTACCAGCAAGAAGGGAATAATCATTTAGACCAGAACATGGCTCAGGGCCCAAATTTGTCTGCCAGTAGCTCAGTGACCTTGAGCCCCTTACTCTACTCTTCTTTGCCTGAGTCTAAACATGGGGGTTATCTCTAAAATAGAGATTCACCCAGTTAACCAATAGTGACTGGACCTTTACCATATCTCAGGGAATGAAGTGTTAACATAACAAAAATCTCCATGCTCAATGGATTGAAGGCCAGCAAGGAAAGGCCACTGTTCCTGTCAGGACAGGAGGTGAACTAAGCAGAGCTGGCCCATGGACTCACCAGTATGCTCAAGATCTGGCATAGGGAGAGGTTCTGATGGAAGAGCTTGGGAAATTCCTCTGTCAGGACACAGTTTCTGCAGGTGAGCACAAGAACCATGATAGGGAGCAGCCCAGAGCAGGCAAGAGAAAGATACCCACCTGCAGACATTTGGCATAGGTCGGGGACAGACCAGGCTGAACCAGTTCACATCACCTGCTGGTGAATCCGAGCACCAGAACAGAGTGTGGTTTGGTCGCAACACATAACCAGTGCACATTACAGAAAGCCAAGGTGAGGTGAGACACACCAGATGTGGCTACAGCACCCAAACAGCACATGTGAGAACCAGGGAGGGAGGAGGCAAAGATGGCAGGGGGAATGTGGGCTTCCCTGCTAGACAGCCACTCCCACTGGAGAGCATGAGTTGGGATGGGGGCCAACCAGACCAGGCAGGGCTACAACACCTGTGGGCTCCATGTGAGCTAGATCAGGGAAAAGCCAAGCTGAGCTGACAGTTCCAACTGATACAAGCATAAGTTAGAGTGGGTGAGGTTGGTTGGACTTTGCCACGGCATCAGCTGGCACAGGCTGGCACTGGGGACTAAATCTGTCAAGTTAAACTCCAGAACCACATGGAGAGTGCATAATTCGGGAGTGGAAGTGGCCTAGCAGGGAAACAGTGGGCACCTCCCTCTTGGGTTACCACTCCCACTGGAGAGCATGAAAACCAGGACTGGGCAGGGGTGGCAGACAGAAAAGCACCTGCCAGTATGTGTGTGGACTGGATAGTAGGTTGGTTGGGTTGAATTAGACTTCAATGCCCATTAACATGTATAAGTGCTAAATGGGATGTGGGACAGACTGAACAAGTAGGGGGCTGGCCTGGTGGGGTTATGAGGAGTAGCCCCAACCAGGCTACAGCTTCCATTGGTTTGTGTGAGGGCTGAGTATGAAGCGGGCAGGATCGGGCTGAACTGCAACACCCATCGGTTCACATGGAAGACAGGGCTGGAAACAGAACTGACCCAGTGACTGCAACCACCAACATGTACACAAGCTGATTGGGGTGATGGATGGTGCCGGAGCCTGTACTGGCAAGCACACACAAGAATCAGGTCTGGGATCACCTCAGATGAAGTCTCTTTGGAGATCCCTCCAACTGAACTGCTGATCTCAGAACCCCAAACATGAAGAGACTACATCAGCCAGTGGATTCTATCATGCTTGGAATGGCGAGATTGGCAGCAATTCAGAACTGTTGAACTATCAAAACTGCTTGAGCAGGACCCTCGGAGCGTGCCTCACATTGGGGACCGGGGATGAATGGGAGGCTGGGTGGGGCTTCTCCCTTTGTTTCTTCCCTTACTCCAGATTAACAACAACAACAAAAAGATATTAGTGTGGAAACAATGGTCTTACCCACTTTCCTGTAATCCTTGACCCTTTGTGGCCTAATCAACTTTGTAAGAGTATCAAAATAAAATATATTTTTAAAAACAATCTTTGTAAGATTATCAAAATAAAATATATTTTTAAAACAATCTCCGTGTTCTTCATGCTCAGGAGAGGAAGGGGGAGGGCAGGGGCAAACACATAAGCAAGTGCTATGGAGAGGACTTAAAGGAACAGGAAGATGTGTGTGTGTGGGGGTACCCTATCACGCAGCACCTCAAGAAAGGGCTCTGTGACAAGAAAGCATTATGCTGAGTGTGCATACGCACAAGCATGCATGTGTAAGTGTGTGTGCAGGGACTTGGGCAGGTGGGCTGCTTACTTGAGTGCTCCTGTGTGCCAAGCACCATCTGAGGGTTAGGACAGATATCCCCATGCACTGAGCTCTAGCGCAGGCAGATGGTGAGTCTGTCCTCATTTTGCCCAGTACAGTACGGAGGCCTGAGTACCTTACTCATGCCATGCAAGAGGCTGAAAGCAGAGCAGACTGCCCAACTGAACACGCAGGCATCGTTCCTGGAGGAATGTTCAGTGGCACTCGCTGCAGTGATTGTGAGAATGCTAAGCAGGGCAACACTGACGTGCACAATCTGAGAAGCACACACAATAACAAGTCTGAAACCCACTAAGGAAACACAGGACATGGATGGTACACTCTCTCCCCTCTCTGGATATCTCTGAGGAGGACACCTCATTTATACTCTTCCTGTTCAATTTCCTTCAGCGGGAAGAAGAGCTGAAGTCCTGAGTCAAGTACAAACCTGGCTTCCGATGTGCAACTTGGGTAAGGTCTGTTTTCCACACTCCACCTTCCAAAGCCATAGCACCCACACCCATGATAGTCTCACCTTTTCTCCCAGCTCTCACTTCAGAATCCACCATGATGTCTCCCATCAAAGCCACAAATTAGTAAAGGAAGGGTGTGGCAGAAGGAAGCTGACGAAAGACACCGGAAGCTCCCAGGGAGGCAGATGTGGTCATTTTCATCAAAAGTTGTCCACTGCTTTGAGAGATGGGTGCCTGCCTCAGGATTCACTTGTACTCCACCAGGCCAGAAAGAGCTCCTGAGGAAAAATGGCTAAAGAGAATGTCCCGGGGAATCACCCCCTGCACTCCTTCGCTGCCCTACTACGGTGACACTCCTACAGGCAGGCCTTGGGAGTATCGCCCCTGGCACACCATTTGTGGGGAGAGTGGGTTTAATGAATGGATGGACACACTCAAGGATGGATGGATGGGTGGATGGATGGAAGGAAGAAAAGGAAAGAGAAGGAGAGTAAAGGGGGGGAAGGAGAAGAAAATCGGAGAGTGAGAAGGAAAAAGGGAGCGAGAGCTAAAGTATAGCAGCAGCAGAAAGAATCCTCACCTGTGAGCAAAGTGCAAATAAGGGCAAGCGGCTGACAGCAAGTGTCCAGTAATAGAAAATGGGAAGGGGGACCTATGGAATACTATAAGCCTGTGTACACATCCACATGCACAGAAGACTCCCAAGACACAAACTGAAAAAAACGAATTCATGAAAAACACAACTGCCTTCTCTTTAAATGCCATGGAGTCCATGTGGTCAGACCCCGGGCTGCAGGCTGGGTCTGGGAACTGACCCCCAAAAGATGAGCTGCTGAGTCCCAGTTCTACTCAGTTCCTTAAAGATAACTGTACTCATTCGGTAAGATAATGAATCAAAGGAGCTTCCAATAGCTCACACTTGAGGTGCTCAATGACAGCAATGTGAGCCCTGAGCCACACTCTGAAGACCAAGGGGTTATCTGTTCACAGGTTTCACCCATGACATGGTTCAAATGTCTGAAGTCATCACTTACATCTAAAATCCAGGAAACTTCATTACATTACAAATCTCAAAAATGAATTTGGTAGCCTTGGACCACTCCGCCCCAACAATACAGCAAGCCTTGGGCTGAAGCAGAGCTGGATCCTTTCTGGAAGATGTGTGTTGCCTTATCAGAACTGCACTGCTCAAAGAGGGACAGATTTGCCCAAGGTCATACAGCAAGTGAGGGGCAAGGCCAGAACCACAACTCAATATTGTGCCCACAAAGACCTGGACCCCTTCTACTTGCCTATCACCCCCTCTCTCACACCAAAGCAACCACACCTCAGGAAGCAGAGGATCCATTTGACCTTCAGCTAAAGCAAGATCCCTGGGACGAACTTCGTTGGGAGCAAAACCCAGCTCAAGGAGAAGAGCTGCTCTTCTCTGGGTTGAGTGTCCTTAACCTGAAAACCCTAAATCCAAAACACCGCAAAGTTCTAAACTTTGTGACCACCGCCGACACTACAAGTGGAAAATTCCACACAACCAGTCTCCATTTCATGCAAAAAAATATTTTAAAAATATAATTAACTTTCCATAGAGTAGTTGTAGCGCAGTTTATCTAATCGTCTTTCAACAGGCATCTAGGTTGCTTCCATGTCTTTGCTATTGTGGATTATGATGCTATGAGTATAGGCATGCCTTCTTACATGTGGTATCAGTTCTTTTGGATAGATCCCCAAGAGTAGGATAGCTGGGTCATGTAGTAGATGAATTTCAGTTGTCTGAGCACTTTCCATAATGACTTCCATAGTGGCTGCACAAGCCTGCGATCTAAAGCAGTGGAGTAGGGTACAGTTTCCACTATATCCTTGCCAGCAGGTGTTATCAGCAGATTTCTGTGTGTAGGATCAATCATTAAAAATAATGAAATTCTATCATTTGCAACAAAGTGGTCCCAACTGGAGATCATTACTCAGTGAAATAAGCCAATCCCCAAAGCACAAATACCAGATATTCTCTCTGATCTAAGACAACTTTCACCCAAAATACATTCAAAAATACCAAACAGAAAGACATATAGGTAAACAAGCATACACTTGTAATCTCATAAACAAAAGGTCTAATGGAGACCAGAGTACTGGGAAGCAAAGATAACTGCAGTACACATCTGCACTCCTGAATAAAGGGTGGCCCCAAGAAAACTGTTGCATATGTGTTGACAACACTTATACCTACAATGTTGTGACACATGCAAAGAGCAAAAAGCTGTAGTCGAGACTATAACTAATGTATTGTAAAACACAGGGTTAAACAGGGAAGAGAGCAGAGGAAGCGAAGGGGGGGATGGTGGATGCCCTATACCTACAAAATTGCATAAAGGAAAATAAGGATAAAATATACATATTTTAGGCTATATATAAGGTAAAGTGAAACAGGAATGAATTTTGTATTCAGACTTGAGTCCTGTTTTCCAGATATCTCTATGCATATGCAAATATTCTAAAACCTAAGAAAAATCCCCAAATCTGCAATATGTCTGGCCCCATGCATTCTGGATAAAGGGTCCTCAGTATGTATCACATGGTAGCCCAAACATGTTGCAACACTGTTCCCATAATTAGCTCCTGCCTGGTCATCAGGATGGGGCTTGCTCAATGTTACTTTCTGCTTCATGGTTTCCACATCCAGAGAAACAATACTTCTCTAAAAATCAATTGTCCTCAGCAACCCACCTACACAATTCTTGGAAAATATCGGTTAAACATTTTGCCTAATAAAGAAAACAAGGAAGAAAGAAGGTGAAGGGAATTCATCACCATGATTTTACACTTTCCATTATTCACACCAAACATTTTTCAAGTCACAAAGTTCAAGTGTTTTTGTCCCTTGGAGCTGTGAATCTACTTGGTCAACATTTGCCAATCAGGGAGTTTCACATGTTTATTAAATAGGATTATTTGGTACCAAGAAATGCCAAATGGTTTCAACAGGATGGAGGTTAGAGGAACTGAAGATGAGCTGGGATGAGGAGGCCAGAATAATTTACTTTTGACCTGGGAAAGGCAAGGTGACATTCTGTTATCCAGGACACTAGAGCAGCTATGACATGAGAATTGCAGAGCATCTATAAAACAAACAGGTGGTCCCTCGGGGGATTGCTTCCCAAACTCCTGGGATTGCTCTCCCCTCCCAGACAAACAAGCAGACAGACAACTCTGGTTGTAAAAGGCAGTATCCAGTAATACTGGAAGCCGGCAACTAGGCATTGCTCAAGGCTTACTGCACACACGCACACACATACCCAAACCAGTGCACACAAACACACTAAGCTTCTGAATTCTATTGTGCAAACCCTTGGACTTGGTCGTTTATGCTCACGTCTGCCCACTGGGTGATCACACTTAGTCTCAAGGCTAAGCAACCTGCATCCCAAATGGGGGTGCATATATATCCCTTTATGGATTTCCAAGTGTATCCCCTTAGCCCATATTGGCAAGGGTTTTCCAGAGGGACAGAAGTAGGAGGACACACACGTATGGACAAGCGGCTTTAAGGAACTGGTTTTTGTTACTGTATCCACAGGGACAATGGAGGCGAACAGATCCGAACTGTGGTGGAAGACCAGCAAAGTGGACATCCAAAGAAACGGTGTCACCACAGCTCAAATCCAGCATCAGACAAGGAGTTCAAACCCTCAAACCCAATGTCCTCGGCAGAACCCAGCCTTTTCTCTGAAATCTCTCAATGGACTGGCAAGGGCCCATTGACATCATGGAGGGTCACACTCTTGGCTTAGAGTCCAATGATTTAAATATTAACCTCGGTCAAAAAAAGTCTTCACAACATATCATGCTAGGGTTTGATCCAAGGTTCAGGTAGTGTGACCTAGTCGGCATGATATATAAACTTCATCCACAGCTGCCTCCTCAAAGCCCCCACTCGGACATGCACTGACATCTCAGAAACAAAACAAGACCATGCCCACTTCCCATCCTCATTCCTCCCACATCCACAAATGGAAGCCACATTTTCTAGCTGCACAAGATAAAAACCTCAGGATCATTTTCTCTCCAACACCCCTTGCCCAATCCCCCAGCACATGCTGCCCGAAACATGCAAGCAATGCCATCCTATTTCTAGCACAGCAGCTGGAAGATCTGGAGAAACTGCAAGGTAGATCTGCTTAGAAGTCTCTACTGGCCCCACCTCAAGAGGGGAAGAGCAAAGCTCCCTACCCTTGCCCTCCAAGCCTGTCACCTCACCCAAACAGCCTGATTTGTCCTTTGCAGCAAACATGTCTTTGGCCCTGAGATGTCGAACTGGTTCTCAGTGCCCAGACAGGGTTGTTTCTGAGGCCCGCCAATCTAGGAGGGGAAATGGCAACCATCATGAGCCTTAAAGCTGGTCGGGGGTCCTCGGGGCACTATTCTGATGATCGAATGGGAGGGACCAGATTGAATGTGCGGCTTTGGAAGATTCCCTGAAACAGCTCTTGTGACTTCCTTTCTGAATTGCATTTTAAAAAAAAAGAAAAAAGGAAGGAAGGAAGGAAGCAAGGAAGGCAGGCCGGCCAGCCAGCCATCACGCAGGTGAGCAAAGAATTAGTTTGGAAGCGAGGTAAGGAAAGGGGGACAGCAGAGGGAAGAAGCAGCAGCAGCAGGTACCTGAGTAGGTGCTTTACCTCTGAACTGAACTGCCAAGCAATGATGGTTTCACAGTCCAATGGTCAGAGGATGTGCAAAGAACAGAGGCAGAAGGGAGAGAGGAGCTCAGTTGCAGCCTGGAGGAAGAAGGCCTTCCAGAGGCCAAGAGGAGGGGCACACGGCACCGAGAGGATGACTTGGCAAGTGCACAGCCATTGACCCTCCCACATCCTCTTCTCCTCCTGTTCCTTGCTCAGCGAAGACCTAATTGCCAGTGAGGCCTTTGCTGAAGACATCATGGAAGAGCAACAAGGATCCACCATCTTTCCTATCACAGCACATCAGGTCTGCAAAGAAGGAACTGCCCAGCTATCAGCTAAGCAGTCTGCCAACCAGCCAGCAACAAAGACCCCGCCAACTCTCCTCTCACTGAATTTCATGATGTTGGCCTGTGCTACTTCTTTGAAGTGCTTTTCAATGAGCAGAACTCAGCCTGCTACAGAACATCATTTTTTCACAAGGAATAAAGACTTTTTTTTCCCAAGGAAGCAGTCAGCAAGAACTGGGCCCTGCCAGTGACTATGTGGAATGACACAAAAGGGGTCCCAGTGTACCCAGGCAGGAAGGGTCCTGTCACTGCAAAGACCATCACCACCTTGAAGCCCATTCAGCTGCTGCAGCTGTCACATGGCACCTGGACTGCTGGCAATTACATTTTCTTTCTCGCCCACCTGCCTCTCTGACTTGGCGACAGGTCTCATTAAAGCATCATATACTTTTGCTGTTCCCTGCAGTGTCCTTATATCCAAGGAAGTGTTGGGCACATGGCGAACACCAAGTGAACACAAGCTGAATAGACACTTCTCAAGGCTAAGTGGGGAGAAGATGGAGTGGAGACCGCTGGACGAATCTGGAACCCAGTGACATGTGCATGGACATTAGTTCCAAACCCTTGATTTCAAACAGTGAAACCAAAATACGCATCAGTGATCACATCCTGGCTTTCATCTTCCTATCCAGAACAGCCACGTGTCACCCAAAACGTCAAGCTTCATGTCTTGATAATGGCCAGAACAAAATTCATACAGCCTAGGGACCCTGGTCGGAATCCCAGCCAAGTTTGAGTAAGAAACTGGAGAAACATATACTTAATATCATAAGTTGACTCAGCTGAAAGCTCCCTCACAGGGAGGTAGAACCAAGCAAAAAGATCTCTGGTGCTGATTATGTTAGCAATGATTGGCCTGATCCAGATCTCTTCATGGAGGGCAATTCTGGCCCCTGATCTCCTTCAGGGGATATCTGGTGAAATCTGGCAACAGCTTTCAATGTCATGACTTGGAGAGGGTGCTACTAGGGTCTTAGAAGCCCACAGCAAGGGTTCTGGGGAACCTGCAATGTGTAGGATGTTCCCTCTGTAGGGAAATCCTAGAGCCCACAGCAACACAAGGAAAGCAGCCTCCTTCCTTGTCTTGGCCGTAAGTCTCAAGTTAGCACCTAGCAGGGTGTGGCACAAGACAGACTCCTTCACAAGATCTGTTCCGTCTGATTCTGCAATAAGTTCCTGTTCCCCTCTTTCCCCACCTGCCATTTGGCCTGGTCCTCTTTCTGCTCCTGAAGAGCCAGATCCTCTTCCTCACTGGGTCTTTGCACACACTCCCCTGCTCCACAGAGATGACTTAACTCCTTGCATACCTCTCTGGGTCTATTGTACAACCAAACATGTGTGTGGGCCTGCACTATATCTCCATCATCATCACATTGTTAACACCCAAACAAGTGCCCACCATGTTGTCAAGTATCCAATTAATCTAGAATGAGAGGAGCAGGGTGGAAACACACATCTCCTGGCAACCCTTATAAAGTGTCAGGTGTCAGCAGCTCACAGGCTGGAGGATGGATACGGTGCCCAGTGAGAATGTTTGTTTACCTGTCCTCATGTGTTGTCCAAACAGCAGCAAGCAGCAGGTGGCTGCTGTGCTGCCCATTTTCTGAGAATCCAGGCAGGAGCAGAAAGCCAGAGGATTTCCGGCTGTGTCCTGGTACACACACTCTTCCCACAGAAAAGTAAACAAAGCCAGCCAGTAGAGAAGTCGCCACATGGCTGCACCTTTGCCACAAATGCTTTTACTGTCCCTGGAGGAGAGAAAGCAGAGCTGCTTGTCAATGAATAGATAACCACGTACCTGCTCTAGTTCATACTAGGATTATGCAAACATTTTCACTACCTTTCCCCTCCGACAGGCAGAACAAATGTTTCCATGCTCATTTTACATGAGGCATGGGGCAGCAGCAATTTATCCAGACTCAGAATAAGGTTTCAAACTTAAACCTGCTGAGCACTAAGGTGCGGTCCCTTCCTCTTTCTCTCATACTTGCCAAATGTGAGGATACAACCCTGTGTCCAGAAGCACATGCTTATTTGGGGAATGGAGTTGGATGCTCCCAATTCGAGCCAGAGCTCAGGAACCTGCAGCAAAAGCTCCCTGCTGACCCGATGGCATCCCCACTTACACACTGCTTCATGCCTTCTACACACACAGCTTTGGTTTCTATACTATCCTTAGAGAATCAAGAGACAAACGAAGCAGTTCCATTGCCTTCGAAGGCTTGACCAGCTCACGCAGACAACCCTCGACAGCACAGTGAGTGCCATCTGCACCAGGAGAAAGTCCAAAGATACCATGTTTCCAAAATGGGGAGCTGGAGATTCCAACTGGAGGGTCTCCTGAGCAACAAGCTTATTGCACTGTCCACTGAAAACCAACAGGAGCTTCTGAGAGAAAGGAGATACAAATTCTTGCAGATGGCATTCTCCTTATAAACCTCAAGTCAACTGGCAAAAATGCACAAAAAGCAGTGCAGACACTTAAAGAAGAGGAGTTAAAGAAGCGGAGCAGGAGGGAAAGGAGGAGGAAGAGAACATCTTGCTTCTGTCTTTCTCATTTTGTATTTTGCCTTTCATTATGTCTTTCATTTTGTATTTTGCCTCCATCAGCCAAACATTCTCAGATTCTGGCAACCCAAGAACCACCTTCCAACAAGATTTCTTGGCAACTGCATGCCGCTGACAAGTGAGCAAAAGTTAGTCATCCTGAGGGAACGGCCCAAAAGATACAGGTCGAGACTTCACTGGACAGTTGTGCTCCATCACAAGAACAAAGGCCACACTGAAACCAGAGACTTGGTTTTCAGTCCTCAAGAGTAGGATTTTTCCTAAAGATCAGGCTTGGGGTCTCGTTCCCCTAACACATCTCCATTGCAGAGACCTCTTCTGAGGACCCTCGGGTTCTACGAGGAATCTTCTGATGCAATCCGCCCTCTGCAATGGCCACCCAGTCAAGCGGAAAACTAAGGCTGCACCATGCCATGTACACAAAGACCACTGTTCTTCTTTCCTACAGCTTCTGCACCTCCAGCTTCTAGTCCCCAAGTTGTACACGGTGAGAGGGGCTGAGGGATTCCTTCACCTTCAACCTGGGCAAGGGTTGGGGCTCTCTCTCACACACACCCTTGGCACAGGCAGACAGCTGTATTCTAGGGCTTGCTGAGCAATGTTTTTAATGCGCAACCTTGAGAAAGACTCCCAGTGCCATGAAGTCTTGACGAATCACACTGAAGACCTCTTGAAGGTTCTGGGCACTGCACTGTTGCTCAATGTCTGTGTGTCTTCTGGCTCTCTCTGATGGGGCAACTACTTCTCAGGAACAATGGTAGCTAAGTTCAGAGAAGTTTGAGAGACAACAGATATGACATCCCCTGGGGTCAATTACAGCAGGCTCCTGATTCTGTGGCCCTGACTGCACCCTCACCCTCCACCATGCCCCTCTGCATGCTGCCCACTTACAGCCATGTGTTTTGCTCTGCAGTTTGGCTTAGCCAATGGATGGAGCATGAGCAAGGGAAAGGTCGGCAGGCACTCCACACGGACGTGCATCACTAGAAATGGCCTTCTTTCTGCCTTCTGCTCTTGCTGTGAGGAGGACCTTCCTCTGATGGACTTCTGGATCCTGAAAGACCAGAAAACAGTCTAGCCACTCCAGCTACATCGGCTCAGCCAAAAGCAGCCATGGCCCGATGTGAAAGCAGACCAGGCTCCAACAACAGGCTGTCCAGGCTGGACAACCACCCCTGTGCGTGCACAACGAGCACTCACTCCTGAAAGTCACTCAGATTCTATTTGTATGTGGCCGTGAGTGACACACGCAATGTGCATGACGACAGTAACAGCGGCAGACCTCCATGCCTGCTGTGAAGGTTCATTGAAATCAACTAGGAACCCCATTCAGCAAGTGACACCTGAGAGGCCACCATTTTCATGACAGGGTCTGTGGTCACCACAGGAATGTCTGTAATGTCTCCACTCTGGAGGGAAAGGACCCTTGCTGTAACCTCAGAATCCAGCAGCTCTCCACCCTTCATGCAGTCAGGGCCCAGAGCTATAGATGTAGCAAGCAGGGCCTGGACACCCTCTAGACCTGTCTGTTCCTCCCAGGTCCTTCCAACTCCACAGCATGGCTGTGAAGGCCTTGGTCAACCTCTTAAGGCCTGCTGCCCTCACATCTCAAAGTTATTTCTCCTCCTAGGCTTGTTCTACAAATCGGCTATGAAAATGAATTTGAAATCCCAACAAGAAGACTGCTATATAAAATCAGATTATGTCTTCCATCATGATCATTACCGTGAAGGTTACCAAATCATTACCATCTCAGTCAGCATTATCCTCACCCTTAAAATAAGTAAGAAAACACTTCTCAAAGTGTAAGAGGAAAAAATCCATATCAAAGCAGTTATATTCTTGTGCTCCACAACCAGGTCTGAGTGCCAGGCTTGCGGTCTGGCTTGGCTTTCTGGGAGGTATGTGACCCTGGCGGAGTTACTTAACACCTGCAGCTTTCTCACTGGTACAACAGGGGCAACAGTATCACCTAGTGTTACTATGAAGACTAAATGATTTGAACGTACAAAACCACTCAATGTTTGGCGCATACTAAATGCCCAGCAAGTGTTGGTGGCTGCTGCTGCATTACAACTGCTGGAGCGGTTATCCTGAGATATACATCATAGGCACTCTGCCAACTCTTCTCACAATTACAAGAACCCTCAGTAAGTCTGCTTCAAATAGGAGAAAAACAAAACTCAAAAAAAGTGAAGACTTGTTCTGCTTCAAAGTTCATGCTTGGCTCACACCCAGGGGAGCCGTGCCACACACGGGCACTCCCAAGACCCGAGAGCACTCCCTGAGCTTTCCCATACTCCACACCTACAACCAGAACATAGGCTGGGAAGCTTTCTTGCAGTTCCTGAGTCACTTTACCTTTACCTACTTTCTGTGGTTTTTGTATTCCACAATGCACCCTGGCTGGCAGGCAGGCCTTGTGGGCATCAAAGGCCCCGCTGGCAGCAGACACAGAGTGGCACCACAGCCAAGGGCCCTTTTGCTGCCAGCCACCAGCCGTCTGCCACGCAGCCCAGGATAGTCACAAAGAGCAGGTGCCAGCTACATTACTGCTCCAGGTGTTACCTAACCCTTGGCCATAGATTTGTCTTGGAACAACCCAGGTGTGTCAACCTCAGGTGTGACAGGCAGGGGCTGACATCAAAGTTACTTGTGGACCAACAATGGCAGGCAGACAGCTGGCAGTATGACGGGGCTGAAGAATTAAACCTCTGCCTCTGGTGGAAGAGTTTAGAGGAGCTTTGTGGGGAGGTCACCATCTCGAATCCGGACCAGAGATCCCTCCTTGCATACTCCCATCCTTCAGGAACGCTCAGCTGAGCAGGCCTTGGGCTGGGGCCAGGGCATTCAGAGGCAATGTGACATGGTTTTGGCCATGAGAGGAGTAGTAAATAGGCTTGGGAGAGTTCCCATGGAAAGACTGGTCAAACGTTATGAGAAAATCTTCAGCACACTATGGAAAACGTGCTTTACAAAAGAAGCTCTACATGGATTTCCAGAATTTTGCACCAAAACAATTTGTCTTTTAATTCCACTGAAGCATCTTTGTACGATGGTCTTAGCGCAGGAAATGGGGACTTCACTTCCTACATCCGCTGCCTAATGAATGACTAAGAAGACATGTACCCAGTGATGAGAGTGAGAAGAAAACAGGACAAGGGCAGACCCAGGGTCCCCTTGTGAGACTCAGATTACGAGGAACCACCACCAAAAAACAAACAAACAAAACCTTACAGAGAAGCTTCTGAATGTTGGCTGTGACCCAAGAAATTGGGTAACCTTGAGGAACTTTGATTTCCTCTTGGTGTTTCACTTTCTAATCTGTAAAATGGGTCAGATGCACTCCTTCTATGACAAACTATATGGCCCTCCAGTATTTCTCTGTAAATAACACTTTCCGAAGTGGGACAGAAATTTGCTTTTAGTAAAATGTCAGAAGTGGATTTTGAAAACCATAAGAGGTGGTTCATTATCTTTTCCAAATATATACATATGCATTAACATGAATATCAGTGTGTATGAATGTGTATAGATACTGTATATATTCACACAAAATACATAGATATTGTTACACGTATGTGAACTATTGTGGACTTATGCCTGATAACTTATTAGACACATCCACTAGTATATGGCAAATATTCTAGCTGCTGTAGTAGATATACAAACATGCATACACCTGACTATAGACTACGGTAGGATAACAAAGATCCCTACTTCTCACCTAGGCTGAAAGGGGGCAGGATGTCCTGTGGTGTGGGTGAGGCTAAACTGGGCTCACAGACAACTCCTCTTATTGTTCTTGCTCAGCACCTTCAAAGTTCAGCCCTTCTTCAACAACTAGAGCAGTGACTCCCACAGGACAGTGCCCACTGCAGTTCTACTGGGGTGGAAAACTCACAGCAAGCTATCCTGTAACTCCTCATCCCTCACCGCAAACTCTACTCTCCCCACCTACACAAGGGGACACTGAGATACAGAGCAGATGGGTCCTACAGCCGGGATGGCAGTGCCAAGCCTAGGCCTGCGTCCACCCTAACCTTCCCCAGGACACAGAACCCAGGGAATCCCTGCTGCTTTCCTGGGTTTTGTGTGCACAGATGCCATGAGCTGCATGACCAGAGGCCTTCACCACCGGCAAGCAGACCCTGAGAAAAGATGATGAACTGTGGGAAGAACAACCCCGCAATCCTGGATGGCAGACCCATGCCAGCCAAGGCGAACATCCGATCATCTCTATCTGTGTGTGAATGGGCTTGGGAGCAGCCAGATCCCTGGAGCCAGCCCGGCAGGAAAGGGCTGCCAGGTCCCTGGCACCAGCACCCACTTCACATGCTGGGCCAATGTGGCTGGCTGGCTGTCAAGGCTTCAAAGGGTTGTGTGGAGCAGGCAGGAGGACTGGACCAGACGAGTCTGCCTGAAGCCGAGATGGCTGGGCCAAAGCAGACCGTTGTGGGCCGAACTGGCAGGAGCCACTGGTGGCACAAAGGGTGGGAAGCAAGAGGCAGCAGTGGGAGGGCCAAGGAAAGAAACACGTGGTGCAATGAGCAGCGGGCAGCCTACACCTGCACAAGGATGGCAGCACACCGTCAGGAGGCTACAGTGCAGCACCTGCGGACAAGTGAGAATGAGCAGACAGCAAATCCCTGGAATTACCTGTTGGGAATTCAAGGGACGGCATGAGGCGTCCACACATCCAGAAATTCACTCACTCATTTTTCTACTCACACAGCCGTGACTGAACACCTAGCAGTCACTCAGTGTCACTGAACACCCAGCTGCGTTTACCATCCTGCCTTGGCCAGCCTACATCCTGGTATCTTCCATGGTCCAGTGGTTGGGAACCCAGGGTCTGAAGATGAGGCTCAATCTTGCTTCATGACACAGATGTCAGAATGTCTGAGACCCGCCAAGCTCCATCAAGAGTGACCCTGAACATGAGACTTCAGCCAAGCTTCGTGTACAGCATGACATACCAGTGTAAGGAAAGGCAGGGATTCCTCCGTGTACACCAACAAGCTCACCTGCCTTCCCCGCAGCTTACACTGAGCAGTGGTGAGAGGAACATCTGTGTTAGGTAGTGACACAGGAAGGTAGAGGACAACTTCCACCTCAGTACTTGGCCTAGAATGACCCGAATCCAACAGAAACTAGCCTGCCTCCTCACGCTGATCCACTGAGCAAACACCCGAGGGTGGCAGAGCTCCAGGGCTGCCAGCCAAGCAAATTTCCTATGTGGCCAGCAGGAATGGGACTCAGGAACCTCTCAGGTACTGCCACACTCTCTGCCTCAGTGCCCAGTAGGCAGAGGAAGGACATGTCAGTGGCAGGGCAACAGGACTAGGGGACTGCCTCAGCTCCTCAGAGAGGTGTCCGGCAACAGCTGCACGTAGCCAGCTGGACCACATCCTCCCTTAGCACTCCTCTTTGGGAGTCTGCCTGATTGCCCTGACAGTGCCCAAGAGCAGGTAAGTGGTTCAGGCGTCTACACTACCTCCTTTCAGGTACTCACATGGAGACCTAGAAACTAGCGCTACACCACAAGAGACTCATCCAGACATTCCAAACATGGCCACTGACCTGCAAAGTCTCACCAAGTCACACCAAGTGATTTCAGGTAACTTGATCATACCCACTACTGTATGGCACTCAAAAGACAGCTTCCGTTCACCAGGTGCATTCCCAGCTCAAGAGGGTATAAACGACGCTGTGTTCCACTTCCTCTAGTCTCACACCCAACAGCTCATGTCACTATCTTCTTTGCTGGGTGCCCCTTGGTGATTCACTTGAAGTCTAAAAGCCAAGTTTCTTTACCTTTAAAAATCAGGAGAATAATGTTTCTCCATGTAATATTACAGGGAAAAGGACCGGAACTGCCTGGTGGAGAGGAGGGTACCTAAAACCTAGGGAGGCTAGTTCTGCTCTGATCTCAGATACCTGGGTCAAACTGATTTGTCCAAAGGGCTTGTCTTCAGGTCTAGGACTCCAACTCTCAGTAAACCAACAAACAATCTTCAGCTGCTTATATACAGTCAGGACCCATCTACTTCACCTCCAAACAGTCTGTCTGTCTCTCTCTCTCTCTCTCTCTCTCTCTCTCTCTCTCTGACATGCTAATAGGATCTCTCCCTTGCTGGGATATCAAGTAAATGAGAGACTGAATGCTAGCAATCCACCTTATAGGATCATCCAGTCATTCCACTAGTATTTGCTGTACCCAGGAATGAATGTGGCACTAGCCAGCTCGTGCTCTTGCAGACTCAAGTCACCCGACAGTGACCACTGACAGTCCTGTGTGTCTGCCCCCACAGCATTGCTGCACAACTACAGCAGTCCAGAGGCATAAGCTGGCCAGTGGTCAGGCAGACCAGCGGCTCCCTGGGGGCTGGGGGCTGGGCCTTGGCTGGCTGTCAGCCAGTCTGGACTGCTGTCAACTACAGGTTAGAGCATCCAAACTCTATCCTCTGTATCCCTCATTCTTTTCCCCAAACCGCAGAACTAGCATGGAAGTGGCCCTCTTTTGGTGACGGCAGTTTCCACAGTGGAAACAAAGAATTTTTCAAAGCTCATCCTGTACCATCTCTGTCAGCAGCTTGTAAAACAAAAATCTGTCACATGTAGGTCTCCCTGTAACACGGGGAATGCAGTGCTCCCGTAGATCAAGTCAGCCTCCCATGTTCTAGTAGAAAAAGAAGGCCAGATAATTATGAGACTTACAGAGAGTCACAGAGCTAAGTGTCTGATTCAGGCCTTGAACTGGGGCTATGTGAACTCTGCCATGCCTTTGCTTGCTGCCATTTTCGCACACGCACGGAGGCAGCAATGACTCCTAACACAAGCAAGATTTCACACTAAGGCTGACCCTGGGCCCTGGCAGGGAATTCTCAGAGCATGTGAGCACAGATGGCCAGGGAAATACCTAGCAGGTCCTTGGTGTACATGTTCGGCCATCAAAAGCTGTCCTTCACCCAACACAGAATGAAAGCAAATAGCACGGGGTTACATAGTTGGGATCAATCAGTAGCCTTACCTGAGTGGGTGAGTATGAATTAAACAGTCCTGCAGAAAGGAATGTAACCTTCCCTGACTTTCCAAGCTCCATTTATCCAAGGTAAAGGCCCAAGACTGACTCTATGTTAACTAACGTACCATCGATTCCTTCCCCACTCCAGCATGCTCTATTTGAGAAGGCACAAGAGAGCACACAGGTAAGCCACCAGCACACCTTCCCAAGAAATCCAGCCGTCAGATCACTCTGTACACTACAGAGATCGAGAAGTTCAAGTTGTAAAGTCTTTCATGGAGAAACAGACACAAATAAGTGTGTTGCACACACTCTTGCACATGCGTGCATAAGCTCATATGAGCACACACGCATTAGAAACCAAGTCCATGCACCAGTGACCAACAAATAAACTACTTCACACCTAACATTCCAAGCACTATTCTAAACTCTGCACGGATGATCATAATACCAATTCGGAGCAAGGGAGAGTTTTTGGGTCACTTTTCTCTGACACGGAGAAGCGGAAGCACAAGCGGGGCTAGGGGGCTGGGTACTCCCGAAGAGCTTCAGAGCCCAGAGCGCAGGCTCCTAAGCAGAAGCATTGATTCTGAGTAGGGTACACAGCCTATCCTGTAACATCCTGATAAAGATGACAGGAAGTTCTTCAGCTGCCATGAGGCCCCACTACTGCAGGGCAAAGCTGTGACATCCTTACTTCTTGCCCCTGAGGTCTTTGCTTGCCTCACCCCCCCCCCCGTCCTTTTAAATATTTACCTATTGTTACTGAAAGTTAGTTACAGAGAGAGACAGGTCTGTCATATGACCAAGGAAAAACAGAAAAACAGATCTTCCATCTGTTGATTCGCTCCCCAAGGCTGCAATGGCTGCAACTGAGCCAGGCTGAAGCCGCAACCCAGAAGCTTCATCCAGGCCTTCCATGTGGGTGGCAGGGCCCAACTACTTGAGTCATCTCTGCTGCTTTTCCCAGGCCACTAATACAGGAGGGAGCTGGATCTGAAGTGGAGCAGCCCAACACGCACTCCACCAGGGATGCTGACATCACAGGGAGCAGTTAGACCGGCTATGTCACAAGGTCAGCCCCCTCCCCGACACCTTCTCGGTGGAAAACAGTTTAGCTCATTTTCCCTTTCCATTTAGACACAGCTGTCTGCTGGGCCAACTGTGCACCAAGTGAGAGATGTGCCTCAAGTGGCCTCCATCAGAAAAGCTCAAGAACTTATCTAGGGTTACACAGCCAGGCTGAGACCCGCATATCTAAGTTTCAGCCATGTTCATCTAGAGCCCAAACTCCTGCTTCCTCCAAAAGGTGATTCATCCCACTGTGTCACGACTCTTAGAAACTCCCGAAAAAGTCCTTGTCCAGGGTGAAATGTGAGGATCATCTCTTGCGGAGGGCCAGGAGCTTCCTGTCTAACTGTGAAGAGTAAGAAGGTGGAGCAGGGAGATGGGTTTCGGGAAGGGAAATCTGTCGCTTCCCAGCAGAGGGGGAGGAGCTGGTGTGTTTCCAAAGGTGCATTCCAGGGCAGGGAAGGCCTGCCTGAGGGCTTGCTGGGCCGGGCTACTAGGGAGGCCCCAGGGCCAGCCGCTGACTGTCCATAGAACATCCACAGCAGAGCCAGCAGAGGAGGATGTGGTCGGGCCTCCTGCCAGCAGCCTCAGGATGGAACCTTGGGCAGCCTCCCTTAGGTGCAATACAGAAAGATATTTCCCCCTCCACACCCCATGCTTCTCAGTTTGGGAAAAAAAAGGAGAAGAAAATCTCAATGATGGATAGGCATTCACAAGTCCCAAGCCCACGAATCAAAAATGAGATTCTAAAGCAAACACTAGCAGTTCAGATCCAGGCAGGGCTGAGCATCTCCAGGTGGATGCCAGCATCACCCCTGATTTGGGAACAGAATCAAGAACAGGGATGGGATGAGACCGGAGTGGGGGGGCTGTCTTTGTGGAACATGGGGACAGCAAGCCTTGAAGTTCTCTGTGCCCAGTGGGTTGAGGTAAGGACTGTGACTTGGGACTGACTCATTTCACCGAGACACTTCCAGGGAATATAGTCAATCTTGCCCTGTCTACCAGCACCTAAATTCCTGCAGTGTAAAAATGAAGTAGAAAGCTGTATAAGAAAGTGCTGTGCATATGAGAGATGTTAACAGCGACAGTGAACTGCAATGAAGATGCAGATGGTGATGATGGGTACCCAGCAGACCAGAGGCCGCAGGGTGCAGGGGTACAGCATCCCAAGCATGAAGCTATCAACTCAATGTCAAGTGCCTGTGTTTGAAATCAGGCTCCTCTGTTGAGTTACTGTGCAACCTTAAGGAAAGATCACCTGTGCCCCAGTTGCCTCATCCATAAAACACAGACACTAATAGATCTAACTTCCTCAGCCTTATTGAAAGGCTTAAATGATCTCATTGTGATCAGGCTGAGTTCAATATGCGTCAGCTATTATCACAAAATTGTGATAGGAAACCTCTGTCAAATACGGTAAGAAACATGTTTGCTGGAAGAATCAAGATGGCGGAATAGGAATGTGACGGAAATACAATCCTGGAGGCTGGAGCCCCCAGCAATCCCAGAAGCCACACTCTCCCTGGAGTTCCCTGTTCCCCAAACACCCCAATGTTCTCATTTGGTCCTGAAATGACCTTATAAGACAGAGTATTTGTCATTTCACATTTGCCAGTGGTCATGGGACCAGCACGGTGGCATAGGAGGCTAATTCTCCATCTGGTTGTTCCACTTCTGATCCAGCTCCCTGCAAATGACCTGGGAAAGCAGCAGAGGATAACCTAGGAGTGTTGGTCCATGGATTCATAATAGAGGTCCGAAGGAAGCTCCTGGCTCCTGGCTTCCGACTGGCGCAGCTCTGGCCGTAACAGCCATGTGGGGAGTAAACCAGCAGATGAAGCTTCTTCTTTCTCTGCAACTCTGCCTTTCAAATAAAAATACATAGATTTTTAAAAAATTTAAATGTAAAAAAATAAATTCATTTCTGTGAAATTAAAAAAAAAAGAAACTGTTTGCTAATATTTGAACCACATTCAAATTCAGTAGAAGCAGTCCCTACAAAAAACAGTGCTGGTCCAGGAAGAGTGTGCTACAAATATCAAGTATTTCTCAAGTCCTTAGAGGCATTCAGGGTAAATAACAGAAGGAACCTACTAAATACTCCAGAGCTACTTTAATGAGTGACCCTAGGCACAATGCTGAGTGAGGTGGAGAGGCCTGTGTTGTCCAGTGGCCTTTCTCCTTCATTCTGGCTGCCCAGATAAGCCCGTGAGCTGCGGAGCTGTACGGCCTGGGGGAGGCAGGGAAGGAAGTCCCTGTGCAGGCACACGGGTGTGCTCTGACCATCACACATCCAAACAGCAGTACCTCAGGGGTTCCCAGGAAGGTCACAAGGGTCCACAGGATGAGCAGCAGCTCCGGGATGGAGTGCAATGGGCAGGTGTAAAAGACAGAATTTCAGGAAATCAGATGGAGAGGCAATGTCCCATTTCCTTTCTTTTTAAATTTAATTGTTTTTATTTTTAATTTTGTGGTACAATTCCATAGGCTCTGGGATTTTCCTTTCCCTCTCCCCTAATTCCCTCCTCCCAACTGGTCTCCTCCATATTATTACAATAGAATAGTTCTTCATAAGCAGTCATAAATCCATCATTCTGTTATTTAAGTGTGTCCTGACAGCAATGTCCCATTTCAAGAGTACAGATTCCAGGTTGAGATACTTGACAGGGAAAGAAGAGAAGAGTGGGTTCCATGCAGCTAGGGAGGCTGTGACTCAGGCAAAGCTCCATTTCCAGAAGATACAGCCTGTAACAATGTTAGGGAACCACCAGAGGAGTGAGGACCCAGAGTGAGGGGAACTCCTAAGAACCTACCTAGAAGCCACAGAGCTTCCGCTGGCCAGAACCAACACCACACTGTGACAGTACAATTCTTAGGACGCTGTTGGTGGGTGTGAAGAGGAAATGTTTGGAAGGCAGTAGAATCTTCTCATTGAGAAAAGCTGGGCTGTGGAGTGTGAAAGGTACCATAGGAACTAGGGTGTTCCCTAGGAAGTAACAAACATTCTGGCATTTAGAAGGGGCCAGATTTTGCACTTCCAGCCACTAGGGTCCTGCATCAGTTTCCTAAGCTATGCTAACAAACTGCCACAGTGACTTACAACAGCATACGGGGCTGGTGTTGTATAGCACATTAAGCCACATTAAGCCACTGCTTATTACACAAGCAGCATCCTATATCAGAGCACCACTTTGAGCTCCAGCTACTTTGCTTGTGATTCAGCTTATGCTAATGTGCCTGGAAAGCAGCACAACAGGCTCAAGTGACTGGGCTCTAACCCATGTGGGAGATGCAGGTGGGGTTCTGGGCTCTTTGTTACGGCTGGCCCAGCTGTGGCTATTACAGCCACCGGGGAGTAAGCAGATAGAAGATCGAATATCTCTCTCTCTCTCTCTCTCTCTCTCTCTCTCTCTCTCTCCTCTCTTCTCTCTCTCTCTCTCTCTCCATCTTATAAACAAACATTTGAAAAACAAAAATAGGTACTTGTTTAACTATCTCACAGTTCTGTGGGTCTGAATGTAGGAGGGTGCAGCTGAGACATCTACTTCAGATTTCAGAGATAAATCAAAATAATTGCCTGAGCTTCCTGGTGTTACTCCCCAGATGCATTCCCTGAAGGTGCACAGCAGCCCTTCTTTCTGGCTGTGAGCTGGGATTCCTCCTTAGCCATCACAGGTCTCCCCACTGATTGTGGGCTTCCAGCTTGCAGAGCTGGCTGGGGCACTCTCATGGTCCCCACACTTGGAAACTTTCAGTTCTTTCAATGTGACCTCTCTTTGACCCCAGCAAAAGAAATGCCTCAGTTTTGTTCTTTGGAAGACAGAAAGATCTCCCACCCACTGGTTGACACCCCAAATGCCCAGTACAGTGGGTGACAGCGTAGGCCAAAACCAACAACCAGGAACATAATGTGGACCTCTCTATGGGGTGGCAAGAACACACGTTCTTGAGCCATCACCTCTTCCTCCCGGGGCATGCCAAACCAGGAAGCTGGAATGAAGGGCAATGCTCAGGCTTCACCCCGGCACCCCACTAAGGAATGGAGGCAGCAGCTCTCCCCCTCATTATATTATTACTATTATTTTTTTAATTGGTTCAACTGCGGCTGGCGCTGTGGCAGATAGCCAGTTAAGCCTCCATCTGCAGAGCTGGCATCCTACATGGGTGCCAGTTTGAGTCCCAGCTGCTCCACTTCCAGTCTAGCTCCCTGCTAATAATGCACATGGGAAAACATCAGGAAGATGACCCAAATGCTTGGCCCGCTGCACCCATGTTGGAGACCTGAAAGAAGCTCCAGGCTCCTGATTTTGGCCTGGCATGCCTGGGCCACTGTGGCTGTTCGAGAAGTGAATTAGCAGATCTCTCCCTGTCTCCTTTTGTCTCTTTCTGTCCCTATTTCTTTCTCTAATGCTGTCTTTCAAATAAATAAATCTTTTTTTAAAGTGGCAAAATTATAGACACTTTCAATTTTTCCATGGTCTTTCATCAATACAATAAACAAAACACACCTCCCCATACTATGTTCCCTGATAAGGTGCCCTTCTTTGGAAGTGGACAATAGAATTTTGAGTACCTGGCTGCCAGTAGCTAGCCTAGGCACAGTAGGTTGGTTGGCCAACTGAGCTGGAAATGCCACCCAGTGATGGGTGCACTGCTGGAATGTGTGCAAGCCAGGTCAGCTGACAGCTGAGTTCTCCCAGGGCTAGACACACCTCCTTGGCAAAGGACTGTCAGCAGCAGCAGCCTGGGCCTGACTCAGGGCTCATCTGCTGCAACCATCAGGAATTATCCTGGACTGTGTCAAGCAACAAGGAGCATTGCTCAAGGGCCAGCCCTGCCCCTCCAGGCGTCAGATCCAAGGGCCGCTAACAGGAGGGAGAAAGCTGTAGATGCCACCCAGTGACACTAATGGCCTGCTTCCAGGATGCCAGCCTCCTGCACTTGCCATGCTCTCTGCCAAGAAGCATCCTAACCTGCACAGTGTCAGGATGGAGCCTGTGCTCTTCCCCAGAGGCTGACTGATCACCAGGTCACAGATGACACAAGCAGGCTCTTGTAAGGAGGCACTCCCTCACCCCAACTTTCTCTGCTGTCGCCATCTGGAGCAAAGATCACTTTCCACGTGAAACACTGGGTGCTTCAGCCTTAGTCCCTGGCAGTTGTCTCCCGTTCTCTGACCGCTCAGGATGAGCAACACAGAGTGTTGTTACAGCAGCAGTGGGGACATGACTATAGTGACAAAGACATCATTTCAGATAATGGCAAGGACAGTGTTACAGGTCAGGACAATGAAGCCCTTATCCACAGCAATGGAGGCACTGTTACATGTAGCGATGAAGACACCCCCATGTGATAAGGGGGTTCTGCTCAGCCTCAAGGGCCTCAGGGGCCTAAGGGCGATATGTAGATACAGAGAGGCAGCTGCCCACTTCCTTGCCAGCTTCCACTAACTTCTAGTTCAGGGCATGGCACAGAGCAGCTAATCATACCAGGCCTGCTGATTCGTTGGTGATTTTCTCTGACCTATTCCTTATCGTACCATCACACCAACCGAACAATTTGCATCCTGTGCCCAATGCAGACCATGTAGCCATTTTCAGCCATCATTTTAATGATTAAATGGCAAACAAAGGATTCTATGTGTGCCACGAAGCATTCAGCCACTCCCTTATGACATAAGAGCAAAGCAACTTCTGAATTTTCAAGATTATAAGTACTGATGCAGCCAACCTCTTTGTATGTACAACAGGATGATGAAAAGAATCTCTAAGATAAGATTCACCATTTATACGTTAGTATAAATGCCCAGGGCTCAGGCAGGTGGACATGCTTGTATTTCCTCTTATCCTGGAGAACACAGGGCTTGAATGTGACCATGTGGCTTAACCATGGAGGTATTATCCCTGTCTTGGGCATTGACAGCCCCAGGAACACAGGCTGTCTTGACAAGTTGCAAGGAAGTTGCAAGACAGCAGGCTTGGGGGTGGGGAGGAGGAGGCTGCCAATATAAATCAGGTGGCTGTCATTTGGGTCCCATTCATTCATGCTTAAAAATGGAGGAGGCAGGTGACTGCACTAGTTGCATAGACAACCCTTTTCTTGCCTTGTCATGAGTCACACAGAGTCTTGCAGTCTCAGAAACCTAACCATCTGTTCTGCTCCGGTCTTCCTCCTTTATTCTTCATTGGCCTTTGAGGGCACTGGGAAGGTCCTTATGACACAGATGTTGTCTGGAAAAATGGTACTCTGAGGTCTTAATACAAGGTAAGAAGATGTGACTCAGGATAGGGATGCCTAGCTTGACATCTGTTGGATTTGCAGCCCCCTTTCTCAGCTGAGTCTGTTTTCTCACCCAAATGGTAGGGAGGGGCAGTGAGGAACAGGAAATCTCAGAAGGCCACTCTTTGACAGTCTGCCTAGTTCACGGGCACAGGAATGTGAGGTGTTGACCCAGAAATGCCAGAAAAATGTATGCCCACCTGCACGGGGATGTCAAGACTTCCTGCACTTCACTTCCAAAGTTCTTCAGCTCTGCTGAGGGAAGCATCACTTTCTGGCCAGAATGAACATCGCAACTCACCAGTGTCACTTACTCAGCTGTCAAGGATAGCTGGTCCACTACCATATGACTCACCTTGTCTCCCTCACAGCCCTAATGGTTGCTGAGCACACATGAGAATTCATGCCATACTCTTTGTAACAGCAGCCAAATCCCAAACCCAACACGGTCTCAAAGACACCAGCAATGGACAAGTTAACACAAACCATGGCCCAGCTGTAGAAGACAACAGCTATGCCACTCCCTACGGGGCCCTACTCTTGACAACGGTGCAAAGTTATCCACGAGAAACTCATTTCAAGGCCACAGGAATAGTCTCATAAGACCATGTGGACCTGTGCGCAATCATTTCTGCATTATTTACTGAAACCCCAGGGTCCTTGGATTTCAGGTGACTTTCCAATAATACCTTTCATCCTCTTCTGAATTACCTAATTTTTCCAGAGTTAGCAAGCATGTGTACCCACCAATACTTAAGCAGAGGGCTGTCAAAATGTAGCTTTCAGCCCAAACCTGGCTGCTAGCTGCTTTTGTTTGGACCATGGGCAAAGAATGGTTTTTAAAGTAGCTGGGGGTTGGGGGGAATCAGAAGATAAATAGTATTTTGTCACAGGGGAAGATCTGATTCAGGTACAAGCACAAAACTGTGCTGTCCAGTTATTATATGACGTCTGTGGCGAGTCTGCTTAACCCAGTGGCAGACAACTCTGTGTGGCTTTCCGCAGAGGCTGTTTGGCGAGCAAAGCCTAGAAGATGCACAATCTGGTTGTACAGAGTCAGCCGAGCCCTGACCCAAGGCACACGGCTGTGTGCACCCTTCCTCAGACTCGCACTCCTTGGCTCAACTGGGATGCACTAAGCAGTCCTGATCGAATGTACAGTCCACCTTCACTGCTGATGAATTCTTAGAAGCAAATTGGCCTATTAATAAAATGTACTTGCAATCCCCAAGTCAAAATTCATACTGCTTGATACACTCCAGCTTCCTGTTAACGCAGACCCTGTGAGGCAGTCGGGCTGGGGCCCAACTCCAGCTATAGTGACCATTTGGGGAGTGAATCAACAAATAGAAATTTATTTTGTCAATTTAACAAATAATTTTTATTTAAATGGTACCTTCAAAATCATTTGGATTCATTTACAGGGCAATAACAACCTCAAGTCACCTGGCATGTGTGTTCCCAGCTGAGGCTGGACAAGGTACTGCTCTGCTCAGGTTTCCAGCTTTATGCCATAAGCAAGGATCCTTTCCATGCTCCATTTTGGTATAACTTTTTTTTTGCATTTTGTGCATGTATTTCTTGGCGATTTCATTGCCTAGAATGGTCACTTTCTGGCCAGAATGAACATCTCAGCTCACCAGTGTCACTTACTCAGCTGTCAAGGTATGGTTGGTACCATATGACTCCTAGAATGACCCAAGAGTTGTGCTGAAATGCTATCTGGTGTTCCTTAGTGCAAGCAGGTGGTGCATGGAGAAAACACACATTAGAGAAGCTTAAGGCTAAGCTTCTTTGCCTTAGCTGTGAATGAACCAATACATATTCAGTTAGATTCCTGTAAACAGGGGCAGTGCAAGCTTATAGATACACGGGCTGGTACAAGGACTCCATATCTGTTAATTCAGTGCTTCCAGCCACTTTGTGAAACGTAACTGTGGTGACTAACAAAAATCCACAAGACAGCTGTCTTTTGACATCTATGGGAACCATCTGCCCATCGCAGCCTCCATACCACTGAAATATCAAGGTCTGCAGAGGCTGAAGTCCCTTATGTAAAATCGCATCGTACTTGCATATAACCTGTGCACCCTCTACATTACTGATAATGCCTGATACAATGCAGATGCCATGTTAATATTTGTTACACTATGTTGCTTATACAGTAAAAAGTCTGTACATTTTCAGTCTAGAGGCAAATTTCTTTAACCTATGTTCTCTCTGCAGTTACTTCCATCTGTGAATGAGATGTGCTATTTGCTTCCCTAATCTACCCTCACCACTGCTACCTTGACAGCTCATGCCAAACCATGAGCTGTTTAGGGGATAGGAGCTGGGACTGGTTTATATCTGCATCTTAAACAACAGGGCAGGGGAGACAGCAACTTCTTCTCACCAATCTCAAGGTGAGGACAGAGGAAGCACCAGGCAGGAAGGACTTGTACCAACATCTTCCCACTCACCAGTCAACAACCAACAGCACCTTCTGGTCTGAACTCTCTCCATAAGCTGTCTTAGGTGCTCCTCCTAGAAACTGGGGATCATGAGGGTTGTTGAGAAACTTAATGAGCCAACCCTAGTAAGCACTAGCTTCTTGACCGCAGTCAGCACAGGGGAAGTTCCTATGAGAGGTCCCTGTTCTTCTTCAGAAAGCTACAATAACACTTAGTCACACTCTTTACTAAAAACTTCTTTTCATATATTTCACACCAACCATCTCACAGACTCTGCTCAGTTCTTCACATAAACGTCTAAGACAAAGCACCAAACAGCCACTAGTAGCCAACACCAACATGCCAGGCGAGCAATACTTTCTGACAAAACACTGTAGTAGACCCAGAAAGGAGATTTACCTCCACTAACCCTATTCCAAAAAGTCAAACATGGCTTCAATTTAACAGTTTGTGAATTAGTTTGTAAAAAGAAAATGCACAGGCACATGCACACAAATTACTTGTCATGCAAGACCGAGATACCACAGAGAGGAGGGGGAGCGAGTGGAAGAACAAGCTATGGCTTGGGAAATATTTCATAGACTACAGTATTTTTATAAACCCAATCTCATTTACTTTCATACAATGCTAAAAGAAAAAGTAGTGATGGCAGAGACTGGCCAGCCTGGCTGTTCCAGAGTGCTCCTGGAGCTTGCCCACTAAGTTATGAAATGGTGCTTCAGAACAAGGTGCTTAGGAGACAGATGTGCCTGCCCTACTATCCTTGGCTCCTGCTGTCAAAACCCTAGGGATGGCAGACACACGGAAGAGACTTGGGCTTCCACATTGGTGCTGGTATTGCGCTACAGCAGTGAGGTCACCACCCTCTTTATTGGCATCTCATCTGGGTGCCGGCTCCTGTCCTAGTGGCTCCATTTCTGAACCATCTCCCTGCGAACTGTCTGAGAAAAGCAGTGGAAAGTGCACCAAATGTTGGGAGCCCTACCACCAGGGACGGAGCTCTGGCTCCTGGCTTTGTGTCGGCTGTTGTGGCCAACTGGAGAGTAAAACAGCAGATGAAAGATCTCTGTCTCTTCCTCTCTCTCCTTTATCTGTAACTATGACTTTCAAGATAAATTAATAAATCTTCCAACAAAAGAAAAGCTACCAGATAATTAGGAACACCTTGCTTGGATTAAATGAATAAGGTGATAAAATATTGAGATTTATTTATTACAACATCTCAGTTACTCCAAGTAAACATTTCATTCCTGCTTTCTTTGTTGGAATAAGGAAACATTCATTCAAAGTGGTAAATTAAACTTCACATGGAAAAACTGATGGTTAGGAATTGAATCCCAATAGTTCCTTGGAAAGTTTCTGAAATCTTTGCAGAACACCCGGATGCTGGCCAGGTAAGACCTAGGTGCTCCCAGAAACTACATGGATACGAGTTCAGGGGAAATACTCTAGATAGATAAGTTGGATTTGTCATTAGTATTCCTGTCTTTATTCCCATTTTCAGTCAAGTTCAGTCCATCTGGAATTTCATTTTCAATGGAAACAGAGAAGATAAATATAGTAGCAGATCTCACCCTCCATTCTCAAGGTCTCCTTATTACTTTGAAATAGGCTAAAAAGTCCATCTTCCCCACCCACTGGGTGCCTCCCGCCCCCAGTCTGTGTTTTCTGTTGGGTTCATTATCTGCAACGCCCACGGCTCAACACAGCCAGGTCACTTCACAGAAGCCAAAGAAATGATCAGAAATAAGGACTTGATTTGACAATAAGGCCAGATGTGCAGACTGGGACATTTCAAAACCCTCACTTCCCTGCTCATAATTAGTCATCTTCTAGCCAAGACTAGAGTCTGAAGATGTCACAAAATAATGACTTTCTCAGGTAGGAAAAACTGTTTTGTACCTATCATAATAGCCTGGAAAGTAAGCGTTGGCTGGGAGCTTCAAAATAAAGGCTAATCTTCAATTGTTACACTGAAGATACATTTCCACTGAAGCACTAGACATTTTGTCCAGACTGTGCATCAAATGTGCACCTGCTGTGGGTCAGGCAGTGACCTAAACCCTGGGAGTGAACAGACGCCAGAAAAACACAATCTTTTACCTTGAGAAACTGGGTCTTAAAACGACATAGATGCGTTTAATACCCATACAGATAGGCCATGGGCCCACTAACCCTTAGATCTCCATTCTCTCTAGACCAGCAGAAACCTCAGCAACCATGATGACCCATTCCTATCCCTAACTGTATGTTTGTATTTCCCAGGAGACTGTATTCACTTTCTAACAAGATTTATCTATGCATTTATTTTATTAGAGCAACAGGAAAGAGAGAGAGAGAGAAAGGGAGAAAGAGAGAAAATACCTTAGATCTGCTGATTCATTCTCCAAATGGTGTGGGTCGGGCTGAAGCCAGGAGCCAGAAACCCCAGTCTGGTCTCTGAAACAGACAGTAGGGCCCCACGTACCACCTTCCCAGATACAGCAGCAGGAAGCTGGATCGGAAGCACAGCAGCTGAGACACCACACGCTGATATGGGATGCCAACGTCTCAGGCACGGCTTAACTCACTGCATCACAACTCCGGCCCCTATGAATATTCACCAAAAGATCTGTTCTTCTAGATGACTCCAGAATTTAACAGGCTTATGAAGGCTTATGAAGAAATTATCATCACCATTTAACAGCCTTATGAAGGCTTATGAAGAAATTATCATCACCATCTCCATTTTAAAGAAGGTGATAGGAGTGGAAACAGAGAGAAGTGAACATAGCCTCTCTGAGGTCCCAGACCTAGAAGACAAATGTCATGTGAATTCCTGTGGTGTCCCCTCCAGAGCATGACTTCAGATCAAGAGGACTGAAAGAAAATTAAAATGAAATCATTTTCACAAAACCCAGAGCAACCAGAACAGGGCTTGGTAGGCCCCATGGACTCAGCACAATAACCCTCAAACCTGGATACACACATACGCTCCACAGCAATGCCAACTAGTAGTTCTCAACTGTCTGAAGAGGTTTTGTAAAACACTGATACAGGCCTCCCTATCAAAGTAGCTACTGTTTCCTGCAGGGCTGGGGTCAACTGGGCATGATCAGCTTTGCAGTTCCCTTTGTGTCTGGGATATGCATCCTTGGCTGGGAACTTGGGGTGACTTGTGTACCAGATGCCAAACAGGACTATGGGAGAGGAAACCAGTGAGAAATAGCCAAAGATCAGGTGTGAGTGTAAGAAACAATGAATTGGGGCCTGCTGCAATAGCCTAGTGGCTATATTCCTTGCCCTGCATGCACCAAGATCTCATATGGGAGCCGGTTTGTGTCCTAGATGCTCTACTTCCCTTCCAGCTCCTTCTTGTGGCCTAGAAAAGCAGTGGGACTCTGCAGTCATATACAAGACAGAGAAGACACTCCTGGCTCCTGGCTTTAAATTGACTCAGCTCTGGTCATTGTGGCCACTTGGGGAGTGAACCAGTGAATGGAAGATCTTTCTCTCTGTAAATCTGAGTTTCAAAAAAAAGTGAATAAAAGGAAGGAAGGAAGGAAGGAAGGAAGGAAGGAAGGAAGGAAGGAAGGAAGGAAGGAAGGAAGGAAGGAAGGAAGAAAGAAAAAGAAAGAAAGAAACTAACTCTCAGAGATTGTTTTCTCATTTGCAAAAGAGGTCTTTACTGGCAAGTCTGGAAACCACTGCTTACTTGGTCCTCTTCCGCCAACTAAATGACTCCTTCATTCATTTCCTCACTGTGTAAATCTGGGTTGAGTATTAACTTATAATGGTGTGACAGGGAACAAAGCAGATAATGAGCCTTACATACACACACACATACACACACACACACTGTAGGAATTTTAATGTGTCCCATGACTGAGCATGAAGTGTTTCTGTTTGTAATGGCTCACAAATCACAAAGTGTCTAGGGATCGTCCATGGTCACATAACGCGATGTTTGTATCCCTTGTGTGAATGTGATCCCTGTGGCATTAACTCCATTGGTGAAACTACCCATCCAAGATAGCTCATTCTCTCTCTGAGGTTTCTTTGCCATTATTGGGTTTCTTTCTGTCTGCCTGCTTCCATCTCTCTGTCTTGATTCTAAGCCTTTGGGGTCACATGAGACTCATCTGACTTCATCCTGGTCTTTTAAGACTTGGAGACAAGCATCATGAATGACACTCTCAGATCCTTTTGTGAAGTTAACACAGCACACACCAGGTAGCTTAAATGTGCTTCTCCTAGATCTGGGGATGAGGCCTGAATGCCAACATGGTCAGTGTCTGGAAAGCACCCTCTCCTTGGGTTGTAAATGGCTGTTCATTTTCTATGTGATTCATTTTGTTTTCATCTGTTTAAAAGAAAGAGTGACATAGATTGAGAGCAAGAAAAAGGGAGATTCCATCTGCTGGTTCACTCTCAAATGCCTACAACATCCACGGCTGGACCAGGCATCCCAGTTTTGCTTGTGGGGAACAGGTGCCCAAACACTGGAGCCATGACCTGCTGCCACTCAGGATACACAACAGCAGGAAGCTGAATCAGAAGGAGGACAGCTGGGACTTGAACTGACCTCCAACGTAAGATGAAGGCATCCCAGGCATGAGGCTAACCTGTAGGCCACAATACCTACTCCCTAGCTACCTTCTTACTATGACCTTATCTGAGGAAAGGGGTGAATGGCAGAGGGAGTGAGAAAGAGAAAAAGTGAGGGAAGGAGAGAAAGAGAGAGCAAATACACCTACTGATGCCTCTTCTTATTTGATAACATCATTAGGGTTCCATCGAGGTTCTTATCCCAAACTATCTCCCCAAAACTTCATTCCTAATATCACTGTACTAGCAGCTGGGGTTTCAGTGTATGGAGTGGGGGTATACATGATTTAGTACCTGGATATCTCAATAAGGTTCTCCTTCTAAGTATAAGCAAGTGTCAATTAGACACTGACTGAGTAGCTCGTCACAATGCCTACAAAGTGTGGTTTATACAAACTGGTGAAACATTGTAATTCGGTGCCTTCAGATACTTGCACAAAAGAGATTACCACCACCTACATTGCAGAGGATCCTTCATCATAACAGAAAATAAATCACAACAGTAAGTTGTGCTCTTATGCAGACAAGAAGATCAGGGACTGGACAAACCTCTGAGGATGACCTCCACCAAAGACCTCCATCCCGAGGACAGGCGAGATCATGACAGTAAGTTCACAAACCACCCAAGAGGTCATTTTTACCATGGAAGTGGCAACTACTTTACAAAAATCACAAAGCCACTACCCACTCACAATATAGTGAGGGTCATCTGTCGAGTGGGCATCATTCAACAGTGAATGCAGAGGCAAATCTCATCAGTCCCCAGTCACAGAGCAGAACCTGCTTTCTGTTCTGGCAGCAAAATCAAATGACAGAGATTCAAGGCAAGGGTCGTGCTGGGTCTTCTTCCTCTCTTTCCTTAAGCACAGGCCTTGCTCAGGGTAACTGTTCAGTGACAAGATCCAGTTAGGTGAGTGAAAACCAAGACTCCTTAGAGATTGCCTGTATCTTCAGAGGTAACTATTTAGGATTTACTGAAGGGTATCCACCTGACTTCCCAAATGTAAAAGGTCACAGGCTGACAGTCAAGGAGAGCAGTTCCTGGTCCCAGAGATCACAACCACTGAAACCACACCCATGACACTGCTCTTATGCAGACAAGAAGATCAGGGACTGGACAAACCTCTGAGGATGACCTCCACCAAAGACCTCCATCCCAAGGACAGGCGAGATCTTGGAAAACTCCAGTGAAGATGCTAATGTTTCCTCTCTATCCTCTGGGCCACAGTGAGTCTAGGGAGCGGCACAGCAACTGTTGCTCTACCAGTAACCCAAAGGGGATGCAGTACAGAGAGTTTACAAGCTCGAAGGGCCATGGCACTTTCACAGGAGCCAAGAGTTTGGAGAAATGTCATCCCCAAACTAGGCACCAAGGGTCAGAGAACAACTCCTGCCTTCAACACAAACAGAATGTCTAAAGGCACTGTGATAGCTAATAGCTAGTTGCTAGCTATTAACCTACTCATGTTTTCATTGCTCACACTCATATAAAGACACACTGGGATTGGCATAATCATTGTTTTTATTGGATTCATCAAGTGTTAGGAAATTCTTCATTGTATTTCTCAAAGATTCATATTGTAATGTTAGGAAATTTTGGCTTTGAAAAATTATAAAGCTTTTGTTAAAGATCCTTTTAATAACATCAGTTCAATTGTTTTCCCTTTGGATACAACTGAACACAGATGACCTAAAACAGAAAGTCAAAAGATACTATTAAAAATTTCTAATATATTGGCACCTGAATAAGTACATACTTGAAGAGAGAACTGCCTTATTATATGATATTTCTGTGAATGTAGCTAAAACAATATTTAATTACATTATTTCTAAAAGTGTTGCTATTTCTTTTATCATACTTACAGGAAAATGATTCTTATTTATATTGAAATATACTTTCCCCTTCTCTGTCTTTATTCTTTGGCTCCAAAAGTGTTTCTGCAAAGGAACAAGTAACTATCTAATACTGTATATTCTTTTGAGCTGCATAATTTTACCTCTGGGTATTTTATGATTATCCTATGTCATTTATAAAATGATAGTGTGTATTAATATTAGGCCAATTATGTACTCACTAACTGGCACAAACCTACTGTGAGAACTCAAACCTCTACCTAAACACAGAAAGAGCACATTAGATCCACTTCACTTTTCACTTTCGAGACAGACCTGGTTGTCGGGTTCTAGCCCACAGCGTATCCCACAACCTTGTCAGTTGACCAAGCATTTTTCCCAGCACAGTCAGGGCACCATAAAGACACCCACAAATTTATCTTCACTATGTTTACCACCATCCCTACTGAGGCTGCCAGGTATGGTACAAAAGGCAAAGCAGAAGTCAGGAAACAAAGATGGAGTGAACACCAAGCAGCTTCAAAAAGCTGATACAGAAGCTCAGAGAGCTGAAGGAAGCAGCAGGAATCATTCCAGAGAATGAGCTCCATGACCAAGGAACAGGTGGGAAATGGGACAGCTCTTCCAGGCACCAACCCAGCCACCAGCCCACAGCCTCAGGGCCATGACTTTGTGCACCAGTTTCTACCAGTGACTACTTGACAACCAGCCTACACATAAAAGTAATCTGTCTCAATGAACTTGTACATTAGTTGCAAAAGCCTCATAATGATGAAAAAGTCCTGGGAACACTGGGTAACATTTCATTAATCACTGGGTTAGGAACACCCAGCACCATTGAACAAATGGCCGCTCCTTCAAGGAGCAAATGTCAAGACTGCTGCATGGTGAGTTTCTGACACTCATCTAGGGAGACTTGCACAGTACAAGCTTAGGACTAAAGTTCTGTCTCTCAAGAGTGAGCAGCTAATTGCTTCCTTGGGTAACTGTGTACACAGCTAAGATTCTTTGCCAAGGAACAGTTGCAGAGAAGTGGGAAATGGAATGAAAAGCAGGTGAGTGTCTGTGAAGCCAGACTGCTCACATGGCTCTGCCTGTGATGAAAACACAATACAGGAAAAGCCAGGTCAAACATCAACACAGACAAGTAGAAACGCACAACCACAGTCTTAGGATTTTCCCACTGTATGTGAAAACATGCCCTTTATTTAAAAAATCAAATAGTAAAAGCCCTCACTGTCTCACATCTTCCAATCCCATTTCCCAGAAATGTCTCTTCACAGGAATTACAAACCCTTCTCAGAATTTCTACCATGTGCAGATAAATATGCATATGGACTACATGGTTTCCTCTTGTTTTCAACAAAAATAAGGCAACTCTACACAAAGAGCACTACAACTCGTCTTTCTCAATTAAAGGATAATATATATTACTCCATGTAAGTACATAGGAATCTATTCCATTATATAATTCTTTGTTTTAATTTTTGAAAGGATTTCACATTTACAAAGTAAAAATATTTTAAAAATAGAAGTCACATATAGTTTTGCAATTCTCAAATACTAACTCCTCAAAGTTATTTTTCCATTTTCACTTTATTCACAAGGCAAAAACAGATGCTCCTTCTGTCCTCCGGTTCTTTACCCAATTGCCCACAATAGCCAAAGTTAGGCTGGGCTAGGTCAGAATGAAGACAGGAGCCAGGAATCCAACCTGGGTCATGTACATGGGTAACAGAGACAGAAGTACTTGAGGCATCGTCTTCTGCCTTCCCTGGGTGTGTAACTGCAGGAACCTAGAATGAGGAGGAGAGCCAGGAATCAAACCAGGCCACATGCTACAGGATGCAAATATCCTAAGGTCCTTTGAAGTACTGTGCCTAATCTGTGCCCCAAAGATGGGCATCTTATAAGACTGCAGTGTAACTATCACATTGTTATCAGAAAATTAATTTTCACATGATCCCTTGAGTTTTTCAAATTTATCAGTAATATCTTTCCCAATGCAGAATCCTATCCATTGATACACACTGCAGTTGGCTGCCTGTGTTTGTGTGTGTCTCTCTCTGGAATAGTTCCTCATTTTCCTTCTTTGGAGTGCCAACTAGTTAGTTTGTCCCTCAACATGGGTTTGTCTGTCATGTCATTTCTTCCTCATCAAATTCCTCATTCTGAAACTATATGTGCCTCTGACAAGACTACCGCAGCATTTATAGCTGATATAAATGCCCCATGAAGCTAGAACATCTTGTGCTGTACCAAAGGATGGAAGAGCTCAAAAAAATCATGGGGAAATGACAAAAGGACATAAAACATAACTTAAAGGCTCAAGTTTTGGAACACTGGTGTAACTAAGTCACCAATATGATAAGAGGCCATGCTAATGTGATAGATATTTTTAACTGGAAAACAAAAGGAAGCTCTTCTTTGTAGTACAACTCTTGTTGATAAATTTAGAAGTGATGATGAAAATAGAGAACCACCAGCAAATACCGCAGTAGTAGCTGTTTCAGGCAAGAATTCTCAATGGGCATTAAAATTAGTTCAGCGTAAGTATGATGTAAAACAAGATATTTATAAAGCAACAAAAAAATCTCCTGAGAAGACAGAGAAAAAAATAGATCATTTACCACTTGAAGTAAGTGAGGGAAAGAGATCTTAGCGGTGATGAACAAGCACTGCCACACACCTCCTGAGCCCGTGCACCAGGAGGACACACTTCCTGCCGTCAGCCGTGACTGCTCAACATCCACTACGCTCACGAGCAGTCAGGTTGTCTCCAGAGATCTGCCCTCTTCTCCATGTGGTACAAAGAACTTCTTTGGAAACTTTTGGAGGACTGACCCCTACAAGTGAAGTGACTAGGCCCAGGCTACATATATACTACCTTTGAGTATTCCCATCAAATCTTCAAAGAGGTAGATCTCCACTTGTCACTACCCATCCTCACCAAAAGTATATAATGGAGCTCACTTTCCTGGTTAACCCCCAATGCTACAAACCCCCACTTCCCACCACCACCAAATGCCTACAGCAGGTGCAATGGATGGAGCAGAAGGCAGGGAATCTGAGAGCACTAAACACAAATGGGCACACTGAGGTTTTCTTGTGCTTAACAAAACCAGGACTCCAGGCAAGAGCAGGCACTCGTACAAAAATACTAGGACAAGAACAAGACTCTTACATATATGAAGGAAGCTTTTGACAAAGTTTAATCTTTGGCAATGACTCACAGGCTTGAACCTGACCTCAGGTTTCAATGACCTGACATCCAACCTTCCAACATAGCTTCTTAAAAGCCCCAAACAATACTAATGTAGTAATGAGATTTCCCAATAAAACTTAGTAGTAGTAGTAATTACCAACCCTTGAATTCCATTTCACAACCAGTTTCATGTTATTTTGAATTTCATAATGACTTTCAGAAAGGCATTATTATCTTTACAGGTACCAAAAACAAAACATGGAAACCAGAGACGGCAAGTAACTTAGCCAAGCTAGCAGAGCTACAGAGTGAATGTCACTTAAGAAACTGCCACTAAATTAACAAGGTCAAGGCCTCTCTTGATTACCAGGAACATTACTGCACTAAGGGCACCATTTATTATCTCATTTCCTCTCTGCATTTCCCATTTACCAACTGATGAGGAAGAAACCTCTGCTAGCTCCTAAAAGACAACACAGATTTCACAAGATGGGTGGGTTTAAAACCTCTGCTGGACCTAGGTGCCTTCCAAGATCTGGTTTCTTATAGACCCTTACAAACCAGTCTGGGGTTAAGGCAACTCGCATGTACAAAATAATGACAGTCCCATGCCCAATCACTGACATTAGAGAAGGTTAACACAGACAGTCTGATGATAAACTGAAGAGTAGAGAAAGACAGATAGGGCCAGGAAGGCCTTTGGGACAGTGCTATCCACCATTACGCCCAGGACTGTGTGTCTGCTCCCTCAACACTCTCCTACCTGCAGGGGCAGAGCCGAGAACAGCCACACCCACACTGCAGGGAGGAAGCAGCAGCAGGAGGGAAGGGAGAACAGCCAGCAGGTGCTGAGCACCTGAGGAGTAACCACTCTCACTCTCGCAAACAATTCCCCAGGTGGGCAGTGTCCCCGGTCACAAATGCAGAAAGGGAGGGTCAGAGAAGGTGGTGAACCTGCCTAAGTCACCCAGTCACTGATTAACAACTGCAACAACAAAGTCAGGCCAAAACCCGAGTGTTCCTGGAACCAACATCTGTCAAAGTGGGTTTTACTTTTGGTGTGTAATTCCTAAGAGTCAAAGAAAGCTTTCTGAAAAGCAAACTTAAGAAGATACAGCCTGCTGTGGACAAATTCTCATGCAGTTCCAGCCCAGGATGTGACTATAATGACAGAAGCTAGTAAGATGATGTAAGCTTATGAGGGTAGAGCCCAGAACTGATAGGATAGATTTCTTTATAAGAAGAGACACTAGACAGCTCCACTCCCATCCCACAACATTCTTGCTCATCATTATGTGAGAACACAACAGAAAAAGGCAGACTCCAGCAACCAGAATGAATGGAATGAGCCAGCACCCTGACCTTGGATTTCCCAGCCTTGGAAACTGAACTGCAAGGACACAGATGTCTGTTGCTAAAGCCCCTGCTCTACGGTACTCTGCTTTGCTAGCCATGACAGAGTAAGACAGAACCCCTCCATCACTCAGGCCAGCATCCTGACTGATTTGTGGGTTTTGTTCTCATATGAGCACATACCTCCAATCTATGTAAGCACGTGTTTCCAGTCAACATAAACACCTTAATATTACAAGGCCTACAACAATGAAGACACTCTGTAAAACAGAAACATAAAAAATAAGAGGTGAAACATTTTCTTTTCAAAACCTGTTGTGGCTTCAACTACATCTTCCAAAAGGCCAATGTTGGGAGTCTAATCCCTAGTGTCAACAAATCAGACTACTTGGAATTAGGGTCTTGCAGGCCTAATTAAGGTAAGATCATGCTGGGTGAGGGAGGGCCTATCCCTTTTCAGGAGGAGGCAATCTGGAGTGAGACGCACAGGAGGACAGGCAGAGGTGGGAGACAGAGCTGCAAGTGATGCTGAGGACCTTCAGCGAGCGGCAGAAGCAGGGGCAGAGTCCACGGGCAAGCAGGACTCTTCTCCCGGGTCTTCCAGGGGAAGGCTCTCCTGAGGGTACCCGGATTTCAGCTTTACAGTCTCCACCACAGCGTGTCACCCTAATGAATAACATTCATATGGAACAAACATTGGGGAAGTGGTTACAACCCTGGAGAGGAAACCCCCAAGCCCATAATGCAGTTCCTAAGTTCCTGCTCACTTCCAAAGCCAGCTTCTTGCTGATGCACGCTGTGGCAGGCAGCAGATGACACGTAACTGCTTGGGACCCAGATTGTGTTCCTGGCTCCTGACTTCAGCTTAGCCCAGTCTCAGCTGATGTGGGCATTTGGGGAGTTGAATTAGCAAAAGGAGAAGCTGTTGCTATATCTCTCTCTCTTTCCACCTTCCAAATAAGTATTTAATAAATAAATAAATAAAAGTGTTAAGCCAGCTGAAAAAAAATTATGACACTTATACAAAGGTCAATTCTATATGCTCATCATCATTATGACCACAATCAATGAGAATTTCTGAGAAATACCATGATTTATAGTAAATCAAACTTCAGCTGTTGCCTACACAGGGTCAGAAAGGAGCACTCAGGAAGCAGCCCCGTGGCGGAGGTTGCCGGGGTCCAGATGTTTGTGTCCCCCTAAATCCATATGATGAAATTTCAGCCCCTTTAGGAACAGAATCTGGAGGTATGGATTTGAGAAGTAATGAAGTTATGTGAGTGGAACCCTCGTGAGCAACACATATACGTTCACATACAGAAGAGATCCCAGAGAGCTCCTGAGCCCTGCCACCTCACCAGGACGCGTTGTGAGGACGTTATCCCTGAACCAGACACTGAGACAGCTAGCATGCTGTCCTGGACTTCCCAACCCATGGGACTCTGAAACACTGCTGTTTATGAGCCACCCAGCCTACAGTTCCATCTCCATCCATCCATATAAACTATGGAGGATGCAAAGCGAGAGTTGCAGAAGACAATCGGTCTTGTTCCATGGATGAATCCTTCTTCACTCGATGATTGGCTTAAAGTGAGCAGGTGATGGGAGACTCTTGGACTTGGAGGAGGCCACAGTAGTCTGAAGGTCACAGGAAGCAGCTGGAGTCAGCTCTGCTGGTGGCTGTCAAGCAGTAGGGCCCCATGCAGAGGAAACCCCCCAAGAAGCACCGGGCCCACGTTTTCTCCCCAGGCCAGCCCCACTTCCCCTTGTCAGCACTACCCCTGGTCTATTTTGACAAAGCTGTTTCCACCCAGTACGGTTCCACACCCATGCAGACACCAAGGAGCCCAGGCCACCCTAGAGACCATTGTTCATGGTGGAAAACCCAACACATGGCCTTCCCACATAGCAGGCTGTGCAGAATGGGACTGCTCGGCATCCCCAGGAGCTGGTGCAGCTGTGGGGAACTGCAAGCCAGGCTGTACCCAGCAGGCAGGGCTTCCTGGCACTGGGATTCATGTGGGGGGTGGAGGTGGTCAAGCTCTGGGCTTAGAATCCTGACTTGAGATCATTGAAAGAAGGTTAGACTAGGAAGCGATACACCTTGCCCATCCAACTGGGTTCCATGAGGGAATAGGGAAGCAGATCAGTTGTTTTGCCAGGCAGAATCTCAGATGCAGAAGGAACAACATATTGAAAAGCAGAACACCGAGCCAGGACAGTGAGGTTTCGCAGAAGCAGCTGCTGTAGACAACGAATATCGTATGAGAAAACAAGGTGAAAGTATCAGACTGGAAAATCCAGAAGGTCCCTGCAGAGCCCCAACTGGGGCAGCCACTGCTGATGGAAGTCAACAGAGCTGCTTCCAAAAGTGCAGACAGAAAGGCACTCTAGACTCTGATTCAGCCTGATGTTGCCAGGGTGACACTGTCCAACAGGAGGCAAAGAAGATGAAGGCAGGCCCTTCACTCTCCTGGCTCCAATCTCCTGATGAACAACCAGGTCCAACCACCTGGACCCTCAGTCCTTTAGGCTACAGCGAATGGTTACAGCCCCAGCATACTGAGCATGCACTGGGCAAGAGGCAAAACAGCAGAGACCCACTCCCCAGGTGCAGACCCTGGAGCCTACAGCCAGGCCAGAATCCTAGCTCTCCATCCAGCCCTGTGCCTCGAGTCCACCCTGCCCCCAGTCCTCAGGCCTGCTGGCGCCAGGCCCATAGCACTTATCTGGGTTGACTGCCTCTCCCCAGTAGACAACTGAGTTAAGACCCCTGGCTGAGAAGGAAACCAGGTGGGGATTGTGCATTGCAGTAAACTCCGCCCTGTCCATTTGCAGGGCTTCCGGCTCCAGGAAGGCAGGGACATTCTGATGGGGCAAGCCTATGGGCTCTGGGAGCAGAATGCAGAGCAAGGGAGGGCAGGGGTGGAGTGGGCAGAGAGAGAGGAGAAAAGCAGCAGAAAGGCTGCAGCAGACAGGCAGCACCAGGACGGGAGCGAGGCAAGGTCATACTGAACCCAAACAGGGACACTTGAGAGGCAGGCAGGCCAACACAGGGTCCTGACTTGGGAATATTCTGGGCACAACACATTCCGGAGTCCCTGCCTAAATGTGTCTGACTCATCTTGACTTCCACTCAGGAGGCAAGAGGGAAAAGTCCAAGGTTCCCAGCCCACTGCTCTCTTTCTGACCTCTTCATTCATTTCCTTCCCTTGCGAACCAACGTGGGCAAAACAATTAAGTCAGTTAGAAAGCTATGGAATGTGGCAACAGATTAGAGTTGGGGCATCAGTGTGAAATTCAGGTCATGCTAACATAGACATAGAAGGATATATGCACAAAGGGGACTCTCTCTCTCTCTCACACACACACACACACACACACACATTTTATGGCTATCAGCCTTTTAGAAAAAAACATCACAGCAGCAATGAACACATCCAGCATGCCTGTCTTGATGCCTAATGTCTCCAATGACATGAACAAGGGCTCCTGGGAGAGACGGCAGATTTCAGGTCTGGGCAGGAAACATACTAAAGAATTTTGGAATGTCTTGCAACACCATAAAATATGGAAGTATAATCAATCCTGCAACCAGAAGGTGTGTCAGAGGAACACAGGCAGTAGCTAACAGAGCTTCCAACACCTAAAGCTGGAAAACGTGGGGCAACAAAATAGACTCATATTGTATTATAACTTTAATCTATTATAAATGAGCAAACCGATACCCACAAGCCCATGCTGATGTCTCAGTGCAATGGATGCCTGCAGAAAAGATCCAAGATGGCTGAAGCAGAAGCTTTACACACTAGGAAAGGCGTGTCAAAACATTGCCCTTAATGTGGGCAGTGCACAGTGACTTCCTTCCTAAGAGTACAACACAGAAAGCATGTGAGAAGCCAACCCGACATAGAACAACTTGGCAGTGGAGATACATGGCAGCCACCACCTGAGCCAGCTGGCCCGAGGTAAGGTACTCTGGCAGGAGAAGCCTTGGCATGGCGTGGTATAGAGGGTACTCTATCTTGTGATCTTCCTCCTCAAACTTACAGATAATCCCAGACTGTCAGGACAAAAACAGACAAGCCCTATCGGAGGGATATTCTACAGTCACCAGACCAGGGCTCCTCAACACTGCCAAGGTCCTCAAGGACAAGACATCAGAGAGGCTGTCAGAGCCCAGAGAAGCCTAAGGAAGCATGATGATGGGTGTCACATGCGGAGCAGGGATGGTGAGCCAGTGCCCATCTCCCACATCTGAATGTAATTTCTTTTTTTTTTTTAAAGATTTATTCATTTTATTACAGACAGATATACAGAGAGGAGGAGAGACAGAGAGGAATCTTCCATCCGATGATTCACTCCCCAAGTGAGCCACAACGGGCCGATGCGCGCCGATCCGAAGCCGGGAACCTGGAACCTCTTCCGGGTCTCCCACGGGGGTGCAGTGTCCCAATGCATTGGGCCGTCCTCAACTGCTTTCCCAGGCCACAAGCAGGGAGCTGGATGGGAAGTGGAGCTGCCGGGATTAGAACCGGCGCCCATATGGGATCCCGGGGCTTCCAAGGCGAGGACTTTAGCCGCTAGGCCACGCCGCCGGGCCCCTGAATGTAATTTCTGCTGAAGTGCTTGGGAAGGCAGCAGTTGACAGCTCGAGCAGCACGATTCTTGTCACCCACAGGGGAGACTCAGATGGAGTCCCATTTTCTGGCTTCTGGCTTCTGCCTGGCCCAGCCCTGGCCACAATGCCTACCCCTAAAGGTTCTCGTTTTTAAGGTGGAAAATTTTCCTCCAGATGCAGGATGCTCTGTGGTGTGGTGTGGTATGGATATGTTCCCCAAATTCCACAGGTAGACACTTAACCCCCAATGTCATATAAGGTGAAGATATTTGAGAGGTGTGACCTTCAGGAAGAGGTCAGGTCATACAAGTGCCATCCTCAGGAAGCAAGTGATACATGGGTGGAGTGACGCGTGAATGGATCGTCATATTGATGGCTCTGCTACAAAAGCAGCTCCCTCTGACACACTTGCTGTGTCCCCACTTCATGACCCAGCAGGAAGGCCCTCAATGCCAAAAAGATGCTGGCACCAGGCTACTACGCTTCCCAGCCTCCAGGATGGTGAGCTGAAAAAGCACCCAGTCTGTGATATTCAGTCATACATCAGAAAACAGGCCAAGATGTCCTGCATCCTACAGTAGGTCTGCATCCACCACAATCATTTCTGGCAGAGTGACAAAACTAGACGGAGGGCACAGAGCTCCAGAGGAATGTGATTCCTGGAAGAGCACTGACTAGCCCCCAGTCTTCTGTGTTGCAAGGCTTCTAGAAGGCACCCCAGGAGGACAGAGGGAAGTAGAGGGCTGAGCCCGGATCAGGGTTTTGCCATTTGCTTCACTCCAAACCAGCAGTAACACCTACTGGATTGTGAACTTTGTCCAGCTCCTTGGACAAGCCAGGGTCCCAGGGGGCAGAAACAGGAGGCGTGAGCTCTGGGAAGAAATGCGGCTCACAGTCTGCTCTCCAGCCCCTGGGAGAAGATGCGCATGGAGACGGATGCACCTGAGGTGTAGCACTTATGTTGATTTAGTAAATGGTTTCTTGAAGCTTCTAAACATTAGTCTCAAGTCAGAGAAAAAGAAAAGAATCTGAAATTATGCAAAAGCCTAGAGCAATGGTGTGTGCTTTGTACATTCCACGGATTCTTTCATTTTTTTCAAAGACTGTAAAGAATAAATGAGACAGTCACACAAAGTGCTCAGACCAGCATGAACATGGCATCTAAGCTATCATGCTTACTGGTAACAGTACTACTAGCAAATACTAACTTCATGAGGATCACCACTAGCAATCCCCCTGGACACTATCCTACTATCAAACAACCCCTAATAGACAGTGCCTAGCAGTATCTGTTACACTTCTCAATGCCCATTATTCTTCAAGAAGCAAATACTGGTTGACTGATACAATGCACAAACAGTTGAAGAAACGAACAAAGGAAAAGATCAAGTCTTAGAATATGGGATGGGAGTGATTCTTAAGAGGTAGGCAAGCTAGTGGGTACCAAGACCTAGATCAGGAGTCAAGACCTAACTAGTCCTAAATCCTGTGTTCAGCAAATGACTCATGGAGATCTGAGCAAGGATGAGAGAGACAGACAACAATCAAGTGAGCTCAGCATAGGCACAAAGTTTGGACACAAACAGAAGAGGACAAAAGTGGCTCTCACAGCCACTTGATTCAGGCTCTTTGTTTTAAAGATGGAAGGATAAAAGGAGTCAACTGCTGCTCAGTGCTCCACGGCAGCAGTCCAACAGCCCTGAAGACTGTGGTCTGAGATGGACATCACCCAGCAGCTCAGTGGCTGGATACATTGTATCTCCCCCAGATTGGTGGCTAATCTAACCCATCAGCTGGGTTACAAGTCCCTAGATAGCTGACTCCACAGGATTTCTGGGTGTGTCTGTGAGGATGTATACAGATGAAAACATCATTGGAATCAATGGATTGCCTAAAGAAGATGGCCCACCTTTAGTTATGTGGGTAGCACCCAGGCTTTCGAACATCAGAAAGCAAGATAAATCAAAAGCTGAAGAGAAGGCAGAAAAAGCCTGCATTCCACAAGTGCCTGATCTCTTGAGCTGGGATACAAATCAGTTCCTGCCATTGGTAGTACTTGTTCTCAGGTTTGAAACCTGAACTGGAACCGGCAAGGTCACCTCTCCAGCTCTGGCTTTGCCAGCTGTACCACCCACTCCCCTGAGTCTACACACCTTATAAATGAAATTCTGGAACTTCTCACTCTCCTAAACTACATCAGCCAACACTTTATAATAAACAACCTTCTCTCACTAGAAAGAAACATTTAACTATAGACACAGATAGATACACAGCAAATCTCATTTCTGAGACTCTGGAGAACCTTGCCGAGTGCAATCTGCATAACACACTCAGTCACAGCACCTTGTTTGTGGTGGGCAAATGGACAAGGACAGCGAAGGAGGACTGCCACGTCACACCAGTCACCACACAAGACACTGCAGAGAGCCAAAGCTCTGCTCCAGGAACAGCTGGAGAGTCCCAAGCACATAGCCAGCATCAGATTTCTTCCCACACTGCAGACAGGAAGGGTCTCAACATCAGGAGAAGCAGAGCTGTTTGCAGCAGGAGTGAAAAAAATGCAGACACATGGAGATAAAAGTGAGAGAGAGGAAGAAAAGGAGAGACAAATGCAGAGGAGGTGAGGACAGACAACAGAGAACCCGCCTGCTAATCAGACAGGGCAGTGCAGGCTTAAGGGCCTGGGGTCAGAAAACTCGTGGTGTGGATTCAGAGTCATGGTCAACTGGCAGGAAAGTTACGGCACAGTCCCTCCAAGTCCCCAGCTGCCTTGTCTGTGAGGGGCAAGTGGCCACAGTAAGCTGGTGACCCTCCTCAATGTTTGGCTCAGAGCAAGAACAATGACTCGCCCCTCTTCTGGTCCAGATGCCCCACATGGTGACGTGATGCAGTCTCCCACCAGACTTTCATGCCATGAAAGGGCAAGTGACTACAAAGTTAAGCAAATGGAAATGCTTTACTCCATTTCTCCAAGCAGGCTAAGGATGGGGTAGGAGGGCTTTGAAGAAGAGGTTCTTTCTGTCATGCTTTAAGTGTCCAGTCCAAAACTGGTACCCTCCAATTCAATAAACGCAAGGAAACTTTCCCCAGCCACAGCCCATGCATGCATGCGACAATACCCCAGAACCCAAACCAACTCCCTAAACCAGGGCAGCCCCAGGAGGAAGAACCAATGGTCAACCAAACTGAGTGCTGCTTCGAGAGACATCTGAATGCAAACCACCGGGGAGATCACAGACACTGCACACTACAAAAGCTGGCCACTAGTGACAATCACAGCAATCGCCACCTACAGTGATAACTCCAGTGGCCTTCCAGTCACTGGGAGGCTGCCTGTTGGACATGTGGGCCTGATGGAGGCTCACACAGACTGACTCTCAGGGCTGGTCCAGCCATGGCTCCCCACCTGCACAGCCCATTGCAGGCAACACTGGGAAAGCTTAGGAAGCTTGGTGCCATCTGTGGCTGTGGCTGTGGCTGCTCAGTGACAAAATTATCAGAAAAAAACAAAATGAGGCACATTTTCCGCTGCCCTGACGAATACCTCCTCTGCACTTGCCCTCATGCATTGACATTAATTGAACTCTGCACTTACTACTAAAAATAAATTCCAGGTCAAATGCAACATCAAAAACCTCAATATGAAACCACAAGAAACAGTAGTAGAGAAATGGGTGCATACCAGCGGTGTTTTCAAAAGACCTTTCTGTTTCAAGTGCAGAGTTCCAAGTGGGCTGGGCGCTTGTTCACCACTGCAAACACTGAATACAGGAAGCCACCTTCACAAGCGCCCTGTGGCTCCCCATGGGGACCGGCGCATATCCACAGACAGAAGCTATCTGATGACCTCTCCCAAAAGCCACAGAAGACCAGCGTGGGAACAACAGGCAGGCAGCCAAGAGATGTCCCAAGGAGGGCCAGAGTCCAAACAGCAGCGTGAGGGAACAAAGAGTCAGCACTGTTACAGAATGTCTGGGATTAGGTGATTTATACAGACAAGAGGCTATTTCGGATGCAAAGCCTACCAAAAGCCGTAACAAGTGTGCTCTGATGGAGGCCTGGTGAGAGAATGGCAAGCAGGCACAGGTGGGAGTCAGAACAGGGAGCTGGGCTCTCATGGCAGCTAAGCCTTTAACACAAGGAGGGAAAAAAATGCAGACATGGAGTTAAGAGAGGGAGAGAGGAAGAAAAGGAGAGACAAACGCAGTGTCAAACTGTTCACAAGGACTCCAGTGTCGTGACCCACACACCTCCCGCTAGGCCCCGCCTCGGGGCCTCACGTTCTCACCCATGACCTGCAACCACAGCAAAAACCAACAGGAAAGAAGCCTATCCAGTCTGCATGTCCAACCATGGGCTGGGGTGGGAGGGAACAACACTGAGGCCAGCCAGGCAAGGAACTGGAAGGAAAAATAGGTAATGTGGGCTCCTCCCACTCACCGACTTTCACTCCTTTGGGCCAACTCCACAGTCCCATGGTCACTCAAGTAGTACTGGTCACTCTGCAACTAAAACAAGAGAGGCTGGACATCCATAAAAGACTTGCCCAAGGTAACAGAAAAGTGGGAGTTGGAGCCAGAGTGGACTCCAGGTGTCTGACTCCATATTCCAGTACTCCCATGTCATGTCAGGAACATCACTAACAGCCCAAGTTTATAGACAGGCAGGCATGGTGCACACGCCTTTCTGGTGGTTTATGGCCCATGTAGCTGACTTCCAGGCAGGGTGTAGGCACCTTCAGGGCAGGCAGATACACATACACAAGCACTAATGGGTGTGTGTCTTTCTCAGAACACTGCTAGAGACCACATTTGCCCTGACAATGTCTTAGGATTATGAGATTTGGATTCCTGGCACCTGCCCTAGCTCTGTTTTTCCCGTGTTCATAGGAGGCAAGCAAGACTGCTCATTTTTATAGATAGGGCAGCAAAGCTCTCAGAATCTGCTCTGGTGACTGTATTCCCTTCTGCCCTTTCCTTGACAACACAGTAGCTGCTTCCAGCCCTCCAGATGCCATGGGGAATGGTAATTGACAGAAATGCCTGTGGTCCTATTATGTCCACTCCTGTTCCCATGCTTCACCACCTGAACTGCCACTGAAGGAATGTAGAGCCCTTGGTAGATAAAGCCATGCAAGCATTAAGTGCTCCTGCAGAAAGGCCCAGCAGGCTCAACACTGACCCACCCTGCACAAGTGGAGAATGAGATCATGAAATGAAAATGAAGGGGAGATGTGTGTGTGAGAGGGAGAAGTGCACAGATGGAAGGAACGGAAGGAATTCTTCCTGCTCCTCAGCAGGTTGGCTCCTGGGGGGCCCTACTCTCAAGCTTCACTCCAGAGCCACAACAGACAATTTTCTCTCCAAGATGCCTCCCTGTGTGGACCGGGTCCCTTAACTGCATGAACACAGTCACCCCGCTATATCTATAGGTTCTGCATCCATGGAATTCAATCAGCTATGCACCAAAAACACTTGGAAAAAGTAAATGCATCTTACCAAACACATACTTCTGAATCAATAGTGCAACTAACTTCACAGCAGTGGCACTGTCATGGGCACTGGAAGTGATCTAGGTATGATGTAAAGGACAGGGAAGGATGTGCAGTTTAAATGGAAATACTATGTCATTTATATATGAGATTTAAGCACTGTCAATCTGGGGATCTCTAGGGGTCCTGGGATATTCACACCACCCATAGCAGGGTACCATTCTACTTGGTGCAGTAGAGCATCCCAGGCAGGGAAGTGTCTCCCATCTTCACTGCAAGCCCTCACTATCCATCTCTTTCTATCCCTGAAATGACTAGCGCAGATGAGATAAGAAACACAAATGAACTTGGAAACACTATGATTTCTCAGTTAATTTGAAAGGGAAAGTGAATGAGTGAGTGAGTGAGAGAGAGAGAGAGAGAGAGAGAGACGCAGAAAGACAGAGATCTTTCATTTGTTGGCTCACTCCCCAAATGCACATAACAACCAAAGCTGACCAGGCCAAAGCCAACAGCTGGACCTCCATCCAGGTCTCCCACATGAGTGGCAGTGACATAAGTACTTGAACCATCACCTGCTGCTTCCCAGGGTGTGCATCAACAGGAAGCTGGATCAGAAGTGAAAGGGCTGAGACCCACAACCAGGTACTAGGAAATGGAAGGTGGGCTATTGGGGACACTTCAGGACCAATACAAATGAGCCCCAGAGCTGCACAACAACAGCCTCTCTGCTATCTTTTCAATGCAAGCTTCTTTGACTCCTCATCAGCCCACACTACTTTCTCACCCTTCTTCTTTCTGTGCCTGCACAAGTTCAGATTCTTTTAAGAAATCAAACTCTGTTCCTTTTCATGTTATTCATTCTTCCCAACATCTTGTTTAAAGACAACCACCCTCATTCTTTCCTCTGAATTGGTAAAACTTTCCTCTTTTGGTTATCTCTTCCTCTCCTTTCCCATCCTGACTCCTTCCCTTTCAGTTATTTATTCATTCATTTGTTCTCCCCACATCCACACTGTGGGGCCCAAAGCAGGGCCAGACACTGTGCCAAGACTGGGATACACAAACAAGTTCAGCAATAACAGGTCAGAGAGGCAGGGGAGGGGCTAGGAGAAACTACCATAGTGCACAGTAACCCGGTGTAACTACGGCAGGTCGCACAATGCCCGGGACAGTCTGAGTGACTAAGTGACTGAGTGACGGTCTCTGCTGGTAGGCAAGGGGCTGGGTGGGACCAGGAGGTGATGATGCACAGGCCCTTTCCCAGACAGACTTGAGGAAAGGTTAAAGGCAAAGAACAGCAGACCAAAGACTTTGAAAGAGTCTGGCACAAGGAAGGCTCTCTAAATACTGCAATTGGTTGAGAACACAAAACACATTTTCCATTTTGGGATATTTCCTCCTCCACTCCAGGCAGCACACTTTAGCTCTTAATCTGTATCACTTCATTCAATATCCACATCTTCATGAGGTAGACACCAACATCTCCATTTTACAGATGAAGAAACCAAGGCATAGACCAGTTAAGTGATTTGGTCAAGGTGAGGCAAGCAGCAACACTCAGCAACGACATGACTGAAGCCAAGCCACATACCTCATGCTCATTGTAGTGAAAAGCGCATCATTCAAGGAGGTGGAAAGACTAAGCACAGAACAGATGAGCTAGGCAGAAAAGATACTTCTACTGCAGATGCTCAAAGGCATTCTGATCTGATTCAATAGCCCCTGCACTCCCTTCTCCTCTTCTCAAGGCAGCCTCTGCATGTGTTAACAAGACAGCGGGCACATTCTAGACTCTGAAGACAGAAGTTGAGTGTTCTCCTAAGAGACAGTGGGCACCCTGCCTGGTTAGGGTCACAGGCAGCACTCCTTAGGCACAGGACCAAGTAGACCAATGGTGAGTACAGGTCAGGGTGAGCCAATGCAAAGTCCACCCCCAAGCACTTGGGTGCAGCAATGGAAACCAGGTTCAAAACTTAAGAACCATCACAAAACTGATGTTGCAAGAAACCATAAGTGCCAAAAGCTCTTTTGGGTCTCAGAGGGCTCATGAGCAGAAAATCCCTTACCTTAATTCTCCAAATGTTTCAGCTTCTGTCCAGGGAAGGACAGTTCTCAAGTCCTTCTGGAGCACTGAGTGAATGGGCACGTTTTTTTAGATTCAAATAATCTAAATCACTGGTATAACAGGATTCTAGAAAAATATAAGAGGAGAGAGAATTGTTACTGTCAATGCTTGACTGTAACAGATGGGTTATTAAGATGCTTCACTCTATGAAAAATGAATTACATATTTACTGTGTGGTAAATGAGAAGTACCAGAACAGCAGGCAATTATTGGGCAAATATTACATGCCAAGTCCTGTCATGGGCGTTGTACATACAGTGATCTATGTAATCCCACAAGGTCTGCTTTAATATTCCTACTCTTCATTCCAAGTGACCAGGCCACAACTAACGGTTGGGTCTTCTCCCTGCCATGGACATGGTCACCAATTCCATTTCCCTTTCCCATCAGTTTTTCACCCATCAGATTCCAGCAAGAGAGGAACAAGTACAGACTCAAGGACTTCTTGCTTAGAATGCAATGCCTGAGATTCCCAACTCATTTTGCACACAATAGGGACTACATGAACCTTGGCAGCTGCATAATATCAACTTGTCCAGAATTCGGTCTATGTTCAGCACTATGGGAGCATGTCATGAGTGGATATCATTCATTACACAAGGATCAAACAATGTAGCCTCACCAGAGTGTCCTATTGTAGCTAGTACTCAGCTGACTATATGAAGTGGCCAGGAAGGGTGCGACCACGTGCAGAGGTGGTATGGCAGCCATCTCCGGTCCTACGAGCTCAGAATGTTTTGAGTAACCCTGAGGCAGGTCCGATGCTTTGAGGCTGAGTGGTCAGATCTTCTGCCATCCTTCCAAAGACACTGATGCTTCTGAGTGGTACTCACAGGAAGCCATGTGATCACAATAAGAAAGACCCCTTTCCCCTTCATGCCTCCACCAAAACCCAATATGTTTACAGCCACATCATTAAGAATATGGGACTCAGGAGTCACAGACTCAGATGCACGGACACTGGAAGACTCTAAAGAGGAATCTGGCAGCACCTCTGGGAATTCCCGGCCAACATCCTTGCCCCAAGATAGCGCAGACAGTGGGCAGCTTTTATTTCCCAGGATGAATTCCTGCAACTATCCCCTTACTTTCAGGTAACCTGGCTGTAATTTCTCCTCTGAGGCCCATGGTTGTCACATTCTTCACGTGATTGTGCTCGCCGACCTGCAGCAGTCTGTAAGCCTAAGAGTGCCTACCTCCTCCTCCCCTTAAATGCCACTTTAATCCAGTCAGCACCCACAGGTTCTAGCACAGGGTCAGTTGCCCCTCTCTCAGAAAGGACCCCTTGACAAGCAAGACTCCCAGAAAGGCACAATCCTAGCACCCATGCACATGCATGCTTCTCCTGCACCCTGACCTAAGCAACGGTTTTTGCCTTGTTGTTCAAATGCATTTGCTCCCTTACCCTCCTTGATGTGGAATCTTACCAGCCTACCTCGGTCAGCCTCCCAGTTCTACCATTCAAATACTCTGTAAGAATCTCAGCGAGGTAGATTAGACTTCTGAGCCTTAGTTCCTCATCACAAAGGTTGGTTCCCAGTGCTGAACATCTCCATGGAGCTTGGCACTTAGTGTCATTTGTTATAAGCACTTGTGAAGATCAGTTGTCTTTACTGCCACTTACATAAGTGCTCAAGACAGCTTTTTCGTCTCCTTCCCACGGCGGAAAGAAAAGGAGCTCTTCTTTACCTATTTCATCACAAGAACTTCCTCAGGCTGGGGCTCAGCATGCTGGGCAAAGGGAACACAGGAAGGCAATCAAAGACTGGTTAAATTCTGGGGCTTCAAACGTCGCTGCTTAGATTGGGCCTGGCTGTGTTCCTCACTTGTCCATCTACACATCTGTGGAACAGAGCAGATGCTAGCATACAGGTTCACCAGATAAAATGAAACAGAGCATGAAAGAGTTAACTCTATAAACTACAAGATGCTAGAGAAATGGAATCCACTGAGTAGCACCCATTATGAACTTGCTCTGAGGAAGATGTCGCTAAAGATGGTCCTCCTGGGACATCCTTGACCGTGCACAAGACCCCAGGAGATCAGGAAACACGTGCAACTGTCAATCCCATATTACACATTTGCAAATAGAGCTCAGAGAGGCAAAACAATGGTTATGTGGCTGATCCACTATCCCCACTCCTTGTGACAGAGATCAGGGTGAGGCACAGAGGACCAGTAACACAGAACAAGGGCTCTTAGAGAACAAAGAACCTCTTTCCAAGGCAACCACACTGATAAATGTTTTCTAATAAACATTATTACCTACACACAATGTTCCATGGAAATGAAACAACTGGAATTTCCAAGTTTTTCTCAGGAGCTTCCAATATAGTGGGAGAAGAGAGTCCAGGACTAGCCAGGAGTATGAAGCCTGGGGCACAGACCCACAACTCCTATCTGACCAAATATGCTATAGGTCCTCTAGGATAATTCCTTGAGTTTTATCATTGTAGTGAAATGTCACCACTGAGGCCCATCAGTGTGATAATGCCTGAAGGCTTTAAGTGCCCACAACAGTTAGACTCAAGTCCCCTAAAACCTACAAGAGCTGAGAGGCTGAGGGGGAGCCCTAGCCCTAGCCTCTTGGGCACTCTGCTCAGGGACTTTTCCTCCTCCCCACCAGCAAACTCCATGTGTGTAGGAAGCCCCAGGCCATCTACACTCCATGAGCTGAAAGGCAAAGTATGTAGTTCCTCTTTCTCCAATCAACTGAGATGCACAGTAGCTGGGCATCCTGAACAGGTGCAGGCAACCCCCATGAATGAGAGGTTGTCACAGGGACAAGAGGCACATGGTACAAGTCAGAGCGCACCACTGCCACTGCCAACAAAGCAGCCTCATTATCAGACACTTCCAGAAAAGGAGGACCAAGTGGGGATACAGGTGGCAGCCTGCGCCAGCCATCCCACAGCCATGGGGTTTGTTGGCCAGTGGGCTGGAGAGAGTGAGCCAGCCATGAAAGGAGTCAACACTGACTCTCTTTCTCTCCTCACTTGGAAATCATCGAAACACAATCAACTTTCTCCAAAATACCACAAAAGCGACTGTAGCACCAGCAGCAGCTATGGGTAGCAGAGGATACATTTTGCCCTGTCCTCAGGAAGCCCCTAAGCACAGGCCAGACCTTGGGATGTGTGAGCATCCTGGAGAAGGGCCTAAAGGAAGACATGAAATGAGATGCTGCTGAGCCTGCCCCAACACCTGCTGCCATCTTTCCAGATAATCAGCCAAGCCTGGTACTGTGTTGCAGCTCATGAGACCTGCACAGGCAGGAAGCTTGCACAGGCTGAGGGCACGAGCTAGTCTCCACTGTTACAAGCTGGGACACTGCAAGGAATGCATTTAACTTCTTCAGTACTTGCCATTAACCAGAACAAAAAAGGAGTGGCTACTTTCCTAATCAGGGCTCCCCTGTAGCATCTGGCTCAGAGCGGCTGTGTGATAGACATGTTTTTCCATTCTTGGTTTCTATCTGTTCTCATTTATTCCCCATGATCTGGTAGGCACTTTAGCTTTCAAGATCATCAGCTGTGGACTTACATCCCAATTTGGCCATTTCCTTGGACAGTAACCATAGATAATCTACCTGATCCGACGCTTCTGTTTCTTCATCTGCAGCACACAGCGATGACCAGCTGTTCAAGGGTCACAGCCGGTATGGTCAAGCAAGAGGCACATAAAATGTGAATGATCCTCAATGGATAGTCCTGTGGGTGGCCACTGCAGTGACCCACACAGGCAGCTCATACCACAGTGCCTGGAATCAAATCCCAGCTCTGCTTCCAATCTAGCTTCTTCCTGCTGCAACCCCTGGGAGCTAGCAGAACCTGGGTCCCTGCCACATAAGGGGAAGATCCAGCTAGAAACACAGCCCCTTGCTAATCCCCAGCTGCTGCAGACATGTGGGGGGGGGGTAACCTGTGGGTACAATATATCCATTCTCTATGTGTGTGTGTGTGTGTGTGTGTGTGAGAGGGGGGGGGGGGAGGGAGGGAGAGAGAGAACATATATGTGACAAAGTTTCTGAAAAGAACATGAAGGTTCCAACTCAAACTGAGGAACTTTGTACAAAACAACCTCTCTGGATTGCTTAACAATGTCAAGGTTAAGAATGAGTCAGGAACTGTTGCTGGTTAAGGGCAGGTGAAAGAGACATGGCAACTAAATGCAATCATGATCTGAAATCAGGAAACAACAGCCAAGCAGGACATTAGTAGGACAATGATGGACTGTGGTGGCCTGTGGATGAGATAATACAATTGCAGAGGTGCTAGGTTTCCTGAGTTCAACAATTACATGGTGGTTACATAAGACAATGTGCTCATTCTCAAGAAAAACACACTGAATATTTGGAGCTAGAAAGGTATGTCTGAAACCTACTCTAAAATGGGCTGAAAAAAACAACCCACAGTGGAGTGAAGGATCTGGAGACTGAGTAACCCACTGGTGGAACTGGCTGTATAGCACTTCTATGCACCTGTTCCTGCTAGTTTTAAATTCTATCAAAATATAAGACCAAGAGCAAAGGAGAAAGAGAAGAAACTTGTCTAAGGAGGTGAGGGTCAACTGGGCAAATCCATATCCCTTTCTTTATAAGTGTGACAATTTACTATACAGAAAACTGCAGAGGGGCCTGGTGCAGTAGGCTAATGGCTAAAGTCCTCACTTTGCATACGCTGGGATCCCATATGGGTGCCTGTTCTAATCCCAGCAGCCCCGCTTCCCATCCAGCTCCCTGCTTGTGGCCTGGGAAAGCAGTGAGGACGGCCCAAAGCCTTTGGACCCTGCACCCCCGTGGGAGACCCAGAGGAAGCTCCTGGCTCCTGGTTTCAGATCAGCTCAGCTCCGGTCACTGTAGCCACTTAGGGAGTAAATCATCAGATGAAAGATCTTCCTCTCTGTCTCTTCTCCTCTCTGTACATTTGACTTTCCAATAAGAAAAAAATCTTTAAAAAAATTGAAAACTGCAGAGGATGAAACTGAAATGTAATGAGATTCATCACCTCCCAAGAAAAAGACAAGTGAATGAATGTCACTACAGAGAGCCAAGGGCAGGCCTGGAGGCCTCATAGGAAACACACAGCCTGGCAGGAGATGCACCAGCCAAGAAAACAGAGACAGACACGCACGCACACTTGCTGTTAGGGCTGCAGCCAGCAGCAGCCACGGCAGGCTTCTGCTCTCTGCTAGGCTGTCTCGTTCAAAGAGCTTTATATCTCTTAAGTCACAAAAACTTTCTAAGAACCCTTACAGTGAGCTCTATTATTATTTTCATTTTGTATTGGAAGAAACTGAAGCTGGAGGAGATGCTTGCTGGGTTTCAATGGGAATGTGGGCAACGTGAGCTCTGACTCCAGGTAACTATGACGTTAGTTCACAGGCAGAGAGGAGGCAACACCTCAGGCCCAAGTGGGAGCAGACATCAAGCACAACCCACATGTGCAATGCTGGCATCTCAGGGCATCTAGTCAGCTACATATGAAGCCAGATGCATACATGTCTGTCTCATGCACCCCCAACAGCCCTGGCCCAGCCCGGTGCTGCACACAGCTCCACCCTTCCATGCAGGTGCACCCATGGACACACCTCTCCTTCTCAATAATGTAGACTTACTCAGCAAACTGGTGACGCTGTGTTGCTGGGCAGGGTATGCAGGAGTCTGGAAATGGGGAAGGGTAGGAGGCTTTGTTGCAAACCTTTGCTCCCTAGGATGCTGAGTTTGGGGAATGACTTACTGTCGTGCTCTGAATAGTTTGTCCCCCTCAAACTCCAGTTGGGTAGTGAGGCCTTGAAGAAGTGAGTAGGTTGTTAGAGTGATTAACACCTTTCATGTAGGCCTGAGTGAGTTCTCAACACAATGAGTTCCTGCTCCTGCGCAGGTGGGTTAGGCACCACAGGGCGGGAGATGATGCAGGAAGGCTGCCCTCTGTGCTCTGCCTCTCCTGTGCCCTTGACCCTCCAACATCGACCATGTCCTGAGGCCACATGAAACCCTCCCCAGATGTGCTGCCTGATCCTGCACTTGCCTGCCTCCAAAACTGTGGGCCTGAATATATGTGGCTTTGAAAATGACCCAGTTTTGAGTATTCTATGATAGCAATAGAAAAATAAAATATTGATTCATTAAAACCTGCTTTTGTCTTGTGAAACAAACCAAGACATATATCCAAAAGGTTTGTTTTGCTGTGTTTTATTTTAAATCTACAAGGAAAAAAAAAAAAAAAACTCAGCCTAGTCACTGTGTGGGCTGCTGCTGATGCCCTGAAGCACCTGCCACCATTCCAGCCACCTGCTTTCAGCAGGGGAGGCCCCAGCATGATTGGAGGCCCAGAAGCGGCAGCGCCATTGATGATACTAGAGGACATTTAGATTTGGGCCACAAAGGCCTGTGCATAAGTTCCTGAGACTCCAAGACTGCTATGAGGGTGGCTGAGGAAAGCCTGCCTCGAGGATTGCCAACACAGAGTTCTCCAAGTCCGGGATATGCCAGGAACCCTGTAAGCGTCTCTGTATCTACAACAATCCTAGGAGGTGGAGAGAAACCCCATCATCCTTCCAGAGCTGAGCGAACCAAGGCACAGGATGTGGAGAAGTGCCCGAGACTTGTGCGGCAGCCTGGGATCCTCACCTATGCCTGCCCTGGAAAGCAGAGTGAGGACCCCCACCGCCACGTGAAGAGAGCTGAGATCGGAGCCCAGGGTCCCGAGCCACACTCCCCCACCAGAGGCCTGTGCGGGTCACAGAGGCATAGGCAGCACCGCCTCATGCCAGACAGAGATAATGCCTGCAAAACTGCTCTGTCAACTCCAGCTACCCTGAGACTCTCACCAGCAAGGCAGAGGATGAGGTGGGGGTGGGGGAGGAAGGTGGCTCTGGAAAGTCACCCTCAGCAGGAGGTTTCCCTGGGCCAACCAGAGCATCTCACCTCCTAGTCTTCCACCTCAAACTTTCCCTTTTGTCCCTGTGCGTATGTGTAACTTTCCCTCACACACATCCTCCCACTGCAGGGGAAGCGAAGCTGTGAAGTCACCACTCAAGGTGTGTAGTTTTCATTTCTCCAACCCCAAAAACCTCCCTTCCTGCCAGCACGCCTGGGTCTTGTCACCTAGAACATCAAAGCCATCATTTTCGGTAAAAGCCTTTTTGCTCACTGGGGTGACTTGTGCACATAAACACAGCCTGGTGCATGCCCTTCCTGCTGCCCCCATGGCAGATGAGCCAGCGGCTGGAGAGCGCACACATGGCACCGGCACATGTGCCAGAGAACTGCGTGGCCTGCCCCCTTCTCCACATCCTGCTGGTGGCCTTGGCAGTGCTGGCCCCAACCCCGGGGTCTGATGGGAAGTGGCTGGGTCTGCTGAGACATAAAAATCACTGATTCCGTCGCATCCTCACTGTTCATTCTACCTCCTGAACTGTATGCAATCTCATTTGCATACAGGGAAGGAAAGCTCAGGGGGTGCATTTCTGCTGGGCTGTAATTTTTGGTGACTCACAGAGGAGAAAATACATATTTCCACTCAGCTCAAAAGAGAGATCCCTTCATTCTCCAGTTACTCAAAAGATGTTAAGTCACTAGCCAATGGGACTCCCGGGGAAGTTCCAAGCTACAGGGAGGTTCAATTGTCAGTGAGTTTCAGTGAAGCAGGGACTTTCCTGGGCTAGACAGGTGCACCTGCAGATGGGCTCTATTGGACATTTCCCTTCCTGGGGAAACATCCCAGACCCATTCAACTTTCCACCTTAATGAACAGTCTTCTAGAGGGCCCAGGAAATACCAAGTTCAACGTCAGTCCAGAAACGATAGTCCAGGAAGTCACACCCCCAAAACAAACACCCCCTTTTCCAGGAAACCAATAGTGAACCACCACTCACTTCTAAGACCCTAGACTGTAATTTCTGAAGAAGCAACCAGTAACCAAGGTTCCTGATGTGGAACAGGAGCTCAGTGAATCATTACCAGAATAGTAAACGCTTGTTAAATGAATCAATTACACTGCTTCCATAAAGCTTAGGTAATTTCATTCTCCCAAATACTTGCTGCCTGTTACATACTAGATACTGAGGATGAAATGGGAACACAGCAATGCTCCCACCATCCAGAGCAGTTGCTGACAGTGCAGGTGGACAACCCTCAGTTCTCAGGCCTCTTTGGGGGCTGCACTGTGGGAGCAAGACTTGTTTGAGGCTGAGAGTCCTTGTAGGGGAGCTAGCATATAATAACTGCTCACACCAATTCAAGCCAATGCTAAAGGACTGTATCAACTTTAAGGCTCTTGTATTCTTGATTGTTGAGACATCACCCCAGCTTGACTTCCCCTAAGTACACCTTTTCCTTAGTTTCACAGCTATTCATTCTAAAGGCACCCCATGGTAAATGTCTTCCTCCCTAATCCACAACCAACATCTGCTTCACAGGGAACCTAGGTACATCAAGAAGGGTCTCATGACTGGCACTCAGGCCCTGTGCCACCAAGAAGGAGATTCTAGGGCCAGGAGGGCAAATATTCCTAGGAAAGAACAGCTTCCTTGGAGAACAGCATTAACTAGGGTGTGATCCAGGAGCAAGAGCTGTAAACTGTGCGTAAATGTTCGTGGCGGCTCTCAGACAGGGATGAGACCCAGATCATTACAGCAAAGAATAACTTTCTTCATCCTTGTTCCCCACAGCATGCAACACATACTGGTCCAAGAAAGGAACTTGGGGAAACTGTTGGGCAATCAGATAGTGAGTGGATGGACAAAGGAATGGAGTGGACCAGGAAAGTCACACCTGAAGCTGCTAGACATTAATGAGAGGAAACAATGGTTTATATAGGCTAAATTGTGCAACTCATGTAAAGTAACATTCATAATAAAGTTGACAACAGAGCTGCTCTTGGAGAACTTTGTAATGGAGGTAACCTGGGAATCCACAGCTCGGAAGAAGTAGAGAAGAGGACAACACAGGATGCAGGGCCATTAGCAAACCAAGTCCTGACTCTGCTCATCATATCTTGGGTAAAGAACAATAAACTTGTCATAATCGTGACAACCCAGGCACACAAGTTGGGGAGCTGACTACACCACAATATTCACCACTGGAAACACAGACTATCATGCGTCCAGACCTAGTGCAGGTGGACAGTTGAGGGAAGGTGTCAAGCACACAGGTGTAGTTTGCACACCTACTAAATAAGCTACTGGAACCATGGAACTGGGTGAGTCTCACAATTGAAGATTTCTTAAGTAACTTCCTTCCGTCGCCTCAGGTGCCTTGCTCCTGAAGCACAGGAGTCCTGCGCCTCTCTTCTATGAAGGAAGTCTTCAAGGCAGAACCAGTACTGGAGAAACCCAACACCAGCCTCGGTTGCCAACCAGGAAGTATGCAGATCCTGGAGCAACAGATAGCAGTACCGAAGCCTGAGGCCTGTGCCCAGGATAAAAGATAAAGTTCACAATGAAGAAACAAGTGATGTCAAAGAGACTAATTAAGTAATACAGCAAATTCTAGAAAACATGGAAGCCTTTGACCTATTACTACACCTTGTTGAGCTAGGAAAAGTCAAAAGATTCGAGCCTGGGGCCATTAGAGGTAGCAGGAAGGATGACAACTCAAATTGCCAAAGTCCAAGGCAGGCTGTGATGCTGAGCACTGGGCTACTGGTCACACAGGGCAGAGAGTCAAGGCAAGCTCGGAGTCTGCGGGCTTTGCTGCAAAGCAACCTGGGCTGGGCTGGAGGCTACACCACTTCCTGCCGGCGTGACCTCTGCTGCACAGAGCAGAGTGCACCTCCCTGAGTCTGAGGCGTTGTCTGTGATGTGGGGGTAGGATAGAGACCTGTCAGAGTATCTGAAAAGGCTGAACACAAGCTGTGCAAAATGCCTAACACACACTGCTTTAAGAAGCACTTGCCATGTTGCTGAAATCAGGGGTCACCAGCCTACATAAAACCCTCTGGCCCCACACATGGGCTCCCACCCAGCTCGAGAGACTCTCCAGACAGTCATCTGACTCAGTGGGGAAGAGACAGGTGTGGCAGGAGAACTGCAAAGCCTCTCTTAACTGACCAATCACACGCCCAAGGCCTGCACAGGAGACCTGATGGTTTAAGTACGAAAGCTTCTAGCTAGAACCCTCTCATCTTACCAAAGAAACAATGAAGCTGCAAGAAAGCAAGGGTCTCACTCAAACTGCAGAGCAAGGCAGAGCAGGGTAGGGCAGGAGGGAAGGCAGGAAGGAGGGCAGGAGGGAGGGAGGGAGGGTGGGCTGGAAGCCGAGCCTAGACTGTGGTGTTGTATAAGTATTCCACAGGCCAACAGGCCCAAGAGCTCAGCATCTCAGAGAATGTCCACACATCCTCTCCCTGATGCTACAGAAAGAACAAATGGAATTTCAAGCAATGGGTCCAAGTGGAGGGACCCAGCAACCTCTGTCTCCTTGCCTAACAAGAGAATACTGCTGCCACACCCCATCCCGGAGCTGCACTGTGCTAAGCTCAGCTTAGACAAGAAGCCTAGATGCTGTGCAAGGCTGATATTCCAGGGCTTTTCGGAACAGGAAGTAGGATCTCAGGTTAACAAGTGCCAGGATTAAGAGAGCTAAGAAGCTAAAGGAAAAAAAAGTTGTTCAAGACAACCCAGCTCCTAGGAGATCTACAGCTCTGGTTGGAAGTCAGGTGTGGGTCTCCAACTGACATAAAGGTGGATCACTAAGCAGTTAGGGGACACCCTCCTTGGCAGGAAGGAGGTGTGGCTGCTCAGTGTACTTGTGAATGCTCTGGAGTGACCCCTTCTCAACTGTCAATGCATCCTCAGCCCAGGCAAAGAAAAGAAGCCCATGCATGAAAGGGACGCTTGGCCCTGCAGAAACCACTTACTACGGCTCTCATTGCCACCCCCTCCCTTCAAGCCCCACAGGCAGCTCCGCCGTTCTCAAGCAGACTACCATGTGGCTCAGCGAGCTTGCCCAAGGCTGAACTGCAGGCAGGTTATACAGAGTGTCATGCCAAGACCTACTCAACAGAGACTACTCCCAAAACCCTCTTGCTTTCCCCAGCTTCCTGCAATCAGAAATTGCTTCTTGTTGCAGTTCTGGCTGTTAAAGGAAAACAAGTCTGCAAGAGGATGATTTTATTTAACACGGGCGACACATACCCACCCACCAGTGGAGAAGTGCAGGCACCAGCAGTGCCACCATCAGAAACGCTGGGAGACAAGCCTTGCTCCAAGCAGAACTAGGCTGGATGTCTCTGAGCTTTCTTCCAACCATGAGACTCTGCAAGACTACGCTAACAGCCCTTTTTCCATCCTAAAACGTACTCCTGGGCCCAGCATGGTGGTCTAACGGCTGAAGTTCCCACCTTGAAAGTGCCAGGATCCCACATGGTCGCCAGTTCTAATCCCGGCAGCTTCACTTCCCATCCAGCTCCCTGCTTGTGGCCTGGGAAAGCAGTCAAGGATGGCCCAAAGCCTTGGGACCCTGCACCCGCGTGGGAGACCTGGAGGAAGTTCCTGGCTTCTGGCTTCAGTTCAGCGCAGCACCAGCCATTGTGTTAACTTGGGGAGTGAATCATCAGATAGAACATCTGTGTCTCTCCTCCTCTCTGTATATCTGCCTTTCCAATAAAAATAAATAAATCTTTTTTTTTTTAAAAAAAAAGGTACTCCTGAATCAAACATAGACGTTTCTACAAACACACACACTCCATTCTCCATGGGGACAGAGCTATTTGCAGTCCATATTGGCTCTCTCAACAGGTGAGCCTCAGCCTCCTGGGGCAGGGCTCCAGGACCTCTCTGAGACAAACACACTCAAGGCTGCAGAAGCCTTCCAAGCCCACAGGATGTGGTGAACAAGGCAACAAGAAAAATCAGAGAAAGCTTCTAGAAACACAAGCAACACCACAGAGAAGCCGACTTCCCAGGAACAGGTAGGGACTCTATTTTCTGATCTCTAAGTCCAAAAACAGTTGATAGTTGCAGGAGGTGTGTCTCAAAACTTTCTACAAAAAAAAACAAACAAACAAACAAACAAAAAAAACACATACCATGCTCAAAAGGAACATGGCAAGGGCGACAAGTGATAAGGCTGAAGGCATAACAACCCCAGAGAGCATCCATGGCGGACAGCCATGCTGGGATTTCCCCAGGCTGTGAGGAGCAGGGTGCTTCGACTCCAGCCTTCAAACTCAAGGAGCAACACACCCACACCCGTCGCATGAGGCTAGCTCACATGAAGGCAAGGCGGTGCTACAACCGGCTGCACCTGAAAGAATTCTTACCTCAACAATAACCAGGAATGAATACAGCCCAAGTTAGCATTCCCAGAAGACCTGGTAAACAAGCAGGTGGAACAAAACACACTGGCCTCAGTCAGGACAAAAATACATATAAATCTAATGAAAGCATTGAAAACACAATTGGATTATAATTTTGTTAAGCTAATCAGCCTGATGTTGATAAGGTTATGGTGAAACTGGTACATCCACATGTTGATGACGGCAGCGTAAACAACCTTGGTTCAAAATCATTTGGCAATGCATCAAGTCACAGAACTATGGCCTCTGACTCAGCGATCCTTCTGCCAAGAGTCTGTACAAAGGATTTTTCAGGAAAATTAAACTTATACGTACAAAGATGTCCACAGCACTCTCAGGTATAACAGTAAACTCTAAGAAACTTTCAACAACAGAGAACTAGCTTCACATGCTGATTTATCAAAAAGATGAAGCATGACATGCTATCTAAATTGTATGATGTGCAAAGTACCTTAACAAAATGAAAAAATATTTATGACACAATGTTGGGGAAAAAACTGCAAATTGCACCCTATACTATGCTCACATGAAACCAGCTGTTGGAGGTACAGATAGAGCATGTCAGATACCTGAAAACAATCTGATTAGTCAAGGAAGCAGGTAATGGATTCAGATTTCTCATCCAATCCATTTTCTGGACTTATAATGCTATTTGTGCAGTAAATGAAAGTGATGCCAACAACGATGCTATGTTACTGGCAAAGTTTCAGTAATGTACAAAAGAGAACTGAGACAGAATCCTGAGGCACTAGAAGTAGAATTCAGTTGTGAGGTGCAGCCAAGATCACAGTGGATCCTAAGAAACAAGATGCCTAATCAGAGAATGAAGAAGCAGGTGCTGATGGGATTGTCGGTGAGTGACATCCATCTCCCTGCAGCGCATCCAGCTGTGTCTGATGGCCTCAGCTCCGTCCAGTTCCCCCAGTTTCTTCCTCCCCTCTGCAGACACAGTGTTCGCACAGGTACAGAAAAACCAGGATTGGTGCATACTTAAATGTCTGTCTTCTTCAGATACAAAACCTTCGGAAAAGGCCTAGAAATTATGGAAATGACAGGTTTCCTACATTAAATCTTTCCCCCAAAGAACAGCCTGGCCCAGCTTCTACACATGGCATTGAAAACAGTGGGAAGATTGAGTTTTCTAGAGCTAAGGCTCAGGTGGGATTTCAGTGTGAGCAGCACTGCTAACATCTGCCCCCGTGACAATCCAGGCAGATGTGGTCACATCACAGGGCTAAGTTTGGAGATCCCACGGTACCCAAGTCTGAACCCCATTCCCATTCTGCCAGCCCTGTGCTTCTTGCCATGTTCCTTCAACCTACAGCCTCAGTTTGCATAGCTAATGGGGTGGCTGAGAGGGACAGATATTTTAGAGCCTTCCTCCCAAACTAAGGTGAGGTTTAAGCATGGTACCCAGCAGTATGACTGCTGCCTGACTGGGCGCTGCCTCTGTGAATCTCACCTCCACGATCTTCTCTGCTCTGTCCTCAAGCCTCGGTGGCACACATGGGCCTTCCTGGCCAGGTAATGATAAAATGTAACTCATCAGAGTCACCTGCGGTGTTCAAAAAGGCACAGACCCCCGCCTTCATATTTCCCCTGCACCAACATACGTGGTTCTCAGGGTAGTGCCTTGGCACAGTGACTTTATAAAGCCTGTTCCACTGCACTGCTGGGCTGAGGCAACATCATCCAGGCAAGGGGAATTGCCCTGATCCCAGGAGAGAGGATGGCACAAGCCCTCATCCATCTATGTAGGCCACAGTTCAACAGCTCCTTTCACAACAACAGATTGCAAGTGACTGGCAGATGGAGAGGGACTCCCTGACAACTGCCCTGCTGTTCAGCCCCGTGACTTCTAGCAAACCAGCAGAGCAGTCCAGCTGGAGACACCAACCCACCTAGGCACGAGTGGGAAGCACACGGCCCACGCAGGCAGTGATGCTGTGGGAGCCACAACTGATCACAGATCCCTGAAATGAAAACTTGCCTCTGTGCTTTTTCTATTTCTTACTGTTCCCTGAAGCCCGGGGTGCAGCAGTACCTTCAGAGGGATCTGCAGGGCTCCCCTGAAGTAGGTGTCAAGCTTAGGCTTGTGTAAGTGTAGTCCAGACAGATGAGGGGGCCGGGGCCGCCATCTATAGCAGTCACACTTTCCTGGAAGTGCCACTTCATAGTCCATTCAGAGGTCAGCACACAATCACTCTGGATTCCTAAAACTCAACTAATACCACCAAGGCCTTGATTTTTAACAGCTCATTACTGTCCCGGTGGTGAAATCTAAGAGTGTTGCAAGCACACAGTTCAGAGTTAACTTATATTAAGTCTCAACATAGCTGCTTGGGATTGGTGTTAAACATATTCCCAAGGCAGAGTCAGCAATCTTGTCCAAGGGCGTTTAGCGGGCAGGATGGCATGGTCTGGCACAGGTGTCAGAGGCCAGGCTCTGAAGTGCTTCTCTGCAATCACTGACCCTTAGGTCAAAAAGTATTATTGGTTCCTCTTTGACGCCTACCCTGGGCAGAGCTGGAAGTATCCATGTGAACAGATACAATTTCAGGATCTCAGCTCTCTCCAGAGTTCAACTAAGGGCCCAGCATGGGGTAGTAGTGGGTAAAGTCATTGCCTGTGACCCTGACAACTCACATGGGAGCCGGGTTCAAGTCCCAGCTACTCCACTTCAGATTCAGCTCCATGCTAACAACCCTGGAAAAGCAGCAGAACATGGTTCAAAGGCTCAGACTTCTGTATCCATATGGGAGACTGAGATAACGCTTCTGTTTCCTAGCTCAGCCCTCATCACTGTGGCCACTTGCAAAGGGAACCAGTAAAAAGATGAAAGATCCACCTTCCTCTCTGTAACTTTGCCTTCCAATTAAATAAATAAATATTTTAAAAAGAAACAAAGCCAACAACAATAAAAATCAGCTACATCCCACTCCTGCACTGGATGCCCTTCTCAGCACAGTGGACCTGACAGCTGGCCACAGCAGAGACCGACTCTAGGTGCAGGAGTCATGTGAGCGAGGCTGGCCAGGGCCACCATGCCTGCAGTGCAGAAAGCTGCTGTGAAGATTGAAGGGGAAATATTCTACCAAGTGTGCAGGACTCAGACAAAACAAAAAGTTGCTCCAACTAGTAAAAACACCAAGAGCAGTTTTTTTTTTTAAGATTTATTTTTATTAGAAAGTCAGATATACAGAGAGGAGGAGAGACAGAGAGGAAGATCTTCCATCCAATGATTCACTCCCCAAGCAGCAACAATGGCCGGAGCTGAGCCAATCTGAAGCCGGGAACCCAGACCCTCTTCCAGGACTCCCACACAGATGCAGGCTCCAAAGGCCTTGGGCTGTCCTCAACTGCTTTCCCAGACCACAAGCAGCGAGCTGGGTGGGACGCGGGGTGGCCGGGATTAGAACCAGCACCCACATGGGATCCCAGCACATTCAAGGTAAGGACTTTAGCCGCTAGGCCACCATGCTGGACCGCAAGAGCAGTTTAGTGCTGAACCCAACAAACATCTCTTGAAGAGCCGAAGAGGAAATGTTTTAGGTGTCACAGCCACGAGGTCTCCTCATGCCTGGACTCCACAGCTCCAACGCCAGTCCACACATAAATTCTCTGACAGATGTCATGTAACAGGGGGCCTGCCACACTGCCCCCTGCCCTGGACTAGGGTAGCGCCCATGACTGAGATTCGGCACATGTCTATGACAAGCTAAGTGGCAGCCTGCTCCTTTCCTCTTTCGCCTTCCTACGGCACTCAGATTTGAAGGTGCCAGACACTCTTCCTTTTATGAGGTTCCTAGTCTATTTTGGACTTTAGTAAGGTTTTGTTTGGGTTTGGTTTGGTTTTTGGTGGGGAAGGGGGATGTTATTTCATTTGACAGTGACCCTACCCAGAGTAGAGATTCAAAAACCTCTACTACAGTACTTCCTATGGGCCCTGCTTAGCTGTTGAAACAGGGCTGGAGGTTAGCCACTTGAGAGGGCAGCTCATGCAGGGGCCTGGCGAACGGGCACTCAGGAACCAGGCCAGCACTCTGCTTGAGCCTTGAGTTGACCCAGAGAAAGGGAAGACAGAGAAAGAAGAGGCAATTGGTCTGAATCCTGCCAACGCCATCAGGCTCCTTCCCGGATTCTGAGGGCTCCCAGCAGGCAGAAGATCAGCACCAAAAAGCATGGATGCCTGGACCCCAGCCTGTATTCTTCTCCAGTGAGCCCTTCCCAATCCATTCATGTAACAGGTCCCTCAATAAACACTGCAGAGCAAGGCTCCCCGCATGCCTCCACTTTCATCCGGGGCAAACAGCACCCCAAGTCAAGCAGGCCTTCTGATCTTAGCCCACCCACAGTGAACTCTGTGATTAGTCTTGCCTTCCCATCCTTACTGGGGCAGCAGGAAGCAGATGACAGCATCGGTCTACTCCTAAGTCATTCACTGGCACTGCTACAACTTCCCACTTCCGAGCTCTGGCCCAGGCACCAGGATGGGACAGGAGAAGCCTGGGACACCATGAAAGCTCAGGGGAGGCAATGTGGAAGATAGTGACATGTCATGGGCCAGTACTGTACTGCTCACAGGAAGAAAAAGGACATGTGAATGGCCAAATGCCAACATGCTTCTGTGTCCTGCAGCCCAACCCAAAAGCGACAGCTCACAGCTGGAGGACTCCAGAGCAGAGAGATCAAGGAGAATCCTGTAAGGGATCCTACATGGCTGGGGTGTGCTAGAGACAAGCAGGTTATAGGTAGGTCAGAGAAGCCCCTGGAGAGAAAGAAATTAAAGCACATGGACACAGCCAGAGAGCGGGTTGTATTTGGTTGATGCAAGTTATGGGTTCAAGACTTGGACTACTAGTTTCAGTGTATTTAGTTAACAAATCTTGAGACACAGGCTGGCACACTGACTCAACTGGCTAATGCTCCACCTCCAAATGCAGCATCCCATATGGGCACCAGTTTGTGTCCCTGCTGTTGCACTTTCCATCCAGCTCCCGGCTTATAACCTGGGAAAGCAGTGAAGGATGGCCCAAATGCCTTGGGACACTGCACCCACATGGGAGACCGGAAGAAACTCCTGGCTTCGGATTGACTCAGCTCTGCCTGTTGCAGCCACTTGTGGGGTGAACCAGTGGAAGAAAGACCTCTCTCTGTCTCTCTCCTCTCTGCAAATCTCTTTGTAATGAAAATAAAAATAATCATTAGAAAAACACAAATTTCTTGGGAAATGCCTACTGTAGTGTATGAATGACAGAACACCCAATCTTATCATCAGATATAAACACTACAATTCAATTGTAAACCGGCACCTTTAACAGCCCAGGCATCTCTCCCAGATTCATGTCCTAGGATTGCCGTACAAATCATCACAGACTGGCAGGTACAGAACAAAAGGAATTTATGCCCTCATCTTTCTGTTCTGGGGACCACAAGTTCAAAATCAAGGTGTCAGCCAGGCCACATTGCATTGAAAGGACCCAGAGGAGAGTCCTCCCCTGCCTCTTTCTGGTGGCTGCCAGCAATCCTCGGCATTTACTGGCATGCAGACCTACTGGTCTAAGCTCTGCCTCCATCTTCACATGACCTTCAGACTAAAGAGTGCGTGTAGCTCTGTGATTCCTTTCTTTATAAATACCATCCACAGGACCAGAGCTGTACCATAGCAGACTAAGCCACCGCCTGTGTGCCAGCAGCATCCCATATGAGCACCAGTTCCTATTCAGGCTGTTCTACTTCTAATCCAGCTGTTTGCTAACATGCCTCAGAAAGCAGAAGATAATCAAGTACATGGGTCCCTACCACTGCCATCCATGGGAGAGCTGGACAGGGTTGCAGGCTCCTGGCTTTTTTTTTTTTTTTTGCAAAAGGGTGTTTGTACTCCTGGGTGTTCTTCAGAGTCTCTCACATGCTGCTGACGGATCCAGAACCATTCCAGGTGCTATGACAAAACCCAGTACAGTGCACAGGAATCCCCTCCACAAACGGTCCACGTTCCCTTCTCCTGCATAAGGCTGTCAGCTGGCACAAACCAGAAACAGCACAGCAGGAAGGGTACTCCAAGACCACGCAATCCCAGGGTCTCCAAGAACAAGACTGCAGGCACTTAAGACATGACTGTGGAGGCAAACCAAGCGCACAGACTTTCCTATCTAGCCCGGAGGCCTGTGTGTGCTCAGACACTGTTCATGAACTTGCTGTGAGGCCTTGGGCAAGTCCTGGACCTACCGTGACCTCATCTCCTAACCAGGAGTTATGACGCAGGAAATCCAAAGGGGTCCTAGAAGTTTGGCAGTGCTCCTCCTTTCTACGTACTGGGACTGAGCAGTTGATCTGCACCTTATGTCGGTGACAACCCAAAGCAGCTAGGAAACAGCTGCTTCAGCCCGCCTCAAGCGGCCCTGTACCTGGCCTGCGGCAGAGTAGGTTGTGGATCTCGTAGTTCTGTCCAGCACACGCCACGAAGAGCATCCCATCTTCTAAGGGCTCCTTAGCCCCAGCTGTTGTTATTTCTGTTCTGAAAGCCAGTTCTGTATTGCAAGCCACACTCCAGATAGGGGTGGAAGTGGGAACTGGGGACTAACTGAGCAGACAAGACCCAGCCCCCATGGGACTAACTCCCAAGGTTCTCTCATCCCTCTAGGAGCTAACCTCCTGTTCTCTCCAATCCACTGTCCCATTCTCCACCCACTGCACAAGAATCAAATTTTGGCTTTCCACTGGAAGAAAGGCCATTTGCGCTTGCTGACTTAACCGTTGGTCATCAGCGGGTGGACACCCATTCCAGTAACAAGCATCCAACCCACAATCAGCCTGGGACACATGTCTCAGGAATTCTCCAAAAGTGAGCATTCATTACCCAAAAAGTCACCAGGTTCCCTGTCCTCCAAGTCAAGTCTCCCAGTGCCTAGCCAGAGCAGTCTACCAAGGAGCTTTCCTTCCAAGAGTTTGGGGCCCAACTCAGCCAGCTAATACTCAGGCCACCATGATTTAAAGAGATCCAAAACAGGCAGAGTGGAGTCAGAACACATCCCACAGAAGGCAAGTGCAGACACTAGTTTCCCACACCAGCAGATGTCCCCTGCAGTGTTTGTGGGCAAACCCTAAACAGTTTCTGCAAACATCCTTCTATGTTCCATTTATAGCCTGAGCTTGACACTTCCATACAGGGAAGCCACAGCCAGCCCTTTGCTGGAAACCAAGGACTCTTTTGGGGCACAAGTAAGAGACAAGACAGCCAGGTGGCCTCAGGACTCTAGATTTGCACTGTCCAATGGAGAAGCTACAAGCCACATAGGGAGATGGAAATTTAGATCCGTCAAAATCAATTCCCATGTACACTGTAGTCGGTTGGTTGGTCAGGATAACTCCACTGTAACCGTACAGTATCACCAAATTACTGGGGTGACTGCTCCCAATAGTGCAGGTCATTGGGCACTTCCCCACTAGGATGCTCTCTCTGCTTAACTCCCAACACCTGCTCTGGATGTTACAACGAGGTAAAGCCCCTTTCTTGTTCCATGTCCCAACTGCTGCCCCCCACTCCACATTTCCTAGAAGTGTGATGGAAAACATCTCCACAGAGGGAGAAATAGGCCATTGCTCAGGAACCCAAACACATGGGAACTCCACACAGCTCTGCCACACTCTGGGAATGTGGCTCTAGGCAATTCTGACTGTCCAGGCAAGAACAACACTAATTTGATAGAGCCTGCACTCTCCTGATGCTGTTGGTAACACTGCTTCCTCATTATGAATACACCCACTCTACAGATCTACTCATACTCACTGGAACACTTCGTAATACACTTAATCGAATGTAACCCAAGCCAGCCACATGCTCCATTTGGCTCTCCAATTCACTTACTTATTGTGGCATTCCCTTTCCTGGGATTTCTAGTTGTAGTCAGGACTGACATCAGGATAGCCTTTCCAAAAAAGCCAATCCAGTCATTTTTTCCAAGGTGTGCATCATGAGAACTCCAGGAAGCTTCAGACAGCAGGACAGAGTGGTCTTGCACAGCCTGTTCATCTCCTACCCACTTGGCTCTCTACCCAACTCCAGGGGCAGCTCAGACTTCACCATGCACCACGCCTCTGCAACCACTGCTCTTCCTTGCCTCGATGACCTCTGCAAAGCCTTGTAATTGGGCTTCACAAGCCATCACATCTTTGGGGGGAAATGAGCCTCAATTCACAATCAGGAAAGCTTTATCCACCCTTCTCAGGGCCCGTGGAGAAGCTCCCTACAGGTTTGCACAACCCTATGCTTTGCTCAGGCACTGAAGGAGGGCAAGCAACTCCCTGTGATTCCCCAATGCAAAGAATAGAGCAGAAAATGACCCAATCCACAGCCTGCTCTCACAGTGCTTAGCTGTCAGCTGAGACTTGGACACTCACTTGGAAATGGGCCAAAAGGTAGTGTTGGCAGCACCTCTCTCAGAAACCCTAACTGCGTGAGACGTGCCTGCACCTGATATTAGTGGCAGGCATGTGTGAACCAAGCAAGGATTCTGGAATCCAGGACAGTCACCTGGCTGTGAGGGGGTTGGGAACAAACCAGTCTTTAGGCTCCTTGTGAACTTTCTAGACTCTACCTTCCTGGTAACAAATGTACTCTGTCACTTGGCTAGGAAATGCTACTGCTGATGTCCACCCGATGGGCCCCTCAAGAGACCAACTTCACTACTCCGACCCAGGACAGAGCCTCCACCTGCAGACTGGCAGCAAGGCAGCACTAAACCAGGGAAACTATCACCAGTCTGAAAGACACGTGGACAGTGCACCCACTTGGCAACAAAACATCAATGCCAAGTGAGGCAAACAGCAGAATTCTAGGTGTGATTCTTGCAACCTTTACTAGTGTGAGTGCTAAATGATATCAAAAACTTTAGTGATTTAAGTTTTAAAAAGTTATACATATTCTACACAAGAATAAACTTATAAAATACCAGGGAAAAATACAACATTGAGATACATGGTCTGGGAGGGACCAGTACTGTGGCACAGCAAATTAAGCCACTGCCTGCTGCATCGGCATCCCACATGGGCACTGGTTAGAGGCCCACTGCTCCACTGATCTAGTTCCCTGTTAATGCATCTGGGAAAGCAGCAGAGATGGCCCTAATGCTTGGGCCCCTGCACCCATGTGAAAGATTTAGAAGTTGCTGATTTCTGGTTTCAGCCTGATCCAGCCCTGGCTGTTGTAGCCATTCGGGGAATGAACCAGCAAATGAAAGATCTTTCTCTCTGTCTCTCCTTCTAATTTTGCCTTGCAGATAAATAAACTAAATCTTTTAAGTAAATAAAAGACACATGGTCGGGGCTTCAACATCCCCAGAGGGCAGGGCCTGTGTGTAATGGGTTATCCACAGAAGAATCCACTCCTCGGAACCTGTGCACATGACACTGACCGCGTAAATGCCTTTGCATAAGGAATTAAGTACAGATGAGACGCTCCAGAAATGGAAAGGTCCGAAGTCTCCTGGCAGCGTCCTTGCAGGACCAGGGGAGAGCTGGATGCGAAGCACACAGACACAGAGAGGATGGCCTCCAGGAGCCTCCTGAAGCTGGACAGCAGAAAGGGTTCTGCTCCAGAGCCTTCAGAGCGAAAAAGAACTTTGCCAATGCCTCAAGTTCAGGCTCCTGACCTCCACAACGACATTTCTGTCCCCTGCATGCAGCCAGTTTGTAATGGTTGGGTACAGAAACCATAAGAAAGTAACATGGCAGGAGAAAGCCAGGGACTGATTCAGGTCACATGTCTGAACCCACGGGTTGAGCCCCTTCTGCAGCCCTGTCATCCAGCTCTGACCCTGTCAGTGCAGGGGAACCCCTCACTCATTTCTCCACTCCCAGAGAGCACAGTGACCTGTGGCATATATCCAATTAAACCAGTGCCTAATCAGGACCATCCGGCACTGTGCAGTATCGCAGGAAACTGAGATAATGATAGCCCATCAGGATTTCTCTCTTTTTAAGAAACCAGAAAATGATAATCAATGCCTCAGTTGTTGCATCTGCAAAGTGGTGACAGACTCCAGAATGGGGCTGACAGGAAGGAAGTGCCTCCAAGCCACCCCCACAGAGGCCCCCAGTGATAACTGTTCCCCCTTCCCTATCTTGTGCTTGCTGATTTCCCTATCAGGGAGCATCCATCCAGAAGGCACATTGGTGACAAGCTCTGCCACCAAGATCCTATCTGCCACCAACTGAACTTCAAAAGCATGTTTATCTGCAGCACCCACCTGCAGGAAGGTGGATTCCTATCCTCTCCTGGTAATCCCTTTATTCTGGCCTTCTCAGGCATCCCCACCCAGTCTTATCTGCAATGTCCCTTAGCTGTTGTCTTTCCAGGAAGGGTGTCTCCTATCTAGGGCCCTCCAGGAGGCAAGAGACCAGGGAGAACCACGGAAGAGAGGGCCTCGTAGGCCCATGACCTGGCTCAGACCACAGGTCAGCTACCCTCTGGCTACATGACCAGGGTCCAATCAGCCCATCGCAGACTTAACTTCCCCAGTGTTCTCCACTGTTCTAGCAAAGAGGTGGGTTCAGTGCCCCTCCAGCTTGAACACTGCAAAAGTAAGGGCCGTAGGGCTGGGTTGAACACATCAGACAGACACCAGACTGTCTGCAAAAGAGGAGAACAATTAAATAAAAAAAAATTGTGTTTCCAGGAATTACACTACCTGGAGCTTGCTGCTGCATCTGAGCCATACTAACATCAAGTGCAGCAGAAAGGCAAGCATGAGGGACAATCGAGTGCCAGCTCCCTGTTTTGGGAACAAGTTTAGCCTAATGAGAATTTGGCCTGTACCCTGTTCTGTATGCTGGACTCGGGCTTGCTGAGAGCTTCCAGCCCAGAAGCTGCAGCCGAGGCTCCCAGGGGCTGCTCATCTAGGCTTAACCTCTTCTATCATTTCCTGTCTGGCTTGTCCTCAGCCCCCTTGAACCTCCTGCACCAAACACAGTCAGTAGTCGCATCCAGCACAGAAGAACGTGGGCTCCACGCCTCCTCTCCTGGAGAAGTCTGCTGAGAGAAGAGCCCCCAACAGGGTAGGTACTACGTTACCACAGAATCCAACAAGAATTGGGATATAGGAGTTGATTTGTCAGATCTCACCCAATACATAAGTAAAACGGAAACCTGAGAAGTCATCAAAGGACTGATGCACAGAACCATTAAGTGACTTGAACGTCCTCACATGACTGTGCACATCAATGGTATGCCTGGACTTTCTTCTTGTACTCCCTTGAAGCTTCAGAGGGACATCCTGACCTATGCCCACCCCACCCCACCCCACTGAAACCAGTACAGACATGTGGGGCTATACAGCAACACATGAGGACCTAGGCCACCTGCCGAGGGACTGCTAACTTGGCTGATGACAACCTATGTGACCAGAAAACGTACTAAAAGCCCCCGGTTCAAAAGTACCCATCCTACAGTTTGTTCTGAGCATTTTTCTGAGTCAAACCACACCATGCGCTCGGAGCTAGCCTGCACCACAGCACCCACAACCATCAGCTGTTGGATGTCTATCACCACCACTGTCATCCAACGTCACGGAATGTGGTGACAAGCATGGAAGGGCCATGATGTGGATCTCAGACTGTAGTGCAATGACACTCTTCAAATTTTGGACTCAGAATCTTAAGTCATCAGGTAAAATCCTGGCTCCCTCACCCTGGGTGGCTGCTGGGACATTAATTTTCTCTCTTTGCACCTTGGGATCCTCATCTGGAAAACGTATCTTGAAGTTTGCTTTCTTCCCTCAAAGGAGGATGAGAAGACAGGAAGCATACGGCTCTGTGATTCTGGGGGCACAGCCACTCAACCCTTCCATCAGCACAGTGCTTTGGGGACTCCTCACCCCTGCTCCTACCTCACTGCAGCCTGTCCAGTTGGCCTCTCTCTCTTCCTATCAAGCCATTCAGCTCTGATCACTCTCAGCTAGGCTGATGGTGCCAGGCCCTGAGAACTGCTGTTTAGATCTAAGAACACATCGATCCCCAGACAGCACGGGCTGGTTCCTGTCCAGAGCTTGGCCCTGTGGAAGAAGGAACCAGAGTGCATATCCCTCCCTACTCGCAAAGGTGCTTGCCGGGCACGATGCATGGGAGTGTGTGGGAGTGCCTCCTCAGGTCACAGCAGCATCTACTGCACAAGGCACACTGCCAAGGCCCTGAGCCGTGTGACCCCAGGAAGGCTCCTCTAACTTTCACTGCCTTCTCCTACAAAAATGGGGATCTTGTTCCCCAGGCCTGCAGGCAGCACTGACACTGAAATTGAGGACTGAGGAAGAGGAGTGGTCAAAGCCCATTACTCTTTACTAAGCCCAGGGCTATGCTCAAAAGACAGATTCTGCCCGCCCTGGGCTATGTAACCTTAGGCAGGTTCCTGGAGACCTCTACACCTCAACTTGGACATTTGCAGAACAACTATGTAATAAGAGCTCAGGGAAGGAGAAACTGTAAAAATTACATAGGTACACACTGCTTTCCTTGAAATTAATACATGGGTAGGATGAAGAGACCTGGCGGGGGGGGGGTGCTACAAAAAAGGAACAAGATTGGGCTGTCCCAGAGCACAGAACTGACACTGGGTACCCCGGACCAGGTGACATCAGGCACAGGGTGGAGGCTGTGCTAAGTGGAGGAATCCATCAACCCAGACTCATTCTAAAATAGCTTGTCCTTGGGGAAGTTCCTGCAGCTCTCTGGACAGGTAAGTGCCACTGGCAGGTGCCTTGTGAGACAAAAGGACACAACACAGGAGTGAGGATCTGCAGCACACGACAATCCGACCATGTTTCACCAAATATCACCTGCATGGGCTAAGACGCAGGCCCAGCCAGACCTCCCCTCTTCTAAGAATGATACTCAAGAATATTCTGAGACCTAGAGGGCAGAGACGGTCAGCTTGAAAGCAAGGCTACTTTTTTTCCTGAGTGCTTGCTAAGGAATGATAAAACACTGCTGTGATTTGATATTGCTGGTGGTCTATTTGCTAGCAATTAGTTATTGAAAATAAGTACTATTTGAATTTTTTTGGGCATTTTCACTCAAGGTTGCATCTTTGGTAGCTGCCATTTCACTCAGAAGGAGAAACAAGGTTTTTGGCCTATTTAACCAGATTATGGCACAAACCAACCAAACCCCAAAAAAACCCAATGGTGCCAGACATCAAGAAGCCTACCAAGAAATGGCTCACAACACATTCTTTGGAATAAACGTAGGGACACGTTTCATGAATGAACAAAGGAGACGTGGATTCAGCCCACTTCTGTGTCTTGGAGCTTCAGGTCTAACTTCCTTATCTGTGCAATGGGAGCACACTACCTGCCGAAAGCATCTCCTGGTGAACTGGGGAAGGTATGGACCATGCTCATGCTGCATCTGGAACCGTGGCTGATGCATTCTAAATGCTCAGTGCATGGCAGCTCTTCTCTAGCCTTCCAGCTAGCTTGTCAGTCACCTCCTGATAAACAGATTCTAGAAGAGCCTGGATTTAAATCCTGGCTCCATTCCCAATTCCAGCTTCCCCAACGTACCCCTGGGCGGCAGGGTGACGGCTCATCTGCTCAGGCTCCTTCCATCCAGTCAGGGAGACTGAGACTGTTTTCCAGGGTCTGGACTTCGGCCTGACCCAGCTCTGATGCTGAAGATATTTTGGGAGTGGACCAGCAGGTGGGAGATTCCCTTTGTCTGTCTTTCAAGTACATAAAAAATTTAGATGTACATACATATTCTAGAGAGCTTGGTTTTTTACAGAGATAACAGACTTAGTCAGGTTCTTGAGAGTGACTAGAACCGGGCACGTGCAATGTCAAATTCATTGGCTACCCACACGTTTCCTGCTGAGACAAATAAAATTCTCACACAGGGAGGCTGTATGGAGGAGACCTTCCCACAGATCAGAGCCAAGATTCTCCAGAACCAGGGAGAGACAGGGCCAAGTGTTTGCAGTAAAAATGAGTGACACTGCATAACCACGTTCAAGGCCACATTCTAGGCAGGCCCTTTTCCCCACCCACTGAGGAAGAGCAGAGCATGGCCTGAGAGCAGATGCAGCTTGCCACGGGAGGACTTGCTGCCTCACTGAGGTCCTTAATCTGACTCTCAACTGACTTATCTGAAAATGGAGTTAGGGTGCAAGGAACATTTGGGAATGGCCAAGAGGTTTGCAGTAATCAGTGGAGAAAGAGGTTTGGAATGAAGTAAACACCCAAATCCACCATTTCATTCTAGGACACATGTTGAAGGGGTTGGGGCCTCTACCGCAGCGCATGAGGAGGCCTGCAGCCTGCAAGGAAGAGGGCACTCAGCAGGCCTGGGGGCCGTTCTGCTGAGTGAGCAACAAGCAGCGCATGTTAATGTGGCCTTACAGCTCAGGGAGCTCAAAGGGCTTCCACAGACATGATCTCACTGGGATGTGTTTTATTAGCTTCTAAGACAGGTTAACAGGTTCCTCCGTCTCTGCTGAGACAGTGAAACTGCACCCATCCCCACCCCCGTTCCCACCTGGCTTCCTGGACACACAAAGGCCAGGGCATCCTTTGTGAGCCTGCTTCAATGACGAAGACCCAGGATGTATTGTTCTTTGGTTTCTCTCAAGGGCCAGGAATTGCACAAACTAGATAGTTGTTGGTCTGTTTTGTTTTGTTTTGAAGATTTATTTATTTTTCTGGCAATGTCAGATGTACAGAGAGGAGTAGAGACAGAGAGGAAGATCTTCCGTCCACCGATGCACTCCCCAACCTGAAGCCAGGAGCATGGAGCCTCCTCCAGGTCTCCCATGAGGGTAAGAAACTGCCTAAGGCAGCATGAAATTAATTCTGTCAGGAGCAGAGAATAGGGGAAGGGAGGCTTTAGGGCAGCCTTGACCCTCTCCACGCCATCTGCTCGCTGAGGGTGAAATGGAGCTGGCAGCCCTCCCCACACTAACAGGACACAGAAACCAAGGTGAGCACAGTTGGGGCGCAGGCAGGAGTGTCGAGGACACTGCCGCTATTACTACTGCACCCCTTTAGCGCACGCTCTTTCTTCTCCTTCTAGGGTTCTCCTCCATTCAGCCCAAATCTCAACATCACTGTGAGACCTGCTGCCCCTTAACCCCCCAGCCCTGTGCTGTGATGCCACCTTCCTTTCAATTATTCTGATGCCTGCATCAACTCCACCCCCTGGCTACCCTGGGGTTCCAACAAAGGCTTTCCCCGAGGCAGACCCAACTATACAGCTGATACTGTTGGGACCATTTCCAGGTAGACAGCCCTTAGCCTAGAATAACCGAGTCTCAACAGTGCAGTGAAGCAGGGGCAGAGTGACATGAGCAGAGCCAGGCAGACATCTCCGGGGGCGCCTCCATTCCCCCTTCAATCATCTCAGGCTTCAACACCCGTGTTCAGGAGTGAAAACACACCTCACATTTCATTTTCTGCAGAAAATGCTGAGCTGCCTGGACTATGGGAGGGGTCCTCTCCCCCACCCCCTCCCATAGAAGGCACTGTGGACACGAGAGGGCTATCACAGAGAAACCGAATCAAAGCCAAGGCTTGAATCTTGGGCATGTGTGCAAGGAGCAAGGCGAGATGAGTCCTAAGCCTGGGTTCTCTTCTCTCTCTCTACTTCCAGCCGCAGCCAGCTGTCTCATCCTGCCCTCCTCTCAGCGCTTCTCCTTTAAGCAAGTTCACCGTGCCTGGCGATCCCGGTCTTTCTCCTGGTGATCATCTGAGAGTGTCCTCAGCTGGAGGCAGCGTGTCACAGTGTGTCACAGTGTGTCACAGCTTACATACTTCAGTTTGTGCACAGGATTCTTTTCCTCTCAGGAGTCCTCGGTTGGCTCTCCTGCTACACCATCAATTTGTGGTGAAGGGCTTGACAGGCTGTCAGGTTCAGGAGCCGGCAGTCCAGGAGTCCCCGGGCCACAGTCTCCCGATGTATGCACAGGGGCGCCAAGAACTTAGTCTGTGGGGACCTGGCATGTAGTAGCCCTCACCAAGGTCAGACAACTCCAGCTGTTGGTACTCAGGTCCTGAGCCAGCACCCTCATCAGAAAGGCATACATGAGGCATACCTGTTTCTGAAGTTTATTGAAAGGATTAAATAAGAGGTGGGGAACATGCTTGGGTTAGTCTTTAATACTTAGTAGGTGTGCAGGAAAGGAAGCTTGTGCTACTTGAGTAAGAGCAGAATTGGTGCCCCAGGGCAGTCTTTCTGGGCTTCTAGGTCAGCAGGGTGGGGGCTGTCCTCAGCTGGAACAAGAAGAGACTCTGGCCGGGAATGGAGACACAGCCACTGGCTGGTCCCCGCTCAGGGTGATGTGTTTTTACCAGAAGGGCTGAGTAACTCCACAGCAGTGCTAGCCTCCCAGTCCCTGGGGCCTGATACTCAGCAGCCCATGATGAGTGATGCTTCATAGAAGAGGCAGAGACTCCAACTCTGAAATTGCAGGCACTGAGACAGGCAGCCTGAGAAGTGTGAGGCTTGGCCACGCTCACAGGGTGTACGTTTACTGGAAGCCACCCTCTTGGGTCAGGAGGGCATGTGGCAGGTCTGGAGGCGAGGCGATGTGACTGCTGGGCCAGAAGTCAAAGTCAGTGCAGAGGGGAGTAGCAGCAGGAGACTGATGGGAGGTAGGAGGAAGGAGGGGGGCCTTTTGTACTACTGAGTGGGTAGGAGACTTGTTCATGGCCACTGTGTCCATCCCCTAGGGTGGTCATGACCAATCGCCACACTCTGGGCAGCTTGGACACAGACATCAGTTTTCTCACAGCTCTGAGACTCCAGTCCATGATGGGACATCTACAGACAAGACCTCTCTCCTGAGCCCAGAGATTCCCCACAGCAGGTGTCTATGTCCCCGAGGCCACCAGTCGATGCTATTAGTGCCCACCCTAAAGACTTCATTTAACCTAATTACCCACCTAAATGACCCATTTGCAAACATATGATTGGGTACATGGCGACAATCCAGGTTGGTCTGGTGGGAGAGCAAACAAAGTTCAAGTCAGATGGACACCTGCATTGCCCTCTCCACCCAGACCTAGGCTACAACTAGCAGCTGGGTCTCCAATTGTTCTCCTCGGAGAAATCCAGGGGACCTTCTTCACCCCAAATCCCTGGCCCTAACACTACCTGGTACAAACACCTACCTAATACCACCATTCCTACTCTTCTCTCTCTCTAATAAATGGGGGGGGGGGGGGAAGTGGAAGGGAAAGACGCAAGTGGTGAGGCATAGACAGGTCCAGAAACTGGCCCTAGGAATCAGAGCTGCCAAGAGGCACAGCTGGATCAGACTCCAATTGTCCAGGAGGGGGATAGTGAGTGACACTATGCCCACTGAGGAAACTCAGTCCCATCTTGTAAATATATACAGGCTCACTGTGTTTCCACCCCTCAGCAGAGCAGGGAAGACAGCAGGTCGCATCACTGGATGCATCAGGAGGACAGACTATAGTTACAGCCCAGACTGTCTTAAACTCTGGAGACTGATAGTTAACCTTGCTTAAGCCAACTTCGTGTTCCACCCCTTCCCTGGATCCTCCACCATCCTGCCAGGGAGTGTTCACCAGCACCTGTGTGATTCTGGATGGGCTACTAACGTGAGCTTGCTTCACCTCACGTACAAATCAAGGACAACATCCACCTAGAATAAGGAGGCTGTGCACCTGCCGTTGACAGACCATGTCCTGTCACCAGCAAGGAGACATCATGAAAAAGTGGCTGTGAGTTTAGCTTTGCAAAGACTGTAAAACTGAAAATTCTATATTTCAGTAAATATTTGTTACATGAATGAACAGAACTATCCCCAGAACCTACTTCTTGGAACAAATGGGCATGCGGGTAGAATTCAAGAGTAAGATGGAATTGTCAGAAGAAGGAAGGGGGAAGTTAGAAATGGGGGTCTGGGCCTGGGTCAACGGCAGGCTGCCCGGAGCGAGCAGAGAAAAGCCAGGACTGACTTTTCTGGAATTCTTGGAATTCCACAACAAATGGAAGAAAGGCACCATTCCCAAATTAGTGTCCATGAACTGGTTCTGAGACACAGTTCACTTAGTATTCAGTTTCCCCATATGGAAAATGGAGACCATAATATTAGTTGCCTAATTTCCTCAAAATTCCTAGCAGGGCCCAGGGCAGTGGTGTATCAGGCTAAACCCCCCCCCCCACCACCAATTGTGCCAGCATCCCATATGGGTGCCATTCCTAGTTCTGGCACTTCTGATCCACTTTCCATCCAGCTCCCTAAAAATGGCCTGGGAAAGCAAGAGAGCATGGGCCAAAGCCTTGGGTCCCCACACTCACACGGGAGATCCAGAAGAAGCTCCTGGCTCCAAGCTTCAAATTCAGAGGAATCTACCTTCAGAATCAGCAGCTCCTGGCTTCAGACCAGCTCAGAACTGGCCATTATAGCCCTCTGGGGAGTGAACCAGCAGACAGCAGATAGAAATAAATCATAATTTTTTTAAAAGATTTATTTTTATTCCTAAGGCAGATACACAGAGAGGAGAGACAGAGAGGAAGATCTTCCATCCGATGATTCACTCCCCAAGCGGTCGCCAACGGCCAGAGTTGAGCCAATCCAAAGCCAGGAGCATCTTCCGGGTCTCCCATGCAGGCGCAGGGTCCCAAAGCTTGGGGCCGTCCTCGACTGCTTTCCCAACCCACAGGCAGGGAGCTGGATGGGAAGCGGGGCCACCGGGGTTAGAATCGGCACACATATGGGATCCTGGCACGTGCAAGGTGAGGACTTAACCACTACGCCACGCCGCCGGGCCCAGAAATAAATCATAAATTTTTTAAAAAGAAAGCAAGCTTTCTTTCAAGAGTCTGGTACACAGCGAATGCTCTATGAACCTGAGCTCTCCTTAGCATGCCTGTCTGATAGCATCGAACATGAGCTCTGTCGTCTTTTTCCTTTCTTCTTGATGATCAAAATAAATGACAGTCACCAAAACAACAGAGGTGATCGTGCTGCCTGACCACTGGGCATGGCAAACCTACCTGGAAAGCAAGACACAAAGATATTTTCTTGTCATTTGGTTCACCTTCCGAAAATATAAGTGGTCTTGGCAACAGTTCACGGGAATGTGTATTAGGGGAAAAAAACTGTTCATGAGTTTTAAGATATTTGCACCAAAATAAACTGAACTTTCGATTTCATTTCCCCATGACTCTTTGAAGGACCAAGTACTCATGCCTTCTTTCCCCCAGAAGATTCTGCTTGGGACACAGTAGTGTCTGCTTGGCTTGTTGCCACACCCCCCACCTTCCAGGACAGGTTAGGGCACCCAAATAACGGCAGGTGCATGATTTCTTGACAGTTTGTGTGAATAACCACAAGTAGAAAAGCCCTGCACCCTAGGTTCTCTCTGGTACACACACAGCCCATTCAGTCAGCCGGCCTCCACAGCACAATCATAGGGCTCTAATAGCTTGCACACACTGGGATGTACTGGGAATGCTTCCTGCTTTCTGATCAAAACAAGGCACAGAACACGTTCCTCCCTAAGCTGCAGAGCTGAGCAAGGCAACAAAAGGAATGCAGTCAAAAAGGAACAACTGATTACAATGGTGTGATCGCTTCCGGAAGAAGTCAGTTCCATCTCCAGCTAAACTGCAGAATCCACTACTTAGTAGCAGGTTCACACCTGATGCTAGCAACAGAGGTGAGCAGGGAAATGCAATCATTGAGAATGAGCAAGGCCCAGGCTGACCTGCCCCCTGCCCCGGACTGCTAGGGAAATGCAGAAGGGCAGTGAGGAGTCAAGTCGCCTTCCTGGTCAGACAGGTGAAGGCAGGTGCACAGATGCTCAGCCGCCTAGCAATCAGGAAATCCGTCAGAAACCGCATCCAGTGACCAGATGGACAAAGAGGTGAAACTAAGTACAAGTGGCACCGAGGAGCCAGAGGTGAGAACAGAGGTCTTGTGTGCAGAGGCTGGAAGCATACCCTAGGACAGCTATCCTGGAAAGTGCCTTCCTACCACCTTGGGAAATGCAGAATGCTCAGGAGCCTCTCAGACAGCACTGTGGGCTGTGGGTATGAGCCCGTAGGACATCCCTCTCTGCAGCGTGTGCAGTACAGAAAGAAAAGCCTCTCTCAACATGAATGGCCTAGTGCTTGAGAAGCACTCAGCAACCATTGATCGTACCCTCTTTTGTGCCCCAGCCCCCACTCCCAGCACACACTCATCCACCCACTCCGGATTCATTTTTCTGTTTGATCTGCCTTGCCCTGCAGGGAGAAGCAGAATTCACACATGAAGAAAGAGTGCCAGACTCCCCAGAAAGCTTTTTCAATGTCCTTTGCCCAGGAGAGGTTCCCGTTACAATAGGCCCTGGACCTCAGCCATGAGCCCAGGGAAGGCAGGAACCGATTTCATTCCACTTAAGCCAATTTGCAGGGCCCAGACAGCAGCTAATGAGCAGCCTGCGCCCCAGAGTCATCGATATCACTCTCCAAATCAAGTTACCAAATTGGACTTCAAACCACTTCAAAGGGGCCGGGCTGAGTGTACCCAGTGAGGCACCCGACTGGCCATATGGCCACAGCTCCTGCTGCAGGCGTCTTCTTTCCCCACCACACCATCAGAGAAACACACTGGCCACTTTTTGTAATTGTGTGGGGGCCTCTTTCCTTTCCCCAGAATGCCTGATCCGCAAAGCGGAACTTGGGTCTACATAAAACACATGGTACTAACTGTGGCAGCAAATCCCCCCAAGGAGGCCTCATGGAAACGGCCCAGGCCCCAAAACACCGGCAGGCCCTCCCTTTTCCTACCACACAGACTGTTTTGGTTTGGATGCTGAGTGGCCCCCAAAGGCCTGCGTGTTAAAGGTGCCGCCCCTAGGATGGCCCCATTGGGAAGAGGTGGAACTCCAGGTCACTCTCAAAACAGGGTTGTAAAAAAAGCTCGAGTTGGGACCCAAGCACTCTCCCTGCCTCCTGGCTCACAATGCAGTGTTCCCTTCGCGCCTAGTCAGCTGTCTGCTCCAAGGCCTCGGACAGCCTATGTCATCATCCCAACTTTCAGCCTCCAAATCCGCAAACTAGATAAACGTCTGTCCTTCACACACAGACATCACAGGCATTTCAGGGTAGCACTGGGAAACTCTTCCCAATACTCTGCTTGTCTAGGTTTTGCTGTCACAAACACTGAGAGTGTGAAACCTGGGCAAGGTCACACACTGGCTAGCAAGTGACAGTCACAGTCAATGCTCAGCCTCAGAGCCACACCACCTGCCTTCACAAAAGGTTTAGGCCTCAAATAACCTCAATTCTTTTGTCCACAATTAAACATAAAAACAGGTAGATGAGCTCTGCACAAGAGACCAAAATGCTTTTCCAGAGGACGCATCCTTGTTACCGACTCAGTGCCCAGTGGATGTGCCGCCTTCTCTCCATCCCATTAGACCCCGGAAGGCCACGGCATGACTTTGTTCAGGACACACTGAGGAGTGTGCTCGAGGTCATATGGCCAGGAAACAGGAGAATGCTTTTCTTGTGCAGTAGGCATAAAATCACTACAGTCACATTCAATACTCTTTCCCGCAAAGCAGGCTACCTCTCCTTAAGCAGAAGTTTCTGTGGCAACACGCATGGCAGTCTTACAAGGTGGAGAGCTGTAAACAGAGCCCAAGCTCCACGGTTCCCAATGAGGGGGTTACACCCTCCACTACCAATCAGGGTGCGTTTGTCAGTATCTGGAAACAGTTGGTTTATCACAGCCAAGGACATGGAGATGAGGCTGGTGGTTGCCCCTGCAGCTACTGGAGAGACCTGGAATCTCAGTAAACACTCTACGATGTGCACGACAGCCTTCACACCAAACTACCTCCTCCAGGGATCTGCAGTGGCCAGGTGAAGACACGCTGCCAGAGGCCCTGTGCAGGTCTCTCTGCAGCTCTGCACGGGCTCAGTGTCACACAAGAGAGCTTCTCTCTTACTCACTGGGATAAAATACTGATATTAATTTGCATTAAAATATAACACCATTCATTTTTGTAGCTAAAAGACTTACAAAGTCTCACAAACAATTGGCCAAATGTAAAAATGGGGCCTGGCTCATCATATGAAATAACATTAGGGTGGCTTGAGAAATAAATTCTGACTACCATGCTTCAGGCTACATGCTCAGAGATGGGGGTAGCCAGGAAGCAGGAGAGTTCTACCTTAAAACCCAAGACAGAGTGTGGTCCTGACAGGAGGCGCTCACCTCACACAGTCAGCATGTCCAGGTCACAGGCCACTCCCCGGGCCCTTCACAGACACCCAGGCTCACATTCCTGAGGCATCCTTCACTCTTTTGCTGGAACCTCAGGAGAGAGGTTCAAGGTAGACTAGGAAGAGATTAGGGAGGAGGGATGGCTGAACCCTGGATAAAAAGCATGTGCAGTCACATTCCTGGTACAGAAGAGGACATGAAATCAGTGTCCGAGGTCACGTGGCCGGCAAGGGCTTGCCTTGGGCCCTACCACTCTGCTCTGTGATCGCAAGGAAAAAACATGCACAGGAAGTGTCCAGAAGGCCACAGCAGCCTTGTATACTGCAGTTAGTCTACCTAGTTTTTTTTTTTAAATAAAATACAGCTGTTATTTTAAATAATTAAAATTATTTTTACAAATAAGAATATCAGGGCTGGCACCACGACATATCAAGTTAAACATCTGCCCACACTGGTATCTCAGAGGGATACCAGTTCATGCCCCAGATGTTCCACTTCTAATCCAACTCCATGCTAACGTGCCTAGGAAAGCAACAGATGACCCAGTGCCTGGGCCCCAGCCCCTGTAAGGGAGACCTAAAGAAGCTCCTGGTTCCTGTCTTTGGAACAGCCTAACATCAACCATTGCAGTCACTTGAGAAGTGAATCAATAAACGGAAGATCTCTCTCTCTCTCTCTCTCTGCGTCTCTTCTTTTTCTTTTAAAGATTTATTTATTTTTATTTAAAAGGTAGCGTGATAGAAAGAGGAGAGACAGAATCTTCCATCGCTGGTTTACTTTCCAAACAGCTGCGACAGCCAGAGCTGGGCTGGTCCAAACCCAGGAGCTTCTTCTAGGTCTCCCATGTGAGTGCAGGGGCCAAGGACACGCATCCTCCACTGCCTTCCCAGGCCATTAAAGGGAGCTGGGCAGGAAGTGGAGCTACTGCAACTCGAACCAGCCCACATGCGGGATACTGGAACCACAGGAGGACATTTAGCTTGCTCTTCAACGGTGCTGGGCCCATATCCCTCTCTCTAACTCCGCCTTTCAAATAAACAAGTAAATCTTTAAACATGCACACACACATGCAAACACATACACACACCTCTTTCTCTTGGAGCATAAACACTGAATAGGATAACACTGCAGCCTGAACATCCGAAGAGTCCCACTCAGGACTTGCCAGTCCAGGTGCATGGAGTCAGTCAATTTACAGAGACAAAGAGGCTGAATAAAGTAACTCAAGATCACCCACCTGCAAGCCCCACTGGATTACTGATCGGGCCTGGAGTTAAAATGGGGACAAGGGGTAGACAACATTAATCATTTTCCTGTTCTGGACAGAACTCCTTTAAGGTTCAAGTGTGAATGAAGATGGAATTACACATTAAACTCTCACTAGAGAATCCAACTGAAGGCAAGCAGAGTATCTGTGGACAGGAGGGCACCCAGGCCACAATCCAGAGGTGGGGATGCCCCCAGCCAAGGCTGCAGAACAAAGACTTGTACCGGGTGAGGCTCCAGTGAAGGCACTCAGCAGCAGCCCTCACAGAAAGGAAGCAGGTAGCAGCCTTGTCCTGCAGTAGCCCAGCAGCACTCACTACCTGCTGAGCTCTGAAGACGGACACTCCCAGGGCAAAGACAGGGGGCAAGGCCTCCAAAGCCAGGGCATGGGGAGCAGGGGAAGCAGAGTTCCACCAGCAAGCTAAGCTCAGAGAAGAGCCAACCAGCATCAGAACACCCATAGGAAGCCAGAAGCCACATCCAGCACCACCTTCCTCCTTTCTGAGAAAGAACATCAAAGCCAACACGGCTGGCGGTGAGGGCGGGGTGCTCCTCATCAGAAAAAAGAGTGCTTGAGGCACAGCACAGCTTCATCTCTGCTTAGAGAAAACACTGTATGCACAGCTCCGACCGCAAGACCACTCCTCACTCCTGACCCTTCCATCCAAACACCCCTGGCAAATTATGCCTTCTTGAGCCCAGACTCCCCTTGCACTAACATTCAGCATTGTTAATCTATTAGTAAGTCACCCCTGCTTCAGGAAAAATCCATCCAAACCCACATAATCAGGTCATCCCAAACCATCATGGCACATAGCACATACCACACTGCTCTACCCTCAAGACCCAATTGGATTAATGTTCACAATGACTGGGGAAAGTACTATTATCAGCCTATTTTTTAAAAGCCTAACGTATAGTAAGCTTAAGTAAACTCATCTGGTAGTGCAAGTAGAGTCATGCTCAGTGCCCCTGGCCATGCACACCTCACTTTCTCCCAGGGCCTTGAACCCTGACACCTGAATTCACATGAAACACTGGCTCCAAGCACGTATGAGGTGGACATGACCTCAGAAAGGCATTTCACCTCTCCACACGTCACTTTCTCCTCCACAGCAGGGCTCGGAGCAACAACATCTGCTCCATGCAAGCTATCTTCATGTTGGAAAAGGCAAGCATCCCACCCCTGGCATACAGCAGGCACCAGAAATGGAAGCTGTGCATGGGTGTTTCCGTACACACATACACACACACTCACCTGGCCTCTCCAAAAGGAATGTGTGAACACGCAGAAACAAAAGCAGATGAGAGACTCCTGGAGGTGTCCCCTGCCACAGGCAGCCGGCTGGAATCAGAGGCTTCCAAGTAGATGAGACACCGTACGGGGCCCTGGTTTGATGCTTCAGCATGCAGGTGCAGTAGCTGAGACACAACAAAGCTCTCCAAGCTTTTTATCCTGACTCCATCTGCACCTAGGAAATACCAAAGTTTGAAATGTAACCAGCAATGATCAGTTGTTAACAACTGTACTCTGGCTCTGGCTTCTCTAACACGTATGGCTAAGAGGTACACGCCAGGACCAGCTTTGGGGCTGGTGAGATGGCTTAACTGGCTCATCTTCAAACCTACAAGCGCTGAACATTCCATTAGGACACTGGTTCATGTCCTAGCTGTTCCGCTTCCCAGCCAGCTCCCTGCTATGGCCTGGGAAAGCAACGGAGGATGGCCCAAAATCTTGGGCCCTTTACCCTTGTAAAGATGCTTGTGGGAGACCTGTCAGAAGTTCCTGGCTCCTGGCGTCAGATGGGCTCAGCTCCAGGCCATTTGGGGAATGCACCAGGGGATGGAAGATCTTCCTCTTTCTTTTTCTCTTTGAAATCTGCCTTTCCAATTAAAGAAAAGAAGATTCTCCAGAATCCCCACAGCCCTCAAGGTAGGATTAGACAGAAGCACCCAGTTGAAGTCAGCAGCCTGGATGTCCTGAGAATCTGTCCCATTTACCCTTGCTTGAGTCAAGACCATGCAGAAGGACCCAGCTGGCCTTGTCTTCTACAACCTCTCCCACAGGCTCAAAGGCCACTGTGGCACTCTCTGAAATCCTGCCTTTTACCAGAGCCAAAAGAGAGAGAGGCTCAAGTGGCCTCATATTTTGGAAGGCTCACCTAACTTCCAACCCTAGACTGCTGGCTGATGGAGACTGTGACAGTGATGTCTTGTCTACCACCTTTGCTAGGACAGGCATTTGTGGCAAAGCAGGTGTTCAATTCCTATCTGCGAAAGCAGACTACTGCCATCAACCCCCAGGACTAAGAATTAATGAAACACGACTAAGGGGAAAATTGTAACACAAAATTCCCTACTTCCTGACAATCCTTCGGGGTATAAAACTGAAAAGTTTTGTGAACAGATGACCCAGAAAAATATCCTGTTTGTAGTGGAATATATTGACACATATGTATACATGCGCATGCATAGGTGTTGATGGAGATGCGAACATCTACCCATATATTGGTCTATGTTGGACTTTTTAATTGGTAATGGCAGAGAAGGAAGTGGGTGTACATGGCGAATCTGTTGCTTGGGGATTCGTCAGGCACCATGTGCACAGCTAGTCCACACTGCTCCCTGGGAATCCAGTGGCGCGCCTAAACAGGTTGTGGAAGGTGTGGGTTATAGGGCACTGTGAACAGTCAACTGAGCTGGTTTCCTTTAGGGTTTCAGTGTTGAAGTGTGCTAACAGGACAGAAAGAAAATGCCTACAACTCTTGCATGTCCTGTGCTGTGGCTTGCCTAGGCCCCGAAAGTTCCTGTGGTGGAAACGCAGTGTGCAGTACAACAATGGGACCTCTAAAAGGCAACAGTCGTGAGGGCTCTCCTGCAAGGAGTGAGTCACTGCTGTGAGCATTCTGTCGCTGGCGGGGCACTTCTTACCAAAGCCAAGTTGGACTGTCTCTTGCTCTCCTGCTCCTGTGTGATGCCTCCCTCCAGGTAACGATGCAGCAGGCAGGCACTTACCTCCTTCTCAACCTCCTGGGCCATGAGAAATAAGCCTGTTCTTCATAAATCACACAGCCTCAGGTACTCTCTTATTGCAAAACAGTCTAACACCACGGCTTTATTCATGCCCTCTTCGAGCTGGTCCATTTCAGATGTCCCATAAGGATCATCAATCATTCCTCTCAGAGAGAGACAAAGAGTGATTGAAACAGCAGAGAGGGATTGAAGCAGCTCTGGGGCCCAGCACACACCTATGAGGGACAGAGACACAGACTGCCAATGACATGCCAGCCTGAAGGTCTCCTTACACCTGCATGCGTCCCCTTCCCCTCCAGCACGAGCATCTGGGAGGGCACAAGGTGAGGGTACATCCTTGCCCGTGAAGAGATGGGCCCTGCTCCGAGCATTGCTTCCCATCACAGCCCCGGACTGGCCAGGGCCAAAGGTCAGCCCCCTCTAAGGTGGTGTTCCCGGGAATGTGCGTGGCGGAAGGAGTGAGCAGGGCCAAATGGTCCTGCCAAGTTTTCCAGAGGAAATGAGTCAGGCGTTGTTGTGCAGTCCCACATGGCCCTGCATTGTCTGGGACAGCCACAGGGCCCTTACATAACAGGCACCCCTCTCACTTTCTGGCCATGGCCGTATTTGGGGATTGGCAAAAACATCTGACGAGTACCTCCGCCTGTGTAAACACTGGCTTTATTAGGGTGGTAGAGAGAGTCTGGATGGAGCTCTGCTTGGCTCGGTGCTCATAGTGAAACGGACTAACGCAGCCTCATCTCGACTCTGATCCTTTGGGTGGCAGTGCTGCTGAATGGTTAGGTCCAGGCTCTGGGACCAGACTGCCAGCCTGTTCCTGGTTTCCAATTCCACCACTGTTCAGCAACATGATTTGGGCAAGTGGTGCCACTGTCCTGTGCCTTAGCCGCCTCCTCTGTGGTTCAGAGCATGAACACCTGCCCGTGAGTACTGCCCTGCACACAGGAGACAAGCTGGGATCCTATGGACAGCACTCAAGGCCTGCGGAGCATCACTTCACACAGAGATCACCGCTGCCCCCACCTCTCAGTAAAATGCAAGGTCCTGGGGCCTGCCAGGGAGTCTGCACAGGGTCTGGCGGCTATACTAACTTCTCTAGGCACTCGGGGAACACAAATAGACCAAGAACCTCCCTGAAAGCTCAGGAATAAGAACTGGAATGTCCTTGCTGGAGGTGTCAGAAGATGCTGGCCAGGTTTACTGAAAACTTACTTAAAAGGGAGTGCAGTTCAACTTCCACAGCTGTGTCCCGTGTGCTATGGTGGAGGCAGAGCAAAAACGCGTCCGTCATAGCACACGGGAGCGAACCTCAATGCCCCAGGAACCAGAGTCTCCATGCTTCCCCAGGGCCCTCAGGATCACTGCTCAATTTCTTCTTCATGACATCCCACAAGAAAAATACCATCACACACACGCATGTGCACACCCATGTTTTATTTCAAATAGTGGGTAGTCTGGAACACAAACAGGTGCAAAAAGTTCCTAAGTTCAGGTCTAATCTTGAGTAAGATCAGGGGTCAGACTGTTAAGGCCTGCTTTGTTTCATTCTCCGCTGATGGAATTTTCCCTGCTGTTGTTCGGCTTGTTGGGCTATATTTTGATTCTTTCTCATTTGTAAAATAATCACAAACTCGCAGAAATGCTGGGAGTGGAGAGTGAATCCTTTTCCGCTGTGTGGTGCAGAAGCGGCTGACTTGGTTGTCTTTATCCAGGATACCTCCTTGGGTGGGATACTGTGTTTTAGCTCCACCTCCTACAGCTGATGCTGGCAGGAATCCCACAGTACGTTCCCACACCCCTGCCCCCATCCCAGGACCAGCAGCTGTCAGAGCCAGAGGTGGCCCCAGGTCGCCTTCCCTCTAGAACCACTCCTTGGTCTGTCCCTACCTCCGATGACTTTGATACTGGCACTCCAGAATACATCCTCGGATGTGGGAATGCCTGACAGTTCTGCATAATTAGTGTTGTGCATTTTTAAGAATTTTTTTTTTAAATAAAAATTTGGCACAGTGGCAAGGTGAGAGTTGGGGCAGATTTCCTGGAAGAAGTCAACCATCTAGGTCAACTGTGATGACAATGCTCCCCAGCCGATTTTAATTAGGAGAGGCAAGATGGCGGAGGGCGGTTTGGGGCTCAGGGAGGGACCCAGCAGCTGGCCCATCTGCAGGGGAACTACGGCGCCTGCACAGCCAAGCAGATCCTGGCATCATCCTCTGGGGCTAGCTTTGCTTACAAATAAGAAGAAAAGCTCGCAGAATCTAGTTTAAAGAGATCTTTCAAGCAATGCCAGGCCTCTCCCTCCCTAGTCGCAAAGTACAATACACATGTTTCTCTTGCTTCTAGTAGGGGTGTATTAAAATCCTTGAGGATTCTCCCCCCTAACCGCGGCATGCTGGCTCCCACCGCCTGCACACTCACAGATCATGAAGTGCAGAAACAGCGGCTAATTATGGCTTTCACAAACACAGGGATCTTTCCTGAGGTTGGAAGTTGCTGTACTTGAAAGGCCGACTTTCTTCCAATTTCCAGGAACTGAGTGGCCCGGAGCCCGTCTATTTAAAGGTCAGCTCAATCCTGATGCATTTGGAGGCCTGCCCTGGACACCAGCTTAGGTCTGGCCCTCTCTGCAGCCACCACGGCAGCCCAGGCTGTGAGCGACATTGTGTCCCTGGAAGGGAGGAGGGTGAGGGCCAGAGCCAGATACAGGAACAAAGATAGGCGATCAGAAGTGACCAGTAGCCTCTCCCCTCACCCTCTACGTATATGAACAACAAAGTCCTGTGCAGTGACTGTATCTCCAAGCCCAGCCTGGGCCCCAATTTCCAGCGACATCATGGTCCTCTCTGCCACCACTGAACTTGGCTTTTTTGAGCCCAAACTCTGGAAGGTGCAGATGCAGGCAGCATTAACAGCAGAAGCATTAAATGGCACTGGTTAAAGCATGAGGAAGACAACTTTTTTAGGGCTATGGTGACTAGTGTAGACCAGTTGTGAGACAAACAGCTTGGGCAAGTGGAGATGGCCAGGCCAGGAGCCAGTCAGGTGGAAGCCAGCAGCTGGGGAATTAACAGGGAAGTCGAGGGTGAGCGGATTCTGGCTAAACTGACCTAACAGGATACCTGCAGAAGCCAGGCTAGGGAGAGTGGAAATCACCTGGAGGGTGCTAGATGTTGGGAACCCAGTCATGCCATGGAAAGAAAACAGGGGTGAGGGCAGGGGACCTGGCCACACTGACTAGGACTTACTTAGGCAACCCTGGGAGAAAGTTGAAAACCTGACTGAGGCTCAGTTAATGGGGGATTCATCAGTTGGCAGCCAGAAGGGGTGAGAGACTTTGTCACCCTCCAACCATAAAAAGGTTAAGAGAGTTTCACTGATGCTACTACGTGCATTTCTACTTACTGGTTCCAGATTTGCTTAGTCTGCTCACTGCCAGCTGATTCAGAAGGTGGCAGGGGGCAAGAGAGCACTGAGGACATGACAGCACAGAGGGCACAGCTGGGAGGTCAAGTCACCTGGCTACTGAGGGCCAAGCTGAATCCAGCGCCACTCTGCCCAGCTGCAGAGCTCGCGGAACTCATCACTCCCTCACAAGGTCATAAATACACTGAGGACAACAGGCCCTGCTAGCACAGCTGTGCTGGGAAGGACTGAACGCCTGAGAGGCACCCAAGAGTGCTTTCTGGGCAATGTGATATTTGAACATTGAGACTACAAAGCAGAGGTGAAGAGCAGCCCCTGAAGAAAGTGCAAAGGGGACAAAAGCAGCAAAACCAGCAAAGGTGAATGAATGATAGCAACTGGCCGGTGAGGCGGGGCGGGGCGACTCTGGCAGGCCCCATGGTCATCTTCCCAGGCTCACCCCGGGTTACATCCATTACAGGTTATTCCTGTTCCTTATACCATGCTGGCAAGCGCAGCTCACTGCCCGGATTTTCAAGGAGGAAGTCCAGGCTTGGAACAGTCACTACAGAGTGCCTGGTTACCGAGCAGCAGGGCCCAGACGTAAACCCAGGGTCACTTGGTACCAAGGTCAGGGAGCTTCCCATCCTGCCTCTCCAAGCCCTTTTCTCCTTCTGCTGAGGTCATTGTCAGCACAGAAAGGATGCTCAAAGGGAAAGCAGAGTGGGAGGGAAGGAAGGAAGGAAGGAGTGAGAATGGTGCCAGTGCTGTGATTCAACACAGCGCATTTCTAGCGTCCGATTAGCCTGAAAAGACTTGGAAATCAAAACTGAAGAAACAAAACAGTCACTGGGCCAACCCAGGAAGCTGCTATTCTTTGGAACAGGAATGCAAAGAGTGAGCTGGCCACAGTCTCCAAGACAGAAGCAGTATCATGGACACCCAGAGAAGGGGTGTGTCAGCAGACAGGGTCCCAGGCCAAGCCACCCACAGACAAAACCCAGAGCTCCCTCTTCCTGGAGAACAGGCTCAGGAGATGGGCAGGGAATGCAGCATGAGGAGGGAAAAAGGGGTCTGAGCAAGGACCAGCCCGAGCCCTGGAACACAGAGGGTACCAGAGTCCAAGTACTCTGAAGCAAGGGGTCCACCGTTGGTTTGAGTTCTCTAGCAGTAAGCAATGTCTCAGATGAGGCAGCCCCTGTCAGAAGGACAAGGAAAGGGCTGTGAACTTGAGCACCCACAAGCTCTCAGCAGCAAAGTGTAGAAAGCGGGGCCGGGGTGTCCTGCAGTAGCATTCAAGGTGACTAGTAATGACACCAGCCCTAGTTATTGATCCTTCCCGCAGACAGCCTACCTGAGCCTGAACTGCTTTCTCAATGGATGGCTACTGGAAACACCTGGGATGCAATAGCCAGGACAGCACAAGCACAACTTGAAGAAAGCCAGATGATGACTGGCAGGTAGTAACAAGAAAGGCCGATCAGCAGCCTGTCCTCTCCACTCTCCCTTGAAAGTCAACAGCTGACATCAAACACAGAAAGCTGAAGACATAAACTTCCCCTCCCACCCAAGCAAGCCTGAAATCACACAGCAATCTACTACAAACCTTCACATGATCACATACTGCCACGCTTCTCCCAGTGCCTGGTATACGCTTAGTGCAAAATAAGAGCTGAGTGCCTCATCCACTGAGCACACGTCAACAACCAGCTAACTGATAACCTGCGAGCGCCTTTCCACGACCACAGATGTTGCCCGTTGTAGAACTGGTTTTGCCTAACCCACATGATACTGCACCCTGTCTTCAATTCTCCATTACAGTTGTGGCCCTAAATGTTCACCAACAGACAAATGCATAAACTGCTCATGCAATGGAGCATCACTCCACCATAAAACAGCACACAGTGCTTATCTGTGCTAAAACACAAATGCACCCTTGCTTTTTTTTTTAAAGATTCATTTATTTATTTGAACAGCAGAGTGACAGAAAAGAGGGAGAGATCTTCTACACAATGGTTCACTCCCCAAATGCCTGCAACAACTGGGAGCTGGGCCAGGCTGAAGCCAGGAGCGAAGAAACAAATCCACGCCTCCCACGTAGGTAGCAGGAACTCAAGAACTTAGGCCATCATCTGCCATCTTCTTAGATCAGCAAGAAGCTGGGTCAGAAGCCAAGTCACTGGGACTTAGACCAGTGCTTTAATGTGGGATGCAGGCATCCAAAGCAGTGGCTTAAACCACCGTGCCACAACAGCTGCTCCCACGGATGAACCTTCGAAACTAAGTGGGAAAGTCAGGTACAATGAAACTAATATTACATGACTCCATTTATATAAAAGTCCCAGAAGCAGCACATGCTTAATGACAGCAGGTAGATCATTAATGTCCTAGGACTCGGGGAGTTGGCAGGAAGAGGATGTGACTGCTCACAGATGCATGGCTTTAGGTTTGATGACAATGTTTCAAAAATGGGTAATGTCGGTTGTACAGTTCCACAAAAATTTTAAAAGCTATCTGCTTAGTATGGATGAAATACAAGGTGTGTAAATAATATCTCAACAAAGTATATAAAATCCAAATATGTAACTATCAAGTATATAAAAACTAAAAAAAAAAGGAAGAGATTTGCTATGGATGCCACCAGCATTGACAGGTCCTGGCCACCACACAAAAATGTGAACTGTTGACTTCTGGAATAGGTATGAACAGCTCCCTAATCTCCCAGACGTGTTTCCTCAAACAGAGTCCTCAAAAAGCAAGAAGAGAATAACACTGCTATTCCCATCCCCCAAAACCTCCAGCGCCTCACCATCCAGGGCCACAGCAGAGGGGCCATGCAGCAGACAGCTAGGGCCACAGCAGGGGGGCCACACAACAGACAGCTAGGGCCACAGCAGAGGGGCCACGCAGCAGACAGCTAGGGTCACAGCAGAGGGGCCACGCAGCAGACAGCTAGGGCCACAGCAGAGGGGCCACAGCAGAGGGGCCACGCAGCAGACAGCGACTCTCATTTTGTCTCCTGCCCCGAGCAATTCCTAAACAGTGGGAGTTAAATATTTATAAAGCAGTCAGTGTTTGTTTAATGTTCACTCTGTACTTGGGAAGCCCGATGCAGGGAAACGCCGAGGTGACAGCTGATAATACACTGTGGGAGCAGCCCCGCGCCAGCCCCTGACACTCACCAGGGCTCGGCCCTCACCGTCTCCCTCCCTTTTGTTTCCAGTGCAGGCTGCCTGCCCCCCTCTCAAGGTGCCCCAAGGTTACAAAGAGGCTCATGTGTTTAGTCTCTTCCTACCAAGCTCCTGTGGAGGAAGACACAGCAGAGTTTTTCACCAAAGTTGCGGGGCTTCTTGGTCTGAATGGGCCCTGAGCAATTCCTGAGCCTCGGGGGCCCCCTAAGCAGGACCCAGTGTACATCACTGCCAATGCTGGGCCTACATAGAACTTGGGGTTCAAGTAAGAGCAGCAGCAGGAACACATACAGACCAGGAGCAGCTTCTGAGATCTCCCCAAATCTTCCTCTTGGAAATATACCACAGACACCAAATATATCACAGTCCCTGAACTGCTGTGTCACTTAGCAGCTGAGACGTTTCCCCTGCTTAATGGTCCATTGAGACCTAGATGAGACAGGTGCTGTGATGCAGCAGGTGGAGCCGCCTCATGAGACTGGGATCCCATGTGAAATGCTGGCTCAAGTCCCTGCTACTTGTGATCTAGCTTTCTACTACTGAACCTGGGGGGCAACTGATGCTCACCCATGTACTTGGGTCTCTGCAACCCACATGAGATGCCCAGAAGGACCTCCTGGACCAGGTTCGACTACTGCAGTCATTTGTGGTCAAACAGGGGACAGAAGATCTCTGTCTTCCTCTCTCACTCAGTCATCCTGCTTTTCAGGCAAATAAAACAATCCTTCAAGTAAAGACGGTACTTGAGGCATCTACCACTACCTCACTACTATAATGACGACTACAAAGGTGACCCTATCACCACCCACTAATTCCTACTCCTGAACCTTGTCTTTTAGCCCAGTGCTCCTCATTAGTATTATCAGTGAAGAAAATTAAGATACAAAGAGATAATGGCGCTTGATTCACCAGTAAGACATAGCTTGGGACAGCAGCATGCCATATCAGAATGGCTGAATTTCAGTCCCAGCTCCACTTCAACTGCAGCTTCCTGCTAATGCATACACCCTGCCACATGATAGCAGGATGGCTCCAGTGCGTCACTTCCTGTCATTCACATAGGAGAACCAGAGATGCTCTTGGCTCCTCACTTTGACTTGGCCCGGTCCTAACTGTTGCATCTGGGGAGTAAACCAGGGCATGGAAGATCTCCCTTTGCCTGCCTTCCAGATAAATGACTAATTTAAGAAGCCTTTCTATGTAAAGACAGGAGATACAGAGATCTATACTAAGATGGGATCTATAGCAGATAAAATACTCTGTAAGCTACCAAGCACTGCCCAAACCTGGGCCTGGGTTACTGCCTTCTTTGGATTAGCTGACAGAACCAGCATATTGTCCTTTCTCCGCTCCAGTTAGCTACGCTAACCTCCCTGGGATGTCCCAGGATCCCTTTCTGCTTACCCAGCCCTAAAGGGCAAGCACACTGTGGCGGATGTGGCAGTACATCTGTTCTGTTGACAGCTGGCTCACCCCTGAGGTGGCCTCTAGGTGCCCCTGGGCAGGGGGTTGTCTACTTTGCTCCCTAATTGCTACAGTCTCAGCACCTAGCACACAGGAGATGCAGTAAGTGCATGTGACAACCCCTCCCAGTCCTGGACCACTTCGGGAAACCTCACAGTCAGTACAAAATGTGCAAGTCTGGCAGCCATTCTGTCTGGGAAAGAACAGGCCCTGTTACTTAACTCTGCCATTGCCATTCCATTAAAAAGTAGTTGACGGGGAAAAGGACCATCATCTAAATATAGCTGCACAGTGTCCAGCCAATCACAAGTTAGGAGCTCCCTTAGGCCCACAGACTAGAAGTACAAACTGTCTTTCTTGCAAAACACACACTGACAAGTCAACAATCCCTGTTTCTGGTTCTCGCTTCTTTAAAGTAGTGTACAAGTCAGTCACCTGCAGAGCACATGGAGGGCCGACTCGGGGGAGTTTAACATGTTTATCCCTATTTTTTACAGCTGTTTTGACACTACATAATTTGGTGACAGATCTGAGCAGGTCAACACCATCCACTCTCTCCCACATACTAACCTTTGTTTTCATGGAACAACTTTTTACAATGCGAGTTTCAGCAGTTCATGTAATATTTAATTATCAACACAGCTAACTTTTGGCAAGCACACAAATGCAATGCAGATAGCAAACCTTTTCAGCACACCGCTATCTGTAGTTCATAATTAACAAGTGTTTACCAGATGCCAGGAAGAACAGTTCTAAGCCCTTACATGTATTAACTCATTTTGGTCCCCAAATCATCCTAAAATGTAGCTACCAGCATCCACCTGATCTTACACATGAAGCATGTGGGCACAGAGAGGTTCATTTACTTGGTCAAGGTTACACAGTAAATAGAACAAAGCTGTGAATCTGGAACACTGGGCTTCCACACAGCCCACCCGCCCCAGCCTTGGATGCGCCCGGGGTCTTATTCAGGTTGCTTTACAAGGAAACTTGGGGCATCAGTACATGAGCTACACCGAGGTCAGGTAAGAGTTTCTGTTGCTCCAATAGCGGACTGACAGACGTTTACAAGGTCTGGCAATCAGTCAATGACTGATGATCGAAGGAGCGAGCTGGCCATGAGCAATAAGTTCGCGAGTGTATATTTCATATGATGTTGCCTTCTGCTTCCCTGCGCAGTGTGTCTGTAGGGACAGAAACACGAAAGACTACTGGGTTCCTGTGTGGCTACAGCACCAACTACTGCTGCAGGGCCAGGGAAAAGTGAAAGGCCAGATGTGTGGGCGGCAGGGCTGTGGACTGCAGCCCAGATGTGGATGCTGCCTCATGCATTGAAGCTGGCAGCAAGTGTCTCCTGCCTGCTGCTACCTTTGAGAATGTGGGTCAAGATACAGGGAATCTGCATGCTGCTGGCACACAGAGCAGAGCAAGGGGAAATGAGGAGCAACAAAACACATTAAGGTGGGGTTACAGGTGAGGCTGAGAGGGAGCCTTGCAGAGAAATGGGGCAGCTCTTCCAGGCAGAGCAGGCCAAAGACTTCCAGCCTAAAGACCTTTGGTCCAGCATCCAGTCCACTGCCCCACTCCGCACTCAGCAACAGAGCCTGCGAAGGGCAGACTTGCCTCAGCCTGGCAGACACCTGTGCAACCTTGAACTACAAAGTTCATAAAAGGGATAGCAGCATGCAGTCTCCCGAGTCCCAAACTGACACGGGCTGCTGAGTGAATCACAGCTCAGACTGGACTGCTGGGAGGAAGAGATTACAGCCTGAATTCTTTCCACTGCACAGAAGAGGCTGCCTTCCTGTTTCTCAAAATGATTCACATCCAACGGAACACGGAACTCCCAGTGTCCCCAGCCAGGTGACAAGGTACCACAGCAGCACATGCACACTCCATGGCATCCAAATGCTAACAGACCACAAACACTACCTTGGACTTTACTCGCTCACTCATCTAACAGAGGTGGAGCACAGTTTGGGTTCCCGGAGCTTCATACCCATCACCTCACCAACCCAGCCTCTAAGAGAGGGGCCTGCAGTGTCAGGAGGGTCCAAGCCAGAATACTGGATGGCCAACACCAGCTTGCTATGGTAGTAAGTGCTCATCAGTGCAGTTATTCCAGGGCTGACCACATGGACCAGCGTCCTGGTTGCTTCCATTGGGAATTCAACTTTCCTCGTGGCAAGAAGACACTGGAACAGTGGTTCTATGTGTGCACCAAGTCTTAACCATTTGCTTACCACACTGCCAATGTAAAGACTGTGCAGTCTGGAATGTTTCACTGGTCCCTGCCAATCACACAGGAATCATGGAAAAATCTGTCTCCATCTCAAGCCGTGACTATTACAGCCAGCTGGGGAGTAAACCAGCAAACAGCAAGTCAGTCTCTCTCTTTCTCTCCCTCCCTCTCCGTAACGCCATCTTTTAAATAAAAAAATAAAATAAAACAAATCCTTGGGAAAAAAAAGGTGCGGGGGTGTCTTTTCTTCCAGCCATATGCCAACCACTCACAGAAGCCCTGCTCCACAACAAGCAAGGTATAGGGAGCACTCAGCTGAATCCATCCACGTCCCCAGGCAAGTTCTCTGGCACCATGGCACAATGGGTTCAGTCCATCAATTACAGTAGCAGCCAGTGGGAATGGCAGAGGGCCTGCTGACTCTGGGAAGTACACAAGACAGGCTGTGAAGGCCACAGTGGGTTGTGCAAGTACAATCCTTTCATTCCACTGACAAATGAGGACCTAGATCAGAAAGGCAAAGCACTTCACTGCAGGGCAATCCCCATAGCTGTGCTCGATGTGGCAACAGACAGTGCAGAAGCTACAGGAGCGCCAGACCCCAGGAGGTTCAGAATTGTCTCAGCTGTCTGCACTGTTCATCCCAGCCCACCAGGACCAGTCTGCCATCTCCTCTCCATTTTACCATCAGCCCAGTTCAATTCCGGTGGCACTGGCCACCCCAAGGCATGGCAAAGATGGGCCAGCTTTGATAGCAAAGATGAAAGGCAGTGCTGCAGTGTATCTGAGGTCTGAACACCAATGTCAACTGCTTTCATCAGGAAAACCCCAAATTACCCACTCGGACATGCAGCCTTTCATCTGCTACGGGGCAAGCAGAGGCTGCTATTAGAAAGGCTGCCTTGTCCGTAACCTCCCTCATGGGGGACAGGGTAGAGGGCCCAGTGCCACCCTCAGAACCATGGTGCTGTTCCACTCTGCGGAATAGCCAGACTGTTGGAAACACAGGCTCCAGTCTGCCTTTGGCCACCGGACGCTGACTAACCGGACACAGAGGAGGTCTGTCTGGGCCAGCTGCCATAGCTGCTTAGGCAGCTTCTGCTAACAGACACTGTCCCCAGTGCTGGCTGCAGGAATGCTGGGCCAGCCAAGCCATCATTGTGCACCCCCGCATCCCACACACAGCCTCCAGCTCCAGGAAGCAGAGGTTTGGGACCACAAACTAAATGCACAGAACTGACCAATCCCTCTCCTTCTTCATTCCGCCTTTCTCTCCTTCTTTCACCAGCAAAGCAGCAACTGAGAAGCCACATCACAGATTCCTGTGGCTGAAAGGGACCTCTTCAGGTCATTGGTGCTGTTCCCATCATCAAGCAAGCCTGTCCTGCAGAGACTGGAAAAGGCAGGCCAGAGTCTTCCCCCAAGGGATCTGGAGATGCTGCTGGCCTCCAGGGTTACTAACCCAGCAGCCCATCACTCTGCAAAACAGCACTGGGTCTGATTCTCCTTTCCCATTCCCAAATTTGTCTGCCACTCATGACTGAACCCTCCAGGCCACTGTCCACCACAGCCCTCTCTGTAGCCTCAGGACAGCCTATGATACAGTATCGTGGGCTATTTAATAATGCAGCTGGGGATACGGGTGGATGAATGGGCCGATGGATAAATGGGCAAGAAGGTGGGTAAGTAGATGAATATTTGAATGAATGGGTAGGTGGACAGATAAATGGCAGGCCAGGCCAGGTAGGTGAGTGAGTGGCTGGAGGAGTAGATAGACAGATGGATAAGTGAATACATGGGTGGGTAGAGAGATGAGTAGCTAAATAAATAGATGCACTGATGGACGGGCAAATGGGTGGATATGTATGTAGGTGAGTACGTGAATAAATAGCTCAATAGGCTAAAAAATAGACAGAACAGGCCTGGTAGAAAGAAAACACCTGCAATCAGGAGATAGCAAGTCTGCCCAGTCTAGGCCATCAGAATCAGAGCTTTTGAATCACTAGGGGTGTGAGATCCTTCAGCTCTCACTCACTCAGAAGAAAGAACTAGGATTCCAATATAAACTGCTTTGTCCAAGAGGAAGGTGAGAGAATCCACAGTAACCCCTAAGGCTTTTGACAGCGTCAATCAGAAAGTATCGGGCAATCCATTCAGCTATCAGTCAACATCATACTCACATTCTCCTCACTTGTACACAACGTAGCACTGCCTCTTACCTGCAACGCGTCAAGCTTCAACTCAGTGCTCCTAAAATGACATGGAATTAGAAGGAAGGGAAGGGAGGGGTGCAGGTCCCACCTAAGAGGCCAGGCTGTGGCTTCCATGACAACATCAGTTCTCTGTCTCTGTCCTGGATCACACCTCACTTGGGTAAGGGATAAAGTGGAATTTCTGGGTCCTCCTCCACGCTGTCTGCCTATAATGTTTCTTGCTATGGCAACAAAAGCAACCTGAATCCAGAGACCACAGTGACATCACCCATCTCCCACTTGATTGTGGAGAAGAAAAACAAATCCAACTCCAACTGTTTCCTGACAGGTTCCTGCACATCCATCCAGGGTTGGTCACACACAAAAGACAGTAAGAAGCCTAAAGCCCTCTGCAGACCCACAATGTAGGTCACTGCCTGCCTGCTATTCACTCACACACTCATTCATGCAGCAAATCTGGATTCCAGAGCTGAGGGCTGCTCTCTGCTGAGTTTGCACCAAGCCCTAACCAGGCTCGAGGGGAGAGCAATTGGCAACAAGTACAACCCAACACCCCGCATGCTGTACAGCACTTTTCTGTGATCCAAGCAAATGGCCAGACACTGATGAATTTAACCCTTAAAGCAACTCCAAGCAGACACATGAGTGTCCTCAGGCTCTCTTACCGCATGACTGGGGAAACTGAGTTGCTGAGGGTCGAAGAGACTTGCTCCTAGTCAGACTGGATGGTCACTCAAATTCTCGTCTGCTCTCTCCCTGTTCTCCTCTTGCCTCCCCCCACCCTTACAAATCTTTGCCCCCCTGTGGGTGAGAGCTGAGGATATCTGAGCTGACCCAGAGAGTAGACTGGGCTGGACCATGGCAGACTTGGATATGCCCTGGGACAGGGTGAGCCCTGCACAAAAAGACACCATGCTGAGTTTTTCTGAGTGAAGGTGGCCTGCTGCATTCAGGGCACTCAGCACAGCTCCTGGCAGGATCTAAGAACCAAAAACAAAGCAACCTGTGCTAGGGAAGTGCGAAGACAGAAGTGATCCCTCGGTCAGAGCAGGCCTGGGTTCACTTCAGGCTGTGCCGCTGTAAACCGCATGCCTCCACTGAACCCCAACTTTCCCACCTGTCAAGTGAGGCTAACAGGCCCATCCTACTTGGTTTGAATCTCATTCCACTGCTGATTATGTCCTGCAAAGTCCTTAGCTACTCGGAGCTTCTTTCCCTCATGTTTCACAGCGGGCAACACAAGAAGGCAGCTCAGGGAAGACTGGCTGCCTGCCCCTGGCACAGGATAGTCACCAGGCAGACTCCTCCTGGGTTCTCGCCCTCTTCTACTACTAACTTGCTACAGTCATGAGCAGAGGACCTAACCTCTTTGAACCTCAGTTTCCTCACCTGCGAAATGGGAGCTGTGATAACGGTACCATACTCATGGAGCAGTTGCCTGTGTGACATGAACTAACACATATGATCCACTGTAGTTGATGCCCGAGAGTGCTCAAAAGTCTCATGGCTATGTGAAAGCTGTCAAGCAAGACAACCCACCTTCTCTAGCACTCTCCATGAGGTGCAAGGTCTGCGCAGTATGCCAAATGCTGGCCGCAGATGAATGGACTGCAGCATGGAGTTTTAACACAGGCAGGAAATTAATGTTGCACTCAAAAAAAGGAGAAGAACCTGGCCTACAGGCTCACCCGACTCGAACCGGGCCTCGGCCAGAAATTAGTACCCCTTTTTCCCCATCCAGCCCCTCCCCTGAAGAGAACCTCACCCTTTCTTTATCCATCACTAAACCAGCACCACCCATCACCCTGTGGCGAGCTTCGGTTAAAACAGTTTGTGGAGTTCAAAGTAGTTGTTTCTGTCTGTGCCCAAGATAACAGAAGCCTGAATCCACCAGCAGCCAGGATGTCGCAGCCATCCAGGACCTCTGCTCTCAACAGGAAAGCTCCTACTTGCCCAAACAGCACCCCAAGCAGCCAAGAGGAGAATGGCACGGTGGGCCATGCGTGCCTTTAGACACAGGCTGGGTGAAGTCTGCATTCCACCGCTGGGCCTGAGGCAAAGCCCTGGAATCCATATCTGGACAGGGCCCAGAGCAAGGAGCTGCCCTGCACAGCACCTGCCACACAGCAGTCTGTTTCTTACGGAACCTCAGGCCAGTGTTTCCTAGTGGTTGAAGGGGTCAGCTTCAGTCATGCATGGCTGGCAGCTGCAAGCCTCTAAGGTCATGTTGTGCAGGATGGAAAAAGCCTGCCCGGGGGCAGTGGCAGCCACATCGTTCTCAGAGTGACCCTCTCAGGACAGCCATGTCCAGAGCAAGCAAACCAGGGGGCAGACAAGAGAGAACGCATGCCAGGACAGGGCTGAGTCTGGTCCAGGCTCTGGCCCCCTTCCTGTCGGCCTCCACAGGGTCCCTCTGCGATTCAGTGCAGGTCAGCGAGATGGTGTCTAAGGGTCCAGCCTGCCGCAGACTCTGAGCCTCTGGAACCGACAAACCATGAGCGGCTGTAGCACAGTCCATGTGCCCAGGGTCACCTGCGATACGTTAGGACAGGAAGGCCTGAAGGCAACCTCAGGTGTCCTGCACCACACTCAGTCAGCTGCTCCCCCGCACACTCCTGCTCTCAGTCTGAGCCCCCCATGCGCCGCTTCCTCCCATCCTCTGAGCAGGGTAAAGTAATCACTTAATGCAAGTGCTGGGGCCAGTCCAGTGGCAAAGCTAGCTGATCCTCCGCCTGTGGCACCAGCTTCCCTTATGTACACCAATTTGGGTCTTGACTGCTCCACTTTTGACCCAGTTCATGCCTGAGTAGGCAGCAGAGGATGGTCCAAAGCCTGGGCCCCAGCAGCCACATGGGAGATCTGAAAGAAGTTCCTGGCTTCCCATCAGCTCAGCTACAGCCATCACAGGCATCTGGGAAATAGACCAGCACAGAGAAGAGACACCCCCTCTCTCTTTTTTTTTAAATTTTAATGATTTATTTATTTTTATTGCAAAGTCAGATAAACAGAGAGGAGGAGGAGAGACAGAGGAAGATCTTCTGTTCAATGATTCACTCCCCAAGCGGCAGCAACGGCCAGAGCTGAGCCAGCCCAAAGCCAGGAGCCAGCAGCCTCCTCCAGGTCTCCCACGCAGATGCAGGATCTCAAGGCTTTGGGCCGTCCTCGACTGCTTTCCCAGGCCACAGGCAGGGAGCTGGATGGGAAGTGGAGCTACCGGGATTAGAACCAGCACCCATATGGGATCCTGGCGTACAAAAGGCGAGGACTTTAGCTGCTAGGCTACCGCACCAGGCCCAGTGCTTTTTTTCCTCTCCAGTCTCTGTAGTATCTGCCTTTTAACTAAAAACAATCAAATATTGAAAAACAAACAAACAAACAAAAAAGGCATACATGCTCTAACTACACTGCTAGGACTGGAAAACTAGCAGGGCCACTTTTCACTGACTAACCTCAGACACTACGTTTCTCCTCTCCAATCTTCCATTTTCTATTTGTAAAAGGGTGCTAATTATATATATTTACCACTTAGGATTATTATGGGAAGTAAATTATATAACAAGTGAGGCCTTATCCAAATCTTTGAGAACCTAATAAGCACAGATAATGTCAGTGGTGATTATTAGTTACTAATCTAATTATGATCATCAGGAAGTCACTGAATTTCACTGCTCTGACTGCTACGGCCTCCTTCATGTGTGTGACCAATGCAGCAGAGGTTTACCAGCAAGAACACACAATGGGGCCTGGCGGCGTGGCCTAGCGGCTAAAGTCCTCACCTTGAACGCCCCGGGATCCCATATGGGTGCCGGTTCTAATCCCGGCAGCTCCACTTCCCATCCAGCTCCCTGCTTGTGGCTTGGGAAAGCAGTTGAGGACGGCCCAATGCATTGGGACCCTGCACCCGCGTGGGAGACCTGGAAGAGGTTCCTGGTTCCCAGCTTCGGATCGGCACGCGCCGGCCTGTTGCAGCTCACTTGGGGAGTGAATCATCGGACAGAAGATCTTCCTCTCTGTCTCTCCTCCTCTCTGTATATCTGTCTGTAATAAAATGAATAAATCTTTAAAAAAAAAAAAAAAGAACACACAATAAAGAAAAGCAGGTAGAAGGGCCCAGCATGATGGCCCAGTGGCTAAATCTTCGCCATGCATGGCCAGGATCCCAAATGGGCACGTACTGGTTCATGCCCTGGTTGCTCTACTTCCCTTCCAGCTCTCTGCTTGTGGCCTGAGAAAGCAATACAGGATGGCCCAAAGCCTTGGGACCCTGCATCTGCATAGGAGACTCAGAAAAAGATCCTGGCTCCTGGCTTTGGATTGACTCAGCTCCAAACTTTGGCTGGCTCTTCAGCACTTGGAGAGTCAACCAGTGGATGGAAGATCTTTCTCTATCTCCTTTTCTCTGTAAACCTGCATTTCCAATAAAAATAAATAAATCTTTAAAAAAGAAAATCAAAGGTAGGGAGGAAGTCAGCTTCCTACCCTCGTGATCCCTTCCTCAGGCTCTCATACCGCCCCATCAGCAGAGGTTCTAGTTCCAGCCTGCAGGAGGGGATCCCAAGGCTCAGAGAGAGAGGGCCAGGCAGCAGGGTTGTTCCCCAACCAGTCACTGGATTACAGAACAAAAGCAAGCATCTCTCCAGGGCTCACCTGCTCCAGCATACTCCTACAATCCCAAGCCTTTCTCATGTACCTGCTCCCTCCATCCAGCCCCTCCCAGCCCTCTGCCTGACCAGCAGTGGCCCGGGATCAAGGTGGATCCTGCTGACTGCTCTTACAGCCCAGCCTTGCAAAGCTGACCTCTGCAGCGTCAGGACAGACACTAGCAGAGATACTCCCTTGGGGACCCAGGGCTGAGCCAGCACATGCTCAACCTCCACACGACTGACTGCTTCAAAAACTCCTCCTCCATCTAGATCTAGTTCAACTACGCAATCTGATGAAGAAAACCACCAATACCCCACCCCTGTTTGGTGTCCAAATTGCTTCAACAAATATGTTCCTAGCAATCCTGCACTGCTGTCATCTCTTCCTCACGCTAGGGCCTCTGCCTGCACCACTCACTTACCCTTTCAGAGCCTCCCAAAATCACATCCCAGTACCCACTCTGTACAACACCCATGGCCCTAGGAGCCACGGGACTCTAAAAGCACACACCACACACACACACAGGAAAAACATTCACTTACAGCTCCCCCAACACAAGCACTGTATTCACTCCCTCTTTGCAGCTGGGGAAACTGAGGCTCACAGAAGGACCCTAACCTACTCTCTCTCTGAAAACCATCAGAACATTTGGCACGACTGTGCTGCTGTTTCACCTGGTCTGGGGATGCCAGAGTCACAGGTAGTAGCCTTACTCACAACGCTACAACACCAGCCCTGAGCTGGGCCCAATCTTCAGAAAGTGGACCAAACCTGGAGCTTTAGCAAGAAACACTCCACAGGATTGCAGGAGACACAGATGCCCAGCCAACCACCTGAAAGACAGCAAAGGCCAAGTGTCTGTGAGTTAAGAGAATGGAAACCCGACACAACCAAGAAGTCAGACCCCAGAGCTAGGCACAAAGCCAGCATGGAGAGCAGCCTGGGAGGGAAGACAGAGTCTGAGAGCTATAGCGTCTCCCACCTCCAGGACCTGTGACAGCAGCTGCTGCTTTGCACCTGCAGACCCCAAGCAGCATCTCCATCTATCACCCCTAGCATCTTTCCACCCAGCTCACAGTGAGCCAGGATGCCAGCTGTCCTCAGAGTCTCTCTGGAGGTAATCGACAATGGGCATGTTCCATCAGAGGCTCCCCCCAGCCCCTGTCCGAAAATGAGGACAGAGCTGGACGAACGGCGAGCACTCACGCAGGCACAAACACGGAGGACTCATGCACCTGACAGCACCCACTTGGAAACCCTGCTGCTCTGGATGTCCTGAAGGACCACACAGATGAGACCACAGTTGGGTTGTACGGTGGAGTGGGACCACAAAGTTTGCTCAACCTATGACCCAAAAAATGGAAAAGAAAAAAAGATTCCAGAAAGATGAGGCAGCCATAAAACACAGTCAGAGAATGCCCTGAAAGATGCACAGCCACAGCATAAGTGAAATGGAATTTCCTCCTTAGTCACTGGAGCTGGACCACAACTCAGGGTCAGGCTGGCCGCAGCATCAGCTGGCAGCCCTCCATCCTGAGGGCACCCACTGCTGTCAGAAAGCGACCAGGGTAGAAGCACACAGTTCTTTCTTTAGACGCCACCCTTCCCCAACGTGCTCTCCTCATATTCTCCATAAAACCTTGACTTGTCAAATCTAAAGCCCAGCATAAAGAGCAAGGCCCTTGTAACCAGTGAGGGACTGGGGCTGGAGCTGTGGCACAACAGACTAGGAACCAGCCTTTGTGGTGCTGGCATCCTGTATCACAGCAATGGCTTAAGTCCCTGGTGCTCTACTTCCCATTCAGCTCCCATGCCTTGGAAGGCGGTGGAAGATTGTCCAAATAGCTACTTGAGGCCCTGCAACCTACTTGGGAGACCAGGATGAAACTCCAGGCTCCTGGCTACAGCCTGGCCCCATCCTAGCTTTCGCAAGACATTTGGGTGTACCAGCAGAGAAAAGGTATCAATATCTTTCTCTTCATTTCCCTTTTGCCCATCACTGTGCCTTCGAAGTAAATAATTTTTAAAAATAAAATGAGATGATAAGGAGTCTGTGAGATAATGCAATGGCATCACATGATCTTTGTGCAGCCCAGGCCTCCTGCCCCACATCCGAGGCATCAGCAGCACCTGTGATAACCCAAAAATCGAGGCAGCAGCCTGAGCTGCACAGCACCTGCTTTCTCTTCTCCTGTGCTGCCCGCCCCACCCTCCTGCCTCTCCACAGCAGGCCGACGGAGCTGGGTGCAAGAGCCTGTCATCCTCAAAGTAGGCCCTCTGGCAGACTTCCAAAGACCCTGCAGAAGAGCAAGCCAGGGCCACCACTACCAGGCAGGGATCCAGGCTCCAGCAAGCCTAAGGGCCTTCCCAGGCTTCTGCCGTCTGCCAGGACCACAGCCTGGCCATGGACAGTGTAGAGTTTTGACATTTCTGGTGCATGAAGCAGGTACCTTGGGAAGGCTAGACACCTTAATCGCTGAGTGCCTACTGTCCCCAAGCCTTTACCGTCACATCTCTAATATGAAGATCATTTGGCATTTACATCCTGGTGTTGCAGGGAGAATCATTTAAATTGTGGCAGAGGGAGGGCCTGAAGAAAAGGGTAGCAATCACACCAGAAGCAAGCCACCAGGCCTGCACAGCCACAATGCCCTCTTCCCTTAGAGCTGTCAGAGCGCATGCAAAAAAGACAAAAGTATTGTGGGGCACTCTGGCCCTCACAGTGCACCCCACATATCCCTGTCTACCCAGCGCAGAAGCAGGTGACGTCAGGCATGTCCTCTAAGCCACCACTCTTCTCCCGATCACACTAGAGAGGCACAATCTGCTCCGACTAAGCGGAACTTGCCCATCTCCCCTTCTGCCAGGGAGTCTGCTGCTGAGTAAACACTATCCCAGGAAGGTGCAGCCCGCTAGTGCTTTCTAAATGCAAACCGCAATGTCAACTGGAAGCCTCACAGCCATTTGGAGGATTTATGTTGGTGCTAACTGAAGAACAAATGAAACCCCAGGAATGGCTTAATTAACCCAGCACATGTTGCCCAGGAATTCTCTTTCTATCTCATTTCAGCTCTCAAGGTTCTTTTCCTTATCAACAAGGACAAAGAAATCTATAGGAAAAGGAATGTACCCCAGGTGGTCATTAGGACCTGTCACTTGCAGGAAGATGAGTGGCCACAGACCAATTGTGCGACCACCTGCGCGATCCTCACCTTCTGAAGGGCTGTGAGAGCCCTCTGAAGTGGTGGTCAGAGTAAGACTAGGCTTCATCACCCAGTGCCCTTGGCCACTGGGCATAATATTTTACTACAGCATCTGATCCAAACCTCAAACTCCCCCTACACAAAACGACCACTATAAACCCCACTTTACAGATGAAGAAATTAAGGTCAGTAAAGGTTAAACAACTGGCTTGATAACATGTCCACAAATGACCATGCCAGCCCAATAAGGGCTGACTACCTCTAGAGCCACTACACTCTGCTACATGTGACAGAAAAGACCCAGACTAAGAACAGAGAGGGAGACAGACTGGAACTCAGTTTCCTCAGCTGCACAATGGGAACAACCACTGCAGGTGCCACAGTGGATAAAGATGAGACCAGGCAAAATTCCAGGAGAGAACACCCACATGCTCCATGGGACTCATATGCACACTGGCTTGCATATGGTAGGGATGCAGCAAATGCTAGCTAAATGGAAAGACAATCAGGCAATGGGAAAATCGTCCAGGGTTGTAGAGATGGTTTCCCCAAATGAGAACTGCTGATGATACAGCCTTAGGGCACACAATAGGCAGTTAGTTCTGAGTCATGAGTTACAAAGCCACTCTTGCCCACCTATGTGTCAAAGGACAAGTACCCATCATTACCTGGGACCTGATGGGGAGGGCGGGTTGTGTTGTATGACCACTGTCCTTTCAAGCCCCCTTAAAAGTCCATGCTGGGGAGGGGCTTGGTGTCTCGGTCATGTGCTTTACCACACGGGCTTCATCTCCTGCAAGCCCTGAGCTCTGGCTCCTGGCCATTCACGCACCTGCTTGCTCTCTGGCTTCCTGTGGATGGACTCTGAGGACAAAGGTAGAAATCATTCTCCCTTACCCTTTCCAGCTCATTCTCCCTGAACATGGTCCACCTGTGTGAATTCCTCACCCTCTGAATACACTTTACCACTTGCATAAGCCATGTTGGTATATGTGCTTAAAACGCTTTTTAAGTGAGAAGCAAGGACCAAGAAATAAACACTCGGTGCAAATCTAGCCTACACCACTGGCCTTCAACACCAAAGTACATGTCCTGAAAGAAACCCTTCTCCAGACATCTGCTCTCATCACAGTGCAGGCGAGGGAGGGCAACTCAGTGTCTTCTTCCACTATCCACCCCTGCAAAGCCAACCTCATCACAGTGCCCGGGACCACCCAGTGTCACCCAGTAAATCCAGCCAGGTCAGGATCCCACTGCTGCTCTTTGCACAGGTTCCCTTTCAGCACTAGTATCTACATCATCCTCCCCAAGCCCCTTTTCTGTTGTTCTTGCAGCTGACAAATTGCCACTGCTGCAGAGGGTCACCAGGGCTCTGCTCTTTCTATACGCTGGCTCTGTTTCCTGGGTGGTACCTTCATTTCTTTTCAGAAAATCCTCCCCCATCCAAGCATGGCTCAGGCTTGCATCCCGTACCAAGTACTGTTGCCCAGCCCAGGGACACAGATGAGCACCACAAACTTTTCCCTCAGGTTTCCAGGCTCACTGGGGAGAAACCCAGGGGCAGAGCACTCAGATGAAGAATGAGGTGGCATTGCAGGTGAACGCCCCATGTGCTGGGCTCCCTGGGATGCACCCAAGCATATGCCTGGGGCCACATGCCAGGGCTTTGCAACTTCATTTGCCTTCTGCTGCAAAACCCTGCAACAACCAACAAATCCATCAGCAAAGGAGCAGCAACATCTCCATCCAAGCCTAACGCCAAATGGAAAGAGAATCATTTGCCCAAAGTTTCATTTTATAAGCTTCACTTAGATTTGAAAAGCAAAGCAACTAGGGGTAGATGGTGGGTCTAGTAACTTAAACACACACAATGATGCTGCCAACAGCCTCCCAGCAGATTTGCAATAAAAGTTTCTGAACATGACAATACACCCAAGTTCAGCCATGATGCTACACAAAGGATGGGAAATACGAGAAAGAGTTCACAGACACCTCACTTCATTGGCTCCACTTCTTCAAAGGCAGTGATCCTAAAGCAAACGTCCAGCTCACTAGCACATGTTAATCCCACAGGCTGAGAACAGGGCTGTGTCTGCTAAATAATGAAGTTATGTGGTACAGATGTAGACAGTGCACAGCAAACACAAAACTGTCCCAAGACTCCTCAGCCAATTCTAGAATCCAGTGAGATCCTGTCAAGCAGTAGAGAGCAGAAGAGACCTGGCCAGCCAGTGCACTCACAGGTCATCAGCACCCATCACACAGGTGAGGTCCAGTCACCTGTCTGCTGGTCTTTAACATGTGCCCAGGGCTGGGGCTCCTGGCCTGGGGAGAAGGCATTCTGCCCCATGGCCTCTTTGCCTGCCTTGGCCCCTTGCTGTGTATAAAGGCGCAGCTCCTCCTAGGCTGTGGCTATGTCCCCTTCCAGAGCTCTCCAGGGATGAAATGCAATCACACCAGCCCAGCACACTCTTGGGCACATTCCCGGAGGTGACTCACTTGGCCCCTGAATAAGCACGTGAGGGGCTGACAGTCAAGGCTGCAGAGACTAAGAGAAAACCCAAGAACTGCCTAAGCTGACTCAATGGGCAAAAAAAATAGGATAGTCATAAAGCCACGCTGCCTTGCAAACCCACATTGTCTTCAGTGTTTACCACGCCGCAGGCTTCATGGCTTACACCCTCTCCTTCCACAATATCCACGGCTTCAGGGGAGGAACAGCAGCCCAGGGAGGCCCGCCTCCACCAGGCCCTGGCTGTCACAGGCGCTCCACACCAAATCCAGAGCACCGAGGCATCAGGAACTTCACTTTTATTAAAGTATCTTACATTTCCTAAACACATGTCGAGGAGTTTCTGGGGCCAGGGGTGACCAGAAAAAAATCTGGGCGTTTGTGGCTTGGTGACTGTTGGTCTGTTTACGTCTTCCCTCGCGCAGCAGCCATCCGGCACTTCTGAGGGACTCTGAGACCTCACCAGCAGCAGCTGCCTCTTGGCGGGAGCCCGATAAGCCAGTGTGCAGCGAGAGGGACTCCCTATACTTCCCGGTAATCAGCGGAGGCTGACCCTGTCTCCCCGGAATCCCCAGTCCATGTGCAGGCAGAGATGGTGGCACAGAGACCCCTTTCCCCAACAACGGTCTGGAGGCCCAGCTATCAGCACACAGCCAAAGCCATAACAGAACTCCAAGACAAAGGGCCAGGGACGTGCATGTGACGTACGTTAGGACTGCTGGAGACAATTGCAGCCCTATCAGCCAGCTCAACTTCTACCTCCAGCTTCCTGCGACTGAGCGCCCTGCAAGGCAGCAAGTGATGGCTCCCCCACCTGGGCAGCGGCACTCACGTGACACCCAGGATGGGGTAGGCTCCTGGTCCTAACCTAGTCCAGCCTCAGCTCTTGAGAGCATCTGGGGAGTGAACCACCAGATGAGAGACCCAAGTCTTCATGTTTCTGTCTCTCTTTGCCTTTCAAATAAGCAAAAACCTAAGAAGGAGGGCGCCCCCATCCCAAGTTCTCACTCCTCACCTCAGGAAATCACTCATTTCCTAGCCAGATGAGAGGCACAGAGCCACCAAGGCCAAGTGGAGCAGAGGCTCGCAGTCCAAGCACCCCACTCCTTGCAGGCTCCCCACGGCCACCTGCTCTCAGCTCTGCTGCCTGGGCCAAGTCCAACCAGGATGGCCATCGATCGTGGCGGGTTCACCACCCGGCTCTGGTCTCCCAAGCTGCCCCCAGGAGACGCAGACAGAATCTTAGGGCTGCAGCAATCAGCAGCGAAAGCCTGACCTCTGGCTCAAACTCCACACAACACAGGCGCCCGAGGGCCGCGCAAAGAGCACAGGGCTTCCCTCCTTGAGGAGGGCTTCAAACTCGTCCCTTTGTTCTTCTCTGCGCTCCTCCAGATCACTACGGTCAAATGTGCTTCCTCTTTCCCGAGTACCCAGGGCTGCGGAGAGTCAGACTCCCCGGTCAAGCCCGGGGTTCCAGCAGCCAAGGCCATGATCCTGCCCCACGGTGGGAGACTGGGAGACTTGCTTAGCACCGTGACTACAAACCTTCATTTGCCTCCAGACTTATTCAGGGTTCACAGGCTTTGAAGAGGGAGCAGGAAGTCAGTCCCTCCTGGAATCTGCCCCCTTCATTAACTTGAGAATTCCACATGCCTATGTTTTCTCAAGCTTTTTGCACCAAACACCAGCCTGGGAGGAAGGGCTGCCAGCCTCACGCCCACAGGTAACAACCAGGAACGCCAAGGTAGTTCCTTGGATTGGGGCTGGAGCTCCCATGAAGAGAGAACTAACATTTAGAGAGCAAATACCAGCTTCCCAGCACTAGGATAATGACTGGAGAGTTCGAATGGATCTCACAGGAACCCCACAAATGAAGAAAGTGAAATTCAGAGAGGCTAAGGAACCGAAAGTCACCCAGCCATGAAACAGCAAAGGTACAAAACCTGCTTAGCTTTGCTCCAAAGACCACACTCTTCTGAAATTCTGCCTGTCAAGGAATGGGAGGACCTTGTAGGACACAGGCACTGTGAGACAGGACACTGAGCCCTCCAAAACCCAAATGATCACAGTGCCCAGTCTGCACTCTAGCCTGGAAAGCTCTACACACTGACCTCCTGCCTCTGTGCCGAGACCACACCCAGTCGCAGCACAGCATCCTCAACAACAGAGCCTCCACACGGAGACTCTACAAAAGCCTACACAGAAAACCAGCCGTGGGAGGCCGCCCACTGCATGCTGTGTGAAATCCAATGAATGTGCTGTCCATATGCTACTTAACAAGTCTCACATAAATGCTACATCTTGCGATAAATTTTTTCCCAGTGTTTACGATCCAGGAGAAATTTCTTTCAATGACAAACAAGTTTCCCTTGTAGACTAACAACAAACTACAACTTCCAGGTTCTGATACTCCTTGTAAATGAAGCTTTTTTGGCACACAGCCACGCCCTCTCACATACATATCATCTAAAGGTTGCTTTCCACATTCGCAGGCAGACTGAATAGCAAAAAATTGCAAAGCCCACAAGGCAGAAAACATTTCCTATCTAGCCCTTCATGACATAAGTGTGCCAATCGTTCATTTAGTCACAAACATAACCCACTCAGCCTGTTATGCTCACTAGGAAGCACAGAACTAGAATGAATGCAACATTTTGGTGATCCACTCAGCTTTAGCATTTTCTAAAATTTTCCTATGCTTCCAAGTTTTGATGTCCTAATTTTATTTTGATACTCTGCTTAAAATAGTTATGTTCGCTAAATACACATATACATCTTCCAAGTGGTTGTTCCTGAATTCTCACCGTAAACTCACAGGGTAGACAGAGCTATTGCCAGCTCACCAAGGAGCAGTGACTGCACGCGCTGGTCTGCACCATGCAAACAGCGTGACTCTCAGCACCACAGGGCCTCCCTCTTAACTCTGAGACTTCTCTTCTCAGCTCTGCTCTAGTTGCCGAGCTCCCAAGGGTTCTTGATCAACCCGGTATCGCTGTGTGAGGTAAAATGTGCAGTGCTCCCTACTCTGTACCCAACTGCTGACTTAGTTCCTCATTTTTTTTAGGTCATTCATTTCTCTGGAATCCACCAAATTCAGGAGGCAGTGTGATGGTTCAAGTCTTAGCTGAAAAGAGACAGGATGGGACACAGAGTAGCTCATCGCCCAGGCTCAGACACTACCTCCCAGGCTATAAGCAGGGCCACAGCAGGACAGGTTGCAACAGGGTCTGGCTCTTCAGAAGTGCTAGGTCCACTTGCTGTTACCTTGGGATTGTCACAAAGTTGACCTCTTCTTAAGTGTCTACATATTGAGCAGCAGTAAGTACAAAGCACAAGACGTAGTATCAACTGCGGACTGTTTCTTACTCAAGTCAAGTCAATATAAAAGAACTGCCTTTTAAAAACACCTGCCCCCCCAAACAAACAAAACAGAACAAAAATCCTGTCCAGGGGCCAGCCAGTGTTCTGGCACAGCAGGTAAAGCCACCACCTAACACACATTCAGCACTGAAGCACCCGTTTGAGTCCAAGTCATGGGCTGCACCACTTCTGATCCAGCTTCCTTCTGGGGTACCTACGAATGCCATGGAAGATGGTCCAAGTATTTGAGGCCCTGCCCTTCACGGGGGAGACATGGTTGGAATTCCAAGTCTGACCCAGCCCAGATTGTTGCAAGTGTTTGCAGAGTGAGCCAGTGGTGAGAAGATCTCTTTCTCATGTCTCTCACTCTATCACTCTGCCTTCCAAATAAAAAATTAAAACAAACAAACAAAAAAAACCTGCTCACCTTGAACCTGAAGTCATCTTGGATGCAGAGTACATGTGTTGGGAACAGAGCACAAATGTCAGCATCTGTGCATGTGCCACAGGCGGAGAGCAGCTTCCTGGATGTCTCTACATGTGCCTACTCCCACCATACCCACTGGCAGTGATAATGGATGCTTTAAAGGTAGTCATGAACACCAGCTATTGAGCAGCCCTGAGTCATTTCCCCAAGTATCCCGACAGAACAAAGTCACAGACCCCCTTCTCACACCACCCTAGGAGAGGTCTAAGCCATCTCAGGCTGTCTGCAGGGTGGGAGGGCAGACCCCAAGAGGCAGGGCAAGCTGTCACTGCAGGGGCCCAGCACTAAGACACACACCGAGCAGCCAGCACGAGCTGCAGTCTGGGATCCCAGGACTCCGGTTAGAGCATTTCCCTGTATGAAAGGCAGACCTGGTGGAGGAGATCAGGAACTCAAGAGCCCATGCTACAAGCAGAAGAGCCACCTGCTTAGCCAGACTAACAGGACCACAGGCTGAGGCACCTGAACCTAGGAGGCACCAGCAGTATCAGCAGTCCCAGCGGCCCCACATGGGCACCATACCAGCGTCACCCACAAGCCACATGGATCAATCCAAGGGCCCCAGGTTCTGGTCACACAGCCACGTTCTGCTTGGCTCTCGTATGAAAGCATTACAATGCCCCATCACTGTCCAGTGTTCCTGCATACAGAAACCACAAATCCACCACTGATGAGGATGCCACAGAAGGGCCCAGGGCACAGATGCCATGTGCCCAAGGTCAGTCTCACTGCAGGATGAGAAGGGAACAGAAGCTACATCTCCCAGCTGCAGGCCAGCTGCTCAGGGCCTCTGGGGCCATAGACAGGAGTGCATGTAAATCCTGCTCTGCTCCCTGGGGACACCTGTTCTGCCTCCTCTGTGCTTCAGCTACTTCCACAGCGAAGGAGACCACAATAACGCCACCCATCCCAAGGCTGTCCGAGGTTGGCGGACAGCAATGTCTGCAGCCTGGCTTAGCAAATGCTGCTCATTTCTTCCTCTTTCTTTTTTCTTTTCCTTCCTTCTTTTTGTAAGATTTATCTATTTACTTATTTATCTGAAAATCAGAGTTAAAGAGAGAGGGAAAGATCTTCCATCTGCTGGTTTATTCTCCCAATGTCAGCAATGGCCAGGCCAAAACCAGGAGTTTCATCTGGGTATCCCACGTGGCTGGCACTTGGGCCAGCTCCAGTGCTTTCCCCAGGCCATTAGCAGGGAGCTACGGTGGAAGTGGAGCTGCTGGGATACAAACTGGCACCCTTATGGGATGCTGACATTGCAGGCAGTAGCTTAATCCACTGTGTCATAACACTAGTCCCAAGGGAAAGTTCCTTGCACACATGATTCAGAGTCTTACTGCTCAGAACTCACCACCAGGGCCTAAGCCCACCCTTGTCCCCACCACGAGGAGATAACCCGGACCACCACAATGGGACAGTTCCAGGGAGCAATCGATAAAAGCAGAAAAACAGAGCTGTGGGCCCAGTGATAAGTGACGTGCAGCCACAACACAGCAGGGTAGGGGGAAAGACAAGCAGAGGTCAGAGGCCTGGGAAGGTAGCAAGACAGGGGAACTGAGCTGTGCCTCTGCCTCCCAGATCAAGCCCTCCACACCCCAGGACAGCCCACTCACCCCTGCCAGTCCAGCCAAGTCTCCCGGCCCTGTAAGTCTCCCCAGATCCTCGACAGCCTCTCCCTGGAATGACTCCTCCCGTGTCCCTGCCTGGCCTACACACTGCTCTCCAAGTCCACATATCCCTAAGGGCACAGGCTCCCTCCAGACCCTGCATCCCCAGAGCTGGCCCCCAGTCAATCCAACTCCAGGCCCAGGCACAAAAGAGAGTCCCTCAGTTAAGGACCCCTCTCCAGAGAGCACAGAACATGCTCACATCTAATGACCTAAGGAGTCCTTCCCAGCAGACAGCACTCCTCACATACCCTTCCGAAGACCTGAAACAAAGTCCTGAAGAGCCCTGGCTCTGGTGTTAAGGCTGCTCTCTCGGGCTCTCCGTTCTGCCTGATCCTGACAGAGTAACCTTGGGCAAGTTACGGGGCCTCTCAGAAGCTCATCGTTCTCAATTATGAAATAAGAAATATCCCCACCTAATGAGACTGTTGGGCTGAATGAGCCATCAAGTTACTCAGAACGAGAGGGATTTCCCTCTGTCCTACTCAGGGAAGCCCAAAGAAAACCAAGAGTGGCCACCTGATCAGGCCAGCTGCGCTACAGCTGCTAGACAGCCCAACATGCATCTGGCCTGCAAGCAAAAGCCTCAGGCTTGCTGACCTCAGGGAGCAGACGTTCCAGAGTAGGAGAGACTTGCAGTCAGGTTACTGCAGCACAAGGAGGAGTGGACAATGCCAGCGTGCAACAGCCACAAGGACGTGACACACTAAAAGGTCAGAAAGTCTGTCTGAGAAAGCTCCATCAACTTGGGCAGAACTGGGAGCCACGCCTGACACCCTGGCCCCAAGCACGCTGTCAGCAGCCATTCGCCCAGTGGCCCTGGTGACCTGAGCAGCGAGGCACCGACGCAATCAACATCCCTGGGCGAGAGGCGGGCCCGCTGCTCATAGCAGCAGGTCACATGCCCTGTGGACAAGACCAGCTTGCTCTGTCGTCAGGCTGACAGCAGGCACATAGCTCCCTTGTCACCTGGTACTGTCCTTCCCGCCCAGCCTTCCCACAGGCTCCAGCCAGCACTGCCCTATTCAAGGGCCAGCTCTACATACCTGGATCTATTCATAACGATGATCAAGGCCCAAGCTACCGGCAACCTCCCCAAAAGCCACCTCGGCCAACACTGCACCAAGGCACTGATCAGTAGTTCTCATGTGTTCCACATACTGGTGTCTGCACCCCGTACATAAAGAGGAAGAAATGAAGATGCCAGCAGTGCAGCACAGCAAGTAAAGCTGCCAACTGCAATGCCAGCTTCCCACATGGCATCGGTATGAGACCAAGCTGCTCCATTTCCAATCCAGCTCCCTGCTAACAGCCTGGGAAGGGCAGTGGAGGATTACACAAGCGTTTAGACTCCTGCACCCACGTGGGAGACCTAGATGTAGCTCCCGGCTCCTAATTTCAGCCTGGCCATTGCTGTCATCTGGGGGTAAATCCGTGGCTGGAACATCTCTCTCTATCTCCCTCTCCCTGTATAACTCTGCTGTTTCTCAAAAAAATTAATTAAAAATCTAGCAGTTGTTGACCTCAACGCATATAGAACATCAATGTCAAAGACTCAGTCCCAGGTCAGGTACCTGTTTACATTCAGCATCCACAGCCCCAACCACAAGAGCTTAGGCTGTTCCTACCTACAGCACAGACCCAAGCTGTTCCTCCACGCACAGCTTCCCACTGCCTGACCCCGCAGTGTTTGAATTACCCATCTTTCCCCACCCATTCCGCAGCACCAGAGCGCACGTGCCAGCCACTCTGCTATCTAGAAAGCACAGAGCCATGCTAAGCAGAACCTGGTCTTACAGGACTGCTGCTCAGTGGCTGAGGACAGACACGTGGGCCAGGAAGGGTGGCAGGTATGACGGTGGGCCACGTCAGCATAGGAAACAGGCGGCTCCCAGGAAGCACCCTCCTATTTCCATCTGTCTCTCACAGGCACCCAGTCCCATGCCAGATACACAGATGAGCTCCTTAAAGGCCACCAGCCACAGCACCGTGGACTGCAGGTCATCAGCCAGGACAGCCTCACCCAACGCCCAGCTGAGCACCAGGTGGAGTATGCACAAGGGCCTACATAAGGAAGAGACAGGGACTTATGCATCACAGGGAGCCCCAAAGGGAACAGGCAGAGACACAATTGTTCTTGTGCTACAAAAGGATGGAAATCTCAGCTGGGGGGGGGGGGTTTGGGGAGAGCCAGGGTCCTCTGTCTCCCATGGGCATCCAGCCTGAAGAATCCATCATGCGCTTGGCTAGGTCTTTCCTCCAAAAAATTCTGAACATTTCACAACGTGCGGGAATCAATCCTAAAGCATGCTTCCATGGTGTCCTCACCAGGTGGCCAGGGATCACAGAATTCCATGGGCTCAGGAACCTTCCAGTGTGCCTCCAGGTGACCAACGGGCACAGCCAGCAGCTGTTTCAGCTCTCAAATGATCAGACCTGGGACAGGAAAGATGGAGAAACACCCTGCTTCACCTTAGGCTACAGGGGCAGTGGGTTTGGTTCTTGCTCCCTCCTCCCACACATGCTTACCTCCCCAGAAGGGAGCTCTGGCCCTGCGCCAGCTTCAAATAAAGGAAAGGTGGGTGTCGCCAGAGGTTCCAAGTGAGCAGAGCTTCTCAGGACACTCAAGGAACTCTGAAACAGGGAACTTGCAACCGCTTCAGCTGCCCTGGAAGGGGCAGACTTAGGTGTGACTGGCTGCAGCGCTGTCAACAGCGAAGCCAGGCCTGGCACCCGGCCCAGGCTCCCCTGCAGGGCTGAGAGGTCCAGTGAGCTGAGAGGTTCAGGGTCACCGGGTAGGAAGTACTTCTTTGTTTTGTTTCTTTTTAAAGACAACCACAAAACCCTGGCTTGCCTCCAGGCCTGTTCTTGTCCTGTGAGCTTCTTCAGGGCACAGCCAGAGCTGTTTCTCTCTTACTCATTCATTCAGCAGTCACTGAGCACCTATGACTAAGAACCAAGTACCGTCCTGCAAGAGAAAAATACCTTTGTCTCTCTAACCAAGAGAACTGGAGTTGAAAAAGAAAACTGAAGTGCACTGATCCACTCTGCCCAAGGCCCGGACCCTTCATCTCCACTCCATCCAATGAGAGCGAGGACTGCTGTTTCCAAGCAGCTATTTTTGACCCAACGCCTTGACCGTGCTACCCGATACAAGCCTCAAGCCACCCTGGAGCCCCTGGAGCGCCTGGAGCCCATGGCCCTGCTTTCCAGGTGAGGAAATGGGAACCACATAACTACTTTGCTTCAAATTAGTAAGAGAGGCTACCAACTCTAAGGCTAGACGATCTGACTTCCAAACCCGTGACCTACGCAATTGCTCCGAGTTGTCTAGTGCAGGAAGTGTCCCTGGAAGCACTGGCATTTCACAGGCAGAGAATCCTCGTTTACTCTTCACCATAAATAGATAGGAAAACCTGTGAGTTACAGACCTTATCAACTGATTTTAGAATGAGAAACCTGAAGCCCAGAAAGATCAAGCAACTTTTCCAAGATCACACAGCTAAAACACAAACTCACAAAAATAAGGGTTTAAATCAGCAATCTGGCTCCAAAGTCCCTAAAGTTCATCACTGTACCAGCTTCCATCAAGAACAACTACTGCTATCAAGATGTATTTCCACATTTTTTAAAACGCATGAGCCTACAACTACAGAGGTCGGAAGTCTGAGACAGATGTCACTGGGCTAAGACCAAAGCGAAGGCAGGTCTGTAGGCCTTTCCGGAGCTCTAAGCAAGAATCCATTTCCGGGATTTTCTGGCTTCCAGAGAGTGAGAACCGAGTGCCTTGGTTCACAGTTCTCTTCCCGTGCCATCACCTACAGAAGCACAGCTGCTGTCCCAGCTTTTTCTCTAACCCACTGCCTCTTTGTTCTACTTTTAAGGTGATTGCTTTGGGCTCACCTTGATGACGCAAGATTGTTTCCGTGTCTCAAAGCCCCCATTCAGCCTTCATTGCTTCTGCAAAACCCCTCTTGCCATGCAGTGACTATTCACAGGCTCTACATATTGAGATGCATTCATCTTTGGGAGATTATTCACTACCCTAGAAGGACATCCATCCCTGTACAGATGAGTACTGTGGTGCCGTGGGCGAAGCCACTGCTTAGGATCATCTCATCTTGGAATGAACAGTTTTGAGTCCTAGCTACACCATGCTTCTGACCCAGCTTCCTGTTAACGCACCTAGGAAGTGGAAGGTAGTCCAAGGACTCGGGTTCCTATCACCAACATGGGAGACCCAAATAGAGTTCCTGCCCCTAGCTTCAGCCTGGCCCAGGCCTGGCTGTTGTGGCCCTCTGGGGAGGATAGGTGGGTGACGGAAGAGCTGCCCCTTCCTCTTTTTGTTAATCTGCCTTTCAAACAATTAACATTTTTTAAAAATCTTCAGTAAGGAGCCACCTGTTCTCAATATGAAAATCACACTAACTTAACCCATCTACTACTACTACACACACACACACACACACACACCCATTTCACATACATAAGCATACACACACTGCAGTAGGCATTTAAAAAAGCACAAAGGAAGTCAAGCTATGTTTTCTTCTTAAAAACATACCCACACCTACTGCCCTGATAACATCTGTAAACGTGAAAACCATGCTTGGCACACAGGGTTCACGCCAGGACTGCTGTTCCCAGAGTCCACAGTGGCCTCTGATGAACCAGCACGGTGTAGGTCTGCAGCGCTGTGCCAGCTGCTGGACTACCTGCCTGGCTGTGCACTTTAGCCATGTCAGCTTGCAAGCAGCAGGTCTGGCTTTCCTGCCCTACTGATGGGACTCTTGAGGCTCAGTGCTTAGGAGGCAGTGTTGGTTTTTGCTTGCAGGTAGGGTCAGACTTCAAAGCTGTGTTCTTTCCACTCTGAGGCGTGCCTTGCTTATATGACACAGTGTTCCTACACAGGTCAGCTTCTAGCAATGATTTAGTGGCTCTCTCCTGGAGCAGTTTCTGAACAGTCACCAACGATAGACTCCAAAGAATGCTGCAAATCAAACAAGCTTCCAGGTACGAGAGGGACCGAAAGCAGGACATCCCGGACGGATAGAACACCTGCAGAAGGAAAACTCGGTACTCAGATCAGACACAGGTCTATACCACAGGGACTGCCAGATCTCATGTGGTCTCACGGGCTGAAGAGGCAAGACGGAGGTCAAGGAAACAAAACAGCTGAACACAAAAGACAAATCCTGGAACAGAGAAATCAAGACAAAAAGAAGCCAAAACATTCTATGTGCAAACACTTGCTAAATCTCCATGGGACCCCTAAGCCAAGCTTGCATGCAGCCCAGTTAAAGTCAAGGAAACCAAACATTTTCATTACTGCCCAAGCGCAAGGGAGACAGACCTTGAAGTTTGTTAGGTTAATTGCCTAACAAAACAAAAAAGCAGCATTCTTAGGAAGAACGAAACAGAACTCAGAGTCCCTACAAAGTCCATTCATTACGTCTACGATACAATTAAAATTACTCAATATAGTAAATAACTACAACAAACAGGAAATGTTCTCCAGTCCCAAGAAATATTATAATTATGGAGTGTGTCCCCAAGCTGACCCAGTTACTGGAATGAGCAAACAAGGGTTTAAAAGCAGTTGCTACGACTATACACAAAGACTTAAGGAAAATGTCTTCAGTGAATGCAAATACAGGAAACTTCAGAAAAACAGAAAAACTACTAAAAAGAGCCAAATAGAATTTCTAAAACTAAAGACGTCTGAAACAATTAATTGGATGCAATAAAATACTGGAGAAGAAAAGAAGATAGTGACCTTGAAGAGAGAGCAGAAATTATTTATTCTTTCTTTTAAAGATTTATTTATTTTTATTACGAAGTCAGATATACAGAGAGGAGAGACAGAGAGGAAGATCTTCTGTCCGATGTTTCACTCCCCAAGTGAGCGCAATGGCCGGTACTGCGCCGATACAAAGCCGGGAACCAGGAACCTCTTCCGGGTCTCCCACGCGGGTGCAGGGTCCCAAAACTTTGGGCCACCCTCGACTGCTTTCCCAGGCCACAAGCAGGGAGCTGGATGGGAAGCGGAGCTGCTGGGATTAGAACCGGCGCCCATATGGGATCCTGGCAGGTTCAAGGCGAGGACTTTAGCCACTAGGCCACTCCACCGGGCCCAGAAATTATTCTTAACAGGAAAATAAATGATGGAAAAGAGAAGGAAGGCTAAGTAACATTAGCAGACACCATCAAGACGTCTAACAGACGCTTAACTTAAGTCCCAAAGGGAAAGAAAAAAAGCATGGAGTATGCTCAATAGCTGAAGAAAAACCTGGTTCAAATCATCCTAGGTTAAATGGGAAACATTCATTTACAGAGGCAAGAATTTAGGCAAATTCTATGCAAGATAAACATAAAAAATGCTTACTAAGGTATACCACACTCCAACAACTAGAAACCAATGAAATTATGAAAGGAGCAGAAGACAGATAATCACAGGAGATCCAACGCTCACTAAACTACACAGGTGTCTTTCCCTTGCCCTGTTTAACTAACCCTGACCACTTTCAGCCCCATGAGAAAGAAGGACACTCCGGGAAGTTCAAGTATCCGGGTATCAGCTCTACAACAGAAGATCCAGGCCCCCAAGGCAATGGTTTGAGGAAGTCATCAGGTCATGAAAGCCAACAGATTAGCAGCTCCTCCAGGGAGTTCCTCCTAGAGCTCACTCCGCCACCACATGAGGACAAAGCCAGAGGTGCCCATCTATAGAACTGGAAATGGGCTTGGCAGGCTCCTGAACTCTGACAAAGAAGTTTCTGGTGTGTAAGACACCTGTAAACAGCTTCTTCTTGCAGGAGTCTGAATGAAGAAGTGAAACAATCAACAAAACAATCACCACGATGCCAGAGACATACTAAGAGCTTAGGGTTTGGGCTATGATTCTCACATCAGACAGAGGAGGTCCCCCACAAGTCAGTGGCAGTCACCCCAGGCCTGATCACACTGGCTCCTCACTCTGCAGTCTCACAAGCCACCAGCAGCAGCAGCCCAGCAGAGCCCTCTCCTGCATGGCAGAAATGCAAACCCAGCAGAAGCAGGGCTGCTCACTGCAGGAAGGAAGCTGTGACTTAGGGGACCAACCTCCAACAATGGCAGGGCAAGAATGGGAACAGTCTGTTAAACATCTACAAGGGCCTGCAGGCAAGTGTGAAGCCACATTTATTTTGTTGGGATCAGGTGTATTAAAGCTCTGTCACCTGAGGCAAGATTGTGACATGGCCTGTTGGGCATTACTGTGGGTAAGTGGTGGTCCCTGCATTAATGCTCACGTGAGAAGGGACTGTGCCACACCCTGCAGCTATGAGAAAACACCGTACACACACAGACTGGTGGGATCATCAAACCCTAACGTTTCTCTCTCAGACAGCATTTCCATTCTCTGCCGATTACTTGTTATAAAATTCCTTTCAAGGCATTTGCTCTTTCTGCTATGAAATGGCTAAAATAAAATAGACAGGCAATGGCAACCACTGGCTTTGATGAGGGCCTGGGAGTGACATGCGCTCTAGACAGATATTTCTGCAGCAGGACTGGGAAACCATTTTGCCATATCCACTAAACCCAAACGCATGCACACACATCCCCTAAGACCCAGCCTCACGCCTCAGCACAGATACCCAACACGGGCTAATAAAAGCATGGCTAAGGATGGCCCCAGCAGCCCTGTTCATAACAGACACGTGCCAGAAATTTCTAGGAGACCCATCAATAGAATTTTTAAAAATATGCCCACAATCAAATGAACAATAAGCTTGACTGAACAGTAAATGTAACACACACAGTTTGGGGCAAAAGAAGCCAGACACAAGGAGTGTGCTACAATGATTTTTTTTTTTAAGATTTATTTACTTGAAAGGCAGAAGTTACAAAGAGGCAGACACATAAGGCAGAAGTGAGAAGAGACTGTCCACCCACTGGGTAACTCCCCAAACTGTTATAACAGCCAGGGCTGCAGCAGGCTGAAGCCAGGAGCTTCATTCAGGTCTCCCACAAGGCCAGCAGGGACCTAAGCATGCGGGCCATGTTCCCAAGAGCTTTCCCACACACACTAGCAGGGAGCAAGAACAGAAGTGGAGCAGCAAGGACTTGAACTTCTGCCAACAAGGAATGCCAGTGCTGCAGGAAGCAGCCTTACCCACTAGGCTACAATGGTCCCCACAATGGTATTGATGTTCAGGACAGTCAGGTTATCCTGAAAGAGTGACCTGACACCAGGACCTGGCCATCACACAGATTCCATTGATGAATATCTGCCTAGATGCCAGTCTCCATATGACACATGCACTTTGCTTCATGCACATCGCCTGCCTAAACAGTCAGTTCCCCAGTCTGGAAGCTTCTCCTATGAAACTAAGTTTGCTGGAACACTGCAGAGGTAAGAGCAGTTCCCAGAGGTCTGGAAACAGGCAGCTTCCAGGTGTTCCAACTGTGCTGCCTTCTCGGGCCTCACTATTAAGCATTCTCACTGTCCTGAACCGGGTGACAAGAAGCCTTCAAGCAGCCAAACACACGGAGGTCTGGTGATGTTGAATCGTCCTGAAGAAAAATGGGGCCACAGCCTCCTCTTCAAGCTGAGTTTCTCTCCTCTCTGCCCTCTATAGTGGCAGGCTTAGATCTATCATTTCATTCTTGGTCCTTGGTATATGCGACAGCTGACCCTGAACATGACTATCTGATAGAAAAATGAAGAATGAGTAATCTCTATTTCCTCCCCAACATCAGAAGTACATCTTTGTTCATCCACTTCCCTTATACATGGGGCAGCAGACAGATGCTTTGAAGATGTAAAGATGTCCACGTTCTCTGATGTTGGCACAGGCTGGAAACCGGGTCAGGGTACACCAGCAACGGAAGGCGGGGTCTGGCACCAGCACTGGGACAGGGGCACAGCTTGTGGTGAGAGCTGAAGGCGAGTCTCCCCGTGCATGCGGGGAGGCCTGGTGCCCTCCCTCTGGGCCTCAAGGTCTCCTTCCCCCTACACGTGACTCTCCTGCAGAAGCATCACGGCGCTCATTTTCATGCGGCAACAGTCAGCACACACAGATGACACCTCTGCCAGCTGACCCAGGGGGCAGCAGCACTCACTACGGGAGATGAGGAAGTGGCCGCGTGCAGCGAGATCCAAGTCATTACCGCTCTCACCATCCCAGCTGGCCTGTGTCGTCTCTCAGATTTCTTCACAACTGATACCACAAACGGGGTGCCTCCTTGATCGGTCTCTGACGAGCAGGGAAGTGGCGATTCCGCTGGGTCAGTTCATGTTGTTTCTTTGTAGTACCATGAGAGCAGGTTTCAGCTCACCTGGGAAGATGAATCAAGGAGATCTAATCCTGCACTGACCTTCAGCTGTCCCCTGCTGCCATCCTCTACCTCTGCTTCATTTCATTTGCTCCCCACTGTGTGCTGAAACACAGATTCAACGACTTCAAATACCCAAACCTACCAACAATCTCATGACTCACATTGCTGGGGGAGCAACATGCCAGGTGTGAACCTCCAGCTGTGGTCATGGCCATGCGGTGCCCCTTCCCCTGCACTAGGTCACAGAGCCCTACTTACTGCAGAGCCCCTTGCTCAGAGTCACTCTTTACGAACTGGCACTTGAAAGACCCGGCCAAGTGCTGGGGAACTCAGTAGATGCTCAGGGGATGGCAGCTGGAACAAAGTAAATGATCACACCTGCATCTTAAGTGCTCACCATGTCAGGTACTGTGGACGGAGCCCAAAACCATGTCAACCTGAGACAGGGCGCTGTCAGAATCCCAGCCGAGATGCTCAGATACAGTCACAGCTCATGGATATACAGGTGCCACAGTGGCTGGCAGGAGTGGAGGAAGAAATGGAGTGACTAGGCTCCGTTTCAAAATGGGAAATGCCCCAGTACGCCAACGCAAGAAATCTTGCAAGTGATACAGCCTGATTTCTTCACTGAGCAGCTGAAAAGCAAGTCCCAAGGCAGTGGACTGGCATGGCCAAGGTCACCTAACAAGTCCTCCGGACACAGAGTGAAAAGAGACCTCAAGCCAAGTGGGTGAACAAATACTGGTAATGTGACCTAGGGGAGGAATGGCTCCTTTAATTGGTGGGAGCTGAAGTACAGTCAGCCCAAGGCTGCAGCAGAGGAAATCACAACCTGCTCCCAGTGCTCCTTCTGAGGACTCCAGCTGCATTAATTCACGGGATCTCCACCAATGTGCTCCGAGGGAAACTCACTAATAGCCCACCAAAATAATGCCCAAGGAATCTGGGAAATAGTGGAGGTTCTGTGCTAGAAGCTTGGTCCTTGGCATAGCAACGGCAAGCAGTGAACCTTTGGCAAAGTGACGAGGGCAGTCAGCAGCCTCATTGGGAGCAGCCTCTCCGTCCCTGGATTCATGGATGAACTGTCTCCAAAATGCTTCTGTCACAGAAGCAGCTCTCCGCACACTTGCCCTCTCTGCTGACGCCCTCTGCCAGGCTTTGATGCAGCAGGATGCCAGCACAAGCTGTAACACAATAAGCCTCCTTTACGTAGGAAAATGGCCCAGCCTCCGCCATTTTGTTATAGTAAGGGAAGACAGACCACAGCAGGGAAGGAGACAGAAGAGGAGCCCAGGCACTCTGCCCCTCTGCCATTATGCTTCACCACTAGCTTATCTTGCCTTAAAAAAATGTGCAACTGGGAACAGGAAGTTTGCAGAAGCAAGAGAAGGGGAGAATAGGAAGCTCCATTGCTGGAAGAAACAACTCCTAGAGCAACGCCAGAGGCAAAAGGGGAAAGGACAGACCCTCGGGGCAGTGGCAGCTAGGCTTAAAGTAAGCGGATGAAGGGAAATGGCATTTAGTAATAATTTCTAGTCACTGAAGAGGCCCCCTTTAACTCCCAATTTTAACCTCAGTAACCTACACAGTCCTACAAATAAATCTCACATCCCAAAGTTGTAAGGCTAACAAGAGTGTACTTGGACCAAGAACCACTGGAGCACAAGACCCCTCCAGGCATATCCCCACCACGTCTTTGCCTCACTTTCAGATCACCGGCACTCTAAGCACCCTGCCATGCTCCCCTCTCTCTCCCAGGGGCTTCCCAGACTTGCTGCTCAAAAATGAGCTTTCCACGGATCTCACACTGGCGTCATTTTACCAAAGAGGTTTTTGTTTTCTTTTTCATTTCTTCACCCATGCATTGGTTATTTACTGGCATGTTTTTTGACTCCATGGTGCTATAAATTTTTTTTTAACTTCATATCTGTTGTTGACTTGTTTCATGGCTTCTCATTTAAGGGAATGTATAGTGATGGCATAATAGACACTGTCATATCTAAATGTGAATATACAATGAAAACATGCATCTCTACTTCCAAATCAAGGATGGACTCTCAATAAAACTGTTAAACATGTCTAGAGAATAGGATGCTGGACTGTCTGACATGGTCTGTACCAGCAATGTTGGAGCACACTTAAGTAACAGACTGATGGACTTAAGACTGCTTATGAAGGACTGTACCATTATAATATATGGGGAAAACCAGTAGGAGGTAATTGGGGAGGGGATAGGGAAATCCCATACCCTATGGAATTGTACCATAAAATTCAAAATTTTTTAAAAATTTAAAAAAAGAGCTTTCTTCCATGCCACTCCATTAACATGAGCTCCTATCACCATTGTCTGTCTCCTCATGAACACCTGCATGAACTGGACTTCCGGGAGGTCATGCTGCTGATTTTAATTGGCACTGTGACTGGCATGGAAGCGGGGTTTCCCCTGAACCACACAGGTGGCTCTGCTAAGCGCACTGTGGCAGCCCACAGCACACACGTCCCTCCAGACTGGGTGCGGGGCCTGTGTTGCTTCCAACCTAGCAAGTCTAGTGGCTCCCACTCCCCTCATCCTCCCTCAGAAGGCAAATTCCACTGCTGGTCCCTACCACCTGTTCCTGTGAGTCCTAAAAGGCTCATGACCCTGACAGGGTAAGAAAAAGATCAAGAGGAAGGGAAAGGTCAAGGAAAAGGGAAGGGAGGTGAGGAAAACACCCCCTCCAAAAAAAGGTAGAAATACAAAAACCTGTGAGGCTGGTCCTGCAGAACAGAGCCTCAAGCTGAGGAAGCTGAGACTAGAGTTCCCTGGGAAGGAGAGGCACTGCTCACACACACACACACACACTCAGGTGCACACTCAGAAACACACATACACATGAACACACACACAGATCCATCATATTCATATTCACATCCAAACGTGCAGATGCACATACTGACACACAGATACACTCCCACAGATGTAGACACACCCAGATACACATCCACACACATACTGATACACGCTGTACATATATATATGCACACACATGTGCACACACATGCATGCACACACAACACATATACACCTATTCACACACGCACACATATGCTGCTTGGTGACATCCTAGTCACCCATTACCAGTCTTATGAATGACGCCTCAGTCTGTCTTTTGCCACTTGGTCTCAGCCAGTCCGAGAACCACCTGGGGTCTGTGGCACAGTGGACCACAGATTTCACGCAGCAATTTGACTCAGCATCCCTGGGATGGGACAGCTCAGCAGTGCCCTCTGAACTGTACGGAGAAATCCTGTTGCTAAGGGTGCACTGTTCAGGGAAGGCCTTTCACCTCAGCAGAAGGCCACACTGACAGAGAAAGAGATAACGGGCTGTTGCTGGAGTGTGCAGTGAGCACCTTCCTGAGTTGGAAACTCCTGAGACCCAAGGTCCCTCTCTAGCCCCTCATACCTGCACAGGCAGTCATTGAAGTAGCTTTGCACAAAGGAAGGCTGGACAGGGGCCGTGACTAAGAAAAGAACAGGAATGCATGCTCAACTGTGGTTTGGGAGGGAGGAAGGAAATGGCAAACAAAGAGAAGGAAAAGCAACTGTGGAATGTGGCTTAGTCACTGCAGTTGGCCAGATCACCTGTTAGCCTCCAGTCAGCCCCCTCTCGTGCCCATTTCACAGGCAAGCAAACAGAGGCTCAGAAAGGTGTCTGTCGGATATGGTCAGGACCCCCGCAGGCACTACAATCTGTGGATACGCAAGTCCCTGATGCACAAGATTTGCATTAGAACCTGTGCGTTTCCTCCTAATCAAATCACCTCCAGATTGCTCAGAATAGGCAACATAGCAAAGGGCTGTGCAGTGCCCGCCACACTGTACTGCTGAGCAAGTAACAGTCTGCATGCTGGGAAGAGGTATGGTCTTTGTTCTCAAATATTTCTATCTGTGGCTGGTTGCATGCTTGGATACGGAACCATGCACAGGTCCAGAGAATGAGCAACATGGAAGGTGAAGGGAAAAGGTGAGAGGTGGGAATGACAGACTCCCTCCATTCTTGCTGCCTAGCGCTGGGAACAGAAACCCAACCCAGCCAGTGAAAAAGGGCAGCTCACTACCGGGTAAGTTGGTAAAAGAATCAGAACCAAAATCCAGTACTTTGGGTTCTCCCCAAAACCACTCAGTCCAGGCAAGCAGGGACTCTCCCCTCATTCTTCCTCCTCTGCAAACATACAACCTTGTGCAAACATACACATTCAGGTAGGCACAGTGAGGGCAACAGCGCCTGCTCTGGCAGGCACTTCCCAGTCCATGAGGCACACACACACACACATTTGTAGGGCAATCGAAACTCCACTGTGCACAGAGCATGCCTAGGCCACAGTGCCAGGGCCACAGGAGGCCGAGACCCACTTTTCCTGCAGGCTGCAGAGGCAGCCACCTGGACACAGAGGAAGGGAACCCAGGTGGTGGGAAGGATGAAGTCCTTCATCGGAAAGAACAGGGCGACATGCACATCTCGGTGTGTCACCACGCTGCCACCCACTTCATTTGTCATGGCCTAAGGGTGCACCAACAGCTAACATCCAGGGAACAATTTCTCGCTCAGAACCGCTGAACACCAAGAGCTCCAGAATGGCTCAATCTCTCGACATCCCTATTACACAGGTACCAGCTCCACAACACCACTCCACAGGGTGACAGTAAGATGAACTGGGACTGTGGTCCCTACTGTCCCAGTTCCCAAACTCATTTTCAGCTCTAGCCACCTCTACACTGCCCACATTGCACAGGGACCTGTGCAACTTTTTAATGAGCTTTTTACTAATCCTACAAAGCTCACCCTCCCCTGAGCAGACTTACCCAGTCTTCTCAGTATCCCCATTGCTGTGCCCTCCTGGTGCCCCCACAGCACAAAGATACCGTCTGTTTTAAATTCCCTAAGCCACCACTCATCTGATCCACTCACTCTGTCACAAAACATGCAGAACTGAGAGGGTACCAGAGCACACAGAGCCTCTTTCTCTATCTCCCAAGCCCTGAGCTTTCTCCATGACAAAGCTGTGAGCAACCTGAGGACAGAAACCATATGCTGAATTCTATGCTTCCCAGAATTCAACACTGTAGCTGCTTGGCAGCCAGTAGGTAATTAGCGTCCATGCAAATTCTCCTGTGTGTGTGTTAGGACACGTGCCTGGCCAGAAGGGTAGAGGTCATTCATAAAGAAGAGGTGACAAGAGATTTCACAGGAGAAGTGGGGAGTACTTAATGGCCGACTCACAGAGGCAGTAGCAGAGGCCTCCAGGAAGCGGTCTCTGTGCAAGTGCAGGCTCTGCAACTTCAGGAACCAAAGGCGACCCTTACGCTCCCTACAAATCCAGTGCTTGAGGACAATCAACTGCCTTACGAAAGCAGTGCACCATTCGCACAGAACCTACACATACCCTCTCAATGACTTTACAAGAATTCTAGCGATAGGTATAGGTGTTGTGCTGCAGCGGGTTAAGTCCCTACCCAGGACATCCATGTGGCATGCCAGAGTGATGGTTCCAGTCCAATCTGCTTCCCATCCAGCTTCCCACTAATGTGCCTAGGACGTAACCTGGGAGAGTCAGGTGGAGTTTCTGCCACCTAGCTGCAACTTGGTCTAGCCCGAGCTGATGCCAGGCACTTGGGGAATAAGCCCAGGCCATGCAAGTGCTCCCTCTCTGCTTCTTTCTCAAAAATAAATTCAGAAAAAGATCGTTTTTAAAGATCTTTAGATTAATTGTAATCTATATATAATATATAATGCATAAATGTTAATTTATAAGGTATTAATGTTACATTAATGTTAATGTTCAAGGAGCAATGGAATTAAAAGTCTGAACATATTAAGTACAGATTTTTTTCCCCAACCATTCTGAATCTGGAGCTGCTGAACCTATGGACACGACACTCACAGACAGAAGGTAAACTCGGTCTCTTGCCTTCACCTGTGCACCAAAAGCAGCATTTGGCATTTTAAGACAACTTCCTCCTTGGAAATAAACAGCTACCCTTACTTCAGGAGTTGCTGAGAGGACAAAATGAGAATCCATATACGCTGCATGGCAGGTGCCTCCCAGGGAAAGTCCCTGTGTGTACAAGTGACAGCTGCCAGCCACAGTGATCTCTCGGCAGTCAAGAACAAGCATGAGAGACAAGCACATTCCCTGCGTTTCCTGACATGGAAAAGGGTCTCCTTTCTCCTGGTTTTCCAAGTAAACTGAAGACAAGTGTTATCTTCCTGCTCCTAATTCAAGGTGCCCAGGAAAGTGGAGGTCCAGCACCCAACAGACAAGCAAGAGGAAGGGAAGTCAGGTGTGCCCCTAGGGAATCTTTCGACATCTCTAAGGAGTGCGACATTAGGTCTAAGCCAGCCAACCTTTCCCTAAATCCTTGGCTGCACCTGCTCAGAGGCCAGAAGCAACCCAGTCTGAAGACACCACAGGTGCTCCAGGGTGCACACCTGCTGCTCCTTGTCCTCAGCAAATCCAGGCACAGCAGCCAAGGCGGCCGATGGTAGTGAGTGAGAGGAAGGGAGCATGTGAGAGTCCCATGCAAGTTCACATTTGAAAAACTGAATCTGAAAATTTCCACATTGATGATTTTACAGGTGGGACCTTGGGGGAGGAAGGGTCTTTAGGATTAGAGTCACAAGGGCAACCCCTCGTGAAGGCATCCGTGATCTGATAACGAGAGACCTGAGCCAGTGTATTTGCTCAGTCTTCAGTCTGCACCATCCTCCACACTGTGTTGCAGCAAGAAGGCCCTCACCCAGTTGCTGAAAACCATTTTCTTGCACTTACCAGAGCCCTGCACCGAACAAGTGTCTACTTTTACAAATAACCTGTTCTGAGTTTCAGGTATTTGCTTATAGCAAAAAATACAGAGAACACACCTCCAGTTCTAATCTCCACAAAGGAAAAGCTCACCGGTGCTAAACTGCCAGCCTTCATCACACTTTTGAGGTATCAACAGCAGGCAGTTACATGTGCTTAGGCCAACACGTGGCACTACACGACAACCATGGTGCACAACACCCCTGCACAGCCCTCCCGGTACGCCCTGGAGGAGCTCGGAAGCTGGCCCTAAGCTGCACTTGCAGGCACTGCGTCTTTCTGCTTTGCTCTCTCAGTCCTTTTTCTCCTTGCAGAAGGTAGGGTACAGCTACTCCACTCGCTTACAGGGTCATCTGGGACAATTCAGCGTGGCAGGGATCAATGCAGCACATCCTGCTCTCCATTTCCTGCCCTCCTCAGTCGCTGCAGAAAGGGAAAGGGAACAGGAAGACAGAGGGAGATATGATTGTGGTAGTTACAGAGTTAATCAGAAACATGGCATATTTAACAACACTACTCATTTTCTGGCAAACAATACAAACCATCAGGGCTCACATTCTCAGGGTACGTGCTGGGCTCCACGTGCATCATCACATTGAATCATCCCCACCACCCAGACGTCTCTGCACTCTGCAGGGGAGGCCACACAGGCCCACAGACAGCCAGCTACCTCCCGGAGATCCTGTAAGCGGGAGCAAGCGCTTCCTCCAGCCAATGAGGATGTTTGTCTAGACTGTTCAAGAGCCTCCGGAGATTTGGCCAGGGAATGCGGAATGAAATGACTAGTTCCACTGCATACTTCATGTTTTCTTCATTCAACAAATATTTACAGAGCACCCATATGTGAAGGGGAGGGGTGCTGCTCTTCTCTCCAGCTCCACTTCCGACCCCAAACAGAACATAATTCTGACTGGTTGTTGTCTCAGTTTGCTGAGGGCTGCTACGGATTAGATGGTAAACAATCACACAAATCTTTTCTCTCTCCATTCTGGAGGCCAGAAGCTGAGACTCGAGGTGCCAGTGAGCTGCTCCCCCCTGGAAACTCTAAGGAGAAGCCCTGGTCTGTCTCTGCTACCTTCCTGGGGTTCTCTGCAGCCCGTGGCACTCCTTGGCTGGCAGTTGCATCATTCCCACCAGGGCTCCCACTACTTCCTTATTTGAAAGTCAAAGAGAGAAAGCTCTTCTATCTGCTCATGCACAACAGCAAATCCTTGGTCACCTCCTGTTGCTTTCCCCAGGCCATGAGCAGGGGGCTCGATAAGTACGGCAGCCACGACATGAACCAGTGCCCACAAGGGAAGATGGCATTGCAGGATGTGGCTTAACTCGCTATGCCACAATGCTGGCCTTTAGGTCCCTGTGGCTGCAACGGCCTCTAACCTGTGTCTGTCTCAAGGACACCAGTCACGGTGCTTGGGATCCACAATAACCTGATACAGCCTTAACTACATCTGCAAAGACCCGATATTCAAATAAGAGCAGGCTCTGAGACTCCAGTAGAAAATAACTAAGGTTGGGGAGGGGACATTATTCAACGCAGTACAGATGTCATTCTGTGTCATTCTGTGATAGATACATTCTGTAAATGACAAAAGCTCTCAAATTTGCAGATAACAATGCAATACAATCCTTAAGATAATAGATCGACAGAAAAAAATTCAACAGAAAACAACATTACTTAACATGTGTCCCTCTACTAGTATTTGTCAAACACCACAAAGTTTTAATACTAAATGAGACTGAAATAAGTAATATCTGATAGCATTACCACGATTTTGCTACTTAATGAGAATGCCAACTTCATGATTTACTAATGAGTAACTAACCACATGACACGCAACCCGCAAGCCTGTGGACTCACTTATTGGTATCCATTCCTGCACCTGGAGCCCGGCTCATCTCAGAAATCAACTTGGTTCAAATCTGCACATTGCAAATCTCAACTAGAGAAAGGATTTCTGAATATCAACCTGTGTGTGAAGAACACACCGTTGACCCTGGTAAGCTCAGGGGAATTTTAAGTCATTCTAAAGGTTTCTGCAAAGCCTTCAAAAGTAAAGAAATGGCAATAAAAAGATAAATTTGTTAAGAGGAAGGAGGAAAAGAGTGTAAAATCAGATATACAAGGCCATTAGAAACCACACACATATACACACACACACAAACCCTAAGGGAAGGCACTGTGGGACAATGGGTAAGCCAGGACATTTGAGACACCTGCAGGCAAATCAGAGCCAGTTTATGTACTAGCTACTCCACTTTCAATTTGGGTTCCATCCACAGGAATTGCCACAGGATTTAATTAAAATTTATGACTCAGAACAGTTTGTCTATAATTATATGTAATTACTTTTAAGCAAAATATTTTTAAAACATTATTTTTTAAATACAAGGGAATGGGCCCAGTGTGGTGGCCTAGCAGTTAAAGCCCTCGACTTCAATGTGCCAGGATCCCTTATGGGCGCCGGTTCTAATCCCAGCAGCCCTGTTTCCCATCCAGTCAAGGACGGCCCAAAGCTTGGGACCCTGAACCCGCATGGGAGACCCAGAAGAGCTCCTGGCTCTTGGCTCTGGATCAGCACAGCTCCAGCCATTGCATTCACTTGGATAGCGAATTATTGGACAGAAGATCTTCCTCTCTCTTTCCTTCTCTCAATATATATCTGACTTTGCAATAAAAGTAAATAAATCTTTCCAAAAAAAAAATTTCAAGGGAAGAGCCCAACACAGTAGCCTATTGGCTAAAGTCCTTGTCTTATTTGTGCCAAGATCCCATATGGGCGCCGGTTCGCACCCTGGCTGCTCCACTTCTCTTCCAGTTCCTTTCTGTGGCCTGGCAAAGGAGTCAAGAATGGCCCAAGGTCTTGGGACCCTGCACTCACATGGGAAACCTGGAAGAAGCTCCTGGCTCCTGGATTCGGATCAACTCAGCTTCAGGTGTTGCAGCCTCTTGGGAAGTGAACCAGCAGATGGAAGATCTTTCTGTCTCTCCTTCTCTCTGTCAACCTTACTTTCTAATAAAAATAAATCTTAAAAAAAGTCCAAAGGAAAGGTACAAGTGGATAAGAACAAAGATGACAATAGGGACACAAACCAGTATCCTGGGGACCTTGTGCTGCCCTCTTTTCCTTTGTCAGGTGCACTGGCCACCCGACGCAATTCAGCAGGAACTATACAGTGTTTCCTTAGGGGATGCTGTGTGGATGACCTTGGGCCTCTAGAAAGTTTACAAAGAGATGTTCCCAAGGGCAACACCTCAGAACATCTTAGCCTTGGGTCTTAGATCTGCGTGGTCCCCTCTGGGCCAATATAGCCCACCACTTCTGCATGAAAAAGAGATTGTATAGTCCACAAAGTTCATTTTTCACCTGGAACCAAGGCCAGCCCAGAAGACATTAGCATCTCAATAGTCCAGCTTTTGACAGGGGTGGAAATGAGGATAGTAAGCTCCGGTCAGCAAGCCCAGGGACAAAGGAGCGCCAGCCAGGTGCTGGAAGCAGCAGGCATAGTCCTGGCAGCCTGGCTCATTGCTGTTCCAGCCAGGGTCGGTACAGCCAACCCCAGGATGCTGCTGCAGAGCAGTGCTCACGAGCAGGTCAGAGACAACACCCATCCTCTCCAAATCCCACCTTGCACCCCTCTACCTTGGGGAAGACGGAACAGGTCTCAGGACAGAGAAGCCAGAAGGTCAAGTATGCACACGGAGGCTTGGCCTCCTCCTCCTCTTCCACAGCAAGGGGCCCTCCCCCTTGATCCTGCCTGACAGCCTGACCTTGGCTGAGATAAACACAGCATCATGGCTATTCCTTGTATTCTGTGGGAGTAGAGCCAAAGGATGTCACAGGCACCTGTGCAGGACTGAGAACGGCATCTGAAGCCAGCGAAAGCAACACCTAAGGCAAAGACCCTTGGAAAAGTCTCACCCTGTAGGCGAGCTACTTAGGCCCAACTGAAAATAACAGGGCCAACGCAGTAGCCTAGGGGCTAAAGTCCTCTCCTTGCATGCGCCGGGATCCCACATGGGTGCCAGGTCATATCCCCGAGGCCCTATCCAGCTCCCTGTTTGTGGCCCTGTTTGTGGCAGTGGAGGACGGCCCAAAGCTTTGGGACCCTGCACCCACATGGGAGACCTGGAAGAGGTTCCTGGCTCAGTTCCAGCCATTGTGTCCACTTGGGGAGTGAATCATCAGATGGAACATCTTCCTCTCTGTCCCTCCTCTTCCTCTGTCCCTCCTCCTCTTTGCGTATCTGACTTTCAAAAAAAAATAAATCTTTAAAAAAATATGTAACAGAGAAACATTCTGGCTGGGGTAATACGCAACAAAGCACTTCATGCCATTCTGCATAATAAATCGAAGCCCTGTATGCACACACACATACATGCAGACACAAGCACACACAAGTGTGCATACACATGCATACAGCAATAGTGCAACTTCCTCATAGGTTCCATCTGCTTTCCTCGCAAATAGCACCAGGCAGCCAGCAGGTGTGCTGCACATGTACAAGGCCAGGGAAGCAGAGACAATGTCCTGGGTTGTATGAGCCTCTGCAGACAAGGATAAAGATACAGCACAGGCCAGTTCTGGCCCCTTCCAAGAAGGCCTACACTCAATCCAATGAGCCTCCAATACAAGAAAAGGTCTATGGCTGTTTCAGACTCCTGTTCCCTGTGCTTCGTGGGACCCACCATCCCGTGCTGGCCCAGCCCACTCCTGGGAGTTTCTCCATTCATTCCCTGTTCATGCTTTCATTCTTTTTTTTTAAGATTTATTAATTTTATTACAAAGTCAGATATACAGAGACGAGGAGAGACAGAGAGGAAGATCTTCCGTCCGATGATTCACTCCCCAAGTGAGCCGCAACGGCCGGTGCGCACCGATCCAAAGCCAGGAGCCAGGAACCAGGAACCTCTTCCGGGCCTCCCACGCGGGTGCAGGGTCCCAATGCATTGGGCCATCCTCGACTGCTTTCCCAGGCCACAAGCAGGGAGCTGGATGGGAAGTGGAGCTGCCGGGATCAGAACTGGCGCCCATATGGGATCCCGGGGCGTTCAAGGTGAGGACTTTAGCCACTAGGCCACGCCGCCGGGTCCCATGCTTTCATTCTTACACCCTTACCAGAAGCTGAATGTGAGCACATTCGGAGAGCAACCATGAAGGACAGTAGAAAGCTCCAGTTCCCATGCTCTCTCAGGTACAACAAAGATCTTGCTCAGGGTTGGGCCACCCACCCAGCCCCACTGCTGCCCTGATTTCTGTGTGGGGTGGTGAGCAGCGCAAAGGCAGAAGAGGCCAGGGTGAGGCAGGGACCACATGATCTATATGGGCCACTCAGACAGCTTAGATCACCTAAGACCTGCACAGAGAAGGTCAAGAAAGTTCTGAGCCCTGCACTATGATAAAGCTTATCACTTGAGCTAAGTTTCCCCAGCTGTTAAAAGAAATCTGAACTCTAGCACACCAACACCTGAACCTGAGGACTGTCCAGTGAGGGAGGAAGGGGTGGGAGGGCTCCAACCTCTCCTGCATCTGCTCATTAGCTTTGCAGGCTCCCCAAGGGAAGGCTGGGCTGCCAGAGCACGAGCAATGGGCACTGGGCTCTGACGCAGGGATTTATCTTGTGCATCTAGAACACTGCCTAACAAGCCATCACTGCCCCAGTCACCCATGATCACACCCAAATCAGGGCTTCCTGCCAGGGTCACACCCAAGAGGTATTTTTCCCATGACGACCTTCAGCTCCTACCCTTGTACACACTGGACACCAAGGGGACCACAAACGTCTGCTACATTGCACCCCTCCCCTTGACAGCTGGTGGCTTCAGTCCTTGCAAGTTAACTACCATACAGTTCAGGAAGGGAAAGGCCAAACCAGGCATCCCTAGTGTGCACCGGACTTGCACCCTCCCTCGAGCCTCAGGGAGCTCCCCATGTCCTTGCCTTCACCTTTCAGTAGCTACTCACATTCCTGCACTCAGGGTCCTTTCCCATACCTGAACAACCAGCAACATCCCTTGTCACACAGCTTGCTTTATCCCCCAGTATCAGCCTCCCTGATTTTTTTTAAAGGCCTAATAGCAGAATCCAACATAATCTTGCCATTTCAAGCCAGCTCTCACATTATCTGCAAACTCAATGTCCCACAGTATGGCTTAACAGTCACAAATTCCAAACATAAAAATAAGAACGCTTTTCATTCAGGGACACTATTCTGTATACACACCCCGTGTTGGTGCCAGGTATTAGCTTGCTGTTCAGTGTTGTGAAACCCTCACTGGTACCTTCCTTCTCCACAACAAGCCAGGCCCACCCTGAACTCAACAACGAAGGATGCCCAATTCCAACCACTCCCCTTCACATCTTCATCCAAACTGGGTGTACAGTCCAACACCCACTTCAAGAACAAGAACACAGTGGCAGGTCCAGGAAGACTCAATTCTATGTAATAGACATGGAACTAGAAACTGACCTGAAGGCTTGAATGCTCCTCACCAACCCTACATGCATCCCAGGACTCAATGGGTCCCTGGCTTGGACACTGAGCCTTGTAGTAGGTCCCTTCCAGTTCAGGGGCAACCTCTCCACCTATGTTTGCTGTACGGGTAGCAAATGTCTTCATTTCTCTGTCTTTGGTTCTCACTAACTCTTCTGAAATCTATCCAATGGTAGAGATGTTCCACCATATTTAACAAGTCAATTGTGAAAAGAAAAGAGAAGGGGAATTTAAAAATTTTAAAGTAAAAATAAAATAAAAAGAAGGGAAAGGGAGGGGAGGGGCGGGGAGGTAGAGATCACCATCCATTGAACACCGCAAGCGAAGTGGAACCTCTACAATGTAAAAGCAAGGCCCCAGACGCATGCTCTTCCTGCTAACCCCAGGTGTACAGCACAATGGCCAGGAACAGATCTATAGGCACTGACTCTAAAACCCTGAGAGCAGGCTTCTTTCATCCCACTATACGAACACGAGGCTGAAGGTCCAGGAATTCACCAAAACTCAGGCAACAGGGGACAGTAACAGGCAGGTTCTCTCCCTTCCACTTCCGCCATGCCTGCCCACCCAGGATCCAAACCTTCAAACCCACACAGATTCCCTGAGAGCCCTTGCAAACTTTCACTTTCATCCTTCCCTCACCTGCTACTGCTCCAGTTAGTGGAACTATCTGGCCTGGAACGATGAAGCCAGAGCTCCCAGTTGGTTCCATGCCTCGCTTCTTTTTCCTCTTCCATGGCAGATGCAGGGAAGCCACTCTGGGTACAAAGTGTGTAATGGCAAAGCACAGGCTCCAGGGCCGTCATAGAGCACTCACCCAGAAGCCAGACCCAACCTCCCCTCTTCATCTTCCTCCATCTCCACAGGATCAAAGTAACACAGCTCCTGTCACCCTAGCAACCTGTACTCCACCTACCCAAACACTACAGGTTCCTGAGAATCCAGAAGCCAGTCCAAGCTGGGCAGCCTCAACCAAGTGACTTCCTTCTCTGGCCTGACACCCCAAGGCAGCACCGCACCAGGGGCTGCAGTTTCACTGAGATCCTTGTGAAGCTAAAGTTCTGATCATGCTGGCAAGGGGTCAGCAGGGAACTTGACAAATGCTCCTGCAAGCTGCAGCTGCTACTTTGAAGAAGCCTGCCCCTATCCTGGCAAAAACGGAGGTGCATTTTTGCTGCCACTTGTAAGAAAAGACAGGGAAGCAGGAGTGTTTGTTTGTTTTGGTTTGGTTTTTTGTTGTTGTTTGCTTTTGTTTTTTTTTTTTTACCAAATGCCACTCACCTGAGAACATTTTAAACGGCCAACTGCCCAGATTACCGGGGCAGGTCCGTGCATTCACTTGCAAAGCGTGGTTCTGCACCCACAATCAGATGCAGAATTAATGCAGAATTGTAAAGAACTGCCCCCCCTTAGAAACAGAGGCCTCAGTTCCTGGGCTAGCTTGCCTAACAAAAGACACTATGGGATTCCCCCTTCCTACCCTCCTACAAAATTCACAAGGTAATCAAGACAGGGTCTACAAATCAATGAGAGAAAAATCGCTAGCACCCCAAAGGAAATGACCTGTTTACAAAACACAAACAGGTAATAAACAGGAGAGGCTGTCAACCACAAGGTAGTCAAAAGAAAAGCATTTCTCCAACAAGATAAGGAGTGGCTGTGTTAGGATAGCTGCCTATCATGTTTGTTACATGAAATTCAACACACCACCTGTGATAGGCTGCCTTGGCAACCCAGGACTGCAGAGTGGCCATTGCAGCCGAGAAGACATGACACAAGGAAGCCAGACTCACAAACTCCTGAAGCCCTGGGATGTGTGGCTCTGCCCGGAAGCAATCAGAGATGCATGGAAAGGTTGTTGTGTTACAACAAGCAAAAGCAAAAGGAAAGTAGAACTGATGCGGCTGCTGGAACAGCAGCGGCAGTGCCAGCAAGTGGGGAGCCCCTTCTCTGCCAGACCCTCTCTTGCTCACGGCAACCCCCTGAATGAAGAGTTCTCATGATCCCGAGTTCACAAACCAAGTGTAGAGCCCCTTACCTCTACATGGCCATGATGGAAAATAGCTGAGCTACTCAAGACAGGTGTTCAAATTATGAAAAACACTGAAAACTCTTTTGAATATGACTTGAAACAGGTGAAAAGTGAAGATCATTGAAGTCCTCGCCTTGAACGTGCTGGGATCCCATATGGGCGCCGGTTCTAATCCTGGCAGGCCAGCTTCCCATCCAGTTCCCTGCTTGTGGCCTGAGAAAGTAGTCAAGGGCAGCCCAAAACCTTAGGACTCTGAACCCGCGCGGGAGACCCGGAAGAGTTCCTGGATCCTGGCTTCAGATTGGCACAGCTCCAGCCATTGCAGTCACTTGGGGAGTCAATTATTGGATAGAAGATCTTCCCCTCTGCCTCTCCTCCTCTCTCTATATATATATCTGACTTTGCAATAAAAATAAATAAGTCTTTTTTTAAAAAAAAAGTAGTTATCTCCAAGGATCAGGACCACGCACGGCCTGTTGTTTCTGCTTTACGCCCACATATGTAGTCTGTTTCTATAGTCATTCCCAGAGGAAAAACGTACTTACCTCCGAGTGTCCCTAATCTTGTCAGTGAGTTGGGGAATGACAGACCTGCAAGGACAAAGGCAGCGCCAGGCTGCCACGGCCTGCCCTACATCACACCTTGGGGGCACGTGGTTCTGACAGCAGCTGTGTCCTAGCCAGCCCCAGGACCAGAATTATGGACAAAGGCATGAGTGTAAGAACAGCAAAGGAAATAAGCTGATAGCTTCCAAAATGCACAATGCATGGGTCCCTGGGATGACAAAGCCACTGAGGTTTAACAAACATCTGCAGGGGTCCAGCCTGAACCCCGGTAATCCCTCAGTTTCCTTAACACATCTGAAGGGCCTCCATGTCCAGCCTGCCTCCTCATCCACTTCCAGAGGCCTGAGGAACCAGTTCACCCTTCCAAGACTCAATTCAAGCACTGTTCCAGCAAATTCTTCCACAGGCCACCCACATTAAACCCTAATCCCTCCCCTCCTTGCTCCTAAAAGCAGAGAACCCTCCAGACTGTGCTGTACTGACTCATACCAGAAAGTGAACTGCGTCAGAGCAGGGATGTTATCGGCCCTTACCCACCTGTGCATCTACAGAGTAAGGCAAATGCCCAAGGGACAGTGGTGGAGGCTGGAGGGAAGGTAGGCAGGGTGACAAGACAGCCGGAAGCAAGACTTGGTTAGCTCTAGGGCCGGGTCGAGGCACAGCACACAGTATACCTGGTTAGCTGTAAGGCTCGGGACATGGTAGACCTGGTAAGGATGTGTCGAGGCTCGGGACATGGACCTGTTTCTGTTTTTAATGTTTTCTCTTTTATTTATGTATTTATTTTATTTGAAAGGCACAGCCATAGAGACAGACGGAGACACAGAAAGTGGTCTTCCATTTGCTCCCCAAGTGGCTACAATGGCTGGGGCAGGCCAGGTGGAAGACAGGAGCCAGGAGCTTTCTCCAGGTTTCCCATATGAGAACAGGGATCCAAGCACATTAGCAGGGATTTGTATCAGAAGTGAGCAGCCAGGACTCCAATCAGCACCCCCACAGGATTCTGGCGCTGCCGGCAGCAGCTTAATGTGCTAGACCCGTAACACCAACCCCAAACCAAGGATTTTGAATTAAAAGGGAGGGAAAGCCCTAGAAGCATCTTGAAAGAAGTTCTTTCCCTTTTCTCCCATGAGGCAAATCACAGAAACAAGAATTCCTCTTCCCACAGGCATATCCAAGAAACTAAAAACCTCTCAAAAGCCATAAAACCTAGAAACATTCCTCTCGCTTCCCCACATCTTGGTGTATATTGCCTGGCCACAAGGAAATTCTCTGAACTAACAGTCTGATAGTAGGTCAAGAGACTCCTACTCCAGAAGGAATCCTGTTCCTTTACCGGAGAGGAAGGAAAGCTGCAGAGAGATACACCAAGGAGAACACAGGCAGACACATTTTGCTGGATCCCTCTCCCCAGACTGTTACCAGTAGACCATAGAGTTTGTGCCAACATACTTGCACATGGCTGCCCATTCTCTTTTAACATAAAAACAGAGTTCTCCCTGGGCTGCTGTCTTCTGCAGGCTTCTATGGCATGTAAAAGTCTGATTCAGAATACTGCTTACAGCTCATCTCTTCTCAACCTGTCCATTCTTACAGGAGTGTTGGCCATGCCACTTACGAGGGGTGAGGAAAGATATCGCCCCTTCCCACCCTGAGAGGGTGACGCTGCAAGAACGGACAGCTGCAAGGATGGCTGGGTGGAAGGAGGAAGAAGGAACTGTGAAAGGAACATGGAAGTAGAGACGGAAAGCAGCAAGCAGCCCAGGTCATCAAGAAGGGCGAAGGCTCCCAGGAGAGCAAGGGGGACGAAGGCTGGCTGTCACACCACAGGGACATCTCAACGTGTTCATCTTAACTGTGCGTTACCAACAGCCTTTCTGAACATGCTTCAATATGAAGGACATCCTGTGAGGACTCCCCTCATCCTCGAGAAGGTCACACAGCAGCAGGGAACAAAACGGTCATCTGGACAAGGGACCGACTCAGGCGACAGGGGGGTCACAAGGCCCGGCTCCCTTCTCTACAGAACAGCAGGCATCTGACTGGCACACCTCTCCACAGCACCCCCTCTGCTACCGAGTCCCTGGAAATCTCCAGTCTGGGATTCTCAACCATCTCACTTCCTTCTATAGGGACCTTCAGGGTTGCAGCAGAAGCTGGAAACGGAGCAGCCTCTTCCCAGTCGCATACCGCACCCCAGCGCTCAAAATCGGGAACCAACTCTGCCAGGAGGAGCTCTGCTTCCCGTACTCCCACATCCACCACCACCCAAACCGGCTCCTCTCCTCCTCCTCCGTCTCACTGTGGAGCCAGTCCCAGCAGCTCCAGGGAGTAGCCCTGCCCAGATCTGCACACATGTGCCCTGAAGCCGCAGGGGAGCCCCCAGTACCCAACACTGCTGGCAGCTGCCAGCCAGTCCCGGGGCTTGGGGTAACAGAGTTGTTCACATGGATTTCTGTCACGAAAGAGCTTGTGCAGCAGCATTATTCCTAGGACTCACCACACCCAAACAACACAAGATTCAGGCATGAGCATGACGCACCTAAGGAAGGTAGAGAAAGCTGGCTCCCCTCAGGACATGTGACTCAGCCACTCAACTTGTACCAACAGAGAAACAAATGATAGCTGAGGGCCTCCTAGGTACAAACCAGTTCTCTCAGTCAACTGTCTCTGACCTAGATAGTAACAGCCCCACTTTGCAGACACAGAAACTGACACCAGCACAGGTTAAGCAAATAGCATGTAACCCCGGGTGACTCTTACGGCCCAAATCAGACGCTTGCACTGGTTCCTCCAAATCCCGCAATGTTCCACGCCATCTCAATCTGGAGAAAAAAAACTTCAAAGACATCACACACGACCAAGATGGCCAAGACCTTAGTGAGAATCTCACGTGTGTGGGCAGCACTCAGGCCAGCATCAGCCATCTCTGCCCACCACACAGCTTCCACACGCTGCTGTGGATCACGGCTGCCACCAGTTATCACCAGCCGTCCACAGCAGTAGGTTCCATATCCACACGCTCAGCCACAGGTTGAAATGTTTTCAGGGCCTGACACAATGACTCAACTGGCTAATCTTTCCCCCATGCAAGTGTCAGGATTCCAAATGGGCACTGGCTCATGTCCCAGCGGCTCCACTTCCCATTAAGCTTCCTGCTTGTGGCCTGGGAGAACAGCAGAGGATGGCCCAAAGCCTTGAGCACCTACATTCCTGTGGGAGACCCACAGGACACTCCAGGCTGCTGGCTTTGGGGTGGCTCGGCTCTGAGCATTGCAGGTATTTGGGGAGTGAGTGAACAAATGTACTTCTCCTCTCTGTAAATCTGCCTTTCCAACAAAAATAAATAAATCTTTAAATTTTTTTTAATTTCATCTATAGTGAATGTGTACAAAAGTCTTTCTTGTAATTATTCCCTGAACAAGACGGCCTAGCTATTTACATGGTATTTGCATTGTATTAAAATTATAAGTAATCAAGACACGATTTAAAGCAAAGAGTAGGATCTGTGGAGGTTATATGCAAATGATACATACCATTTTATATGCTGCACATCCATTTTTTTTAAAAGAATTCTTCCTATGTTTTTCAGTTTAACAGAATGGCAGACACAGACAGTTCCCACCTCCCAGTCACTCCTCAGATGCTCACGACACCCAAGGTTGGGTCAGGCTGAGAGCAGCAGGCATCTGACTGGCTTCATCTGAGTCTTGCACATGAGTGCAGGGACCCGGCCACGCGAACCATCTCCTGCTGCCTTCCCCGGGAGAGCTTCAGCACGAAACGGGAATCACTAGCAGGACCAGAACTCCAATAAGGCAGCGGGGCATGACACATGCTAAACTACATGTCACATGCTAAACACAGCGTCTAAACGACTAATCAAACACCTACTCGCATCCAGGAATTCTGACAGGTAACACTTCACAGATACTGAGTGACAGCTGGACTTAAGAGAAGTAGTCGAGCGTAGTAGGGAAATAAGTTCAAAAGACAGGGCCCAGAACAAATTCTGAGTTTGCTGCAGCATGCTGGGAGCAAGTAACTTCATTCACCTGCTCACCCTCAATGTTCTGTCCCCCAGGTGTGGCACAGACCCCTGGAACTCACTGGTACTTGTTCTTCCCCTGAACAACCCACACTCAGTTTCCTATGTTCTCCTGGCAGCAGAATGCAGTCAAGAACTAAATTGTCTTGGCTATAATTGTCCAAAAGTGATCCAAAAATTGTCCAAAATGAGGAAGTCTACTACAGTGACACAATAAGATTAAGAGGGGAAAAAAAACATTCAATTTTTATCTAATTTACAAATAAGTGTCAAGTAAATGTAGTAGTAAAAACAAACGGCTCAAGTATAGATTCAAGGTCACAGAATGGTTGTGCACTCATTTCATTAAAATTACTATAGTGCGAGGCTAATGCCATGGCTCAACAGCCTAATCTTCCACCTTCAAGCACTGGCGTTCTGGCTACTCCACTTTGATCTAGCTCCCTACTAATGGCCTGGGACAAACCTGCACCTCCGTGGGAGACCTAGATCCATCGCAGCATGTGGGCAGTGAATCAGCAGTTAGAAAAGCTTGCTTTCTGTCTCTCCTTTCTGTGACTCTCCCTTCCAAATAAAGAAAGAAACTAGAGTGGCCACCATCTGCTACACAATTTCAGTTCTAGAAACGCTCCCCTTCTAATCATCCATTTGTAGGATAACATGAAGGTTTTAATCACAGAAAGGAAAATGGAAACACTGCTGCAATATCTGGGTTTTTGCCAATATCTGAGCTATACTCTCTGAAGAGTATCCATCAGGCCTATTAACTAAATCCTCACCTTGTATGTGCCGCTCTCCCATACGGATGCCAATTTGTGTCCCTGCTGCTCCACTTCCCATCCAGCTCCCTGCTGTGGCCTGGAAGGCAATCAAGGATGGCCCAAAGCCTTGGGACCCTGCACACATGTGGGAGACCCGGAGGAGGATTCTGGCTCCTGGCTTCAGATTGGCTCAGCTCTGGCCGCTGCGGCAACTTGGGAAGTGAATCACCAGATGGAAGAGCTTTCTCTCTGTCTCTCCTTCTCTCTGTATGTCTGCCTTTCCAATAAAAATAAATCTATTTTTTTGGGGGAAAAAAAAGTATCCGTCTCATTCACACTTGGGAAAATGTAAGGTAAGGTTTCCCTGCTTCATTCCTGATGACAAGAGGTCTTTGGGATATTACATAGCCAAGAACATAACTAAATGCACAGGCCTTTCTTGAGTGATCCTAATTCAGAACCCCATTAGCTTAGAGTGTGTCTCTTTCTCTCTTATCACAGGTGGTGGCTTCACTCACTATGCCACAACACCTACTCCTAGCTCAGTATCTTCAACAGAAACCCTTGTTTGCTCTCTTTTCAACCCATGAGTCTGACTTCTGCACAGCACACCACACAAATGAGCCCATTTTGTTTGAGGATGATGTCAACTAGCAAAAAGTTATCTGGTATAGAAAGTACAGATGACTTCATAGTCATTTTATAGTTACAGAAGTTCCACCATGTGCCGAAAAGCATAAGAAGACAGCGGTGCACATGAGGCCCCACCAGCAATGGAGGAAGTCAGCAAACTCGGACATCATCCGCTGCAGACTCCAGCTGCTGAAAGTCCTGGTCTCGCCAAGAACGCAAACTGCTGTGATGCATCCCAGCATCCAGGAAGAGGCAGGCAAAGGCAGGCGTGCTGATTACCCAGAATTCAACCCAGCTCTTCAATGTCTAGTGTCTACTGAAGGAGACAACAAAGTGGCCGGCAGCTGAAATGAATCGGATATGCCACCAGAGCTTCCTATAGCAGCAGTCTGGCCACTACCTGAGGGCTATGAATCTTTTTCCAAGGCCTAGTTAGCCAGAGTCTGGGGTCCCACATCCCAGGCCTGAATTTTGAACTAACCATTAAAACTTACATGACTTACGCAAATTATACAGTCCCTTAAACTGTTATTTTCTTACCAGTGAGAGGGGGCAGGGGGATGATAATATTGCTTCTCCATTACGTTTTGGCTGAGGATGAAATAAATTAATGTAAGGAAGCACCTAGCTTCCCAACTCGACATGCAATTACCCATAAGTCTTCTACAGGAGACACATCCCCATCCCCAAGTCACCCCAAAACTGCAGCTAAATCCCACATATTCTCAGTCTCCAACAAAGCCCTCCCTATCCCAAAAGCAAACCCATCATTTGGACTGCATCTAGAGTCCAGGGCAGATATGGAAACTTTCCCTTTCAAGGAACAGGGATTTTCTTTCTTTTTGCTAGAAACAGTTCGTTTGTTTTCTTACTGTTTTTGACAGAGACATGAACACAAATACTTCACATTTATCTACACTAACAAGAAATGGGATCAATTTGTGCACAAATGGCAACTTCTGTGGACCCGAGAAAAAGGAGAGCAGGGAGTGACCGCTCAGGGACAGCCAAGGTGATGGTTGGGAGAGGGACCTACCTGCCACACCTTCGACACACCCTGCCTGCCACCATCACAAGGCTTCCTTGAATCTTAGCACTTTGACAGGTAATTGATTCAGAGGCCAACTGTTTTCAAACACAGGCCCAACCAAATTCTGTGCTGGAACCCTTTGTGCTGTGAGCAAACTCACTGACCTAGACTCTCTTCAGGCCCACTGACTACCCTAGCTATGGGAGGCCGATCTGCATCTGGGGGGTGACCTAGAAAAGCTCTCCAGACTCACCTAGAGAACTCATTTCCTAGAGAGCTCATTTCCTATGTAAATTCCTCTCCCCAGGCAGAGGGAAGATGCTGTGCTTAGAAAAATCCTGATACTCTTTTCTCAGTAGACACAATTCAGGCCAGCAGCAGAAAGAACTCCCCAGAGCCACCTGAGAAAGTGGGGGAGGGGAACTGCACCCCAGAGAGCGCCTCCTCGCCTAGAGACCGGCCAGGCATTCTGTAACTTCAACACTGCCCACTGTCCCATCCCTCCCCCCCGCCCCCCATGCCAACCCTTAGGCCTCCTCACTGCCAAGGCCTCCAGCTGTTCCAGCTACCTCAGAGGTAGAGGCCCCACACTCCTGAGCCTGCCTCCCGGCTCTCCAGGCAGGCTCAATCCACAGTGACAGCAGGGCTCCTAATGACACTTTTGTTTCTCCTTAATAGCCGGCTTCCTGCTCCGCTGACAGCTGCTCTCCTTAGGGAAGATTCTCCAGCTAAGGGGAAGAAAAAAGAGACTGACACAGTAGGGGAGAGAATCTGGAATTACGGAGTTTAAAATAACAGCCAGGGACGTTAGGGGTTAAATTCCAGGCGTCCTGCTTTCTAGCGAAGGGCTGCTGGGCCATAACTGCTCCCATTAGACCCTCAGTTTCTGCTGCCATGAACTTGGTCTCAGCCCTTAGGGCTGGGCTGGGCACTGACACCATCCATGTGCATTACGATGCTGCATGCTGCCTAGGCACAGCTGAGATGCCTACTGCTTATTCATGGTAACCAGGTGGGTTCCCAGAGTCATTTCAAGGTGCTCCCAAAATACGCAAGACACAGGATACTGGCAGGCTCTCATGTCCTGCTTGCTCTCTCCTGCCCTAACTTGCTTATTCACTGCCCTGGCACTGTTCCTGTAAATTAGCTCAAGCTGGAACTGAGCTCCTCAATTCAGGATCGAGGAAGCCGCCTGAGGCTGACGGTGTCCTCCTAAGTCCCCGGTACGCATAGCCAGGCCTGGAAAGTAGTAGTATTGGTGCAAGAGATCCCAGGGGCCAGCAGCAAAGGGGACCAAAAACCAAAGGCGGTCCCCTGAAACGTCCTGAGGCGCAACAAAGTCCAGTATGTCCCACAAAAGACCAGGCTGCGTGGTGACTCAGAGGCTGTATGGCAAGGGATGACTCAGCAGTCCCAGCAAAAGGCCAGACCAGCTGCTCGCCCCTGAGCTGCCTCCAGAAGCAGGGGGTCCCGTGCCAGGCAGGGTACGAGTCAGCCCAGAGGAATGCCCCATCCTGCCTGCCTGTGCCCACTGCCGGCAACTCATGCTGCTGGCATCTCAGCAGGGCCACGTGACAGCTCTGTCGCTGAGCCAGGGTAAACAGGCGGGAACAGGAGTCCTGCTTCCCGGCCGCCTCTGGGGTGAGGTCATGCCTGCGGCAAGACTGGGGCAGAGCAGGCAGCCCATGGGCAGCTGACTACCAGGATGCGGGCCGGTCTCCCTGCCCACTTAGGCTTCTGCACTCACACTTCAGCTTCTGGAGATGGAGGGAGACGAGCCAGGAAGAGAAAACGCTGGGATAAGGCCAGTGAGCAATGAGAACCACAAACCTGACTTAGCTTCATGCTGTTCAGAGAGGTAGATAGCATCTTGTCCGTTCCTTCCTCTTGCATTCGTTCATTTTCAGAGCTCCAGCACAATCACTTGCCCTAGCGCTTGAGGTCACACTACACCCTGGAGGAAGCCTCTGCAACCACCAGCCTGGGCCAAGCAAGTACCTCATCTCCCTAAGGGGTGCCAGCCCTCAGGTAACCAGTGCATTTCCTAGCAAAGCCTCCAATTCTCTTGTTCCTCTCAAAATGCTATGCCACGCAGGGCCACCTCTTCCTGAGTCTCTGCCAGGACTCCCCAAGCCTCCTCCCCTGCAACCCACCAGCTCACTCCCACTGCTGCTTGAGGTCAGTGACCTAGGTAGGAGGTTCCATCTGACTTCCTCCGCTGGGACTCAAGGCTCATCTGCAGCCCACTAAACTCACAGTTCAGGCCCACAGACCATGCTGTCCTCGTGTCAGCGGAAATCAGGACATTGTGAGGGACAGCAATGCTTTTTCTCCCAGCAGTTGCTAAGCCAGCCAATGTCACTCACTGTTACCTGAACACTATTTCCAAGCCAACTGGGCTCTGTGTAAGATGCCACAGAAGCAGAGAAGACCAGGACCTGGGAACTCTGTGCCCATAAGCCCCTGTTCCCCCGTCCCCAGTAAGGGGAACAGCCAGGCCATCAAGAGTCATCATCTGTGGCCAGAATGGTAGACAGGAAGGGAGGAAAGGCTGGGCCAGGTTCCAGTAACAGTAACAACACAACAGCAGCAAGGGCTCTTGCAGACTGAGGCCTCCACAGGTGCCAAGGACATGGCCTGCCCTCGAATCCAAAAGCAATCATGCTGGGAGATCAGGCACCAGGTTGTGCAATTTTTCAACATTAATTCATGTAAAATCCCAATCCTGAAACAGTATGTTATAATTTCCTATTTCACAGATGAAAGCTGAGGCCCAGAGAAGTTAATATTGCATTCAAGATCACACAGCTATATTCAAAGCCAGGCAGGCTAGTGCCAGAGTCCATGACTTACCATTACCCATGACAGCCTCACTTCCCCAGGGCTCCCAAGCAGAGGATGACACACCCAGCAGAGTTCAGAACACTCATCCAGGGGCCCACACTGACTCACAGCAGGAAATGTCACCCAGCTCTCTAAATGCCCAAATATTTCTCATGAGAGCTCCTGGCCCACAGCCCCTTGCCAGGGGACGCAGCTGGTGCTGTAGGGTTCATAACACCTGGCATACTGCTCTCATCACCGTATGGTTCCAGCCACAGTCACTGCCGCTAGTTTGGAAGTCCACCCAAAGCAAACACGATCCATCGTAGCTGATAGTGCCGTGACTCAGTTCTAAGAATCCTACAAGCAAAAATTAAGGCAGCAAACGCAAGTGCCTTGGACCCCGGCTATGAGCCACAGACAGTTGGCCCAGCTCCAGGTCGTCCCTTCAGGCACTGGCTGTTGACTGGGATACAAGCCCTGCAGACCTGGGCATGGATGTGGGACTTTGGACAGTAAAGCACAGCCAGGGAGACCCAGAAGGATGACACCAGTACCTGGAAGCACAAAGAACAGGGAACAATTTGCCCTAAGTCCCTTTATCCAGGCCTTAATCCTGCTTGGACAAGCAATAACCTGGGCAGCCCTGCCCCTTCCCAGGCTATCCTGGAGTGAAGGCATGAATGAAGTCCAGTGCAACATGCCCCCTCCAGCTCCTGAGATGTTCCCCTGTCCTCAGACCTGAAGCCCAGTAAGCACTGAGGCAGCAGAGCCCCACATCTGAACTATCAGCAGTTTACAGAAGCATGGACTGCTTGTCAGCTAGAGGCCAGGCTCTGGGCTAAAGAACTAGGTCACAATTCAAGACTGAGCTTGGATCAGAAACTCCAGATTATCTTAACCCACAGCCCCCATTCTAGCTACAGCGCACCTTCTTCCAAATGGACAGACAAGCTAGGAGAGCACCACCCCTAATGTGTTAACCAGACCAAGGCTCACAGAGAAACCCACATGGCCAATGAACCCCATATCATTCACAACACCCTGAATTCGCCTGCCACTCCCCATCACTGAAATTTATACTTAAAAGCAAGATGGATTTCCCCAGCAGACACTCTTGATGTAACATGCGGCACTTAGAAATTTTCTCTGTAACATCAGTTTCTTAAGACAAAGCCACTAAGACTCATTGCCATGGTTACCTACCAATGAGTCCACATGACAGACTAAAGGACAAAATTTACAAATCAATCTTAAATTGTCTAATCCCATGAGTAGACACTAATTTCATGCTTTGAGGGCCACTGTGAGTTCCACACAGGGCAGGCACACTGATTGTTCTTAACACTACAGCTGTCCGGGCACAGGCTCTCCTACCACTGTATGCCATGAGACAATCACAGTGCTCCGACACCTGTGCACACGCCACCCACGCAAGTCAAGAGCAGTGGTTCTTAGTAACACCACAGCTGTCCGGGCACATGGCTCTACCACTACTGCATGCCCTGTATGCCATGAGACAATCACAGTGCTCCGACACCTGTGCACACGCCACCCACGCTTGTCAGAGCTCCCAAGTCAAGAGCAGTGGCATCAAAAACCAACAGGGAAAAAAAAACAAAACAGGCCCAGGATGTGCTCCCAGGTGCCCCTCACCTGGGAGGTAGCACACCCACCTCTCACAGTGGAGTGCCTCACTGGATGCCCAGCTCCTGCCCACGGCATCCTCCCGAAGCAGACCCGGAGAGTGGGGTGTGCGGGGGCCAGTGTGCTGCCCTCCCTGTGTTCCTGGTCCTCTCCCCAACTTGCTGCAGGCCTCTGCAAACCAACTCCCAACATTCCATCAGAGAAAACCTCAGAGATCAAAAATGTGCTGCAAATCAAAGATCAAATTATTTTGAAAATACTTTACAAAACACAGGTGTCTGTCCGGAGCTGATTAGCAGTTTGGTGTGGCAGAAGGCTGAGCACTGGGTTCTCTTAAGCAAAGGAGCATTTTGTCCCGGCCACCTTCCCCAGGGGTAGATGGCAGGGTCAAGCCCTCCCCTACTTTGACCTTGAAGGGAGTTTCTAGTCCCTCCCAGCCTCTGCCCTAGCTACCAACACACAGGATGCACACGTATTTTCTTCCACGCACAGACACATACAGTCCAGGGACCCCATTTTTTCTTCTCCTTTACCTGATGACCTAGCCAGGACAGTGATGCCAGCTACCCATGGGCCCTAGAGGATTCCTAGGTTCCTACCTTTATCTGGGAGAGAACTAATCTTTGTACCTCCTGGGAACACCTCATTCTGCAAGCGGAGTCCGGGCTACCAGAAGTGTCTTCTTGTCGGCAAGTTCAAGGCAAGCAGACTAGGTTGCAGTTCACCTCACTCCCTTCTGTTCCATCCCCAACTGAGCTGGTCTCACCACAGACACATGAAAAAAGGGAGAGGCCTTAGAGGTCCAAGAATGGAAAACAGCATGGCTGCAGCCTTGGTACAACTCTGCCAGGCCTTAACCCCACTAGCACCCCACAGGCACATATCTGCTGCCTGCTCTCCAACCCTGCACTTGGCCGTGGTAGTCTCGTTGACAATAACACCCTCTTCCCCACTGAACTAGACCAGTGAGAGCTGGCACAGGGCTGACTCTTTTCTGCAACTCTCTTCCCAGTAAGTCAGAGCCCACAGCCATTCCTGGAGCAAAGATTTCACTCCCCTCCGCCCCCACCCATGCTTGTAATCCCCTTTCACCAGAACCCAGTGACACGCCACAGGCCTTCTCCACTGGACGCTGGCATCACACATCCACTTCAAGGCCACGTACACACCACCCTGTGTCATGCAACTTTGACAAGTACTGGTCAAGTGCTTTGCAGAACCCCCTGGGCCAGCATATGTGCACGGTGTACCAGGAGTGTGTGCCTTGGACCGGATGTGATGAGAAAGGGCACTTGACCACATTGGTCTTCCTCTTTTAAACCAAAACCCAGGACCTGGAGCAGTAGCATAGTGGCTAAAGTCCTTGCCTTGCATGCACCGAGGATCTCATATGGGTGATAGTTTGTGTCCCAGCGGCCCCACTTCCCATCCAGCTACCTGCTTGTGACCTAGGAAAGCAGTCGAGAACAGCCCAAAGCCTTGGGACCCAGCATATGTGTGGACTGGGTCATGGGGAGGGCAGGCTGAGCTATAGTTGTATACAAGAGCCCAAATGAGATGTGGCCCAGACTAGACAAGTCTCCTGCACATGTGCAGGAACCAGAGCCAGTGGAGGTTGTGGTGGGGTTACTGGGGCTGCCCCAACTAGGCTGCAGTTCCAGCTAGTGTGTGTAAGGGCCAGGTCTTCAGCAGGCTGGGTTGTGCTAGGCTGCAGTACCTGCCAGTTTGCATAGGATATAGGAACTGACTATACAACTACAATCACCAGTGTGCATGCAGCTGATGCCAGTGCTAAACTGAACTGGACTCTACCAGCTGGGACGTGCCAAAGTTAGGTCTGGGATCACCCCAGAGGAGGTTTCTTAGGAGACTCCCCAGCTGGACCACTGGACTCAAGGCTGTGGCCACAGGGAAGATCATAGGATTTGTGGTCCGAATTTGGAGCACATGCATGTGTCAGGACCAAGCCTCCTCGACTGCTCATGTCTGTGCAGTGGACTGCATGCCCAGGTGCATACGGGAGACAAAGCAGCCAGCCAGCTCCTTAGGCCTGCAGAGGACAGTGAGTGCCGGTCAGAAGATGGAGCACAGAATGGGTTGAAGAACTCTCCTGGCCAAGCTTTGGCGGCAAGTGTCCAGGTGAGTGGACGCATGGGGGAGGATTCTGTCAGCCAACAGATCTTGGAAGGATTTTCTGAACCCTGGAGCAGGGAGACCTACAGCATCAGAACTCTCAGGATCCCTCAAGCAACACCCTTGCAGTATTCTTCTCCACATCGGAGTTTCTAGGATGACATCAAGTGGACATTCACCATCCCTGGGTACTGATGTCATTTGGCAGCTGGGAGTGGTCCCCCTCCCCTACACAAAAGAAAAGGGATATTGGAAGCATCTTCCCCCATGCCTCCATCCTCCCCACCCTAATCGGTGGTCCTCATAGGTATGCATCCTTGTCAATCATGCAAACAACATCAAAAATAAAATCATTTAAAAAAAAAGAAAAAGAAAAGATAAAAGTCACCTTCAGGCCCTTCCCTGCCAGGTCCCTGCCCCCATAGGCTCCTCAAATATGCACAGGCTGTTTTGATTTCTTGGGTCCCTTACAGAATTGGGGCAAATGTCTGTATGTCCCTCTGTATACGCACATACACACAATTCCCAGACAAAGGCAGGCATGCAGCACCTACTGCTGTGCCCAGGTTCCTCTTTCTCCACTGGAGGTTTGAAGACCTACCCTGGTCGTCCACAAAGCACTTCCTCATTCTCTTCTAGATCCAGTCCACTGCACCGCGTGTCATTTCCTGAACCAGTCCTCCAGTCGCAGATATCTGAGTGGCTCCAGTCTTTGGCTGTGATAAAAATGTTACCATCAACAATTCTGGGCACTGTTTTTGCACAAATATCTGTAGGTCTGTCTGGGAAGGAAACATGCTGAGGTTCCAATACGAGATTGCGAGATCAAAGGGAACCTGCATTTGAGGTCTAGATAGGAAAGTGACCTTAAAGAGGGCTGCACCAGCTTGCCTTCCCCCTCCAGTAACAAATGTCTGAACACGACAGATGTGCCTTCTTTCCCCTTGCAAGTCAGCGACCAGCCTGTGCATACACAGCCTAACAGGGGAAGTGCCAGTCCCCATTTGCTTTCCTCCTTTGAAGACTTGGTTTGGGATCACAGATTTAAGTGGCCCTTGGGACACTTCTGCTGCAAACTATTTTCCTACCCTAAAGAGCCAACTGTCACACATCCAAATACCAGCTGTGGCTCTGGTCGCAGACTAGACTGCAGCTGGTGGGTGCTACCTGGCACTGTGGGCCAGCGTCTCCAGCCCGCACAGTCACTCATGCAGAAGGAGGTCTTCATGCAGAGGCAGGAAGTCTAGCAAGGAAAGGCTCAGCTGAAACTGGAACCCAATGGGAGGTTTCACATCAAAGAGACAGCAGTGGTGAGGACTTCAGAGCAAAGGAGCCTACACAAGCTTAGTCAGTTTGGTGGGAGTGTAAGACAGCATACACACCAGCTCGGCCCTGAGAGCAAACCCAGGAGCCATGTCCACAAGGCAGGTACACGCCCACCTCATATTCTTTATACTCTGGGACATGTCAAGAACAGTTGCTGTATTCTCCCATGATCTCACGGCTCCTTTCACACAACAAGCCTCTACAACACGCCTTTCTGGTACTGCTGGGGGCTAAGCTGTGTGTACTTCTTCAAAAGGCTCCCAGGCAGATGGAATCTCTAGTTCCGACTATGGCCTGGCCCCAAGACTGCCATGCCAGGGACCTTAGGGCAAGCAGTAAGGCCTTTCCTTTTGGAAGTGAAACCACATCAAATAGGCACTGAGCTTTGCCCACAGTCCTGCTGGGCACAGAAAACCACTGGTGCCAGAGTCGTCCACTTTAACCATCCCAGGCACACGCATCTGTGCCAGGCCTTGAGCCTCTAGACGGGAAAACAACCACTCAGCGCTGTGAGTGTCTCAATTCTATGAAAAATTCTCCCCAAGACCAGAGACTGCTAAAGACACTCATTGTCTTAAGAACTCAAAATTGATAAAAAAAAAAAAAAAAAGATGATGATATTGGAGGTATTAAATTCTAGGAATTTAAGTCACTGCTACAAAAGTTTAAAGGACTTTAAAACTTACCCAGTTAATAAAATTTAAATTTTGTTAAAAATAACAAAAATGAACAAGTAACGAAATAATTTTAAAATAGCTTAAGATGCAAAACAAAAGAAAAAAATAGCTTAAGATGCGTTAATACATCTCTGCAAATAACAATACCGTACAGGTTTCCCGGGTCTGGAAGCAGGGAGTGACAGTTACAGTATGAAGACGTAAGAGCTGACAAGGCTGAGTCTCTACCGCAAGTTGCCTCCCCTGTCACCATCAATGCTGCCTTCCCCTTCACTGGAGCCTGCCTTCCCCAGCGCCAGATAGACGAGGCTCTAATCCTGCACTGAAAGGGAGTTTACTGAGCAGACATAGGCCAAGCGCTCCCCGCATTATCCCCAATAGCCCTTTGAAAGGCGCAGATGGGTAAACTCCCAATGAATCCATCAGGAGTTGAAAATACCATAAATCGAACGCACATTTAATACAATTCAAGGAAAATCCGAGCTGAGCCAAGCAGCACACTGCAGAAGGTTGGGGCTTCCCCCTAAGTGACCCTAGGGGGCAGACTGGGAGGTCAACTTCTTGCCGCGGCCCAGCTTCTGGGGAGGGTGGGACTGCGCAATCAGTCCAAGAAAACAGACAACTGCTTTCACTCCGTCACGAAGTCTAAAGCTCAAAGGTCAAAGTGTCCTGAAGTTGGGAACCACCCACCCATTTCTCAGAGGCGGAGACTAAAACCGGCAGACGCTGAAGCCTGCGCTGTGCGTTTGCAGGGCAGCTTCTGCGGCACGCAAAACGGCAAAAAAAAAAAAAAAAAAAAACACCAGGACTCCTGCCTGCAAGGGGCTTCCGGGCAGCTCGGGGACATGCTCACAGAATTGGGGCCGGTGGAACCAGGCGTTGTTGGCGCTACAACCCGCGTCCAGCGTGCAGTCCAGGGAGCCACTGGCCATGGGAGCCCACAACGGTGCCTTCCTGGACAAGGCCAGCTCAGTGCCGCCCTGTTCGGGGAACCCAGCCAGACAGGAAAGCACCCGAGTCCCCACAGCCGGGCGGGTCCCCTCGCGCGGGGGCTGCCCGCGGCTCGGCCCCGACTCAGCCTGCTTCCCCGGCAATCCAAACAGGATTCACTGCCCACCGGGGACGGGCTGCTATGAAGTTTTCCACTGGAACAAGATTTAAACGGAGCAACTCAAAACACGGCCTGACAATGGGCCGTGATTACCAAGCGATCCAGAATCTTCTCAGTTCACACGGTGTTCCTTTCTCCTTCCGGTCTTTTGGGGTCAGCACACATGCGCACATTCATAGACCAAGCTCAATCTCGCGCTAACTGGCGGGACAGCCGGCCGCCTGACCAAGAGTCACTTCCGGGACACGGTGCGCGGCCTAGCGGCTAAAGTCCTCACCTTGCACACGCCAGGATCCCATGCGGGCGCCGGTTCTAATCCCAGCAGCCCTGCTTCGCTTCTAGCTCCCTGCTTGTGGCTCTGGAAAACAGTCAAGGACGGCCCTAAGCCCTGGGACCCTGCACTCTCATGGCTGACCCAGAAGAGGATCGGGCACATGGCTTTGGATCGGCAGAAGCTCCGGCCATTGCTGCCACTTTGGAGTGCGAGTCATCGGATGGAAGATATTCCTCTCTGTATTTCCAATAAAAATAAATCTTAAAAAAAAAAAAGTCAGTTCCGGGCCTCATCCGGAAGAGGAAAACAAAATGGAAGGTCTCTGTCCACACCCTCCTGATGAGGGCGTCCTTGGTATTCCAGCAGGTCTGCTCTAACTGCCCACTTGCTCCACATCCCTCAGGCCCTTTGGGGTGGCAGCCCCTCACCCCACCTTGCCGACCTTACCACCTGCGCCTCCCCATCTCTGCTCATCCCTCACTCTCTGGTTACCCTCAATTCCAATCCAACGTCTGTCAGGAAAGAGACGCCTCTGGGTTCCATGAGTGGGTCCGCAGTAGGTGCCCCTCCACTGAGGTCTGACAATGGGAGGGCAGAGGAAACGGGTCTTAATGCCACAGTTGGGTGCCAGGGAAATTATGTTACCAGAAATGCCTGGTGGGTTCTTTCCTCAGCTTAGTATAGAAATAAAAAGCCGGGAATCTGTTGCAAATAGAAAAGTGTATTTGCGAAGGGACCAGGTGAACAGGGAAGGGAGGGAAGGGGAAAGCACCTTCGGAAAGGAAGCCGGGAGGTGGGGTGCCTCTCGAAAGGGGAGGGAGAGAGAGACACCAAAGGTTTGAGGAAGGGTCTTGGGATTTTAAGCCTTCCTTGACCCCTCCTTGTTGGGCGGGGAACCTACAGGTAAGATGCTCCCCACTGATGATCTCTTAATTAGTTAGAAAATGGGTGGGCAATGCTGGTGCCGCCCACCTGAAGGTGTGGCCAAGACCTCAGTAGGCCTGGATGGTCTCAACAGGAGGCCCTGCCCAGCAGTCCCAGCTCTTGGCAGCACCACTCAGCCACACTACACCCTGGGGTACTTTCACCCTCCCAAACCTCCCCTGAACTCAACATAGTGGTCTTCAGGATCTGGACCTATGGTTCCAGTAAGGGTGACCTTCAACCAAGCTCGTATCTCTTTTAGCTTCTTCCTTGTGAAATGAGATGATAACAAATGCACTTAAGAGTAAGGCAATGAGAATATCAAAAGGCACTCAGTAAACAATAAAAAGAAGATCTTTGGCTCCACCGGCTTACAGGCCACTTACTTTAACTCCGCAAAGATCCTCCAGGTGACAAACCTGCAACCACACGTTCCCAACATTCCAGAGCCCCAATCCCACTGCTGGTGTCTGCCGAGACCCCCCAAGGCCACTGCCTCGCAGAGGACTATGCGGGGCCAGTATTGCACAGCCCTCACTTGTAATGCCATTATCCCATATCACCAAGCCTCAGATCCAGCTCCGTGATAAAGGCGCCTTAAAAGGCAGCAGAAGATGGGTCCCTCCCACCCATGAGGGAGGCATGAATGGACCTGCTGGCTTCTGCTTTACATAGGTCCAGTCCCAGCTACCATGTCCATTTGAGGGAATGAACCAATGGATGAACGATCTGTATGGGTCACTGTGCCTTTCAAATAAAATTGGTCAGAAAAATAAAGAACCACCTCACTCTGTATAAAATTTGTTTTTAAAATTCATAACCAGGGGACACCACTGTGGCACAGTGGATTAAGCTGCTGGCAGCAGCGCTGACATCCCACATGGGTGCTAGTTTGAATCCTAGCAGCTCTACTTCCAGTCCAGTGCCCTGTTAATATACCTGGGAAAGCAGCAGAACCCCTAACTGCCTGGACTTGTGCACCCATGTGGCAGATCAGGAAGAAGCTCCCAGGTCCTGGCTCCTGGCTGCAGCCTGACCCAGGCGCAGCTGCTGCAGCCATTTGAGCAGCGAACCAACGGATGAAAGAGCTCTCTCATTTTAAGTATTTCTAATAAAATAAACCTTTTAGAGATGCATAAACAGTTGTGTCTGTTTAAAACTATCTATAAAAAAACAACTACATCTGATATTCACAATGCCACAGGAAACTAAGCCAAAGAATCCCAGCCCATTGGCATCAAGCAGCACAAAAGTTGTGGACACTGGGCAAAAACTGCATCCCAAGGGTGAGATGGGGGACAAGTTCCCACCCTAGGACTCATCCTTCACCTCCAAGGGTGGTTCTACAAGGCAGCAACAGGGAGGGGATCCAGCACTCAGCTGGGCAAGCACGTCCCTTTTTTTTTTTTGTAATAAAATATTTATTAGGGGAAACCCAGGAAATTGGACAGGAATAACATACATTAACATTATCCACATCTGTTACAATTTATCAAGGAAATTCTCCCCAAAGCCCACTTTCCAACAACCAATAATGACATCACAGTTTTTAACCTTCCTGTAACTTCTGGCTTTCAAAACATGATGTTTACATGGTAAAGCCATCAGTAACAGCAGCGAGCCCATCTCTCAACATTCCTTTTTTTGCTCTAGCTTGTCACATGCTGGAGCCTGCGGGCCTGAGTGAGCAAGACTCAGCTGGACAAGAGGAACGCCCGTGGCCTCTCCTCCCCACGTGATGTCCCCAACCTGAGACCCAATGTCCATCGACACAGCCGATCAACGCCCTTCCGGAGGCTCCTAGTCGTAAACACGACTGAAGGAAGGGGGGCTATCTGCCAGCGGTCAAATGGAGCAGCACCATCAAGAACGCCCAGAAAGAAGGCCTGATTCTGGCCCAGTAGATTTTTGTCTATGTGTGCCAGTGTGGGCAGATCAGTGAAGGTCAACTGGAAAGAAGTGCTCACATTCACTGCCCATCAATGAATGGAAGCCTCCTGAACAGGGGAGCGCGAGAGGGGATCCTCTCCTCTGGCAGCCTTGGAAGTATTGGATGCAAATGCAGTCCCACTCCCTTCACCCCATCTGCAGAACAAGCTCCTTATTTTCCCTGTGCTTCAGACAACCGTGAGAATTAAACAATCCAATGCCCAGACAAGTTGTGTCTAGTCATTTCGCCGTTGGCTATAGTACCACTTCCATCTTCTGCCTCCGCACCTATGTGTGCTCCACTCCAACGAGGATATTCCACCCCTCCACAGCTGAAGTGGCTTCCAAAGCAGTCACTCTGAAGCACGAGTTACCTGGTCCAGCCTTAACCTGACTCCTTCAAACCTGTGATGTCTACCCTCTAGTGGAGCAGCCACACTGAAACCAAGAAACAAAGCACATTTTTTAAATAGTGATTGATACCAGAAAGGATATAGGCTGGAGAATGAGCCTTTGTAAGTGACACAGTCTGAGGAGATGGACTGGAGTTAGGATGAGCCTTTTGAGGTGGGAAGCCGAAGGGCAAGTGTCCTGTGGCACAAAGAGTGAGGGTCAGGAATGGAACAGAAGAGCAGGGTGCTGGGCAACAAGGGCAGTACAATGAGATGAGGCTAGGAGACAGGCAGAGCCAGGATGCCCAGCAATTCTAAAGACTGGATAGCGGCAAGGGGAAAGTTGTTTGGATACTTAAAGTTCTTGTGCCAGCTAATAGATGTAGAAGAGATCATAAAGGAGCCACAAGGGAATCAAAGTGACGAGGGAGGCAGAGACTATGAAGACAGAGCTAACAGTGGCCTGCACTGGAGTGGAGACATGGGAAGGGCACTCTGGGGAGAAAGGGTCTAGACCATGCTTAAAATGAAAGGCAAGACCCCTACATGCTAGCATAGCCCACCCAAGTGTTTTTCAAAGACCAAATTCGCAGGCCACATCTGAAAGTATTGGGGGTTGAGCCCAGTCCTTGGGGTCTCCACAAGCCCCCTGGGTAATTCTAACATCCTCTGAAATCAGAATCCCCGAACAAGGTGCTTGATAATGTTAAGAAGCACACAGGTATATGCCTCAGGGATTGGCTCCATACTTCTCCCTATCCCCAGGGCCAGGCAGAGCTAGAAAAAGTGAATTTGTCCAAAGGGACTGATATCCACTTACTCCACCTGAGGCCAGGCCGTGCTAGAAAAAGTGAGAAGGCATCAGGCCAAACCAGAAGGGGTTAAGTACAGCCAGCACAACAGGAGAGCTGGACCAGAAAGCAGGAGCAGCTTCAAAATGCCTACAGCCACTTACCACATCCAGAGCAAGAATGCAGGCAATTCTCAGAGTCCTCAAGGCATTTCTGTCCAGTGGCAGAAACGATTATAGAATGCCTGCCTCCTGACCACAGGTGATCTATGCAATCTACCTCAAGCTCTCAGCAAAGCTTCCTGGTAGGATCCCACATAGGGACAAAGGGATCACGCACAACTAGTGGGTAACACAGCCAGAACTTGATGTGAGGAGTTCATAAAAAAACTCACAGACTTCCACTCAATGATCCTAAAGTAGTCTCTTTTTTCCTCATTCCTCTCAAGTGTTAATGCCTATCACCCAAGATGACCCAGAAGCGCAGAACCCAAAGGCCAAAAACAGACAAGAACCCATATGGCCTTGCCCATCATCCCGTCCTGCGCACTCCGTGATGTATAGAATGGGGGAGAAGAGAGAAGGGCAGATTCTCCTCCAAGGTATTCAGTGTCTGGAATGCCAACGCTCACTACTGCTCATAAAAAACTCCACAAACATCTAATAGTCTTAGACCCAATAGCCTACTCAATGTATAGAATTCTACGCACTTCATCCAACTGTGTGAAAATCCAACCTCTTTTGGACTGTCTTTAGTGCCATTAAGTTTACTCTCTGCATTTATCAAGAATGTAGAACGATCCAATAACCACTTTATGGGCTACACACCATGTTAACCACAGCAAGAAGGCCCATTAGTAATAGCCAATATGTCAGCTAGTCGACAGCTTATCTGGAATGCTATTTAGAGAATTCTAAGGGTAGTCCAAGCTCAAAAGAAAACAAGGTCAATTCCAATTAGTGATGCCTGCTGCTATGAGAGTAACACAGAGAAAGAGACAGGAGACTCTCCTTCCAAGAACTGCACACCCCATCTCCATTTATGACAACAGCCCCCCATCAATCCTTAAAGCCAAAAATGTAAAAGTCATCCTTGATGTTTCTCCCCTACCCCTCCATGTCGATCCACAAGGATGTCCTACTGGCACTGCTTCTTTCCACTTGTTCAGCTTACACTCAGACCAGGCCACAGTTACTCTTACCTGTTATAAAGCAATCTGGTCCTCTCAACCCCACCTCTACCCGATGCAGAGAGAGCTGCCATCTCTCAGCCCTGCCCCATTTGATCACCATCCCAAATCTACCTTCTCACTTCTGCCATCTGACTCTCCCACTGTTCCTCACACAGCCAGGCTTGTGGCCTATCTTCATTACAGTCTGCTATGATCTGAACAGGAGCTGGTTCCCTTGAATCACACAGATGTTTAAACTCCAAGGTTTTTATATTAAGATTAATGGACTAATGGTTGATGGGTTGAGGATGAAAGCTTGATCCAATTACAGGGCCTTTTGGAAGTGACTGGATTGGATTAGGTGGCTAGGTTAGGACCCCACGAGCCAATCATGATGGCTTTGTCCAAAGGAACCAAGGAAAGGTTAAAGAGGGGTATGCTCACTGCTTCCTGGGTCGTCACGTGATCTTCACAGCGCATGCACTGCCAAGGTAAGCCTCCTCTCTCATTGATGATGGAACTAGTGAAGATGCCCAATCTTGACCTGTGAACCCACAAAAGTGTACACCCTAATTTCCTCCTAAGAATTCCTCCCAGGAGAGGGGGCAGTTACAGCTGAGCAGAATAAGCAGGCGTTGGTTCAAAAGAACACAAGCAGCAGAAGCCTTTGTTGTGTGCAGGGAAGGGGACACGAGCAGCCAAGACCGCTGGCCTCTGGGCTGCTCAGTCAGGCCTGTGGCTCTCCTGTCCAGATCAGGCACAGGACTGGATCACCAGGACAGTCAGTAGCCCGAGGACATGGGGTGGATACAACTTAGGCTTAAGGTTTCTGGAGGCAAATTGAGGGGTGAGGAGGCAGTACTGGAGGGTGAGCAAGTGGCCTGGCCTGGGGTTCAGGGGACCTGGTTCAAATGAGCAACTGCAAAGAAGACAGATTGTTAAACAATAGGAAGCAGGATCTTTTACTACCAGGCGGATTTTTAAGGACTTATTTCTTATGCATCGAGGAACTCAAATATATCCATGGCACAATTTTCCACAATTTTCAATTAGCCCAACTGTCAAAGCTAAGCCCCCTCTTCTCCCCAAAGACCCTTGCATCCCTGTCATGGCCACCATCATGGTCAACTCTGTGCATCTGCCCAGACCACAGACTATGTCTGTGTCTGTGTATATGTACCTCCTTCACTCACAAATGGAACAGTTAGAAAATTCCAAAACAGCCACTTACCATCTGGAGCCTTCTTTGTCATTCACTGAACGACAAGCTTGGATGGGTCCCTTCTGACGGTAAAGACTCCAAATGACATAGCTGCCCGGCCAAGAGCCATCAGCTACCAGCTGGAGGAGCTGGAATGCATGCTCATTGGCTCCAATTCTGCAGAATCATCAGGGCTGAGGAGGTCACCTCTGAGAGCCAGGATCAGGACGGGCCAAGCCCCTCAGGGGCATCACCTTGCTCAATCTTCACCATCGCCATAGAAGTGAGGGACTATTATTAATATTCCTCTTTTACAGAAAACAAAACCAAAGTCACATGACTGCTGGCCAAGTAAACCTTTCTCAGCTTCATCATTTTGGGGGAACACACTTAAAGCAGGGACACATAGCTGCCCAAACTTGCACGCTATAACCTGGGCCTCTGTGTCTTTTATCCAAGTCCCAAGCTTTTGATTTCCATGAAAGGATCATAAATTGGGATATGGCTGGGGCTGGTGCTGGTGCTGTGAGGTAGCATGGTAAGCTTGTTGCCTGCAGCACCAACATTCCATATGGGCACGAGTTTGAGTCCTGCATGCTCCATTTCCAATACAACTCTCTGCTAACATGCCTGGTAAAGCAGCAGATAGCCCATCCTTGGGCCCCTGTACCCATGTAGGAGATCCAGAAGAGGCTTGTAGCACCCGGCTTCAGCCTGGCCTGGCCACAACAGCTGCAGCCATTTGAGGAGTGAGCCAGCTGCTAGAAGACTTCTCTGTCTGTGTCTTATCCTGTCCCTAACTGCCTTTGCAACAAATTAGATACATATTTTTAAAATGGAGAATTGCAGGGCCCGGTTTGGTAGCCTAGAAACTAAAGTCCTTGCTTTGCATGTGCCAACATCCCATATGGGCACCGATTCTAATCCCGGTGGTCCTGCTTCCCATCCAGCTTCCTGTTTGTGGCCTGGGAAAGTAATCTAGGACGGCCCAAAGTCTAGGGACCCTGCACCTGTGTGGGAGATCTGGAAAGAAACTCCTGGCTCCTGGCTTTGGATCAGTGCAGCTCTGGCTGTTGAGGCTGCTTGGGGAATGAATCAACAGATGGAAGATCTTCCTCTCTGTCTCTCCTCCTCCTCCATGTATATCTGACTTTCCAATAAAAATAAAATAAACCTTAAAAAAAAATGGAGAATCACAGCTCCGCACTCAGCAGGCGGGTCACATTCACCCTCCAACCATTCTACAACCAGTGCTACCAACTAGTCTTTCATTCAAAGAGAACGAGACCTCTGGCAGCTCAGTGGCCTTCGCAAAGGGCCCCTGAGTGAGAATGCACCTGCTGACTGGTCTGCACACTAGGGCCAGGAGCCTTTCCACTCTGTTCTTGTGACGTCAGAGCACACGCTTGCATGGGAGACCACTGGAGTTGTTCCCATTTTCTCAGACAGCAAAGTACGCTGTTTAAATCTAACCCCAGACCACCATGAGAAACGGGCACAGAGCCTAGAAAAGGCTGTCCCCGTCCCCTCAGCAAGACCCAAGCCTCCCTGGCCTCTCTCTGAGACCATATTCACAAGGAAGCAACTACAAGGAGAAGGCTGGATGTCACTTGGCAAATACAAATGCCAAGTAGCTGAGGAATAGGTACTCAGAGCCCCAAAAACATCCAGATCCACCGACGTGGCAATTGCAAACCCAGAAGTCTGCCCCAAAGAAACCTGAGAGACTGAAGTAGGTTTCTGCACCCACATGCAACACAAAAACACACACTTGTCTCAGCACTGCTTACAGGAAAAGCAATACGCAACATGAATAGTATATGGGAAAAACTGGGGGAAAGACAAGCTGTTCTTGCGAACGGATATTGGAACATGATGCTGCATTGTAAACTTGCTCTTTAAGCCACATGGGAATGTTTATATTATATTGAGAAAAAAAGTAAAACTGTCAACATTAGCCAATCTTAAAATATGGAAAGGAAAAAGCAGCAAAATGTGTTCACATTAATCATTTTCTTCCTTATATTCAACATTTCCCATAATTTCTACCAAGAAAAAAAAGCATACTTATTCATATAAGCATTATTTGAAAGAAGTGATGAACCATGCTCCTGGATAAAATGAGTAACAGCCAGGCCCATGTTGTGGGCAGCAGAAAAAGCTGCCGCATCCAATGCTGACCTCCCACGTAGGAGCCAGTTCATATCCCAGCTCCCCGAAATGGCCTGGAAACAAAGTGCAATATGGTGCAGGTGCGGGGGACCACGTCCTGTATCAGGGACACCCATATCAAAGTCTGGGCTTTGGCCTGGCTTACAGCCACTTGAGGAGTGAACCAGCAGATGGAAGATCTCTGTCTCTCTCCCTTGATGACCCTTCCTTCCTTCTTTTTTTTTTTAAGATTTATTTGTTTTTATTTTAAAAAGTTGAATTTACAGAGAGAAGGAGAAACAGAGAAAGATCTTGCATCCACCGGTTCACTCCCCAAGTGGCCATAACACTCAGAGCTGAGCTGATCCCAAGCCAGGAGCCTCTTCCGGGTCTCCCACATGGGTGCAGGGTCCCAACACTGTCCTCCCCTGCTTTCCCACGTCACAAGCAAAGAGCTGGAAGGGAAGCGGGCAGCCAGGATTATAACCGGCACCTATACAGGATCCCGGCTCATATTAGATGAGGACTTCAGCTATTATGCTACCATGCCAGGCTTGCCTGCCTGCCTTCCTCTCTCTCTCTCTTTCTAAGATTTGTTTATTTCTATTGCAAAGGCAGATCAGATTTATAGACAGAAGGAGACACACAGAGAAAGATCTTCCACCCTCTGGTTCACTCCCCAAGTGGCCATCACACCTGGAACTGAGCCAAATCGAAGCCAGGAGTCATGAGCTTCTTCTTCTGGGTCTCACACACTAGTGCAAGGTGCCGAGGCTTTGGGCCGTCCTCTACTGCTTTCCCAGGCCAAAAGCAGGGAGCTGGATTGGAAGTACAGCAGCTGGGACATGAACTGGTGCCCATACGGGATTCTGGTGCTTGCAAGGTGAGGATTTAGCCATTGAGCCACCACACAGAGCCCTCTGACTTTGAAATAAACAAATAAATCTATTAGCCCTTGGAAAGCAGCAGTGGGCATCAACCACATACTCTTGATTCGTCGCGCTGTGCTTTTCTGACTAGCTAAGTTTATTTTCAGATTTCTGCTTCTGTCAAAACATGCAGTAATGAGAGGACCAAAGACAAAGGTGCTTCAAGGTAGGGAGGTAATAAAGAACTAAGCAGGCGGGTCTGCCATGGTAGCCCAGTGGCTAAAGTCCTTGCCTTGCATGCACCAGAATCCCATAGAGGTTGCCGATGCTAATCTAGACTGCCCCACTTCCAGGCTTCAGATCGGTTCAGCTCCAGTCATTGCGGCCTTGGGGAATGAGCCAGCAGATGGAAAATCTTTCTCTCTGTCTCTTTCTGTAGATCTGACTTTCCAGGAAAAACAAATATCTTTAAAAGTCTTCAAAAACACTTCAAGAAATATTTTGAATTTCATGTTTGGGAAAATTTTAGAAAAAAAGAGAGAGAGAGAGAGAACACAGCAGGCAAGCCACAGGTGCCGATAGCACTGGGAAGCAGGAATCTCCAGGAAGCAACCCCAGAAACAGAGTGGGGGTCCCTGATGGAGCCCAGCAACTACCAGAAGATACCTACAGATACAGCAAAGCATTTCTTCTAGGGAAAGGAAACGAAGAAAGCAACTAAGGATTAACCAAGGGAGGTAAAGGTGACGGGAAAGCCCAGGGCCAAGAGAGCTGCATAGCAAGGGTATGTGATGTGAGACTATCACACGGAGCTGCCTGGACCACCACCTAGAAGCCTGGGCTGCAAACACTGTTCACTAACCTGTCCACCTTTCTTTTTTTTGAAGGATTTATTTACTTTATTGGAAAGGCAAATCTACAGCAAGGAGAAAAAGAAAAATCTTCTATTCTTTGGTTCAATCCCCAAATGGTTCCAATAGCCAGAGCTGAACTAATCCCAAGCCAGGAGCCAGGAGCCAGGAGCCAGGAGCCAGGAGCCAGGAGCCAGGGGCCTCCTCCAGGTCTCCCATGTGGGTGTAAGGTCCCAAAGACTTGCATCATCCTCTGCTGCTTTCCCAGGCTGTAAGCAGGGAAGTGGATCAGAAGTGGTGCAGCTGGGACATGAACCAGCACTAATATGAGATGCTGATGTTTGCAGGTGCAGGGTTAGCCTGTTGCGCCCCCACGCCAACTCCTAACTTGTCCACTTTCAACACCAATCTACCAGTTGAGGCACCAAAGTCTGAATGATGCATGTGGAAGACAGAATACAAGGGTGACAGGCTTTGTCAGTCAGTGTTCATATACAGATGCCAAAGAGTGTGAAAGGGACGAGGCAGGCACCTCATCTCTCAGGTTCAGCAGGTGGGAGTCCCTGGTATGCTAGCCAGGACAGGAAGGCCAAGGCTGCAGAGGAGAGCAACACGCACAACCAAGCACAGGATTCTGGATTTTCCACGGAAGCCTTCCCCACTGGATTTTAAGACACACATGGTTTATTCAAAACAAAATGCTCATTTCTTTTAGAAAGTTGTTGGGGCACACAACTTAACAGCAGGAGATGTAGGGGCTCCCCACCTCAGTGTACTCTGCCCTCCCTGACAGAGCCCTTTCAGCAAGCTAAGGTCTGCAACTCCCAATGCACAGACCCCCTCAAGGCATGAACTCGGTATTATGAGGGGCTTCCTATGCAGAGATGAAAGGGATAGCAGGTGTGTACCAGACATACATGCCACTTTATAAAGCTCTTCACTTTAGCAGAACACACAGTGTGAGCATGCTCCTTTCTCTCGGGCTTCTTTTGGCATGTCCAATGTGGCCTCCTCAAGTTTTGGCATGACCTCTCACCACATCCACTAATGTCGCTCCATGGCTCAGCATCCTTCCTTGGCTTGCCAGGGACCACACAGCAAACTTGACACCCAGAGCAGGCCTTTTTTATCCAGGCTCCTTTTCCCGCTTGCAACATGGCAACTTGTTCAGGCAAATAGCCCCCGTAGATCCTACACTGACCCAGGCTTGACTCACATGGACCCAGAAAGTGCTGTGCCACCTGCCCAGCATGCCCTTCTCACCTCTTGCCTACCCAAGCAGTTCACTCTTCTCCCTCTAAGATTCAGCTCCAACCCAGCATCAGTGCTTTGGCTTTCTGATGCACCCAGATGGACTCAGACCGTCATGTAATCACTGTATTGACTTTTTGGCCTCTTCTGCTCTCTGGTTCCCAGCAGTCCCAGAATTTCCATCTCTACAGCTTTGGGTTCTAAATAACCACCACCACTGCAGGAACAACTACAACCATGCAGTGCACAACAGGCTCACTGCATTCTTCTATCAGATCAGATACACTGGAAGCACTTTATACACATTGTGTCATTTATTCCTTAGAGCAACTTTATGGTGCACTTACACTGCTCACTGCACATACAGAACAACTGAATCTCAGAGGGGTTAAATGATACAGCCATTATGGCAGAGGCAGAATTTAAGCCCCCAGTGTGACCCAAACTCACTATGTCCGCCAAATGTGGTTACACAGGTTGTACACTGCACAATTCAGAAGCTAGTCATTCCTATCACAGTTCAGTTTGGCACTGTCCAACAGAAATGTAACACAAGCAGCATCTATCATTTGACATCACATGAAGTACATTACACAGAAATGGGTGAAATGATCTGTAATATTTTAACCTTATGTATCCAAAGGCGAGAGTCACCTTTTTGAAGTCCCCACTGTGCTTTGCAATACAGGAGTGGGGTGGCCAGGCTCAGCGCTCTGCTGGTTTTCAGGGTAGCTACTTTCCTCGGGGGCCCTGTGTCCCCAGGACACAACTGTGCAGCAATGAAGTGGTAGGAAGGAGCATCAGGGAGGAGGTAGGGGCTCAGCTTTGCCTGGGGTGGCAGAAATCTAAAAACTCAGGACACTCCACAAACTTGCATGTCATCCTTGCGCACCAGCTGTGCTGCTCAGTGTCATTCCAATTTTAGTCTATGTGCTGCCAAAGCAAGCCATCAGCTCCACGCTCCATCCCAGCCTCTTGAACCAGTAGACAAGAATGTGTTGTCTGCCTTTCTAATAACCACATTTTAAATATTTTTTAAATAAAAATGAGGGTCAACTTGATTTCCACCTTCTTCTACTCTGGGACTCAGTCCAACACCCCTCGGGTGACCGTGCGAGCTAGCACCTGCACAGGCCTTGCAGGCTGTTCCAGGTAACACTTGCTTATGTTCTCACAAAATGCTCCCAGTTGAAACAACCAGAAACCAAGGCTTAGACGGATCAACTGCTCAGTCCAAAGTCACACAGCCTGCAGGCCCAGAGTTCAGGCTTGTAAGGCCAACTCACTGCCTGCCTGCTAACTGTTCACATGGGTTGGGTGGTGTGTGTGTGCGCGAAACTGGTATCCTAGCAAACCTATGCCTCCTATTCTGGGGTCAGGTGTGTGTGTGTGTGTTACACCACCCTTGGGGATCTGAGGCATTGAAATTTCATGAGCCACCATTGGCACCAACTTTTAAGGAGATCCCAACAGGCAGGCATCTTTGTTCCTTCCGCAGAGGAACATCAGAAAGCTTCAACCACTCAACAGCTGTGCAACAGTCTCGTCCTTCAGAAGCACAGACGATTACTCCGGCAATGAGAGCCACACTGGCCGTCTGATGGGTGGGGTGCAGTTTTGCAGCTTCTTGGCTGGTAGGGCATGTCTGTCTGCCCTTGGCCTGTGACCTATTAGCATATGTGGAATGTGCCTGTTGCTAATCCACACTTACTGATTAACGCCCCAACCAGCACTAAGGCACCTCTTTGTCACAGTCAGGCCTGTGAGAGGGCTAGATGACTGGCCAGGAACCTGTGCTTATTATCTGAACTCAGCTTTGCTCCCCAGCAGGCTGCACCAGGGGTACTGGGACAGTCACATCATGGATATCTCTGTAAAAGGCAAAGAGTTCCAACCCGAAACGATGGGCTCCACCCAAAAAGCCATACTCCATCCAGGGACATTCCAGAAGGATGAGAGAATGTTGATGATCCTCAAAGGCACCAGATGGGACCTGATAGGATCTGTGGAGGGAGGGCAAAGGGACACCTTCTAATCCCACCTCCATGTGTCAGCTCACCTGGAGAAGCTTCTTTGCCTGCACAGTGCTCCTGAGAGCTGGGAGGCAGCAGGGAGCAGTAGCGGTGCCCCAGGCTCTCTGCACTGCACACCTCCTGCCGGTGCACCTGCTACCCCAGAGGCAGAGATCACCCCCAGGTAGGAAAGCAAACCAGTCCTGGCACGCAGACCTAGGCCACCTGGCCTCAAATCCTGCTTCTGTCCCTGTTATCCAGTGGCTGTTCATCTGCTTCACTCTCCAACTCGGCTTCTCCATCTGTAAAATGAGGAAACTAGTATCCACCATAAAGATGAAATACAGAGATTGAGGGCTGGCCTCGTGGTGCACAGGTTGAGCCTCCTCTTGGTGATGCTGGCGTCAGTACTAGAGGGCTAATTTGCATCCCGGACGCTCCACTTCCAATCTAGCTCCCTCCTAATGTCCTGAGAAGGCAGCAAAAATGGCCCAAGGGATTGGGCCCCTGCCACCCAGGTTGGAGATCCAGATACAGTTTCATGATCCTGGCTAGTGTTGCTCATTGAAGTCATTTGGACAGTAAGTCAGTGCATGAAAAACATCTCATTTATATAGATATAGATAAAGATATAGATACACACATACATATGCACACACACATAGATATATATATTCAGCCTTTCAAATAAATAAATCTTTTCAAAAGATTTATTTACTGTTATTTCAAAGTCAAATATACAGAGAGGAAGAAAGACAGAAAGGAAGATCTTCCATCCAATAATTCACTCCCCAAGTGACCACAATGGCCGGTGCTGTGCCAATTTGAAACCAGGAGCCAGGACTTCCTCCAGGTCTCCCACGTGGGTGCAGGAACCCAAGGCTTTAGGCTGTCCTTGACTGCTTTCCCAGGCCACAAGCAGGGAGCTGGATGGGAAGCAGGGCTGCCGGGATTAGAACTGGCACCCATTTGGGATCCTGGTGTGTTCAAGGCGAGGACTTTAGCCACTAAGTCACCGCATCTGGCCCAAAATAAATAAATCTTACAAATGAAATGAAACATGCAAGTTTCATATAGAAGGGGATTTCTGGTCAAGGTTTGGTGAAAGACAGAACTACTCAATGAGTACCAAACTGTATTAACAGCAAAGAATCATCAAGCTGGAGCGGAGCGAAGCAGTACGTCATGTTGCCAAGACAGGGCCATGCCTGAGTCCTTGGTGCCACTTAGCGAAGAGCTTGCAAATCCGCTAAGCACAAAACACCTCACTTGCTCAATTCAGGCTCAGGTGCAGCCTGGGTGCCCTTACTGCACACTCAAGCAAGCCTGACCATCGTAAGCAGCACTCACTGACCACTCACTACAGGTCATCTCCATTGGAAGGCTCTGAATGCCCAGACTGCCATTCAGTGTCCACAACAAAGCAAGTGCCCAGTAGCTACTGCTTCTTCTCCCAGCGTTACAGATAAAGAACCGAGAGCTCATAGCAGCGATGGTGAGCCCCTTCTCCACCAAGGATCATGTGGATATTCATAACATTGTTCATAGCCTATACAACATTATTAGCTTAGAAATGACCCTGCTGAGATTTCATGACTTTCGAGTCTCAGCTGCAGGTGCTCAGACCAAATGATTTTGCAGACCTGATGTTACCCATCCCCCACCACCAGCAGGTAAGTCACTTGTGCCTGGAGACCTGAATTTTGGAATCGCAGATGCAAAAAGCAGATCCGCACTGTGGGTGCTTGGAGACTGTACACTGACCACTGTGCTTTACTGCCTTCTAACGGGTGTGAGCAGTTGTCTGCGGCTTCAGCAGTCTCTCAATGATCAGAATGATTCACAATGCCATGCAGAGACTGCAAACAGCCCAGGCTGCGGCCTGATGTCATCAGTAAACAGAGCAGCTCCAGCTGAGGATCGGGTCCCTAAGCTTCCTCCTCCCGCAAGAGTGGAATGTCAGGGGCTGCAGCTCAGGATCTGAGCAGAGACTTAATCTCCAGGAAGGAATCTGGGGAGAGGCAGGGCCTCTTGGGGGCCCCTTTCAATTCAGCTGCAATCAGTTTATCTGTTTCTAAAAGGCTTATCCCAGCAGCTAGGAAGAAGGAGGGAAGCCAAGCAAACACATCATTCCTGCATTCCAAGCCTGGGACGGAAGGACAGGAAGAGGAGAGGCAGAAGAATCCCACGTGGACAGGCAAGGTCACCTGGACAGGTCCTGCTGGCCTGCACACCTGCCAGCGACCTCAGACCCACCTTGAGGACAAAACAAACTGGAAGGAGGTTACTTGCCTCATTCCAATCCCACCACCGCCACAGCATGGCCTTCGTGTAGTCCCTGATGCTCAGCGACAGTTTGGGGGTTGGAACAAGGGACCCCAAAACACAAACAGGGCGAACGCAATGGCAGGTTGCCCCTCTCCAGGGTAGTGATATCTGGGTTCCTAGTTACTCACTTGGCGCAGCTGGTCGCAGGGAACCCAGCAAACAACGGAGATGCAGCTCTTCTATTGCTTTCCCAGGCTAAAAGCAGGGAGCTAGAAGGGAAGTAGAACAGCTGGGACATGAACTGGCACCCATATGCGAACCCAGCGCAAGCAAGGTGAGGATTAAGGCATTGGGACATTGCACCAGGCCCCAATTTTGCACAAGCTTTAAGAACCCCTGATCCAGCTCTGAAACTGGCATGTGTGACCTGATGTGCAAGAAGAGCAGCACAAATCTCCAGGCGAATAAGCAAAGGGGAACCAGCAACATGGTACAGCCTCTTAGGATGCTAACAACCCATGCTGGAGCACTGGTTCGAGCCCCAGCTGCTCTGCTTCTAATCCAGCTCCTTGCTGATGGACCTGAGAAGGCAGGGGAAGACAGTCTAAGCACTGGGGTCCCTTCAAGACTCAGATTCAATTTCTGTCTCTTGACTTCACCCAGCCTAGCAATGGCTATGGCAGCCGTTTGAGGAGTGAACCAAGAAAGATCTCTCTTTATCATCCTGTCTTTGAAATATGTAAATAAATCTTTAAAGAAAAAAAAAAAGCATTGCCAATTTACACATCCTTGGAGAACAGAGAAAAAGCACAGTCTGCTTCCATCACAGAAAGAATCACAACCACAACGACCGTGACTTCGCTTTATCAGCGTGATGCCGAGCGACCAAGCAAGCCACACACACAGAAATCTAGGTACTCACCTACTCAATAAAACCTTCATTCTTCACTTTGAGTTTACCTGTGGACATGTGTGCTAGGTGCAGGTGAGGAGGCCACCAGGGAAATGCTGTGGCTGAAGTCGGGCATGAGGTCTGGCCCCCAAGCAGGGCGGAATTCCTATCTCATGACCGGCTCACAGAACACAGACCTCAACAGCGTACTGACCACTGAAGCTGCCTGCAATCCAGCTCCCTCACACCAATCATGCCCGTGAGCCGTCTCCACCTGCTCCACCTAGAAGGACAGCACAGACTCAGTGGTTTCTAAGGGAAAGAGGTTCATTCGACTCACAGCTCTGACGGTCCCGTCCTCGCTGGTGGGGACTCTGCGGAAGCCTGGTATAGCAGAGCGCATCACAGGTGAGCCCGTCTCTCCTCCAGTATAAACCCACAGTCCTGCTGGGTTCCGCCCCACCTCATTTCACTTCAATTGCCTTCCAGAGGTTCTGTCTCCAAATGCCAGTCAGGCCAGACGCCCATGTGCTCTCACTGCACCACAGGGGCAATTCAAACCACAACACTGCTTGTTCACTCTCGGGGCAGCAGGACATCGGAAGGAGGCCTCTGGAAGAGAATGTATTGGGTTGGAAATTCCTGGAGGCATGCACTGAGCAAACAGCCTCCGTCTTCGCTTCGTCTCTATCAGCTGCAAAGTGAGGTAACAGCACACACCTGACAGAGCTGCCCAAAGGTGGGGCCTGGCAACACCTGCAGAGGCTGAGCTGAACCCTGGCCCAGGCAAACAGCGTCCAGAGACACACAGCCAAGAGCTGAAGACCCAACGCTTAGCCACTTCTGCTTGGGCTTGGCTGAGTTTCTTAAAACTGTTTGTGCTGCCCACCAAAGCTACAGATCACAAGAGAAAAGGCAGTAAATTGGATTTCATCAAATTAAAACACATTTGTGCAACAAAGGATACAATTAGGGACTATTCCCAATTCCTGAACTCGGTAGTTAAGACGCCCACAGCACACAAAGGAGTGCCTGGGCCCCACCCAGCCTGCCACTTGGGCCCCAGCTCCCTGCTAGGAAATTCACACCCCTTGAGACACCGGTGACCCCTCAGGTGCCTGGGCCACTGCCAGTTCGAGTTCTCAGCTCCAAGCTTCGACCTAACCCAACTCTTCCAAATGCAGGCACCTGTGGGCAAGTCCGCAGCTGGAAGACATCTCTCCTCCAATTATTAAAATAACTGTCGGTGTTTTATTTTTAACCTAAATAGATAAAAGACAACCCAGAGAATGAGGAAGAAAATATTGGTAAACTGTATACCTTAAACGAGATGAATAACCAGAATATTCATACATTACGAACTCCTACAAGTCAGCAAAAGTAACAAGTCTCCAAAAAAATACAGTGGCCAACTAGCACATGTAAAATGCCGATCACCAGTCAGCAGGAAAATGCAAATCAAACCACACTGCACTGCAGCTGCGGTGGGATAGAAATGCAGCTTTCCCAGCAGTTAAGCATAGATGCCCACACAGCTCAGCCACGCGTGTGCAGTCAAGTTCACAGCTACATTCATCACATTCGCAGGAGGTGGGAGCAATTGATGAAGATTGCTCATACCCTAAGAATCCCTCAGCCTTCAGAAGCAATGAAGTTCGGGCACGGGCCACAACACGGATGGATCCCGGACGTAAGGAGAAATGAGCGGAGCCAAAAATCACAAAGGGGAAGTGCTGCGTGTTTCCACACAGACGTCACTAGGGCAGTGGTATTCACAGTGCCTGGAAGCAGAACAGTGGGATGCAGAATGAGGCGCCAGGGTTTAACAGGTGTTTTTTGTTTTAAGATTTCTTTATTTTTGTTTGAAACACAAATTTACAGAGAGAAGGTCCACTGGTTCACTCCCCAACAAAGCCACAACAGCCAGAGCTGGGCGACTCCGGAGGCAGGAGCCAGGAGCCTCCTCCAGTTCTCCTTCATGGAGGTGCAGGGGCCCAAGAACTTGAACCATCTTCTGCCGCCTACCTAGGCTACAAGCAGGGAGCTGGATCAAAAGTAGAGCACCCAGTTTCCATGCCAGCCATATGAGATGCCAGCACCATACGAGATGCCAACACCACAATTGCCACATGAGCCTGGTACACCACACTGGCCCTGTGTGTGGGTTGAGATTCAGTTTGGGATAAAGAAAGGAGTTCTGGGGCCCAGTGTGGTGGCCTAGTAGCTTAAGTCCTGGCCTTGCACATGCCAGCATCCCACATGGGTGCCGGTTCTTATTCTGGCGGTCCCACTTCCCACCCAGCTTCCTGCTTTTGCGCTGGGAAAGCAGTTGAGGATGGCCCAAAGTCTTTGGACCCTGCACCTGTGTGGGAGATCTGGAAAGAAGCTCTTGGCTCCTGGCTCCTGGCTCCTGGCTCCTGGCTCCTGGCTTCAGATCAGCACAGCTCTGGCCATTGTGGCCACTTGGGGATTGAATCAGCAGACAGATCATCCTGTCTCTCTTCCTCTTTATATATCTGATTTTCCAAAATAAATAAATAAATAAATAAATAAAAAAGAAAAGAGTTCTGAAAACCAATAGCTCATAATACTGGAAATGGATTTAATACTACTGATCTGCATAATAAAAATGATAGAGATGGTAAGTATATGCTATGGAGATTTCCCTGCAATAGGAAAATTTAAATACAGAATTAAAAGAGAGTGTGCCTTAATCTCTACCCTCTGTAAATTGGGGGTGATAACTATATTAATCATCCCAGATGCTTGGCTAGGATGATTAAATAAGGCAAAGCTTAGCACCACGTCCTGCACCCGGCTGGAGCCGAATCAATGCTGGGAGTTTGGAAGGGTGCAGGACACGACAGGAGCGGCTCCCGTAGGCTCAGCCCAGCAGAGGCACACAGTCTCCGCATGAGGTCCCCTCCAGTCCATACTGCACCCTAAGTGACAACATTACTGTCCAAGCAGCCAGATTCCAATTGTCCTGTAGCTCTGAATTCAACTCGTCCCTGCCTGCCCCAACAATTGTGCAGTTTTTGTCACCAACCAACTCTGGTGGTATGTGGGGACGGGGGTGTAGTCCCCTGAGAAGCGGGAGGCCCACCTCCCGGCCGCAGGTTTAAGTCCTGGGGCACAGCAGACACACCTTCAAGTTGTTTCCCTGAGCTGCTGCTCCTCCTCTGCCCAGTGAAGTCCAGCATGCTGATTTGCTCCGGACCAGGCACCAGGCACTCAGCAGACAAGCAGGTGCACATTTCTTTTCTACAGGCGACAGACTGTGGGCACAGTGCTTGTTCCAGGAGAAGTCTCAAATACTCCAGGTGCCAAGCATTCTGGAGAAGAGAAATTTGACCTATATTTATCCTGCATATAAATTAATACAGAAAAAATTCTTAAAATTAATTAGCACTCAGGGCTCACTATCCATAGGATACCATCTCCCTGTAGCTATGATTATACTGCATGATGTGGGCTTCGAACTACATTAAGGTCTTCATTATCACAGCCTTTGGGTCCCTCTGGATCTCTCGAAGGCAAGAGCAGCATCTTCCAGACCACAGGCCACACTGCTCTCCTTTGCTCTCCCTCCCTGTCCAGGTCCAGGCATCACACCACCTCCCACAACTCAACTTGACATATTTTTTTCCTCTGCAGTGCTCAGTAAGTAACAAAGGGGTGATTGCTGCACAAAATGGGAATGGCACTCTTTCTGTCACAGGAGTAGGTTTGTTTCTTGAAATAGTTTTGCTGCAATCATTCACTGTCAGTGAAGAGAAATCTGAAAACTCTGCTTGCTCCTTATTGCCCTGCTGGGAACACGGTCGGTGAACTGGCCAGAAACCATGACTGCTGAATCAGCACTGCCCACCTGCTCATGGCAGCACTGTGTGTGCTCCAACAGGATACGAAAGCAATCACTTCCTCAAAATAAATAAATAAATAAATAAATAAAATAACAAAAAGCCAACATATGTGGAAAGAGAAAAAGGAAAAGAATAGCACTGTATGGAATGCAGGAAATGATGACTTCTGCAGAAACGCACACAGTCCAGCACTGAGCTACGCAGGGAGCTGAAAAGCACTTTACAATCGCAGTTCCTGCACACAGTTCCAAGGAGAAAAACGTCACCACGAGGTTGGAAGGGTCCCAAAGAGCCAATGATCATCTCCCTGCCTGAGAGACGCAAAGGAAAGACATCACAAAGTCTGCAGGCACCCAGGTTCTGGGAGAAAGAGCTCCAAAGAGCAGTTGTTGCAAACAGCTGGCCCAAGGGACAGCGGGCCAAGGGACAGCGGCCACCAAAGTTTGGACTTCATTGGACCTCTCAGCAGTCCTCAAAATAATTGAATTGAAAACTTTTTAAAGTTTAAATTTTTAAACTTTTCTTTCTTTCTTTTTTTCAGGTTTATTTATTTGAAAGGCAGAGTTACAGAGAGGGAGAGGCAGAAATCTTCCATCCTCTGCTTCACTCCCCATATGATCTCAAAAATCAGAGCTGGGTCCATCCAAAGCCATAGAGTAAGGACACATTTAAACAGACAGAGAAACATTAGCCATCGTGAAACAGAGAGGGCACATTCTGGGGAAATAGGTGAAGACTGAATGATAGCAGAGGGACATCTGGAGACTGACAGCCACTGGAAAGCATCAGATACAACAGTGAGGTTTAGTAGTGACCGATAGCCCAGCAACATTCAGCAAGGGGTGATCTGAACTGCACCAGCAGCTGGAACTCCATCAGCAGCAAGGTGGGAAGAGAAGCCCACCTGGAGCTCAGAAGGTGAACCTACACAAGGAACTGCCCATCTTGCTTGTCTATTTGATTTGACCAGAGTAGCAGGTCCCAGACAGGCAGTGCAGAAACAGCCCAGTCTGCCCTCTAGAGTCGAATTGGGCACCATTTTGAATAGGGAGGCAAAGGCTATGGGGCAGGACTGTGCATGCACTGAGCTGGGGGTGAACTCTTTTCTGGCTCAGTGAACTGCAACAACATGGCATCCTACAGGTTCCACCCAAGTTAGGTCTGAGAAGCTCTCAGACCTGATGGCCAGCAGATTAAGAACTCTAGTAGTGGCACATCAGGCACAAATTTGTACAGCGTGTAAAAGTGGTAAGACTGCAGGGACAACAGTGAGCTGTGAATGCACCTAGCTGGGAGCAAACTCACCGAGCTCAGTGCATTGCACGGTCCCACAGGGAAAATAGTATCATATTTGGCATCGTATGGGTCAAAATAGATCCGTGTGGCCCTCAGATCTGGCAAGATCAGCAATACCAATAATCTAGTTATATAGGGCACCAGATGTCTTCCCTAATCCTGGGAACTGCTCGAACCAGAAGTAGGAGAAAGTTTGTACAGACAACGGTACAGCCTCAGCACAGAATCACAGGAGGTGGAGACCGGTAAGCGAGGAACTGGGGCTACAAAGACCACAGTGGAAATCTAACATAAGAATCCAGACCTGGAACTTGCTGGAGGGAGTGGCACAAGTGACTGCAAACAAAGGGCTGGGTACCAACTGCAATAAGTAAAATTGAATTGTGGACCTGTGGGTGACACAGCTTAGAAACCTGCCCCAAGGAGAAGAATCTGATTATCAGAAGTACAATGACCAAGAGCAAAAGAAGAGACAAAAGCACAACGAATATTACTGAAAACGCCCCTGCAAAGGAGCAAAAGCCTTTGCCAACCTCAGAGTTGACTGAGGAATAGATCAAGAAAGTGGGGGATAAAGAATTCAAAACATTTGTTATAAAACTTCTTATCAACAACGAGAAGAATGTAATACAGGAGTTCAAGGAATTTAAGGACTATTTTACACTGGAAATGAATCAAATGAAAGGAGGATCACAGAACCTTCCAACAGGGTTGAGCAAAAGCAATCTTCACCACAACATATGATAAGCAAGCCCTCTTCAATCGAACATAAGGAAAAAATCTTTAAATGTGCACATGAAAAATATCAATTGACATACAGAGGAATGGCAGTGAGACTCACACCTGACCTCTCACAGGAAACTCTACAGGCAAGAAGAGAATGGAGCAACATATTCCAGATTCTAAAAGCAAAAATATTGTCGGCCCATGATAATGTACCCAGCAAAGTTTTCCTTTGTCTTTGAAAATGAAATAAAATTCTTCCACAGTAAAGAAAAGTTAAAAGAAGTTGCCTCTTTCAAACCTGCCCTACAAATGTTACTTAAAGATGTTCTCTTGACAGAGAAGAGGAATAGCACCTACCAAAACCAAAGGAAAATGGGAAGAACATCCCAGTAAAATAACAACAGAAGACTAAATCAATGAACAACCCATTGCTAAAATGACAGGACCAAAGTACCACCCATACATATTAACCCTGAATGTAAATGGTTTAAACTCATCAATTAAACATCATAGATTAGTAGACTGGATTTAAAAATATCCCATCTGGGACGAGGCACTCTTGACTATGAGTAAAGGAGAGAAGGCTCGACTGGAGATTGAACCTGAATGGGCTTATGCAAAGAAAGGACAGCCTGCTGCCAACATTCCACCAAATGCAAAGCTCATTTTTGAAGCAGAATTAGTGGATATCGATTGAAATAGTGCTAGATATAAAGATGTCAGCAATGTGATAAAACTTGGCCTTGAAGAAACTTATGTAACTTTTTGCCATTGTTAACGGAAAATGAAACTGGAAAATTAGGAGTTCAAGCTTGTTTACTTTATCCCAGTTTTTGAGAAATGTAATTCCTTGTAAATACATGAAGTCTAAAGTATTTTACTACAACTGTAAAATGTTGGGAGAACTGTTTTCTCCATTTACTTCATGTGTAAACTAAAAGGCTCAATAAACTTGCCTACCCTAAAAAAAAAAATTAAAAAATAAAAAATAAAATAAAAATATCCCATCTATTTGTTGCCTATAGGAGCCATGGCTCACCAATAACCAGTGGAAATTATATCTCATGGGTTTTGATTTTTTTTTAATTTCGTTTAATCTCTTCAAAACACTTTCTCATTAAATTCTTCACTGACTCATAGATTATACAGTAGCATCATTTTCTTCAAGAAGGTTCTTGATTTTCTTTTTCATTTCTTCAGTGACACATTAGTCATTCAGTAGCATGTTATTTAACTTCATGGTGTTGTTAATTTCTTCTTTTATTCCTGCTGTTGGTTGTTTTGTGGCTTTTCATTTAAGATGACATACAGTAACTGTGTAATGAGACTATCATATCCAGTAGCATGTTATTTAACTTCACGGCATTGTAAATTTCTATTCTTCTTCCTGTTGCTGATTTTGTGCTGTGGCTTTTCACTTAAGGGTATATATAATAACTATGCAATGGAGACTATCATATCCAGATGCGAGGATAAAAGACAGTATGCATCTCTACTTTCAGATCAAAGATGGACTCCCAATGAAACTGTTTACTATACTTTGACAATAGGATGCTGGACTCTCTGCCATTGTCCATGCCCACAAAGATGGACATATCACTATTTATGAAGAACTATGTTACTGTAATAATATAGGAGAACCTAGTGAGGGGGATGGAGCTTGGGGAGGAGGTAAGGGAAATCCCAGGGCCTGTGGAAATGTATCATAAAATGGTAATAACAATAACAAAAAAAGTTTTAAAAAAAGTGTCAGCATTTTGCCTCATACTGAAAATGCCCACCACACTCATACAGCAGGGAGTCTGGGCTAGCTTTCTGACTCTGCTTTGAATTCCAGCTTTCAATTCCAGCTCCTGCAGAGCCTGGTAGACCGCAGAGACGCAGAGACGACTCAAGTCATCGAGGCCCTGCCACCCACGTAGGGCACATGGGTCGAGCATGTGGCATCTGACTCAGTCTCCAGCTCTGGCCCCAGACATTTCAGGCATTTGGTGGAGTGAACCAATGGATGAGAGCTCTGTGTGTGTGTGTGTGTGTGTGTGTGTGTGTGTGTGTCAAGTAAAGAAAAAAATAAAGGCTTCGCTTCTTAAAGCAGAAGCTCTGGTAACACTAGATCTATTTGGATGGTGTGGGGCGAGAGGGACAGGGAAAACTTAACAAACTTTAACAAAACTTGCTGGGTCTGCAACCAGGGACAGCAGCCCACTGCTACAGCACACTAGAAAGAGGTATGAAATGCCATGATTCACAAGCAGGGGGCCTGGTGGCACACTCAGAAGCAATCTGGGGAGAAGGAATGCTTCCCGGAGGAGGTGACCCCTAGACAAAGTCATAAAGTGTAAGTAGGAGTTCATTAGGAGAGGAAGTGGGGAAAAGGGCAGAAACCTGCCCCGCTCCCTGGCCAGCTAATTCTCTCACTGTGTGAAAGACAGTCTCTGAAAATAATCTGCAGCCACAAATCCTGTGAGAATCCCATCATCCCAGACCTTGAGAATCTCTCCCACTCCACAAGCACCTGCTGCCTCTCACCCATCAAGCAAGCAGCAGCCAAGGTGATAGACTCAGGCTCCCAGGCTGGAGAGGGCTGCATTCTTTACCCCTGCTCCACCACGTGTTAGGCAACTCAATAAATACTCACTGGGAGCCTATTATGCAGCAGGTTCTCAGCTAATCATGGGAAGCCACTAAAAGCTTTTAAGTGGTTGAGTGTCAGGATCTAGTTTGCCTTTTGAAAGGCTCACTGAACTCAGAGCAGGGCCTGAGCAGGAAACGTGCAGGAGGGGTTTGCTCCAGCCAAGGCCCTCTCCTCTCACAGTGGCGCTGTGAGACAGTTACACAGTCATGGTCAAGGGTGAAAGGTATGGACCGTGAGAGCCTTCCTGAAGTAGCGGCTGCCAAGAACCCTGCCAATGTTGATTGCTGGAGGGGTGGTGTGCCTTTCCTGTGGCACTCCGGAGTTTTACAGACTGCCTTTGCTTTTCCTTCTGCCCTGAGGAAGCATGCAGGGAATGTGTTTCTAATGGAGAAGGCATGTGTGGAATGTCGAGTCACCATGGGGAAAGATACAGCCCCTGGCCACCCAGGCGTGGCCAGAGGACAGAAAAGGCTCAGACAGGCAGAACTGCGCACACAGCAAAGGTCAGAGGACAGTCCCACGCCCCAGCACAGCTACCCTGGTCACCTAGCGGGTTACTGAGCCAAAGGCCACCCTGCAAAGGGGTGGGGAAGGGCTATGACCATACAGCTGGAGGTGGGAAGCCCCTAGCACCCCCACTGGCTGAGATCAACTATGGGGGGTGGTTACGGCAGCCAGATGCTTGGACATCAAGACAGGCGCGTGTCTGATCAAAAGCAAGGACCAGTTAGCATCCCAGAGAGGGAAGACTGAAGGACACAGTGCCCAGGCTGCCGCCAGCTCTGGTTTAGTAAATCATTATTCAAGTGGGACTGGGATTATGAAACAAACCTGGCCACGATGAATGCCAGAAGGGACCTCTCTTTCACAGCCTCTCTCCCAGGGTTTCCAGCGGGACTTTCCACACAGGGACTCCTCCTTGTTCTATTTCCCTTTACACAATGGAAAAAGCCAAGCATCCAATCAGAGGGTCACTGGTGCCTTCATCCTCAGCTACACTCACTAGAACACATCTCAGAAGCACTTCGGTCAACCCACTCTAGCCTGGATCCACCTCCAGCTAGAACCCTTCCATAGTGCCCCATGCCCTTCTGAGGGTTTGTAGGAATCCCTCCAGTGCTGTCCGCCAAGAACTCATCCTCTCCCTCTCCTCACTGTTCCATCCAGGGCTGACACCTCCCCTTGACTGTTGCAGCTGAGCCTCCAACTTCTGCACAGACAGTCCAGCTCACGACCCACCCAGCAGAAAAATCCCTCACAGCCCTAATACCACCAGCCTTCCATATTAAGAACTTCTACGACTGGGCCCTTGCCCACCTGCAACCCAAGATACCCTTTCTGTTTCATTCCCTCTCTGTGCCTTGACACTCAGAACAGCCTGCTTCTGCCCTATCTCAGGCAAAATTTCCTTAGAGAAAATCAAGAAGCTAGAATTCACAACTACAAGCACTTGTTGTATGTGCTCCCAATTGTTCACTTTCTTTGTGTGTATTTTTGGGTTTTTTTTTTTTAAGATTGATTTATTTTTATTACAAAGTCAGATATACAGAGAGGAGGAGAGACAGAGAGGAAGATCTTCTGTCCAATGTTTCACTCCCCAAGTGAGCCGCAATGAGGCGGTGCACGCTGATCTGATGCCGGGAACCAGGAACTTCCTCCAGGTCTCCCACATGGGTGCAGGGTCCCAAGGCCTTGGGCCGTCCTCCACTGCTTTCCCAGGCCACAAACAGGGAGCTGGATGGGAAGTGGAGCTGCTGGGATCAGAACTGGCACCCACATGGTGTCCCGGCATGTTCAAGGCGAGGACCTTAGCCACTAGGCCACGCCGCCAGGCCCTTGTATGTATTTCTGAAATGTGTAAGTGATTTACTGTGTAGGTGTCTATGTTCATCTTTTAAAGGCTACGAAAGGAAGGGCAGGTGTTTGGCCCAGCAGTGGAGACACCACTTGGGATACCAGTGTTCCATGGGGAAGTACCCGGGGTTCAAGTTTTGGCTCTGCTTCCAACACGAGTCTCCTACCAAAGTTCACTCTGCCCAGCAAAGGGACTACAGATAGCATTTCAAAATAGCTGGAAGAAAACACTTTGAATGCTTTTGCCGCAAAAACATGACAAGTGTCTGAGGAAAGATAGGCTCACCCTGACTTGAACATTACATAAGGTACAGTGTATCAAAACATCACAAAACACGACATAATCATAGTGAGGTTATGTGTCAAAAGTTTTTTTACGTTTTGTGTCAAAAGTATTTTTAGTGTTTTTAAGCATTAGGAGCAAATGTTTGGCACAGGGGTGAAGGCACTGCTTGGGAAGCGTGCTCCCCGGCCTGGGGGAATCTGTGTTCTCGTCCTGGCTCTGCTTCTGATGCCACAGGCCAAGGATGCTACACATCCTGGGAGGCAGCCGATGGCTGCCCTAGGATTGCAGTGCCTCCCGCCCACGTGCGAGACCCAGACTGAGCTCCAGGTTTCTGGTTTCAGCCTGGTCCAGTCCGAACAGTAGAGGCATTTGGAGAGTAAGCCAGGTCTCCCTGTTTCTGCCTTAAACAAACAGACAAAAAAGTAAATAACAACAACATCAATTTAAGTCAAAATGGACTTGGACTCTCACCACTAGCACCAGTTCTCCCCGAGTCTCAGAGAGTGAGCCTGATACAGATGCTGCTAGCCCTGGGATCAGACGTTCACGTCTGTCTCCAAAGACCTGTAAGAAATATAGAGCACAGGTTGGCAAGTCTCAAATTGACCCCCAGCAGGGAGGCACATGTGTTTGCAATTTTACCACATGCTCCCAAATTAGTCCCTGACACACATGCTCACCTGCAGCAGACCCTGTACCACCAGCCATGCCAACACTTGAGTCAGACACCCTATTTCTGTTATGTTCTAAAACACCAAACTCACATTTCATGGAAACAACCTGAATACCCTTCAACTTGAAGAGACAGAATAGTGAAGTATCCATGCCCCTGGATTCAATACCTTCCAATAAAAGGTAGAGAATCACAGACCCAGATGGCAACATGGAAGACTCTTAAACGCACACAGCAAGTAAAAGAAGCCGAAAAGGAAAAACTGTAGACTTTGAATCTATGCATGTGGCACGCTGCAAAGGGCAAAACTTAAGGTTAGCAAACATATTTGTGGTTGTCAGAAACTGGGGGTGAGGGAAGAGAGTGACCACAAAAAGAGAGGTGGGAATTTTAGGATATGATGGAAATATTTTCCACACTACGTATGATATTTATGCAACTATGTTACACAACTGTATGCATTTGCCAAAACACCTAATATTGTACCTTACAAAGGTTAGTTTTAGGAGCCAACATTGTGGCATGCATAAACACCTGCTTATGAAGCTGGCATCTCATATCGAAGTGTGGATTTGAGTTCTGACTGTTCCACTTCCCATCCAGTTTCCTTCTGGTATGTCTGAGAATGACCCAAATGCTTGAGTCCCTGCCACCTATGTGGGAGACCCAGACAGAGCTCCTGGTTCCTGGCTTGCTCTCCCTTTCTCTCTAGCACTCTACCTTTCAAGAATATAAAAATAAATAAAATAAAAGCAACCATTTAGAAGACAAAGCATCAATAGAAACAAAAAACAGTGATCTGTATTGACTGCTTTCATGTCAAGAAATGATGATTATATATTTTTAAGCTAATTTAATATTTTCCTTTCATTTGCAAAAAGGATCATTTTAATCTCCCCAGCCTTAGTTCCACCAGAACAGATCTGGCTTGTCCAAGTCAGGGATCTTACTTGTCCTGAATTTCATACTCCATGTGCCTCTGCTATCTTTCTAAATGTAAACATGGAGAGTGGTTCCTTGGAAAGGGTCCAGCTTGCAGGATCCACCTGGAATTGCTTCTGCTTGGTCATGAAGATGTCAGTATGTTAATCATAGCTGCCTGACCTACCACTCCCACATCAGAAGCCACCTCAATGGTCCCAAGGATTTCATACTTACATGACCAACCCACTGTGCCCTGGAGGCTCATCAGTCAGGTGCATGCAGAGACTGGGGACTCCTGTATCCTTCTCCCTACCTGGGTGAGATTTTCACATTTTCCAGACACACCACACTTGCCTTCCCTCTCTCCTATCAATAGCAATGTGCATCTCCACCCCGGAAGCATCTTGAAAACAAGGACAGTTTCTCACTCACTGTAGAATTCCCTGTACCTGAAATTCACTTTTTCAATCCACAGAAGGCCCCCACTGCTCCAGAGCAGTGCTGTCCAATGGAGACAGATCTGGAGACCTCATTTTAGATGTTTAAAAAATAGCTATAATAAAGAGAACAGAAATAGGTAAGACTAATTTTAATAGTGTATTGCATTAAACCCAGCATACTGGTCCATTCTCTACCAACTGGAAAGGATTCCAGTGCGGAGACGGTAACAACCAAGAAGACCAAGGCTTGGTGAAAGCTCAGAGGCTGGGCCTGCTAGGGAAATGGCTGTGATTTCACTTTGTGGGAGCTTCATCTCTTTGAAGGTTGCATCTATGTAAATTTGTGGTGGCTGAATCAAGAAAGAAGGCATAAGCAAATGTGTATAGAAATTGATCCTATGATGGATTTTTTAAAGATTTATTTATTTTTATTGCAAAGTCAGATACACAGAGAAGAAGAGAGACAGAGGGGAAGATCTTCCATCTGATGATTCACTCCCAAGTGACTGCAACAGTCAGAGCTGCGCTGATCTGAAGCCAGGAGACAGGGGTCTCTTCCGGGTCTTCCAGGTGGGTGCAGGATCTCAAGGCTTTGGGCCATCCTAAACTGCTTTCCCAGGCCACAAGCAGGGAGCTGGATGGGAAGTGAAGCTGCCAGGATCAGAACCGGCGCCCATATAGGATCCCGGCGCATTCAAGGTGAGGACGTTAGCCACTAGGCCACGCCGCCGGGCCCCCATGATAGATTTTTAGGAGATGAAGAAGGCTGGTGTTTTTCAGAGTGTGAAGTGATTTGAGGGTGCAACAAGTTTTTTTTCATAGGAGTTTGTCATCAACCCATGTTACTGAACTACAAAATACGAGAAAATTTCTCTTAATAGATAAAATACTCTGCACACAAAAGAGAAAGCCACTGTTTCCAAACTACTTTCGTTTCAATTTAGAGCCAATATTGAAGAAATGATCAGTGAGATAGCGTACATTGCTTTTTTTCAGGCTAAGCCTTTGAAATACAGGATCCATTTAACACACACAGCATAGCTCACTGTCATTTCAAGCGCTCAACAGCCACATAAAGTTAGCTACTATACTGGACACCATAGTTTTACTTTGTTTTTGTTGTTGTTGTTTGTTTGTTTTCAGAGGCAGATAGATTAGAAACAGAAAAAAGAGCTCCCTTCTGGTAGTTCATTCCAACAGAACTCCACCCAGACCGGTAGCCACACAGAGGACAGGATCCAGCTACTTGGGCCTTCACTATTGCCTCCCATAGTCAGCACTGGCAGGAAGCTGGATTCCAAAAACAAAGCTAGTACTCAAACCAAGGTCCTCTGCTGTGTGACGCTGGCATCCTAACTGCTAGACACAGCATGCATCTTCGTATACTACAGTTTTAGATGCTGAAAATGCAGCAATGGACATCCAACAAGTCTATTAGAGTGACCATGTCCATCCCTCCCAGCCTAGCCCAGACACCTGCATTGCCTGCTTGCATGTTGGTTCAGCACTCTGGCTTTGGAAGCTGATGGAGCATGCGGAGTGGCCATTTCAGAAGGTCCATAAGACAGAATCACCTCTCTGCCTTCTGCCCGAGGCTGCTCTCCTCGCTTTCTCTTGCTGCTGCTCCATCTCACAGGCCCGCATCTATTCTAGGCCTACGTGCAGGCTCTTCCTGGGCCTGAAACTCTGGCCTCCAGTCCAGCCCACTTCCCTGCTTCAGGACAGCTCCAACATGCCCTCTACGTGCATTCAGACACTACACACACTGCTTTCCTGGCTCCCTGGAACCCTTGACCCTCAAGCACATCCCTGCGGTCTCCTGTCCTATGTGCACTGCTCCTTCTGTGTCGATTCTGTGATGCCATAAGCTCCACTTGGATACACATCTGGGTCCCCAGGCCAGAGCAGTGCTGGGCACAATGAACACTGCTTGGTGAGGGTCTGGTAGCCCTGGGCCTTACAGACCCTGTGATTTTGTGGGAGAAGATCAAATCCTATGCAGAAACATTAAACTCAGGAGGGAGAACAGGAGAAAGGCAGGCTGCCCGTCATGAGGGAGCCACCAAAGGAAAGTAACAACAATGCTAAACCTAGCACCAGCCAATCACATGGTAGCTGCCACTTGCAAGGCTCAGTGCTCAGCATCCGTCACCACTCACTCAGCAGCACCAGGCCTACACAATGTTGGAGCTGCTGTCACTTCTTGCCTGCACTGCCTCTGCCGGAACCCCTTCTCACTGGGGACCATCGTGTCGACACTGGGTGACCCGATCAGGAGAGAGGCCACTGGAATGCAAGAGACACCGGAAGCCAGGGAGTTTTGTCTCTCTGCTCCCAACTTGATCTCCAGAGGTTGGAATACTGCCTGGCGAAGCAAAACTGCTCACTGAATGAATACATGATTCAACCAGTCTCAGAGTAGCCCAGGTAAGAGCCAGTCACATAGACAAGGAAAGTCCTGAAGACACAAAGCGGAAGCATGCCTTCCGGTGTCTGCACCATGCACCATGTCTGCCAGGGAGACACTCACCCACCCAGCAGGACTCTCCCTGAAGCCCTGACAGGACCTCACAGCTGACCTGCCCGTGCATGCCTTCCTGTCAGCCAGGACTTCTCTTCAGTGTTAGCAAAGAACTGCAGTGAAGTTGCGGGCATCTGACAATCTGTGTAATCAGCATGCTAACGTTGCACATTAAAATGCATTCAAAAACCACTAGTTCATGCAGTGACAAGTGACAAACTCCAGTCATTGAGCCTGGTGCATTGACTCAGTTGGCTAAATCCTCCAGTGCATGTGCTGGCATCCTATATAGGCACCAGTTTTTGTCCCAGCTGCTCCACTTCCCATCCAACTTCCTGCTTGTGGCCTGGAAAAGCAGTCAAGAACAGTCCAAACCTTTCGGACCCAGCACTTGTGTGGGAGATCCAGAAGAGGCTCCTGGCTCTTGGCTTCAGATTAGCTCAACTCTAGCCAATATGGCCATTTAGAGAGTGAACCAACAAATAGATCTTTCTTTCTTTCTCTCTCTTTCTTCCTTCCTTCCTTTCTTCCTAAGAATCTGCCTTACCAAGAAAAATAAATAAATGTTAAAAAAAATAGTCATTGAAACAGCATCACCCGTGACCTTGTCCTGCGGGCTCACTCTGAGTGCAGGCTCTCTGCATGTACCTCTATTCACCACCTGTTTCCTCCTCACAGGAACCTAGGAGGCTGCATCTTTATCAAACCCATTTCATAAACGAAAAAGCTGAGCATCAGAGAGATAAAGGAGTTTGTCCAAAAGCATCGGCAGTCTGCACTGCCCAGCCGCCCTGGGTATATGCAGGTGTCTCTAACTGCTGCCCCGTTTCCTCAGGCAAGTTCCCCATGTCCCACCTGTCAAACTGTTTCACATCTCAAAACACAGTAACTGCACCAACCAGGACTGCTGGTTGCAGCCAAACAAGGCAGCAACGTGTCAGCCACCGGATGCCTCCAACACCAGGCTTAAGCAGCAGAGTCCCCTGTTCTCAGCAGGTTCATGGTCAATAATGGAAAAGAGGCAGGTAGACAAAAATGGCACCCTGAATCAACAGGGAGAAGAGAAAAAGAGACAATCCAAGATTTGGCCATTTAAGAATAAATGAGGCTCTTGCATTTTATGAACTGACAACGGTTTTCTTTCAGATGCCAGTTGGAGGAAGACCCACCACAGATTGATTCAAAGTTCTCTACAGGCCCTAAACACAGTCAGGTGGGAACCCGATGCAGACCCCTTTGGGAGGCTGAGGGGACAAGTTCTACCTCCTACCAGGAGACCCTCCCAGAGATTCAGGCCACAAAGTCAAGCAGGACACCTTGAGATAGCCTTTTGGGAGTGGTCACAGATTCTGTGACACACCAGGGCTGCTGACTCCTTATCTGAGGCCCTAACGGATCCCCTTCCCAGACCTCTGTGCCAGAACATTCCAGCATTGTAGCCCCACCAATGACTGCTCAGCCATTCTGCCTGTACCTGCACCGTCACAGTGCACAATGCTGACAGCTACAAACAAGTGGCACTGACGTGCAAGATATTCAGCTTTCTGTTTGCACCGAGGTGGGTGACATGGCTGGATACACTCAGTCCTCCTCTTCAAGGGCCACAAGTGCCACCTGCATGATCATTTTCACTGTCCACTGACTTCTGCAGTGGGCTCCGGGAGGCAGGAGGTCTGGCTCAAAGCCCGGAGACTCTGCAGCACCCCACGGTTACCAGGGCAACAACTTCAACCGCCAAGATGGTGCCAAATCATGATAATAATAATCCTGTCATACAGGACTCTTGGGAGATTAAATGAGGTGACATACACAGAAAGTATTTAGAGCTAAGCCTAGTATACCAAGAACTCCACCAAGACTGCACATCATACTCTTAGTGTCTTGGGTTGTAGGGAACTTAAATGTGAAGAAAAGTTCTGCCTTGATATATGAAGCCATTTCAAAAAAGTTCTGGAAACACCGCTTTAAAAAATTTTTTTTGGTACAAAAATGCAAACTCAGAAACTGGTGTTGTAGTATAGCAGGAAGAATTGCCATGCGGATCTCTGGCATTCCATATGGGCTCTGGTTCAGGTCCCAGCTGCTCCACTTCGGATCCAGCTCCCTGCTAATGGCCTGGGGCAAGCAGCAGAAGATGCCCCAAGCGTTTGGGTCCCTGCACCCATGCAGGAGACTGGGAGGAAGCTCCTGGCTTGGCCTGGCCCAGTCTCAGCTGTTGCAGCTATCATGGAAGTAAACTGGCAGGTGCAGGATCTCTCTGTTGCTCTTTGTCTCTCCCCCATCTCTCTCTAACATTAAAATAAAGAAATCAATCTTTAAGAAAAAAATTCAGGGCCCGGCGGTGTGGCCTAGCGGCTAAAGTCCTCACCTTGAACGCCCCGGGATCCTATATAGGCGCCGGTTCTAATCCCGGCAGCTCCACTTCCCATCCAGCTCCCTACTTGTGGCCTGGGAAAGCAGTCGAGGACGGCCCAATGCTTTGGGACCCTGCACCCGCGTGGGAAACCCGGAAGAGGTTCCTGGTTCCTGGCTTTGGATCGGCGCGCACCGGCCATTGCGGCTCACTTGGGGAGTGAATCATCGGACGGAAGATCTTCCTCCCTGTCTCTCCTCCTCTGTATATCTGACTTTGTAATAAAACAAATAAATCTTAAAAAAAAAAAGAAAGAAAAAATAAATCTTAAAAAAAAAAAAGAAAAAATTCAAATCCACACATTGGAAGGCTCTTCAAAAGTACATAAAATTTGCATCATATGAAAAAGCTATACATGGATTCCAAAATTTTTGGCACCAAAATTAACTTACATTTTATTTTGCCTTGGGATTTATTTAGCTGATTATTTATTTATTTGAAAGGCAAGGTGACAGAGAGAGAGAGAGAGACAAACAGAAAACCCTTCCATCTGTTGATTCACTCTCCAAACAGCTGCAAAGGCCAAGCTGGAAGCCAGAAGCACAACTCCATCCGGGTCCCCCATCTTTTGGCTTCCAAGGTTCACTAGCAAAGAGCTGAATCAGAAACAGAGTAACTGGCTTTCGAAGCCACTGTTCCGATATGTGACGACAGCTTTGCAAGCGGCAGCAGAACCCACTGGATAACAATGCCCAGCCCTCTACTGACATTTTAATTTCTTTTTCCAAGAGCTTTCTAAAGTGGCCTCTTAGAACTTTGATGTAGTACAATATATTACGGCTATATTGGTATTATTAGTCATTGTTATCATTAGTCATTAATGTATGAGATGGCTTGGACAGAGGAGGCTTCCACTGCAGGCTTCCTTCTGGCGTTGTGCTGCTGTCAGGCCTCGCACCCCTGGGCCTGCTAGGGAAGACCTAACATGGCTCATCAGCAGTCAGCTTTATTCCAGACGATCGTTCTAAGCCTGGCTCATACTGCAGACGCACTCATGGAGATCACTAACTGGCACTGGGGGAGGCAGGGAGGGTGCCATGACTACAACCAGCCATGAAAAGGAATAGAAAAAAAAAAAAAGCCTCAGTGTGCAGAGGGCCCATCTGCAGTCTAACACACACAGCGACATGCAGGCGTGAACTAGCAGGCCTTCAGCTGCCTCTGCAAGAACATGAATCTGGGGGGTAGGGGAGCGGAGCACAGCAGTGCAATGTGCTAAGCCACTGCTTGGGCTGCCTGCATCTCATATTGGAACGCCACCTGGGTCCTCATCACTCTACTTCCCACTCAGCTTCCGGCTAATGCACAGCCTGGGAAACAACTGGCCCAAGGACTTGGGTCCCGGCCACTACCATGGCAGCTCTTGATGGAGGTCCTGGCTCTGCCTTTGGCCTGACCCAGTTCCAGCTATTGCGGCCATTTGAGAAGTAAATCAGCAAATGGAAGCCTCTCTCTCTCTTTGCTTTTCAAATAAATAAACATTGAGAAAACAAAAACAGAGCACAGACCACCAAAGTTCCAAGAGCCTCAGCTTCCATAGAAAGAGGCCGAGCACACGCTGGGGCACTGAGACACAGAGAAGAGGGGAAGGGCACCTTGCTTGCCAGGCGATGCCTTAGCTATGCTGTCAGGGAAGAGCGATCCTCTTCAGCAGGAGGTTCCAGCCTGGCAACAGGCTCCAGAGTCCGGCAATCTGTCTGACCACTGAAATGGGAGAAAAAAAAACCCCTCAAGAAGATTCGGGCATTGATCTGACATGGATGGGGAGCAAACACCAGGCTTGCAGATCAGCAATCACAAAACATAGTGGGGACCAGATATTCCAGAACCTAGAGGAAAATTCTTTCCTAGCTCAGCAAAGCTCCAGGCTGCCGGAAATAGACAACATGGGGTTGGCGGGGTACAAGGCAGGAGAAAAGGAAAATCAGCCTGAAAAAGAAACTGACTTCCACTTCTCATGGTAAGCTGGCTCATGCAAAATTCTGCGCTCTAGTTAGGTAAAGCAACAAGACAAAAAAAGCCACCCCTCAGCAGCAAGAAGAGCACAGCCTTATCAACAGTTGCCTCTGGGAGTTCCAGGACACAGCAACCCTATACCCCTTCCCACCCTACTCCCCTTTCCATCCCCAAACCCATAAGCAAGGTTCTAGTGTAGCCTTAGAGCCCAAGGCAGGTCCTCACCTCCAGGATGCAACTCGAACACTGCAGCCTAGCATGTCCCCAGTCAGGAAGGTTTCCTCCTACTAAATCCTTGAGGGTGGGGAAATTCCACACAGAGGGTACCAAGGATCCATGCTGCCCCCTTCTCTGCCAGTTCCAGCTTCAGAGTAGACCTAAGGCCACAAGACTGCGTCCAGAGAACAAGCCTCAACTTGTCACTGCTTATATGCAAAATGGGTCAGCAACATCCTATAACAGCCCAGCCACAAGCTCCACCCACTCGTGAACCCCACACACAACGTGTTGTTCATGATTTTTTTCTCCAGCAACCAAACAGCTCAGGAAATAGGACTGAGAGAGGGACAGGCCGAGGTGGGGGACAGCTAGCAAGAAGGCGTTGTTAGCCCCCTGCAAAACACAACCCTCAGATCTCCCGTCTATGCCCTGCCGAGTCATCCCCTCTCTTCTCTAACGTTCTGGACCGGTTTGAAATCAGGAGCTCAACACGAGGGAATAGCCCATGCCTGCAGAGACTAGCAGGAAAATTTGAGATGGAAGCCACAGCTTCACGGCTGCGCTTCCCGAAAGTCTATACCCAGACCACAAACACTGGCATCAACCCCAGCACAAGAACCGAGGGGAAGCCGAACCAAATTCGAGCACCCCGTCATCCAAAAGGAACCAGCACCAGGAGGTTGCAGGGCACCCAGCACAGCCAGAAACGCAATGCACAAAAGGGAGAAAGTTTCCAAACACAGACTTACTGAGTTTTCGAAAATCACCTTGACCTAACCCTGGGAACAGGCGGAGAGGAGTGATGGCGAGGGGATGGGTGGAGGGGGTAGGGCAAGAGGGAGAAGGAAGGCCAAGGATGGACGGCTTCAGAGACCTCTGGCTTCACAAAAGGGGCCTCCAAGCCGTATCTGCGGCCCCTGTTCTGTACTGACTGGAGAGTGGTCTCGTTTTGGAGATTAGGTAATAAGGCTTTTGATCAAGTACATAAATCAAAAATTGCCTCCAGGCGCGGGCCGTTCGGTGCCACCCGCGCCCCCTCCAGCCCTCCCAGACGCTTCGATTCGCTGCCAGTCTGTAGCGTGATGATGGGCAGGGCTCGTTAACACGCACGACAGAATCCGAAAGACCCTCTGCGCGCTCCGAAGACCCACGGTGCATCTCTGCCCGCAAGGCCGATGCTCTCGAGTTTCCAGAAACGCAGAGGACAGAACTGGAACTTACTGGAAGGTGGCTCCTGCCGTGTCTTTACGGGTCACCCAGGCGCCCGCATCCTTTCCGCGTGGAAATCCACTCGCTGGTGCCGGGAGAGCCCAGACCCGCGGCTGCTAGCGGCTCCTCGCTGCTCCTCCTCGTCCCGGCCGCCCCGAGCCCGGCTGGCCCGCGGGCCCATGTGCTCGGCGGCCGCACGCGCTCTGCCCGGCGAGCGCGGGGCTGGCGGGTGGCCCGTGACGTCACGGCGGCTTGCGCTCCGGGCCGCGGGGGAGGGCGAGCGCGCGCCGCCCGGTCCGCCGCGTGCGTCCTTGGGCCCCGCGCGCCCGCCTGGCTGCGGCCGCTGGGCGCGCCCCTCTGCCAGCTTGCCCGGCAGCGCGGGGCACAGAGCCGGGGAGGGCAGCTCTGGGACGTGGGGAGGACCCAGATGGTGCGGGGGAGGGCGCGCTCCACGCGGAGCTTGGGTCAGGTAGAGGCACGGTGCCAGCGGCATTCCCGCGTGCCCCATGCTTTCCTCAGTTCTCTGTGCCTGTTCCAGTAGCCAGGCTCTTGGAGGCATGGACTCTTCCCACTTGCCACATGGGGAAGGTGAGTTCAGTGAATGGAAGGACCCAGAATCTCTGGAACGGGTGCAGTTCCCGCAGCAGACCCCCAGTTGAGCTCCAGTGATCTAAGCGCCTGCTTGGGTACCACGCGGCATCCGCAAGCCTGGGAGGGACAGACGCATCTAGCTGCGGTTTGGCCTTCTCCCGCTGTCCCAGGGGGTTGGGCTGCAAAAGAGCAGAGCGCAGGGGGATCACCTCTCCGACCAGCAACCCCACCGCGCGACGGATCTGAGCCACACCTTATTGAGCCAGTGCCCTGGAAAGTCCAGAGGTTCCTCCAAGAGGGCAAGAGGACACTGAGCTACCGCGAGGGGCGTGTTCATCTTGCTTTCTCTACATAAGTCCCAACTTGCTAGATGCCACCTCCTTTGAGCTTGGCGTTTACTGACCCCAACTGGGAGCCAGGCACCCCGCTAGGCCGCGGGAAAGATGACTCCCATGCAAGACGCTAGAGCAAGTCGCAGTTGGTAACCTCTTGGACGCACGGATGGGATGAGTGATCTCAAGATCTCAGAAGCGAAGGTGATGGGCTCCCCATGCACTGCCTCCTTCATCACTCTCCCCCATGGGGGGCGGGGCTTTTGTCATTTCAGTCCCTCCTCCTCCTCGTAATTCTCTCTTGAAAAATTGAGAGCTTTTAGGCCGTGCTCCTCTACCACCTGCTTTCCCATTCATTTACCAGCTCTGGGTACCTGTGCTTGGCTGCTTGTGAGAGGACACACAGCCCCAGGGCTGCAGCTGTTGTCTGCGTTTTCCCAGCAGGCGCGAGTGACTGTGTACCGCACATACTCTAGGAGCCCTGAGATCTTGGTATGCACACTGTTTAAATGAAACATGATTTGAAAGTTTATTTATTTGAAAACAGAAAGATAGGAGATGAGGGTAGAGAAGTCCCTGCCTGTTTGCTCCCCAAATGCCAAGGCCGGGCCAGCATCAGCCCACAGTCCAGAACGCAGCCTGAGTCTCCTTTGAGGTTGGCAGGGGCGCAAGCATTTGAGCCAACACCTGCTGCCTCCCAGGGTGCACCTTAGCAGAAAGCCCAGAAGCCAGGGCTATGACACTGGGGAAGTGGGCCTCCTGCTGGAGCTCATGGAAGACCCTGCTTCTAAATGTGATCTGCATCCCCCTTCCTGGGGCCTTTCTGCTGGGACCCCAAGCAGCCTGTTGGCTGTCTGCACCGAAAAGCCTTGCTGGCTTCAGCCACCTTCACCCAGGGTTCCCTGCACTCTGAGGGTGGTAGGACTTGCTCTCTCTGGGTTTCTAACACTGCTACAATAATCTCAGATTCACTTTTTTCATTTTCAAAAATTCTTTCTTTAGAATTTTTTTTCAATAAAAAAGTATATTTTGGCCATAGCTGCTGTGCAGATTAAGCTGCTGCATGGAACGCCCACACCCTCTGTCATAGTGCCAGCTGTGGTCCCGGCTGCTCTGCTTCCCACCCAGCTTCCTGTCAACGTGTCCTGGGAAGCGGCAGGTGACGGCCCGAGTCCCTAGGCCTCTGCTGCACACATCCACGGGACACTCAGAGTTCTGGCTCAGCCCTGCTGGTGCTGGCATTTGAAGAGGGAAGCAGTGTGTGGAAGATCTTTTTCTTTCTCTCTTTGCCTTTCAAGCAGATGAGAAAAAAATGTAAATATTTCCATATCTCTATCATGAAGATTTTGCTGTGTCAGTTTCCAAATTTTTAAATCACTTATCCTTGTTAAAATGATACAATGTGTGTGCATGGTTAAAGTTTAAGTTATGCAGAAAAACACAGAAAACAAAAACAGATTTTATCAGCCTGATATAACTTTTATGAATATTACCTAAATCAAGCCAATTTTAAAGGCATAGGAACATCCAAGTGAATACAGATGTAGCCATATGAATGGATATAGATTTAACATAGATGAAAGATGTATGTGACTTATAATATTAGTACCTTCTAAATTAAACGAGAAAGGAAGGAGGAGAATTCGAAGCAGAGTTATATATGATTATCTTAGTTGTACCTATGAAATACAAGATATCTGTTCTCTACATATTAGTAAAAGATTAATGTTAATATTATATAGTTTCTATTTTAAAAGATGAAGTATTTGATTTTCCCTACAGAGCAGACAAGGGAGTTCATGCAGATGTGACGTGCTGAATTGTAAGTATGCCTTCCAGACCGGAGATGCCACTTCCTAAGTTGTCCTGCAGAAACTAGAGCAGAGCTGCTGAGCAGCCTGAAGCAGCGGGCTTTCTCGGTAGGATTCTCCGTATCGGAGAACAGACCATCCTCGCTCGCCTGGGAACCATCTTCTCCTAATTCTCAGGATTTCGCCTTCTGAGTCGCTTGTGTTATTGCCTTTGAATTATCACTGTCCATTCTTTCACTGTAATTCCCACGATTTTTATTTTTAGGATAGGGTCTATCGTTAAGCGCTTTTGCACTCAGAACTAGTCTTTCCCTCTGTTATGTCTGCTTCCTTATCTGGAAAATCCATCTTTCCTTTATCACACAGTATCAAGCTCCTGTTACATCAGGCACCATGAAAGCTACCTGGACTGTTAGGAGAGAAGGAAGGTCCCCACTCTGAGAAGGCTCACGTTCTTCAACATACAAGGAGGGACAGGCAAGTAGGAGCAGCCAGTGCTATTGAGACCAGAGAGGGGTGGAGCAAGCAGGGAGTTGATCTGACCCACAAGAGGAAGCTGACAGGTGGCGAACAAGTCCCCGAAGAGAGCATAACAAGGTTAAGGGTCTGCAGACACTGAGGACAGACCATCCGTCAGCAGCAAAGGCTTCCTGAGCCAGACAGGCCAGCAGTTGTGCCCCATTGTTTAATGATCAGGAACCACAGCCATCCTTCTGGAGCTTCTCATTTTATCCCCGTCAACTGCTCAGTAATTGTATGTAGAACCTGTGAGTGAGTGAATGAGTGGGTGTCCCAGGTACTGTGAGAGCAGAAGGGACAGGTGCCAGGTGTGATGCAAATGCAAAGAGAAGCGTCTGCTGGGCAGAGAACCCCGGGGGAAGTGAGGCCTGGGCTGAAACCCGGAGCAGAGCGGGTCAGTCTGGCAGAGAGAGAGGGGGTGTTGGAGTCCACGCGTGCACTTCAATATGGCCAGAGTATGAATCACTGTTGGAAAAGTCACGAGCGTACAGAGCAGAGACCAGATCCTGATGTCTCGAATTCCATGCCGAGTGATTTAGCCTTAGCCTCGATAAGGGAAGAAGCCCCTGAAGACAACAGGCAGGGCAGGGACTCGGGTTGTCTTGTTCTTTAGAAAGGTCCCACAGCAGTCATGGAGAATGCGTGTCAGGAGGGCCTAAAAGGAAGCCAGGGGACCAGTTGGGAGGTGGCAGCCAACACCTCTGTGGGAAACAATGGCAGTGGTCAGCTAGAGAAAGCAGAGGAAGGGGTGGATGCCAGCAAGGCTCCCGAGAACAAATCTGCCAGATAGACATCTGCAAGGAGGGAGGGAGCACCCCTGCCGTCTAGGTGCATGGTCTCTGGTTTTGAGGGTTCATTTAGGTGAGAAAGGGAGAGGTTGCAGACATGGGTGGGGTACAGGGTGCCCTTGATTAAGGATTGTTGACCTTAAGAACCCAGCAGGCAAACAGTTAACAAATGTTGCTGGTTTGTGGGAAGACATGCAAATCGTGATGTCATCAACCTCTGGCCTACTGGACAGGAACAGATGCAGGAGATGGGGAGCCTGCTTTACTCCAGACAGCCCGAGCCTGGCGCAGTAGCCTAGCGCCTTGCACGCGCCGATATCCCATATGGGCGCTGGTTCTAATCCCGTTAGCCCAGTTTCCTATCCAAGCTCCCTGCTTGTGGCCTAGGAAAATAGTTGAGGACAGCCCAAAGCCTTGGGACCCTGCAACCGCATGGGAGTCCTGAAAGAAGCTCTTGGCTCCTGGCTTTGGATTGGCTCAGCTCTGGCCATTGTGGCCACTGGGGAGTAAATCAGTGCATGGAAGATCTTCCTCTCTGTCTCTCCTCCTTTCTGTATATCTGACTTTCCAATAAAAATAAACAAATATTAAATAAATAAATAAATAAATAAATAAATAAATAAATCAGATCGCTCGGAGGAGTCAGCGTGGCTGGGTAGAGTCAGGCAGAGGTTGCCTGTGTGCAGAATGTACTCTGTAAATCTGCTTTGCCATTTCCTCCTCTGCTGGCTTTCTTTCATTGTTTCCTTCCTTTTTAAAGATGAAAGTCAGTTACAAGCAGAGAAACACAACACACGCATACACATGCTGCTGCCTCATTCCCCACATGGCTGTGATTGCAGTGCTGGGCTGTGCTGAAAGCAGGAGCCAGAAACTCCATCAGGATCTTCCACATGAATGAAAGAGGCCCAAGCACTCGACCCATTTCCGCTGTCTTTTCCAGGACATGAGCAGCAAGCTGGATTCGAAGTGCAGCAGGCTGGGCAAGAAGCAGCACTAGTATGGGATGCCTTCATGACAGGCAGTGGCTTTCCCTGCTATACCACAGCCTTGCCCTCTGCTTTCTGACTGGCCTTACGGGTGGTCCTGACAGGACCCACCACCTGCAGAGGCATTCATTCAGCCTTCCATCCCTTCTTCCTCCAGGACTCTGCAAGCACCGAGCTGGTCCCTGCCTCCACCGACAGCCTCTTAGCAGGCTCTGTCTGCCCACGGTCACCATGGCTTAACTGTTCCTTAAGCTTGTCCCCTACAATGTCCCTCTGAAGCCTCAGCTGTCCTCTTTCGGCAGCTCCCTCTCCACCAAGAACCTCAAATCATCCTTCCAGCAACGTCTTCATCTCCTGCTAGAATTCATGGTTGTGCAGGCACCCGTCCTGCCCAGCCCATTCCGAAAGTCACTACTTCTAGAAGGCCTTGGCTTCCTTTGCCTCATCCAACTGAGGTTTCTTGTCATATTTAAGTCAAGGCCGCGAGAAGTCACTGATGCAGGCTGAGCTGACAGTCAGCAAGTGACAGAGCCAGGGTTTGATGAGAAGTTACCTGTGCCCTCTGCAGCTCGCTGGCCCTGGAGTGCAAGGAAGCCTGCAATGGCTGAACATCAGGCAGCAGAGAAAAGATCCAGCTATTAGTAAACGGACACCTCCCCTAGGCGCACTCATCTTCGTCCAATCTCTCCCATCACAGTGTGGAGCACTACAAAAGACGTCTGGTTTGGCGTCAGATCGCGCTGAGTCTCAATGCTGTTGCCACCATGTAATCCTAAAAGCATCAGATATATATACATATGTATGTGTGTGTATATGTTCATATATATATACATAATTTAGTGCGTTAGTTGTGGCAAGCACAAGTAACATAATATTTTCCATTTTAAGTGTCATTTAAGTGTACTGACTTTAAGCACGGCCACACTGCCCTGAATCCTTTTCCTGGATGCTTTCATCCTGTGAAACTGAAACTCCGTATCCATGATACGAGAGCTCCTCTTTCTCCTCCTCTCGTAGCCCTGGCAACCACCATTCTCCTCTTCCGCTCTATGAATCAGACTGTTTTCACTACCTTGTGTGAGAGGAATCATCATACTCATTTTTTGGTGACTGGCTAGTTTCATGTAGCAGAATTTCCCCAAGGAGCATCTATGTTGCTATGGGCAATAATTCCTTCCTTTTGAAGTCTGAGTACTATTCCACTCGGAACAGGTACCACATTTTGCTTATTTGTTTACCCACTCATGATGTACCCTCTGCTTGTGTTCTTCATTGTGAACAATGCTTCCATGAAGGTGGATGTCCAACTGTCTCTTTGAGAGCCTGTTTTCTATTCTATTGGAAATTTATTCTAGCAGTGAAATTGCTGAATCATGTGACAATTCAATTTTCATGTTTTAGAAGTATACTGTTCAAATATTTAAAATAAGTTTTGTATTTGGAGCCAATTTTTAGATTTGCAGAAAAATTACAAAGACAGTACAAATTTCCTGTAGATCTCGCACGCAGATTTTGCCTCTCTTTCATTTCCATGTTGCCTTTGTCGAAACCATGAGGCCAACATCGCCACACTGCTCTTAACTAAATGCCAGGCCCTTTTGGTGTCAGCGGTTTTTCTGTTAATGCCCTGTTCTGTTCCTGGATTCTGTCCACAATATCACATGGCACTTTGTCATCACATCTCCTTCGTCTCTTCTGATCTACAACAAGTTTTACATTTTTTTCACAATCTTTGATGATGTTGAGGAATTCTTGTAAGGCTTTTTAAAAACTATTTAATTTGAAAGGCAGAATAACACAGAAAGACACACACACACACACACACACACACACACACACACACACACACAGAGTTTCTGTCCGCTAGTTCACTCTGCAAATGAACGTGGTACTTGGGGCCAAGAGCCAGGAGCTCTAGCCAGTTTCCCCCACAGATGGCAGGAATTCAGTCACTTGGACCATTACCTCTTATCTCTCTTGTACATTAGCAGGAAATTCAACCAAAAGTGAAGGAACCAGGACTCAAAGTGACACCCCAATATGGAATGCGGGTTTCCCAAGCAACAGTTTAACCTACTAGTAAGCTATTTTGTAATGGGTTTGTGTCATGATTCTCTGATGATTAACAAAGTCTTGGTTTACTTTTTAAAGGTATCATTTTACAATTTTTAAAAATTTTCATTTTTAAATAATTTTGAAATTGATTTTCATTTTATTTGAAACAAAGGAAGACATGTAGAACGATCCTTCAACTGTGATTCACCAATCCCCCCCCAAGCACTCCACAGCTGGTGGGGGGGACGGGCTGAAACCAGGGCCTGGAACTCCATCCTGGTCACCTACAAGTGGTGGCAGAGATTCAACTGCTTGAATCATTATCTGCTGTCTCCTGGGCACATTAGCAGGAAGCTAGGTTGGAAGTGAAGTACCTAGAGTTTGAGTCAGGAGATTCAATATGGGGTGGGAATGTTCCACGTTGTGACTTAATCCACTTTGCCACATGATTTGGGTCCATTTTTAACTGGGTTGTTTTGCACTATTGACTTGTTTTGTACCTTACATATTTTGACCACTAATGCCTTATCAAATGTATGTTTGCAAGCATCTTCTCCCATTCTCTGAACTGCTAAATGCTTATGGTTTCTTTTGCCGCACAGACCTTTTTAGTTTGATAAAATCCCATTTGGTTTTTTCTTTCATAGTCTGTGGGTTTGAGGTCTTATTCAAAAAGTCTTGCCTAAACACTTCTGAATAAACATGTTGACTCTCTGCCTTTTGACAAATAATTCTTGGGAAAGACTTTCACCTGGGAGATTGCCTGTTCCCTGCCTGCTCCGTCCAGGTGTGCGCCGTGCTTGAAGGAGAACATTCCAGTTTAATGGAGGGGAAAACAGAAAGAAGCGTCTCATTTCTGTTGTAATCGCATGTTTCGTTATTACCAAGAATAAGCACACACTTATTTACTGGCTCATTACACCTTTTTGTTAATGAACACAGTTGACTTTTTCCCCTTAACTACTTTTCTTTGAAGATATTCTTTTATTTTTTTGCTGTTTGTCCACACAATTGAATTTATCATAGATACTTCCAAATTTCTTTTTTTTACTATGAAGATAATGCATACTGAGCATTTTTTAAAACTCATAAAATACTGCATCCACCAGAAATAGCCACTATTAACTCTGAAACGAATGCCTTTTAAAAATGTAGGTGCATACACACACACATACACACACACACATCTATATTTTCCTTCAGGAAAATAGAGTCAAATTATATGAGTTACATGTGTTCTCCCTTTGTCATTTAATAATATGCCACAGTCATATTTCCAAGACCATCTATATTTTCTGCAATATTATTTTTAATAGTATTGTAGCATTCCATTATAAGTTTGCATAGTACTGAGTACCTTATTGCTGGGAATTTATCTTGCTTGAGAATTCCATTACTGAACACAGTACTTAGGCAAACATCTTTTTAACGGAATGTTTGCAAGCGTCTTTAGGGATTTCCTTACAGTATCTTCTCAAAAGTGATTTATAGGCTAGTAATACCTTGTTTACTATTGTTGCAACCATCTTCCTTATGTCATTGTTGCCATTTCCTTTTGTTTATAGTGGGTGGTTTTACAAGCATGCTTTAATGTCAGTAAGCTTATGTATACCAGTCCTTTAATTTTTTATCTATTCCTATTGTCTTGATATTTAGAAAGTCATTATTCATCTTGTGACTTCTTTTCTGTAGGGATGCTTTGGTTGATATCTCAATATCTACTCCGCGTAGTGATCAGGCTAAGCCTGGCATAACAATTCTATCTTGTTTGGTAGCGATCAATTCAGGAATGGACTGATTCAACTCTGGCCAATAGCATTTGAGAGGACAGCTACTGGGCAAAAATCTCCAGCAACCCTAAGCATGGGCTAAAACCCAGTTCCTATGTCTGTCTGAGGCCGTTATTGCCCTTGTTGGCAACGGAAAATCTTACAAAGCAGGGCGTGTATTTCGCCAGAGCTTGTTGTCTGGAAGCTCCTGGACAACAGTGACTCCACAGAGTCAGTGCAGGATATCCTCGTCCCTCGTCCCTCGTCACTCCACAGTGGCTGCTACAGTCTTAGCCGTCAATCACACTGGCCATTGAACATTGGGAATATGTTCAACATCAGCCAAGTTAGAGCCTCTTACTAAAACAAGCAAGGGTTGTTGCTTCCAGACTCATTGGCTAGACCATCAAGTGACCTCCGCTAGTGGCAAGTGACGTTGAGATGGCAGGAATTTGGATTTTCTGACCTTTATAACAAGGCAGCCAAGGAAGAAAAGGATTAGGAATTGGGTTAATCAATGCACAGTGTCTGTCTCAGCCAGTTTGATTGTGGTCTTTGTTGTTTGAAGAGCATCCTAAATGGAAGAACCCAGTGTTTTCATTGCAGTTGCTTGAAGGGTTTCCTGTTTTACTGTCTGAAATTTAGATTTATGGGATCAGAAAACTTTCCTTCTAGTAAAAAACAGAAACCTCAACATGTCTTGATGGTATGACTGGAAATTTTGCGATTTATTTGTTTCTGGATTATTGACCCTTCCCATTCCCCTCACTGGAATGTTGCAGCAGGAGATGAGGGGGACCTAGTCTGTCTTGTTCATTTCTGTGTCCCCAGGGCCTAGCATTCAGCAGGTAATCCATTCATAAAATAGTGGTAGATTAAATGCAGAACCCAAGATAAGACCTGACATCTGGCAAATGTTTACAAAATGTTCAGTCCCTCTACTCTTCCTCCAATGGTTAGGCAGCAGGATGCTGCAAAATAAGGCTCGCACTCAGCATCAAAACACAGAGCTCTCCACCCAGCTTTCCTAGCGTAGAGCTGTGTCTGTAGGGAAATAACTTCCCCTCCAGGCTCTGTGCCCCTAGGAGAGAGTCGTTTCCGGCTCTCCCCGTCTGCAGTCATGTGATTCTGAATGACCTGACACATCTCTTTTATTTCACTTTTCTTGCCAGAAAGCAAGAACACTCAACAGACAAATCTGCCTCCATGGAATTTGGTCTGTATGTGAACTGCCAACGACCAGAATGTTTGAACAAAACGGGACACAGAAACATCCCAGTTGAACCCTCCATGTGCAGGCTCTGAAAGAAAAGAAGCTAGCCTGCACAAGCTCCTGTAGGAGCTGAAGGCCACGTCCGGGTCCAGAATTGAGTCCAGGGTCTGCTAGCTGCCCACTGGCTCTAGGGTTGGTCCTTTTCAGGATGCCCTCGGGCCCTTTACCTGTCCGCTGTGCCTCAGCTCCTCTGAGTGCCCAGTTACGGTTTCTCTGTAGAGAAATCAGGGATCCTCCAATGTACACAGTTAGAGAAAAGTGAATGAATGTTCTCATGGGAATTTCATGGCTTATCTGGGATTAAACATTAACCAACCCTTCCAGGCACAAGCTGCCTGTTCCCACCGAGTCCCGGCTACCGCCTAGCCAGCCTTAATTCTGGGTGGTCTCTCCTGGCTGCTGTCAAATTTATCCACCCCTGCATCTAGACTCATTGAACTCTCAGGCCAGGGTCTCTGGAGAAATAGAAATTTTCTCTTCATAGTGTTTCAGACCTTTGTACTGGATCTTAGGTCAAACCAGGTAACCTTGTACCTACCTGTCTTAAATTTACTGATTACAAGAAATCCACGGTGTGTGGTAACAGCCGATCTGCAGCCAATGGGATCTGGTTCAGGTCCTGCTTGCTTCCGGACATGTTGACATAAAGAACTTATTGACCACATTGCTTCTCACCTTACTCAGATGGATGTTTTTTAAACATGAGAATGAAAACCTCAGCATCACAGGGTTTTCTAGAGGGCCGAATGCAGTGAGGTGGAGAGGTGGTGTAGCATTTGATATTTGGTAAGCTGTCAACCGGCAATGTTAAGGATTGTCGACACTTAACCCCTGGCCGATTACCACGTGTGCGCCTGGGTTTTGTTGCTTTTCTTTATTTTACTTTTCTTTTCTCTTCTTCTCCTTTCTCTCTCTTTTTAAAAGATTCATGTATTTTTATTGAAAAGCCTAATTTACAGAGAGACAGAAATGCAAAGAAAAAAATATCTTTCATCCACTGTTCACTCCTCAGATGGCAGCAATGGTAGGAACTGAGCTGTTCTGAAGCCAGAAAAGAGCCTCCTCTGGGTCTCCCACACAGGTGCAGGTGCCCCGGCTTTGGGCCCTCCTCCACTGCTTTCCCAGGCCATAAACAGGGAGCTGGATGGGAAGCAGAGCAGCCAGGATGTGAACCAGTGTTCATATGGGATGTGCCATCATGCAGGCCCCACCTGGTTTCATTTCTGAATTGGTAGCACAAATCCTGTTGATAATGACAATGTCTCATTGGCCAATGTCTGGCCCAGTGTTCCAATCAACCAAAACTAGTGTAAGTATAGAGGAGTTATCATGGGACAGGCCCCAGACCTGGAAGCAACCTCCCACTACAATCATTTAACTTCGGACCCAGCACTGTAGCCTAGTTGCTAAAGTCCTTGCCTTGCATGCACCTGGATCCCATATAGGTGCCAGTTTGAGTCCCAGCAGGCCCGTTTCCCTTCCAGCTTCCTGCTTTTGGCCTGGGAAAGCAAGGGAGGACAGCCCAAAAGCCTTGGGACCCTGCACCTGCATAGGAGACCTGGAAGAGGCTCCTGGCTTTGGATCAGCTCAGCTCTGGCTGTTGTGGCCATTTGGGGAGAAAACCAGTGGATGGAAGATCTTTCTCTCTGTTTATCCTTCTCTCTGTAAATCTGACTTTGCAATAAAAATAAATAAATCTTAAACAAAATTATTCAACTTCCATTTGCTACAACTTAGTGACATTGCTATGTGCTCAGAGAGAGAGACTTCTCTGGCTATACTGGGTATAGAGATCAGAGTTGGTCATCTCCAGCACATATGCCAATCAATTCCCATTTAACTTTCTTCTGTCTGTCTAATAGCTGAGATGTTTTATAACAGTTTAAGTGTCAGATATCAGCACAGTATTATGGCTCAGTTGGCTAATCCTCATCTCATAAGCGCTGAACATCCCATATGGGAACTAGTTCATGTCCCTCATGTTCCAAGTCTTTGGGACCTTGCACCTACATGGGAAACCTGGAAGAGCTCCTGGCATCTGGCTTCGGGTCAGCTCAACTCTGCCCATTGGGGAGTGAACCAGTGGATGGAAGATCTTCCTCTCTGTGTCTCCTTTTCTCCAAAAATCTGCTTTTCCAAGTAAAATAAATCTTAAAACAAAACCAAACGATCAGGTATCTTGGGGTAATTCATGGCAAGTCAGCTGTATTGTTCTTGGTTAATAAGAAAGCAAGGTATTAAACATGAATCACATGCTAAGGTATGAGTTGACTTTGGGGAGAATAACAAGCAGCGCCAAATTCTGTTTGAACACTTTGCTTTCTGGCCCACAGATGTGCAGTGTCACTATGCTGTGCTCAGCTTGGTTCCTTGTGTCTGCTCAGGACACAATCAAAGCCAGAGGATGAGCCCATGGATGGGACATGTTGCTCTCACAGCACAGTTCAAGAGAAGGAGACATTTCCAACCCCCATGTGTGAACTCAAGGATTCTGCTCACACTTTGTGTCTGGCATATCCACTCACAGCTCATTGGCCAAAGGGATTTATCATGGCTAAGCCCAAAGTTGCCAGGCACCGGAATACATTATGCCTATAGGGAAGGAAAGCAATAACGAAGACGGAATGGCTGTTGATTGTTGTCCTGCAGCAATGGACTTGGTGCACGGAGCTGGTGATAACACACGTGGACTACTGACTGACGGTCAATAGCTGAAGTTTATCAGTGGCATCAGGCTTTTATAGACTAAGGGTCACATCGGATAAGGGAGGAGGCTTTGAGAAGTTCACAGAGTTCCCATAAGCATGTCTATGGAACTCATCAATTGTATCCACACACTTGCCTGAAAGAGTGTTTGTTTTGTATATCCAATCAATTTCTCTCTTCCAAATGATATCCAATCAATTGTCCTCATACAAACAATATATAATTAATTATTCTTATGCAGATAATATATGATCAATTGTCATGCTACAGTTGATGACTAAAATGATATGACCTATCTATCCGTGTAAATCAATCCATCTAAGTTTCCCTGGAAGGAAAACATTACAAATACTATTTCTTGAGACCTAATTTTCTTTAGAATATAGATTTTGTGTCTTTTTTGTGAGTATCTTTGCTTTCCTAGAAACCAGAACAAAAAATATATTTGGGAATCATCATATTCTCCTCATCTCCCTTTCCGTCTCTGCATGTGAGCAGTTGTCAGCTTCGGTGAGAACGTCATCGTGAGTTGAAAATGAACAACTGCTTCCCGAGGTCAGATTAGACCTGGCGAGCAGCTTCGAGCCCAGCATGGGCCTTCTCGCTCCTTGCACAGAACTGCATTAAGTTTATTGAATTTTCAGCTTGTGTTTGTAACAATGCTGATCCCTAACTAGTTTTACAGGATCTATTTGAGGAACGGTTCTGCATCCCTTTAAGAAAACAATGAAGGCTTTTCCCCCCCACTTTAGAAAAACAAATGCCACTGCATGCCTGCAATTGCAATGGTCTGTGGAGTCTTTAATTTTCATTATCAGCCACAAGCTGATGGTTGCAAGAGCCCAAGGATCCCACATTTTATTGCTAAAATCCACTTCACAACTTGGAATGCAAAATAGGTCCTTTGTACAGTTGGTTGAGCAAATGACAGGTGAAGAAAGAAGATGCCGGAGCAAAGCTTGTGTAGAGCTCATGATGTACCAGGCACAGTTCTAGGGCTTTTTGTGCATTGCTACGTTGGATTCATGTAACCTATGAGCTAAGCACTATTGTCAGCCCCATTTCATAGAAAAGGCACCTGAGAAATCAAAACTTCACTCATTTGCTCAGGGTCACTCAAGTAGTTCTGGAACCTATGATTACAACCACTGCGACAATGTACAGAAAAGTGAGACAAATATTTTAGCAAATTGTTTGCTCATCGACTTTACATGCCATTGCTATCTTCTGGGAGCCTGCTAGGCACTGGGGGCTGTGCCAAATGCTTTCACTCCAGAGCGTGCTGCCCACTTCCTCCAGCCTTGTAGAGAACTGAAGTCATCAATGATGGAAATGCGGAGCTTTCGTTCCGTAGGGAGGTCCAGATTGAGAACCAGAAGCACAGGTTCTCCCAAACAGGAGCATTTCTTTAGAAATAGACAAGATTAATGGAGTTGGGTTATCACCTTTTTTAATGTGTTGACATCAACCATGAATATCATAAGCTGGTTGGACTGGCTCATCGAGTATGAAGCCTTTGATGTCTGGATCGACTCAGTTTATCTCAAGCAAACAGAACCATGCATCCATCTGTCATTGGCCAAACACAAAGAAGCAGATTGCTTTTAAATTGCTATCATGGAATTTTCTGGCTCCTGGGAAAATGTTCTGTCTAAAGACGATGGTTGAGGTTAGCAGTGTTGGGAAAGGGGGCGACTGGTTTCTGTTCTTCTCATAGATTGAATTAGAAGCTTGTTCTTCTGGGTCCTGATTTGTCATCGGTGAAATGGGAAACCTGCACACTATGGTCACAATTTTTTCTTTTACTTTTTAAAATTTTACAATAGCTTTTCATCAGTGCTAGAGTTGTTTATGTGGTCTTTATTTTTAGAAACATTTTATTATTATTTGAGAGCAGACACATAGACATCTGGGAGAGCGATACCTCTCAACTGCTCCCATCCTGAATTCCTTCAATGGTTGGGGCTGAGCCAAGCAAAAGCCAGGCAACAGCAACTCCATCCGAGTCTCCGATGTGGGTGGCCGGGACCCAACTACTCGAGTTGTCGCTACTGCCTCTCAGTGACAGAATAAAAGCTGAAGTCTGGAGAGGATCCAAGATGTGATCCGTAACTGAGGCACAGCACTGTATGACGTAGGAATATTAAGCGTGAAACCAAATACCCTCCTCTCCTAGAGATTTTTAAAAGATTTCATTGGCCTGTGAGCCTGTGGATGTATTTAGCACCAAGCCATGGCAGTGAATCAAATGCTCTATAAAGTGGTAAGAAAATGATTTTCTTTCTTCATATTCATGCACCACAAAGCATACTGAGCAGCCATTAGACGGGAGGCAGTTTCCAGCACAGAAGATGAAGCAATAAGCAAAACAGACACACATTCCTGTTTTCATGGTATGCACACTCCAAGAGGGAGGCTTCCAGAAGTTTCACCACACACTAGAAGATGATGACTACCGCAGAGAACAGCATGCAGGCAGAGCATTTGCAGCAACAGTTAAGTTGCTGCCTGGGCCAGCCACACTCCCTATCGGAGTGCCATCAGTCTCAGCTACTGCTCATCCAACTTCCTGCTAATGGGCCCCTGGGCGGCAACAGGTGCTGCCTACCCATGAGGAAGATCCAGACTGAGTTCTGGGCTTTGGCCTGGTCCAGATGTTTGGAGAGTTACCCTCTGTCTATATACCTTTCTCTGTCTAATTCTGCCTTTGAAATAAAAATAAAATCTTTTAAAAAAATAAATGTATGAGTTAAAAAAAAAAAGAAAAAGAGGCTCATTTGGCTCAGATTAGTTTGCAAATTCAGTCTAAGATCTGGTGAGCCAAAATGGCAACAGTTAGGTGTGTGGGAGGAAGGGTCACACCTTGAACCACACAGCAGAGACAGCAGCTGGATACAAGTCAGATATCCTGAAAGTGTCTTTGCAAAAGACTTCTTCCAAAGGCATGTAACCCATCACCCATCACCTGCCTCCTGCATAGGCTAAAGTAAAAGCCACCCTCCTGGGACCATTAATTTGTAACTCTAGGGTTTAAACATCTGCATGTGGTTGGGAGCCAAATCTTGCTCAAATGGTACTGGTACTTATATACTCATAAATGTGTATAACACATGCACGCACATGCCACACATACATTTTTATGTACACAAATATGTACACTCAGTATAATATGTGGTCTTGCTTAATGTAATTCTTTTCCTGTGTTACTGTAATGTTAACTTCAGTCAGCGAGCCACAGCTTATGGTTTTGCACACCAAACATTTTGATATGGGAGAGGGCATGTTGTATCACACTTGGAGTGCTTGGCTTTGAGACTTGGATCTACTGCTCACTCCAGCTTGGTGCTATACAGACCTAGGGAGGCAGCGGCAATGGCTCAAGTCACGGGGCTCATTGTCACCCTCATGGGACATTTGGATTCTTTTTGGGGTCCAGGCTTCAACCCCAGCCCATGCCCAGCTCACTGACGGGATGCGGGGAGGGAGCTTACAGAGAGCTGTCAGTCAACGTGTCCTTCTCCCTTTGACTCTTCGTGCTTCTCAAATAAAAAGTGAAAAAGTTAAAACTCAAGGAACACACCTGTACACTTAGCTGGAACACTAACACGTGCCAGAGGACCTTCCCTCTCCCCAGGTCCTCCTTTAACCCTTCACATGAGCATGGTCCTCTGCCTCGGGTTCAGATGCACAGAATCGACCTCTGGAAGGTTAACCTCTGGCCATGTCAGAGGATTTGATCCAACACCTGCTCCAAGCTTTAGCCAAAGTTCCTGAGAAGGAGAAGTGAAAAATTGTCCAATGTGGAATTCTTATCATTCGAATGGAAGGGAGTATAAAGCACATAGTAAGTTCTAAGGCTGCAAAGAAACCACATTTGCGGTAGAATCGATTGCTACTGGACTGGGGTTTACATCCGCGTCACAGGGAGTCTCACTCCATCTTGCTTAGCATCTAGAAAGCTATTCTAATCCGTCACCAGCTTGAGAATCAGGCTCAACAAGCCACGGGCTGACTACACTAGAACTGATGGTCCAGAAGGAGGGTGAAGCTGCACAGGCTTGATGGATGCAGGGTAGCTTCCTTTCCGTGAGCAGAGTCAAGGTGGTCAGCAAGAGTTTCTTTCTTTCCCTTTTTAATATCGCAGGGTTCTCCACGTCACCTGAATCACAACAAACCATGTCATCAGTGCCTGGGAACGAATGGTGATGTTCAGTCTGGTTTTTTTTTTTCTTCTTTTTGTCATACATGATGCTCCCATGTACATCTTTGTGAGCAAGAGGAAATTTCTTCTCCAGTTTTTAAATGTATGTTTTATCTAGCTTTCGTAAATCAACACAGCACTTGTCTCCCCAGATAAATTCAGAGGCAACTTGGAGTCCTGCTCAGGACATTTTTATCCCCCAGAGGATGTTTGGCGATTGAAGAACTGGGTAGAGGAGGGCCCGGGGTGGTAGCCTAGTGGCTAGTCCTTGCCTTGTGCACGGCAGGATCCCATATGAATGCTGGTTCTAATCCCAGCGGCCTCATTTCCCATCCAGCTGCCTGTTTGTGGCCTGGGAAAGCAGTAGAGGACGGCCCAAAGCCTTGAAACCCTGCATCTGCCATGGAGACCTGGAAGAGACTCCAGGCTCCTGGCTTCAGATCGGCGCAGCTCTGGCCATTGCATTCACTTGGGGAGTGAATCATCAGGCGGAAGATCTTCCTCTCTGTCTCTTCTCTCTGTATATCTAACTTTCCATTTTAAAAAATGAAATAAATTTGTTAAAAAAAGAGATATAGTCTTAGAAAAAAAGGAAGGAAGGAAGGAAGGAAGGAAGGAAGGAAGGAAGGAAGGAAGGAAGGAAGAAGAAAGAAAGAAAGAAAGAAAGAAAGAAAGAAAGAAAGAAAGAAAGAAAGAAAGAAAGAAAGAAAGAAAGAAAGTGGGTAGGGTGGAGCTACTAGCCCTGGTGGGAACAGACCAAGGATGTTCTAAAACCTGTGCAGTGCAGAGGACCGCCACATACAACAAAGAAGCACTCCGTTCTGGACGTCAGCCACACTGAGGCTGAGAAACCCTGCTCTGATCGGTAACTCTGGCACAAACTTGCTCTCTGATCTTGGGCAAGGGGCACCTCCTCTCTGGAGATCTTTCAGTGGCTCTTTCCAGCCCTGATCCAGAGGGACAGAGACAAGCTCTACTGTAGCACTGGCATTTCTGCAGCTGGAACTGAGTGGCTCAGGAATATTTCGTGCCAAAACCTTCCATCTGATTGACAGTAGGTCAGATTCACATCCTGTCTTACTGCTAACATCCTCTTTCACATACTGAAGACAAACTATGTTAAGGCCAAGCCATACAGGACAGTTTGGAAAGACCCAGCCATGAGACAAATGGGATGTGGCTAAACAATGCCACATAGTGTTGCCTGTCTCTGCAATTCTCATGATTGACATGGGTTATGAACTGGGGAAGGAAGAGGGCTATTGCAAAATCAGAATGTCAAGATGGACACTCCGTTTTATTTTTGTGAGGTAAATAAAAGTGTGACCCAGAAAATAGAAAATAGGTCATCAGAAAGTCACTCAACTCTTACACATCTGCTGAAGGTCTACCATGAGATTCTGATTCCCTTGGTTTCACATCCAGGTACAAATTAGCCATTATGAGCTGAGCATTTACTATGAGACAGGTAACTCTGATGGACATTTAAATGCACACTATGCTTTTAATTTTTTATGTAAAAATCTTTTCCCCAGCTTTAGGCAACTGCCTAGATTGCCTTATACCTAGGCAAGCATTATACTGCTGAGGGATAAACAGCCAATAGCCGGTGGGCATTCTGGGTCTTGTTAATGGCAAATGTATGAACCATACCAGTATGCCAGCATAATTGCCTTTTGTTGTTGTTGTTGAGATACATGGAGAAGGTTAGGCATGCCAGGCCAGAACATGCCACCCTGTGGTCCACAAGCTGAGGAGTGTGGGACAGCAGATTGCCAAGGAAAGGTTCTGGAGATGTGGTGGAGCGAGAATGGCTGTTTGACAGGGAAGGAATAACTTCTGGGTATTTCCCCAGATGTGGCCACTGAACTTGCAGGTAGGCAAGGGAGCTGAGGTGGGGTGGCTTGGAGTGGGGGAATCTAGAGGGCATGTCTGGGTCAAGCTAAGGCACCCACCCATGTGGGCGGTGCAATTCCCAATGTGTACCTGCCTACACATATGAAAGCTGGGAATGCAGGGCAATGCCTGGTTGGGTTAGACCACAGCACCTGACCATGAGCGGGTGGGCCACATCAGACTTGGTCATAGTATCCACTGCAACTTGAGAAAATCAAATCTGGGGACAGATTCAGTAGGGTATTTGTGGATTCACTTCTGTGGGACTGTAGCACCTGCCAGTTTGCATGAAAGCTGGGGGTGGTAATGGGCTGAGCCTGACTGAACCATGGAGCTCGTCTGACACTCATAGGAGCTGGAGCGGGGAGCAGGCTTGGTAGGGGAACTTGAGGAACTCCACTACTAGGCCACAAGCTCCTGCTGGGGAGGACAAGAACCTAGGCTGGGGCAGAGTCAGGTCAGGCAAGGCTGCAGCACCTGAGAGCCAGAAAAGTGTGGGCTGGGCTGAAACACCAAGCAGTGAGTGCCTTTGGGAAGCTTATGCCAGGCTGAGTCAAGCCACCCAGCAGCACACGCAAGATCTGGGATTGGGAATGGGCCTGGTAGGAGAACTCTGGGGACTCCCTGCTAAGCTGCAGTTCCCATTGGTGAGTGTAAGAGCTGGAGCTGAGGGTGGATTAGGCTGGGCAAGGCTGCAACCCCCTTCTGCATGCCTGAGGGTATGCCAGACTGGGCTAGGCTGGAGCACCCAATGGCACTCCAAGAACCAGCATGGGTGTAGAAAAGCTGAACCAGGCTGCTGTACCCACTGGTACCCATAAGAGGTGGATCTGAAGGTTGGTCAAACTGGGCTGGGATAAAGCACCCATTTGCAAGCCAGAATGGGTGTAGGCCAGTTGGGCCAGACTACAGAACTTGCCAGTGAGTCCCAGGACTGGTGGTGGGTCATCTCAGACCTGGGCTGGGAGCAGGCCCCGTAGGGTAACCACGGGGCCTTATCTGCTAGGCTATTGCTTCCACTGGTGAGTGAGAGAGCTAGGACGGGTATGAGTTGATCTGAGCAAAGTTGCAACATCTATCAGCTGGCATTTGGGTTGGGACTTTGTGCAAGCCAGGCTGGGCTATGCTGCCATAGCTGGTGGTATGTATGAGAATCAGAATGGGTGAGAGTCAGCCAGGCTAGGCTACAGCATCCACTAACAAGTGTTAGGACTGGTTGGGGGTGGGTGACCTCAGAGTACTCGGCCTCCGAGGGCATCCAATTCCCTGTGGCCTCCTTGGCAGTTGGGATGTAATCCTTGTTGCTCGTATTAATAGTTTGTGGTGAAGGTCTGGGAGTTTTCATGGTTGGGATCCAAACTTCCTCCTTACCACCTGCTCCACTCTGGAGTGCCCCCCTGCTCCACGCACATGACCGCCTGTTAAGAGGTTGTCAGGGTCGCACCCGGTTCCCTCCCGCCATGCAGGGGATGGAAGAAGTCCAAACACTACCGTGCAGAAACCAACGTCATCGGAAAGACAACCAGAAGCCCTGAGCGGTCCGCAGAAACAGAAGAACGATAAACGTCCTTCGGGACCAGGGAGGAGAGCTTTCTCTGGTCCGAGCCTGGCTCCACCTCTGGACCCCCACCCTCCCGCGCAATGACCATCGGGATCGCTCCGAAAACCCCTCACAGCAAACAAACAATCATACAAACTAAAAAAACCTAAAATAAATAGACAAACAACAAAAAGTAGAGCTTGGAATCTGACAGGAGAGAGCTGGCGTGGATTGGCTCATGCCTCGCTGGGTGGGACACAAAGATTAGTTACTCCTCACCATGGTGTTGGGGACTTTCCTGCACACCCCCCCCCCAAAAAAAATGTTCTGCACCTTAATTGTCGACAAATGTCTTGTTAGAGTTACAAGCCAGTCTAGATTATCCTAAAATCTGCCAAGATCAGCAAAATTATACTTCAACACAACAAATGGCTAAATATGAAAATGAAATAGACACGAGACAGCTGAATGGTACCTTATAGCTATTTTAAGGTATATAGCAGCCGGTCCTGTATATAAACTAAAATTGAAATGTCAATGAGCTAATCAGAGGTTGTGGTTAAGAACTTGCTTTTTTTTTTTTTTTTACATACTGGTTACTCAAAACCATGTCAATTCAATAATGTTGCAAATTGCTGTTGATGTTATATTGGGACTCTTAATTGACTGGGATGATATTCTACCAGCTCTAACTTCGGACCAGAAATGGTCTCCCCAAGAAACTGTTCAACCCATCTGGACAATAAGTAGCTGGACTCTATGCTTGGTGTACATTTGCAAGGAAAGAATCTTGATTGAATTTGAACTGTAATACTGCATCAAGGTGGAGGAATCCACCAGGGGGGAGGGGCGTGGGAGGGGTGGGGGGATTCCCAGAGCCTATGAAACTGTCACATAATGCAAAATAATTAATAAAAAAGAAAAAACAAGTGCTAGGACTAGGTGTAAGTTATGTTAGACTGGACTGCAGTATCCTCTGGCAGGCACAAGATCCATGGTTTGGAGTGGGCCTGGTAGGGGCACAATGGGCACCCCTTTGCTAGGCCGTACCTACTGCTAATGAGCAAAAGAGCCAGAGCTGGAGGTGGGCCAGGTTGGTGAAGGCAGTATCATCTGTTGGCATATGTATGGGCAGGGTCTAGGGGTAGGTGAAGCTGAGCTAGGCTGCAGCACAAGAGCTCAATAGGATGTGGGGGAGATCAGGATAGGTTGCAGTATATGACAGTACATGCAAAAGCTGGAGCTGGTGGTAGGTCCAATAGGAGTTATTGGGGGTTGTCCCAACTAGGCTTCAGCATCCACTGGTGTGTGTGAGGGCAGGCAGGCTGGGCTGGGCCTTAATACCCATTGGTTCCTATGAGAGATGGAACTGGGAGCAGAACTGACCAGATAACTGTGTGTGGTTTGGCTGGTGCAAGCGATGGTCTGAAACTGACTCTGCTGACGCACACAAGAGTCAAGTCTGAGGTCACCCCAGGTGAAATTTCTTGGAGGACTCCCCAACTGGATCACTGGACTCAGATTCTGACCACAGGGAAAGTCACAAGATCTGTGTGCTGCAACCTTAGTGTGCATGTGTCAAGCCTGGGTCTCTTGGTTTCTGATGCCTGTGCAGGAGGCAGCATACTAAACGCACACATGGGTCATGACATGCAGCTCATCTAGGCCAGTAGAGGATGCAGAATGCTTTGTCAGAGGATGAAAAGCAGAACAGGTTGGACTGCTCTTTTGGCCAAGCTTTCGCAACATGTTCCTAGGGATGCACTAAGGTGGATCTGGTCAGCCAGTAGACCTTGGTCAGGTTTTCTCAACCCTGGTGTAATGAAGCTGACAATGTCTCAAAACTACCAAAACCACTCAAGTAACACCCTCCACATTGGGGTCTCTAATGACTGTCCCCATCCCTGGGTACTGATGTGGTTTGACAGCAAGGAATGACCTCCCCACAACTCCAGCAGAGCAGGAGAGTAAAACTCAAAGAACTGAGGTGTTTGCTGCACCCACCTTCCTCCATACCTCAACCCTCCCCATCCTTGTGGTGGGTCCACACGGCCAGGTATCCCTCTCAGCTGTGTCAACAGTATTAAAAATGAAATTCCAATCTTAAAAAATTAATTACAAATTTATTAAAGTGTATTTACTTATTTGAAAGTCAGAGTTACAGAGGGAGAGAAGGTCAGAGAGAGAGGTCTACCCACTGGGAGTAGACCAGCGTATGGAAGGTCTCTGTCTCTCCTTTTCCTCTCCATCTTTCTGCCTCTCAGATTAAAAATTAACAAAACAAAACAAAACAAAACAAAAAACCAAACACACACACACACACGACCCTAAATAAAGCAGCAAAAAATAAGCAGGCTCACTGCTCCTCTCTTTAATATGGGATGGTGACTATAAGTAGAGTCAGAGTATGTGATTTCTGGAGTTAGATCATAAAAGGCTCTTCTGGCACCCTGAGGACATTCAGTCTTGGAACCAAACCCACACACTGTGAGGAAACCCACAGCGTCTGGGCAAGCTTCTATAGCGAGAAGCAAGACTCCCAGCACCCAGTCTGAACTGGGCCCTGGGAAGAACAGCTGGCCTCCGGCCTGTGCCAACCACAGGAGTGCACCATCTTGCACATGGAACTCCCAATTTGGCACTGCCCACACTGCATTAAACACTAGTGGTCCCCGTGAAGGTTCCAAATTGTAGAGATGGCAGTTAAACAAGTGATGGATAGATTATCATGCAACAAGCAGTAACCGTTGCTAATGTCAAGGTGTAGGTGTAGATATTTATACTGTATAATTGAGAATCTTGACTTTGCAAATGTCAATAATAGAGTTCAGGTGAAATTCTGACTCCAAACTTTTGTACTCCTTTTTGCCTCACATTATTGCCTGTTGAGAATAACACATAATCCCTGATAATAAGGAGTACAAGCCCTCACTGCACAAAAGAAACACTGCACACACTAACTTTTTACAAAAAGAGACCTTAACCTTTTATCACCTATGAATACATAACATCAATCCTTGAAAGCTATCCTATGGAAAATACCCATAAAGATACATGACATGCAATTACTCAGTATTTTCGAAGACCTTACATGTCCCATAACTGGAAATGGCTGATAAACTGTGATGTCAGCATTAGAAAAAAAACAAGAACGACTATGAAAACCAGATGACAACTTGTAAAAATGATTGTAAAATCCTAGTAAATGACAAAAGTAAACCATAAAATGGAATGTTCAGTAAGAGGAGGATGAAATAAGCACACAGGGACACTAGATTTAAGTTCTCGTTAGTTTCCGGCACTGACAGTATTATTCTTTAATTTCATTTTTTTAACAACCCAATGAGGAAGCATTATTATCTTTGTTTTACAGATCGGAGAATTGAATCTCGAAGATATTAAGCAACTTGCCCCAAATCAGATAGCTAATAACAGAGCAGAGTCAAGAAGCTGAAGGTGGGAAGGCAAGGAGGGGCTGGCTAGCCGATTGAGGTGGGATGCAGGCGGGTCAGAGCATGATGGCAGGTGGAACAAAGGAGATGAGATCAAAAGAAAAAAACAAACAGAGAGAGATCACGTGACAGTGGGTCAAATGGTGATTTTTGCGTCGGTTGCCTGTAAGCCTTTCAGCAGAAGCGTACTTACCTTCCGTATTACGGTTTTCTTCAGTCATTTACCTTGGCAAGCCACTATTTGGCAGCTGCTGAGCAGGTGCTGTGCCAAGCCCTGTGGGGACAGTGATGAGACCAGTACTGCTTCTAGTCCGGAGGAACTCACAGCTGAGGCTGATCCTGCCTCCGTTCCTTATTTCTGGGAACACTTTGGGACACCGAGATCAAGTGGACAGGAGGAGAAATGAAGGCAGTGAATGGAATACTCTACCATGGTGGTAGTCCAAGGGCTGAGGATTTTATTCCGTTTCGACTTCTTCAAAGAAAGGGCTCCTGGAACACGGAAGGCTGGAGCAACCAGGAGTCAAAAGAGACAGAAACAATGTTCTAAAGATGCTCCCTGGAACTGAACTTGAACTATGGTTATGCAGCGGGGTGGAGGAACCCACCATGGGGGGAGGGAGGGGGGGAGAATCCCAGATTCTATGTAATTACAACACAAGGTAATTGATGAATCAATTCAATAAAGAAAAAAAAGATGCTCCCTGGAAAGAGAAAGTGCAAATTGTAAGGTTCCCCTCACTCCCGACTGGGTAGCACGGACCTATTTTTGTAAGTCTTTTGCATATAGTAATGGCAGCCTGTTTGAGAATGGCTCGGGCAATATAATATGGTCTTCTCTCAGGCTAAGCAGGAATGGCTTGTGTCACCAGCAAGACATTGCAGAAATGAGGTGTGTGACCTCTGAGGCTGGGCCATTCATGATATTACTGTTTCTGTTCTGTTGCCGGAAACCAGACACACTGTGCCCTGTGACACTCAGGAACCCCTGAAAGGGATCATGGCAGCCAAGGGTGGGCCTTCAGGTAACAACAGACTCCGCTGGTGACTGCAAAGCCTTCATTACCTGGAGCTCAAAGAACTCAGCTAAGCTTTCCTAAATTTCTCCCACACAGATGTTTTCAGAGTTAATGTCTGCAGTTGTTTTAAGGCTTCACGTCTGAGTGACTTGTTATCTAGCACTAGATAACACATGTAAGAACGTCATGATTATTTGTTTACATTTTATTTGAAAGGCTGAGGGAGAGAACAGGAGGAAGGAAGAGAGAGAATGACAGAAGGAAAGAGATCTTCCAGCTACTGGCTGATTCCATAAGAGCAAGCATTTCGTGAGGGCATAGCCAGGAGTCCAGAACTCAATCCAAGCCTCCCCTGGGAATCGCATCCCCTTGAGCCATCATTGCCGCGCCCCAGGATGTAATTAGTGGCAAGTGAAGTCAGGGACCAAGTTAGGACTTGATCCAGGGACCCAAGCAGTAAGTACTTCCTGAGGTTGTCTTAAATGCCTCTCCTCGTAACTACCTTGAGTTTTCCTAAAGAAAAGATGTTTAGAGCTAGTCAACCACTCTACTCCTTCCCCAAATTAGATAATACTTAGTTTTTTTACTTCATTATTGTAACTTAAGCCTGGTTATTCGAAGGTGTAATGAAGAAGAAAAAAATTTGTAAGCAGAGACAACTCTCTAGGACATGTGTGCCCTTGCGGACTTCCACATGCACACAGACACATTTCTTATGCTTTTGCTTTTATTTATTTTATAATTGAAAAGATTTGGTCCTTCGTTTGAAAGGCACTTACAGAGTGAGAGGGAGACAGAGAAAGCGCTTCTGTCGGTTGGTTCCCTCCCCCAGTGGCTGCAATGGCCAGAGCTAGCCCTGTTCAAAGTGGGAGCCAGGAGCTTCCTCAGGGTCTCCCAGAGAGGGAGGGACCAAGCAGCCGGGCCATCCTCTGCTGCTCTTCCAGACACATTAGGGAGTCTGCCAGACGTATCTGCCATGGTTGTAAAAGTATCACCTGGACAGTGAACTGCTAGCCAGTAGAGAGCCACTGTATCACTTTAAATGTCTGCTTGTGTTGCCACATACAGGTGTGTCATAAATACCAAATTCCATATGGACAAACTAGCTTATTTCAAGTTTTTAAACACTGTAAGTAATGACTCACCAAACATGCTTGCGTACATGTCATTTTGTCTATTTATCTAGGTATTTCCTTTGGAGACTCTTCTGTAAGTAGAACTCTTGGGCCAAAGGATGTGCATTTTTATTCACTGATTAATTTATGTGGCAGGTACAGAGAATTAGTGTGTGTGTTACTACCCATCGATTTGCGCTAGGACTTGGGCAGGCCAAAGTCGAGAGCCAGGATTTCTGTCCAGATCTACCGCGTGGGTGGCAGGTACCGGCTATGTGCGCCAACGGTGCTGCTTTGCACGGGCTGCGTGAGCAGAAAGCTGGAGTTAGGAGCTGGATCCAGGCACCAAATCTAAGTACTGCAACAGGAGACGCAGGCAACTTAATCAGTGTCTCACCCACAAGGCCAAATGCCTGCCCGTATATGCATTGTAAAAGTACTTCATCAATAGTACGAGGCAATTGGGAGTATTATTATCCTCATTTTACAGATCAAAATTTGAGATTTGGAAAAGTTAAGTGACCCCCCCAAAGTTACATAGCTGGTACACGGCAGAGCTGGTAGTCCAACTCACACTTGGGAACTTGACTTCTCATTGGTTGCTGAATGTCCCCCTAAAAGAATAGAACACAAAGAAGAAAAATAGGGACAAGAAAAAGTGGATCTCCCATTTCCTCAAGTCAGACTCCCTGGATCCTTGCCTCCGCCTCTGAGCCGCAGGCCGCGAGGAAGCTGGATTTTCCTCCTGTAATCTGCAAATCAGTTCGCGCCTCTGGAATAGGAGGACTGTGGGTAGGGACTTCCAGTCATTCCCAACATCAAGAAGCAGTGACCAAAATTGCCTGAAATCACACACTTCTCCAACTGTGATCTTTTAGAACTCTCCATCACTGTGGATTATAAAGCTGTTATACCGATGGACGATGGCGTGGGATAGGTGGAGGACGGGCCTCGGCATGCCAGTACAGAGTTCAGTGTGGGCTGATCCCTACATCAGGCAGGCAATTTTAAACATGCTTTGTTTGTCCCCAAGGAAATGAGAAAAATTCTCCATTTCTTCTTCCCCTTTTAAAACTAGCCCTGAGAAGCAAGTGTGGTGTCATAGAAAGTACATGGGCTTGAAATCACAGAGACTGGATGATAATGCTGCGGCAGTGTGGAGCTAAGGGAATTGTCAAAACCTCAAGTCTCAGGTTTCACATCTGGAAAATGTGTACCTTAGTACTTGGGTTAGTCAGAATCCGTTAGAGAAACAGAAGCAGTGAGATCTTACGGAGAGAGAGAGGAGAAGCCAGAGAAGGTGCAAGACTTGCTAACACCAAGTTGGTAGCACAGAAACACTGGGGGAGCCATTTCAAGACCTGAGAACCTGAGCAGTGGTGGCAGAGATTCCAGTTCTCATTGAATCAGGAGCACAGAAGGCACTAGAAATTCCCTACTCCAGATCAAGCAGGAAGAGAGGAAGAGTGGCTCTTCCTGGTTGGGGTTTTTTTTTTTTGTCGTTGTTGTTCCGCTCAAGCCCTCAGCTGACTGGATGATGCCTGCACTGTGTCAATCTCTTCTCCTCCTTCTTCCTATCTTTCCTCTTCTCCCTCTTCCCCTTCTTCCCTCCTTTTTCTTCTTCTTCTAAGATTTTTTTATTTCTTACTGTGGAAAGGCAGATTTACAGAGAGAAGGAGATAGAAGGATCTTCCATTCACTGGTTCACTCCCCCAGTAGCTGCAAGGGCTGGATCTGAGCTGATCTGAATTCAAGAGCTTCTTACTGGTCTCCCACGTGGATGCAGGCTCCCAAGGCCTTTGGGTTATCCTCTGCTGCTTTTCCAGTCCACAAAAAGGGAAGTGGAGTAGCCGGGACACGAACTAGTGCCCACGTGGGATCCTGGTGTATGTAAGGTGAAGATTCAGCCACTAGGCTACTGTGTCAGGCCCAAGTGTCCATCTTCTATGACAACAGCCTCAATGACTCACCCATAAGTGAGCGGCTAATTAGAATCTGTCTAGTCAGGTTACCATGGTTAAGTATCCCAGGACTTAATACTCAGTTTCTTGTTGAGGAGTTCATAAGATTATGCACAAGAGTCTGGAAGACACTAGAAACACCCAGTTTATAAGACTTACAACTTTCCTTTCCTTTCTGTTCCTGAAGAAGAACCTAGAACCCAGGTACTGTTCTGGGAAAAAGCCACTGTCAGCATTCTCATGGCTTGAAACAAACTAAAGTAATTCTTCCACTCATTTGTGGACATGAAGATCTCCTCAGAGGGTGTGTGCACAAACACGTACTTACATACGCTCATGCTCACTGCCGCCACACCCCACATCATAACATCCAGAATGTTCCTCAATCAACTGTCCAGGTACAGGTGTCCTTTAGATGTGCCTGAGCACAGACAGAGGCAATCGCAACTGGAAGTGAAACATCACAAGCGAGCCCTAATTAAAGTCATCCCCTGACATAGCCTGCAAATTACAGGCTTTCCAAAAGACAGGATCAGAGAGCATTTGTCTGCCACAGTTCTGTGCGCTGATAACACAATGCTGACCTCACCCGTCAGACCATGGAGGAATCCTGGAATGGATGCCGGAACAACCTCCTGGGTGGAACTGCGTCTCGGTCCTCAGTTAGCAGGCATGGGTCCAGCCCTCTACACACTGCAGCTTTGTTTGGGGCTGGCTGAGAGCTTCAGCGAGCATTCCCCAAGCAACATTTCAAAGAACTTGTGCCCCACAGTGAGCGTTTCTTAATATCAACATTGAATTTGGAAGAACCCACTTAGGCGGCCTCTGTTCTCTTCTGGGAAAACTGGCTTCCATGGTGAGCAAAGCTGGTGTCGTCTCTGGCACGCATGTTGATGATGTCATCGCACCCACGTGTGGACCGTCAGAGATGAGCGCCACCCGACTGCCAGAGCTCAGCAGCATTGTCTCAAGCAGTTCAATGTCTGGCGATGGTAGCTCTCTTGAAATTCTTGTATTTCTGCTTTGTGCTGGACCCTACACATGACGAGGCCGGTCTTGTCCACCTCGCTGGACTTTGTATTTCCTGTCTGGACTGCTCTTCTACTTTGCCTGCATGCCGAACTCCCACAGTGCTTCTCCCTCCTCCCTGTCCCTCTTCCTTGCTCCCTGCCTCCCTACCTTCCTGTGTGCTCTCCTCTGTTTCCTCTGCTTCTCTCTCTTTGGGCCTCCCTACTCCATTCCTCCTTTCTAGCTTTCTTCTCCAAACAGCGTTGAATTCCAGATTGGGAATTCCTACCGACTAGGAACTCCAGGCTTGGTAAAACAGTAGTCCCATGTCCTTACAAAACTTACAATTTAGCAAAGGAGATAGACAGACTAAAACCACAAGGAAACAAACAAAAGAAAATAATAATGATTCTGGGTTTTGCCATGAGGGAGACACTCAGAGGGCTGAAAGAATAACAGCCAAGCTGGGGGCGAGGGGACTTCCGTGGTTTCGGATCAAGGCTCTGCCAGAGCACGCCCCTAACTCTCAAAGGAGCTGGTCCCCGTGTAGAGCACAGCAGACAACATGTTCTGTTGTTCTGCTGTCCGTCCTTGATGCCATCAGGAGCAGAAAGTCTGCCCTCCCCACCCGACCCTGCTGCAGCATGACTGGGAGTTGCTGTGGAGGAAGGCTGCTACAGGTCTTACTCACTTTGGTCTCCACCAACTCCTGCGGACGCTTAATATCACTGACCAATGTCAGAGGCTTTGTCACTCCACAGTGGCTCCCACAGGAGATGAGGAGGGTGGTTTTGCTCTCCAAGGGATATTTGGCAAGGTTTGAAGGCAGTACCGATGATCATGAAATCATAAATGTCGGGGTGGGAGGAATTTTGGAATTCAATGGACAGAAGACAGAGTATGGGAAGCATCCTATAGTGCCAAAAGCACCGCCACATCACTGGGGCCGATAGTGTAAAACCACCCAGGCACGCCTAGGTGTCACAGGAAGTTACCCATGGCAACACATTTTGGAATGCCAGGTTGTCTAACCTGTTGCCTGCTTAAGCTAAAGACTTATTAACAGGTCTTCCCCGAAGTATCTACAACTTCAGACACACAGCAGTGTCCAGCAGCCTGGAACTGCCGCCCTTTCTCTCCAGCACTGTGATTCTGTCAGTTCCTGGCTATTAAATGTGAGACTGACTGTGGCCAACCACGATCTTCCATTAGCCACCTCTTCTCCCAAGCTTCCTCCTAAGCTGAATTTTTCCTGATGCAGCGGAAATCTATTTCCTCTGAATGAGACATTTTCTGAGCTCCCACTGGTGCATAGCCTACCACTCAGGAACACAATTGAGCAAGTTCAAGAGCAAATAGCTGCTCAAGGGATTTTGGGTTGAGGAAGGAAGAAACTAGGGTTTGGTAAGAGCTCTAATTAAGGGCCAAGCACTTTTCCCAGAACAATAGGCAACACAAAAAAAGTTTCATGGAAGGTATTGTTAGCCCCATCCCTACTTTCATTGAAAAGGAAGAAACCGAGAGGTCCTAACTCCAGCGAGGTCCCACAGGTACTAAGTGGTCAAGCTGTGAGGCAAACCAGTTTCTAGTTTCTTATACTAAGCTGCAGCCAGTGATTCTGCTTAAAATTTTCATTGTCTTCACTCATTTAAAAACGAATGTAGGTTCATTATGGATATTTGCATATGACAAGAAAAAGAATAAATGGATATCAGAATTGGAAACTAAGAAAGGGGAAAAGAGTGGTAGAACATGAAGTTAAGGACAAGGCTAGTCTGAAAATAAGTGTCATGAAAATTTTTTGTTATATTTTTATCTTGAATTTTTGAATTTTGTGGTACAATTTCATATAGACTGGGATTCTCCCTCAAGCTTCCACCCCTGACAGAGTTTCCCCATGTTGCTACAACAGTATAGTCCTTCATAAGGAGTCATAATTCCATCAGTCTCTCATTTAAGTGTGCCCCGACATTGCTGGTGCAGACAATGTCAGACAGTCCAGCATCCCATTGTCTACACATTTCCAACAGTTTCATTGGGGGTCCATATCTTGTTTGGAAGCAGGAATGCATGTTGCACTGCACCCCCACATCTGGATATGACAGACCCCAGTACTCCATCACTATGCATTTCCATAAATGAGAAGCCATGAAACAAGGTCAACAACTGGTCTGAATTAGAACAACAGCCACAACAACAACAACAACAAATTACAGCACCATGAAAAAATGCACCACTGCGTAAACAACACATGGGTGACAGAAAGGAAATACAAAAGTCTCTTGGGAAAAATAATGCCACCATGTGTTCCGTGAGTCAGCCATGAATTCGACAAGAGAAAAGAAAGTATTTGGTATAAATGAAACTGAAATCAAAAACATCTAAACACATGGGATGCAGCCAAACAAAACAGCATGGATTGGGTTACTGAAGTTGTACTTTCCATGATGGTTTCCTTATATTAGAAAGAAGATATGATTTTTGTTCTTTTGTGATTAACTCATTTCACTGAGCACCAGTCCTAATCCTGGCAGCTCCATTTCCCATCCAGCTCCCTGCTTGTGGCCTGGGAAAGCAGTCGAGGATGGCCCAAAGCCTTGGGACCCTGCACCCGCATGGGAGACCTAGAGGAAGTTCCTGGTTGCTGGCTTCAGATCTGGCTGTTGTGGTCACTTGGGGAGTGAATCATTGGACAGATCTTCCTCTCTGTCTCTCTTCCTCTCTGTATATCTGACTTTGCAACAAAAATAAATAATTTTTTTTTAAAGAGAGATGCAACCCAAGAAAGGCATTCTGGGATGCGTTTGGGTTCCCCGAAGCCCAAGAGTTTGATCCCGTAAATACTTCTTTTAGCAGGTTCTTATCTAGGCCTCCTCAGCCTCATTATTCTTTGCCATCCATCAGTTCCTGGAGTTTCCATTTAGATCAAAGGGTTTGAATGAACAGTCAAATCTATAACCAATTCCTTAGAGCAAGCTTCAAAAATGGCACAAACGGTCTTTGTTCTCAGCACTGGTGTACAAAGCTAAGAAAATCCAGTCTCTGCTGTTGGGAGCTTACCCTCTGAGTAAGAAAATGATAACTTATTGTGGTCAGTGCTGTGGGAGAGGTAAGCTTCAAGGCATCCTAATCTTGGTGAAGATGTGAGTATGTCGGTGGGCATTGAGGCACAGTAGTTTCCGTCTCTGCTTGGGACCTCCACATTCCATATTGTAGTGCCTAGTTGAAATCCTGGCTGCTTTACACAGCTTTCCAGCAATGCTCTTGGTATTTGAGTTCCCGTTGGCCATGTGAGAGAGCAGGATGGAGTTCCTGGTTCTTTATCATGGGCACAATCCAGCCCCAGTTGTGGGTACTGGAGAAGGAAACCAGAACATGTAAAATCTTACTGTGTGTATGTGTCCTTTTTCTGTCCCTCTGCTATTCAAATCAACCAAAAAATCTTTAAAACAAGGATATCGGTATAGAAATAATTTTGGATAATTATCAGAGCCTCTTTGGAATTCAGAGTGAAAAGGAGAAATAGAAAGAGAAAGTCTTCTATCTGCTGGTTTATTCATGCAAGGCCCATAGCAGCAGCAGCCAGGCCCAGGCCAAAGCCAGAAACCAGAAACTCCATCTGGGTCTCCCACGTGGGTAGCACGAATGCAAGTACTTACAATGTCACCTGCTTCCTCCCATGCACATTAGCAGGAAGCTGGATCAGAAGCGGGAAGGCCAGTTTGGAAGCAGACACGTGATGCCCTTCTCCCAAATGGGGTTGTAACCAGTGGGACCACAATGCCTGCCCCCACCCCCACAGACTCTTTTAAGACTAATAATGCTGTGAGTGAATTGTTTAGTGAATACAAGGACAAAAACTATAACCAACACCTTTGTCTCATACTAACTATGCAATTTTTAACACATATTTATTTTTGTTGCAAATGTGGTTTCACCAAGAGAATCAGAGGCAGAAAGATCTTCCATCCACTGGTTTAGTCCTTAAGTGGCTGTTACAGCCAAAGCTGAGATGATTCAAAGCCAGGTGCCAGGAGCTTCCGGGTGTCTTAGGTGCAGGGTTCCAAGGCTTTGGGCCGTCCTCGACTGCTTTCCCAGGCCACAAGCAGGGAGCTGGATGGGAAGTGGAGCTGCTGGGACATGAACCAATGCCCATAGTCCTGGCTCTTGCAAGGCAAGGATTTAGCCGCTGAACTAACCATTGTAACAGGCCCATGCTAAGTATTTTTGTGTGAGGGTACTTCAAAGAGCTTGTGGAAGCATGGACTGAACAGATGAATTGATTTTGGCACAGAGAAAGCTTGAAATTCTTGCATAGCCTTTCCTAATGCACGTTTCCATCGGCATTGTGGAGACCCGCATGTTCATTCATTTTTTTAACAAGGCTGTGTTAGCCTGCCATTGTTCTAGCTCTGGGTATTCAGCAATGAACAGACAACTGGAAATCGTGGCCTTCACGCGTTTCCCAACTAAAAGAATCATTAGATGATACAAATCTTGAAAGTGATATTATTTTAGAAAGAGAAATCTACAGATATAAGCAGGCAGGAAAGTTTGGTGGGAAATCTGTGATCACTTATTTGATAGGGGACCTTGGGACCATTTTAACCTTAGTTTCCTAATTTGAAAAATGGCAGTAATAATAGGGCTTACCCCACGGGGCCGCCATGACCACAGCGAGAGCTCCCTCTGTGATGTGTAGTTCTCTAACACAGTGAGTGCTTGCTCCCTTTTGTAAAAGTACATGATAAAGGTTGTGAAAGTGAAGCAATGACTTACTTTTGAGAAACTCAACCTAATCCATATCCCCAAGCCCTTGGAAAACTTGCTAAGTTGCAATTCTTCCAGGTTCCAGCCTAGAGATTCTCACCTAGCAGAATTAGGGCTAGGCCCACAATTTAAGCTTTTTGTTTGTTTGTTTGTTTAAATTGAAGGCAAAGTTTTAGAGAGAAGGGAAAGAGAGAGGTTAATCTTCCACTGACGGATCACTCCCCAAATGGCCACAATGAGCTGGGTTAAGCCAATACAGGAGCCTGGGACTGCGTGCCCATCTCCCTCTCAGGATGCAGAAGGCCAAGACCTTGGGCCATCCGCTGTTTTCCCAGGCACATTAGCAGGGAGCTGAAGTGAAAGTCAAGCAGCTGGAACTCCACCCAGTGTTCTTATGGGTCGCTGACTGCAGAGAGCAGTTTAACCCACTGGCCCACATTTTCAACAACCTGCACTCCATGCCAACTTCCCAAAGGCTCTGTTGGGCTTCCTATCAGGATCCCTTAGAGAAGCAGGGAATGGCCAAATGCCTTCCACAATGCTGTGGTGTCTAAAGGACAAAATAACTTAATGAATCCTTGAGTCCACAAGCACATGTTAAACAGAGAGCAACAGGAGCTAAGAGGTGGGAGACACAGAGAGTCTTCATACAACTGCAAGAGACGTGCCTTGCCTAGGGGGTCCGGAATACAAGGTTGTGAGGCTGTAAGTTGACTACATCTTGATTTCCTGTGACTTGTTCCTGGCACCCTGAACATGCTGATTCAAGCTCTATGGAAACCTGCCAACAAGGAGCATTTTGACATCTTGAGGTGTTTTCATTTTAAGGGTTTCAGTTTTAGTGCCCTGAAGCCCAAAGCACCAGCTCTGAGAAAACTGATTGAAGGGCATCTTTGACTGTTATCTGCAGATCGCCCATGAGCTTCCTTGCACCAGCAGGTCCGGTCTCCGCCTTAGAGATTCCAGAGGAAAGGACACGAGTGAAGTGAGTGAGGCTCAGCTCCTTGAGGAACACCCAGTGGCTTTTCCCATTTCCAGGAAGCATGGCAGGGAGGCAGCACGAAGGAATCACGTGGGTTTCCTAACGTGCTGTGGCATCGGCAGCAGCTTCCTATTCTGCCTGCACCTTGCCTTAGCTGCTTGACCTTTGTGCAGACCCCTGGGTGCTTAGTTCCTCAGTCCAGTTTCCTCTGGACAATGACACCTGAGTCGAGAATGAATGACGTGAGAGGGGAGCGTGTGTGGCACTCTGCTTGGCGCCTGTTGAAAACTCGTGCCGCGACAACTGTTAGGATCTCCATCAGAAAAAGTGAACTGGTCTCCAGAAACTACAAGAAGAGGAAGATGCAGGCAGGCTAGCAATGAGAAACCTTTTCACAAGGGGACTTTTGGAGCCAAAAAAGCACATCGGAAGGGTGTGTGGCTAAGATCTGTGTCTAAGAGTGAGAATTTAGTTTGGTTTTCTGGAGGGACCTAACGGTCTGGTACTTTCAAAGCATAATAAAGAAATAAAATGGATGGGGAGATATGGCTTGAACTGAGGAGGGAATTCTTCCACTCTGGGGTGCATGAATGTGCACACATAGCTCCCTCTGAGTTGTCAGTCAGCCCAGTCTTTCTTGGTTGCAAGGAGGAAGGAAGGAGAGGAGACGAGGGAAGAGAAAGCCACGTGAAAAAGGGAAGGAAGTGGGCTGGAGAGCGATCTGCTCAACAGGGGGCTGGGAGAAGACAGAAAGTGGCTTCTAGCAACCCAAGTCATTGCCGTTCTCATTCCACTTTCTGCTTTGGAGTAGGCACGAACTTCATGCCCACCAGGACCTCACAGTACAGCCTTGTTAATAAGGACTAATGGGTGCCCATTGCGGTGGCCTAGTGGCTAAAGTCCTTGCCTTCAACACGCCAGGATCCCATATGGGCACCGGTTCTAATCCCAGCAGTTCCACTTCCCATCCAGCTCCCTGCTGTGGCCTGGGAAAGCAGTTGAGGATGGCCCAAAGCCTTGGGACTCTGCACCCACGTGGGAGACCAAGAGGAAGTTTCTGGCTTCGAATTGGCTCAGCTCCAGCCGATGTGACCGCTTGGGGAGTGAATCATTGGACGGAAGATCTTCCTCTCTGTCTCTCTTCCTCCTTGTATATCTGACTTTGCAATAAAAATAAATAAATCCTAAAAAAAAAATAAGGACTAACAGATAAGATGAGGTCATACTACTAGGGTGTACCCTACAGTATCCTTGTATTAAGAGGTTAGGATGCACAAATCCATACCCATGAGGCATCTGCCAGCCGGCAAATGGCCGAGGTAGGTGGTATCCCCAACAAGCTGCAAGAGACAAGGACGCCTTCTCCCCGAGAGCTGCCCAGGGAGCCCAGCCTGCTCACCATTAATTTGAGAGCTCCAGATTCCACAACTGTGGTAAAACACTTCCACGTGCTTGCAAGACTTTGCTATGGTAACCCTAGAAAGCTAACCTAGCCTTCTGAGAGCCAAGCAGGACACTCCAGGCAGCGAGAGGCCCTGTGTTCATGGAAAGGCAGGTATACCCTCTGCATAGTGCTGTGGTCACTTGGGATCCATCTCCATTGGCCTGGAACCATGCAGAGCAAGGGCTTGTCTACCAAAGCACAGTATGCAACCCACAGGGAACAAAGAACAGCACCAAGTAACTTCTAGAAGACTTCAAGAATGCAAGATGTATGGCTTTTAGTCCAGAAGGGCCTCCAGGATAACTCAAGCTTTGATCTGGGCGTTGAAATATTGGAAGGACTTGGATGACCAGAGAAGCCATGTGGGGCAATGCTGGCGCCTCTGGTGTTTGTCAGGTTTCGGTACCTGCTGAACCACATATTTGCTCCATGATCTTTATCCATCCACTCTTCAGTAACCTTGCTAGTAAAATAATAGTGACTGTACATCCTGATTGGTTTGCAGAGACCCAGATGTAATCACCTTCTGTAAAAGCTCCTTTCACTTTCAAAGATGTCTTGATTTCTATTTAAAAAAAAAAAAAAAAAAAAAAGAGTGAATGTGCGTTTAGCCCTATGGTTAAGATAACCAAGCCCAGAGTGCCTGGCTTCTGACGCAGTTCCCTGCTTATGCAGACCCTGGCAGGCAGTGGGGATGGCTCCAGTCATGGCTCCAGTGGGGATGTTCCAGCCCAGCACGTGGGTGCACTGCACCGAGTGCCTGTCCGCTGTCTCCTGGCTCTGCCCCTGCCTCAGCCTTAGCTCCACAGGCATTTAGACAGTGAGCAAGTGAATGGGAGCTTGCTCTCCACCCAGCACATTTTCACAAATGTAAAAAGCGTAATGGGACTGGTTTTAGTGTTTATTTCTCAAATATGAAATTCTAATATCTCATTAAAGGTCATTTGAGATAGCCACTTCCCTGGAAATTCTGATTCTTCGTTTTCCTATTCCAAGATGTTGTCCCATTTGAGACCCACTTTAGTGGAGTGTCACAGAGTCACATCTAGGCAGTTTGGCCTAGAACGTAAGAGCAAAGCCTGAGGTTGAACAAGCTGGGACTGTATCTTAGGTTTACTGCCTAGCAGGTATGTGGCCGTGGCGTTCACTGGCCACTAGCGCCCCACTTTTGGGCCAGCTTTTTCATTCATGCACTCCAGCTGATAGTGAACAATTCATCACTTTTTTGAAATAATGGTCAAATAAAACCCTTACCATCATGCCTGTCCTCAAGTCACAATTTGTTTGCATTTTAAGATTTTATTCCTATTGAAAAGGCAGATTTACAGAGAGAAGGACAGACAGAGAAAGGTTTTCCATCCACTGGTTCGCTGGGAGCCAGGAGCTTCCTCTGGGTCTCTCACACGGACGCAGTATTCCAAAAAGCAAGCTATCCCCCACTGCTTTCCCAGGCCACAAGCGGAGAGCCGGATTAGAAGTGGAATAGCTGGGACACAAACCAGCGCCCATATGGGATGCCAGTGCCCCAGGAAGATGATTAGCTAGTTGAGACGCTGCTCTGGCTGCAGGAAGTATTTCTTGACTGTAAGGTGGAGACATGTCAATGTGTTTACAGATCCCTGCTACCAGCTGTGGGGTGGGCCTGATGCTTGGAACAAGCTATCCCTAACGATAGATAATGGAAAAGCAAAACATACAGCTCGTGAAATGGCAAGACATTTACCTGACAGATGCTGCCTCTTGGGTTTGGCCACGTGGACATCTTGTTATGGTTTTCTCGGTGCTTCTATCTCTGCTATTCTCTAGGCTGTGTGGTCTTGCTCTAGAGTAAGCCAACATGCTGCCATGTGGAAAATCTAAAGATTGTCTCATTTTTCATGTCTTCCTAGTTGCAAGACACAGAAACTCCTACAGGCTAATATCGTTCTAAAAGGGAACTTCCAGAAGGGCACTTCTGAGCGTAGAACTGATAGAGACAAGATGGTCAGGGATGGGACACACCACAGACAATGCCAAGTCTCACGAGAACCACACTTGCTAGGTCCACGGATGGCCACTAAAGGGATGTGTGTGTTGTCCTTAGAACATTCCAGTTCAAAATGCAAAGTCCTGGCTGAGAGAAACTGCCTGCCTGGTGTCCCCTGAGCATGTGTGTCACCAAAGGTCAGGGCACTTCTGTGGCCTGCCAAGACCACCCACATGTAGTAAGAGGAAATTTTAGAAGGAGGTGAGCCAAGTGGTCACAGTGCTCCCCACAAGGGTGCCTGAAAAACTAAAGCAACTGCCCAGCCTGCTGTGTGGACAGCCCACCTGCCTGGGCCGCAGCAGTAACATTCATAAAATGAGTTGACCCACTCATGTGTATCAGGGGCCTTTCCACGCAGAATGTTCCTGGCAGCACCCACTGGTTTGATCTGGCATTTTCTTATGTAGACACTGACACCTCCGCCCCCACGGTTGCTAATAGAGAAGCAATCTGAGATCTGTCTCTGTAGGGCCCCAGCCGGCGAGAGGTCATTGCACACTCCTGCAGGCTGGTATGGCAGGCTTTCCTTGGCCGTCTTCAGATTTACCGTGGAAAAGGCTGCAGTCTTGGTGTCTGGGAGAGAGATTTGTGAGGTGAGGGAAATGACAGCCTGGCTTGTTAGCAAGAGAGACGGGGGTCTGCCAGGTTCCTGGGAAAACAACCATGGGATCCTGTCTGGCCAGTCTAGGTTGGGGTGCGGAGGTGCAAAGATGCGCTCTATGGCACAGTTGACTTCTTCACACCGCGGTGCTGTGAGACCCTGGAATGTTCCTGCCCATGTCACACTGGGTTCTTTGTGAAAAGTTCAAAAAACGTCAGGCTGGGCGTGAGCTGCTGGATCAGAAGTGGACTTTGTAGGCTTGCAGGCTGTCCTTACTTAGCAAGGGAAGGTGACTGGTCAGGAGTCAGGCTGGGCAACCTCACAGAATTAGCTTTGAGTATTTCATCTCGTTAGTGCTTGTGCTGGGGCAACATTGGCATTTGACTTCATTTGTCTGAGACTTTATTTCTGGTCGGTGAAATGGGCATAATCACAGTGCCCTATTCATATGATCGGCTTGAGGACTCATGATGTACTTTGTATTTCCAGCAGCATCAAAAACAGTTGATAAATCATTGTTATTATTATTACTATTTTGTCCCAGTTGGGAAGGCCTTAATATTTACCGTGAGCCAGTTAGGGCTTCCTTAGCTGTGCTGTGGATGGCGTCCTGAGGCCTGGAGTACAGAGAAGCCTGTGTCCCAGCACTCAGTACCCAGGCTTCCCACTTCTCGGGGTGCTGCCACTGTGATCACAAGACGTGATGGAACAGCTCTGGTGGGAGTGGTGTGACCTTCCCCACAGTGGAGCCTCCCTGCACACAGCAGTCCCAAGGTGTCTGACAGGGCCCTGTGAGCTGTGCCTTGGAGTCTGCTGGGCTTCACTCAGTGCAGAATGCTCCCTTGTCATCTGCTCCATCCGGCTCACCCCCAGTCCCCTGAGCATCATTCCCTCCCTCTGTGGCAAGGCCTCTGTGTATTTGGTGCACTTGATCATGCCTCTGTTCGGGCTGCAAACTTTTCCTGAACCCTAAGGCTTCAGATCATCCCACAGGATTCTGTCACTTCTTCACCCCACTGTTTTGTTCCCTTGACTTTATTTCCTTATTTGTGTAAATAGTTGTTCAACATCATTCTCCTCCATTGATGCTGAGCCCATTTCTTCCACACTGGTACCTCCTTTGTGTGTAGGAGGAGTGCTCGCTTTGGCAGCACATATACTAAAATTGTGTGTAGCAGGCACCCAGTAAAAGGTGAATGACTGAGATATTCTGGTCACGGGGAGAAAATCCAACAAAGGCTTCAGAGCTGGGTTGGCATGGGAGATTCGTTGCTGTGCAAAGCTGTCCCTGTTTTGGGAGGTCATCATGGAGCCTGATAAGGAAAAAAAAATAATAATAAATGTTGTATCTCAGATGACTTGTGTGCAGTCGTCAACCAAGAAGGAACTCAAGGAAAGGGTAGCTTTTCCAAGGGCTTCAACCTGAAATTTCTAACTGTGGTCATGTAGCCTAATCTTTTATTTATTTATTTATTTTTAAAGATTTATTGATCTGAAATGCAGAGTTTCAGAAAGAAACAGAGGGAGACAATGAAAGTTCTTCTATCTAATCACTCACTCCCCAAATGGCTACAACGACCAGGGCTAGTCTAGGCCAAAATGAAGAGCCTGGAGTTGCATACAGATCTCCCATATAGGTGGGAGGGCTCCAAGTACTTGGACCATCTTGCATTGCTCTCTCACACTCTCTCAGGAAGCCAGGACTGCACAGCAGCTTTGCACAGGCAGCAGATTAATCCACAGTGCCACAGAAAGGGCCCGAGTGCTTCCCTGATATTAACCTTTACTAATCATAGCACACAGAGTCTCTCCTCTGAGTGTAAACTAAATGCCAATCTCTGGCCATGAATTTCAACACACTGCCTCTTTTTTTAAAGCAAATTAGTTGAGTCCTTTCCATGTACGTAGATGTACAGAGCCTTGAAAACATCACAATACATAAGCAAATAGCTCCAATTTCAATGAGGAGTCAACAGAAGGAAATGGGCAATCTCACTGTGGTGTGGCAGACAGTAATTAAAGAAATCTAGCAGACGAGCAATCAGCAAGACCGAGAGTTCAACCACTGCTCAGGTACTGCCTCGCTAGGTGACTGAGTTGCCTGCTGACTTGAAATCTCAATATCTTGAATTGCAAAACAAGGAAGTGAGAGAGATCATCTCATTGGAGTATTGTGAAAGAAAATAAAAAGATGAGAACCTGGTGAGCGACAAGTGACTGTTAGCAACGATCAAGAAGAAGAAGGGCATGAAAGAGAGGAGTCAGGGAGGGTTTCCAAGAAGAGGAGACACTCAACATGAGCTGTGTGGTGAGGGTACACGAGCATTGTTCAGGCAGAGGGATGAACTGGAGCAGTTCCAAGAGAAGAAAGTGTCTGGCTTCCCAGAGACGTTAGGCACTGCCTCAATACAGCGTAGTCTCGTTCTGGTGTCTGAAGTCAGAAACCAGGAGCTTCCTCCAGGTCTCCGGCATGGGAGCAGGTCTCCAAGGCTTTGGGCCCTCCTCCACTGCTTTCCCAGACCATAAGCAGGGAGCTGGATGGGAAGTAGAGCAGCCAGGATATGAATTGGTGCTCACATAGGATGTTGATGTCTCTAGCAGAGACTTAACCTACAAAGGCCATGGCACTAGCCCCTAATCATTATCTTTTGAGGAGAGCTTCTGTTACCTCTGAGGACACTCAGTCAGAGGTAGGGAGAAATCAGGTAGAGCTCCAGGCAAAAGTGCCTGTGGCAGAAAGAAGAAGATGACTGGCCAGGTGGCTCATGGGCAGAGCTGAGAGCTGTTGAAGGTCCAGAATCTCAAAGGACTGCTGACATCTTAGAATTGGAGGTGATCCTATGCTGGACCATGTCTTTTTAAAATTTAATTTAATTGTAATGTATTTTTAATATTGTTGGCATAGTTGAGAGGAATACAGCTCCATGCAGGTCTCCAATCAGGGTGGGAAGGGTCAAGGCGTGGAGGAAGGTAGGTAAGGCAAATGTTTCAACTTCTTTTTCACCTGTGTCTACAGTGGGGGAAGGGGAAGGGACCACTTTGCTATCAAACTACATTGGCACCCAGGGATGGTGGACAGTCACTTGATGTTGCCTTAGAGAGCCCAATGTGGGGAAGAGTGTTCTTAGCATGTTACTAGAGTGGTTTTGATAGTTCTGAGATGTTACTGGCTTCATTGCACCACGGTTGAGAAAAATCTTTCCAAAGTCTGTTGACTGACCAGATCTACCTTAGTGCAACCCCAGGTCCAGGAATGTTTAAAGGTTGGGCAGCAGAGTGGTCCAACCTGTTCTGCTTTCCCTCCTCAGATGAGTCACTCCCCATCCTCCGTTGGCCTACATGAGTTGGCTGTCATGTCTGCTGTGTGTACCTGTGCATGCTGTCCATTGCACAGGCATCAGAAACTGAGAAGCCGCATCCTGATACATCTACCACACATGCTGTGATTCTCCATGTGGCCAGAATTTGAGCCCAGCCATCCAGCTGGGGAGTCCCCCAAGAAACCTCACCTGGGGTGACCTCAGACTTCATTCTGGTGTGCGTCAGCCAGTGCAGGGTCAGATTCAGTCCATCGTCTGCACCAGCCAACACCAGCTGCCTAGTGAGTTCCACCCTTAGCCCCAACTCTCATGTGAACTGATATGTGCTGTGGTCAAGCCCGGCCAGCCCAACCCATCATAGATCTGGTCTTTACACATATCAGTGGGTGCCAAGGTCTAGTCGGGGTGACCTCCAATAACCCCCCACTAGGCCCTCCATCAGCCCCGGTTTTGCTCCTGTTTTGTGCTATAGCCAAGCCTGATCTGTCTAGTATCCCATCTGGCTATTGTGTACACCTTTGGGTGCTACAGCTTCCTTCAGTGTGAATCATTTCCAAACCCTGCCCACTCACATGCTGATGGGTGCTATAGATTTGCCCAGGCTGTTCCACTCCCAGCTCTGACTCTTACACTTACCAGTGGCAGCTACAGCCTAGCGAGAGGGCGGGGTCCCCAGAGTTCCCCTCCAAGACTGTCTTCATTCCTGAATCCTGTGCATGCTGGTGGGTGCTACAACCCATCCTAGGATGACCTACCCGCAGCCACAGCTCTCATAGGCATGTGTTGCAGCCTCGCCCACCTGGACCATGTCTTGTGTCCTCAGTTTCTTGAAAGGCCAGGTAGAGGAGTAGGCTCTTGGTTCAGCAAGACTCCCACATTCCATATTGGAACACCTCGGTTCCATTCCTGTTTGCTTCCTGATCATATAGACCCTGGAAGGCAGCCGTGACAGCTGAAATAGTTGGGCTTACCATCTTTGGGGGAGACTTGAACAGAGGTGCTGGTTCCTGGATCCAGCTTCTGCAGACATTTGCAGGAAATGGACCAGTGAATGGAAGCACAATTTGCCTGCCTCTTGAAAAGCTCCACTATTCCCACAGTCCTCTGCCCACCTCTCTATGCCTTTCCCACTGCAAAGCAGGAAAATTCAGCTCAGGGCAGCAAGGTTGTCCCAGGTCATGCAGTTGGCTGGGCCACAACTGGATTGCAGCTCAGCACGCCTTTGGCTATGACATTAGTTCCTAAACCTGTTTTTTTCCTCTCACTTGTTAATGGAACTTTTAAAACATACAGTCCCTCTGGCCACTCTTACTGGATGTGAACTGGATTCTGGGAATCTCTATTTCACTGAAGACCTCTGGGTCCCTTAAACATCTGGCCTCTTCTGCATGGCCCCCAGGGGCTTAGTGCCACCATCGCTCACTGAGTCCATGTAGAGAACATCTGTTGCTTTGTGGGTACCAGTCTTCTCCTTTTAGAAACAGCTCTGCCACTGTGCCATGGGACTGTCAATCATGTGGCCTCAGCTCTACCACAGGACCGGGACTGGGAACCCAACAGATCACTTGACCTGCAGATGGTCAAGTGACTCCAGGTGACCAATCAAAATCCTTTCTGAGGCTTTTGCCTTGGCGGGAAAGCTGGCCTCTCTCACAAGAGCACAGGTCAGCCTGTGGCTCCCAGCTACCCTCTTTGCCTCAGCCAGCTGGCCAGTCCTGATGGAGAGGAAGCTGAAGAATGAATGCTGACTTTTTTTTTTCAAGTCCTTTCTTTTTTAATTTGTAAAAGCTAATATGTTAGGGTCTATATATCTTTGTTTTTGCCTATTTGAGCTGAAGGTTGATCACTTGTAACTTGAAGGTCCCTACCCATAGACTCCCTGCGGTTGGTTCTGGGGCTTTGCTGGAGCGGATTAGGCATCCACCAGAGGGGAAGAGATTTGGTCTGGGTTGGGGATCCAACACAGGACTGAATGGAATAAGAAAGATTAACTCGAAACTTAAACATCTAGAACAAACACTTTCTTCTCTTTGTTCATCTGTTCATACCCTCATGCATTTTGTGCACTGGCCATTGTGCAAATGATGAAAGAGAAAGACAGAGTCTTGCCTTCAAGGAGTTTAGCAAGGGAGAAGAATCAACCAGGTTATTTCCACACAGGTAGACATGCCTTGTGATTGAGAAAGAGCAGAGCCTTCTGAAGTCTAGAGAGGGAGCCTGGGCCTGCCTGTGCTGTGGCCGTCTGCAAGGACCGCCTCTGAGGCCAGGCTGTGTTTGGCAGTTTGCTCTTGCTCCTCCTGGCTCTGTCAAAGCCCACGCATAGCCGAGTACTGCAGTGGCTCCCCAAGGTGCCTCCATCAGCTGCCCCATGCCTCTTTCTCTTCTATATTCAGTCGCCCTACTTTCAACTCTGTGTCTGATTGAACAAAATGTAGAAAATCAAAATCAGTGAGACCAATGCAACTAAGTAAAAGCTCTTGCCTTCACCTGACGTACCTATATAGTATTGATTTTTTCCATACAACCTGCCTAGAAAGCCAGTCTAGGAATCCTCCTTCTGTTTCTCCTTGTACTCATATTTTATGCCCACTGTACTGTCAAAATGCCTCTATCTCACCCACTCTTCAAAGAATGATTGAGTTAGACTGCGCATCTAGATTCATGGCTGTGAGGATTCACTGTTGAGAGAATATGTAGAGGCTTCATTTCTCAAGGAGTTGACCTAACAGGTAGAGCAAGAGCTTTCCTTCAAGCGTGCCGTTGGAATCTTGTCCCCTGGTTGGTCAGAGGATAATTGCAGTTGAGCTATGACAGATGAGCGCAGGCATGCTAGACCTGTGCACTGCCATGTTGGAGGTGGTGGCTGAAGCATACTCTGAGCGAAGATGACAAAGTATCTAAAAAAGTTCATGTAATGTGGAGATGGCTTTGGACTTCAGCAGGTACCAGTAACCCTTGAAAGATACAGGTAGATAAGGGCACAGTCATAAGGCTGTGTTTTCGGATGGTCACTGGGGTTACAGTGGTAAAGCTTTATCAAGCACTCCAGGACTTGTTAAAAACACTTCTTGGGTCCATTTCTAGAGATATCATTTCTGACTGTGGATGCAACTGTGGCCAAGTCATGGTAATGTTGATCTTGCTGACTCTGCAACCACATGTTCGGAGCTCCTGGAGAGGATATTTCAGGATGGTTGTGTATTAGGGCAGCTCCTGTCATCTAGCTGCATTGTTAGGGCACTGGTTCCAGGGCTTCCCTCTCTATATCAGAATCTGAGGATGTGGCAGATGTGGGATAGCCATTGAAGCCACCGCTTGGGCTGCTTGCACTCCGCATCAGAACGTTGGCTCAAGGCCTGGCTAGCACGGCCAGGAAGGCGGCAGGTGACGCCAAGTGCTTGTGAGGGACCTGGGGGTGGCTCTTGCTCTGTTTTCGGCCTGACCCCGATCTGACTGTTGTCAGGGTGGGGGTGGGATGTTGGGGACAGACGTGCATTTGGAGAGTTTACCGGTGAGTGGGAGATCTCTCTCTCTCTGTACCTCGCTATCTTTCCAAGTCTCTATCTTTCTACTTTTCAAATAAATAAATAATTTTAAAATAAAAAGCCTAAAATCTCTGGATGCCCATTTTCCTTATACAAAAGAAAAGGACTTACATAGTCTATGCACATTCTCCTGCATACATTAAATCACCCCGAGATCACTTATACCACCTAATTTAATGTCCATATTGTGAATACAGTTATGATGCTTATTGATCTCTATCTGTATTTTTTAGGGCATTTCTGTTGTTACGTTTTCTTTTTTTTGCCCCTGGTCTTCTTTCTCTTCTTCTTCTTCTTCTTCTTTTTTTTTTTACGTGTTCTATCCATGGCTGTCTGGGTCCACAACTGTTACAGATAATGGACTGCATGATGGACAGGAGAGAGAGGGTGCTGCAGGGGTGAGGTTGTCATTCAGCTGGGGAGGAGGTGTGACCCTGAACTCTCCTCCCGCCAAGCCCAATGGTCCCTCACCCGCTGACACCTTGACACAGTTTTCATCAAGATGCTTCCTCCCAACTGTGATGCCCCCCCGCTCCTGGTGCTTCCAAACTCTTCTGATGATGTCTTCTGTGTGAAGAAAAGGGGCAGCAGGTGCTGTAGCTTGAACTCCCAGCCTCTCCGCTGTGAGCAGAGCCGGAGTGCCCCTCGGTTTGGTACCTAACTGCCTGTTTTCTAGGTTTTTCTCTGGTCTGTAAGAGCCTCAGGGTCAAGCTGCTATTGGTCTCCTCTTTCTCTGTACTGCTGCCCACCTCCTATGAGTCAGTGTATAGTTCCCCCTGTCACCTTTGTGACAGATTTACTTTCTGAACATTTCAATATCTTCATTGGTAAAATGGCACTAGAAATAGAAATTGCCTACTAAACAGTGCTGGGGGGGGGTGAAATAAGTGATTGGCACATAGTAAACATTAACTACTATTATTGTTGTTTTATGGAGGGTAATTGCATGACTTTGGTCCAATTATTTAGCTGGTCTAAACCTCAGTATTGTCCCACTCAACAATCATTCTTCAGCTAGACGTTGGCGGGGTTCAGCGAGATTTTTTGGGAGGGTGGGTGGGCAGGAAGTCCTAGAGTACTTCAGAAAGTTCATGGAGAGACAGGGTTAAAAGACAGTCCCCCTCCAACTTTTAAAGTGGCCTTGTAGGTGGAGTCTAATGATTAATTCCCTCTCCCTTGGGACTCTCCTGGCCCACCCTTTAGCCTTTTGACTACTCCAGGGTGTTTTACCCCTCAGTGGGCTGACAGGATGACAATGGGAAGAAAGTGTTGGGGATTGTGGCAGAGCTCCCAGGCATTGTTTGGAAACAAAGAACATTCCTTTCAACTTCTGAAAGATCTACATCCCATTAACACTTGTTCCCCTCACCGCTGGTTTCCGAAAGAGCTGGGGATAGACTAGTCTTGGGTGAAATAAAATGAGAAATGAAATCAATTCAGTCACTTCAAAGAAGCTTGACAAAGCCAGTGTTTTGGGTATTTCCTCCATCTTTTCAGTTTGTCCAGGTTCTTCCCCAAAGGAGCAAACCGAAAGATAGTAGCTAAAGCTTTGAAGATGTGGCCCCTGGTTAGCTTTCTGCTTGAAAATATGCCCCTGTTCCTGTCCTGTTGGTTTTGTTTCTAGATCCTTCTTTGAAAGAGGTCTCTAACATGAAAAGAAAAACCTTTTATGAAGCTGTCTAGTAGGGAATTTATAGATGAAGCTGGATGGACACCTTTTAGCATTTTCTAGCTTCAGAATTATTTATGGTAGGGAAGCAATGCTTCCTGTGTACTTAGCATGTATGTGAAAAACTATGTACTGATCTAATTGTATGTTATTGCAAAGAAACCACAGAGAATTCTGGAATGCAATGTTTTTGTCCTCTTCCCAAATCTTCAGCCAATTTGTCTTAACATAAAAACACTCAACTCGCATGCTCATACTGTTGGGCTGAAATTGTGACAGCTTTGTTCATTTTAAAACTTGATTCGCTTTATAATGTCCATCTTTGTGGCATCCAAATGCAGCTGTAAAGTAATGTTTCCTTCCTCTTTCTTCATCACATCTCTAAACAAACAGAACCATCCCAGGACTCCCCTAGGGCAGTGGAGTCCTTGGGCATGACAGAAGACACCATCAAAATTAGCTTATTTTTTCTTGTGTATTCCTTTCTAAATTGTAAGTGCTCCCCTTCTATCTCAGCTCTCAATTATTATCTACAAACTAAATTGCACAATGCTGGAGACCTCTGGGACTCTCTGGATTGAGTCCGAGGGTGGATTTGTATTGTGTTCAAGAGCGGGCTGACTTTCTGGAATGAAGTGGGCATGTGTCCAATTTTCAGACGATTCCCTGGCCGTGTGAAGCTGAGGCACCTTAAGAAGGGACTGGAATGGCTCCCTTCCATTCGCACAGCCAGCCTCTGCATCCTCCGTTCTTTCCTGACCCTTGGGCACGAGGAGTTGTTTTCCTAGCAGGGAACACTCTCAGGCTAAGGGCTTGCCCAGACTTAGTGATTCTAAGGAACACCTTCCTGGTTCCCAAGTGAGTCATTCCAGGGCTGCACTCCAGCCCTGGGCCACAAAGGGGCACACAGTGCAATGTTTAAGAGCGCCCCCGCTTTGGAAGGGCTTTGAACTCCTCAGCTTCTGTGGATTGGCCCTCCCTTTGAATTTGGGACATAGGGGGCGGGACAGTTTGAAGTTATGTAGGTAGGATTTAGGATCCAAAAGAAGGCTTCCAGACAAGACTTTAAAGCCTCGAATAAATTATGCTAGGGGGGTCAAAGACAGTAATTATTTATTGATTTATGGGTGATGTGAATTAAAATCTCAAAGACTGTTCAGGGAACTGAAGAGCTACCGAGATGGTGAGGCAATTAGAAGAGCAATGGCAACTCTTATTTTCTTCTGCAGTTAACGTAGTATCTGGTTTGAGCCACGGCTTTCCCGAGGCTTCTAATTAACAACACGTAGATTTAGAAATGTCTTTTCATGGACTAATGATGAGCATGTGTCATGAGTGTGTGAAAGTGGTTCTAAGCAGAGTGTGCAGTTTCTAGCACAATGACTCATCTGACAGCGGCTAAGCACGTTCTGGTGTCTGATCTGAACGGTAGTATTTGCAAACTGTCTCCTTCCAGGAAGGAGTGACCAGAGGCTCTGATGAGGCAAATGACTCAGGTGGGAGTGCGGAGTAGTGGGTTCTTCACTGGGGAAAGTCAGATAATTATGACCCAAAGAAATTAGGTGGGAAAGTTAGTCAAGCCTGAAGGTTAAAAACTTAAAGTAAGGCATAATCCACTAGACTGACCCCTGTCTCTTGGAGTGGCCAGTTTCCTCCCACTTGCTTGTCTGAGAAGCACATTGAGGTACAGAGCCTGAGATTGTATCCCTGCTAGACTCTTTCTCATTTGTGGACTTTGCATAGGCACAAGAGTTCCTGGGCCTCTGGCTGTCCTGCCACGTGTCAGTTTCAGACGTGAGCATCTCCCACCTCCCACCGGGTTGCTGTAGTTACAATTAAAACACTTTGAAGAGTGCCTGGGAGGTAGAGAGTTTAGTGTTATCCTTGAGGCTCCAAATCAGGAGCCTTCCTGATTTCAGCACTTCAGACCCAAGATGCTCCAAGAATTTAGAGGGAAGGGTTAAATGCTTTTAACAGATGCGGGTGGGGCGGGCTTGGGTTCTGCTTCTTGCTATCAGTGTAGCCACAGATAAGTTATATAACCCTCTGAACTTTTCTATTTCCTTGTTAGTGAAATGGGGCTAACAGGGCCATTCCTCTGGGGGCTCCTCTAAGGCTCAGGAGACAGATAACCCCTGCCAAGGACCTGGCACCCTGGGAACTGCCGCATAAAGCAAATGGTGGCTCCTCATCCCTCCGGGCTGGCTGGAGTTCCTTCAGGTTCTAGCAGCAACTCTTTGTGTATTTCACTGCTATCTTTAACCTCCTGTGTGTGTCTTTCCTTACCTCCAACCTTCTTACCAGCCTTCTTTTCTCAACAACTCTGTCTCTTATCATCACGTTGGGAAGCAGCTTACCATCCTGAGCACTTAAAAGATCTTAAAGCCCCCAGATCCACTTCACCAAGGAAAACGCTTAGAATCCCTGTCTTGGTAGGCACCTCCTCTTCAGGTCAGAACTGCTGCTTTGCGATTGATGAACGGGCAACAGGTGAAAGCCAAGGAAAGAAACAAGACACCTCACGACTTGAGATTTGGCTCAATTATATATTTGCCAGGTATTTTATTTTTTTCTAAAAACAATAGAAAAAAATCAACTTTAAAAAGGAAAATGTACTTAAATAAAAAAATTGTGGTTTATAATACATGGCTTGAAATCTTGTATAACTGCTATAAACGTTTTATTAAAGTTATTTACATTTAATGGCCATATGTACACAGGAGAGTTGGGTAAACTTTAGATTTTTTTTTTAAAACAATTCTTTAAATACAAATCTGTTAAAAGAAACAAAACAAAAAAAGATGGCAAGCATAAAAAAATGTTCTTTTATGCCCAAAGTCCCATTTGAGGCAGTTTACATTATGGCTAAACCTTACAGTCCAAAGACCCAGCCGAGGTTGTGAGGTTGCACTTTGACCATGCATTTGAAATAAGTTCATACAGAATGGATTGCTGAAGTTCTGTCAGAAGGAACCTTTTTCCTTACTCCCCCCTCCCCAGTAACAAATAAGAATTCATGTGCCAGTCCAGTTCCTCCCTCTCAGAGGTCGGCTTATGCACAAGAGTTCCGTAGCTGCTCAAGTTTGTGTTTCAACTGTTCTCGCCGTTTCCGCAACAAATCCCTTTCTGAAAGGAGCTTTTGCTCCTCTGCCTGGACCGACAGGATGTACGCGGTGGCTTTTTTAAGGATCACCACCTTGGGGGCCTTCTCGTTGTTCTCCAACTCTGGAATCTGGTCACGCAGGGCGAAAAAGCTCCTTTTCAGCTCGTTTCTCCTCTGGCGTTCCAGGACGTTGTGTGTCCGCCTCTTGTCATTCTCCTCGGTGTCGGAGGACCTGGGGCTGGCGCATCTGCGGTTGTTGCTGATTTGCTTCAGGACGCGGCCACTGTCCAGCTTGGCCCGCTTGGCAGCGGGGTAGTCCTTCCTAGTGGACGGGGGCGCCGCGTAATTGTGCTGATGGGTGGAGACGTGGCACCGCTTGAGGACCAGCGGGCTGTGTGGAGGTTTGCTGTGGCCCCCGGTGGAAGGTGACCCTGACTCTGACCTTTTGGTGGGGGGCTGCCTCTTTTCCACCGAAACAACGTCGATTTCTTCCTCATCCTCTTGTTCTTCCTCTTTAAGAAAGGAAACAGAAATCACTGGTTAGCAATGTTTCCCAAGGATCAATGAATGACCCGAAGGCCTCATTCACTGAATGCTATGCAAATAGCAGGCACTGGAATGTTGGAGGCCACAGGCCCTCTCCCCACCCCCAAAAACCACACAGCTCACTGCTCCTTCGCTCCGGAGAGAGAGGAGGCTTCAATGGGAGGACAATGACAGCTGGGCTGTGGTACAGACAAGAAAATTACCATTCACCAGTACATCACATTGATGCCAATTCTTACCTAAGACTTAATGAGGCTTTGGACACACCCAGAGTCAAGCACTTTCCCAAGCACCTCCTATTTTTAAGGGACTTTACCAAGAACCCTTCAGGTGTTGTGTGCATGATAGCAACTCCCCATTTTACTGGAAGTGGGAAAAAAACCAACTTTCAACTTTGCCAACAAGTCCTGGGGGATGGGCAAAGGGGGGCGGAGAGGTCTGGTTTTGGCAAGCCTTTGAAGTGTTCAGAATAGACACTTTCACCGGCTCCCAGCTCTCCGGCAGCAGGCTGGCCTGCCTCCCCTCATTCTTGTAGGGCCTGCAGCCCACTAAACTTCAACCACTTCCAGGACCTAAGGAAGGCAGACAGGCAATTCATTCACTCCTGGAGTTCAGAGTTAACCTCCTTCAAATGCCCCCTCCTCCTCAACCCCAGGTAATTAGAATGCTTAAGAGAGCTAAGAAGTGGATGGAGTTGCAAGATAAGCCAGGAGATTTAGAATCCCAGATGAAATTCCTGAGGGGTGGGAGAGAAAGGAGGGGGGCAGGCAACCAGGGCGGTCTAAGTGCCCAGGGCTGGAAAGCCGGGCATACTAAAAGCCCAGGGTTCCGGAGGTCACTGGCACCTGATGGCTCCATTTCCCCTTCCAGATACTTAAACAGGCAGAATAGGCTACCGCGTCCACTTGGACTCGCCGCCAGCGTGAACAGACTGACGTGCACCCACCCAACCTCCTGCTCCATGGCAAGGCCCGGAGGGGCTTCCAGCTTACCGGAGTCGCTGCTGGTGGTGGGTGGTGTCTCCTCATGGAGCACCAGGTGCTCGGGGCTGGCCCGTGGGGAGGACTCAGTGGAGGAGAGCAGAGAGTCCGAGGACGGGGAGAAGGCGCCGGAGTCCGGAGATGTGCAGGGCTTGGGAGAGCTGCTGTCGTTGAGCGGGTAGGGGAAGACCACCGAGGGGTCGATGCACTCGGAGACAGCGGCGCTCAGGTCCTGAAGGTAGAGGCTGGAGGTAGAGCAGCCGCCGGGGCCGCGGGCAGGGTTCGGACTGTTGCTGTCCTTGCGCGCAGCCTGGTAGGAGGCGAGCTTCTCTGAGACGAGCTTGGCAGCGGCTGAGAAGCCACTCCACATGCAGTCCTGGATGATGATGTTCTTGATGAAGGTTTCGTCGTCCGGGTCGCAGATGAAGCTCTGGTTCACCATGTCGCCCCCCAGCAGTTCGGTCACCATCTCCAGCTGGTCGGCGGTGGAGAAGCTGCCTCCACCGCCGCCGCCTTCGTCTCCCCGGGGGGAGAAGGATGTGACAGCAACGTAGGAGGGCGAGCAGAGGCCGGAGCGGCGGCTCGGGGATCGGGGTGGGGTGGGCAGCAGCTCGAATTTCTTCCAGATATCCTCGCTGGGCGCCGGCGGCTGCAGCTCGCTCTGCTGTTGATGCTGGTAGAAGTTCTCTTCTTCATCGCAGTAGAAATAGGGCTGCACGGAATCGTAGTCCAGGTCATAGTTCCTGTTGGTGGCGAAGCTGACGTTGAGTGGCATCCTGACGGCAGCCTGCTGTGGGGGTACACAAGGGGTCAGCCTTGAGTTAGGGTCTCGTCTGAACCCGAAACCCGAGAGCCAGCAAGTACATACACAGCAAGCCCCGACCACTCCCCTTCCTGCGCTACCCCTTCCCCCACCAAGGGGCCGGGCTGAGAGGACCCCCCAAGGAAATAAATAGTAATATCTTAAAAAAAGATACCCTTTTACCCACACCTTCCGGTGACCCCCTAGGATCTCAATTCGCACCTGGTGCGCCAGCTGCACGGTGCCCGCCAAGATTCCCCGCCCCCGGGAGTCCTAAGGGCAAAGCGCACCTCCCAGAAATCGAAAAACGGCCTTGGCCTCCTTAAGAGCCGGAGGTAGGGAATACGTTCTGCCAACCGAAGGCGCAAAATTTTGCGCCACCTGAAGGAGAAAGTGAGCGGCGCCCAGCGCGAGCGGTGGTCGCCTCCTCCCGTCCGGGGCCCTACTGCGCCGCCGCGCCTGTTCCCACTCGAGCCCTTGCCGCGCCCCTACCCCTCGGGCGCCGCCGCCCCTCCCGGCCCCTCGCCACCGCCTCCATCCCCACCCCCTGCCCGTCCCCCTTCCTCCCTTTGCCGGCTTTTCTTCTTTCCTCTAGCCTGCTGTGGTGGCGAGCCCAGCAGCCGGCTTTAACACCCCCTTCCAATAAAGAAAAAGGGGTTGTCAAATGTTAAACAGGGGCACCTCCCTTCCCCTCCTCCAAACAGCCTTGCAACTGCGCCACAGAGCCCGCAGAGACTCTGCGCCCCGAGCCGGGCGTCTGCGCCTCCCGCGACGGTAGCAGCTGTTCCCAGAGCAGCCCCGAGCCCGGTTTCGCGCCGTCTCCCCATCTCCTCCCCACCTTCCCCCCCGCATCTCAGGGGCACGGAGCACCCGTGGGCGACGGTGGCGGAGCACCCAAGGCGGGGTGCGGAGAACTGCCCTGGTTTTCCCCCAGTCGACCATTCCAGGAAAATCGGACACATCCCTGCCCTGGCCTCTCCTCTCCCTTCCCCGCGCCTGCTTAACACCAAGTTCTAACACTTACAAGAGACAGCGTTTTCCCATTTTACTATGAGGATTCTTATTATTTTTTTAGAACGCAACTTTTCTTAAAAAGAGCAGGGCGAGTTGGATTCGCCGCAGGGATCGGCGGGCGGGACGCGCCGCAGTATTTGTCTCCGGCTGTCACAAATGCGCAAAGCCGAAATTTAAATGTCCTCCCGGAGACAGGGAGAAAAAAGTCCGCGGTGGCGGGGTTCTCCTGCTCGGGCAATCTGTAGTCCACACTCCAGGGAGCTCGGGATGCACAGTGGTTTTTCTCTGTCCACGCCAAGCCGAGATTCCCGCCTTTACCCCCCTAAAAAGCCCCCAAAGCAATTCATGTCATAAAGCAGGAGTGCCCTAGCGCCCGGGCTAGCGTCGGGTAGCACTGGCGCAAAGGCAGAGCCCCCCGAAAGCTAGTTTCCAGAATGCGTCCCTGTCCCTCCGCGGCCACTTGCCCTTGACAAGTCACTGCATCCGGGTCCGGCCCGATCCGCTGTGATCACCCAGAGAAGTGTCACTAACACAGAATAGGAATAAAGGCAGCACCCCTCACTCTGCCCCAATTTAGGTACTAGACTAGCGACAGGGTCAAACCGGTGCCGAAAAAGCAAGTCAAACAGATCTGAGAGCTTACCGGGTGTTCGGAGACCCGGCGGAATCTTGCTCCCGAACCGCGGGAAAACCACCTCTCAGAGGAACGGTCCGGGGTAAGGGTCCCCAGCTGGTGGAGCAGCCACCCCGGGTCTGTCGGCTGTAGGTCCTAGTGCAAAGTGACCGTCTGCCGCAGTGGCCCAAGTTCCGCTGACTCGGCGAGGGCTCGCGGGGAGGGGTGTCGCGGGTGGGTGGTGGTCGCCGGGATGGTGGGGGTACTGGCCGAAGGCGAAGCTCTCTTTCGCTCCGGATCTCCTTCGGCCCGGCGCTGGCTGCTCTACTCTGCCCGGCCCGCCCGCTCGCTCCCTCTGCCTCTCGCAGAAATTACTACAGCGAGTCAGATAAAGCCCAGAAAAGCGGCTTTTATACTGCACCGAGGAGCCCTCCCCTTAGTTCTTTTTCCCGCCAAGCCTAGGAGGAGCCCTGCCCTTCTCAGGGCCGGAGGAGAACAGAGGCCGGTAGAGGAGAACGGGGCGCGGCTGCCAGAGTGGCCGGGGGTCCTCCGTGGCGCAGACCCTTGCATTATAAAGGGCCGGTGGGCGGGGATTTGCTGGAGGGAATTTTTTTTTGCATGCTCCCCCCTCCCTCCGTTTTGGGAGCCCGGGAGGGGCACTGGTGGAGAAGTGAGGGAAGGGTGGTTGCAGCCCTTGGATGTAAACAGTGCGAACCTGCCGCACGCCCACTCTCCTACGCTCTCGCGGCACTGTCTGATCAAGTGCGCTTCTGCCCTTCGTGTTTACAGCAGCGCGGGGGAGCAGCTGCCCTGCGCACAGCCGATACAGCGCGTACCCGCGGCCTCGCCAGGCACGTCCCGGGCTGCCGAGCGCCTCCCCAAGGCTGGGCAGAGTTGGAAAAATCAGTAGGGCGCAGTGAGGAGGATATTTACATGAGCGCTTAGGGCGTAGAGTGGTAGTTGTAGTGGGGATAAACATTAGCGTTGCGGGGAGGAAAATAATGCCCGGAATTATTAAAAATAGCTCAGCAACACAGTGCCACGTATACTTGGAGAGCACGTTGTGAACAGACACCCAGTGCATGTATTGGGTGTGTGTGTGTGTAATGCATTATGCATTACCTGTGCACAGCTCTCTGGATTAAGCACCCTCCACCGTGAACGAGTGCTCAATTTGCTGCCAAAGCAACCCCCTCTTCCCGTAGACTTCCACGGGGGGGGGGGGGAGACGGGGTTGGGGAGGCGCTCTCCTTCTCCCCACTCCCCACCCCCACCCCCAGGTCTCGCTCGTCAGGGGGAATCTTTCTGCGGTGCTGGCGAATGCGCGCCGCGGCCCGTCTGTCTTCCCGCCCGCTCTCACCCCTGCGCCTCGCCAGGCTTCAGAGGAGACCAGCGCTCCCTGCGCCCCGTGGCGCCCAGCTCACACCAGACTCGAGCTCCGGGATCAGTGGGAAATGAAAGGCGCTAGACAGGAGTCCCTGGGAGGGACCGGAGGACCTGAATTGCAGGGCCGAACCGCCCCAAAATGGGGGGAGGTCTGAGCTTTGCGGAAGGGGCCTGGAGAGGCGGAGGAGACCCCGGCGAGGAAAACTATTAACTCTTCCCTCCCCGGACAAACCGGATATTCATTTCCACCCCGTCCTCTGTCTGCTACGCTGTTAAGTATGGTGAGTGTGATCTTGCACAAAACATGCGTCGCTTCTAGCGAAGGTGAGGACTTAATACTTCCGTGCCCTGCCCTTTTGTTAGGGGAAGGTAATTTGGAACTAATTAAAAATTAGGCTCATTGGAGGTATTAATCTTCACGTGCACTGACTTTTTCCTCCTGAATACCGTGCTCCAAGTGTATTCGTACCTACTATGCCTCTCTACAAAGTTGTGTACACCTTGATCCAGCCGACCCTAAACAAGATTTGTTCGCCCTCTGGGTCAACAGTTAATGGATAAATCACAGTCCCCCGGCATTTGGCATTATTGCAGGGCATCAAAGCCAAAGCAATCCTTGCCGGCTCCACACGCAAAAGCTTTTTCCACCCTCCTCCGCCCCTAAAAAAAAAAAAAAAAAACCCTTCGGGGGCGGGGTCGTGTGACTAGCTTACACACGGTTCGAGATAAGTGAAATCCCATTGAGTTTGCAGCTCGGCGTTCAATTGTTAAATGAGTAGTCATTTCCCCCCCATCAGGCTCCCGGCGCAATTCAGCTTTAAGGGCCGCAAACGTCTCCAGCCTCCGGGCTTTTGCCGCAAACGCCCGGAGCGGCCAATCCCTAAGCTGGGTTTTGCTGCAAAGCGTCTCCTCCCCGCCCCCCGGCCGGGCGGCACCCGCGCTCGAGTTGACTAACGTGAAGTAAGCGTGCCCTCTACCGGCCGGAGTGACCGCGCGTCCCCGGCGCCGGCCAGGGCGCGGCCGGTGGGGGCGGGGAGGCCGGGGCCGGCGCAGGGTCCTCCCGGGCCGGCGCAGGGTCCCCAGCCGCCTCCCAGGGGTCCTCCCGAGCCCCACTGCGGAACTGCTGAAAAGTGGTTCAGAGGCGGCCATCCAACTGCCCAAGAGGTGGTGAAAACTTAACTCATGACTCCTTGGCAACGCACATAATCACCCTTTGTCGAAGTGATGCTGTTTATGGAAAACGTGAAATTCCGCACAGGTACACACACGAAACATCTTCCGACAAAACCTCAAAGCAGCGCAGCCGGCTGTCAGCCCACGCGTCCTAGAGAGCTGTCTTTTCCCAGCAGCCAGGTTTAGCAGGAGACTCTCAGATTTACTGGGGAGGCTGGAGGTGGGGGAGGGATGGGAGGAAAGGTTTGACTTCTCTGCAATCTTTGAAAATTGGGTGACAGTGAAAAGGGGGCACTTGACAATTCCCTGAGTAAGGTGTGAAGGGCTGTTCCATGCAAAGTTTTAAAACCCCCCAAAGACTGTGACCTGAAGGTCGTGGCAAATGAGAACGGAATTTATGGAGCAGGTGTAGTGAGTACGAACATTCCCGGTAGGTTTTTCTGGGGTTGAAAGATGCTTGAGGGTGCCCCATCACCCCAGGTGTGTGCACGGCTGCCAAGGGAGGCTCCTTCCGGGAGAAGGCTCCTAGTGATTTCCCTGGCATCTGGCACCCACTCGCCGTGGCTCAATCAGCCACACAAAGAATAGATGTGGCTTGACTTAAGGGGTTTTGAAAGTTGCTGAAGATGACAGATGTGGTGGATTTTCAGAGTGGACTCTTGAGTTATGCCTACCAGGTGCAGGACATATGAAGGCCAGGGAAAGGAAGGGTCTTGGCCCTGGGTCTCCGCCCACTCCTCCAGGGCTGGAACATCACCTGGGGCGGGGGGGGGGGTATTGTCAGGTTCCACCTCCAAGCTGTTTCCTAGCCCCCAATGAAGGGGGCATCCCAGTCTCACAATGGCAAGCCAAATCTCAGTGAAGTAGATCATCACCGTCTTTCTGGTAGTAATTTTTAAGACACTCGTATTTTTGAATAACCACTGGCTGGGTGGAAAAGTGACTGAGGAGGCTACACCTAATAATATAATTTCCACTATTCGAGTGACACATATTTGTAGTAAAAATGGATAAAATAGGAGCGGCATGATGGCTCAATTGGTTAATCTTCCACCTCCAAGTGCCGGGTACCATAAGCGAGCTGGTTTGTGTCCTTGCTGCTCCACTTTCCATCCAGCTCCCTGCTCGTGGTGGCCTGGGAAAGCACCCAGACCCTGCACTTGTGTTGGAGACTCAAGAAGCTCCTGCTCCTGTGAACTTGGGCTGTTGAGCTATTTGGGGAGTGAGTTAGTGGATGAAGATCTTCCTCTCTGTCTCTCCTCTCTGTAAATCTGTCTTTCTAAGAGGGATCTCCCACTGCCCCTAGGTAGTGCTGGAATTTTGTTTCAGGGCAGGGGCAGGGCATGTCTGACCTGCAGGTTGCATAAGGCCTGGGCTGTGACCCTGCCAAGGCAACCATAGACTAGGCTGAAAATTCAACAAGTCTATACCAGGAAAATTTTTTAAAAATCTGTTTTTATTGGAAAGACCAAGTTACACTGAAAGGGGAGAGACAGAGATCTTCCATAAGAGGGTTCACTCTACAAATAGCTACAACAGCCAGAGTGGGCCCATCTGAAGCCAGGAGCTCCTGCCAGGTCTCCCATGTGGATATAGGGGCTCCAGTAGCTGGGCCATCCTCTGCTGCTTTTTCAGGCCATAAGCAGGGACGTAGATTGAAATGGAGCAGCCAAGAAGGGATGTTGACGCCTCAGGTAGACGTTTAGCTTTCTATGCCACCAGGCAGGTGCCCAATAATTTTGCGTGGCCCATTCATGATGATCTGTGTATGCAAATGGCGCTGAGCGGACGAAAGATTCTCACACCTGTTAAGGAGATGATTTCCAGAAAAATACTTAGCCATTCTGTTTTTTTGAAGCGTTTCTTCTGGGAGACAGCGGGAAGGGTTGTCTTCTGACTGCCCTGTGAAGGGTTTTCACACTGCAAGGCTCAAGATTGTCCTCTTGGGAGTGGAGGTGGGGAGAGAGGCCGTGGGGCACGGGCGGGGCTTCTGAGAAGAGGTGGAGGTTCTGAGGGCAGCTCTGTGACCCTGCAGCAGGGATGGCTCTGGTCTGCCAGCCTGGCCTGGCCTGGAAGAAGAGCCATAACTCGAATTCTCCCGGGAGAAGTCATGCCATGCTCAGGCTAAGGAGAGCAGGAAGAATGATCCATCCATGTGACCACACTTTCTCTTTGCAGAGACACAAAAGGAGAGATTGAGAACACGTGACTGTATAAAATAACACCAGCTTCCCCCCTAGTCTGTCTCTCAAAGTTTCCTACCGAGTTGCTTGCCTCAGAGTAAGAGCAGTTACTAATATGGAAATAACTGGGAGGGGGTGATCAAACAGCTATCTGCAAATAGGCTGGGGGAGACAGATAAACCCCCTGGACGGCGGAGTTGTTTTAAAATCCCTGCAAGTCAGGAGAGGGCTTTCTAAGAGGGAGATGGAGGAAGAGATTGATAACTGTGGATCTCAGGCAGAAAGATTGCTTTGAGAAGAAGGGTTGTTAGATTAAAAACCAGGTTAGCCAGGCAATATTAAAAGAAGAGGAAGTCTCATAGCATGTTAATATCAGCCCGGTACCCAGCGAGGGCACAAGTGGACTCTCCAGCAGACAAGGAAATCAAAATCGGCCTCGTTAATTCATAGGAATATCAGCACAAAAAGGCAGTGAAGGAAAGCATTGTGTATTTAAAAGATATAAATTTATATGTGTGGTCTTCGATCAGTGATGTCTCGCATATTAGCAAATTACATAAATGAAAGGGACTAAAAGGAAAAAAAAATGAGTCAATGGTTTTTAACTTAGAACCCAGGAGGCTGCACTTTCTGTGTTGCCTCGAGTACCTTGGATTGTATTGCTAGTCACTGGTGTCTAGACCTCCCATCCTGGCAGAGGGTCCCAGGCTGGGCCCGGCCAAGCTTCAGTTTGGCATTCTACTTTTATTTCTTGGTCCTTAGCTGTCATCCTGCCTTACTTTGTAGCACTTGAGTAGACAAATGGTTCCTTTGTTTAACCTCTTCAAAGACTTGGTTTATTGTTCCCTATGTGCCAAACCCAAGTGACTGCAGACATTTCCACACATGGGCACGCTGGCCTGTCGTTGCTGTGGGCAGCTTCTGTCCCGAGGCTGGAGTCATGCTGGGTCCCAGGCAGAAGGCCTTGGGCGCCTCGTGGAGGGAAGTGCTCATCTCTTGGCCTTGGATCTTCCTTTGGAAGGCAGGGGAAAAGGAGCTGGTTCCCTTGAAGTTCCTCTGAGATCTCAAACCATGATTTTGGATTTTCTTTTGCAAGCCAGGCTTTCTGAGATCAGCCCACCCTTGTGGGACTTCATTTTAATTTATTCTGTCCTCAATCCTCCCCTTTATTATTATTATTTTTTGGTGGGGGGAGGTATTTGGCAACATGACTGTTTATTGTATTTTTATTGTCATTATTATTTTCCTTGATATAATTTTTCGCTCTCTTTCCCCCCTCCACATTCTCCCCACCCCCACAATCTTCCTCCATATTATTACAATGGTATGGTCACAAGTCCAGCATTCTGCTACTTAAGCATGTATCATGGCATTGTAGGTAAGACAATGGTAGAAAATCTAGAGTCAAATTGTCAAGGTATATTTAAGTTCCATTGGGAATCCTTCTTTTGTTTGGGAGTGGAAGTGCATACTGCAATGTCTCTTTACTTTCTGGTATGCTGCTCTCCATTATATAGTTCGTCTATGAGAATGTACACATATACTACACAGGTTTACTTATATATCTGTTTGTCTTGTATAAGGCACAGAAGTTGCCTTATATCAGAGAGAACATGTGGTCTTTGTTTTTCACTGAACATAATGGTCACTTGAAATGGGCTTTGTGAGACAGAGATCTTTCTTGAAGGTGTCTGGGGACCTTCTCTTACCAATGACCTTCTTCTGCCTTCCCCGGCTGACTTGGTCACTTGCTGCAAGGCTTTGGAAAATGATCATTCTTTCGATTTCCATAAGTCAGTGTTTTCCACCTGGGGTCGCTTTGTATCCGGGAGACCTCTGGTGCTGTCTGGGGACATTTTGGGGTGTCACAGAGGAGCACACAGTGGCTCATTCCCAGCGTTCAATGGGCAGAGGCTGAGCATGTGGTCTGTGGTGCTATAGCACACCAATCATGCCACCACAGGGGTTGCTGGGCACTGAATGGTAGCCACACTGAGGGCGAGGGTCGCTGTGTGGAGTGCTCGCTCTTCTGATGTTATTCCTTTGTGCTCAGCTGGTTCCTAAACCCAACAGGAGTCGCGTCCCAGCCACCAGAATCATCTATCAGAAGCCAGCTCCTGGTCTTTCCAACTCCATTGAACCCTGTGCATGGATTGATTGTCCTCTTCCTTTAGAATCCATCAGTGCCTTCCGGTGGCCAAAAGCAAGGCTGTACCTCATGAACTTGGAATTCCAAGCCCTGGTGCATCTGGTCTGCACCTTATCTTGTCCAGTTTCCCACCAACTCCACACTTCAGCCAAGCACGTCTATTTACGTTCTCTCTGAGTGACACACACATTCCCACCTCAGCGCCTTAATTCAAGCAGTTTCCCCAGCTTCAGAGCCTCTTGTTGATTTACCTAAGCACCACCTTTCCTCCTAGAGAGAGAGCTAATGCGGGTTTTCTCTGCAGAGCCTTCCCTTACTGCCCCAGCCCCGATCATCTTACAGAATCAAAAATTATGGAGCTGGAAGGATATTTGGGAAGCTCAGAAGCGTAAGCGGCTGTTCAAGAGGAAATCGAGGGCACCCCTTATTAACATAGACCAACCGTCCGAGTGGCAGGCCTCTCTTCCTTTGTCCAGGAGACAGTAAATGTCACAGGCTAGAATCATATCGGACTCATGGCAAATGCTACATTAATCTTGGTAATGCAACCTTACTGCCCTGGGTAGGAGTTGATGTGCAAACATTTGAAGTGACTTGTTGGCTGTCTGAGGATCTAGAATGGGAGCAGGTGTTGTGAATCAGCTTGTTGGGGTGGGGGTCCAGTCTTTCCTGACCACTTGTTAAATCTGACAAGTCCTGTGACCTCTCTGAATCTCACTTCCTCTCATCTGTAAAATGGATATATCACACTTATAACATCTATCTTACTGAAAGGGTTGTAAAAAGTAAGGTAATACTGTAATACAGAGCTTAGTACTTGACCTGCCTGTAGTAAGTGTTAGGAATTTCTGGAAAGGGGGATCCTGGTTTAACAGAAAATAATGTACTGAGCTATTTTAAGTTGAGTTTTTCATGGTGTCCCACAGTAAGTTCTGTGAAATGTATGTTGTCTGTAACTCCATGAAGCCTGAGGCATTACGTCCTAATGAAGACATGCTATTGCACAAGTGAGAAATTGAAACCTATGTTCGCAGAAGGTTTATCTAGTGTTTGGTGACTAACTCCTAATTGACACCTTTCTGTGTATAACCACTGCAGGACTTACTGTGCCCTCTGTCTGCCATTTTATAGGTTCTTCCACTAAGAATAAGCAAAATTCTGTGGACCCGGTGTGATAGCTTAGTGGCTGAAGTCCTTGCCTTGTATGTGCCGGGATCCCATTTGGGTGCCAGTTGTAATCCCGGCAGCCCCACTTCCCATCCAGCTCCCTGCTTGTGGCCTGGGAAAGCAGTTGAGGATGGCCCAAAGTTTTGGGACCCTGCACCTGTGTGGGAGACCCGGAAAGAAGCTCCTGGTTTCTGGCTTCAGATCAGCTCAGTTCTGGCCATTGTGGCCACTTGGGGAATAAATCATTGGACAGAAGATCTTCCTCTCTGTCTCTCCTCATATCTGCATGTCTGACTTTCCAATACAAATAAACAGAAGAGATAAGATGTCATGGTTTAAAAAAAAAGCTGAAGAAATTAGATTAGGCATTGTTAACACTGAATATAAATTAGGGCATTCTGTTTAAGTTCTTTACTATTTTTTTCTTTGTTTTTCTTTTTCTTTTTTTTAAACGTTCACTTACAACACTTTTGTTTCTTTTTTTTTTTAAAGATTTGTTTATTTTTACTTGAAAATTAGTGGCTGAGAGAAGAGAGAGAAAGAGAGAGAGAGAGAGAAGATGGATCTTCCATCTTTCGGATCATTCCCCAAATGTTCATGAAGGCCAGAGGGGCTGATTCTTGTCAGGAGCCAGAAAGTTCTTCTGGAGCCCATCCTCCACTGGTTTCCCAGACCTTAGGCAGGGAGTTGGGTTGGAAGTAGAGCAGCCTGGGAAATGAACCGGTGCCCATAAGGAATCCCAACACTGCAAGTGGCGGATTAGCTTGTGTTGCCACCATGCTCTGGCCGCTTTGTTGGGGTTTCTTTTAAGTTCTCTGGTTGTGGAAGGTCAAGGTATAGAGCAGCACCTTGCGTTCTGCATTTGTTTTCCTACCACAAGGAGCAGGGCTGCATGCTGGGAAATATTTCCTTCACAGCATAAACACTCAAGGACAGAAACTCTTTTTGGCTTCTAACTCAACATTCCCCTTAACACATTTTAGAACAGGGTTTGCAAACTCTATCCCCCAACAGCTTGGCAGGGAAAGTGAATGAGGGAACCAATAGGGAGTGGTGGGGAGTATGACCAAGCAGACACTGGGGTGTCTGAAGCTAGTATCACGGCTGTTTGTTGTTGTCGGCCTTAAGGCTCTTTGGGGAAGGTAGAAATGAAGGTTTTAAGATGTTGACAGTTCATAGAAAGCATGGCATCTGTTCAGCCCTCAGGCTGCCAGTTTGCAGTGTCTGCCTTGAGGTATTAGTAAACTAGTTCAGCGGTCTTCCTCTGGGATCCTTTCTTGATTTTCTCCTCTTCTCCTGAGAGTTTTAATTGCTGTTTCATTCGTTCATTTGTATTAGGAAATCTGTTAGGTCATTGTTTTTGTGAATTTTAAGGTCTGACTCCTTGACCAGAAGTGCTGGGATGGAATAGATTGTATCTTATTCATCTCGCCATCTGCTTGGGTGCTCTTCAAGGGTCGTTCACAGAGATTGTGGTGTCCAGATTCCAGCAGGGTGCCTGGCACAGGGGCTCTCAGTAAATGCTTAGTGAATAAAGGATTTTAGAAGGAGCTTCCAAGCCATGGCACCTGCCGAGCCCAGCCACCTTTTAATCTGAACAGAGAGAGGCTTTGGGAACTTTCTGCTTCACTTCCAGCAGTGGGTGTCCTGGATGGCAAGTGAGGGTCTGAGACAGCAGAGTGAAAGGGGATGAAGTTGGAGGTCAGGTCCAGAGGAGCAGGACCGAGTTCCCTTATCCAGAAGCAAATGCAATGAACCACCTAACGTTTCAACAACCCAAACAGCACCCCCTGCAGGTCGTTTTCCTCCAGATTCCACAGTCCTACCCAGAGGAAATACTACTGTGGATCTGAAGAAGGAAAGGAGGCATGAGAATATGGGACTAGAAACTGGACCATGGGAAGCTTACACGGACTGGATTCTTTCAAAGGGAAAGTTGCTAACTCGTTAGTGCATTATGAAATCAATTTCAAATTTTATAATCAGCGTTTTTACCCAATGGACTACGGTAGAAAATATCTAACTATGCTGCTGGCGAGGTGGTGTTGTTTTTTAAATCCTGCTTTCCTACCTCCCATGTGTGGGTATATGAGCTTGATCACTAAATAAAAGGAATCTCGCTGGGCTAAAAACATTAGAAAGCAGTACTGAATCTTCTCCTTGTATCTCCAGGATAATCCCAGGAGGTGTTGATTAATACTGCGTTTCACACAGGGGAAGTACTGAGGTATGACGGAAACTTGTTCGAACTCACAGTGGATGGAGATGGAGTTGACATATGAATCCTTTTTTGCTTCTGTCGTTTGGGCCAAATATGTCTGCCACAGGCCTTGTTTAGCCTGGTGCCAGGTGCTTGCCAGTCTCTGTTGTGGCTAATGACCAGGTCCGGCATGCTCTGAAAAATTTAGAACCATTAAAATAGTGACTGAACTTCTTGTTGTGCCCTTTCCAGGCATGTCACGCCAAGGGATTGAGGACAAATAGATCAACGAACAAGTCCTGTTCCCAGGGAGTTTGCTAAAGTACACGTTCTCTGTCTCTCTGTACAGTTTCATGTGAGGGGATAAGGGCAGAGGGCAAGGCGGTGGTGGTGCCAGAGGGAAGTGATGTCGGCTGGCAATAGGGCGAGGTTGGGCCTGTTCCTCAGTTTGTGCTTCCCAGCTAAGCGACCACTGCACTGTGGACTCCTGGCTGTGTCCGTTGGCCCAAACTGTTTGTAGCTCCAGTGCCTTTGGTGTGTCTTGCCTGCTGCCTGTGGGCTGTGCTGGAAACCACGGGCTTGCCCTGCAGGGTGGGATGGAGGGGAGGGAGCAGACGTTGGAAACTGGCCAGGGGACTTCACAGGCCCAACAAAGAATTTTTTAAAAGGGTTGATTTGGTAATAGGCAGAGGGGAATTCCACAGATAAATAATAATTTATGCAAGGAATGCCATCTGCTCTCTGGTGAAACATTAGTGGATAATTGCAGGCGCAATTTCCTTCCATTCCTGCCCTTCACCATTCAGCTCTTCAAGTAATGATATTGACACCTTCTGAGCTGACTGGGTGTGGAGAGACATGGAGAACCCAGCTTGGATGCTGGCAGAAGGCAGTTTGCCATAAAGCTGAAATAATTAATTGGAATGCATTAGAGAATTAAGCACTAAATAAGAACATGTTGGCATTCTGGTTGGTATATCCAAATGTTGCGCTGGAAATTAATACAAACTGGCTTCACTGGATAGACAACATTGTCAATTATATTTGGTCTCCAAACAAAGAATCTTGTAGGGCTCACTAATTAAATTATAAAAGTTGAGAACCGTAGGTTCTGGATTCTTTCATGGCCCCCTACCCTGACTTTGCATCTACAAGAATGTCTGGGGGCTCTGTGGATGAATCCTTCTGTCTCTGTGTGGCTTGAATGGATCTTGGTGGAGGTGATGAGGGTGAACCTTGGTTTATGGGTAGAGGTGGGGAGATTTGGGGCCAGTTTTTGAAACTAGGGCCTAGTGCTTAGGGCATAGGCAGCCAACTCATCGGAGGAGCAGATGTTGTCTTCTGGCATGTTAGCCACACTTTGACCTTAGTATTTATAATTTTGGAAATAGATGGTAACAGTTGAAAGTTGGGAGATTTCACATTAAAACTCTGCATTCTTTTTGTCATGTAGCTGGAGTCTGAAAAGGTTCCCATGGCTTTTCAAAAAATTGGCTTTTTCTTTCTTTTCTTTTTTTTTTTTTTAAGATTTACAGAGAGAAGGGGAGACAGAGAGAAAGATCTTCTGTCTGCTGGTTCACTTCACAAGTGCCTGGAATGCTGGAACTGAGCTGTTCTGAAGCCAGGAGCCATGAGCTTCTTCCAGGTCTTCCACATGGGTGCAGGGCCCCAAGGCTCTAGGCCATCCTCTGCTGCTTTCCCAGGCCACAAGCAGAGAGCTGGAAAGGAAGTAGAGCAGCCAGGAAACACACTGGCACCCGTATGGGATCCCGACTCATGCAAGGAGAGGATTTAGTCACTAGGCTACTGTTGCAGGCATGAAATAAAAAATCTTAGAAAAGAGAAATATTTGCTTAATAGTGATAATACTACCTAACATTAAGCATGCATAGCATATGCGTACATGTAACTGGTCCCTCTTTGTTTGTAATAACTGCTCCACTGATATAAAATTATGGTTCCGTAGTATATTCACAGGACTGTGTAGCTATCGTCACAGTTAATTTTAGAGCATTTTCCTCACTCTCTGAAGGAAAACTACATAAACAATTGTTCCTCCTTATTTGGCCATTTCACATAATAGAATCATGCAATGCAATGCAATATATGATCCTTTGGGACTGACTTTTGTCATTTGCAAAGTCATCTCAAGGCTTACTAGTGTCATGGCATTTGTCAGTACTTTATTGATTTGTGTATGTATGTATGTATGTATGTATGTATTTAACTCCATGCCTTTGTAATTGTGGAATAGTTTTCCATTGTGCAGACATATCACATTTTATTTACCCACTCATCCATTGATAGATATTTCTTTCTAATTTTTGGTTTTATAACTTATGCTGCTATGAATGTTCCTATACAAAACTTTTTTTTGGGGGGGTTATTTATTATTTTTAATTCATTAATTACATTGTATTATGTGACACAGTTTCATAGGTACTTGGGTTCTCCCCACCCCTCCCCAAACCCTCCCACCATGGCCTATATGAAACTTTGTGTGAATGTACATTTTCTTTTCTTACAGGTCTATCTGATCTTTCTTTCTTTTTGAACTTTCTTTCTTTCTTTTCTTTCTTTTTTCTTCTTTCTTCTTCATCATATTTTAATGTATCACCATTATCTATTATTATCATTACTATCCTTTTCTTCTGTCTCTCTATTTCTATGAGTGTACATGTTGGCTTATACTGTAATTCTACATTGAACCATTTGAGAAACTGCTAAACTAGCTTATAAGTTGGCTGCGGTGTTTGTATTTCCTCCAGCCATGTGTGAGGGTCCCAATATCTCCACATCTTCAACATTAACTTGTCATTGTGTGTCTGTTTCCTTACGTCATGTTAGTTCATGTGAAGTGGGATCTCACTGTTCCTTCATCTCCTCTTTGCTGTTGGGTAACAACATTGAGCACCTTTTCATGTGCTTGTTGGCCAAGGGCCAACCCTCCATAAGTGTTTATGTGTAGTAATTCTTCACTTCTGAACAGCCTTGGGAGATAAAGTACCATCCTTTTTTGTTATATGCCAAATTCAATCGTTTAGCTGTAAGCTTTCTTTTCAGGAGATAAACATAATCTTCATTTTATGCTAGAAAATACTAGCCCATGGCTTACATGGGAGTGTAAATCTCAAAGCAAGACCGTATGCTGTGTAACTGCCTTGCAACAGCGAGAGCCTGGGTGACTCCGCTGGGGCTCTTTGCCCTGACTCAGAGCTTGCGCAGTTTCTTCTGTCTCCAGTAGTCTTTCCTCAGCACTTCCCCCTTCTTTCAGATTCTCTGAGATGCTTCCTTGACATTCTTGTCTAAATTGGTATATTTATTCTGTCTCACAGAATACTGAACTTATATAACAACATTAACTCCTCAGGGTCGTTTTATATGAGTTTATATTTGATTATTTTCTGTTTAACCAGAGAGAGAGAGAGGTGAGCACTCCCATCCGCTGGTTCACTCACTGAATTTCCCCAGTGCCCATGGTTGGGCTGAGCCCAAGCTGAGCCACAGGAGTGCAGTCCAGGTTTCCTGTGTGGCAGCAGTGAAGCTGTTGCTTGCGTTGGCACTGCTGCCCACAGGCCTGCCTTAGCAGGGAGCTGAGGTCCAGAGCCAGAGCCAGGGAGCCAACTTGAACTCTGAGAGGGCACATGCAGAGCTTAACCACTGGGTCAAATGCCTGCTCCTTATTTTTTTTGTAAGTGAAAGTTTTTATTTTATGTGTTTGTAAACATGCTATATGTATACATTTGTATTGTATCTTTTCACATTTAATAATTTGTTTAAAAATTTCCAGTATAACATAAAGTACAATTTAAATGGCTACAAAATATTCTATTTCTTTTAAATAGTCTTACTTAGTTGATTAGGGTACAAAGGGTCAAGGGCTACAGGGTGTAAGTGGGTAATACCAAACTAATATAATCATTTTTCCCTGTATCTGGGGTCAGGGGAGAAACAAAGGGAAAAGTCCCACCCACCCTAGATCCACCCTAGATCCACCCTAGATCCACCTTAGATCCACCCTAGATCCAACCTGCTCAAGCAGTTTTGATAGTTCATCAGTTCTGGATTGCTGCCAATCTCGCAGTTCCAATCGCAATGAAACCTATTCAGAGTCTACTGGCTGACATAGTCTCTTCATGGTTGGGATTCTAAGATCAGCAGTTCTGTTGGAGGGATCTCCAAAGAAACTTCATCTGGGATGATCCCAGACCTGATTCTTGCATGAGTTTGCTAGTACAGAGTCCAACACCGTCCGTTGCACCAATCAGCTTATGCACATGCTGGTCGTTGCAATTGCTGGGTCAGTTCTGTTTCCAGCCCTGTCTTCCTCGTGAACCAATGGGTATTGTAGTCCAGCTCGATCCTACCCAGTTCATACTCGGTCCTCATGCAAACCAGTGGGAGCTGCAGCCTAGTTGGGGCGACTCCCCATAACCCTACCAGTTCTGCCCCCTACCCTGGTTCCCATGCTTGGCAGTATGTACCGCAGGCTTGTCCAGTCTGTCCCACATCCCATTTAGCTCTTGCACATGTCAATGGGCATTGAAGCCTAGTTTAACCCAACCAACCTACTATCCAGCCCACACACTTACTGGCAGGTGCCTGTCTGTCTAGCCATGCCTGCCCCTGTCCTGGTTTTCGTGCTGTCCAGTGAGAGTGGTAACCCCGAGGGAGGTGCCCACTATCTCACTACTAGGCCACACCCACTCCCAGATTATGCACTCTCCAGGTGGTTCTGGCATTTGACTTGACAGAATTAGCTCCCAGTGCCAGCCTCTCCCAGCTAATGCTGTGGCTAAGCCCAACCAACCCTCACCCACTCTAATTTTAGCCTGCACCAGTCGAAACAGTCAGCCCACTATGGCCCTTCCCTTATCTAGCCCATATGAGGTCCCTGCCTAGTCTGATCTGCCCCCATCCTGACTCACGCTTTCCAATGGAAGTAGTTGTCCAGTAGGGGAGCCCACATTCCCCCGCCAGCTTTGCCTCCTTCCCCCGATTTTCACATGTGCTGTTTGGGTGCTGTCACCACATCTGGTACGGCTCATCTCATCTTCGTATTCCTTAATGTGTACTGCTATGTGTCACAACCAAACCTGGCTTGACCCACACTCTGTTCTGGTGCTCAGATTCGCCAGCGGGTGATGTGAACAGGTTCAGCCTGGTTTGCCCCCAATCCATGCCATGTGTATGCCAGTGGGATAATTTCCATTGCCTGTTCTGGGCTGTTTCCTATTGTGTTTCTTGTGCTTACCTGCAGGGATTGTGTCCTGCCAGAGAAGTTGTCCAGGCTCCTCCATAAAATATTCTATTACGATATTGTCCAATACCTTTTTTAACCATTTAACTATTTTACAATACTTCAATTAATCATTTAACTGTTACATTATTATTATTATTATTATTATTTTAATTTTACTTCTTCTTATTATTATCATTATATGATACAGTTCCATAGGCTCTGGGATTTCTCTTACCCCTCCCTAACTTCCTCCTCCCTCACTGAGTTCTGTTATATCATTACTATAGTATAGTTGTTCATACACAGCCATATGTCCATCATTGCGGGCATGGGCAATGCAGAGTCCAGCATCTTATTGTTAAGATATAGTAAACAGTTAAACATTGGGAGTCCGTCTTTATCTGGAAGTAGAGATGCACTGCTTTGTATCCTCACATCTGGATGTGATAGTCTCTATTTCACAGTTACTGTACATCCCAATCAATGAAAAGCCATAGCACAAAATCAACAATAGGAAGAAAAGTAGAAATTAACACCACCATGAAGTTAAATAACATGCTACTGGATGACTAATGCGTTGCTGAAGAAATGAAAAAGAAAATCAGGAACCTTCTTGAAGAAAATGATGCTACTGTGTGATCTATGAGTCAGTGAAGAATTTAATCAGAAGAAAATGTTTTGAAGAGATGAAACTAACAACAATAAAAAACATCAAAATCCATGAGAAACAGTTTCCGCTGAACTTTGTTGGTGAAATATGTTTCCTGTAGGCAACAAATAGATGTGTTTTGTTTGTTAATCCAGTCTACTAATCTATGACGTTTGATTGATGAGTTTAAACCGTTTATATTCAAATACAAATAGGTGGTACTTTGGTCCTGTCATTTTAGGAATGGGTTGTTCATTGATTTAGTCTTCTGTTGTTATTTTACTGGGATGTTCTTTGCATTTTCCTTTTGTTTTGGTGGGCACTATTCCTCTTTGTCAAGAGAACATCTTTAAGTAACATTTATAAGGCAGGTTTAGAAGAGGCAAATTCTTTTAACTTCTCTTTACTATGGAAGAATTTTATTTAATTTTCAAAGACAAAGGAAAATTTTGCTGGGTACGTTATCCTGGGTCTACAATTTTTTTCTTTTAGAATCTGGAATATGTTGCTCCATTCTCTTCTTGCCTGGAGAGTTTCCTGTGAGAGATCTCCTGTGAGTTTAATTGGCATTCCTTTATATGTCAGTTGGATTTTTTCACGTGCACATTTAAGGAATTTTTTTTCTTATGTTCGATTGAAGAGAGCTTGATTATCATGTGTCTTGGTGAAGATTGCTTTTGGTTAAGCCTGCTGGGAATTCTGTGCCCATCCTGGGTGTTGTTTCCCAATTCTTTCTCTAGAGTAGGGAAAATTTCCCTTATTATTTCATTTATACTTTGTAAACTCAGCTTCTCTTTCTGCACCTTCTGGGACTCCCATAACTCTTGTATTTGGCCTTTTAATAGTGTCATTCAATTGTTGAATACTTTTTTTGGCCTGATCCTGCTCTGCTTCCAGCTTTTTCATTGTTTCCCTATTGTGACAAGAAATACCCTCCAATTCTGAGATTCTTTGTTATGCTTGCTTCATTCTATTTTGGAGACTCTCCACTGTACTTTTAATTTGCTCCACCTTATTCTTCATTTCTGATATGTCAGCTTTCATTTGATTCATTTCCAGTGTGACATATTCCTTGAATTCCTTGAATGCCTTCTTTACATACTTCTCATTGTTGATAAGAAGTTTTATAACAAATGTTTGATGTTGTATCCCCCATTTTCTCGACGGCTTCCTCAGTGAACTCTAAAGTTGACAAAGGGTTTTGCTCTCTTGAAGGAGAGTCTTCAATAATATTTATTTTGCCTCAGTCTCTTCTTTTGCTCTTGGTCATTGTGCTTCTGGTTATCAGATTCTTCTCCTTGGGGCAGGTTTCTAAGCTGTGTCACCCACATGTCTACAGTTTGATTTTACTTATTGCAGTTGGTACATGGCTCTTTGTTTGCAGTCAGTTGTGCCACTCCCTCCAGTGAGTTCCAGGTTTGGGTTCTTATGTTAGATTTCCACCACGGTCTCCATAGCCCCAGCTCCTGGCTCACTAGTCTCCACCTCCTGTGATACTGTGTTGGGGCTGCACTGTTGTCTGTACAAACTTTCTTTCACTTTCAGTTGGAGAGGTCCCAGGATTAGGGAGACACCAGGTGTCCTATACAGCTAGGTTATTGTTGGCGTTGATCTTGCTGGAACCTGTTGGGCGTTCGGTCTGGGGGCACATGGACCTATTTTGACCCATACAATGCCATAGTCGGTATTATTTTCCTGTGGGACCAGTGCAATGCACTGAGCTCAGTGAGTTCTTGCTATTGTCCCCACATACTTAAATTCTTTGCCATAGTGTACAAAATGGCATCTGATGTGCTACTACTAGAGTTCTTAACATGATGGTCATCAGGTCTGAGGACTACCCAGACCTGTCTTGGGTGGAACCTGTAGGATGCCTTGTTGTTGCAATTCACTGAGCCAGAAATGAGTTCACTCTCAACTGAGTGCATGCACAGTCCTGCCCCATAGCCTTTGCCTCCTTAAACAAAATGGCGCTCGATTTGGCTCTAGGAGGCAGACTAGGCTGTGAAATCCACCGTGTTCCTGCACTGCCCATCTGGGACCTGCTGCTCTGTCACTGCTCCTAGTTAAATCAAAAAGACCAGCAGGATGGACAGTTCTTTCTCTGGGTTCACTTCCCAAGCTCCCAGTAACAGTCCCTTCCCACCTGGTTGCTGGTGGAGTTCCAGCTACTGGTGCAGTTCAGATCGTCGTTTGCTGAATGCCACTGGGATATCAGTCACTGCAAAACCACACCGTTGTGTCTGCTGCTTTCTTGTGTCTGACTGTTACATAATTATACAAGCTCAGTTAACCATTCCTTTTTTTAAAAAATGGCCTGTTGCACTGGTTTACTACAAATACAACACTAATAGGAACATCTATTTGTACATAAAGTTTTTCTGTATTGGATATTCCTATGGTAGATGTCACTGTGGATTTGATGAGTCAGGAGTGTGTGTAAGGCCTTGAGATCTACTGTGAAGCAAGAGAAGAAATGTGGTGTAGTGATTCTTACTGTTCTGGGGGCTATATGAGAATACTGGGTTAACCGGATGCAGCTCAGCACTGGGTTAACTATTGTTCTAAAGAAATTTTTGTGTTTTGCTTTACTCTGCAATTCTTTGGTTAACAGTAGGGGCACATGTAAAAATTACACAAACAATAGAAGCTCGTCTTAATTGATATGTCAATGAAAAAAATAGATACTGCATTATTGATGCATTTTCTTGAGGGAATCCAAAAAGACTGAATAAGAGCATTTGTTGGTAAGGATAAAAGACTGGAACAGCCTAAACAGCCTCAATAAAATTGCTGATAATGGATTTACAGATAAGGCAGGAGAACCTATGCCTGGACTATTACACTATAGCTCATTTCTTAAGCCTTATCAGAATAGAGGTAGGCCTTTTATAAGCAATGACCACACCTGGCAGTGTAATAAAGCATACTGCAGGCAGATGGTAATGGCTGCTGGGGACAGCTCCCGGTGTGTACAGCACAGGACTGTGCCTGGAAGGGGCTTGGTAATTGTGGGGAAGCTAGGGATTTTCAAGCATTTTATTTTTGCTCATTTTGCCAGTGGAATATAAATACATGTATTGCATATATATGTATATGTATATATATACACACACACACACATATATATATATTTCTGTGTGAATGTTAATATTGAACTTGGGGGTTTCTCGTGGAAGGCGAAGCAAGAAAACCATTTTGTCCACTTTCATGTTCGCAAAGAGCCTCTGGACATGGGCCATTGACTCTGATGAGAAGTGTGATCCCAGAGACATACTGCAAGGGCAGAGAAAGTCCTTGGATTTTGGGCCCGGCGGCGTGGCCTAGTGGCTAAAGTCCTCCCCTTGAACGTGCCAGGATTCCACATGGGCACCAATTCTATTCCCCACAGCTCCTCTTCCCATCCAGTTCCCTGCTTGTGTGGTTTGGGAAAGCAGTTGAGGACGGCCCAAAGCCTTGGGTTCCTGCATGGGAGACCTGGAGGAAGTTCCTGGCACCTGGCTTTGGATCAGCGCAGCACCGGCTGTTGTGGTCACTTGGGGAGTAAATCATTGGACAGAAGATCTTCCTCTCCGTCTTTACTCCTCTCTCTATATTTGACTTTGCAATAAAAATAAATCTATCTTTAAAAAAAGATTCCTTGGATTTCCTTTAAGACTTATGTGCATTAATCATCCCAAGGCAACCCTAATATTCCAACTATTCTTATTTATATATTGCAAAATCATAAATTCAACATGGGAAGCTTAAATAATTTGCTTGGGATCAGAGCATTAGCACATGGTGGAATAGAGATTCAAATCCAGGAACTTTGAGGAGGACAGGATGGAATGCATGGGCCATAACAACGCATACAGTCCCTGGGAAAATGTAGTCTGTTTACCGCCTAGTGTTTCTTCTTTTTTTTTTTTTTAATGAAATTTCCCCTGGCTATGGGAGTAACCAAGCTTTGCTTCCTGAAGGATATTGCCTAAGTCAAGCAGCTGGAGTAGGCTAACAAGATGGATGGTAGGGAGGATAAATAATTTCTCACTTGGGGTGATGACTTGAATATTAAGGGGACACTGCTGTTAGCTATCTGTTGCCTTGTTCATCATCCCACGCAAGATTCATGAATCGGGCAGGATAGAAGTTAAAGATCAGAGGCCTAAAAATCCATGCTTGTCAAATGCCGGGCCTCAGTCTTCTGATCTTTACAGTGGAATCATAATTCTACCTACCTGATAGAATTCTTGGGACGAGCAAATAGGAGAATGAATGTCATCGTTCAGAGTGTCTGGCAAATGCTGAGGGCCCAGGGCATGTCAATGATTAGTTTTGAGTAATATTTTCTTTCAACAGATGTTTAATTAGTCTCACGTGTACTCCTCGGTATCAGTGGAAATGTCTTGGAGGCCCAGCAAAGGGACATGATAAAAATTTGAGGCTTAAGCCTTAATGCCAAGCCCTCTTGCCATTTGAGTGAGAATGTTTGAGTGATGGCACAACGTGCTTATCTGTGAAACAGAGAAATACATAAAGAGTTCTCCAGAGAAAGGGAGTAGATATAAAATCCCACTGGGAAAGCAGAATAAGTAGCAGTGTTAACAGTTTCCTGCTGTGGGCTGTGAACTCTGCCTTTTCTTGCATACAGCGAACCAGCCAACCAGCTAGCCTGCCAACCAACCAACCAACCAACCAGCCAACCAAACCAGACCATGGCTATTTCATCCCTACTGAAGATCAAGATGAGGATCACTCCTGCAGAAAGCTGACAAGTAGACCATGTCTCTGCGGAGCTGGCTAAAGTTAATTTGAATGAGTTGGGAAGATTTTGGGCCATAAACAAGGTGCCTCCATTAGCACATCACCTCCTGTGAAAAAATCATCGAAGTATTACAACAGAGCTCAAATAAAAGTTTTGTTTCCTTAATTTGACAACTTTGGATCTTTTTTTTTTTTTGATTGAAATAAAAAAGAAGAGTTCAACAGAGGCCCGAGAGCCAATGTAAATCCTTTGCAACCCCCAATGAGACATTCTATTAAGTAGTAGTTTAAAAAGAATATTGGATTTGGAACTAAAATTATCCTGTAAACTGCTATATTACTTTCAGCTTGTGTGTCATGCCAAATTTTGTGTCAAGCATGTAAAGCATCTTATTTCATTTTAATGTTTTCAGCAGCTCTGTGATATGATCATCTTTATTTATCTAGCCACTTTTCATTGAATTTACTTTGTAGTTCATGTGTTATAGTTATATAGATCTATAAGATACAATCTGATCTTTTGATGCATGTCAATATGTTAATATAATTAGGGTAGCTAGTGAAGCCATCACCTCATGCACTCGTCCTTCCTTTGGGGTGAGAACATTCAAAGACATCTGTCCTGGCTTCTACAGGTGACTAAGCTAAGCTGAGTTACAGAATAGTCATCCTCTACCTGGTTACACCCAGTTAAGTGTCAGATAGTTGGGGACAGTCTCCTGGTGCTCTGTGTCATATACAAGGGCAAGAAGAGGAGCCTGGCCTTTGCTGCACACACTCTGGATACTGCTGATCTGTGAACTCAGGTTCTCTGCTAAACCACAGTGTGTGCACCACTGTTCCACAATGGCCAAGTCACAGTACAATGCAGTACTGGACGCAAAAAACACTGTGGATTCCTCCATGTGGACACAACACCGTGACATCTAGGCTTCACTGTTTGTATCTCTGCAATGAAGGCTGTGGACCATCCTTGTTAAACCTCCAGCTCTGAACATGCAGGATTTTGCATCCTCACACCCCTCCCACTTCCTTAGTGGTGGATTGGAGATGCTACCATTGGCTTTCGGGAGGGCAAAGAGGTGGGAGGGATGGGAAGCTGTGAATGCTTCCCTTTGGGCTTTGGGGTTGAATAATGTTAGTAATTTCAAAGCCTCGTTGTCTAGCTCCCTAGTGTTTTGCTCCTAAACAATTGTAGTTCTTTTTTTTTAGTGGGGAGGTAGACTAAAGCAGCAACATTGGAAATAGTTCCATTGATCAAGGTAAACAGTGTTTGGAGTTGGGGTAGGCATACCACCACTGTTTCAGTCCCAGCAGCTGGCTGGAGGCAGCAGGAAGCCTGTGGGGGCTGGTGCCAGCGAGCTTCGGCTAGGGGGAGGGCTGGGAGTATAGCACCTGTGGGCATGTGGGGACCTGGGAGCTCACCTCTAGGCAGGTGGAGCAAACATGGGAATTTCCTCATGTGCTTGGTCCTGGGTAGGGAGAGGGGAGGGGAGAGCCCCAGGTCAGCTTGCAGCCCTGGTGTGCTGGGGATCAGGTCTGGGGACCCTCAGTGAGCCTGGATCTTGCATATGTTGAGGGATAAGGCACCAGGCCAGCTCATGTGCCAGGAGCTTGGGACTCTGGTGAGTGGGGAGAGCTTTGGATCAGCACACCACCCTCTAGGCTTCCAAAGACTGGGTTGAAGAACCCATGCATTCCTGGGCACAAGGGTTGTGGATTTAATAAGGAAAGGAGGATATGGAGGTCCGCCATGGGAGTATCTTTCAGATGAAGAAGGACTCCTGAGGGACTCACAACGACAAGGCCACTGTATTTGTAGGTAAGCGAGGAGACTGAGACCTGGTGCCCTGGGAGAGACCAGAAGACATTTATGGGTCAGACAGATGGATCAGCCCACATTGGAGACCTTAGCTGGGCTTGTTAGCATGGATCATTGCTGACCACCAAGTGTCACCCCACATGAAACCAAGAGCTGGAGGCCTGTCTGGAAGGGCCAACTCTCAGCATTTGATAGTGAGTGTTGGAACGGGGGACAGGTCACAGTGGGCTGGGCCATGATACTAACCAGCATACAAGATACCAGGTCTAGGGGTAGATTTTGTGGGGGATACGTGGGCCTAACTCTATGAAATTACAAGTCCCTCTGGTTGGCTTGAGAGTTGGGGTGGTGATGGGTTGAGCTAGGCAAGAGCATAGAACCCGCTGACACTCACAGGTGCTGGGGCTGGGAACAGGCTGGGCAAGTCCAGGTTGAAGTACTCATATGGGCAGCCTCAAACAGGGTGTAGGGCTGCAACATCCACCAGCCCATACAAAAGCTGGATTGGGGGGGGGGGCAGCCTATGCCAGGCTAGGGCCTAGCACCTGCTGGCATGCATGAGATCTGGGTCTGTTAGTGGACCTAAGGGGGGAACTTGGGAAAATCTTCTGGTGGGTGGCAGCTCCTGCTGGTGAGCTCGTGGACCAGGCCTGGGTGTTGGGAAGACTGGGCAAGGTGATTCTATCAGCTGGCAAGTATGTGGGTTGGTTTTGGAAGGGGCAGACCAGGCAGGGCTGAGCAAACCTTAGCCCGCTGGTAAGTGCAGAAAGAGGCTGGAGTGCAGGTCATGCTGGGCTAGGTTGTCACACCTACTGGCTTATATGTGCCAGGGATGGGAACAAACTGAGCAGGGACAGGTGGCAGTACCTGCCAGTGAGAGTTGGGACTGGGGGCTGGCCAGGTCAGACTAGGCTGTAGCATCCAAAGCAAAGGCCAAGACAGATGAGTGGCCATACTAAGCTGGGTCAGAGCAACCACTGACATGTGTGAGATCCGTGGCTGGAAATAGGCCTGGTTGGGGAGCTAAGTGATTGCCCTGGCTGGGTCCTGATTCACATTGGTGAGTGCGAGAGCTGGAGTGGGGGCTGCTCTCTGATCTGGACATGGCTGCAGTGTTCCTTGGTATGGAAGTGCCTAGGTCTGGGATGCACCAGATTGGGCTGGACTCTAGCACCCACTGATGCTCATGAGAACCAGGGTGGGTGTAGGACAGGTCGGGCTAAGTCTCTGCTCCTGAGGAGCCACACATGAGCTGCGTCTGGGTGTAGACCAGGCTTGGCTGGGCTGTAGCACCCAACAACAAGAACCAGAATGGGTGAGGACTAGTCAAGAAAGGACATCGTTCCTGCTGGGACAGGAGTTGGACTAAGTAGGGCTGGGCCTTGGACCCACCGGTGTGCTTGAGATCTGGTGTTGGGAGAGATCCTGATGGAGGAGCCTGGGGAACTCTTCTGTCAGGACACAGTCCCTGCAGGTGAGTACTCCGTGTGGGGAGCAGCCCGGACCAGTACCCACCAGCATACATTTGGCTCAGGTCTGGGGCGAGCCAGGCTGGGTCAGTTCATGTCATCCACTGGCAAATCTGAGAGCCAGAATGGAGTGTGGGTCAGGCTGGGTGGGCTGCAATACCAACCAGAGTACATTTTGGGGCCAGGACTGGGTGATGGAAGGGCTGGGCTATGCTATAGTCCCCTCCAGCGTGAGTTGGAATTGGGGTTGGGCTGGACCCAGCCAGGCTACAACACCCACTGGCAAAAGCTAAGGTGAGGCAGGCTGTGCCAGACCGGGTTGCAGTGCCCAACCAACACGTGTAAGACCCAGGGGAGTGGTGGGGGTGAACCCAGTATGGGAGTTGCGGAGGGTCCCCCACTGGGTCACTACTCCTACTGGTGAGCTTGAAAGCTGGGATGGGGGCAGACCAGGCCGGGCAGGGCTACAATACCTGGTCACCTACATGTGAGCTGGATCAGAGGAAAGCCAGGCTAGGCTGACTGCTCCTTCTAGTGCATGCATAAGCCAGAGTGGGTGTTGGTGGTTGGGCTTTGCCACGGCACCAGGTGGCAGAGGCTGGCACCAGGGGCAAATTCTGTCAGATTAAACAGCAGAACCATCTGGAGAGTACAAGATCTGGAAGTGGGAGTGGGCCCATTAGGGAAACAGTGGGCACCTCCCTCTTGGGTTGCCACTCCTGCTGGTGAGCATGACAACCAGAAATGGGGGCAGGCCTGGCTATAGAGGGAGTGACATCCACTGGCACCAGTGTGGACTGAGTAGTGGGGTTAGTTGGGCTGAACTAAGCTTCAATGCCTGTTGACATGTACTAGAGCTGAACTGGTTGTGGGATAGATTGGATCAGACCAGTCTTCTGTGCATACTGGCAAGCATGGTAACCAGGGCAGGGGTTGGGGCTAGTGGGGGTTATTGCGGGTCACTCCAACTAGGCTGCAGTTCCCATTGATTTATGTGAAGGCCGAGTATGTGGTGGGCAGGATTGGGCTGGACTAAAACACCCATTGTTTTGTGTAGAAGACAGGGCTGGAGACAGAACTGACCCAGCAACTGCATGTGCATAAGTCAATTGGGGTGATGGACTGTGCCGGACCCTGTATTGGCAAGCGCTCACAAGAATCAGATCTGGGATCACCTTAGATGAGGTTTTTTTTTTTGGCGATTCTCCCACACCTGAACCACTGGACTTATACTTCAACCATGGAGAGAATTGCAGGTTCCATGGTCTGACCGTCGAGTGCATTTGTCAGAGCTGGGCCTCATCATTTGCTCAGACTGAGAAGTGGACAGCATATTCAGATGCACATGGAGGGTATGACAGTATATTGGAGTCATCATAGGACACCTGGTACCATAACAGGATGGAGGACAAAATTTATCAACTACCCCAGCCATGTGTTGGCAGTGAATATCTAGGTGACTGGAGACTAGGGTGGACTATGTCAACCAGTGGATTCTGGAGAGATTTCATTGTGATTGGAGTGGTGGGACTGACAGTAATTAAAAACTGTTGAACTATGAAAATCACTTAAGCAGGACTCTTGGAATGTGCTCCATGTTGGGGATCTTGCGATGGTTGGAAGTCTGGGTGTGGCTTCTCGCCTTATTTCCTCCCTTTCCCCAGATATAGAAAAGAAAAAGAACGTGTAAACAAAGGTTTCATCCACTTTTCTCTAGCCCTTGACCTTTCACAACCTAATCAACTATATAAAAATCATCAAAAATAAAATTAGAAAAAAAAGTGCTTGGAGTTTTGGGTTAGGACCCTAGTGACCAAATGCTGCTCAGAGTTTGTTCTGGGGGCACTGGAGTCCCTGTCAAGGTCTGTGTAGTGGTTTGGAGTTGAACTTGCTGCTGAGTGGGGGCTGGATGGTGAAGGGTAACATAGAAGGAGTACAGGCAAGGCACTGTAGTTTATAGCTTGGGCTTCAAATTCCAATCCCTGTTATCTCACTCTAGCTCTATTGTGGCTCTGAACTCTTCAGAGCGGTTCATCATACAGCTAACTAAAGAAAGAGATGTTAGCCTGAAGCCTGGTGTTCACCTAGTTGACTGCTGTCCAATTCAGACTCTTCAGGGGATTGTCTTGTCCTTTAGTAGTTCCATGGGACCCAGAAACTGTTCTAAGTTGATCTTTGTAACAGAGCTGAATATTTCTTGGGCAAGAATTGCACCTTGGCCTAGTTATGCTCCTGTAGGCTAGTCTAGGCTGTCTAGCCAGAGGAGGTAGCCAGGTACTGTACTCCGTACATTTCATTTTATAACAAAACTCCAGTGTTGCTGCTGTCATCCCCATTTTATAAAGTAGAAACTGAGATAACAGAGAGAGAGAGAGAAAGAGGAGGGGTAGAGTTCAGAATTATGCCTGCTTACTCTGAGTAGTCCTGCAGATACTAGCAATCCTAGTCAGAATCACTGGCTTTAGGCTTGTCTACCCCAAGCTTCTACCCTACACATGTCAAGAAGCTGGTTCTCTAAGCTAATCTGGATCACTTAGAGCTATTGCAAGGTTCAGACAGTGGAATTCAGCGATGCTACGTAAAAGGCTGATCACAGAAATGGAAACCAACAGCAATGAGCTAAGGAAACACAACATTGTACAATGTGTTTTAAAACCTTTCAGATTTATGGCTTATCCAGCCTCAGGTTTCCTTCAGGCACTGTTGGCTCAAGAAATGTGGTCGACTCATCACAATTCAGCCCTCTCTCTTGGACCTGCTTTCCTCTGTGTCAGCTTCATTCTCAGGCAGGCTCTCTCCAGGTTGTAGTTTTTGGTTAGATGAGCTGAAACAATTCCTGTTTTGCTCGAAGTCAGCCTGAATTGAGTTTATGTCACTTATGAAAAATAAAAACCACAAATGCCCCTTTGCTTACTCTGAGCCTGGTGTGATGTGAATCACTTGGAGTGAGGAACGGTGAGGTGAGAGGACGAGGAATTCAATCCCTGTAACCTCAGCTCCAGCGCACTGCTGACTTCTCAGCTAGCACCCACTGGTTTATCCTATACCCCACCTCTTTGTACTTCTCCTTAACAATGTGAGTATGATTAACGGGTGCTCTTGTTGGATTCAAAAGGCTTGTTTTAAAGCAGACAAAATAAGAAGGTTTTCCTTTGTTCTGAGGATGACCAATGGTAAGTATGACAAGGTAGGTCGTATTTTTCTTTAAGAGACTTTTTAAAAATTTTACTGGAAAGTTAGATTTACAGAGAGAAAGAGAAAGATCTTCTGTCCGCTGGTTCACTACCCAAGTGACCACAACGGCCAGAGCTGAACTGATCCAAAGCCAGGAGCCAGGAGACTCCTCCTGCTGTCCCATGCACGTGCAGGGTCCCAAGGCCTTGGGCTATCCTTGACTGCTTTCCCAGGCCACAAGCAGGGAGCTAGATGGGAAGTGGGGCAGCTGGGGTTAGAACCGGCACCCATATGGGATCCCAGTGCATACAAGGCGAGGATTTTAGCCACTGCGGTATCGCATTGGTCCCTACAAGCTCTTTTTAAACATGGATGCACATGCAGGTTCGGCATTTTCTCAACTATGAAATGAGGGTCGCAACAGTGGTCTCCAAATTTCTCACCAATTTTCATGGCTTCTAGGGGTCCTTAGAATGACTCAATTTCAGGTGCTCTGGCAAGTATTTTGCAAATGCTTTAATCATTTGCTCCTCTTGATAGAACTGTAAGGAGATTCAGTAGCATTAGTTGTTTTTTTATAGACACTAAAAAGAAGGGTCCAAGGAAACTGGGTCATGTGTATGGATCGTTAGTACTCATCAGTCAAGGGTTTCCACGTGTCGGAGCTTCCTTGCAGGAAGATTCAGCCAATGTTTGCCTCTAACTAGCACTGTGAGTAGCAGTGATCAATGTGATTTCCAAGTCTGCGGAAGTAAAGCACGTTAGGCTTCTCCCCTGTTATGGTCTTCTTTGGGGTGACTGTGCAGTTACGTGTTGAGATGCTAGAACCGTAGAATGGAAGAATCTGGGATCTTGCAAAGAAAGCTGCGCTGGAGTTGCTTGACCTGCTGGGGAAATTACGTCAATGAGAATCAGGCTATTTATGTTAAACTACTGGGATTCTGGGGTGTGTGATTACTGCAGCATAGCTTAGCTAGAGCTGTTAATGCCCCCCGGCCCCCCGTCCTTCTCCTCCCATGGATGCCTCTTGTGATGACTGGCTGAGATGTATTTAAACAAGGGTAAGTTCATCTCACTGGGCACATTTATTCATCTTGTAACTCCCCAGCTGCAGGTTCTGCTTTGAAGTTACTTTGGAGACACAGATGTTGCAGAGATGTGCTGACTGACTCATGCGTTAACTGCAGGCAGCTTGCTTTCCGTCTCTGAGCTTCAGCTACTTCACTGATAAGATGATGAGAAAATTACTAGGTGTATTGAAATATTGTTCATTGCCTCTTTAACTTTCAGATAGTAGCTCATCTTTCTAAACTTAATCTCCTCTTCTGCTAAAAAGAGAAAATAGCAACTCTCAAGGTTGTCCTGAGGGTTCAGTGGCACATGTGAAGACCCCACCCTGCGCTTGACCCAGCTCAGCTCTTAGCCTCTGTCCCTCCCAGCTCTTCAGCCCTTCAGTTCTGATTTTTCTCATCTGCGCTTCTTCCTTTTTTCCCCATTCTCATTTCCCAACCCATACTCAGTTGAGAATACTTTTTCCTTTTTAAAGACACTTTAATTTTTTTTTGTGACTGATTAGTTGTCACTAGTGAAGAATAAAATTTTTCAAAGAACTTTAAACAAGTGTGTGTGTGTGTGTGTGTGTGTGTGTGCTTGTGCATGCAGGACGCGGATGTACTCACACCCTACTTATGGGAGGGTAATGACTTCCGGAAGAAGAGGGCAAAGTTAAGTCCACACCTGGAGAACATACTTGAATACACTGATAAAGGCTAGAGGACCCAATCATTTGTCTTGAAGAAAAATGAAACAGTTGCACTGATAAACAGACCAATAGAGAACAGTGAAAATCTTAGCCACTTATCTGAAGCCAAACAAGAACAACCTCAGCAAGCGTGAAGGAGACAAGTCACTTAGCTGGAAAGTCAGGGGCAGACCCTTCCCTGTGTGAGGTCTGTTTGCTACCATACTCTGTATGCGGAGAGGGCCTGGCATGCACAGAGCAGTCGGCCGCAGGAGCTGGAGCAGGCTCCTTGGTGCCTGCTGGGTTGGGAGTCTAAGCATGACACCAAACAAGCCCAGATCACGACAACTCAGGGCTGTGCAAGGATTCTTCCTCGCTTGCCTTTCTCATTACTTCTGCTTGAACTTTGTGGTTGTCCTCAGAAAGATTGGCGCCCCCGAAGGAAGGGGAGAAAGAACCAATTGACTGTTCTCAAAATAAAACAAAACTCAACAAAGAGCCTTTCTTCCTCAGAGACTATTCCCATGGAAAGTACAAAGTGAGCCTGCTTGGAATTACCTGACTGCAAAACAACGCCACTTTTATGAAAAGGCAGTTCGTTTTTCACTCACTCAATTTAAACATGGCTCCTCAGAAATTGCCGGAGCCTTCGGGAAGGATGTGGCCCTCAGACTGGAGACCAAGGTAGAGAAACTCGAGACTGAAAGGACTATTTTTTTTCTTGTTTTGAATGAACCGAAACTAAAGATTAGAAAGGAGCCACTCTTCCCATATTTTTGTTAGTCCATGAAATGAGATTGTTTGTTCAAATATCCACTGTGGAGCCCAGAAATCTCATTCAGCAATCTTTTCTCACATGTTCCATGCAGAGGGTAGCGGCTTGGGTTTTAAGGCTGTTTTAAATAAGTCCGGCAAAAACATATTTGTCTATCTTCAGAGACAGAGAAAGAGAAAGAAATTTTGTATCTGCTTATGCTTGGGAGCTGGGAACACAATCTGAATTTTCCACGTGGCTGGCAAGACCCAAGTCCTGGAACCCTCTTTGACACCGCCTAGGGCACACACTAGCAGGAAGCTGGGGTCAGAAGCAGAGCCGGGATTTGAACCCAGGAAGTCAGACATGGGATGTAGACCTTCTAAGCTGTGTCTTAATCATTGGGACAAAGAAGCACCCGAGCCCAGCAACTTTTTCTTTTATAAATCTTTTTTTAAAAAAATTATTTATTTTTATTGGAAAAGCAGATATACAGAGAGGAAAAACTTCTGTTCATTGATTCACTCGCCAAGTGGTCGCAACGACTGGAGCTGTGCTGATCCGAAGCCAGGAGCCTGGAGTCTCTTCCACGTTTTCCAGGCGGGTGCAGGGTCCCAAGGCTTTGGGCAATCCTTAACTGCTTTCCCAGGTCATAGGCAAGGAGCTGGAGGGGAAGCGGGGCTGCTGGGTTTAGAACTAGCAGCCATATGAAATCCCGGTGTGTGCAAGGTGAGGACCTTAGCTGCTAGGCTACCGCACCGGGCCCGAGCCCAGCATCTTTTTTTTTTTTTTTTTTTTTTTTTTTTTTTTTTTAAGATTTATTTATTGTATTACAAAGTCAGATATACAGAGAGGAGGAGAGACAGAGAGGAAGATCTTCCATCCGATGATTCACTCCCCAAGTGAGCCGCAATGGCTGGTGCGCGCCGATCCAAAGCCAGGAACCAGAAACCTCTTCCGGGTCTCCCATGCGGGTGCAGGGTCCCAAAGCATTGGGCCGTCCTCGACTGCCTTCCCATGCCACAAGCAGGGAGCTGGATGGGAAGTGGAGCTGCCGGGATTAGAACTGGTGCCCATATGGGATCCCGGGGCGTTCAAGGCGAGGAGTTAAGCCGCTAGGCCACGCCGCCGGGCCCAAGCCCAGCAACTTTTAAGGGCCTGTTTTCTTTTGTCTAGTGTCCCACACAGCACACACATATTAAAGCAGCCCCGTGTTGAGATGAGTGTTTGCCAGCTTTCCTTCCGAAAACTGTGTCACCTTTAGACTTTGGATGAGTGAGACAAATACACTGTGATGTCATGGAGAATTCCTGTCTTGCATGGATGAGAAAAGCAAAGAATCTTATTTTCTTCTCTAATTAAAGTTGAGTTCAAGGAATCTGTTGGAGCTCACTGCTGTTCTTTCATCCCGTGTCTCAGGCAGCTCCCAGAACACGGCCAGCTAGGACCAGCACTGGAGAGATAGCCCATTGATCCACAGGGAAATGTGGGTTTTGAAATGGGACCTCAGTCGCTGTGGTTAAGGAGAAGCTGTGGGTGCCTGACCCATCTTCTCGAGGGTTTAAGCCCTGTCTGATTTTTACAGGGTTGCAGTGAGTCTTGGTGTGGGGTCTGACCAAGTTACACAGTAGGTAGTATTGTGCTTTTTCTTCCTAAGAGAACTAGCTCGAATTCGAAGGAAGAGATCATCTTTTAAAAAAACTTAAATAGACAGCAGGTTCTTTTGGGACAAAGCCTGTGTCTTATTCATCACGGTAGGATTCAGTTAATCACTGTCCGAGGTAAGAGATCAGGCCACACCACTTGTAGATCTGAAACTATTTTAGACAGATACACTTAACACAAGGGGCAGCTTTTTCTTTCTCTTGCCTTTACACCAACACAAAGGCTATTTCTATTTGCAAAAGATTTTATCACTCATCTTTATGGGAATATAAGCAGGAGAAATAATCAGCACGGGTGTTGACAACAACTTCTGAAAGATTTTGTTGCAATGATCGCCGCACTGAGTGTTCTGGTTCATGCGCTTGGAGGCTGGCAAGAGGCTGAGTGTTCTGTTTTTTTCCCACTTCTGGCACCTGAGGGCTAGCTGATCACGTCTATGGATGGTTTGCATTCCTCAAAAGCTCCAGACTAAATGACACACGCTCATTTGTCTCCTTCTCAGCGGGTTCCCTCTCACTGTAAAACAGCATGCATCTATAATTCTCCCAGTTGTGCAGAAAATACACGTCCACTTCTGATATACGCGCCAAGCAAAATGCTTGACGACAGTGGCACAGAGATGAATGAGACATGCATGTAGCCCTCAGAGCACTCGTAAAGTAAAAGGGAGAAAAGTGTGTGTGGATATTATTAACCAGGAAGTGATAGCTGCATGAAGGATGTTAGACCCAGTGAGCCCCAAGAGGCTGGTGATCACCCTAGGCTGCTCATCTGGCTGGGATGCCTTGCTCAGGGCTGATGGACATACAGAAGTGTACTGAAACCAGGCTGTGGAGCTGGTCTGTCTCCTTAGCACCCTAACAGTGAAAGCTTTTCTGGCTTCAGAATCAGGAACAGCTCTGCATTTTCTCTGAAACAATGTAGTTCTACTTATGACTAATGTGAAACAAAATAAGTCTCCCTCTTACATATCACCTGCTGGTATGTTCATAGCACCTGTAACTCAATGTATGAGTAGAGACACAGATGGAGTCTCACTCTACCTTCTGCTAAATTTCCTGCCCTTGTTTTCATTTTTTTCTTTCCGTGCCTTTTAATTTATGTCATTTTTGTTCTGTTTTAAGTCTATATATTTCTTGCAGACAGGGGAAATGTATTTGTGTAGTGTAAAATGGTGGTATCAATGAATTCCAGTCTCAGAAGAAAGTGATGGAAAGACAGCTAATTAAATGGGTGAGGGGTGTTTCAAGCAGCACAGACAGCACTTCAAAAGACGAAAAACAACCTCTCTCATTCCCAAAAATAAGAAGAGCAACAACAACTACAACCACAGCAATAACACAAACAAACCCCAAAGACGAAACTGAACAAAACCCTCACATTGTGACATGGACATACTCTCTGGCTTCCTTTTCACTGACACAAAGGCGATTTGTACAACAACCCCTGGCCCATTGTCTTCTGTTCTGCTAGGTTCAGTCTGGGTCTTCCTGATTTGCCTAGTGGGTGAAGGCAGCTTGACGTGCGGGAGATCATGCCAACCAGCTTCCTCTGGCTCTTGACTGTCCTACCTGTTCATCTCCATGGTTCTAGAAGAAGACTCAGGCAGGCCCCAGGACATTTCTAGTCCCTCTTGACTTTATCATGAGGCATCTGAGTTAATTCTCAATGGGCTACAGTTGAGCCTCTTCTGTCCTCTAGGTTCAGGAGGGCAGCCTGGTTGGGAAAGGCATGGAGTTGGCCACTTCTGTCTTTACCAATTCTTCCCTCCATCTCAGGAACCATGTGGGGTTGGAGTTCAGGAAAGGAGCACATAGGATATCAGGAAAGGTCCTCCTTGGCCCACTCTCAGGTGGAGACTATGGTGTTACATGTATGTTTCACACCCTGTCAGAACTGTGGATTTTACTCCAGATCCTTCATAGAGGGCACAGCATCTAGCACAAAAGGGTACCCCATCCTCTCCCAGCATCCCGTTGAATGCGCTGCTTCAGCCACTACTCTTCTTGAAGATTCCCCAGTGCATGTCACAGGCAGTTTCTGGAGTATTTATGCTTGTCAATCTTCAAGATGGACTAGCAACCTTTACTTCTTGATTTTCATCCCCACTATAGAGAATGAGAACTTGGTTTGTGTGGCCAATAGAATATGACAGGAATGACATGCACGACTTCCAGGGCTAGACTACTGCAGCTTTGGCTTCTTAAATTTCTCACATGGAGGAAAAGCAGCTACCACACTGTCAGGGCACTCCAGTAGTCCTACAGAGATGACCTCACAGAGGGGAACTGCCCCAAAGCAGCATCAGCTCTCTGGCTGTATGAAGACGCTCCTTGGAGTGGATCCAACCCAAATCAATGCTTTGTATAACGCAGCCCTAGGGGACATGGAACTGCAGCCTGTGACAGCCCAAGCAAGAACTGGACAGCTCAGCTGTGCCTGAGACCATGAGAAATTACAGAAAAGAGTTTTAGGATGAAATTCAGCAAAAGAATATGAATACAGTATTGGAAATTAATCCTTCCTTTGGGTAGGGGCACAGACATTCTCAAGGAAACCTTCACACATCTTCTCTCTATCTTCATATTCCCCACTGACCTGATACAGATGGGCATCTCTGAGAATGACAGTGGAGTCGTCTCAGGGCCTGGGCACAGCCCTGCTGGCACAGCCCAGCTAACTCTAGCTGAGAAAAGCTGCAGACTTTTGGCTGACACTGATCCCTTTTCTACACATTCAATTTGGTATGAGAGATTTGAAAAATTGATATTCAAATTTTGCTGCCTATTTTGTTGGTATCTTATTCTAAAAGATCATTATATGTGCAGCTTATATTTCCACCTACAATTATATTTTCTTTACTCAGCTTGAAAATCAATGGGACCAATGTCTAGGTGAGGCTATTCCTCTCTTTGTGTCTTCAATGATAACATCACTGTGAATTGGTTTTGAGAAAAATGCTGCACTGCACAACTGAATCGATTTAGTGTAATGACAGACATCTGTGCCACAGCCAGATTGGGTAGCCATGGCCTTGGAAAACTGAGAAGTCAAAAATAGTAGGAATATTCATTATAAAGCAGAAGTCTGGAAAACTGCCCATATTCTGAGAAAAACCTTTTCGCCAAAGAATGCAAATCCCTGTTCAGATTTGCATGGGCAGAATTCCTAAAAGGAAGACTCCTTGCAGAAAGAAAGAGAAAAAGAGAGGGGTTCGGGGAGAGGGAGAGAGATAGAGATACAGAGAGAGAGAGAGAGAGAGAGAGAGAGAGAGAGAGACTTTTATAGCTGTGACCTAATTCACTTATTTACTAATCTCAGGCTTATTTCTATTCAACAACACCTGGGATTTGTTGGAGTATTAAGGGAGCTACAGTACCAGTTATTTCTCTTAATAACCTCTGTGACCCATGCGACATGTGTGACCACTCTGTGTCTCGTTCTTTTCCTCAGAATGAGTCTGAACATAGCTGTTGACCAGAGAGAGATAAAATAGCAGAGAGCTTTGAAAAGCTGTGAATGCTTTACCTAGTTGAGGTTTCATTATTATTTTGCGTTTTCTATTTCGAATCATTTTCTGGAAGAGTGGGAGAAAAACACCTTATATGACATTATACGAACATTAAAAGTCAAATAAAAAAAAAAAAACAAGCCAGTGCATGAAGACGGGTAAGCAAGTTTCTGTTAATTGAATCATAATTTCCCTTTGATTTGCATGAAAAATGCTGATTGGTTTCCACGGGGGCAGGTGGCTTGCAACGAGGCAACATCACACTCAGAAGTGCAGAAACATTTTAAGCAGTCATTAAAAATCCCAGAAGAGGCTGTGAGTATACAGGTGACATGGCAGTGCCCTGGGCATGAGGCCTTTCAGCCCAGGATGAACGAGGCTGAGTTCTGCTGTGTATCATGGAAGCAAGCTTCCAGAATGCAGGAGGAAAAGATTTGTAGGTAAGTTGGGTTTGGAGAACAGAAATGATAAAGTCTAGGGAATAAGGATCATAGAAGGTGTTGGGGGGGTCATACATGACTTTCAGGAAAACTGGAGAAAGATCAGAGTCACCACTATGGTTGGTCTTAGCCTGACTCTCCTAAAACTGGCTCTCCTGAGCTGTAACTCTCCACCACACCTGGGAGCTCCCAGCCAGAGTTCTCTCACTCTGCAGCAGGAACCAGCACTGGCAGCTGCTGTGAATCTCAGGCCTGGAGGATTCTGGGAATGCATCCTCCAGGTGCAAACTTAGGAAGCGGGGGCCATGCTGCCCAGCTGATGGGAGGCGTTGCTGGAGTTCTCTGTGCTACCCTGATTAACCCAATGGACTCATCAGTAGCTTTAACTAGGAGCTGCGAACCATAGTTCAACTTCTAGGAAGAATAGAGATTAAATAGAGATTAAAGGTACAGCTCAGAGAAGTTAAATAGTTGGGCTAACCTGTGCAACTGGTATTGAGCTCTTCAGAGACTATCTCAGGGGAAATCCTGAGCGCTGTTAGTATTCACACACCTGGGATAGTGGTTCTGACTTTTGCTCTGTCAGAGTCTCCAGAATTTCTGAGTCAGCAGACCTGGGGAAGGGTTGTCTTGTTACAAGTCCCTCCTGGTATTAGTAATGCTGATTCAGGGGTCACACTGAGAACTCTAGAAGAGAAAGGAGAACTTATTCCTTCTCCATGTCTGCTGGTGCTTGGGCCAGACTGAGCCTACAAAGTAAATCCTAGAGTGTATCCAGACTGTTTCACATGCCTTTATTGCCTGGTGAACAGTTACTCAGAGCACAGATGTTACGTTTGGCTCTGTGTGTGTGTGTGTGTGTGTGTGAGCAGGTGGTCACACTGCTCAATGGAAGTGGACACGCTCCTGTTCCTGAGTTTCTCCTTATTTGGAAATCTAAAGTGGCAGTTGGAGCCAAGCGTGTTCTCCTCACTGTGCCAGAATACCAACTTGAAGTTTAGAATTGATGATCCATTTATTATTTCATTGTGAGTTTTTCTTCTTCTTTTTCTTTTTTGTTTGAATCAGTTTTAACTAAGTAAATGGCCCAGATCCTGCTTTGGCATTCATGCTAGTAATCTTAATCTTGATAAAGTATTTGTTTACTCATTGGATATGTAATTTAATTCTATAGAATTTGGATGGCAATGTAGCACACATTGGCAATGGATACTCTTCAAGAGCTTGACATATAGGTCATTGTTTCAAGGTGGCAGAAAATTTTTTAAAGATTTACTTACTTTCATTGGAAAGACAGAATTACAGAAAGAAGTAGACATACAGAGAAAGATCTTCCATTCACTGGTTCACTCCCCAAGTGGCTGCAATGGCTGAGCTGAGCCAATCCAAGGAGCCTGGAGCTTCTTCCAGGTATCCCTTGCAAATGCTGGGTTCCAAGGCTATGGATTGTCCTCTAATGCTTTTCCACACCACAACCAGGGAGCTGGAAGGGAAGTGGAACAACTGGGACACAAAAAGTGATCATGTGGGATTGTGGCACGTGTAAGGCAAGGATTTAGCCACTGAGCCATTGCACTGGAACCAAGGTGGCAGAAACTTCTAAGGAACGAACAATGAACCAGGAGGAAGGGTGTTCAGAAATTCAATGAATCCAACCAACATTTTAGGCTTTAGATGCAGAGGGGTTTTAGATGCCCAGGCCAATGCCAGCAGTGGCTACTGTCTCCCTTTAAGGAGTCAGGAAGATCTGAGGGTGAACACAAGCCCCACTTCTAGGTAGCAAGAGGCTGCCCCTCAACCCCTGGGGCTGGTGGAGGGTCTAATGCTTATTTCACAGGATGTCTATGAAGGTGAAGTAGGTCAGTGAGTGGATATAGTGACTCTGAAATGTTTATTGTCAATAAGACTTACTTTGATGTTGTATTTACTTGAGCAACAATATCAATCCTGTCCTTTCTTTCTTCTCCCCCATTCTCACTTCTTCCTTCTGTTCTCTCTTTCATTCCTTCTTGTTAATGTTCATTTGGTTTCTTGTTAATGTTCATTTGGTTACTTGTTTATGACAGTGACTGCAGGTCTGTAGCAATCACCTGGAGCAGAGGCGGAGGGACAGGTATGGGGGAGTGGAGTGTCCAGGACCTCTCCAGGTGTGCCGCCTCCGAGTGTGTCCATGAGGTCACCAGTGTGGAAGCTCCCCAGTGAATCTTCTTTTCCAGGAATCAGAGATGACCCTTTCTTCAATCCAGCAAATCAGCTCTGTGCCTCACTGTCCCCTTCCCTAGCCATGTAGCCTGTCCCTCTGCCGCCTTTATGCACTGGTGCTTCTCTCTCTAGTTTTTGTTTCTGAGTCAGATTCTGCCTGAGCCTTCAAGGCGAAATGGAAATCACCTCCTCCAGGAAGCCTACTGTGATCATTTGTACCAATAGCAGAGATTAAGCTGTTATTTTCTTTCCCTTCGGTTCGGTGCCTATTACCTGATGTAGAAATTGTGTGTACCTCCAAATATGGAATGATTCTTGAGAAAATGACTCAGATTTTTGTATAAGAAGACTTCAAAAATTCAAGGGAAAAATTGAATGAGAAGATGTGTGTGTATATTTTCCTGTAATTATCTTTAAGGGCCCCAGGGTCAGTGTGAGATTAAGGTGCTGAGGTTTTTGTTACTCTGAGTCACTGAAAACATCATCTACTCTATTTACATTCACTGTTGAAGACTGTTTCCACTGTTTATCTAGATTTTTATATTTGAATATTAATTTTTGTCATTCTTATATATCCAGGAACTGCTGTTGCTTGATCCGGTGTCTCAATAGATCCAAGGTCGCGCATCATCCACTTGTTGCTGCTGCAGGTTTACCAAGTGCCTGTTATGTGCCAAGCAATGTGCAGGCCTGTGTAGGCTGGTGGGATGGGCAGCCCCCTTCACATCCTCACCTCTCATGAAGCACTAGCAGGAGGAGCATGGAGAGGGGAGGACACTAGTCAGGAATGGCATAAGAATGTAGCGCCAGGCTAAGGACACCAAGTTTTATCAGAGCTGCAGGGATGGAATACTCTGGGCACTTGGAGATGCCTTGTGGTTGTTGGCATGACCATAGCTATGGAAAGAGATTGCCTTCAATACCTTAAACTACTGGCATCGATGCTTTTAGGGGCAGCTTAGCTGCAGGGGTGGTTAGTTCTAAGGCCAACAGCTGCACTCGTTTCTACAGATCTATCCTCTGGCGAAAAGAGCCTCTTCTCCCCAGAACACCTGTGAGATTCCACCCTCCCCCTTTAATGGCTCCCAGAAGACTAGCCCAAACCTTGTCTCCAGGTTGGGGGCCAGCTCTGTGGTGTCTCTCATGTCCCAGGCCTCCCTGCTGCTAGGCGAGGACTGGCTTTCACCTGAAGCCACCTCATGGTTTCACTCTTCTCTGTGACTTGCTCTTGAGAGCAATGCCTTATTGAGCCACTTCCACCAGAGGGCCCAGCTTGGGCTCTGCTTCCAGGGACTTGACTTAAGAGCAAACAACAACAGAAGCAACAGACAACAGCATCTCTATGAATAACTGGATGGGTAAGGTTGTGTACTTGTCTAACTCCTGTAAAACCTGTTCGTCGCATCCCGGGTACAGATATGAAGCCGAGTCAGATAGTTTACAGGTACTTTGCCAACGTTCAGACTTCCACTAACCTGGGAATCAACCCCTAAAGGTCCTGCTTGGCTCTCATCATGGAAGAGCTCCATAGTCTTCCATCTATGTCTCCTTTAAGGATTGAATGACTGGAGCATGAGTGAACAGGGTTTTGGAGTATTGCTGAGTTCAGAGGCAGGGAGCTTAGCGGGAAGAGCAGAGTGAGGGGAGTCTGACAGGCTGAGTGTTAGATCTGGGCTCTGTCCTGGTGGCAGTGTGATGGCCCCCCTCCCCCCTGAATAATGTGCCCAGCAGCTGCTTTACAGGTGATGTGAGCCTTCTAGGGGAATGAGTGATCCTCACTCCTATGCCAGGTGTGCAGCAGGCATTCATTCATGGTACAAGAAGCCTGAATGAGGCCAATCTGATGGTGGAGGCTAACAAGTTGCCACAGGTGTCCAGGTGTCAAGGAGCACTGTGGTTTAGAAGTATGCATCCTGGTAATGAGACAGAAATGCTTCACCCTCTAGCTTCTGTTCTCCCTGCTTCGAGAAGCCATTTGAGTGGTGTGCTGACATGGCTTGATGCTGATGGTCCATGTTCTAAGGAGGTGTTCTCCCCTTCAAGTTCAAGGGCTGCTTGGAGTGCAGAAGAGGATGAGCCTGTTCCTGTCCTTAAGGACATTCTCTGGAAGTTACTCTGTTTTCTGCTTCCATCATTCTGAGCAGTACTAGTTTATGTTTACATCCTGCTGGTAGGGAGCCTGGAAGTTGGGGTTCTATTGTTGGAAGAAGAGAGACAAGCAGCAGTTCTGCCTCAGTGGGCAGTCTCCGGTGGAGTGGTCACAGGCCTGGATACTCAAAAGCACTTAGTGCGTGACAATCACATGTGTTCCAGATCTTTTGTTCTCATGATCAGTGAGATTGCCATGGCTTGCCTTGTGCCTGTTGCATGAGGGCAGTATCTCTAGGAAGCGCCTGGTTTGATCCCAGGCCAGCTCTCGAGGTCGCACAGCTAGTGACCACATCATGTGGAAAATTCACTATGGTTCAGTATGGTTTCAACTAATTTGCTGTGTGCTTAACCTTCGGCCAGCTACTTTGCCTCACAGGTGTCAGTGCTTCCATCTGAAAAAGGCTGATACATGTACTCATTGGAGTGGTTGTGTGAATCAAATGAAATAACTCCAACGGAACTGACCTTTGTTAACCAGAAAATGCTAGAAAGAAGACCAGCTGTGATCGTGTTTAGTGACCACAGGGCACTGGATTTCAATGGCAGTGAAAGAGAGATCCTGGGGCCAAAGGCAAGGTGTAGGTTTGGCTTTTACCTGTGTGCTACCATTCCATATGAGAACTGGTTTTGATCCACTTCCAATCCAGTTCCTTGCTAACGACCTGGGAAAGCAGCAGAGGACGATTTCGGTGCTTGTGCCCTCACCACCCACATGGGCACCCCAAGGGAAGCTCCTGGCTTCCATCTCGTCTTCCCTGACCTTTGCATCCATTTGGGAAGTGAGCCTGCAGATGGAGGGGCTCTTTTCAGTTTGTACCTCTCTCTCTCTATTTCTGTGACTTTGTCTTTCAAAGAAGTAGAATAAATCTGAGAGAGAGAGAGAGAGAGAGAGAGAGAGAGAGAGAGAGAGAAATAAAGAAAGAAGCTGGGATTTCTTGATTGGAATTCCTGGCTCCTGGCTTTGCACTAGCCCAGCCCCTGCCATTGCAATCATTTGGGCTGTAAACTAGTGGATCTATCACCTATCTGTATCTCTGTAACTCTACCTTTCAAACAAATCAATCTAAAATGACATGTTGTATTCGTGAGCTGCTGGCTTTAGGGTGATCCTCAAAACACAGCCCATCTCCATCATTGTCTCCCAGTCTTCTCTACTTGTCGGAGTAGAGCCATGCTGGGCAGGACTGATTTGTCTTCCTGCCCTACTCAGCTGGAAAACATGATAGATGAGGGCAACAGAAAGCAAACAGAAAAAGCAATGGGTTCTTGTTGTTGCTAGAAAGATCTGGATCCTGCCAAGAGGCAGGTACACACTCACTAGACTTTGTAGCGTCAGTCAGTCACTTCTCTGAGAACAACAGGAAAGACTTGATGCTTCTGGCTGAAACAGACACAAGGCTCCTGTCTGCCCTGGGCTGGGGTGGGTGTGTCTGCCTAGCATGATTTCCAAGCGTCTCTGAGTCCGCAGTGGCTGGCACACCGTGGGGGCTCCAGCACTCAGTGCAGTGAATGTGTCAGAAGTTGCTGGTTTGCGTGGCCCACTGTTTTGTCCACAGTAGCAGTGACAGTAGTTCTGTGCGAAACCAGCTCTGCAAATTGCGTCGACAGGTCAATTGGGCCTTTTATATGCCAACCCGGCGGCCTCTATTTATGTTTAGGGTCAGCTCCAGGGCAGAAAAAGGCTCAGGCAAAAGAAATCCATTTAGGAGTTTTCCGCAGCGAGGCTGACGCGGAGGAGCTGTTCGTTATTTATAAACCTCACAACTGTGCTTTGTGTGCTAACCTTATTTGGGCACATAAATAAGCAAAGGGTAATAGAGGAGAACAAAAATGCATTGATTTTCTCCCCCCCCCCAAATGAAAGGTACATGAAACGATTTTACATTTGAGGGTTCCTGGCTGGTGTTAGGCAGACAGCCGGCATTGGAATAGATTTAATCTTCTAATCCATATAAAGGGGGAACATTAAAAGTACTGTTTCTTTGTTACATTTATCTTGTTGGAATTTTAAGATACTCTGTCGCAGCCCAAGCACTAAAAAGGGTAATATTCTTCATTTAGTAAGTGCTTACTGTTGTTGGTGCCAGCCACCGTGATAGACAATGTGCATGGTCCCAATCCATCCTTAACACCAAAGAATGGGCAGACGTAGAGGCCAAGTCCCATTCGACAGAGGCTCAGAGAGGGCCGCTAAGCGGCTGAGCATGTTTTACTAACAAGGAGGGAAGCTGGACTTTGAAGGCAGGACTCTTCTATGGGTTTGTGCACTTGGTCTTCACACTTTGATGGGAACATTTAGAGCTGGGTGTTGGGAAGTGCCTTGCTGTGTCTATAGGGCATGTGGTCACAGCATGCTGGACATAGGACTAGACCCCATGCTTTCATGATTTCCTTTGTGTTAGAACACACAGGTAATGGGTTCATCCATTCCTGGGCCTCTCTGGAACGTTCTCTACAAACTAAAACGAACTCTTCAATTTTCTGAATTTGTGCTTTTTGACAATGTGACATTCTCTCTGACATCTAGTGTCAGGGGGAATCAATGAATTCACTGATCCATTTATTTGCGTACATCATCAATTATTTTTGATCATGTGCTACATTCTGGTGGTTAAAGGCTTATCTGCAAATACTCAATGACAAAGAATTTCCCGCACTAGGGAAATTAGGGCTTAAAATGAAGAGACAAAAAATAACAAGTAAGTCAATTAGGTTATGCTAAATGGTATTAAATAAAAAAGCGCAAAGGCTGAGAGGAGTCCCAAGAGCTGGAGATGGACCCCTTAGAGTGAGTCTTTCTGTTAGGGGTGTTTACACTGCATTTGGAAGCTATGAAGAAATGAAACTTGGGAAAAGTATTGCAAAGAGAGTGTGTGACTGAAGATCCCAGAGATGAGCTTGCCTGGAGCAGTCAGGACACAACAGGTGGCAGGGCCAGGTGACTGGAGCAGAGTGACCATGAAGTGCAAGAGGCAATGTGAGGAGTGGTGGGGCCGATTGTGTAGGATCTTGTAGACCATAACAGGATCTTTCACTGGTAGGATGCGTGGGGTTGGGAGGTACTAGGTAGTTTTGGAAAGAAAAGTGATGGCAAATTATGCTTTGATTGAGCAGCTACTATTTGACAGTGTTGGGAACTTCGGGGTTGAGGAAGCAGTGCCCTAAGTAGGCACAGGTTCACCGAAAGAGGCATGGGAGTCAGTGATGGTGGTGCTGCCTGAACAGTGCAGTGACAGAACTAGGAGGCCACCGAAATTCCCTCTAGTGCCAGGTCTCCAAAGTGGCACCCGGAATCCTTGCCTCCCCGTGTTCGTACCTATGTGGCCCATACCTTCTTACCACAAACTGTGCAGCAAATAGGATATTGCAGAAAAGAAGGTGTGTGACTTACAAGGAAGGGTCAAAATCTAACTCTTGCCTTTTTGTGTGTGTGTAAAACTCTCTCTAGAAAAAGCCAACTATCATGCTATGGCACTCATGCAGCCGCACGGAAAGTTCCACGTGGCACGAATCACTCCTGTCCATGTCCATGTCTAAGCCACCTATCCTGTGAGCCAGCCAACCTGGAAGCAGATTCTGTGCCTCAGTTGCATTTGCAGATGACTGCAGCCTCCTGGGAGATCTTGCGCCTGAACCATACAGGCCAGCTCCGTCTGAGTTCCCAGTCTGCAGGAACTGTGAGCTAGTGAGTGTTTATTGCTTCAAGTTGTTATGCACTTGTGGATAGCTTTTTAGACAGAAGCCCTCTCTGGGGAGGGTGGAGACCATAATTCCAGGAGGAGGTGATAACTGAATTGTGTTTTGAAAGCTGAGTAGGAGCCCAGGGAGAAGGTGTCTGGATGGTAGAAGAAACAATATAAACCAAGGCTTGAGTCCAGATGTCTATGAAGAGGACACCAGCCCTTAGTTCCTGCTGTTGGCTGCCGTGCCAAAATGCAGCCTCCCATTTGCCAGGTCTTCAAGCTTGTCCAGAGGCGGTAGATACTGTATTTTAGTATAAAGTGTTCTGGTGTTCCAAATGTGACTCAACTTCTAGCTCAGAAATGCCTGGTGGAGAATTTGGTTCCCACCATGCTGACCCCAAATCTTTATCCTCTGTTTCCTGTTAAGCTTCAGCCCCATGTGACAGAGACAGTAATTAACTGCTCAGTAGCTTCTTTTTCTTCTTTTTAAAATTTTATTTATTGGGCCTGGCATGGTAGCCTAGTGGCTAAAGTCCTGGCCTTACATGTGCCAGGATCACATATGGGCGTCGGTTCATATCCTGGCTGCTCCACTTGCCGTCCAGCTCCTTGCCTGTAGCCTGGGGAAACAGTCGAAGATGGCCCAAAGCCTTGGGACCCTGCACCCAGTTGAAAGACCAGAAGAGCTCCTGGCTCCTGGCTTTGGAATGGCCTGGCTTCAATCACTGTAGACACTTGGGGAGTAAACCAGGGGATGGAAGATCTTTCTTTCTGTCTCTCCTTCTCTTTGTAAATCTGTCTTTCCAATAAAAAAATCTTAAAGAAAATTAGCTGGGTACACTTCAGGGCCTCATTAACTTGGCATAAACTCTGGGACAAAACCCAACACATAGTATGTAGCAATGGCGGAAACTGCGCTTATCTGATACCAGGAGGCAGAAATTTCTTCGAGGTCTCCTTGAGAGTGCAGGGTCCCAAGGCTTTGGGCTGTCTTCTCCTGCTTTCTTAGACCACAAGCAGGGAGCTGGAAAGGGAGCGTAGCGGCCGGGATATGAACTGGTGCCAATATGGGATCCTGGTGCTTGCAAGGTGAGGACTTTAGCCACTAGGTTACCATGCAAGGCCCTTCCTTGTTCATTTTTAAAAGATTTATTTTTGGGGGGAAGCTTTATGGCATAGCCAATAAAGCTGTAGCCTGTGATGCAGCATTCCATAGGGGCCTCATTTGTGTCCTAGGTGCTCCAGTCCCAATCCAGCTCCCTGTTAATGTCCTGGACAAAGTAGCAGAAGATGCTCCCGAGTGTGTGGCTCCCTCATACCCATGTGTGAGACCGAGGAAACTCTTGGCTCCTTGCTTTGTCTTGACTCTGGCCTATGTGGTCCCTTTAAGAGTAACCATTAAATGGAAGCTCTTTCTAAGTCATTCCCTCTCTGTCACTCTGCTTTTCATGCAAAATTGTTATTTATTACTTCACATAAATGTATTCATGTGAAAGGCAGAATAACAGAGAGGGAGAGAGAATGAGAAAGAGAGTGAAAAAGCGAGTGAACTTCCATGCACTACTTTACTTCCTAAACGTCTGTAATGGCCAGCTTTGGACCAGGCAGAAGCCAGGGGAGTTCCATTTGGGTTTCCTGTGTGGGCGGCAGAGACCCAAGTACTTGGATCATCAGCTACTATCTCATAGGTTCATTAGAGCAAAGCTGAATGAGAAACAGTCAGTTCTCAGTCTCAGGCACTCTACTATGAGATGGGGGAGTCCCAGGCTGCAGATTAACTTGCTGGGCACAACACCTACACTATGGATCATCTCATATGCAGACAATATGCAGCAGTGGAGGCGAAGAATGGCAGGCTTCGGGCCAGGGTAAGGTCATGACGGCTGCTTGCAGAAGAGAAGATGGCTTGGGAGGAGCCTGCTCCGACTTCCCTGTCATGACTGAATTTCCTCTGAGATGACAGAACACTGGGTGCTGACACTAATAGTTCCTTTAACAGGCCCTTTCATCTCCCATCTCATAGAACTTTGCAAGTGGTAATTAAGTCTCTGGACTCCTAGTGAGGTAAGTATTATTTATTCGCCTCTCCTAGGTGAGGAAATTCAGGCACAAAGGGAAGTGATTTTCCCAGGGCAGTTCCTGAGTGGGTGCCCCTTCCCATCCTGGCTCCAGAACTGCCGAAGCGGTGAGAGAGGAGATGGCCAAAGAGAGTTCCAGATGCTTTCCCCCTCAAACATCCTCATAGAGGATGCAGGCGTTAAGATAAGAAGGAGTAAGTTATCATAAGGCAATATTTCTTAGAATTAAAAGAAATGGATCCCTAATGTAGTTTCGAGCACATCCCCCCGTCCATAAGTTTCTTGAAGGGCAGGCAGTTAGAAAAACTGTTTCTCGGATATAGTCAGATCTAAAAACCTTTGGTCTGTGAATCTCACCTATAAAGTAGGAATAGTTCCTAACACTATTGCAAGGAGTGAATGAATAAATCCATGTAAAACGCTCCTCTCGATGATTCTGCAGGAGCCCACAGGTGCCCATACCTGCGAATCAGCTTGAGCTGCCTCCCATCATGTCCATTTATTTATTTTATCAATGTTTATTGTCCTCCGTGCACTATGCCTAGTGTTGGGAATAGAGCAGTGCAGACAGCATAGAAGGGCTGTTTTTGGCTTCTACCTTTTCAACAGGAGCCAGGCAATAAGAAAAACAACAATAATATAAAAAGACCAACACTATCAGGTGGGTAGTCCTGCCGAGTAAGCACTGGAAACTTGAGGGCCAAGATGTCCTGTGAGGGCAGAGAGAAGAGATTGCTGTCAGTTGGTGAGGTTAGTGAGGCCCTGGGTGGTGGTGGGGATGAGCTACCTGCTGGCAGGTGAGTGAAAAGGACGCAGGACAGAGGGATCGTCCATGTGGAAACATGCAGAATGGAGGTGTAAGAACACCCACTCAACACACACTTCTGATTCCTTGCTTGGCAAGAAAGTTAAGAAAAAAAGATGAGACAACAGCAGCCTCTGAGTAGGAGCTGGGTGGTAAACAGTGTGCTCAGTCTGTCCCAGGAGCACAGCAGGGAGGGGCATGAGGAGTTGCACGGACCTGTGAGTGCTGGGGGTCACTGAATCATGAAGACTTCCTCATGATAGTTCACTGGCTAGTATTGGTTCAGAACTGAAGTGCAGTAGGTGTAAACATGAGCTTGTTAGATTTTATAATAGCTCAGCAGGGAAGTGGAGCAGGCATGATTATGACCCATATTTTAAAGTTGTGTCATTGAAGCTCAGGAAAGCTCATTGAATGAGTTGATTTTTATGATCCATGATGCCTGTTGTTGATAACATGCTGTATACATTGGAGGGGTTTGTGCTTGTACCCGCCCAGTCTGGACGGATGTCTCTGATCTTGATGCTTGCTGGGGGTTTCTGAAAGTTCACAGGGGAAACACATTTAGGTACACATCCCAGATCCTCCTCCCCAACTTTTGGTACACCTTGGGTAGATAATATTGACCCTGATTCCTGCTTATGATCCAAAGAGACACAATACTGTGTTTCTTTACAAAATGTTCTCTCAGTAGGGAGAGCAAATAATGGACCATCTGGCTTGGGGCGCTTCTGAGAGCGAAAGGGATTGTGAATCATAATGACACGGGGGTAGAAAGTGTACACTAGAACAGCCCTGGCAGTCTGGTCACCATGCCTATGAGTCATCTTCTGCACCGAGTTTATATTCTTCCTCTATCCTCACAGTTTTCTGACTCCCTCATTCAATTACTGGAGAATCATTTCCCAGTCCCCTCTGTGCACAGTGCTGGGCTGCCAGGGGTGCATGATCCACAAGCATTGCTCATGGCGGCCGACTCTTCTGCGTAAATGAATACGATACCCCTGGTCCTTTGCATTGCCATCTTCACATCTGCTGATGAGCGAGTAAAGGAAAGGTGTCTGGTGGGTTCAGGCTGTATCTCCCTGTCTTCTCTGGCCTGTGGGGGAACATGGGAATATTCAGGACGCTGTCCACCAAGGGAAGCTAGTCCCTCTGAGCATATGGCACTGATTCCCTGTGGGCCCTTGCTAACACATGCCTTTCCCTTTCATTCTCACTTTGCTTCTGGGGTCACGTAACATCCATGACTACAGTAATCTATTATTTGTGAGCATTGGTGAATGCTTGTTGGACAACAAGCTGGGCTATCCCCTGGACCTGGTGGGCACCCAACCTGTGAATGTATGTAACGAATATTTGCTTGCAGCTTAATTAACTCAAGGCCCAGGAAAAAGGACTGCCTTTGGTGAGAGCCCTGGGGAAAAAACCTTCTGGTGAACATTGGCTGCAGGCAGGGGCTGGGCTGGCTTGTAGGCATGGGGCTGTTGTAGAGGAGGTTGGGCAGGGTAGGAGAAGGAGTGAGGTCCACTCGTTCCTGGATGTCTTTGTGAATTCTTCAGATCAGGGCAGTGCTCTGTAACTGTTTGGTTTTTGTGAATTCTTCAGGTAGGGGCAGTGCTCTGTAACTGTTTGGTCTTTGTGAATTTTTCAGGTAGGGGCAGTGCTCTGTAACTGGTCTTTGTGAATTCTTCAGGTAGGGGCAGTGCTCTGTAACTGTTTGGTCTTTGTGAATTTTTCAGGTAGGGGCAGTGCTCTGTAACTGGTCTTTGTGAATTCTTCAGGTAGGGGCAGTGCTCTGTAACTGTTTGGCCCCTCTGCCATCTACTCTCTCTACCAGGAGCTCTTGGCATGGTGCCCTGCTAAGCAAAGGTATCAAACAGGGAGAATATTTTTCTGCCTTGATTGTGAAGAAATCTCATTTCTAAGATTCCAGCAAGAAAAGCACCAGAGAAAGAGAGGGACCAGGTGTATAGAGTTCAAGTCAACCCAAACAGGAGGTGTTTCTGTCACACTCACTCATTGGCTACCATAAACTTGGTCTTCCCCAGACGTTTCTACCTTGGGGCAGGTGTTGGCTGATAAATAGACTGCAGTGCAGATGCTGATAAATGTGCTGAACCTGTTGGATGCCCTCTGTGAAGTTTTCCCAGGACAGGCCTCTGATGAGGGGTCCTAATGCTAGCAGTGGACACAGGGCTGGGGGATGGGAAGGCCTTCATCCCAAGGCCAGAGGGGAAGGGCTAGAACAGCAGTGACGGTTGCATGTCTGTGTGACACTGAGGCTGAACTGCATGGCAGCCCGACTGCCCACGTCCAAATCCTATCTGCACATTCTGTGGCACATGGCTGTGTCTGATTTAGCTTCCTTTCCTCAAATGTTTCCTCCTCTGTAAAATGAGTTAACAGCCCCCCTTCACAATGCCGTCGTGATCACTGAGTGGCTTACTAGCATGTAACATCCTCCCAGCAGTTCCTGGTATGAGGTGTGCACCATTAGCAAAACTAACAAAAACATGCCCTCAGCCCATTTCCTCACATATTCTATGCTCTTATCTTTTCTATTTTCACCTACCATAATGCTAGCTCTCTTTCTAAGTGTAGCCTCATTACCTCATTCATTTAGTCATTAAAACATGCATATACCCAACAAAGCTTGCTGACTGCTCGCTGCTTGCCTGGAGTTGGTCACAGCATCCTTGATCAAGCAGCTGGTGTTTCTGGCTTCAAGAAGCTTTCAGTCCAGTGGTTAGATAAAAGCAAATGGAATGTAACTGAGTCCCTCAAGAGAAATAGAGATAGGTGGCGGAAGTTGATACTTCTGATGGAAGGGAGCTTAAAAGGCTGCCTATAAGAGATGCTGTGTAAGCTGGGCCAGAAAAGGTGGGTGCTATTATACTGTGATGATGATTATATTGCAAGCACGAGAGCATTTATTTTTGGGAGCATTTGCTCTGTGTTCTGTAGGATGTAGGCTTTTCAGGGGTTATCTTTGCAACACAGCCTGGAGTGTAGCTATTGCCATTATCCTCTTACCTCTTCGAAGACTGAGACACTAATGTGTCATACATGTACCCAGCTCGTTTCAGGGTCCACGGCCACTAAGAAAGGATTCAGGATTTGCTCCTAGGCTGCCTGGATCTAGGGTCAGTGCCCTGCTGAGAAGGCACTGGTATCTTTCTGCTGGAAGCCTTTCCCTGGGGAGACCCTGGGGTTCCTCACTTCAAAACTACTGAGTTCCTGGACTGTTTCTGGTATGTTGCCCTTGTGTAGAACCTGTCCATCATCTGATTTCTGATTGATTCTGAAGGATTCCTGTCAATTGAAGATCTGTGGACAACACCCATGAGTGTTTCCCAGTGCAAAGCATCCTTCCAAGAGTCTGATATGCATCATTCCATTCATCCCTCACAGCCACATTCACAGTCCCTATTGCATGGATGGGGAGACGGCAGCACAGAGGGGTTAAATTCTTCCCCAAGCCAGGGAGCTGCAAATTCTCCATAGGAGTAACTTCCTCTTTTCCCAGCTCTGTAGCTATATAACCTTTCTAATGCTGGGTTTGCTCAGTTTTATCATACCCCTCTCTGCCTGATTCAGGCTGCATAGGAGGTGCCACAGAGCCAAGGCCACCTGGAAGCAACTCAGTGTTACACCCCAAGGCTTTGAAGCGATACTTGTGGTCACTTTTCTTGGCTGTGAAAATTACTGGCTGACCTGATCCCTGAAAAGACTTAGGGACTGTCTGTATTTGCTGCCGCTGATTTGGACAAGTTGGCTGTTCAACACTGAGGACTCCAGAAGCCTCCTGTGTTTGATGGGAATGAACTCAGGGACGCCTCCAGACAGGTGTGCAGAGACCCATTGCTGACAGAAGACCCAAGTGTGAGCCTCCTGCACTTCTGAATTCGCTCCCTCCCTTACTAGACAACAGGCTACTCTGAATAAAAGAACTCAACTCTCTCCACCTTCACAGTGTATCCTTCAAGCCCAATGCTGGGATGCTGCAAGTACATTGATCAAATAAAGATTGCAGAACTGGGCTTGGTGCGTTGGTGCTGTAGGCTTAGCTTACACCTGTGGCACTGTCACCCCAAATGGGCACTGATTCATGTCCTGGCTTCTCCACTTCTGATCCAGCTCTGTGCTTGAGCTCTTGGACCCCTGCACCCACATGGGATACTTGGAAGAAGCTCATGGCTCCTGGTTTCAGATCAGCTCAGATGTGGTCATTGTGGCTATTTGGGGAGTGAACCATTGGGTGAAAGATTTTTTTCTCTCTGTCTCATTCTCTCTGTAACTCTACCTTTTCAATAAAAATAAAATGAATCTTTGAAAAGAATGCATCACCTTAAGGACATAATGTGGCTCCTATGTTCACCCTTTTTTGGTTTTTGGTCTGGGTGTTCTGCTTGCTAACTGTGTGACCAAGGCTGTTGACTTTGCCTCTCTGCCTCTCAGTGTCCCTCTCTGGGAAACAGGTCGATGGCATCGCCTACTATTAGGAGAATTAAGTGAGGTAGAAGGGCATTCACACTGTGTGGTCCAGGGAAAGGATTCTGTGAACACGAGCTACTCCTACTCTCATCACAACATGGTTACTCTCGTCAAGGCATCCGGTGCAGTAAGTGTGAGGGAGACCTGGAGTTGGGGACCTCGATTTGCATCCCGGCTGTTGTGCTGTGTCCTTGAGGAGTTGTGGCACCACTTGCCGTGATGTCTGCATCTGTACTCACTTCAGGGCAGACACACAGTCAGCACTGAGTAAATGCTGGTGGCCTTGGTGTCCGTGCAACACGTCCAGTTTATCCTTTTGGAAACAGAGGAGCAAAGAGGTTTGGTTAGTTTCTGGGCTGTGGTTTTCTGGGACAGCCACACTTCCTTCCTGTTGTGAGCTTCCTAAGAATAACTTGCAAAGAGGCTCAAGGGAGTATCCTCCTAGTCCTCTCATCATGGCCTATCTGGAGTTCTTCTGGCTTCCTAGTAAAATGCCTTCTGTCCTGTCCTGGGCTGCTATGGCATTTAGATACGGTGTTGCTGTGGAGTGGCCCGAGTCTGTAATGGAAGTCATGGCCCTTCCCCTTCCTCTAGCCAAGCTTCTAGGCTGCCTTGACCACTGTTACTCAGCTTATTGTCCTTTCAAGGCTTTCCCATTTTTGAGCCACAAACTGGAAAGAGGGCAAGACCAGAAAGCTCCAGTTTAATTCATGTAGTGGCAACACCTGGTACAATAAAACCCAAGCCCAGGAAATGATGAAAAATACCTTCTGTTTTGCTTTCTAGTGAGCAGACACACACTCCCACTTCTCCCGTGCGTTCCCCCGAACCATCCAACCTGCACCGCCCAGCCTTGGGCCATTTGCACTGCAGCCTCAGTACTTTATGAGGGCAACTGCCTCCATGTAGGCAAGGGGTTGGCTCTCCCCAGGTTTGAATAAAAAAACCGCAAGCCATAATACACATAAAATCCTAATGTGCCTTCAAAATGACTTCATCTTTTATTTAGAGGTTATTCTGCCCTTGTCTTGCTTTATCGCTCTTTATATGACTGAAGTGGGCACGCAGCACCAAATGAGGCCATCTTGGGTGTTGCGGCGAGAGAGGCAGCAGGGCCCCAGGAGTCTCTGCCTCTTATTCCCTCCTGACCTGCCCACGGAGAGGCTGTTACTTCCCTATTAGGTCTGCCTTGTATTTTTTCCCCCTGAAAATGTGAATTTGATTGTATTTCTAGTGAAAGGGAGGTGTCTTTCCGAGAAGCTGTGATTTTTTTTTTTAATGAGCTGCAAAGGCCCGACTGAGGCCAAGCCTGGGGCTGCCACCTCCTGAGGCCAAGCCTGGCGCTGCCGCCTCCTGAGGCCAAGCCTGGCGCTGCCGCCTCCTGAGGCCAAAGCGCCAGCTTGCGTTCCCAGCAGAGGCCCTTGTTTTCTGAGTTCAGGATCCTTGACATTTAAAGGCCAAAAAAGCCCTGATTTATTCTTGGACATGATTCGGAGGAACAGGAGGGGAGACTGTAGAGGTTGAGGGCTGGAGGAAGAAGAGATTGCTTTTTTTTTCAGGGTAAAGCAGTCAGTTTCAGGTTTTAGGATTTGTAACAGTCTGTGTTAGGACCCACAGTGCTGGGTCTCATCCACAGAGGGTCAGCATCAGGGCCTAGGAGTCGGAATTTCTAAACGATTCCCAGGTAAAGCTGATTCTGCGGGTCCAGGGAGCACACTGCCGGGTGTTGAGCTGGAAGATGGTGTTGAGTTAAGATGAATGTGGTCAGATATCATATGTTTGCCTTAATATAATATGATATGATATCAAATATAAAAACAGTACCTGTAAATTGTATATTATCACACCTCCAAACTGTGCTACACACAATAAGATATTGTGATGTAACCTATGAATCAATAATTAATGAGAGACAGATTACATGTGATCACCTGAGATTGTTAATATCCCTCTCATCACTGTTAGTACTACTACGCAGGGGTAACAATGATCTAGTCCGAACTGTACTCCCATTTGAACCACATGGGTCATATGCTTGCATTAATTTCTACAGGCAGATATTGGACACTCTCACACCACTCTACCACCACGTTGATACTCCTGCTATTAGTTCGATGACACCATGGAGATGAAGGCTAACTATTTCATTTTACTTCTTTTTTTCTTTCCTTCTTTTTTCCCTCTCAACCCGAGGGGAACTGTACCCAAGGGAGGGTATAATGGAAGCGCAGAGGGAATAAATACGTCCAACGGCAGAAACAGAGAGAAGTATATCCCCGTACTTGCAATACAAGGATGGACTCACAGGGAAACAACAGATAAGCCCCTATATTGTTGGGAGACACTTCAATGGCATGGACTTCTGAGGGCACTCGGAAGACACTTAGTGAGAGACTGGGGAGAACAATGGTAGGAAGGGGAGGAAGGAGGGGAAACCCCAACGCCTATTAAACTGTGTCATTAAAAAAAAAAGATGAGTGTGGGTCTGTGTATTTCTCTTTCTCTCTTTCATACATACATACCCCCTCCCCCCCACAAAGGTGTTAGCATTTTCTTTTGTTCATTGAGCTCCTATTGAATGCTTACTGCATGGCAAGGTTTTTCATGTTCCTTTATACATTTTATGTGATCCTCAGAACTTGTAAAAATAGTGTAGTATCCTACTGCTGTTCAGAAAAGATGCGTAAGTTTCCCTGGTTCTTTAGAAGTCACAAAGCTGAGAGTGGATCTATTCTGAGAGCTTTTTTCCTTCTACAACTGAGATGAACATGTGTTCTTGGGTCTGTGGCTGAGTACTTTGTGACATGATGCCACATGCCCACCTTCTCTGGCTGTTATTACAGAGAAAGTGAAAGGATTGCATTAGTCTTAGTGAAGGAAAGGATACTGGTGGCCTCCAGTAGTAATGAAGAGGTGTCAAATATTTTTACTGGATCTAATCACATTTCACTCTTGACACTATCCAATACTTCAGTAGGCACCTTTGGAATATTCACTCTGGCGATGACACAATGAATAAAACAAAGCAACATCACTCTCTGAATTTTGCATCTTTTAAAAAGACTTATTTATTATTTAAAAAGCATGACATACATACATACATATACACACATATGTATCTCTTCTCTGTATATATAGAGAAGAGATCTTCTATTTGCTGATTCACTTTTCAAATGGCTGCAGTGGTCTGGATTAGGCCAGGCTGAGACCAGGAGCCAGGAACTCCATCAAGATCTCTCCTGTGGGAGTTAGGGGCCCAAACACTCGAGTCATTATCTGCCACTTCACAGCATTCTTAATAGATAGCTGTGTCAGAATTAGACTAACAGGGACTAAGAATCAGCACACTAACATGGGGTGTGGACATCCCAAGCGGTGGCTTAAACTGCTGTACCACAGTGCCTGTCCTCTGAGTTTGCATTCTGTTTAGAGGATTGTGTGGTGAAAGTTGTGGCCATAAATTTTTAAACATATCAGCACATCATGCAAACATAAGCAAGTCCATAGGCTGTTTGATGACATGTATAGAATGTTCCAGGAACATGCAAAAACCCACATGGCTAGAACAGTCAACAAGAGGGAGGACAATATGGGGACAGAGTGTGTGGGGTCATGGCCCAGACTTTGACCTTTCTTTGCAAAGGGGAAGCCACTTGTCTTGATGGAGAGCCACCCAGAGGCACATCCTGAAGCAAGGATTGAAGTGCAAGTGTTTTGTGTAAAGCACAATTCCAGGAAACACCAGAATTGAAGTGGAGAAAAGACACAAGAATGAAAAAGAAACTAATAAGGAGTCTTGTCAAGTTGATTACCCCTCTGAGGAAGTGCAGCTGGGTCCTCCTGGAGGCTTCTGAGAAATGGCATGGGGAATGGCTTTGCTTCATCATCACCAAGAACTCAGGGACCCGAGGAACTGCTCCATCTTCTGACCAGCCTTCAGTGGCTAAGGGCTGTGTCGGGCATGTTCTGCTTGCCCTGCTCTTGGCTTACACACACTTGGCAGAGAGGTACAGAACATTTCTGTCTTCTACAAGTGAAAACCACGTGGTTGGAAAGGGCCCCAATAACTCCATGACACCACTGGGGAGTTGTGAGCAAAGCAGTGATGAGATTGAAGCTATGTTGACAGATGACTATGGATGGACTCCATATGGTGTGCTGGGAGCAAGGGGGAGGAACAGCTAGAATGCCGTTTTAGTGATAAAATGGATTAGGGTGGAGATCATGAAGGTGATGTGCTTAGCTTGTAGTTTTGGATGAATCCTGTAAATTAAAAAAAAAAAAGCTTCAAAGGTTTAAACACCAATGATAATCTATCACAGTACAAGCTGGATTCTTGCCTACTTTCTCTTTGTTTTCTTACCTGCCTGGAGTTGCAACCTTGCATTTAATACCTAAGTGCATTCGGATGGATCACCTTATTTGTGCATTGATTTCAGAAACTTCTGTTGGTCTTTTGAGGAATAAACATCCTCAACTTCTACTGATGGTGAAATTCAAGCAATCTTCTACAATTCAGTGGCTCATTGTGAGTGTGGTTGGCTTAAGGGACACAATAGTAAACAATAGTAGATACATAGTGAATGCTTGTGGAACTGAATTAACAGTGGTTACTGAAACACCCAGAGCTGCTCAGTCTTTAGCCCACCTCTTGCTGTTTGTAGAATTCTTTTGTCTACCAGCTGTTTGGCACAGTTACTCTTTACTATATGCTTATAGTGTGCCAGGGGCTTAACTGGCTAGTCTCTAGGATGGCTCCAGTGAGCCTGCCTCTTGTATTCACCTTTGTGAAGTCCCACATTGCACCAGGGTGGCTCTATGTATCACAAGCGATGGATTGTCCTTTTTGAGATGAAAAGTCCGTGCAACTTGTATCCTGTTCCATGTTTTTTTTCTCTTGGTTTCTTCACCCTGTGGTATGCCAGATGTCACATCATGAGCAGCCCAAGGTGAAACCCTCATGATGAAGACCAGAGATGTCCAGCCGGCAGCCAGCAACAGGTGCAATATCTAGAAAGTGGTTCCTTCAGCCCACTCTAGCCTTCAGATGACTGCAGCCGCAGAAGGAACTTGACTGAGAATTCAGGAGGCACCTTGAGCCAGATCGCTTTGCTAAGCTGTACCCAGATGCCTGATCATTGGAAAATGACTGGGATGAAGAAAAATGCTTGTTGGTATAGTGGCTAAGTTTGAAGATAATCTGTTACCCAGAAAAGATAAAATTTCCATAATAGCTCCTTGGAGATAGATTTTTATTCTCTGCTTTATATACAAGGAAATAAAACCATATGGTTTAAATAAGAGAGCCATATGATAGATTACTTACATTAGAACAGTCTGAACATGAAAGGAAAATTCTTATTTATTGCCTTATAGTGTCAGATATAAACTAGAATTGTCTGTGTCCCTGACAAACATGAAAAATGACCACTTTAGTTATCTGACCTACCTGGGTACCCTAGCCACCAGAATCAGCAGCAGGACTGATCTGAGATCTGTCAATTTCTTCTGTCTGGTTGCTCAGCTGTCTCAAGCTGTGTCCCTGGCTACTTCCTAAGGGCATTCAGGGGCGTCGGAGGAATCACAAGGATGTATATGCATGAAGCACAGTGTAAACCCAGTGTGGCAATACACACACGTGCACGCACACACACATACACACACATACACACACGAAATAAAGCTTCATTCCGGGTTATGTGCTTGAGTGTATTATTTTTAATGACATCCAATTCTGTACAAACTAAAACCTCTGTTAAACATTGGGTGAAGGGCTTTTGACCCAAGCTTCCATGAGCCACACAGGTACAGGTACCACAGGAGGTGGCTAGTCTGCAGGTTAAACTTTGCCAGGATGAGTCACAAATTGATGACCAGACATTCTTATGAAGCATTCATGTTTCCATGTCTGGTTGGCAAAAAGCAGCTGAAGGTGGAGCTATTTCCTGGGCAATGGTAAGCAGGTGGTCTGCGCCATAATATCTTACCAAAGTCTGTGTACATGGTTGTCTGAGGAGCAGCCAAATGGGGCTGTGTTTTCTCCAGTTCTTTCTCCATCTTTCCTTCTCTTCTGTTCTTTCCCCTCTTCCTCCTCAACTCTCTTCTTTCCTCCCATCATTTCTTCTTTCCTTCCATCCTTTCTCTTTTTTCTCTTTCTTTTTTTTCTTCCTATTTTTAGCATATGTGCTGTTGAAGCAACCACTCTTTTTTTCTTCCTGTTCAAGTAATACTTTCTGGAAGTTTAGCATACACCAACAAATAGGCTACATGGTAGTGACACACCATTCATTCATTCATTTAGAAAATATTCAGTCCTATTGTGTGCCAAGTAGTGTTACAGTGTTAGCAGCACAACAGACAGAATCCTTGCCTTCTTGAAATTGCCGTGGGGGAAGATGAGACAGACCACTTGGTGATAAAGTCCATGGGGAAAATAAGATAAGGGGCACAGGGAATACCAGTGTATGTGAAGTGTGGGCTTTGGTGTTAAGTGGGCTGTTCAGAGAAGAGCTCAAGGGGAAAGCAGTATCCAAACACTGGTGCAAAGGGCCTGAGCTGGGACTGTGCCTCGAATGTTCACCTGATAATAAGGAGCCTGCTTACTATAGCTGGAGAAGCCAATAAGGAGGCAAGAAGTAGGAGACTGAGTCAAACAGAAATGGGCTCAGGCTGTAGATTGCATGGGACTGGGAGGTCAGGCAAGGATTTGACTGCATGTGAGGTAGGTGCCTTCTGCAGTCAAGAGCTTATGGCCTAATGGTGGAGAAAGCTGCATAAACTTTCACAGATGTGTTGCTATAGATGTGGTGTCAGAATCTGTCCCAGGGCAGGGTCACGAAGGAAACAGACAAGGGCTGACTCAGAGGAGGTATCAGGAAATGTTTCCTAGGTGTGGGTGCCTTTTGTGCCGAGGCTGGCAAGATGAATGTATCCCATCTACCAAGGACTGAGGAGAAAGTGGTCCCAGCAGAAGGACCTGCATAAGCGAAGGGGACAGACAAGCACTGTCAGCAGCGTGGTAGTGAGAAGAGTCAGGATGGTGAGGTGGGCAGAGACACGTGTGAGAAAATCTAGCTCCAGGAAAGGGGAAATGGGGGATGTTGGGTGAGGTCGAGCAGAGGAGGGTCATGGGCAGATGAGGATCATGGCAGCAACACAGATAAAGGTTAATTCACAAAATGTGTACCTTTCAAGTTGCCCTATATTCTGCTGGGAAGTGGTTGGAGGAGTGTGATTTTGCCAAGGCTGATGGTATCTGCATGTAGCTCCTCCCTTGTGAGCCATCCTGGACGCTGATGCAGGGCTCAGGAATGGGCTGCTTGTTAGGCTGAGGGAAGTGAGGTCTGGGCTCCTCCCCCCCAGCTGCTGCTCCACCAGCTGTCTGATGTCCTCATATCTGTACCCAGCGTGGATCAGGAGGGGCGAGGAAAGCAGAGGCAGGGGCCACATATCTACCTCACCTGATGTCAGTTCAGTCACACAAAGAAAATACTAAAATACCAGAAACAAGGCATGGGGATACAGACAGATGGACAGAGAGTGCTGTTGCTCAGATAGGGAAGTCAGTTGAGAGTGGAGGAAGGGACCTGATGCTGCAGGGTGTGGAAGGAACCAGGTTGGGGAGTGAACTGGGGTCTCAGCAGGGAGGTAGGAAACTCTGGTTACATCTGAGAAATAGCAGGGTCACTGTGTGATATGAGGTACAGGGAGTAGGGGAGGCATGGTTCCTTCAACGGGACCTTGGGCTCTGGGAGGCCTTGGGTGACTTCTCTGAGTGTGGGAGAGTCTGGACTGGGGATGATGTGATTGTGTTTCTATAGTGGGGAAATGCAGGGTGGCGACAGGTGTCAAGCAAGGAGACCAGGACTTGGATGCTGTAGATGTCTCTGGACGTGGGTGTAGGTAGGAGGGTAAGAAAGGCTGAACAGATCAGACACGTGCTTTTTGGATATTTATTTTTATTTGAGAGAGAGAGAGAAATTAAAGACAATTCCCAATCACTTGTTCACTTCTTAAGTATTAGCAAAGGATGGACTGGGAGCATCGTAAGAGGAGCCAGGAACTCAATCCAGACTTCCCTTGTGAATGGAAGAGACCTAACTACTTAAGCTATCTCCTGCTGCCTCCCATGGTCTAAAACTGGCAGGAAACTGTGGAGTTAGGAGCTAGAGCTAAGAAAGGAACCCAGACCCGCTGATATGGGAATTAGGCATCTAAACAGGCATCTTAGCCAGGAGGCCAAATGTCCACCCTTGGGCCTGTAGATTGAAGGGGCTTCAAAGGATTCTAAGATGAATTCTTCCATCCGAGTTGTATTTATTGTGCTTGTCCCATGGCGAGAACCATGAGACAATGTGATTGTTGTTCTTAGCAAGTTAAGTTCTCCTAGGGAAAGACCCAGAGCAAGACAGACCTTTGTTACAGAGATGTGATGAGAGAAGAGAGGAAATGTCACCAAGGGAAGGCCAGGAATGATCTCACAGGGCAAACAACAATGGACTGAATCTTGAAAAGGGAGTAGGAGTTTTTTGCAAGGGAGGAATCTGAGGAGGCTAGGCCTTGCTGGTAGAGTAGACCATGCAAAGGTGGGGCTCCTTGTTCAGTAGCATCTGCCTAATGAGGACATGGAGCAGGCTGCCTGCTGTGTTGCAGTGCCTGGCTCCAGAAATAGCATTTACAGTGGGTGAAACAATAGCATGGTGTGTCTCTGGGGGAGCTGTAAGTCATCCTCTGATCTGAGAATGTGGCACATTGTCTAAATTCTGTCAGAGAGGGTGAGAGGACAAATGAAGGGGAATGGGAAGCCGTGTTTACCCAGCCCTCTGCCTACGATTCAGAAAACACCCACAGGATACATCAGAGAATGGAGGGGCGGTAGTTGCTGCTAGTAGAGTGCTGAGGTTACCTGTCCCCTTGTCTTCATGCTACAGGATATTTGCAGCCTGAAGTTGGGCATAGCAGTGGCTCTTCTGAAAAGGGAGCCCAGGGGTTAAGATGAGTCAGCCCAAGCATTGACTTGGGAGATGGCACCAACAGACACTTCAGCAGTGGAACAAAAGCTCAGCCAGAAGCTGTTGTAGTGCTCCCTTCGTGAGACTTTCTGCAGGACCCATCCCAGAATACACTAGAAAATTCAGAAAGGATCAACATGGGGAAGGGGTAGGTTCCAAGTTTCAGAACTGGCAGTAGCTCCTGATGCCCTAGGCAAGCATTGCCTCTGTGCCGACTGGGCTGTCTTGGCAGCAAGCATAGGAATTGGCCCTAGGCGAGTTCCCGGGGTAAAAGGTGCAACTTGGGTGTGGGCTGATTTCCTTGTGAAGGCTCAGCCCTCCGGCTCACCCTCGTTGCTGCTGAGTAATGAACAGGCTGTAATCTGTCCATGAAGGAACTCTTGCAACACGCAGTGAGAGGCTGCTAGGTGAACCACCTATGTGCGCACCCAGAGCTGTGCTTGCGCATGTCTTCTGGGGAGCCTCCCTCCCTTTTGGCCTTGGGGCTGTGCCTCCACCCTGCCTCCTTGTCTTGTTCTCTTAGGCTGCCCTTCCTTCCCTGGGAACGAGGTCAAGAGCCCTGCTGACAGGTGTCATAAGGTATGATTCAGGCCCATGCAAGGAGAAGGCGGGAGAGACCGGGCCATGGCCAAGGAAGAGGGTTAATTGGATGATTTATCTGGTCAATAGCTAACCTATTAAACTGCTCCAAAAGAATTAGAAGCTACCTGTGATGGGTTATTTGTGGGTGAAGTTTAGGTAACCAGAAGTCGTATTTCGGTCAAGATCGACTACATTTTTCCAGGCTTTTACTGCGGAGTTTCATTTCACAAGGGGGTGACTTCATGGTGCGGCAAGCCAGTTGTCTTTTTGATTGGTGGCTCAGACATGAAAATTTATTCTTTTTGTTGACCCATGATTTTCACTGCAGCTGGGCTTTCCAAAGAAAATTAAAACTTACGGTGGAGGCCCAGGTTTTAAGGCTACAGAATGTTCATCTTAGAGGCCAGATGGCAATCTTTGTAAGTGAACTTCTCTTCTGGACTCACGTCAGTTTAATTCTACGGATCTTTATGAAGCATCTCTAGATGCCTGTCAGTGTGATGTGTCCTGCCGACCTGAAAAGGACAAAGACTGTATCCCTGCCCTCGGGGAGGTGGCTCATGGTGTAATGCTGGACTCAGACATAAATAAACAGAAGGGATGGTGCCACGTGATGTGCTGAAGTCCCTGGGAAGATGGAATTTGTTCTGCTGAATGAGGCAAGGAATCAAGGAAGACTTCCTCCAGGAACTGCGATCTTACTGGGAGGATGAGTAGAAATGAGCATTCTCCTTTTGTGATATCTTTGGTGAACTTATGACTGGCATCTTGTTATACTGGCTCTGAGCATAAATGATTAATTCACTTGCAACATTTATTATAAAGAAGAACATGTTCATTAGCATTGCAACTGAGTCTATTCCAAATATTTCCCTCACTTTCCCTCCTACACACTGTGGCTGGGATACATGCTCTTGCCCTTTAAGCAATGATCCATGAGCGGAATGCTTGAGAAGGCCTGGTGAATGGACATCATTGAACACGCAGGCTGGGGAAGTGGACTGGGCACAGGCAAGATGTCAAGCCAGGCCATTCTCTTGGTATTTTTTCCCCCTTTTAAGTCACCAGGATTCCTCCAGTCAAGAACTACTCCTTTCTTATCTCTATCTTCCAAAATTATCCCAGTGATAGATACCTTACTCCACAAATACACAGTAAATTTGAAATCCTTCCACATCAAACTTCTACTTGCTTGCCTAAATCCCTTGGCAGGGTTTTCCAATTTGCCTCACTTTCCTTATTTGGAGCTTAAGTTAACCACAGCTGAAAAGTCCCATGGAAGCCTAGGCAGCAAAGGAACTTTGAGAAACACCTAATTAAATCATTAGTGTTTTTGTTTTTATTTGTTGGGAAGCAAAAGGAACCAGCTCCCCACCCACCTCAGGTTTTAATAGCTCCCGTCTGATGAGCTATAATTGGCCATGATTCTCTCTTTTTTCTATCATGTTATTGAGTGGGCTTTGTAGAGGGAGGAAGTTTCTGGAATGGTGGTGGACAAGCAGAGGTGTGTGGTTGCCATTGACAGTGTCTTTATTAGAGCTGTGTGTGGAATCGCAGAGCTAAGAGAAGGGAAAAGAATTTAGAGAGCAGAGGGACTGGCACCCAATACATAATCAATACAATAATATTGGCAGAAAAGTCTCAGGAATGGGTGCTGGGGATATGTCCATGAGAGAAGACTCTAGCTTTCACAGTCTTACAGATTAGTGAGCCAAAAAGATATGCCAACAGGCAATTCAGTGGATGTCATGTGCTCCAGGACCCTTTAACTGAGTCCCCAAAGATTCAGAGGGTAGGGTGGGCAGTAGTCCTCTGGGTGGAATGCTCAAGAGGGCACAGTTTGAAGAGAGATGGACAGGAATTAAGTGGCATCTGCCTGAGAGGAGAAAAGCGATGTGGAAACACACGTGACCAGGCAAAGGCAAATTATCAAGACTGAACTTGAGAATAAGGTGAATGTTTGGAAATTTCTTCTCTGCTTACAGAGGAGCCATTTGAGGGAAAGTAGCCAAGGACACCTTTCTGGAGTATCTGTTATCCACTATTGAACATCATGGCCATTATCAAGTTCTGATAGTGGCAATTTATTGCTAATCCCTTCATAAGATATTGTAGTACTTCCCCACATATCGTATGACACAACAAAGGTGGGCATATCAGGCAAGAGGTAAATAAGTTAACTGTGGACTGGCTCGATGAGCTCAGAGAAGTCACTTGAACTCACTACTATACATCTTCTTATTTATCTGTGCAATAGAGATGATGACCTCTACCTCATCTGGTGGATGTGGAGTCTAAATTTGTGCTCAGATCCACAATGGGGGCCCTTGTTACTCTGCCCCTAAACACCTGAAGCCATTGCTAGCCCAGTGAGATGCATACCATGGGGTAATGTTTAGAGTCCCAGGACCTTATTACTGGTAGCATCAGCTCTGCAGGATTTTGTGTCTCTCTTGTCCTTGCTCCCACTCTGGTATCTTGTGTCTTGTCTTGCTTTTCTGTCTTGTTTGCTAGCTTCAATTTTCCTCCCTTGCTGTGTTTGTACTGACTTATATTTACTTATCCTCCTGCTCCTCTGGTGTCTAGACTCCACTGTTTCTGTTCCTTTCTTTAGATACATCTGCATTATATTCCCAAGATGCTAGAATTAGTTGCTTGTATTCTTGGGTTGATTTTTTCCAGTCATATCCCTTGATTGAAGCTTCTAAATTCACCTTCAGACATAATCCACCTTCTCTACCTTACTGCTTCCTTTATTTTCCCATCTTTCAACACGTACTGAAAGCCTACTAAGCAGAGTTCCAGGTAGAGCCAGGAACACTGGCCAAGGCATAGCCTGTTGAATACAGAGGTATTCAGAGGGCTAGGCTGAACAGAGTGGAAGCTGTGGGAGTCCAAGGGATCCTGTTCCAGGATCAGGGATAGACTTGGGAGAGGATGGTAAGCTCATATAAGCAGAGAAATTCTTCCAGGCAAAGGAGAAGAGACAGAACTTTCCTAGAGGCACTGTAACAAACTTACACCACAAACTAGGTGGCTTCATACCACAGTTCTGGAGAGGTGACACCCAAGACCATGGCTTCATCATGTAGGTGCTCACTAAAACGGCCATGGGGCTAATATTTCAATACCTGTGTCTCTTCTTGGCTTTCCAGAAACCCAGGGTTTGTAGATGCATCCCTTTGGTCTTGACCTCTGTGTTCATTTAACGTTATTCCCTGAGTGTGCAACTTGCTGTTTGTCTCTTGCAAGGATACTCAATCATAGTGACTTAGAGCAAAAGTACAGTGAGGAAGGAACACTGTAAGTGGTGAACATGATAGATAGAGAGGAGATAGATAGAGAGGAGATTTAAGATGCCTGTGTGGGGGGTAAAGACAAGAGAGACTCTCAAGGGAACTTCAGAGCTTGTAGAAAACTGGTGGCTCCGAGCATTTATCTTCCAGATTTGACTATTAGCTTCTAGTGCCTTGCCTGAACTCTTTTTTTTAAATTATTTTTTAATAATCTCACTTAGTTGATTAGGGTACAAAGGGTCAAGGGCTACAGGGTGAAAGTGGGTATTACCATTGTTTCCACACTAATATAATCATTTTTCCCTGTATCTGGGGTCAGGGGAGAAACAAAGGGAAAAGCCCCCACTCCCAGCCTCCCACCTATCCCAAATCCCCAATGTGAGGCATGCTCCGAGGGTCCTGCTCAAGCAGTTTTGATAGTTCAACAAGTTCTGGATTGCTGCTAATCTCACCGTTCCAATTGCAATGAAACCTATTCAGAGTCCACTGGCTGACATAGTCTCTTCATGGTTGGGGTTCTGAGATCAGCAGTTCAGTTGAAGGGATCGTCAAAGAAACTTCATCTGAGATGTTCCCAGACCTGATTCTTGCATGAGTTTGCTAGTACAGGGTCCAACACCGTCCGTTGCACCAATCAGCTTATGCACATGCTGGTCATTGCTATTGCTGGGTCAGTTCTGTTTCCAACCCTGTCTTCCTCGTGAACCAATGGGTATTGTGGTCCAGCACAATCCTACCCAGTTCATACTTGGTCCTCACGCAAACCAGTGGGAGCTGCAGCCTAGTTGGGGCGACTCCCCATAACCCCCACCAAGCCTGCCCCCTACCCTGGTTCCCATGCTTGGCAGTATGTACCGCAGGCTTGTCCAGTCTGTCCCACATCCCATTTAGCTCTTGCACATGTCAATGGGCATTGAAGCCTAGTTTAACCCAACCAACCTACTATCCAGCCCACACACTTACTGGCAGGTGCCTGTCTGTCTAGCCATGCCTGCCCCTGTCCTGGTTTTCATGCTGTCCAGTGAGAGTGGTAACCCCGAGGGAGGTGCCCACTATCTCCCTTCTAGACCACTCCCACCCCCAGATAATGTACTCTCCAGGTGGTGCCTGAACTCTTTTTACCTACCGAAAATCTGTTTCCAAAGAGAGATCATATCCACAGATGCTGGCGGGGGGTGAGAACTTCAACATTCATCTTAGAAGCTTTACAAAAAGTATCATGTTAGCCATGGCATGAGAGAGGAATTGAAAATTGCCAAAAAAAGAGGCTATTTTAGAATCCTAACTTCTTGGTTGACCTCTGGATATGAAGACACAGGGAAGAAGTAGATTTGGGGTGGTCAGTCATAGAGGTTGTGTATTGGTTTCAATGTTGTCCTCTCAAGTCATCCTTTCTGGGCTCTTCATGAGTTCAAACTTGAATCAGGGTGGCTTGCAGGCTGCTGAGCTTCCCCTCCGTCCCCTCCCCTCCGTCCCCTCCCCTCCGTCCCCTCCCCTCCTCTCCCCTCCCCTCCCCTCTCCTCCCCTCTCTTCACTTCTCCTCTGATGTTTGTAGTAAAATTTGGAGCAATCATGGGAGTGTGCTCTAATCTGTGACGGTGCTCTTTTCAGGTAGCCACTGAAACCTGGTTGGTTGATGTTGTGGGAGGAGACTGAAGACGCTGTGATGGGGAAGGCAGAGGAGGTTACAACATTGATTTTGAAAAAATGCATGTAATCCAGATTACTGTAGCTCAGTTTCCCTGGACACATTTCTTGAAACACAATGATTTGAAAGAATGAGCAAGATGAGATTCACAGAGCTACCATTTTAAAAGGGAGTGCAGGTACAGCTAAGTTGAGCTGGGTGACAGAAGAAAAAAAATCAAATTGATTCCTCTGTCTTGTAGATCTTGCAGGAGGCCAACTTTCTTCACAAAGTATATGTTTGCAGTTTGTTTGAGCAAGAGTTCAAACACAGAGAAGGCCAATATAAAAGTAAATGAGATAACATTGAAAAAATTCATGATTAAGGCTTCCCCCCACCCCCGCCCTGGATTTCAGATTGTCCATTGCTTAAAAATGATCCAGCAGCTACTACAGGGTCAGCTAAAGGACTTCCTTCACAACCTCATGGCCATGGAAATAATTTTGAAGGGAATGGCTCAAGTGCACTGCTTTGGCCAAGAAAGAATCAAGATGGTATTTATTTTTGGGTGAGGTAGGAGCTGTTGCTTAGAGAAATTCCTAGAAGTCAGTATTAGCATGAGAACAATAAACACTCATTTATTCAGTAAATATTGGCTGAGCCCCTGTAATGTACTATATGAATGTTTTAATTTGCTAAATGGCCATACTTTTATCTACTACCGGTGCTATGACCTTTGTAATTAAAGCAATACTTATAAGACTAAGTGCTAGGCATCGACTTGTGCCTAGTACCAGCGATGAATATCTTCATTTGATCCCCTGAGATAGTCAAGGAGGAATTTGCTGATATGTCCCCCTTGTTACATATAAGGAAACCAAGGCACAGAGATGTTCATGACATGCTCAAAATGCTGAGGAAGTTAGGACGTTCTGGGAGCAAGGTTTGACCTAGTCTGCTCCAGACCCTAGCCTGCAGAGTAGGCCATGAGGGGCAAGCAGACTAATCACTGCCCTTGCTGCACATCAGCCATGACAACATTTGATCCTATTTTTAAAATTATTTTTTTGAATTTTATGGTACAATTCCATAGGGTCTGGGGTTTCACTACCTCCTTCCCAAATTCTCACTCCCCAACTGATTTTCTCCATATTATTACAATAATATAGTACTTCATAAGCAGTCATAAGTCCATCAGTCTGTTATTGAAGTGTGTCCTGACATTGCTTGTACACAAAATACCAGACAGTCCAGCATGCTATTGTCAAGGTAGATCCAAAAGTTTCATTGGGAGTCCATCTTTTGGAAGTAGGGATGCATGCTGCATGTAGCTTCACGTCTACATATCATAGTCTCTATTATGTTGTTACTATACATACCCTTAGTGGAGAAACCATGAAACAAAGTCAACAATAGGAATGAAGTTAATACAAATGATTTATAGTGCCACAGAGTTAAACAACATGCTACTGAATAACTAATGCATTGATGAAGAAATGAAAAAGAAAACACAAAAGCTTTTTGAGTAAAATGATGCTACTCTGTGATTTACAAGTCAGTGAAGGATTTGATAAGAGAAAAGAAACTATTTGGAAGAATGAAAATGAAACAAAAGCATGAAAATCTTCGGGTTGCAGCAAAGAGTATAAAAAGGATTATTGATCTTATAATTTGCCTATAGGCTGTCTTATATCAGAGAGAACATATGGTATTTGTCCTTTTGGATTGACTTACTTCACTGAGCATAATGGTCTCTAGTTGGGACTATCTAGTTGCAAAAAGGTATAATTTTATTCTCTTTAATCACTGAATAGTATTCCACAGAGCAGATGTACCATAGTTTCTTTACCACTCTTCTTTGGACGAGCGTCTGGGTTGTTTCCATGTCTTTGCTATTGTAGATTGTGCTGCTATAAATACAGGGTTACAGATCCCCTTCTCATATGCAGTTTTCATTTCCTTTGGATATATTCCTTGGAGTGGGATAGCTAGGTCATATGGCAGGTTTATTTGCTGTTCTCTAAGCACTCTCCATACTGATTTTCACAGTGGTTGTACTAACCTACACTCCTACCAGCAGTGAAAGAGGGTACCTGTTTTCCTACATCCATGCTAGCAGGTGTTGTTAGTAGAGTTCTGGATGTAGGCCAGTCTCACTGGAGTTAAGTGGTACCTCAGTGTGGTTTTCATTTGTATCTCCCTGATGGCTAGGGTGACTGAGCATCTTTTCATATGTCTGTTAGCCATTTGAATTTGTTCTTTTGAAAAATGTTCATTTGCTTCACCCATTTCTTCACAGGGTTGGTTTTTTTTTTAACTGTCCCTCGTTGTGTGGTGTGTAAAAATTTTCTCCCACTCCGTTGGTTGCTTCTTCACCTTGTTAATTGTTTCCTTTGCTGTACAGAAGCTTTTTAGTTTGATGTAGTCATATTTGTTTATTTTGTCTTTGAATGTCTGTTTTTGGTGTCTTTTCCAAGAAGTCTTTCCCCATTCCTATATCTTGGAGAGTGCTTTCTATGTTTTCCATTAGTAGCTTGATTTTTTATGGGTGTAGATTTAGGTCCTTGATCCATTTAGAGCTGATTTTTGCACAATGTTTCAGGTGTGTGTCTTGCTTCTTTATTCTGTAAGCTGCTATCCAGTTGTCCCAACAGCATTTGTTGAAGAGACCGCACTTTTCCCTGGATTGTTTTCAGTTTTCTTGTCAGAGATTAATTGGCTATACATGCGTTGGCTCATTTCGGGTGTTTCTATCTGTTCCATTGATCTTCTCTGTTTTTGTATCAGCACCAGACTGTTTTGATGACTGCTGCCCTATAGAATGTCTTAAGGTCTGGAATTGTGATTCCTCTAGCTTGATTTTTATTCTTCAGGATAGCTTTGGCTATTTGTAGTCTCTTTGTGTATCCAGATGAACGTCTGTATTTTCTATTTCTGAGAAGAATGTTGTTTTGATTTTGATTGAGATTGCATTGAATCTGTATATTACTTTTGGTAATATGGACATTTTGATGATGTTGATCCTGCCAAATTTGCTCCTCTTAAAGGGAAGAAGAGTGTGGTAAGTGAACGGGGCAAAGGGCCATTGAGAAGGAAGCCCCAGGATTTTGAAGGTGAGTCCAATAGTGACTTTGGGATGGTGGAGAGGAAGTTGCTAGTGCTCAACTTTAAAATCCAGAGCCTTTTAAGCAGAACAAACCACGTTGTCTTCACCAGTGTGGTGCCTCATTTATGCTGGGTGGTAGAACAAGCATGGAGCTGTGTACAGGTCTTGTTTGTGTTTGGTCCACCTTGACCTAACAATAGCACGTGGCGGAAAACAGCAGTTAACTGGCAAGCATAGCTGGACATTCTTAGGGGAAAATGGCTGCCATTCCTTGCATGGTGCTTGGCTTCAGAATATAGTTCTTGATACTAGCTGAGCATTTGTTCTAAGATGCAGTGAAAATATAAAAATCTGGGAGTGCTTGAAATCGCTACAATAATGGCATAGTATTTGCAAATAACCTACATGTATCCTCCCCCATCTTTTAAAGTATCTCCAGGTTATTTATAACATCTAGTGCAACACAAATACAATGTAAGCCAACAGTTCCATTGTATTAGTTAGAGAGTAGCAACAACAAAGAAAATCTATATATGTTCAGTACAGAAATGATTTTCTAAAAAAATTCTTTTTGGTCTGCAATTGTTTGAATTCTGGGGTGTGAAACTCTTTACACATAAGGGCAATTGTGTTAGCAGACCCAGCAAAGAGGCTCAGTTGTCAGAGAAGACGGTGAGTGGAGACAGTCTCACACATAAGGAAAGCAAGGGAGAGCGATCATGGGCAAGTTGAGGCATAAGTTCTGGTTTTATGATTGCCCAGGTATGTGACCTGGGGTGAACAATTTCAAAACCTTTCAAAGCCTCAGTTTTCTTACCTGTGAAATGTACATGTGGCACAAAAGTAGATAAAAGCAACAGAGGTTGCTGAATAAAAGGAGGCAAGTTGAGACGTTTTGGAATCAAACAAGACAACAGATGTGAAAATATTTTGCAAATTAGACTCTGGTCTTCCAAATTGTAAGGTCCTGGCCCTTTGCCAACTTGCAATGGTGTGAGCCACTCCCTTCGAATGTACCCTCCGTCTCCATCTCTTATTGGTTCTGCTGCTCTGCAGAGCTCTGACCAAACAAACCGAACAAGGTGGTTTGCTTTACAAATGAGGAAAGTGTGAGGTTTAACACGATGCCAGAGCCCTCACTCTTCATTTCCAGCATGAGAGGTACACTCACATGAACTCTTCCATCCCTTCTCCGCCTGCAGCCACTTGGAACAAACACTAACGGCTGGTTACCGTTCACTGGCAAGGCCAGCTGACGAGTTTCGGCAATGCCCTTGGGAGCGGATTTACCCATAGCTGGTTTTGCCTTTTGCCCTGCTGCCCCCTCTGCTGGGCTCATTTCCCCTTCCCACCAAGGTCCCACTGTCTCCCAGGACCTTGTGGTTTACTTGTGTCTTCCTCAGGGATCTCTTCCAGCTGCTACTGTTGACACATGAGCCAGATACTGAGCAGAACTGCCTTTAGCCAAACATTTGGTCGGTCTCGAATGATTCACATCTTGCCATGCCAGTATAAACTCCAGCATGTGTACCTGAATGTGTGTGTATGTGTTCCTTTCTAAGTCAGTCACTCACTATTTTTGTCATGTGCATTTCCAAATAGGCGAACTCTGCACAAATGCTTTTGGTTATCCAAGGCTATACACTATTGGCTAAGGCTCAGCATTTTTTCTGTCTTCCTTTCATCTGCTTGAACTCTGGCAGATTCAAGAACAATTCTGGACCATAAATCAGAGAATGTTTTTCTGCCCTGGGAAGTTTTCCCCCAACCACCTCTTTATCTCGTTGCCCTTTGGGTCTTCTCGGGATGGACACTTTCTCAGTGTATCAGGTATCTTTTATTTGTTTAAACCTACTCTATTGAAGTGCAGTTGGCACACAATAAGCTGACATGACTAAGGTGGACTACAGTGGATGAGGTTCACATATGAATAGACTCCCATAAACTCTTCCTTACCATCCAAATAATGAGCATACTCATCACTCCCAAAGTGGCCTGTTCCATGTGCAGTCTCTTCTCTTCCCCCCTTCCCAATATATATGCTTGAATTTTTTAGAATTAAAAAAAAATATTTTAACTAAGGGTCTGGCACGGCAGCCTAGTGGTTAGAGTCTTTGACTTGCACGTGCTGAGATCTCACATGGGCACCGGTTCTAATCCCAGTGCCCCTGCTTCCTATCCAGCTCCCTGCTTGTGGCCTGGGAAAGCAGTCGAGCATGGCCCAAAGCCCTGGGACCCTGCACCCGTGTGGGAGACCCGGAGGAGCCTTAGGTTCCTGGCTTTGAATCGGTGCAGCTCTGGCCATTGCGGTCACTTGGGGAGTGAATCATAGGATGGAAGGAAGATCTTCCTCTCTGTCTCTCCTCCTTTTTGTATATCTAGCTTTCCAATAAAAATAAATATAAAAAACAATTTAAAAAAGATCATATAATGCAACCTCTTGTGAAATGTGTTTTACTCAGTGTAATTATCTTGAGAGTCAACCACATTGTGAATTGATCCACTTTTATTTCTAAGTGATATTTCATTGTATGGATACACCACAATTTGTTTACTGATGGACAGACACATGGTTGCTTTAGTTCTGAGATATTAAGACAAACCTTTTATAAATATTTACATAGAAATCTATGTAGGAGAATGTATTTTCTTGGAGAAGAACAGCTGGGTCATATGATTAGGGACATTTAATCTTCAAATAACTCCTCTACTTCCTTTCTACATTTCCCCTTCCTTCCTTCCTTCCTTCCTTCCTTCCTTCCTTCCTTCCTTCCTTCCTTCCTCCCTCCCTCCCTCCCTCCCTCCCTAACACCACACAGCAGTGTTGAGATTTGGAATCCGACTTTTCTCCAGTAGGATCCTTCTCAACTTTCCCAGAAAGTATGCAACACATATTAACATATATCAAACTGTTTAGAAAGTCCAAGGCAGAAAGGATTGAGCAGTCATTGTGTGGCAGGCACTAGGGATTTGGTGAACAGGTCTGGGAAAATGGGCTGCAAGGAGAGTGCTGTGCCAAGGGGCAGGGGAAGGTGTTGAAAATGTTAATGGTGGGATCAAAAACTCTGAAGGCCGTTCTCTTCCAGGCTCTAAGAGAACAGTTTTGTCCAATTGGAGAACTGATTGGTCTTACGTTTAGAGAGCATCCAGTGGTAACAGAGGCAGCAGAGTGTGGTAGGCAGGGCTTGAGCCAGAACCCATAGCTGCACCAGCACTTAAAGAGAGCAAAGATGATGCGACGAGATGGCCCCAGGAACTGGGCACTTAGTGATACATTGATTACACATATAGTCACATTTAACATTCAGGACATTTTTGTATAGTTAATACTGCATTATGGCCACTTTCTAAACTCAAGAATTGAAGTGCAGAGAAAAAAACAAACCATCCTAGTCATCCCAAGACCAACCTTAAACAGATGTGCTCACCTGCTGTGAGGCTTTGATAGTTCCCATAGGTTTCAGCGAGCTGGGGTTACCACCTTCTGCCCTAGACCTGCAGAGGCTGACACTCTCCTGCATTTTCTCTTGGTTATCAGTTCATATCAGATTTTCTATTCCCAGGGGAGAGAGCGATCCTGTGATCACAAAGGTTACCCCCTACTGCTCTCGCTTTCACCGAGAGGCCAAGTTCTTGCTTTGACATTTGCTTAAACATCTCCAGATATGAGGACCTTCCTCTTTGCCTAAATGTTCTGAGCATTTTGACATGATCCCCATGAGATTGTATCTCCAGAGAACATGGCCATGCTCTTAGTGCTTTCTCTGAGTCTCTGGATATGAATTCTGGCTTCCAGGACAATCTAGGGCAAAGTCCACCAGTGACTTCAGGGAGTGTTCTCTGAATGTGCAACATCGTGAGCCAGGCCCATGCTAACTGGCTGCATTTGAACTACAAGAACACTCAAACTCAGCAAGACAATTAAAGCTGAAAATGATCAGCCAGGATTAATAGGATTCAAAGGGTAATTACTTCATAACAGGGCACATTGCTCCAAGTAGCAGGATGGGTTGACGGAACTGGAATTAATTAGATTGGACCATTTGTTTATTTTTATGGAGTCTTTTAAAATCATTTGGAATTGGTCTACTTGCGCCCTTCCCTAAGCACTCTTAAGTCTGGTTAACTGCTCTGGATTTGTCTGCCAACAATAATTGCTTTCCTTCTTAGAAACTAGGAAGGCATAAAGCCGTTCTTATCATTTATCAGTGTGATAACTCCTTTTATTGTCTTGGTAATGATGGCGCCTAAATTTCTATACTGCTTGTAATATTTGCAAAATGCTTTTCCATGTAATCCCATGAGGCAGGGCGGCCGTTTGCACTGTGAGAAGCCTGAGGCAGAGAGAAGGGAGCCATCCAACAGAGGAGTACTGGTGTTCACACTGGAACAGCCTGCCTCTCACCCTGGGTCCTTCGTCCAACTGGACTAGAAGGAAGCATCTTGTTTGTTCATTAGGCAGGGCTGAACATGGCTGCCACCAAGTGCAAAAGCCATTTCTGAGGCTTAGGCGGAAGTTGAACCTTGTTAATGGATTAGCCGTTTGAACTGAAAAAAAGTGAAAGAGATCGCTGGCCAGATACGAAAGTTGTTTTCTGAAATGAGGTTACTGTAATAAAGCTGAAGTAATGAACTTTGGTTTGTGGGTTGTAGCCTGAGGCTGCCTTCTGCCCGTTTCCTGTCATGGTTCTGCGCAGTGACTGTAGTACTCCTCTGGTTTATTTTGTATGGTGGATCTAACAGTGGCCTTCACAGGTATTGTTGGTGAAGCTCAACTGAAATACTACGTGTGTTAAGCCAGCCAGGTGTGAGGTGCACTGGTTGCTGGCAATTTTCTGTCTGTTGTCTGAACATTCATTGACATCAGAGCCCTGTGCAGCTTGTTTGTTTCAGGAATCCACTGCCTGCATCTGCAGGTGTGTGTAAAAGCATATTCCCCTAATCACAAGACAGTATAAAACCATATGCTTTCAAAATATAGAAGTTATAGTCAGGAGAGATTGTTTTCTAGATAAACTTGAGGTGAATTAATGACCTTGAACTAACCAGAGCCGAAGAGGTGTGCCTTCTAGTTCTGATACAATTTCCAGGCCATCCAGACTGGCTGGTCCTAATATTTGTTCTGGGACTGGAGTTTTTAAACAGTAACTACTGCTGAATGGAAAAGCCCGGGATATAGGAAGGGCACTTCCAGTCTTGTCTATACCAGGCCACACCCTGAACGCACCCAGTCTCCTCTGATCTCGTTCAATAGTTGTCTGAGAGAAAGGGGGCTTCCAGATTTTCAGATTTTTTTGTGTAGTACACTGTGCATGAATTCTTGCTACATAGAAATACCGTGTTAGGCATTGTGTAGCATGCAGAATAAATAACAGCTGGCTTATATATAAAATTAGCATGAGAAATCAATAGCATTTTCACACAAAAGCAATGAACTATCCATAAAATGAATCAAGAAATCAATTCCAATTGCAATAGATACAAACACTCCAAACTAAAAATCTTAGCAGTGAGTTTAACCAGGGAAGTGAAACACTTGTGCATTGAATACTGTAAGTTTAGTAAAAGAAATAGAAGAAGACACAAATGAATGGAAAGAATGCTTTCTTCCAAAAATTTTTACTTATTTGAAAACCAGAGTTACTGAGAGAGAGAGAGATATCTTTCATCAGCAGGTTCACTCTGGACACGGTTGCTACTGCCAGGTTGAGCCAGGCCAAAGCCAGGGTCTAGGTACTCCATCTGGGTCAGCTATGTGGTTGCCAGGGGCCCAAGTACTTGGGCTATGTTCTCCTGCTTTTAACAGGCCATTAGGGGGGAATTACATCTTAGCTGGAGGAGTTGGGGCATCGACTGGCATCCATATGGGAAGTTGGGTTCACAGCTTGTAGCTTTCTCAGCTATTCCAAAAAGCCGGCCCTTGGAAAGACACCTTGTAATAATGGCTTCACAGAACTAATGTTGAAATATTCACACTACTAAAAGCCATCTACAACTTTGATGCAACTTGTATGAAATTCCAATTTTTTTTGAGAAATAGACATTCTAAAATTTACACAAATCTACAGCATACATCAAAGAGCCAAAAAATATTGAGAAAAACAAACAAATGTGGATGCATCACATACTCTGATTTCAAAATATACTACAAAGTTATGGGAATTGAATCAATATGGCCCTAACAGAGTAACAGACTTACAGATCAATAAAGAAAAACGAATAGACCAGAAATAAATTCATGAATTTTTAATGAACTAATTTTTAAATGCAGATACCAAGAACATCCAATGGAGAAAGGACAGTGTTAACTGGATATCCACATGCAAAAGCATGACATTAGAGCTTGACCTCACACTCATACAAATCAACTCTAAATTGAAGACTTGAATGTAAAAGCTGAAACGCAAAACAACTACAGGAAAACCTGGGAGGCCAGCTCAGCGGCATTGATCTGGCAACGGAAGTGCTTTCTGTGGAGAGGAACCGCCAAAACACAGTGAGCAAAACGAAAGTAAGCAAATTGGATTACCTCTGCACAGCCATAGGAAAGCAATTCCAAACCATATGTCTGATAAAAGCATGGATTTCCAAATTATTTGAAGAACTAAGTAACTCAAAAGAAGTAGTCTGTGGAGTGGATATTTGGTGCAGTGTTGGGGATGCCTGCATTTCATCCTAAAGCACCTGTGTTTAAGTTCCAGTTGACTTCTACTTGTAGCTTTCTCCTGCAGTTCACCTGAGAAGCAACAGGTGATGGTTAAAGTGCTTGTTTTCCTGCCACACCTGTGGGCGTCTTAGCTTTGGTTATCATGGGTATTTGGGGAGTGTACCATTATCTCTCATTTGGTGTCTGTTTCTGTTTCTCTGCCTCTCAAATAATTTTTTTTTTTTAAATTAAAAGAAATAACCTGGGGCCAGTGTTGTGCAGGTAAAGCTGCCACTTGCAGCACCAGTATCCCATGTGGGTGCCAGTTCAAGACCTAGCTGCTCTCTTTCAGATCCAGCTCTGTGTTGATGTGCCTGGGAAAGCAGCAGAAGAGGGTGCACATTCTTAGGCCTTTGCACCCACTTGGGAGATCCAGAAGAAATTCTTATCTCTTGAACCGTGCAGCTCTGACCATTGCAACCATTTGGGGAGCTGAGCAGTGAACCAGTGGATGGAAGATACATATATATATATTTTCTCTCTCTGTCTTTCTCCATGTACTCTACTTTTCAAATCAATCAATCCATTAATCAACCAATATATATTGCTATTTTAAAAGAAACAATTGATTTAAAATTATCGAAGCCTTTGGACAGATATTTGTCAAAAGAAGACATTCAAACAGCCAAACAGAACATGTAAAATGCTAAATACCCTTAATCCTCCTAGAAATGGGCAGTAAAAACCATCGTGAGATGTTGCCTCTTACTTGTTAGAATGGCCATTATGAAAGAGACAAAAGATAATAAATGTTGCTAGGTACGTGAAGGGGGAAAAAAACCCTTGTACACTTTTGGTGGAAATGTATTTTATATAGATTTATGGAAAACAGCAGGGATATTCCTCAAACAGAAACAAATAAAAAATTACATGGCCCAGCAGTATCACTTCTGAATATATACCCAAAGGCAATGAAATCAGTATGTTTAGGAGACATGTATATTCCCAGATTCACTGCAGAACTAAATGTAGTAACCAAGATAGTGACAGAATCAACCTAATTGTCCATCAGTAGATGACTGAATGAGGAATAGGGTGATACACTCACACAGCACACATTTGACTACCAATCAGCCCTCATAGGCAGACATCCCATCACTGGCAACATGGACAAACTTGGCATTATGTTAAGTAGAACATACCAACCTTTTAGACTATGAGAACATGCTTCCATTTCACAGAAGTGTTTGAACTCTTAGACCTAGAGACACCAGTTATAGCTTAATTTCTGGGAGCCTGACTTCCAGTCACAAACCCTATGGGATGCGTCTGCTGTCAGAAAATTCGGCTCTGAGCTAAAACTCTCAGAAATGGCAGCCAACTACCAGAACTTAGAGCCACCTATGAGAGGATACTGAGCTTGTTTCTTAATGTGTTCACAATGTAAACAAATCTCTCAGCACATCTGGTACATTTTTGGGGGGAGTGTATCTGGGGATGTGCATCTCAGAGAGGATTTGCTAGCTAACAGGTGGGCACACCTTTAGGCTGACCAGAGAGTGCCTAATGACTTCCAGAGTTGCTGCAAAAACTTACACTTCTGTCAGAATATTAGAGTTGATCCAGCCATTGTTTAATGATGTGAAATGATGTATTTGTACTGTTTTATTTCGTAGATTATTAGGGTAAAAAACTTCATAAGTGACTATTCACTGATTTTATTTTCCTTTTTTTCTCATGTTTTTATAAATTTCTAGAACATTTTCCTATTAATTAATTAGTTAATTTCCTATATATTTGGTATATATGTATGTTTTACATATGTTTATATTTAATCATATGTTTTGAATTATGCAAGAGGGTACTTCAAAAAGGTCATGGGAAATATAATTAAAAGTTAATCTTATTTTGGGGCAAAAATTCCTGAAATCCACTCACAGTTTTTTCTGATAACATACATTTTCCATGAACTTTTAAAGAACTTATTATGCATGGATTTCAAGTGTTTTTGTTTTTCAACAGAGTAAAACTACATTTTGATGAACTCAGTTGAGAGGCAGAGAGTGAGTGAGAGTGAGATAGAGAGAGAGAGAGAGGGCTTCCAATCGGTGGTTCACTGCATACATGGTGATAATGGGCAGGCCTGAACCGGGCTGCCTGAGTCTGGGAGAGAGGATCTCTCCCCCAGGTGACTGGCAAGGGTCCAACTGCTTGAGTCAAGCTAGCCAAGCTGCTTTTTCCCAGGTTCTGCATTAGCAGGAAGCTGGAGTTGGAGCAAGAGCTGGGTATCTATGTGCTCTGTTGTGAAAGACAGGCATCTTAACTGTTGGACTAACACTCATCGAAAACTTATCTCTTCATTTCATTTTCTATGAACCCTTTGAAATGCTTTGGTTTATTGTGTTTATGATATACAGTGTAAGATACATGTTATCTTTTCATGTACTTTATAGTATCCTTGTGAGAGATTATTATATTTAATGGAGTCAAATTTACCATCTCCTTTATAGTTTCATTTGTGTGTGATTCACGCCTATAGATACCATATACCTCTAGTAGCTGGGACTTAGAGGAAGTAATAGAGGAAGGAATAGGTGGAGGACAACGCCAAGGAGAATTCTACTAGCAGTGCCCTTGGAGGAGTGAGCTTTGAGTTTTTTAACTCTTTTGTTTTCAAACAATTATTGGCTCATAGCAAGTTACATACCAATGTAGAGAGAGGTCTTGTGGCCCCAACACACTGGGTCTGCCAATCGTAACATATTACAACAGCAGCACAACATTACCGAAATCAGGGAGCTGACAGCAATCCACAGAGTTCACTGGAATTTCATCAGCATTGCTTGCTCTTTCTCTTCCTCTTGGTGCATGTCTGTGTTTTGCTCTGTGCATAATTTTATCACATACTTAGGTTATGTTAGTCAACCGTGCGGATCTAGAGACAGAGCTCCATCATCACAAATTCTCCCATGTTGGCCATTCGTACCTTTGCTTTGTTTCGTAACATCTTGAAGTCGTTGCCAACCAAAACTCATGTTCTGTTTCTATAAATGGCTTCAGAGATTACCTAAGTTTGATACCAAGTGTTGTACCCTGACTCCAGCTAAGGCAGTGGTGTGGCTCAACTGGTTGGATCCTGGCCGTCTAAACTGGATACCTTGATTGAATACCCAGCTCTCAGATTTGGCTTTAGCCCTTTGCAGCTATTGTAGGCATTTGGGGAGTCTACCAGCCTGGGAGTTCTTTCTCTGTTAATGTTCATGCTTCACAAGTAAATACCTGTAAGATACATAAAAGAGTGCATTCATATCTGTAGCTTCCTAATTCATAGTGTTTCCTTAGGGTCTGAAGATCAGTTTCATGAACCTTCCAAACTAAAAGTCTCCGGATACGCACGTTCCTTTTGTGAAACAGTATAGAATACACATATGACCCGTGCCCATCCTTCCACTGCCATTAAATCATCCCTTGATCACTTAGAGCACCTAATACAATGTAAGTCCTGTGTAAGTAGTTCTGATATGATGTTCTTTGGGGGAAGAATGACAAGCAAAAAGTCTGTAGGTGTTCCATACAGATGCTTTTTTTTCCCCTTGAGCATTTTCTGTCTGTGGTTTGTTGAGTTACGGCAGTGAAACTGGTGCTTGCGGAGAGCTGACTGTGTGCGCAGCATACACAGAGGGGCGAGCATGCTTCTGGAGACAGGGGACCCCCAGCTTTGCCACAGAACACAACTCTTCTCGAACTGGGCAATCCGGAGTCACCTTTGTGATCCCTGCTAACATGAAACCTGAATGTGTGTCAGTCCTGAAGTGTGAGGCAGCATGGTTGCCTGGGGCCGACAGTGCTGTGTGAGCTGTGCTACCGTGGAGGCTTTCTCCTCATCACCTATTTTTTTTCCCCTGTGAATAGAAATTGCGGGTCTTGGTCCCCCCTCGTCTCTGCAGCTGGCAGAGCATCTGATTCAGGAAGCTCTTTATTTTATTTTTGTTTTTCTCCTCCACTGTGCTCCCAGCAGGAGGGATAGCTGGAGCAGGGTACAGTGGCAGGGAGGTAGGGGCTAAGTGCAATAGCTAGGATCACACAATTCTTACCCTTGGCATTTCACATATTTTCTGTTTCTCCTGCAGCTCGCTGGGAAGCGGTGGCCTTTGCTATCTGGGCAAGTCCTCTCTGTCAGTGCTGACGTGCGGGTACTCTTTTAAGAGCAACCCCATGGCAGACGCCAGTGGCTCTTGATCAGAGCTGGGAGTGCTGAGTGCATCCTTGCTGGGAGAGCAGCTATTCTGGGAAACAAACGCTCCAGGCATCTCATTAGCATAATCTCAGGAATTAATGGCTTGATTGATGTTCCACGATTCCCTGCAGTTTTCCATAAATGATAATGTATTAAAACGAGATGGAGGAAAGAAAACATGACACGACATATATTATTTAGGTGTTTGCAGAGAGGGAGACACACAAACACACACAATTTATCAGCAGTCATTTTTTGCATGGTCGTGTGAGCTTCAAGCCTCCAAGACGTGGAATTAATTTCATAGCAGGTGATTCTAGACTATTTCACATGGGCCATCTGTCGCTTCTTCATTTACCTCAGTGCTGTTACAATAATTAATCATTTCAGGGACTGGCTTGGTCCAGGAAAGTCTATCCTTGTTTAGATGTCTATGAGTGGGAAACATTGAGTAATTTGTTTTATGAGGCAGGGAAGTTCAGATTTTCTTTTTGCTACTCACTTTTATCTACAACTGGCTTCTCAGAAGCTGGGGTTGCCTTGTAGAGTGCCATGCTGTTATTGCTGAAAATTCTCTGCATTTTTTTTCAGTTACAATGGAAGGAATCAACTTCAGAGAGGTTCTTAGCGTGATCTGGGATCACAGAGCTCATCTGAAAGAATCTGGGATCAGAAGCCAGGCTGCTGAGCTTCTCACACCTTGATCCATGCTTTTTGTCTTTTTGCTGGATGGTTCTTTCATAGAAGAAAAAGAATCTTTCTGGATTATAAAAAGACACATTCTAGAACTCTTGGTGCATGTGACATTTGGGCAACGCTGAAATGAAATTCTGTAAGTCATTGATTTGATCATCATGGAATCCAAACAGAGCAGTTCCAAGGTAAAATGAATGACAGAAGACATAAAGAAATGTGAGCCATTGGCCTACTACTCTTGATGAAATAAGGGGGAAGATAAAACGCCGGGCTCCGTCTTCAATTGAAACTCATGCATCTATCAATATGTATTGATTGACTTAATTGGGACATAATTAATTATGAACCAATCCATGCATGCCAGACATGAGTTTAGGTGTTAGACACACTATAGTGAAGGCCCTGTTTGAAAGGAACTGATATTTAAGAGAAGGAATATAAACTAAAGTTAAACTACTAGATACTGGTAAGCGCTACACCAGAAATAAACACGGGGGTCAGCATCATACCATAGCAAGCCAAGAGCCAACTGTCAGGCTGTCATCCTATATGGGTGCTGGTTTGAGTTCTGATTGCTCTGTTTCCTATCCAGTTCCATGCTAATGCCCCTTGGCCCACTACAATGGCCAGGAAGTAGCTCCTGGTGTCTGTGTTAGACCAGATATTAGGGCTTTTTAAACAGTGAACTAGCATGGAAGATCTCTCTTTCTCTCTCTTTGACTCTGCCTTTCTTATAAGTAAATAAATATTTGAAGAAATAATGAAGGAGCAGAGATAGGGAAGAACCCGTGGTGTTCCCCCTCACCACCTCCAGGTGTAGATGGGATGGCTATAGAAGTTCTGTTGGGGCGAACCACATTTGAAATTGGCCCTGTGGGGTGGAGCTGAATATGTAACAGGAACAGGAACAGAGTCCTGGGCAGTGGGTACTGTATCTGCTCAGCTGCGAAAGCTAGACACGGAAAGGTGTAGGAGAAAGTGGGAGGCAGATCACTCAAGGTCTTCACAGCAAATCATGGTGAAGAGTCTAGAAGTGCCTTATGGAAAGCCACTGCAGGGACTTCAACAGGTGAGTGACGGAATCTGATGTACATTCCATCGTCCTTATTCTATAGAAGAGGAAACTGAATTGCAAGAACAGTGAACCCACTGAAGGCCACACAGTGGTAGGTGGGGTAGCTAGAATTCTTACCTTCAAATCCAGAGGTCTCAGCCAAAGATCAGCAATCCATGATCTAATTCATCCCGGATGCCATTGTTTTGCAAATGAAGTGTTCCTGGAACATAGCCATATCCATTTACTTGTGTTTTACCTAGGGCTGCATTTCTGCCACAAGGGCAGAATTCAGGTCTGAGGAAAGGGAGTGAATGACCTACAGGCCCCCAGATAGCTTTCTGCAAGCCACTTGGGGAAAGAAGTTCGCTGAGCTCCGCACTAACCTGCAAGGCTCAGACGAAGAGGGCAGCACCTACTTTGCTCCTGGTGTTTCTCCAAAGTCATCCACTCACTAGCATTTAGTTAATATCCCGTGAGCATCTGTGGGTGAATGAAGAATGGAAGGTGCTTGCACAGAACACAGATGGTGAAAGGCCAGGATTGACTGTCTAGGATCAGCATGAGGTAGAATACATAAATGGGCAAGCACAGACTCCGAATCGGGTACCTAGAAATCAGAGTGTGCACAAGGGACGAATAGAATGTCAAGTTATAGAGACTCCCTGGAGACTGAGAGCCTTGAATGTCATCATCATTAGGTGCCCAAGACCGTTAAGTGGCTAAGCTAGCAGTCGCAGAGCTGATGAACGAGGCCTGGGACCTGCTCTTCTAAGATGAAGATTGTAATTGGTTATTGATGTCCTATTTGTATGCTAATGCTGCTCAACAAAATAGCTAAACCATAATTAACGCTGTAGTCTCTTCTCAGAAAACAAAAAAGCCAACGGAAAGGTCATTGGATTCGATATAATGAATTATTAAATAATGAGAAGCACAAGAACTAAGTTTCTGAGCTATAATCTCAGGTTTTATTAACTATCATTTGTTAGAAGGACTGACAGTGTTTATACTTTGCTTCTGCCATTTTCTTGCGAGCGCCAGAAATTTTTGGATTTGGAGTCAGTGTTGAGTGGAAAAATATGTCGTTTGCCAGAATTCATCTGGGACTCCAGACAGTGCTAGCTCTGTGATATGACTTCTCTCTTTGTGTCAGTGTTCAGTCAAATAGCGTGACAGTCCATGGGCAGGTCTTACGTGCTGTGGAAACCGTGAAAGAACGGTTCTATGATGGCCACACTCAGTTGGTGTTGTTACAACAATGTCTTCGAGGTCTTTTGGTAGATTAAATACTTACTTCTGCCTGATGGAAGATCCTCTTTGTAAGAAAACATGATGGTAAAGGCATGGCCATGTCCCTAGGTCTGAGGTGAATTGCCTGTATTTGAATCTCGGCTTCATTTCTGATTACCCAAGAACCTTACAGTTACTTCTTTGTTTTTACTCCACTTGGGAATACGAATATTAGCAATCCTGATTGCATAGAGCTGTGAAGACTAAATACCAAAATGTACATCAGAGGCCCGGCCCAGTAGCCTAGTGTCTCAGTAGCATGCACCAAGATCCCATACGGTACCAATTCATATTCTGGCTGCTCCACTTCCCTTCCAGCTCCTTGCTAGTGGTCTGGGAAAGCAGTAGAGGATGGCCCAAAGCCTTGGAACCCTGCATGTGCATGGGAAACCCGGAAGAAGTTCCTGGCTCCTGGCTTAGGATCGGCTTAGCTCCAGCCGTTGTGGCCACTTGGGTAGTGAGCCAGCTGATGAAAGATCTTTCTCTGTCTCTTCGTAAATCTAACTTTCCAATAAAAATAAATAAATCTTTTTTTTGAAAGAAACAAAATGATCATTTATTTTAAAAAAATGCACATCAAGTGCCCACAGCGAGTATGGTGCACAGGAACCTTCAGTGAGTGCTGTGCATCTTTGGAACTTCATGAAGTTTAGACATTCAAGGCAAACGATCCACAGGGGGGTAGAAGGTGTCAGGAAATCTGTTAGCTTTAGCTTTCCCTTCCAGTGCTGATCAATCCATTCGTGGTTTACCTAGCTGCATAGGGTATGCTTTTGGGAAGATGTGAAGAGAGTAGATGATGATGTCATCAGCATTGTCAAGGAATTTACATTTTAAAAGAGATATATTTACTTATTATTGGAAAGACAGATCAGATTTATGAAGAGAAGGAGAGACAGAAAGACCTTTCATCTAATGTTTCACTGCCCAAATCATTCCAGATGGCCCAAAATGGCTGGAGTCGAACTGATTTGAAGCTAAAAGCCAGGAGCCAGGGCCAAAAGCCAGCAGCCAGGAGCTTGTTTCTGAGTCTGTCATATGGGTGTGGGATCCCAAGGTTTTGGGCTATTTTCTGCTGCTTTCCCAGACCACAAACATGGAGCTGGATGGGAAGCGGTGCTTCTGGGGACACAAACTGGTGCCCATAGAACCATATAGGTTCTTGGCATTTGTAAGGTAAAAATTTAGGCATTTAGTGGTGGCACCAGACCTTGGAATTTACAGTTCTAAGTAACAAATCAAGTCAAAACCTTAGGAGATGTTTGGAGGACAACCTGGAGTATTGTTCCATAGCACTCACATCCTTATTACTGGGCCCTGTCTGTGGGTCAGGAACTAAATTGGTTACTGGTGATACACATCCTTATTACTGGGCCCTGTCTGTGGGTCAGGAACTAAATTGGTTACTGGTGATAGAGAAAAGAGCCCAGAGAATGTTACATATAGTCTCCCAGGGTCTATGAACAGGGATTTCAATAAGAAAGGGTGGAAGAGTCAACATTGGAGGTGTAGGGAAGAAATCAGGATCTGAAATTTGAATTTAGTCCTGGATCTATTAATGGCTGCGATTCTCCTCATCTTATGTTTAAGTCCAAGACATAAAGGATATTTACCACATGCAACAAATCACTAAGAATGTGTAATCTACAGAATTATGGCTCAAAAGTTAAATGACTGATGGTTCACTTCCAACAAATACATTGAAACGATGGAATTCATCTAAGCATGTTATAGTCACATATAACCACAGCATCTTATCATATCAACTCTAGTTCTTCCTGAGCTTGCCTTCTTGTCTTCTTGTTCTGTTGAATTTCCAAGGAAAATTTTATGGTTAATTCCAAAATACCTATATAAAGTCAGATATTAAGCATAACGTTCAGCTTGGAACACACTCTGACCTCTGTTTCGTAGGGTGTAGTGTCCTGGTTTTTTTCCTTTTGAATTTAGTGCTAGATGAACATTTTTTAAAAAGATTTATTTATTTTTAAATTTTTTATCACCAGGTCAGATATACAGAGAGGAGGAGAGACAGAGAGGTAGATCTTCTGTCTGATGATTCACTCCCCAATTGAGTGCAACAGCCAGTGCTGCGCTGATCCGAAGCCAGGAGCCAGGAACTTCTTCCAGGTCTCCCATGCGGGTGCAGGGTCCTATACCTTTGGGCTGTCCTCAACTGTTTTCCCAGGCCACAAGCAGAGAGCTGATGGACAGTGGAGTTGCTGGGATTAGAACTGGCGCCCATATGGGATCTTGGCACATTCAAGGGGAGGACTTAAGCCACTAGGCCATCATGCCGGGCCTTAGGTAAACATTTTGAGTTTGCTTAGTTTTAACAGATGCTATTAGCATCATTGTTTTTACTTTGTTTCTGGTTTTAGGGTCTGTCAAATGCTTGGAGTTCTCTTTATTTTCAACCATGTACGTTTCCAAAGAGTAAAGGAGTTGAGAGACCAAGTATATAGGCAAGCATTGAGATGTCACTCAGCATCTCTGCTGGCCTTTTTCATGAAAGTGACATGTCAGAGACGTGAGGCTTGGCAGGAACTCACAGTATCACCTGCTACACTGATGGGCGTGATCAGCTGACTTGACTGATTTCTCAACCACAATTAAGATATCCGTGCATGTTCAGTGGGAAATGTGTTAATATAGCCATAGTCTGGAATGATTAAACAATGCATAGACTTTGTTTTATAGTCTGGAATGATTAAACAATGCATAGACTTTGTTTTTAAAAGATCTGTATTATTTTTAATTTAAAAGACCAAGTGACTGATGGAGGGCCAACGAGATTTTCATCTGCTATTTCCATCTTTAAATACTTGCAGTAGCCAGTGTTGGACCAGACCAAAACCAGGAGCCAGGAGCTTCATCCAGGTTTCCCATATATATGGTAGGAACTCTGGGCCATCATTTACTGCTTTCCCAGGTGCATTATTGGACAGCTGGATTGTAAGCGAAAAACCAAGACTTGCAACTAACCTCTGGTATAGAATGCTAGGTTCCCAGCTGATGGCTTAATGCTTTCTGCCAGAAGGCCAACCCGAATAGATTTTGGTTTATGGAGCAGTTTTGGGCATTTCCTCCCTGCTTCCTGGTTTACTGTATTATAAGCATGCTTCATTAGTGTGATGTATTTGTTACTGATATCAATGTATCATTAATAATATAATGCATTAATATTAAATTAACATAATAAGGACATGAGCTGCCTTGCTTCCTTGGGTTTCTGCTGAGTGTTATGCTTACCATAGTTTTAAACAACTATGGTAAGCGTAACTCTACTTGTTCATTCCATTTCTCTGGTGCCTCTGGCAGCACTGAACTTTTTTTGTTTTTCTGTCTCCAGAGTGTTGTATTTTCCATGAATATCATCTACTTTGAATCACACAGTGTGTAGTCTTTTCAGATTGGTTTCTTTTACTTAGCAATAAGCATTTAGGAAACCTCCATATTTTTTTCAGGACTTATAGCTTATTTATTTTTTATTGCTGAATAATATTCCATTGTTTGGCTGTATCATGGTTTGTTTATCCATTGATCTAACTGAAGTATTGAGTCTTTTACTGTAATGTAAATTTAAAATATGTTCTCTCAAAAACTAGAAAAAAAGAAAAGAAGAAGGCAGAAAGTTGGGAGGGAGAAGGGGGAAAAGGGAGAGAGAAAGGAAGGACATATCTTAGAACCGTATTTGCAAATCACATCGAATCTATCTGCTAAAACTAAAAATTAAACTGGAAAAATAAGAAAAGACATTTGGGTTGCTTCTAAGTCTTGGAAATTGTGAGCATTTATGTATATGCCTTCGTGTGGATGAAGCTTTTCAAATTCTCTGTGTGAAGAGTAAGAAGTGTGATAACTGGAATATATGTTAGAATTTACATTTGTATTTTAAATTAAAAATGAGCTTTATAGACTTTTTTTTTAAAGGTTTTCTACCAGTACAAGAATTGCGGTGCTTAACACATTGCAAAGGGGCAGGAGAGGGAAGGAATGGGGAAATCACACCCATTTATACATCCTGAACCAGTAAAACAGGCAAGCATCTTGCATGTGTATTCCAAAAGACTCCACAGAGCTGAATATTTCAGTATCCCCAGTTTTGAATTAGGTCGTAGAAATAAGCTTTTCCTGTTAACAACCCTAGAAGCTATAGAACTTTCTGTGTAGCTACAGAGATACCTCTATATCATGTTTGAAAAATGAATGAAAATTCATAAAAAATACAAATAATTTACAAAGTACTTGAATAAATGTGACCTACTGGCCCATATCTCATTTCTAATCGGTTATTTTTAGAGATTACAGTGGAATAAACAATATTATTTGCATAATTTAGATGCAACTATTACAGATGTTTTGCCAGCATTACTTTGTCATTGCCTCTATTTTTTGTTTTGATATTTTGAAGTAAATTCTAGACATTATATGAGAATTAATACTAGTTGCAATGGCTGCCTATTATTATACATTATATTGAGAGGGTTATGCTCAGAAACTTCCATGTTGCATAATACATGACTCCGTGAATATCTTTGAGCTGGAGCTTGTTGATGTTTGATAAACGTTAATATGTGAAAGTTTTCTAAGATTTGACATGAATGACAAGTACTTGTCTCACATAGTAGAGAGTGAGATATCAGCTAAATAGCATTTAATCTTTTTCCCTGCATTGAACTTCACATCCCTTCTTTTTCTGGGCGAGAATTAAGTAGGATTCCTCAAAGATGGCATGCAAGCGAAGAGTGTGGCCTGTGCAGAAATCCTCCAGCTTACCCTTTTACCAAATGCAACCATCAGCTGGTTTCTTCCATCGCTGCAGGAGGGTAAGTGAAATTTCTCTCTGTAAAAAGAAACTGTAGGGAGATGTGTGATTCCCTTTACAAAGTTCTTGGATGAATCCCCAGGCAAAGGATTCCCCAGTCAAAGAGGAAAATGCATTTTGATGATGACATCAAGTGACTTTGCAGCACAGTTCTATCTATGTATACTACCAGTGTGAATCAAGCCACCCAAATTTCACTTGGGCGAATTGCATAAATACCTGCGGAAGTACAGTTAGGATAATTATATTGCAATACTAAGCCAACTCCTTAGAAATGGTTGATTTTCCTCCATTAGAGACTGCCAAAACCCAAGTAATCCAATTGTGTATTAACATCCTCACACAGAGCGAGCAGGGGCTGTTTGGGTTGAATCAGGCACAGGTTGGGAAGCATGAAATCACTTACTTTGTTTAAATCTAACTGCAATTTATCTGTAGGAACAGCACTGAAAGGTGACATTTGTCTCAGTGAGTTTCCCATTCATTTCCGGAGCCGGAGTTCATCAGTCATGCGGCTCAAGTACGTGACACATGCAGATGAATATTTCTTCTAAATGATGGAGTATCCTTCTGGTGGAATAATGCACTTCATTCACTTGAAAAGGGAATTCAAATGGAGTCATGATAGACTGCTTGTGTAAGTGGAAGGGTCACTCATCTGCCTTCAGGAGAAATCGATGAAGAACCCACCATTTTGGTGCAGGGAAAATCCGCTTGGGTAACTCCCACCGGTGAGTGGGCCTCTTACGTAAGTACAACTCATTACATTTAGGGAGGTAACTCTTTGGAAAATGGTTGCTATCTCAAAAATAATCCTTTCATGAGTGACAAAACAATTGTCTGGATTCAGCCAATAGTTTCCCAGCATATGGGTTGTTTGAAAGCAATGTGTTTTTTGAGGCTTTTCTGGTTCACACCTGAAGAATCAGATTTGGTTGGATTCAGAGAGTTTTCATGCACTAGCAAAGGGTCTTATAATAATGAATGCATTTCCAGCATTGATCTGACACTTGAGGTTAAGTGTTTCTTTCTTAGGAAATGCAAGATCAAAGACAATGAAACGACAGGAAAAAAATAAACTCAGGCCATCTTTTTTTTTTTTTCCTTTTTAATTTAGAAGCCACTCCTCTTCCCAGGAGAGCTGAGCAGAGAAATCACTGGAAAAATAGCTTCCTTGTGCCCATTAAGGTACCTTTTGTTTTCTTTTGAAGACCGATGGGAATCTGGGTCATTAAAATTGTATGGATGCCGTCTCCTTTCCTCCCAGTGTTTATTTACACATAAAATATAGATGATTTCAAGGATTCAGACATCATGCTTGCGAAGTCTGCTGAAAACTTTCCTGCAACTGGTCATTTCTATAGAACCATTGGGAGTTTTAAAACATACAACAGTGCATTGAAGTGGGTATATTTGTAGAAGTGTGGACAAGGCCCTGGATCTGAAGAAAACCAGGGTTACAATAAGCCTTTCTTATTTCATTTTTGCAAAGAAGGATCATTCCGCCTTCCCAGTCTCTGGCCACATGCCTTTCCCATTACATGCTGAATGGAAGTTACAGGAGGCACAGTAAACATGAAGAGACAAAAATCAAAAGTATGGCCATTGAGGAAGATTAAACTCAGCCTGACCTCCAAAGCTGATGGACGTCTGATGATTAGAAAAAGGATATGCCTATCTAAATTGCATTCTATCTCTATTATGATGTAATGACATTACTAAAATTGCTGTTTGATAATTCATCAATGTGAAAATGTGTCCACTTATCTCTGGCTATACAAACAATCATTGATTCAGCCCCTCAATGTGAGTCTTGCCAAATTATCACAGGCAGATGGTCAGACCATTGAATTAGAGTTGAGTCCAAATCATCCCTGCCTTTTTCCCTTCTTCATTTCTCCTCTTCCTGTTCTCCTCATTCAACAAGGGTTTATTGTTTTCTTGGTATGCGTTTAACATCATCTGGCTTCTGGCTTCAGTCCTTGTTCATTGGTGATCTCAACTAAGTCACTTGAAACCTTGTTACTGTGCCTAAATCTGACTAATACATCCAAAGATCTTCTGAAACACATGGCTCAGCACTGGGCCTGGAACGATGGCTCAATTGGCTCACCCTCCGCTTGCAAGTACCGGGATCCCGTATGGGCTTCAGCTGGTGTCCCAGCTGCTCCACTTTCCATTCAACTCCCTGCTTGTGGCCAGGGAAAACAGTAAAGGGTGGCCCATAGCCGTGGGACCCTGTACTCATGTTGGAGACCCAGAAAGCCTCAGGGTTCCTGGCTTCGGATGGGTTCAGCTCTGGCCTTTGTGACCAGTTGGGGAATGAGTTAAACCAGTGAATGGGAAATCTTTTATTTTGTCTCTCCTTCTCTCTGTAAATCTGCCTTTCCAATGTAAATAGATCAAATCTTAAAAACAAAAAGACTCATCACTGGCCCCTACTTAATCCAGATTTGGGGATTGCCTATCTTCTGGATTTTGAGGGAATTAGCAGAGGACAGCTAGAAAAGTAAAAGGGCATTATTTTCTTCCAGAGGGGCAAATGATACTTTTCATTTTTTTTTTAAAGCAAGACTATATTTGAGGGAAAGCTGCTCCAGATGTCCTGCCAGATGCTGCAAATGCAAATGAGATTTTTTTTTTCCCTGCAGGTGCTTCTGTGCAGTTTTCCAGCAAGTGCCTTAAGGCTGCCTCTCCCAGCCAGTGTGGTCCATGAGCTCCTCTTTCTAACTGGACAGTCTGTGCTGTGCAGAAGTAGTAAACCCCACACATTTTAATGGCTTCTAACCATGAAGATCTATTTCTTGCTCTTGCTCCCTGTCTGCTGGGAGTTGGCAGAGATGTTCAGGTTATTTCATTTCCCCAGGGATCCAGCTGATGGGAGCTGCAGACTGATGCAGGGTTGTGTGAGTTTCAAGGCAGGAAAAAGTGAAAGTAGTAAATCTTGAATGAATTTTTTCTTTTAAAAGTTAGTCTTTTATTATTAATAGTATTTTTGAATGACAAACTATCATTGTGTGTGTGATGTTCTGATGTATGACTACAATGTAGAATGATTAAATCAAGCTAATTTACACATCCATCCTCTTGCTTACCTGTCAAGTTTTTTTTTTAAACATTTGTTTATTTTTATTGGAAAGGCAGAGATACAGAGAGGAGGAAAGACAGAGAGGAAGATCTTCTGTTCTATGGTCACTGCCCAAGGGGTAGCAAAGGTTGGAACTGAGCCATTCTGAAGCCAGGAGCCAAGAGCTTCTTCTGGATCTCCCAAGCAGGTGCAGGGTTCCAAGACTTTGGGCTGTCCTTGATTGCTTTCCCAGGCCACAAGCAGGGAGCTGGATGGGAAGCAGGGCTGCAGGGTTAGAATCAGCACTCATATGAGATCCCAGCATGTCCAAGGCGAGGACTTTAGCTGCTGAGCTACCGCACTGGGCCCTTACCTGTCGATTTTATGGTAGGTTATCTGAGACTTACTTTCATAGGTACCTTGAAATACATATTACTGACTACAGTTACCATGCTGGGCAATAGATTTGCAATCTATGCTCCTTCTCTGGCTGAAACTTGTACTCTTTGATGAACAACTCCCCATTCCCATTCTCCACCCCAGCCTAAGCTTCTGGTGATTGCCATTTTTTCTTTGCTTCTTTCTGTAAGTTAAACATTTTTGGATTCCCAATATAAGTCAGATCACATGATATTCATCTTTGTGTGCTAGGCATATTTCTTCCAGACTCAACCATATTACAACAAATGTTGGAGAATGGTACTTAATCTCTTGCCTTGGGAAAGCTCTTTACCCTCTGGATTACGCTATTTTATTTTCTGCTAAATAACAGTATTGGGCTGCATTGTTACCTTTCAGTATTGACTTTACACTTATCTATTTATATATTATCTATCTATCTATCTAGAATATGTCAATCAGTGACATATTCCCAAGTTCCTGTAACAACCTGGATTGGGCCAAGGTTGGATTTAGCAATTAGGAACAAAACAGAGGTTTCCTACATCAATGACAGAAACCCAATTACTTGGGCATTATTGCTGCTTCTCCAAGGTTTGCATTGGGTTGAGAATTAACCCTAGACACTATGAAGCAGAATGTAGGCATCTTAGCCAGACTGCTAACTGCTAGATCAAATGCCCACTCCTGGGACACGTTGCTTGATGGTTATATGAAGATAGCATTTCCCAGTTTCTAATGGAACTAAATATTGTTGTACAGCGAATGGTCAGTGATTAGCAGGATTACCTGGCATGTAATCCTGTACCCTTCATTCCTTCTCCATCCTGATTCACGAGCGTGGGTGCTGCAGTCTTGGATCATTGTGTCAATACCAGACAGTGGGAACTGTAGAACATGAGTCCCTGACACCAAAACTGCTTTGTCAGCTCAGGGCCACTGGTCAGTGTTATTTGAGAAATAAATCACATTCTGTTTAGGCCATTGTTATCATCATGTTTCTAGCATGGCTAATTTCATCTGTGAGGTTATATCAATGTTTCCTAAATGTGTCCTTGCATAAGCACCATCTGACGTATATATTCAAAAGAGATTTCCGGGGCCCGGCGGCGTGGCCTAGTGGCTAAAGTGCTCGCCTTGAACACGCCGGGATCCCATATGGGCGCCGGTTCTAATCCCGGCAGCTCCACTTCCCATCCAGCTCCCTGCTTGTGGCCTGGGAAAGTAGTTGAGGACGGCCCAAGGCTTTGGGACCCTGCACCCGCGTGGGAGACCCGGAAGAGGTTCCTGGTTCCCGGCTTCATATCGGTGCGCACCGGCCGTTGCGGCTCACTTGGGGAGTGAAACATCGGATGGAAGATCTTCCTCTCTGTCTCTCCTCCTCTCTGTATATCCGGCTTTCCAATAATAATAAAATCTTTAAAAAAAACAAAAGAGATTTCCGGGCTCCTCCTTGGAAGAGTCTTTAAGCAGGGTAAGGGTGGAGTCCAGGAACCTACGCTCTCAACAAGTGTCTTTTACGATTGCACTAGCTTGAACATGCCAGGTTAGATAATATTTGGTGTCCCTTACCTTTTTTAAGGAGGAGGGTGACACATTTATTTACTTACATATATGCTTTTGCATTTGCAATATTTGTTTCTCAAGTTGCCCCAAACAGTATGGGAAAGTGTTTAAAGGGAGCCAGGTTATAGAGATGGAAAGAACTGTGGGGGTTGCAGCCTGCTAAAGTCCAGTTGAGAGACACTGAGGGTTGCAACTTAGGTCAGAAGAGCTAGCGGAGGGAAAATAAATCAGCAGTGGGACATGGTGATTGGGTGATTGGGTGGCGTGTGAAGGAGAAACTATAAATAATTGCCAGGTCTCTGGACTGAGAACTGGGTAGAAAGGTGCTTATCAAGGTGCTTATCAAGACGGCCAACGCAGGTGATCAGGCAGCATCCGATGTGCCAGTTTGAGAAATCAATGGTGTGGAGCTCTCCAGCTTGGTTTTGTGGCTGTAGCTAGTCCTCCCTGAGCAGTGGCCAGATGATGGTGAGGGTATTAGAGGAAGCAAATAACTGAGAGAATAAGAATGCAATTCATCTTTTTCTAGGCCATTAGGTCTAATGTCTGTTCAGAGGCCCCAAATTTTCAATATTTTTGTGTGGTCTTTTGATCTTCCTATGACAAAAACAAATGACAGAATCAAAGTGTTGAAGGGGCAATTTATTCATTTTTCATTTCTTTATCGTCATTCTTCAGACTTTCGTGTGTCTAAAGCGTCTTGAGAGCTGACAGAAAAATGGTGAAAAAGACAATTCCCACCTTCATGAAGCACAGCTTTGTGGGAGAGTTAGGTGAAAAAAGGAAGAAAAACACATGAAAATTGGAACCATTGTACATTGTCTAAAAGAAGAAAACATTATTTATGAAGTTCTCTGTCTAATGTGGTGAGCATAAGATTTGAAGGCAAAAAAATGTGTGCCCACAGCTTAGAGTACCGTTTTCTAGCTTTGTGGCTTAGTGACCACGCAGCTCCAGTTTCCTCCTTCATGAAATGGGGTGGCCATTTCCATCCATATCTCGTGGTTATTGCATACTCTGGCATCAGTAATGCTGAAGTAATAAATCTTGTTCAAATTTCAGGGACTTAAAAGGACAAAGTATTTTTCTTGTGTTGATCAGTTATGATCTGTCCTCAGCTTCTTTCTCTCCAGACACAGCAGCTGGGACTGACTTTGTTGTGCCAGAACCATGCATCTCTTACTCCTGTTCGATGTGGCTTTGGATTCTACATCCATTCCACTGGCCAAAGAGGTTCACAGACTCCATTTCAGGTCATGCAAGGTGAAGGATGTGGAGCTCTCTCCTTGCATGGAAGGGCACTTGGAGAAGCAGATGGAAAGTGGAAGCTGATATTTTAAAAATGTTTCCGCTGAAGCATCATAACCCTACAGAAAGGTATACGTATCATGACAGGTACATTTAACATTTAAAATAATAATGCAACAATCCACAGATGTGAAGATCAGCTTGGGTAAACATTGTTAGAGCTTGCATAATATACGGACCAAAAGCAAACATGAACGTGAGATTCTCCAACTCCTTTAAACTCACTGTTCCAGGTTGTAAGGCTCAGCTCAGTGAGTGATGTATCAGTCACCTGTTGGAGGTCACTTAGGAGTGATGAGGACGAAGAGTCAAGGACTAACAGCACACATTTAGCAAAGAGAAAACCAAAACTCAAGTATGTCACATAACTGACTCAAACTCATGTATCTAGAATTTTATAAAAAAAAAGATTTGTTTATTTGAAAGTCAGTTACGGAAAGCAGGAGATGGAGACAGAGGGAGACGGAGGGAGAGAGAGAGGAGGGGACTGGGCCAAGCTGAAGCCAGGAAGCAGGTGATTTTTCCAGGTGCCCCATGTGGATAGCAGGAACCCAAGCACGTGGGCCATCTTCTGCTTTCCCAGGTCATGAGCAGGGAGCTGGATGGAACTCAAGCAGGTGGAACATGAGCTGGCATTCATATGAAATGTCCCAGAGATCCTTCCATTTTTTAAAGAAATACATCTGAAGGACAAGTTGATGGTGAATTACTGAAGACAATGAGACAACCTTGCCTTTGCTAATGACCTTGAAGCAGTCTGCAGGGAGCATGACGTCATCTTGCAAACATCTATCTTCTCATCAAAGAAGGATGTGTACATGGCTCAGGTGCTTCAGGATGAGAACTGCGGAAACTGGGCTGTTTTTCCCAATTTCCAATCCTTGCACCATTCCAGAATGCTGGCTGAGGGCCTGGAGCACTGCACACTAGCCGTCTGTCTGTGACCCTTTTCTTGCTCATGGTTTTGATTCCTGACTGAATTTTCTTCTCCCTCCAAAGTCTGAGTCAGATATGAGAGGCCAAAGTCCGTTTACTCCTCCTTGGCATGCCATTTGCACTTGTCACTAGGTTGTCTCATCTATGATTAAACAACTTCAAAGGAAAAAGCTTGTCAAAACTGTCACTCGTTATCATTTCCTTTGTTTTTCTTCCTCTTCACTGTAAAACCAGTGACATTTTCTAGACTGAGAGATGCTGTCTCTTTGAGGGAAGGTCATTGTGGCATGGGGAGTTGTAAGACTTGGAAGATCTAGTTTAAAGACCAGTGATTTGGACGCAAAGAAAACCCTGGCATGACCATAGCTCTCATTCACTGAGTATTTATGATGTCAGGCACAGTGCTGGGAACTTCAGATTTATCTTCTGAAGTCCTTGCTGTAATCTTATCATGTAGACATCTTTGTTCACATTTTACAGATGAATAAACTGAGGTCAAGAATTTGTCTAATATTTCCCAAGACTGCTTACCTTGTAACTGGCAGGCTTGGATTTCAACCCAGGCCAACATGGGCTTTAGAGCCCACTTTCAGCATCTTTCACAAGGTTCCTCATTTTCCCATGGTCTTGTGTTCTTGTTACAGCTATTCACTCCCTGCTTCTTCTCTCCCACATCTCCCTTTTCCTGCCTGCAATGCTACATGACTTTTAGTGTTTTTCTGTAGGAGGGAGGACTCATGGATGGACTGGACGTTGGTCCATGTGACGTATCTTGGCCAGTGGCTTGTGGGTGGATTTGACATATGCCAAGGTTGACTGTGCAGAGGGCAGAGGCTTAATCAGTCATTGCGCATTTCTGCTAGCTCTCTTGTTCTGTCCCTGTGCCAAGGAAATGGCACATGCCACGGAGGACTGTCCCTCCAGGCTCAGTCTCAGCATGAGGAAGCACATGGGATAGACTGCAATTGCTATCCTGTAACCATTGTAATTATCATGAGCCAGAAATAAATGTTGCTTTAACTACTGAGACTTTTGGTGCTTCTTGTTACTGTGCCTAAATCTGATTAATACATCCAAAGATCTTCCGAAACACAGCTCAAATGGATCATGGTAATCTCATGGACTGATGCTGGATTTGATTCTAACCTATGCCATTATTGATTGATTTGCAACATCTCTGGGGATCCATTAAATGATCAGTTACAAAACACCTGATAAGCCATCATGCTAGCCTTTATCATGCTAGTTACCACTGTTATCGGTAATGTGATATTTAATCCCATTGCAATGTCCAGTAATGCAAAGACTGTGTGTGTTTTGCTCAGAACTATGTCACAAAGTCTATGCTAATAATTACTATTGAATGAATGAATGAGTCTTATGACAAAGTGCTATGAGGAGCACAATTATTTAATCATACGATCATATTATTCATAGGAACATTAACACATTCTAGAAAATTCTGGAAAGGGAAACACAAACATGAGGAAATCCTAGAGAATGAGAAACACAAGAGCTAGTGTTCTGCCTCATTTGCCAGTTGAGTTCTGTGGCAGGTGGGGAACCTCCGTTACTAGCAGAAGAGTGAGTTTGTGTACTAGAAAGTCACAGTGTGTTTGAAGGTGCATTAGCCATTTCAACCCTCTCATTTGCTAACAGAGTTCTGATTTTGTTAACTCTCCTCTGAACCTTCATCTTTCAGAGGGAAAAAATCTCTAATACCAAGGTAGTAAGACTCTCCTCACTAACGGCTACTCTAGGGATGGACATGTGACACATTTCTGGCTCCAAAGGCGAGGCGAAAATTTAGCTTGGATGACTGAAAGAGTGTTTCTCAATCTTAAAAATAAGTATCAGAGAGGGCTCTTGCCCTAATCTCCACCTGTTTCCTTTGCTAACCTTGTATTTGTAGGAGATGCTTGAAACTGTGGGTGCTGTTTTGTAGGGAAGGCACTGCCAGTGAGGAGCACAGACTGGGGCAGTGGAGAGACTGGACAGCGAGGCACTTTAAGTGTTACTGAGGTTGTGAATTTAGTTCAAGGGTATTGATTCTCCAAGTCTACTTGTTTGTGGTGATGAATGTTTCCTCGGTTCAAGGAGTTAGTTGCTTTTTTTTTTTTTTTTAAATTACCTGCACCTGAAACTTCCTGGCAAACACAAAGTGATGTGAAGAGGCATGACTTATGGAGCCTCCTCTCAAAGTTCTTATGGCCCATTTGTAAAGCAGAGAAGAAATGGTCTATGACAGCAAGGCATGGCATGCTTCAAGCCTCACTGCAGTTCTTTCAGGATGGGGAGGTACAGTAACCCTACTTGCTGTTAGTGTATTGGGAAAGACTTCATGGAGGAGGTGGCTTTTCAAGGCTTGCCATCCATGAAGTATAAGGCACAACTTTGATGTGTGTAGTTCTATGTTTATATTAGAGTGCTATTGTGACCTTACTCCCTGGGACCGCAGTAGGGTTAGGAAAAGACATCCTGAGACAAGGATCAGTAAGCATTGTTTTTTTTTTTGGGGGGGGGAGTCTCAATGTATTTCAGTCTCAATTTTCTTACTTGCAAATCGAGGATAACAATTTGTATTTCAAAGGATTGGTAAAAGGTTAGAAATAATAGATTCAAAATTGCTAGTGCGTGGCATATTCAACTTTTTTTAAGGTGGGTTCAGTTTGATCCTCAGGATAGGTCACTTACATTGGACTGAGTGACACTCATCTTGGAATTCTTGGAATTACCCAGGCACACATCTGAAGCCACTGGTTTCAAAGCACAAGGATTGGCTTCTCTTGACTAATTTATTGACAGGACTAGAAACACCAGGTGTTACTATATTTCAACATGAAGAATATCACCGTGTGGAAGTGAGTGTTACTGGACTCATTTCATCCCTATCCCGTGGTGAACAATGGCTTGCAACTAAATATTTTGGTTACACTCAGCTAAGAAGTAGATTAGCAGATCAAAACCTCACTTAACCAGGATGAATAAAATGTAAATGCTAAGGACCCAGTGCAGAAGGGATTCAGTGGAATGGTGGGTGGTTGTTTTCCAGGAAAGTGACTGGTGTATTTCTGTAAGGTCTGGGACTCCAGAGGCCCACCTGGGGCTACACTGGGCACCTTGTAATTGGGTGGAAATCTCAAATCGAGACCATCTATAAAAGGTCCCCTCCTATACACAGCCCAAGCCACATTCCTGTGTTCTGAATCCCAGTTCAAAGGGACCATAATGTTCCAAGGCCAGGGACCAGCACTACAATGATGTTCCAAGGCCAGGCTGGGATGCTCCTTGATGAAAACATTCAGAAAACAGTGGTTTGCAGGAACTCTACATTAAGTGCTTCTTGCCTTGAAGGTTGAAGACAAAGTGAGTTTAAAGGGGAAGATACCAACATTCTGTAATGTTAGGTAGTACTGGTGTGTGTGCTTATCTGCTTGTAATCCAGGTATCATTCCTTCAAAATATGCATGGGTCCCAAGAACAGCTACTAAAACTAAGATTTGGAGAGGATAAGCAAATTATTCAGAGATCAATCCAGAGAAGAGCAAGTCGAGATTTTTTAACTTGCCTCTTTTTGCTCAAGAAATGCAAATGAAGAGATGAATCATGGTCACTTTTCCAAAATCTGATTTAAAGACATGTGTAATATATGTAGACATGAGAGGCACTGTTTCTGTGACTACTACACTCTGTGCTCGGTGTGCTTGGATGATGTCATTCAGGCCTAGGCCCCTAACCCTGTCCCCAGGAGCTGTGCTGCACCCAGTATAAAGTTCTTTAGTCAACATGTAGCCTAATGAATAATGCTTATCTTTTGTCTTTTTCTAAAGCCAAGTTCTTGCTACCTTGAAGGAAAAGGACAAACTGAGTTGAAAGGCATAAATAACATATTTTAATGTCAGGTAGTACTGTGCTGGATGGTTAATATCACACATACTTTGTAATCCACATAGGTACCTTTCATTATCTACAGTTCCCATATGCACAGTAAAGCTGAGGCCTGTCAAGAGAGGAGGTGTCCAGATCTCAGAACGCTGGGAATTACAGGGACCTGGGAGGACCTCTAGATCCAGCTCTTCCCCACATCATGAACCTTCTGGTAATTCAGGTAAGCCTTCATTTCACTGAGATCACAGGAAGTGATTGATGTTCTGGCATTAGCGCCACCAGTGATCATGTAGATTTTCTTTTGATCATGCAGATTTTATGGAAAGTATTTGGCTGGACCGCAAAAAGCTTCTCCAGCAAACTGATTAGTTGATCTTGCAGTGACAGTTCTGAGTCACAGAGGGAAAGGAGTAACAAAAAGGCAGCTTCAAGTCTGAACAGGTGAGCACTGCCAGTCTTGGGGCTTGCCTGACTTGGCCTGGGTCGTGTAGACGGAATGGCAGCCAGGGCACTGGCTCACTTAGACCTCTGGTTACATCTCTCTTGGCCACAGGGCTCCAGAACTGGGGACTGTGAATGATAGAAGAACCACATTGCCCAAACCAAAACGTATCATTGATCATTCAACCGCTCGCCCATCAATAAGGAGAATGGCATGGGAGCTGACAAGGTTCTTTTTATAATCCTGGACATATCTAATTGTTATTATTAGTAATAATGGCAGCTGTCATTTCATTTACTGAGTGACTACAATGTGAGTATAATAATAGAATCCATCTTGCTGAGTTATTGGGAAAATTGAAAGCATGTGAGTTGCTTAGTATAGCCAGTTCTGCTAAATCATGACATGTGTGTTCCTAGCAATTTCTGTCCTATGCAAAGCCTTACAATAAAATCAACAAACTTAGGAGAAAAATTGGGTCAGAGGAAAATATCCAAAACTCAACCTCAGAAAAATATTCAGGACCATTAATTAGGTAGGGACCTAATAAAATGGCTCATTAGATATTAAAGTAAATTTGTCCTTTTGTCTTGTTGAGACCTCAGGCTTGCTTGTGTAAGTGGGTGTCACAAGGGCTGGAGCTTATGACTTAAGTTGAAGTGATGACAGAAGCGTATTTGAAATCTGATGGGAGGTTATTGCACCAGATGTAGTTGGGTGTGGCTCATGGTACCACATGATTATGTTTCAACCGGGAGTTTCTGGGCAGTTTAAGAGATGTCTTTGTGTGGTGTACTCCTACCTATAGCTCTGTTTAGTTGGGTACACTTTGTGTTTCTTGCAGATGAAATATAACCTGGATGGGCCAGTGTGATGACTCAGTGTCTAAAATTCTTGTTTGCCCATGCCGGGATCCCAGATGATCACCAGTTCTTGTCCCGGCTGCTCCGCTTTCCATCCAGCTTCCTGCATGTGGTCTTGGAAAGCAGTAGTCGAAGGCTCAAAGCCTTGGAATCCTGCACCGCGCGGGAGACCTGAAAGAAACTACTGGCTCCTGGCTTCAGATCACTTCTGTGATGTAGCAGAAGTGACAGTAAACGTATAATAAATAGAAGCTGCAATGATTATGTAGATAATCACTCACCCATACATTTAACCCTGTATAGTAAATATAAACATTCCCAATTTTTGGGTGAATGGCACTGAAGCCAATAGAAGGGAAATTGCCAACTCAACAGCACAGAGCTAAGAAGAGGAAGAAGTTCTAGCGACCTTTGTCGAGTCAACCTGTGGCGGCAGTTCTCCCCTTGTATGTCACAATGTGGCCACGCACGGTGGTAGAGCAGTTCAAAAATGAGTGTGAGTTTCTAGAACATCACTTTCATCACCTTAAGGTATTGCATAGGATGCAAACTTGTGTGATTTCTAAATTGCAGACACATCTCGGAGCCATGCGTAGTCTGTACTGCTTGTCCTGTTCAAGCTATGTGTTTATTCTCCTCCTCACATAAATTTGACAGATCGGGAACGGTGAAAAGTACTATGCTGTCCCATACCACTCTTTGGTGAAGAGCAAATCTTGTATGCAGCCAAAAGTTGTTCCCTTGGAAAGTGTACTACTTGTATTCTCTTCTCTCTCTTTTTAAAGATTTATTTATTTTTATTGGCAAGTCAGATATACAGACAGGAGGAGAGACAGAGAGGAGGATCTTCCATCCAATGATTCACTCCCCAAGTGGGCTGCAACGGCCAGAGCTGAGCCAATTTGAAATCAGGAGCTGGGAGCCTCTTCCAGTTTCTCAACTGCTTTTCCAGGCCACTGGCAGGAAGCTGAATGGGAAGCAGGTTTGCTGGGATTAGAACTGGCATTCATATGGGATCCTGGCGCATGCAAGGACTTTAGCCACTGATCTATCATGCTGGACCCTACTTGTATTCTTAATCTTTCTCTTCTGCAGGTTGACTTATTCAGTCAGATAACAGCTCCTATAAATTCCAAGTTCAGAATTTAGCACTGTACCCCATGACTACCTTACAAATTCAAGTTTTGTTGGGTTTTTGGCATGAAGTGGAAGCAGCTTTTGTAGAAGACACTGCACCATGCTGCTTTACATTGATTTGGGAACCAACTGCAACTCAATATGGTTTCACATGAATTCTTGACAGCTTGTTGCCTTCCCTATTCTGAGCTCAAATGTATGAATTACATTTGTGTTTATTAAAATATGTTTTGCTGGGTTTTGCCTTATTAACGTCCATTTCTACAAACTTTCTGCTTTGGAAAGCTTGCAACTTATTCATGGGTAGAGAGAATATTGGTATAATAAGCCTGCCTAAACTCATTACCTCCACAAATGCCATGGTTTATCAACTTGTGAACAATCTTGTTTCTTTATTTCACTTATAACATTGCATCTCATGCTCTCCAACTCTTTCTAGGCAATGTTTACACACTGTATCAATTCACCCCTGTTTAAGTATGTGTCTCTAAAAATAAGGATCCTTTTAAAAGATACAGTGTATGCCATGATCAAGCCCAAATAAATCAAGAACACTCGGTTAGCACCCTCCCACGTCTGGTGGTTATTCAAAGGACCCCAATTGTTTTTGTACAGATTAGGATTCAACATGGATATATTTGTGAAGTCTTTTGATTTGTTTGATTTGCCTTCATTTTCCTCTTATTCCCCTTAAGTTTTGTTATTGTTGTTGATAAAGCCAGATTGCTTGTTTTTTGTTGGGTTTCTTAAATGGTAAATTTTTCTTACTGCATTCCTGTGAGTATCATTTGACATATTATACTGTATCCTGTTGTTTATGGCAGTAGAGTCTGGAGGCTGATCAAATTTGGCTTTGAGTTTAAAAAAAATTTTTGAAATTGTGGTAAATTACCTGCCAGCAGAATTTATCATTGAAATGGTTTTTTGTGTATGCTTCTGTGGCACTGCGTGTAGTGATCCTGTCGGGCAACCATCACTGCTACTCATTTTCAGAGAAACTCTGGGTTCAAGAAATAAGAATTCCTGTTTATCTTTTCCTCTTGCCGCTGCTACCTACTGTTCTACTTGCTGTCTCCATGAACTTGCCTGTTCTCAGTATTTGCTTAAGTTGGAACATGCAGTCTTTATCCTTTTGTGTATGTCTTAATAAACTTAGCCTATTTTCATGGTTCATCCGTCTTGCCTCAGGTATGAGAGAGATCATGTTTTTCTCATTCATTCATTTTCTAATGGACTTTGGGGTTATTTTATTATTATTAAAAATACTTTATTGGTAATGTTTTTACTTTGAAAATGATATGAAATATTTGGATAGCTCTCATTAAGGTCTCTTGAATTGAGTCCCCAAATGTGAGCTTTCTAGACCTCTGTGAGTCTTGTGTGTTCTGTGCCCTCCTGGTGCTCTAAGCGCGTCCTGCCTCTGGAGGTTTTGTTCCCTTGACAGCATCATCTCCACGTCTCCCAGCTTCCATCACAGTGTGCGGATGCGCAGTGGCACTCCGGCTTGCTCTCGGCTCCCGTCACTGCTTCCCTCACAAAGCTGCATTCCCCCTGTGCTTCATTCCTCTTGCTGAGGCCTTCTCCCATTGACTGCAGGAATTTCCCCCTTCCTACCATGCTCTGGAGACTTTGGTTATGGTGAAGCATCTTTCGCTTCACCTTATTTCTTTCATCATCATGACTGAGCTTAGCGTCCGTGAGAACATGGCATGCAACCTGATAATTGCTTTCTTGTCCCTTGACCTTGGCTGCTCTGGGCCTCCTCAGCCACTCAGCTCCATTGCTGTGCTCTGCATTATGATAGTCCTGTGCAGTTCCATGATGGAGGCTTTCACCTTCAGTAGCCCCTTCGTGGACCTTGGCTTCCCAACATCTGTCTGTTTTAGGCTGTCTCTTGCATTGACAAGCTTTGGTCAGTGGCTGCTGGCGCCATCGCAACCCTATCCACAACAACACTTGGATGATCCTCTGAATGGCCTCAGATCAATACCCTCCACACTGTTGAACCACTCTTCAGCCACAGCTGTTCATTACAAGTCCAAATCTACTCAATTCCACTTCTGTTCCTCCTGCCCTCAGACTTCTAAGCACTATCAGAGGCCTACATACAACTGTGCTGACTGATGGCCCCACAATCACATAATATCTCTTTCTGGCTAGGCCCTTGAGCCACCTGGTTCTTCTTGTGCGGGTCCTTCATTAACTCTTTCTATTACTTTACTCTATAACTCTTCCTCAGTCTCTTTGTGTTTCATAAAGCCAGTTCTTTTTGGGAGAAAACAAAATCACTACCCATAGTGTAATTTCCCTCTGTTTTTTATACCCCTCTGTAGAACTGATCATAATTTGTACTCATTTGCAAGCATTTCTTCACATTTTAGAGATCATCTGACCCTCAGCATTTGGGCACATTTCTTGTTTTTAAATTTTAAAATTTGACTTTTAATGTGGTTTACATAGTTGAGAGGAATGGACAACCATGTGGGCCTCTGATTAAGGTGGGGAGGGTTGAAGTAAGGAGGAAGGTGGGTGGGACAAACGTTTTAATTCTATTTTTTATTCTCATCTGTCCACGGAGGGGCTACGGGAGGGGACTGATGCTTGCTGTTGGACTACATCGTATCCTGAGATGGAGGATGGTCATTCGATGATGCTTAAGAGACTCTGATGTGGGGAAGAATGCTCTGAGGTGCTACGTGAGTGGTTTTGGTAGTTCTGAGACATTGTCATCTTTATTGCACCAGGCTTGAGAAAATCTTTCCAAGATCTATTGGCTGACCAAGTCCACGTGGTGCATCCACAGACCCACAAACATGTTGCAAAGCTTGGCCAGGAAAGTTATGCAAGTTTTTCTATTTTCCATTTTCTGATAAGGCACTCAACATCCTCTGCTGGTGTCAATGAGCTGGCTGTCAAGTCCTCTATTGCATCTGAGCATGCTGTCTACCACATAGGCATCAGCAGCTGAGGCCCAGTCTGGACACATGCACTGCAAAGTCAGACCAGATATATTGTGATATCTTGTGGCTAGGTTTTGAGTCTAGTGATCTAGCTGGGGAACCCTCCAATAAACTTTGTCTGGGGTGACCTCAGACTTGCATGTGTACCAGCCAGTACAGGGTCAGGATGGGCCCATCAACCACATCAGGCAATGCATACAATGGTGGATGTAGCTGCCTGATCAGTTCTGCTCTCAGCCCCATCTCTCATGTGAACTGATAGGTGCCGCAGCCTACATCAGTCTAGACCCCGCAGGCCTGGTCTTCATATATACCAGGGGCTCCCAACAACCCCCTCCAGGCCTGCCCCCAAACCCAGTTCTTGTGTGTATTGGCCTGTACTACAACCTTGTCTAGCCCATCCCATACCTTTTCCCATAGATGCTAGGGTTTACCTTAGCCAATTTGCTCCCACACCCAGCCCACATGTGTGTCTACAGGTGTTACTGCCTTGTCCAACCTGGCCGCCCCAATCCTGGCTTCTATACTTGCCAGTGGAGGCTACAGCCCAGCAGGAGAGTGCCCACAGTTTCCTCACTAGGCCCATTCTCAGTCCAGGATCTTGTGCTTGCCAGAGGCTATTGCATTCCAGCCTGCCATGACTTGCTCCCAGCACTTGCGAGCTAGTGCTGCAGCAAAGCTCAACTGTCCTGCACTCATTCTGGTTCTTTCAAGTGCCAGTGGATGTGGCAGCCTAGCCCAGCCTACCATGCTCCCAGAATGAATTACATGCCAGCTGATGGTTGTTGCAACCTTACCTAGACCAACCCATCCCCCTGTTACAGCTCCCTTGCTCACCAGTGGAAGCAGCAGCCCATTCAGGGGAGTACCTGGAGTTCTATCAGGTTTGCTCACAGCCCTGAGTCTTATGCATGCTAGCAGGTGCTGTAACCCAGTTTGGCACAGCTTGACCATAGTCTCAACATGCACCAACAGGTGCAACAGCCTAGTTCAGGTTGACCCACCCCCATGGGCACATTTTTAGAAACTTTGACTCAATGGTTAAATGGCAGCGGCAAGCAGCCTAAGAGAAGCAAGACAGACAAAGCCAGTTCCTATTCTGGAGAAATGGCAGCAGTGACACAAACATGGGACCCCTTGCTGCAGTGCTCTGAGGGCTTTGTTTTCCACCCCAAGGTGTTCTCTCAGGACCCGATCCTCTAAGCAGTCATGGTGGCTTGTCTTTCCTTTTGCGCACAAAAGGCTTCATGCTCTGACCTGCAACTGCCCCTACTCATGACCTGACCCTTGTGTATGGTAATCACACCAGATTCAGATGCAGGATCATCCATCTTTAGGCTGTTGACCCTTTTGAGTGATAGTGTGCCCACAGAAAGGCAGAGCCAGATGGAGGGCTTCTCCTGCATCCTATCCCTTTCTTAGCATAGCTAGAGAGCACAGTAAGCATGGGCCTCTGAGGGTGTTGTAAACGGATTTATTTAAACAGGCTATTTTCACTGATGTCATTTACATTTGCAGGTTTTTATTTTTTCCACTCATATACCAATGAAAGCCCTCAGGAAGGCCAGGACTCCAAGCATTCCAGCTCTATCCAAGTAACACTTCTTCTATGGCTCTGTAACCGGGAGAAATAGTCCATGGCATCTCCATCACAGCTACCATCCGGTGCCTATCCAGTACCAGCTGCTAGCACCAGGTTGCACATCCCACTTGGATTGCTTCCTTCCATGGCAGGGAGCGCCCCAGGTGAAAAGAGAGCCTATTCTACTCCCGGATAAGAAGACTTCTCATGTTCTCAGAGTTCTTCTGAGATTATTTAGTTGTGTAATTTTGAGCAGGCCGTTATTGCTATTGGAGCTGCAGATGCTGGTATGAAATGAGGCAGTTGGACAAACTGACATGGTCTGATGCTAGACTAGACTTCCGTGTCCTTTGAGTGGCAGCATGTTCTTTCTCTTACTGCACAAGGCTCTAAGAATTGGTGCTCTTCAGGAGTTGGTGCACTTCTTAATACTATCCACTCCATCCTCCACTTTAAACCAAGGCCATTTCATGCATTTCTACGTGGTGTGAAGAATGCTCCACAACAGGTGTCTAGACAGCCCTTGTGTTGCTCCAGACACCTCCACTTAGAAAGGTTACAATTTTAAACATCAAAATGCCCAAAAGGGATTTTAAAAAGAGATTTATTGATTTTTTATTGCAAAGTCAGATATACAGAGAGGAGGAGAGAGAGGTAGATCTTCCATCCAATGATTCACTTCCCAAGTGACTACAACAGCCGGTGCTATGCTGATCTGAAGCCAGGAACCAGGAATTTCCTCTAGGTCTCCCATGCAGGTGCAGGATTCCAAGGCTTGGGGCTGTCCTCGACTGCTTTCCCAGGCCACAAGCAGGGAGCTGGATGGGAAGTGGAGCTGCCAGGATTAGAACCGGCACCCATGTGGGATCCCAGGGCGTTCAAGGTGAGGACTTTAGCCACTAGGCCATTGTGCCAGACCCCCAAAGGGATTTTTGACCTTTTATTCACATACTCTTCCTTTAGCTATTGAAGTCTTAGGAATTGACTCTAACTAGACAACTGAAATTTGCTTTTAAGTTTTCTCTAACTTTTTACTTCAATCCTTCAGTATAGTTTATGAACTTTGCTAAAGTTTCCTTTAACTTTTCCACTCTATTCCATCTAAACCACCTTGAACTGTGATGAAGCTGCAGCAGTCCTCACCAGCCCTTTTACAATGATGGTCCTGTGGGTTCTATCCTTGGGCTTCTCCTCTAGCTATTCCCTGTGAAGCATCAGAAGGAAATTTGGGTCTTGTTCATTCTAGTGCATTGCACTAAAGTCCTTCCTGCAACCTGTCATTCCTTCCTTCTAACGAAGGATTCTACCTTGATTCTACCTCTGATTCTACCTTGGTTCTCAAGCTCATCTCAGATAATGGCTAATACCTTTAGGTTGCAATGGGTTTCTTTATAATCCTCCAGCAGGAGAGTTTAAATCAAGAATCTTGGCCTCATGCTCTTCATATAGAATAGCTTCTCTACCTGGACTTCTCTGCCCTGTGTTTTTGCCTTAGCTGTAGGGTTTCAGGTAAAAACACATTTAAAACAGGACTTAAGCAACTCTCTGATTCCACTGCTTACTAACCATGTAACTTTGGAGAAGTGAGTTTCCTACTTAAAGCTTCTGCTCTTTTCATCTTTAAGGTGAAAATAATGTTTATCTGGCAATGAAATAGATCATTCCTTCTCTCATTAATACAAACATTCACAATTAACAAAAATATATTGCTTGCTCCTTAAGTTCTGTACCTGGTAGGTGGCTATAGAGATGAAAGTGCACTTACAAAATTCTACCAGAGAGTTCTTGGAACAAAGTAGATGATTGATAAATGTTTATTTTCTTTAGACACTAACTTCATGACATGTAAACCAGTCTTTGAACTAATACTTCCCCCTGCAGAGTTTTCCAAGCAGTTCAACCCAGAGTAGCTCTCTATAAAGAGCCTATCTATGTTAAGGACTCTGTGTACTTCTTCTGAGCTCTGGATGCCAGCTCAGTAAGGGAGGCATGATCATTACTTATATCTCACTGATGGAGCTCTAAATGTCACATGATCTGTCCATGTCCTTCTGACTGGTGACAATGTGGGTGTTTGAATTTAGGCCAACTAATTTCAAATACTTTCTCCTTTCCAGGATGCTGTACTGCCTCTCCAGATATTTCATTTCATGATCTTGTTAGAATTTTCTGGAATTAATGAATTCAGATGTTCACCAAAGATGTTGTTCAGTAAGACGAACAATGAAGCCTGAGCATAACCATGGCACTTGAGATTTTTAAAGAAGATTTATTTATTTATATTGGAAAGGCAGATATACAGAGAGGAGGAGAAACAGAGAGGAAGATCTTCCATCCAATGGTTCACTCCCCAAGCAGCCGCAACGGCTGGAGCTGAGCCAATCTGAATCCAGGAGCTTCTTCTGGGTCTCCCACGCAGGTGCAGGGTCCCAAGGCTTTGAGTCATTCTTGACTGTATTCCCAGGTTGGAGGCAGGGAGCTGGATGGGAAGCAGCACTGCTGGGACTAGAACCAGCGCCCAAATGGGATCCCAGCGCCTTCATGGCGAGGACTTCAGCTGCTGAGCTATCTTGCTGGGCTCTGCACTTGAGCTTTGATAACCCCAACGTGACACTCATCTATCACAACGATGATTTTTGTGACCCGTAAGACTTCCTGGTCTTGAGATGAACAACTGATAGCATGGAGGAGAGGCCTGTGTGCTCACTGAGGGACTCACTGCTCACTGGCTAGCAGCTTGGGTACATCACATAAGTCCTTGTGTTTGTCACTTAACTTCTAGGCTATGCAGAGTGGGAATCCTGGAGGGGGTAGCACAGAGAATGGAGAAAGTGCTTGAGTTAGGGAAAATCACTGTGATGCAAGGCAATCAGGAAGGCACTAGGGAGGTGATGGTTAAGCTGAGTATGACAGCATGGACAGGAGTGCTATAGTTACCTCGAGGTGGATTAGGAAGGGAAGGAGATTGGAAGCTGAAGGGACAGCATTCAAAGAAGCATAGAGGTTTAGAATTGTTCTGTATGTGGTAAGCTGCAAGGGTAAGAGGCTAAGGTGAGATGAGTGAGCGGAGTGGAAGTAGATCATGTGGACCACTGTGTGTTGAGCCAAGAAAAAGGATTCCAGGCTGAGGCCAAGGCATCCCCCCCCTCCCCATTCTTTCAGAAGAACTGAGCCTAAGGAACTGTATCATGATAAATAACTAAAACAAATAACATGAATAAGAAAACTGATAAATGATCTTTACATAAAAAAGAACAGGCAAAGAATTTCAAAATGATCATGGCAAATGCAGTTAAATGATAAGCTATTTTGGTTCCATACATATGATATGGAATCCGCATGTATGAGAGACCTTGAAACAGTCCATGAAAACACAAGGTATGGAAATGCTTTGTATGCCAAAGAATCTTATCTTTTAATTTTATATCTCCCACAAACTTTTTGCAATATTTTTATATCAACGTTTCTTAGTAGTCTGGAAAATCCCAATTAAAGAGATGAGTTTGAGTCATCATTGAGTCCATTTAGATGTTCCTCCTTAGAAAAAATGATGTAGAGCTTACTAATTAAATAAATCATCTTGGAATTTTGCAATGAGGGTCTTATCTTGGAAAATAATGGATCAGAACTAGAGAGATTGCCTAAGAATCTCATATGGCAGCAAATAAAGGGGATGGACCCAGAGCCGCAGATTTAAAAGGGACTAGACCATCATTCCGATTATCAAATAACCCTGATAACAATATTCATAATGTATTGTGAGGGTCTTTTCGGCAACCTGCATGCATGGTTTCATATATTCTCGTTTTACTATAGCCCTGGGCTGGACAATTCTTGTTGTTCCTAATTTACAGATGAGGAAACTGGTGCTTTCCGAGCCTAAACTTGCTTGTCTTCATTTATAGAGAGCAGCAGGGCTGAGAATCCACCCCCAAGCTGTCCAACTCAAGGCCCCTGCAGCTCTTTTTCATGTTTATGACTTTCATATTCTGTTGTATATAGAAGACACCTGGGAACTGGCTCCAAATGCTGACTTTCAGCTATTTCCAGTCTTTCCACTCCTGGCTAATGATTCCCTAAGTCTGGGTCAAGGCCTGGGAGTCAGCATTTAATGACAAACGTCAGGTGGTTCTTATGTGAGGTTTTTGGGGACAGCTTTTATAAGACCGCTGCTTTGTTAAGTGGCTCACTACTGCCAGGAGGGAAGTGAGAATATTGACCAAGAATGCAAAAGTTGAGTAACCCTCTCAGCATGGGGTGATTTCACAGACCTTACTGAGAGGGACTAGAGATGAGTCCAAATGGCAGTGTCTTTAAGACAGAGTCTCCAGTTCCCCAAGACACACTGCTCAAAGTTGAGAATGACGAAGTTACGATCGTTCTGCTTATGTATTGGTTTTCTGTGACTTCTGTAACAGATTTCTACACAAAGTGGTTTAAAAATGATAGAAATTTATTCCTTCCCAACTCTGAAGTCCTCAAGTTCAGAGTCAATGTGCCAGACGGGCTGTGCTCCTGGCAGGGCTCTTGGAAGAGATCCTGCTGTTGCCTGTTTCTGCTTCTGGTGGCTCATTTTGTTCTTTGGCTTATGGTTGAGTAATCCAGTGTTCCTTCCCACCTGGCATGGGCCTTGCTATTGTGCTTAAGGCTCACATGATCTCCTTTACAAGCCTCTGATTTCTTTTCTTTTTTTTTTTTAAAGATTTATTTTTATTTTTATTACAAAGTCAGATATACTGAGAGGAGGAGAGATAGAGAGGAAGTGGAGCTGCCGGGATTAGAACCAGCGGCCGTATGGGATCAAGGCAAGGACCTTAGCCACTAGACCACGCTGCCGAGCCCAAGCCTCTGATTTCTGAGGAGTTCACCTGGAAAGGTCTCAGTGATTATTATTGCATGGATATATCCTTTGGTGGAAGAGGCAAAATCTAAAGCACCAAACATTCACACCCTATCACCCTTACTGTTTCTTTAGATGCATACTCTTTTTTTTTAAGTTTATTTGTTTTTATTTCAAAGGCATTTTATAGTGATATCTGGTTCACTCCCCAAATGGCCACAGTGGCTCAAGCTGAGCTTATCTGATATTAGAATCCAGGAGCCTCCTCCACGTCTTCCATGTGGGTACAGGAGTCCGAGAACTTGACACATCCTCCACTACCTTCCCAGGCCACAAGCAAGGAGCTGGATCAGAAGTGGAGCAGCCAGGACCCAAACTAGCATCCATATGGGATACTGGTGCTTGCAGGCAGAGAACTGGGCATGCCACTGTGTCAGTGCCTTTAGATTCACACTTATTTGAAATGAACCTCACAGCTGAGCTCCCATGAAGCAGCCTACATTAATAGGTACTGGCACTCCACAGGAAGTAAAACGACCCAGGCCAATGCTGGGGTCCCACCCTGGGGAAGGGGCTCATGGCTGGGAGATCTCATCTTAGGAAAGAGGTGCATCGCTGGGCTGTGAAAGGTCAAGAGCACAGTGATGAAGATCCCAGGGCTCAAAGATGTCAGGGGCAAGATAGATAATAGTTATCACAGTTGAAGGGTTTGTGAATCAGTGGCTCATGGGTCAATGGGAACATGCATATGTAATTTATTTTTCCTCCATTGTATTTCAGAAAACTTCTAAGGTATTTGCTAATATTTGAAAATACCTAAATTTTAACACTTCTTTGAAAATATATTTGTCTATTTATTTGAAAAACAGGCTCACATAAAGAGAATAATGCATGGAAAGCTCTTCAGTCTCTGTTTCATTCTGTAAATGGCCACAACAGCCAGTGTTAGACCAGGCTCAAGGAAGGGGCCCAGATCTCCATCTGGATCACCTAGATGGGTGTCAGGAGCCCATGTGCTCAAGGTGTCTTCTACTGCCTTGCTAAGTATGTTATGCAGAACCTGGGTTGGACTTGATTGGCTGGGGCTTGAACCAGCACTCTGATGTATGTTGGTAGCATTTGCAATTGGTGTGCAGGCCCCGGTCTCCCAAGGATTAACTCCACAGCTTAGCTTGTTTCTCAGAGGGTAACAGGATGAGCAATTTTGGCCTGATACATCTAGCCACTGGCTTAACCGCAACTTCCTGCTTCCTATTTGTCAAGTTATCTGCCAAGGGATTGGATAAACAAGGGAGGAACTCGAGGGATTTAGGGTGGCCACTACTGGGAGGAACTTGAAGGATTTAGGGTGGCCACTTGAGGACTGGATAAACACTGGGAGGAGCTAGGCAGAGTATAAAAGAAAGCCTGGAGTTGCAATAAAGATCAATCTATCATCAATCAGCATTCTGTGTACTGTGTCTTGTGTTGTCTCACTGCGTTGTCTTTTTTGTAACCCTAGTCCCTCCACTCGGCTCGGGGTACGTGGCGACGCGGGCGTTGCCAACATCTGGAGGTTCCACCGAGATTGAGAAAGAGAGGATACGAGGAAGGATCGTCCCGGGAGGCTGGCCAGCTGATGCAGGTAAGTGGGACGTATTGTAAGTCTCTCCTAAACTGGTAGGAGAGGGAGTTTCATTTTGAAATACAGTCAGGTTTTAGTTTTATTTTGAGATATAGTTAGGTTTTAGACTTATTTTGAAATATCACTAGGTTTTGGATTTATTTTGTAAGTTTTCGATTTATTTAGAAGTATAGTCAGGTTTTAGATTTATTTTGAAGTATAGTTAGGTCTTGGTGTTTAATTTATCCGGCGAAAAGGACGATAAAATGGGTTCTGCCTTCTCCCAGGATAAATTGGCCACCGAGCTTGAAGAACTTCTACATCAACTGGGGATGCCAGTTAAAATTAAGATGATTAGAAATTTTGTTAAAGCCATTCAATCTAGTAGTCCTTGGTTTATTGTTTCAGGCAACTTAAGTATTCCCGATTGGAAACAGGTTAAGGCCAATTTACAATCCTGTTTACAAAAAGACCCAGATAATTTCCCCATTGTTAACTTTTCTTTGTGGTGCTTAGTCCGTGATTCATTATTTACTGATAAAGTGAAAGTTGAGAAACAGTTAAGAGAAGTACAGACTACTTTTGAAGAAATCCAGGGGAGGGAAGTTCTACGGTCCTTGGAAGCCTGGAATGAGGCGGCCTCGAGTGAGGCCACCCGGAGTGAGACCTCTTCTTTAGAGTAGAGTGAGGTCTCTTCTTTAGAGGAGACCGAAGCCTCTTCTTCAGATGAGAACGAGGCCTCTTCCTCGGAAGAGAGTGAGGACAAATGAGATGAGGAGGTTTTCTTAAAGCGGAAAATTAAGGATAAGGAGAAGGTTTTCTTAAAGCGGAAAATTAGGGACATTAAAAGAAAGTTAAAGAAAGCAGGAATAGGTGCACGTTCCTCTGGCAAACTGTCCAGTTCCAGACCACCACCATATGTCCCTAATTTTGTGACCCCTACCGCTCCTCCTGAGGAGGAATCCACGGGCCATTCACCCAATAATTACCCCACGCGACCATGGAGTGATGGCCTCACTGATCAGCTGGTGGGTGGGGTTCGATGCTTCCCTGTAATAGAGGTCCCAGTTCGAGGAGGTCCCCCTCGCCGGGAGCATCAGCCCCTTGAATTTAAAGACCTCAAAAATGTAAAGCAGGCTGTTAAAGATTATGGTGCCCAGGCACCCTTTACTCTTGCACTCATAGAATCCTTTTCGAGTTTGAATCTTACTCTTAGTGATTGAATGCAGTTGTGCCGCTCTGCTCTCGATGGTGGTGACTTTCTCCTATGGAGCGGGGATTTTCAAGATAGGTGCAGATTTTTTGCTGAGCAGAACACGGCTGGGGGACATGCAGATCAAAGCCTTGAAATGCTTACTGGCACTGGACCTTTTGAGGGCATCCAACAACAAGTTAATTATGACCTAGGAGTTTATGCACAGATAGCAAATGCAGCCCTTGGAGCCTGGAAGGCCTTACCTAACGCTAATACAGGAGACCAGCCTTCCAAGGTCTTGCAAGGCCCTACAGAACCTTTTCAAGAATTTGTGGACCATATTATGCAGGTTGCTACTAAGATCTTCGGTAACGTGGAACCAGCTATGCCAGTAATTAAGCATATAGCCTTTGAGAATGCTAATAAATATTGCCAGGATGCTCTCAGGTCCCACAGAGATAAGTCCTTGCATGATTATCTGAAAATTTGCAGACATATTGACTCCACCCATGCCCTTGGGCAAGTGATAGCAGCCACTGTTCAACACCCTCAGCCCCACCCTAGGGTGCCTCCCAAAACCTGTTTCAGATGTGGACAGCCTGGACATTTTAAAAAACAGTGCCCCAAAATTCGGCGACAAGGAAGATCACCCCCACAATCCTTGCAGGCCCCAGATCTTTGTCCAAGATGCCGTAAAGGCTATCATTGGAGCAGTGATTGTAGGTCCAGATATGATGCCCAAGGCAATCCCCTATCGGGAAACGGGGTAAGGGGCCCGCTCCGGGCCCCCCAACCTCAGGTGTATGGAGCCCAGCAGACACCTGTAACTTCCAGAACAGCGCAGACTCCTTCCAGAGTCCCTCTCCCACGGCGAGGAACACCGACATTTCAACCCTCCTCAGAGCAACACCAGGCAGCGCAGGACTGGACCTCTGTGCCACCTCTGGAGATGTGTTGACCCCGCTCCTGGAGCCCCAATGGGTAAAAACAGGAGTCAGGGGCCCCTTGCCTAGGAATACCTTGGGCCTGATCCTAGGAAGAAGTAGTGCTACTATGCATGGAATCAGAGTACTCCCAGGAGTGATAGATGAGGATACCCCCGCAGAAATAGAAGTCATGGCAGAATCAGCCAAAGGCACTATAATCATTCCACCAGGAGCTAGATTTGCCCAGCTGATCTTGATCCCCAAGGTTCCAACTGACAACCCCATTCTTAAGAGAGATAGACAAGGAGGGTTTGGAGATTCTGGCCCCTTAGCATGTTGGGTCTCCGACATGCAAACCTGACCCACCTTACAGTTAGAGATAGAAGGGAGAAAATTCACAGGTTTACTTGATACCGGGGCTGATAGTACAGTTATATCCCAAGCACAGTGGCCAAGTTCCTGGCCATTAGAGGCCACCCCAACCATTCTCCAAGGGATAGGAACTTCTCAGCCGCAGAAAAGCGCCAGGTTGTTAAGGTGGAAGGATCAAGAAGGGCATTCAGGAGTTTTCCAGCCGTATGTCTTACCACATATTCCTATCAATCTGTCGGGACGAGATTTGTTGAGTGCCATGAATGTTGTATTGACCTCTCAGCCTGTGCCAAATATGCTTAATAGACAGAGATACTTTCCTGGAAAAGGTTTGGGCAGACATCTTCAAGGTGACCCCCAACCAGTCTGTGACAGGGTTAAAAATTAGAGGCTGCAATTGAATTGGTAAAGGAACAGCTTGAGAGAAATTAAAAGAAGCCCATTGTTTACAGGCCTTTGCCTATATTTTAATATAACTCACAAAACAGGCATCCCTTATAATCCTCAGGGTCAAGCCATTGTTGAACGTGCCAACCGCACCCTTAAAGTTTATCTAGAAAAAATAAAGAAGGGGGATGTGGCCGAGCATTGCAGCTCACCCCATTCCTTACTGGCATTTGCCATCTATGTGTTAAGTTTTTTAACTGTCACTAATGATGTAGCTTCTGCAGAGCGCCATTGGCTTCGCCCTGCTAATGAAAATAAAGGCCAAGTAAAATGGAAAGATCTGGCCACAAATAAATGGCAGGGACCAGATCCAGTACTAACGTGGGGGCGAGGCTCCGTTTGTGTTTTTTCCCCAGGATGAAGAAACACCTAGATGGGTTCCCGAGAGACTTACATGGCAAATCTCCTTGGCTCCAACTCAGCATGATCCCACTCCTAATGATGTTCTTGCAGGATAGGAGACCCTGACAGCAGTGGTGCAACTTCCTGGTATCCTGCCCACGGGAAATGCAGATCTCCAGCTGCTCCCCAATTTACCATCATATATGTGTTACCCCTGTGAAATGGCATTTAACTGGCAGCATGGATGTTTTAGGAACAAAGCGGAATCTTGGCCATGGGGCTGATGGTCGTAGCCATGATTGCAGTACTGTTTACTCTTTTTTGCCGCCTATACAGGCAACAAGCCTGGGAGCAGGTCATTATTTGACAAACCATGATGGATTTAGCTGTGGAAAACCCTAGTGCTCAAGTTTGGTTGAACATGGTTGATGGGCAGCCAGAGACGGGTAAGATCTGGCAGCGCTGATGACCAACCTAAGACAGGGATTCCCCAGGTGGGGCTCCCCATGACGGGCAAGGCGTCAACTGACTGTTGGACAACCTAAGACAGGCGTCCATTAAAAAAACAAAAAAGGGGGGACATGCAGGCCCCGGTCTCCCAAGGATTAACTCCACAGCTTAGCTTGTTTCTCAGAGGGTAACAGGATGAGCAATTTTGGCCTGATACATCTAGCCACTGGCTTAACCGCAACTTCCTGCTTCCTATTTGTCAAGTTATCTGCCAAGGGATTGGATAAACAAGGGAGGAACTCGAGGGATTTAGGGTGGCCACTACTGGGAGGAACTTGAAGGATTTAGGGTGGCCACTTGAGGACTGGATAAACACTGGGAGGAGCTAGGCAGAGTATAAAAGAAAGCCTGGAGTTGCAATAAAGATCAATCTATCATCAATCAGCATTCTGTGTACTCTGTCTTGTGTTGTCTCACTGCGTTGTCTTTTTTGTAACCCTAGTCCCTCCACTCGGCTCGGGGTACGTGGCGACGCGGGCGTTGCCAACATTGGTGGGCTGTGCCACAAGGCTGGTCCTTGGATTTTAACACTTTTCTTTTGTAAAATGTAATCAGGATATTGAGCTAATCTCAGTGTCCATTTTTGCTTACACAATTTGTATTTCTTTTGCTTACAGTTTTTAAACACCCCAGAATTCAGTGGCATATAGCAACTGTTTAGCTGACATGGACGTAGAGTCAAATTTTTAAATTTCAGTGTTGTCACAAGACTATCAGTCCCTGAAAATTCCCTCTCATGTATGTTTGCATCTATTAACAAATTAATGTTTCCTATTTTGGTGTGGATCCAGTTTTTCCCACAGGCAGTATTGTGTTGTATTTTATTGCACTAAAATTTGTTCTTCTTTCTGTTTGTAGGTGTTATAGTAAGACATACAGTACTTTGTGTCTGTAAAGTTTAGCTTAAACAATTGATATTGTCTTAGAGATAGTGTTTTGTCTCTGAGTTTTAAAATTCCAGTTTGGGGTTTTAAGACACATTGTAATGTACGTGAGCCTTGGCTTCCAATTGCTCCTGGCTAATCTACTGTATATTCCTCTTCCTCTCTTGCATGATGATCATGCAGATGGATGCTTCTATGTTGTGCCACCTGCAGTGAGAAGCAAAGTTAGCCACAATATCCTAATAGACTCATAAGAGGAACTCATAGGAGAATACGTTTAAGAGTCGGGTGTTGGGTCAAATAGGGCATGCATTCCTGATTTCACTCTCCGTACGCACTCTCTCTCTCCCCCAACAGAAATGTGTGGATGTTCCCAAGTATCTGAGTCCCATCAACTCTTGGTGCTGCTCATCTTTCTTGTGGTCTCATCTTATTATTTGTTTTATGGGCATCGCATCAATTTGGCTCTTTTCCTCTGTCCATCAACACTTGGCTATCTTCTCTAGTAAGATGTCTTATGCACTTGTTGCAGATTTTCTGCTTGTGCCTGTCTTTTCCTTGATGTCCTGCGATGACATGTGCCCTTTGGTTTGCTCCAATATGCACTTACTTCACCAACTGATGTTGTTTGCTGGTGCATGGAATCAGGTGAATAGCATCCTTGGCTGAAGGATTCTGCTGGAAGGAAGCACAGGTGACTGGGACCACCTGGAAAAGTTTGGAGGTCAGGCTTTCCAGACACGTGCTAGCTCTTTGTGATGGCTATCGTGGTGGATTCAGACAAGATGGGAGATAAAACAACCAAAGTTTCATTTTTCTCAGTTCTGGTGTCTAGAAAGTCAAAATCTGTTTTATTGAGCCAAAATTAAGACATACTAAGGCCATGCTCTTTCTGTAGGTTCTGAAGCTGGATTCTTCCTGGCTTTTTCCAGCTCCTAGTGGTTACTGGCTTGTGTGTGTGTCCACATATTTCCCATATCCACATCTGTGACCACACCAGCTTCTATTTTTTTCTGTATCTACTAGTTCTCTGCCTCTATGGAAAGGATATTTGTGATGGCTTTAAAAACCTACCTGGAGGGCCCTGCGGCGTGGCCTAGCAGCTAAAGTCCTCGCCTTGAAAGCCCCGGGATCCCATATGGGCTCCGGTTCTAATCCCGGCAGCTCCACTTCCCATCCAGCTCCCTGCTTGTGGCCTGGGAAAGCAGTCGAGGATGGCCCAAAGCTTTGGGACCCTGCACCCGCATGGGAGACATGGAAGAGGTTCCTGGTCCCGGCATCGGATCGGCACGTACTGGCCCGTTGCGACTCACTTGGGCAGTGAAACATCGGATGGAAGATCTTCCTCTCTGTCTCTCCTCCTCTCTGTATATCCGGCTTTCCAAAAATAATAAAATCTTAAAAAAAAAAAAAACCTACCTGGATCCTCCAGAATAATGTGTTCATCCCCAAATCCTTAACCACATGTGCAGAAATTTTGCCACAAAGACTGACATCCACAGGTTCCAGAGATGAGGACATTTTGTCTCTGTGAAGCATCATTTAACTCGCAGAAAGTGATGATTGATTTGAACCAGGAGAACAGGAAAGAATGAATGGAAAGATGTACAAGTAAAGGTTATGGAGGCTTCAGGAAGTGATATAACAGGAGAAACTGCAAGGAATTTGGATGCTGGCCCAGAGCAGGAGATAAGAAGGGTTGAGGCTGGCGTAGGAGAGGGGTGAGAGTTTGGGATCTTAGAAAATGAAAACCCCAAGCAGGTGCAGATGAAACAGTAGGCTCTGGGGTCTAGAGGATTTAGAAAAGATATTTATTTCTTTGGGTGGCTTTTGGTTTTCTTCTATCACCTGTAAAATGTCCTTCTTCAAAATATGTCATTAGAGAGAAATAGAGTACAGTGGTCAAGAAGTCAATCTTCACACTTACATGCATGGTCTTGGGCAGGTTACACAACCACCTTGTCTTAAGAAAAGAAGGCTGAGGCCAGAGCAGTCTGGGGAGAGAATTAAGTTAAGCTCTGGTCAGGTTGTTAGGGATTTCTATAGGCAGATGGGCCTTTTGAGAAAAGGAACCCGTCCTATGTGTGCCTTGTGTGTCCTATCACCTCCTCCGCCACCCCATGGGCATAACATAGTTGTCTTCTTTCTACAACTGGAGTGGTGTCCTATAGAGAAGGAGATAAGGGACCATGGTTACAAATTTTTTTTTAAGATTATATTATTATTGGAAAGCCGGATATACAGAGAGGAGGAGAGACAGAGAGGAAGATCTTCCATCTGATGATTCACTGCCCAAGTGAGCCGCAATGGGCCGGTGCGTGCTGATCCGAAGCCGGGAACCAGGAACCTCTTCCGGGTCTCCCATGCGGGTGCAGGGTCCCAAAGCTTTGGGCCGTCCTCGACTGCTTTCCCAGGCCACAAGCAGGGAGCTGGATGGGAAGTGTAGCTGCCGGGATTAGAACCGGAGCCCATATGGGATCCCGGGGCGTTCAAGGCGAGAACTTAAGCCGCTAGGCCACACCGCCGGGCCCATGGTTACAAATTTTAATGCCTCCAAAAAATTCAACGATTGTTACCACTGTGCAGTTTGGGAGTGAAGATTGAAGAGGATTACAGCTCTTCCTAAAGAATAATGTGGAAAGATCTCCACATTTTAGTTTACATTTTCCTTGCCTTATACACTTTCCCCACTGAACAGTAATATTGGAAAGCTTCTGCCTTTTTATTTAGGAATATTGTAGATAATTGGTGCTGTGCACACCTCAGCATGGGGGACACTCAACATGGCTTCTTTGGTGTTTGTAATCAGGACCAGGTCCATGTGTCACAACCATGGAAGTGTCTCATTAGTACAGACCTCTGGATAATTAAATTGTCAGCATGGATCAATCAATAAGTCCTTTCTAGCCCTCAGAAATGAATGTTTCTCCTTTACAACTATTGTCTTTGATAAATGGAAAGTTGAAGTTTGTCCTTGATTTGAGATGACCCCAGCCAGCCACCTCATTTCTTTACAAGTCTTTCAAGCACAATGCTTAAAAGGATTTTCTAGACCTGTTACAGCCACTTCATCTCTTTCTATTCTCTTTTTTTGACTATTTTAATTATTATTTTTATTATTATCATTTTATAATACAGTTCCATAGGCTCCTGGTATTTCCCTTATCCCAGCCACAATTCCTCCTGCCCCCCAGCTAGTTCCTCTATATCATTACTAAAGTATAGTTCTTCATACACAGTCATATGTCCATCATTGCAGGCATGGACAATGGCAGAGAGTCCAGCATCCTACTGTCAAGATACAGTGAACAGTTTCATTGTAAGTCCATCTTTGTCTGGAAGTAGAAATTCATACTACATTGTATCCTCACATCTGAAACTGCATTTCACAGCTACTGAACATCCCCTCAAATGAAAAGTCATAATACAAAATCAATAATAGAAAGAAAAATAGAAATTTACAATGCCATGAAGTTAAATGACATGTTACTAGATATGACAGTCTCCATTACACAGCTACTATACATCCGCTTAAGTGAAAAGCCACAAAACAGAATCAATATCAGGAAGAAAAAACAAATTAACAACACCATGAAGTTAAATAACATGCTACTAAATGACTAACGTGTAGCTGAGGAAATGAAAATCAAGAACCTTCTTGCAGAAAATGATGCTACTGTATGATCTATGAGTCATTGAATAATTTAATCAGAAGAAAGAGTTTTGAAGAGATGAAACTAAATGAAAACATCAAAACCCAGGCAATATAGTTTCTGCTGATCTTTGTTGTTGAAACGTGTCTCTTCTAGACAACAAAGAGATGGGTTTTGTTTTTTAATCCAGTCTACTAATCTGTGACATTTGATTTAGCTTAAGTCATTGAAATTCAGGGTTAATATGTGTGGATGGTACTTTGGTCTTGTCCTTTTAGGAAGGGGTTGTTCGTTGATTTAGTCTTCTGTTGTCATTTTACTGGGATGTTCTTCACATTTGCCTTTGGTTTTGTGGGGTGTTATTTCTCTTCTCTGTCAAGAGAACATCTTGAAGTATCATTTGTAGGGCAGGTTTGGAAGAGGCAAATTCTTTTAACTTTTCTTTACTGTAGAAGAATTTATTTCATTTTCAAAGATGAAAGCTTTGCTGGATATGTTATCCTGGGTTGACAATTTTTTTTTGTTTTAGAATCTGGAATATGTCACTCCATTCTCTTCTTGCCTGTAGAGTTTCCTGTGAGAGGTCTCCTGTGAGTTTAACTGGCATTCCTTTATATGTCAATTGATTTTTTTCACGTGCACATTTAAGGATCTTTTCCTTATGTTCGATTGAAGAGAGCCTGACTATCATGTGTCGTGGTGAAGATCACTTTTGATCAACACTGTTTGGGGTTCTGTGCCCCTCCTGGATCTTGTTTCCCAATTCTTTCTCTATATTAGGGAAATTTTCCTTTATTATTTCATTAAATATATTTGTAAAACCAGTTTCTCTTTCTGCACCTTCTGGGACTCCCATAACTCTTATATTAGGTCTTTTAATAGTGTCATTTAATTGTTGAATACTTTTTTTGGCCTGATCCTGCTCTGCTTCCAGCTTTTTGTTTGCTTCCCCCTGGTGACAGGAAATATCTTCCAATTCTGAGATTCTTTCTTCTGCTTGCTTCATTCTATTTTGGAGACTCTCCACTGTACTTTCAATTTTCTCTACTGTGTTCTTAATTTCTGATATATCAGCCTTGATTTGCTTTCTTGCTGCTCTTGCTTATGTAAAATATTCCTTAAGTTCTTTGAACTCTTCTGTGTGCTTCTCATTGTTGATCAGAAGTTTTAGAATGATTTGTATGAATTCTGTGTTCCCCATTTTCTCGATGTCTTCCTCAGTTAGCTCTGAAGTTGGCATAGGGTTTTACTCCTTTGCAGGGGAGTTTTCAGTAATATTCATTTTGCCTGTGTGTCTCTTCTTTTGCTCTTGGTCATTGTACTTCTGGTTATCAGAGTCTTCTCCTTGGGGCAGGTTTCTAAGTTGTGTCACCCACAGGTCTGCAGTTTTATTTTATTTATTGCAGTTGGTACACAACTCTTTGCTTGCAGCCACTTGTGCCACTCCCTCCAGCGAGTTCCAGGTATGGGTTCTTATGTTAGATTTCCACCATGGTCTCCGTAGCCCCAGCTCCTGGCTTACCAGTCTCCACCTCCTGTGATACCATGCTGAGGCTGCACTGTGGTCTGTACAGCCTTTCTCCCACTTTTGGTTGGAGCAGGTCCCAGGATTAGGGAGTCCTATATAACTAGGTTGTTGTTGGCGCTGATCTTGCTGTAACCTGTTGGGCATTAGGTCTGGGTGCCACATGGACCTATTTTGACTCATACGATGCCACAGTTGGTATTATTTTCCTGTGGGACCAGTGCAATCCACGGAACTCAGTGAGTTCTTGCGAGCTCAGCACATGTGCAGTTCACTGTTGTCCCCTGCAGTCCTAAAGCTTTTGCCACAGTGTACAAAATGGTGCCTGACGTACCACTACTAGAGTTCTTGATCTGTTGGCCGTCAGGACTGAGGGCTATCCAGACCTGTCTTGGGTGGAACCTGTAGAATGCCATGTTGCTGCAGTTCACTGAGTCAGAAAAGAGTTCACTCCCAGCTCAGCGTATGCTCAGTCCTTTCCCTTGCCTTTGCCTCCTAACACAAAATGGTGCCCAATTTGGCTCTGGGAGCTGAGTGGGCTGTGAAATCCACCCCGTCTTTGCCCTTCCCATCTGGGATCTGCTGCTGTGTCTCTGCTTCTGGTCAAATCAAATGGACCAGCAGGATGGACAGTTTTTTGTCTGGGTTCACCTCCCAACTCCCAGTGAAAGTCCCTTCGCACCTGGTTGATGGAGTTCAGATCGCTAGTGGGTTCAGATTGCTGTTAGCTGAATGCCACTGAATTATCAGTCACTGCCACACCACACCATTGTGTCTGCTGCTTTCCTGTGTCTGTCAGTCTCCAGGTACCCCTCTGCTGTTGTTCTGTCCTTTCCTAATTCCTGGAATGTGTCTTCTCTGCTTCATCCTGATTAAATGTTTCTCCATCCATTTAAACGTGTCCTTACCCTATTTCACCATCTTGATTCTGCTCTTTCTACTCTTTACACTCATTTGAAGAAGATCTTAGCTTGTAGTGTTCTTGTTGAACCAACTCTTGTCAGGAATATCAGTGACCTTCATGATCTGAAATGCAGTCACAGATTCCACTTACTTAGCCCCACTCCCCATCCTTATGCAGCCTCACAGAGGCATGCAGGAGCTATCTAAGATGGTCATCTCCTTGTGCGACTGTTTTTTCACTTGGGAATGCAAGAACCTCACTCTTGTTTGGTCCTCTCCACCTCACCAGCTCCCTGCACCTGGTTGGATAAACTTTCATCCATATGCTAATGATTCCAAAGTGTTGCATCAAACTCTGATCTCTCCTCTGGACTCCAGACTCTCATACACACTTCTCTGCCTATAGACTTCCCTCAGTTAATTTGATCAAAACTGACATCTTTTTCTTTCCCCAGACTGCTCTGGCCTTAACCTTCCTTTCTTAGTAAATTCTTTTTCTTTCTAAGTCATCAATCTGTTAGTTTAGAATCATCTATAATTCCTCTTCAGATTTGCTTGCACATTCTGTTGGCATATGTACATATATAAAAAAATGCAACCAATGCTTTCCATCTCTGTGGTTACCACCCTCTTTTCAGTCACCCTCATCTCTCAATACATTTGTTATAGTGGCCTCTAAACTCATCTCTACTTCTAGTTGTGTTCTTTTATGGCCATTTTCTGGGTTATATTTTAGAAAAATACATTTTATTATCTCTCTCCTGAGCTACAAACTCTCCCATGACTTCTCATCCCACCCAGATAAAATCCATAGTCATTCTGATCTATTGGTTGACACACACCTTCGAAGCCTAGTGGCTTCTCTGACAGTGTCAGTCAGTTCTTTCCCATTCCAATTTTATCAGCCCTCACTACTTGTTATTTGGAATTGTAGCCAAAATTCCATACCAGTTTCTTCATGGGGGAAGCAGTATTCATTGCTGTTCCAGAGACTGTCTACAGTTTGGCACAGAATTTAGCAGGAGCTGTGTTCCTATTCCTGGGAGAGGTGAAAGGAATAAGCTATTACCCACAACAGAAGTTTTCCTCCTCTGCATTCCAGCAACTGTGGGTCATAGATTCCTGGAAATTGGGGAAAGGCGTCCAAAAATCCCACCAGTGTCCCTTAAGAAAGAGATTCAAATTGGACTAGCAGTTCTGACATCTGTCTGTGTCTTGCATCAGAACACTTGTGTGTGATTTCTGGTTTTGAGCCCTAACTTTAGCTTGCTGTTCATGCAGACCCTGGGAAGCAGTAGTGATGATTCAAGTAATTGGGTTCCTGCCACTCACAAGGGAGGAAGACTTGGGTTGGGTACCAGGCTGGCTCTAGTCTTGGGAATGGATTGTGTATCTGTCTCTCAAATAAATAAGTAAACAGACAGGTAAATTAAAAAGAGAGTGAGATAGTTTTGAAGAGGTCATTCTCAGGGAGTACAAAGCCATCTTCCAGCAATATGAGATAATCAAGGACTGTAGCACACCTCTTCGATTCTTTCCTCTCCTCCTCCATGTGCAATGGGTTAGAAATCATTTGGTAGGTTCATGGATAAAGAAGCCCCAGCTCCAGGTTTCTCAACTAGCACAGCCCTTGCCTAGAAATGGGAAAGTTCTGTTGGAAGAAAATTTGATGTGTGTTTTAAGTGGGGGCATCTCAGTATTTTCATACAGGCTCTGTGTGATTAAAGAAACTCTGACTTTTGTTGATTAAGAATGGTAAGAAAACTTATTCTCTTGTACAAGTCATCATTTGAGGCCAGGAGATGACCTTTCTCTGCTGAACATATCTTAAAGGGACAGTGGGAACACATTGAAATAGCTTGTTGCGCATACTGCACAGCTGCAGCTTGTTAAGGAGCTGTCTCCAATTGCTGTAGGCATTCAGGAGCTGCTCTATGTGTTTCGTGAGTCTGGGTGAGCACTCTAGATACTTACATAGCACTGTTTCTGCTGCCAGAAATTTTACCTCTCTACTCTCTGCTTCGCTTAAATGGAGTCAACTTTCAAGATACAGGCTCATTTCCATTTCCACCAGGTCCAACCACATCCAGCTTTCTCTCTTGCAAACTCTCAAAGCACCCATTTCTTTATTTTGTATTTGTTATGCATTGTCTCTTCAGTTATTGCTGACTCAAGTCTGAAACAATAATGTTTATGAGTATACCATTCTCCTACTGTAGGGGATAACATTTGGGGCTCTTGTGTCCAATGTCTTGATGTCCATATTATGTCCTCCAGGACCAGCAGGAAACACATATCTATTGTCCAGGTCCTCCAACTTGCAGTGCTTTATTCCAGCAACCCTAATAAGAAAGTACTCCACAATGCCATGGCAGCTGCACCAAGGACAGTGCTGCAGAAACAATGAGGTCAGTATTGGAAAGTCGCTGACTCCAGCCATCCTGAAATAAATAAGAACAAGAAAAATGCTAGGATAGAGACCAAATCAATGCTATACATAGCCCCTGATAATATTTTCCACCTTGTTTTTTTACACATTTAGCTTCATAATTTAGCTTTGTTAACTGGGTTTGCGTTGCATAGGGGTGGTGTGAGTGAAAGAACACACCCATGTGGGAGAACTGGGAGAAGTTCCAGGCTCCTGGCTTTGGATTGGTGCAGCTCTGTCCAATGTGGTCACTTGGGGAGTAAATCATTAGATGGAAGATCTTCCTCTCTGTATGTCTGATTTTCTTATGAAAGGAAATATATCTTTGAAAAAAATCCAGATGCACATGAAAGACAAGACTGCCAGCTCCCCTATTTCAACAGAAGACCTCACAGTTTTACCCTAGGAAACTGTAAGCCATGGTGGGAAGAGCAGTCCAGCTGGCCATCAGAGTCCCCGACCCCAATGACAGGCTGTGAAGTGAATGAGCTTGTGTGCATATTTTATTTGTGTTTAAATGAAAGATTGAAAACAGGAAAGAAAAAGAATAAAGAGATGCAGTTTGAGGAGTGGACAGAACAGGGTTTTCCCACCCAGGCAAATGTAACTTTACTATTGTGTGACTATGGCCTACCATTTCATCTCGTGAAGCTTTAGTTTTCTCAGCCGAAGAACAATAGCGATAATATATGCCTTGTAGTACTGACAGAAAATGTAAATGGCTATCCTCACATGACCTAAAGCAAAAGACTCCATGTTTTTGTGCTTTCAGTCATTTGCTGGGAGACACTGGTTTTCCTTGTCTTACACATGCATCACTCTGGTGTGTGCCCTTCTCTTCACATTGCATTCTCTCTGTGTGTGTGCACTACCCTGGGGTCTACCTTACTCCTATGTGACTTCATCTTGAATTAACCGTGTATCTCTATAATAGCTCTGTTTCTAAATGAGTTCACATTCTGAGATAATGGGACCAGGACCTCAGTATGTGAATTGTCTGAAGACACAATTTAACTCAGAGCAGTGAATTATAAGATCCTATTGTCTTGCTTCTGGAAAATTCTTATCCTAACTCTTTAAGCTAATCTCACCCAAGAGTACATAATATACATAAGATTCTATGACCCAGGGATCCCCACAGGGCTTTGGTCACTTCTACTTGGAGCTTCCTCCACATTCCCGTTTGTCTCTGGACTCTGGCCTTGGGTGGGATTGGAGAGATTCAAATATCAGCTTCTCCATTTAGCAATCCCTGGTTTGGCTTTTCCTCTGTGTTGGCGGTGGGGGGGGGGCTCAGGTGTTGTGGGCTAAGGAGTTGATTAGTGCCCGTTAGCCTGGACAGGAACAGGAACTGGGCTTGTGGCTAAAAACACCTGGACTAATTGGACTCATCTGTAGCCAATATCCTGCTAAATGAGGATGTGGGGGGGGGGGAAGAGTATATAAGGAGAGGTGAAGGAGCAATAAAGAGAGACTTCACAGAGACTTCCACCATCACTGGTCTCCCATCGGTGCTTCATCTCCAGGCCCGCTGCATGTTCATTTACTGGCTCTGCTGGCCGGAGCAAATGGCACCTAACATGGGGCACGGCACGAGGGACAATCTGAAGGACCCCTGGACCTACGAAGGTAAGTTTAGAATTTAAAAATTTTGCAGGGGCATAATTGATTTCATTCCTAGACCCTCTCCCTGTCCTAGGGCATGAGGAACAATCTGCGGGACCCCTGAAACTCTGGAGGGGCATAATTAATTTCATCCCTACACCTTCTCCCCATCTTGGGGCAGGGGGGATAATCTGAGGGACCCCGGAAATCCAGAAGCCAGTTTAAAAATTTTCAGGGACATAAGTAAAATTTATCATAGGGCAAGAACTCGCAAAAGTGCAGATGATTAAGGGAATCCGTGATCTGCTCCAGCCACAAGGCAGCTACACTAAGCTTAAGGCCTCGCAGATGTTCGTTCAAACTGTCTGCGATGTATTCCCGTAGTTTACTCTATTTGTAGCCACCTTTTTCCTCTGGCACTCGGTAAAAAATGCTTTGTCATCCCCTCAAGTGGAGGTGCAACCCTTCCTTGAAAGATTAGCCATAAGAAGGGGAAGGGAACAACAAACCAGGGCAAGAAGACAGAGCAGACCCCAAACCAGGGTAAAAAAGGAAAAGGAACCCCAGACCAGACAAAGTCTGGAGAAACTGTGTGAAGAAGATTTGCAGTCCTCTTTTGAGGAGCAGCAAGGGGAAGAGGATGGAGGTGAGTCTTGTGATGATCCTCCACCAGTAGAGCATGTTCCCATAGAGCATGTGCTGAGCAAAAATCTCTTTTGGCCAGGCACGGAGCCCTCTGTGCTGCCTGTGCCCTCGGCGCCATTAAATCTGGGCACAGCTGTGAAAGATTTACAGGAGCAATTTCAGGATCTCTCTCTTCAGCTGAGGCAAGATTGGCTATGGCCCCAGAAAAAATACAACTTATCTCCCTGTTTAATTATTTGGAGTTTCAACTTTTTCAGAATTGTATTAACCCCCCCCCCCCCAAATTTCCATAGTCCAGAGACACTGGTCTCCTGTTGACCCTCTCCCTGTCCACTTTACTGGCTCTGCTGGTCGGAGCACTCAGGATTTGTTTTTGTTCCAATACCATCAAATTCAACCATGACCATGATCTATTGGGCAGTGTCTTGGATGGTCCAAGCTGGCCTCCTATCAAGGCTTCTCAGAATGTTTGGCAGACTCTTGCTGAACCACTTTGAAACCCAAGGACCTGTCTTGGAACATCAAGCCTTTGTGACACAACCTGATATAAGTTCATGGCAATATGCATCCACCTCTACTGAGCCGACAGCTACGTTGTATTTCCTAATCTCCAGACAGTGGTGGCCAAGAGCCTTGTTCTGGCCAAGAGTGTAAGAGCAAGCCATGTGCAGCAGTCTCAGGCCTTCCCCAGGATTGTTTCCTGTGTCCATCGCCCCTGTTTTCCCTGCTCCATTGGTGTTCTGGGTACAGAAACCTTGGAGGATCTACTGGTGGGTCGTGGAGGGGTTCCAGAGGAAGATGACCAGTGTTTCTGAACCAAGTCTGGGTAGCATTTCAGGAAATGCTAGCAGTCAATTTTGTTTTAGAGGGAAACATGCTTATATTGTGTTGAGCTATTGGACTTTTAATGTTGATTATTAAGCAGCTAGATATAGTTGCTGAAATTGAGAATTCAGCGAAAGAAAAGATGAAAACCTGAATTTCTTTCTCTGGTTATTGTACATTCTCCTGACTGATTACTAAATATGCTTTTAAAGCTTTATTTATTTGAAAGGCAGACTGACAGGGAGACGGAGAGGTCAAGGTAAAGAAAGGGAAAGTGGCAGAGGGGGAAGGATCTGTCTACTGGCTAAATCTCCAAATGACCACAATGCTCAGGTCTGAACAAAGCTGAAGCTAGGAACCAGGAACTCCACCTGAGTTTCCCACACAGGTAGAAGGGGTCAAAGTACTTGAGCTGTCAGCTGCTGTTTTCCCTGGGTACATTTGCAAGAAGCTGGATTGGAGGTACAATAGTTGGAACTTGAATCAGCACTGTGATATGGAATGCTGGAGCTGCACACTGTGGCTTAACTTACCACATCAAAATGCAGGTCCTTCATTTTCAAACCTTTCTCATGTACCTCCATGACTCTAAGTTGGCTATTTTGAAGAATGGATTACTTCCTCGTGGCACGTCTCTGTTGTCTAAACTTTCAGGGGTTTTCATCGTGTGCTCTTGGATTGTTCTTCAAGTCAGGGGTCAGGGCTGTGTGGGCAACTTTATGGTATGTGCACTCTGACTTTGGGACTGTGTGTGTGTGTGTGTGTGTGTGTGTGTGTAGTATCTACTGTTAATCTGGTTTAGCAGATGATTAACTATGTGATGAAAATTTCCAGGTTTCTGTTAGTATGTTAGCAGAAGTTAAGTCTGTGGTCAAGAAAAGAATAAAAAAGTAAAACAGAATAAGTGGAAATATTCTCACAGGACAGAAAAATCATCTTTTCTCAAATGAGTATCTCTATTGAGTAGCTGATGAATGCAATGGGACACAATCTCTAAATATAGATATGGAAACTCAGAGACTTTAATTAGCTATAGCATTAAAAGGAGCAAACGTGATGAAAAGAGGTTTACAGAGAACATTTTAAGAATGTTCTGGGTCAGCAGATGGAAGACCTTCTGTCTATATATCTCCTTCTCTCTCTGTAAACCTATCTTTCCAATAAAAAGAAATAAATCTTGAAAAAGAGAAAATGTTGTGACGAAGGAAGGGACAGATATGCAGGAGTTTCCAAGTAGGCTTTGGGAAACTAATTCATATTCAATGTCTGCTTCCTTATTTGACCATCCCATGAACCCTAAAAGCCACTTAACCTTCCTTGTGTCTCTCAGATTGAACTAACAGCAACAGCATGCAATGTGACCAACACTCAGAACTGTTTGATATTAGAGGCTGGGTCAAGTACTGATTTTATGTGCAATAATAATCACTTGTAATGTTTATCATCTCTGCATGTTTCCCAGACTGGGAACAGACTGGGAAGGATTCTGAAAGCCAGCTGAGGAATTTAAGTCGTATTCTGAAGGTGGAGTAGAAATTTCAGTCGGTGAAAGCCAGTAGAGCTTGGACTCACTTGCCTGGAGCTCCTTCTAGCTTCCTTCTTTTCTCCCACAATGATAGGAGCAGAGAAAAAGCCTCACCTCATTGTCTTCATTACTCTCCTCCTTGCTCCCAAAGCTCCTCCGAATATAAACAACCACAGTTTCAGTTCTCTGGGAGGTCATTTTGCACAGAACCTGAAGTATCAGTTGCCACTAGACTCTTGGTCTCCTAGGCTCTGCTATAACTTGTCCTTCCAAGGTTCCTAAACTGGAGGTCAGTGGTGCCTCAACCCTTTCCAGGCTTGACTGGTGACCAGAGACTTATTCTAGTCAACTGTGTTATCTCCAGGGACTTGACTACCAAGAGGAAGTTAACATTGAGCTTCATGAAGCCATCGTTTGATTCTTGATTCATCTATTGATTCTTAGCCACAGATGCACACAGGGATACTTTATGTATATGAGAATCTCAAGCAGAAAGGGGCACCGGTGAGTGCAGCATTAGCTTAGACTTTGGAAAAGCCATTGAAAAATGAACAGAAGGAATGGTTCTTTTTTTAATAAAATATTTCTTTTTATTTTTTATTAGAAATTCAGATTTATAGAGAGAGAGAGAGGAGAGAGAGAGAGAGAGAGAGAGAGCGCGCTTCCATTCACTGGTTTACTCCCCAAGTGGCCATAATGGCTGAAGCTAAGTCAAGCTGAAGCCAGGAGCCAGAAACTTCTTCCAGGTCTCCCTCACAGGTGCAGGGTCCCAAGGCTTTGGTGAATCCTCTACTGCTTTCCCATGCCACAAGCAGGGAGATGGAAGTGGAGCAGCCTGGATATGAAATGGTGCCCATATGGGTTCCCAGCGTTGCAGGCGAGGTGAGAACTTCAGCCGCTAGGTTATCATGCCAGACCCTACAGGCTTATTTTTATTGTTTCCTAACTTCATTGGTAACATAAATTTACTATCACCTGCCCAAAAGTTATCCCCTGATATATTTAGAGTTCATTTTTACATCTAATTATAGCCAGAGTTCAGGGATTGCTTTTCAAAAGATTCTGTTTTGCATTTTTTCTTTCTTTCTTTCTTTTTTTTGGTCTTGAAGTGCCTTCACTTTTGTTTTGTTTTTAAATTTTAAAAATTATCATTTTATGATACAGTTCCATAGTCCTGGGATTTTCCTGTCCATTCCCCTAATCCCCCCACCCCGAATTCTCCCAGATCATTACAACAGCATAGTTCCTCATAAACAGTCATGAACAGCAGGCATGGACAAGGTCAGGAAGGTCAGAGTCCAGCATCCCATTGTCATGACGCATCCAACAGTTTCACTGGGAGTCCATCCTTGATCCTGAAGTAGAGATGCACACTGCATCGTATCCTCACATCTGGACATGTCAGTCTCCACTACACAGTCACTATAAATCCGCATCCCCCCGCCCCCGGTGAAAAGCCACAAAACAAAATCAACAATAGGAATAAATCAGAAATTTCCAATGCCATGAAGTTAAACAACATGCCACTGGATATGATAGTCTTCGTTACACAGTTAGTACACATTTTTTAAAATGAAAAGCAACAAAACAAAGTCATAAGCAGGAAGAAAAAAGAGAAACTTATAACCATGAAGCCATGAAGTGAAATAACATACTACTGACTGACTAATGTGTCGCTGAAGAAATGAAAAAGAAAATCAAGAACCTTCTTGAAGAAAATGATGCTACTGCATGGTCTATGGGTCATTAAAGAATTAAATTTGAAAAAAGCATTTTGAAAGGATGAAACTAAAAACAAAACATCAAAATCCATGAAATATAGTTTCTGTTGATCTTTGTTGGTGAGATGTGTCTCCTGTAGGCAACAAATGGAAGGGTTTTGTGTTTTCAATCCAGTCTACTAATCTATGACATTTGATTGGTGAGTTTAAACCATTTACATTCAGGGTTAATATGAATGGATGGTACTTTGGTCCTGTCATTTTAGGAATGGGTTGTTCATTGATTTAGTCTTCTGTTGTCATTTTACTGGGATGTTCTTCACATTTGCCTTTGGTTTTGGTGGATGCTATTCCTCTTCTCTGTCAAGAGAACATCTTTAAGTATCCTTTGTAGGGCAGATTTGAAATAGGCAAATTCTTTTAATTTTTGTTTATTGTGGAAAAATTTTGTTTCATTTTCAAAGACAAAGGAGATTTTTGTTGAGTATGTTATCTTGGGCTGACAATTTTTTTCTTTTAGAATCTGGAATATGTAACTTGTTCTCTTCTTGCCTGCAGAGTTTCCTATGAGAGATCAGCTGTGAATTTAATTTCCATTACTTTATATGTCAATTGATTTTTTTCACGAGCATATTTAAGGATCTTTTGTTTATGTTCAGTTAAAGAGAACTTGATTATCATGTGTCATTGTGATGATTGCTTTTAGTCAACCCTGCTGGGAGTTCTGTACCCCTTCGGAGGTTGTTTCTCAATTCTTTCTCTAGATTAGGGAAATTTTCCTTTATTACCCAAAATACAAGTATTTTGATTTCTATATCTCCCATTTTCTTGATGTATTCCTCAGTTACCTGTGAGGTTGACAAAGGCTTTTATTGCTTTTCAGGGGAGTCTACAGTAATATTCATTGTGTCTTTGTCTCTTCTTTTGTTCCTGGTAACTGTACTTTTGGTTAGCAGATTCTTCTCCTTGGGGCAGGTTTTCAAGCTGTATCCCCCATAGGTGTGCAGTTCAATTTTACTTATTGTGGTTAGTATACAGTTCTTTTTTTGCCGTCAGTTTTGTCACTCCCTCCAGTGAGTCTGGGTTCTTATGTTAGACTTCCACCATGGTCTCTGTAGCCCCAGTTTCTGGCTTAGCACTTCACCTCCTATGATTCTGTGCTGTTGTTGTACTGTTGTCTGTACACCTTTCTCCCACTTCTGGTTCATGCAGTTCTCAGGATTAGGGAGACACCAGGTGTCCTAAAGGTTGTTAGTGGTGCTGATCTTGCTGGAATCTGCTGGCCATCAAGTCTGAGTGTCATATAGACCTATTTTGAGTCGTGAGATGCCAAAGTTGGTATTATTTTATTTTTGTAAGTAGTTATTTTATGTTGATTGGAAAGTGAATTATACAGAGAAGATAGACAGAGGAAGATCTTCCTTCCATTGATTCACTCCCCAAGTGGCTGCAATGGCCGGAGCTGAGTTAATCTGAAGCCAGGAGCCAAGAGCTTCTTCTAGGTCTCCCTCGCTGGTCTCCCTTGCCTGTTCTGCCATCTTGATTCTCAAGAATGGTTTTTAAGCTCTTAAAAAGACATTGACTTTTTTTTTTTTAAAAAAACATTGTTTTACTTGAAAGAGATACAGAGAGAGAGAGAGAGCGAGAGAGAGAGAGCGAGAGAGAGAGAGCGAGAGAGAGAGAGCGAGAGAGAGAGAGAGCGAGAGAGAGAGAGAGCGAGAGAGAGAGAGAGCGAGAGAGAGAGAGAGCGAGAGAGAGAGAGAGCGAGAGAGAGAGAGAGCGAGAGAGAGAGAGAGCGAGAGAGAGAGAGCGAGAGAGAGAGAGAGGAGTCACACACACACACACACACAGAGAGAAAGAGATCTGATGATTCACTCTCCATATGGCTGCAATGATCAGAATTGGGTCAATTGAAAGCTGGGATCCATGAAATTCTTGGTTTCTCAAGTGGGTGTAATAGTCCAAGATCTTGGGCCATCCCATGCTGCTTTTTAAGGCCAGTGTTGGGTAGCTGGATGAGAAAAGCAACAGCCAGAACTAGAACCAGTGCCATGTGGGATTCTGGTGCCACAGGCAGAGGATTAGTTGAATACATCACTGTGCTTGCCCCAGGCATTGTGAATTTGATCACAAATTATGATGATGGAAAGTATAGAAGCTTCAGGTTAAATTCTAGTCCCTTTGTAGATTTGACTGTAATGCTGAAGCTGTGAGATTGATCTTGGCAGGGGATGAGAATTGTGAGGGACAATTAGTGAGGTTTAAGCATCTTGACCACTGTGAGTGTGCTAGAAGTGGGGTTCTGATGGAATGTTTACTGGCAAGAAATGTTCAATTAAAGTAGATTGGGCATTTGGTGTAGCCACCACAGTGATGCTTGGGATGTTTCGATCCTGTATCGGAGAGGGTTTAAGTCCCAGGTCCATGTGAGTGGCAGCAGACGACTGCTCCATTATTTGGGTTCTTGCCATCCATGTGGAAATGCTGGTTGAGTTGTGAGCTCTTAGCTTTTGCCTTGCTCAGCTCTGGTTGTCATGGACTTTCAGATCAAAGATCACGGCTTTTTTTTCTCTCTGTCCATTTTATAAACAAATAAAAACATGAGAAAAAAGTGTTCAATAAACAAGGAGAGGGTAGGTGACCATCTGGAAGAAATATGTGCTTTTGTTTTCTCTGAGAGATCATTGAATGAAGGATTGGGAGCAGGGAGAATGTGTGTCAATGGATGAGCACCCACAGGGAAACAAATGCCCCCATCTTTACTTTTTGACACTGTTAATCACAAGCTCTTCTCTCCAGGCAATTCTTTATCTGTCAATCAGTAGCTAACCTGTGTGGCATGATGGCTGTGTGCGATGCACCGGGCAAGAAATATACAGATGTCATTTTTCCATAGGGCAGATACTTAAAAAAGTCACATTTCATGGGTGAAGAAACAGATGTGGGGATGCTGAGCCTCATTTTAAGGATGCTCAGCCTGTAAGTGGCAGCTGTGAACTTGGATGTCATAAGCTACCTTGGATCCCAGCGCTTAGAATGGTGCCTGGCATGGAACATTCTCCAAGACATTTGTTAAGGAGGAGATTTAATGTGACTCTTGGATGATGTGCTACTGGTGTAGTCCTTCTGGGACTCTGTTAGAGGAGTCATGAGCCTCTTCCTTGACTACACTGAGCAGTATGGTGTAAATTTTGTCACACTAATAGGGACACAATTCTGACTGGCTGCCACATGCTCCTGTTTAGAAAAGGCACTCTAAGACATAGGTTTCTGTAAGTGACAGAAGAGAGTACAAGCAAGCAGGTGACAGTCACCTGAGATTATCCTTGGAAGACTGTCTGTGAGTCACTCTGGGTATTTGAGGACTCACCTCTCTGGAAATGTTGTTTGCATGGTGTTTAACAGGGGTTTCTCTAACTACATTTTAAGCAGTGTTAAGTGTGTAGAAAGACTGTCAGATCCATTCAGGAAGCTGGAGCATCTGCTGCTTATCTGATCATTGCCTAGACCACAGCTCATGGGGATGCCTCATTCATACATGGCAGTTTCCAGTACATGGGTGAAAACTTAGGTCCATGCAGAAGTCTGCACATCAGTTATACTCATAATGGTGAAAATGTGGAAATATCCAAAACAGTCTTCAGTAGGTAACTGGCTAGCTGTGCTGTTGTACATCCAAACAAGGGAATATTGTTGTTCAGTGCTAAAAATACATGAGTTATTCATCCATTAAAATACGTGGTGGGATCTGAAAGGCACATTAATAAGTGAAGAGCTCAATCAAGAGGTTATCTGTATGAGTCTAACTTTATGACGTTCTGCAAAAGGCAAAACTGTGAAGACAGAAGAGGAAGAATGAGCAGGTTGAGCACAAAGTTTTGGGGACAATGACACTATTCTCTGTGATACTATACATACAACAGTGGATACTACCATCATACCCTTACCCAAATCCAGGGACACACACTGTGCAAAGTGAACTCTCATGTAACTTAGGGGCCCTGTTGGATAATATGCCAGTATAAATTGAGTGGTCGTATGTATCTCTCTGATGGGAAGCACTGATTATGGGAAGCTATGCGTATGAGTGGCATGGGATGTAGATAAGAAATGTCTATTTTTTCTGTAATCTTGCCATAAGCCCCAAACTACTGTAAAAGCAAAGCCTACTAAAGCAAAAGTTATGTGAACACATTTTGAGGACTGTGAGACAAATGATGTCTGCTCTAAAGTTTCATGAAATTATTGCCATTATGTGTTTTCCCAAATAAAATGATAGTAAAATAAGAATGTGAACCCTTTGGAAAGAGTTCCTGTATGCGGAATCTCAGTAACTCAGCCAAGTGACTACCACTGGGATCTCTCCCAGCTCGCTCATGTTGTTACTGAAGACACAGAATGTCTGTTCCGTTATTATCTAGGTGGCCTACCCAGGGTCTGTCTCTAGGTAGTTCCTTCTTATCTCATTTTATTAAAAGGGGAACGATCCAATTTAGGAGCAACTAGAAGGTTCCAGGAATGCATTTCATCTCTCCTTCAAGACTTTGCTTACAGGGTCACTTAAAATTCTCTCTGCAATTTTACTTGTTGAACCATATAGGCCTCATCATCAAAGAGTCCATTCAAGTGATTCTTCTCTGCCCCCACCCCTCTAAAGTCTCCAGCAGAGATCCCCTTTCTATAGAATGAGAGTGCACAGTTCCTTTCCTTGGCAGAACAATCAGCCAAGGCAACTTGCCTGAGCATAGCCTGTCTAACTAAGATGGAGTTAGGTCTCCTGGCACTATGAACATGTGTGTTGTCCCCCAAGTGAGTTTATCAACTCCTGCGGAGCAAGAAATGCAATCTCATTTTTCTGTGAACCGCTTAGAACAATCATGAATTCAGTTCTCTGTTTTCCTCCTGCTTTAATGCTGGTGATCCTGAATCTCAGTACCATGCATACATTGGTCTTGAATGGCTTGGCTGCTGTGGCTGTTCTGTGTATTGGAGGTGTCCAGGGTCATCTTCTCACCACTACCCACCAGATGCTAGGAGTAACCACCTCATGAGTTGTTAACAGAGAAGTCTGCAGACTTTGCCATGTACCTTAATTGAGAACTACCGTGCTCCACCAGCATGGAACAGCCTTATTTGGTGCTCAACTGGGGTCTTACTTCTCTGGGAAACCAGGTCTCCCTTCCTACTCAACTCACCTCTTCACTCCCATTATAAGAAATCATAGCTTTGGAGCTGGTAGCTTACGGGAAGCCATAAAATCATTCCCTGCATGTTCACCTTGGCTGCGAAGATAACACAATCAGGCTGCAGAGGCTGGGTTTGTGGAGCTTCAAAGCTGGGCCGAGGGAGTGGAGGGACAGAACTGGGGGCAGAGGTTTATCTGGGGCTTGACTGTTCTCACCCTTATCAATCCCAAAGAAGGTGACCATGGTGGGGAAAACTAGAGAGGCAAAAGGCCACCTCACCTTCTTTTCTCACTGTTGTTCAGACTGAAAGAAAGCAGAAAGAAGCAACGACTGAAGGAAGGAAGGCAAAGCAGGAAGGCTGTTGAAGGGGCAACGGGACTGGGGGAGAGCTGAGCGAGAACCATTTCTGCACATATACTAACCCCTGCTGATCTGGGTTGGAATAGGAGTTCTGGAATAGGAGAACTCGAGAATTAGGTCTTAGCTTTAGTTGCATGAACAATTCCTGGGAACAGTCACTGAATAGGCATAGGATTAGAAGAGTCACTGTGGATAAGGATGAACTGGGCATAGACAATAGCAATTGGAATGACAAAGGGAGAAGTGAAACAGGATAAATTTGTGGAGTCAAGGATAGTAGTTTGTAGGGGTTTAAACGAGCAGGAGCATTCAAGGGTAATGGTGGTGACTGCAAGCCGTTATGCAGTAGTCACTGTGTAAAACGTTATTTTGTACATTTTATATGAATTCTCATTTCACATTTCCAACAATTCTTTAAGACATGTACTATTAAGGTATTTATAAGTGTTGGGATTGAGGTATGTAATTGAAAGTCACAGAAAGTCACAAAGGGATGAATTGGGACCCCAGAGCAATTCTGCTTGTCATCTCTACTCTGTAACCGTTTGGACAACAGGACCTGGATACTTAAGTGGATGGTAATATTACTCACCAAGGACTGGTCTGGCTGACAGCAGATTTGAGGCAAAACCATGGGTGGTTCTTTGGAGATACTATGTTCAACATGTGTGTGAGTCACCTAAAAGTTATTTCCTGGCACTGGTCCCATAGTTTAGCTGTAAGCTCACTGTGGAGGTCCCGCTGGCTAAAGTCAGGGACTTGGATGTGTGGTTGTGGGAGCTGTGTGTACTAAGTAGTGAGAACCTCCTGGGAACACCAGTAGTTATAGAAAGGAAGAGAAACAAGGAAAGAGAATGAAAAAAAATTCTTCAGCATGGAGAATGATGCCTTGTAAATTAAGATTGAAGCGAGTCTCAGGTTGAAGGGCAAGGTCACCAGGGGCACCAACTGTAAAGAAGTCCACTTAAGATAAGACTTGAAAAGTGGCATTGTTCTTCAATGGGTTCATGTGATACTAATTTATTTCCCCAACCTGATAGGAAACTTGCTGAACTCCAACACTTTGGTGGGTTCTGTGGGTGACTACAGTTTCCAGAATAGGACCAGACGTGCAGAAGACACATGCAGAAAGCCTGTGTGTCGATGGCTTTTCAGGCTAGTCTTCGCTCCTTATTAAGATGGTGACTTCATGGATGTTTGTCCACAGCTGCTGAGGAGGACACATAATGTTCTGAGTCTTGTACAGTGTGGACTCTCCCATAACCACTGTGCTTAGCTCTACTGATACAGACCATCAGCAGATGCAACATTCTGCTCATTCCTTCCTCAGTAACAGGTGGATCTACTCTCTGTCTGATCTGTCCTGGATGTTTGCCATTTGTAACTCAAACCAGATATTACTATTCTTTGTTTTGAGATTAAAATGACCGATTTAAAGGCTTGTGACGTTGCTCAGAGTTGCACAGTCAGGTCTACCTGACTGCAAAGCCCTCGGACTCCACATGCTCCGACCTGGGTCTCTTTCCATACTTTTGACTTCTACTGTCCTATTTGGGGTGTCACCATCATTTAGGTGGGTTTTTACCTTAGTTGCCTAATCTCTGCTCTTTGCTGAACATTCTTTCTTAGAATCCATACTTTGATTTACAGCTGTAGAAATTTGTTCAGTTGCAAGTCTGATCATTTCTCAGTTCCTTCAGGGGCAAATTCTTTGTGAAATAAGGAACATGCTATTTTAACTCCTCAGCTCCTCAGCTCATCCTACTAGATTTTCATTGTTTTATCCTTTTTGCTTATCCAGGCCCTTCTTGGCTCCTGATTCTCATTCACTCACCCCTGCAGTCTAAGCAATCTCCTTGCAGGTTCATGATGATGGTGTGTTCTCCTTTTGTGTATTTCACTTCCTGAGAGATTTGATGCCGTCTTCACTTTCGTTCTGGCTTAACTCCTGCTTCTTTAAGACTCAGTTTTCCCCATGTCTCAAAGCATTCCTAGATTTCCTACACCTCACTGGGTGATGTTTCTCTATTTTTCATCTTTGAGTACTTGAGAGATGCCTCAGCCATGATGCATCACTCTACATTCTGGTTGTTTCCTTCTGCTTCTCTCACTGGGCTATGAGGTCTTAGAGGACAGTAATCATACTTCTTTACTGATCAGACAGATTTCATGCTTGTTAAAAGAAGTGACTGGATTTTGGGGGATACACTGCATCAAGGTTGGAGTGGGGCAGGAGAGGAGAGCTAGTCTGGCATGACTCAATGGAATTGGTATAATGCTCTATCCACGTTCGCATCTTCCCGTCACTCCGAAAGGCACAGGGGACACTCCACCTCTGTTTCCAGACAGTGATAATCCTGCTGGACCTGTCTGGGCTGAAGTCTTGCCTTGAGCCTCGTCTTTGGAATTCAACTTTCTTTTGGCAAGACTGAGACAGGAAACGTTTGCACAATGATATTCCTCTGCATGTGCTCCCATGGGGATACAATGGAGAGTCAGATGGAGAACACCTCAGAGGTCCCGAGCCAGGCAGGAACACTTGTCCATGGCAGCGATATCCACCTCTCCTTTAAACCACAGCTGCCGGTGAAAGGAATACAGGTTTATGCATCTGAAATGCTGTGAACATTAGCAGGATTCTGAGGCTGAAAGGCGAGTAACTGGGGTGAAGAGGAATTCAGTTCATTGTTGCTACCTGCCTGTCTTCGGACAGAGGACGCTATCCCATGTTAGTCGCAAAGCAATGCCTTGGCTGAAGGGACTGTCATATGGCGTATTCTTTAGATCATAAAATAAGAGAGACTCTTTGGGAGCAATCAGGTCTTTCAGATCACACCCCAGGGACCTCTTCTGATTTTTCTGCTTACCATGCCAGTTATCTGTCAGTGTGATGTGATGACCAAAAACATTTGAAGAAGCTTGACAGGTGATGTATTTTCCCAGAGCTTGCCTCTCTGGATCTGCAACAATAGCTGCTGACCAGGGGACTGTCTCTCCCCTCCCCCAGCTGATACTACAGAAAACTGGTTCAGAGGGTTTAGGTGACTTGTGGGAATCACACAATCATTAGCTTTTTTTTTTTAAATATTTATTTATTTTTACTGGACAGGCAGATAAACAGAGAGGAGGAGAGACAGAGAGGAAGATCTTACGTCCATTGATTTGCTCCCCAAGCGCCCGCAACGGCTGGAGCTGAGCCAATCCGAAGCCAGCAGCCAGGAGCTTCCTCCAGTCCTCCCACACAGGTGCAGGATCCCAAAGCCTTGGGCTGTCCTTGACTACATTCCCAGGTTACAGGCAGGGAGCTGAATGGGAAGCAGGGCCACCAGGATTAGAACCGGTGCCCATATGGGATCCTGGCGCACTCAAGGCAAGGACTTTAACCGCTATACGATTGCACCGGGCCCAGCTTTTTTTAAAAATTATTCATTCTTTTATCCTTTGAGCACCAACATTGTTCCATATATCATTTCTTCAATGATGTGATGCAACATAACCTAAGGCAATCAAGTTCCCTGTCTTCAGACAGCTTATATCCTAGTTGAGACAACATGAAATAAGTAGCAGTATCAGCTGCAAAGAAAGCAAATGTGGGAACAGAATAGAAAGTGCCAGTTTTTGGCAAGGTGTTTGTGTGCCCTTAAAAGGGTGGTTGGGGAAGGCTAGATTTGAAAGATGAAATATTTTTATAAAAGCTTTATTGGTGAGTTTATTTAAAAAACAGTGACAGAGAAAGAGGGAGGAAAGGAGAGATCTTTTATTTGCTGGTTGACTTCCAAATGGCTGTAACAGCTGAGACTGGGCCAGGCTGACGCCAGGAGTCAGGAACTCCATCCAGGCCTCCCATGTTGATGGCCAGGACATAAGTGCACCAGCCATCAACTGATGATCTAGGTACATTAGTAGGAGCCAGATCACACGAAGAGCAGTTGGGATTCAAACCTGGCACTCCGCTTCATGCTGCAGATGCCACAAATGACAACTCAATGGCTTGTGATACAACACCTCCTGAAAGTCACATTCAGGTGCTTCTTTCATTACATCCACCTGCACTGCAGGGACTGCTATAGCATGTCTCCCTCTTTGTCTTTTTTTCCCTCTAAGGGATTTCTAAAAATCATCTTTAGTAACTGATATGGCTAGAAGCATATTTTCTGGATCTTTCCCAAGGACAATGTGGACATGGGAAAAAAAGCAAGTACAGGCCCCACCCTGGCGGGTGTCAGCAGCCGTCCTGGAAAGTAGAAGCACAGGGCCATTTCCAGATTCAGGAAACTGAAGTGTTTTATGGGGATAGTCATCTAAAACAAACATGGCATTGTTTCTTCACATTTCCAGGAAGCCATTCACCTGGACCCTAGAAAGATGAGAGGAAACCTAGCAGTATTCAAATATTTGAAGGTCTTCCATTGGCAGGAGGACTAGCCTGCTGTGGGGAAGTTACAGGGCATGGGAGGAGGGCCGTGGCAGGACATGAGAAGCTAAGTGGCAACATGGCATGGGGATAAATCTCATAATTCCAATAGGCAATGCTGGAATGGGCTTACTTTGAGTAGGTTTTTTACCTCTGTCACTAGACATGAGCAGACAAACGTTGAAGTGTTCTACAGTTCAATGATAGCTTGATGTCATCATTCATTGAACTACCTATTAAGCATTTACTCTATGTTAGATGCATGGAGAATCACGCATTGGATTATCACTTTCATGAAATTGCCTTTCTATTGGTTGAGACGGATGACAAGAGCAAGGGAACAAATAGAGGCAGAGACACTTGTGGATAAGGAAGGTTCCAGAAACGCCACAAAAGAAAGGGATGGAGGGCCTGGCAGCGTGGCCTAGTGGCTAAGGTCCTTGCCAGGATCCCATATGGCCGCCGGTTCTAATCCCGGCAGCTCCACTTCCTCTCTGTCTTTCCTCCTCTCTGTATATCTGACTTTGTAATAAAATTAAAAAAAAAAAAAAAAAAGAAAAAGAAAATCTAAAAAAAAAAAAAAAAGAAAAAGAAAGGGATGGAAATGGACAACTGTGAATTCTCTCTCTCTCTTTCTCATTCTCTCTATTCTGTCCTCCCTCCTCTGCATCTGTGTGTGGGCGGGATAGAAGAGAGTAGATAGCAGTTTTTCATTGATTTTTTTTATTTGAAAGGAAGAGTTACAAAAAGAAGAGACAGACAGACAGACACATAGAGAGAATGAGAGAGAAGAATGAGTCCTTCTGCTAGTTCACTCCCCAAATGGTTGCAATGGCTGGAGCTGAGCCCATCTGAGGTCAGGAACCAAGAGCCTCCTCTGTGATTCCTAACAGTGGTGCAAGATCCCAAGGATTTCAGCCATCCTCTGCTGCTTTCTCAGAGAGCTGAACTGGGAGTGGAGCATCTGGGACAAAAACTGAGGCCGATATGGGAAGCCCATAGAGGGCTTAGCTTGCTATGCCACAGCACCGGGTCTTAGAAGATGGTACTTTCTTGGGTGGCTAGAGAAGGTAGCTCTGAGGAGATTACCTCTGAATGATCTTGTAGAATCACCAAGGACAGAATCCAGAGGATGGTATTAGCCTGGTGCCCTGAGGAACAGGTGGAAGATCAGTATGGCTGGATGAAATGAACAGAGGGGTGAGGAATGTAGGAGATCAGAACAGATAGGGGCCAAGTCCAGAAGACTCTTGTGGATCATAGTAAGGTAGCTGGGCTTTTCATTAAGGTCAATGGAGGAGGCAATGGTTTTGGAGTTGAGGATTGGAATAAATGGGTGTTTTCAGTCTTAGCATTAGGTTAAAATCATTTGGTGGTTACAGTTCAGTTTAACTAAGCTCTAAGGTTCTTTGCCTGGTGAGGATTTAAGGTGCTGATGTGACCTTCCGTATTGGAGCACACACTTTGCTCAGGATGTATTATCATACTCCATTGAAATTTCGCCAACATAGGAGGGCACTTCCTGAAGTTCAGTGAAAATACGTATTATCTTTTAATTCAACTTTTTGGAACTCCTTTTTTTTTTGTGGACAAAGCAAATCATCAGTTAACTCACATTTGCTTCACTTATTTGGTGAATTTTTTCTATAAGCCATGCCCTGGTATGGTGGGGATGGTGAATGGAAATGTGATAAAAACATATTACTTGGCAAATACAGAAAATGGCTATTGAATGAACTAATAGTTGAAGTTGTCAGATATTCTGCTGGGTGCTGGAGTGGTGGGGACAAGCAGAGAGATAAAGTTGTAAAGATGCTGCTTCACTGTCTTGCAGGGAAAACCTGCAAAGGCATTTGGAAGATTATTTACAAAGTGCTGTCAAAAGGGGAGAGGGAAGGCGTTGAGTTTGGGCAGAAGTGCAGGTTGTTCCCAGTGGAGACAAATTGCAGAGAGCTCTTTGAGGAATCTAAGGTTCCCTTTTCTGGTGGGTCCTGGTTTCCAGTGTGACAGGTGTCTGCTTCCAATTTTGCATGGATAACAAAGAAACCACAGGATGGTGAGGAAGAAGGTGTGCAGGCTTCCCAAGAAGAGCAGGCAGCTTAGATGCAGGTCCTCCTGATTTCACCCTTTGGAAAGAAAGCAAAGAGGTTGCTTACAGGTCCCACAACTTCTGTATCAACCAGCTGCAGTAGCCTGTCAGAGGGCCAGATCACTGTGTGCTATGGCCCATGTTAACCTAGTCAAATTTCCATCAACTGGCTCCAAGCCACAGCCAAATCAGCTCTACCGTTTCCCTCGCCCTATTTTAATCATCTGGGAGTGGATTTCCGGAATTGCCCTTAATCTAGTAAACACATGTCAAAGGCTCTAAACTATTAACCCTTTGCCAGGGCCAAGGAACTATTTGCAGAAATTACTGTTTTGTTTCCTGCAGCTACATTTAAACTTTTTGCAAATTCTAAGAGGAAGAAAAGGAAAACCTCTACTTTGGGCCAGACATTCTGCTAGATGTTCATGAATTCTGCATACCAATTCTGAGTGGTAAATGTTATTAGTTTAGACACAAGAGATGAGTACACCATAAGAGCAAAATTGTGAATGCACAAAATATGAGTTGTTCATTTTATTTTGCAATTTATTGTTTTTTTTTTTTTTTTTTTTTTACATATTTTATGCTACAGTTCCACAGGCTCTGGGATTTCCTTTTCTCCCTCCCCAAATCTCTTCCTCCAATTGATTCCCCCTGTATTATTACAATAGCATAGTCCTTCATAAATAGTCATAAGTCCATCATCTAAGTGTATCCTGACATTGTAGCTAGGGACAATGGCAGAGAGTTCAGCATCCCATGGTCAAGATATATTTAACAGTGTTATTGGACATCCATCTTTGAGGGAAGTAGAAATACATACTGCACTGTATCTTCACATCTGGATATGATAGTCTCTGTTATACAGTTAATGTGCATCTCCTTAAATGAAAAGTCATAAAACAAAATCAGTGACAGGAAGAAAAATAGAAAATTTACAGCAACATGAAGCTAAATAGCACGCTACTGAATGACCAGCGTGTTCACGAAGAAGTGAAAAAGAAAATCAAAAACCTTCTTGAAAGGTGGTTAAGAACTCGCATTTACTTTTAACATATTGGTTACTCATTACTATGTCAATTAATTCCATAATGATGTAAATTTTTGCTGATGGTATGTTGGAGCTTTTAATTGATCGGGATGATACTCTGCTGGCTCTGTCTTTAGACCAGAGAGGGTATACCTAAGAAGCCGTTGAACTTGACTGGACAATAAGATGCTGGACTCTATGTTTGGTATATGCTTGCAATGGGGGAATCTCAACTGAAGTTGAGCTGTGGTTATGCAACAAGGTGGAGGAATCCACCATGGTGGGAGGGTTTGGGGAGGGGTGGGGAGAACCCAAGTATCTATGTAACTGTGTCACATAATACAATGTAATTAATGAATTAAAAATAATAATAAAAAAACCTTCTTGAAGAAAATGATGTTATTGTATGATATATGTGTCACTGAGGAAACTAATAAGGAAAACATTTTGAGGAAATAAAAATAAAAACAAAAATATCAAAACTGATGAGATGTAGCAGAAACAGTATTAAGAGGGACAGTTATAATATCAAGTGCTTAAAAAAATAGAAATATCTCAAATAAATGATCTATTAATGTGTCTCGAACTTATTAAACAAAAAAATGAACAGGAAGCAAGAAATGATAAAAATTACAGCAAAAGTAAACAGAATTGAAATAAAAAAAAACCTCATTTAGAAAAGTTGTTGTTTTAATGCCTGATTTTCATGCCTGTTTTTATCACCTTCCACCTGCTGGCCATGCATTGCCAGAACCTGCCCAGTCATGGTCAGCATACTGGCTTGAAATTAGCCCTAGAATTTCCACTGTCTATGGGAGTTGTAGGTAGCTGTGTAGTCCTCAGGTCTCAGCAGAAACCAGTAGACGGTTCCTGCCCTTTTGGAATACATTGACTACCAGGGATATTGTCGCACTCTGAAGTCAAGTTCGTGTGGCATGTCAGCTCACAATTTCCAACCTCTACAAAACATTTAAGAGATCTAAGCGTCAGTTTCCTGTTAATGACATGGTAGGAATACTGCCAACTGCAGGGCTGTGGGGAGGAATAAAGAGGGATGAGTGAATTTCCAAGGACAACCTCAACAAATTACTATAAACTTGCTGCCTTAAAACAATCATAAGTTACTCTCTTGTGTCTCCTCCAGTTCTCCACAATGGAGGCCACAAATTTGAAATCAAAGTATTAGCAGAATTTTGCTTCCTCCAAAATTCCAAGGAAAAATCCTTCATTTCCTCTACTGTTTGCTAATGATTCTGGGAATTTCTTGGCTTGTAACTACCCACCCCCAACTCTGCCTCTGTCTTCACAGGGACGACTTCTCTGTCCGTCTCAAACTCCCTTTCCTTTCCTCTTTGAGGAATACCTGTCCTTTAGCAGGAGGGGGATATAGGGACTGAGGGGAAGGAGATGGTTGGTCCCTTTTGGTTATACATCTATATCATGGGGAAAAAAATCTTAACAAAAGGAATATATTTCCTTGATTCATGACCCACTTAAATAATCCAAGATAAATGCATCTCAGCATTTTTATCTTAATTTCCTGTTCAAAGCTGCTTTCTCTGAATAAGGCCACATACATAGGTTTTGAAAGATATGAACCTATTTTTTTTAGAGGCCAAGGGACAGGAGTAATGGTCTCCTATCCCTTCTTCTCTCTCTCTGTTGACCGCCCTAATCAGGCTTTCTATAGGGACTTGTCTATGTTAGATGTGGCACAAAGATTGAGTCCTACAGTAGGTGCCTCTTTGTGGCTAGTTTCTTTTACTTAGCAATTAGTTTTTAAAAGTCAACCACATTATGGTATATTCCAAAATATCATCCTTTTGATGGATGAATGATCTGATGGTACTTCCAAAAGTTCATGGATAACAATGAATATCTCAGACATACATAAAATAGCCAGGAACTATTACAAGTAACTATATGCCAACAAATCAGAAGACCTTGAAAAAATGGATAAATTTTTAGACACACATAATCTACCAAAATTGAACTAAGAAACAATTAATAATCTAAATAGACCTAAACTAGGACAGAGATTGAGTCAGTAATTAAGTCCCTCCCAACAAAGAAAAGCCCAGGATATGAATGCTTCACTGCTGAATTCTATCAAATGCTTTAAGAAGAACTTATCCTAACCATCCACAAGCTATTGAAAAACAAGAGAGACAATCATTCCAAACTCTTTTTTTTAAAGATTTATTTATTTTTTTGTTACAGTAAGATATACAGAGAGGAGGAGAGACAGAGAGGAAGATCTTCCATCCGATGATTCACTCCCCAAGTGAGTCGCAATGGCTGGTGCTGTGCCGATCCGAAGCCGGGAACCTGGAACCTCCTCCAGGTCTCCCACGTGGGTGCAGGGTCCCAAGGTTTTGGACCATCCTTGACTGCTTTCCCAGGCCACAAGCAGGAGCTGGATGGGAAGTGGAGCTGCCGGGATTAGCACCGGCGCCCATATGGGATCCTGGGGCGTTCAAGGCGAGGACTTTAGCCACTAGGCCACGCCGCCGGGTCCCCAAACTCTTTTTATGGAGCCAACATTACCTTAATACCAAAGCCAAATAGCAACATCACAGAGAAAGTGAGCTACAGAGTAATATCCCTGATTCACATAGATGCAAAAATCCTCAATACGATGCTCGCCAAGAGAATCCAACCAATAGGCAATTATAGAGCTATTGGGCAAGAAAAGCAAAACAGAGGAATTCAAGTTGGAAATGAAAAAGTTAAACTATCCCTGTTTACAAATGATATGATTATATACATAGGAAAACAAAAAGACTCAGTAACGACTATTGGAACTTGTAAGAGTTTGGCAAGGTAGCAGGATACAAAATCAAGAACGTAAATCAATGGATCTATTCTAGAGAAATAACTTCATAGCTGAGAAAAAACTTGTAGGTACTGTCCCCTTTAAAATATCAGAGAAAAATCTTAAAAATCTTGGAATAAACTTCTGTAATGAAAATTACGAAACACCGAAAAGAAAGATTAAAAGATGGAGAAATTTACTGTGTTCCTGGATCAGTAGAATCATTGTCATCAAAATGTCCATATTACTAAAAGTAATTACAGATTTGATGCAATCTCAATCAAATCTCATCATTCTTCTCAGGGCTGGAAAAGTTGATACAAAAATTCATCTTAAGGAGCAAGAGATCTCAAATAGCCAAAGCTCTCCTAAAGAATAATGATTGCAGACCTCAAGACATACTGTAGGGCAGTGGTCATCAAAACAGTCTGGTGCTGGTAGAGAAACAGAAAAGATCAATGGAACAGGATAGAAACCCCAGAAGTGAGCACACACATGTACAGCCAACTAATCAATGAAAAGAGAACTGAAACTAATCCTGGGAAAAAGCCTGGTCTCTTAAGCAAATGCTGTTAGGACAATTTTATAGCATCCTGAAGAAAGTAAGAAACAAGATACCCACCTGTCACCTTATAAAAATCAGCTTTAAAGGGATTAGTGACCTAGAACTCATCAAACTATTTGAGGAGAACATAGGAAGCATTCTAGAAGATACAGGCATCGGGAAAGGCTTGCTAGAAAAGTCACCAGAAGCATGGGTAGTCAGAGCCAGAATAAACAAATGGAATTACATCAAACTAAGAAGTTTCTATACAGCAAAGGAAATGATCAGCAAAGTGAAGAATCAAACAATAAAATGGGTAAAAAAATCTATGCAAACAACATAATAGATAGGAGACTAATATCCAGGATTTACAAAGAGGCTCAGAAACTCAATGATAGCAAAACAAACAACATTGTGAAGAAATGGGTGAAGGAAATGAACAGATATTTTCCAAAAGAACAAATCCAAATGGCTAAAAAATGATCAGGCTCCCTAGCTATTGGGAAAATACAAATAAGTAAACACATTGAATTTCCAACTAACTCCAGTGAGACTGGCCTACATTTGGAAGTTTATTGACAACACCTGCTGGCATGGATATGCAGAAAAATGTACCCTACTTTCCTGTTAGTGGGAGTATAGACTAGCACAACACTATGGAAGTCAGCAAGGAGAGTGAAGAGAGAAGTGAAAATTGACCTGCTGTAAGATCCAGCTATCCTACTCCTGGGGATACATTCAAAGGAAGTGAAATCTTTATCTGAGAAAGTGACTTGTAATCCTATATTTATAGCAACATGATCTATGATAGCAGAGACATAGATACAACCCAGATACCCATCAGAAGAGGAATGGATAAAGAAGCTGTGATATGTCTACTCCATGGACTATACTATTCAGCTCTTAGAATGATTTTCCATCATTTGGAACAAAATGGTCCTAACTGGAGACAATTATGCTCAGTGAAATAAGTTAATTTTCAAAAGAAAAATATTATACAAAGATATATAGGTAAACATGTATACATATATTCTCATAGATGAACTGTATAATGACATCTAACACACTAGGAAGTGAATATACAATGCAGTATGCAGCTCTACTTCCAGATCAAAGAGACTCCCAATGAAACTGTTAAATATGTCTTAACAATAGGATATAAAATTTTATACCAATGCCTATACCTACAACGGAGTGATATATGCACATAGCAGAATGTTGGATTGGTGATTGCTGTTGAAGGGCTATACTATTGAAGTAATATGAGGGAAGGTAGTAGCATGGGGGGGGGGAGATTGGGATGGGAGGAAGAGGAGGTGGTGGGGGGATCTCTCTACCTTTAAAACTATATCATGCAATATAATAATAATAAAAATGGAAAAAATCATGGAGAATGAAACTAAAAGATAAGTTGATTTTGCAGTATAATTGTTTTAAATCCATGCATAGTTTTTTGATAATACGCATTTTCACAAACTTTTTGAAGACACTTATACATAGATTCAAACATTTTTACAACAAGATAAATTTATTTTAAAAATCATTTCTTAAATGAGCTTTTGAAGTACTCTTACATTCCATCGTGTGTGTACTACAATTCTTATCACTTGGTGGGTGTTTGGGTCATTTCTTGGCTCTTCTGAGTAATATTGCTTTGAATATTCTCCTACAAGTAGTTGTGTAATGTATGTTTTTATTTCCTTTGGTCATGTAATATGGTTTGGAATTTCTAGGTCACATGTTAACTTGAAACTTGATGTTTAACATTTTTTTTTGTGGAACTCTAAAGTTCTTTTCTACAGTTGCTGAATATTTTTTGAACTATGTGGATGGAATTCTCACAAAATGCCAGGCACTCTGCTGTGGGGTTCTGTTGAACCAAGACCTTCCAAGCAATCCGTAAAGGATCCAGTATGTTCTTTAATTTACAGGGGACGAAACTGAGGCCAAGAGGGGTGAATACCATTAGGAGACAGCAGGGAGGCCGCCCAAGTGTGGGAAGCATTATGCTCTCTGTGTCCTGGTGCTCTGCCACTGTGTCCTTGGAGAAGTTCCCCAATGAAAAGTACAAGAGGGAGGCTTGCCCTTGTAGACTCTATAGTTCCTACTTTAAATATGCTTCCAGGCACCTGGGGAGAAGGCTAAACACCTATATGATGGGTAAAATACTGCTTATATGTACCACTTTCTGAAACTGTTTGATGCTTTGATACATCTGCCCACAATCGGAGCATGAAACAAAATTCAGCTAAACTTCTTTGTGTGGTCTGTTACAAATCTGGTCCCCTAGAAAGGCCTTAGAATGTTGGTCAGTTTAGCCACACTGCAGGGCTGAATCACAGATCAGTTCCTTTTGGAGGTATGGATTGAGGGAGATTGCTGGAGGATACCACAAATTGTTACAAAATGAGAGGATGCCAGTTTGAATGAGACTTTCAAGAGCTGGGGTGGAGAGAGAAAGTGGAATCAATGGGCGTTTGGTGGAAACTTGTGGACACTGTGTTTGGAAGTTTCTGGAGGAAGGAACTTAGCAGGAAATCAGAGAAGGTAGTCAGGAGATGGGAGCAGCAGGGGACTTGTGCTCAGCTCCAGAAGACAGAAAACGGGAGGAGGCTTCCAGAGACGAAGCAGCCAGGGACAAGACAGGAACAGAGCAAAGCTTCATTCTTGCGGATCTGTGAGCTCATCTGTGGGTCACAGATCCTCAACTTGTTCTGCAAATGCAAATCCTGTCGTAACAAAGTTTTGCTTGAAGTGCTTCATGGGTCCAGAGCTGCCCTCAGGACAGAGTGCACTATATGTGGGCCAGTTAATCTGGTTCCTGACGCCTTCCGAAGTCTCATTGCTTCCAAGTCCTCCCAGATTTCTACCATCCTCAGTTTCCTGTGAGCTTTAAAATATTTATTTATTTATTTATTTATTTAAAAGGTAGAGTTCCAGAGAGAGAGAGAGAGAGAGGAGGGGAGAGAGAGAGAGAAGGAGAGGGAGAGAAGGAGAAAGAGAAAGAGAAAGAGAAGTCTTCCATTCATTAGTTTACTATATAAATAACCGTGATGGCCAGAACAGGGCCAGATGAAAGCCAGGAATCAGGAAAGGTTTATCTGACTTTCTTATGTGGGTGACAGGGGCTCAAACCCTTCAGCCTCCTCGGCTGTTTCCCCAGGAATATTAGTAAGGAAGTTGGATTGGAAATGAAGCAGCAGGGACTGAACCCATGCCAGTATGGGATGATGGTACTACAGGTGGTTGCTTAGCATGCTGTGCTGTAGTGCTACCCCTCATTGTGGCCCTAATATTCCCTGATTTCACCTGTTTTCTATATTGGGAATGCCTTTGGCTTCCAGCGAAGACTTACCCACATTCAGCCTTTCTTTATGAGTGAATTCCACTCTGAACGCTTTCTTGTCCCCAAAGTATAATCTTTTGCTCTACAATCTCTTAGTTGGACCTGTGGCAAACTTCTTTTCAAAACTACCTGTTGCTACCTTGCATGTTGGTAAACTGCGAGTTTTAATGCTTCCTTATGTTTTATCTCTCCTGTGTTAAGGTTTGCAATCAATCTTTGGTGAATAAATGCTTGAGTACATCACTAGATTTGCCACTGGTGAAGGAATTCTAAAGTTTAGGCTGGCAACAAGGGCATCACTGTGACAACAGAGTGCCCACTGACATCTGCCTTCTCCTCTTCCATGATGAGAGCAGAGCCCACACCACACATCAAATGCCTGTGATGGTATTACCTGTCTTTCAAAAGCATTTTTGTAAATGAGGCAGTTAGGATAACCGGGACTGAATGAAAAGACTTTAGCTGGTAGTAGAAATGATGGGCTTGCCTTATTCCCCAGAGTGACATGATATTGATCTGTGATATGCAGATGCCATGGAATTTCTTCTCATCTTCAGCCAACACTGAGTGGTTGCTGCTATGCTGAGCACTGAGGATGCAAAGAAATAACAAGGCCAAGTGCTGTCGTTGTGCTGCGACAGGTAAAGCTGCTGCCTGAAACGCTGGTATCCTAGTGCGTAACAGTTCCTGTCCTGGCTGCTCCGCTTCTAGTCTAGATCCTTGCTAACAGTCTGGGAAAGCAGTGGAAAATGGCTCAGGTGTTTGGGTTTCTGCCATCCCCATGTGAAACCAGAATGAAGCTCTTGGCTGCTGCTTGCTGGTTCCTGGCTTCAGCTTGGCCTAGTGCTAGTCAGTGAGTCAGAAGATGAGAGATCTCTCACTCTACCTCTGACTTTAAAAATAAAATATGTAGATAAATCTTTTTTTTTTAAAATAACAAGCCCATCTTGCCCTTCCAGACACTTCCATTTATTGGAAACAGCCTGTGGGGCTGTTGTACAGATGAATGTGAAAATGAAAAAAAAAAAAAAACCCTACTACCTAAAGAGTGTGCTGATGATGCGTTGGGCAGTGCTCAATGCTCAACGCCTTCTAGGAGTGTCCAAGTAAGTCAGTGAAGAAGACACTATTGATAATCTCATATTTTCAGGTGTGGAAATAGGACTTGAGGAGTTGAAATTGACCAAGGGATTTGAATGCAAGACTTTCATGCCCTCGAGAGCCATGGGTTGACACTTAACTCTGTGCTGGTTGCTGGTTGATGTCTCTGTGTACTATAGGATGGCAAAGTTGTAGCAGTTACATTTTGGATTTAAGAGTGTCAGATGTCATTACCTTGACAGAGTAGAGGGGAACTTATATAATCCAACCCTTAAGTTCTTAGCAACATTTTTTTTCTGTAAGACTCAGTTTCTTCCCTGTGTAGGTACATTTTTCTTTCCTTCCCATGCTTTTTTCTTGTTCAGCAGGAGAGCAGCTGTACTGATTGCCTAATATGGTCCCACAGCCCCTCCCGTCCCAGTATCTCTGTATTTGGAGAGGGAGCTTCTCCCTGCTGGTTTATGGGGAAATGGAAATGATTGTTCCTGGCAGTGAACCAAAGGCAGGGAAAGAAAGGGGCTGTGGAGTGGGAAGAAAGAACGGGCTTATAGAGCAATCACTAGACAGTAGGTCTTGCTAGTTAGGAGCTGCAAATATTTAGGTATAAGGGACCCTGAGTGTGTATCTTATTTGTATCCAGGCATGTCCCAGTTCCTGTTGACAAGGACCGCAGCTAAGGAGCTCAGGAGAGGTGTTCAAGAGCCTAGAACACTGCTAAAAATAAAGCCAGTCATCAGAGCACTGGAACACACTTCATATCTGACACATAAATACTTCCTCCAACTTCTGCTAACTCCTGGGGCACGTGAGAGTGGCATTGGCTGTGAATAGGGCCTGGTGGGGAACTGAACGTAGTGTAGAGGGAGAGTGAACCACCAAAGACACTCAGACCATACACTGGGTTCAGATGGAGGGAGGGTGTGTACAGCTTAAAAATACTGAGAAGTTGTACATTCCAAGGAAGGGTCTCTGGAGTTTGATATCTTGATGGGGATGGCCCTGAGTGCAGGATGGAGCTGGGGCGCTCTGCAGGAAAGAGAGGGGATAGTGCTTATCAGCACCTGCTATGGCCAGATGCTGTGCTGTCCACTCAGAATGGAACCTTGACCCCAAGCCTCAGAAATGATGTCAGCCTCCCAGAAAACTACAAACCTCAGGGCTCAAGACTTGCCCTGGGTCAAACCAGTAAGTGACAAGTGGGATTTCAAATTCCCAAGGACACAGGTACAACAGCAAGGTCAGTGCTGTATGAATACACCCAGGGTGCTGTGGAGCAGGGAGGAATGGCATGGAGAAAAATGTCAAATGCATGAGAACAGCCTCCCTTTGGTCCACTTGAGAACACCTGCTCCTTCTTGAGAAGTTAACTCAAGTGTCACTTCCTAACTGAAGTGTGAGATTCCTATTGGAGGTAGATTTAGGTGTGGGGCACCACAACTATGTTCAGACTTAATCTATATCCCCAACTGTCTTATAACCACAAGACTATGAGGTTCCCTAAGACAGGCAAATTAGACATTTCATGATATTACTACTAGTGGCTAGTGGCCATTGAACATGTCTCCATGTACTAAACAGTTTAAGTGCAGCATCCCAATTAATCATCTCATAGATCCATGAAGTAGATGTGATGTCATAGTGATGTATAGGAATCTCAAAATTGGGGTCAGTGTTATGACATAATGGGCTAAGCTGCTTGCTGCTACACCAGCATCCCATCTGAGAGCTGGTTCAACTTGTGGCTGCATAACTTTTGATCGATCTCCCTGCTAATGCATCAGGGAAAGCTGCAGAAAATGGCTCAAGTGCCTGCGTCTCTGCCACCCACGTGAAAGACCCAGATACAATTCCTAGTTCCTGGCTTAGGGTTGGTTCAGTCCTTATCCTCGCAGCTTTTTGGGGAATGAAGCAATGATGAAAGATCTCTCTCGGTTTTTCTCTATCTATTCTGTATCTCTCTCAACTTTGCCTTTCTTTAAAAAAAAGTATTTATTTTCGTACTGTTTGAAAGGTAGGATTATACACAGAGAAGGAGAGAGAGAGAGAGAGAAAGAGAGAGAGAGAGAGAATGAGAGAGAATCTTTCATCTGCTGCTCTGTTGCCCAAATGGCTGTAACGGCTGGAAGTGAGCCTATCTGAAGTTAGGAGCCAGGAACCTTTTTTTTTTGTCCTTTTTTCTACTTTATTGGAACATCACTGCATCAAACTGGAATTATAATAAACTAAAGCTTTAGACATTAGAATTTCAGTTATATATAGAAATGTGTGTTGATATTACACTTCACTGGTATAATGTAGTTATAGTGCGTGAGCATTTGACAAGCATCCCACCACAGAATTTACCAGAAACTTCCAAGCAGACCAAACCAAATTATTGCTAACTGCTATCAATGACACTGATGAAATGCAATGCTGACAATGCTTTAGGGTCTTCCATGTGGCTGTGGGACCATGTACTTGGGCTAACCTCTGCTACTTTCCTATGTCATTAGCAGGGAGCTGGATTGGAAGCGGAGCCGCCAGAATATGAACTGACCCTGATATGGGATACCATTGCTGCAGGCTGAAGATTACCTTGATACACCGCCTGTGATCCCATCTCAACTTTGCATTTCAAATAACTAAAACAAATCTTAAAAGATGAAACCACCAAATCTTAATTATCTAACAAAGTAGTAGTGAGTTTGTTGTTTGCATAAATATGGGATTCCTTGTTGAGGGGGGGAGGGACTGCAGTGGGTGCTTCTCATGTCTCTATTCTCCAGCTGTTGTCAGTGTTGGCTGAAAATTGGGTACAACTGCCTCCTTTCCCCAGAAAATTGACCCATGTGAACTGCTGAAGAAGGGGAGGGGCTGTCTTGCTTAGGAGGTTACATCAGGGATTGTGGTGGGAGCTCTTAGCCCATGACTCTCTGATACGGCACCAAAGTCGTGCTCCTTTCTCTGTGCCTCTGGCAGTCAAGCTTTGGCATGTGATTCAAGGCTGCACATGGATCAGACCAGGGCTAGACCACTGTGGAAACTGCTTCCCTGCTTAACTCCTTATCCCATCCTTCTTGTCCTCCTCAGTCACTTTCCCCAGTGACCCCCATTTTGGTAAATCATACGCTCTCACTCCACATTCTGTCTCTGGATGGGCTGGAGGAAGTCTTGTCTAAGATAGGTGCTTTGTGCTACAAGTACTTCATCAGGGATTCCAGCTGGACTCTTCAGACCGAGGACCTGGCTTCTGAAGTCACCCTGGCCTCATATACCGTCAGGAGATGGGGAGAGGGAGAGGGAGGAGCAGTAAAGGAGGTGGATGACTCAGGCCTGGAAGTGGTTCTCAAAGCTTCATCCCACATACCAGTGGTCTACCTCTAGTCTCAGATGTACTTCCTTGTAAGGGAGCCTATGGGAGAAATGACATCTAGGTGTATGCCAGCCAGAGAAGAAAATGGCTTTTAGGAGCAGATAAACCAGTCTCTGTGAGAACTCTGAGGTCTTGGTTGCAAGACATACGCAGTCTAATGTCATTACCCACACATGTAACTTCCATCTCTCCATCACTGGCAGCACCTCTGCCGTCTACAGGCATGGTGGTTGCTGGTAAAGACTCATGGTCAAGGACTGAATCCAAGAGGATAAGTGCTGAGACAGAAGACAGGAGGGGGGATGCTATTGTTGCCCGCAGGGGTCCAGGTAACACTTAGGATTTGTGTCTTAGCCTAGCTATGAATGAGGAGGATACAGGTGAGTGGACAAGGAGAGAAATGGAGCTTGGGTGAAGCCTGTGCAAAGGTGCCGGGATGGGAAACAGCACATGCATGGCAACTCCTTCAACTACGGTGCTTTTAGAACACAGAACTAAGTACTATAGCTCAGCTTAGACAACATCGTTGAAATGGGCTGGAAAGATTTGCACAATTCCAGGGTCTCCGTTGTATTTTTGGGAGGGGAGACTGTGCTCTCTTTTCCAAAGGGAATAGAAGGGGGTTCTTCAGGTTAGTAGATGAATTCATGACCAACTATTTCATGAGATGGCTGGACCTATAACCAGACATTTGGGCTGGAGGGAAAGCTCAGCAGAAGAATGTCTATGTGCGAAGTGATTGTAGTGCTGAATTCTCCACCCACAGCATGAACTGCAACCAATCATGCATGTCTCTCCCTATTCCTTTGATATGTATCCAGGGTTGTCACCTGCCACCAGGTTGTTACACCACTTAGGGGGATAGTAGCATTAATTTCCTCTTGAAGCAATCTCAGCCAGGCCCTAGCATAAGACAGAGAACACTGTTACTTGGTCCAAGCCTGATACGTCTGTTATAACTCCTTGGTCCAAAGTCACACTTGAAGCAGTGGACACCACCCTTTTGCCAAACAATTGTCAGTCCCTGGCACTGTTCTTGGAGTGCTTATCACAAGGGCCTGGTGGGGCTTCCTGTCATAACTTTGCACAAGGCATGGGGTTATCTTTCGGAAAGCTTTGGAGTTGAGAGGTGACTGGCAAACCCTTTTTTGCGGCCTATTTCATCCTGAGATGAGTGTGCAGAGGAAGATGAAGAGAGCCCTGCCCCAGGCTGTTAAGGTTCCTATTATCAGTTCCTTGAGCTTTTATCAAATAGATATTTGTGATGGTATTTGACCCCACTGAAGAATCTGGGTCATTTGACTGCAATTACGGCAGCTTTTTCTGTATCTGTGGAGAATAAGCTCTCCCAGGCAGTTGCTTCCCACCAGTTTGGGGTCTTATCCATAAGCCCCAAGCAGAAGATATCATGGTGAGCAGGTGAGGCCTTTGGCTATGTCAGCTAGGAAGCTGGAAACTCAACAGGCTCGAGAGAGAGACGCCTTCCCGTAATAAGCCCTCTTCACCCTCTTCAATGCCTGGATTCTCCTGGCTTCCAAGCTCTCTAGTTGCATGATTTGGGGAGGTTCCTTGACTGCTCTGAGCCGCAGGTGTCTCATGGGTCGATTGGGAGCCATCTTTCAGGGGCAGAGACAAGGCCCTGGAAAGCCCAGTGTACTCCGATGCTTCATGGGGATTAACGGCTTCCCACACAGCTCTCTTCTGTGGTTCCACCTCTGTTTCTTGAAATGAAACGGGAAAAGTAAGCGTAGCTGCCCTAGAGGAAATTAGTGTGAAGAGATCAGCTTCCAGCTGTAGCTTTTGGAGCCTGATATTGCTCTCTGCTCATGTTGTCTTTCTTTTCAAAAAGACCATATTTTTCACCAGTATATCTCACATTTATAATGTGATATTAAAATCAAATATATTTGAAATAAGTCCACTATGAAAACAAACTTATTTTGGCTTCTGGAACTTTGAGGAAAAAAGAATAGGTGTAGTTAGCCTCCAGACACATACAAGGGCACCTGTATGCAACTGGCGTGCCCTAAGTCAGAGCTCATGCCACCAGCCTACGGTTCTGCCACAACATCGTTTTTAGCAGGTACCCGACTCTTACCTTGTCATGTTTTACTCCTATGTTATTTGAAAGTCAGAGTTACATAGAGATGGAGATGGATAGATAGATAGTGCAGGATAGATAGATATTCTCTGTTGGTTCACTTCCCAATGTTCACAATGACCAGAGCTAGGCTAATCAGCTGGAAGGCAGGAGCTTCTTCTGCGTCTGCCACACTGCAGCATGTACCCAAAGCCTTGGGCTATTCTCTGCTGCTTCCCCAGGCCATCAGCAAAGAGCTAGATTGAAAGCGTATCATCAGGGACTTGAACCTGCGCTCATTTGAGATGCTGGAGCTGCAGGTTGAAGATTAGCCTAGCACACCACTGTGCTGGTCCTGCAACTCTCATCTCCTAACAACGTGAAAGACTGTACATCCTTCCCTGAATGCCTGGATGGTCTTAGGCAGCATCTCTCAGTTCTTGTGTGCTCATCTGCAAAGTTTCTCTGCTGTAAAGCGAAGAGCTTGTGTGCAGTCTTTTGTAAGGTCTCTTTTCATCTTTGAGTTTTCTTGTCCTGTCTGTGCCCCCTGCTTCAGCCACTCTTCGTCTACTCATCAGGGCTGACTTGTCTTTCAGGCCTGTGTTCTGAAGAATGTGGCTTGCCAGGGTGATAGCATTTTGTTGACAGCTAGATATGTACTCAAAAATTAGTTTCGCTGCTTACAAATGATGTGACTTGAGATAATTCGCTTACTTTCTCTTTTTAGACCTCAGTTTTTCATCTGGAAAATGGGAGAGCAGCCACAGAGGAAGTAATGACAGCATGAGCTTGGCCATGCTCCACTATAGTTGTTCTGATTGAGGCTGGAAGGTGAATTTACTGCATTTTTATATGTTATGAAATCAGATATTTTGAATTGTTCTAAGCACTAACACATGTGAAATCTACCCTTGATCTTAGTCAAATCGGCGAGAAATGATGCTACATGTGAAAGCCAGTTTTAGCTTGCAGGCTGTATGTCAGGGTAACAGCAAGCCGGCTAGGCCTATATGTTACACTCTGCAAACCCAGCTGTAGTCTTCCATCCCTGTGTGCTCCAGGGCATGGAACCTGTCCACCATCTTCCCAGAGCCCCTGTCCTCAGAGTGTCTCACTCCAGGAGGAAATGAAACAGAGAGACAGCTCCTCACACAGCTCCTTCCTTCCTTTGCCAGCTGCTTGCAGAGAGGTGACTTTGTATCCTGCTTCCCTCCGAAGGTCAGCTCGTTCCCAGGCTGGCTAGCAAGCTCGGCTGACAGACAGCTCTCATTTCTGTAGGGCTCCTTTGTGTCAAAATGCAAATACCTCTGGAGTGTCGTCTCAGGCTGAAGTGAGTCCATAGACTAGTTCATGCTTCTCAAAACAATAAGTGTAGAAGAAATACACACATCGCTTAGCCCTTTCCCTAACACATGCACACCCAGGAACATAGAGCTTACATAAATGGGCATTCCTCCAACCCCTCTCCCCTGCCCCCGAGGGGTTTGCATCTTAAATCAGAACATTTGAATACCTAGGTTTGAGTTCAGATCTGGTTCCTAATTCTAGCTTGCTGCTAATACATTCCCTGGAAAGCAGCAAACCATGGCTGTTGCTATTTTTGTCAGGTATTGGGATCCCAGCTTCAGCCTGGCTAAGCTCCAGCCCCAGCTATCACAGGCATGTGGGGAGTGAACCAGTGGATGGGGGCTCTGTCACTTTCTGTCTCTATTTCTGTGCTTGTGAAATTATAAAATATACATACATACATACACATATATGTATATATATATATATACATACACATATATATATGAAGTGTGCTTGATTGGCAACATCTCCTTATGTCTTGGGATATGTAAAGACAGGAAATGGTGTTATGTCTTTCCAGGGTAGGTCAAAGGCAGAGAAGGGAAAAGAAGACCCAGACCCAGAAAACAAATCATTATCACTTCCTCAAGGAATATTTGTGGCTTTCAAGGCCAGAGGATAAACAGAGACAATGAATTCATAGCTCAGCTACAAAATCCAATGAAGTTTAACCATGTGGCCTTACCTTGAGTCAACTCTGTGCAGGACCTTCGAAGCCAAGGCAATGCCTTCTGCTGCCTGGGAGTATCTAAGGTCCCATTAGGCAGCTGTGGAAATTACACTCAGGCCACTTCCAGGGTAGGTGGGACTGCACACTTTCTGAGTCTCTGTTGCGTGATCTGGAACAGAGTAATGCTCTGTCCTGGTTTGCCTGGGAAAACCAGGAAAGTGCTCAGTAATCTGGCACAAATTGCATGACTTGGGAAAGATGTGGCTGTGAGCCTTAAGGGAGTGTAGGTCATCTTCCACTCCAGTTCTCCAGAATAGGCAGAAGCAAACCTTCTGGGAAGAACCAAGGAAGAGATAGTTTTGGCTTTGTAGAGTGTGTGGTGGTCACAGCAGTACAAAAGCGAATACATGTGGCTGCATCTCAACAGAATGCTATTTGCAAAAGTAGGCCAAGTCTTGCCCTGCAAGGCCTTTCTTTTCCTAACTTTTTTTTTTGCATTACATGTGTACAGACTTGCATGCCACACTATAATATTACTTGGAAGTAGGACATCCCGGTGGCCACAGAAGGATTGGACTTGGAGTTAAGACAGATGTTCACGTAACCTCCAGCTTGGCTAATTGCTCACTTAGTGAGCTTCAGTATCATGTTTCTTTATCTGCAGACTAAGGATAAGAGGAGTGGGTTGATCTCAGACTCCACTTCTTGATGGAAGAGTTGTTAGAGAACATGAGGGTATCTATTACGCGTAAGGAGAGTGGACCTGGGTAGCCAAGAAGGATATCAAGCATGCACCTCCTCTTCACCCTACACCAGGATAGTTCTGCAGCCTGAAAACTCAAAGCAGTGAGCTTTCATGTGGGATTTGCAGTGTGTTAGCAACTGTAACCAGGCAAGCAGGTCTGTGTAATGCATGGGGTTGAATGATAAATGGAGAGGAGGCCCTAAATCCTTTCTTCATGACAAGCTTCTCTCACTGCAAAGCGGAGTCTAGAGGCGCAACTGCTGAAGGGCTGCTGGGGTCAGACAGTGCTGGAGGTGGTTTCTTCTTGGGTGTGGACCAGAGAGGAGCTGTTTGCTGTGAGGGTGTGTGTGGGCGTGTGTTTGTGTGTCTCCCAGTGGACACCTTGTGGGTGTCTGAGCTACCTGATGACAGAGGAGGGGCAGCTCTGATGTAATCAGAGATGTTTACATCTGTGCTTTGGGGCAACACGGGCTTTAGGGCTGCGAAGGTTTTGCAGATGCCTTGTCCACATCCTGCTCCTCCTCTTCTCTTCCAGCTGACTCCATGGAAGCCTCATCCAAAGTCACTTTGCTAATTGGTCTCCTGATCTCTCATCTCAACAACACGTTCCACAATACAAGGCCAATTAAATTCTGGGTAAACCCAGCGGTTGAGTTCACACAATGCTCGCTGACTGGTCCTGCTTGATTTTTGGTTCCAACAGGAAGGCGGGGTGAGAACTGGAAAGTAGGAGTGTGTAAGAAACACGGAGTGCAGCGCAGGGCACACTTGCTCAGGGGGCTGCCTGAATTTGAATCTACATTTTTGTTATGCTCCATATAAAATAAATTCAAGCTGGACATCTGAACAAGTTTGGGTTGATTCATAATTCTTATACTTCCACTGAAACTAGTGTAGAGTCCAAGTTAGTTTGATTTCAGGGGAGTGTATTGAGTTCCATATGGCCCTTACTGTGGCATAATTCTGATGAGTTTTAGAGGACAGAAACCACTGTCCCGAGTAGGACTTGTTAGATCCATGGAGCAAGCACACTGTTGACCAGGGGGTTTGGTCACAGTTCTGTGCAGACGCTTGGTGATGTGTCAGCCTCGTCACACCTCCCTCTCTGCTAAGACTCCTCAGTGCACATCTGTTTCTCTGCCAGGCTATAGAGCCATGGAGTCTGACTCAGTGTTGCAGCTCCCTCCTCCCCGGCAACATGGTGCCAAGTGTGACGCCCTCGGTACGTGCCTGGCAAATGTTTGGTTTATGTTTCCATCTGGGAGATGCCATCTCTGTGCTTGCTTCAAAAGCAGTCAAGTTCAAGGGTTATTAGGCTGCTTTATGGTCAGAAACAGAAATAAACCTACAAAGTTCTAATAGGAACAATGCCTGATCGTTACTGAAGATGGAAGGCAATGCATACAATGTAAAAGAAAATAAAAGTCACAATATTCAAAAAACAGCTACTTCTGCGGTTTTAGAACACATTTTCCCAGACTTTTTCCTGTATGTGGCATGAGTGCATTTTGTTTAAAAAACAACACAGACAGCAAGAGGCACCGACCTTTCTTTGCAGTAGCATGGGCGTGATGTTGCCTAGGAGGTGTCTGTCCTCTCTCCAGTGGCTGATGCCATGCTGAGGACACGACACAGGCTCAGGCAATGGATAAGTGCAGTGTGGGCTGTGTCCCAAAGAGCCCAGACTCCAAACAATGATTTATTTGTTCATTTCATCTTATTTGAAAGGCAGAGAAAGAGAGAGGAAACGCAGGAGCATACACACGCATACACATACACACAGGTATGCTACACTCACTGCTTCACTTTCTAACTGCCTGCAGTAACAACTGAGCTTGGCAGCTAAGCCAGGATCCTGAAATTCAGTCCCGGTTTCCCTTGTGGGTGACAAGGACTCACATACTTGAGCCATCACCAGCTGCCTCCCAACATGCACATTAGCAGGAAGTTGTGATGGAGTTTGAACATGGGCATCCCAAGCAGTACCTTCATCTCCTGTCAAATGCCATTCTCTCCCCCTCTCCCCACCAAGAGCTCAGCCTTGGTTACGTGCATGTTATCAGTCCCCAGCCACCTGAGGCTCCCTTACTAACCTGAGCCTTCCTAATTTGACCTCAGATACTGCAGAGAAGAGTCCAGCCATCCTCGCCATACTCTGAATTGCTTCCTGCAGAAGCATGGCCCATGGAGGGTGGAGAATAATTCCCATCACACCTGACACATAGCGTGCTTTGCTTTGCAGCATAGGGAATAGGACCAGGGTAGGAATTTACTGAACTTGAGGCTCACTTCAGAGGGAATCTGTCCCACACCTGTGTCCTGAAGGCAATTATTCCTTGGCTGTTTCCTCTCTATTCTCATTCTTTCTTTGCTTTGATGCTTTTAATTTGGCTCACAAGAGTACTGTAGGGCCCAGCACGGTAGCCTAATGGCTAGAATCCTTGCCTTGCATGTGCTGGGATCCCATATGGGCTCCAGCTCTAGTCTCGATTCTAATCTCGTTAGCCCCACTTCTCATCCAGCTCCTGTTTGTGGCCTGGGAAAACCATCGAAGATGGCCCAAAGCCTTGGGACCTGGCACCCGCACGGGAAACCTGGAAGATGCTCTGGCCTCATGGCTTTGAATCGGTTCAGCTCCTGCTGTCAATACTGCTAGGGGAGTGAATTATTGGAGGGTCTCTCCTCCTCTCTGTATATCTAACTTTTCAATTTAAAAAATCTTTAAAAAGAATACTGTAAAAATTCATAAAAATATATTTGGAAAGCTTATTTTGGTGTAAAAAGTTTTGAAATTAACACGTTTATTTCAATATATGCATCTTCCATGAATGTTTTGAAGAGCTCACATGCAGGAGGCTTCCTGCCCTCTCCCAGTGGCCAATCCCTGTTCCTGTCTACCTTGTTGATGAGCAACTCTTCCACCTCTCACTGATATCAATTCCACACTTGGGAGGAAGTTACAGTTTGGTCAGGTGCAGTCTGTGGTATGCCAGCAGATACTCTTGTGTCAAGGTCACCCCAAGGCTCTGCCCAAAGCTGCTTGATCACGTTCAGGGACTTGTAGGTCTCCCGTTTAAGCTTCTAGGTTTCTTGAGCCTCTAGTGTTCCTCCCCTTTTCCTTTCTGAGTGTTTGGTAATTTCCTCTCCTACTAGTTCTTTGAACCATACCAGGTGGTCTCCACTACTGAGATCATTTAGTGACTATCTCTGTAGCGCGATTTCAAAATTGGCATTTTCAGGGAGGAGCTCTTGAGCTCCAGGCCAGCATTGAACCCACTTAAAACACAGCCATTTTGACAAGGCTGAGAGCTGCAGACTGAGAGCTAAACAGAATAAGTTCCTTTCTGTAAAATCTGTGTAAACTTTTGGATTCTTTCCATGGCAGCATTAGGTGTTCAGACATCAACATCTGGAGTTAAACAGATGTGGGTTACAATCACAATGTGGACCCTTCGTAGTTGCGGACTTATAAGAAGCTTACTCCAGCTCCCAGAGTCTGGGTATTTCCTCTCTGAAACGGGTGTGTGAATGCTGTGACCTCATAAAAGCATGAAGGTACCACAGCTGTTAGAAAATCTAATTATTATTAATAGCAACATTAAAATAATCTTACTTTTTTGGAGCATGATACATCCTTATTTGAAATGTTTAGACATTCAAGAAAACATTTCACCATTCAAGGATAAGCATGGCTGCCTTCATCCACTTCCTCTGTGTGTGCATGCTTGCATACATGTGCACATGTATGTGTGTTTGTAAGAAGAGGGGTGGTCCATGTGTTTCCCAAGTTTTTCAAACTAGAAAGGTTGATCTCATTCTTTTTCTTTCCCTTCTCAGATTCTCAGCCAACAAATCACTAAACTTTTATTTGTTTATTATTTTTAAAATGATGTTTACATGGACGATCAGGATGGGAAGGCTCAGTGGTTATGGGAAAGTGGTGAGACCATTGTTTTCAATTTTTTCCTTCCTCCTGTATCTGGAGGAAGGGGAGAGATAAGGGGAGAAGTCGCACCTAGCCTCCCAGTCTCAGTACATGGGGATGGGGAACAGCCACCAGTGCTGTCCTAGGATGTGCTATCCTACCAGTGCTCCGGATGTGGAGCATGCTCTGAGAGTTCTGCTTAAATGGTTTCAATAGTTCTGAAATGCTATCAATCTTGCCAATTTAAGGATGAGGAAATCTTCCAAATTCTGTTTGCTGACGTAGTCCACTTTAGAATTTCCATTCAAGCAGATATTTGCTGTCAATGCTTGACTGGAGCAGTTGTTCAACTTAGTCTGCCCTTCTGCCTCTGCTATGGTACCAGATGTCCTCTGAAGGCTCCAGTGGACCGCTGTATTCTCCATGTGCATCTGGGCATGCTATCCACTGTCCCGTCTTATCCACTGAGGCGGGCCAGCTCCGACACATGCACTGTTCGGTCAGTCCACTGATCCTGCAAATTTCCTCATGGTTGGAGTTCTAAGATCAGTGATTCAGTTGTGGGGATCCCCAAAGAGACCTCATCTTATGAGGTGACTCCAGACTCTTGGGTGTGCTTGCCAGTATGGGGTCTGACTCAGTCCATCACCCACATTCGCCTATTCACATAAAGAAAGGAGGAGGAGTTGGAGGAGAGAGAGAAATCCAGGGCTGGGCGAGGCTGAAGGCAGGAGCCAAGAACCCTGACTTGGTCTCTCATGTGGGTGACAGAGGCCCAAGAACTTGAAGCATCTTCTACTGCCTTCCCAGGCACATTAATAGGCAGTAAGACTAGGAAACAGAAGATCCAGGGTTAGAATTGGTACTCTGACATGGAATGCCAGCATTGCACATTGCAGATTAACCTGCCATGCCTGCTTCAAGCAACTAAATCTTTGAATTGTATCTGCAGTTTTCTCTTAGAAACGGTATTCCTTCTTCCATACTTTCTCATAACTCACTTGATTTTTCTACTTAAAAATGTTTGTTTGTTAATTTGGAAGTCAGACTGATGGAGAGAGAGGCAGATAGAAAGAGACAGAGATAACTCCTATTTGTTGGTTTCACTTCCCAAATGCTGCAATAGCATGGACTGGGTCAAGACTGATGCTGAGCAGTAAGAATGCTACCCAGGCCTTCTATGTGTAGTTGCATCGCAGAGACCCAAGTACCTAATCCCACACAACTATCTCTAAGGTTTGTGCTGGAAGGAAGTTGGTAGTAGAAGCCAGGGCTGTGAATCAAATCTAAATTCTGTGAAGCGGAGTCGGGGTACCTTCACCACTAGATCAAGTACCTGCACTTTTTATTTTAAACGCCACATAAATAGCATGTCCAAATCAGAAATCTGAATGTTCCAATTCCTTCCAGAAAATACAACCCTGGCCACCAATTGCTCATGGTACGCATTTTCTGCCTTCCTTTTCATAGCCTCCTCTTTCCTCTCTTCACACTCCTGCAAGTGTCCATCCTAATCATGTCAGTGTTGCTCCTCTGTCCAGAGCATCGGCCTGCATCTCCACCCGTTAGACACAGATGCACTCTCCTGTGTAAGCCTCCTCACTTCTCTCTGTCCCACTGGACAGCCCTGCTGCCCTTTCCCTGGTGTGTACCAACACTTGACACCTGGTCTTCACCCTGATTAGAGACCCAACCAGGCAGTCCTGTGGTGTATTGTGCTGCTGATTCTCTATGAAGTCCTTGTGACAGTTACATCTCTAATACCTGGTGGATGGATGTCTGATGTGGGGAGTACATCAAAAAGGACAAGTATCATGTGGTTCGTTTCTTCATCTCTTTTCTTGCTCAGCTTGGGACTTAGTATATCTGTGTCTTGGAGTTTTCTTTCCTCACTTTGTAGCAAAGTTGTGGAGATATGAGATACAGGTGTTTGGATAATAAAATGAGACACTACACAAGCATGGCCACTATCAGTTGAAATAGGAGTAGCAAGTGAGGGTTGGTCTGGTTGGCTTGATGATCATGGGCATGATTGAAGATGAGGAGTCGCAAGCCCAATTCCAGGAGCTGTGTTGCTTCAGGCAGACTCTTTTTCTGAGTTTCTTCTGGGTCCGGTGAGGCTATCAGCGGCCCTTCCAAATTACCTTTGTTGATTGTGAGGTTCAGGTGTGATAATGCATGCTAAACATCTGTTGTGCTAAATTGTCTGGAAAAGGTGCTGGTGCTATGCAAATGCATGGTGCTTATTTCAGCTAACTTATCTTGGTTCTAGGAGGAGGCATGTGTTCTTAGCCCATAACTGGGATCCCGTGTCAGTCCTGCTTTGGGTCTCATTTTATTGACATCTTGTCTGCTATATCCAGTGGAACTTTAGTTCTTGTGTTGGATTTCACATCAGTGTCATCTTGGATTCCTACCATGACACTTCCCTACAGGGTTCACTGCTAAATGATATATATACTCCATATCCAGGAGGGTAGAGCTCTGTCGTTCTCAGCAGTGCTGTATCACAGAAGCTTTCTCCAAGCTCGCATACGGGTGTAGCTTCTCAGATCTATGGTCTTGCCCTTCTGTGTCTTCACCGTGATCTCCCCCCAGTTATTCTGGTGTTCACATCAGCATTTATTGTCAGTTTACCTGCTGGGCCTTCTCTGTTTCCTTGTTACTTCTTTTCTGTCAAGCAGATACCTGCTAAATAGGGATGTTAAGCAATAGTTGTAAAACAAAGAAATAGTTTTCTGAACATACGTAGTATCTCAACATGTATGTTCTTACTTCCGTATCTTGGCTCCTACCATTTGCCTAGGGAGACACATGCCATCCTCCTTCCCTGTACATACATACACACGTTCACACACTCAGCCACCATTTAAACGAGATGACATATGGAATGCTAATAGCACAGTATCTAGCACAGGAAGAGCACTTAGTGGGAATTAACAGCCACTGGTACAAGTCTATCCTGTTGTGCCTCTAGTTCACAGCTCCCGTAGCACCTGTTTACCACCTGCTGCTGAGCACACACAGCCGGTGCACATTCTATGTTCAGTGGACAAATGCACACTCGCTGCATCTGTCTTCTTTTAGGAAGATGGAATGGTATGTTCAGAGCCTTCAGTTGGCTGCTTTCATCCATTTACTCATAAAAATGGCTGGTTCAGCGTGGAGAAGAAACCTGGCACTTGTGCCTGGTTTCAGCCTTTGCTTTCCTGATGGGCAAGGGTGCAGAGCTGGACAGATAGAAGGAAGAGCAAACACGACAGAGTCTTTGTGCTCATGGATCTGGAAATAGGAATCTTCAAGAAGCCATGGGCTGTGAGCGCCTGTGTCCACCCTAGACTCAGACAGATGTGGCTTGAACCTTGGCGTGCTCATCATTCTTGGTATCTTGGGGATGCACTAAGCTCTTGAAGCCTCAATTTCCACAAACCTGAAAATGAGATTTGAGCAGTTCAATGTCGCAGGCTGTTGTCATGTTTGGAGTGCCATTGACAACTCATGAGGGCTAGATCAGCGCAGGTTGCTTACTGCTAGCCATTCTCCCCACTCTTTCAATAAGGCAGGTGTGTTGTATTCCTGCTCCCACCCTTATAGAGATGGAGGAATGATTCTCGAATAATCGTCCTGATTTGCCTCTCTCCCTCCATCACACAGTGGGGACTCTCGCTCTTCTTTCATGCTTCACGCACATCAGTGAGTGGAGTAGGTAGAAATCGCTGTGTGAGGTAATTGAGATGCAGACAGGTGCCTCCACAGAACTGCTGAATGCCTTTGGAGTGATCCTTCCCTTGGGAATCAGCCCTGCGCCCCACCCCCCAACCCTCCACAGTTGGTAACTTTTGGAGCAGTGGAGATGTTCTTCAGCTACATGACCAGCCACAGGTTGCTTATATCCCAAAAGAAAATCTCCAGTGCATTCCCAGAGTGGAGATGGGGACGGGATTGTTTTGGTGTCTGATGAGCAGAGCTGGGAACTGAAGTAGGAGCGAGGAGAGCCCCATTGTGATTAGATATTCATTGAGCAGTCACATGAGTAGCATCAGACAATGACATAAAATAAGCAGGTGCCGAGGCTCAAGGTGGTACCAAGGGAATCCCCACCCCCCCGACTCAACCCTGCACCTTTCATGGCGTGAATATATTTCCCTGTGCACTAAAATAGTCTTGCTATCTGAAGCAGCTTTTCCAAAGATCAACTCCTGACTGTTCAAATTATATTCAAGTGACAACTGAATGTTCTTTGTGTTCCAATAAGCTGAGTTCACAGTGTGGACAGATTGGTTAAGGTGACAGGCATTGCTGGGGCTTCCTGGGAGCTGAGGGCTTACTGGGGGAAGGGTTCTCTGCAGGCCAGACTTGCAGTGGGGCTTCCCTGCTATTCTCAGACTCAGATCCTGCCTCTCTCTGCCTAAGGCCGCTGGGGTTTTCCCAGGGAGGTGATGTCTTGTTCTCTCCTGAGTCCTGAATCCCAGGGTTTTAAAATGGTCTTTTTCAGGGACTGTCATTGTGGCGCAATGGGTTAAGTTGCTGCTTGTGATGTGAGTTCAAGACCCAGTTGTTCCTCTTCTGACCCAGCTCCTTGCAAATGTGTCTGGGAGGGCAGAAGTAGATGGCCCAAGTGGTTGAGCTTCTGCACACACGTGAGAGACTGAGAGGGAATTCCTGGCTCTTGGCTATTGTAGCCATTTGGGGAGTGAACCAGAGGTTGGAATCTCTCCCCCTCTCTCTTTCTCTAAGTCTCTCCCTTTCCCCCTCAATCTCTTTCTTTCTCTCTCTGTCTCTTGTTATCCCTCTCTATCATTTCACCTTTCAAATCAGTAAATAAATTTTTAAAAACCAAAAAATTATTTTCTTCGAATATCTTTGGATAGCACACTCACAACTTCTTCAGTTATCTGTATATTTTAATGTTTTCCTTTACTCTTTTTTAAAAAGATCTATTTATTTATTTGAAAGGCACACAGAGAGAGACAGAAGAAGAAAGGGTGGGGTGAGAGAGAGAGGAATACAGGGAGAGGGAGAGGAGAAAGAGAAACACAGAGAGGGAGAGAGATTCTAGCCTCTGGTTCACTCTTTAAATGTCTGAAATTGCTGAGACAGGACTAGGAGGAAGACAGGAGGCTGGAATTCTACCAACATCTATGTGGGTGGCAGGCACCTAAGCAACTAGAGCCACTTTCTGTTGATTTCCCAGATACATTTATAAGGAGCTAGATTCAAAAGTAGAGCCACTGGCACTTGAAGCAGTGCTCAGTGGGCTGCTGTATCACAGGAGATAGTCTAATCCACTGCACCACAACACAATCTTCTCTCCCTTCCCTCCCTTCCCTCCCTCCCCTTCCCTTCCTCTCCTCTCCTCTCCTCTCCTCTCCTCTCCTCTCCTCTCCTCCCTCCCTCCCCACCTCTCCTTCCCTCCCTACCCCTCCCCTCCCTTCTTCACCCCTCCCCTCCCTTCTCCACCCCTCCCCATCCCTTCCCACCCTCCCCTCTCTCCCCTTCCCTTCCCTTCCCTTCTTATTTTATTTTTAGTATTGTTTCCATAGTTGAGAGGAATGGGTCTCTGATTAGGGTGGGGAAGTTGAGATGTGGAGGAATGCAAGCAGGACGAATGTTTCTATTTTTTTCTCCTCTGTGTGCACCTAGGGATGGGGAGCAGTCATTTGATTTCCCCGATGTGGGACAGTGTTGCAAAGATAGTACTTGACCAGTTTTGATAGTTTTGAAACATTGTCAACTTCATTTCACCAGGGTTGATAAAATCTTTACAAGGTCTGTTGGCTGACCAAGTCCACCTTAGCACATCCATGGACCCAGACACTTGCTGCAAAGTTTGATCAGGAAAATACTTTCAACCTGTTATGCTTTCCATCCTCTGATGAATCACTTAACATGTTCTTCTGGCATAGATGAGCTTACCTGTCATGTCCCCGATGTGCATCTGGGCATGCTTTCCACTCCTCAGACATACTTGCACTCCAAGATTGATTCACATATCTTGTGGTTTTCCTGTGGCTACAATTTGAGTTCAGCCATCTAGTTGGGGAATCCCACAAGAAACCTTGCCTGGATTGACCACAGACTTGACTCCTCTGTGTGTCAGCCAATGTAGGGTTAGGTTGGTCTGTTACCTGCACCAGTCAATATACCTAACATGGATGTAGCTGCCTGGTTAGTTCTGTAACCAGCTCCATCTCTCAAGTGAACTAATGGGTGCAGCAGCACAACACAGCCCAGTATGCTACAGTTCTGGTCCTCATGCACACCAGTAGGTGCCATGGCCTAGTTGAGGTGATCCCAAATAACCCCCCTCCAGGCCCACCCACTGCCCAGGTTTTTGCATGTGCCAGTATGTGCTGCAGCATAGCCCAGTCTGTTTCATCACATATTTGGCTCTCCTGCACACCTCTGGGTGCTGCAATTTAGCCTAGTCCAACCCACCTCTAGACCCAGCCCATATGTATGTTGACAGGTGCTGCTGCCTTGACCAGCCTGGTCTGTCCCTACCCTGGCTCTCATGCTTATCAGCAGTAGGAAGAGCCTAGTAAGGGAGTGCTCCCAACTTCAGATCTTTCACCTGTCAGGGAATACTATGACCCAGACCTACATGGCTTGCACTCAGTCCTGGTACTTGCCAGTGGGTACTGCAGCCAAGCCTGACTTTGCCCACCCCTGGCCCTAATGTGAACTGGCGAGTTTTGTGGTCCAGTGCAGTCTGGCCTGTATACCAAACTGACTCTGCTTATGCCAGTGTGCCCTGTGGGCTTTCACAGCTCAGTTTGTCCCCAGAGCTAGCTCTCACACATGACAAGAAGTGTTGAAACCCAGCCTGGCCTGGCCTGCTCCCAGGTCCTACATTTTTATGTGTCAGCAGGCATCAGGTGATGCTGTTCAGCTCAGCTCAGGTCTCCCATGTGGATGAATATCTTGACCTGGACATGGCCTCTGGTTTTTCCTCTCAAAGTTATTCTATCTCAGTTCCCTCCCTTACCTGCAAATGTAGTGGCCTGGTTTTTGGAAGATCCCAGAAGTTAATCCCTCTCTACAAAGCATGACCTCTCTCTCCCTCCCTCCCTCCTTCCTTCTCTCCCTTCCTTCTTTCCTTCCTTCATTCTTTTCTTTCTTCCTCTATTACTTTCAATAGCAGAGTGTTGCTAAATAAATTATTTTGCCTTCAAAACCTTAATTATTTACTACATAGCATTTCATAGGAACACTTTTCTGATCACTATTTCAGGATTTAAAATAGCCAGGTGTTGGGAGTCTGGTAGAACTAGTGTTGCCTGGCTTGGGTTTTTGGCCAGCCTGCATAGCAAGTGCCAATTTTGTGAACCCCAGGGGTGGGGGATCTGGTGGGACCCAGGTTGCTTATCTCAGGTATATGAACACTAGGGATGTGGGGTCTGGTGGGGCCTTGGTCACCTGGCCCAGGTCCTTGGCCTGCCTGCATGGTAGGTGCTGGGTCCATATGAACCTCAGAGGTGATGGGTCTAATGGGGCCAGGGTTGCCTGGCTAGGGTCCCTGGCCAACCTGAGAGAACTGGTCCTCCTCAGTGGAAAAAATGGGTTAGTGGAAAGCTGGACCAGATCCACATGAAGGAAATGGCAGCCTATTGGGCCTTGCAAGGGATGTCTGTACCATCCCAGAGGAAGGAGGACAGAACAAATTGGACAACTACCCCAGTCAAAAGGTGACAGAAAATATCTGGGAAAATGGAGACTCTGAGGTTGACTTGTCAGCCAATGGACATTGAAAACCTTCTCTCATCCTTGGGTTGATGAAACTGACAACATTTCAGAAGTATTGAAACCACCTGAGCAGAACCCTTGGATTATGTGCCTCACTGGGACCCTGGCTTGATATTGGGTGGCCATTCTGGATTCTGGAGCAATTGAGAGGCTGGATTTGACTTCTCCCCTTATCCTTTCTCCTTCTCCCCTTCTCCCTTCCCCTCTCCCTTCCCCTTCTCCCTCTTCCCCTCCCCCCTCCCCCCCCCAAAAAAAGCAAAAAATCTAAGAAGGAGAAACACAAAATTTGGAAATAATGATCGCTATCACTTTTCCCTAACCCTTGATCCATCCCACTCTGATCTACTATGTTAACATTCTCCAAACTTAAACGCAAAACAAAAAATGTTAAAAAAAAAAAAAAACCCAAAAGTAAACTCGCCAGGTGTAAGGAGGGGTTTATGATGCTGTGACAACTTCCTTTCCTCTAGCTACATGACAAGAGAATCTGAAGGCCTTGTGTGAAAAACGTTGTATGTTTCCGCTGGGATTTTGGAATTGTAATGGACTGTTTTGTAGTTTCATCTGAAAAATCTAAATGAACAGTATGGGCTTCCTCACTGAGGATGCATCACGGAAAGAAAGCTCTGCCCTCCATGAATGGTGATGATGAGGATGCTGGAGACTTTCTTATCAACAGGAACAAATGAAAGCTCATGTGGTCTTCCTAGTGCAGAGATTTCTGCAATAAGAGGCCATGAAACACAAATGCCTGCATGAAGGCCCAAGAGAAATGAATGTCCCCTGAGAAATTAATATAGTAATTCTTGGAAGCAGGAATCAGTCTTTATTACCTCTCTGTGTAGGGAGCACCAGTGCTGTGTGGAGACTGTACTGGTTTAATAGCCCTAAGTTTTTTTCTTGTAATTCATCTTCCCATGAACCTAAGCATGGAATATTTAAGCGCCAGGCCTGGCTCTGAGGGGCAGGTTTAGCAGAAAGGACACAGCAAAAATCTGCACTGTCTCCCAAACTTGGGATTTTCAGCTTCCATGGAGTCTAGGACAGATGAAAAATTTTCAACTTTGAGCGAAGCCCAGAACTGAGTCATTGTCTGAATCTAGACAAAATAATAAATGAAGAGAGAGTGGTTGCAGTTATTTTGGTTGCCAAAAGTGACTGGAGATTCTATTACCAAGAAGTAACTGGAAAAACTGTAAATTGTCTGAGGCTTTAGCCAAACCTTAAGGAACCCTGGAGTTAGAGGGACAGTGATAAAAAAGAGAAAACTTACCCAAAACGTACCTTGTGTTCTTATTTTTGTGAGTCCAATTGCCTGTTGACACACACTTGTTTTGTTCTCATGAGCTGTGCCCATTCTTCTCATTTCTCTCCTCCAACTGCCCGTCTATCTCCCTGCCTTCCAACGGGAATTGGGTTTAATTCTCTTTATTTTTTTTTTCTGCTCAAATATCCCCATGTCCTCTCTTTAGAACTTCAGCTCCTTGAAGACATGGTTTCTGTTTCTGTCACTTCTGTCTTCAGCACCCAGAACAGCATTTCAGAAACTCGGTGCCCAAGTCACCACCATTTAACACAGATGACTCCATGACAGATACCACCTGTTTCTGTAGGTAGCTCTCAATTCTCAGCATCACTGATTAGTTTACTTAACATAAAACCCATGTAGGATTCTATACGCAGGTCAAGAGGAGAGAGGAAAAGATGGCAGAGAAGAGGAGGGCAGAGTAAGAGAAAGCTGAGGTGGAATGAAAATATTAGTGCAGAGAAGATAAGATAGAGAGCCGGGGCCCAGTGCAATAGCTTAGTGCTTAAATCCTTACCTGGTATACTCCAGGATCCAATATGGGCACCGTTTCTAATCCTGGCTGCCCTGCTTCCTGTTCAGCTCTCTGCCTGTGGTCTTGGAAAGCAGTGGAGGATGGCCCAAAGCCTTGGGACCCTGTGCCCACGTGGGAGATCTGGAAGAAGGTCTTGGATCCTGCTTCAGACCAGCTCAGCTCCAGCAGTTGGGGAGCTCTAGCCATTGCAGCAATTTGGGGAGTGAACCAGTGAATGTAGGATCTCTCTCTCTCTCCTTCTCTCAGTAAATCTGCCTTCCCCATAAAAATAAATAAATCTGTGAAAAAGAAGATGGAGAAAGTGTTAGGACATGAGATGCAAAGGCATGTGTATAATGCTGTATTTTTCTGTCTCAATGGGTTATTAGTAAGATGAAGTACTGTAAATACATTAGTCACTTTTGTCTTTTCTTCTTTTTAACTTTTTAAAAACTTTTTGTTAAAAGGGTGGAATTATGGAGAGTGGCAGGAGAGGAACAGAGAGAGAGAGATCATCTACCTGCTGATTCACTCCCCAAATCGCTGCAATGGCTGGAGCTGAGCTGGTCTGAAGCTAAGCCAGGAGGTTCTTCTGGGTCTCCCATGGGACTTGCAGGGGCTCACGGATTTGAGCCATCTTTCATTGCTTTCCCAGGTCATAAGTCTGGAACTGTATTTGATGTCAACCAGCTGGGACTTGAACTGGTGTCTGTATGGGATCCTGGTGCCACAGATGTAAGTGTAGCCTATTACGTCTCAATGCCAGCTCCACCTTCATTTCTACAACAAAACCAGGTGGTAGGTTAACATTATAGAGAAATGAGATTTATTTGGCTTATTGTTTTGGAGGCTGAAATATTTATTCTTTATCAGTAAAACTCATTTAACTCATTCTCCATTCTTGACCAATTGTCTGTTGCACAATTCCCCCTGAATACTTTCTCAACACCACAAAGTTCAGTTACTTCAGATGTCCCACATTTTTCCATGAGATCTGCTCACACATCCCAGCCTCCCTCTGGGAAGCAGTACACCAGTCAACCCTCTTGTCTGCAAGGCTGAAGGACATGGCAGGCCCACCAACTTCTCTGCTCATGTCCAGTTGGTCACCAACTGGATCCTATTCATGCTTCAGAGATTTATTCTCTCCTCCCCACCTCCACAGCCATAGCTGAACCCCAGCCCATGAACTGATCTATGTTCATGCTACCCACCTTTGCTGTGTAAGACTGTCTTTTCTGACTGCGCCAGAAGACATACGCAGTTGTCTGAGCTCCACACTCATGCCCATTGCCTACTGGACAGAATGTGAGCAGGGGGCGGAGCTCTTGCAGGTGTTGTCTGCTCACCCTCTGATGTCCTTTCAAGCATCTCATGCTGCTATATGCCTAAAATCTCCTCTCTTTCCTCATTATCACAAAATTTCTGCTTTCCTTTCAGTCTTGTGCCAGGAAACCTCCCTTTATAAACAATACTGCTTTCTCTGTTTGCTGCTGCTATCTTGGTTTCTGTCTCTCTTCTGGCATTTAGTCTGTGCTTTCAATTACATTTATTAGTGTTCATATCTGTCTGTCCTCCAAGTGGACTGAATGTTCCTTAACAGCAAATTTTTATGGTTTTTTTTCACTCACTAGGGCTTGAGACAAAATGGAGACTGAGGCAATAAGTCTTGCAATGAATAGCACAAGCCCTGATTCCCTCTCTAACTGGTTGAGAGGCTTCTGGAGTTGAGACTCAGACTTTGGGATTACATGAGTAAGTTTTGTTTTTTTGCCTTCACAATTTACCTTTTTAAAAAATGGGCGTAATTACCATACCACAAAATAATCTGTTTTTGGTATGTAATTCAGTGTATGAGTTTCAGCATACTCTAGAGTTTGTTCAACCAACACCACTGGCTAATTCCAGAACACTGTCATCATTCTCAAAGGACATGCCTTATCATTTAGCAGTCATATCCATCCCAAACTCCATCAGGTACTTGGTCAATGATCATTTCGCTTCTTCCTCTTGGAACGTGCTGCTCTGGGAAGCTTATGCAAGTTGTACAACACAGCATATGGTCCCTTGTGATCAGCTCATTTCATGCTTCACTCATGTTGCATTACCCAGTTTGAGAAGGACCAACATTCCACTGAATAGGTGCACTGCATTGTGTTTACTCATCAGTTGGTAAGCATCCAAATCATTTCTAATTTATGACTTCATGGATAATGTATCTGTGAATTTAATGCACACTTTCATTTGCAAAAATAGTGTTCAGAATTCACCTATAAGCTGAATTTCTGGGTCACATGACAGGTATTCAGTGCTGACTTAGAAAATGTATGCTATGATTTCAATTGATAGCTATTTACAGAGGACTTACTCCCTGTCAGACATTAGCCTGGGTAGTGGAAATTTAGCAGTAAGCAAACCAATAAAAATACTGCCCATGGGGCACTTACATGTTGGTGGAAAAGAGACAGGCAATATACAAGACAAATGGGTAAGACAGATAGTGTAGTAGATGGCATTAAGTGGATTGTACTTAAAAATAAAGCAGGGAAAGGAAGTAACAATTTCAAATAGAGCATGCAGGGAACTGTCTCACTGGGAAGATGACATTTGGGCAAAGACTGAAGGAGGTAAAGAAGAGTCTTCAAGCCACAGGGACTCATAAATTTAAAAGTATGAGGTAGTAAAGCTGGCAGGCCCACAGGATAACAGGAGGCTGGCTAATGCTGTGAGAATGGAGGGAATGATACTTGTCAATGTGTGGAGGAGGCAAAGGGATTAGACCACTTCTCAACTCTGATGAGATGAGAGTCAGTGAATGACCAGATATAAACACAGGATCACACTTGATGTGCCCCATTTTTGCACAGTTTTTTCTGGCTAGTATGCCTAGGATACATAATAGAGGCTTAAAGGTAGAATCAGCCTTCAGTTGTGAGGGTAATACCATTTTCAAGATGGCAGGTGGCGATGACATGGAATGAGGAGTAGACGAGATGATAAAATTTGTTGGATTCTGGAAAGAATTCTCATTCATTTAAAATATTTAGTGAGCACCTATACCTGCTAAAATGAATGCAATCACATTTAACACTTCTTGCCAACCAGTTTAACCCAAAGGATACCTAGATCATCATTCTTGAATTCATTCACTAATATTGAATAAATACCCAGTGTGTGCCAGGCCTTTTGGCATCTCCGATTGAAGATGCGTAAGACATAGTTCCCCCTTCAAAGACACAGCCTAAATCCCTGCCTATGTAATCACAATCTAAGTAAGTGACACATACCTGATGAACAACTTAAAAGTCAGGCTCCTACTCTGCATCATCTGTGTGGACCCAGAGCAGGAGGGGTCATTGTCAGGATCGAGACATCTTTTCATGTATGTTCTTTCAGGCAAATCAGGGAAAAAGAAATAGCTCAGGATGTGGTGCTTCTCCCATTCTATTTCAGTCTGATCTATCTGTTATGGGTTTGATAGGCTTCAGAAGTCTTTTTTTTAAAGAGTTATTTATTTTTATTACAAAGTCAGATATACAGAGAGGAGGAGAGACAGAGAGCAAGATCTTCCGTCCGATGATTCACTCCCCAAGTGAGCTGCAATGGCCGGTGCGCGCCGATCTGAAGCCGGGAACCAGGAACCTCCTCCGGGTCTCCCACACGGGTGCAGGGTCCCAAAGCTTTGGGCCGTCCTCAACTGCCTTCCCAGGCCACAAGCAGGGAGCTGGAGACGCCTGGATTAGAACCGGTGCCCATATGGGATCCCGGCGCATTCAAGGCAAGGACTTTAGCTGCTAGGCCACGCCGCTGGGCCCCCAGAAGTCTAAAAGAACCAACTGAATATTTGGTACAATTTATGCAATTACAGTTTTTAGAGGTGCATTCAATCAACTCAAGACATCTCGACAGTTTTAATTGTTCTAGAAACTCCATGAGACAATTACTTTCATCTCTAAAACACAAGAAATTAAATTTCTTATATGATTACTTAATACAGATTCACCAGTACATTACTTCAAAGCATGGGAAGTAGGACAGAAAACGGTCACCCACATATACTGCAGCACTATTTGTAACAGCCAGGAGATGGAAAGAAGCGATCATTCACAGATGAATGGATAAGCAAAAGCAAGTATAGACACACAATGGAATACCACTCAATCATGAAAAGATTGAAATATTTTCCTTCTCAGCATGAATGGAATTGGTAATTCTTATGTTAAATGAAATAGGACTGACATACAGAGGAAAATATGGCATGGTGTCGCTTGTATGTGGAGTCCAAGACAAAAGTGATTTCATAGAAGCTAAAAGCATAGTGGTGGTTCCCAGAGGCTGGGCAGGGAGTGCTGGAGGGAGGAACTGGAAAAGCTTGGCTAATGTATACTAAGTTATAGTATGGTAGGACTAAGAGGTTCTGGGGTTCTGTTGTACAGCATAGTGAATATTAATAGTGTTAATATACTGCATATCTCTCTGCCCTAAAAAACAACTGGAAGATAAGATTTGGAGTTTTCCCCCCTAAAGAAGTGTTAAACTTTTGAGGAGATAAATCTATTAACCCTGATTAGACATTACAAAATATATGTGAATTTTATGTATGTGTTAATACCATGCCCCAGTGCAAGAAAGAATCCTTCAAAGACTAGCATTTATTCTTATTTTATCCTACTTTTGCTCAAGATATGGAACAGACAAAAGTGTCGGAATAGTCCATGAAAAATGATAGCTAGCACGTTTTGAAAGCGTGTTATTCACTTGAATTAAACCTCGCAACAACACTCTGAGACCAGGAATATTATTGTGCTTCTTTTTATAGATGAGAAAACTGAGATACAGGGTGCCTCATATTTCCGAAATCATGTAGTTAGTAAATGACAAAGCTTGGATTTGAACCCCTCCAATCATTATCCCACATCAGTTGTTAACTGGGGTTATTGTACTAGCAAGGCAAACCATAAACCAGCTGTATCTAGCCACCCAATCTGAGCCCGTTACTGTTTTTTTCCCCCATCTAGAATATGTTGTCAAGCACACAGTTTAAAATGTTTCCAAATTAGAGCCCTGCGCTGTTCTGTCTTTGACAGCCTGGTGTCAACACTCTCAACTCCAGGAATAGCTCTTGGAAAGTTTTTGCAGCAATTGCGAAAATATTCCTTCCCTCCTTCTTCCTCCACTGGCTAGCTTCCAATTCATAGGTTTTAGGTCTGGGAGTCTAAACGGAATGAACCTGCAGGATAAGACACAATTTGGAGTGTCAAAAGAGGGCTACTCTTGGGGCCCGGTGGTGTGGCCTAGCGGCTAAAGTCCTCTCCTTGAACACCCCGGGATCCCATATGGGCACCGGTTCTAATCCCGGCAGCTCCACTTCCCATCCAGCTCCCTGCTTGTGGCCTGGAAAAGCAGTGGAGGACGGCCCAATGCATTGGGACCCTGCACCCGTGTGGGAGACCCGGAAGAGGTTCCTGGTTCCCGGCTTCGGATTGGCGCGCATCGGCCCGTTGTGGCTCACTTGGGGAGTGAATCATCGGACGGAAGATTTTCCTCTCTGTCTCTCCTCCTATCTGTATATCTGACTTTGTAATAAAAATAAATCTTTAAAAAAATAAAGAAAAAAAAAAAGAGGGCTACTCTTGGAAATTTGGAGGCAGAAGGGAGAGGAGTCATGTTAATCACATGCCCCAGCAGTTTCCTTCCACAAAAAGTATAAAAGTACTTGCACATCCTTTCTCTCTGAATGTTCATACAAAGTGCTTGCACAAAATTTAGTATTTTTACTCCAAACAGAAGCTGACATTCTTTGGCAAAGATGGAACGGAACTGGTGTCTCTGAACTTTGACATGGCATGAACCTGACCTCTCTGCTGAGCATTGCCCCTTTACTGTGCCAAGTCAGGGGAAGTTATGGAAGTTCTCCTGGATCTTAGTCTAACTATCTGTAAAATGGGATAAGAATAACTTTCAGGATTGCTATGGCTTATATCAGATGTTACTCATTAATACTTAGGCTGAGAGCCTGGTGTATAATAAGCAGTCAATAGATGCTGCATTGAGTAGTTATTGTGCCTCTATTCTTTCCACACACAGATAAATATTTCATGAATTTCGACACTTGTTCATGTGGAAAATGATCTGTATAATATGGGATCCAGATAAACACGGGATTAGTTTTGCTCTACAATCTTTCTTGTGTGCCCAGAGCTGCAGCAACTTCTTGGAGGTGATAGGAGTGTATAAAATGGGAAAAGCAGTTGTGCTTGTACCTGGGGAGTTATTCTTGGATCTAGACTGAAGCTAGGGAAATAGTAAGTGACGATTCTTTAGACACTTGCTAGCAAATGGGTGTGTTGAACTGATGTGAATTATTCACATAAGTGATTGCTTGTTTATGACTGGCACTTAGGTATAGTCAACACTTGCCATAGTTTGACGTGTCCAACCTGATGATTCCATGTCTGCTTTGCAAAACAGAACATGGTTGATTAACATATGTAATTTCAAAAGTATGGATAGCCTTATAAGAAGAAGCAACTAATAATGATGAAATTACTTTTAATGATACATTTGAGTCATGCTGTATATGAAAATATTTCAATTGGCAATTAAGGTAAAGTGTGCTATCACATATGCTCTTTTCCCACACTAAGTCTATAAAATATAGTGTGTATTTTGTCATCACAGGACATATTAATTTTTCCTGATCACGTTTCAAGCTCTCAGTGACCACACATGAATAGTGGCTCTCGTGTTAGGTAGTGCAAATCCAGATAATGACTTCATCAAGGGAAGGGATAGTTTAGTCCTTTTATGCATCTAGACATTACTCATATTTTTGCCTAAGATCTGTCTTATGCCACTATGGTATTCAATCTTTATTGCATGGATTTGAGGCTGATTTTCACAACATTGCCAAAACTGTCTTACTCTGTCTACTTCACTTACCATTTCTTTTTTATTTATAAAGATTTATTTTTACATTTTTATTGGGAAGTTAGATATACAGAGAGGAGGAGAGACAGAGAGGAAGATCTTCTGTCCATTGATTCACTTCCCAAATGACTGTAATGGCTGAGCTATGCCGATCTGAAGCCAGGAGCCCAGAGCCTTTTCCAGTTCTCTCATGCAGGTGCAGGGTCCCAAGGCTTTGGGCCATCCTTGAATGCTTTCCCAGGCCACAGTCATTGAGTTGATGGGAGGCAGGGCAGCCAGGATTAGAAACAGTGCCCATATGGGATCTTGGCGCATGCAAGGTGAGGATATTTGCCACTAGTCTACCACTCCGGGCGCCTTACCATTTTTTAATTCAGTGATTCTCTTTTCTATTTCTTGAACGTTGCTGATTTAGCCTCGGTTACTAGATTGTATTTGCATTGCTGGAATGAGTGAGAAATTTGTAATGGATCAGGTAATCATTCATCTCTGTACTGGTGTGATTTCAAGGTGTTCCAGCAGGTTATTTGTGGTTCTGGATTATCTGATTAATAAGTGAATACTAAGGGATTAGAACTAATGAAAAGGAGAGCAGCAGAGAGTAAAACCAAAAAATATCTCAGGAGTTGAGTTTATGTAGACAGGCTGACAATTTCAAAGAAATATATTAATAAACCTTAAAAATAATTCCGTATCTGGAGTTAAGAAATAATTGTATTCAATATTTACAAAGAAGCCACTGTGTGTCAGGTTATGTTCTGAGCACCTTATAGACATTAATTTAGTTAAGACTCATTTTCAACAACATAGGCACAATTTTAGTCCAAAATTTTAAAGGTGAGGAAACTGAGTTTTAGAGACAAAGAACTCACTGAGAATTTCATAGCCAGGAAGTGGCAGCTTGGACACAGTTCTGCACATGTAGACTCCTACACACGGCGCTGTGTTGCTTTATAAATGATATGTGGGGTCAGTCCATATTCACTACTCTACCTAAACAGGAGCCTCCTGCCCTTGAGTTAGAAGGGCTTGACATGCACTTTATCACTAGAGCAAAACTGAACAGAGTGAGAGTTGTTCATCCTGTGGTTGTCAAATCATGTGGGGACACCCAAAACCTAACCACAAAATACACTCCCATGGGTGGGGCATCTTGTGGAATTTGTAGAAAGGAGACGGCCTCTGATTGTCCTTGCTTAGAAAAAAAGTAAACCATTTTTTCTATCTAGAATAAAACTCATTTGTTGAGAGTTTCAGAACAGCTAAGGAAAGGCAGGATTGTGGAAGGTCAGGAAGAGGATTCAGTTCTGGGTGGGAAGGCAAGAAGAGTGCTGTGATTTGGTACGGTATGAAAGATACCCTCCATGTCCTCAGTGTGTTTTGTCCGGAGGTAGTGAAGTCTTTGAGAAGGGGTAGTGCACATCGATTGGGTCATTGGCTGCTGTCTTTTGGGACCCTGTTCATTTGTCTCCAGGGGGTTGTTATGTAAGACTGGACCCGGCCGCTCCCCAAGCTCAGGCTCCTGTTTCTGATTTCTCTTTGTGTCATGATGTGGTGCAGCCACAAGAACTCCTGCCAGACACAACACCATGCTTCTTGAAGTTTCATCTAAATAAGCCTCTTTCCTTAATAAGTTTCTTGGTCTCAGGTATTTTATTCATATAATAATAGAAAATGGACTAAGACAGGGAAGAAGGGAGGAACCTAACTTTACTGAATGCCAGTCATATGCTGGGCACTGTCTTGGATGCCTCTTTCCAATTCTGTATGGTAGCTCACATCAGTTCTGTCTATTTATAATAGACGAAAAGCAGACTGGACAATGATATATAATGAGTTTCAAATCACAGAATGTTCAAGATACAGTTCCATAGACTTCCATAGAATTTGCCCTAACATGGAAATTGGAGGAAGTGAGCCCATTTTAAGAAGGCCATTTTCTTATCTTCCACTCCTCCCCTACCTCTTGGGCTGACTTTGTAATTCTCCTGACATCAGACTCTTCCTTTGCTGTCTGTGTTTCTAAATGTCTGGAGAGATTATAATGAGATTGTGAGAAGGCTATGCTCTTTCCAGTTCTTTTTCCATTCTTCTGGAGAGCGTCTCAGTTTGGCATTGCCCTTTCCAACCTTTCCAACTTTGGCTCCAGTGTTTATAAAGGGAGGGAAAAGAAGGCCCAAGGAAAGCACTTTGTTGGGCAGCATTATCAAGGTGGATTTTAATAACATTGCCGTATTTGCATTGCATTTTCTCTTTTATTTACTTAAATGCAATAGTTTCTTTGTGTAGCAAATTAATTTAGGATAGAAGTGATCACAGTACACAGATCAAAATCATAAAGGTGTTCCAAAAATGGCTGAGGTTTGAGAAACAATGGTCCACAATAATGTTATCCTTTTGTGGCATGAATCTGAGCGCCAGGGACAGGAAGTGTCTTGTTTGCCTATTAACATCATAGCTCAGATTAACATGAGGGCAGGCTCTCACTTGGTTTTGGAGACTTGGGTGTTAATTTCAGTCTTATAACCACAATGTACTTTTGGGCAAGTCATTTTACATGCTCAGAGCTTCTGTGTCTGCTGCATTACAGAGATAGCTTGAGTCTTTCAGCATGCCAGAATTCCTCTGGAAATATCTCTGTCTCTTGTGCTCTGATTTCAAGACAGCTGAAAGCCTTGATTCTTTCGTGGTGCAGGTGAGGGACTGATGGTGCAAGGAGAAAAGATTGTTAGCTGTTCAGTGTCATCAGCACTGTCATCTCCCCTGAGGGACTGTCCCCTCAGAATGGAGTAGGAGACAGTTCCATTGAACTGAAATGCCACCGATTCCCTCAGAAGATGGTTTGGCATTAGCCCCTCACACAGTAAACTGTCTCAGCTCTCTTGACTCATAAGATCTGCTTTCATTTTATGGGTGGCTTTAGCTTTATTAGAGACTTCCAGAATTTATGAACAACATGTTTTCAATTTGTCTTATAAAATAGATATTTAAATATATGTATATTTTTTGGTAAATTTTCAAATTCCTTTCAGTGTTAAGTATGACCAGTTCAAAGAATTAGCATCTTTTTAGGTCTTCAGCTACAATGCATGGCTTCTATTCACACATTCATCAAGAGCAGCATTGGCAGATCTTTTCTTTAGAGGGTAAGATGGTAAATATTTTAAGATTATGGAACATGTCATCTCAGTCTCATCACTCAATTCAGGAACATAGTGTGAAAGTAGTCAGAGTGTACAAATGAATGACCATGACAGTATGCCAATAAAGCTTTATTTACAAAATAAGGTATCTGGCCTAACTTGGCTCTTGGGCCATGGTTTTCCGTTTATTATCCTGATACATATTTATTTTTCTAGATCTTTCTTTGTGCTAGGTGCACACGCAGGTGCATTGATAACAAGGCAGCCTCGCAGTTGTGAATATCTCGGACTGACTAGACCTGAACACAATACCTAGAGTTCTATGAATCAGGAAATTCATATACCTTCCAGAACTCTTAGAAGAATGAAAGATGAAATAGACTATGCTGATTCAGTGGATGCTGTATTCCCAATGTAAATACTCACTCTGAGTCCCAGTACAACCTTAAGTCAGATCTAGTGTCTCTTTCCCGTACTGAAGTCCTTGTAGAACAGGCCTTTCTACCAGCATGTAAGCCTGGATCACATAGATCCAGTTTCCTTAGGTGCAGTGTGTGATTGTTCTTGGCTTTCTGACTTGCTCTTCCATTACCTAGGGTGTGGAGAAAATCAAGCAGCCTCTTCCAGGAATTCAGTGGGAAAGAATTTCTAGGCAGACTGCCTAAAAGCTACACTGTGTTCTTAGAAAGCAGCTGCTGTATCTGTTGAGTTGCCTGTGCCTACCATTGGTAGGAGCTGTTCTTTGAGAACCAACCTGTCTGTAAATGATAGCATCAGCACTACCTCCACAACCAAAGATCTCTACCTTCAAAAGCATCCTGGAATGGTGGTGCATATCAGCATGTGAACTGGATCACCACTTCTTGAAGACAAAGTTCTGCCCAATCCAAAGCTACAAACAATGGGAGGAACAGATAAGACTTCATCAGGTGACTTGATTTCATTTTCTTGGCTCTGCCTCAGCAGGACCCTGTGTTACCCAAGTTGGTTTTCATTCCACCTTCATGAGTTGGTACAAGTCTTTTGCCAAGCTCGTCAGAGCCAGAGATACCTCTGATATACCTGATTGAAACTTTTTTAAAAAAATGATTCGTTTATTTTTATTGGAAAGGCAGATATACAGAGAGGAGGAGAGACAGAGGGTAAGAGCTTCTGTCTGGTAGTTTACTCACCAAGTGAGTCGCAATGACTGAAGCTGAGCTAATTTGAAGCCAAGAGCCTGGAAGTTCCCCTAGGTCTCCCATGTGGGTGCAGGGTCCCAAGGCTTTGGGCTCTCCTCTACTGCTTTCCCAGGACACAAGCAGGGAACTGGATGGGAAGTGGGGCCACCAGGGCTAGAACTGACGCCCATATGGGATCCTGACTCGTTCAAGGCGAAGACTTTAGCTACTACTCTATCATGCCGGGCCCTGATTGAAACTTCTGAGTTTTTGAGTCAAGGAAGCTGAGGTTTAGGGATAATATTGTTTGACTTAAATCACATACATTTCCTGGACATGTCTGTTTGAGGTTGTGTGTCATAGGAAGATAACTATATCATCTCATTCAAATGTGGAATTAAAAAAATTGCATAGAAGTAGAAAGCAGTAAAATGTTTACTAAGGGTTGGTAAGGGTAGGTGAGGAAGGAGAATTAGGAGAAGTTGGTCAATGGATATGAAGTTATGGTTAGCAGGAATAAGTTCTAGTTTTCCATTGCCCAGAAGGGTGACTATAGTTAACGATAGCTTATTTTCTACTTCTATAAGGAAATAGCTGGAAAGTGGCTTTGAAAATTGCTTGCACAAAGAAATGGTGAATCTTTCGAGGTGGTACACATGCTAATTATCCTAACTTAACATTGTACCTTGAACACGAATACTGAAACAGAATACTGTTTCCAACATACAATTTTAATGTTTATATTATAGATAAAATAATTCAGATATATATACATATATAGGGATTAAGTATTGAATGTCTTGTAAGGAATGTTTCTACTCTTATTTCATATCTCAAACTAATAGGTAGCTCTTTATGACCATACATATTTATGAATTATAAATATGTGCATATATGTACAGGTAAATATGTTTATGTGTATATAGATGTACACATGTATATATGTGTGTGTATATTTAACTTACTTTACATATTATGGATTATTTATTTTATATAGAACAAGTGCCATTATGCTTCAGATACTGTAATTAGATCTTTGTTATGTGTGTGCACACATGTATTTCTATGTAGGAGGAAGAATGGTCCAATATTAAACAATGCATTTTTCTGGTCCCGTGGAAGCTGATACTTTCATGATTTCTGTGGGTCAGAAATTCAGAAAGAGCTCAGCTGGATGAATTTCATTGTGGTTTGTCATTGGATTCTAGTCAGATGCTGATTGGAATTGCATTCTTCTGAAGGCTTAATTGCAAGATGAGGCTGTTTCCAACTTGTCTCTTTCACTGTACTGGAGTTAATTTAATGCTGTTCGTATGCCAGGGTCCTTAGCTCTTCTCTGTAGGGATGCCTGTGTGTTCTCATACTGTGGCGGCTACTTTACCCTGAGTGAGAAATCAGCAAATCTAAGATAGAGCCACAACACCTTTTATAACTTAACCTTCATAATTATCTTCACTTTTCCCAATTTTGTTGGTCACAGAGGAACAAAAATGTGTTAGTGTAAGAAGTGGCCACAGAAAGTCAGAATACTAACAGGTGAAGCTAGTTAGGGACCGTGTTGTGTACTGGTCTGCACACGACATATTTTTGTGGGAAATGCACAGATAATAGTTTTGGTAGTATAGACCATGAAATAAGTACATGGTTCAAGGCAGAAAGTGATAGGTATTAATGATTTTATCTGAAGTTAGGGGAAGGTGGTAGTAGTAGTATTGTAAAAGATTTTTCGAAGAAAGCAATGTTTAATCCAAGGATGGCAATTGAATAGGAATTGGCGAGGGTTGGAGTGAGGGTGTGGGAAGAGTATTCCAAGCAGAGGGAAGAACATTCCTTAGGTTACAGCTAGAATGACATTTCCTCCAAAGCTCCAGTCCCAGGAGATGCAGGACAAAATAATTCTGGTGCCTAAAAAAGTTGGGAAATGCAGTATACTTTGGTTCTTATGAGAGATTTACAGTTCTCACTGATACCTAATGGCTTGAGAAATTTTGCACAAAAGATATTTTTAAGCAATTGAACCCTTTTCTTGACATGGAAAAATGTAATATTCCATGGAGTATGTTTTGGGAAAAGTTTCATGTGATAAACACAGCCATGCTTTCAGTTGTTACCAAACCTTTGTTATCCAACCCATTGACTTAAGGGGATACTACAGTAGAAAGCATGCGTATTTCCCAGTTTCCTCACTTCAAGGGAGCCTAGTTGAGGGTTCATGCATGTACCCATTTTATTAGTGAACACTCTCCAGGGGTTCACTCTAAGAAGTTAAGTCAACCAGAATTTAAGTGGCCTCAAGTCAAAATGGGAAATGATTAGTTCACATAGCAAAAAGGCTGAAGGGTAGGTTGTCAGTTACACATGGAATCAAGTTTTCAGACTGAGTAACTAGGGGACTGGGTTGTCTTTATTCTCAGCACAGGTGGTATTTAAGATGAACCACCTAACCAACTCCACTTTACCATTTACTTGGTTAGTAATTACTGGCTCAAGCAATGCTGGATTTTTCCACCAAAAGATTGGAGATAGAATTTGATTAATGTGGCGAAGGTCACAGGGAAGTAGCTTGAATTGTCGTACACTGATACTTCTTTTCAAATCAAGTGCTTTGGAGAAACTCCACTCAGATCACATGGATGTAGGGAGACAAAGAAATGGTTTATCACAGGTGACTTCTTAGAAGAAGAGATCAGGGTAAATGGAATAAAAATTGTCTACTTCGACAGGCATTTATTAAGTTTTTCGAGGATGTACAGTGAATAGGTATATTGGTGTTGACTCTTTTCTTAGACATGGGATTATGAATTAAACAGACATATTGCCTCAGTCACTGCTGGATGACTTCACCCTTACATACAATCTTCCTTTGTAAGAGTTTCAATTCCCGTCTCAGAGAAGCTATCAAGCCATGTTCACCTTGACTATTACACAGACATAGTGACAATGATCATTCCTGCTCAAGGAATTTGTCCAGTGAGGCTTATGCCAGTGACAGAGAGAAGAAGGTAATTTGTTATCAACTAGACCAGTGATTCTCAATCTTATGGGGAAACTGAACAAACACAGAAATTACTCCTTCAGAACCAATTTTTCTGTGGAGAAGCCACTGAGAATGGATTTTTTTTGAAGCCTCCCAGGCTTTTGATGCAAAGGACAAGGTGGAAAGACCAGAAACTGCACTTTGCACACTTGCTGGATTTGGCTCACCTTTGTCGTCATAATGAAATGCCTGATTGTGAATAACTTTATAAATAAATGATTTCTATTTAGCTCATCATTTTGGAACTGGAATTCTAAAATTAAGCAGCCTCATTGGTTGGGTGCTGGGAAGTCCCTCTTGGCGGATGACATAACAATGGTGGGAGTGATTGCAGGAGGGGGAGATTACATCAAAACAAGGGACCTCGGAGAGTGAGTCACATCCTTGGCTCGGGCTTTGACTGTCATTTGCTCTTGTGAGAATGAATTCAGGTGTTCTGTAAAGACTGCTCCCATCCCTTGTGAGGGCAGCTCGCCCAGTGACCCTGCATCTTCCACTTGATCCTACTTCTTAGTTTCTGAACCATCTTCACGAAATGAGGGCTGACAAGGATAAATGAATCCTTCGATGAAGACCCTGTCTGTATAACATTCCTATTGACTCCCCAGCCTCCAGCACAAGGCTTGGCATGTCATAGGTGTTCAGAGATTATTGGTTGAACAAATGAATGAATGAGAAACATAACACATAATGATTCAGCAATAAATATTGATTTTTCTTCTGCTTCCTACATCCTGACAAGGCATCACTAATACTAGTAACATGTTGCTTTCCCTTAGGCAATAAGTATAGAGAATCGAATATTTTTAGAGCATATGCATGAGCCAAACCAACAAATTTAATAATAACATTAACTGAATGCTAGGATTAGATCTGGCACTTTCTGAGCATCTATGTTATGCTCCAATTCTTTACCTGAAGCCCAGAAGAAAGTGAGTCTGTGAATAATTTCACATATATTCAATATAGAAAAAATGAAGTCTATCATATGTGGGTTATAGCAAGCAATATGAAGACACACATTTGTGAATTGAGTGAGGATCACAATGTTATGATTACAGACCAAGGTCAAGACCATAGGAAGCCCTAGGAAGGGGTTAAGGGCTGCATAAATTGGGCAGAAGAGACTCGTTATGTTCTTACATCTGTGTACATATGAAATACATGAAATGTGCTCATGTTAGATTAAAAATTCTGCTAAAATAAAAAGACGATAATCAGATTTTTCCTCTTGGCTTTGCGGGAACTGGAGGTGATTGTCTTGCACTTCCCTTCAGTATTGATGTTTGTGCTCCCACTGGAGATTCCTTGAAGGAGACAATTCACAAACTCACTTTTCCTTTGCTCAAGTTCTGGGTACTGTTGTTCTTGTCCATCATCACAACATCTTTTATTTCAAGTTTTTTCAGGGGAAATTTCAGTCATGTATGTTAAAGGAAAGTTTTCTTTGTCTTGCAAATAAAATAAACCGTAAACTATAGATACAGCAGCTATTCTCTTGATTTCTACACCCAGGAGGTCAGAAATCTTAGCATAATTACAGCAAATAAGTCGGACATGATGGCTTTATTATTTGTCTTCCAAATCTATGAGTTCCTTTTACCTCCTCTAATTGCTAGTAATTTTGCCTAGTCATGGTTACATACTTTTTACTTAGCATCTTATTTTGTGTATTTCCTGTTAGCATCTTCAAATCTTTCAGGAAGATGTTGAGTTCTACAAAAACCTGACTAAATAGGTGAGTAGATGTTCCTTGTTGGAGGTAGAGCCAGCAAGGTGAGGTAGTGAGGAAAATGGACCCAGCGGAATGTAGATGGAGCTGTCATCACTGCACCTTCTCAGTGTAAGGGAAGGATCATGTTTGTGATGATCCATGACTAACTGCACTTACTGCCTCTACATTCTGACAATCCTTTCACATAACTTGAAACTGAATTTCCTTTTAAAAACTTGGCACCTGTTTTTGTCTGTCCATTGATTCTCTGTTCTGAAGTTATTTCCAGCTTCTGGTTCAAACCTATGTTGAGCATTAATCACTCCATTCTGATCAAATTTCCATCATTGTGCATTTCTCCCTCTTTTCTTCATCAATGCCTTCTGTCTGAAGCTCTTCAAGAACGGCTCCATTATTGGCTATACACTTTGTGCTACATGTGAAAATCCATTCTCCCATGACATCTTGGCTCCAGGTGTAAAGAGGAACCTGGTACTTCCAAGGGGTGTACCTGGTACTTCAGAGGGTTTAATGTCATTTTCAATTCTGAATTGTGAAGAGCAGATAGCAGGCATATTCTTGGTGTATTATGATTCTTACTAAACATTCAGTGGTTGTTTTTGAAAATTAGCCAACAGACTTTGATTTAGAACACTTACATAGTAATGAAATTGGTTCTCATATGCATGTGCAGTAAGTAGTTTTGGGTTCATGTCACAGATGAGAAGGAGTCTCTGAATCATTAACTCAGTAGTGGTGGAATGTGGTGAACCCTCAGCACTTGATCCCAGTAGTCTTTACTAGCAGAGCTGATCATACAAACTTGGCTGAAGAGAAGTAGGGAAGGAGATGCTTTTGGAGGGGAAAGGCTGAAATGCTTCTTGTATTTCCTAAAATGTAAGAGAGCCTTTAAAATATAGTGTAGCTTCCCCATAAATACCACATTTAAAAGAGGAAATCTGCATAGCCTGAGGCCGAGTAGACTTGCTTACAGAAAAACACTTTGCTCTTCTTTAATTATGTCATTAAAAAAGGACAAACATATATTATTACACTTTTACCTATCCTGGTAATTAAGATTGTAATCTGGATGACTGCTAGAGCTTGTAATGAGATTATATCCCCCTATTAAAGGAATGATCCAGGGGTGTAATGAATAAGGCTTCAGTTCCACTTAGTATGCCATGGGGCTTGGGGGATGCATGGAATAGCATTAAATGGCACCATAAGTGAGAAAGAGCAACCCCAAGGATGTTCATGGTGCATACCAAGTCTAAAGTATTTAGAATAAATACTTTTTGATTTTTAAATCAAGATTAAAACTTCTTGATTTATTTCTGTATTTTCCACTGATTTTCATTGTTCTAGGTTTGGAAATTTCTATTGCTATTTTTATTTCTTTTTTAGTCTAGTCCTAAAATTCAATACTGTAATTTTTAAGAGATTTATTTATCTGAAAAACACAGTGATACAAAAAAGATCTTCTATTTGCTATCTCTTTTCCCAAATACTTGTCACAGCTGGGACTGGGTTAAGATCCAACCAGGATCTGAGAATTCTATTTGACTTTTCCATATGAGTGGTAGGGTCCAAGTGCTTGAGCCATCATCTGCTGTTCACAAGTGGTAAGCTAGGAAACTGATCTGAAATGTGCTGTCACTTGTCTCAGACGAGCACGCTGATGAAGGATGTGGCTGTCCCACTCATTAAAAGGTGTTTATTTCTACTTTACAAGCTTGCTACATTAAAATCCTTCTTGAATTATAAAAATTGCATTAGACGTTTTGCATTTTAAAAATACAAGGTTGTCAAATTGTTTTCAGAGCATACAGAGTTTCAGCATTTCATTGATAGTAATCTATTATCTGAGAGTCACTTCTGACCCTACACTTGAATTCAACACACAATGGTCACAGTAAGAACTTCATTGACAGTAAATGATAATAAACTTACAAACTGACTAAAGCAAAATATTTCATATAATCATGAAATTCATTTATCTCTGTGTTTAAATCAAGAAGACTACAAAACATACTTGATATATTTGAAAGTCAGAACTGAAGGAGGGAGAGAGGGAGGGAGAGAGACAGAGAGAGAGAGAGAGAGAGAGAGAGAGAGAGAGAGAGAGAGAGAGAGAGAGAGATTTTCCTTCTGCTGGTACACCCCTCAAAAAAACTGCAATGGCCAGTGGAGAACCTGACTGAAGCCAGGAGCCTACATGATTGGTGAAGACTCAGACAACTGTGCCTTCTTCTAGTCCTTTCCCTGGCCATTAGCAGCGCACTGGATTGAAAGTGTAGCAGCTGGGACAGAAACAAGTGCCATTATAGGATGCTGGCATTGCAAATGGCAGCTTTATCTATTACACCACAAGGCTTGTCCCCCACAAGGGTTCTCCTTAACAGTATACTCTGACTGATCTCTGTCTGTCTCCCCCTTTCCTATTCTTCATGTTTTTACATAGATCCTGCTAAAATTCCGATGAGAATCTTTATTTCTCTAGTTTGGATCACATGCTTATTTGGGACCAACATCTGGGACTTAACTGTTCAGGCTGAAGTCTCTACCCTTGGAGCAGAAGGGTAGAGACTTTTTAATGTGACTGAAGGGACAGACAAGAGATGGACTGGTTCATGGAAGGACGATCTGGATGTCATTAGAAGTGAAAGCCAGACTCCATGGATTCTCTGTGGTAGCTGTCTAGTTTCTCCTAGACATCATGTGTATGAGCTTATCTTTTGTGGAAATATTGTCTTAATGTTTGAATCATTGTGAATCATACAAAATTCTTCTGCCATTCATACAACGTTTTTCTGAAAACCTATTCTCTTGTTAAGTTTTTACATTTGAAACCACACAAAACCAGCTCCACTCTTTTGTTGTTTGTGATACAGCCCTGTAAGGCTTGCATTCTGCATGTCTCCTTTCCCAAACCAAACTGTCCTTACTCCTCAACATTTTACATCTTTTAAACCAGCCCATTCTAGGTTCCTTTGTTTCCCCACCTCTGCAGTATCTATCCAATCACAAAATTGTCATGATTCTCCACCTTCCATGTAGTCCTCAAAGCATTTCCTACTTTGCTTTCACAATCACTGCCTACATTCAACCACTTCCTATCCCTCTTCATGGATGTGGATGAAGATGCTCCTCACTGATTTTTTTTTCATTTTTGTTCTTACTCTATTCTTTCCATCCTTGAGCCTGCTATCAAGTTAACCTTTTTCTAAAGATCTATTTAATTTCATCAGAAAGGCAGATTTACAGAGAGGAGAGACAAAGATCTTCCAGTTGCTGGTTCATTCCCCAAGTGGCCGCAACAGTCAGAGCTGAGTTGAACTTCTTCCAGGGATCACATCTGGGTGCAGGGTCCCAAGGCATTGGGCCATCTGCTCCTTTCCCAGGTCACAAGCAGGAAGCTGGAGGGGAAGTGGAGCATCCAGAGCACAAACCAGTGCACATATGGAATCCCTGTGCTTATAAAGTGAGGATTTAGCCATTGAGTGACTGCTTGGTGTCCTATCAAGTTGTCTTAAAATATAACTCCGTTGGGGTGCAGCATCGCACTTCCAACTCAGAATCCTACACTTGGTATTCTACTTCCTGGGACTCAGCCTCACTCTTTTTCTATGCACGTTTACTGCATAGTGGCTCCCTCCAATAGAATGTAACTTCCTGGAAGGAAGTGTCAGCTCAACATGTAGTTTGTTGAATTGCTTCTATTCGGGCTGGATCCTTCATTCAGTGTTCCTGGCATCTTGTGATGAGAATAGCGCCACGTACAAGAATCCCCTCCAAATTCCTGGCCCTTTGCCTTGAGATCAGAGCAGTGTTTTTGTAATATTGAGATAATTTTATGTTAAAATTCAAGGATTTTGTCCTTTTCCAGTACTCTTTTATACTCTTTCTTCCAATGATTGGTTCATAATTATTTAAAGTAGTCTTTAGAACAAGATTTTCTAGGTTTTAGGGCAATACATAATACTGAAAAAGGAAATATGTGATAATATTGGAATAGACCCTCCATATGCTGTGTCACACATCTGTGGATTCAGGCACTGGTAGATTGAAAATGTTCAGAAAATAATTGTGTTTATGTTGATCATGTATAAACATTTTCCTTGTCATATTCCTTAGCTTATTCAGCACAACTATTTACATAACATTAACTTTGTACTAGGTATTATAGATAATATTATAAGTAATCTGGAGATGAGTTACATTGTGTGGCCAGGTGTCCTTAGGTTATTGGGAAATACCACACCATTCTAAAAGACGTCTGAATAGGATATGACTACACTGATCTCAGCTGCTCTGGGATACAAAGAGAACGAAGGAATGATCATGTTTTTAGGCAATTGACTGATGGGAATTTTCAGTGAGGAGGTGAAAGAAGGTAAGACTCCTTGGGACAAGAGGAGGGAAGACAGAAACACCTCTGCAGCTAGCAGGGTGGCATAGCCAGTTGCCAGCTGCAATGCAGCCCATAAAATACTTGCTTCAAAACCTAGAAGAACTGAATAAAAGAGCCTGGCATCCTCTGCAACACGAGGACAACAACAATTTCTCAGTGCCACTGAAATCTACTCAGTAGAGCTAGGGAAGAACCCACTTGCATTCTATTCTGAATCACACTCTTGGGAGCAAAATATCCTGTATCTTTGTAGTCACTCTCTAGGTCTTGAGTAGGATTCAGTTCAGACCCCCTCGTCCCAGGATTAAGGCTATTATAAACTGCAGCATCAGCTGGTCTCTCCAAGCAGGACGGGAGGAATTGTCCGTCTGCATTATATAGTCCTAGAGCCAAAGCATGTGGTGTCACAGTCTCCAGCATCACTGAGGCTTGCTAATAGGACAAGAGAACAGCCATCTTTGTCTCCCTCAGTACAAAGAACACGGCCCTGGCTATCACAACCATCAAAGGCTGTAGGATATCCATAGTCATCCCAAAGTCACACTTCTATTCATGCTGCATATTAACTCACTGTGTAATTTTTGGATAAGACTAGCATTGGTTAAGACAAAGGAAATGACTCAGAAACTATAATTCTGGGACAATCTAGAGCCAAACCCAAGACAACAAGACAAGTGATACTCTCCATTTCAGCTAAATCAACACCGTTTTTTTTTTGTTTGTTTGTTTTTGTTTTTTTTTAAGATTTATGTGTTCTTATTGGAAAATCAGGCATAGAAAGAGAAGGAGAGGCAGACAAAAAGATCTCCATCAGCTGGTTCACACCCTAAATGGCCATAATAGCCAGAGCTGAGCTCGATTTGAAGCCAGAAGCCAGGAGCTTCTTCTAAGTCTCTCCCGCAGGTGTAGAGTCCCAAGGCTTTGGGCCGTTTTCCACTGCTTTCCCAGGCTACAAGTAGGGAGCTGGAAGGGAAGAAGAACAGACGGGACATTAACTGGCATACCTGTGGTATCCTGGTGCATGCCAGGTGAGGACATTAGCCACTAGGCTACAGCATTGGCCCTAAATGAACAAATTCTTTTTCAGTGAAGCATCAGTAAAGAGGAAGGAATGACTATGCCAGAAGAACAGATATCAATCCTGGGATAGGAGATACCATAAAACAAGGTCGCATGATGCCTCAAAAAGATCGTAATAATTCTTTAGAAATAGATCCCAAACTAAAGAAAACGTATGAAATGAAAAATATAAAATTCAAAGTAATGATTGTAAGGAAACTTAGCAAGATGTAAGAGAATATAGACAGATTAAAGAAATAAGGAATCAATGAGTGACATGAATGGAAATATTACTAAGGAAGTAAAACTATTCAAGAATAATCAAATAGAATATTTGGAAATAGAGCTTTCAATCATCAATAAAAAAGAAGATTAAGAACTTCAATGGAAGAGTGGGTCAAATGGAAGAAAAAGTTAGAAGACTCAAGACGACACAATAAGAAAAAAAGAACTTGAAAGGGATGAAGTTTATGCAGATATGGGATACCATTAACAAACCAAATATTCATAATCTTGGTATTCCTGAAGGAGAAGAGAAAGAAAGACATTGAAAACTTGTTAAATGCTAACTGAAAGAATAAAGGAGACTTTTACAGCTTTGCTAGACACATGGGCATCTAGATCCAAGTCTTGTTGGGCAAGATTGTTTTGGCACAAGCAATAAAAGAAAAAAACAAATAAATTGAACTATGGTAAATTCAAGCTGTTGCTTAGCAAAGGAAGCAATTCACAGAGTGGTCAGACATATAACAAAATGGGAAGAATATTTGCATCATCCTTATTACACAAAGCATTAATATCGTAGGTAATCCCAACTTAAAAAAAACTCAACAACAAAATCCAAGAAATCCAGTTAAGAAATTGGTAAAGGGCCTCAATGGAAAATTTTCAAAAGAAGAAATCTTCAGAAAGTATTTAAAAAAATGCTCAAAATGTTTAGCCACCAGGGACACACAAATCAAAACCATGAGAAGACATCGCCTCACCCCTGTCAGAACGGCTAAAATCCCAAACAGAGCGTAAAATGCTGGAGAGCAGGTGGGGTGAGGGAAGCACTTGCACACTGCTGGTGGAATAGTGAACTAGTGTAGCACCATAGAAAGCAGTGCGGAGACGTGCCCTATGACCCAGCAGTCCCACCACTGGGTACATACCTCAAAGTCATGAACATGCTAATCCAGGAGATACTTGCACAACAAATTTAGAACAGTGTTGTTCACCAGAGCCAAACTTTGGAATCTACCAACAGGTCCATCCTCAGATGAATGGATGAACAAAATGTGGCAATTATATACAACTGCATATTATCCAGCTAGTAATGATAATTGAAGTTCTACCATTTGCGGCAGAATAGATGTAACTAGAGAACATCGTGTTAGGCACAGAAAGATAAACACTGATTGTTCTCCTTTATATATGCCAGCTAAAATTAAAAAAAAAAAAGAAAGAGGAAGGAAAGAAGAAAGGAAGACAGTCGCAAGGAGAAAAAATAGCCCCAATTAATATTTGTCTCCCAGCAATTGATTTGGGTCGAACAAGTACTCACTAAAGACCCTATGGTATGTGCAAGACTCTGCTGATAGACATTCAATGAGTCATGGAATATAATTGTAGCTATTTCATCACCCATATGTGCAAAACTTTAAATCATTGCCAACAATTTCCTGCAACATTCATAAAAAAAATTCGAGTTTTCTGGTTGGAATTAGGAGCCAAGGCTTGGAATTATGAAACGATTTCAGAATTATGATGTATGAGGTTTTATTTTTCTTCTTACGTTCATAATGCAGTGGTAACAACGCATGTATAAATTGATTTCTGTACAGTTATATAAAAGGAACCTAAAAACCTAATGCAACCTTGCTGGTATATAAGGATTTTTGCAGGATGTGGCGTTTGAACTGAATTTCAGTAAGGTGAATGAGGACAGGAAGAGATTTGTGGGAAAGTAAGCCACGCCCACAGGAATGCATGGGAGGAAGAATGCAGAAGGCAGTGTGCCTCTGACTGTTACATGAATAGGCACTTTCATCAAAGTCAGACCATTTTTTTGACTCCTTAATTCTCTTGGGGGAGAACGTGGATCCCCTTGTGGCTATTAAAAGGGAGTATACTCCCACAATTATCTAAGCGCTACAAGACTTTCAAGATAATTTTGTTTCCTTTCTGTGAGCCAGATGTCTTGTTAGCAATTTTACGTCCATGATCTCATTGTATTCCTGTAACAAACCCTTGAGATACCTATCTTGTAATAGAAAAAGCTTGGTATCCCCTACTTCCCACTCCCCATTTATTATATAGTGATTACATGTCCCATGATGGAAACATGATACTACAGAATAACGTTACATTTCCTAGCCTCCCTTGCAGCTAAATGTGCTTATGTGATTAATTCCTGCTAAGAGGTGAAGTGCTCTGTGGAATCCTCCAGTCACTTTCCTTAGCAGGGTTTAGGTATAGATGCAATGTCTTATTTAAATGCACTTACTTCTGCTGGCTTAAACGTAGATGGTGTCCTGGTACCTGTCTAAGTTTGTGAGCTGACTGTGAGAACAGAAGGTTATCAGATGGGGGGGACGGGGAACAAACTAGAAGGAAAGTGGGCCCAGAAACTTCAGCAAACAGAGCATTGCAGGTCTTTAACTCTCCATCTCTCAGTTGTTGACATGTTACAGAATTAAATTTTTGTTTTATTTGGGCTATGGTTATTTTCAGGTATTTTTACCTTGCAGCTGGACTGATAATCTCCAAGGCATTTTTCACTATTCTAGGTTGCTTCACTTGGTGCTGTTTTTTTCTCCTACTCTGATTTAATTAAATTATGATTGTCTGCAACTGGCCCTCAACACAATGTGACCCTGAAGTCCTTTAATGTTGATCTAATTTAAGTCTAATTTTCAGGAAATGGCTCTTGGGGTTCTTTAACTCAGACATTAAGGAGCTGAAAGATTGGTAGGGCAATAGGATAAACAATGTTCATTAGGCACCATGACTGCAAATTTTGTTATCTTCATTTTGTAGTACAATTCATTGTTTATCCAATCATCTTTTAATTAATTAGCAATTAAGCTTGCTAAGGATGTGAAGATGCACATTAATAAATTTTGGTAAATTGCTCTCGTGGGCTGAGGAAAACGTATTTCAGTCATCTCACCTTTTAGAAAAATTGAAATCAATTGTCTTTCCTATTATTAATTATGGTTCATTTACTTGCTATGAGTGCAGATGTGGCAAATACTAAGGCTGCAAAGCATGACACTTCAATTACTACTCAGGTGTGTCTTTGTGGCTTTGATAACATACTAGTTAAGGAGATACCCCAAATAACTGGGCAGTAAAATGTGATGCAATTTATCTATCCCTATCTTAGGGAAAAAATTGTATTTGCATAGAATACCAAGGGCTTCAAAGTTCCCTTTGTTCCAGATCTTCATTTTGGAGAAACAGAAAACCAGGAAACACAAGTAAAAAAGTACAAAGAAAGGAAAGCAAAACGAGTTATAAATAATTCAACTGGCTAGTTGGTCATACAAATGGACACATATTTTGGTTAAAATTGGTAAATATAATGCCATTTCCACCTTATTTAAATAAGCTTTAAAATGCATTTGTCACCAAATAACAAAAAGCAGTGTACCATAGCAAATAAGATGAAAGTGTGTTCCTTGGGGTATCGTCAAGTGTCCGTATACAAAGTGTATTGATTGTGGCACAAATGTTCTTTTATCTTTCTATCTTTGCTAAGCAATATGGACTCTAACATCATCCCTTGGTTTGTACCAGTTATGATACAATTCTGATCTAGCCAAGCAAGAGTTTTATTTCTTCTTTCTTAATCTTCCAGTTCCAAGACCAGCCTTTCTTGGAGTCTTGTCTCAGTTTCATCCAAGTGGAAAAGCTTTCACTCTGTCATTCCCAATGCAGCTCTTACGCTGAGATTTTCTGGTACTGTCTTTACAAAAGCCTGCTGTTTTGGTCAAAGTCCTTTCAGAATGTGATGACTATTCAATAATTCCTCGATGTTGGCATGAGTGGAGAGCAGATGACAGGTTCTGGGCAGTGAGAATGCGGCTGCTGTACTGTCCAGAGACCCTATAGCTGAAATGTGTTTATGAAGCCATCAAAGCACACGGAAGAGCAAGTGTGACGGATGTCAGCTGATGACACATGAACACCTGAAGTGCTCTGCCGAGTGGTGGTGGTGTTACTGGTGCTTAGGATCACTGCTGCCCTCTATGTCTTGGTCTGAAGCCAAGTTACATCTGAGATTTCTCAATAACGGTAATTACTAAATTACTAAACGGGCAAACTAACCAAAGATTAGAGTGGAAAAAAAATCCAATTCACCGAGTACTGGTGTAGGTGTGGAGTGACAGGAGCCCTCGCATGTTGTTGGTGCGGATACAAAAGGGAGCAGCTGTTTTAGAAGACAATTTTGCAGTTTCTTATCAAACTAAAAATACTGTATTATACAATCCAGCAACTGCAGTCCTTTGTACACACTGCAAGGCCTGAAGGTGTATATCAATGCAAAAACTTTCACACAGATATCTGTGACAGCTTTTTAAAAGCAAATATCCAAACTTGGAAATAAATACAACTTGGTTGTTGAAGTGACAAGCTACGATACTTTCAAGCAATGAAATATTATTCAACATTAAAAATAAATGGCATTTCAAGCTATTAAAAATGATTGGAAGATGCCTAAATTCACATCACTAAATGAGATCAACCAATATTTAAAAAGTTACATACTATATAATTTTAGCTCTATGGCACAATGGGAAAAGTGAAATACAGAAACGAAGCACAGGACATAGATTGCCAGGAGCTAGGAATGAATTAGTGCCACGCGATTCATCTGGTGACACTGTAAGGGTAATGCATAAGAAATTATACATTTTTCCTTAACCACAGAATGGACAACAATAAGCACAATTGGGTGATACTAACGTGGCATTGCACCTTAGTTTTACCAAGATGATAGTGGGAAAGGCTGTGGGTATAGGTGGATGAAGGCACTGTGGGAACTCTTGTCCCTTTTGGCAAGTTTTGCTGGAAACCCAATACACCTCTAAAAAACAAAGCCTATGTTTTTACAGGTGGAGACATTAACAATTTTTTTACTTACACTGTACCAATGATTGTGATGGACACTTGGCATAAACTATCTCACTGAACCTTCCAAATGGAACACAATGCACAGTTGATTGAAGAACTGGAGCTTAAAATGTTTAAACAACTCTTCCAGGCTCATACAATAGACACATAACAGAAAGATGTGTGAATTTACACCTGTCAGCTTCTGAATGTTTGCTTGTTGCTCAGCCACGACAACCTTCAAAACCACCAGACTGCAAAGATCTCCCTCCGGTATCCATTCTTCTCCAGATCCCACACGCAGGGTACCCATGACAAAGTGACTCACAGGCGGCAGCCGGAAACTGGTATCTGAGAAGTCTTATAAAAGTTGGTTTGGCATTTTGCCTTGCTCATTACTGCACTTGGGGTAATTATAACAGCCTTTTGTCTGTGGAAACGAACATCAAAGGTCTTGACAAAGAATATCTCTGGTGGGAACTATTATTATCCCCCTTTTATAGCTGGAGAGACTGAGGGATAGATTTATTAAGTATCTTGCCCAAGGTCAGCAGTTAAGTCAGGTAACTGAGTCTACAATCTGTTGGACTCCCAGGCTACACAAAGGTTCTTGCACCATAATTCTGCTCTTGGCCCCAAACATGTGCCATGTTCATTAAACTGATATTAACATTCCTTGGCGACAAATTAAGGGATTAAATCCAACCAAATCACAGCATCTGTATCAATGTGAAGTGCACAGGAAGTAAGGCTCTGATCTCTGGGAACTAGGTTACTAGGCTTAATATTTTGACTAATCTTCTAGAGCATGTATCTTGGGAATAAGTTCACGAGAGCTTACATAAACCACAACTGTCTATTCAGGGCCCCCTTTCATCCCACAGAGAGATTCACTTTGTCAGTAATTCAAAAGTCTTAGATCATCGACTATGTGCCTAATACTTTACTTGAAGTATGTTGTTGTGCATGCCAACATGTGGAGAGCAAAAAAATAAAAAAATGATTGGAAAGAAACTTCACTGTCTCGGAAGATTGGGCTATTTTTATAACCTACATTCTGAATATGCAATTGTGTTTTGTATGTCTGAATATGACCAAGGAGCGTGTAAGATATGTAGTTTAAGGTGGTAGTTAGTTCAGAATTCTAGAGTCCTGGTCTCAAGTTAGGTAATATAACAATTTGCCTTTAAGACTCAAAGCTCCGTAAAATCTATTGACTGAGACTATGTTGCCAGCTAGGATGGTGATTGCTTGAAGGATGAAATCAAGGCAGTGAGATATTAGTCTCATTCTCTTCTTGGTCAGGGGGCAAGAGCAAGGTTATCATGGCTGAATCATGAGATCTATAGGCTTAAATGGTCCAATACAAGGGGGCTGGATAAAGCGGGTGTGAATCTACTCAGGTGTGAGATGCCAGGTGGCAAATGACTCTTGCTTCTTCTATGTTAATAACCTTTCACTTTCTCTGCCTGCAAAATTTCCTCAATTACCACTTCCTCTTTGTACAGTTATGCCGTTGTCTGTTTATTGTGCCTCAGACTGTACCATAAGACTATAAGCTCTTTAAGTATAGATAATATATGTGGTACACCTCATTTGGATCAGAGCACAGAGAAGCAATCAACTCAGTGGGACTGACTTGGCTGAGCAAGAATTACACAGGACATCATTAGGACTCAGAAGCCTTTGTAAGACCTTACCCCAGCTCCAACCTTAAGTTTACCTCTGCCATGACCTCTGCCCAGCTATTTTTCAAACTTTCTTGTCATCTGTGTCATTTAGGATTTGCAGAAGTGCAAATTGTGCATGCGCATTCTGCAGCTGAGGAAAGTTTCACAAAAATAATGCTTAACCAAACTGAAAGGATAAGGCAGTTGTGAGGTGCAGTACAGTATCCTTTGCATGTATCCTAAACTAGTGTCCATGGGGTAGTGTACTTTCTAGTTTGAATGAAGAAAATGTGGGAATGGTTTCAGGATACAGTCATGGGACAGGATACATCTCCAGACAAGAACTCAGTAACTTGGGCCAATGAACCCAGCTGGTGCTTGGCCAGGTATCCTGACTTCACTGCCTCCTTCCTCTTGAATTTCACCTGGCAGCCAGAGGAAAGGGCTAGTTCATTGCTGCAGCCTACACTACTGACCTCTTGCACCATAACAGCTGCTGGAGAATGAGGAGAAACAAGGTATTGGGGGCAAGAGAAGGTAGCACATACTATGATTCTATGTGCCTCCCTCAATGAGCCTCTCTGGAATCCACTCTCTGAGGAATCATGGTAAGAATCCATAATGAAGCAAACAGAGCTGCTCTTGGACAGGTTAGTTGAGGGTAACCATCTGAGGTCCTCAGTTTCTTCCTCTTAAAAAGTGGATGGATGTGAGTATAGTATAAGGTATGTGTGAAGACTACTGGTATGTAAAGTTCTTCACATTTGAGTTCCTTCTATTCTCCTGTTTGCATTGATAAGTCAGGATGCAGTGATAACCTCTGTGAATGAATGTCTGCCCATCGCCATGTATCTTTGGATTGGATACACTGTGCATTGGATTTTCTTCTTCAGATGAAGTTATGATGCTGGACTCACTGGGAGTCTAGGTGAGCACCTTCCTCACTGCACCCTCCCTTCATTTAAGGATGTGCTCTCATCAGGACTGGACTTGGTGACCAGCCGAAGAGTGACTTGGATCTGGCTTTAGGACGGTTTGGGTGACAACAATTTTAGCCCTTCCTCTTTGGATATTGTTTGCTTTGAAGAAGGAAGAAGCACATCATGGAATTCAATTGAAGGTCAAAAATTTAAATATAATAAATGCCTATCAATGAAGGTCTGGAATTTTAGTATGCATATTTTTTATAGATGATTTTAAGTGACTATAAGCATTTAGTCAGTAGGATGAACATTGTATGTGAATATATGTGACTGCTGGGGTGGGGTCGGGGGGTTAAGGTCAATGGTTTGTCCAAATGGACACATAAACTCAATTCTGTTGCTTAGTTTAGCATGCTTTCTTCTATCTTCCTTGTGTTGGACTATGGCCATTATGTAAAACTATCTAAAATTCATAACCTACACTTAATAAATACACTATTAAATGAGTTCACCCACACTGCTGGAAAATCTGGCATAGTCCTCACTTCAGGGTACACATAAATCATTCAATAAAATGCCTATTTTTCCCTCTGAGGGACTGTGTTACATAGAAACTACAGCTAATTTATTTTTTTCTGAAACCTCATTTATTTAACAGCCTTTTCACAATTTAATATCTTCTATCCAAAGGGTGGTATGATAAACTTGTTAAAAATACATAGGGCTGCCAAGAGGCAGATAAATATTCCAGTTTACCTGGGGTGAATTGTACAGAAAAATTGCTCCTTCTCTACTCACTTGAGAAGTTCGTTTCTTCACCTGCTTCGCCTATTAACTGCTGCTTGATTTTAAGATCCTCTTTTGCACATCAGTGTCTAGGTGCCTTGGTGCAGAATGTATTTTGTTAACAGACTTGTTTCTCTAAATTTACATTTTACTTTTAGAAGAATTTGCTTTCTGGAGTCACCAATATGTAAATTGGAATTTCCAGAATCTGGGGCAAAGATGATAAAAGCTAGTATAAGACTCGGTAAAGATGGAAGGATCTACTGCAAAACTACCGAATTCATTGTGATTGTCTAATTTCCTCTCTGTGGTTTACTTGCCAACCACCTTGCCCCTCATCCCTCTGATTCTGCCCTATTATTATTCGAGCAAACTGTGGGAAAACATAAAAATACATGTTTTCTTTCAAATTTAATAAATTACGCAATAAAATCCACACACATTTGTTTAGTGCCCACTTTACTTGAGAAATCTCTCTCCCTTCTTCTTCCTAAAAGATTTACTAAGTTTTATTTTAAAGGCAGATGTACACAGAAAAGGAGAGATAGGCCTTCCTTCCACTGGCTCACTTCCCAAATGACTGCAATGGCTGTAGCTGAGCTGATCTGAAATCAGGAGCCAGGAGATTCTTCCATGTCTCCCATTTGGGTGCAGGAGCCCAAGGATTTTAGCCATTTGCTGCTGCTTTCCCTGGCCATAAGCAGAAAGCTGGATAGAAGGCACATCACCTATGCTAAAAGGTGTTGCTGCCCCTCCTCCATCCCATACCACCCATCTCATAATTATTCCATTGCCTATCTCTATTTGCCTCCTACATAGAATTACGTGACATCATGTGTAGTTTTATTTGCTCTGTATGTTACATGTATTTCTATCACTACTGTGTTTTGATTTTCATTCAAATGTGATGTTGGCACTGCAGGTCACAGCTTAACCCATGATTCCACAGTACTGGTCCTTTGCACAAGATTTTTGACACACTTTGCATTTTGACCATAGTTCATCATTTTTATCATGACATCATGTCACTCACAAAGTTAACACCGTCTGTTTGTGACTGGGAAGCCACTGGTGAGGTTTTTGCCCTGGAGACTGCTGCAGTAAAGAAAACGTGAAAGTGTGTGAAATCTTTAGTCTCCTCCCTCCCAACGGTTTTTTCTTTTACACCTTGAAATTCACAGGAAGTGATGACATCTTTAATGGACCCCACAGGGTGAAACACAGGCATTTGAGTGCGTCTCTGTGTGCTCTGATGGAAAGCAATCACCTCCATTTATGCTACATTAAATTAAGTAAATAGAATTACTTCCAAAAATTTAGCAAGAAATTTGTTTGTTTCCGTAAGACTATTTCCTTGATATTAGGTCCTGTTTGAAGTTGCTATGTATGTTTTCTACTGAAACCTTTTACATGCTGTTTTATTTAAATTATTGATGACACCTGTACAGGAGAGAATTTTTCATAGGCAGGTGCAAATCTGTGAGAATGACAGGATCTAAAGCTCTCTAATGGCAAACATTATCAAAATTACTTCTCACAATGCAATTATATTTCAAAACCTAGGAACAATTTTATATCAAATAATTAAAAACAATGATAATGCTCTAATTTTAATGAATAAGTAGCTTATCTGAGATTCTGAAAGTACATCAATGAAATCAGAGAGAATGATCTGCCACATAATAGGAACAGTGAGAGACGAATCACCACCGAGGGCTGAGCCAGCAGAACGTAAACTCAGCTTCCATGTGCTGAGTCCTGCACGGGGCTCCTGGGGCATAGATAGGTGTCTGTGATGACATATGTGTGTGGGCTGAGCAATCTGTTATGAATGAAAAGATAACCCTTTATGGGATGGATTTCCAGTTTCCTAGTTACCAAAAAAAACCTGAGCTTCTTATATTTTTATTAACTTTATGCACATTGTATTTTATAATGTGATAGAAATGAATGTCTTTGGAAATTTGTTTTCTGTTTTGTTTCTATAGTAAAATTGACTTTTACTTTTTATCTTTCTGATTCCTTTGAAAATATTGTTTTGACAGGAAAGGCAATTTACAGAGAGAGGAGACAAAGATCTTCCAACTACACTTCACTCACCAAATTGCCACAATGGCTGGGGTTGAGCTGATCTGAAGCCAGAAACCAGAAGCCTTTTCTGGGTCTCCTATGTAGTTTCAGGGACACAAGGACTTGGGCATTCTCCACTGCTTTCCAAGGTCATAAACAAAGAGCTGGATAGGAAGTGGAGTAGCTAGGTCTCCAACCAGCACCTATGTGGGATCCCGGCGCTTGTAGGTGGAATATGAACCAGTTCAGCATAGTGCCAGTCCCTCTTCAATTTTTACAATCTAAATATTTAACTTCCACACAATAAGATGCTTTTATTTTTATCATGTGTAAGTAACAAACATACATTCTGTATTTGGAAGATGATAGCAAAGATATTTCTCTTTACTAATCTACATTTACCAATTATTTCCATACCTAAGGCATTTACAGGAATTGCCGTTGAAGATCCAAAACGCGCTTTCTTGGAAAACTGCGCAAAGTATCATATGAAAGGTTAAAAATGTGAAAACATTTGTACAAGTGATGGAAATTTTTAGCCTCTCTTTTGAAATAATTATAGATGAACATGAAATTGAGAAATAGTACAGAGAAACTGTATCTGTCCTCCTCCCAGATTTACCTATGTTAAAGTCCTGGAAAACTATGTTACAATCACAGCCAGGATGTTGACATAGATACAATCAAAACATAAAACATTTTATTTTCTTTTTTCTTCAAGATTTGTTTATTTTTACTGGAAAGGCAGATTTACTGAGAGGAGGAAAGACAGACAGATCTTCCACCCTTGGTTCACTCCTCAAGAGGTCACAATGGCTGGAGCTGACCCAAGCCAGGAATTAGGAACTTCTTCAGGTCTCCTACATGGGGGCTGGGTCCCAAGGCTTTGGACCATCCTCACTGCTTTTCCAGGCCACTGCGGGGAGCTGGATGGGAAGTGGAGCAGCTGGGACATGAATTGGCAACCTTATGGGATCCAGGCACAAATACGATGAGGATTTAGCCACTGAACCATCACACTGGACTGGCATAGAGTATTTTCATTGCTGTGAGGATTCTCTGTACCCATACCCTACTTCATCATCTTTTCCTTTTCCTTAAAACCCTAGCAACCCTTAATCATCTCTTCATGTCCATAAGCATCTCGTTTCAAGAATTCAGTCTGGAAACCTTTGCAATTAGCTGTTTTCACTCAGTGTAATCCTCCTGAGATTTCTCTAAGTTATTACTTGTATCCAGGTTGTTCCTTTCTATTTCCACGACAGGAATTGACCACAGTTAACCATTTATCAATGGTAGGACATTTGTGTTGTTTTCACACTTTCATTATTGTAATAAAGCTATTAGGAATACCTGTGGTACAAGTTCTTGTGTGAACATAAGTGCAATTTTCTGTCCTTAGTAATGTCAATTTTAAAAAAAAATTTGCCATTCTTATAGATGTACAATGATATATTAATATGGTTTTAGTTTGCATTTCAATGAGAGCAAGTAATGCTGGATAATTTTTTCACGTCTTTATTTATTTACATATATATAAATTTAGATATGTATCTGCTCTCTGGAGAAATGTTTCTTCAAGTCTTTTGCCCAGATGTTAATGGGATCTGTTTATCAAAATTTATCTTTATGTGGATTGTGTTTCTTGCTGTGAATCCTCAACGTTATTGGCATAGTCCTAGATTATGAATTCTGTTTTTTAAAGGATTCATTTATTTATTTGAAAGAGACTGTCAGAGAAAGGAATCTTCCATCTGCTGGTTCACACCTCAAATGGTTGCAACAGCTGGTGATGGGCCAGGTAGAAATCAGGTGTCAGAAACTTTCTGGATCTCCTACATGGGGCATGAGCCCAAAAAACTTGGACCATTTCGTTTCTAACTTCAGCATGTGTGTGTTCCTTACTGGCACATGGATACACGGATTTTCTATTTATGCTATAACTTAAAATCCTGCTGTGCTCATTTATTAGTTCTAGGAGTCTTCATGGCTTTCCCAAGGTTTTCTATGTAGTTTTGGTATACAGAGGCAGTTGAATTCCTTTCTTTTCAATCCTTACATCCTTTTATGCCATTATTTCACTTGCTAGATCTTCAAGTTACTGTATTTATGTCATTCTTCCATTTTATTCTTGGTTGCTTTTTCTCTTGATTTTTCTTTTTCTGCTTTCTTTGCTCCTTCTGAAGGTTACTTGATACTTACAAAGTTTCCATTTTGATTTATTTATGAGATGTTAAAATGCTCATATATATATATTTGAAAGGTTTATTTATTTGAAGGAGTTACAGACACACACAGGGGCACAAGGGAGAGGCTTCCAGGTCATCACTTGGACTGCTGATACCACACAGGCAGGCAGAGAAAGAGAGCCTGGTTATTGTGTTCCAGCCGATCTCCACTGAAAGTCAGAGGAATGATCTCATTGCTGTTGGGCAGAAGTGAACGTTCTAAGTCTCCACAAGGTCTGTTGATCTCACTGCAGCAGCACGGGTTTTCTGTGATTACCACAGGTTTGAGTGGAAGTCCTGGATGCTCATGGTATCTGTTGACAAGAGGGAATGAGTAGAGGCTCATTTTCAGCTGCTGAGGATGGAGATCTAGACAACTTACCTGGATTTTGCTTGTGTAAGTGAACATAAAACTATATGACCTTTTCTGTGGAATTGTGATGGGATTCAGCAACTATTGTCTGTTTCATCATCTTATTGTAAATAAATAAGCTTCTGACAAATGTGCCATCATTTAATGATTTACTCATAATTGTACACATATGTATTTCTTGAGGGTTAACTGATATGAATTTATATAAACATGTATCAGCTAATTGTTGACACAAAACATGCCATGTGGGTAACCACTTCGTAATTCAGTGTCTTACTCTGATTCAGACACATGTGAATTGGCTGTGAATGACTGAGACTGGAATTCATTGTTTTTATTTTGCCTAACTCACAGATTGAGTACAGCATGGATAAGTGGCTTACTAGAAAGGTTAATCAGTGTACTCTCTGACCAACTGCGCATGAATTGCTTCATCTCATTACACTAACACTATCATAAAATGTCATTAACTTAATAATATTTTCTGCCTTTAGAGTAAACAATGCAGTAACCTGCATTTATATTTGTACAACCATGGGTTGGTTTAATATTATTTTGTTCAAATATTTGTTGGTAGTTTTAAATTCATATCTGATTTTTTTCAATCCTTTGACAGTTTAACTTGCCAGATTCTACAGGCTTTCTGTATGCCAAAACTAATTTATCTTAAAATCCTCTTATACAATTTACTGGTTAAAAATAATTCATCTATCTAACCATTCAACATTTCCTGATTAACTACTGTATGCAGAAAATGAATCTGAAAACCTGAATAGTAAATATCTTTTTTAGGACTAATCATCACCTAAACCATTTCTTAATTATATTAGGATTTCTCCATTGTAGACTATTTATTTTTAAAGTTTATTGTACTTGACTAAGTGACTTGGGAAGTCATCTTGTGCATTTAACTGTATAATTTTAACAATAGAATGTACTGGGGACATGCTAAGTACTCTGCTTAGCATTTAGAATTAATTGGAATGTATTACTCATTTCATAGATGAGATAGTAAAGTTCAGAACGTTTAGAAAATGGCCTAAATTCATCCAGGAGGTGGGGCTTGGGATCCAGTTCTGGACCCACATTTGTCTGCCCGTTATTTAGACTGCTAAGTTCGATGACATTACCTTGGAGTGGCAATGAGTCTATCATGGACTTCCATGCATGTCAAACTGCAAGTTGGATCTCTTCTATTGCATTCTGAAGTTTCAGGAACCACAGGAAGAAACTGCTCTTCTTTGCCAAGTGGTCGCATTAAGAAAAGGGGCTGTCAACAAAGAGAGCTTTAATATTGTCTCATGTGAGCATCCTTCGCATGAGAATTCTTTTTATATTAATCACTTCCTAATCCTTTCCTCCCTTAAGTGAAGGAATTATCACTAAGGTTTTAAGAGGTGAGAGAACAACACCTACCCTGGTTCACTGTGTAGGACCAAATCAGGAAATTATCTTTCTCTTTCCATCCTCTCCTGAATAACTCGAGTATCTCTTCTGTTGAATAGATACTAGTTTCCAAGTTCATATTTGGAGAAGATCCAGGCTTGGGGAATGTGAAGTATGACACAGAAGTAGGCACAGTTTACTTTGTTGGCAGGTGTTTCAGGACCAGGAGTCAAGTCAGGGACTTACTCCAGGGACTTTGATGTACTGTCATTCCTGTCTCTGGTCCAATCGCTTTCTCTTCTGGATGCAAGGACAAGGTCTATGAGTGATAACCTTGGCTTGCTGTAAAAGGAAAAGTCATTCAAAGCTCTGTCATGACCAATGCGATACTATGATATTCTCATTTATGCAGGGAAGGAAGAGCTAGAAACTCAACTAATTGATTTTCTATTGAGCTATTCCCTGCTGTGTCCACCCTTGAATGTTTTTTTTTTCCAAATTCTGCAATGACAGCTGACTTCCTATAAAGTCCATGACCCTTATCACAGTGTATGAAACTTTCTCTTCTCTACTTGCTTCTTCTACTTCATTTTTGTTTATTTTCACGGTTGACTCTTATGAGCCATCAGGTCAAACCTTTTGGGCTTTTTAGTGTGCTAAATGTGGAAAGCAGCTTAATCGCCTTGCTCAGCATATTGAAGGTTTTCTCACTATGGGATACCCATCCACTGAACCTCTTTCCTTAGAATCCTGTTCCTTCAAAAGCTGATTTTTTTCATACTTTGAATTATATGTGAACTAATGCTGTTGTTTCTAGATCTTATTCCTTCTTTACTGAGTGTCCTAGCATTATTTATGTTTAAATCTCTTTTCACAAAGAGCCAATGTGTTTTTGATTCATTTAATAACATTTACCAAGTATTTTGTCCATTTATTTTTTCCCTGTCATATAACATTTATGTTGAATATCAGAACAGTAGAGGCCAGAGTGCTGATGTGACAATCTCTGTTGGCAGGTGAGGTATCAGCACACAGTTATTAGAGCTTAATAGGCTGAAATCACAACAAAACTTGCCCAATTAAATATGCAATGACTGTTCCTATCACATATCAGTAGTATTCCAAAAGTTGTTAAGTTCATTTAAATTATCTATGCTGAAATAAAACAATACACAGATTTTTTTTTCTTACTTTCCCAAAGAGATTTACCTTTTCATTTCATTTTGTACGAGCATTTTGAAGTATGTTCGCTGGTGTGACATTGGGAGAGATTATGTCCTTTGATTGGCTTTGCATTATGATTATGTACTTAAGAGTTTTGTATGTGAGGGTATTTGAATGGAGCCACGTGCAGGGTCAAATTGAAACTTTCACAAGACACTACAGATTCTGGCTCACATCTTGGGTTTCATTTTTATTGTTAGCCAATCTGGTGGGAGCTATATTACAATATTACTTTACTATAAACCAAGGGTTGACAATGTCCTGACATTCTGTGGTTTCTACTAAACCACTATGGTAGTATGAAATCAACCACAGAATGAAAGGGGATGGCTGTGCTCTAATCCATCTTATTTATACAAATGGGCAGCACACTGGGTTTGACACAAAAGACATGTTTTACCAGTGTCTATTATAAATCATCTTAAAAATTATTCATTCTTTCTGTCCTTCCTTTCCCTCAGTTTCCTGGGCTCCTTGATGGTCCTCACTTCTGCATCCTTCCTTTTGTGCCTTGCTTCCATCTTTTTCATATGTGCATGGTACAATGCCCTGTGTGAGTTGTCCTTATGTCACTGCATTTGCTGGTCTGAGGCAGCATAAACAGGGAACTACAGCAAGAGACAATATGTTCTTGATCTTAGTTGTAAGTCACTTATCCCAGTCAGTCTTCCTTCTCTATTCTAGTTAGTTCTTGGTTCTCCTTCTGATCTCTTGGCTTATGTTTCCATATTCATGTTTGCCTCACTCATAAAGAACTGATGGTTCTCCTTTCCTTGCCAATGCCTAAAAGGCCATGATACATTTAAATAACAGAATGTTAGACTTGTGACTGTTACTTAGGGGCTATACTATTGTGATAATATGAGAAAAAATGGTGGGGACAGGGAGAGGAGGAAGAAAGGGGAGATGGAGAGGAGAATCCCATAACTACAAGACTGTATCATGGAAAAGAATAATAACAATAAAAAAGGCAATGGTCCTTATCTCCTTTTTAATTGGATAGAAATCAGCTCTGGTGCTGCTTCAGGCTGTGTATTCAGCTGATGTGATGTTGGGTTCCATGCTATGGTGCAGTCTTTCCAACCATATTCTAAATTGTTTACCTGGCACTGCCCTTGCCAGCTGGAATAGGACAAGTTATTCCTGGTCCTTGTGCCAAGAGCCCAAGGAACAGATTAGAATAGCATGGTCTGTGTGCTTCAGAAGGCTGTCTAATGGATAAGAAATACATCTGATGTTAATGTTGTATGAGAAGGCAGCATCTGTCGGCTCCAGGCTTGGGAGTGAACACAGCGTCAGAGGCTACTTCAGCTGCTCTGCCGAAGAACCTTCTTTCCTTCCCTGTTGTCTCCTATCTCAACTCTGATGGTCACCATGTCTCCTTCCATGTCCTATGAAACCTCTTATTAATTGACTAGCTCATAGCATTACACTTCTCCATAATCCTTGATATAAACTTCTGCCTTACGTGCTACAAGTTTCTAAGACTTGCCGGCACACAGCATGCCACTTCATACCTACATGCCTGGTGTCCATTGTCATCACTCATCAAGCGTGTTATCCTGAAAGGTCACGAAACCATCCTGGGTGTCACTGTTGTTCAGTTCTTACTAACCACATCTAAAGATCAGCTTAAGTTTTTCCTCCCTCAAAGTGTTCTGTAGTCATTTTCGTGAATGCTGACTTTTCCCCTGTTCTTAGGAAGTTAGTAAACAAAAGTTTAGAAGGCAATACAGTTAATTTTTGGCTGTTTGTCTTGTAAACATTTCACTGCTTTGCATTTGAAATGAATTCACATGTAAGGCCATAACTCGTCAGTGTTTGACTGTGTTATCTTGGACACATTACTTCACTTTTCTATAGTTCCGTTGCCTCCTTGGTAAAATTAGACTAAAAATAATGCACCTACTACCCAACAAACAGTCATCTTTCTGTCTCGTCAAGTCCTTGGTAAACTCATGTTCTATTTTAGTTACTATTTACTTGGCTGCTTTCTTCTCTTGCCAGCAGATAATAATTGGCACGAGACTTGAGATATCATCCGTTGTGTTCATATCTCCTGTGCCTGGAAAAACTTGCTAAATATTTGTTGAATCAAAGAGGGTCAGCAGCTTGCAGGAAGATTTTTAAAGTTTAACTGAGATGGTGGTTACTTGACTGGCTATGAGTGAGTTAAATGTTGAGTAAATGTGCATTTCTATGACACATCTACTATTACTTATCTATCACCATCCTTATTACTATTATTGCTACTGATAACCAAACCAATTAGAGCACTCAGCAACTTAGAGAAAATTATACTGGTTGGTGAAGACGCATCTAATTGTAGTGGAACTTGTGTGAAGCTGTGGAGGTCTCAGAATGAGTTGTGTGAGCCTTTAAAAGAGTACAAACACGTGTAAACAAATGCAAACTCCAATAAATGGTGTGAATAAACAGCATCTGGAAGCATAAGGAAAGTTAGAGTGGCCAGGGTTTCATTCGTTGAGTTCCTACCTCTTTGTTTCTCTGTTTCTAGATCATTCTGCGAACCAAATGGCCATTTGGATGCAAATCTGAGTTCATTGCCCTTGCACAGATCAGAAGGTTGGACTTGTATTTTACTCTATTAACTGATGCCATCTTCTTTTCTGTTGACTTACTGTTTTGCAGTAATGGATCAGTTCTGCTTATAAGTTGCAAATTCCTTTTATGTCCGTATTAATTCACTGTGAGCATAACTAACCAGTTATTTTCCCTAACTGTGCATCATTGAATCTTGATTTTAGTTTTGTGAGGTAAGAAGAATAACTACACTGCCTAGATGAAGGAATGGAGCCCTTTGGTGTGTCCAGCTTTTGAGAGACACGTGGTGATGAAAACAAGACACTACTGCTTAATTTCTAGACTTCTTCTATTTCCTTAAAATTTTGTTCCAATTGGAGTTTCATCTAAGTTTTACCAATTTCAGGAAATATGAATTGAATAACTGTGATGCTGGGTACTGTGGTAGGTACCAGAAGAAAAGAGAGAAAAATTAGATGTTATGCCTTTCCGGTTGACTTCCCAGCACAGTTGGTTGGGCAGATAAGAAAACAAATTATTTCAGAAAAAAATGTGACTTGAATGCTAACAGTAGTATATAAAACATGATACAACTGCAAGTCAAAGAGGTGCCTGGTTATTGGCTGAGAAGAAAATTTGGAAAATCATCACAGATGAGCTGGCATTCCTAATGGCTGCAAGAGATGGGTAGGAGTTCGTCAGTTGGATAAAATGCCACAGGCATATTAAGAAGTAGAAATCTGAATCTTGAGCAAGTCCGTGTACATGCTGAGCGATGCACTGAGAGATACACACTAGGTTGTAAATCAGAGTGGGGGTGAGATTTTGGCATAAGTGGTTGAGGCATCACTCAGTTCTGACACATCCTGCATTAGAGTGCCTGTTCTAGCATCCTGACACTTTCTCCAAACCCAGCTGAGTTCCTGGCCCCTGGCTTTGGTCTTACCTAGGACTGGCAGTGGTGGATACTTGGGTGAGAGGAGTGGTAAGCCAGAGGTTGAAAGGTTTCTTCTGTTTTTTTTTTTTTTTTTTTTTTTTTAATGAAACAAGCAAATAAATGTACAAAGGATCAGAATGCAGAAAGATGGCCATGGAGGGTGGAACAGGACACAGATACATTTCCCCAGGTCAACAAAAATTGAATTCTTTCTGGTTTTCCTTATCTCTGGTGTCTTTCTTATCCAAATAGTCAAACTGATTCTTTTGTATCATTTGTCCTACAGAAATGCTTGACTCATATGGGCTGTAACATAGGATCATTCCCTTAGGACGTGGAGATCTCCTGGAAGAGCTGGCTTCTGAGTTAGGCAGTGTCCTGCTTGCACACATGTGTCAAATACCCATATGCCTCCCTTTCCTCTGCATGGTTGCTGTCCCAGCTCCCTGTGAGTCAAGATGACCACATGTGCCATGAATTCTTTAGGGCCTTTCACAAAGCACTGCTATATTCTTTTTTTTTAAACATTTGTTTATTTTTATTGCAAAGTCAGATATACAGAGAGGAGGAGGAGAGACAGAGAGGAAGATATTCTGAAGATATTCTGTTGATAATTCACTCCCCAAGTGTCCACAATGGCTGGTGCTGCGCCGATCTGATGCCAGGAGCCAGGAACTTCCTCCAGGTCTCCCATGTGGGTGCAGGGTCCCAAGGCTTTGGGCCATCCTCAACTGCTTTCCCAGGTCACGAGCAGGGAGCTGGATGGGAAGTGGAGCTGCTGGCATTAGAACTGGCGTCCATATTGGATCCCGTCATATTCAAGGCTAGGACTTTAGCTGCTAGGCCATTGTGCCAGGCCTGAGCACTGCTGTATTCTTGATCAACTATTCTTTGTCTAATTAACTTACTAAAAACTTGAAAGAATTGACAATCTTCACTATCGTGTGTGTGTGTGTGTGTGTGTGTGTGTGTGTGTGTGTGTTCTGAGGTAATAGTTTTTATCTTCAAAGACATATTTCCCTGGAGAGCCTGGGATGCGTGGGGCCATCTTTATGGCAAGTGTTCAGTCTGGAGTTTTGTTTCCCTTGGCCTTGGCCAATAGAATGGTCTCTGTCTTTGTGGGGGGAGATTTCCTTGGCTGCTGTTTGCTTTAATAAGCTTTAATAAGTCTCTATGGTTATCTCAGTCTAAGGTGGTCCAAAGGACACAATTTTATACTTAATGACAATGTGGTAGAGTAGAAACATTGGAAATCAGAAATAGGGAGAGAGAGTGAGAGAGAAATCCTTTACTTTAGCCATCTGTTCTCATATTGTGTTTGAGGTCTGCATGCGGATGGGTCTAGTTGAGTCCTGCTGACGTGGAATTCACAGGATTTTCATGAATATCAAATGAGGTCTTAAGATGATGATATCTTCTAAGTTGTGAAACATGTTCAAATTTGGTTGATATTCACTATTATTTTAATTTTTATTAAAAACACTGATACATAATAATGGCATCTTACTTTCTCCCCAGGAAACAGTAACTCACTCTAGTTTTCGTAGTATATTCTTTCTTGCAGCTGATGAAAGGATTGAGTCCTGCTTCTTTCAAAGTTAGGCATAACACTTCTTTGGTATTTTTGAATTTCTCTGTTTCACACATAGGCTGAAGTCCTGGATATAGCCTATGGGCCTCTATTTTCCTCTCTTTAAGAGAGTAGATGCTCTGCATTATTGAGTTAAACTGAATTTCCATTTATACATCAGCATGAACTAATGAAGAATATATAGTTCTAAGAAAATTCATTAATTGGGGTCATGTTTGCTGTATTATCAATGAACATAATCCATTTGTTTAAGTTTAGGGCTCAGTAGTTTATGTTGGTCATTAATGTGTCTCAGTAGGATATGGTTGTTTACAGCATTTTGTGAGAATATGCGCATCTTCCATTCTAAGGAAAGCACAGCATGATAATCAGCAAAGGGAAGCTTGTCCAGAGCCATGGACATGTGGTATGGACTGGCAGTTCTCATTAGCCACCATTACTCCGTATTCCAAGCCTTCCTTACAAGGAGGGTGACATGTGTCTAACTCTGGATAATGGAGGAAGTAGGTCTGCTGAGAGGACATGTCCCATGTGTGCTGGCTGTACAGTCTCTAGCTTCAACCTTCTCACTTCCTCATTTCTTTTTTCATAGTTGATGGAAGTGGGGAATTCAGCTGAGCACTCCAAGGATAACCTAGAATAGGGGTCAACAAACTTCCTCAGGAAAGGACAAGATAGTAAACATTTTTCTTGTGCATGGTATGGTTTCTGCTCTTATTATTCAGCTCTAGCATGATAGTGTGATAAAAGATGTAGACAATATGTAAGCAAATAGGCACGACTATGTAATAAAGCTGCATTTATATAAACAGGAAGTGGTTGGATTTGGTTCACAGGCACTCATTTGCTGAACCCTGACCTAGATCATTGTGGTGCGCAAGACACAGGCAGCTAGTATCCCTGAGTTACCATATTGAAGGCTTCTGGCCAAACACCTGACTGTAGTGACACAAAGTATTGTTTTGTCAATTAGCTATGAAATGTGTCTTGTTTGCTAAAGCAGCTAATACTTAAAATAATCATTTCAGAATTTTTTTGTTACTTAGTTTAGTTAATTATGAATCTTTGTAACATTGTCACTAAGGCCACTGGACTGTGCTGTCCTCTCACCAACTCATCTTCCATGCAATACATACATGGGTGGATAGACTCTTCAAGCATAGACATTAAGTCTCCAAGCTTTGTGATTCATCCCATCATTTGGGATATCACATGCTGGTTAAAGCACAGCTTTTGGGTCAGAAATCAGATTTTAAATAGGAGATGAGTTCAAATAGTAACAACTCTCTTCAGCTGCCTCATGATTTTGCTTGAATTTGCTCATCTGTTTAAGAAGGACGGTGCTTCCTTCCTGACTTGCGTGCAACAGAGACGAAAGGTGATTGTGTTTGTTCAGCATTTCTGTTGTGGGGCTTTCCTCTATTGCTCCTGGCTATTGGGTTAGTCTGCTTCTTTTGAGGTGATGAGACCAAGAGGTAATTAATGCTCCTTGGGTACATTTGGTGGTTTCTGGGGCCATGTGTGATCAACAGAGTGATGGAGGTGCTACTGACAACCAGTGTGTAGACTCTAGGGATTGCTATCAACATCCTACAATGAATATCTTAACCCCACATGGCACCTAAGGTTCTCTGAGCCTAAATGTTAACAGTGCCCAAGATGAGAAACGGTTTAAGGAGATTTGTGTAAAGTTATAAAGTTTACTCTAGAAAGGATACATACTTAACAATCATGGAATTTTAAGGTTTTTAAAGCTGATAGCCCTTCATAGGGCACTGTAGGCAACAGTTTTTGCTGGAAATTCTGCCTAACCCTATCTCCATGCTCTGCCTGCGTGTTGTTGGCCTCTGGTGGTCCTGGGAGGCCTTAGAACAGACCATTGTATGGGAATTTCGTTTTCGTAATGCACAGTAACTCATTTGAGGGCAGAAATCTTTTCTTCTCCAAATTAAGCTTTTTAAAAAATTGAATGGATTTCCTTACAGATCATTTTCTACCCACGTACACCAAGATCTTGGCTCACAATTCACCCTCCTCTCCATTTACTCTCTAAAACTTGTCCTTACCTCCTTTGGGCTTAACCTCCATGCAACCTGCCCTTAGAATTACTTGCAATGTCTTATTTGAGAGAATCTGTATTTAGGCTTGACATTGAGCTTCGTGGAAGTATATTAATCTCCATGGAGTATCCCTAGTGAAGAATCTGGAATTGTGAGGATCTGGGTATCTTCTTGATGTACCGTATGTGTACATGGATCCCAAACATAAAATATTCCTAGATTACCTTATTTTCTTTATAACAAATGATAAAGCAGATTTCTTAACAGCAAACATTGTAAACTTTACTTACTGACTAAATATAAAACAGGGGGAAGATTTCTGGGTGCAGGGACAGACCTGGATGTGGATCACATGTAAAGTCTGCCTGAGTGGATGGTCTTGGAGAAAAGTAGAACAAATACTGGACACTGTCCCACGTCAGAATTCAATAAAGGAATGGGCATAGTTGATGAGAAGTGAGGTATTGGAAAGCCTGGAATCTGAACTTAGGTCGTTTGAATTACAGTTCAGGGACTACTGTTTATCTAGTCATGGATATGAGCTCATATCCCCCACAATCTCTGAATGTTTATCTTTACCTGCAAAACAGAGACCATAAGGATGCCTGTGCCATACATTTGTTGTGGAGACCATATAGTCCTATATATAAAATGCTTACCACATTCCCTAACACAGGAGTAAACACACAAAAACATTTTCTCTCACTGAGTTGTACTTTTTATTCTTATCATCGACACTTTTGAGACATTTTGCCCAAGAGGAGAGTCTGTTTCTTTTATTACTTTTGAAGGAGCCAACCATTAGCATCCCTCTTTAATGTACAAAGAAAGTGAGATACGGAAATCAGTCAGCTGACTCCAATTGAGTTCAGCCTGCTTTAGGTGTTCTGCCATGTGGGAGGGGTTGCAGTAGGTTGGTTCTGCTCCTCAATGGAAGCATTTGTAAGTGATGGGTGTACAGAAGGATCTTGTGGTTTATTAAATGTTCCTCTAGGAAACATTGGCTGCATCAGCTTAAGGTGCAGGAGCTGGGAGTGTTGCTGTAGATGTATACCTACCTAACCAAGTCCGTTTCCATCAGAGGGACACACTGATGAAGCCCTGCCTTTCATGGATTGGCTTCAAGATTACACTGTGTTTAACTTTTGTATAAAATATTTGATATGCAGGTGAGAGAGAGAGAATGAGTGCACTCCCATTTGCTGGTTTACCTACCACATGCTCTCAGTGTTAGGGATGGACTTGCCTGAAGATAGAATCCAGGAAGATAACTCAAGTCTTCCGTGTGTGTGAACGAAGCTTGGCCACTTGAGCCATCATTGTTGCCTCCAGAGTCTGCATTAGCAGAAGGCTGGAATCAGAAGCTGGAGAAAAGGCCAGATGCAGAAGCCTAATGGCTGAAGTCCTCGCCTTGCATGTGCCAGGATCCCAAATGGGCACCGGTCCATGTCCTGGCTGTTCCAGTTTCTTTCCAGCTCTCTGCCTGTGTGTCCTGGGAAGGCAGCTGAGGATGATCCCAGGCTTGGGACCCTGTGCCCACCTGGGAGACCTGGAGGAGGCTCCTAGATCTTGGCTTCAGATCAGCTCAGCTCTGGTCATTGTGGCCACTTGGGGAGTGAATCAACAGACAGAAGATCTTCCTCTCTGTCTCTCTTCCACTCTGTGTATCTGACTTTCCAATAAGAATAAATTGATCTTAAAAAAAAAAAACCCAGAAGCTAGAGAAGGGAATCTAAACCAGATATTCTGATGTGGGACTTAGACATCTAACCTGGCAATTTAACTTCCAACCCATGTATCAGCCATGAATTTAGCTTTGTTGAACTCCTCTATCATTTTGAGGAAATGCAGAAAGAATTTCAAGGACAAAAGAGCTAATTACAGATGGGCATTTAGCCTGGTGGTTAGTATCCTGTGTAGGAGTACCTGGCTTCAAGCTAGCTCTATTTCCAATCCCAGGGTTCTGATGATGTACATCCTGGGAGACAGCAGGTAACAGCTCCAGTGGTTACGTTTGCCACTCGTGGGAGACCAGGATTAAGTTCTGGACTCTTGTTCTCCGGTTGGCCAAGTCCTGGTCATTTTAGGTATTTGGAGGAGTAAATTAATCAGTAAGACATTTCTCTATCTCGGTGTGCTGCAAAATAAACAAAAATAAAGAAATAAGTAAATAAATAATTTTTTAAAGAAAAAAAAAGAAGTGATCAGATGTGGAAGAAGTAATGGCATTTAGATGAACACAGCAACAAAACAGAATTATGTAGGGTGTTATACTTTCAATCAATTCTTAATGATTGACAAAGCAAGAATCTATGACCATGGAGAGAATATATGGACCATGTAGACTTGTAAACACAGGCACTTCGTGCTCACTAAATGAGAGTAGAGGATTTGCTGTGCTCATCCCTGAAGTTATCCCTATATTTAAACCACCGTCCTGTACCTAGTAGATAGTCAATAAGTGATTGACAAACTGTCAAATGGATTAATGGAGAAGGAGCAGAGCTGAACGCTGATTTTTGAATAGAAGGTGCTAATTTCAATCTCACTGAGAGCAAAGCAAAATGATTTAATGATTAGTGGATTTCAGGTATGAATACTGAATTAAATTTGATTTTAGCCACGTGGATAATACGCTCTGTTCACATCTTAAGTGCTAAATGTCAGCATGCATTTATAAGACTCTGGGTTGACCTTAATGGCCAGAGTAGCTGAACAAGTCTGTGGGTGACTTTAAGTTTAGCTCTGCCCAGCACTAGTTTAACAGCAATGCTAACCATATACTGGACCCTTAGTGTTGGTCTGTGTTTCTTTGGTCCAGAATATGTATAGAATGGGGGAAAACCCAGGTATTAACATTATTAATTTATTCAGCAAGAATTTTTAGAGTACAGCTGAGCTAACTGCTGTAGTAGATGCTTGAATTTCCTGACTCTTCACTTACCACCTGCTTTAGGAAGCTTCCGTGAGTCTCTTGTCTCTCTCAATTGACCTAATTCCACCGTCTCTGTATTGAATGTATTTTGAAATTCTGTCTTTTTCCCCTGCATTCACTCTTGAACACTTTTCCAGAGTAGGTCCTCCCTGTTGTTTGGATTCTTCAGAGGCACAGTGCGGGCTCTGTAGCTCTAACTCAGCTGAGGACTTACAACCTGGCAGGGAACCCAGTCACAAGAATCAGGGTCTTTTAGGCTCTTGTACCATAGGGAATATGGAACTTGGGGAAGAGAACAACAGAGTTTGACAAAACGATGGCTGGTGCAAAGGGCCACAGAGGAGAAGACATTCAAGCTGAACCTAAGAAGTGATGAGGAGTCTACTCTGAAAGCAAGGTTCTGTGAATGAAAAGGAAGTTTTTGAAGGAACATTAGCGTTCATTGGACTCTTGCATCATTATCCTGTAAGTCTAGGGCATATACGTGTAGGATTATCTTAAAAGCCATTGGTCTAAAGTTGACATGATTTCTTATTTCCTTATGATTGCTAATGATTTATTTTACAGATGGAAATTCTGGGGCACAGGGAAGGAAAATACATTGTGGAGGCAACTTGGCTTAAAATTGCTGATTTTGTATGCTTGCATTACATGTAGCTGCCCCATTACCCTGTCTTCTGTTGTTTTTAGAGTTTTCTGGATTGTAGAAGATTTCCTTTTGGATGGTATTCAGATGGTTTAGAGATGCTTCTTTGTGTACTGCTGTTGTGAGAGAATATATAGCTGGGCCCATTCTTGCCAAGATATTTCTGAGCAGCAAAGGAGGATCTAGTCTCCTTTAAAAATAAATATACATCTCTGTGTCTCTCTCCTTCTCTCTTTCAAGTTTATATTAAAAGTAGATAATCCTAGGCTGAGGGACACCAGGGCTGTACTATATTTTCTATTGAAATGAGCTGCAGCGTAAGGGAATAAAGATGCTGAAGACAACTGTCACCAGAGAAATTGTGTTTTCTAGCTAGATGTTGATCAGGAATGACTGACCTTTCTTCAAGTCTACTTTTTGTGTTACACACACACACACACACGCATGCACAAACATACTCACCTGCATTAGAATTTATTTCAAAGAGAAAAGTTAGCCTTTCCCACTTTTACTCAGGTACTGTAATACCCAATGTGGCATAAGCAAGATTGTTGGAGTCTTTTCAGACCTTAAAGGATCATTTTTGATTCCATCCTTCTGTTGTCCATGTCTAGTCCTCTCCTTTCATGACAGGGCAGTGAGGGAAAGTTGTTCATCACTGATATCTTCCTATTGGAATTCCTTTTGTAGACATTTCCCAACTTTTAAACAAGTCAACATTTGCCATATCATGATGAGGGCTACTTGGTATTACTAATGTGCAGGTGGGATAACAAAAGCTTGGAGGAGTGAATGCCCATGTCCAATGGCACTTAGCCATAAAGGGGTAAATGAGGAATGTGTATGGAATGTGTATATGACTTCATTTAAGGTTCATTTATATGAACAATGCCCCCTCTCTCTTTCCATGCTTTTCTTCCATGGGATGTTTCTTCTACTCTCTTTCTTTATTTGAAGTGCCACAGTCCATCACTGATGGCTTTGATAGCTTCAACTACTTTTGCTCACATTCACTGGTGACGAAGTGCATTTCCTCATAGATGATGAAAGGAACTTCTGTTTCATGGAGCTGTAACAAATATCCCTTTGACAGATTGGCTCAGGTACTCACCAGCTACAGCTGTAAGTGGGGACATAAAGGTGGTCCCACTGGGGAGTAAGGTTTCTTTTCAAAAGAGGAATCGCAGAATATCTGCTTTGGGTGTTTGGATGATACCCTCTGTGGAATCAATTTTGGGAATAAGAAGTAGAGACGCTTTAATTTGTGGAGTAGCACTATATAAAGCCTCACTAATATAACTAATCTAATGTGAATAAGTGAAACTCGCTCTTTATGGACATTCTAGGTTTTCCACATTAAAAAGCATTTCACAACAGCTTATTCTAGTCTCATAGCACCAGTTTGATGTAGGTCTTATTATATTTATTTCATATGATTTGGACAAAAGGCTTTGAGGGGTGAGGTCAGGAAATATGGTGATAAGAATGCCAGTAAAGTTCTTAATACTCCTTTCTCACATTGGTCTTTTCAGTAATAGACTGACTTTATTTATTTTTATTTTTTTATTTTTAAACACCTTTATTTGCTTTAAAAACATAAGACTTGTACACTAAAGCATAAGCATGTTTCATCTACAAAGTCAGAATATCTTCCTCATGGAACACGCAGGAAGAAAGGAAAAACACACACATGTCTTTGGTATTTTGAGATTGCAATAAGCTTGTAAATTGCTTTAAGTACGATGGGTATTTTGATGATCTTAATACTTTCAATATATAGGAATTTGATTTTAACAGATAATTTTGTACTATGAATGTTTACTGTTAGTACCAGGTGTGAAATATGGCTTTTTGTTATTGTTATACTTTTGTTTTCAAAAGATTAATTTTTCTGGCCGAAAGTCTTAATTTTTTTAGAGGTAATCTGTGACTACTTTGCCATGTGTGTAATAGACTGATTTTAAAAAAAATTACTTCATGACACAATTCCATTGGCTCTGGGATTTCCATTGCCCCGTCTCCAAATTTCCTCCCCACCACTGACTTCCCCCACATTATTACAACAGTATTTTCTTTCCAAATGGTCTTAAGTTCATCATTCTGCTATTTAGGTATATCGTGACATCATGGGTATGAACGATAGCAGAGTCCAGCGTCCTATTCAAGATGTATCTAACAGTTTCATTGAGAGTCCATCCTTGATTTGTAAGTAGAGATGCATATTGCATTACATCTTCACATCCGGATATGACAGTCTCTATTACACAGTTACTAAGCAGTCCCGTAAATGAAAAGTCATAAAACAAAATCAACAACAGGTTCAAGTAAAACAATTTTTTTTAACTTTAATTTTGATAATCTTTACATAGTCGATTAGGGAACAAAGGATTAAGGGTTACAGGAAAGTGGGTAAGCCCATTTTTTCCACATTTTTGGTTTGTGTGTATCTGGAGTAAGGAGGGAGACAAAGGGAGAAGCCCCACCCAACCTCCCATCCCATCCCAGGATCCCTGACATGAGGCATGCTTCGAGAGCACTGCTGAAGTGGTTTTGATAGCTCAACAGTTCTGAATTGCTGCCAATCTTGCCATTCCAAGCATGATGAAATCTCTCTAGAGTCCACTGACTGGCATAGTATACCTTAGGGTCATCCTTTGCAGACTCCAGTGGACTGCCATTTCTGCCATGTACACTTGGATATACTCTCTACTTGTTCCATCTGAGCCTCCGAGGAAGCTCAGCTCTAACACATGCACTCCATGGTCAGATCATGGAACCTGCAGTTCTCTTCATGATTGGAATTCTGAATCAGAAGTACAGTTGGAGGGATCCCCAAAGAAACTTCATCTGAGGTGATCCCAGACCTGATTCTTGTATGTGAATCTAGTGTGTACAGGGTCTGGTATAATCCGTCACCCCAGTCAGCTTATGCCTATGCTGATAGTTGCAATTACTGGGTCAGTTCTGTTTCCAGCCGTGTCTTCCACATGAACCAATGGGTGTTGCAGTTCAGCCTGATCCTGCTCACTTCACACTTGGTCCTCACACAAACCAGTGGGAACTACAGCGTAGTCGGGGCGACTCCTCAAAATCCCCACCAGGCCTGCCCCCTACCCTGGTTCCCATGCTTGCCAGTATGTACTGCAGACTTATTCAGTTTTCCCACATCCCATTTAGCTCTTGTACATGTCAATGGGCATTGAAGCCTAGTTCAACCCAACCAGCTTCACTATCCAGACCACACACATACTGGTGAGTGCCATTCTCTGTCTAGCCACCCCTGCCCAGTCCTGGTTTTCATGCTCTCCATTGGGAGTGGTAACCCATGAGGGAGGTGCCCACTATTTCCCTACTGGGCCACACTTCCACTCTCGGATCATGCACTCTCCAGTGGTTCTGCAGTTTAACTTGACAGAATTAGCTCCCAATGCCAGCCACTGCCAGCTGATGCTGTGGGAAAGCCCAACCAACCAACCCTCACCCACTCTGATTTTTTGCTTGTACAGGAAGGAACAGTCAGCCCAGCCTGGTTTTTCCCTGACCCAGCTCAAATGAGACCCACAGGTGTTGTAGCCCTGCCTGGTCTTGTCTGCCCCCACCCCAACTCATGCTTTCCGGTGGGAGTGGTAGTCAGGCAGTGGAGCCCTCCACATTCCCCCTGCCAACTTTGCCCTCTGCCGTGCTGGTTCTCAGATGTACTGGTTGAGCGCTGCGGCTCAGTCTAGCATGGCCCACCTTGCCTCAGTTTTTTTGCCAGTGGGTGCTGTAGCTTGGCCCGGCCCACCCCCAATTTCAGCTCCTGCTGGTGGGGTTACAGCCTAACTCAGGCCAGCCAGCTCCCTGTCCTGCTGTAATGTATACTGGTATGTATTGCAACTGAACCTGGCATGACCCACAGTCTGTGCTGGTGCTCAGATTTGCCAGCCGGTGATGAGAACTGGTTCAGCCTGGTCTGCCCCAGACCTATGCCGAACGTATGCTGGTGGGTACATTTCCCTGGCCTGCTCTGGGCTACTCCCTGTTGTGGTTCTTGTACTCACCTGCAGGGACTGTGTCCCGACAGAGGAGTTTCCAAAGCTCCTCCACCAGAACCTCTCCCTATGCCAGATTTTGCACATACAGGTGGGTCCAAGGGCCAGCCCTACTTAGTCCACCTCCTGTCCTGGCAGGAACAGTGGCCTTTCCTGACTAACCTTCAACCCATTCCGGTTCTTATTGCTGGATGGTTCAGTCCTGCCAAGGCTCGTCCATACCCAGACACAGCTTACACATGGCTCAGTAGGGGCAGAGACCTAGCTTAGTCTATGCTACATCTACCTTGGTCCTCCAGAGCACCAGATGGTATTGGAGTCTAGCCCAGCTCAGTGCCCCAGTACCAGTTCACACTTGTGCCAAGCGACACTGCAGCCATGTCCAGACCAGAATGTACCCCCCTCTCCAGCCCCTGCATCACCATCAGGAACCCCAACCCAGCTAGGGTGTTCTTTTAGCTCCCCAGCCAGGGCTGTTCTCAGCCACAGCTTGTGCACATGCCAGTGGTTGCTCTGGCCCAGCTTGGCATGGCCCCTCACCTGTCTTGGCCTTTGCCTTCGATGCTGTGGGCTGGCGTCCCTGGCTCATGCAGTCGGTGTAAGAGCCTAGCTCGGCATGACCTGTGCTCCAGCCTGATTTCTGTTCTTTGTGAGCTAATGTTTGCTCCAGCCTGCCCAGTCCGCCCCCTTCCATAACTAACCCACACATTAGCCAGCCATTGGAGCTACTTTGCCCAGCTTGCCCGACACCCAAGCCTGGAGCGTGTGATCATTAGTGAGAGTCGTGCCCACTAGGGGAGTTTCCCAAGTTCCCCCAGTTGGCCCAGATCTCATATTTGCCAGTGGGTGTTAGGTAAATGCCCAGCATATTCTGCCCTTCCATTTTGGCCTTGTTTGAGCTGGTAAAAGTTGCAGCCTGACCCATCCCACACCCTGTTTTAGGATGCAGATTTGGTTGCTGCTACCTTGACCTGCAGACTGTTGTCAGTTCCTTTACCTGTGACTGATGGCAGGTTCCACGGTCACACCTAGCTTAGCCCATCACCACATCAACTTTTTTTTCTAAGATTTATTTTATTTTTATAGCAAAGTCAGATATACAGAGATGAGGAGAGACAGAGAGGAAGATCTTCCTTCCATTGAATCACTCCCCAAGTGACTGCAATGGCCAGTGCTGCGCCAATTTGAAGCCAGGAGCCAGGAACTTCCTCCAGGTCTCCCATGTGGGTACAGAGACCCAAGGCTTTGGGCTGTCCTTGACTGCTTTCCCTGGCCACAAACAAGGAGCTGGGTGGGAAGTGGAGCTGCCAGGATTAAAGGCGAGGACTTTAGCCACTAGACCATTGCTCCGGGATACACCCCAACTCTTGAGCTAACCAGCGGGACTTGTATTTCCTTAAGGTTTGACCCACACATCCCCAACAGAATCTATCCCCCAAACCTGGTTAGTGTTATGACCCTGCCTAATGTGACCCATCCTCTGTTCCAACACTCTGTCAGTACTGGCACCTAGTCTTGCCAGCTAGGCTCCCAGCCATAACTTTGTGTGGACTGGCGTGTGGCAGTCAGCAATGCTCTACACTAACAGGCCTTCTCAGGACTCCCATGTAGGCTGGTGAATCAGTCTGGCCCAAATAGATGTTACGGACTCTCCCCTCCAAACCACCAGGTCTCAGTTCCCACACTTGCCAACAAGTTCCATGACCCCATCATTGGGACTCATACAGGGTTCATCCCTCACCTACACTCATATTAGCCTTATCCATGGATGTCCCCAGGCAGCAATTACACACACTAAAACCCCAGAACTCGCTGCCAGGAGGTTAGCAGGCAGAGCTGGTGCCCAGTAGGATCACTGGCCGCCCAAATGCTATGACTTGCTTACCGTGTGGCTGCAGTGACCATGGCCTGAGTCCCCAGAATTGGGTCTAACCTGGCTTGGGCACTCCCCACCCCCGCAGCTGCCATACTGCAGAGGGCTCCTTTCGCCCCGATGGTTGAACACTGTAATTAAAAAATTTTATCATACCATGGAGTTAAACAACATGAATGATCAATAACGCACCGACTTTTACATTAATACTGTAATTGATGTGCATTCAGTATATAAACATTAGGATTGTCAGGTTAGAAAATAATCCCAGCTGAAAGAAATCTGCCCCTTCTCTTCCGGTGACTGCTCACAGTTTTAAAGGCAGCATCACGTACTGCTTTGTAACAGGACAGGCCCCGAGTTCAGGACTTTCTGGGGCCCACATCCAAGAAAGACTGCATGACTGAAGGCAAAGTATTGGATCTTTTGCAACTGGGTTTTCTCACTTTGGAAAGTGAACACACTCATACCATTACCACCTGCATCTTACAATGAACAGGTGGAATATTAGAACAAAGAGCTTATCTTGTGCCTGGAATATTGTAGATATACATTGATGGTGAAATTCAGGCTGGCTAATACTTTGGGGTTAAAACTGTTGGGGTTAAGGAGATTCTTGGGATTGGGGGTTTGTGATGTTAAATGATGGAGAGTCTCAGTAGTGCTGCAAGTGGTTGGACACCTTGGGAGAGATCAGTAATTGTGATTTAAAGAACCATGTGGCTCAGAAGGAAATGCTCCTGCTGCTCAGTTAAAGGATTTGATGTAAAACAGAAAATGATAAGCCTGGATTCTCAGTATTTCGCATCTGAAGATTTCCTGCTGAACTGGCAAGCACAGAGGCCTCCCTGGAATTGAGTGTGGCTCATTAGATGAACATAGTCCTCCAGGAATAGGCTTGGGAGCCCGCAGGTCACATGAGGATATGGAAGACTCCTGCATGGGGAGCTGAGCATCGGTAAGGCAGTGAGACTGGCTCCTTTGGCAAGTCCTTTATCTTTCTAGATTAAAAAGGGGAAACATGGGAATAAACAATATATATTTTCATTCTTCACAGTTTACAGATACCTTTTAATATCACTGTCTCATATGACCATCCCTACAATCCAGTGAAGATAATATCGTTATTATCCTGAACACTTGCTTCCTCCAATTTACATGTGTGACAAACAAGGCTCAAGAAGACAGAAGACCTTACTCCAGATGACACAGCCAGGAAGCAATAGTATTAAAACTGGAAGGTCTGACTGAAGAACCTTCTCTGTTTCTCAGGACACTCTCTGTCTAGCTGGCCCAAAGAATCCTTCATCCTTCCTAATCTCATGACAATGAAACACAGACACTTGGTTTTTAGTCTGAAGAATATGAGCCACAAAGTACAAGTCTTGAGTAATTTTTTTTTCTGAACATCTTTCTGGAACAGACTTGGTGATATGTTCTGACCTTGGCACAGTAGAAACTTGGCACCGGTTCCTTCCTCTATTCAAAGAAATAAACATCTCTAACATCCGTGGAATAAGAAAGCAAAATCGTTTTATGGTCAATGACTACTGTGAGCAGAAGTTGGCAGAAAGCAAGTAGCCTCAGTACAGACTGTCTTGGACAACTGTTTGATTTAGCAGAAACCTAATTACTCATGTATACACGGTGTACTATGTCTCCTGAAGCACATGCGTGTGAGTGTATACATGCAGAAAGCTAATTATGATCCCAACAATCTTCTGAAAGGGATAGTTAATAGGTCCTAAAAATACCTCCATCAATAAAAGTGGAGACTGGCTTGTCCAGGGATCTGAGGAGTCAGCAGGAAACCTTGCCTATGAATTCTCAGTTGCAAAGTAAACCTTTATTTCAGTACAACATGGTTTATAGCACCATAAAAGAGGAGGGAAGTCAATGGCTTTATCTGATATCAACAGGACCAAAAAAATACTTTACTGATTATCTATTGTTTGAAGGGCAAGAGAAGAACACTCAAAAGTTTTAGAGGCATGCCTTCTGCTTTTGTCCAAGAAAACTGACATTACTGCATTGAAGTTTATAATGCTTGATTACTTCCTTGATGTGAATGAAAAACCCAGGAACCAAGACAAAATCTTTGCTAGATTATTTGAAGGTAACTTGTATATTAATTCATTTTTTTCTTACTATAATCGAATACTTAAAGGAGAGTTCTTTTTTAAGTAAAGAAATTTGGTCACCGTAGTGTTTTGGATGTGGAAAGTCTGAACATTATGATTCCAGACCTGTTTAGGGCCCCCTTTGCAATGGTAGACTGTCTATGGCATCCTGACCAGAGCATGTCAGGTGGTGGAGAAACAGAAAGTACACAATAATGTTCTTGAATTTCTCCTTTTCCTAATGCATTCAGCAGTATTCAACCATTAGAGCTCTACCCTAGTGACCTGATTGAATCCTAATCATCTCCTGAGCCACTTGTCAATAACATAATCATATTAAATTCCCTGTTTCTTTTATGTCATAATAAGGACTTAACTTTAGCCTGAGGTTTAGATGGGAAAAGGTGTATTCACACTGGAAGTTTGAATCACCAATTCTGCTGAATCATTGAACTGTTTACAAACTTGTTCATTAACTGAATAAGAGTTTATTTGCACAAATTCGTGATGCAGGCACCAGTTCAGTTGTGTTAGTCTGTTTAGGAAAATGAGACAAGGTTTAGAAAATGATTTGTGTGAGAAGAATGCAAGGTGGATGTGTGAAAGCCATAAGCGTGTATCTCCATCACACTCACTCCTCCTTGTTGTTTATAGGGCCTCAAATCAAGACGTCGCTATGACTTCCTGAATTAGCTTCCTGCCTGCAGATCGGCTTTCTCTGCTTTCCATGCAGAGTGATCTTTATGATTGAGACTATGTTGTCCTCATCATAGCCCATAGCAGTAAGTAAAAGTTCCCATGCAGGCCACACAATGTGGGCCCTCCACTCCTCGTTCTTCATTACCTCCCCTGTCCAATGGTTTCCCTTTTCCTCCACTTCTGTTTCCACTACAATCCTTTAGTTTCTGAAATGCGTTTTCTCCCCTCTTCCTTCTAGGCTCAGGTGCCTCCTGTAAGGAAGCATTCCAGTTGTGTCCATAAAAGTTATTCATAAAAGAACTTAACATGCTCCAACAGAAATAGTTGTTTATTGAAACCATGGACTGTGGTCAGGAACAGAACAACTGGCAGTCCACTGTCATGTGGCTTTGAACTCATCTCTGCCATCTAAGGATATTTATCAATTCCTGAAACTGAGGAAGCAGGCACTGTCATACATAGATACTCAGTGCCTTCATAGGGAAGTGTATTGCCACTTAACAGAAGCAAAATTTTTTAAGCTGATATGTAAACATTTGCACGTTTGTTGGCGGAAGGGAACTCTACTGATGATCATCTCAGGACAACAGGTGAAACAGACAGTTCATAGTGAATGGGGAATGCCAAGAACTGAATGTGTGTGTGTGCAAAAAGTGTAGGACGCGTGACTGTTTCCCCAAATGTAAATCAGGGGCTTTTCCTGGAGTATAAGTAGTACAATAATAAGCATACACGCACCTGCAGTAGCTGTTGCATGTATTGGTGCAGTGGAATAAAAAACATGACAGTGCTACAACAGAAATGCATGTCTTGACAACATCTACAAAATGGGAGATAATTTTCTTTGTTCAAAAAATCAGATGCTGTTGAAAATAAGGAAATCCTGGTGTGGGATATGTGTGGACCCTGAATTCTCATGGGGCTTTTACTATCATTACAAAGGTTATTTGCCGAAAGGCTAGCCACAACCAGTGAATGCTTTTACCACAAAGCAATATCACATGGCTCCTAGAGGAGCAAAATAAAGCCAGCCATCTTGTAGGGTGGAAATAAAAAGAGCAGACTTCGGCCTCCATGGAAGTGATAAGCTTGGGGGACATTTTGGCATGAAATGGTGGAGGTTGACAGAATTTCCAAAACACAGAAATTCCCTGATGTCTTCAGTGTTTTTCTGCCTGTGTGCAAAGGCGGGGTGGAAACTCAAGACTCATCCTGCACTTAAGCTTTGTTTGCAGATGAATTTGTTTATGTCAACTGTCCTGCTATTGTTTTTTTGTGATTGTATCACTTATCATATAGAATGATAGGCAAATACAAAAAAGAGAGTTAATATATCTTTGAATTTAAGCCAAGTGCTCTAGAAATACCCTGTAAAGACATTTTTCTAACAAAATTAATGTTGATTTGGGAGTGAGTTAGTGAAACAAATGTAAATGGTTGGGAAAATAATTTATTGAAATCTATACTCACAGTTAAAATCTGTACTCTAGTTGCTGTTTTAAATAATTATAGAGAAATATTAGGACTTATGAGTAATGCATAATGTTTATAAATACTCTTTGGAGAGGTGAGGCAAGGAGGTAGAAAGGGAGGGCTGGAGGGAAGAAGGGTGAAGCGAGAAAGAGAAGAGGGAAAAGAAAGGGAGAGAGAGAAGGGGAGACAGAGGCAGAGGGTGAAGGAATGAGAGAGAGAGGGAGAAGAGTGAGAGAGAGAGGAAGAGGGAGAGGGAGAATGAGAGAGAAGGGGAGATAGAGGGGCAGAGTGTCCAAGAAAGAGAGAGAGAGAGGGAAAGAGGGAGAGAGATGGGGAGATAGAGAGGCAGAGGGTACAGGAAAGAGAGAGGAAGAGGGATAAGAAAAGGGAGAGAAAGGAAGAGGGAGAGGGAGAAGGAGAGAGGGAGAAAGAGAGAGAGAAGAGAGAGAGAGCGAGAGAGCGAAAGGGAGCTCCTATTTGTTGGTTCATTCACTAAATGATTACAAGATGTGATTCAGGGCCAGATCAAAGACTGAGTTAAGAATTCAACTCTAGGACCTAGCGTGGGTAGCAGGGACTCAACTGCTTGGCTATCACTGGATGCTTCCAAGGTTCCCACTAGTAGGAACCTGGAATAAGGAGCTGGACCCAGAGGTTTAAGCATAGGCACAGTAAAATACAATTCAGACTTCCTAGGGAAGGGCATAACCACTAGAATATTTTACATAGGAAACACAATTTGGACCCTATTCAGTGAATCCATAATTGGAAGACAAACTAGGACTTTAAGATTTCAAACTACATAAAAATTTTTAAATATTTTCTACTCCATTTTAACATTTTTCATTTATCCAATCAACTTTTTCAATTCATAGATATTGAGTAAAAGAGTTCTGTTGACTCAAGGAATTATAGTAAATAAGAAATACATGTAGTTGTAGTTATTCTAGCTTATAAAAAGGCCTTCTGTATGTGACATATTTTCGTAGAATGTTATTCACCTTAAAGATCAGTGTGTTTTAATTGATGACACTGAACAGACATTTGGTGAAATGCGGAAATTCTTGATGAGTGGGCAATCAATTTCCAACTGTTCATTTTTTCTTTGTTCTGAGTATTGGAAAATGTATTGTTCTTCCCAGATGAGTCAACTGAAATGAAAGAAAGAAATAAGTTGAGCCAATGCATACATCTGTGGAAACATCAAAGTTCACAAAATTCCTGCTGCTTTTCTAGTTTTAGAACTTCCTCCAAAAGGCTAGGGTCTAGATTTGAGCTACTGAGTTCTAAATGTGTTTGGGATTGTTCACTCTGCAAACCGTGTATTTATGTATCTCTGGAGCCACTCCTTTTATTTCCCTGACTAATAATTGCGCTGACTCTCTCTTGCTTCCAGTGTGAAGTCCTTACATATAGTTCTTTGAAGACGGGTCTAGATTGCTGCTGTTGAAAATACACACCTTAGTAAGAACACTTCCTGTGGATTAGGAGCTTGTTCAGTTTACAAGCTTTTTCACACACATTATCTCATTTAAACTAGGTAATAAACTGCTTTGCCTCCCTTTTATAGTTGAGAAAGCTGAAATTCAAAGACTAAAAGTAATTTGATTGAAATTCTTTGATTAGTAATAGCTATATCTAATATTTGAATGAGGGACTACAAAGCTCTTTCTGAAACACCAACAGCGCATAACCCACATTGATTTTTCCCTTTCGGTTTACTCCCACCATGCATGTCTTTCATTACTTTTTATGAATTTCTTCAACAAATAGTTTATTGAGTATTCACTATATGCTGGGCAATTGTTTAAAAATAGACAAACTTTGTGGAAAAGCAAAAGCCTCATTCTGAGGATACTTGGGGGTTGGGATTTAACCACCAAGAATGCTCACACACTGAGGCTTATACTTGAAAGCCCTCATGCATGGTTTTCACATGCACACCACACAGCAGGCAAAACTCAGAGAAACTCAAACTCCCATTTTTGCAAGCTTCCATTGGTTAATTGCACAATTATCAGTAAGCAGTATGACGGTGTGAACATGTGCTCTTAATAATTGCTACTATTTCCCAAGGAATGAGCGAGTATTTATTTACCACATTATTATTGCAAAAAATGTGTGTAATTTTGTTGGTAACCGTGTAATTAACTTGTACCTTACTATGTTATTTTAGCTTGAACTACATCTGGAGACTTCTAAAGAGCGGTTGGAAACTGCCGAACAGGCTTTGCGGTCCTGTGCGAGAGAGTGTGTCTCTGCTGAATGCATTTGTAGCTGATTATTTTTTGAGCCAACTGTTGGTATCTGTTTCAGTTCATTGTGGTCTTGTGTCTGAGAATAAGCTCTTCTATAGAACAAATCTCTTCTCTCTCTGCCTATGAAAGCACTTTCACTGGCTGTATGAATTTACCTGTAGGATTTGCTGAACTTCAAGCCACAATACATATCCCTTACGTACTTCTTAAACTATGAGATTCATGATGCAGTTTTGAGTGGGCTGCACAGCCATCTGGGTAGGGAGATCATTGCAGAACCCATTTTAAGAGACTCACTTGTCTAACTTGATGGACTGAGCCTGTGTTTTCACTCTTACTTATATGCTGCATGTAATAATGCCATCATATGAAACACTGGAAAATAGAGAAATGCATTATCCTTGTTTTACTAACTTAACACCCATTAACATTTGGGGAATATCCTTTCTGCCTTTTTTTTTAAAAGCAGATAGTAGTAGCCATGATGAGGAGAAAGTCTGAATCTTTCTTCCATGATTAATCTTATGACATTTGTTCTCCTGTGCTCTAACGTAGGTTCATAAGTTCTCTATGAAATGGAATCTCAGAGCACTCTTCCCCATTCCGTCCAAGGAGTATAGCTGAAGATCCTGCACATTATCTCTGAGACAAACAGAATGAGATTCTGAAACGTGGAGAGCGAAGATGGAATGGCTGAGGATTTTGAGACTTGTCGAATCACGTGGCAGTGAGGTCCTGATTCTTCTGTTTGTCTCACATATTCAGATTGAATCATGAAGAAACTAGTTATGCAGAAAATTGAAATACAAACAAACAAAAACATTGCAAGTATGATTTCTAGTTCTAGTCATAGGACAAAAAAGATACCTGAATCAAAAAATCAAATTGAGTTTTACTTATTTGAGAGGCAGAGAGATAGAGATGAAAGGATAGAGGAGAGAAGGAGATGAGAGAAAAACACTTCCTTCTGCTGGTTCATTGTCCAGATGCCTGTAAGAGATGGGATGGGGGCAGGCAGGTCTGAAGCCAGGAGACAGGAGGACTATCCACGTATTTTATATGGATGGGAAAAACTCAAGCTGGTAACCTGGAGATGAGAACTCTATCTAGGTTTAGCTCATGTGTGGCAGGAACCTAATTATTTGAGTCATCACTACTTTCCCAGGGTCTGCATTCACAGGGAGCCCATGTCAGGAAGCAGAGCTAGGGACTGAATCTGTGTACTCCAGTGTGGGCTAAGGGTATCTTAACTTCTAGGCTAAATGCTTGCTACTAAGATAGAAATGAATTAGGCATCTGTTACAAAAAAGAAAAGAAAAAATTCAGTAGCCCCGTTTCATCTTATATACCAAAGCATCGGGGGAAGCTGAGACTTTTATCCTCACTAAGTTATAAGGAAGTGTCCCAACTTTCTCATTTGGGTAGTATCAGGGAAGACTTTCACACTGATGGTAATAATTAAGCCACCCTGTTACCCACTGACCTGCCCCTCTGTGTCATCACTCACACCCACCATTAGCTAAGTTGGTATTAACAGGGACCTATGGATGAGCCGAACTTACACTCCGACCTGGTAGCAATGCTAAACTCTGTGTTTTGTGCATCAGTAAACAACACATGGTGTATGTGGACTTCGACCTCCAACAGTAATAAGCTAGCGGTGACTTCCTTCTCCTTCTGGCTTGTTATCAGTAGAAGCCTGCTAAAATAGATTGAAATCAGACTCAGGATCTAGTAATTCAGGATATTCAAGATTCACTGAAAAACAAAATCAGTTATCCTGGAAGGAATTAAGAAAATTTTGAATGAGAAACTACACCCAAGGAACATTAACACTTAGATCAGATCTCAATAGTGATGTACATATGACTGCAACTTTTTTTCCCAAATATGTAAGTGGTTTTTAAAAGGTTCAAGGAAGATGCACACCATGAAAAAGTACACAAGGATTTTAAAATTATTAGCCATCAAAAATCAGATCTGTTAGTTCAATTTTCACAATCCTTTTGAAGTTCCCTCACATAAAGCTCTATGTTAGTCATACCGCCATATATTCAGTTTAACAAAAATGAAAATCTCAAGGTATCTGCAATTATATTCACAATAACTAAATATATATGAATAAGCTTCAACATGTTCATAGAAAATTAAATTAAAAAACAATCAAAGGCATTTTTGAAGCCTCCTTCTAGGTCATTTTGTTTTTCAGCATCAGCAGCTGTGTGATCGTAAGTGATCTGTGAGCAGGTAGCAGTGATCTCTAGAATCTCTGTATGATCGCTAAGATCATACTTCAGAAGCTGTAGTACTGGGGCAGTTGGGGAAGAACAGAATGAAAAATACTATGAGTACTCCCTACGGTATTTGGGATACAATTTGAAAATTACTTTCCAGAAGTGAGTTTTCCTTTTAGCTAGTTTATAATGCCACTTGGGATTGTAAAGTACTTCTATGCCCCAATACTTTTGAGAAAAGTACTTGGATGGCTGCTCTCAGTTGGTTCCACTTGGTTCAGATATCTAGTTCTGATAATTGAAGGGCTTGCATTTACTTGAGACTTTATAATTATGACATATAGGATTAGCTGTGCAGAACTTAACCCACGCTATTTGCAGTTCATTGAACCTCCCTTTACATAGTTACATGTATTTATGACAACTGTAAGTACTAGCCATTTATAACTAAAGTGTGGTTCTGATAATTACTACTTATTTTGTTTAATAAAGCACTGATGCCATCCACAAGCAGGAATGATTGGAAGATATTTCTACTCTAACTCTGGTTGGACCACTTTTTTGATATTGTTTGCCATCTGTTATTTTCACATTGTCTTCCTGTTCCATTCAGTTGCATATGTTTTTTTCTATTCTACATTATGTTATTATTATTATTACTTTCCATGATACGGTTTGGTAGGTATGAGGATTATCCATTCTACCTCCCCTTCCTCCCTCTTCATTTCAACCTTCCCACCATCTCCTCTACATTATTATAATTGTATTGTTCTTCAACAATAGTCACAAGCCCAACATTCTGCTATTTTAGTATATCATGCCATTGTAGGTATAGGTAATGGTGGAAAATCTAGAATCAAATTGTCAAAGGACATTTGACAGTCTCATTGGGAGTCCTCCTTTATTTGAGAGTAGAGACACATACTGCAATGTATCTTCATTTTCTGGTATGTTAGTCTCCATTATACAGTTCCTCTAGATGAATATATGTAAAACATGTTTACCCATGTATCTATTTACCTTGTATTTTGCATGAAGGTTGTTTTTTATAAAAAAGAATATATGATATTTTTCCTTTTAGATTTAGCTTATTTTACGGAGCATAATAGTATTTAGTTGGGACCATTTGGTTGCAAATGGTAGCATTTTATTCTTTTTAATGGCTGAGTAGTATTCCGTGGTATAGATGTACCACAGCTTCTTTATCCACTCCTCTTTTGACAGGCATCTAGGTTGTTTTCATGTCTTCACTATAGATGATTGTGCTACTAAAAGCATAGGATTACAGGTAACCTTCTTATACACTGATTTCATTTCCTTTGAATATATGCCTAGGAATTAGACAGCTGGGTCATAGGGTAGATCAGCTTTCATTTGTCTTTGTACTCTCCATATTGGCTTTCATGGTGACTGCACCAGTTGACACTCCCACAACAGTGGAATAGGCTACCTTTCTGCCCCCATTCATGCTAGTACGTGCTGTTAGAGTTCTGAATGTAGGCTGATCTCATTGGGGTTAATCTGAACCTCGGTGTGGTTTCTATTTGCATATCCCTAATGGGTAAGGAGCCTGAGCATTTTAAATATGTATATTACCCATTTGAATTTATTCTTCTGGGGAAAGTCTGCTGCTTTCTTTGCAGGGTTGTTTGCTTTGCTGTCACTGAGTTTCTGAAGCTCTTTGTAAATCCTGGACATTAGTCCCCTATTGATTGTATAGTGTGCAGAGATTCTTCCATTCTCTTGGTTGCTTCTTCGCTCATTTTTTTTTTTTTTGCTGTGCAGAGGCTTCTTCATTTTCTATAATTTTAATTTGTTTATTTTGGCTTTGGCTGAAGACATTAAGGAACAGCCAGACAAGGTATTTTTTAAGTCATTATAATGCTCCTATTCTACACTTATATCTAGATTTTGTGTTGATGTACTGGTTTAATTCTCACTTTGTCATAGTATAATTTGAGTTGTTACAAACTTCTTAAAGTGTGCACTTTGGGGTCTGGTGTCTTCAGTTACTGATTTTCTATAGTTGCAATGACATCCTGTCCTATTTGTTATTGCTATTTGTATGCAAAAATTTACTCCAAGAAGATGCAGCATTCTACAGGGCTTTTAACATATAGCATAGCTGCTGTACTGCTTGCATGTTGAAGTGCTATTTGCACTGCAATGCTACACTATCCTTTCTTTTGCTTCTCTTGGATTTTGTTTGAACATGAACAGTTTCTAGATAGGGATCACCCTAAAAAGTCTGCTAGACTCAGAAGCCTTCTATTCCTTTTTAACTTCTCCTGTGTCATAACACCTAGATACTTTTCCACTTACTTTTCAGATCACTCTCTGCAGGAGATTTCAACATTCCCATTTTTCATTTCTATTTTTGAGATTTTTATTTTTATGTAGCCATAACCTCTCCTATATAATTTCATTTACTTAATTACTTTGATGGTTTACGGTGTGGGTGCCTTCATTCACTATGGTGTCTGGGTCCCGATTCACTAAGATGAAAACCCCCAAGCAAAAAATTATGTTTTTGTTATTGAAACAACCCACATCCTACAAGAGATCTTGCAGTTTACAGATAGATACAGGAAGGAAGGAAAGCAAGAAGAGAGGGAGGGAGGGAATGAGAAAATTCAAGCGATGTGGATTTAATAAGCTATGGAAATAAGGCAAGACCTGAACAGCAGAGATGATGACAGAGTCCTCTCACAGCAGAGCTAACAACTTTTCCCTAAAGAGTGATGTGTTGCTTTGATATTTGGCCAATTGGGCTTCACACTTACTTGGAGACCCCTTCTGCTATTCTGACTTTGCCTTATTTCCATGGTATATTGAATCCAGGACTTTTAAATACGTTCATTCCTTTCCTCCCTCCTATCCTTTTCCCCTTCCTTCCAAAGTCTATTGATGACTCATGAAGTGCCAGCTCCCTTTGTAATGTTTGGAATGCTTCAAGGAGCAAAAGATGCATTCTTGCTTTTTAGTGTATGGGGAACCAGTCACTACAGTCACTGCAGTAATTGTAGGTATACATGTTATAAACTATAAACAATATTCACAAATAAATGAGATTATACGTGACTGGTGAAAGCTATGGAGAAAAGTATAACGGAATACAATTGATTTGAGGTTATTGGGACTGCTATGCTGCTTTTAAATGGTGTAGTAATGTAGAGCTCATTGGTCTAAGTGTAATGGTAAAGTGAGTTAAGCATGCATGTTGGGATACTGGCATCCTCTTTCTGAGTGGCTGTTCAAATCCCAGTTGCTCTGGGCTCTGATGTGACTGCTGCTCACATGAACAAGCCAGATGGAATTGCTGGTTCCTGGCTTCAACTTACTCCAGCACAAGCTGCGCAGATTCGGGGGGTGAACTTGCATATGCAACGTCTCATACTGTGTCTCTCCCTTCTCCGTGTTCTCCTATTTTTAAAACAAATCATTTTTTTTCTTTTCTTTTTCCTTTCCTTTCTTTTTTTTAAACTAATCTAGTGGCAATAGAATAGTCTTGATGTGTTTGGAGGAACATGGTGAGGCAGAAAACAACTGATATGGGTTGTCTAAGGTGCAACTTGTTACGTGTGACTGAGTAATAAGAGTCAGGGCAATAGGAGGTGAGGTGAGGCAGCAGGGATGCCAAATCAAAGGCCTTGTATGCCACTGCTGGACGTCTATGAAGTCAGTGCAGTTGCTCTATGTCATAGCAAGGTGCAAGAAAAAATTGACTTGCACCTTTTTTCTATATGTTAGAAGAAAATCATCATTTAGTCAGTTAATGTTAGCCAAACATTTTAACCACACCCTGATGCATGGATATACCAGAAATACTCTATATTGTTATTAAGAAGGCTTGGGATAATTTTAAAAGTGTTCAATCAACCTGGTAAATATGAATTAAACATTTACAATTGTGTTAAATGTTAGAAAGATAAGAACCAAAATAGTCTATCAAGTAATTGTACATATTTGTGCATTCACAAAATGTGTATTCATGAAAGCTACATAAAGATATATTTAGTCATTTCCTCTTTCATGTGAAGAGCCATAGCTGAACTACAGATGGCAACTTTCTTAAATATAATTATGAGAATGGCATCTCAAACATTCTGAAATTGTCCTTATGAGTAAAACATCATTATCTGTTTGGCCAGCAGCATGAGTGCAGTTCAGCGTTCTTAGAGTAAGAAGAAAGTCTTAGGAAATCCTGGCCTTGTGGCAGACATCTGGAACAAAAAGTACAATATTTTGGTGTTAAAGATCTTCATGCATTTTTCTTGTTCCTCTGGAAGTGATTCTCACAGTGTTTCCATCAAGAACCACAAACAGGAGAGGAGTTCCTATAGGGAGGTAGCTCTATTTCCAAGCAGCTCTGATACTGGTTGCTTCACTCTTCCTTCCCTCTTGAGCACAGAAGCATGCTGGATTGCTTGAAAGGGAGACTAATGAAATCGTGGGCCTGAAATTTCATTTATTCTGTTGGTGCTTAATGGATTATTGACAATAACATTGACTGTCAACCTCTCCCAGCTGCTCCCAACATCCCTTTGGATCCTTCTGCCACATCTAAGAACTTTCTGAACAAGGGAATTATGAGACAAAGCACATACTGTTTCTATCTTTTTGTAACAGTCTTACATGAAATCTCTGAGAATCAGAATGTGCATAGGAAACCTTGTTTTGGAGGGTACTGGCATTCTCGCTAGCACTGAACAGTGCATCTGCATGGCAGAGGTCCCGTGTGAGGGCTTGGGGAGTGCATGTCAGGGGCGAGTCCTCTTCTGGCACCCTGCGCTTCTCTCAAGCGTGTTAAGCTAACTAGTTAGCTGGGTGATATTTGGGTAAATCTTGAGAACTCAAAATGTCTCTAGAAGCACACTGGGTCCAGGTCATTGTTGCTTGAATTCCTTATTTTTGCAGTTAAGAGATTTGGCCTTTTTGATGAGTTGGCACTAAGAATGACTGCACTACTGGGTGAACCATGTGGTTACTTAGGTGATTCTGGGATCGTCTCATTTCACTCAAAGTAAAAGCAAAATATCATACTGAGTTTAGCATGCTTTTGGAGTCTGCCCCCAGACCTGTGCCTTCCTCCTTAACTTGCTCTTTTCACTCGGTTTTCCTCCATTCTGCTGACTTTCATGTGCGCTTCCTGAACATCTTTGGGCTCTTTGCACTACTACTCCCCTGCCTTACATGCTCTTCTTTGGTCATTTTTGTCCAAAAACTCCTCAGTGGCATCTTTTGTGACCAACCTATTCATGAGTTCAACTATCATCCCAAACTTTCATTTCCCCTTCCTTTTTCCTTTCTATGCACTCATTGCTTTGACACATTGAATCGCTTCCTGTTTTATCTTGTTCAGTGTCCACAGCTTCTAATAAAATTTCATAAGGGCAGGGATTTTGGTTATTTTGATTGCTAGTATATTTTGACATTTTGAATTATGCCAGTCACATGACAGAATTCAATAAATGCTTACTGAGTGAATGAATGCAGGATTTTAAAACAATGAGTGATTTTCATAAGGAAGTGGGAGAAAGCACTATTTAAATGAGAACAAGTGAGAGCGAGAGCAACAGCAAGATTGGGAGATTTGAGAAGCTGACAGATTTCCTAAAGCCTTTCCCATTTCCAAATCCACTGTCATCTGTATGACCTCTACTTCCTGTTCATGGTCTAGTCCTAAAAAAATCTCCATATCCTTAAACTGCTCTAAATGGCTTTGTTTTAATCACCTCAAAGAAATTTCTATGCCAAAGGCATAGAATCAAGCTAGGAGACGCTCATTGTTTTCTCAGCACCCAGGGTACCTTGGAGAATGAAGTTCCCATGTAGCAGTTTTGTGGATCCTCTGCCCTGCTTCCTCTCTGATAACTAGGTCACCCATAACCGGTATTTCCCAGGGGGCAAACGGGAGAGCACATAGAAATCCCTGCTTCCTCTCTCTCTGTTTTTCAGGCACCACTGAATACCTCCTAATGATTTCATCTGCTTGGAGGTCTGCTAGCTTTTCCACTCTCATGGAAGGTGGTGGCGCCAGGGGCTGATGCATGCTCTGACTACTGACTTGAAACATGCTTTGATGAATTAGCACGACTTGGCCAACCATTTACTTTAAATGTTACCCTTGATTCTTCCTCTAGCAAACAATTAAGGAGCAGTAGTGGCTTCCTGCAGGGGCGACCAATGCCTTCTGCCTTCCGTGGAAACACTTTGGCATTCTTCCAAATGATGTATGTATGAACTCGGAGCACCAATTTCCTTTGCCCCCAAGCATCCAAATAAATAAACATAGAAATGCACAAAATATAATGCGTTTGCACTACCAATGAGGAAACCAGTCTAGGTTACCAGCGAGTCCTTTGACTCGACAGGGAAGACTGGAAATGCATCCTTGAACTTTGAAATGCTGTGAGCCAAGGAGCAACAGGAGGACACATGAATAACCAGTCCGAGTGACAAGACGCATGTCCTGTTTGCTGAGTGAGTAGCCTGGTCCAACCTCAAAAGCTCCTGAGTAAGAGGAAAATGTCTCTTTAACAGCATTAAGGGACAATTTATTATGTGTATCCTTCCAGGGAAGCACAATGTCAGTGCAGGCCCATTGCATTTGCATTATTTCCAGACAACAGCAGAGCAGAAAGGGACACTGATTTATTTCTGAGCCAGCACAGGTGAATTTAATGTCTGTTGGGACTGAGCCAGGGAGGGCTTAACCCATTCTGAGGCTCTCTGGAGCTGTAGAGGCAGCTATGAGCTTTTGGAATGTTCCTATCCATGTCTTAGGTGAAATTCAGTTTTGCTTAGCCAATACATGCACATTTATTATTTGTGAATGCTGTTTTAGTATACAGAGGGAAGGACAAGTTCTGCTTTTGAAATGGAAAATGTGGTTTATGCCCTCTCTCAGGTAATCTCTTTCTATATGATCTTTTAAGACTCATTTATCTCTCTGGCAAAATGGACCTAATATTACTAGCCCACAATATGGTCATGTGGAACAAATAAGCAATTGAATTAAACAGTGTTTTGTGAATCGAATAAATATCATTGATTTAGAGTGACATTAATTTGGGATTCATGGAGTACAAGTAAAAGTCTTTGGATTGTCTTTGGGTATAGTATCTCCATTAAATTAACTAACAGAGAGCTTTTTCTTGGAAGAATCATCTGGAAAGAGGTAATTAAAGTTTCTCTTTGGATATTGGCATTAGAGGGTTATGAAACACAAAAGTAACAGTAGGACATACCTTGGTGACCAATACTCAAAGCCTCCTGTGTGATAGAGAAACTGGTTTGGGGAAGCAACACACACTATACGTCCTGGAGGAAGAAATAAATCTGAATTATCTTTTCTCTTTGTTCTTTATCAGTTTGTGTCAGAAGGCCTTGCACACAGTAAGTGTTCAATAAATGTTGATAGAGTTATATAATCCAATCACTGTCAAACCCAGTCATTGTAAGTACTGATGATGGAAGGATGAATTTTTCTCCTTGATATCCTAGCATTTTATTCAAATATGACTCATTGAAAGAATAAGTTTGCTGATTGCCTGAGTTTGTAAAAGACAGCAGGACTCACATACTGGCAATATCGCAACAAAAGCCTGTTTCAACTTCTGACAGCAATTTTTGAAGTTTTGAAGAACATTTATTAATAAGCCATCACAACAATTTTAGCAAATGTTGTCCAGCACATTATCTTATTTAACTTTCCTAAGGTCTTAATGAAGCAGGCATAATATTTATTTCCCAGAATAAGAAATTGAGACTGAGCATTGGAATGGTCCCAGTGACTAAGAGTGGATGGCCTGTCAAGACTGGAACTTAATCTACAACTTGATTTAAAAGTATGTCATCCATCTGACCTTGTTCCATATCAATATACATCCTCTGGTCTGGCTTCATTTTCTCTACTTTCCCTCTCTCCCTTCTGCTCCTTACTTACGATCCTGCAAGGTGACATGTTGGGCACTGAGGGAGATGGAGTTTGAGTGATGTAGCCCCTACGGTGGAAGAGCTGGCAACCCACTGAAAAGGACTTGCAGGTCAAACAGTCATTCCAAATAGTGTTGATGTTTGCTAAGTACTCACCTTGACTGAGCACAGACTGAAAGGGTTAATGGGCAAACAGCTGAGTCCTGAAAGACAGAAGAGAGAGATACCCACACCCCCCGCCCCCCGCCCCGTGTAAGGGCACTGCTACTGCCTTCGTGCTAGAAAAAATATCTGCTGGAATTCCAGAACATCCCTTCCTGACTAACTAAGCTTCCAAAGTCTGCGCCTTTGCTTTCCCTGCTCTCTTAAGCGTGATGAGTGAAAGCTGGCTGTGACACACTCAAATGGAATCTGCAAGTCGCTGATCCTTTAAAACCTACTTTTGTAAATACCAATAAAACAAGTCTCAACATTTGTTCCTAAGTTCAGGGACTTCATTTAACGTGCAGCCCTGGATGAGGGAAGCTACTCCCTAAGAGAGTGTTTCCTTTGGGAGATCTCACCTGAAACTGAAACTTGGCTCCTTTTCTTTCCCTGCCATTGATTTGGAGTCAGTTATTCTATAATCCCTCCTGCCTCTCTCTTCTTTTGTCTGCCTACATCGTGTCAAAATAGTTGGTTAATTTTGCCAAAAAAAAAAAAAGTTCCTCCACCAAATGTCAAAACCTGGAAATAATACTTCTAGACACTCCAAAAATATTTCCTCATTGAATAAATGAAGGGATGAATAAGTGAATGAATAACGGCTGAGTTAAAATGGCAGTCTGTGTCAACTGGGCAGTTGCTCTGATTTAGCACAGGTATTTAGCCTATTTGTGGCTCATTTTTTTTCTTTGCAAATTCTGTGCACAAGATCATAGAAATGTGCACATTTCATAGTGTACCAAGCACCTAAGATTCATGTTAGCCCTCAGAAATGATTACCTTCATTGTGAAAGAAACAGTTTACGATCTGAGAGGGCAGGAAGGATGTTGCTGAGTATGTGGTTGTAGTTGTTTATAGGACCTAGAGAGATGTTGCTGGTAGGAAGATCAAAATGAAGGGGTAAAATCTGGAATTTTCTGAAGGCGAGAGAGAGAAAGTGATATGTGTGGAGTTGAGACAAACTGTAAAGGGTCAGGAGATCGAAGAAAAATGGGGGGCAAGTGGGTCCTGAAATGAAGACATTGTGGTGTGCTGGTGCTACTGATAGAGAAATATGTCATCAAATATGTCTCTTAGAAGGAAATCTAGATAAGGGGGAAAGCAGAGGGAGATTTGATGTGCCTGGAGGCTCACAGGAAAGAAACCACCTGCCCCTGCGTCCGGGGGGTCTCCCAGTGCATCCCCAGCTCTGCAAGGAGCTAGTCATCCTCTTCTACTCACTCCATTCAGCACATATTTTAAGGATCTGTTGATTTGATGGGTGTTGAGCACAGACCTAGGGAGGTAACTGGAATAAGACAGCCATCATAGATCCAAGCTTTCAGTAGGAGAACCCTTATTGTTAAGAGAGGAATCCTGCTTCAAACAGAGAAAGGTGTGAAAACTGATTACACAATACTTAACAGCAATGTGGACTTTTCACAAGTGGAAAAGACACGGATGGTGTAGGGCCAAGTGTCTTTTTCAAGTTGAGGATGACATTGTGTGGCAGCAATGGAAGCAGATAGAAGTGGCAAATTAGAGAACGGCAAGATAAATTCACAGAATGAAGTTTTTGGTTGCAGGTGAGCTGGAAGAGGGGAGCTAGTACCCCAAGAGTAATGATGATGGATGCCATGAGGGCTGTTGGTGGAGGAATGAGGATCATTGGGGTCAGATAGTGAGCTAAAAGGATGTTTTCGGATGAAGATTCTATTCAACTTAAAACGCAAACTATAGAGATTCAAAAAGTCTTGAGTGGGGGAAGAGGTAGGCTGAGGATTAGGAGGAAACAAACTTATGCTTGGCAGTTGTTGGGGTCATTGTTGTGACTAGTGGAGACTTAGCATTCATTTCTATCAAGTATTCTGCAAGGAATCACACCGGCTCTTTGTAAGAATGAGGCAGGCATTTATCGGAACCAGTTTCATGATTTTGGAGTTATCTGAGGACGAGTCAATCAGTCCAACATGACTTTGTGATCCAAGTGACTTTGATGGAACAGACTGAGGAACAGCACCAAATCATTGAGAACGTTATGAGTAAGCATAAATCAAACACTTGGTCTATCAAAGCCTGTTTAACAAATCTTGTATTCAATTAATGACTTCTTGAGGCATAAAAAAATCAAGGCAAAGAATTTTGCAAAGTCTTTGTTCTTGACTTCTTTTCCCTTTCAGAACTTGCTGTGCTCCATTCTGAAGAATGCAAACAGGTACTTGCTCTTATTCAGCAATAGCTTTCCCCCTCTCTTTCATAGCATCTTCTACATCTCTCTCCATTGACCCAGCTTCAGTTCTACTATGATAAATATGGTAATTATTATTACTTCCATGGATCCAGAATGGTTCCATTTTCATGAAAAGCACCATCATCAGGGTTTGACGTGTAGCAGTGCAGATGCTCGTTTGTGAAGCCTCTTGTCAGAGATGCATGATGCATGCTCCTGCCTTTGCAAAGGACACTCATGGAGGACAGAAAAGAGGGCATTTTATGCAAGAATACTCGATCTTGTGTATTCCACAAATGGCTGCTCACTCTGTGTGGCTTAAAAGAGTTTGTTTCAAAAAAGAACTGCATGTGGTGTCCTGTGGTGGCTGGTAAATTCCACCTGGCAGAAAGAGCTGGGCTAGTTGCAAAGAACCTCCGAAGATTCGGATTCAGTAACTTTTGGGTGGGTCCCTTAAATGATGGGGCAAGACTCTCTCCCTCACATCCTCCTTTCTCTTTCATTGCTTTCCTTCTCTTCCCTCCTCTTCTTTCCATTTATCAGTCATTTTTACAGGTCGTCTGAAAGTCCGTGCAATGCCACCAAATGGGATAAGCACAAGAATGAGTCTGGAAATTGGTGTTGGAGGGATGGAAACTTCAACATCAGTTAGCATCTGGGCTAGTAACAGCTTTTAGGAAGCCTTAGGAAACCTGCCTCTAAAAATGTCAATTATAATCTGTCTCCCAGGGCTATTTGGGGAAAGCAATTAAGTAATATCCGTAAGCACGAGTGACACATAGTAGGTTCTCCATGACTCTTAGCTGAATATGAAATACATGACAGCAAAAAGAGTAGGAGGACTGCGGTTTCTGGCTCAAGCCACAAACAGGTAGGGAAGAAAGCAAAGATTTGGATGCAGAGAGAATGTGATGATTCATTTGCTTCTTTTTAAATTTGTCAGGCTGTAGCAATGTAGAAAGAGGCATTAGCCAGTGGGTCTATTTCCCAAGGGCACAAGGAAATCCTTCTTCAGCAATTGTCAGTCCAACCCAGAAAGTAATAGGATTAACTCCCAGGGAAATCAAGAGCAGGGCAGCCGTAAATCACAGCGTGAGAAAATCTCTTTGCTTGGGGAAGAAGACAGAGACCTTTGCTGTAGGTGCTGCCACAGGATACATCCAGTGCACAAGGTGGGGGCCAGGAATGAATGGCAGCCTGGGCTGGCATGAAGAGAGACAATGTCAGACACCTGAGGCCAGAGAGCAGCTCTTTCCTGTCTGTGCCCTCACATGGGCTATAAAGCTGATGAAATGAAATGCTCAGCAAGGGGCAAGTATTTTGTGAGATTAAGCAAAATGAATGTGACTGTACTAGCCCCAAACATTCATTGTATGCTTATGTGCAAATATGATGAGGACTTTGAATTTATTTATTGAGGCCGTTGTGCCTGTTTTCCTTCCCTCCATCCCCCGTGGCTATTTTGGGTGGAACTACTGGGTAGAAATCATTTGTGCTTGTCTTCTCTTTCCAATTTTTTTTCTGTTGTTATTCTCCAGCTCTTAGCACAATCCTTGATAGCACATAATAGATATTAAAGACATCAAATCAAAGCACCCTTAATGGAATTGAACTGTGACTACTGGCCAGGCACTCTTAATCTGGGCTTATGTATCTTAGTGGTAACAGTTTTGATGTGTTAGGAGTTGCTTTATGTTTTGCAGCAACATCCTGAGGCATCCAATATTGAAAACGTACAGGCAAATAGCTTACCCCTTGAATTATAAGGAAACATACAGTAATATCCGAGTAAACTTTGGCATGTTGTATGCTAAGATACCACATTTGCATCAAATTTTAGATAAAACATGGAGTGAAAATCCTGCCTCTTCTGCCAAGACTGCCCTTATGCAGGGTTCCTTGGATGACAATGGCAATCATGTCTTGTGAATTACGTAAAACAAGTGCTGTCTTTTTCCCCCTATGAATTCCTGTCATTGAATGCAGAGCCTAGCACACAGAATGTTCTCCATGAAGGAATTATTGTTCCTGTGCTTCTTTGCTTATTTGAGGAGACTGTAATGAAGGTTTGTCTTCATTATCTTCTGTTTCTGGTGTATGAAAGTCTGCCACCTGATCGGTCTCCCCTTGAGACAACATCTTTGATTTGAGATGAGAACCGAGAGGATTCACTCGGACGTGAGTTCTCTGGTGCTGACTCTGTGGAAGGAGGTTCTTGATTTGCCTGGTTCTGTTACAATCCTTTACTGCTTTTGAGGTTAAACTTTCCTAGCAGCAAAATGGGTATAATGCTCACAGCTATTCTCTGCTGGTGTTCTGGAAAGCAGAGTGAGATAATGTCTGGAAAAAGGCCAGGGCCTTAGAGATGAAAGGTGTGGTATAAATTCAAAGGCACAGGCTTTATGCCATTAATGCTTGGTGACTTGTTGTCAGCTGCCTCCTTTGTAAAAAAAAGTCCTTAGAAATGATTTGAAAGCAGCTTGGAGTGCTATTGCTTTTCTTTTCACTGTTGCTATCTATTCTGCTTTACCATATTTGCTTGCTCTGGTACCAGAGGTAAATATTCTGCAGGAGGCAGGTAAGGAGTAAGGAGGCTGAAGATCAGTATATCTGGATTCAATTACCAACTGCCTCTATTTTGCATGAAGCAAATACTGTCCTTCCTTTGGTCTGAATTGAAAGCCGTGAGATTGGACTGGTTATCTTCAAGTTCTCAAACCATCCTTTAGTCATACAGACCGGGTGCCTGACTGTAGAGCTTTTAGATTTGGAAATAGAACTAAAAATGTTTGTTCAGCACAACAGGAAATGGTTTGTATACCAGAAGAGAGAACATTGATGAGGACTGAAGGTGTTGACAGGGAAATCTAGGAGAGGGACAGGGAAATGAGGCAGGGACAGAAATCTAGCTAGAGAATGTAAAAATCAGTGCCGCACCAGCAAGGGATGCATTTCAGGGCTCTCGGTGGCCACACGAAACCACAGATTACACCAAACCGTGGGATGCTGCAGCATTCTATCCTATAACCAGGTTGCTTTTGTGATTAACAGGCAGGTAGTATATGCAGTACAGACATGCTGGAAAAAGGAGTGGTTCAATCCCTGGTGGAATGGAGTAGGTTGATGTGGCATTTCATTATTCTACTCAGAAAGACACACAACTTAAAACTTGGAAATGACTTGTTTCTGAAATGTATAATTTTTGTTGGACTGATTTGATCTGTGAATAAGTGAGACAATAGGAATCAAAATCTCAGGTGGAGAGGGACTGCTGCACAGGTCAGCTAGCCCTGGGAGTCCATCTTAGCTTTACTATCAAGTAGCTGTAATATGTAGACAGGTTATTTTATCTCCACAATGCCAGTTTGGACTTTCCTGAAATCTTGGTAAAAATACTTACTGTAATGGATTATTATGAGAATTAGGTGACAAAGCACACATGAACACAGCAGATCTTAATTATCCATGGTTCCCGTTTTTGTGAAATCACTGATTTGTTTCGATGTGCTGGTGTCATGCAAATCAAAATGCCTGGTTGTTTTGGCCATTCTGCCTTCTTGTTTTAATTCTCACATCACAAACATATGTTCTCAGTCTATTTGTCGTCTTCCCTACCTCATTTTTATACTATTTGTTGGTGATTTGCTATGAAATGATCCCCAGTCATGGCGCTATCTAGTTTGTAACTGCAAGAAGGTTTCCATGTATCCTATGGAGGATGAAGTTGTATCAGAGTTCAACTAGACATGCGTTTTAGTGCCATTAGCCACATTTTAATATTAACGAGTAAATAATCAATATTAAATATGATGTTTATAAATGGAAACACAAATAAAGTTGCATATTTTGGCTGATAAATATTCTGGTTGGAAGCTCATAAGAACCTCATTTCATATTTTACTAGGGACAATAGCTCAGTATTTACTGATTCAGTGTCTGGTCATTCTATTGAACATACATACTAAGAATAATCAGTACTGACTCTATGTGGAAAACAATTCCTTTAGCAGTCAGTCCTCGACAGGTTGAGTTGCAGTAACAAACAGGTCCCCTGTTTCAGTAGTTTCTCATTGTTCTCCTAGGTCAAGTGTAGATCAGGTATAACCTTCCCAACTGTGCCTTCTCAATATGTGATAAAGCTGAGACCAGCATCTATGCAGGGCATTCTAGTTTCAAGTCTGAGGCAAAAATTAGGAGAGATGTGAACCAGCAATCATTTCATGGCTTTGGCTAGTGATCACATCTCTATGTCCACATGCACTCTGCTGACAAAAACAAGAGGTGGATTATCAGTGACAATGAGACAAAAGGCAGTTTTTTTTTCCCATGGAAAAATAGCAGGTTAAGTGCCAATAGGTAGCAGGAGACTATACATATATATATATGTATAGCAAGGATGGGAAGAGTAAATACTTGGGAAAAACAAATACAATATAACATATTTAACTTTTTCTGCCTCTCTTCTTATTTTTGGTTCTGATGAGGCAAAAGAGATCATTGTTATAGATAGGGTCTTTGTACCAATTCCTCAGGCAAAGAGGAAATTTTTTTTATTGTTTTTTATTATTAATTCATTAATTACATTGTATTATTTTTTATTGTTTTTATTATTAATTCATTAATTACATTGTATTATGTGACACAGTTTCATAGGTACTTGGATTCTCCCCACCCCTCCCCAAACCCTCCTACCATGGTGGATTCCTCCACCTTGTTGCATAACCATAGTTCAAGTTCAGTTGAGAATCCCCCATTGCAAGTATATACCAAACATAGAGTCCAGCATCTTATTGTCCAGTCAAGTTACATTGATTAATGTAAAAGCTTTAGGTAAACCTTGATGCTTCCACCTGGGTGTGTTTGAATTTGTGTCTGGTAATAAAATATGGACAGGATCAGTAACAAGTCTTGGAGCAGATAGAGAAGCTTTTAAGAGATTATTTGAAAAATCCTACAAGACTTTCAGCCTAACATCTTTGTTATATAGATTCAGAAATTAGGGCTTAGGAAAGGGAAATGAGTATATACATAATACACATTCATTTGGTTGTCTGTTTAGTGAGAAGGCCAATAAGAAATCGAATTTTATTTGGTAAGCTATTACCGATCTACCACTATTATCAAACATTGCTGATGGTGACTGTCCTTATCCTCTGATTCAGAGCATGCTCTTTTTGTTCATATATACAGATAGTTTGAAGCATGGTGTTGGAATCCTGATAGAGCTAGAAGTGGATGAGTCCAGATAGACTCTACTAAGGTATTTCTGTAGGACTTTGGACTGACTGTGCATATTCCAAGAGCACTGGCTGTTGAATCTCTAAACATTATCTGCAATGGGACTAGAGGCAATACAATGAAAGCACTTGATGTGGGCTGGATTGTGATAGAACAACTGAAGCTGCCTCACGTGACACCAGCATCCCATATGGGTGGTGGCTTGAGTCCTGGTGGATCTATCTTCAATTCTGCTTTCTGCTAACATACTTGGAAAAGAAATGGATGGTGGCCCAAGTACTTGGGCTGCTGCATCCATGTGGGAGATCTGGATGATGATCCTGGCTTCTGGATGTGGCCTGAACTAGCCCTTGCTGTGGTGACCCTTCGGGGAGTAAATCAGTAGATGGAAAATGTTGCTTTCTATTTCTACCTGTCCTTCTCTGACTTTCAAAAAATATTTATTTAAAAAGCAAGTATATGGTGCATATGAAACCTAGCTAAACAATAAATCCAAATATGATTTTGCTGTGACTCTAATTCTGTTAGAGCCTCACATTTTTGTGGTGGGTAGGTTCTTTCTTCTTCATTGACAGTAAGAAGAGCACAACCTCCAGAATTCTCTCTCCCAAAAAACAAAAATCTGTTGAGTGGAAAAGGCAGCAGGGTTGGACTTCCACCAGAGTGGCAAAAAACAAAACAAAACAAAACAAAACAAAACAAAACAAAACAAAACAAAACAAAACAATGAAAGTAGTGCACCTTACATGGGCCACCTCTTGTCCTTGCCTTGATAGAGCAGGCAGTCAGCAAACTGGGCATCAAAGACACTTAAAGTAATGTTGGAAAGTAGCTCAAAGACAAGCTGGCTTTAAAATCTTTATGAATGTGTTGTTTCTTTAGTCACCCTTCCATTCTCTTTCTTTCCCTAATAATTTGATGTGAAAAGAGCAAGGAGGGCTTACAATCCCAATTTCTTGTGCCTGCAAAATAGAGATAGAAGCAGATAGGTCCTGTCAACAGCCAGGGGAAAACTCATGACTCAGTGAGTGCACTGAATACTGTGTAGGTCTGACAATAGGGTTTTTGTTTGTTTATTTCATTTTTTTCTTTTGCTGCTGATAAAGTTATTTAGCATTGTGGCTCTTTTTTTTCTAGTTGAAACATTTTTTTTTAAATTTTGAATTTCGTGGTACAATTCCTTATATGGCTCTTTTTTTCATGCAGTGTGTACAAGAGTATTTTGCTATGTTAACATCCAAGTTGTTTTCATTCCAAAATAAGATGATTGGTATGAGCCAGTGAATGAGCTATAACTTAATGTAAATCCATCTCTTTCTCATCTAATGCACTGTGAGCATTTTTTGTTCATTATTACCAGAACAGTATAAGCCACATTATTTCAGCGGGTTTATGGAGAAAAAGAGAACTTGCTAGCATTTCAGACCTCTAAGAGGGCAAACTTGACATGCTAGCTGGTACTGTGTATGGATTATATCTGTACTTACCATGAGAAGGCTCCAAAGACCCCGTAACTGCTACTGAGGTTGGAGACCACATTTCATATTTTGTACTGAAGATGCAGCAGTGGCCATTGCTGTTGCTCCTGAAAGGCAGCTGCCGCCAAGACATCGAGTCAAAAGAACAATGTCCACCAGCAGGTGCTTGCTCACCTTGCTTACTTCTCAATGAACCTCACTCAGGATTGCTGGGTCTGAGGTTTTCTACTAATCTGTTTGTCCCAGCACTTATGTTAGGTATTAGGGTCACTATATCCTCTGGACATTAGAGGCCTCTGGTGGACAGCCATGCCTATGTGCAGTGCCACACCTAACTTAGAAGCAACTGCCATAATAGGAAGGTATAATGATGCTGTTGCATTGGATGATAGCAAATGACTGCTTTCCTGTGGCATTTGGACTGTGTTCTTACATCCATGACTTTCAAGTTTGGGAAGCAATAGCTCACTATGAGTAAGACACTCCAGAGCAGAGAGCTACCTGATGTCCCTGCAGAGGGCCAGGGAGTATGTATTTTAGGTTTTGAGGACAAAAAAGCAACACTGAAGATTTTATGTTATGCCCCATAAGTGTTTCATATATAATCATTTGACAAGAACAAAATAATTTAAAAGAAATCACCTGTTAATTTCTATTTATTTATTTATTTAGTGAGTTTGTGAAAGAAAGAATGAGAAAGTGTGTGTGTGTGTGTGTGTGTGTGTGTGTGTGTGTGTGTATGTGTGAGCAAGAGAGAGAGAGAGAGAGAAAGACGGAGACCCCATCCCCTGGATCTCTCCCTGTTGCCTATGATGGTTGGAGCTGGGCCAGGCTGAAACTGGGAGCCAGAAATTCAACCTGGATCTCACATATGGGTAGCGGTGACACAACATCTTGGGCTGTTACCTGATTCGCCCAAGGTATGCATTAGCCAGAAGCTTCAGTCAGGAGTGGAGCCAGGACTTGAACCCATGTACTCAGATACATGATGCTGGCATCCCAACTACTGGCTTTACTTCTGGGCCAACTGTTTGTTTTTAAAAATCATTTCAAATTCATGTGCCATACAAAATCTGATGGGATGAACTTGGTCCATGAGCTATCGTGACCTGACTTCTGTTCTGGAGCCAATTCACCTGAGCTCCAACTCTGTCCTCTCTACATTGATTTCCTATTGTGCCTAACGATTGATCATGGTACTTATTTAATATTGAGTTATTGAGGTAAATAAAAACTGATATGAATTAGTATATTAATATAGGCTAGTACCTCATAAAGATTATATTATTTCATTATGATTCCTTCATTGTTTAATTGGAGATAAAATACAAGTGCTTTGGAATCCTTGCATGGATATGTAGTGTGACTGCTACTGTAATATGACACTAGATTACTTAAAAATTATCTATAAATTCAGAAGACAATACATTAACAAACTATAACACAATTCTGTCAAAAAGATCTTGCCTTCTCTTTTATCTACTTACACACAAAGGAAAGTTAAAATCAGGAGTATCTAACAACTTCACAGTTTCTGTCTTCAGTTTCTCCTACTCCCAGCATTTGTGCAACTTGGGGCAAAGCAGGAGGGATGTGGACAGTGGGATCTGTAAGTTAGCGTAACTGTGAGGATAAAGCTAGTTGAGCAGCTATTAGTTTTTAAAGCTCAGTTAGATGCTTTGTTGTACATAACATAATGTGAGAGTTACGGTGCATAACACTAGGTGATGTGGTCATAATGGATCCTGTATTAATGATGGAAAGTCAGGCTCCCTCCCAGGACAGCAGCCACAGGAGTGCACTCTGGGCAAGCAGTATCTTCTGTATATTTGGCTTCCCATCTCCAAACATGGACACTAAAATAAACCAGAACAAATGCAGCCTCTGTTGCTTTGTATTGTGTGAAAGTTTCTGGGACCTATCTCTGGGCAGCATGAAGAAGTATGAAAACAGTCGCAGGGGCCTGAAAATGCAGTCTTATGGGAGGGGTTTTGCTAGTGCAAAAGGAACTGACCAATGACAACAAATGTCCAGTGAGAGGCTGAGATGATTAGTAGGCTTCTATTTCTTTCCTAGTCCAGGGTCTTGCAGTAGCCAGGCCTAGAGGCAATGAGAATACAGATCACCTAGCAAACCAGTGTTTACTTTATTGGAATACGGAGTACATGTCAAGGAATGTACATTCATGTGCAGATCAATGAGGTTTTTATTTCTTATTTTATTACATGCAGAAGCAATACCAAGTAATGAACAAAGCAAGAATTCTGAAGTTTGATTCTCTGTAGGGATCCTATCTCAAATTCTGTGAGTATAGACTTCTTGATTGTATCTATAATCAATTGTACTAAGTATTTCTGTTGCAAATTTCTGTTGCATAGAAAACAACTTAAAAAAATAGCTCATAACAAAACGTCCTTTGCTGGGGTTGGTGCGGTGGGTGTGGAAGACACAACGGTGTGAAGAGCATTGCTTCATTGCAGGCAGGGCCACAAGGAATTTCCTACTGCATGGCAGGGCCTGGTGGATGTCTCAACAACCACCTAAATGCAGTTCCACCTCAATTTGCATAGAAACTGGACAACCCCGTTGAGATTTCTGTAATCTATTTAGCCATTGTCTGCTTCTGTGGAATTGGTCTTTACTATCAATGTGAGCTTGGAAGTTGATGTTGCTGATAACGTCTTGGCAAAAAGGCCTTTTACAGTTCATGCTGTCTCTGACCATCCTTGATCTTTAGGTCCCTCCTTCTGTGATGCATTTCCTCCCTTAACTGATTCAAGATTAAGTTGTAGAATGAGGATTGTAGCAGGAATGTGTTACTGATTGATATGCACCATCTATTGAGAACTTCCTGACCACAGGGTCAGGATGGATAACATCCTACTTTAAGGTGAAACAAATGGCAGAATTATCCCTGGAAACGCCCACTTGACCATGACGTAAAACATCTGTGCCAGAGTTTGTGACTGCCTCTGTATAAATAAAATGGACAACTTTCTCTCATTGTCCGTTATGATCCTAGAATCGTAGTGGTCCGTTTCGTTCCTCTTTGCACCTTGTCCGCACACCCTTCTCGAGTTCCAAACTCAGCTGGAGCTGGATTCCGGCAGTCCTTCTGTGAACAAAGTCCTCAGTGAGAGGTCCAAGGCTGTCTCTCTCCACATCCTACCCCATGTGCTCAAAGAGAGCGCCTTCTTTGAGTCTTATCTGACTCACCTTCAGATAGCCTGCATTTTGGAACCACGAACAACCAGGTACGAATGCTCTCTCTCTCTCCCTTCTGTGTGTGTGTGCTTACTACTAATGCATTTTCTCTGATGATATAAATAACATTACTACATAAGGAAGTTTAGGAAAATATGATGAATAAAATATAAATTATCAATGCTCACATGGCAGAGAGGCAGTTACTACTTGGCTTGCCATGACTTTTCCCAGGGCCGAAGTATCGTTTTTATGCACTTAATATAAGCAAGGTCTGCATTATCCAGTGTTAATATTACACTAAAAATTTCATCACTTCATTAGTCATTGATAATTGAGGGGAATATCTAAGACCTTTAAATATTGCTAAATTGGCTTCAAGTTAACTCTATCTGAAACTTCCTTTTTCTTCTGTATCTGTTACTGTCCTAGTTTTACACATTTAATATCTAAGCAGGAGCATCCAGATTCTCCAGCCTCCACACCCCCTTCCTCTTAATCATCTTTAGCTTATATTTGCCCCATAATCCTTTCTCTTCTTCTTCCAAGCTTCTTTTGGGTATACTCTGATGCAATTTTCCTCGGCCTTCTTCAACAGTTTTTTTCTCTGCTCATTCCTTCTAATCTCCTTAATGCAGGAGAATGTCAACCACACCCAGCAGGAAAGAACTTAGTCCAGTTTTCCTGCTTTTCCATCTCAGTTTCTTACCATGATCTCTTACCAAGTCAGAAATTGTGGCTGGCGAGGATGAGATAGACTCCCTCTGTAGGGAATCCACAGAATGGGGAGTAGGAGGTAGACGTAAGGGGGAGACAGAGCATGGAAAGGCTGACCTTGGAACGTGGAAACTAATGAACATGAGCAAGTAGGTTGGCTTTGTGCTGTGCTGTCAATGAATCCCACTCCCCACAGCATTGGGGCATTTTTTTCAAGGCTGTAGAGACTATGATACTTACCATACATATGCTGCTCCACTGAAGCATACCACAGTGCATGTATGTATCCTCCTCTGCTGGACATTTAAGTCAAAATAAAATTTCAGCCAATTCGATCATTTTGTGGTAAATATTATGGATTGTATCTGTTATAACTTTGTATAGACAGGTATCTTAGAATGGTTGTGGGAAAATTTTGCTTTGGTTCCTTTCCTGATAGCGTTTGCCTTTTGATAGATATGTTGCTAATGCTTTGTCTGTCTTCATTTATAAGTTGCCATCAAGAATAAAGTAGTTATAAATTTTTCAGTTATTCCCTCGGAGCAACCCTTAAAAAAGAGAAGATGCTTTACTCTGTTTTCGGTGTGACTGGTAGAAATACACCCCAGTTCACTGCTTTAAGCTATGACTAAATGTGTGAAGGAGTGAAACTTAGCACTATGAAAAGTACATGGCACAGTTTTACAACTTTGTAATTTGCCCTGAGCCTAGAACTTTCTCTCTAATATAAAACCATATGAATTTCAAGAGGGAGTAATGTACTTTTGAGTCATTGGCACTTAACAAACACAAACATAGTGTTATTTAAGTTTGATAAGCTTTACAGTGTTTTATATACTTTTCTGGTTTCTGAGTTGTAGAAAAAAAGAGTGGGGGAGCTAGGAGGAAGAGGATGTGGGTTTGCGACACCCTGAGTTTAGCTGAAATCTGCAGGAAGTTTAAGCAGGTTGAGGGAATGAAGAGATGTTTGAAATAGACAAACAACCCCATGTCATTTCATGATTTGAATACTCTCCAGCAGACAGATAGAAGGTGGCTTGAGAATAGTAGCTTATCTAACAGCTGCAGACAAGTGTGTCAGAACTTCTGTAGTCCCCCCAACATTTCCACAACTGATGTTGTTTCATTGTTCTAGTCAATACTTATTTCTTGAGAGGGTCCCAAAAGAAATTAGTGAGACAGAATAATGGGCTGAGTGTGAGGTTGGTCAAAGAAATTATGAGCATGTATGTGAAAGCTGAGAGGCTGAGTAATGGAATCAGGCACTGGAAAATCAAGGCGGAAAGAGAAGTCCTGGATGACAAAAGGAAAGGAAAATGTTCATAAGTGGTTTCAGTTGTCTATTGCTGTGTGACATATTACTGCCAAACTTAATGGTTTATAGCAATAAACATTTATGTCTCAGAGTTTATATGGGTCAGGATTTAGGCATAACTTAGATCTTCTGGTTCATGGTCTCTCAAGATACAATTGAGGTGTTGCCCATGGCTGTCGTTATTTATGACTGCTCTGTGCTTGGAATGGCTTCCGTTTTTACTCATGTGGTTGATGGTACAATCTAGTTTCTCCCGGCTGTTGGACTTGGGGCCTCCGTTCTTTGTTTCTTGCTGGCTGGAAGCCAATCCTGACTTTCTAACACATTAACCTTTCCATAGGGCAGCTGGCAAGATAGAAACTTGCTTCACAAGAATAAGTGAGAGTGGATCCAACAAGATGCAAGATGGTAGCCTTTTGTAAACTAATCGTGAATGGGCATTCCATTACTTTTGCTTTCTTTTCTTTCTTTCCTTCCTTCCTTCTTTCTTTCCTTCCTTCCTTCTTTCTTTCCTTCCTTCCTTCTTTCTTTCCTTCCTTCCTTCCTTCCTTCCTAAATATTTGTCTATTTATTTATTTAGAAGTCAGAAATACAGAGAAAGAATTAGAGATTGTCCATCCTCTGATTCACTCCCTAGAATGCTGCAGCAGCCAAGGCTTAACCAGAACAAAACCAGGAATTTCTTTTAAATCTTCCCCTTGTATACAGTGATCCAAGTGCTTGAGCCATCATCCACTTCCTTCCCCAGGCCATTAACAGGGACCTGGTCAGAAGTAGAGAAACTGGGGGACAATAACTGGAGCCCACATGAACTTCTGGCATCAAAGGTGGTGGCTTTACCTGTTAAGCTACAACACTGACCCCTTTTCTGCTCTTTAGAAGGTACAGTTCATACACAGAAGAACACCAGGTGTGCATAAGAGGAAGTGAGAATCATTTGGATCCATTTTAGAAGCCTAACCACTATGGGAAGCAGGAAAGGATGGTAATTTTTAATGTAAAATACACAGAAGAGACAAAAAGCTGGAGAGCCTCAATTTTCTGAAAGCAACATGTGGTGCAACAGCTTTTTAAAGAGGGAGGTGGGTATTGTGTTTGGTAGGACTTACTAGGCCAAGGAAAGGTAGAGCGGGAGGTTTTTGGCTAAAGAAGTAAATATGTCTGGTTTAAATTCTAAACAGGTCTCTCAGACTATCACACGCAGCAGGGTAGTAAGAGAGGGCCCACAGCGATAGTGTAACGGCTAAATTCCTTGCCTTGAACACACTGGGATCCCATATGGGTGCCAGTTCTTATTCCGGTGGCCCCGCTTCCCATCCAGCTCCCTGCTTGTGGCCTGGGAAAGCAATCGAGGACAGCTCAAATCTTTGGGACCCTGCACCTGTCTGGGAGACGCAGAGGAGGCTCCTAGCTCCTGGCTTTGGGTTGGCTCAGCTCCAGCCATTGCGGGTGCTTGGGGAGTGAATCATTGGAGGGAAGGTCTTCCTCTCTGTATCTTCTCCTCCCTGTATATCTGTCTTTCCAATAAAAATAAATAAATCTTAAAAAAGAAAGGTTACTGTAGCTGTTCAATTAAAAAAACTGTGAAGGCATCTACTGAGGTAGTGTCAGAACCATGGAAAGTAGACAGAGTAAAATCTATTTTCAAGGTATAGTCAGAAGAACATGTTGGTGCTGGCTCAGAGGAAGATGATGTGGGAAATAGGAATCATGGATGAATCCTGGATATTTAATTATTATTAGGATTGCTTTTCATTTCATTCTGTTGGCCACAAAACTTGAAGCATGTGAGTTGCAGGAGAATTCTTGGGAATTGTTGAATTTCTTTATCAGATAAATTGGATTTCCTCTTCAAATAGATGAGGTGCTGAAAGTTATGTTATCTTTCAGCTCCGCTTCCGTCTTTGAAACATGGGATTTATTTTCTGAGCTCTAAGGGGATGCTCCATGAGCATAGCTAAAGATGAAATCTGTGTTGATTTCCACTGGATGCTTTTGTCTGCATATTATGCAGAGAATCTGGAAGAAGGGAGGGTGGTGCGGAGGGAGTATGGCACATAGTGATCCAAGAGAATGCATATTGGGCCAAATGAGCTTTAGGTGGTCACAAGGTGTCTCGAAAGACCACTTATTGGTTTTATTATTCTGCATTCCATTTGCTGATTGAACAAAGCCTAGCTCTGTCTTTTCTGAAGATGCCTGCATGGAAGGCACAGACCAACAGAAATATTTCACCAAGTGAGGGGATACAAGAATGTTAGTAGAACACTCGCTGTGGCAGACACTGTAACCAGGAGAAAATGCGCATTGATTTCTCTGCTCATCTTCACCTTTTTAGCTCTGCTCCTCCTACACTGCCTTTTGCATGAAAGTAATCTTTTCCTTCTAGGTAGATAGACCAGAAAATTATGGTCCATGTCTAACTCCCTTTGTCCCGTCTATATATGGTCCAGCACAAAATCCCATTGTCTCTGATTCAAGCTGAATCCTGATGCTTGACATTTTCACCATCTCTGTTATTAAAGCTGGAATACAAACCATTACCCTCTTCCTATATGAACACAACCTGACCTAACTAGCATTCAGTCCTGACTTCACAGTAGATTAATTTGGGTAACAATGCAGTCAGGTATGGCCCACCTATGTCAAAAGCCACGAATGGGGCCCAGCACAGTGGCCCAGTGACTAAAGTCTTGCCTTGGCACACGTCGGAACCCCATATGGGCGCCTTTCTAATCCTGGCAGCCCCGCTTCTCATCCAGTTCCCTGCTTGTGGCCTGGGAAATCAGTTGAGGATGGCCCAAAGTTGAGGACGTTCCTGCCACCTACGCGGGAGACCCGTAAGAAGCTCCTGGCTCCTGGCTTTGGGTTGGCTCTGCTCCAGCCATTGCATTCACTTGGGGAGTGAATCATCTGATGGAAGATCTTCCTCTCTGTCTCTCCTCCTCTGTATATATCTGACTTTGCAATAAATATAAATAAATCTTAAAAAAAAAAGCTTCCAATGGCTCTCTGTTTCACTGTTGTCAAAATAATCAAAGTCTCTGCAAGGGTCTCACGTGTTGTCTAACTTGGACTCCAAGCTCTGCACCTCCAGTGGCGCCTCTGATCGCCCCTACCACTTTGTTCTTGTTTGTTCACTGCCGTGAGGCTATGTGGCTGCCTGGTCCTGGAGCACAGGGATCTCCTCCCAACTACTTGTGCCTGCATCTCTGGCTTTTTTTTAAAGCCTGGTAAACATTTCTTTCAGATGATTGTAAGGCTTTTATCTCTTCCCTTTTTGAGGTCTTCAGTGAATGCCTCTCAGTTGAGGTTCTCTCCAACTATCTGGTTTTCTATCAAAACCCCTGCTAATCACACTTTCCACTATCATTTTTTTAAATTTATCTGTCTCTGCATTTATCATCTTCAAACACAGTCTATTTCATTTTCTGTCTTCTTCCACTGGGGATTTGCGGTTTTGTTAATTGTTGTGTTTCTAAAGGCTGGAACATAGGGGGTGTAGGATGAATACTCGACAGGTATGATTGAGACAGGAAGTTCTTTCCTGCAGTTATATCACATTTTGGGGAAAATATGCATTTCATGTGACATCACAAAGTTGGGAATTGGCGAGGAACTAAATTATAGTATTTGTGACCCTGGAGTAACTTCTAACATTGAGGTGAGTATCCTTGTCTGCATGATATAGAGCCTGGAATTTCAGTCTTCGTTCCTTTATCCATAAGGAGGGGATGTGATATTAATTTCATGATGTTGCTGAAAGAATAAAATGGAAAAATAAGCCTGCAGAAGCTTAAATGAACTCACATAGAAAACATGATTATTCTTGTTATTAGTACTATGTAGACTACAAGTTTCCTAAATCCATTGTGTTCCAGGTCAGAAAGCAGTCCAGGATCACAGAGGATCAGACACATAGGCTGAAAAAGAAGAAGAAGAAGAAGAAGAAAAAGCAGGAAAAACAGCTTCTCTTAGATTTCTAGCCTGATGATGGAGGCGGTGCAGCTGGGGTTAGCCAACCTCTGCTTCCTGAACCCCAGATGAGGCATCCGTCCTTAGCTGAGAACAGAAGGGCTGCAGCAGTCTCAACCATTACCTTGTCTCCAAGCACGTTCCCAGGTAACATCACACCTCTCCCTGGCCTTAACCGGGGGTTTCAGGTATCTTAAGGCACAGCCAGACTTCCCTGCATCTTGTCCTAAGTGTTCAGGTCCAGCCTGAAAGAACAGGCGGTGCTGATCCCCAGGTGCTCCTTTGATACACAGGTTCTCATTGTTATCAATTCTCCATCATGCCTTTCTGAGGCTGTGCCATGGTCCTTTCTGCTGAGAATACAAACCCGGTATGGAAGAGACCCTTCTGCTCTGTAGAAACTTTTCAGAATTTTGAAGCCTTTACAGTTCTCTACCTACTTTCTTCGGCAGCTATTTCTCCCAATGCAAGCTACATTCAAAAGGCGTTTTGAAAATTCCTAAATAAAATGCAATACAAGACTAAGTTTGCAGCAATAATAAGTATCGATGCCTGGTAAATTCTCCGGTGTAAAGCAATGTTGTTTCTCCTGAAAGTGGAAATGATATTTTCCTGAACACCAGAAGAAATGCAAAACTCGTGGTAATGAGTGAAGCAGAAGGCTGGTAATGGGATTTGGGTCATTGACATTCAGGCTGGGCCCTGGGAGTGAGGATGTTGATGCTCAGGCTGCCCCAGGTTACCTGCTTAGCTGCTCCTTAGGATGCATGAGTCTTCGCTGCAGGCCACTGAGCACACTGATGTACTCGGCCTGGAGAGTGCGTGGGAATGCATCTCAAGACAGGATAGGTGGAACAGGTTGGAGGGACAGGATAAGAGCAGACAGATGCCTTCTGACTCGCCTCTTATGGTTGTCTTTCTCAGAGATGCTGATAGGATGAGGATCAGGAAGTGAGAAGGTGGAAGAGGCTGCTCGGTGCCCAGTGTTTACTTGAGGGCTTGCTGTTAATATGCTTTTCTCTTGCTGGTTTTGGAGGCTCATGCAGTAGTTCTCATTGTAATAAGGAGTTTTTGCATTCTCTTCTTTGTCTCTTTCCTACACTTTCTTTCTCTTCCCTTTCTTTGTGCTCTCTTTCCTCTTCCTTCTTCCCTCCTTTTCCTCCTTCTCTTTATTATTTTTTATTGTTTTAGCTTTATTCCTCCAAATCTCAGCCGCAAGTTCACAACATTAAATTGGAAGGAGCACTGTAGACCACTTGATGCTGTCTTTCCTTCACATAGACCCAGGGAGGTGAAGGCACTTGCATTTCCTTAGTTTTGTCTCATCTGAACCTGTGGGTGGTGCTTGTCTGGAGAGGGATGGAAACATGAACTGGCCACCCTTCTAAAAGAGATCCAAGTGATGGCAAGGCCAGGCCCAATGGCTGTGGGATCACAGCAGAGGTGATACTCACCAACTCTGGGGGGAAGTAGGGACCGGGAGAGACTTCCTGAAGGATCAGCCACTGAGACATAGGGGAAAAGTGTGGAGAATGGCACAAATCGTATATCACCATTGGAATTCAAATTAATATAAACCATAAGTTCTTCAGTTGAATTAGACAAATTTCAGGCATTTACAGCCACATCTGAGTCCTGGCACAGCAGAGAGCGCACATTCTCGCTAGCCACTGGAAGATTTATTCCAGAATTATGCCATCTTAGTGTGGTTGTTTGAAAACCCATTAGGAATCTACCTGGCAAGTAATTGAATATCTGTTTTAAAAATACTGTTTTTTTCATTTGAAAGTCAGAATTACAGAGAGAAGGAGAGAGAGAAAGAGAAAGAGAGAAAGAGGAAATCTTCCATCCACTGGTTCACTCCCCAAATGGCTGCTGTGGCCAAAGCTGTGCCAGTTTGAAGCTGGGATGCAAGAGCTTCTTCAGATCTCCCATGTGGGTGCAGGAGTCCAAGGACTTGGGCTGTACTCCACTGCTTTCCCAGGCAGTATGCTGGAGTTGGATCAGAAGCTGGGACGTGTGGGGTGCTGGTTCTGTAAGCAGAGGCTTACTCTTCTGTATCATGATGCTGGCTCATGGTAATTAAATGTTCAAACTTGGACTGATTACATATTAGTCTGAAATCATGAGCTCATGTCATCGAGTTCTGTGTGGGCCATCTGAGTGAGATTTGATGAAGAGACTTCCTCCACCAATTGTCTTTGCATTATGCTTCTACATAGACTGCTAAATTCCTCAATCTACCCTTTCTCATTATAATGAAATGGCTGTAGCTCTGCAAGACTTTCTATTTTATTCTAAGCCATTCAGAAGAAAGAGGAATTATTTTCTTAATCCACTGGCCCAAAGTTATGAATTTCACTCTGCCCTGTGTACTGTATCTATAGCTAACTACTTTGGTCAGGGCTATAGCCTCTATTCATTAGATTAGGTCTAAGTTAAGTATCCACCCATGGAGGCCAGGAAAAAAACCATAAATATGCTGATGTGTTTAATTCAGACAGCACATGGCCTGGCCTCAGTGCTGCATCTGAAGAGCAAAATTCAACCTTCTGACTGCAGCCTGGTGGGAAACAGGTGCAGAGGGACTGCAGCAGCCACCAAGTCGGCTGCGGTCCCTCTGCCAACTGCAGCCTGCCCTGACCACATCTTTAGGAGCCTGTTTTCTGAAGTCCATCAGAAGAGACCACATTAGTTCTGGCTTTTGTTAATGCTTGATATGGAAGACTAGAGTAAGGGAAGTGAACCTTTCAAGGTGGAAAAATAATAATAAAACCCACTCATTCTCATGCAAGTGCAGGGTTCGCAGCCCTAACGCAGAGGGTCCCTAGATTTTTATGTACTAATGAGCACACTGGCCTTAGACTGGCTATTGCCTTATTTCCAAAAGTCAATTTGTCAGACAAAGTGGGTTCTATTCTTTGAATTCAAAGAAGAGTTTCTTTTTCCTTATCTAAAACAGTGGTTATTTTCAAGTTCAAAATGCACATGCTTTTTTTTTAAGCATTGTTATTTGCACCAAGCCAATCCATCTCTTCAATGGTTGTTCTGATGAGTTGTAGGATATTACTGCACAATAGAGAAACATATTACCCATTACAAATAGCACTGCATTATAAACTATAAATAATTGATAGGCAATGATATGGAATAATAACTTTCCCTCAGAGCTATTTGTCTGAAGCCTTAACAGTTTCACTCTGTTTGAGTCATAGCCTGACCCTGCGTAACAGGTATTGTAATAATACCACTGTGACTTGAGCAGACAGGGAAAAGGACTTATAGGAACCTAAGGGCATGCGTAGAGAAGAATGTTGGTTAGGGCTACCAGTTTCAACAAATAAAAGTAGAAACACACAAATACATACTGATGCTATGAAATTACTTTCTATAAATCTGAAATTCTGGTTTAATAGGGTACTCTGCATGTTATGGGACAATCCTACTATATCAATTTATTTGACACTTCCATAGCAAGTCATAAATACTTAGTGCCTAAAAATTGCATGTATGCATTGTCTTTGTAGTTCTGGAGGTCAAATCTGAAAGCAGTTTCTCTGGGATCCATCAAGGTGCCTGCAGGACCACGTTACTTGTAGGACTCTGGGAAATGACTCATATTCTTGTCCTTTCCAGGCTCCTGGAGGCCATCTGCATCAGTTGGCTCTTGGTCTACTATATCCTTTTTACCTTGGCATTCTCCATCTCTAATTCTACTGTCATGCTTTTGCTAAAAAGATCCTTGTGACTGAGTGTTAGGTTTGCCTATAAAGCTAAGATACTTTTCTATCTTAAGACACTTTGTTTAATTATATCATCAAAACTCCTTTTGCCAGATTAAGTAGCATACTCAGTAGTATCAGGGATTACTACATGGCTTTTTTTTTTTTTTTGAGAAGTACAATTCTACCTGTAATATCCAGCCTGGGTAGCAAGTCTGGTTGTTGAAATGTGACCTTAGGTTTCCACTCTCCGTGAACAGTGCTAGGTGTTCATTGCTTCATTGTTGTGCACCTGCACATTTCCTAAGAGATTCAGTCTGTCAGAACCCACTCTCCCATCTGAAGTATGAGTTAGTTGGTGGTTGGGGGGGGGCTTATTTCTGGCTTTGGAACAGATTGAGGTTTGAGTTCAGACTTTTCTTTTTCCTCTCAGTATAAGCTTGTTAAATTATCTCCCTCTTCAGTTTCATAGTTTGTGGGGCCATTGAATAATAGTACTGCTCTGAAACTCCCAAAATGCCTGTAATGACTGGAGTGTGAGTGCCTTAAAGGCTTTCATTTGAATTCTATCACCAAAGACGCCATACTCTGACTTCACAAATTTTGCTATGCTGGCCCTTATTTTGCCGTGTTTGTAGAGAACTGTGCCTTGATTCTGAATTGTACCTTTCTGAATTTAGTGTGGTAATTATGAACACGGAAACCTCATTAATGGAATTCTTCTGGATCAAGTGTTTAGCATCTTTCAACTCTGCATTTTTCCTTTCACAGACATTAATCTTACCACCACTAAATTAACCCCTCATGAAAGTGCTTAATGTGCAGTTTTTTAACGGTCAGCATGGCACAATCTGCAGTGGTTCATCAGTTAGTGGACCACGAATGCCCTCTGGCCTGCTGGTTAGGAAAAGTAAGTCATATCTCAAGTCCTCCATTGGCCAGCTGTTGCCTTGGGCTGCTCCCTTTCCTAGGTGTGGCCTCATTTACAAAATCTCTATAGGGAAAGAGAACAGTTACTTTGTGTTTGATGCTTTCCTCAGTTCTAAAATTCCATGAGCTTGTAACTCATCCATTATGGTATGAAAATTCAGTTCTAGAATAGAAACAGAATAGTTATATTCTCAGTTTTATATATCTATATATACACATTCTCAGTTATATATTCTCAGAATAGTTATATTCTCAGAATAGTTATATATTCTCAGTAATATGGACGCATAGTTGATTATTGCTTTCGTTCAAGTGAGAATCAGCATTTGCTACAGAATAAACCTATCCTCTATTTCCACCTCTAAGAAAGAATGTGCACCTCTAAGCTGCCACTGACATTGGCATTCATCTAAGTGCTGAGCAGTATGCCTCCCACTTGGAAACCCTGGGATGTTCCAACAGCTTAAATGGGTCCTGAGAAAGATCATCATGGAGGAAAATTGAACTTTACTTTGGCAAAATCACTAAATGTTGCACACCTCTGTTTACTGTTACGACTCTCAAATCTTTGGAAAATGGAGACCTATTTGTTCTATGACGAAGACATAACCTAGAATGTTGTTAGGTCCATTTATGGGTTGCAAAGTAGGCTTCTGCATTGACTCCACTTGACTTTCCCTTCTGCTTAAAGGATGCAAACCCTGAACAAACTCTAATCTTGCTTTTCCTATGTGTATCAAACAGAATCAGTCTGTTTCCTGGGAAGAGTTTGGGAATCCTATGATTTCTTCTTGCCATATTCCACCTAAAGAACATCTTCACTGTAATATTGAAGAAATGACTGTATTTCTTTTTTTAAAGATTTATTTATTTTTATTGCAAAGTCGGATATACAGAGAGGAGGAGAGACAAAGAGGAAGATCTTTCCTCGTCTGGTTCACTCCCCAAGTGACTGCAATGGCTGATGCTGCGCCAATCCGAAGCCAGGAGCTAGGAGCCTCCTCCAGGTCTCCCACAAGGGTGCAGGGTTCCAAGTCTTTGGACCATCCTCAACTGCTTTCCCAGGCCACAAGCAGGGAACTGGATGGAAAGTGGAGCTGCCAGGATTAGAACTGGTGCCCATATGGGATCCCAATGTGTTCAAGGTGAGGAATTTTGCCACTAGGCCGCCAGGCCGGGACCACGATTACATTTCTGGTTGTTTCTTAATTTGTTCACCCTTTTGTTTATTTGTCCATACTCTTTCAGCATCCCCTTTGCCAGATGTAGGAGATGGTACAACACAATACAAATAAAGCATCTGCTTTTAAAGAATTCTTTAGATTCATTAACTCATTGTCATTGAACTATATTCAGCTCATTTTATTTCAGTCCAGTTTGATTCAACTCAATGTAGGTCAATCTAGACTATTCCTATCCAGTCAGACTCATTAAAATGTGACTGGTTTTTTACGAATGACACTGCTCATGGCATCTCTTCCTTAGTGTCCCCTCTATTCATCATTGATGGTCACATCTTGACTGTAAGACACTGTACTTTGTATCCTCTCAGAAGCAGGTAAACGGCTATGAAAGGAAATAATACCCGGTGAACCACGCCTTTACAGTATAAATCTTATTTCACTATATCACAGTAGCCTTGAAATAGTCAAAGTTATTGAGGAAAATCATATATGTTGACTCCAAGTCTCATACCATTTGTTTACCTATTCATTTGACATGGATTATGCAAGTGTTATTAGGAAATAAAAACTTGAACAAAACCCATTGTGGTTACTGAGTTCCAAACCTAGGGAACTGTTCGTAAGGAAGAGAATCAGCTTGTGGTGGCTAGAGATCTGCTCTGGGAAGAGCTTGAAGCCCAGAAAGTCATGCCCTGTTTAGGAAATGCAAGTAGTTGAGAAAAATGGAAGCCCTAATAAACATTCTATTTACTACTGATGTGCTTATGTATTGATTCTCATTTTGTTCAATATAATGATTCTAGGCACTTAACAGTACTGCCTATCATTCTTATCTAACCAATACCCAGCTTTACTTCCCATGGAATTGCTGAAACTAAACCAGAATTGATAGAATCTCAGTACAAGGATTGAGTTCTTTTACAGTGAGGCCCAAATTTTCAGAGGTCCCTTTCCCATTTCCACACTTACTGAATGGGAGTGCAAGGAGCACATACATTCCTGCCCAGTCAGGGTGGTGGAACATTTTTATTTATTTAAAACTCATTACCTGTTAGTCTCTTGCATGGAACCAATTAATAAGACCCCTAAAGAAAAGGATATTATTATACTTGGTGTTACAGCATTTGGGGAGGCCTCATAATGTGTTAGGAAACCCCACAGGTCTTGACTATATTTTTTTATGTCTCCCTTTTAACAGCAAGAATCTTGCCCAAGGATTTGGCCACTGGTTGTAAGCACTGGTTGTCGGTTTTCCCCGGAATGAAATCATAGGCATGTTGAAAGTGGGGCTGAAGCAGGGAGCAGGAACTGGAAGGGACTGTGGGCACTTATGTCGGGTAAGGTGTCAAATTTTACATGTCTGGATTTTGTTCCCACCAGGCACCACTCTCTGAAAATCACTGTGCTGTTATATGTGCTTACTGGAAGGGCTGGCCCTGTCTCAAAGAAATCCCTAAGAAATGGGGCATCGAGTATAAAAGTAGGTGTTAGGAAGGCCAGTTTTCGATGGAGCCTGCCAAGATGTGACGGGCAAGGGAAGGGTGAGGAAGAGTCCTTCCTGTAGTTCGGAAATTTGGAGCTGGAACCCAGAGGACAGTGATGGGGACTTAGGTGATCATCATGTCACCTTGAGATATCTCTGGGCTTTGCTTTCTTGCGATCAGGCTGAACTTTTAATTTTTAAAGTTGCAAAGTGGTTAAACATATAATCTGTCTCAAGCTTAAGATTACCCTGCTAAATGTGCCCAAGTGTCATTGTATTTACACTGGCAATTTATTTCCATGGAGTACAATCTTGCTTCTAAAGAGCAGAGAATTTATTACCAGCCTTTAACAGCTGGGTGTAAAGCACAGCACAATATTCCTTAGCAGAGGCATGCACAGGCATATTTCAGCTGAGCCTGGGGAAGAATCCAACAGCATGGGCAAGCAAGTGTGCAAAGCAGGACCTGTGGCTGGCCAGCTGCTCCTCTGTTCTTTCAGAATTTCAAGAACAATTTGCCAAAAATTCAGGTGCCATCCTTCTTACCTTTCTGTTTTATCTCATCTTCTAGCAGGAGTTGGATCCTGTACAAAAGACATAGGAAGAAATGTGATTAGTTTTTACCATTTCAGGGATCTATAGTTAGAAGAAGACATAGAATATAATGCATTAAGAGTTACTCAAGAGGTCAGAATTTTGGCACAGCGGGTTAAGCTGCTGCTTGCAATGTAGTAGCACATAGTAGAGCCTTGGCTCAACTCCTGGATACTCTGAATCCATTTCAGCTTCTTGGAAGATGGCTCAAGTACTTTGGCACCTGTTACTTATGTGGAAGATCAGAATGGAGTTCCTGACTGCTGCCTTTGGATTGGTCCAGATGTAACTTTGGGGCCATTCGGGAAGTGAGCCAGTGGATGGAAGATTAATCCCTATTTCTCTTTCTGTCTATAACCCTCTTGCTCTCTGGCACCCTGCCTTTCAAACAAATAAATACACATATAAGTATTTATTTATCTGAATAAATAAAAGTAGGAATTGCTTCTGCAACAAAAGTCTGAGTGTCATTGTCAGGCTATACTGCATAACGTTTCTAAATCTTGGAGCCTGCCTGAGTTCAGAATTAAGTCTCATTGTTTGCTAGCTGTAAGAATTAGGGTAAGATACTGTGACTCAGTTGTATTATCTGTAGAATAGGAAAACTAATAGTACCTACTTTAAAGATCTGATAAATATAAGAACACAAATGAGTACACACACACACACACACACACATATATACTCAGTATATATATAAATATAAATAAAGAGAGAGAGAAACACAGGGAGGACCTTGGTTCAACAATAGTAGAGCCTTAATAAATAAAATAAATAAAAATAACTTGTGAAGGCCACTGGAGATGTGTATTGGAAAGCCTCAGGAGGCCCAGAAAGCTATGTCCTATCTTGAAAGTGCAACTAACCCCAGTAAGCTTTTCTTGGGAAGATTTTTCATTTATTCTCAGGGAAGTCCCTCCAAATAAGAATGCCAATTGATAGAAACATGATTGTCTGTTCATTCACTGGTTTGCTCACCCATTCATTCATAAACACTAGTTAATGCCTTAATAAATGTTAGGTAACAATGATTAAGTTCTTATGACTATTAAGTAACCAGTGTCTGGATGAAGGAATTAGTGCACTAATTTATCTGTTTCTCTGACCTCTGAGTTGGAATTAAAGTTATGATTTTCCATTTTGTAGATAGTTACACCAAGGCAGAGAGAAGGTGAGTAACATCCCTTTTTGACACAGGCAATGAGCTGAAGCTTTAGGATGTGAATTCAGGCACTCTGGGTGCAGAACTGGTGCTGTTCATCTCCACTGCTGATAAATGTCACCTATTAAAGTCAATATAGTTTATTGAATTTGAACCTGACAATCCATCTATAGAGCATTACTGTAAGCTCAATTTTTGGTCCTGGAGACCATGACTTTCAGAGAACTTAAATACAAAGTGAATGGCAAGGTCAACTAATATTCCATGATTTCTTCTCCAATTTTATGGTCAAGCTCTCAAACCAGGTAAGGTATGCTATACATCCAAAGGATTGATTCTGAAATATACATCTTTGTGCCAAGGATCAGTGTATTCCAAATCTGACAAATTTGTGTGAAAACAAGCACCTAGGTAGTACTTGGATGCAAAAGTTCCACCCCAGTTGCCCACATCCTGTATCTTGTGTCAGAATCTTACTGGTAAGGCATAGAAATCCATGCCTGACAAGTTTTGCATGTGTTTCTCAAAGGGAGCCAATTTGAAAACCAATGAAGGCAGCATCCTAAAACCCAGACTGCTGATGCCATGGGCCTATCAAGTAACCCAGCAGAGAGCTGTAACAGCAACTTGGTCACAGAGGCCTCCACTCTGATTGCAATAGCTGTCTCCACTGACAGTAAGCAATCTACCCAGTTTCATTGAGCTTTGGTGCTTCCTCATCTGGAAAAATCAAAGCTCATGATACCCAGGAGCATGGTGAGGAACTAAGCTTAACACATGGAAAAGCTTAAGACCAAACCTGACCCAAATACAAGTTTTTCTTTCTCACCAAATTTTGGTGCAATCACTTTTCTTTAAAGGACTATGCAGAAGGCAGTGCTTCATTCTGGATAGTTCCAGGCACTCAAAAGGTACAGTTTTGGTTGAATCTTGACTTTCTTGCCATTATTGTATCTAAATGCTTTCAGTACTTCCTCGTGATGCTAATTATCAGGTGTGAAAGTACTTTAAAACAGTTGTGGGAAATGAAATGAAAAGGAAAGTTGATTTTAGTATGAACAATTTTGAATTCCATGCATATGAGGGCATCTTTGAAAGGTTACTGGGAAATGTGTGTTATGAAAAAAAATCATGCATAGATTTCTTTGTGCCAAAATAAACTCCCCCTTTCAGCCTATTTTTCCCATGAACTTTTGGAAATAGTTCTCTGACACCAGCTTCCTGAGACTTAGTTACTCATAAAGAATGCTTCTAGAATGCTCAGGTCCTCAATGTCTCCTTCTGGGATCAGGAATCAATACAATTGTGAATATTCTCTCAGCAAAGATCAATACTATTGCTACTGCTACTACCAAAAAGAAGCAGGAATCAGCCCCTTTGGGCTCTGTCCAGCGCATAGAGAACCAGTGTGTATTCAATATTACTTGCTGATCGTGCTTTCAGGCTGAAGAGGTTAATCTGCTAATAAATTGAGGCAGATGGTACAACCGTTCCAGATATGAAGAGACCTGGATCCTGCAAAATATGTGAGGAATAGTGAGAGGTTCCACAGGTGGGAAAGATCCATTCATTTTAGATGGTAGTTAGTATTGCCATTATTCCTCTCACTACACTCTTCTGTAAGAAGCTCAATTATTTTCTGGTTCCTGTAAAAATGACTTCTCATAGAAATAAAATAAAATAAAATACTTTCCAAACATGACTTGGCTCCCCTATAACTGAGTTCCAGGGAAGGAAACTCAGCAATTCAGACCAACCTGAATGCTTTGGTCTATCACTTTTCCTCATTGGAAACTAACAAAGTGAATTTCTGGGATATCGCTTGGCTTTATGGTAATCTGAACATGAGTCACACTGAACTCCAGGCTCTGAAAAGATGACTTTCTTTCCAGGAGTTTTGTTTTAGATGATGTCAAGATCACAGTCTTCAATGATTTCAGCTTTACAATTATGTCATATTGGGAACACGGAAGTGGTATAAGACATTGTCTGTGTTTTCAAGGAGTTGTAGTCCTACTGGGAAATAAATTCTTTTTTTTTCTTTTTTTTTTTAAAGATTTATTTATTTTTCTACAAAGTCAGATATACAGAGAGGAGGAGAGACAGAGAGGAAGATCCTCCGTCCGATGACTCACTCCCCAAGCGAGCCACAACGGCCGGTTCGCGCCGATCCGATGCCGGGAACCAGGAACCTCCCCCAGGTCTCCCACGCGGGCGTAGGGTCCCAAAGCCTTGGGCCGTCCTCGACCACCCTCCCAGGCCACAGGCAGGGAGCTGGATGGGAAGTGGAGCTGCTGGGACTAGAACCGGGGCCCACATGGAACCCTGGGCTCCCAAGGCGAGGACTCCAGCCGCTAGGCCACGCCGCCGGGCCCTGGGAAATAAATTCTAACATTTAAGATAAATTTCTAAATGACACAACACAAGACATTTTAAGATCCTCAGTGGAACTCACCCAAGCAGACTCAAGGAGGCAAGTCTGAATCTAGAAATGGGGTTCTTATCGTGGAATGGTGGTTAGAAGGAGGAGTCATCTCTTGCTGTAGTCCAGATATTTCTTTTGGCAAGGAGGAGATAGAATTGTCCGATTACTAGGAAGTAGCCTGAGCAAAGGTTCCAGAATGAATCTGAGCATGAAAGCTTGGACAGGAGACAGATTCTTCCTTCTGCCAGGATTAGGTGGGCAGGTGAAATACTCACAGTACCATAGGAAAGCTCAAATCTAGGACAGAGGTCTTGCCAGGCTGGTCAGATCTTCAAAAATACCCTCTCCACTCTAGCGCAGCACACCCTTTCCTACACAGCCTCTGGAGCAAATTATAACCTGGGTATGCTCTGTATTTTTCCACTAATTATTAAATAAATGTTTGAATAATTATTTTAATAACTGTCTCTCCTACCAGACTGTAAGCTTCATTAAATAGAGGATGCTTAGCTTGGTGCCTGGCTCCCAGACACGACTCAGGAGATGTCGTCTGTTTGTGCTCCTTGAACTTCATGTGTGCAGACCCTGCTTCTGTCCATTCTTTACTGTATTTTCCATGCTAAGCACAAAACCATATGCAAGAGGCAGTCTTGTCAACATGCTGATTGAATGGATGGACTTTGGAACTCCTCTTCATAATAGCCTTTCTGAAATCAATGTAGATAACTCTGAGAGTTCCTCAGATCAAAACTGTCAGCCTTGACTTTTTTTGTTCACAATTACACCTGCTCCAACAGCAATGCCAGCTTTGTCTTTAGAATGCATCCTGCATTCATGCCTTCTCTCTACCTTGTTGACTACTACTCTGGTCTAGGCTGTCACTCCTTCCCAGCTGAACTGTTCTTAGAATCGCCTCAGCCATTGCATTGGCTGCTGATGGTCATCTGTTCTCGTCTACACAGCATAACAAGAGTGATTTCCTATGAGCATGAGACAGAGCACTAGCCTTCTCTGCCCATGTCTTTCTGATGGCTTCCTAGCCTCCTAAGAAGAAAATTGACACTCGTCAATCATCTCATAAAACACACGGGAACCACCCCCCGAAGAATGCTCTGATCACTTACTACTGGCCCTCTAGTTCTGTCTGATCTAGCCTCTTGGGTTCCTTATCATTCTGAGAAGGCTAGGCATTGTCTCTTCTCTGAGTCTCAGAGCTTGCTATTGTCCCACCTGAAAGACCCTTCGCTAGATGTCCACATGACTCCCTCCATCCTTCCTTTCAGGTCTCCATTCCAATGACATGTTCTGGGGACTGCCCCGACTTCTCCATGTAAGTTAATTCCAAAGCCCTTCCAGTACTCACTACACATATCCTATGATTTCTTTTATTTTTGTCATTATTATGGGCATGTCTCAGTATACAAACTGACTTCAAAAAGTTTGAGGAACTGGAATTAAAGGATAAATTTCTGAAATTATGTACCTTTTTAAAAAGCAAATTCCAAAACTTTTTGAGGACCTCTTGTATGCATAGATTTTAGTGGTTTTTTTTAATCAAAACAAATTTATTGTGGCAAGCTCACTGGTGTTGAAGGCTAATCCTCCATATATGGCACTGGCATTCCAGTAGGGTGCTGGTTCAAGTCCTAACTGCCCCACTTCTGATCCAGTTCCCTTCTAATAGTTTGGGAAAACAGCAAAGTAAGGCCCAACTCCTTAGGCAGGTCCTTGTACCCTTGTGGGAGACCTGGAAGAAACTACTGCCTTCCTAACTTGGATCAGCCTGGCTCTGAACATTGTGACCATTTGGCGAGTGGACCAGTGGATAGAAGATCTCTCTGTGTCTGTCTCTTCCTTACATAACTCTGACTCTTGAATAAAATAAATTGATCTTTAAAAAACCCGTACATTTATCTCCACAAACATTTTGAAGTACCCTCCTGTCTTAATTTAGTTAGTGTCTGTTTCCTACTCAAGAATGTAGAATGCAATTTGTGAATTTTCCTCAATGAATATGTGTATCTAGCACCTAGATTAAGACATTGCATTTAGGAGCGGAACATACTGACTCTGAATGTACTCATGAATCCAGGCCCGAGTACACACACACACACACACAGCCCTACCTCTATTGGATATTAAAATTTGTGCAGAAGCTGGTATTCTGATGCTGCCAGTAGACTGAGCATTGCTGGCATGCCATGTTCAATGTTAGAGCAATAGTTTGGGACCTGGCTGCTCAGCTTCCAATCCAGATCCCTTGAATGTGGCTGGGAAAGCAGTGGAATATGGCCCACGTATTGACTCACTGTCCCTCACATAGGAAACTTCTGTCTTTGGCTTGGCTCAGCTCTGATCATTCAAGCATTTAGGAAGTGATCCAGAAAACAGAGGGCTTGTCTCATTTATTTCTTAGTATGTCACTATTCCTTTGAGAAAATAAAACCTTTGAGATATAAATAAAAAATACTTGATTAAAAAAATACTTGATCTGTGCCAAGGAGTATGGTAAAAGTCCTTCCTACCTACAATATGTAAAATGACAACAATGAACCACAGTGGATACTGAGGTCTCCACTTCACAGTAGTGACTGAGGGGCTCTCTGAACAATGTGGCTGACATCTGGAGTTACAAAGTGGAGCCTCTGAGAGTCTGGCTCCATGTGAATGACTCTAGAGAGGCTGTCCTTGTACCAGATGATTGTGTATAGGCTGATGGCGACGCTGACAACATGGGGTTTCTGCAGGTAGGATTCAGAGAGTGATGTTGAAACAATGTGCTTGTGTGTCAGTCACGGAGCGTTAGGAAAGATCAGTAGTTACCGGGGACAAGTCCAAACAGTTTACCCTGGGTGGCTAAACTGAACACCTACCTTCAGCTTTTCCCTGTAGAAGGAAAAGGGAAGCAGGATACGGGCAGGAAAAAAGTGAATGGTTCCTCTGGAAGGGAGCCAGTCTTTCCTGTCAGGACATTTCTGCCTCGCCCCTTGCAAGAGTTATTACTCATCTGGGAGAAGATGTGTCTCACAGCTCAGAATCTTGGAAGATACCCAAGTGAGGAGTTAGGAAAGGAGTCAGCAATGGGTAGGCCCAGGGCTGGCTTTGAGCACCTGGTTTTCTAATTACAGCTGTCATTGGTGGCTTCCTGGCAACTGTCAATTTACAAGGAATCAATTACCTTGACTTCTTGCATTAGAGTTTGAGATTTTCTTTCTACCCCTGTGCTGGCAGAAATGTAGGTGGTTTGACTGAGGTTCTGAGGTTGACAAGTTCTAGGCCTGCTGAAAGATGAACAAGGGGTCTGCTTGGGATTTACAGCTACAACATTGATGTTCACTAGACTTCTGAGTTATTTTGAAGGCAGAATTCCATGACTCAGTGGATGACCACATTTCATTCCCGTAGGACACAGAGGACCCAGGCATGGGTAAAATCTGGTAAAAACATGACGGGTAGAAGAATGTGATGTGTGTTTGAAATCTGATTAACCTTTTCCTTTCCTCCTTCAGCTTGTGCCAGGAATTGTTTACAGATCCAAACAGCAAAGATTTGTAGATTTCTGGATGTTGGCTCTGTGAGCAGAGCTATTTAGTATTCCCAACGAGAAAAACGTATCTGTTGAACAAATTTACAGTTTGAATGTAACGGACATTTTTGTGCTAAATTTGATGTTTTTCTTACCTACTTATAATTTTGTACTTTGAATGTGTCAGAAGCAGCCTCCATTCTTGTGCCTTTTCTGGCCAGCAGGCCCGAGGTCACCAAGGGTGAAGCGATGGTGTTCTTTGGCTGCAGGACCACTGGGGACAAACTGGAGAGGGATGTCCATTTATTCAGCACAAATTCCAGGTTTTTAAAGGTTAGGGAAGGGGAGGGCAGGAGAGCATCGTATCTCTCTGTATCTCCTTCTGTCTGTAAGTCTGCCTTGCAAATAAACATAAATAAAGACTTTAGGAAAAGATCACCCAATACCTGTTGGCTAGAAGTGAAAAAATCCTTTGAAACCCTGGCTTGGCGAAGTGACGGGTTTCCATTGCTGGTGCCCAACATCTCTCCTAGATGCCTTCTTTTCAGCTACAGCCCATCTCCTCCCTATTTCCCACGGCTCTAAACCTGGCAGTCATTTGGATTTCTTGTTTTGTTCACAGGCCATGTGATGTTTATCTGTGGACTTAGACAACTGCACTTTCTTTTTTTTAATTATTGCATTTCATTTTACAACATCATTTCATAGGCTCTGATGTTCCCCCTGGCCCTCCCCGAACCCTCCACCCATGGTGGATTACTCCACCTTATTGCAGTATTACAGTTCAAATCCAGTCAAGATTCTTTCATTGCAAGCATGTGCCATGCATAGAGTCCAGCATCTTATTGTCCAGATCAATTCAACAGTTTTTGGGGGAGACCATCTCTGGTCTAAAGCCAGAGCTGGTAGAATAGCGTTCTGACCAATTAAAAGCCATAACATAACATCAACAACAGTTTTCAACATTATGGGGTTAATTGACTTGGTATTGAGTGACTAATACATTAGAAAATGCAGGTTCTTAACCACATCCTGTGACTACTTCATTAACATTTCAATTTTAGTTTGTGTACAACTGGCTTCTATCCACCTTAAAATGGCTGTAGGATACTATTCAGCTGTCTCGTGTCTATTTTTATTTTAGTATTTAGCAGTTTATTGTACTGAAGTATAATTTTTACTGAACTTGGCAGATTTTAGGATAGTCTAAACTGGGTTATAGCTTTAACAAGGCATTTATCACCAGTTGAAGCACAGAACACTGTTAAGAGGGATTTACAGAGAAATCCTCAATACCCTAGTTAGGAGTAACTTATTTTTGTGTCCTACCTAGTAAGCTATGTGTGAGTCCCCAGTGACGTTTCCTGTCTAGTTCTGAGCTTTCCTTGGACAACTGCACTTTCAAATGCATCCTTTCTCTACCTTCAAATCGAACCCTGAAGTCTGGCACTTTTGCTTTCTCTGCTTAATCATATCTAATGAGGGCCTGTTTTGCACACAGACAGTATGGAACCTTTAGATAAGAGCTGACTGTATATTGCTTCTTTTAAAAGATTTATTTTTATTGCAAAGTCGGATATACAGAGAGGAGGAGAGACAGAGAGGAAAATCTTCTGTCCATTGATTTACTCCCCAAGCAGCTGCAATGATCTGAGCTGCACTGATCTGAAGCCAGGAGCCAGGAACTTCTCTCTCCAGGTCTCCCATGGGGGTGCAGGGTCCCAAGGCTTTGGGCTGTCCTCAACTGCTTTCCCAGGCCACAGGCAGGAAGTTGGATGGGAAGCATGGCTGCTGGAATTAGAAGCACCACCCAGCTGGGATCCTGGCGCGTGCAAGGTAAGGACTTTAGCCGCTAGGCTACTGCCCTAGGCCCTGTATATCATTTTAAAATCTTGAAGTAGCAGTGATTTTTTTCAATCCGTTTTTACCCAGGTTGCTCACTGAAGGAAAATTTAACTTTATAGTATATGTTCTTTGTCCAAACTCCTGCATTATTGGAAATATTTACAGAAGTAGAAAAAGTGATGTCAGTAGGCTAATGCTTAGTGACTACTGAATCATCGCATTTATATACAGATGCACAAAGTTCACTGTGTCTGTGCTTTTAGCAATTATGTATAACACTGCGAGACTCACATGCAATAGAAATTCACAGAGGTGCCAGTAAGGATAGAGATCTACAGCCCAGGTTGGGTGGAAATGCAGCTTCTATTCTACAGTGCAGATCCTAAATCCAGTGAATAAGAACCCAATAAACCAACTAGGAATATGACCAAAATCATGCTTGGAATTTATAGAAGTGATCATAAATCATAGAATGCATATTTTATTTATATAATCCTGTGACACTGATACGATTAAATAGCTATATGTAATTGTAGAGAGATATAAAAATAAGTAGCAGCTGTGTTTTTAAATGTTAGAGTCATGCATAGTAAGCTCTTACATCAAAAATGGTAAATGGATGCTGGGCTCAACCAAGGCAATGGAAATCTGTGTTTTCCACCTTACGTTCCTTCCAGAGTAGATACTCCCTTGGTAAAAACATGTGTTGAATATGATACATTATTACATTTTTTTCTTGCTTTATCTCCTTCCCAGCTTGAATTCACATGGCTGAATTTTGTTATTTGCTGTGCACATTAAATACATCATGTACACTAGCAACCTATGGATTTTGGAGAGTCTTGAGAGTTTTTGGGTTTCTGTTTGTACTTTCACAGTCACACCATTGATACGGTGACTAAGACTTACCCAAACTCTTCGTTATCTTTCTGAAAATATCTTTGTTGGACCTCATTTGCAATTGGACAGAATGTTACTGAATTTTAGCCATTGGAATAGGGATGGTAGGCCTTCACTCTACCTTCCATGACGGGTTCTCCATAGTCTTTCCTTTCAATTTAGTGCAATTTGAGTGTGGTGACCTTGGAAGTCACATATTGAATTTGGTGGAACCAGGAAATGTTTGTTCTCTGAAATCACTTAACATTCAAGAACCTTTTGTACTCAGGTAGATGATGAATCAATATATTTTCATTGTAAGTCACAAAGGATTAGGGTTTCTCTCTTACAGCAATTAGCATAGCTTTACTAATTATTTGTGTTATATTCAGAAATGCAATTAATTTTTCTGTGTTTCAGTTTCTGCATTATTTTTATTTTTTGTTAATACTGCTCATGGATCCTACCTACAGTAGATTGTTTACACATTGAAAAGAGGAAATTAAAAAAAATTCAATGAAGAAAGTATTGAAAAGATATGATCAGAACTATGGTTAGGAATAATGAAGCAGCTGCTGGCCAGTGACAGAAGAGAGCCCTTTTCACTCAAAGCCTACGTCTAGTCAGTCTTCTGTTGGTGTATCAGAATATTGCAAACTGGACAATGTACAGCAAAGAGAAATTTTGAAGGTTTAGGTGATGGTGTCTGGTAAGGGCTTTTATGTTGCAATATCTCATGGGGGACAGTAGAAGGGCAATAGCATATGTGACCAGCAGAGGAAGCAAAGATAGATTTACTTTACAGTCACTCGCTCATATAGCTGAATACATGAATACACTCATGAGGGTTCTGCCTTCCCCCTAAGCTGTACCTCCTAAAACAGCTGCATTCAGTATCCAGTTTTCTTTTTATTATTTTTTACTGACATACAAGGCTTTATTTTACATTTCCAGTAGAAGAATCATGATGAAGCTAAACATTATACATCTCTCCCCAAACTTTTACATGCATGTCAGCCGGGTATGAAGAACTATACTTCAGTAATGATACGGAGGAACTTGAGGGGTGGAGGAGGGAATTGGGGCTGGGATAAGGGAAATACCAGAAGAATCCAGTTTTCAACACATAAATCCTACAGGACAAATGCTCACACTGTAAAACTCTGTCTCTTGCCCCTCAATATTCATGTCTGTTGCACATGCAAATGTATCTTCTACATCCTGACAATAATGATATCCTCGACTGTTGGTGGACCAACTCAAAAATCCCATGTACAAAGTTTTGAATATGAGTGTGACCCAAGGCACAACTCATCCTCAGGCTCTTTTCCTTCAACCTTGAGTTTATGAAATAAAAAACAAATTACTTAATTCTAAAATATGGTGATGGGGTAGCACAAAGGAAAAACTACTCAAATACGAGATATTGTCATGAAGGATGGAGTAAAACTGGAGACCATACTTTATTGTCCTGAAGCCCTGCATCTTGAGCATACTGACTCAGAAACTGGGCTTCTAATGGCGTGGACAGCTGATTCATGTCTTCTCTGAACTGAGCCAGTGATTAACTGTCTCTAAGTTCCACAATTCTGTCTCTTCCAGGCTGATATTGTATATAGATAGGTCTGTTCCATAGCCCTTCTATATATTGCCTGAGAGGGAACTCTACATAGAAACCAAGCTCCTAAGTCGGGGTTCTGCCTGGGCCTTTGTGAATTTGATACACTGTGAAAGTTAAGTGGAAGAAGCCAAGTTGTCATAGTATTTCTATCCTGTATTCCTGCAGAATACAAAGTTTAGAGGTATCAAGGTTTATCATCTATGCATCTTCTGGAAAAGAATCATGAGTCGCACCTGTGCTTGCCTAAATTTTACCTGACTCATGGCTGGGGCAGTTATGAATCACTGCACTGGATTGTGGGGAACAAAAATTTGCAGCTCGTTGGGCAGCAAGCCCATGAAGGGCACCCCAGGTCTGTATCCTGAAATCCTCCTTCCCTCCTACAGCCCTGCCACTGTGATGGGAAGGCCCATCTCAAAGATGTTTAAAATGTTTTCTGAGTCTTTTCCCATTGCTTGATCATCCCTTCTATCTGCACCAACCTGCTTAGCAAAGGGTTGCTGGGCCACACTCTTGTTTTGCTCTACTAGAGTACTTTTACATTCTACACAGTCAGGCTCAGAATGTCCCAGCATTTGTTTTCTCTCTCCATTTTTTTTAAATCATGAATTTGATCTTTAAGGCTACCTGTTTGCTATTTCATTTCATTGTAAGCAGTATAAATTAGCCAGACAGCAACAGTCTGTGTTGCTGTTGAGAAGTTTTCTCTTCCACTCACACTAGTTAATCACTTTCAAAGTTTTCATTCCACAAAGACCTGGTATGCCAACATAATTCCACAAAGTTCTTTGTCACTGTATAACAAAAGTGATCTTTACTCAAATTCCATTGCACTGTTCCTCAGTTTCACCTGGGATGGGTTCAAAATGATCTTGATTGTATGCATTTCCATCAATACCCTGATCATAACTGCTTGGGTAAGCTCTGATAAGCTTTAGACTTTCACAGTCTTTTCTATTTGAGCTCTCACCGGAATAACTTAGTTCACAGAAATCCGAGTTTTTTCTGGTATTTACTTCAACTCTGCCACCTGGCTAGTTCTAAAGCTGCTTCCACATTTTCAATTAGTTCCATAAAAACTGCCCTAGTTCTTGGAAACTGCTTTCTGCATTAGTCCATTTGTGTGGTTATAGCAGAATAGATAATTTGCAAAGAAAAGTCATTTTCTTGAATCATGCGTGATTCTGGAGCCTGGGCAGTCCAAGGGCAATGCCAATGGCATCTGGCCAAGACTTTCAAGCTACATCATCTTAAGGCCAAAGATACATGGGCAAGCACAGAAGAGACAAGTTGAGAGGCATGAACTTGTTTAAAATGATGGATTTGGGGAAAATCAGAACTTATTTTGGGACAATAAATAATACTAGTACTAATTGATAGTTGGAATTAACAATACTAATCTTGGGACAAAAAAAGTAGCAATACTGATCATGAGATCTCTGGCCCTATGCCTCAAACGTCTCTAATTAGTCTTACTTTCAAATGTCATAAACACAGAAGAATAGGGGAAGGCAGAGGTGATATTTACTATGATCTGGTAAGATCTACTTGGAGGGAACTACAAGATTCGATGGAAGGTTGAAGCCAATCTAAGACCTGGCAGAAAAGGAGCAGGAACAAAATAACACCAGATGCCATTCTTCTACGTTCCAATTTTCCTGCCAGTGGCTCCCACTGACAAAACCCAACTGGAAGCCAGAAGCAAGTAGCTCATTAATGTAGCCCATAAACCTTAGCTGCCTACAGTGTGGACCAGGTGTAGCAGCTTGGGGCGAAGATCCGTAGCAGCACATGAAGAATCTGAAACACCATATCTTTAGCTCTAAATGGGAAATCCACCAAATCTGACTTCTAGAGGTGGCATTGGAAGTTATGGAGCTGAGAAGCATGAGATATTTACTAAGAAAACCAGAATATAGCCAGGTACAAATAAAATACAATTCTTTTTTCCCCCATTTGTGACAAAACCATTATCCACTTGAAAAAACTTCCTTTCAGTGATTTTGTTTGCTTTTTTCTTTGGTTTATTTTAGTCTTCAGTGATGTTAACATGATCTTTAATGCCAAATTTCCCCTTGGAAGTTGGCATCTTTGCTCCTTTGTGATTTATTTTTAGTCATAGGTGGGACTTGAGAAAATATCCAGTTACAGGGTCCTTGGAAGCCTCTTCCTTTTTAGTTTCAGTCTCTCATTGTTAGTTCTGGGTCATGTTGCCAGGAACTTGCCTGCTCCTCTCTTTGGACAACAGTCCATGTCTAAAGTATTTTGTGTCTTGCCTGCCTGGGTCTCATCACATCATATATTTTGCCTGCTCCTGGGCAGAGAGAGAGAGATACGGAGAGAAATAATATTTTCCATCTGCTAGTTCACTCTCCACTCCCCAAATGGCTATAATGGCTGGAGTTGAGCCTATCCAAAGTTAGCATCAATGCACATTTTTAGGGGCTCAAGGATTTGGGCCATTCCTGCTACTATAACAGGACATGAGGAGTGAGATACATATAGGATGCCAGATCTTGCAAGGAAAAGATTAGCCTGATGAACCACCACACTGGTTTCTTAGATGCAATGTATGTCTTGATGTGTGGCTATATTGGATCTAAAAATGGAGCTGATAAAGTTCTCAGGGGCCAAAATTATTTAAAATCCTCATAGACTGTAATGCTATTCTATTTCATACCCATTTTATTTTAAGTGTTGTTAATATGTTTTAATGGGAAAATTGAATCCACAGATGTCAAATCTATTCTCTAAGATTCTTTAACAAGAAGATGACAGGTTAAAAAAATCATATAAAACATACATTTTTGAGTAGAGAAATGTGAAAAACACATTGAAAGATGCAAATATGAGAAACAGAAGGGGTGCAGTTTCTGGGAAGCCTTTGGCAGAGCACTGCTGCCTTCTCCATTTTTCCATGTGTGGCATGTCGCACCTGCTTTGTCCTGAATCCTCAAGAAATAAGTTGCCCTTTGCTGAGTCTGGGATGCAAAATCACTTGGATTAGAGCAAACAGCTTTTCTGTCTCATACTTTGGGAAACTTATACAACAGATCACTTGAACTCATGATCATCATCATCATCATATTTGGCTCAGGATTTATTTAAAAATCGGGAAAATCTGAGTAAACGCAAGTAAAATCCTTAGAAGTACTTCAGGAAGAGTGCTCACTAGTGGCAGCAATTAGTTGGAAAGTGACATCGTATCATCTTAGATCTAAGCGGAAGCCTACATAATGAAATCTATTGAGAACACATCAAAAATGTTTTTAGAAGACATGTATTATTTAAAAGCTATGCATGGATTTCTGATTTTGTTTGCATTGAAACAAATATATTTTACTTGTACATTCCATGGACATTTTGAAAGTGCCTGCGTGTTGCCTTCCTGCTGCAACTGAGAAAACTGGAGTTTGAGAAAGGGAGTTATGACTCACCAAAGGCCACCCTGTAAGTATGTAGAGCCCAGGCTTATTGACTTTATTGTTTGTGATTTCCTGGTTATGGAACAACCATTAAAAGCCTATGCTTGCTGCACTGAGACCAGGATTTGAACCACAGGCATTGTTAGAGACATGACTCTGTTCCACAGCATTTGTTTAGATGAAAGTAGGGCGTGTCTTCACAGAGTGGCAGGTTAACTTTTGTGACCTGTTTGACTGTTTGACCACCTGGTATAATTCAAACACTGACTGAATCAGTCTTTGGGTTTAATTTAGCTCAGTAATAGTAATTTATGGTGCTATTGCATCTCAGGCACTGGGATAGACATTGGAACAGAGAGTGGCCAGGGGGATTCCATGGGAATACTTAGGTAAGATAGGAGCATGAAAGCACCAGTGTAATGGCCCAGTGGCTAACTCCTCACCTTGCATGTGTCGGGATTCCATTTGGGTACTGGTTTGTGTCCTGGCTGCTCTATTTGCCATCTAGCTCCATGCTATGGCCTTTGAAAGCAGTTGCTAATGGTCCAAAGCCTTGGGACCCAGCACCAGTATGGGCGACCCAGAAGAAGCTCCTGGCTCCTTACTTTGGATTGGCTCAGCTCCAGAAGTGGCAGGCATTGGGGAGTGCACCAGCAGACAGAAGATCTTTATGTCTCTCCTTCTCTCTGTATCTGGCTTTCCAATAAAAGTAAACAAATATTTTTAAAAAGGAGAAGGGCATGATGCCCACCACAATGCATCATTTCTGTCTCTAGAGAATGACAAGCAGACAGGAACTCACTGTTGATAAAACATTGAAAACCGGTATCCAAGGGCTTCGATATTGATGTAATTATTGAAGAGACTATGTTGCATGAGTGTAGAGCCAACAGTGAGTTATTACTGTTGAACCATTTCCTTGTTCTGCTGTCTGATTTATCACCGTTGTTTGTCTTCATTGTCAGTATTATCATCAATTATTTATCATATTGCTCATTTTCCTGCCTAGTCTCTTTCCTGTCTGACATGCAGAATCTCTTGAAATTAAATGGAGAGGAAGATGGGAATATCAATCCTTCTTACATCTTTGTTCTTGCTAAACAAAGATTTTTCCCCCCCAATGGAGACAGGTGCATTGAAAAACCTTCCATCCTGAACAGACACTACCTTTCTTGCTCTGTATAAGTGATTCCTGTTTTCACAGGTATGGAACATTTCCATTACTAGGGGACATTCCACCAGGCAGTGATGGTCTGGATTTTTCAAGTGCTTGAGAGACAGAAGTATCTTAGTGCTTTGTTTTCCATATGCTTTGTCAAGATTGGCATAGCAGCTGCATCACCTGCTTCTGTTAAAATACCTAACCTCAGACCATTTGAGTCAGAACCTGGACTGGAATAAGATCTTTTGTTGATTTGTTTCTGAAGGATTCATGCCATTGAAAGCCAAGATTCAATAAATATCACCAACTTTAGCCACATCTCTTTTGATAATTTCATGGCTTACAACTTTACCTGTGCCTTGGAAGCCTTCGGCGGAGTCTTAATAACCATAGCTGTCTGGATCTTAATGCTCAGAGTTCCTGACATAATTGGTCCAGATTGTTATTTTATTACTGGGAGTTGTCAAAGATCCTCAAGTGGTTGTGATGTGCAACCATCAATGAGAAAAATTTCTTTAGAGATAAAGCTGGAAGAGGTGTATTTAGATCTCTGGATATAGGTGCATTTATATCCCTGACTCTGGATCCAGTCCGCATTCTGTTTCACCAACTATTCACCCTCACTGAATTTACTGAACACTTTGTACCGACTGTTTTTTTTTCCACCTTCTCCACTTGAAGCAATCATCCTGGTATCTCTGAGTGTTGCTAACACAAGAGCTGCATTGTAATTGCTTGTTAATGTCAGGTTGGTAGCTGATGGATTCTCCATTTGCAGAGGCCTGCTTTAACAGGCAATGCTTGGTGTGTAGGCATTGTGACATTGTGGTGGAGATCAATACTCCATTCTGGAGCCAGCTGGCTGGCAGATACAAGGCCTCATCTCCGCCCTTCTGGCACAGTTGGCCTGAGAACAACCCAGGTCAGCTTCATGAGGGTTATGGGTGAGGCATAAATAATGAACCCGCCAGACATCTGCAACTCCATCCAGCAAACTCACACACAGCGTGACAGTGGTGTCGATCAGCGATCTGAACACTAAGAGGGCATATAAGCCATGTGGGCAAGAGTCATCATGTGTCCCTGATGTCCAGTGAGTTCAGGTCTAGGAAGTGACAAACGTGTCACTTAGCAAAATCATTGTTTTTTTGCAATCATGTCTACGTGCACAAGGGCTCTCAGGAAAGCAGGGGAGACTACTGGGAGGACAGTGCTGCAAAGACTGTTCTTCACTGTGTATGCCCTATGGTGGCTTTTACAAATGTGGGCACATTTTATCAACATAGAAGAACTTCAAAAATTCATGGAAAGTAGAATTAGAAGATATTCACTTTGTGATTTGATGAAATAAAGAAATAAGAAACTGTGGCACATCTACTCTGTGGAATACTACTCTGTCATAAAAAGAATAAAACCTTACCATTTGCAGCAAAATCGTCTTCACTGGAGAACATCATGCTTAGTGAAATAGGTCAGTTCCAAATATCATATGTTCTGTCTGATTTAAGACAGCCTTTAGACAAATTACAAAATAAATAAATGTGTGATCGAGTATGTACATATATTGTTATAGATGAATAGTATAACAGAGACTAACTAGCACACTGGGAAATAAGTTATGTTGTAGTACGCATCTCTACTCTTAAACTTCATATAAATTGAATCATACATTATTCACCTTTGAGTATGATTCCTTTTGCTTGCTTTAGTTTTGAAATCCATCCCCATTGTGGAACACATAAGTGGTTTGTTTCCTTTTGTTGCTCTGTAGGATTTGTTGTAAATATATCAGAATGTCTTTTTCCATCATCTCATTGGTGAACTTTTCGGTTGGTTTTCATCACTTGAGGAGATTTTCACATTGTCTTGTCTGTAATGCAGATTTTTAGCACTTTTTAATCAGTTTGTTCCAGCCAGTTTCTAGTCTCATATCCTGCACATGACAAAACTTCAAAAATATGCCTTTATGGATGGACTTGACAAATGAAATTCTAGAATCTTAAGGTCTCTGAAACTAAAGCTGATAAAATCCTGCAAGTAGCTTCTCTGAAAGATAACTCTGTTTTTAAATTTGTTCCACTCAAGGCAAGTCAGAAGGGGACATGAAATCCAGGGACAGGTTTTCGCCAATTTTTGCAAACTCAAGTGAGAAAACACTGCTGTTTGTTTCCTCATCTGGAAAATAAGGGTAATGAACATGATGTGCACATACAACATATGTTGATGCTACACATCATTTCAAGCACTAACATTCCATAGCCCGTAAGAAACTCCTTCACTCCCTCAGAATTCTGCTGCCCTCGAAGCAATTCCACCATCCTTGGGTCATGAAAAGGTGGTACACCTTTATCCTGCTACATTGGATCTTAGGAGGGAAAGACAGAATAAAATCCAGCATGAAGAAGTAAGACCAGGTACACAGTACTCTTGCCCTGTTCATGAGCTGTGCAGGAATCAATGATGACACATCTTCTCATTGTCACTTTTGAAGTAATTCTGCAATTACTTCCAATCCCTCAAACCTGGATCTCAACAGGAAAGACAGATCCGTATAGGTCATTGACGTTGTGAGACTGTTCCCCCTATGTGATGGAAAGCATTCCTCCCCCATTTTATTGATGGAAGAAGTGATGAAAATAGGTTCAATGTGCAGCTTTATGTTCACCCAAGTTTAATGACCTCAGTTGAACTTGGATATTCACAACAAGATGGATGGGTGCAAAGATATGAAACAAGCAGAGAACTGTGTCTTTTATTTCATCCCCTGTTTGTCTTAGATTTTTTTGCCTGATTTCCACTCCATCAGGCCAGTTTCTGCTTTCATGTCATTTTTGTAATGCGTGGACTTTGGACAAAGCTGAAGAACCATTTAGCCATATGTATGCTTATGCTGAGTGGTCAGATACAGAAGTCTTGAACTTTACTTTCTTGTTTACCCTTCTGTTTTGTTTATAAGTGTTGATGCTTGTCAGGTGTGGAGAGGATTTTCTGTGGTAGTTCAATCAATCCAATCAAACTATCATTTGAAGTCACTTGAATTTCAGACAGTTTAGGTAAGGCTGATTTAAAGTGGTGGGGAAAATGTTCTATGCAAAGAAACCATTTTCTTGACTTCTTCCTGCTCTATTTTGCTTCTTCATTTATTGTATATTGGATGGCTAATGTCTGCCAGGCTAAGCGCTGGGGTATGGAGATAAAAACGGCTGCTCTCATATCTCTGAAGAGCTCACTAATAGTGTAACAAGAAGGCTGCAAACAAATGATTTCAAGACAGTGTGACTGGCACTATGATCAGTGGACATAAAGAATTCTCTAAGGGGACAGAGAAAGGAGAAGGAATGGAGTAGTGTCTTCTGAGTAACAATGTTACATTTCTTGCACTCTAAGTGCTGTTGGAAGGACAATATCATTTCCCTTCATGCTCAGAGAGGTTCAGAATCGTTTTCCATGCAGCCTTGCCAGAGGTCTGGACTGTGAGCTGGAGGCCAAGATGGGAAGTGCCAGACTTAAAAAGGTAAAGGACATTTACAGACAGCACATCGGGGCTAAGAGCAGTCAGAAGTCAGGAGGCATGGAATCCTTGGAAAAGGAGCTGGATTCCCCTGGGGTCAGAAAGAGGCTGACAAAGGAGAGGGAAGAGCAGAGACTAACAAGGCAAGTGGCCTCAGCTTTGAATATGCTACTCTATCCTTTTTGTGCCAGCAAGCAGGTTATAGAACTACAATTTTGACTATTTGCTTTGTTAGCAGTTGGCTTCTTGTACTTTCCTTATGTCTTTGACAACTGGCAGATATCCTGAATTCCTGTCTACAAACGGAGACAGGAGAGACATGTGGAGAGGGAAGCACCCCGTATGTGATCGAGGGACGGATAGAGAATGTGTGTTTCACCTGTTGGTTCACTCCCCAAATGTCAGCAAAACATGGGGAGAAAAGACCTAGAACTAGAAACTCCAGATTTCCCACATGGATGATAGAAACCAATTATTTGAGCCTTTATCGTTTGCTCAAGCTCTGCATTAGTAGAAAGCTGGAATTAGGAGTTTGAAATTGCAGTCAAACCCAGATACTCCAACATGTGGTGTAGGGGTGTTGCAATGAACTTCTTAACCATTAGCCCAAATGGCTGACTCATGTACATGACTTCTTGGTCTACCATTTAGATCTGCAAGAATTCTGAACTGTTATTTCACCCCTTTTAAGTTTCAGTTTCTTCATTTCTGAGGTGGGAACAATTTTCAGTGCTGCTCATAGAATCTGGTTTTCAAACAGCATTGCCTTTCCAGCTCTAGGTGTTAGGCAAACATTAGTTTCCTAGCTTTTGTCATATTAGTAGCTTATGAAGTGAAAGAGCTCTCTCCTCTATAAATGGAATTCTACCAGGAAAATATTGAAAATGGCTTTTGTGTTTCATCAAGGATTTTGTTATGTTTTGTAATTGCTTTGCCAAAGTTTCTCTTTTGTTGCTCAGCCAGCTGTAGACTGCTTTGTGCATCCTAAAGGGAACTCAGCCCACCGCAGCCCCACAAGTTCTGATGTGGCTAAGTAACTTGAAATGGAAAAGTGACTGTGAGCTTGCCTGTCCCTCCTTCTGTCCCGAGAGGTTAGTCTAAATATCCCTGATGCACAGGAAAGGAAATTGAGACTCACAGATGAAGCCATCCAGTGGGCGAGTCCCAGAGCTAGATTGGAGCCCAAGTCTGTGGGGCTTGACTGCCTGTGTACTTTTCAACTCTTCAGCTTCCTGCAGCAGCCTCTGAGCATTTGGCTAGGGCTGTCAGTTAAGTTCAAATCAAAGTGGGGTGGAAGCCAGCACAGAGTGGTCAGTGCCCTCGTGGAGACTTGGCTATGGCTTTGAGGCACCATCTCTCACAAGAAAACCCACCAGAGCCAGCTGAGATCAGTCTGGGCTGTAATGTGCTAACATTTTGCAGAATGGGAATGCTCTCTGTTGGCTCCAGTTGACAGCAGGAAAATAAGCCAGGAATGAGGAACCAGGAAGTTACCAGGAGATTTTGCTGTTTGGATTGTTTCCTGGAATATCATAGTCAAATAAGGCAAGACTTGATAACGTTTTAGGGTGTGTGTGTGTGTAGTTTTAAGAGAAGCCTCGTCTATGTACTTCAGCTGCACAACTTGTGCAAGAAATCCCTTTAGTTCAATGAAACCATCCTTGCTGACAGTGGATGCTTGCTCTGAAGGCAGCAGGTACTACACCTGTCCTCTGGGAATGCTCGTCAGGATGCATCAGCATCATTTGCACGGATATTGCCCAGAGCTCTCGTCCCAGAGTAGAAAAGGGGCAGCTGAACACTGCTAGGATATCTTGGAAATAAAGTCACAAAGCCCCAGCTGCCCCAGCTGAGCCCCAAGCCTGGCAAGTCCTTCCAGCACACATTATTTATGTCACTAATCTCTGTCAGTGCCACATCTGGGGATAAAGAATCAAATCCTGACAAATCTCATTAAGATTCATCACATAGATGAAATTGAGATGCTAGACTAGGCAATTTGTAATGGTTAGGAAATGCCCTTCTAAGCCCCTTCGAATGCTGTGCTGTCTTGGCATCTCCCAGTGTCAGCTCCCTTAAGCTACACCCCAGAGAGGCGACACCTTTCTGAGGTTCAGAGACCACATAAAGGTTGGTGATGGATGTTTTCCTTAGGGGGCGATTATAGCTCTTTAGTCTAATAGCTCCCCTATTCAGGCCATATTAAAGGCTTCATCGGAAGTGAAATGGTGCTGCTGGCAGCTTGAAAAGCTGACACACATTCAAGAGCTCTTCAGAAAATGTAATATCCCTGGGAAAAGAGATGGCATAAAACAATAAACAAAACATAGCTCACCTATGCATTCATAAAGGTCAAACTGGTACAGCAGCCTGCTGGGAGAAAGGGCTGGCCCTGGTAGTGACACTGGGCATGTGGTCAGGAACTGGGAGAGAAGGTTTTCTTGTTGGGACTTGCTGGAAGAACCTGTGTAGGGCATGCCAAGCCCTTCCCTCATTAACTACTTGACTCTTCCTACAGGTCCAAACATATTACCTGGGCAGTTACGAAATGAGAACAGTTGTGGGACAAAGAACACATTGTTAAATTGCAGAGTTGCACAGTTATTGCCTGGAGCACCAGGTTAAAGGAAACTGAACTGAGGTTGGCTAGCACTGTACGTGAACACAGCCCAGTGTCAGCTCTTAATCTTGAGAAACTTGCTGGGTTTCTGCCCTTTGATTCAGAGAAAGCAGCTTTCCAGCTGGGGCAGACTCCCTCCCCCACAGAAAATAAAATGAAGTCAATAGCACATAAAAATTCTTTGTACTTTTTTTAGTGCCTTTCATCTGCTGAGCTCAAAGGACGCTGAGAGTATTAACTCTGGTTACACGCCTCAGTGGTAGGAGGAGCGTTTGTTCATCCCTCTGGTTTTATGGATGGGGACCTGAGATATGGAGAGAGAGAGGCTGAAAAATTTGCCCAGTGTCATGCAATTGGTCAGTGCCAGAGCAGAGAAGAAAAATCAGGTTTTCAAACTCTTGGTCTACTGTCCCCTTCAGGCTAAATGGAGTGGAGGAGCTGCTGAAAAAAGTGCAAGTCAGATTGAAGGATAGAATTATCCAGTTGAAGACGATTTCCATGAATAATTATTCCACTGTAGTAACATGGAAAGGATAAGGAAGGGAGGAGGAGGAGGAGAAAGGAGAGATGACCCCTATGTGAGTAAATACGTATTATGATAAATAAGTGTGTGTATATATCTGCTAACACTCCTTGTGTCTTAACAGCTTACTGAATGCTGCAGTACCTCACCAGTTCAGTTGGTTTTCACATGTTTGATCATGATAAATCTCATGCTAGCTTTCAGTTCAAGAAAAAAAAATACAAGAAATTCTGCTTAGTCACTTTTGACTTTTAATCACTTTAGTCTTATCCTTTGAGTTCTGCAACTGGTTTTGGGACTAGGCTTCGCTCTCTCCTCTATGTCTCCCTGTCTTGCCCTTTCACTGTTTAAACTGGGAGGTTACATTTTCATAACCACTGTATGCAACTGTCATCACACATGAAACATTCAGATAAAATCTGGGATATAGTTATCTCTCTTCCCCTCAAGACCCTTTATGTGAAATGAATAATGCACCCAAAAGTAGTTTCGAATTTCAAACTTCATTTTTTTACAAAATGAAGCATATAAGAATTGAAATACTTTTGCCAGGATCTCACCAAAAATAGGTTAATTAGAATACAAGTATTAAAAAAAGAACTATTGGGGCTGGCATTGTGGTGCAGTGGGTTAAGCTTCTACCTATAATATCAGTATCCCATATGGGCGCAGGTTCAAGTCCTGGCTGCTCCACTTCTGATTCAGCTCTCTGACAATGTACATAGGAAAAACAGTGGAAGATGACTTTTAGGTCTGAAGACTACCATTCATGTGGGAGACTGGGAAGAAACTTCTGGCTTCTGTCTGGCTCTTTAGCTTAAATAGCTCCACCATTCAGACCATATTAAAGGCTTCATCGGAAGTGAAATGGTGCTTGCTGGCATCTTGAAAGGCTGACACAAACTCTAAGGCTCCTCAGAAAAATTTAATTTCCATGGGAAAAGAGATGGCATAAAATAATAAACAATACACAGCTCACCTATGCATTCATAAAGGTCAAACTTTTACTTAAGTTGGCTGAGAAAGAGGACCTGTGACATTTGGGCAGCAAGAGCGTAGGACAGGAACTTGGAGACAGAGGTCGCTGGAAGAACCTATGTGGCACATTTCAAGCCCAGTTCTGGCAAGTGTGGAAGTTGGGAAGTGAACCAGCAGATGAACATTTCTCTCTCTCCCCCTGCCTTTCAAATAACTAAATAAATATTTTGAACAAATTTATTGATGAGAGAGAGAGAAAAAGAGAAAGGAGAGAGAGCGCGCGAGAGAGATCCAACTGATCTGTTCATTTCCAAAATGCCAGGGAGAGGTGACACTGGCTGTGAGGTGCGAAGCAGAAATCAGCTGACTGGAACTATCCTCACTGCTTCTGATGGTTTGCACTGTGGAGACAGTTACTCACAGCTGGAACTCAAAATCAAGCTGAGCATCAAGCTGAAAGTCAAGCCGGGGCTGAAAATGAACCGCTTCAGTGTGTGGGGTTGGCATCCCCACACGCATTCCCACCGCCAGTTCAAGCACTTGCCCCCGGCAGCAAGCTCACTAAATGACAATATTATTCTGTTTGTTTTGAGGACACCAACCATTTTTTTTATGTTTTTCTCCCTTCCACAAGATTTAGAGTGATGGTGATCACTTATAGCACTGTGCTTGAATTGAAAGGAAATGGACCCAAACCTATATGCCATGAATGGTGATGAACCATAATTTTTCCTGTGTCTGCCTCCTCCAGTAAATATGAAGGTGAATGTTTGTGATTCATACATCTACACATGAGTTCATCCAGCTGCTGATATCTTAGATTCCCTGCTTTGTTTGCAAGCTAAAGTGAATAGGACAGTGATCACAATGGGGGTAGATGGGTGAAATTGTCTTAGCCATTTTGGAAGATTTTCCCCAACTATTTCTTGTCGTGTGTGACTATTACATGGTCTCAAAACTCCTCTCTAGTTAAGAATATCTAGGAAGGAGATTGGAAGTCCAAGTAGTGTGAACTGCAGCAACAGACCAACTCAATATATGCACATGCTCCTTTAATTTATTGTAAATTGGAAATATGTCAAAATGCATTTAATATATCCAACTTACTAAGCATCATAGCCTATTATCAACTATTTTAAATGTGCTGAGAAAATTTGTATTAATTTTCAGCTAGGATATATCTGTGCTGAAAGTGATGAATGAAGAGTTGTACGGGTACAAAAATGCATCATTGTAAGCCAGGAAAAACAACCATTGGTATAATTTGAAGCTGTCTATAGAAATGCTCATGCTACCCAGGGGCAGTAAGGGATGGGGAAACTCATGGCCTGGGTCCATGGCCCCATCTGCCTAGTGGTTGCTTGGTGTGTGAGTCCTAGGAATTGGGGTCCTGCTGGGCCGCAGGCCATCTTGCTCGGGTCCTTGGGTCCACCTGCAAGAACTGGCCCTCCAAAGTGGAAAAGATGGAGCAATGACGTCAGGTCCTGATGCACATGAAGGGTATGGCATCGATTTGGAGCATGCAGAGGACATCTGGTACCATAGCAGAGAAAGGAGAACAGAGCAATTTGAACAACTACCCCAGCAAAACCATGGCAACAAAAATCTGAACGAGTGGAGACTCGAAGGTCGACTATGTTAGTCAGTGGGCATTGGAAGTGTTTCCTCATCCATGGATATGCTAGATCAACACCATTTCAGAACTATTGAAATTACCTGGGCAGAACCCTCAGAGTGTGAACCACATTGGGACCCTGGGTGGATATCAGGTGGCTATTCCCCATCCCCAGGTATTGAGGCAATGGGGAGGCTGGGTATGTTTCTCTCCTTATCTTCTTCCTTCCCCTAGAAACAGGAAGAGAAATAGAAAATTTGGAATCAATGATTACATCCACTTTTCCCTACCCCTGAATCCTTCCCACCCTGATCAACTATGTAAACATCATCTAAAATAAAAATAAAAAATAAAAAGAGGCTCGTGTTTGTTAAAGGTTTATTTCTTGGTCAATTTAAGAGTTATGGAGATGGAGAAAATGCTGGTTAAGAACCATGTTATAAAAGAACTCTGCTGTACTTAACATTTGCGTCTAAGATTGCCATGCTATCCTTCACAGATCCTCTTCTTTATTCTTATTCTACATCCAAGCCAGTCAGTCACAAAGAGAAAAACAGCTTGAAGATGTGTAGGTTACAGTCTGTTACACACTGCATGGGGAAGTCAGGTTTCACTGGATCCTAAACCACACAACCACACTTTCATTGCAAAGAAGGTGGGGAGTGCAATTCAACCAAGCACCTGCAAGGAGAGGAATAAGTTTGATTGATGCTCAGATCACTGACACCAGTTCATTATAGCACCTGTGTTGGCAAAATATTTCAATCCCCATTTGCTTATTCGCTCATTTATTTACTTGAAAAACCACATTGAGAGGTCATTTGTATGTTAAATATGAGAGTTACTGTACAAAAGTGAAAGAAGACCAGGGATTCCACCTTAGCTCACACAGGAACGCAGAAATGGAAACAATTCAAATAATTCCACAAATTAGTGTATACTTTTATTGTTGCAAGTACTTCTTTTAAAAGAAAGGCCTATGACGCTATGAGAGCTAGTAACAGGGGCTATGATTTAGTTTACCAGGTCAGGAATGACCTCCCTGAGCATATATTTTTATGAACAGAGATCTTAAGAAGAATTGACATTTAACCAACGAGTTGAAAAGTGAGAACCCAGTAGGACGATTTTGCTTTCAGATGAAAATGTATCTAACACACAAATTGATTGCCCTGCTTGGTAAGAGGGTAGAGGTATTGCAGACACACAGTTTTCTTTTGTCTATCACACAATATGTCTAAATTGATATATTTATCAATCCTTACTCATCCAGTAGCTTTGGGAGTGGTCAGCAGTGAGGACCTCCAGATTTGGACATAGGTAGGCCTGCTGGGGGTGAATGGGAAATATACCTGACAATCTACTTATATACAGTGGCAAGGAACTCTGTGGGCCTGCAGGAATTCATTTTCTGATCCCATTGTAAGGCTCAGAGGAGAATGGTCAGTCACCTGTGTTGTTCTGACATTTAGTCACATATGTCACTACTTGGCCTCAGGTTGTTCTGCTGTCTGAATTAATAGAGAGCGTCTTCAGTTTGTTCTTCCAGTACATACAGTTTTGTTGTGCTTATGGTGCTCCGCTTGTGTCAATATGCACTGAATTGTACTCTGTTGTGTCACTGCATGTCAGGATGATATCCTACAATAATAGGGTACAGGAAGTCCGGCACAATGCAAGGGAGAAGCAAGCATGAGAAAGAGGGGGAGATGAACCAGCTCATTGATTCGTAAGATAATGAGCAGGTTGAACATTTTTCTTTTTGGAAGCTGCTTGTTTCACAGGGCTAACATCTCTCAGGTAGCAGAGCCCTGTGTGCTGTTTAGAATGGTTGTGATCTGTCATGAGTACAACTTGAGATCTTATATATATATATATATATATATCCTGCCAAGAAAGATACTGATGAGGTATTGCACCATTTCTGCTCCTATTGCGTATGTAAAAATGCTGGGTCCAAATGAGATTCCTTGGGGTTTTGAGATGTAGACTGGGGGAGCATTGTCCACATAAGCTGTGTTTGGCACTCATTGTGCGGTGGAAATGATACATGCTATTTAAAAAGTATACTCAATCAGATCACCTTTTCTATAGAGAGTTTCAGTTTAAAAGAGTAGGATATTAATGACTTATTTAACTTCTAGCCTTAATCTTTCTCTCTGTTTGAAAAGGAAATCCATTTATAAGTGAGAATTTGGACTTTGTTAACCAGGAGTAGGTTGGGAAGCTGTAAGTAGAGTGTGAAGCAGGTTTCCTGGAGAATACAGGTCAGGTAGGCTGGCAGCCAAAGCGATGCTTCTGGCCTCTGCCATCTTGTCGTTTATGTGCCCCTGTTGGCTGCAGGCCATGGCTTTTGGTCCACAAAAGCTCCTTTCTGGATGGGTGGTGCAAACCAGAGCTCCGCCCCCAGCTCCCCACTGGCCTCAACGCCACTTGAGGTTTGTTGAAGCTCACTTCAAACAAAGCAATAACATTTGCAAACCCCAAGTCTGCAAGGCAGTTCGGTGATCACATGTGTTAAAATATATCAATTTTTAGGATTTAAAATATGCATCCAACATACTTCCTATAGCTTGGTAGGCATTTTTCCAGGAAACAGTGTTTTAGAGGGATCATGTTCCAGGAGACAAAAGACGGATGAGGTACTTCATGGACCCACTTCTTCATTTTTGTCTCTTTCCTCTTCCATGGTCTCTCTCTCTCTGCACTCCCTCCTCTCGCTCTCCCCTCCCCTCCCTTCTTCCTTTCCCATCCCTTCCTCCCTTCCCCTTCTCTCCACTCCCTCTTTCCTTCCCCTTCCCTCTTCCCCCTTCCACTCCTTCCCTCCTTTCCTCTCCTTACCTTCTCTCCCCTCCCCTCTTACCTCTCCTCCTCTCCCTCCTCTTCCTCACATTCCTCCTTTCTTCACTGGTTTCCCAATTAGTGCCAAGATCCAATTAGAGTTAGATATCCTTTCAGAGGGTCCATGCAGTGCCACATGTAGCAATATCGTGGATTTTGACATTTTGGGTCTGATTTTCATGAGCAGGGACCGTGCTTGAGTTATCTCAGAAGCTGCCACTGTGTCTATAATAGTGCAGGCTTTAAGAAAGCTGCACCCAGGACATCCACACTGTTCTGAGTTCACGGTGCTCTGACGCCCTAGAGGAAATGTTAAGTAAACTGCGGTTGTAAGCGCCAGTCATGAAATGCATAGGCCTGAGGCAAATGAGAATGGGTCACCGTTGTCTGGGTGGATTCAGGAAAGACACTTGAGCTTTATCATGAGGAATAGACAGAAAGAAGGAAGGATATTCAGTGAAAGGAATAGCAGGCAGCTCAAAAGGGAAGGATGAGTTAGGCACCCTGAGAAACACAGGATAGGTGGTAAACCAGAGCCGAGCAGAAGATAGGGCATCAACATGTCACCAGCAACAGCAAATCCTATAGAGTTAACGTCCACTGTGTGCCATTAGTGTTCTGAGCATTTGCCACAATACTCTGAGTCCTCATAGCCACTGACACGGACCCTTTACTTTATGGAAGAAAGATGAAAACAAAACTGGGATCTCAGCAAGAATGTAGAAACTGGGAAGTATGCGCAGATTCCTGACTCCAGACTCCATCTTCTAAAAGACCAGGCTATCCTGAATCAGAAATGCAACTGCTGCCATATACCTAGAACTCCGAATAGAATGGTCTGGAGGGTGAGGATGGCAGTGGAATGTTCTGATGGGGAAGACTTCTCAGATGTGATTGGACAAGTGACTCTCCTTGCCCACCCAGAATACAGAACACAGAAGTAGCTTCTTTGGAGAAATGGTCTAGGTAGATGTCAATCAACTAATATTTGCAGCACTTCCAGTATACCAGGCAGTGAGCTAGGTACAGAGAGAAGCACACACTGACCTCTTGTCCTGACACAGCCTTTGCCTCAGACAGGTTGAGGTAACTGATTCTCTAACATGATACAAGAGGGGTCTGCATGTGAAAAAGTGTTGGGGACAAAAAAGTGAGATAAAGCGACCAGGACATGGATGCATCTATGTTCGTCTTAGCCAAGGCTTCTCAGAGGATGCAACATGGAGACTGATCTGAATGGAGAATGATTGCAAAGAGGAGGGAGGGATGGAGGGAGGCTTTCCTGGCACAGGGAACAACATGAGAGGATACAGTCTTGCAAGACGGAAGCATTGGGAAATGAGAAATTCAGCTTGACTTTTTAAAATGATGGTTGGTACATAGTGACTACTTCATGTTTCCTGAGTGAATATGTGAAAAATACATGAACAGCATGAGAGATAAAAGAGGTAACAAGGAACAATTCATCACCGTCTGGGTATGTGGTTGTGGAGGTGGTCTTTACTTTGTAAGTCATGCGGAGCCCATTATAGTTTTGGAACATGGGAAAGAGGTCATCAGACTTAAGGATTAGAAAATTTCCTCTTGCAGCAATGTGAAGGGCAGACAAACTGTGGTCTTTTAATGGTACTAGGAAAAATGTCTGTGGAGACTAAAAGTGAGGGTGAAGATTTGGGAGAAGCTTGTGGGGAAAATCTCAAAGGAACAGGTCAATATTGAGGGTACAGGAGGGCCAGGAGTCATGACCAGTGCTTAGGCATTAGGCATTAGGCAGTGGCTGTGGCTGTAAAACTGGGCCTATAGCATCTTGACATCTGACACAGTGTCTTACATACACACCCATTGGAAGCCCAAATGTAGATCAGCTTCTATCTTATCATATGTCAGCTCTTAGCTGTCAAACAGGAAACCTTAATTGCAGAGGGATGTTTAGAAAAGGACCAAAGTCAAGTCAGTATTTAAAAATTTACCAAGAGATTGTATGTGTTTGCACAGGATAGCATAGTTCCTATGGAGTAAAGAGGCACTTCTCTGCCACAGGTCTCCCTTCATCCAGACTTTCTGGGTTTTGGTAGTAGGAGGGTAAGGACTAGTATTGGGGGGACAGGAGGATTGTCTAGTTGTGTATCAGGTATTGCTACCAATCAGTCCAGGTCTTTGATCTCACACTTCTACTGTCCCCATGCATTCTTCTCAAATTTGCAACTGCAAGCTGCAAAAAGAAATTGCAGCCCATTTAATTTTTGCTTTACTGGTTTATGCTTTGTCTTATTTATGGCTTTAATTTTACATTTATAGACTAATTATTGCCTTACATTCTGTTTCATGAAACATCCTAGATTTGAAATGGAATTCTACCCTTAGATACACATCTCTAATTCCTGTTCACAGTTTCCATGCTATCATGCTTTGAGCTGAGTCCTTTACAAAGCCGGTCAAGCTTCCATGCATGGAGATTTTTAATTTTTAACTTTTTTTAATTTTTTTTTTTTTAGCTCTTTATTTTCTGTGGCTACAAGACTCTTTGGGAATGACTTAAGACTGTTCCCAGTCCCTTTCATGGTGGTGTCTGTAACACCTGGGCTGGCCAAATCTTTATGCATCAGCTACCAGGGAGGCTGACATAAAGGGGAAGGGAAGTGGGCTTTGGGTCAGCAACCTTGTTCAGCCACTTGAGAGTGAATGATGTTGGAAAATCACTTAACCATTGGGGCACCAGTACAATGAGAATAAACAGCATTTTACTCCAAATATCATTGTGGGGATTAAAAATGTGATGCTTAAATAATAATACATGACAAGGTTTTAATACAATGCTTTGAGTATAGGGATCACTCAGTAAACATAAACTATTGTCAAGTTTGTGATTACAAGAGCTCAGACATGGAACCCATTAGCAATCCCAATGGTGTGTTCCGTGTCTGAGCTCTTGTTAGGGAAGAGAGGGCATACCCCTATCTCTTGGAAGATGAGAACGTTTGGTTGGTTGGGCAGCGATGGTTCTTCGTGAGTTATGGGTACTGAAAGACCAGAAAGACTCCACTGGAGGGTCCTTTCTCAGCAGAGTGGGACCTGAGAGGCATCGGGGAGGCCTGGTATGTGCAGCATGGGGTAATTAGGTCTCCCAAGTGAGGTCTGTATGGCTGTGGTTTTATCTGTGCCTTTGCTTCTACCACATCCTTCAGCACACAGAAGGTGTACAAACCTTCTCCTGGTTGTGCTTTCCATGGGTCCTAACATTATCCTGGGCTCTCAAATGTGGGTACGAGTTCTAAAGCTCTCTAACAATGCTGTAGAATGGTTGAACGTCTCTAGGTTGTTCCTCCTCCTCTCCCCTCTCCCGACTTATTTTTGACCCATCAATTGCCCTTCACCCTCTCACATTTATCCTTCCTGTGATTTAGGCAGGTGCACCAGCTTTGATTTTCAACTCTGTTCCCTTATAAATCATTAGCACATTTTCATATCTCCAAACATCACATTTCTTCTCTGTGAAATGGGAGAAGTAATTAACACATACCTCGTAGATGTTTCTGAAAGATGGGATATAGAAGTTGCATGTGAGACTATCAGCATTTCTTTTTTTTTAAATTTATTTATTTATTAATTTCATTGCATTATGTGACACATTTTTTTTTTATGCACTGGAATTCCCCCCGCCCCTCCCCAAACCCTTCCGCCCCCCACGGCGGATTGCTCCACCTTGTTGCATTTCCATAGTTCAAATTCAGTTGAGATTCTTTCATTGCAGGTTTTGACCAAGCATAAAGTCCAGCATCTTATTGTCCTGGTAAGTTCAATGGCTTCTTGGTGAGACCATCTCTGGTCTGAAGGTAGAACCAGCAGAGTATCATCCCAATCAAGTAAAAAAAACCCAACATAATATTTATAACCATTTACAACATTATGGCATTAATTGGCGTGGTATTGATTAACCAATATGTTACTAGGGAAATGCAGGTTCTCGACCGAAACCTGTGACTTTCTCATAGACATTTCAATTTTGGTTTATATTCAACCATGTTCCATATACCTTAAAATGGCTATAGATTGCTATTCAGCTGTCTCTTGTCTATTTCAATGTTAGTATTTAGCATTTTATAGCATTGAAGCATGATTTTGCTAAACCTGGTTGTTATTCGGGTAGTCTAACTCTATAACTTTAACAGGACCAATGTCAACAGTTTAGGTGAACGTTTTTGGGAGGGGTGTGCAGAGAAATCCTCAACACCCCAGAGAGGAGTAACTGATCTTTGTGTCCCACCCAGTGAGTTATAAGTGCATCCCGGCTGGCCGCTTTCTGTCTGTTTCTAAGCATTCCTAGTTGTTCTCTGTCTATTCTAGTTTGTTTGTTCATATGTGTGTTATGAGGGGTTTCTAGAGCAATCCTGATGGTCCTTACAAAAGAGGGTGGGGACCCAAAGTTGGAAGCAGGCAAGGGCCAGAGAAAGCTCCTCTCCCTAGTTCCGAAGGAAGTTTGCTGTTCTTCTGTTTCTGCAGACTGCTCAGGGATCCTGGTTGTCGTTCTGATGATCATGGGTACTGCAAGGCAGGAATTGGGCTTCTTCCATCCCAAATTGTAGGTCCAAATGGGGATGGGTGACCTCAGAGTTCTTGGCCTCTGAAGGCACTCCTTTTCCCCTGTGGTCTCCTTGGCAGTAGGAATGTAGTCCTCGGTGGTCGTACTGAAAGTCCTTGGTGAGGCTCCGGGAGTCTTCAGGGTTGGGATACAAGCCTCCTCCTGTCCCCCTGCTCCACTCTGGGGTCCCCCCTTGCTCTATGCGTATGACCTCCTGTTAAGAGGTTGTTAGGATTGCTCCTGATTCCCCCCACATGTCTTTGTAGTTTTGCTATTGTCTAATGCTGACTCGAGTCTGCTGTCCATGAGTTACCAGTTATGATCCTGCTGGGTTATCCTTCTCCCGTCTTCCTCACACCCACTGGGGTGGTGTAAGATTTCTCTGCTCTCCCTCCCCATTTCCAAGTATCATAGGGCCTTACAAGTTTATTAGGTTTTACATTTCTTAATGTAGATCATAAGCAATCTGACTCATATCGATTGTTGGTTCATTGGTTACTTCACAATGTCTTATTGCATGAGATACAGGCTGTTTGGGGTTGAAATAATATTACTGTTTTCTGGATTGACATCAGTTCATAACAGCCACATCAATCACAACAACAACAACATCAACAACAGAGTATAGCACGCTGATAAAACAATGCGCCTCTGAATAACCAACACATGCTTAATTAAAAAGAAACACAGAAGTCTTTTGGGAAAAATGATGCCATCCTCTGCTTCATGAGCACGTGATGAATTCTACCGGAGGGGGGCGGTAGCACTTGAGCCTGGGAAATAGCCAGGGACCCCTCACTGCCTTGTGGTGGTGGTCTTGGCATGCTGGGTCCTCGTTCTCAGGTCCGGCCTGGCTGGGCCTCTCCCCCAGGGCTGCCCCTAGCAGCCAGTTGTCCCAAGGCCAGCAAGGTTCTGGTCCCTCCCCCACTCGCCCCACCTCTAGCTAATGGCCAAGGGGCGGAGCTAGCCCTTTAGCCCGGTCCGGAGATTCCCTCATGGCAGGCTTAACCGGAGGGAGGCGGTAGCACTTGAGCCTGGGAAATAGCCAGGGACCCCTCACTGCCCTGCGGTGGTGGTCCCGGCATGCTGGGCCCTTGTTCTAGGGTCTGGCCTGGCTGGGCTGCTCCCCCAGGGTTGCCCCCTAGCCCTGGGGGGCAGCCAGCCGTCCCCAAGCCAGCAAGGTTCCGGTCTATCAGCATTTCTGACTTGGAATACAATTTAGTAAATCCTCTCTTTCAATTGTCACTCGATAGGTTTTTTTTTTTTTAATTTAAAAAAGTACGCATGTATTTTATGCACATATACATGCATAAAATTATGCATAAATTATGTGTATATATAATGCTACTAGAAGATTCTAAAGGAAGAATTGTGTGCTCAGAAATCATTGCTGTACCCACAGAGGATACGCCAGAGGATGGAGCCTGCCTAGGTTTGCTGCTTGGTACTTTCCTCCTATTGCCTTGTTTACTGATATTACCTCTTTTCATGATAGTGCTGATGCTGCACTGTCTCAGTCGGCTCCCAGCAATGCCCCACTCTCTCTGCTGTTCGTTCTTCTTACCACAGCACACAGGGCAGGACCTGCCAACAACAGAAACTAAAAATAGTTTGATCTAACCACACACATTGAGGCAAAAGTAAGTGTCAAATTCTGGAAAACATCAACTGTTTTGTCCTATTAGAAGACCAGCAAGAATTATGACACAGAATTTGTTTCTAGACAGTAACTATGGTGGTTCAGATAGAAGAGTGAAAGAGAGCAAATCAACAATGGATTTCATTTATAATAAAGATACATTTCAGATGTGGCAAATTGTAGCTTCCGTCTGGTTTGCTGCTTTATCCTTGGTGAACAACACAGCTCTCGATGGCTCAAGGAGTTGACTGAGTGAATGAGTGAATATCTAGCTGAAGGAAAATGGCCCAACTTAAAAAGAGATGTTGAAATCATTGGTCTTACATTTTTCCTGTTTAATTCAAACAAGACATTAAAGTAGACTCTATTATGATTTCCATTTTTCATGTGAAAAAAATTAAAGTTTAGAGAAATTAAATGTCTAGGTCAAGGTCACACATGCAGATCCAGTACTTTTAACCACCACAGTAGGACTCGGCTGAAATGCCTTGCTTCTCTTCAAGTGGCCCAAAATAATTGAACATTTAACTTTTTCAGTTTCCCCAGAGCTAATTAGATACTCTGTCATTCCACAATAAGGCAGAATATGATTTCATATTCCATAGGACTCTGCCTCTGTTTCTCCATTTGTAAGGTGGAAACAGCAAAGCCTGCCCTTCCTCCAGGGGGGAGGTTTTGGGATTTAATTACAGCAATACTTACAAAAAATGCATTGAAGTTGGAAAGTGCTTATTAATATCATGGCTCATGACTGTACTTCCAAATAGGATATCCTTGTCTTTAAAGTGAATTGCTTGGGATGAGCCCCAAAGGCTTTCCAGAGGGAATTGTGGGGAGCATTAGTGGTGGATTTTTAATTCAGCCCATATGGCTTCACAGTGATTCCATAAGTGAGGAAGAGAACGAATCATCCTGTCTCTTTAACTCTCAAGTGTGGGAACATTAAAACTGTGCTCCTTAATGATTATAACATTCAGGAATGTTGGCACCTTTTCTTCCTGACTTCACGTTATGAAGCTCAGGGAGTGTTGAGTAACAGGATGTACATTCATGCCATTTTCAGTTTCTTTGGGGGTTCATTTGGGAAACTTCTCTTCAGGCAAGAGCTTCAGTGGTTAGACATGGAATAGCCCTTTAACCTCAGAGCTGTTGCCTCCAAGGTGGTGCAAAGGTCCCAGTATGCAGCGTAAGATTTGGATCTTGGTCCTCATCAGTGAGGAGTCATTGCTTGCAACTGTGTTCCCCGATGGAAAAGGATTAGATCCTGCATAGTAGGGAACATTATGTTCTTATTGCAAAATCTCTCTATGATCTAGTGTTGGGCTGATGGGGATTTGATGAAGCTGCTTCTTCTTGGCTGCGAATGTCCTTACAGGGCTCCGTGTACTGCTTTATCCCTGCCCCGCCCCCAGCACTTGCCTTCACACTGGAAAGAAAGGACACAGCATTCAGTGTTCTGCCACATTCCACCACCACCCCTCACACTTTCACTTACATTGCAAGGCAAGACTTGGGGCTCAGGGAATTTCACTATTCCCCTCCCAAGCCCCACACTCCCATTCATGCAACAAGACAAGACCTAAAGAAATCCTCATAATGTTGGAGATGCCTCAGGGCTGTAGGGAGACCCACAAGATTTTGGTCAGGAAAAAACTGACTTTGCCGCCCTAATAAATTACTTCAATAGACTGTTCTTAGTAATGTAACCTGTTCTCTCATCTGAAAGTTGAAAACATAATATATTTTTTATCACACACCACCTTTTCAATTGTCAAATGAATCTATGTCTCTATACATGCCTGTCATCTATCTATAAACCTGTAGATAGATTGGTAAAGGGACCCATGGAAATGGGAGGTGCTCTAGCTTGGTAACTGTGATGTGTTTATTTTTTATTTGAAATGAAAAGAATGAGGAGAGAGAGAGAGAGATTTTTCATTTTCTGGCTCTTTCCCCAAATGCCCACAACAACCATCGTCAACAGGCCAGTATCAAGCAGTAACCTAGACCTCATTTCAGCTTTCCAAGGATTTACACCTGCTGCTTCCCAGTGCTTGTAGTTGGGAAACTAGATGTAAAGAAAAGTTGGGACTGGAACCTAGGGCATCCCTAGGGGTGGCTTAATTGCCATGCCAAATGCCCAGTAAGAGTGGTATGGATTCCAATTCTGTGTGGCCTTGGAAAAGTTACTTAACCCGTTTAGTCTCAGTTTACTCCTCAATACCTATCTCAGTATGTTGCAAAAATTAATGGAGATGATCTGTGTTGAAGTGCATAACACAGGGCATAGTGTTCCTAACATCTTAACATGCATCGCCTGTGATCACTGTCTTCCTTGACAGAATGATTAGAAAATCACAACGGCCATATACATGCAGAAAGTCGCAAGTTTACTCACTGTTTTTGTAAGAACAACAAAATCCCAGTTCTAAGCATTACAAATTGTTCTCTGGGAAAATGAATTATTCACCAGGCTATTGTCCTCAGCACATTTAACCCTGAGCAGGAACAAGAGAAGTACGAAGTCTGCTAGATGCAGCTGTGGCCTACTTTAGGGGTGCACTTGAGGAAATTGGGGACAGTGAGAACCTGGCTGTTTTTTCTTGTGAGGTCAATGTCTTTTGCAGATTAGGATCAATGATGAAAATATGCCTGGAAAGTACATCACTGCATATTGAAAGCTTATCTTCCTATTGCATTTTCTTAATGCACAAATACTTTCACCAAGAAACTTGAATACAAGACACACTGGGAGATATAAACAATAGTTACAGTCACTTCTGCTGTGGCAAAATAGCTCAATGGATGCTTATAACTTGTCAAAAAGCCAAGTTCTTCCTTTTGGTGTGGTAGCTTGACAGGCAGGGGAGGAGTCAACATTGTGGAGCTTAAAAAGACAAGACAACACAGGTGGCTAAATCATACCCCTGATACTTTAACTCCCAAGTCTGGGACGAAACAGGGTTTTTCATTTGTTGGTTTGTTTGTTGTAGTACCACATCTGATGCTCACGTGAGAAAAATGTTGTCAATCACTAATTTAATAAATGGACTCACTCTTATAACTCTGTTAGTCTTTTCTAGCCTGTATTCTAGCAGCTATTTTAAAAATGACTTTTTTCTGTAGCAACCTATCTGAGCTAATGAGATGGAGACATGCTAGGAAGGGAACAGGTGGCAGGAATGCAGAGATAGAAAAACAGGGAGACCTAGTTATAACATGCAGAATAATTTAACAAAAGTGAAGCGAGAATGTATTTTTGGAACAAGAAAGAGGCAAAGAATTCTTTAAGGGTGTTCAGAAAAATGAATAAGCAGCTACTGAATTATGAAGGATTGGCTTACAAAAGTCTTTTACTTGACTCATGTATAATTGCTAGGACATGAGCTGCTTAAAATAGAGCACACAGATGTACATTCCCAAAGTAGTTTCAATTAAGGGCCCAGAAGGATGAGGATCAATAAAAACAGTTTCCCTGTGAGCCCAGCAGGCTATCTACAGGTGTGGGTTCGTATCCACAGTGACTACTCTCAACGCTGCCCTTCACCTTAGCACTTGGAGGGTTAAACCTAGACCGATGTGAGCGATTGTGGAACAAATGGAATGTGGCAGAAATGACATGTAGCAGAGATCCATTTAGAATTTACTTTCATTAGATACTAATTAAGGAGTTGTGGACTGGCAGGATATGAGTTGAAAACAAGAGAATAATACAGATATTATATTTATATACACTCCAGTTGAGGATGATGGAAAACAGAGAGATATCAAAATAAGTGAATGGAGTAATTTAAAACAGACCCCAAGAAGGTAATCACTTAAGAGTATGGAAAGGGATTTTCTGAGTTACCAGATACGTGTGACAGTTATACCAGAGGTTGTCAGAGAAGCATTCTCGAAGAACATGGATATTTAAATGGGTTCTTGAGAAAAAGACAGCCATGTGAAGCTCTAGGTTTGGAGGAAATTTTTCTAAAAAGTGAAACCAGAGTGTGAATTCCTTGAAAAAGGAATAAGCTTGGTAGGGTGGGGCGGGGGGTGGGATGGGTTGCAGTAAAAAGGGCAATGTTTTTGGAACATGTGAGCATCTGAATAAGAGAGAGTGTAGAATTAGCAGATAAGTAAGAGTGAGCAAGGTCATGTGGTGCCGATTCTGGGATTTGGAATTGAATTCAAAATATTCTTGGAGGGCCTTGTATTATTTGAAGTAAGAGTAGGAGACGAGTCTTATCTGAAGGTGCTTTCAGAAGATCACTCTAGTTTCTGCGTGAAGAATGAACTGCATAAGAGCAAGAATGGAGGCAGGGGATCTTGAGCAGGTTCTGGACCATTGAGGGAACCGGTAATAACATGCACTAGAAGGCAACATGGAGAGGGTGGGAAAATGTTCTCGTCAGAATGTATCTCGGAGACAGAATCAGAAGATCTTGCTGATGGAATGTGGGTGGAGTTGTAGCAGCTGAGGGTGTTGGTGAGGTTGACAAGGGTAAAACGGAGATAACATTTTGGTAAAATTTAATAAAAGAGAGAAGGGAAAACATTGTTGACTAGTAAATGTGTGGAAAGATAATGGGCAGTGATTGGAGGGGAAACATGGGTTAATGAGAGATTTTTTTTTACTTTTAAGATGGAAGATTACATGTATTAGTGTATTTTTTATTAATCAGAATTATTCAAAAGGAGGGAGAAACTGTTGACAGAAGAAACAGGTGAGATCATTTCAAATGAAAAATTCTTGAATAGGTGAAGCAACTGCATCTAACGATGAATTTTGAGGCTGGCTTAAACGAGAGCAGAAATTATTAATTTACAGAACTGGGTGAGTTAAAAATGTTTATGAGAACAGTGAAGAGTTCGTATCTGATCTAATATCATGACGTGGTCGACCAACTAAGTGTCCAGGGAAATAGGCAGCATAAAGGAATTTCAGAGCAAATATTATGGAAACTCAGAAGGAAGAGGAAGATGTTGCCTCTAATAAGGGGCTAAGAAAACAGAATTTTGATATTTCCAGTTTCCAAAGCTTCACTTTGATCAAATCTGTTAGTAGCAGACACTGATTTCTTCACTTGCCTTGTCAGCACTTATGCCTAGGCACCTGCATGTGCAGAAGTAAGATGACCCCACAGGAGTGAAGAATTCCTCATAAAAGAGACACGTGAGGGGCCCTGGGCTCCAGGTACCTGGACAGAGTGTTGGGAATGAGACAGTGGAGCCAGGGGCCTGGAGGAGAGCAGTACTCCAGGCCAGATCAAATGTTTGGTAATGATGCGTGAAACACATGCTAGACATCGCGATAACAGCAAGTTCAATTTCTAGCAAAGATATATTTTCTCATTGGTGAAAATGACAATAAAATTGGGACTGTGACTAAGAACTGTCACCTAAATAAAAACATTGAGGAAGGGTTATTGCATTGAGCTTTTAGTGTCTTTCTATTAAATACTGAAAATAAGCTCCTGCTATAGCAGTGCCCAGATGCTAAAATTACCTCTCCAGGTGGCTTTCCCAGCGTGTGTTGTTGTTCCCCACGAAGTAATCCTCATGAACTTAAAGAAAATGACACCATTGGAGTAACAAGAATGGCACAGAGGCATTTCAAAGCTGAATTAGGAATTCCTATGGGAAAAGTTCTTCCAGAAGAAATAAATTATCTAACACAAATTCACTACAAAGCTCAGTCTGAAGGCATTTGGGGTGAACATGAAATTAATTAATTTGTGTCTGTGAGAAGAGTGTAACTGTGAATCCAGATCCAGATATGAATAAAAGCAATTGCTATGCGGCAAAAGGATAAACTTCTGAAAAGGTAGCCAGTGTTGAAATTAAGGTAACTCCATAATCTCAAATTATTGCAGAGACTTTCAAATGGTGGGATAGTTATTGGAATCAGTTTGTAGAACACGACAATGTACCTAGAATATGAATGTACAATGAGCGATTACTGGATATGTTCTCTGTGCAGTCAACTTAGCATGTTTTTGTTTTAAATTTGGTTTCCTGTTGGAATGCTTCTAAGATATATTGCTGTTTTCATCAACCATGCTTTCTGTGGGAAAAAAGCAGCTGACATATAATTTTAGATTACACACCCCACACATACTATTACTTATAAAAGACATTTATGAGATTAGTGTGTAATGAGACAGCAAATGAGATATTCTGTCCAAAGATGGTGATGAGACATTGGAACAAACAAATGAAGCTGTTTTTGACCTGTTTAACACACATTTTCAGAATATTCTGCTAACTGCCAGATGCTTTATGTATCCATTGTTTTGAATAGTCCAGAAAAATGAGCAGAAGAAACTGTTTAGTTAGTTTAGAAAGATTCTGATTAACTTTCTATATTAACAGATTAAAATGGCAAAGAAGGTTACAGGGAAATTAAATAGTATATAATCATCCCTCCATAAAAAATATTCCAGGGGTAAGCATTGTGTTCTTGTAGGTTAAACTGCCACTTCAAGTGGCCTGGTTCATACTTCCAATACAACAGATGATAGTCCAAGTACTTGGGTTCATGCTACACATACAGGAGCTGCACACAGAGTTTTTAGATTATAGTTCAAGCATCAGCTTGGCCAAGCCCCGAGTGTTACAGGCATTTGGGGGAGGGAACCAGTGGAATATATCTATTTCCTCTACATAGGTTTTCAAATAAATACACTTTTTGAAAAAAGGACAAGTGAGATCTTTTTAAATGCACACCCTTGAGTGGAGAAGAGGGGGCAAAATAAAGATATCTAATCATGGAGCTGACTTACGTAGGATAATATGGAAAAGTCGGTTCCACTTTTCAGACTCCAAAGGTGGGCAGCTAATCCAGCCCGGGGCCAGATATGTGTCTCCCCGCCCACCCCACCAGTCAACTTCCCCGGGCATTTGTGATCAATATAGAAATTAGGCCTCTGCAACTGCCAAAGAGACCACGGGGAACTGGAGTGCCTTTGGAGGCCGAGAACTCTGAGGTCATCCACTTCCGTTTGGATCTACCACACGGGATGGAAGAAGCCCAAATCCTTCTTTGCAGGATCCAAGGGCACTGGGACAACATGCAGGAACCCTGAGCAGTCCACAGAAACAGAACAGTAAACTCCTTCGGGACGAGGGAGAAGAGCTTTCTCTGGTCCTTACTTAGTTCCAACTTTCGATCTCCATCCTCTCTTGCAATGACCATCAGGGTCGCTCCAGAGGCCCCCCCAAACACACACACACACACACACACACACACACACACACACACACACACACACATTAGAATAGATAGACAGAGAACAACAAGGAAAGCTTAGAACCAGACTGGAAATGGTCAGCATGGACTCACACATACGTTATTAGGTAGGACACAAAGATTAGTTACTCCTCACTAAGGTTTTGAAGATTTCTCTGCACACCCCTCCTAAAACTGTTCTGCACCTCAATTGTTGACATATGCCTTGTTAGAGTTATAAGCCAGTTCAGCAAAATTATGCTTCAAAACTAAACTGCTAAATACTAAAACGAAAATAGACACAAGACAGCTGAATAGTACCCTATAGCCATTTTAAGGTGGATAGAAGCCGGTAGTATATAAAATAAAATTGAAATGTCAATGAAGTAGTCACAGGATGTGGTTAAGAACTTGCATTCTCTTTTTTTCTTCTTTTAACATATTGGTTACTCAATATCATGTCAATTAATTCCATAATGTCATAAATTGTCATTGATGTTATGTTGGGGCTTTTAATTGATCGGGATGATATTCTGCCAGCACTGCCTTCAGACCAGAGATGGTCTCCCCAAGAAACCGTTGAATTTAACTGGACAATAAGATGCTGGACCCTATGCTTGGTATATGTTTGCAATGAAAGAATCTTGACTGAATCTGAATTGTAATGCAGCAACAAGGTGGAGGAATCCACCATGGGGGGAGGGTACTGGGAGGGGTAGGGGGAATCCCAGAGCCTATGAAACTGTGTCACATAATGCAATGTAATTAAAATATATATACATAGATATATTTAAGAAATTAGGCCTCTGGCCTACGACAGGACAACCAACATCTTTCCTTGTCATTGTCTCAAATAGGAAGAGCAGCAGCAGGTCTGATCCTTTCTGCTCATCCAAGTACACCCTTTGCATCCACACTTGGCAGCAATGTCTACTGCAACAGGGCAGCCCATCTCAGCTGAAGAGGGTGAAGTCAGTACACAGATGGACGTGCAAAGATGAAAGAAGATAACCCTAGAGTTCAGTGCAAGTAAAATCCTGTCACATGGCAGACATGCACCTGCCTCTATTCTATACTTTGTGGGTATCAATACATTCCTGCTTTTTATCTTCAACTAACTTTAGTTTCTGTTATTTGGAATCCAAAGAATCTTGGCCAACATCCTACACCATGGAAGGGAAATCCGAGTGGATGAGGGAGTAGTCACCTCTCCCGTCCCTGTGTTGATCATTTTCTGCGTCAGAGTCCCTCTGCAGTGAGCCTCCCCCAGCCTCAGCTTTCTTGCCAACACAGTACCCCAGAAAATTCTAATTTAAAAGAGTTGGAGTATGGATGAAATGTCATTCTTTATGCTTGTCCTAATATTTGATTGTCCATTTATCATATATTGTACTGGATTTTTCATTTCTCTAGTTTCTTCCTGGCTCAGTGTATAAACCTATATACGTCCACACAGATGAAGTAAGCTTTCTGGGTAATACTCATTCCCCATCTTTCCTCTGCGAGGGTTTCCTACAGTAAGACACGCACTTCGGTGTCAATCTCTTCACTAAGTGCCTTTAGTATATAACAGTCACTCTTCGTCCAGAGAACCTAATTGGGTTAATTTTTTTTTCCGTTTAAATCTGTTATCAAAAATTACCATTTTCTGGTTAAGTTTCAGCTGCTTCACTTTCCATCCAGCTGCCCATACGTGCGCCTGGGAAGGTAGTGGAGGATGGCCTAACTACTTGAACCCTAGCAAGTGTGAAGTTAGGATGGAGTTGCTGGCTTTCGTTTGGCTCAGTCTTTGGTGTTGGAGCCGGGTTGGAAGTGAGCCAGCAGATGTAAGATCTGTCTCACCCTGTCTCTGGGCTACTCTATCTTTCAAAAAGCTAAACTTTACAAAGAGCAAAAGAAATCTTGTTTGAAAGCTGCCATCAATCAGGAAGCTGTGGCTAAGAAAAAGTAACACACTTGCAACATCAGACAAGTGTCAGAAGCCAACATTGGCAGCTGGTGCTTTCTCCCAGGGTTCCTCCAACCTGCTCAACAGAGAGAGTGAAGGCCACCAGTTCAAACTGCTTTGGGAAAGTAGCAGTTCTTTCACTTAGTATCTTAGTCCTTTAAGGATTCTTTAACAAATTACTACAGGGCAGGTGTTAATAGACATGTAAGCAATATACATTTACTTCTCATTCTGAAGATTTGGAGTGTGAGATCAGAGGGCCTTCATGATGCCACTATGGCTAAGATTCCATGGCAAATTCCCCTCTGCTGCCTTTGCTTAAATCTCCAGCTTTTCTCCAGGCTCCCATGGGATCTCTCATATTTCTGTTTTCCTGCTTACTGAGTTATCTCACAAGGTCTGCTTTTGGTTTTGAGGAGAAACTGAGGAAAGAGGACTTGCCTGCTCTGCACAGAATCAGCACTGCTCTGCTGTTACCCTGTTGATGAGTTGAACTTCTGGGAAGAGAGTATCAGTGTCCCTCCGGTAGATTGGAGCAGAAATTCCCTGGAGCCTCCACTGTCAGTCAGCCTCGGAGAAAGGTACCTCTGAATAGGGAATGTGATCCGAGCATCTCATGCAGATGCCAGTTCCAACCCCCGCTGCTGCACTTCCAGTGCGGCTCCTTACTAGAGGAAGATGACCCATTTCCACGGGCCCGTTAGCACCCAGGTGAGAAACCCAAATACAATCCAGAACTTCTGGCTTTGGCCTGCTATATAGCCCTGGCTCTGGTGGCCATTAGGAGATTGAATCAGCAAACAGAAAAATATTCTCTTCATCTGCTTTTCTATAACTTGGCTTTCAAATAAAATAAATCTTTTTTTAAGGGGAGCAGAAGATGCATCCTTTAGGACCCCTGGTGGAGGAGACAGCCGGGCTCACCTAGGAACAGCCTGGAGAATGTGTTTGGGAAATACTGTGTATGGGGAATATCTAATTTACATAGATTTTCTAAAAAGATTTATTTACTTTTATTGAAAAGTCAGATATACAGAGAGAAGGAGAGACAGAGAGAATGATCTCCCATCCGATGATTCACTCCCCAAGTAAGCCCAAAGGCAGGTACTGTGCCAATCTGAAACCAGGAGCCAGGAGCTCTTCTGGGTCTCCCACATGGGTGCAGGGCCCCAAGGCTTTGGGCCATCCTCAACTGCCTTTCCAGGCCACAAGCAGGGAGCTGGATGAGAAGCGGGGCTGCCGGGATTAGAACCGGCGACCATATGGGATCCCAGCGCGTTCAAGGCAAGACTTTAGCCTCTAGGCCACCACACTGGGCCCTATAAATTATTGGTAGCAACCTGGAGGCAAGAGTATTCCATTGTGACAGATGAGGCAGCCAGGAATTCCAATTTATACAAAAAAGTGTTGGGAATCTGCTCCCCTCAAAATTTAGCTAACACTGCTAATGGCTTTAATTTAACCCAGTAGTTCTCAATATAGGGGTATCCTGGGGTGTTAGTCATGTCTGGAGACATATTGTGGGGGTGAGGATAATGTTGGCATCTATTAATTAAACGCAGTTAAACACGCAATGATGGGTAGGACAACCCTTCCTGACCGAATGATCTAGTCCGAATCTCAATAGCACTTGTTCAACTAGTGCTTGACTTGAAAGAAAATTCACAAAGGGAGAATTGAGTTCAAAGTGGTTCCAACTCCCTTCTTGCATTCACTATTTCGACTGCTGGAGCCTCCCTCGGCAGTCCCTCATGGCACAGTCAACTTTCTGAGAGAACTCGGCTTAGTGATGGCAGAGCTGAATATAGAATCTGCCAAGCGGAGATGTAACCTTGTTTACGTTCTCGTTGGCAGCTAATGAAGAAGCTGCTGTGTGCTCCAGCTTTTATCTGAACCAAAAATAACACACGAAAATGATTAATTTGATCTAAAAATAGCCATGTGCTGCTACGCCAGCGTGATCATCTGGCTCAGAACTGATGGTGCTGTGGCACTGCCGCAGAAGCTCCAAACATCAACAAAAAGTAACTCTGTGTCCAGAGCAATCATCTCCTCCTTGTTGTTACTATTGTTCTTTTCCTCCTTTCTTCTTTCTGCCACGTTTTAATCTTTCATCTTCTACCAATATTTTCTTTTTTTCACTTCCCTGTTTGCCAGTTTCTCTTTCCCTCCTTTGAAAAAATTGCCCTCTATGTTCATTTCACTGCGACCAGCGAACACTTCGTCCAGGTACGTGGCAAGGTTGTGCTCGTCCTATGTTCCATGTTAGGTGGCACGTGAATGACTTTCACTGGGAATCACAATTGTTTTAATTTAAAAAATCTAGTATATTTATCCCGTTATTTCACATATTTTGTTGATATCAATGCTTAATATGAGACTGATACTATGTTTTCAAGCCAAGAAAGATATTATAATGCTAAGGATAAATTGAATAAATTATAGTACTGGCTGATATTAGGGTGGGATCACATGCAATTTGTGTTGCAATAACTGAAACTGACAATTTTTGTTATAAAAAATTGCCACTTCTGATGATCTCCCCTAATAGAATAAAACTCATGGAGTTCAAAATGGTGTCCTTCGCTCTCCAGCTTTAACTTATCTCTCAATTGTGACTTTCTGATTTTCCTTTAGATACACTGATAGATTATCATCTGCTTGCTAAGGGTAAGCTGTAAAGTAGGTATTGGGCTAAATCCTTCCAAAGCAGATACAGCTGACACAGATTGCCTAACAAGATGAGGCAGACAGATGGTTTAAAACAAAACACAAGTGTTATGGTGTTTGTTTTTTTTTTAACTACATCTTGTGGTATCACCCACATAGAGGTGTTTGGTGAAGTATGTCAGAGATTTTTGATGATCACAATGATGGGAATATCACCAGTGTTTTGGCAGTGAGGAATAACAATGTTAATCTCCTTGAAATGAGTACGGAGTCCTATTCAACTGTTCAAACATTGCCCCAGCCCAAATTCTAATGGCAGCACCATGAAGACACACTGTCAAGGGAGAATGGGGTATCTTGCTGAATTTGGGGGCTAAGAGAAATCTGGCATCTGAACTAATCTTGAAAGAGTGATCCAAGTTATGAAAAATGAGCAAGGCCTTGTAGGTAAAGGAAAATACAAATAATTTCAGGAAATTAGAATCAGCTTAACCTTTGATCCCTTTCTCACTTGGCTTTCGCTGTGTGATGATTTTGTAAGAACTAGTTTGTGAAAGGGCCCATCTTAGTGAAAAATATTTTCTTCAACAAATGGCTCACATCCTATTTGCTTTATAAATCACCTCCGGGACTCAATTGGCTGTGAATCTTTCTATGCATTTTGGCGCCAGCCATGTTCATTGCCTTTGTACCTTTTTTCTCCCTACTTGGTTGTAGCTATTTGAAAGAAGGAAAGTGTTTTTTATACAATAATTTTTGACCTCAAATATGACAACAACAAATAATATTTCAATGATATTTGGTCTTATTATATCTTATACTGGATAATGCATTATGTTTCTTTTTAAGGGAATGAATGTGTTTTTCACATTTCTTTTTCAGAATGGCTTAGTGAGACAATTTCATAGGTTCTGTAATGCGATTGTAGAGATTGGTAATTCTCATCTGGGGACAGTTTCACTTCAGCAGACTTTGGGTTTGTCTGAAGAAATCTTGATTTACATACCATATTTCCATTTTGTCGAATGAGTCTCATTCTCACTGCTGCCAGGTCTCCAATAGCCAAGCTGTCTTGTCTCACCTTTACGTAGGTAGCCCATCTATCTATTCATAGACTAATGAAGTTGGTAGTCATTAGGAAATTAAGTATGACAGCATGCATGGAAGGGTGCAGGTGAGATTTATCAAAGGGCCACTCCATTTTAGGCTCAGTTCCAAGCACTTTGTAGGTATAAAGCCATTCTCTCCTTGCAAAAGGCTTGCATAGTAGAGCTATGATCAGTCCAGTTTTTGAGATAAGTCAACTGAGCTCCAGAGAGATCAGGGATTTTGTCCCTGTATCACTGCTGTTCAGGTTTTATTGCTGGGATTGAGACTTTGAAATCCACACATTTAGACAATATGAACACTGCACATTTGTGTCTAGTCACCACAAGCTTTGCGTCCTTATCCTCATTTCATTCCTCTATCACCTGCTATCAAATGTTTGCATGCTGTTGAGAGAAAAGTGTCTGCCTCCGCATTTCTACATTGTCCACCCTCCTTTAGGCTGAAATGAAGGTTACTTATTCTTGATCTCTATATCAGTAGAATGCATATTGTGCTCTGTTTCAGCCATCCAAAGGCTAAGCAAGGAAAAGCCATTGGCTCAGTTTCACTCAGCAGGACACGGAGGTCTCCTGGCAGCTAGGACTGCTATAAAAAAAGGTAACAATACACACTGGATGACTTACAGCAAAAGAAGCTACCATTTACCATTTCCGGATCCCGACGTCTGAAATGATGTGCTCAGCAGGGCCACATTGGCCCCACCATGCAGGGGAGTCCTGCTGCGTCTTTTTGTAGCTCCTGGTGATGACTGACACACTCCATGTGTACCTTGGCTTGCAAGTGTACCACTCCATCTTTGACTCAGCCGTCATGCAACCTTCTGTTTGTGCATATGTCTGTGTCTCCTCCTGTGTGTGTTCTTCTAAGGAGCTCAGTCGTACTTGATTAGGAGTCCACCCAAATTGACTCTAATCACAACATAACTGCTTCCTCTGCAAAACCCTACAAATAGGGCCCAGTGTGGTAGCCTAGTGGCCAAAGTCCTCATCTTGTGCATGCTAGGATCCCATGTGGGTGCCGATTCTAATCCTGGCAGCCATACTTTCCATCCAGCTCCCTGCTTATGGCCTGGGAAAGCAGTTGAGGACAACCCAAAGCCTTGGGATCCTGCACCCATTTGGGAGACCCGGAAGAAGCTCCTGGATCCTGGCTTCATATCAGCTCCAGCCATTGCAGCCACTAGTGGAGTGAATTATCAGACAGAAGCTCTTCCTCTCTGTCTCTCCTCCTCTCTGTCCATCTGACTTTGCAATAAAAATAAGTAAGTAAATCTTTAAAAAAAACCCTGCAAATTCGGTCAAAAACTAAAAGGTCTAATAGTATGAAAGGTTAGAATTACAACATATGTTTTTTTGTTTTTGTTTCTGTTTTTGGTAAATCTGAGGGACCTACCACAAAGCTGTGGGTAGACACAGTTCCGCCAGTCAATTGGAACAAGTTTGTGTCTGCCAGTCCCATGGAAGCTGATCTCTGCTTAGGCCTTGGTCACCGGCGAGCCAGCCTCTTTGCACCTTCCTCTAATGCTCTTTGGAGGACAGATTCTGTGTCTGCAGCTTCTTAATCTTCAAGGAAATGAGGTATCACATGTCCTTGTCAGAATCCCTGCTACTGCATACATTAGTTGATCCAAATAAATGAGCTCTTGAGTAGCTACCATCTGGCCCTGCTGAGTCACTTTCTCTGTGGTGCTGTTTCTGCCTCCCGTAAGCATCATCCATCTCCATTGGTGTCACCTCTACAGGTTTGTGGGTACAGCCCGGATTGCTTCCCATTCAGACTCTGCACCCTCAAATGCCCTGTTGTGGCTCAGCGTCTCTGAGTGTAACAATATAAAGAAGATTTCCTATTTCCCTGTTACACTCTCTTATATAAAAATGTGGGCAGTTAAGCAAAAGAAAGGTTATAATTATTCCAACAACTTTCATGGAAGTTAAGGCAGAAAAATAGTTACCTCTACAGAACTCATGCCTAATAGGAAATAACTGTTAGAAACTTCATACCCCAGTTTATTCCAATGTATGCATATTTTTGCATAAATTGCAACATGTATGCAATGTTCTATTTCATGCTTTCTACTTTACCTATATTTTTATGCATATAGAAAAGATTTTTTTACATTATACCAAAGTAATTTTAATGACTGCAAGATATTTTCCTAAAATTATTCTGGCATAGCTTACCAAGCATCAACATTTAATGTCTGGGTGTTTGTGTTGCTTTCGTTACTTTTCACAAACTGTAATGAATTCCTTCATGTGATTTTCCTTTTCTTTCTTGGAAATCATGTGTTAAGATGGTTGCCAGGGGAATTCCTCAGTCAGAAGGCCTAATTGTTACTGTACCCCTTAGGATGTGTCCATTTGGAACCTAATTCCCACTGTAAGAGTCCTGGGAGGTGGGGCTTCAAGAGAAGGGATTCTACACAAGGGCTCTGCTCCTAAGGGTAGATTGACACGACCATGTGAGAGTGTTTGTTTCTGGTCTCTTCTAATCCCTATCCTGCCTGAGGTATGCGCATCTTCCCTGCTTTTCTTTCTCCTCCCCTTGCCCTTACACCTTCCACATTGGGATTACCCACCAGAGGCCCTCAGTAGATGTCTCGTCCTTATGTTGGAGTTCCCAGACGCAAGAAGTGTAAGAAAGAAATTTATGTGTATTATAAATTTCTCAGGTCCAGTTGTTATGCTACAGCAGAGCAAAATGGACTATGACAATGATATTGATTCTTAATTTATTTTACCCATGTGATCTATAAAAATTATTTCTCAGTGCATTTGTGTTATACTTTTACCATCGTTAAGAAGAAATCATTTCAGAGGAAATTTAGATAACAAATTTAATGATGGTCAAATAAGGGCTGAATAGTCTTCACTTGCTTATATTTGACTGCTGGTAAGAACAAAGACCTTGTGTTCTAATAACCTGATACATGTAGGAACTTCTGACTCATCCTTCTGCTTCCTAGGTTACCCTAGCAAGCCACACCTCCAACAAGGAGCACAAGTAACAGTTCTCATACCCTTCTCTTCCTGTTTCTAACCCATCAACGCTGTTGGGGAGCTGAGGACCTGGGAGAGATGGAGCTCTCTGGGCACTGTTGGTCTGTCCTTTATGTAGCACAGGCTTTCACGGGATGCAGGCACAGACAAGTCCTGTCATTCAGTAAAGGCTCCACCAACTGGAGATGGGAGTGTAAATGGATACGTTTATGCTCCTCTGCTACACTGACTATAGGATGCTGTTAGGAAATCTTATGGTATGAAGGATCTCCGAATCATAAACTAAAATATGCCAGAATAAAAAATGTAGATGGACAACTTCCAGTCAAATATATCCAACATGCAAACCCTGAAGAAAGTTTTGCTGCAAAGCAGAGGGAAGACAAATAAAAAGAAAGAATGTGTGAAGTGTTTTGAATTGTATCAGACATTTGACTGGCTTGTAGGCCAGATGGTCTGTCACAGCTACTCCACAAAGCCATGATAGCATAAGAGTAGCCTAAACAACATTCAAATGAATAATTATGAATCCTTTATGTAAGCATAGACACTAAGATTTTAATTCCACTTAATTTCATGTATGACAAAATGTTCTTTTTCTTTTCTTCTTTTTTTTCCTTTGACCCGTTTAAAAAGCAAAAACCATCCTTGGTTCACATGCCACACAAAGTGAGTTGGACTTGGCTCATGAGGTAGAGTTTGCTGATCTCTTGGCTAGACTTTCAGAGGAAGAAGGATGCTGTGAAGTGGCTTTCAACCTTCCTTTATAACAAGATTTATTTATAAGTCACTCCATTCACAACAGTTGAATGTATCACCATTGAGAGGTGTGGGGATATAGGATACTTCTTCCAGTCTTACTATTCTTTCTCTGCTTGGCCTACATGTACAGCAACCCATGGATCACTACTGGCTGTCAGAAGCAAGCTGGCTTAGAAAGCTAAGGCCTGACATTGGAGCTCAGCCATTCCCTTGCTACTCTGTGCATCTTGCATGAGATAGGGGTGCTCATTAAGTTTGTCAACCCAGTTAATAGATGGAGGATGGTTGAATAAGCTGTGGGACCTTTGATTGCTGTCTATAGTTCACTAACTTCAATTCCCTGCCCCTTTTTGAAATTGCAGCTCAAGAAGGAAGGATGCGATAATCCCCAAGTTCTCCTCCAGCTTCTCCCAGAATTTAGGTAGTATCATCTTTAATATTCGGAAGACCTTTGCCTATTATTTCAATACATACGAAGCTTAGTTTTGGCTTCACTAAATTAATTGGTACTTTTGTTCTGAAACCCTGTATCCTAGACAGATAATTGAAACTCACATAGCAACCAATGGTGGGTATGCTAATGAGCATTTATTGAAGATCATTTATCTAAGCTTTCTTTCTTGTTTCATTAATTGAAAAACATGGAGTGCTTTTTCAAATGCAAGACCAGTCCATTGAACTTAAAAGTGGTGTTTCCTACCTCCTTCCTGATATTGGCAAGAAGACCTTGTGCAAAGTAGGCACTTCAGACATGTTTTCGGTGTTGATTTTGATAATAATGCCAATCACCCAACCTTTTGCTGGCTGTGCTGCAAACAAAGTGGTTTGCTTTGTCTTCTTCAAATACGCTGAGATCATTTCCCGCTTAAGGCTTTTGATTTTCCCTTCCCAGGGACCCACCACTTCTGCATCTTTAGATGGGTGCTTTTTCTCTTCATTCAGGTCTTGGCTTTCATAGCAACCCTTAAGAAACATCTTTCCTTGGAGCGCTTCTATTTCACTTCCTTGGGAGTAGACATTATCCAAAGATGCACATCCTAGTAGCCCCATTCTTGTGTGATTTTCTCCCACTTTGGTCTAGGTTTGGTCCAATTCTAACTGCATATAAAAATGCTGACATTTAATATTAGATTATAAATGATTGATTTGTCCTTGGGTGTGTACTGTCACTTGTGGATCATTTGCTTCTCTGAAAGTCAAGTGCCTTGTTTTGAACACAAGAATGCATCTGACAGAGAAGTGTATGAGCTGAGTATTCAAAGTTTCTGGCACAAGCAAGTGGAGAGTTGAGACCTGCTGGGGACCATGTGTATGAGCTGGAAACAGATCCTTCTTCAACTGAGGTTTTACATGAGGCTACAGCTTTTTCCAAGGGCTGGATATAACCTCACAAAGTATGTTGAACCAGAACCATTCATCTGAACAATTTCTGATTCCTGGCCTGTAGGAGTTGTGAGATAATAAATGCTCATTATTTTGAGCTTAGTTTTGGGATAGCTTACCATAGCACAACAGATAACTGAAAAGATTCTGGTTCATTGTCTTTGTACTGCTTTTCATTTTCTGATATAGAGGCTAGGTGAATGAGAGACATGGGATTATGAGCAAACACATTGCCACATATTCTGTAAATATGATTGAAGAACTGTGTTTAAGTGCCAACCTGTGATTTTCAAAGTATGATCTCTAGGCTCATGGCACAAGCATTGTTGATGAAATTAACACAAAACTATTCAGCCCCTCATGTTAGACCTACTAAACTAGTCACAAAAATGAACCCTGGGAAATTTAATGTAAACAAGTTTTCTGGATTATTGTGGTGTATAGTAACACTTGGGAGCTACTAGAGTTGCATAAAAGAGAATAGAAAAGGGCTGGGGGAGGGAGAGGGGAGCTATTAGAAAGACTTCTTGGAGGAAGTTGTAAGTCAAAGATTACAAAAAGATGATTTAATCCAAATTATGCAAAGATGACTTAATCCAAACTGTTGATGGGAGTACAATGCCAGAATTATAAACACAAAGAACAGAGAACTTTCTAATGAAGAAGTATAGAAATGTCTCTATTCACTAATACAGTGGAAAACCTTCCCAACAGTTGAAAATTGTGGTTTTCATAGAGAAGAAAGGGAGAAGGAAAGGTTTGCGGGAAGATCTGAAGGTTAGATCCCTGCTGTGACTCCATGGAAGGATCATTAACCCTGGATAGCAGCAAATGAAGAAGCTGAACATGTAGGTTAGAACCAGATTGCTCCAAGCTAGGCTAAGGATCTTCCTATATGTGAGCAGTGAAATGAGCATACAGTTCCCTGAATTCGAGCACCCTGAGGCCAGATTGTGGATGGCACACATCTCTGAGATGGCAGGGAAGCAGCTGCATCCGGCAGCCATCCAGGTGAGTGGGTGGAAAGGTAGCTAGCTTCTTTCCCTTCACTGAGTACCCTGCCCCTGGCACTGTCTGCTTCCCTTTGTCTGCTGAGACGACAGGTTCTTCCAGTCCTGCAGGCACGAATTGCTGGCAGGCTTGATGACAAAGGGCAAGTTGTTCTTGGGAGAAGGATAGACAAAGAAACGCCTTTCCTTGTGCCCAGGAGGCAAATCTTGCTTCTCATACCAGTTGCCCTCTGTCTCTCCCTTATAGGAAGCCCTAACTGCTCCCCTGCCACCCCGCCACCTCCAGTCACTTAATTTGAGGGAAACAACAACATTTGGTGGTAACTTGTCTTCTTGGGTAGAGAGCTAGGGTGACTCTTCACAGCATTATTTATGTAGTTTGCCTTTCTGTGAAGTGACAGGGAGTGTGTTACGTCCAGTGCAAGGAAATTTGAATAACCAGCCCCTGTATTTGCATCTCAGGGTACTGGAGATGGTGTGTCTATCCCATGTGGGGATTATTTATTTCTTTCACACTCAGAGTCACATGGTCATGGTCCAGAATGATTAAATGGCTTCTTTGTGGTCACTGTTTATTCCTGGAGATGTTTTGTGTTCATGAAGCCTAGCCATGCACTTCCAGTGAATACTTTTTGAAAGAATTAACAGACCAATCAACAATGAATGAATGGCTACCATGAAAAGAATTTGCAAATGTGTATAAACCGGATTTTGTAAATGTATATAAACTGGGTTCAAATTCTTGCATTTGTCCTTCAAGTAGTTCACCTGGAACAAAGTAACTCCCTTTCAGAGTGTGTGTTTTATATAAAATACTGCTTTCATTTAATTTGAAATGTTTTTATGATGAACAAAAGCACCAAGTTATACAAATGATCCCAGCATAATATACAGCACTTGGTAGGGATCTCCAACATGATGGTACCCCTATAAATCAGTGTTTTTCAAATGTGACTATATACTACAGTCCTCTGGAGAGCTTTTTCTTTTTTTAAGTTGGTTATTTATTTGAAAGTCAAAGTTACAGAGTGAGAGAGAGCATCCATATGCCAGTTCACTAAGTAGAGGCTGTCATGATCAAGGTGGAGCCATGACATAGTTAAGATCCAGAAGTTTTGAAGTTTTGTCTGGGTCTCCCACATGGTGCAGGGGCCCAGACACTGGTGCTACCTTTTGCAGGGAGCTGGATTGAACGTGGACAGGAAGGAGAGGAAATCATGCTCTTAGAGGATGGAGGATAATAGCTGAAGGCTCTACTCGTTACGCCACAATGGCAGTCCCATGGGGTGGGGGGGCTTCTGAATCTGTCGACACCTGATGTCTGAGGGTCGAGCTTCAGAAGCACAGTGTTTTCTAAGCCTCCCAAGGTGCTTGGGATGCTCCGTAGAATTCAGCATCTTCTATCATTGGCAACTTGTGAAAAGTGGTTGGTAACATTCACTGCACACCAGGATTACCTCCGGAGATTAAAAAATGCTACCAATGCTGAGGATGTAAATCTGTGGTAGTCTTATTTGATATCTTTAAAGTTGACCTAGGCTCATATTTATGTAAAAAGTTCTGTCAATTCTAGTGTACAAACAGAAATGGGAAAAAAAACCCACTTGTTCCTGTCCACCCACCTTTACTACACTAATTTATTGTGCAAGTACAAATTAGGAAGACTATTTACAAAGTGTTTGTAATTATTTCTTCATTTAAGCTACTTCCATACTGTTTTCACATCTGATTTAATTGGCTAGCTCTTTGAAAATCTATCTTGTATTAACTGTATGGGCTCCTTGAGTAAAGAGATGTGATTTTTGTGTTCTGGTATATTACCTGGGTCAAAGTACACGTTACTGTTTGTGGAACACATGAGTTTTTATGTAGACTTTTCAATATATTATATCTAATCTTATCCATGTGATCTTACTCAAATCTATTTTCTGGATAAATTAATCTCTTAGGATCCTTTGGGTTTTGAGCACAAAAAAAGTCATCTGACCCATGTACATTAAAGTAAAAACATAGTTGTGTATGTAACCGTATAGGAATGTAAACAACTAAGAGATTAATACACACAGTTACACAAAGACACATAAACAAAGATAGTCAGGGAGTAGTCTTTAACTTAAGAAATGACATTGAATAGACTCAACTATCACTATGTCCCAGTATACCTCTCTTTCTTTTCTTTTCTCTGTTGGTGTCATCCTCAGATGACTACTGCTCTCTTCATCATAGCAAGATGCCTGCTGAGGTATCAGATTTATAATTTTCAAGATTTTTTTTAAATTCATTTATGGGCCTGGCGCAGTGGCCTAGCGGCTAAAGTCTTTGCCTTGAACGCACAGGAATTCCATATAGGTGCCGGTTCTAATCCCGGCAGCCATACTCCCCATCCAGCTCCCTGCTTGTGGCCTGGGAAAGCAGTCAAGGATGGACCAAAGCTTTGAGATCCTGCACCCACGTGGGAGACCTGGAGGAAGTTGCTGGCTCTTGGCTTCGGCTTGGTACAGCACCAACCATTGCAGTCACTTGGGGAGTGAATTATCGGATGGAAAATCTTCCTCTCTGTCTCTCCTCCTCTCTGTATATCTGACTTTGCAACAAAAATAAACAAATCTTTTAAAAAAAGTACTTATGATTTCAAAGATCAAGTTATCTCGCCAGAGGAAGGAGGAAGATATGAGAGAGAGAGAAAGAGAGAGAGTCTTCTATCCACTGGTTTACTCCATAAATGGCCTGGATGTAATAACCAGGGCTAGACCAGGCAGAGGCCAACAGCAAGAACCCTTATGTGGGTCTCCCATGTGGGGGGAGGCGGCATATGTAGCACCTGGACCATATTTTACTAGTTTCTCAGATGCACAGATGCATTGGTACAGAGCTGGATAAGAAAAGGTGAGGCTGGGACACACAGTAGCACCCACATGTGATGCTACAGTTTAACCTCCCATTATCCCCAATCTCTTAGGCTTAAGGTAAACCCCAGCAACACCACACCACCAAAAAATGTCTCTGCCAAAGTCTTGTGATACTGCCCTGGCTCTGAATGGATTCAAAATGTTTTTAAATTTATCACAAAGGACAGAAAAGGGGATACAGGTAGCTTACCAAACGTGGTATTTTACTATAGGTACATGGGCTAATATTGATGAATTTTCCTAGAAAACAATAAGAACAAAATTACCTGAAATAGGACAATTCAATGCTGGGCAGCAACAAAATTACAGGTACATTATCAGGGCTCTTTCAGACAATTCACACCAATGGGTTTCAAATAGAAGTTAACATTTTAAAATTTATTTTCATTGGAAAAGTAGATTTACAGAGAGAGAAAGAGACAGAGAGAAAGATTTTCCATCCACCGGTTCACTCCTCAGGTGGCCACAATGGCTGGAGCTAAGCTGACCTGAAACCAGCAGCTTCTTCTGGGTCTCCCATGATGGTTCATGCTCCCAAAGCTTTATGTCATCCTGGACTGCTTTCCCAGGCCACAAGCAAGGCACTGGATGGGAAGCAAAGCAGCTGGGACACAAGCCGTGCCCATATGGTATCCAGGCACTTGTAGGAGTAGGATTAGCCAATTGAGACATTGTGCTGGGCCCCAAGAGTTTAAGCAGTTACATGTGTACTGGAGGACATGTATATTTCAAAATAGCATGCCACTGTGAGATGTTGCTGTTACATGCCAGCAAGCATTTAATGATGGCAAGTGGCATGATTTCCTGATCACTTGCAATCAGTGCTTGGCTTTCTGTGTCCTCTAGATTGGAAATCTTAGCAAGAAAATGACACCTACCTGTGGACTCAGCTTCTCCTCTCAGAGTCCTATTGTCACTTGCACTGTTCACCACGTCCTCTTCTTGCCTTGCGCTCTTGCAGCGTGTTCTCCATCCTCAGAGCAATGGATTTATTGTGTACTCTCATGGTTAGTTCTTAAATGTGTGTGTCTTCAAGACCCAAAGCTCCTTGGAGAAATTTGGTTTGATTTGTCTTAGAGAACTGAGCATCATTTTATTAAATGCGTGAATATCAACATCTGCTAGAGGACAAAGATTGGATGGGTAGGCTGGTCTTTTTATATTTACCATGTGGAAAGTAGAATCACAGTTCACGTGCAAAGTTCAACAATCTTGCAAGTTAAGAACAAAACCAGGAGGAAAGAGATACTCATATTAAAAAATCAACAAACAAGTGTGGGCAGCAGACAAGAAAAAGGCATTTTAAATGGGTTTTCTGGCCAGGACTTCTCATAGACGGCATGTTCCAAATGTGCACGCACAAGACATCAGAACCTACGCCACCTGCAACAAAGGGCACCAGGAGGAGGAAGGCTTGGGAAGGTGTGTTGACTCAGGCTATTCTAGAGGACAAGGACTGACCTCCCGAATTCACCATCATTCCAAGTCTTTATTCCTTTTTTTGGAAAACAATTATTTATTTTATTTGAAAGTCAGAATTACATGGAGAGATGGAGAGGCAGAGGGAAAGAGATCTTCCACCTGTTGGTGCACTATCCAGATGGATAACTCAGTCAGAACCGTGCTGGTCTGAAGCTGGATCCAGGGGCTTCTTCCAGGTCTCCCATGTGGGTGCAGTGGCCCAAGCACTTAAGCCATTTCCCACCACTCTCAGGCTGCCAGCAGGCAGCTGAATCACAAGTGGAGCAGCTGGATTCAAACCGGTGCCCTTACGGAATGCTGGAGTCATGGGCAGAAGTTTGGATTGCTATGCCACCACTTGGACCCCTTTTTAATCTTTTTAAATAACCACAGTTTTCACTGAGAGAAATAGTGCCTTACACAATTGTCAGTGATTTCCACAGGAAGTGACTGACAGAGGTGAGTTTAGAAAGGGAAAAATATTTTTTATTTTGATTCCACTAAATTAATAATTATTAAATGTTTTTTAAAGGATTTATTATCTGAAAGGCAGAGTTGCAGAGAAATACGAACAGAGAGGGAGAGAGAGAGAGGAGAGAGAGAAAAACATTTGTTGCTTAGCTCCTCAAATGTTCACAATGGCTGAGGCTGGGCTGGGCTGAGCCAAAGCAAGGAGTTTCTCCTGGATCTCCCCTGTGGGTGGAGGGGCCAAATCAATTGAGTCATCCTCTGCTGTATTCCCAGGAAAATTAGCAATGAGCTGAATTGGAAATGTAACAGCAGGGCTTGAACTGGTGCCCATGTGAGGTACTGGCATTGTGTCCATTGTGCTGCCGTGTCACAGCGCCAGCTTCTATTTACTGCTTTCAAAGTGCTGCATCTTTGCTAGCATTTTTGAAACAATACAGATTTTAAAAAATGGTACAGATGTGTTCTCAAGAAATTCACAGTCCAAGCGCAGGATGGCACATGCTAATGTATTGCCCAGCACTGCTGTAGTGCTGCATGCAAGGTGAGCCTGACTGACTGGCAGTAACAGGGTGACTTGGTTGCCTGAAGGTGTTGACAATTCTTCTCAAAGTTTTCTGAGATTGAGGCTAGCTGGGAGACTGAGCTTCCCAGAGTATTTTGTACAGTGTAGCACTTTCCTAGGGGAATGTGAATGTTGGCTTGGGCTGTGGGGTAGCTCAAGAGCTCGCCTTGTGAATTTTAGTGCATCCATACTCCATCTAACTGACAGCGCGGTTAGTGGATTGAGAACATAGGGTTTTGCTCATTTTGGTGTGACCTACTGACACGTGTGGTAGGTTCGTTTTTGATCTAGAAACAACAGAGCCTTTTTTTTTATAACATGAGCAGCTATATGAGAACTTTCTTCCTTCCCTCATCTCTCTTTCCTCTTTCTTGTGAATGGAAAGCAGGATCGGAAACAGTCACCAGTTAAGAGAGAAGGTGTTGAGTGTGAGGGCAGCCTTCTCCAAGGCAGGCCACCTGTGTACCAGAAGCTCTCATTGGGGAAGAGAAAGTTTCATGTTTGAACAAAGATGATTGTGATTAACGTATAAGCTTTGTTTAGTGTATAAGTGCTAGAATGGATATCTTAACTTCTGAATGGAGTTTGGATTATAGACTTCCAAGTGAGATCTGCAGTGCCATGGAATAACTTACATTTTCACTCAGTGGCACCCAAGATTATCCATTCTGACTAGCTTTAAGAAAGCGCTCAGGGACAAAAACAGCAAAACAAAACAAACAGAAACCTAACTCCAAAACTAACTTTATAACTAAGCTCCATGAATTCTGCATGTTCACGTTTCCCATCACACACGTGCCCTCATTTATTGAAAGAGGGCCCATAAGGGAGCAATGAGTACTGCAGCGGGAACAGCCGCCACAACGCCCATGTGCAATGAAGGGTGGGTGGGAATCCATCTGGGCTAGATTAGTGGCAGTGTGGATCTGGGCACTCGAGCAGGAAGTGATTTTGAGAGCTGTTTCCCGAGGCAGCTGTCCAGAGGAGGAACTCTTCGGGTTACTCAGTTTATCTTAACTCCATTAAAACACAGTTCAGCCCTTTCTTGCCTGAAGGGTTTTTTTCTGACAAGAGGAAATTCATAATTCATACTGCTGGCGTACATCAGACCTGTCAGGCATTGACAACAGGACAGCATGATAACAGGACTTACATCCCTGTCTCCCTCAGAATCTGTGCCCCATATACAGGTACTACCCTAAGCGTAGGGTACAAGTTTTCATATTTAAGGGTTCATCAAAATCACCTGGAGATTTTGCTTAAGTAACCCCTGGTAGTCTTCCTCCAACATCAAATTCTGTGTGGGAATGTTTGGGGTGGGGTATCAGAATTTGGGTCAGTAAACCTGGCTCATGCATTTGTGATATATAGATATAGATATAGATATAGATATAGATATAGATATAGATATAGATATACACACACATAATGTATATAATATATAGAATTTGTATTTATATACATACGTATATATTCAAATTTTATATTTTGAATTTTTGAATTATGTGGTAAAATTTCATATAGACTGGGATTTCCCACAAAATTCCCACCCCCTAACAGATTTTCCCCATTTTACTACAATGGTATAGTCCTTCATAAGGAATCATAATTCCATCAGTCGCTTATTTAAGTCTACCCCGACATTGCTGGTACACACAATGTCAGACAGTCCCACATCCCATTGTCTACACATGTCCAACAGTTTCATTGGGAATCCATCTTTTGTCTGGAATCAGGGATGTATATTACATTATACCCCCACATCTGGATATGGTAGATTCCAGTACTCTATCACTATATATTTCAATATTTGAGCAGCCATGAAATAAGGTCAACAACTGATATGAGTTAGAACAACAGCCTCAACAGCAACAACAAATTACAGCACCATGAAAAATTGCACCACTGAGTTAACAACACATGGGTGACAAAAAGGAAACACAGAAGTTATCCCCCTTATAGATATAGTCTTCCTGTAGTCATTATTCCAGCAACCACTGGAAACTGGCTACTGTAAAGATTAGTGGTACGGTTCCTTGTAAGTGGCAGCAATCAGGCTAGCTGTGGGAAGGCCTTGGGCAGACTCTTTAATAAAAACTGGATGTCGGAGAATCAAAATGGTGGAGTAGGGTAAGGACACGTTTAAACAGATGGAGAAACATTTAATCAGGATGATGCAGAGAGGACATATTCCAGGAAACAGGAGAGGACATAACAACAGCAGAGGGGTACCTGGAGACTGACTGACACAGGAAAGCAGCAGACACGACGGTGTGGTGTTGCAGTGACTGATACTCCAGCAACATTCAGCTAACAGCGATCTGAACTCCATCAGCAACCAGGTGGGAAGGGACTTTCACTGGGAGCTTGGGAGGTGAACCCAGACAAAGAACCATCCGTCCTGCTGGTCTGTTTGATTTGACCAGGAGCAGAGACACAGCAGCAGATCCCAAATGGGCAGAGTGAGAACAGGGTGGATTTCACAGTCCAATCAGCCCCCTAGAGCCAAATTGGGCACCATTTTGTGTTAGGAGGCAAAGGCAAGGGAAAGGACTGAGAATAAGCCAAGCTGGGAGTGAACTCTTTTCTGACTCAGTGAACTGCAGCAATGTGGCATTCTACAGGTTCAATCCCAGACAGGTCTGTGTAGCCCTCAGCTCTGATGGCCAGCGGATCAAGAACTCTAGTAGTGGTACGTCAGGCACCATTTTGTACAGTGTGGCAAAAACTTTAGGACTGCAGGGGACAACAGTGAACCGCACATGTGCTGAGCTCATGAGAACTCACTGAGTTCCATGGATTGCACTGGTCCCACAGGAAAATAATACCAACTGTGGCATCGTACGGGCCAAATAGGTCTGTGTGGCATCCAGACCTAATGTCCAGCGGGTTCCGGCAAGAGCAGCACTACCAACAATCTAGCTACATAGAACACCTGAGGCCTCCCTAATCCTGGGACCTGCTCCAGCTGGAAGTGAGAGAAAGGTTTTATAGACAAGGTGCAGCCTCAGCATGGTATCACAGGAGGTGGAGAGTGGTGAGCCAGGAGCTGGGGTTGTGGAGACCACGGTGGAAATCTGACATAAGAACCCAAACCTGGAACTTGCTGGAGAGAGTGGCACAAGTGGCTGCAAGCAAAGAGTTGTGTACCAACTGCAATAAGTAAAATCGAACTGTAGACCTGTGGGTGACACAGCTTAGAAACCTGCCCCAAGGAGAAGACTCTGCTAACCAAAAGTATAATGACCAAAAGCAAAAGAAGACACACAGGCAAAATGAATATTACCGAAAACTCCCCTGCAAAGGAGTAAAACCCTATGCCAACTTCAGAGTTCACTGAGGAAGACATCGAGAAAATGGGGAACACAGAATTAAGAAAACTCATTGTAAAGCTTCTAATCAACGATGAGAAGCACATACAAGAGTTCAATGAATTTAAGGAATATTTTACACAAGCAATAGCAGCAAGACAGGAAATCAAGGCTGATATATCAGAAATTAACAACACAGTAGAGCAAATTAAAAGTACAGTGGAGAGTCTCCAAAATAGAATGAAGCAAGCAGAATAAAAAAAAAAATCTCAGAATTTGAAGATATTTCCTGTCATCAGGGGGAAGCAAACAAAAGCTGGAAGCAGAGCAGGATCAGGCCAAAAAAAGCATTCAAGAATTGAATGACACTATTAAGAGACCTAATGTAAGAGTTATGGGAGTCCCAAAGGTGCAGAAAGAGAAACTGGTTTTATGAATATATTTAATGAAATAATAAAGGAAAATTTCCCTAATCTAGAGAAAGAATTGGGAAACAAGATCCAGGAGGGGCACAGAACTCACAACAGGCTTGATCAAAAGCGATCTTCACCAAGACACATGATCATCAGGCTCTCTTCAATTGAACATAAGGAAAAGATCCTTAAACGTGCACGTGAAAAAAATCAATTGACATATAAAGGAATGCCAACTAAACTCACAGGAGATCTCTCACAGGAAACTCTCCAGGCAAGAAGAGAATGGAGTGACATATTCCAGATTCTAAAACAAACAAAAAAAATTGTCAGTCCAGGATAACATATCCAGCAAAGCTTTCTTTCGTCTTTGAAAATGAAATAAATTCTTCCACAGTAAAGTTAAAAGAATTTGCCTCTTCCAAACCTGCCCTACAAATGATACTTCAAGATGTTCTCTTGACATAGAAGAGGAATAGCACCAAACAAAACCAAAGGCAAATGGGAAGAACATCCCAGTAAAATGGAAACAGACGACTAAACCAATGAGCAACCCATTCCTAAAATGACAGGACCAAAATATCACCCATACGTATTAACCTTGAAAATAAATGGCTTAAGCTCAATCAAACGTCATAGATTAGTAGACTGGATTAAAAAACAAAACTCATCTATTTGTTGTCTAGAAGAGGCACATTTCGCCAACAAAAATCGGTGGAAACTATATTGCATGGGTTTTAATGTTTTCTGTTTGTTTCATCTCTTTAAAACACTTTCTTCTGATTAAATTATTCAGTGACTCATAGATCATACAGTAGCATCATTTTCTGCAAGAAGGTTCTTGATTTTCATTTCCTCAGCTGCACGTTAGTCATTTAGTAGCATGTTATTTAACTTCATGGTGTTGTTAATTTCTTTTTTCCTCCTGATGTTGATTTTGTTTTGTGGTTTTTCATTTAAGGGGATGTATAATAGTTGTGTAATGGAGACTGTCATATCTAAGTAACTTGTTATTTAACTTCATGGCATTGTAAATTTTTATTTTTCTTCCTATTGTTGATTTTGCATTATTAATTTTCATTTGAGGGGATGTACAGTAGCTGTTAAATGGAGACTAACATCCAGATGTGAGGATACAATGTAGTATGCATATCCACTTCCAGACAAAGATGGACTTACAATGAAACTGTTTACTATATCTTGACAATAGGATGCTGGACTCTCTGCCATTGTCCATGCCCGCAATGATGGACATATGACTGTGTATGAAGAACTATACTTTAGTAATGATATAGAGGAACTAGGTGGGGAGGGTGGAATTTGGGCTGGATAAGGGAAATACTATGAGCCTATGGAACTGTATCATAAAATGATAATAATAGTAATAAAAGAAAAAAATGTAAAAAATACTGGAGGTCATTTTCTTTGCTTGTTGGATATTTAGGATTCATTGAAGTAAAGAATTAAGTGATCATAAGTACTTTCAATTTAGAAAATAGAACTCCATTTTTTCATCTTTACATTTTTCAGGACTTAAGTCTCAAGCCATTAGCCTAGGATACTGGACAGTGAACAGGAGTGAATGAAATAATGAAGTGTTTGGTTGTAAGGAAACATGGGATTACATGTCCTGTTTTTAAGAGACAGTGCCCAGTCAAGCAGGTACAGCAGTTGCTTTGAAGGACTGCTGGCCCAGTGATGCAGGAAAATGTTTTTTTCTGGGAGATGCAAGAATTTTAGATTCTAATGGGAAAAATCTTGATTGCAAACACTGAAAACTTGTTTTCAGTTTTAACCAAAGACAAGTGAAAGCCCAGTTAAGACACACAGACCACATCTGAGAATAATGATCATGATTTATGCTTAAATCACCATGTTTTACAAATTTCTAACCTGGCATATAGTAGGTGCACCACAGGTACTGACTAGAGGAACTGCATTTTCTTTTGATAGAAGGGAATGTGGAATTTCATGATTGTACATAGCATGAGTCAATGCTTTCTCTGGGGAGTAAAGCCGAGCTGCTAGGTGCTCAAGCAATCTCTCTCCCTCACCTCTCTTTCATTAGAAGGCGATCGACAAATGTTTTCTCAATCAATTACTGTAATCAGTCAGCTGCATCATTTACAGGTTGGGAGAGCGCATCAACAACTGTCAGGAGTCCAGACAATCGGGATTCTCATTTGTCAAATGTGCAGCCTCTCTCCACTCAGTATGCATCTCCACCCCAAGGGCAGAGCCTCACGGAAAGGTGGCTGCTGCAAAACAGCAAGGAGAAACAGGACCATGATGGAAACAAACCCAACTTAAACTCTTATGGCTCCTTGGCCCACAAGAGTCCTTCTAACCAGTGCCCTGGAATACAATAGTAAATGAAGGTGTTGGACCAAAGAGTAAGATTTCACAGAGGTGGTATCTATTTTTACAACTCTGCACGTTTGGTTGTTGCTAAACTTCTGTCAACCTAGGGTGAACTATTTCCTTCAGTTTTTTTTTTAATCTATTTTATTGTATTGTTGACAATCTTTACATAGTTAATTACACTTAAAGGAAAAAGAAGAAAAAAAGAGAAAAAAAAAAGGTTCAGGGGGGTAGGGAAGTGGGTAATGCTATTATGTCAATATTGTTTCCATCATGTATCTGAGGTAAAGGGGGATATTGAGGGAGAAGCCCCACCTGGTTTCCTGCCCACCCCAAGTCCCGGATGTGGGGCATGCTCTGAGATATGTGCTCAAGTGGTGTTAATAGTTCTCCAGTTATGAATCACTGCCAGTTTTGCTCGATGAGGTCGTCCACTGATTGATATGGTCCATCATAAAGTCTCCATTTGCCCCATATTTCGCTGCCAACATATAGCTGAGATGATTGTCCTGTCTGTCTTCTGTCTTTTCTTGGTTAGAGTTCTGAGTCCAGCAGTTCGATTGGGGAGATCTCCCAAGATACTTTGAGGTATTCCCAGATTAGTTTCTTGTATGTTCTAGCAAGCACAGGGCCCGGCACAGTCCATCACCCCGATCAGCTGGTGGTTGCAATTGCTGTGTTGGTTCTGTTTTCAGTCTCGAGTTGCACTGAAACCAATGGGTGTTGCAGTCCAGTCTGGTTCGGCCCTTACATCAACCAGTGGGAGCTGCAGCCTAGTCGGGGCGACCCACAATAACCCCCACCAAGCCCGCCCCCTACTCTGCTTTGCCAGTATGTGTAGCAGACTAGTCCAGTCTGTCCCATATCCCATTTGGCTCTGGTACTTGTCAATGGGTATTAAAGCTTAGTTCTATCTAACCAACTCAACCATCCAGCCCTCACATATGTGGTTGAGTGCCTCTCTATCTAGCCATCCCAGCCCCCGTCCTAGTTTTCATGCCCTCCCACGGGAATAGTGACCCAAGAGGGGGGAACCCACTTTTCCCTCCCAGGTCTCTCTGTCCTGGTTTATGCACTCTTTAGGTGGTCCTGTGATTTGACTCGGCAGAATTAGTCCCCAGTGCCAGCTTCTGCCAGCTGATGCTGCGGCCCTGATCTAGTCCACATGCAGCGCACAGGTGTTGTAGCCTTGCTTAGTCGGTCTGTCTCTATCCCAGCCCACACTCTCCAGTGGGAGTAGCTGTCCAGCGAGGGGACCAGCCCCTTAATCCCCCCGCCAGCTCTGCCCCTTCCTTCCTGGATCTCACGTGTGCTGGATGGGTGCTGCATTCATATCCAGTACAGGCAACCATGCCCTTTTAAGGAAGTTGTACATACAGGGCAGGAGAATGGAATCTGCCTCTTTTATGTTTCATGAAGGAGAATCCATCAGTCTTTATTCATATCTCATATTCCCCCCTGAGTGACAGAAGTTCTGGGTAAACCATATGGTGATTATTAAACATTTATATAATGCCATCTGTATACTCAATAACTCATGAATCATAAATAAGACAAGAGAGCCTCTCAGCAAACTGAAGATTTCTGTAAAAACTAACCAGAGGAAATAGAGGAGATGTGGAGTGGGAAGATGTGTAAAAGGAGGAAGTATGGGACTACAGAGGAAATCTGAAAACTGGTTGCTGAGTGACTGAGTTTAGCAGGGGACAGGAAAAACATAGCAGAAAAATCACTTGTGATAAGAGCAAACTAGGAATGATAACAACAATGATCATTAGTATATTAACAAGGCAACTTTCACTTTTGAACACTTACTGTCAGATGACTATGAAGTTCAAATTTTTAGTATATGTGCTGCCGAAGCGAGCACGACTATGAAGTTCAGAAGAGCTTTATAATCATGCTTTTACCTAAATCCTCACTACCACTAAATAAAATGGAAAGCACTTCTTCATTTTGTACATGCAAAAACTCAGCTCCAGAAGGGTATAGTGTTTTCTCAATTTCATAAACTAGTGAGAGGCAGAAGACTGCTTCCATGGAGACCTGGGGCGGGAAGGCTTGTTATACTGCTCAGTTTCTCTTGCACGTTCTGGATGTTGTCACAGAGAGAATCATGACAGCAGACCCTTGCTTTGGCGGCACCTCCTCCACAAAGTTTATCCCATTCATTTTTTTCTTCTTCCTTAATGAAAATTGTTGTCTACCAGAGTAGTGAAAAATGTTGCTAATACTGATTACAAAAATAATAATAGAGTGACTACTATTTACTGAGTATATGTTATTTTGTGTAACCTTCATGAAAATTCTAGGCGATGTGCATATTCGTTCTCAAATGACGCCCAAGAAAATTGGAACTCAGAAGGACTATGTCACCAGTTGCAGGATTTGGAGGTACGTATGTTCCATTCTGAACATCCAGCTATTGAATCATCAAGTTATTTACATTGTCAGCGAAGGGGGTTCAGAAGTCCAATAAGTTGATGTATTCCAAGGCAATTATCCCAAGAAGGGTAAGGTATTTGTGAAGTTTACAAGGTAGGGACTGAACAGAATTCAAGCTCCTTCTGCGCAGCTGATTGCTTTCCAGAGCCATTTCTCCCAACCACCTTGTGTCCTTTGTCTTACCTGTTCTGCTTGGAGGCCCAGGGCTGTCTCTTGTCATTTAAATAAATAAAAATTCCTTAGAAACTAGCACAAAGACTTTGGAACTGCCTGATTAGAAAAAGTTAATCCTAGATTAAAGCCACAGCAGATCTTCTTTGCAACTGAGCTGATGCAGGCAGTTCTGACAGTGGTCATTAGGCCTGGCAAATAAATGAACAGAACGGGACAATAGCCCGTGATTAAGTGGTGGCAGATAGACACAGCGCTAACTCTGGTTTGCTTGGCGTATTTTTCCAAGGGAAAAAAAAAAAAGCCATCAGTCTTGTAGATTCCCTTGCCCAATATGAGATTCTCTAATTTATTACATACACATCTTAGGATGGATATTTTTTAGAGAAATATGATTTCTTATTTATAGGAAAATTTAAATACAGCATTTTTCAAAGTGTAAACTTCAGATCCAGCCTATCAGCTGGAGCCATAAATCACAGCTGCTTCATTTCCAAATCATTAGGGAGACTGAAAGCTTCAAGTATTTAATTTATCCAAACCACATGGGGTAGTTTATCATTGTGCAGGATCTGCAATTTTTTTTTATTTCAATACTGACTAGTAAAATTTTGAACAAATCATGCTGAGTTTGGGGGGAATGTCTGAAGGCCATTAGTCTTTAAACCTCTAAGAAGTAGGTAATGTGAGTATCCCTATGGAAAAAGAGTTACAGAAATGGAAATTTATATAATTTTTAGGATATCCCCATTATGTGAATTGTTAGCTAATTATTTCAATTCATTTAGCTTTTAATGAGTTAATAATTTGACTGAAGGAAAATGTGGTTTGGTGGAGAGAAATAGACGAAATGCGTAAGTAAGTTGAAGGCCAAATGGGTCAGTCCATTTTTGGTCAGAAAATACTTGTTTTTTCCACTTCCAGGTTTCTCTTTACAAACTAAGTCTTACAGTTTTTGCCTTGAAAATTATCTTGAGTAAACACTTGAAATTCCTTATGAGCCAAAATTTCTTCTGGCCTCAAATTCATGATTGAGTAGCTGATTTGCATATCTTTCTATGCCTTTTTGGTAAGAATTCCTTAGGGAAATATACATTTAATATACTAAAAAAAGTCCCAAATCTGAGGTTTGAACCCCAAGCTGTCTTGGTTCCAAAGCCCAGATGGTGTGGGCAATTCCAGTGCCATTTGGTGCTGTCTTTTGTAGAGAAAAACATAGATCTAGAAAGGAATAGACTGATGTGACTAATCTTCCCTTTAGCTTTCTGGTCTTCCAAGTGGGCCTCTGCATTTATCCACTGTTTTTTCATTCTTAGAAATGGTTTTTTTTTTTTTTTTTTTAGCTCTACTCCCACATTCACTGCAGCATTGGAAGGTTACCCCAAGGGTTCATGGATGAGTGGTCCTTTGACCTGCTAAAATGCTGGCTGGAACAGCTCCACATTGAAGTGTCTGGGATCAAATCTTGCTTTCACTTCCAACTCCAGTTTCCTGCTAATACGCACTCTGGCAGGCAGCAAGTGGTTGACTTCCTGTCATCCATTGGAACACCTGGACTGATTTCCAAACTCCTGGTATGTGGAGTGGAACTACTGTGGACATTTAGGAATTAACCTCTGGTTGGGCTCTTTCTCATTCTCTCTTGAACATACTTAACAAAAAATAGGATAAGCATTAATGGAAAATTGCTTAAAATATTATTTATCTTACTGTCCCATTTTTTAAAAAATCAGTTTGTTAGCAGAACAATGCTTTTCCTTGGAGACAAGAGGAATAAAATCAGGAATGGAGGATGATACTGGATTTAACACCTGTCTCTTAATCTCATTCCTTTGCTTTTGAAAAAAAAAATCTGGCTCTTAATATACATAACTTAGGAAAAACTGTGCTTGATCTGGCACCGACTTTGTTTCAGTGTAATGAGAATGTTTTTCATGGGTAGAAGGAAAAGTTGTTGAATTGTAATCCTTTGAGTGGGCAGGTTTATTTTTTCCCCTCCATCCAATATTGGCAAATGGAAGAATGGGACTATTGGATAAAAGTTTGGGAAGGAGAATGAAACACATAATAGCAGGTGCTTTTTTAGACAAAATGAGCAAATACATTGGGATGATGAGAACAGTAAATGATATTTTTGGCATTATGGAGGGAACGGCAAAGAAGGAGAGACATGAAAATGAGGTAGTGGCTTCTGTTGTGACTCAACAGAGAGGATGAAGCTACCTCTCCCAGTCTGATGGAAATGGAGACTACTACCTCACTGTAGTGCTGCAGAAGAGCTCCCCACTCTGCTCTTGGGTCCTTCGTTGGTTTAGTAAAGGGCTGCTGGCTCTTCTCTCAACACAACTCCTGACCATCCTAACAGAGAACCCTGATCATGTTATTACCACTCAACATATAAGGATAGAGTGAACTGTATGAATGTGTAAGTCTGTGTCCACTTCCATCTTTCTTGCTTTAACCTAGTGAATGTTGACCTAGCCATCCCCACTCTCCAAATCTCAGTGTCTTGTGGCATGAACATAACATCTTATGGTTTTCTCAAAGAGTAAGTTGACTCATGAATGAAAGGGCTTGGGAAAATGCAAATGGTGATGCTAAGGTAACATGTGGGATTCAATTGGCTTTTCCCAGGATTTATACTTTCCATGAGCAATCTATAGAGCCTCATGATATTCATATAAAGCAAAAAAAAAAGATACAAAGGCAAATCATATTGGAGTGAGATAACCACTCAATAGATATGATCACAGGATGATCACTTTTCTCAAGCAGTTCCAGTGACTGAGCTCCATATCAGGCATTTAACAGATGTCCCTGTTGTAACCTAGTAAATTATTTCCTCTGCGGTAGGTGCCAGGACTTCAATTCTACGTATTAGGAAAAAAGAAACTTAGAGAATTGATTTGAGTTTTTAGGCAGGACACAGGCTGGCTCAATTGTAATCCACATTGTATGGTATGAGAGTCTCATTCTGGAAGTCAATTAGAGATCAACAGAGCAGGAGATACCAACGTACCCCAAGTAGTAGGTGTTGAACTCTGGAGGGAGTAAGGATCCAGAGCGAACAATGGTAAATTATGAGAGGAGGTTGAGTGGACAAAGGATTGGAAGAGTTAACAATGTTCATTCATATGTTTGGGAGAATTAGAGACAGGTAACAACAACAAAAAAATGATGTTGACCTGGTGCCTACCTTAATTGCAATGAGGTTACTATTGTAAGAGTTAGTCCAAAAGATCATGGAAAATGTAACTAAAAAATAAGTTTATTGGGTTGTAAAATGTAATCAAAATTTGGGTATATAAAGGACTTTCCAAGAGTTTTTGAAAATGCATCTTTGCATCTCATGAAAAAGTTAAGAAGTAATGCATGAATTTCATAATTTCTTACACCAAAATCGTTTAATTTCTTTCTTCTCTCATGAACTTTCAAAGGTACAGTTACTCTACTAAACATTTCAAAAGATAGAAAATAGAAATGATACCTTAGTTTTATATCCATTTGAAGCCAATTTTATGTGTGTCATGTCACTCAAACTTGCCACTTCCTGCACACTTACCATTGCTCCTACTTGAGCTCTCGGGGACCTCTCACTGGCAACCTGCTATCTCCTCCTCTTTTGGGATCTTTAGGAAAGACCCAGCTGACCATGTCACTGCTCAGCAAATTCCCGCTATGTCTTTCTGTTACCTGCACAATCCAACCATGTTCCTGGCGTTTTTCTTCTTTTGCTCAACTTTGACCCTTTTGTGACATTCTAAGCAGTCCTGCTTCTCTGCTGTTTCCTTTGCCGCTACACAGCTTCCATATCTTTTCTCTACAAAATCCTATTCTTACTTTAAGAACCAGCAAGGTTTTTCAAGTCAGAGCTGGTCATTTTTTCCTTTATGTGCTACTGCACATTGGTGAAAACATTTGCATTTTTACTTGTTGATTGGTCCGACTAATTTTAAAGGAAATGAGCTTGGCATGCGTATCTCACACATGGGCTTCTTCTGAAGTCAGTACCTCTGTGTTTTTTATCTCTGCAACCTTGGCACTTAGATGGTTCTTGGAATATGGCAATAAGAAGAAATGTTTGTGAATCAATCTCCATAGTATCAGTATATCAGTCAGACTCCAGCATTGACCATACAAACTATAGTAGTCATTTTGACAAAAATATAGAATTTTTTAGGTAAATATAAAATGACTTCAGTAGAAAGAAAAAAATCAAGTGAAGTTACTGCATGAGGCAGCTTTAACGCTAGGAATATAGAGAAAGATACTGGGGTTACCAAATGCAGGAAGCTTTAGAGAGGAACCCTGCGATGCTGACGCTGTACTGGTGCAGTGAAGGTGCTGGCCAGCTGGTTGGCACTGACACTGAGCAGGAGAGCAATGGTCCTGGGAAAGGATTGTGGTCAAAAGCAGGAAACTGGTACCTCTTACCGTCACTGCCTAAGACCATCTCAAGGACGGTATTTAGAGGAACAGAAAGCCAAGCATAAGGAATAAGCCCATTCTTGGGCTCTTGCCTCCCACTTTTTCTAGCTTTCCCTCTGGGCAGGGCAATAGCCAGCTGGCAAAGGAGTTAGGCAAGTCTCAAAGTTCTAGGCCAAGTGGGATGTGGAAAGTGAATCTGGAGCTAACGCCACTAACTTGGTAGCCAGGATAATCCCACTGGGGAAAAAAAGAGATGTGATTATTGTTTCCTGTCTATGCTTTGACCAACTAGTTTTTCCTAGGCACACATTATGTCAGCAGCAGAGCTGGCTTCTCACTTCCCACTTGCTTGCCGCTGGGAAGATCCATCAACTGACTCAAATGATTGTCAATCACTGAGAGTAAGGACACAATCTTATTTCTTCTCTGAGCTCGGAACTCACGTCTACAACTCACAACTAATAAGGCATGCATGCCAACAGACTAGGAGGGATGTGTTCCAGGACATTCTGGTGCATGCCTGTGGAGGAGAAGCTCCTTGTTCTGGGTGCCAAAACATAGTAGACACTGGATGGAATTAAATGTAATACCAAGACTATATACTCTCTACTGTTTAAGAAAGAATATCCCAGGAATTCTCACAGTGAGTGCATCATCATAGATTCCTATCTTCCATTGTGTTGATAATCAGAATTTAATATGATTATGAGCACCTTCTAAACAAACGTTAGGAGCTTAACATAGAGCATGCAATTAAAATGCAAGTATAAAAGGGAGATTTTCAGAATTTCACTTGTTTAAGTAGACTGGCTCAAAAATGATTCAAATGAATGAAGTGACATTTTGAATAATGGAGGCTACAGATTTCTCACTCGAGGCCAGGAAGGGCATCATATACTATATGGTTTCCTTCCTCTGTTTTTATGATTTTTTTTCTTTTTCCTGCAAGAAAGGCAACTACCACTTAGGTTTGTAGGAATGCAGCTTAGTGTTCACTGCTCTGCTCAGAACCCACTCCTTTCTGAAGCCTGCCTTCACCATCTGTCAGGTAAGCTCATCACTTCTCTAGCAGTAATGACTTTTAGTTTTGAGTATACATCTGTCATAATCTGTATGAAAATGTGCCATATTAGGAAGCTATCATTCCCAAGAGATGTAGAACTACTCAAGGGCAGGCCTTGTCTCCTCTGGAACAAATTTTGACGCCAGCTCTTTATCAGAAGTTTTCTCTGAAATGGTTGCTGCTCACTTGAGCTTTTGGACAAGGCAGTACTGTGCATTCTTAACCATGGTGGCTTTCCACAGAGTATCAAATTACTGCTTAGCTGCCTTATTGATAACAAAGGTGCCCAGCACGAAGTGTGGTACTCATAGTAGTGCTTTTCAAATCTGTAACATCTTTCACTGTAAACTGCCAGGCATTTCCAATCTGTTGATCTTCATAACATTCTGTCATTTTCTTCCACATGAAGAAATTTTGAAACTGGAGTTCTTGGGTTTCTTCCCTTACACCTTTGTGCTGTTGCTGTCTGTGTGGATAGAAGTGGTCCCTGTCACCACTTCGGTTCATCTTATTCCCTGAACTAGTTCTGACTACTCTAACTTCATATTAATGCATCTGACAAGGCAATGGAGGATAAACCAATCTTTGGGCACATAGCATCCGGTGCGAGAATAAGACATCACGTTTGGTCCAGCTGTGGTCGTGTGATTATTTGGGGATCATATATAATTGTGACTTAAAAATGAAGCAGCATTATCATTTGTATCAGCAGCAATGACATTATGTGCTGACACTATAACATCAGGTACATACGATACTAGGGAAAACACATTGATGTTGAATGTCTACCGTGTGCAGATGATTAGTGCGTAATTGAAGCTAATGTATATGGAATCATTCCTAGCTTATAGATGACACAACCAAGTCTGGGAATGTTTGAGGTGTCCTAGTGTAGCGGCTAAGAGTTTGAGATCTGGTGTTGTAAAGACAGGTTAGGACTTTCACTGCGGAAATAAGCTCCTTTACTTTGTAATTGTGGGCAACTCATTCTTTATGTGTCACAGTCTCCTTCTCTGAAAATGAAAGTAATGCCTTTCTGATAGAGTAGTTGTGAAGGTTAAACATGAAAATGAATATCAAGTGATAGCACATGCTGGGTCCTTCTTAAGTTGAAATGTATGTTTATTGCCTGAAATCATAGAGCTGCTGCCAAGCCTGGTGCGGTGGGCTTTAGGACAGAATCCTGTTTCTCTCCTGGGTTCTGACATCTTGCCTGAAGAGTTGGCTGACATGAAAGTTATATATAATTTGAATAAAGAACACAGTGTAATAACTTCCACAGAGTAAAAGGAAACTTCATCCAATTGCTCAGGCTAAAGAAAAGCAGTCGTTAGTGACATTTCCTCTCTTATTTTTCAGAAACCTTCAGCAAAATGCTGTAGCTCAGTATGTGTCTACCATTGGACCAGTTCCAATTCTCTCGTCACCAGAATTTCACCTGGGTTATTGCAGTAGCCTCCCACTTGATGTTCCTGTCTCTTTCCCTAGCTGGTCTACCTCCAACACCCAGAGTCAGTTTGGAAACAGTCAATGAGCTTATAGCATTTTCCATCCTCCTTTCAATTAATTCCAAATAGAAGAGAGTTCTTCACTGACGTATGTGTGTCATGAGCTTCAAGCCATACAAAATTCCAGCTAGTTGCTACCATTTGCAGTCTTGATTTTCAACTGTATTCTTTTTGTTTGTCATCTTGAGCTGCTGTACTTGCGTTTGTTGTCCGCTCTACCTTCAATGCTCACTCCTCAGCCAGATGCAATATCAGTACCACCTGTCCCTTGAATCTCTGTGGAAGAGATATCCTATTGATGAAGCTTTTTATGAACATCCATGTCAAAGTACATATGGTACCTTTCACCAGTGCCTCTGCCACCACACTAAGCCTTCTGCACCAATCTTTTTCACATACCTTGATCTTGCTCCTTGAATGTATGAATAATGACAAAGTGGCAACACTTTCTGTCAGAAATCCTGGTATCTTATTCTATTTTGTCACTTTGCTAGTTGTAGATCTGTGAAATTTTCTTTAGACTTCTGCTGGCATTGAAATATGAACAATATTGCACTATTATTTTGTTTGGCTGTTTGATTTTTTGAGAAGTAAATAAAACACAGTTTCCAAACTGTTCAAGCATAGTGGTTAGCATACACTAGGAATAAATTCATATTTATTTTGTTTTTGCTTGACTGAATTCCACCCACGGTTTGATAATTATTTATTGAGACATACTTTTAAACAAAAAAGTAGGTCTCATTTAAATTGGATAAATCAGGAACAAATAGCCAATCGTGAACGTCAATAGTTATTTACAATAAAAAAAGATCAAATTGGGCATTTCACCTAGTTGTTAAGATGATGATTGGCTAGGTCATACTGGAACGCCTGTGTTTGATTTTCAGTTGTTTCCTGACACCAGCTTCCTATTAACGCAGCCTCTGGAAAACAGTGATGATGGTTCAAGCAATTGGCTCACTGCCTTCCATGTGGAAGACCTTGACTGAGTTATTAGATTGTCTTGGGCATTTGGAAGTAAATCACTCTCAATCTCTTTTTCTGTTTCATGTTCTTGCTCTTTGCCTCTATCAGCATACCATTGACAAAAGAAGAAATGAAAGTACAAAAACTATAGAATGAATCAAGCTAGCAATCTAACTTATATAAGAAATGTCTAAAAGAACTATTTTTGATTAGTTAGGTTTTATCACAATTTTATATTTTTTCTCTGCTTCTTTTTCTTCTATCTTTTGTTCTTCCCTCCAACCTTTCCCTGCCCCCACCAGTGACAATGATTTGTTAATGTCATAATATCATTTTCAGGGGGCCTGGGGGGAATCAGGAGCTAATTCCGTCTTTGTTCCAGCATGGTTGACTGAAATGTGCTCTTTATTATCGATAGTTGGAATGTTTAAAACATAAGACTTTATCCACAGGCAGACATGCTATTTGTATTCCTACTAGAGGTTTATGCTCCACAAACATTGGGCTGCTGACACATTTTGGTTTCTGATTCTACTCAAAGAAGGAAAAAAATACATGATGCATTTATAATTTTATCTATCACATTATCCATGTGTCATGTCTGCCCGTTCTACAGTTCCCCGCTCTACCAGCTGAGCTATCTCAGGATATACTTCCATGTGACTTCTGTAGGAGTGCCCCGAATCTCCCAGCACAATAGTTCTGGGTTTTTAGGCGGCAGCAGGAAAGCCCCTTGGACTTACTGAAACAGAGTGCTGAGTCTCACTTACAGAGCATCTGACTAGGCGGGCCAGCAAGTCAAGTGCAAGATGTTGTCCTGGTGACAACTCTGCAGGTGATGCTGACATTGCTGGTCTGAGGCCACACTTGGAGAACACTGTCTAAGAGGGCAGAAAGTGAGATCTAAGAGACTCCTAGGAGTCTCAGTCTGTGTCAGAAATTTCATACATTCACACTTCCATATTTGAATCGCAAAAATGGCTCTATAGTGTTTGCTCCATTTTGAATAACACAAACATAAAATTTTAAACTGACTTCTTAGTTTGCATTTGGTTTTAAGAATAAATTACGGGTCAGATGTTTAGCTGGTTGTTAAAATATTAGTTAAGGCACAAGCATTTCTTATCGTTGCACCTGCATTTTAATGACCGTCTCTGGATCTTGACTTCAGCCTCCTGCCAATGCAGACCCTTGGAGGTAGCAATAATAACTCAAGTATTTAGGTGTTTGCCACCTATGTGGGAGATGAGAATTGGTCTATTCTTCCATCTGGCCTAGTCCCATCTGGTGTGGACATTTGGGGAGTGAACCAGTGGGTGGGTCTGTCCACCTGCCTCCCTCTTTCTCTTAAATAAACACCTAACAAATGACAAATGGGAAGGCACGGACATTTCCTAGAGATTGCTATAGATGTATCAGTAATAGGGAGAAACACAGTGTCTCAGAGTGAGGGGCACAATGAGCAATCTTGGAAAGCAGGCATCTAAGCTAAATTATTTGTCTACTCCTCTTTAGCAAAAAGCAATTAATCATTAATATATTTTATGTTCTGGATTATGATGTCCAATTTAAGAACTATTAACCACACATGGTTATCAAGCCTTTGAAGTGTGGTGATCTGAATGTGGAACGTGAGTGTTCAGAATATGTCAAAAGCCCCTTTTGCTTTGAAGAGCAAATATGGAAAACATTGAAACACATCTCATTATCAGTTTTTTCAATATTTAACACATGTTGAGATGATAAGATTTAGGATGTAATATGTTTTAATACATCATTAAAATGAATTATACCTGTTTTAACATTTTAAAGCATGGCTTATAGAAAATTTAAAATTATAACAAATGACTCTCATTAGAGTTCTACATGAAACTGTTATTTGCAGAAACTGTTATTTTATTGCAGCCTTTACAGAATGGGTGGAGATCCTTCCAAAGTGCAGGACTTGTGCCAGGTTTTTAACTTGCATTTGTTGAAACAATAAATGAATGGATAAGAGAAAGATGAAACATATTTGAAGCATTCTGTATGAGAAAATGGGAGTTATTTTAGGAATACTTCCAGCAAAAGTGGATTAGATTTTAGATATCTCGGACTTTGAAGTTAGACTTGGTATCAGTTTTCTGAAAAATGCCTGAACAGGAGGTGTCATTAGATTCTTTAATCTTTATGTCTAAAATGCCTTTTTCCCTCCAAACAATGCATGCATATTTAAACAACAACTGTACTGTAAGTTAGTAGCTTGTGAATCATTTGTTGAATGTGCTTGGATCTGACATGCTTTTTGACTTGGGTCAAGAATGAGGCAGATATGTAATAAAGAGTCCTGGGCCTAAAATTCAGAAGACTTGAAGTACGAGTCACATTATTAGTCACAGATGCCCCAAGTTATTCTGGTTTCACGTGTAAACTGTATCTTAGGTGAAATGTTCCACAAATATAAGCAACAAGTTTAGATGCACAGGACATTTTTGGCCATTTTGGCAAACACAAAATGACCTTCTGTCTGGGTACAAACAAAGATGTACATGGGTGGAGGGAAGAGCAGAAGACATGCTTTGTGCTTGTTCTGTTCCCACGAGAATGCTTGCTGCTTCAATTAGCAAAGGCGTTGAGTGATATTTCTCGATAGATCTCTTCTTTTTATGTTACAGTTAAGACTGGGAGGTAAACAGGTGATAGCAAGAACACAAGTAAAAACAAGTGTTTAAAAGAAATGTACATGTAAAAAAGCCTTATGTAAATAAGAATACAATGTGAAAAGAGTCAAGAATAATTTCACAGCCCTTTAATGGCAAAACACTTAGGGTGAGCAGGTAGCCTAGCCATTTGGACGCCACTCTGACACCCATGTATCAGATCTGAGTGCCTGGGTTCAGATCCTGGCACTATTGCTTATTCTGGCTTCCTTCTGGTGCTTACCTGGAGGTGGAAGGTCCTGGCTTAAGCGCATGGGTTTCTACCATGTGTTAGGAGAACTAGGCTGGGTTTCTAATTTCCATATTGAGTTGGCTCTGTTTCAGCTATATTAGGCATTTGGGAAGTGAACTGGTAGATAGAATTCTATTTATGATGCATTTTTTTCTCACAAATAAAAATAAATATTTTAACAAGAAATGTTTTAATATACTATGAAAAATTTAGAATTTCTTTTGATGCTTATATGTTAACTGCACGTGACCATTAAAATGTAAGGTAAGATGAATTGAAGAACATTAAATTTTCAGTGTCTAGTCACATATGGCATTACTCAAGTCCTGAAAGACTATGTAAGTCTAATGGCCACTGTGTGGCATGAGGTCTGAAATACTTACATCATTGCTAATGTTTCTACTGGGTCGCTATGTCTTAGGTAATTAATTCATACTTTTACCTTGTATTAACTCAGTTTGTTTAACTGCAAAAAAGGGAGAATAATAATTCTGTTTTAAATCATATCACAGCATTTCTGTGAGAGTAAAATGTCTAGGAAAGTGCTTTACAAGTAGTGCACGAAGGTGAATTATCATTTTCATCAGAACATGAAAGCTGGTGGTAGAGAACTGGTGGGTTCAAAGTCCACTCAGTGCAAAACCTAGAATTTGTTTTGGTGCTCCTACTATGTATGAATGCTGTTTTGGCATGGTAAACATGCAGTTAGACTCGACACCTCTGGCACCCATCATACATCTTTTTGGCCTGCATTTTAGACTCCAGTTAGTGTTGCAGTAGTCAGTTACCATGAGTCTAAGACCAATGAATGTGGCCACAGGTTCACTTTAACACTTCTAGCACTTCAACAACATGGCCAGTTTATGAAAGCTAAATGTACCTGCTTAGCAATCCTGATGCATTTACAACGCTGTACAGAAATGGCAATAGTTCCTGGGATAATCGTTGGAAAATTGAGGGTGAGATGTAGTGGGTGACTATTTCCCTCATTATCCCTTAAGCAGCATTTCCATGGCATATTTCAATAGACTTCCCCAGAAGACACTTAAGTGGGGTTGAATCCCTGTTGTCCAAAGGGGTCTCAGCCCGAGAAGGTGCCTGTCCATTTCTTTTGTTTCATTCTTCGAAATCTCCTTCTGTTATTGGAGGCCATTTCTTCAAAATAAACTCTGCAAACTTACCTCTCAAGCTCTGCTTTTTAGAGAATATAATAAAGGCAAGGTCTTGGGATAGTTTTCTACTTTTTGTCTACAACATTTTTTCAAGGTCATTGGAGATTTGGAAGTTGAATAAGTTGCTTTGAGTTACCCAAGGCCTTAGGGTCAAATACAAATCAGCCATGCCAAGTAGCTTGCCAATTATTACTACATATGCAAAGGGAAAGGAAGGTGTGCAGATGGAAAAAGATAGGGTTACACAAGTCTCTGTGATAATATAAACTCCATATAATGGTATGAAAGTCAGCTAACTGATGAATATATGCCTAGAAGGATAGGAATTATTAAGATTTACTAGGTATAAATTTGTTTCTCATCCCCAAGTAGCTTGTAAGTGGTGTTAGAAAGTGAGTTTTGGGGGCAGAAGACTGGTTTGCCAGTTGCTCTTTATCCCCCAAACACAGATACTTCATTCACATTGCTTCATATTTTATAGCTACTGATTCTGCACAAAAACTGTAAGCTGAGTGAAATTAAGAATCATATTATTTCACTCTACCCCTGCACCCAGAACAAGGCTTGGCACAAAGAAGGCATCCAAGAAATATTTGCTTATTGAATGGCTGACTAATAATGATATTTACTGACTTTTGATTTTGTTCTAGGTCAGAGGTGAGCAAATAGTGTGCCAAGTCCACCCCAAAACCTATGTTTCTAAATCAGGTTTTATTAAAACATAGACAAACCCATTTCTTTTCATATTGTCCATGGAAGCACTTTAAAATATTCATATAAATATTAAACTAAGAATTTAATTTTTGATTATCCATATCCATTTTGTTAAAATGTGCATTTTCCATACATTTTCAAAATACTGTCTTATACTACTTTTGGTGTCGGGTCTTCATGACCTGATTGGGGCAGTGGGAGAAATTGCTTTTCATTTCTCCCACAAATACTGTACTCAAAATATCACAGTACAATTTATTTTTAGTAAGATATTCACAATTGTGAATTTATTCAAAGACCAAATCCCGTGTGTCCATTTATTATTGGCTCTGTACTGCATCTCCACTTTCGATACAGTGCTTGCGAATAATAAATTTATAGAGTTTCTGCAATTCTCATATCATAGAAAACTGAGGGTCAACTGTAAAACACAGTAGTGCTTGCTGCAGATATCTAAGCTACAGTCAATGTGGAACACTTAATAGATGGGGTTGGATAACCTGTAGCAGGCCGCTGTGGCCGGTGAACCAAATCCTTCCCTCTACCCCAGGGTTTATTTTGTTCATCCTTAAAAGGGACAGAGAACTGGAGAGTGGGGAATTCACTGAATGATTGCCTAACTCATTTCCTAATTTTGAAAGGTACAGAAACAATACAAGCTATTGTTGAAGCCATGAAGTGAAAAGACCAGTTTTCTTTTTTAACTGAGGTGGAAAAACAACTTCAAAAATTAGGGAAAAAGCGAAGGAATCATTGCATCGGAGCTATGTAATCAACTAACTTCTGCTTTGAAGCTTCAGTGCCCCACGCCACAGTTAGGTTAAAAATCACTTGAGTAAGACTTAAAGGTCAAGTTGACAAAATAAAAATGAAACGGACCAAGTGGCAAAGACAAAGCCCACTTTGCTTTCCCACCACTGCCCTCTATCCGGAGCTGGAACCAGCTTATCTCAGTTGCTTCATCCCCTGACAGTACTTTGCCTAGGTTTTCTTTTTTGCTTTCCCAGTGCAATAAATCTTTCTTTAACCAGTCCTAAGTGATTTTTAAAGTATTATTATTTTTCTTTTAATTATAAGAATCCTTTTCTTCCTTTGTTTACTTTTAAGTTCAAAGTCATCCTTTGAAAATCTACACTCATGTCACCTTATCTTTGCCCTACCATCTCATTAGATCTACTGTCACAGCCAACGTATGACTTCAGGGCACACGCTTGATTTCCGCTTTTAGTATTCTGACCCTGTGTGGACTGTGTGAATGATTCAGAAAAAGGTGGTCCAGGGACATAGAGTCCATTGTGTTTCCTTAATTCCCATAATTAATTGCTTTCTAATCAGTGTCAATGACTCTTGGCAAATGAGCCTGCCAAATATTTGCTTACTCCCCTGGTGTGCCATTCAGCCTGGGCCAGTGAAGTTACACAGCTGGTTGCAGATACAGTGTGATGGGTCAGCTGGGAATGTCAAGCCAGATCTTGATCTTGCAGGGGTACACAGGCTAATTCGTGAATTACGGAAGATTTTCTGATACACCATGGCTGTTGTGTTTGAAAACTGAGTGCATTTGGAGAAAAGCTCTTTTCAGTACACATCATTTCATTTTTATTTCCAATTATTATTTGCCATGTTTTCTCTTTCTATTTTAAGGTCAAGGGCATGAAGATGAAACAGAGAGATTACACTTCTGCCATTATGAATAAACAAGTACATGTAGGAAGAAAATATACAGAAAACAAAAAGTTGCACACAGATATGAAGAAGAAATTGGTGATGATAGCTATGAAGAAAATCAGGATGATGAGGCCAAGTAGTGTGTGACATGATGTCTAGGAGGGCAGGAAGGCATCTATGAAGAGCAACATTTGTGCAGAGACATGAATGTAAAACAAAAAGACTCAAATGGAACAACAGGAAGATTGCAGTTGGGGTTGGATAGTCAGGTAAGTGGATATCAATTACTCAAATGCTGTTACAAGGGATTTAGCAAATTTTGGGAATATAATTTCAAAAAGCCAGCTGACTGAGCTGGATGAGTTAAGGAGGACAGTCCAAGGAGAAGTAAGAGAGGGAGACAGGGTTCAGGGAATGCTGTGGCTGGTATCAAGCATGTAAAGACTAGCACACATTTGCAGACTGGATCAGTTGCTCTGAGAGTCTCATCTCTGCATGTGCCCATGTGCTGCTGCCTCCCAGCCACGCTGGAACGCTCAGGGCTAAGTGTGCTTAGACCTCATCAGTTAGCTTTCAGACTGCTGGGACTGAGCCCCTTCACATCTCAAGCTGTTCCTCCTCCATCACCAGCAGAGGACAAGCCCCCAGCTACTCCATTACTAATGGACATGAATCTGCACTTCCACAAATATGATTCTCTTCCCATGAGTCTGTAGTCTCCTAAGCCCCTGTGTCTCCCTGCAATTTAGATGGAGCCACTGGGAAAAATGTGCTATGGTCCACATTTTCAGGATTTTCTTATTTCCTTGAGCTTAATTAAGACTTCCTTTGGCTAGTGCAGTGGCATAGCAAGCTAGTCTTCTTCCGTACAACCAGCATTCCACATGAGTGCCTGTTCAAGTCTTGGTTACTCCACTTCTGATCCAGCTCTCTGCTTGTGACCTAGGAAGGCAAATCCTTGAACCCTGCATCTGCGAGAGAGACCTGCAATAAGCTCCTGGTTCCTGGTTTTGGGCTTGTTTAGTTCCAGTCATTGTGACCATTGGGAATTAGCTAATAGAAGATCTGTCTCTGTCTCTTCTTTTTTCTGTAACTCTGATTTTTCAATAAAATAATAAATAGTTTTTTAAAAAGAGGCTTCCTATCCCTTGAAGAAGTTATTAGTGTGCATTTTCTTTCCCATAGACCATATAGCTTAGGATGAGAAAGCGAGAAAGATTTCCTTCCTCCCTTTGGCCTCTTTCTTCTTTTGAATATGTCAGCTGCTTTGAAGCACATCATCCTACGTAATCATGCAAAAGAACTTGGCACAGAGGCAAGTGGACTAGTGGGGGAAGTCTCTCAAGCACCCTTTCCATGCCCACTCCTGGACCCAGCTCTCACATGAGCTGGCTGATGTTGCAACCTGAGCTAACCAAACCTCAGCCGATCATCTGTGCACATGTGGATGTAAAGGCCTCATCCAGAAAGATCCTCCAAATTATCTCAGCTGATTCACCATCAGCTGTCTCGGTTACCCAGAGGTTCATTGGCCTGGAAGCCCCCAACATTCATTATATTCGTTATATACATCATAAATAGGCCCCCAGCACGCACACACGTGCACACACACACACCTGCCCCTATCCAGACAATCCTGAGTGGTGAGCAACAGCTAGCATTCCACATGCTCCTCGCTAGCAATGGCAGTGGACAGTCTAGCACCCCCACATCCCATCCCTTCCTTCTGGTCCATCCACAGAGGGTGGACTCACGTAGTTTTTTATTGTTGAGAGGATAGGTTAGGTCACAGTTACAAGCATGTGTTCCACAATCAAGCTCAGCCATTTACTAGTTAAGAGAATGGAGAAGTTAGCTGATGTAATTCAATGTTTTAGGACTCAGTTTCTTCACCTTCAGTGAAGCTAGGGAAGATATGAGAAATAAGTGAGGAAATACAAAGTATTTTGAATGGTGTTTGACACTCTGTAAGGGCCGTGTGCAAGTCTGCAATTATTTTGTCACTGTTATTAGTCAACAACAATGGAAACATCTGGCTTACTTCTTCCCTGACTCTTCCCTGCCTTGTAGCATTCTTGGCGAATTCAGCATCCATGAAGGTGGAACCCTCTGACTTCGACTTCGACCTTCAGCTGTTTGGCCTCTTTAGTGCGAACTATTTCTTCGTCCAACTTACTTCAGCCACCTACTCATAGTCATCCCCTTGCCCTGGTTATCTCCAGCAGTTGAATCAGCTCCAAAATTATGACTTCATGCATCCCACTTGCACTCTGTTATCTCCCTGCCGATGCGCTGCTGCGTTTGCCTTCCAAACAATGACATCACTGACCTTGACTCCACTTACTCCTTTGCAACTTTGTCACCATCTATGAGCCTCTCAATTATCTCCCCCATCTCCTAGTTATATTAGTTTTAGCATCCCTGCCTTACACAAAACCTAACTTTTCCCTATTGATATTCTTGCCTCAAACACCACTGGATTGAACCAGTAACTGTCTGAGTCAGAACTTGGTGTTCAAAAGTTGGAAAATCACAGCATTTAAAAGGGGATGACCAGAAAGTTCAGATGGTCACTCAGGTGTCAGAGACCCTTATGTTTCCAGGATAAGTTCACTTTCCCATTCTCTGAATTGCAGATTACACATGTTTTATCTCCTGAAGTTTCTAGAATTTTCCAAATTAGCTGATGTTTTATTTTTGTACTTTGCTGATGGAATCAGATGCTCCTTTCAATTGCAAAAGATTTCACACTTGGGTCTTCATCTATACCTTTCCACCCATGATGGAAAATTAGATTCGGCCCCACTCCTTTCCAGGGCAAGCTGTTCCTCTTGCGTTTTGGATTCTAATCCATTGACACTCAAAATATCTTGCTCTTACATTTAGCCTCCTCTTCATCAATGCTGTTGATTTTAGCAATATTTTTCCCCAAAGAAAAAAATCAAAACCTGGACTTGTGCCTAGACTACTAGGCCAGATATTTAGTTAGACTTTTCTGGGTCCTCTCTGGACGGACCTTATCAGCTTGGACCCTCAGGAGTGGATTCCAAGCACTCAGGATTTGGTTACATCAGGTGAATAAGCAACCATCCCTTGAAGTGGCCCATAAGCAGTGCTTTTATAAACAAGCTCTCCAAGACTTATCCCAATGTTATTGTGGCATTTGATCGCTGCTGAAATCCTGTCTGATGATTTAATCTTCTAGCCACAGCACCATTTCTCCACTGTACAACTCTCTGGCTGTTCTCACAGTGTTCTGGTTACTCCTCGGTGCCCTTTCTAGAGACTCCTGCTCCTCAGATCCAGAGTTCAGTGTGTCATAGTACTCCACGGTTCTGTTTTAACCTTTTTTCTTTTTCCTCTTAACTTCAGCATCTCTTCTTGCTTATGCTTTGAGATACAGCTAGGCGTTAGTGACTTTCTGATTTATGTTTTTAGGCAAAACCCATACTCTAGGCTATATTCAAGTGCATAACTGTGAACTTAACGTTGTCATATGAAAATTGAAGGGATATCTCACACTCAACACGACCCAATGGCACCAGAAGTCCCCAACCTTTCGATTCTCCTGAAAGCATCTGCCTTCCCACAAGTTTCCATGTCTAAATCAAGAATTCCACAATCCACCCACTTCCCAGGGTCCCAACCCCAAAAGCATCCTTCATCTCCCTGCTTCACAACATTTGCCTCTACTAGTCAGTCTAATCAGTGCTGTCCTTAAAGTATTCCAACTGCATTTTGCCATTTCTCCAGTAAGGTGAATTGGACTGCTGAGATAGCGTCATAAATTGAATCCCTCCCTTTTAACAGTCTGGTATTCATATGACAGCCAGAATAATCTTTCTAAAATAGTTTACTGTTTAAAACTCTGTTTCAAACCCAATGGAGGGCTCTCCATTGTCTCTGGAAGGTCCCTGCTTCTGTGGCCTCACTCTACTCTGCTCCCCAACCATCCTTCTTCCTCACAAACTCTCTTCTATCCCTGTTCATTCACCAAGACGAGGGACCGTGAAGCTTCTCTTGTCTGCTGAACATTGCAGACCCATTCCTGTCCCTGAGCATATGCTCATGATGTTCCCCGATTAGGGTGGTTTTGCTCATCTGTCCCAGCCTGGCTCCTTCTTTGTGCTAAATGCCTCACTTTCTGCATTCATTCTCAGCCATGCCATCTTATACTATTCTGTTCATTTTGTTCGTCAGTGCTTGAATGTTTCTGAGAGCACTTGCTTGGAACAGTAGTTAGGTGTCGACTTGCCTTTGTTAAGAAATGTCTAGACAAATGTCTTGTTAGAGTTACAAGCCGGTCTAGATTATCCTAAAATCTGCCAAGATCAGCAAAATTATACTTCAACACAACAAATGGCTAAATACGAAAATGAAATAGACACAAGACAGCTGAATGGTACCTTATAGCCATTTTAAGGTATATAGCAGCCGGTCCTGTATATAAACTAAAATTGAAATGTCAATGAGCTAATCATAGGTTGTGGTTAAGAACTTGCTTTTTTTTTTTTTTTTTTACATACTGGTTACTCAAAACCATGTCAATTCCATAATATTGCAAATTGCTGTTGATGTTATATTGGGACTCTTAATTGACTGGGATGATATTCTACCAGCTCTAACTTCGGACCAGAAATGGTCTCCCCAAGAAACTGTTCAACCCATCTGGACAATAAGTAGCTGGACTCTATGCTTGGTATACGTTTGCAAGGAAAGAATCTTGATTGAATTTGAACTGTAATACTACATCAAGGTGGAGGAATCCACCAGGGGGAAGGGGTGTGGGGAGGAGTGGGGGGATTCCTAGATCCTATGAAACTGTCACATAATGCAAAATAATTAATAATAATAATTAAAAAAGAAATGTCTAGAATCCTAGGAAAGCATTATGTTCCCAGAGATTAGCATGTGAGTTTGTGTGGCTGACAAGGAAGACCTGCACTCCACATGGGCAGGCTGGCTGGCTGAATAAATGTCCTAGGCAAATTAGTTATCTCCCCTGAGAACTGGGACGAGCTCATCTCCCACTTTCAAACAACTCCAAGCCGGCTGGATTTTGGACTCCAGATTTTGATCCAGTAGCCTCTGAGCTGAGCTCCCAGGGTTTCAGCCTTGAACTTAGAGTGGTTCCATTGGGTTTTCTAGCTCTGAGGCCTGTCAGTTTAGACTCATTCTTGCTATCAGCAACCTAGGCTCTCCAGTAGACAGAGAGCTGTGTGAGACTTCTACCTTTACTTAATCACATGAGCCAACTTCCTTGATAACATCCCTTTTATATTAATACATATACAATTATTTACTCATCTCTCAAGTGGCCCAAATACCACAACTTGTAACTAATCTATGCATCCCCGAGGAATGTGAACTATGCAAACTACACTGACTGTCTCCTAGTCCGGTTCATTCTGACAAATTTTGTTTAATCTGTTAACCATTCACATATCCACTATGTGTACCTCATGCAGAAGGTAGATCCCACAGTCATATGAGTAATGAAGGAGGGTTTTATAAAATGACTTTATGCAAAGATTTGAAAGAATAAACGTAAGAGTGTGCAATATCCCAAGGGATAACAGAAGCAATGAGCCATCAATACCCCAGTAGAAGGAGAATTACCTGACCCAGAAAGAGCATCTGAATGGAGAGGCCACTTCAAGGGAGGAATGGAAGAAATAGTAAGGAGAAATGATGGGAGCAAGGAAACACCAGCCCACACCTTCTCCCTCAGTCCTCTGATGGTTCTCTAGTGGCTCTTCGAAACAGAAGCCAAATGGCAAACAGCTGACCAGATCAGCAGTGTGTAAAAGTGTGGAAAGGCGATACAGAAGGGAAGATGCCAAATATTTGACACATGCATGGCTATCATTTCTGTGATATGATAATTAATCATATCACAGGAAGCTGGCTTTGGCCACACCTCCTGCTTGGTCTCCTCACTTCTACAATCAGAGCTCAGAGTAGTTCTGTTAATCAGCTGGGACTCAGACAACTGCTGGGGATGTGCTCATGCCCGATTCCCTCTGACACTGGCAGGCCCAGTGCATCATGGCATCATGACACTGACCGTTGAAATTGATTTTTATTTTCTGATAATTTTCATTTTCTAAGTTTTGATCACTTTTCTTTCTTTTTTTTTTCCAGGATCACTGTTATCAGTATCTTATTCCTAGTTTCCATAAAATAACTTTCCAAAAAATTCAATATTCTGGGACTTGAAGAGATACTGAAGGTAAGTTAGTGGGTTGCAATTTTGAGAACAGAAATTGTCACAGACACTGTGATCATCTGACAAACGTGTTAAAAAGATTTATTCAGAATTAATGCTCAAAAGCCACTTCAGGTACATTAAATCTTTTTTTTCTTTTGTCTGTAGATGGTATTAATGTCACATTCGCAATTGAATGTATTTTCATCCATCCATGAATGTTAAACATCTGCTTTGTGGTGGGACTTTCTACACTGGAGTAGGAAAGGAAAAGGCAATATCATGTGCATTATAAAGGCTATCTGCTGATGACTTACTAGAATTTGGTGTGTGTCACGTCCTGGAGTTCTGTGCTACTAATTTCCTTTAAACAGTGCATAACTGGTACTGGGATTTGTCTACTGAAAAGATTGATGACAACGATAAGTGTTCACTTTCAGTCACTGTTTCCCAAGGACTGTGTCATGCTCTCAGGTTTTCATATTCTCACTCTCTGAAACTTAAACATATAGCTCTGTGAGTCTTACTAACGTAATTTGGACTTATAGTCGTAAAAAGCCCCAAAGGCGCTGTTTATAAAATCATCTGATCATTTCTTCTATTTTTTAATTTCTGTGTTTCATAGTAGCATATGCATATTATCTTTTCTTGAGTTTGCAGCTTGAGATGTCAGTGTTTGTCTTGTAGTTTGGAAGGTGAGAATTTCGTTGTCACATGTAGTATGGGAAAAAACGCTATTCTTCCAAACTCCCAAAACATCAATAATCAGTGCTTAAATTTGCACACACAATATCATGATTGTGCCCCATAGTGTGTGATTAAAGCATTTTATCTGCTATTTTAGTACTGATGTTTTGTGTTTCTGGAGACAAAATTTACCCTCTATTTTTGAGTTGTTACACGTTAACTATCACTAATTTATCCACAAACTCTCTTTCAGGCCACAAAACACTGCTTATTGTTGTCAAATGCTTCAAGTGATCTGTTGGTTGATATATTTTCCCTTGGGTCAACTTCCTGGAGCCTTCTAGCTCTTGCTGCAACATTGCCACGCCACTTCCATGAGGCTGTGTCACAGTGAGCTTGCCACTTTGCTATGCCAGCATTTTAGATTAACTTTCTCCTCTCCTCTATAATGGATCTCTGTTTTCGAGGTCTCTTTCCTGGATGACTGGTTGAGCATAGTTCCCAATAGCTTTCTGAGTAAGGTAAGATTTTTCTGGATCAGGCAAGAGTTTTAAAACTTGAATGCCTGGAAGCGTCTGTGTTGTCTTCTTATTCACCTGCCTAGTAATTTAGGGAGAAATGAGATGCTAGATTGGAAACTAGTTTTGATTAAGTGCTTGAAAAATGTCATGTTTTAATGGTCATTAGTGTGACCTGTGCAGTTGGTAGGGGCAGAGGAATTTGACCCATCTTCTGCTCTTTCCCCAGCTGCATAGCAGGGAGCTGGAATGGTAGTGGAGCAGCTTGGACTCTAAACTGGTGTTGCAGGCAGAAGCTTAATCCATTAAGCCACAGTGCTAGCCCCAAATATCACTTTGCCTTTTATCTTCTGATGTCCACCCTCCTGGACTGTTATCCCTTATCTCTGGCTTTCTCTGTTACAGTCTCTAGGATAGCAAATGTTCTGTGCTTTGCCAGGATGATGGAGAAATAAGCGTTGCAGTCTCAGGATTAGGTGGTACATCTGTACTTGTAATTCTTCACACATTTTCACCCAACTTTCCTGTGCTGTCTCCTTTCTAATACTCCCAGGGCCAACACACTTTGAGCATTTCTACAGTTTCTGACATTAACTTTTTGACTTCCCAAATGTGGGCTCAGGTTTCAACTTGTTCTACCCTGCTGAATTGGCTACTACAGCCCTCTGTTCCCCAGAGTTAAATATGTAGCTGACATCTCTTATCTGATATCATTAAAGTTTTGGTTTTATTTTGTCCTGGCAAGCTTATATCATTTTTCTTTTATTCCATTACTGCCAATTTATTGGCTTATATAAGGGAACAAAGTAAAAAAGCATGACTTTAAGTTGTGTTTTAGCAGATGGGCCTCTTCGGTGCTGGTATTCTCTGTAGCACTTTCCCGCTCAATTCTTACACCACAGTAGGGACTGGAAAGCGTTCCACTTTCTTAGTGGTGAAGAGCTGACATGTTAGGCACATCGCTACTGTCCCACAGCACTCAGGTGAGATGACTGGGATGTGAATCTGCACAAGTTTTGCCTTCAGCAAATTTCACTGTCATCATGAAACCCTTTAGACACTCCTTGATAATCATGTTTAATGTATGTTTGGTCCATGGTTATTTCAATTCAGATCACTCTTCCCTGAGTCCAGATCCACTTCTGGTTCCATTCTGACAGTCCAACCAGTGCTGAGTTCATCTCATTTGCTCTGTGTAAGGCCTCTGTTCCTGTTGGTAATGGAACATACATTGGGGGCCTAATCTGCAATGATTGCCATGCTATCAAAAACTGGCATTTCTCAACTCTCACTGATTAGTTATTCAAATATCTGATACAGGAAAATGTAGGATGATTAGCTACATTATTTTCCTCAAGTTGTATTTGTGCTTAACATTTCTGTCACATTCTGAAAGATACCCTTGTTTGCATTTCAGGAATTTGCTGCCTTTTCTTTGGCCACAGATATTAATACTTCTTAATTTGACCCTTGTTAAAGGTACCTGAGATAAATACTTATTTTGTTTTTCTTCTCTCCAGGGAAGCACTCTTTCTTTGGTCTCTGTTTAGTGTTCATGAATTAAATACACTTGTTCCCCTGGATTCAAGGGGTTGGAATCCATATATCAGCTAACTGTGGAACAGAAATATTTCTTAAAAATTATGTCTTTACTGGACATGCATATTTTTTTCTTACCATTTTTCCTGAGACAGCACAGTACAACTATTCAGATAGCATTTTCATTGTATAAGGGAACTGATACAGAAGTTTTAAATCTAACAGATTTAAAATATCAGGAAGGATGTATATAGGTTTAATAAAATATGCTATTTTGTAGAAGAGACTTGAGTCCACAACGTTTTGGAACCTTCAGTATATCCTGGAGCCAATCTTCTGTTGTCAAGGGATGACTATGCCTGTGAAGTCAAAGTACTGCCCTCACCATGTGGAAAAGGGCTGCACCGGGCCTGGTTCAATGGGAAACTCAGAGGATGTGCTTGGCTCCTAGCCTCATATAAACTTAACGTCAGCCATTGTGGCCACTTGGGGAATGAACCAGTGGATGGAAGCTCTTTCTGTCTCTCCTCTCTGTAATTCTGTTTCTCCAATAAAAATAAATAAATCTTTTTTCTTTTATTTTTTTAAAGTATTGTATCTGGAGTTAGCAGGCTCTTGCTTTATCACTGCATTTACCAACTGCTTGCTGTATGCTTTTAGTTAATTGTAACTTCTACATCTTAGCATTTTTAACTGAACAGTGGGCTAATTATCCATATTTTTTCCCATTATAGGATAGATCAAGGACAAATTCTTAATGTAAAACAATACTTTGCTGTTTCAACATAGTTTATGTCAAACTGGTGTTGGTTTACAATCATCACAATTTGACCATATCCATATACTATTTATATTAATAGTAGTTAGTCATTATGTTTTACTTAAGTGAATTCCCCTCCATTTTAAAGAAATTACTTATAAAGCAACTTTGTAAAAAAAAAAAAGAGAGAGATAAAAAGACAAAGGCAAAATAAGTAGAAGAATAACCATACTTCATTGAGAAGATGATGCCCAGTGGACAGCCTCAGGAGAAGCGGACAGGAGTGAGCCTTAGACTCTGGGACTAGCTTTTCAGTGGGTTGGATCAAAGGATGGGCAAGGATGACAAAGGAAGATGGAGACTTGAGGCAGCAGATTGATCAGCTCGGGAAGGAAGATGAGCCTGCGAAGGGGCAGAGGTTTCAAACTGAGTGGTAGGTGAGACCATATGGGTGGAAGGAGTTTGTTACTGAGGGAGGAGAACTGGAGGGAGGGAGGGAGGGAGGGAGGGAGGGAGGGAGGGAGAGAGAGGGAGAGAGAGGGAGAGAGAGAGAGAGAGAGAGAGAGAGAGAAAGTTTAGTTTAGAGAGGTCCTGAAAAGATTGGGGCTGAGGGATTGTGAGAACTTGAGGAAGTATCTGAAGTTGTAGATGAAGAGAGGACACTGGGTGTATTAAATGGTGAAACGTCAGGCAAGATGAGAAAGAGGTGTGGGTAGGGCTTGAAAAACTCCTGTGTCCATGCAGATGGGGGGCATAGGTACCTTTGTAAGGAGGCAGGAGGTTGAGCAGACGTGGTGCCGGAATACGTGTCCTCATCATTTTGTTCTGTGGGTTTCTTCCTTGCACTGGACTCTCAAAGCCTGGAGGAAACAGGCAGTACATCACACACACTCCATTAACAGCTGGTTGTGATTACTGCAGACTACCACCTGCATCTGTACAGCACTTTGGAAACATTCCACAGATGTATGGAATGATTTTGAACACGCATCATAGTCAGATTCTCTTATATTTTTCCCTGGTAAATACTCACTCTGTTATCTGGGAACTGAAAATGAATTCTGCAGGCATACTCCGCATGTGTGTATTTACCTGAGAGAGTAGACAATAGTTATCCTCAAGATTATAAGTTCTGGAAAGTCAAAGGATTTTAAAAATTAATTATATAAAGTGACCACATTTCATCACGCACTTCAATTTTCTTTTTAAAATTCTTACAATGGCATACTTACAACACTTTTTAATAGTTGACAAATGCAATGCTTTCTTCTTTTTGATTTTTGTTCTGGCTTTTCTCAAAGAAAAAAGATAACTCTAAATTCTTGCTTTAAAAATTTTGGATTAGAAAGGGGAAGGGTTGTAATAAAGACAGTGAGAAAGAGTTAAATCATAAATTACTTCAAGTGGGAAGTCGGGGGACAGCTCAGCACTCCTTGCTGGAGTCTCACACTCAGTGCCTTGGAGAGGGAGGATACACTGTCTTGGGATTGAGATTTCCAGACTCGGAGGCTACGATCTGAAATTCTGCACTCACTCCAATGGACAGCATCAGTGCACACACTCACTTACCCATCTTCAGCTTCAATGAGGTCATTTGAAAGGATGGTGGTATGCTTTAGTCTGAATAGTTGTATCAACAGGGAGAAAGAAGAAGAAAACAGTTTCATGGGAAAGGAAAGAAACCTTCATAACATCCCCCACCCCACTTTCTGTGTTCTTTTTTTCCTTCTTTTTCTTGCTTCTGTCTAATATGTGAACTTACACTTGAGTCCCTTGTAGATCCTGTAAATAACTTCTTCTTTCATGCAAAACGAATCACTGTGCTTTTGAGTATCCATGATCGTTGGGCTGGGAGGTGGTAGGATTTTGAAGCTATAGAAAAGGTCAGATTCGTTTAGTCTTTTACTATGCAGTGAGGTGAAGTGATGTGCCCAAGCTCACCCGACCGGCTGGCAGCAGCTCTGGGTGAGGTCACAATCCCTGCCCTCCATCTGTTGTAAATCCTCTTGGACGGGCTGTGTGGCAAGATACCAGCAAAGCTTATTGGAAAGCATTTAAGGATGTTAGAATGTCTGCAGATGTGATTTTAAAGGTTATTTATTTGTTTTACTGCAGATCATGACTTCCCCTCCATCCATCTTCTTGTTCCAGGGCCAGATTCTGCCCTTTGATGTTCTTTGTGGCATTCTGGTTGCCTTTGGCCCGAATCTGAAATAGGGCTTGACCCAAAGCTACTGGTGTCTTTGTTTGCTCTCAGAGGACTTCCCTTCCCTGCAGGGGATTCTGAAAAGTCAGTTGTCTCAGAATGACTTTCCACATCAGCTACATCCTGCTGTGTCCATTTCATAGAATCTTGGAGCAGGGGGAAACCTCTGAGGTCATGAATCTGACCTCCTGCCCAATTCAGGCACGTTGTCCAAAAATTCCCTGGCAGGTGGTCACTGGTCTTATGGCTAGAAGGACATCAGGGCTCAATGAATGTGCTGGCTTTCTTTTGGAGGCCAAGAAGCTGAAACTCAGAGGTGACATGATTCATCCCTCTGCTGGTAGAAGAGCTAAAACTGTGACTGGGGATCTGACAAAGAGCCTGTAGATCTGTCCAGAGTGTCATTCAACCTCTGAGAAGTCTTTCAAAAATTTTCCTGTCATCATCCATTTGTTTATAGATTGATCCTAATTTCATGGAGCCCTCATTTTATCTAGTATACTAGTAATGGACAAGTATCTGTTTTAGCAGAGGAAAAGTCAACAGAGCAAAGAATATTCCTTAAAACAGTCTTTGGGAGTCTACATTTAGTAACAGATTACGACACACTTGGCCAAAGCCGAAAACAACACAAAAATGTTGTCCTCAGTTCTGGAAATAGGAAGGATGAGGTGACCATTGCTGGGCTAAACTAATAGGGTGCTGAGACTTTTCATGGTGTGGGATCTACAGCAAGATTGGCAGATGAAGTGGAGTTCAGCTCCGCATGCCCGACAAGAGCCATATTTCTTTATTATGATTTCTGATATATATATATATATATATATATATGAAATATCTTTGTGTATATGTGTAGGTATGTGTGTTTTATATAAATCTTTCTGTAGTCCCACATTTCCTAAGCAGATAACATTATTTTGATGCCCCTGTATATAGCCTATCACAGTGTATTTTCCATGCACACTGGAAAAGAATATATATACTGCTGCTGTTGAATCATGCATACTGGAAAATAATGTGTATGCTGCTGGTGTTGAATAATATGTCTAAATGTCAACTGGGTCAACCTGGTTGATAAGGCATTAAGCTCTTCTATGTCTTTATTGATTTTTGGAATATTTGTTCTATCAAATAGTGAGAGAGAAATGGTAAAGACTCTAATTTGAATTTTAGATTCGTTTTTCTCTCCTTTCAACTCCACCAGCTTTCAATTAAAATATTAGAAAACTTGGTGTTAGATGCTTAGCCCTGTAGGAACATATGTCTTCCTGTATAATTAGCCCTGTTATTGTCCTATAAAATGCCTCTACTATCCCAAGAAGTATTGCCTAAGCTATTCTAGATCTGATATGAATATAATTAATCCAACTTTCATAAATTGGTGCTGGCTCAATATATCTTTCCCTGACATTTCAGCTAAATTTTTAAATGTCTATTTTATCTAAAAGTCATAAAATAACAGCTTATTTTTAATTTGTATTGATAATCTATCTTTTAATGTATGTGTTCTGTCTTTGGTAATTACTGTAAATATTTCACATGGTTTAATTAATATCAACTACTTTTCAGCTGTATTATACTTGCTCCATCTGCCTTTTTAGCTTTTATCTTTAAGTCTTTTGAATTATTTATCAATGAATTTTTACAATTTATACATCTTGAAAAATGCTTTTGGACATGGTGTGATCACCTTGGCAGCTGCAGCTTGAGATGCGAGAATTTCCCATTGGAGTGGCTAGTCTCATGCTCCAGCTTTGCTCTTGACTGAAGCATACCCTGAAACACAGCAGGCGATGGCCCGAGTCATTGGGAACTGCTGTGGGAAGCCCGGATTGAGTTCTGGGCTCTGGCTTTGGCCAAGCTCAGTTCTATCTGTTGTGAGCATTTGAGAAGTCAACTAGAAGATGGTAACACTTCTTTGTCTCGCTCTCATTTTCTCTCTCTATTTCTGCTTCTGAAATAAAACTCTAGACAGATGCTTATAGTGGTTGTTTAAGACCTTATAACACTGACCCTCAGATAATTAATTGGCATCTACTATCAAATATTATGATGCATTAAGTGTACTTTTTATATCTTAAAAGATATTGTGCTCCTGTTTCTTACCACTCATTAACCATGTTATTGCTGTCAGTCATTTTATTTACATACATGTGACAAATACAGGTTGTGTTACTATTATTTTACTCTAAAACTATATAATTTCTTGAATAATCAAAAGGAAAAAGAAAGAAAAGAATTTCACACTTGTACTCATTGTTTTCTTCGTGTAGTTTCAATTTTTTGTCTGGGAAATTCTTTTAGCCTAAATAGCTTACTTTTCATTGCACACTTTCTAGCCATGCTTTTTGTTGAAATCAGACCTCTGTAATGTCAATGAAGGGCCCAGTCTCCTTTCTCTCTCCCTTAGTCCAAGAAGTTTCTGTCTGCTCTTTATTCAAAGGAAGCCACTAACCTATTGAGACTGACACAGCCGGCCTTTCAAGGTTCTAATCAGACAATGCAAGGAGTCTTGGCTTCTCCAACAGATAATAATCTTACCGGACAGCATTATTCAAGAAGAGTTTGTTGAAGAAAATTCAAGATCTGATCAGACTTAACACCAGGGACAAACTGGAGTCTGCCAGGATATTACAAACTCCCTAAGGAGCATGGCTTCCCCAGCCAATCAAAGAAAGGTCATGAGCACCACTGACCAATCAGGAACTTGGATACAAACTTATCGTACCTGTCAGCCACAATTTCAACCTATAAGAACCTTCCCGTCAGTTCCTCAGGGAACTTGGGAACGAAGCATCGGCTTCTTGGTTCTTGTCGCTTTGGGACTTCTGTAGCGTTGCTTCAACTTTAGGGAGTTGCATAGCAGCGCTTTCAGCTCTGATGCGACTGAAAAAGCTTTCATGACACCTTAATTTTTGAAATCATTTTCAATGGATGTTTCCATTTGTGTTTCCCCCATCAGCATTTTAACAATTATATTCTGGCTTACATAATTTCTGACAGAAAGTCTTTGTGTTTAGGTAGTATGTCTTCTTTCTTGTTGACATCATGATTTTTTCTCACCTTCATTTTTACTAGTTTGTATATGAAAATGGCAGAGGGTACGTCCCTTGGTTATATATGTTTATGTTTATCATGTTTTGTGTTCTCAAAGATTTCTGGGTGTTTGATTCTGAGACTTTCATTAACTTTGCGAAATTCTGTGATTAGCTCCTCAGATATTCATCTGTTGCACTCTTTTAGTTTGTCTCGGATTCCAATGCCACGTGTGTACAAGTTCTTGATCTTTGTTGTAGCATCATAGGTCTTGGATGATCATTCTCCATGTTTTCTGCTTCCTTTGTTTTTTTTTCCATTTGTTTCAAGTTATGGAATTTCTGTTTACCTACCATCAAGTCCTCTAATTTTGTGTTCAGTTTTCTTAAGCCTGTTTGCAAGTTCAACAAAGGCAATTTTCAACTCTGATACAATGTTGCCCATATCTAGTATTGACATTGATTCTTTATTGTAATTTACATCTATTGCTAAAATTACCATTTGATCATAATGTTTCAATTAACTGCTTTAATTGTTTCAATTACCCTAAATGGACATTTCAAAATCTCTTTCTTTTTTTTCTGCTCCCGTTGATTGCTCTGTCTGTTGATAATGTGCCTTGCTTTTCTTATTTCTTTTAATATATGTATTCATAATATTTTTATTCTAGTGTGCTTAATATACATATTTTTTCTTGTCTAAAAATGAGTATGACTTTTTTGGGGGATGGCTAAGGAGGAGCCGTGTGATTTGAGTCAACTGTGTCAAGAAGAAAGATTAAAAATATGTAATTGCATTTATGACCTTGGAGCTTAAAGGAGGAATTTGTGCCTGAAGTGCAATTGTGAAATCCTTGGCACACAGGTATTAGCACGTGTAGTGGGAAAGGCTGGACTCAAGGCACACAGTGAGAAAATCTGAAAAAAGGAAACGAACTCCAAGCCTGAGTTCTGAGACTCGAGTTAGGGGATTAGGAGCCACAAATGAAAGTGGCCCATGAGAATTCTTGAATGAGGAAGGAGGAAGCCCAGGAGGTGGTGATGGCTTAGAAGCTGAAGCGGGAAAGGATGCAACTTGATAAGTATTAATGGAATGACATGCAGATATCTTTGATTCAAAAGCTTCTATAGCCTTCTTTACACCAGGAGTGAGAGGGATAAAGGGTGGAATGGGTTGGAAAACTTTTTATTTTAAAGGGAAAGGTAGCAATTGTTTTAAACTTTGAAGAACACCAGGTGCAACTGGGACATTCACTCAGAGAATGATTTAAAATGTAGCCACTTAAAGCTATAAAAATCAGTCCTTGTTCAAGATCTATAAATCAAAATGAATCAAAAATCGAAAACACGACTTTTGCCCATGTTCCCAGTGCGTGCCATCTGTAATACACTCTATTATTGACTTAATTCAGTTTTGCTTTTTTTAATTATATGCTTGGGCCCGGTGGCATGGCCTAGCGGCTAAAGTCCTTGCCTTGAACGCGCCAGGATCCCATATGGGCGCCAATTCGAATCCCGGCAGCTCCACTTCCCATCCAGCTCCCTGCTTGTGGCCTGGGAAAGCAGTCGAGCACTGCCCAAAGCTTTGGAACCCTGGATCCGCATGTGAGAGACCCGGAAGAGGTTCCTGGTTCCCTGCTTCGGCTCGGCACAGTACCAGCCATTGCGGTCACTTGGGGAGTGAATCATTGGACGGAAGATCTTCCTCTCTGTCTCTCCTCCTCTCTGTATATCTGACTTTGTAATAAAAATAAATAAATCATTAAAAAAATAAATTATATGCTTGAGGAACAGAGATAGAAAGAAAAGGCTCCATCCTGCTGTGTCAGGTTGGACCACTCAGTCTCTTGTTGGAGCTTATGCTGGGAGTCAGAAACTCAGCTTAGTTCTCCTATGTTGGTAGCAGAAACTCAGGCACTTGAGCCATCACTTCTGCCTCCCAGGATTTGCATTAGCTTGAGTCCAGGCACTGTGATGTAAGGCATGGGCATCTTAACTGCCAGGCTAAATGCCTGCCCCTACTTTAACTCCAGAAACACTTATTACTGCATGATGATACTCAGGCATCCCCATTTTAATCAACTATTTCATACTAACAATAACTAAGTAACTCAACCAGGATCATTTCACCAGTACTAGAGGGTTTTTTTTTTTTTCTTTCTTACTGGGGATTTGTATCTAATCTGGCAACTGTGCTTTTCCCAAGACACCATTTCTCATTCCATTTTGCTTAACCACAGAGTTGGTAATGAAATGCAGCATGTACTCAAGTCCCGGATTTGCATGAGCAGCCTCTAAGTGGCTTTCTAACTCTGGCAGCGTAACAGGGAGAAAGGGTATTTCCCTATTCTTTCATTTTCTCTTTAAATGTCAATTCACTGAAACCTCAATGGAGGCACAGATATTTTCCCCTTGTGTCATACCAAGAGGTGTCATTGTGATTCACGACTCCACCATGTGAACTCTGCCCACAGAGACACTGTTTTCAGAAAACTGAAGTTCAAATATGGTAATATTGTCTTCTACTTTTCATAGCTTTCACCTGTCAAGACACGTGTGTTGGCAGATGTTTTTCAATCAATTGTAAACTGATTGCTATTAGAAATTCTCCCCAAAGGTCAACCTGCCTTGTTAGAATTGCTTCTGCTAAGTAAAACAGTTTAATTATCAAAAGTAATAATGCTTGTTGAGGGATTTCTGTAAACAGAAGGTGATCAAAGGCATCAGACACCTGGGCTCTAGCAAAATGTCTGGGATGCTGAAACTTACCAAAAACTCCAGTGGTCTATTTCAATTATCTGTTTCAGCAAACACTCCTTTTCTTTCTTTCTAAATCTGGAATGTGTGTTTTGGTAAGACGCTCTATATGTAATCCAAATAAGGGGCCTCATTTTACCTGATTGTTCAGTAATGTAAGTAAAAATGCTTTCTCAGCTGCCAGACATACGCATTTGTCCCTTTTCTTTCTCAGGAAGCAGAAATGTGGTTGCCACATATTAGACAGCCAGTGAACGTGTCTTATGTCATGCCAGGAAAGGGAATTACTAGGGTTCTCTGATTGTAAGATTTGAAAGGGACCAGAAAGAATTGGGAAGGTCACTATTTAGGCATGAATAACAGACTGTCAGCCTTCTGTGGGCATGGATACTTGATTGCTTCCCCAATGAGTGTTATTCATGCAGCAGGCACAGTGGTTGTGACTATAAAATTAAAAAAAAAATTTTCACTGAAATGTTGAGCTTGGAGCTCATCTGAATATCAGATCACAAAAAGAGTCAAAGTGAACCAAGGGACTGGCATGGCAGCCTAGACTGGCCAAGATATAAGGTTGTGCCTTATATCACAACCCCACCATCCAATATAGGTACCAGTTCAAGTCGGCTGCTCCACTCTGAACCCAGATCCCTGCTAATGTGCCCAGGGGAGCAGTAGAAGATGGCCCAAGTACTTGGGCACCTGAACTCATGTGGAATACCTGGATGAAGCTCCTGGCCCCTGGCTTCAGTCTGGCCTAGCCATGGACCACAGGGACCATCTGGGGAGTGATTCGAAAGGTAGATCTCTCTTCCCTCTCCCTCCTCCCTCCCTCCCCGTGTGTGTGTGTGTGTGTGTGTGTGTGTGTGTTTCTATCACTGTGACTGTGACTTTCAGATAAAAATTTTCAAGGAAGGATGACTCTGGAGATTGACAACCAGATTTTGTTGAACAGATGGTCATCGGAGAGATCAAAGACATGGGTTCTGGGCTTAACTTTTCTTTTTTTTTCTTTTTCTTTTTTTTTTTTTTTTTAAAGATTTATTCATTTTTTTTTCTTTTTTTTTTTTTTTTTTTAAATTTTATTTTAAATTCATTAATTACATTGTATTATGTGACACAGTTTCATAGGTACTGGGAAAAAATATGGAACGCTTCACGAATTTGCGTGTCATCCTTGCGCAGGGGCCATGCTAATCTTCTCTGTATCGTTCCAATTTTAGTATATGTGCTGCCGAAGCGAGCACAGATTTATTCATTTTTTATTACAGCCAGATATACACAGAGGAGGAGAGACAGAGAGGAAGTTCTTCCGTCCGATGATTCACTCCCCAGGTGAGCCGCAACGGGTCGATGCGCGCCGATCCGAAGCCGGGAACCTGGAATCTCTTCCGGGTCTCCCACGCGGGTGCAGTGTCCCAATGCATTGGGCCATCCTCGACTGCTTTCCCAGGCCACAAGCAGGGAGCTGGATGGGAAGTGGAGCTGCCGGGATTAGAACCGGCGCCCATATGGGATCCCGGTGCGTTCAAGGCGAGGACTTTAGCCGTTAGGCCACGCCGCCGGGCCCTTAACTTTTCTTTATTCTGTAAGGCTACGAAATTCTCGAGGCCTCAGTTTTTCTATCTGCAAAACAAATAGAACGTTCCTCTGCTTGGAGTTGCAAGACTTACTGGTATCTTCTTTTCATGTTGATAACCCCCTTTGGTACATGACTCAAGGACTCAACACTATTGAAATCGCTAGAAAAAAGGCAAATGTTGCAGTAAGCAACTTTGCTGGAAGGATAGAGGAGCCATTTCCAGGACTTTAGGAATCGCAAAGCGTTTATAGGCCTTACCCCGTGGGACCCGAAGGCTTGTAACATGTACAAGAGAACATTGTCTCTTGGAATCTGCTTGTAATCTTTGCATGGGCTCATGTGTCACCTGAAGGGGTTAAGAGGAAGCTAGATGTCATCTTGTCAGCCTCCTTGATCTCTTCCAGCTGGAAGTCATCTCCTCACCCTCTGAGCACCCACACTACCATCTGCATCCCTCTGGCAGCACCTCAGGTCTTGGCTATTCATAAAGCTGGTCAATCTTTCTCTCTGGGTTGTCAGCTTAGAGGCAAGAGTCATGGCTGGGCCACCAGTAAACTCTACAGAGTACAGCCAACATGTCCTACAACAATAAAAGATCATCACCTGCTTGTAGAGTGGCTGGATAGATTGATGGAGGGAGACGCACCCCAGCTATTCTCTTTGGTGGGCTGGATCCTGAGTCTCTTGCACAAGGCTTGGCATATGGTGGACAACCCTCACATGCTCAAAAAGATGCCCCTTTCTCCTTGTTTGTGCTAATTCTTCAGGGCTGGGCTTAGAAGATAGCATTTCGAAGACCCTAAAGAAATAGTTATTGATTAACTAAACTCACTGTGTTTCTAAGCCACAAGAGACTAAAAATTACAGAAAGATTGTTTTATTTAATACATTCCTCTCCAAAATATTGTAATATTACAACTAGAAAGCATCATGTACTGTTCCTTGAATCTCTAGCCTATGGTCTACAGCAAGGGTCAGAAAACGTCAGTTAATGGGTCAAGCTCATTTTGCAGCTACCTGCTTTGATGCAAGTGGTTTATTCTGAAGGAAGCAGATGTAATTCTTCAGTAGCATCTAGCCAGGATCCCACTGAAAGCTGTCATCTGAAATTTCCAACTTGTCTTTATTCCCACCCCATATGACTTCTCTCCAGTGCTTTTCGCATTCCTTTTACATTTCCATTTATTGTCTTCAAATCTATGCCATACCATCCCAGCCTCCTGATCATTCCTTCCATCCCTATCATCTCTGTGGCCTCGCTAATTCTCCATTGGTTGGTAAGTCCTTCACTCTGTCTCTTTTCGCCTGCCTCAATTGTGGTCCTTTCCAGGGAACCTTTTTGACTCAGGCATCCCTCCTTTGTGTTCCGTCCACTGGTAATTCTGACTTGCAGGTGGGGTGCAGTGGCCAGGACCCTTTACTGTACCCTCTGCTGGGAAGCCTATTCCTTCTGGTTTCTCTTACCTTTTGAGACCCCTCCGAAATGTCATTGCCTCAGAACAGCCAGCCAGTATTCTAAATTCCTGACCTATGCTTTCAAAGGCCTTCTCCAAAGCTTTCACTCCAACGCAGCTGAGGTGACTCACTCAGTTGTTATTCCTTTAAACTCTTCCTACTGGTGAAACAGATAGCTCTGTTAAGGCAAGGAACACATCTTCCCTACAGAGCAAGGTAAACTTGAAGCTGGTCCACGGAAAGAGACCAGTCTGGTAAAGGAATAGAGTTGACTTCACTCTTCTAATGTAAAATAATCAGTTTAGGAGTGAGTCAGTTTATCAAAAGCACTGAGAAACTAGCCTCTGTCAGTCAGAGCCAGACAGGAGGGATGGCTGTATTAGTCTCTTCATTGAGAATAAGACTTAGTCCTAGTCAAGAAAGAATAATAAATGCTAACGGTGATGCAGATTTCTTGGCAGAAGTATTGTCTGCGTCCCATTAAAAGAAAATCATCTATTCTTACCCTCCATGCCCCCCCTACACACCAACAATAAAAAGAATATAGCTCTGGGTTCATTTTTAAAAAATAAAATTAGGTTAAAAGACAGGGTCTTTTGGTCACATGGTTCCAGATAATTCATATTTAGGCGATTTGTTCCAAATGTAATCAGATTCCAGAGGTCTATGAGAGTTTATTTATTTATGAAAATGAGGATCCAGCACCTTTTGAAATAAGTTCTTTAATGCAACAGTCTGTGTGTCCTGGGACAGCACTAGAAAAATAGCAACCCGGTTCTCTCACCCAGGAAACTCACAGGCTGCAATGCTTATTTTTGAAGCAGCTTTTATTTTCTGCCAGTTGAGAGCATGCTCCCCTCAGGAATAACCTGCTGGCTGCCTCGGAAATGCTGATGCGTGCATTGTATAATGTCAGCCTTCCTGAGTGCCCCTCTCTGTGTGCGGTTCCTCACAGCAGGGAGGTGTCCAGCCCACCTCTTCACCTCTTCCCACTCCCCACCTTGCTCTGAGAATTGAGCATTATTTCTGAGAAAACTGAAATAAAATATGCATAGGACCTATCCCCGAAAACAGGTGGGTCTATTTTCAAAACAAAGAATGGAAGAAACCTAGTGCAGAGATTTGAGAGAGTTTTTGAGTTTTTCCCCAGCCCCCACTTTTCAAACCCCTTCCTGCCTAAGTTTATGTTTGCTGAGGCCTCTTGGTCAGCCCCACTTCCTGGGTTGCCTTCAGAAATAAGAGAGGAGCTTAACAAACATTTCCACGTTTGCTTTTCAAGCAAGGGCAGGTAAGAAGGGCTCCATTCACAAGAGGTCTGGCAAGCGAAAATAGCAGGTGTAGGCTGGGCGGAAAGAGATGAAACCCTAGAACGTTTCAGTCCTCAAGATCCTGTTATCGGCCCTGCTGATCAGAACGTGACTGCTGATTGATTTGGAGGAAAGTTCCAATACCTCAGGCTATTTGCATCCTTCCTTTTTCTCACAGGGTTTGCTCAAGTGGATCTGCTCACAGCACTTCTGACTTAACCTCCACTCCTGGTTCCTCTTTCTCAGGCAGAGACCAGCCAGGGCTCCTGGGTAACACGCGCCTTCCCTTAGAAGGTGCAACTAATCCATCACCCTGAGCTCACCCTGAGCACCTGCAGTGCTTCAAAAGAAAGGCACCGTCTTCATTGTATACATATATATATATATATATATATATATATATATATATGCAATATATATAAATGTATGCTCTATAATATATAATAAATATTACAATATATAAATACATTATATAATGTATTTAATAACATATTGTAATATATAATATGCATTTATCCGTATTATATATTAGATACATATTATATAAATATATAAATTTATTTATTTATTTCAAAATATGTGGAAGATGGAATTAAAACATATCTACTTCAGTACAGAAAATCTTGCAATCCATGTACACTTTTTTCTAACATGCCTTTCCCATGAACTTTTTGAAAACTTTGTATGTGTGGATTTAAAATTGTTTCTGTACCAAAACCAATTTTATTTTTGAATTTGACTTTTTGTGAGTTTTTTGAAGTACTCCATTATATATAGAAATCACATATATTTTGATTTTACTTATATATAATAAATGTGTATGTATAAATTTGTGTGCACATTTATAGACACTTTTATATACAAATTGTATTTTTACTTATCTATTTTACTTAGTTTCATTTTATTTGTATTTATTTATTTTATTTGAAAGGCAGAGTTATAGAGAAAGATCTTCCATCTATTGGTTCACTCTCCAAATGACTGCAACAGCCAGACCTGAGCTGACCAGGAGCCAAGAGCTAAGAACTTCTTCTGAGTCTCCCACATGGATGTAGGTGCCCTAGGACTTGAGCCATTCTCCACTGCTTTTCCAGATCCATAAGCTGGATCTGAAGTAGGACAGCTAGCTGGTACTCAAACTGGTTCCCATATGGAACGCCAGCACTGTATGTAACTGGAAGCATAGCCTACTACACCACAGTGCTACCACTCACTGGCTACTCACTTACTTCATTCAACTTTGTCTCCCAAAGAAGACAATGCAAGTCAGAAGATACAGGTTCAACATTTCTGCAGTGTGGGCTCACTACTTCCTCTTTTTAGAACTCAACTTTCCTATTTTAAAATGGGATACCCGCTTCTCTCATGTTATTTTCCAAGGCTAAATCATTAAATGTGATGATGGGTATGAAGGCAGACACTTGTGAACTTTGAATCGCTCCGGCGCACAATCTCTTAGGGTCAGGAATCAGATGACTGTGGGACACAGGTTTCCATACGGACCCTGGCTGCACATTCATAATTACAAAGAGCACTTTGGGAAGAGCTTCAGAGTTACAGGAGGGGCCATTAGGGGCATTTTTGTTTAAGTTTTTCTCTTGATTTCTGGCACATCACATGGGTGTGATGAAAGCAAGCATTTAACGTTCATGCCGAAAGCCTGCTTAAATCTCAGCGTCTTAATCTGTAAAATGGGATCATAAAATCAATGTCAAGAAGCATGACGCATAGGATATGAGATTCAGCAGATGATGTAGACAGTGTAATTAGCATGTACTACATGTCCGGTACACACTAGTTCCCCTTTTACTGACTCAGCAGCACAGGAAGTAAAGAAGTTTCAGGAACTATTGGTTTCTTTTTCTCTTCATGTCAAAAATGGAAAGTTGAGTTTTGTAAGAAATGCAGTACCTTTCACTTCCTTTCTTCGAGGGGCATGAAACCCCCAGGTGTCTCTTAGAACAGGATGAGTGGGAAGGAAAAAGAGTAAAAGTGAAAAGTTCCCAGAGAGCTGACTCACAGCTCCTCAGGGAGAAGTCATCAGTCTGTGGGCTGAGTGAGGAAGATGCGGAGGGAAGTTTGGGGGAAACACAAAAGAAAAAAAAAAGCTACTAAAGGAACCTCTGCCTTTATTTAGTACCTCAGAATAGAAGGCCTCTCCCTCCATATTTCATCTTGATTACTCATCTCTAATTCCAGTTGATCTCTTTGATTACAGTAGAAGGATCGGAGCAACTTTGCAAACTGGGTATCTGAGAGATCAGAGATGGACATGGCTATTGCTATCTGGTTGATCATTCCCATGGTTCTTGATAACAACACCTCCCTAATCAGGTCTCAGATTTCTAAACAACAACTTCAGAATGGGACTCCTGGGAAATACTCAGCGCCTTGGCCCCAGAATAGGAATCGTCCTCCTTTGTCAGTGTTTCACTCTGTTCTTTGCAGCTGTCTTAGTTTCTGAGTTCCCAACAGACTCAAGAAGAATCTGAATTACAGAAATGACATGACTTTGGGAACGTAAGCACTAATTTCTTGCTCAGGTGTCTGCTTGCTTCATGGTTAGCTCTCCTGGATTCTGTATTTGATCATGCTGGCCAGGAGTTAGGAAAACAACATGAATGGGGTTGATATTCTTGAGCTTATCCTTGATTTGGCCTTCCCAGAGGCATTTGTTCTTAGAAGGAGCATCTTAAAGCTAATGAGTATTTAACCTTGAACCTTACTGTTCATTATACAGATTGAGGAAATTTAAATATATATAAATGTGTGGACCCAAGAGTTTAGCATTTTGAGGACCTCCACTAAGATTTTGGCATCTGGTGATTCTGAGCTGCAAACTATTGACAACTTATGGCTTCTCTATGGGCTATTAGAAAAAGAAAATTCCTCAGTTTTCAACTTAAATAATTATCAGCTATCCACAGCTGTGGAAACGTACCCTGAATCTTAATGAATCAGATAAAAACCGTTAACACTTCTCATGATTCTGTTGGCCATCTGAGATCAGCAGAATGGTTCTGCTATTCTACATAATATCAGCTGCATCACTCTGTGGCTATGCTTACCTGTGTTCAGGCTGGATTGGGAGACTAGAGAAATTTGAGAAAGCATCACACATTTGTGCAGTGCTTATTCTCTTCACTGTGATTGTCAGTAGCCAGTTTACTTAACACACACACACACACACACACACACACACACACATACTTGTTTAAAAGTTTGTTTATTCATTTGAAAGGCAGAGTTAGAGAGAGAGAGAGATTTTTCCATCTTACAATTCACCCTATTCTCCAAATAGCTGCAAAGGCTAGGACAGGCCCAAGCCAGGAGCCAAGAGCATGTTCCAGGTCTGCTACATGTTTGTAGGGGCCCAAGCATTTGAGTCATCCTCTGCTGCTTTCCCAGGAGCAGCATTAGGGACCTGGATAAAAAAAAGAGCAGCCAGCACCCATATGGATTGCTGGCCCAGCAGGCATTGTCTTTCCCCATTGGCCCTTACTGTCATTTTTGCCAGCGTCTATTTCCTCACCGCACGATGAACCAAGGATTAACAGCCATCTCTGTGGTAACAGTCTTCATAAACAGAAACAAGAGTTGCCAGACGTATTGAAGATGAAGCTTGAAAACCGGTGCAGCATCATTTCTGCTGTAGTTTACTGGTCCAATCAATTTAAAAGGTCTCACCAGGTTTGAGAGTGCAGGAAGCAGCCTATCCATTTTGTTGGCACTGTTATGTGCACATAGGAAGAGAAGAAATTGATGCTGTCATCTATTACAATATTTTCCCAACAGTTTGTTAAAGTGTAACAATTTGTGGCGTAGTACCCTGTATGTGAAGACTGTCAATCCTTACATCAAACAGAAAAGCACAAAATATCCATTTGGGCCACAGAAGTCTTCAAGACCCTCAATGGCTATTTTTTTTAAGATTTGTTTATTTTTATTGGAAAGGCAGATCTGTCCACTGGTTCACTCCCCAAGTGGCTGCAACACCTGGAGCCGGGTTAATCTGAATCCAGAAACCAAGCGCTTCTTCCAGGTCTCCCATGTGGGTACAAGGACCCAAGGTTCTGGGCTGTCCTCTGCTACTTTTCCATGCCACAAACAAGAAGCTGGATGGGAAGTGGGGCCACCAGGACAAGAACTGGTACTCATATGGGATCCTGGTGCATGCAAGGTGAGGACTTAGCCACTAGGCTGTTGCACCCAGCCACCTGAAATGGCTATCTTAAGAGGTTTTGACCTATGAGATTCATCTCTGTAGACATGATTTAATTGGCAAGCTCTAGTTGGAGGAAACTCAGTCACTCCTCATACTGCTTTACTTTCCTGGAAGCAAAGGGAGTTTTGAGTGAGAGAACAACACAGATGAGATGAACATGGCCTTTGTAATGAACAGAAGTGGTTTACATTGCTGAATCTGCTGCGGTGAGAGAACTGACAGGTTAATTTTCCAAGCCTTGATTTCGTCCATAGAGAAAATGCACATTACCATCTCTCCATATTTTTGTGAAAACTCAAGGTGGTGTTGAATTCAGACACTACCTGAAGTGTTCGACAAGTGCTGTGCATGTTACTGGCCAACAGGATACCTTAGTCTGAAAAGACCTAACTTGTATAGGCATTTAATGTCACAGGAAACACAAAACATTTTATGAAATGCTTTTGGGGAAAGGCAGGGAGAGAGCAGGTAGCTATGTACACAGTTAACAAATAGGGGTGTATACTTGGAATGTGGAAGCTAACGTGTTGGCTGAGTCACCCAAAAGAATGCCTCTGATATCGATAAGCTCTCTGTGTGGTTTTAGTTGATTTTCCTGAGTAGTCATTTCACCTTCCCTGGAATGGTCACTAGTGCTGGCACATTTAGGGAACTAACCCTGAGAGAGGATCAGGGTACTATGAGAACTGAAATGTGGAGGCAGAATTTGCAGGAAGCAATGGAGAGAAGAAAAGAAGAGATTACAAAAGATGGGCTAGGTGCCTGGAATTTCACACCTATGTCATCTCCTTTGTGGCAAAGGGGAAACTCCCAGGCTACCCTGGATACACTAGTGTATCTTTGATATGCAGAGGGAAACTATAGAGAACAATGACTGCATTATTTCATAAAACACCCTTTGATCCAGATGAAGACACTAGTTTTCCATCTAAAATGTGGCCTGTCGCCTGTCATAGTCCATTTTGTGCTATAAAAATGTGTCTGAGCCTGAGTAACCTAAACAGAAGAGATTGATTTCTTGTAGTTCTGGAAATTGGTAACTCTAAAGTTAATGGGCTTGTATCTGGCCGGAGCCTTTATGGTGTATCAACTCGAGGTACAAGACGAAAGTATATAGACGGTTTGTGTGAGTGTGTTTGTGAGTGTTTCACTGTCTTTCAATGGCTTACTTGTTAAAAGCTTGACCCAAGGGTGGTACCCATGGGAGAAGGTGAAAACTCCATCCAATTATGGTATTGGAGGTGAGCCAAGAGGAGGTCCTCAGCCTGAGGTATGCCCTGGGAAGTTAATTCTGACAAGATGGTGAATTGTGCAACCTTAGTTTTCCCCCTGCTTCTCTGCTTCATGGCTCTACCCATGAGACTCCCTCTGCATACACTCTACCATCCACTATCTCCTCAGGCACCAAACTCAAGGGGCTGCGTGACCTTGAGCCATGAATATATAAGACCAAGAACCGTAATCAGCCTTCTCCATTCCTTCGTGGCTTCTTTCAGTTATTTTCATTAAAGTGATGAATAGCTGGCTAATAGAAGGGAACGGGTTCAAATTATAGTCGCGCTGTGATGCCTCTGTATTTCTAGCACAGACTCTTCCATGTCCATGCATCCGTATTTAGCAGGAAAGCTGGGCTAAGAAATCATCTGAAAGACCCGAGTGGAAATCAGAGGCCTTTCCATTTCCAGCATTTTGATCCTTACAGCTAAATGATAGGGTTGTGAGGAAGAAAGCAGAGGTGCATCACTGTCTATAAGCATCATTACAGTTTACAGAATGTAAACTGAGGCTCAGGGCTTTGTTACATAACATGAAATCAACAATTCATAAACAAGATGCATCATCAACTTTTTACCTCAGACAGGAAAATATCATGGAAACAAAACAGAAAATGCAGCTGCCACTTGCAAAATTTACAGAATAATCTCACGTGAATTTCAGAAAGACATCAAAAATGTAAATGATCGACTAAGCTTGATTTAATATATGCAAGAATCACACAACTAGACGTGGGGCCTGCATTTCCATGTTACCAGCCACCAGCCCCACAGCAATCTATGTGACTCTCCACTTGGAGAAGCCATGGAATAAGTAGGTTGCTGTGGGGCTGGTGGCTACTTACACAGCAACGCGGAAATTCAGGCCCCAGGCCCCTGGAAGAGAAGTGAAGGATGGTCTTAGTTGTCAACTTTGGCCTGTCCGTGTCCCAGTTCCAGCTGTTGAGACCATTTGGAGAATGAACCAGTTGATGAAAGATCTTTATCTCTCTGTGTAACTCTGTTGTTTTTAAAATATATACATCTTTGAAAAGTATTTGGAAATAAATAGGAAAAAATTTATTTCTTTATATCCAAATAACACAAAACTGTACCTGTATTAAGTCACAATAAAAATGGCTAAAAAAATTTTCCCAAATAAGATTTTAAAATATGGGAAGAAAAGGGATAAGAAAGGAAGATAAGAAGGAAAGAGAAAGACGGAGGGGTGGAGGAAGGAAAAGAATGTTCTTAGAATTGCACCTACAAATCACATTGACTGTTAAAAATGAATACAATTTTTAAATAAAGAAACTAAAAATATTTGGAAAAAACGAATGTTTTCTGACAAAGTCAGTGAAGCTAGGATTAAGGACTAAAGGTTTATATTCCTAACAAAGAGAAAAACAAGCCATAGGAGTAAAAAAATTAGTAAAATGAAAATGAAAAATATAAATGAAATCTTATTTAGGAATCTGAAAAAAGGTGATTACATATTATCAAAACTTCTTGCTTGTAAAGCCTATTATTCAAAGAAAATTTATAGCCTGAGATGCCTTTGCTACTTCATTGTTGAAAATAAATGAATGATTAAATGAAGGCGGGGGAAATCTAGGGAGAAGAAACCACAAAGTAAACCATGAAGGAGAACATGGGAACAGGCTAACGCAAAAGAGGAAATTCATGGCACATAAAGCAGCACAGGGGATAGAAATGAAAAGAAACACTGAATCTTTGAAAAGACCCATGAACAAAACTTAGCACGACAAGTCTACTAAAGGGACAAAGTGGTTCAATCCATTTGTTCCCGGACCCAAAATGGAATTTGGATAATTCAAACCCTGCCTGTCTGCATCAGGAACTCTTAACACAACACATGCTATGAGAAGGGTGGGGAAACGAAGCCAAACAGAAAAGCCCCCAACTTGGCACTAATAAACTGCTGCAAAAATGGTAACTGAAGGTTCTCTGACGCTTGCTGAGATGTGTGGGCTCTGAGTCCTCCTGCACATTTTCCACTTACCTCTAAAAAATGTGCCCCAAAGAAAAATGAGAGAAAGTTAAAACAAGTAAAATGCCTAATGCAAGAGAAGAAGCCAGAATTGAACTCCAGCACTTTATTGATCTGAGTTCCTGCATCAGGCAATTTTTATAGACTGTTGATGAGATAAATCTGATTAGTATACCCTTTTGGCCAAGGACGATTCTAAACCACAGAGATGTTCAGTCACCTGCTCAAGGCCAACCAGCCAGGAACTAGCAAAGTCAGGTTTCACCCCAGGCTGCTCTATTCTGGATCCCATGGTTGCAAAAGCTTCCACTGACCCGTTTTGTGACACCTGCGGGAGGCTCTGCTCTCCTGATGCCTTCCTCTACACCTCACCGCTTCCCACCAGTGGCTCTCACATGTCTCGGCTGGCCTGGGATTGCCATACAACATTCTGAATAGATTAGGCTAGGAAGGGCATGGCCCATGGAAAGAAACCTGTGTGTGCATGTGTGTGTCCATGCGTACACACACACACACACACACACACACACACACACCCCGCATCTCCTTGCTCAGCTTTGCTGCTGTTTCCTTCAGCTGATATTTCTCCTGTTACATAAAGAGAATGGTTTAAAAATGCTTCTTCCATGAGTTTCCTTTCAGTGGATGAATAAAAGAACAAGGTGTTTTGTTTTCCTTTGTTCCCTGGTAGCACCTATGTGAAGAATTCGTGCTGAAAACATGAGTCACGAATTCTTGGAGAAAAGCACAAGGAAGTGAATAGCTCTAATACTGTGAGATGTAGGCTGGAGCTTGTGTGGGAAACAATGAACTGAAACAGCTCAAAGTTTCATTCAAAAACAACTTTCCCCACCCTTACCCCTTCCTCAGCTAACCCAGTTGCGTTTGCTTTCTTGTTCCTCTGTCAAATATTTCAGGCAAGTGGTATCAAGTTCTTTTTAGCTGTGAGAGTTTATAATTATTAGCTGAAGCACTGGTTCGTTGTTCGATAGGCAGCTTGGATTTGGAAATAGCTATTTACAGAACAAAGGCAGGAGGGAGGTAGTTTAATGTGGAACAGGGCAAATAAGCTTGAAATGTATCATTTTTGCACGTGTGCGAGGACTTAAGTACAATAAGCTTTCCACTAAACCCATTGTTTCAGTCTCACTGCCTGAAATGGGCAGAAAATGCTTTGTATGAAAAATTAGATCCAACTCTGACCACAAAGGAAGAGGTTCTCAGAATCTGCTTTCTAGAAAGTGACCGGTATGGACAGCCTGCTTACCCCCTTCCAGCACCAGTAACTCCAGTACCTGGAATGTTCTCATTGTACTTGGCTGGCAGGAGGGAGCTGTGCAAAGTCACTGAGCCAGCTCCTGGCTACTGGGCATCCAGGAGCTGGCTGCTGGAGGGCACAGGATGTTTTCTTTGGAAGGAATCCTCCCAAAGAATTTCTTTTCTTTCCATGAGACAATGGAGAGTGGGAAGTCACTCTGGGTGTGCCTGTTTGTTTCTTTACTTTCATATTCATTGCTTAATTCCTTCACAAACATAAGTCCTGGGGCAAAGTGGCATGGAGAAAACCAGCTGGAATAACTCTGCCAATGTCAGCAAGATTTGTCCCCGTTGTCTGTGCTTTGGTGTCACTCACATCCCAAAGTCTGCTAAAGAAAGAAAGTCTACCGTGTAATCTGCCCAACTGCTGTGCAGCTTGGAAATGAATTCTGAATCGTCTAAGAGGCATCTGCTTGATTCAGGGCTCAACAGAATCATCTCTCATCCATACCTCAGTCAGAACCCTTGTAATCAATCATTAACTGCACCTTCATTAACACCACCACTAAGACCACCATGATTAGTGTGTACCACCTTGTCCACCATGACCTCCATAAGCAGCCCTTCTACTTAATTCAGCAGTTACTTCCTAAGAGTAAAAGCTCACCAGTATACTGAGTACAACCAGCCACTGCACTAGACCCAAGAATGTCAAGAAGAATGAATCATCATGTTTGTCTCAGAGCATGATGGTCTATCTGAAGAATCTAGAACTGATACAAATGGCAATTACACAAGACAAGAAGAAATGCATGCTCTGGGAAACATAGTAACAAGGCACTGTAGCTTGTTTAGAGTCAGGTATAGAATTCTCCAATCCAAAGGGTAATGTTAAAGGTTTATTTATTTTTATTAGAAAGGCAGATTTACCGAGATATGGAGATGTCTGCAGAAAAATATCTTCATCTGTTGGTTCACTCCCCAAATGGCCACAATGGCTGGAGCTGAGCCAATACGAACCCAGGAATCAGGAATGTCTGCATGTGGGTGTACAGTCCCAAGGCTTTGGGCCATCCTCTACTACTTTACCAGGTCACAAGCAAGGAGTTGGTTGGGAAGTGAGGTGCTAGGACATGAGTCCAATGCTTGGAGGTGTAGGATTAGCCAATGAACCATTGTGCTGGCCCCAAATGTCATTTTCTGTAGAATTCTACACTGGGACTTTTTTCAGCTCTAAACATAATTAAGTCATAGTGATTAGCCCCTGCCTGGTATGCAACACTGGCCAGCTCCGTGGCTCCAGTGCATTAGACACTAGACCACACCAATATAATTATCTATTGTTTTGTTTGAGGCTGCAAAATAGCTGATTCCCCTTGGCTGAGAGAATTCAGACTAGCAGGCAAGGAGAGATCAGAGCAGTGAGGGATTCTCTTCCATGGTTCTCTGTGATACCAAGCGGGAAAACATCTCTCAGAAGGCTCTGGAAAAGGTCCCTTCATGGCTCTTTGGGCAGAATTGAGTCATCGGGCTTCTTAGAACTTCAGAAGAGTATGGGGAATGAGGATCCAGCATTTGCAGCCTTTCTAGTTAGAGCCAAGAGAAAAAAAGGGGGAGGGGGTTGGCAGGAATGCAGATTGCTGGCTGTTCTAAAGCCAGATGACATACTACACAGGAGATACAAACAGCACTCAATGAAAACCTGCTCTGCACTCCAGAGGGGATTGTTAGTCTCATAACATGCTATGGTGTCTGTGGACAAAATCTATGAAGCATCATACACAAACAGTGACAAAAGCTACAATAAACACAAGCTTGCTTAGTCATTTGTTTAATGTCTGTCTGGCTGCCTTGTATAGATTTTAAGATTTTGGAGGATAGGGTTAATGTCTATCGTTTTCATCATGATACTCTTGGCACCTAGCCCAGAACTTGGCAAGTAGAATACCTTCAAGATTTATTAAATGAATGGATGTAAGAGCAAATGAATGAACAGTCTTGGCGAGCTGTGGAGATTAACTGAAGAAAAGATGTTAGCAATGGTAAATGGTGAATGAAAAGGAAGTCATTAATACACGCACACACACACATACATACACACACGGGGATTTCAAACATTTACAGAATATTTGCATAACTTTCTTTTTAAAAATTTTAAAACCATATATTTGTTTTCCTTAAAAAATATTAGATTAACAGAGAGACAGTGAGAGAGAAATTCAGCAAGAGACAAATAGCAATGACAGCTAATGGTTCACTTCTCAAATATGCACAGTAGCCAGGACTGGGCACAGTAGCCAGGACTGGGCACAGCAGCCAGGACTGGGCTTAGCTTAAGTTGGAAGCCGGTAATTTCAGTCTAGACTTTCTACATGATTGGCAGAGGCCAAACCAGACCACAGAGGTCTTCACTACTCCCTCATAGGAAACGCATTGCGGCAAGTTGGCTCAGGAGCCAGAACCCCTTTGTCTTTATTGTAAAATTACTTTTACACTTGCAGCGTTTTGTTTTTATTGTTTTGTCCCTAAAATGTTGAACAGGAAAAAAAGCTACAGTGGTTCAGGGTTAAGGTCCTAAGCGAAATGCTGGAGAGAATTACACAATTTTATTGTTAGTTCAGCATTTACATTTTAAGTAACAGTCTTTCTCTCAATACATGTCTTTATTTTCTTTGATTGTTTATAATGGCTTGGTGATGTTCAGGTGATTGAATAATGAACCCTTGTCCAATTCCAAATATTAAAAAAAATGTTTTGGGCCCAGAGCGGTAGCATAGTGGCTAAAATCCTCACCTTGCATGCACCAGGATCCCAGATGGGTGCCGGTTCTAATCTTGGATGCTCCGCTTCCCATCCAGCTCCCTGCCTGTGGCCTGGGAAAACTATGGAGGACAGCACAAAGTCTTGGCACACTGCACCTGCATAGGAGACCCAGATGAGGCTCTGGGCTTCTGGTTTTGGATTGGTGCAGCTCTGGTTGTTGTAGCTGCTTGGGGTGTGACTCAGCAGGCACAAGATCTTCATCTCTGTCTCTCCTCCTCTCTGTGTATCTGACTTTCCAAAATAAATAAATAAATAAATCTTAAGAAAAGAATACTTTAATATGTAAAATTTAATAATCAGTTTCACGTTACAAATGGGAAACAGAGTTTGGTTAAAGAGAAAAACTTTAAGCGGCAGATAAGAATATTCTCTTTCTTATTAAGATCATCACAGAGAGAGAAAAAAGAATATTAATCATAAAAAGTAATTTAATATGATAGCAAAGACATGGAAACAATCCAGATGCCTGTTCAAAGAGGAATGGATGAAGAAACTGTGGTACATCTACTCCATGGAATATTATTCACCCATTAAAAAGAAAGAAATTCTACCAAACGTTTCCAACTAGGGACCATTATGCTCAGTGAAATAAGTCAATCTCAGAGGAGCAAATATCCTATGTTCTCTCTGATATAATGCAACCTTCATGCAAAATGCAAGATCAATAGCGCTTTTTAATTTTTATTTTCATTGATTCAAAAAAAGTTTTTTTAAATTTCTTTACTGACTCATAGGTCGTACAAGAACATCATTTACTTAATGATGTTCTTTACTTTTCTTTTTTCATTTCTTCACTGACACATTAGTCATTCGGTAGCATGTCATTTAATGTTGTGAAGTTTCTATTTTTCTATTGTTCATTTTGTTTGAGGGTTTTTCATTGAGGGCATGTACAGTAACTGTGTAGTAAAGACTTTCACATACAATACAGTGAAGATAGAATACAGTGTGCATCTCTACTTTCAAATCTAAGACGCACTGCCAATGAAACTGTTGAATATATCTTGACAACAGAATGTCGGGATCTCTGCCAATGCCCATGTCTACAATGTCAGGATCCACTTAAATAGCAGGATGATGGACTTATGACTGATTGTAAAGGACTAAATTATTGCAATGATATGGGATAAATTCATGGAGGGGAGGGGATTTGAGGAGGGGAAGTAGAGAAATCCAATAACTTATAGAACTGTATGATGGAATAATAAAATAAATTAAGTAATTTAAAAATTTTAAATAATCTTAAAATGTTTATCAAACAAAATAAACAATGCTGAATTTCCTTTGCATTTCAGGAAATAGCTTCCAGATGTGGGGTCCTTTAAAGACAGATGGCTTCTGCATTCAAGGCACAATCACTCACACACATTCTTGGACTTCCAATATGGTAACACCATTTTCTCAATTTACTACCATTCCGATAAAGTTCTGTTGCCCACTCTTTGTCAATGCTACCACATTCATCCACCACAAAGTTCAGAGAGGGGGGATCACTGTCTTAAACTATTCCTTAAATTTGTCTGTCACCTTTAGCTTCGATGGCTGCTTCGTGTGTCTCAAGTCTCTACATTCAGTTGACGAAGGAGTAGAGAGTTTCTCATTTTTTCCCTTAGCAAATGGCCCTATTTTTTATGGAGGGACTGATAGCTATGTATTGTTATGTTTGAATTACCTCCAAAATACGGTGTCCTAGGTGATAAGCATCTTAAGATATCTTTCTCGTGTGCATCTAGAAATTATATATTGTTTGACTACTGTTTTCTGATCCAAGTAATATCATCCAAGATCAGTTGAACGTATTCATTTACTTACTTGAAAGACAAAGTTAGAAAAATGAAGAGACAGAGAAGAGATATTCCATATATCCGTTCACTCCCCCACATGGCTCACAGTAGCGTGGGCACAGTGGAGTACATGGAAACCAATAGCCCAGCCTAAAACTCCATACACATCTCCCACAGGGATGCAATGGTCCAAGTTCTTAGACCATCTTTTGTAGCTTTCCCAAACATATGAGCAATGAGCTGAATGGCAACTGGGGAACCAGGACTCAAACTGGTGCTCAAATAGCAAACTGGGAAGTGCTGGCTTACCCCTCTGCACTGTCATTCTAGCCCCTGTGCATTCCTTTAACACTAAGTTTTATATGCCATTAAACAGGAACACTATGTTATGAACTGAAGATTCCATAGTAAGCATAGACAATCATAATCTTCCTTAGAGCTTACCTTTAATGGGAAAAAAAGTATATGTATAACAAAATTAGGTGACTTATAAGATAAGAACCACACAATATATTAAAGGGAAATCAAGGAAGACTCTTTGTAAGGAAATTGATTTGATTTCAAATTCAAATGGCAAATAGGATGAGGAAAGTAAAGATTTGAAAATACAGTATTCCAGGCAGAGGTTCCAGCAGCTGCAAAAGCTGTGGCTGTGTGCTGTAGGGGACAGGTGCCTGTCACTGGCTGCATGTAATGGGTGGGTGGTACAGGTTCTTGTAAGGGGGCTAAGGCAGAGGAAGCTAACCAGACATCACTCAAATATTCATAGGGCTGAAACGCTTTGTCTTCCTTCATTAGTCAGGAAAGCCTTATGGATGACCTGTTTGTTTTTTTTTTTCAAACTCGCCTGCTGTAGGGCAAAATTAGAGCTTATCTATTGCTAATGCTTACAGTTTTCGGTTTCTTTAATTGGACTATTTTAAATTAGTGTTATTTTAATTTTACTTATCTCTTGAGACGTTCTAGAGGATGAATAGCAAATGCAATAATGCACATGAAAGCACTCTGTAATCCATAAACCATTGTACAGATGTGTTATATGGAGTTTTATATCTGAGGATATTGCTTCGTGCATTAATATTATCACCTCCTGAGGGATTTTTTTCTTCAGAGAAATTGATAGCAAACGCAGCTTCTGGATTGATGCTTTGAAGACATTTTACATTTTCTTTAAAAAAGATTTTGACCCATCATAGGTGCTGAATATATATTTGCTCAATGAATGGATAAAATTGAATATGCAAGAGGCAAAGATAAGAAATTGTGGATTTCAGACTTGCTACTTAATGGGTAAAGGTACAACTTTGTTAGTACACTGTTACCTTACAGAGACACACTAATTATTTTAAATATTTGCATATAGAATTGCTGTTATGCACCTTGGAAATGAGAAGCACTCACTCAGGGGACGCCCACTGCTTTAGCAGCGGGTAAAATGATCTGGAGTATTGATCATTCCCATTTTCTCTATAATTCTTTATGTCAGAGGAAGAGAGAGGGGGGCAGAGACAAAGGAGATGAGACAAAGAGGTTGAGATGAAGGAGAGAGCTCCCACCTGCTGATTCACACCCCTAAAGTCCACATCAGCTGCAGTCGGGCCAGGATCTGCGCCCAGATCTGGGAACTCACCCACATCTCCCACGGGGGTGACAGAACCTAACTATTTGTTGGTTCCTTCTACTTCCTAGGATCTGCATGAACACAAAACTGGAATTAGAGCTGAAATACAAATCAAACGTGGTCCTACATTTGATTTGAAATTGTGACCACTAGGCTAAATGTTCACCCCTCCTTTCGTTCCGAAGTATTATTAACCATACATTGCTGTTTTACTATGTTGACATATATTATGTTACTTTTTTTCTCCATCCAAGCATGTGACACTTTAAAAAAAAGCCACAGATGCATGTCAGCAAGGACTAGTTACTGGTTGATAATTCAGGCTTTGAAAGCAAGCACTCTAGGTTCAAATCTAAGCTGTGTCTCTTCCACCCCTATGATCCAGGGCTAATTTCTTAACATATCTGTACCGATATAGTTATTATTATTACTATTATTATTTTGTAAAATGAGAGTAGTAGGTAGCACCTACCTAATAGTTCTATTGGTAGTATTAAAAATCTTGATCCGTATAAAATACATAGAACAGCATTTAACAAATGCTCAAGAATGGGAAGTATTTGTGCCTGTGTCTGTTGAAGGCTTCAGCTGGTTCAAGCTGGAGAGCCAGAGTCCTGACTCGCTTCGCCATTGTTTTCTTCAGAGCTGGGGCCTTGTGAGGTGAGCGAGGAAGTGGTTCAGGTGCAGGGACAGTGTCAAAAATTATTTTTAGAACAATAATATTTTAATGCACCAATATAAATGGAATTAATGCAAATACCCTGTACTGCATATATTACATTAATTTAAATACAAGATTTATAAGAGAAAACATTAATCATTATATAAGATGATTAGTTGGTCAAAAGTAATAGTCAAATATGGCAATTCTCCCAGTTGCAATTGGATAAACAAGAAACTGATTTTAAATATGCTGATGGCCCAGTGGTGTGGCCTAGCAGCTAAAGTCTCCGCCTTGAAAGCCCCAGGATCCCATATGGGTACGGGTTCTAATCCCAGCAGCTCCACTTCCCATCCAGCTCCCTACTTGAATATGTTGATGGCTTGTTCATTCACAAAGTCAGTGTGTTACTATTAGAATGCACTATTTTTGAGGTATAAATATTTACCTCATAAAAAATTGTGAATTTTAATATTTCTACTTTTAAAAGATTTCACTTTTTTCAGTAATTTTAATGTTGTGAAAATGTACCATTAAAATCTTAGGGCCCGGCGGCGTGGCCTAGCGGCTAAAGTCCTCGCCTTGAACGTCCGGGATCCCATATGGGCACTGGTTCTAATCCCAGCAGCTCTACTTCCCATCCAGCTCCCTGCTTGTGGCCTGGGAAAGCAGTCGAGCACTGCCCAAAGCTTTGGGACCCTGCACCCGTGTGGGAGACCCGGAACGGATTCCTGGTTCCTAGCTTCGGATCGGCGCAGCACTGGCCGTTGCGGTCACTTGGGGAGTGAAACATCAGAAGGAAGATCTTCCTCTCTGTCTCTCCTCCTCTCTGTATATCTGACTTTGTAATAAAAATAAATAAATATTTAAAAACAATCTTACATTAAAACATGGATGTAAGAGCATACACATTTTCTTTATCCTAAAACTCCAACATATTTTGACACAATCTCCATATCCCAGCTCCTGGCACAGGAGCCCAACAAGAACCAAGCAATATCGTGTCTATCTATGAAAATGTACTCTTTAGTGGCCAGTACAGGCTGCTACCCAGAGAAAGATCAGAAAATGTTTGTCAAATAGAAACACTGTATTAATTACAACTTGATGAAAATCTCAATGCATATTATTGTGTTGGATTCAGTCCAAGGATACATGCATAGTAGGTAACAGATTTCTGCTCTGTGAGTTTCTAACCCAACACAAGCTTGCTTCATCTTCATGTGGACCATTTTCGATACTTCTCTTCCATTTGGGATAGCACAAAGTGTGCTATGCAAACTCAGAGAGGCTGATGACAAGAATAAGCTTGCATAGATCTCTGTGTCTGCTGCTCAATTCTTTACCAAACTAATGGCTTTACAAACCTGATCATGCTATGTTTTGTGCATGATCTAGTATTCAAATACATTTACATGACTGAAACAAAAGTGTCATTAAATACAGTACTTATCTGAGTCATGTAAGATGCATTGCTTGATTAAATTTTGTTTTGTGAGAGGATTGAGTACAATAGTCTGGCGGCTCCTGGCTTTGGCTAAGCTCAGTTTCAGCCATTGCAGCCACTCAGCCAGTGAACCAGAGGACAGAAGATCCTTCTGAATCTCTTCTGTTTATCTGCTTTTCCAATAAAAATAAATAAATCTTTACATTTTGTTTTGGGAGAACCTTAAGGGCATTCAATCCAAGGAATGGGAGGGGGAACAAGACATGACCAACAGATCTAAAATACTGCAGTACACTTTTCAGAAGGGACATGCGTAGTGTCCGTTCACAATTACTCCTTTAATGCAGGGGAGAGAACCTAATAAGCCATGGGACTTCAGAATCTGATCCAAAGTACATAGTCTTCTGAGTTGAACAGGAAATTAACTGTGTGACGAATCAGCTCTGTGACACAGGGGGTGAACTGCTGCGTGCTTCTTAATTTTTTATTTGTACTAACAGTGATCTCAACAATAATATTAACACTAATAACTGCAGTATAAGACTCACAATGCGCCTAGTTAAACAATGATTGGAACTTGTGGCAGGTGTTGTGGGACCAAGTGGGATCATTGAGTAAAGCACCTGCTATGTACAAGGAAAATAATTATCCCTTAGTCCAGTTTCCTCTTTATGGCTATACTGTGCCATTTCTTGGAATCAGAAGCATGTTGTTTGATCCTTTGGATATTTGGCACAGTTGGAGCAGAGGAGAGTCTACCACTTTGAAGTGCACCGTGTCGACTTCACCACCATCTGCACACCTTCCAGCCTTCCTCCTGGCCCATTTGCAACCCTTTGGTCTGCCTTTGGGGCACTGTATCCAGCTGGCTCTCATCCACATTCCAGCTTTCTGGGAAGGACAGTGGCAGCATTGTTGAGGTCTGAGATCAACAAGGCCCAGAGCTCCTGTCCTCAAGCTACCTGCTGTTTTACTCATTAGACTCACCCATATGTGGGGACATAGGGGGGAGAGAGAGAGAGAGAGACAGAGAGAGAGAAAGAGAGAGAGAGACGAGAAAAATGCCACTATGAATGTAAACCATAGAGGACAAGACAAGTTGTATAAACTGACTGAGTTTTCTGTAAAGGAAGAAGCATTTATACTTGTTTGAAATAAGGTTCTGAACTTTCCCAGCTGTAGCTTATATTGACTCCAAATTCTAAGAACCCATCTCTTGCTAAGGAAAGAACTTAAAGTGTCTGAATGTGCCTGTCACCCTGTAATTATACATAATTATCATTCATTGAAAATATATCATAGTCCATTTGTTTGATATAGTCTATTTCAGATCTTCATAATTAACATACCTAGTTTGCAAATTAAAAAATGTATTGGTAATGAGAGGGTTTAAGTAATTTCCTTCAAATCATCTGGCTCATAATCATGGAGTTTGGATCAGAGCTTAAGTCTGCCTAATCCTGAAGCCAAGTTCTTTGTGCTTCCCACATTCCTTGGTCTCCACAGTAATCATAGTTCTCATTACATTTATTGACTGTTTATTCTATGTCTGGCTCTGTTGTGAATGCTTCATATAGATTGGTGGCATTATGTTCTTACAAGAGCCCTATGAGAAAGACATCTTTTTATACCGTTTTGTAAAAGAAGTCCCTGAAGACAGCTATTTGACAAGACTGGGTGCTGCTCTCTAAGTGGTGAGCATGGAATTTGTATCCAGGCAATCTGTGTCCTTGACTGCTAATCTACTGTGTTTCATATTTATTTATTTTGCATATCACAGTGCTATGAAAAAGAACAAATCTATATTGGTTTTCAAGTGAAGACTCTGAGAAACTGACTCAGTGTAACAGAACTTTTAAATGGCAAGTGGATTTGAATCTGGGACTGCTGGCTCCTTGTTGAGTGCTTGACTAATGAGATCAAAACATGTCATTGAGACAGGGGTGCTTTTACTTGTACAGTGGGTTGGATTGGTTATCATGAAACCTAGGCTTACAGGGAAGATTCCTCTTCCAGAGTATTTTACGGAGTATCGAGAGTACCACTTGGTGGTACAACCTCACTTCCCACACAGCCTTTGACTTCAGCAAGTGCCTGGTCATTCCTGCTAATCCCATACTGTTCATCATGGCTCAGTGGGGGATTTTCTGTGCTTAGAACATCCATGCAGTATACAGTAACTTGTCTTCTGAACTTTTCTGGCTGATAAGAGACTGTTTCTTTAGGTATTGCTGGCAAGAGTCTAGTAGGATGATCCCTGGGGATGCCTCCAGCAGCATTTTTCCTAATTCCCGTCCTCCACTTTCTGCAGACAAAGCATAAAGCACACAAGGGATGTCGGAAGATAACCTCTTCTGAGCAATTTTCTAATTTACTAACATTTTTTGTTCCACATGAAAATTGTCTTTGAGAACAGGTACAGTTTGCATATGTCTTATAACTCTTCTAAAAGGAATAGTGCATGGCTAGATTAATTATGAATACAGACAGAGGCAAGAAAAGAGAAAGGTTTCCTGTTGTTGCATGCTCTCTGTTCAATAGGCCTTTTCATATGTACAGTCTCATTTACTTCTGATAATTCTTTGAGTTTTGATTATCCTTATATTTAGAGGTTAAGAGAGGAAGGCTCACAGATATGAAAATGAATTCCACAACACATGATAGAGCCGTGACATATATTCAAAGCCATACAGCTTCAAAATCATTGCTTTCATCATGAGATTATTGTGCGTCAGGTAGTTCAACATGTGTGTATGGGTGTCCACATACTCGTGTATATACATATCGTGTATGTGCACATTCAAATGTATATCATAATCCAAGCATATGTTTCTCATGGTAGACATTTCATATGGACTTTTGAAGCCCCTGTGCTTACATAGATTTTAAATAATTTTGCACCTAAATAAACTCATCTTTCAATTCAATTTTCTATAAATTTTCTGAAGCACCCTCATATTTATTTATTTATTAAGGATTTATTTATTTTTAATGTAAAGTACAGAGAGGAGGAGAGACAGAAGATGATTCACTCACCAAGCAGCTGCAATGGCCAGAGCTAAGCCAATTCAAAGCCAGGAGCAAGGAGCCAAAAGCCTCCTCCAGGTCTCCCACGCGGGTGCAGGGTCCCAAAGCTTTGGGCCATCCTCGACTGCTTTCCCAGGCCACAAGCAGGGCACTGGATGGGAAGCGGGGCTGCCGGGATTAGAACTAATGCCCATATGGGATCCTGGTACATGCAAGGCAAGGACTTTAACAGACAGGCTACCATGCCAGCCCCATCGCATCCTCATGTTTAAATACACACATGTATATGACTGCTTTGATTCTGTTGCACCATTCCACTTGGAACCAATCAATAATTGCTCAGCAAACTTATAATTAAGAATTTGTAAGGCATGAATAAGTTTTATTTCCAAAGCAGTCATTTCAAATATCTCCCTTTAATAGGTGGTATATCCACTACATCTTTTTCTAATTTGTGTACAAGAAAAAACCAATTTTGTACAGATTTGAATGCATACACAGATTCTCTTTCCTACACTCTATATTTCATCTCAGTCTTTCCCATTCTATCCAGGACCTCCCTCTACAAATATTTCTCCACATTGATCCCTGATAACCTCATTGCTGACTCAGACTCTACATTATATATGAAAACATATTTTATGTTCTAAGACTTCCATACTCTATATTTAAAGGAATTCATAAGTCATGTCTTTTAGAATAAAATAATTTTAAATTAAGGACTGAGTTCTGATGGAGTTGCTTATTCTTTTACTCCAAATGGAAGGTAAGAGGATGGACGTTGTTGCATAGCTGGTTAAGCCACACTTGGAACATTAGCATCCCATGTTGGAGAAGTTGGTTTGAATCACAGCTACGCTGTGCTTCTGATTCAGCTTCCTGCTGCGGTCCTAGAAGGCTATAGATGCTGGTCCTGTACTTCGGGCCCTGCCACCTGCATGAGGGACATGGGTGGATCTGCCGTGGCTGGTGGCTGGGGTCTGGAGCAGCCTCAGCTGTGGCTAGTTTCAGGGAGGGAAGTAATAGATGGAAGGTCTTTTCTGCTTCTCCCTTTCTGTCAATCTGCCTTTCAAATAAAGATATATTAAAAAAAAACTTAAACAAAGGTTATGTCGACTGTAACATCTAGAATCACTGAAAATTCTTTGGGCAAGAGGCTTGATGAGATAGTTCCTTCCAGGAACTGTGTTCTAAGTTAGGGTAGTTACAATTTATTTATAGAGTAGCAACGAGTAAGTGTCTTCTGCAGTCATTACATCAACAGCTTCCTTAAAGTGGATCTTCACGGGCAGAAGACTGAAGAACATGTACTAGATGAAACAACCGAAATCCAAACCCAGAGTGAAGTGTTGGGAGAATGATTTATTTAGACGTGATGGCAGGCTCTTCTCAAGCCAGAGTGGGGAAGGGGAAAACATTGCAGTCTTTTGGAAGAAATTAGCTTAAATTCTTGTTTTTACTTTGAGTACCTAATAAGAACATCAGGTAAATTACTAAATTTCTTTGGACCTCTGGTGCCTAATTTGTGAAATAGAGAAAATAAAGTATACCAGTGTACTGTTATTGGAAATTGAGATGATCTCACAAAATGACCTTCACTTGGCTGTGTGCAGGTTGTGTTGGTAACAATTGTCTTTGACAAATAGAAAAAAGATGGGGTTAAAACTCGACCTGGCGATTTTTCTTTTGGAAAGTGTATATGAAAATGGTTAAATGTCTGTTTACTTTCATCTTCCTAGAAAGGGAGAGCAACTTATGCATCCACACATCTGTACACGCACAGGATAAGAGAACAAAAAGGAGAGAGCTTCCACCTGCTGACTCACTTCCCACATGACTGCATTAACCAATACCTGCTGGCATGGATGTGGGGAGAAAGGCACCCTCCTTCACTGCTGGTGGGAGTGTAGGCTAGTACAACCACTGTGGAAATCAGTATGGAGAGTGCTTGAAAATTGCAAATAAACCTGCCGTATGACCCAGCTATCCCGCTCCTAGGAATATACCCAAAAGAAGTGAAATCTGCATGTGAGAAAGGGATCTGTAATCCTATACTTACAGCAGCACAATCTACAATAGCAAAGACATGGAAACAATCCAGATGTGCGTCCAAGGAAGAGTGGTTAAAGAAACTGTGGTTCATCTACTCCATGGAATATTATTCAGCTCTTAAGAAGAATGAAATTATTCCATTTACAACCAGGTGGTCCCACCTAGAGACCATTATGCTCAGTGAAATGAGTCAATCACGAAGGAACAAATACCATATATTCTCTCTCATATAAGGAAGCCAACATGGAAAGTGTAATTCCAATAGTCCAATCTGTACTGGTTTTTTTTTTTTTTTGATTGGTTGTTTGCTTTTTTGGCTGTATCCCATGTGTTTTGATGTTTTTATTTCAGTTTGGTTCCTTCCAAATAATCTCTTTTCTCCAGTTGAATTCATCATGTGCTCATGAAGCATACAATGGAATCATTTTTCCCAAGAGACTTCTGTGTTTCCTTTTTGTCACTCATGTGTTGGTTACTCAGTGGCGTGTTACTTTTTCAAGGTGCTACAATTCGTTTTTGATGTTGTTGTTGTTGATGTGACTGTCCTAACTCATACTGCTTGTTGACCTCATTTCATGGTCTCTCACTTAAGGTAATGTAGAGTGATGGAGTACTAGGGTTTATCATATACACATGTGGGGATACAATGGAACATGCATCCCTGCATCCAGACGAAAGATGGAACTAACGGACATGTGTAGAATCAATAATTGCAAAAGCTTGGAAGCAACCGAAAAGCCCATCAACAGAAGACTGGATAAGAAAGCTATGGTTCATTTACTCCATGGAATATTACTCAGCTATTAAAAAAGAAAAAAAAATGCAGCTCTTTGTGGCCAAATCGGCGCAACTGGAAGCCATTATGCTAAGGGAAATGAGACAATCCCAAAAGGTTAGATAACACATGTTTGCCTTAATTTAACATGAAATGATGTCCATCCAAAAAACAGTACCTGTAAACTGTAATTCTCATGCAATAAGATATTGTGACGTAACCAATGAACCAACAATCAATGTGAGTCAGACTGCTTATGATCTACATGAAAAATTGTAAAACCTAATATACTCTTAGGACCCTGTGCTACTCAGAAATGGGGCAGGAGGGCAGAGAAATCTTCCATCTCCTTAGAACGTGTCAGGAAGACGTGAATTATAACCTATCAGGAACATAATAGGTAACTTACAGACAACAGATTCAAATCAGCATTAGACAATAGTAAAACTATAAACACATACGGGGGAATCAAGAGCGATCCTGACAACTTCTTAACAGGAGGTCATATGCACAGAGTAGGGGGGAACCCCAGAGAAGAGCAGGTGGACAGGAGGAGGCTTGTATCCCAACCCTGGAGACTCCCGGATCCTCACCAAGGACTATCAGTAGGGCACCAAGGACTACATCCCAACTGCCAAAAAGACCACGGGGAATTGGAGTGCCTTTGGAGGCTGAGAACTCTGAGGTCATCCACCTCCGTTTGGATCTACCACATGGGATGGAAGAAGCCCAAATCCTTCCTTGCAGGATCCAAGGTCATCAGAACAACAGCCAGGAACCCTGAGTGGTCCACAGAAACAGAACAGTAAACTCCTTCGGGACGAGGGAGAGGAGCTTTCTCTGATCCTTACTTAGTTCCGACTTTGGATTCCCACCCTCTCTTGCAATGACCATCAGGGTCGCTCCGGAGGACCCCCCCAAGCACACACACACACACACACACACACACACACACACACACACATTAGAATAGATAGACAGAGACAAACAAAGAAAGCTTAAAACCAGACAGGAAAATGTCAGCGTGGACTCACACATACGTTAGTAGGTAGGACACAAAGATTAGTTACTCCTCACTAAGGTTTTGAAGATTTCTCTGCACACCCCTCCTAAAACTGTTCTGCACCTCAATTGTTGACATATGCCTTGTTAGAGTTATAAGCCAGTTTAGACTATCCTAAAATCTGCCAAGTTCAGCAAAATTATGCTTCAACACTAAACTGCTAAATACTAAAATGAAAATAGACACAAGACAGCTGAATAGTACCCTATAGCCATTTTAAGGTGTATAAAAGCCGGTAGTATATAAACTAAAATTGAAATGTCAAAGAAGTAGTCACAGGATGTGGTTAAGAACTTGCATTCTTTTTTTTCTTCTTTTAACATATTGGTTACTCAATATCATGTCAATTAATTCCATAATGTCATAAATTGTCATTGACGTTATGTTGGGGCTTTTAATTGATCGGGATGATATTCTGCCAGCACTGCCTTCAGACCAGAGATGGTCTCCCCAAGAAACCGTTGAATTTAACTGGACAATAAGATGCTGAACCCTATCCTTGGTATATGTTTGCAATGAAAGAATCTTGACTGAATCTGAATTGTAATGCAGCAACAAGGTGGAGGAATCCACCATGGGGGGAGGGTACGGGGAGGGGTAGGGGGAATCCCAGAGCCTATGAAACTGTGTCACATAATGCAATGTAATTAATAAATAAATATATATATATTTAAAAATGTGTTTTGTGCAACTATATTCAAAATACAAACAGCAATGCCAGGCATGTAATAGCTGCCTAATAATTAAATCAATGACTAAACAAATGAATGAATGAATGAAATTGTCACATTTAAGCTATAGATTAAGGAAGCACAATGCATTCAGGTGCTTATATGCACTAACATGCATTAGAGTCATGGCAGAGAGAATCGCAGGAAAGCAACTGACCACACAGTGTCATTTTCTTCCTCCTCTTGGCTAGTACAAACTCATTCATCATCTTACTCTTTTCTGCAACTTTGAACACAGAAACTTGAACAAATTAGATGCCAATTAAATTAGGTGAAGTAGACAACTCAACATGTTAATTTTCTTCGTAAGTAAAATGAGATAATACTTTCCTATCTACTTTACTGGGCTCCTGTTGTCAAAACATGGTGAATGTGGCAGAAACGCATAACATACGGTGACATAAGATGCTATTTCCAAAATGTGGGCCATGAAATGCCTACGTCAGAGCCATTTGGACGATTTTGAAAATCTCAGGGTAACTTGCTGATCTGCAGCATGTGGAAATCTGGATTTCATAAAAACCTCGGATGATTCTTTTCACTTTTTGTTTTTTAAACAAATTTTTACCTTTTATGATTTTTTCACCAGATGTTTCATTAAAAACACTTAAACTTTGAAAATCGACCCAAGCAACAACAAAAAAGATGGCAGGGAGAGTGACAATGAAGACAAGGTTAAGGTGAACCTGACACTCGACAAGGAGACTAGAAGCTCCACAAAGGAAGGGAGAGGCACTGGTTTATGCTGGCTTTTGTAGCTTTAGTGCCTAATATAGTGACAGATAATCCATGCTCAATAAAAGCTCTATGAAGGAATGATGATGGTGATCCAAGCTTTGAACACACTGGCTCCAAGAGATAGCAGATGAAGATCAACTACACACACATTTCTGTGTCGTGCCAATAGGAGGAGGATTTCCTTCTTGCTCTTTCTTCCCCTTCATTTTGAACAACTCTTATGAGGTAGAAGAAGGTATATAAACATGCAGATTGTGTTTGCACATCTGATGCTGGTTTGATAAATGCCATATATTCTCCCTTAAGAAACCGTCAGAATCACATTTGTCAAATTTCTCTTGGTGTCCAGACTGCATACCTTTAGCCTTCCCTGGAGTTATGGAGGTTTTCCACGTGCATTGGCCTGTGCTGTTGGCTTTTGACTCTCTCCTTCCAGTTGTTTTCCGTAGTGACTCAGAACATGCAAGAAGAATTCCTTGGAAATGCTACACAAAACTGGTAGCTGGAAGAGACAGACCACTGCCTTAAGGCTGAGGTTTTACATTTTTATTTTTTATTTTATTTTATTTTTTACTATTCCAGAAAGAGATCAAATGATTTAGGGAACTCTTATCTTGATTTAAAAGACAGATGGGACACAGTACCACATGTGTTTATTATTTCAGAGATGCTGCATTCTTCCTCTAACACACACACACACACACTCACATAGAAACATGTGCATATACATTTCTTGCTTGTCAGCTTCCCGGATTTTGCAGCTGGAAGGATCCTTGGGCTTGACCTCAGGTAAATGTTCCAAGTCATTACCCAAATGAGAGTCCTGTGAAACCACCTGCTGTGTTGTGTTAAGTCTTCCCCAACACACAGTGTTGGACCGGAGGGCAGATAATGATTGAAAAAAAAAAAGAGTATATATAAAGAGGATATATTCTCAACCCTGAAGGAGCGATGGACTTCTTGAATGTTATTACCACCTGCCAACCCGACTGTTTTCTTGTTAATTCAGATCATCAACTGCTTACTACACCTTGAACTAGAAAAACTAGAAAGTCAATAGATTTCAGAGGGGAAAATACACAGAACAGCCTTCAAAATTGAAGCCCTCATCCTCTGAATGCCAACAATGTGTCAGCCATTCCTACAAGAAGGTGTTGGTGGGATCTTGGTCCTGTCCTTCAGGGAGTTGACTGAAAAAAAATCAAGCAAACATGATTCAAATATCAATCTCACCACTGTGTGCCAGAATAAAATCCTTCCTTGATTTTTATGAATTTCCACCCGCTTCCTGACAGTTGTTTCTTTATCAGGATCAGAATAGTACCAGGAGTTAACCTTTATAAGAGCTTTCACTGCCTTGATGCCAAGAATTGAAAATCTAGAGATTGTTCCTGCAGATTTGAAAGCGCCAGGGAAGCTCACACTATCAAACTTGTTGCTTTCTGCCATGCATTTGCCTTTTATTTTTTTTTTTTTTTGTTCTTATACAATTTCAGTTGCTTTTTGCTTTCCTCTAACACTGTGCATGGTGTCACCAAGATTTCTTGTTCTGTAATGTAGAGCAGAAACTTAGCTTGTCTCTGTTCCTGTAAGAGAAATGTGTCATCCTGTAGTTGCTTAAAACAGCAGAACACCAGTGTGTACACCTTGCTGAAAAAATGCCTTCTTGATCCCTGATAATATTTTCTTTATTATGATTTCTCTGCCTTCTGACCCTCATAACAATGCTGAAAGTGACATGAAGAAACAGAACAGAGAGGTGGAGTTAGTGTGCCAGGTTATGTTACCGGTAAGTAGAGGAAACAGAATTCCTGCTTCTAGGTCTTTTCTATGCTACTATATCACATTCAAGCAAAAGGTTGGGGAAGCGATTTGGCAGACATTAAAAAAAGAGTTTTAACAGAGATAAAAATCATGGTTCCCATTTGTGCCCAACATTACTGATTAGTGGACAGACAATGCAAGCTGATCTCTTTAAAAAGAAGAGAATTCTTCCCTCTACTTCTATGCCTTAGTCTCCCTTGGCCACTGTAACAAATTACAACCCAACAATGTAACAATGTAAAATTATTATCTTACTGTTCAAGAACTCAGATTTCCAAAATAGATTCACTGGGATAAAATAAAGGTGATGATGGGAAAAAGCTTAATACTGCTGTATCTCATAAAGGATAATCACACTAATCTAACATATAAATCTACTCATATTAAAATAACAATCTGTGTAGCTTAATTATCATTTCCAGTGCACTTCAGAAACCATTTATTGAACATCGTACATTGACCACTGTATTTAGCATTAATGGTACGAAGATAAGATGCTATGATGAATTTCATAGGCTAGCATAAAAGTCCTATCCCAAAGATATGAACAAAGTTTTATGTAAGTCCTTCAAAAAAAAACTGCATAGGAATGCTTAGGATATAGGAGTGTGACACTTACATGTTTATTCTTTGGGCAGTGGTAGCCTTGCTCTATAATACTTTCACATATAGTTGAATAGCTGTTACCTATTTGTCCAGGCTTCGAGGATATAGGAATAAGCAAAACAGATAATGTCTTCATTTTCATGCTTGCTTCCAAGTTCAACAGCACAGCAGCAAGCAATAAACACACAGGGCAATCACAAACCAGGACTATGAAAGATGCAAACGGTGACGCTGAGGAGATAGAGTTATAACTCACAGTCAGGGGCTGTTTCTGTGCACTTTAATTCAGTGGAAAACTAGCTGAAGACAAAATTTTAGGGAGAGCGTTTTCTGGGAGTTGGCCTGAGGACAATGGAGGCATTTCAGTGGGATCCAGCATCCACCTACGGGAAGGAGGTCCACATGATTGAGCTGCGTTGTGTCCTCAGATCACGCAACTCCCTGAGCTGTGCTCCCTTATTCGAGCACATGAAAAACAAAGATGAGGCAACAAGGAATCACCTGGTGCTAGAAGGTCTTCTTGTAGCTGACACTGTCAGCAGACGTTTGGTCCTTGCAGGTATGGAGTTGAGTCCTCAGTTCTGCTGTTGGTCAAGCTCAAGGACTCTTCTCAGCCCTTAGGGACTATGATGACATTTCAGACTACAAATAAAATGGTGACCATGTAAGATCAAAGTGGAACTCAAACATTTAAATCAGCCACTGATGTCATGGCTAATATAATTCTGTAATGCTACTCATATGTCTGCAGCGATGTAAGTCAGCCTCACAGTCCTGCGAAAGTAAAGCATTATATAACTAGTTACAGTAATAGGACTTGACTTTGGCAATAAATGAAAGCTATTAGTTAATTTAGTCCATTCATGCTCCTAAATACATATTTTTAAAATTCTTTACTTTTCATGATACAGTCCCTTAGGTGCAAGAATTTCCCTTTTCACCCTCTCCCCAACCCCCACACCATTTCCCCTTGTATTGTAACAATAGTCTAGTCCCGTTATCATGATAGGATAGAATCCCACTTGTTCAACAATAAAAATATGTTTCGAAGGGCCAGCATTGTGATGTACTGCCTAAAGCCATACCTTGCAGTGCCGACATCCCACATGGACTCCCAGCCGCTCCGCTTCTGAGCCTGCTCCCTGCTAATATGTCTGGGAAGGCAGCAGAGGATGTCCAAGATGCTTGGATCCACGTGCCTATGTAGGAGACCCAGAAGAAACTCAGGGCGTTGATCTGGCCTGCTCTGTCTCTGGTCATTGTGGTCATTTAGGGAGTGAAACAGCAGCTGGAAGTGTTCTGTTTCCTCCACCCCCACACTCTCTCTGTAATTCTGCCTTTCAAATAAATTAATAAAATTTTCTTTAAAAGTTTACAATAATTCAGTTGTTCTGCTACACATGTAGCAGCCAAATCATCACTGTTTACTACATCTCTTGTCCTGTTTTGTATTTCAATGTCCTAAGCAGCAGTAGCTGGATAATTGCCCATACGCCAGTTGTCTTAGTTTGCGTAAGTGCGGGAACATCCAATAATTTCTTGACCAGGGAATACAAGAGACAACTATTCTGGCGCAAAAAAAGAGCTAACTTTTTTTTTGAAAATTATTTTTATGGTGAAGTCAGATGCATTGAGAGGGAGAAACAGAGGAAGATCTTTGTCTGCTGATTCACTCCTCAAGTGACCACAATGATCAGAAATGAGACAATCCAAAGCCAGGAGCCAGGAGCCTTCTCCAGGTCTCTCATGTGGGTGCAGGGTCCCAAAGCTTTGGGCCGTCCTTGACTGCTTTCCCAGGCCACAAGCAGGGAGCTGGGTGGGAAGCAGGGCTGCCGGGATTAGAACTGGTGCCCGTGTGGGATCCCAGGGCATGCAACGACAGGATTTTTGCCACTAGGCTACTGGGCTGCAAACATTTTTGTTTTCTGAAATCAATATACAGTTCTTTTTCACACTGTACCTTTTCATGAACTAAGACCTGTTTATGCATAAGTTTCAAAATATTTTTATAGTAAAATAACCATTTTGATTTCCTTTTTTTTTCTTTTAGTTCATTTTTTCAAGCATTTTTGGGGGCATATTTCTGTGTTATTCTGGAAAAGAAAAAAAATCATAAGGACCAGGAACAAATTAGCCATTGCTAGGAGTTTGGAGTTGGAAGAGGGAACGAGCTACTAATACAGAAGAACGTGTTCGAATGCTGGGGATTTTCCATAGCTTGATCACATTTGTGGTTATATGAATGCATGCATTTGTCAAAACTGTCAAATTACACACTTGCAAAGATTAAGTCCATGAACTTTTAAAAGTATCCTGTCACACTCTATGATATTTGCTCAAGAACAAAATCACCTAATGATGCATTCTTTAGAACTAACCCCAGTTGTTAAGCAACGTATGTAGCTTCCCACATGGCTTCCTCCACAAGCACTTCACACCTTAATTCTCTTTTTGAAAAGCCAAGATAAAGTGAAGTTAATTTGATAACCTCCATTTGGGTTAACACAATGTCGAATAATTAGTAACAAAACCAAGGGAATGGTATCCCAGCCCATAAAAGCTCTTCTGCACTCCGGGGAAGAAGGGTCTGGAGATGAGGGGACAGGGACCTTGGTGGCATCCTGATCGCTGCGGCCAACGAAGCTGCACAGACTTGAAAAGCTCACAGATGGCTCGTGATGTGAGATCAGGCTGTCCCTTGCCTTCTTCCAGGTGAGACCTTTCATGGTGCAGATAACCTAATTATATCCGTTTCACCAAACAAATACTTAAAACTATTGTTGAACATTTATCAAAGGCCAGAAGTCATCATAAATCATAGAAACAGTCATATGAGATAAGTATTTACATCATCCCATTTCATGGATGAGAAAACTAAATCATCTGAGGAAACAAATAATTGACCAAATATCACATAGTCAAAATCACACTTACAAAATCAGGCTGGAAACCAGGCAGTTAACACTATAATGCATAGGATTAGAAAATTAGGTTCCTCAGGAAACAGTGTGTGACTTATCTCATACCTTCCTAATAACCAATGTACACAGAAAAGCGATGTTTCCCTGATTTTAAATGCCCCATACAGTTATGAAGAAGTTTGAAATGTGAAATACGTCTTTGTGTATATAGGGAGCAGTTATTTTTATGAATACGTAATTGTATTTCATGTCCCAAATCTCATTCTTTTAAGTGTTTCTCAAATACTTTGATAACTTTACCACAAATAGCAAGCAAATTTTAAAAACACTCCTTTACTTAAAATTTTAAATGAAAGAAACAGAAAACCAATTTAGAAGGGTTCCTATGGGTCAGCAGAAATAAGCTCCATTTACTCAGAGTTTGTGAGCTATTACTAGTACAACCTCCATTCAATCAACCAGAAGCTTAAAAAGATTTCTCCATTGAGTTGAATTCTAAGCTTTTCATCATGCATATTTCTACCAAACACTTCTTAAACTCTAGAGAAGGGAGACGTAGTGATTCACCCAAAGATAAGAGATAGCAATGACAGTATTTCAAAATTGGGCTACAATTTGTGTTACCACTCGTTTGTATTTTTAACTCATTGAAACGAAAAGAAAGAAGATATGGTTCGGAGCATTAATCTCTGTGAAAGTTATTTCCAAAGCATTTTCACCTTTATGTTTAACTTCTTTCTATTTTGCCATAGGCTGTATCTTGGAACAGTGATGTCTGATAGGATGCGAAGATTGCAGAGTAATGGATCATAGATTAACGCTGTGCAACTACTGAAATAAAATGATAGCATAATGCAAACGCAGCTTGAGAGGAAAGGTGAGTTCTATTTTTTACCAGAATATACAAAAATCATGGGCAGGGTAGCAAAGAGGTACATGCAAACTGTGATGCAATTTTAAAACATGACGAATTATTTGTGAGCAATATTATTAGTTGTGCTTAAGGTTATCTTTATAGTGTATGGACAACTGTATTGTAACTACTGATTGAGCTGGATTGGCTGGGTTATAGCTGTTGATGCCTTGCCCTAAACAATTATGATTGCCTTAGATAAAAGTTTAATTTTCAATTTGAAAATAATAGCTATTCCTTGTGTCCAGTTTTCCAAAAATTTCTCCTGAGAAATTTAAAAAAAATTCTTATGCTGTGGTTAAATTCCTGCAGGTGTATTGTCAATATTTTTAACTTTCTGGTTGGAGCTACAATTTGTTATTTGTAAAAGAAAAAGATTTGACTTACACAGTGGGAAATGTACAGAGTTTATACATGAGTCTCCAAGTTTTCTATTTTCATTTCAATCGGAGAAATCCAGTATTATCTATTTTATGTTATCAGTCTCCAATGTGTTTTTATTTTCAAATAGCAGAAAATCCCACTCAAACTGGGTTAGCTATAAAGCAAAATACATTTACCTCATTAAGAAAGTCAGAGGTAATTGACACTAAGAAGAGCTTGACTTAGCAGGTCAACGCTGTTTATGTCATGGACTCCTTTCTTTGCATTTCAATGGATTCGCCTCATGTACCAGCTTCGGCCTCAGGGTAGCGCTGCCAGTGGCAGCCACACTGAATGTCAACAGCTTCAGCTCCACAGTTTCATCCTTGAGAACTAAAGTTGCTGTTTGTAGCCCAACTATCCCATCCAATTTCCTGAGTTGGTTTAATTGAACCAACAGAAAAACTACTCACCTGCTTTAAAGCTATCAGTAAGCCAGGAAAAAAAAAAAGGAAAGAAAATAAAGCTTTAAGCCAATTATGGATACAAACACTCTCTGGATTAGGGTTAATTTCATGCAATACGTGTATGGGTCTATTTGAGATGCTTTGCGAAAAGAGTAGCTAACTCTAGAAAGATGTCTGACAGCTCAACAGAAAAGTACCCCTAAGAGTGCCCATCTCTGTTTTGTTTTTTTCTGATTCTATGCTTTCTCTAATTTGACTCAGTGCTACTTTCCAGAATGTTCTAGGTCCACAGCTGATCTTGTTAAAGTTCATAATGGCTTAATAGTTTAAGACAGAAATCATTACTATAAATAATGTCTCATGTTCTGCAAAAAGGTTCTGGAAGTAATCCCACAATTTGCATTGCCCACAGGCTAATGCATAATCATTTAAATGAGATTTTTTTTTTAAAGATGCGAAATTCCCTGAGGATTGATACTAAAGTCATAGTGCCATTTGGTGCATGGTACTGGTTGTAGCCTCAAGGAAAACAAGTCTGTGTTGATTATGAAGGTATGTGGAAAGCCTGAATATTGTATGTCCACTCAAATTTCCCTTATGGAGTAAATTTCCAATGGCTTCCTAGGGATTAGCTGATGCCATCCCTATCCCCATGACATCAGGTTGGCTTTAGGAGTTAATTCCATATTTGAGCTCTTACAGACTCAGGTTAAGGTGCAAGTACTATGAAGCTGAGCATCTGAAGCACAAGAAAATACAATGGTTATGTATAACTCCCTTCTTTGCGTACGAGCTCAGTGAAGTGTGCCTGGTGTGGGATCAGGTGAACTACCCTCACGAGTATTGCCAATCCAGGATCTTCTTTCCAGCTCCTTCCAATCCATGCTTTCTTCAACTGTTTCCTTCCTCTGAAACACATCCTCACTCTTTACAGGTGTTCAAGGCTCAGACTGGAAGTCATCCACTCCCATAACCCACCTGCCATCCGCAGGCCTTTCAACTAGTTTCTGAAAGTTCTGATGTAATTCTCTAACTCAGTACTACCTCTTATGGATTTTACTTCTGCCTTGAGGGATAGTTTTATCTCTCAAAAAACTTCCTCAATTGTAAAAAGCAAATCCTAGGCAGTACTTCACAAAGTTTGGTATTTGGTAAATATCCAATGCATGAAAGTAATACGCTTAGAAGAAGGTTGACACTAAAAAACAAGTGTAACCTGAGCAAGGGTAGGATCCTGACTCAGCCACACTCACAACAATTACTGAAGAAGGAAATTCCTCAGTACTTCCGAAAAGCATACGCTGAGCCCTGCCACTCAGCACGCTCCCTCTGGGGCACACACAGAGATGTCTGCATTTCCCAGCTTGACCCCACCTGTGCCAGGCATCTCCGCTGTCCATGTGAAATGTTTTCTTTGAAATCAAGGTTCCCACTGAGAATAAAAACATCTTCTGTTTGGTGGGATGTTAGCGGGATATTCCCTAAGGATGGGAAGGAGGAACCCTGTGCTGCCTGCCATGCTGAGGTGATAGCCAGTAAGGTCTCCTTTTGCCTAGGTTTCTACCCTCCCTGGAACGGATTGGCTTTGCTTTCCTTTTTGATTTTTTGATTTTTCGTTTTTTTCCTTTTAAAGGTATCTTACTTTCCTAAACTTAAGTAAGTGGCTTAGTCCTGGCTCTTCAGTTTCCTCCCTAAACAAACTCTAGGTTCCTTTTCATTCCTATTAACTCAAGGAATCCTAATCAAACATTCATGTTATGAAATACTCAGAGGCAAAATTGAAAGCAAATTTAAGGTTTTTATTATATCTTAGGGCAGGAACGATTCCTATACCTAACCGGAATGTGTATTCCAAACATCGTGGACTATTTCTCCATGAGAACTGACTCCTAGGAACCGTGTTGAAGTCCGCCAGCTTTCTTTGATTAGGAGCATGGTTTGTCATAGCAAAAAAAAAAAAAAAGTAAAATGATCATTCTATTTTTTCTCCTCTTTATAACTCTGAAAGAGGACAGTGCTGGAAAGAACGTGCATGTAAACCTTTGGGCCCTGCCCAGGGGCGGGCGCCTGTGCCAGATGCCCTGTCCTGGGGCAAGGGCCTGTGCCGGGTGCCCTTTCCTGGGACAAGCGCCTGTGCCGGGTGCCCTGTCCTGGGGCGGGCGCCTGTGCCGGGTGCCCTGTCCTGGGACAAGCGCCTGTGCCGGGTGCCCTGTCCTGGGGCGGGCGCCTGTGCCGGGTGCCCTGTCCTGGGATGGGCGCCTGTGCCGGGTGCCCTGTCCTGGGATGGGCGCCTGTGCTGGGTGCCCTGTCCTGGGGCAAGGGCCTGTGCTGGGTGCCCTGTCCTGGGGCGGGCGCCTGTGCTGGGTGCCCTGTCGCTGCATCTCGCGCAGTGCTGACTTTGGTGTGGAGCTGCAGGTTTTCACTTGCTCTCACTTGTTCCCTGGGAGGGCCCAGTCTCTCCTTGCTTCAGCCTTGTGGCTGCTTCCTGTCTCCAGCCAGGACGCAGAAACCAAGGGAGTGCTCTTTAAGACAGCTTTATGGCTGGGATTTGAAGCTGATGAGCTCTCTCCTTTCCTGCTTAGCTGAAAGCTTCAAAATGCTAAGCTTTGCTTCTTGAAGGTAAGACTGATCACGGTTGACTATTTAAACAAGCAAGGCAGGTTGAAGAGGTAAAGAAAGCCGAGCTTTAATCACTGCTCTGTGTTTCCTAGTTTTAGGTACATGGGAGGTCTGTTCTCTCCGTTTTCTCATCTGTAGGAAGAGGATCGGCAGTTCAGAACTCCCAGAGTCTGTTAAATTCAAATAAGACCATTATTTAGAAATGTTTGCTGTACAGTAGGCTCTCAGGAATCAATATGTTGCTTCTCTGTTTGCTCTTTAATTCTAGACTTATTCGTGATGGTGTGTGCTTGGGGAGGGGGACAAGAGCTTGACTCTCAACTGAATTTGTAAGTGAAGAGTCATGGCAAGTTCAGGCGGCCACCCAGCCTCACGCCCTCTGCTCCCCGGGAGACCTCTGTTCTCCTTCCTTCCTAGAGTGCTTGGATCCCATGCCCCATTCCTTCCTCTGAACAATCCTTTTCCCTAGAAAAATATGCAATAAACTCAAAGTTCAAAAAACACCCAGTTCAATATCTACTCAGGAATAGAGGTTTAATCCAAGTTAATGAATCATCTGTTGCGCACAATCAGGAAAATGTTTGATTTCCATTTTTCTTTTGTATTTATTCAGCAAACATGCGTGGAGCTCCTCTGCTGAGCCATGCAGTGGGGGTTGAGAGCGCATGACTCACTGAGATGTGTCCAATCACTGTCCTCAAGAGTCTAAGCTCTGTGAGACACAGGTGTGTAAATATAAATAATCAACATTCCCAGAGTCCTTCTGTGCCCGGGCCTGTTCTTTGTGCTTTACATGTATGAATTCATTTTCTCGCTGCAACAGTCCTGGAAGTTGACTAACATCATCAGCTAAGTTGGGAATAAGCCGGGACTCAGAGAGGTTAAATGCCCTACCCAAGGTCACACGGTAGTTGATGTTTTCCAATTTTAGCATTCTTGTCTTTCTCGGTGTAAAAAAAAGAGCAAGACAAGCAGTATGCAAGACAAGTGGGAGCGCCATTAGGGTTCTGTTGTTAACAAGTAATCAGAATTGCAGGCAAGAATCTACAAATCCTGTCTGAGGCAGCATAGGGAACAGGAGGAACTATAAACATCCTCCAGAAGTAGAAAGCTAAAACTAACTACAGTGTACTTATATCATGCATTATTTGCAGCTATTAAAAAGATAAAGCTTTATTCCTAAACTTCAAGTGGAGAAAGAGACAAAATAGTTCCCATACATTTTGATTTTTTAAAGTGTTTCTTACACATGTAATAGAAGCCTGTCTGCATGTCAGATGATGTGAAAAGTACTTAGTAGCAGCACAAACACAGCACAGGCTCTGCCCTGGAGAAGTTTCCAGCTTAGGGAGGAGATCGATTTGACTACGCTTGGTTTTCAGGCACAGTTAGAGTTATGCCAAGGGGAGTAGTGTCTGCTCTCTGGTCTTGGCTAGGTCAATGAGAAACCATCAGGGAAAAAATTCACAGAAAAAAAAATCCTTCATGCATTTGCCCAACCCCCCCCCAACTTTATCTTCAAAGGACAGAGTGGCGTGCTTGGTTTATGCTTTCCCCTCTGGGAGAAACCATGTAAATGCCAAGTCTGCCTGCGTCCTTTCTGCCAAACCTGTGGCAGCCTTGGCTACCACGTCCAGGCTCTCAGTACCTCTGAGGCCTTTTCCAGAATCTTCTCAAGTGTGTCCATTTAATGTAAACGCTCTTGAAGCTTATAGAAAGGTCAGGGAACTGCAACGTAGGCTTCTATTGCTGATTGTAAACTGTGTCCAGCCTGTGGCTCTTTCCAGAAGCGAATTGGATGTTTGGCTCTCGAAGGATCACTGCCCCTCTCTAAAAGAGCTGTAACTGGTGTTCCCTGCTGGCTGCATTCTGACACTGAGTCAGGCATGTCTGCTGCATTTTCCGTTATCTTTATGCCACAACTATGTGACAGGAAAAATTGCTAACTGAGAACAACAGGTGAAGGCAGAGTCCACCAAAATCTATGGGTAATTGTAACTCTAGTGGCCAGTATCGTTCTTGGCACACAGGGAACAGTCTGTTAGCAGCTGTGGTTCTGGCCGTAAGAGCTAGTAAGGGTTAGTAAGTGACAGGTTTGAGACCGGAATCTCATAAACTCACAGTCTTCTTCATTTTTGCTGTGGCAAGCAGCCCCTTCGCTGGGGTTCCTGCCTGACACTTTTTTTTCATGCATGTTCTTCCTCCCTGGCAGCTATTACTTTTTGGGCAGAGATAAGTGCAGCCACCCTGGCCACTCCTATAACTATCAGCCACCTGTAATAGCTGCCAGATCAAAGGGATGGGAGCGTGCCCAGGTGGGGTGTGGGAATGTGTGTGTGTGTCGCTATGCCATTTCACACCGTGTACCTGGAAAGGCGTTCTTTCATCCTCTCGGTGCCTTCCTTAGAAGCCTATCAAACCACTCCAGGCCTTTCCCTTCTCCTTTTTATCACTCTCTGGAACAAAGTTGGGACTTGTGCAATTGCAAGGTTCTTTCTGTGGGAACAATAATCTCATTTCACTATGTGTGGGTGGGTAGATTATATGTTACATTACAGGCTTAGAACTGAGTTGTAGAACTAGGGAGGGACTGGGTTAAATAGTTGTATGATTAACAAGCTGCTGCATTTTTATAGTCTTGAAAGAAAAGGTTGCTGTAAGGATTATCGGTTTGCAGATTGGGAATGATTCACCTAAGAGAGTTAGATAGTTTTTTTGTGGTAGGAGTGGGGAGGAGAAAAGAGTAAACCTTTTACCTCCTGAAAAAGAAGGGTGCATATCTTAGGGAAGTTTAATTTCTTAGGTTTCTTAAAATATGAAGAGACTGTGATATGCATTTGACACTATTTCAATTATTATTTGGGTACGGTATTTGCAGTATGTGTTAAATGAAGTTGAGATTTTGGAACTAACTATAAATGGGCGATTTTAAGTAGTTAGATGTTGGTTCTGGGTCTTGTTGCTAAGAGGAAGTTAGACGACATTATCTTTTAGGTGTTTTCCAGGTTAAAATATTCTGTGGGCATTTATTGGGCACTTGCTGAAACAAGTCTAACTGGCATTGGGCTACAGAGTGTCTCAATAAAACTTCTCTTCTCTGTCTGTTTTCAGAACCAACTGAGAAAAAAGACATTGGAATTACAAAAATGGAGATAAGAATATCAGCATCATTTCACATATACCCCACCAAGAGGATCAAGGCTAAAGGATACAGTAGGAATGTGTTGCTTAACAAAAAGCCTCAGAATTCAATGAATTTATTAATCTGCCCTCAACCATTGTTGAGACATCCCAAGAGCTCCACCACCATGTGAATGTTGGGATCCTCCTGCAGTAAATCTTGCAAGGCTAGAGGAGCAGTACTGATGTATGCTTTCTGCAAGCAGCCATGACCACAAAGAACAAGAGGATGGAGCTGTATGAATAAGCTTAGATCTTTCTGCCAAGTGCATCCAGAAACAACATCATTCTTCTTCTCTTAGAAACCAGAAAGGTGGGAATAATTGTTGTGGTAGATCCACCAGACTCCCTCTGCTCAGTGATGCTTCAGCTGTACTGCCCAGCTTCCTTTAGAGTTATGCTAGCAGCACATGACTACATTTGGACAATGGACTTGAGTGAAAGTTGTAGGTATGAACTGACTCCATTAGAAATCTCCTTCGTCTTTTCTCTCTCATTCCTCACCTCAGTGACCCTTGAGACTTTACATTATTCATGCTATGAGTACAATAAAAATTAAGGATAGCCAAATGGAAACAGATTTTGTGTGAACAAGATGCCATCTCTAGTCTTCTAAGTCATTGGGATTTAGGGGTTTCCTTCTTATCATAGCAGAACCTGTCCTGACTGAAATGATCCTCTGTCCACAACTTCAGGGAACCAACGTACTACAGAAGGATAAATCAAGCATGATCATTGGATCTATGGAGCTTTTCCTGTATGGAGTGGAGAAAGAGGCGGGCAGACACTGTTAATTACCACCTGTGGCAGGATTCCTGAAAGAAACTCAGAGAATAGGAATAGTTGTCAGGAAACAGACTTTAATTTTGTGGTCAGAATAAACATTCCCCCAAAATGCAAGTGTATCAGCGAATGTAAAATGTCATATTTCAATAAAACATGATAATCCCCTTCTACCCAAATATCTCATGCTCTTGAAATTAGGACATGTTTCCTCTTGCAGGCAGAGTACATTAGACTACATGTGTCCATGCCAAGTGTTTCCCAAGCCTGTTGACACTGACTGTGAAACTTCTGCCTCCCTTTTCTTGTTGTGATTACTCTTTTAAAACTGAACCTTTGGCTTTTATTTCATAAAGCAGGTATTTAACATTAACTCTCATTTTCCAGACTATATTAGAAGTTTTCCTATCAATATCAAATTGCTTTTTTCTTCATTCTCACTCTATGCAATACGTCATATCTGGTCAAAACTCATTAGGCAAGGGTTGTAGGTTAAGTGTCTGCTTGGGACACCTGTGTCCAGTGTTGGAGCATCTGGTGTGATTCCTGAATGCTCTTGCTTCTGATCCGTCTTCATGATAAGGTACCAGGAAGACAGATGATGATGACCAAGTATGCGAATTCTGCTTCCCATGTGAAAGCCAGGTTGGAGTTTTGGCTCCGAGTTTTGACCCGGCTCAGTCTCATCTGTTGGGGGAGTTTGGGCAGTGACCTAACAGATAGATGATCAATTCTTTCCGTATGCTTTTCAAAGAACAAACAGGGCCTGGCGCAATAGCATAGCGATTTAAGTCCTTTACTTAAACGCATCAGAATCCCATATGGGCACCAGTTGTAATATCAGCAGTTTCACTTCCTATCCAGCTCCATGCCTGTGGTCTGGAAAAGCAGTCGAGGATGGCCCAAAGTTTTGGGACCCTGCACCCATGTGGGAGACCTGGAAGAGGCTCCTGGCTCCTGGCTCCTGGCTTCAGATTAGCTCAGCTCCAGCCATTGTGGCTGCTTGGGGAGTGAACCATCAGATGGAAGATCTTTCTCTTTTTCTCGCCTCCTCTTTGTATATCTGACTTTCCAATAAAAAGAAATAAATCTTTAAAAAATAGATCTTTAAAACAATCAGTTTACCAGAATGTACTTTCAAATATCAGTATTCTAGTACCAATGACCAGTGTGATTTTAAAACCAATATGCACATCCTTCAATAACAGCAACAGGCCATTGATTAGAAAATAAAGACTTTTTTTTCAACTGATTGTCCAAGCACAATCTAGATAGGGATGTGGTAGACAACCAACTCTCTGGACTGCGGAACACCGATTATCCCTTATTTCTGGACTCTCGCCACATCACTTCCTCTCCTCAGTCTGTTCACATACTATGGATGAACGTAATTAAGGCCCAACCAAAAAGGCAGAGGCTTTAAGGGTTGGTCCAAATGCATATTCTGCTACTATTGGTAGAATGTTCTATATGTATTCCTTCAACTATACCATTTACCAAGAATAGGTAACAATTGTAAATATATATTTTCCTAACTGTTATAAGAGCATATATGTATGAAGAAAACATTGATAAAAATAACAGCAGAAAATTACATCCAGTAACAACAGGAGATATCAATATTTAATTTTCAGTAATATGGATAATTAGGCAAAAGTTTTGTAAGAAAATAGAAACTTCTACAACACAGGAGACCTCAAAAGATTGAACTGCTTTGACTGCTTGACTCTCTAAGTAAACTTGATCAATACACATAGCTCTCCTAATTCTGCCTGCTTTGGGCAACACAATCGTCTAAGGCTGCAGTTTTAATTCTTGGGGGTCTAAAAGAGATGAAACACTTCAACATTGATAAATAGATCAAGTTCGCCTAACGTAGTTCTCAGTTTCATATTAACGCTACTTCCTCTCTCCTCTTTTCAGGAGGAAAGGGGAGAAGAGAAATGACAGAAGGAAATAAGGAAAGAACGAAGAAATGAAGGAAGGGAGGGAGGAAAAAAGGAAGGAAGGGAGAAAAGAGATAGGAATGAGGGAAGGAAGGAAGGAGGGTGGGATAGAAGGAAGGAAAAGTAGAATTTTCAAGTTGTTTGTTGAAGTCTGTCTAGCTTACGATGTAAATCCCACTTCAACTCTATTAATTCAAAACTGAGGCTCAGGAACAGGAATGCTTCTAGCCAAACTTTATGTAATGCCATATGACTGGTGTTTTTCTTAGTGACAGCAATGAACTAGTTAATTTAATTCTCATCACAGCCTCCTAAAGTATAGACAAAATTATCTTCAGTTTATGGACAAAGGACAGAAACTTACAGTGATCATATAACTTGCCTAAACTCAGAAAACTGTCAGAGCCACAATTCAAACTCAGATAGTCTAGCTCCAGAGTCCATGACTGTAACTATTGAGCTACTGTACCTGTGGGCCAAGGGCCATGCACAGGTTGGCTTTCTCATTTCAAAGTTCATTGGTCATTGGAGTGGTTATATTTATCTAATGAGGACGTTGTAATTAAATCTAAGTGTTTTCAACAGGTGGTTCATTAAAGAAGCAGCCAACTTTCACCACTGATAAAAAGGTCCCAATGGGGCCCGGCGGCGTGGCCTAGCGGCTAAAGTCCTCGCCTTGAAAGCCCCGGGATCCCATATGGGCGCCGGTTCTAATCCCAGCAGCTCCACTTCCCATCCAGCTCTCTGCTTGTGGCCTGGGAAAGCAGTTGAGGACGGCCCAATGCATTGGGACACTGCACCCGCATGGGAGACCTGGAAGAGGTTCCAGGTTCCCGGCATCGGATCGGCGCGCATCGGCCCGTTGCGGTTCACTTGGGGAGTGAATCATCGGATGGAAGATCTTCCTCTCTGTCTCTCCTCCTCTGTGTATATCTGGCTGTAATAAAATGAGTTTGAGCACTGATATTCTTTGTAAAAATTATTTATTCATTCATCTGAAATACAGAGTGGCAGAGATCTCCCACCAACTAGCTCATGCCTCAACTTGCTGTGACAGCTAGGGCTGGTGTAGGACAAAGGTAGGAGTCAGAAGTTCCATCTAGGTCTGATGGGAGCGGCAGGGTCTCAAATGCTTGGGACATTTTCTGCTGCCTTTTGAAACATGCTGTCACGGAGCTGGACATGCAAGGGCATCTGGGACAAGACTCTGCACTCTGATGTGGGAGTCAGCATCTGCTTCATCTTCTGTACCACAATGCTGGCTACCTAAGGACTAACGTTCTTCAGGATGTTATTCCACACTACACTCCAATGCCTTGTCCCAGAGCACTCGGGGCTTCCCAGGGCTGGGATTCATGAGCATGTGACACTTCATATGCTCTATTCAGGACCCAAAAAGTACCTCTCAATCTAAAGTTGTTACCAAGAAGAAGGCATCCTCCTTCTTGAAAAACTGGAGTGGACATCGGACATGGAAAATAAAAGATGCTTTTTACATGCTCCTTGGAGTCTGGAGCAGACCCAGGACTCAGCATCACTCTTGTTTGCATTTAAAGTGAGTGCTCCATGAAGGAACAACTTGACTTCCTTGGGCTGGATACATGGAGGGTTAATGCTTTCATGGATATCTTCTTCACCAGAAGAGGAATGAAGAATGGGATGACTGGTGGAAGAGCTTTTTGGATTCTGTTTCTTCTCGGGGGCGTGGGGGGGAGTTAGAGACTGTTGGGGGCAGAGAGTAGAACAGATCAGATAGAGCTTGAACCATGCTACACTCCGCTGCTCCATTACACCGTACCTCACAGGCAGACACTGTCTCCATCACCTCACACTCTGAAGTCAACCCTTCTCTCCCACTGCCAATCCACATTCTTTCCTCAAACCACCCAGTCCTATCCGCCAATGTAAATCCTGTCGCACTTCCCAGGAATCCTCAGTCTTCTCCTTCCCAGACCTCCTGACATTCCAGGGGAAGCTCCGGTCTTCCTTCCCCACAACTACATTTCACCCTTTCCCCAGAAATCATTTTGCAACCCACAGCAGAACCCTCACTCTTGTAGCTGCCTCATACTTCAGTCATCCTCAGTCCTCCCTCTCTGCACCTCTTCATATTCTGTGAAAAACCCCAGTCTTTCCTCCAACAACAAACCTTGTCTTCCTTTGGCATCCTCCCTGGCCATCCATAGAAAGCCCAATGCCCACACAACAAAGCCACCATTGCTCCACAGTTATCCTGGATCCCCACTTCCTTAGCAAGGTTATACTCATAGCAAGCCCAACCCCCAATTTCAATACCTATTGTACTCTGCAAAGTACCAGTCCTTTCCCCTAGAACTGCCTAATCACTTCCACTGCAAGCTCCAATCCATGTTCCACAGATTTTTTTGGTCATTGTGTCCACAACGTTCCTTCCAGAAGTCACTTCCCACTGCACAGTAAATCCCTATATCCATTCCTCGTCTCTTAAATCCCTTTTCTCCCCATAAATCTCTATGTCTTCCCTATAGCCACTGCATACTCAACATAATCTTTTCCCACCCCAGACCACTCCTCCCTGTATACTAAGCCCTGGTCTACCAAGCTCCAAACCATGTGGTCATGACATTCCCTATCATCTGTTCCTTCAATTCCTTTATATCCCACAGTTTTCCCTGGTTCTTCTTCTTACTGCATATTACACAATAAATTGCCATACCTTCTCCCCTGCAGCTGCTTTACACTCCACAATAAACTGCAATATTCAAATCCCTTCATTTTCTACAGTGAATACCAAGTGCCAATATCCTTGCCTCAAAGCCAGTGAACATTTTGCAATGAACACCAACTCTGCCCTCCCTCAGTGAATCCCAATCCTTGCTTTCTAGGACCAGCTCACATTGCCTGAAAACCCCATCCGCTCAGCTTCCTAACCTCTTCTCACTCCACCATTAACCCCCAGCATCTAATCCAACAACCCCATTAAAAGCTGTAGGTATCTTCCACCTCTCTACCAGTCAACTTCTCAACAGCTTTCACACATGTTCTCTGAGCGACTTTTTCCTCTTCAACTAATGACTTCCAGTCATACTTTAAGTTCCATAGAAAACCATAATTCTTCCTTTTCAAGAACTACTTCGCATTCTCAACAATGCCCCGTCCCTTCTTCTACAAATACATCACCCCCAGTGACTCCCAAGACCTGTGTTTGTAGCCTATGTCATTCCACCGGAGGCCCCAATGTCCCTTCCACAAACCCCTTAATGCTCCACAAAAAGGCTTTGCTTTCGATGTACCTAAATTCTCCAGAAGACTTCAGTAATCTATGTAACATTTTATAACTAAATCCTGGAGAGATGTTAATAAAATTCAATCTACAAACTCAAGGACCTATTCCATGGATTTACACTGAAAGAAGTGTTACTGTGTTTGACATGAAGGCTCTATTTTGCCACAATACTAATCTTGGTGAATATTTACAGCATTATTTATAATATTTACAATATTATTTAAAATATTTACATATTATTTACAAATTATAGCTAAGTAATGTACGATAGACCTGGAAGTTTCCAAACATGAAAACTGGGTATGCTACTTTCAGAGAAAAAAATGATGAATTCAGAGATTGAAACTCCTTGCTGATCATAGCGTGTACAAAGTCACAGGTGTTCGTGATCAAGGGTAGAAAGAAGTTGCGTGGAAAGGGAGATAACACTTTACGGAAAGATAAGACATACACATGAATTTTACATGATTTTTAGGCAATTCCTTGGTATTGCTTCTGTAATACAAAATAGATGTAACAGAGAAAATTCAACGAGTTCTTTCAGTCTGAAAAAAGACTTTTATAATCCTCTGTGTTATTGAGCACCCCATGGTGCCAGGTACATTGCATGATATAAAGCATCTTCCTAAGTGTTTCTGGTTGATGAATGCTAATCACTAAATCTCATCAACAAGATGAAGTGAACAATAGTCCCCAAGTTCTGCAGAGGCTAACTGATGCCTTTAAGCTTTCATGCTTTTTTTTTCTTTTTCCTAGTACTCATGCTCTAACCGCTTTATCGAGTTTTAATGTGTTCATTTGGAGATAGAGGGCATGATGGGCGGTGGCCTACATCTCTGTATTCCTGGGTGGAAGCAAACTGACCTGTTTGGTCTGCACATTTTCCTGGCTGAGAGCCAATGCTTTGCCTGTCTCACTCACCACTGTAGCCTCAGGCCTAACACAGAAGGTGCTCAGAAATATTTCTTTTTTAAAATTCCCTTTCTATTATCATTATTATTTTATGATACTGTTCCATAGGTTCTGGGAATTCCCTTATACTCTCCCCAAATTCCCTCCCTTCTCCCACCCCCCACTCATTATATTGTTATGATAGTACAGTTTTTCATAATCAGTCATAAGTGCACCATTGCGGGCATGGACAATGGCAGAGTACAGGATCTTATTGTGAAGATATGTTTAACAGTTTCATTGGAAGTCCATCTTAGTATTTCTTAAAAGCCAATCATGTCTTTTGCCTAGGAAATGAAATCTCTTCCCCTATAAATATATCCTCTTCTCAAATTTCATCCTCTTTTAGTTTGGCCGCTTGGTCAAAAGAATTGGAAAGGGCTGTCTAAGAGAGATGCTTACAGACAGAATAATAGGTGATCAATATTAGGAAAAATTTCAAGTGCTACTAATAGATACAAGGTGTGTTTTCATATGTTTCAAATCACATAAACATTTCTTGAAATTAAATACTGACTGTATTTGCAGAATAATTTATCCATCAGCTAATTTATTGAATATCTGCTTTGTTTTGGAGGTCCTTCAGATTTCCTTTTTTTAAGCTATATTCATTTTTATTACAAAGTCAGATATACAGAGAGGAGGAGAGACAGAGAGGAAGGTCTTCCGTCCAATATTCACTCCCCAAGTAACCACAACAGCCGGTGCTGCACCGATCCAAAGCCAGGAACTTTAGCTGCTAAGCCACACCGCCGGGCCCTCCTTCAGATTTCATTTTATTTTAAACCAATTTCCTGAAATGTAATTTTACTGTAATTTTTAATAATATTCTGTTGGAAGAACATAGTAACTCCTCATTTAGTAAGTGATAGAAGGGAAATAACAGACCCACACAATTATAAATTAAACATTTTCTGGATTCAGACAGAGCTGGATCCAGCTATACCCAAATTAGCCTTTTAGAACCTGGTGTTGCCTGCAGTAGCCTCTGAGTTAGTAACTTTGCAGCACTGAAAACTGTTGTGACAGCCCCCAGTCAGGATGCAGAATTCTAGTCCTCCATAATTGCTAGTAACAAACAGGATTTATCTTCATAAATAACTCAGTTGTAGTAACCCTTGAATAGTTTCTACAGTAAGGCGAAAAAAAAAAGTGTTGGATGAAAGAGTTAAACTCCCTGGGACTGAAAATCATATACAAGTAAGAAGCAAAGATAAAGCCTAACTTGAACACAGGTCCATGGCATCACTGTCCCCTTTATTCCGCTCTCTGAAAAATCAAAATAAATGGAACATCAACCTGAAAGGTCATGAACAGGTCTCAGTGTTTAAAAAAAATAACTAAAATAAAGTTCTCATGGATTTGTGTCAATTAATGAAGTAAGTGTTAAATAAGCCATGCTTTATGCTGACAACAGTCAGATTCCTGTTGGTTAAAAATGTTGAGTAGTAATTTGTATATCTTTGCTCAATTAAAAATGGGGCAATGAATTCAATAAAAATACTCTCATTCATTTTTGGATCAAAAGCTTTTCCAACACAGGATCAATGGGGGAAAGCCACAGATTGCCATGGCTCTACTGAGTGCCTTGTCTTACAAACAAACATGCAGGGATCCACTTTCTCCTCCAGGGTCATGGCTGGATAGACCCAGTGTGTGGGCATTCCACAAGCACCATGAGGGCAGCTGGCCTGCCTCCTTCACTGTACTTCCAAAGGCCTATTTACTACATGTCTTTGAATCATCTTCTTTGCATTTAGTCCATTGCCCCAGAAACCCCCTTCTTTGCAAGATACAAATGGTAATGTTGCTTTTTTTTCTTCCACTTTTTCTCAGCAGATTGCCCAACACTCACTACTGTGATGCAGTGAGTCATTTGCTCACCATGCCAGCCAGCAACTTCAGAATCAGAGCCTTGTCACCCACTGCAGCTGCTCCAGTTATGGGAGTGCGATTGGAAGTAAGTGAAGTGTTACTTCCCCATGCTAAAGCACCAGAGATCTGACTGTGCTTGAAATTAACGTCACCTTGGGGGAAAGAGAAGCTTTCAAGCTCAGCCAAGGCTTCCAAACTAGCAAAGGAGTTACACTGCAAGGGGTGTTCCTACTGGGGCATTGCTTTGTGAGCTCTCCAGCAGGGATGGAGGGAACTTCAGGGACGGAACAAGAGCCCAGTCTCTCGGTGGTGCTGTTCCAAAGGATGATTGGAAGGGAAGCATGATGTCTGGAAGTGATAAGCCCCGGGTGTTTATTTACACCTTACTGGAAAGCCATGTAAATTCACGGAAACTTCCTGGCAAAATACCTTGACTTGTAGCAACTTCTTGGTCACACAGAGGTGATAATCCAGGGTGAGGTTTGCCCACACCCTCTTCATCTAAACTCAAGAAGCAATTTCCCCCCTCAACAGCCCGATAGCAAGTTTTTGAAAGGAAACAAGAAATGTGGCATCAATTAGGCACCAGAGAGAGTGTGAGAGGACCAGGGCAGAAGCTGCCTCTCAAGGCCTTTGTGTGCAACTTGAGGTTTCCATTCAGGCAATACTGGAACTCCAGAAGCACTGGATGTTGCCCACACGAGTATCACTATTCTGGCTTCTCACACTAATTCATGACAAAAATCACTTAATTCTGTAAGGAACTAGAGCCAGTGGCGTGAAAAGGAATGTGCTAGATTCTGGCAAAGGCCCCTCCCTCTTCCCAAAGAACTCCAAGTGTGATGGAGACAGCTAGACATGGATACAGAAAATTGCACCGTAGTGTGACATCTTGACCTGAGAACTCCTCATTGAATTTTGTAGAAGCAAGGCTGCTTTAGGATGGAGATGCAGAGAGAGAAGCAAGTGTCCCTGAGAAAAATGGGCAGGTATGAAGTCCTTGTGGTTGAACAGAGCCTGTCTGGAGCTTTTGGCAGTTAGGGAAAAAGAAAAAGGGACTGGATCTTTAAGCTTTTTGTGTTGGGTTGATAGAAGAGAGTGCTGATGAAGATTAAAAGGAGCTAAGAAAGCTGAATCCCATTAAAGCAGTAAAAACATCATGCAAACATGTATTTATTTATTTACAAATGTATGTAATTTACAGGGTATGTACATGGGAAGAGAGTGAGCAAGGTACAGCTTATCGTAGGAACACTTGAACATAGCTATGGTTGAAATTATAGCACTACCAGCTGCGCCACAGGGCAGACACCCCGCATACACATTTTGGGGGTCAAAAAATACTAGCTACTGAGTGTTAAGTGGGAGGCTTCAAAGAGGCATTTATTGAAAGAGGCAAATAGGCTAAAATACAGCATTAGGATATGTCATGTTTTCAGTGTGTGCCCTAAGAGTTCGTGTGCTGAAAATTTGATCCAAAAATGCACGTGTTAGTGAGATCCGGAGGTGGTTAGGGTCTGATGCCGTCACACGGTTGGAACTCCGGGTGGCAGGACTGAGTGGTTTTATGCATAGACAAGGAGGGACCCGTGCTGACCGCTTGCCGTCTCAGCGTGTGATGCCCTCACTGTGCTGGGATACAGCAAGAGAGCTCCGATGAGATGCAGCCTCTAGATTTTGAACTTCTCAGTTTCCAGGACCGTGTTAGGTACATTCGTTTTTAAAAACAACTTACCCAGTCTGTGATTCTGTTATAGCAATTGAATGCGGTTCAACATAGAAGGATACTTGCTGTGTAGTTCATCAATGCTCAAAGAGAATTAACCAAATGATGGAGATCACGGCAGGGCTTGGAAGGGTGATTTCAAGTAAACTGGAGATGTTTGTACAGGACGGAATATAACGGACTCTGAAGAGAAGCAATGACAAGATGAAAATGATAAGCTCCAATGATTGAGCTGCTTTTGCTGTGTAAATTGTTAATTTTCAGTGACCCAGAGTTGTCAAAATGTTCCTCAAATTTGCCCAGCAAATAAATAAGTGGGGAGTCACAACCACATTTATTTGTGTCTAAAGCTTGTGTGTTTGAACTACTTTCATGCATGTCACCCATTGAAAGTGTGAATAGGTAAGTATGACATGACAGACGTGGGCAATGGACTGGCAGCTCCTCTGCTGTGAGCAGCCAGTCTGGCTGGAATGAAGAGACACAGATGAGTTGGTTGAGCACCTATGTTTTAGGCTGAGGCAGCAGGAAGATTCTAATGGCAGAAGAACAGCTGTTGAGGACAGTGAGCAGGGCAGGGCATGAAATGGTAGCCCACATGCAGGCGAGGTGCCAGGCTGAACAGGTTCAGATCTCAGCTGTGCTACTGCCAGGCGTGTGCTGCGAAACAGAAGAAGCGTGACAGAGCAGAAAGCTTGCGGTAACTCAGACAGAGCCAGCCCTTTGAAGAGTCTTGGACCAATTAACACTAGAGAATGACTACTGAAAAATGTGTCTGAGCATGTATGCAACTTGCCAATGAGATGAACAGAGGGAGTAGAGAACAAACAACACTGATGAGCTGGGTTGATAACCCCCTGCTGAGATCACAGGAGAACAGGAGAAGCAACACTGACAACAGGAACACCCCAATGAAGCTACTGGTAACACACAAAAAGGCAAAACAAGCAAGTGGCTGTCTCAGTTTGCAGTCATTTTCACGGAGCACCACTCAGCTTTTTTTTTTTTTTTTATCAAATTCTGTTTCAAAAACTGTAAAAAAGCAGCTGAGTGTCAGGGATAACCCTGGTCCTAGAATAAAGGCTGGAATTTGCAAGACAGTATCTACCATTGGCAGGTTAGGATACTGCTCAGGGTACTTTCCACATTGAAACCTAGAGTTTTCCTGGGTAAGATGGGGCAGCATTATACATCCTCTCATCAGTTAAAAGTTAAATTAAATCAAGGATGGGAAGGCACTCACTAACTTGCGACGGGAAGCAGAGGATGGTAATTATCAGTGTTATGGTTAGGAGCTGAGTGTAAGCAACAACATTCCTGCAACTGATGCGTCTGTATGTGTACCTGCTTATTAATCACACACAGGAAGAAGAAAAGTGGATAATTGACATAGCTAGGCATTCTTTCTCTACAGAGTTGGAGAAAACAGGTTTTTGGAAATACAGAGCTGTGATTCCTCAAATGTGGCCTTGGATGAGCAGCACCAACACTGACATTACCTGGGAACTAGTGAAAAATGCACATTTGGGATATGTGTGCTTTGTTTAGTATGACTACCATGAAATCCCAGCTTTGCTCCCAATTCCAGCTGTCTCGGGCATTTGCAGACTGAAAAAGTGGATGAAAAAAAATTCTCTTCTTGGGGCCTGGCATGGTGGTCTAGCAGCTAAAGTCCTCGCCTTGTATGCACTGGAATCCCATATGGGCATCAATTCTATTCCCACCGGCCCCACTTCCCATCCAGCTCCCTGCTTGTGGCCTGCAAAAGCAGTCAAGGACGGCCCAATGCATTGGGACCCTGCACCCACGTGTGAGACCTGGAAGACATTCCATGCTCCTGGCTTCAAATCGGTGCAGCAACAGCCGTTGCGGTCATTTGGGAAGTGAATCATCGGATGGAAGATCTTCCTCTCTGTCTCTCCTCCTCTCTGTACATCTAACTTTGCAATTTAAAAAAAAAAAAACTCTTTTTTTTTTCCCTCTCCTTCCCCCACCTTTAAAATAAATACAATAAATACTTTTGGGATTAGAATCAGCACCTGTTTTTAATAAGTTTGATAACCATACATCTAGAGAAATAACTAGTGACCTGTAGAAGATGCGACAGTCTGGCAGAAGACATGACGTGATGCAAAGTGTCCCCACCGAGGACGAAGGTGGGCTTTTGTTGGTAAATGTAACTGAAGCATTCTAAAGAAGCTTAGAGTGCTGTCACATAATCAGCATAGAATACAAATGATTTTGTCATAATTTCATTTCTTCCCCGTTGTAGGCTGAGTGGTATCTGCCCAGATTCGCATCTATTCATGTGAATTGCCCTTAGAGGGAGAGAGGCTCTCAGTAGGTGTATTGGAATAGGTTTGTCCTAAATCCAGGTAGCAACACCATGAAACCAATCTAATCCCTTTTAAAAGAGTACATATTTCTGTATACTTAATACACATCAACTACTTCAGTTTTACCCCAACAACTACCTCTGGCTAGTTGTTTTCTTCCGGGAAGACTGTTCCCTCAGGCCAGGCTCTCCTTGGCTATTACTGCAATTGTGTTTCCAGCTTGCACCCTACCTCTTAGGTTCAGATAGTTTATCATTCCCTGGAGAGGAGGTACAGACTGATGGGTAAGCCGAAGTCTCTGGGGTGAATTGACAGCTGTCAGGACATTTCAGGAAAGCTGTTCTGTCATGGAATCTTCAGTTTGTTTTCCTTTGAAAGTGGGACAGTATTGCCACTATTCCTGAAATATAAGTCAATAAGCTAATAAGCTAATATCTGTGTAGCGTGTAGGAAAGTGATTGACACAGAGTAAAATAGATGACGAATATAGGGATATTTTGAAAGTTGTTGTAAAATTGAATTAAAACATTTATTTTGGAGAAAAATAAGTCTTTCTGAATGCATTATTTATTTGCCTGAAAGGCAGAGCAGTGGAAGAGAAAGACACACACACACAGGTGGGGGGGGGTAGAGAGAGAGAGAGAGAGAGAATTAACTGGATCACCCCACAAATGATCACAATAGTCTGTGAAGTCAGGAGCCAAGAACACCATCTGGGTCTGTCACACAGGTCCAGGGACCCACGTACTTGGACCGTATAACCTACTGTCTTCTCAGGTATTAACAGATCTCACCTGATGTAGACATCACTTGGATTTCAACACTCCAGGAACAGAGGTGAGCCTGTGTCTTACTTGTCCTATCAAAATCCTACCCTGAGATATGATACTTTTTGATGCTTACTTTAACTTCCTTTGTATATTTCAAATAACTCTGTATTCTCTGCTTACAAAACTTCTCCTCTATAGCACTTCTAGTCTCAATGTATGATATCACTGCATCTCACTGCTTGAGCTTAACAGGAAAAGTGTCATTGCTAGAGCCATTTCCTTTATATCCCAATCTGTCCCAATCCGTCATCAACTCCTGTGGTTTCTACACCTGGGAAATACATTTCAAATTCACACCTTATTTCCAAAAGCTTCCCATAGGTTCTCTTTGTTCCTATTGAGACTACAGCAAAGGTATTCTAACAGGTCTCCCTTACTCATGCTTGCCTTAGTTGAATCCATTTTACACAGAGCAGCCAAGGAGATAGAAGAAACTTCTGTAGCTCTCTGAGCACTCCAGCAAAGACTCTGCGTCGTATCTTGCTAGATGACTGTGCCTTGATCCGCCTCTTTATCAGTCATGGTCAGCTGACTCCAACCTCACAACTTTCTAATCCTCAAACCCTCCCTGTAGGATGGATCAGCTGAGAGTGACCTCACCACCAATGAAGATTATCCTTCTAGCAGCCTGATCTGTATTCTTTTACTTCTTCTTTCCCTTTATCTTAATCATAGGGGAAAGCATCAATGAGTTATGTCTGCAGAGTACAAAGTCACAAATTGCTGTCAACTGCCGCATATATCTCTGTTTGTCAATCAAAAAGCTTACTTCCCAGGATGCATCTGTTGCATCCAGTACCAGGGTTTATGCAGGATAAAAAGAGGTGAGAGGTGGGAAAGCACCCTGGGGTGTGAGAGAGGTTCTAACCCCATGTTTGTGGTGCTTGGACAGCTTTTTCACTCTCCTGCCTTCCTATTCTTGGACACTTTTCTAACCCCGGTGTGGTTTTTAGTTTTTCTGGGTAGCTGTTTGACCCACTCACGTTGAATGTGTTTCTGAAGGGTAGCCCACAATCACACATGGATATATGTTTATTCCCCACTGCCAAATTCATTCCATTCTTAGGATATAATACCAGGCTCTGCTCTGTATTCCCAATTTTTCAGGAAGCAAGGACTTGATTTATGAATTAATAAATGCATTGCCACATCACTGACAATAAAAATTGCCATATTTTGTAAAAGTTGGTTTCAAGAATCCCAGCACAACACTTCTTTTCCAATCCATTAAAGGGCCTTGACTTCAGAAAATATCTGACTGCAATAAAAAGAAGCAGAAAATAATCATCTCCCAATAACTTTGCCAGTTGTACCTTATTGGTCACAATGTCTGTGCATATATTCATCTTTGCCCAAATTAGTATGAATGAACAATCCTTGCTTGTATTCAAAATAAATCTTTGTTTGCTACCAGAACCCAGCCCCTCTTACCTTCTCAAAGATGTTGTCCCAGAAAAAAAAAAAAAAAAAACTTTATCTTCTGTACAAGTGTTTTTCTTAGCAAATTAATTGGGTGTGTGGCTCCTCCCAGTTTATGCTATATTTGCTCACAGCTACTGCTACATTTCTGCTTAAATTTAGGGGAAAAAAATCCCTACAAGGAGATGCTTATACTCACTGTCTTTCCATCCAGCACCCTTTCTCGCTAAAACTCACTCCATTTAACCATATGACCTCACCACTTTAGAGAAGTATTTCTTGATAATAGCTCCAATGTCCTATATGTTGCAAACCTCATTTATAATCTGAATTGACTTACTGGTGATACTGAGTCAAGAGACCACTCCATTTTCAATTAAATCATTGCTTTCATTTCTTCCAGCACTGTATTCTCATACCCCACTCTGTTTCAAAATCCTCAAACCTTGTTTTTCAGTTCCTTGACCGTGATGCGTTGATGTGCTCTAGGATTCAGTCCATAAACATCACCTATCATGCCCACACAGTCTCATTACCTTAATATCATTTACATACTGATGGCTCCTACGTTTATATTCTAAGTTTGTATGTGCCCTGTAAATAAAGCAAAATTACCAAGTGCATTATGACTTCTTCAGCTAATTTTTTTCAAGTGAAATATTTATTTTTATTTGAAAGGCAGATCTACAGAGAGGAGACACAGGGAAATACTCAATTCACTGGTTCTTTCCTCAAATGGCTGCTGGGCTGTTGTTGAGCAAAATTAAAGCAAGGAACCAGGAGCTTCTTCTGGGTCTTTCACATGGGTGCAGTGGCCCAAAGACTTGAACCATTCACTGCTGCTTTCCCAGTCCATAAAGAGGGAGCTGGATTTAAAATGGAGTGGCCTGGACACAAATCAGAGCACATATGGAATGCCTGGTCTGCAGAGGCGTATTAGCCCGCTGCATCTCCACACCAACCCTTCCACTCTTTAATTCAAGACATTACCACTATTTGGATCATTGAATGAGTCTGTTACATGATCTATGTGTTCCTGATTTTAGCTCAGTAACATTCTGTCTCTAGCATAGCAGAGTAATTCCCTGAGAGTTTTTGCATGCATCTGTTTTGAAAGGGAAACACACACACACACAGACACGAGGGAGAGAGACTTTTCAAATACCTGCTGCACTAGCCCAAAGCCATGTCTGGGAACTCCGTCTATCCCTCTCACTTTAGAAGTTGGAATCCAATAATTTGAGCCAAGCAATTGTGCCATCAGCTACTACTTGCAAGAATATGTATTAGCAGGAAGTTGGAAATGAATGTGCTGCCAAATGTAGAAACTGAACATCCCGAGTGATATCTCAACTGTTTCCACAAATGCCTTTTCCCAATTACAATGTTTAGTTATATTAGTCAAATGATCCTTGTTTGCAAATGACATGATACAATTCATAGGGGAACAAAAGGTACCATTAAGAGGTGAGGTTATTGGAACTCCTGAGAGAATCTGACAACATTACTGCATAGAAAATTAACTTCTTTCGTACAATAGAGGAAACACTCGACAAAGTAAAGAGGAAACTGACAGAAGAGAAAATTTGTAGACCAAACATCTGGCAAAGGATGAACTTCCAGAATGTATGAGCTCAAGAAATACAACACGAAAACAATTCATGCGAGAAATGGGCAAAAGACATAAAGAATCACTTTTCAAAGGATGAGACAGAATGGAACAGTAAAGACGTGAAAAGATCATCAGATTCTCTAGCCACGAGAGAAATGCAAATAAAAGCCACCAAGAGATTTCACCCCACTCTGATTAGAATGGCCAATACAGGGAAATCAGAAAACAATAAATGCTGGCAAGGAAGTGAGGGAAAACGTACACTAATCCACTGTTGGTAGAAATGTAAACTAGTGCGGCCATTATGGAAGACAGTACTGTGATTCCACAGAAATCTAAAAATACGTACCCCTTGTGACCCACTCCTGGGAACTCACCCAATTAGAGTATAATCAGCATGCAAAGAGTTACCTGTACCGCAAGCAGGGCCAGAGAGGGACACCCAGAGAGACGTGTGTGCTCCTGCCTGTTGCAATGTGATGCTCTGCACTGCCTCGAGAGGCTGCCAGCATGAACATGATCACCAGCTGAGCCTCCTTGAACCCGTACTCCAGAACCAGGAGCTAAAATTAGCTTCTTCTTTATAAGTTACCCTGACTCCAGCCTTTCATTTTAGTCACACACAAAAAATGAACTACTATAATTACCTTTAGTCTATATGTTCAAGGTGTACATTAAGCAAATGAATTCCACAGATGCCAGTTCCAGGCTCAAGATCTCTTTTTATGTGTTTATGCAGATATTCTTAAATTTAAAATCTAAAACCCATCCCCCCAAATGTCAATGTAACCGTTTTTCCTTTTATTATGATGAAAGTCTGATATTTCAATGGTTTTCTGTTCCCTATAGGACACTCCGCTTGCTGCTTTTTCCTTGCTGGCTTCTTTGTACTGCTGCTCCAACCAGACTGCCCTCCTTTGCAGAGCCTGAAACAAGTCTTCAGCTACAGCTTCAGGAAATCTGTAGTTGATACTTGCTCAGTTTTGTAACTGCTTATCCAGAATCTGCTATTCCTCCTGCTGGACTACTTGCTGAAGCATCTCTGTCTTCAATAATTCCTTTACACTAAATGTCCTCATCCCTTTTTTCATATGTTATGTTTATTTGCGCAACTGTCATCATCAGTCAATATGCTACGTTTGAAGCTTATTTTATTTCATGTCTGTGATCTCCCCTTTTCAGGTAAGCTCCCACATGGCAGGAGCTTTTCGGTACTATGGTCATCACTGTGTCCTTAACTTTTTAAAAAGCATCTGACATTGACTCATGCTGAGAAACTGACCGAAGGAATCTATGTGCTGCTGATGTGGATGGGATACATTTGGGAAGAGAGAAACTTATTCAGAAAGGAGATGCTTACTCACTCTGCCATTGACTTGGTTTGCATTGTCTTTGTGACTTTAAGCTCCTCCCTTTCCAATGGGATAATTAGCACTCTAAAAAGTTACAAGGTATTCCACACCACTATAACCACAGTATTTTCTGTCTCATTTATATGTTTTCTTTGCTTGTGGGATGAGCAGGTGCTGTGTCATTTTCATCCCATGATATTCAATTGTTTTAAGACAACTTGAAATTTGCCTTTTCAGAATTGTTCATCAGTCCATATTAGTTGTTTTCTTTTTTAATTTTCTCTTTCTTCTCTCTGTCTCTGTCTTGCTCTGTCTCACTCTCTGATGGGAATTAGAGCTTGATAAATATTCCTTGTTTTTTGGAATACAGATGGCACAGAGAAAAAGAGAAATGAAGCAAGCTCATTAAAGCTTCTGGAAAACTTTCCTTCAGTTGTATCACCCTCATCACTCTGCTTCCTGATTCTTTGCTTATCCTTTGGCATGCCAAGTCTTTTCATGAGTTTAAGCGGAATTAAAATCATTAAAAGTTTCTCATTGTAGAAAATTTTAAATACACACATTCACACCACGCATTTTTGGAATTTGTCTTCTTTCCTTTGGTCTCTATTAATCAACAATATTTTATTCTTCATGCATGAACAAACGCAGTCTAAAAACACAGACTTTGCCGTTTTGAGTTCCAGAATATCATTTAAAAACATACAGTGACAGAGTGGTGTGGCAGTGAATGCTTTTGATGTGTAGAGGTCTGGCTTTGTGCATAGAAAATGAAGGAAGCAAAGATGCCCTCATGATTTCCACCGAGGCAGAATCGAGTTGAAGTTAATTCGCAGAGCGATTATGAGTCGGTGAGAGCACTGGACCTGAGGCAGGGCAGGTCACGGAGTGGGGCAGAGCTGGCCTGAAGGACACTTGATGCCTGGAAGCGGCATGAGGGTCATGATTGAAGTTTCAGGGTCAGCATGTAATGATCCGAATTTTGGCTCAGACTTGCTGTGAAATGTCAAACTGGAGGATGTAGAGACTTAACCTCCTTTGGGATGACTTGAGAATACCAGAGCCTAGCTGCCTGTATCCCTGGGAAAACCAAAGTGTGTCCACAAGCCCCTCAGAGAAGATTCGTCAGCAGAACAAAGCTGTCCACTGTAACAAGGGAAGTAAAGATGTGGCCAACATATGGCTTCTCCTGTACCACTTCCTAGTGCAGAGAGGCCCATGGTGCATTCTTGTCACAGTTTCCCATGAGACATGGGGAGCCTATTCCTGGAGGAGGTCTGCAGCAGGAAGATGTTGTACAGGAGGACCTCAAGATGATAGGCCCCAGCAATGCCTTTGGTCCCTGATAGAACGACAGCCAAGACACAGTAGGAGAATCCTCATGTGGAGGAAATCTATGAAAGAAGTGTGGAGCTCAAACAATGCTCCCAGGAAACTATAGGTGTGTACAATCTTCTTTCGGGATGAAAAGTTCTCCAGAAATTTAGAAGAATATGGGAGAAAGCCAGAAGGCTAAGATGTACCAGAGGAAGCTCACTCTTACCTGAAAGAGGTGGCTACAAACCACTGTGTCTCCCAAGAGAACATATTCGTGAAGGACCAAAGATGAGGCTCCCTTGTGTTTGTGAACCAGAGAGCTACCACAAAGCTAGGAATTCAAATGAATTGCCATGGAGAGCCACTGGCTGATGACAGATCAAACAGCTGGTATGGTAGCATAAATGTCTACAGCAACTGACTAAAAGGGCAAGACTGACTCACAGAAGGAAGGAGAAAGGGACAAAGATGAGCACTTGTCCTTGGACTCAAATGTAAATTGTACAAATGTAACGAGTTTTATTCCAAATAGATTGTTGCTGAATGAGAAAAGAAATTCAATTTAATACAATAAAAAATGAGATTCAACTAGAGAAAAGGAAGGTAGAGGAGCCGAAAGAAAACCCATTGGGGTTGTATTCATAAAGCAGAGCGCACAGATCAAAGGAACTAAGAGGCACATGAAACTTCACATTGGAGAGATAGCATTCACTGTAGGCTAGTGGCTGTCATAAGGGAGGAATGGCAAGAGTCTGTGTTAGTACTTGTATATACTGATGTCAATTGTCTTGTCCTAAGATAAACTTTTCTTTCAACTTGACTCTTCTGTGTATTTTTTTAAAGTACTTCTGTGCACTGAAGTGATTTTACTTTGATTTCATCTGCAGAGTAGTTGAATAATAAAGTCCATAAAAATGAAGAAATCATGGAGAAGCTAACGATGGTGTTAGATATAACATTCTTGTCATGTGAAAGAAGACATGCATCTCCCTTGACTGCTCGGGGAGAAGGGAAATAGCGGGAAAATGAAGCTTTCACAGGAAGATTTCAGTTCCTCCAAAATAGGTGAGCTCCTCATCACAGAAGGAGTTCCACTGGCTGTTGGATGCTTTCTTAAAGGAAACTGAAAGAGAGGAGATGTAGCTTTGCATAGGAGATAAGCTATAAAATCTGGAAATTCCTTCCAACACTGATACCTATTGGCACCCCTACTTTATCATTCAGGTAAAATCAAGGTGGAGTGTACCTGTCTCTCAGAAAGGATTCAATATGAAAGGAAGAACAGGTTGATGAAAACACAAACATGTGTGATGTACTGATTACAACCCCTTTGCAGACATGATCTGTAAGACATGACTTGGCAACCTTATCTCTCAAATTGAGACTGGCCAGGCGATTTACTATGCTGTGTATAACCTCCCACAAATCATTCTGGGTCATTTCTGAGGTTGGACCTGCAAAGGCTTGGTGCTTTCCTCTACCATTTTTGGCATCATTCCACTGCCATGAAACCAAGGTCACTTGATGCATGAGGGATCAGGGCTAGGAGACATTAGTTGTTTTGACTGAGCACATTCTAGATCAGCTGTTGCTAATTAACCTCCAGACAGGTGAATGAGCTCGAATAAGATCAGTAGAACTATCTAAACCACAGGCAGCTGCAGATGCATGAATGAGCCCAGAGGACCAGAAAAAAAAATACTTCTGCCCAGCCTATTTCAAACTTATGAGCAATATAAATGATTACTGTTTTAAGCACTGAATTTTGGAGTGATTTATTACACAATCATTACTAAGTAATGTATCACTGGAGGCTGGGAGACCTGCATCTCCCATTGTATGAACTTCACCAAGGCTATTTAGCTTTTTTTTTTATTATTAATTGTTTTGTATTATGTGACAGTTTCATAGGATCTGGGAATCTCCCCACCCTTCCCCACTCCCCTCCCCTCCCCCCCGGTGGATTCCTCCACCTTGATGCAGTATTACAGTTCAAATTCAATCAAGAATCTTTCCTTGCAAACGTATACCAAGCATAGAGTCCAGCTACTTATTGTCCAGATGGGTTGAACAGTTTCTTGGGGAGACCATTTCTGGTCTGAAGTTAGAGCTGGTAGAATATCATCCCAGTCAATTAAGAGTCCCAATATGACATCAACAGCAATTTGCAATATTATGGAATTGACATGGTTTTGAGTAACCAGTATGTTAAAAAAAAAAAAAAACAAGTCCTAACCACAACCTATGATTAGCTCATTGACATTTCAATTTTAGTTTATATACAGGACCGGCTGCTATATACCTTAAAATGGCTATAAGGTACCATTCAGCTGTCTCGTGTCTATTTCATTTTCATATTTAGCCATTTGCTGTGTTGAAGTATAATTTTGCTGATCTTGGCAGATTTTAGGATAATCTAGACTGGCTTGTAACTCTAACAAGACATTTGTCGACAATTAAGGTGCAGAACATTTTTCTTGGGGGGTGGTGTGCAGGAAAATCCTCAACACCATGGTGAGGAGTGACTAATCTTTGTGTGCGACCCAGCGATGCATGAGCCAATCCACGCCAGCTCTCTCCTGTCAGATTTCAAGCTCTACTTTCTGTTGTTTGTCTATTTATTTTAGGGTTTTTTAGTTTGTATGATTGTTTGTTTGCTATGAGGGGTTTTCGAAACGATCCCGATGGTCATTGTGAGGGAGGGTGGGGGTCCAGAGGTGGAGCTGGACTCGGACCAGAGAAAGCTCTCCTCCCTGGTCCCGAAGGACATTTATTGTTCTTCTGTTTCTGCGGACCGCTCAGGGCTTCTGGTTGTCTTTCCGATGACGTTGGTTTCTGCACGGTAGTGTTTGGACTTCTTCCATCCCGTGCAGAAGCTCCGGTTGGGGGTGGGTGACCTCAGAGTACTCGGCCTCCGAGGACATCCAATTCCCTGTGGCCTCCTTGGCAGCTGGGATATAGTCCTTGTTGCTCGTATTAATAGTTTGTGGTGAAGGTCTGGGAGTCTTCATGGTTGGGATCCAAGCTTCCTCCTTACCATTTGCTTCACTCTGGAGAGCCCCCCTGCTCCACGCACATGACCTCCTGTTAAGAGGTTGTCAGGATCGCACCCGATTCCCCCCTCATGCATTGGTATAGTAGTTTTATTGTTGTTTAGTGCCGCTTTGAGTCTGTTGTCTATGAATTACCAGATTTGATCTTGATAGGCTATATTGTACTTTTTCCTCACTCTTTTTATGGTCCTGAAAGATTTCCCTGCACTCCCTCCCCATTACGGGTTAACATAGCGTATTGAGGGTATAGTAGGTTTTATTACTTTATCAGTAAAACATTGACACCATACTTGAGACCCACTACATTTCCTGGGAGGATTCAACGTAGGAATTTACACTAAGTAGTTTTCACAGTGTCCAGTACATAGCTAACACTCAACAGATTTTTCTTCTATATTAGTATTTTTATGAGTCAGTGGTTAAAAAAAAGTACCACTGAGGAAATAAAAATATCACTCAGGAATAAATTCCACAGAATATGCTCTTTCACACAACCAAAAGCTGGAATAATTATTTTCTTACTCTTTCTTGTGTTAGTGTGTTTATTTTCAGCGGGATCACTTCCTTTGCACATCCGTGTAGCAGGCACGTGTCCAAACTGACACCAAGAACCTGGGACGATGATACCTCCTCACCTCCATCTTCATGGCAGTCACACACATTCCTTGTTCCCTAAGCCTTTCTGAAGATTCCTTCTTTGCCTGGGTGTTCTCCATGTCAAGACTTGAAAGTAGAATGGAACAACGAAGCATCATACTCTAGTAACCCTAAGCTCTAAGATGAGGAACAGAACAACTAAGAAAGGTATGTTATGATTACGTTAAAAAAAAAAAAAAAGTAACCTCACCCTTTCAAACAACTTCTAGAAAAAAAAATCCCAATGAATTTACATATTATCTCCTTTAATAAATTCCAGAATCCAAAGCATAAAGTTAAGATTTTTCTTTTTCTGTAAACATGAGTGTGTCACAGATCAATAAAGTAATGATTCAACCCAGGGTTAGAAGAGACTACCTGTCTAAATGCGGATCTTTCAATCCAGTCCAATCTTCTGGTTCCTTCCTTCTTTCATTTGAATATTGAGCATGACCAATATTGAAAACCTCACTAGCTCATGAAACAAATTAATTCTATCTTTTTCTTTCTTTTTTTACTTGTGGGCTTGTTAAAGTTTCAAGCACAGTTAGTCTAGTTCAAAAGTTATCTCAGCATTGAGGATAAGGACATAGAGACCATCACAAAGAATGGTAGAACATCAACATACAGTGTACTTTCATCAAGTTGCTACTTCAGACAGAGCTCAATCCTACCTGCTAACAGTAGGAACTGATGTTCCTGGTCCATACAGGCTAAATTGATGGGGTATTACTAATGAATAAATATAAAGCTATTGTTAAATATGAATAGCTCTAGATAACTGCTGTATAACATTGTATCTATAGTCAGCTATAACATTTACATATACTTACAAATGTCTTTAAAATGCCAATTTTGTGTTAAGTGTCCTTAAACAAACTTTAAAAAGTGTCAAGAAAATAGTTTGGGGCCCAGAGCAGTGGCCTAGTGGCTAAAGTCCTTGCCTTGAATGCACCAGGATCCCATATGGGTGCTGGTTCTAATCCCAGCAGCCCCACTTCCCATCCAGCTCCCTGCCTGTGACCTGGGAAAGCAGTGGAGATGGCACAAAGCCTTGGGACCCTGCACCCATGTGGGAAACATGGAAGAATCTCCTGGCTCCTAGCTTTGGATTGGTGCAGCACCGGCTGTTGTTGGTCACTTGGAGGTTGAATCATCGGACAGAAGATCTTCCTCTCTGTCTCTCCTGCTCTCTGCATATCTGACTTTGAGATAAAAATAAAATAAAAAAGAAAATAGTTTGAAATAAGCATCAGCAATTACATGATTGTGGAGTGTAAAGTAAGAAAGGTGTATGAGTTCTGGCATACTAGATTTGAGACTTAGCTGAGACATTTCATAGTTGTGTGGCTTGGTTTTTGCATTCATGAAATCCAAAGGGCAGACTGCCTGTTCTGCATGATTCCTTAGAAATAGAGTATGGAATTTACCTGGAAAATTTGAGAATTGTAAATGCTCAGTGATTTTTGGTGCTGAGGGAAAACCCTGAAAAATTCAAGCTATGAAATTTAAAATGCTTTATGATCGTATAATTGGTAGATATTCAACGTATACATTCTTATGGGTTTGGACATAAGCATACACCTATGATGTTATTGTCACAATCAAGGTATCTTGACAACATTTCCTTCTTGTTTTATGTGTGCATGTGTGTCATAACATGTAGCATGAGGTTTATACTCAACATAGTTTAAGTGCACAACAGCATATTGCCAGCTGCATAATAGCTCTAGAACTTATTTGTCTTGACATAACCACGATTTTGTTATACTCATTAACTTTCCATCCAGAGATTATTCTAGCATAAAATAACAGCTCCACAAATGTAGCTGTAATTGTTATGTCTCACCTGTCTGCTGTTCTCTACATCAACCTTACTGCCATATAAAGGCACGAGTTGTTCATAATTTTTGATATCATCTTTGAAGTCTATGAATATGAAGTGAAATGCTTGATATTATGTCAAAACTAATAAGGTATGTGTGTTGACCTGCTGGATATAGAATGTGACTTGGGGTTCTTTGCCATATTACTGGCTTCTCTTATTTAATTAGAGTCCAAATTGAATATTCTTCCACTTCAAATCTGGTCTGGCATGTCTCACTGCCTTTCTTCATTGTTAAAGTTGTCTTCATGTCTCTTAATCTGCAACCAACATATAGTTCCAAGGAACAGACCAGTTGATTTTGGAGGTTTGGTGAGCTGACCATATTCCAATACTCTTGCCTCCCTCATTGTAGATGCAATTGGAAATGTATTTGATGTTGTGTGGGATTCTCATGCAGAACAGAGGATAACAAAGATGCAATAACTATAACCAGTCATATAGCAAACACATGCAGTAATAATTATTTTGAGGTATACTTTAGATTTATTTTATTTATTCATTTATTTATTTTTATTGGCAAGGTGGATATACAGAGAGAAGGAGAAAGAAAGATCTTCCATCCACTGTCTCACTCCCCAAGTGGCTGTAATGGTTGGAGATGGGACGATTCAAAGCCATGATTCAGGATCTTGTTCCAGATCCTCCTTGTGGATGCAGGGTCCCAAGGCTTTGGGCCATCCTCTACTGTTTTCCCAGGCCATAAGCAGGAAGTTGGATGGGAAGTGGAGCAACTGGGATATGAACAGGCATCCATATGGGACCTAAGTACATGCAAGGCAAGGATTTAGCCTCTAGGCTATTGCACTGGGCCCGAGTAATAAATTATTTAAACAATGTTTATATGTGTGTATTTATATATGTCCTCAGAAGGAACATCATGTAGCCTATGTCATGGCAACACAACTGTCAAGTGTCCTGGCAGCTTGGTAAAGCCAGATCAGTTCCATAGTGAATCCCAAACCAGGCTAGAATTCAAAGTATGCAATTTGTAGGCATTTTCTTGGCTACAGTATACATTAGCAGAAACAGACACCTTATCTACACCCTGTATTCCATATTTAAACTATCAATGAATGATTGCCTGCACGTTGTCATTCTGATTTCCTGGCAGGGATCTCCTCTTGTGTTTCGTGTATTTGAGTTTCCTGACAAGTACTTTCTGTAACAGAGACTTGAAGGCAGGGATTTCACTAGGAAATATCTCCAGGAACAAAACCTGTAAGATCTCAAGGATGGGGCACTGTGAGAAGGTGGACTGGCAATTAAGTACCACTGAGTCTTGGTCCATTACAAAGGGAACTTTGGAACTGCGTGACCCTGCAGAATTGTCTTAAATTGAAGAAGGGAGACCTTATGTTTTTTGCTTCCATACTGAATAACAATCGTCGGATGAGTCTGACCATGGAAGGGAGGATAGCGTCTGGTAAGGTAAACTATCAGCCTTCATTAGAGGGCAACACTGCTGGCAGCTGGGAGAAACTAGGGCATTGGTTCCGAAGGGAGATGTAGGTGGAACACCACAGTGCTCATAGGCTTATGGTCAAGGAAACGTAAAATGCATTTGAAGCTTGGATGATTCAAAAACAGAAAAATATCTGAGACCTTGAAACCTGTGTGGTTCTTTGCAATGAGGAAAGCAGCGTGATGACACACAGTGACATAAGGTTTGATATCAATCATTCCTGAGTTTTCATCTGGGATATCCTACTGTTTATGTAACTTTTGGACAATTCTTTCTCTCAGCTTCAGTTTCTTAATTTGCATGAAAATATAATATTGGTAATAATATCAATAATATCAGTTTTAGAGCATATTTGGGATGGTATCATCGGCAAGGCACTTGAAATGCCAAGCAAAGTACCTGATGTGTTGAATGCACTTATTATCAAGCTGTTTTCTACCACTTTGGAGATGCTAAACAGCTTGTATCTATGCCGTTGCTTATCCAAACACTGGACAGCAGAATGTACCAGAATGTTTGAAAAATTCACAACTAAAACGAATGCATGGGGATACAGGCAAGAAGCAAGAAGACAAATGTTCTTAAACATTATCAGGTAGAAAAAAAAGATTTCTAAGAAAAAAGATTTCTATCAGGGACAACCTCCTGGGAAAGAATCTAACCAGTACGCAGAAGAATAAAGAGGGCAAAGGTGGGGTTGTTCTCCATTTGCCCTGGGTTGAAAGGGCAGGTCAGCTTGAGCCACTTACCAAAGGAACAAGTTTTATTTCTTACAGTTCTGCAGGCTGTGAAGTCCATGGCTAAGCGTGTGATATCTACCAGGATTGCTTGCTGTGTCAACTCATGGCAGGAGACAAAAGGGTAGGAAAATACATATGGGAAAGACCACGGAGTTGAACTCACAGCCTCAAGTCCTGTTGTAATTAGTATTCATTCATTCATTGTGGTTGGATCACTCGTGCCTTCAATACCTCTCACTACACTCCAACTTCTAACACTGGGGATTGTGTTTCCAATGTAGTTTTTTAGGAGACACGTATGTTGGGGAGGGCACATTCAAACCACAGCTAGTGTGATGATACAATGAATTTGGGGAGTTGTCTCTCAGGTTCAAAAACATGAAAGAAAAGATAAAAAAAAGTCATGCAACTACAGAAAGGCTAGATCATTTAGTGTCTTTAAGTATTGAAGTTCATTTGGAGCATAATATAGGAAGAATGTGCACAGCATAAAAGAGGGAATGCATTTCAAGTTGCTTAGTATTGGAAGCACCTAATCCATCATCATAACTTGAGGTCACTGGTTTCAAATTCACTAAGAAGCATTGAAAGACAGTGGTGGAAAGAGTTCATGGCCTGTTTATATAGAGTCTACCTACGGCAGAAAACCAGATGGCATGGGGCCCATTCACTTCACCTTGTTAACAGTCCTGGATTTCAGGTTTAACGATCCAGCTGGCTTAGAGCAGTCTAGCAGAGTATCCCATATTTCCTTTGGAATGATCGGAAAAGTCACCCTTCCAAACCGTACAGACAGTCATTGCAAGTCCGGATGCTTCCAATGCAGTAAACTGGATAACACGCAAAACAAGGTGGGTTTATCCTCAACGGTTACTACTCCCTGAAACGGAATTCCATCCTCCACTCCCCAGTTCTGACAGATCGACTCCAGAGCAAGGAGCCCCAGCTACAGCCTGTCTATGACATGGTTTCCGCTGTAAACTTTGTTTTTATTCTCTGTGAAAGAGTACTTTATACACTGAACTTTATGAAAGTAGAAAAATCATTTTCACATGAAATTTTTTCAAGTTTGGACATAGCCCAAAAGGGATTAAAAAATTGCAAGTGGAAGTAAAATGTTCCAGGAGGCTTTTTGTACAGCAGAGTGTTAAAAAAAAAATAATTAGAATGTAAGAATACTTGGTTTGTGGAATTCCACGATGGTGGTGAGCTTAGCTGCACTCAAATCTAATCCTGATTCTCTTCCATATTTCCTGAAACATCACAATAACGTTCAATGGCTTTATTCTTTCAAAACTTCTTTCTATAATTAACCCATAGTCACTGTGAGGTAAGCAAGGCCAGATGCAGAAACTAAAGTAAACGTAGACAAGATGATTCACCCTAAATAGCTATTATTTACCCGGGGAAGAGTTATGTCTGCATAAATGGAAAAAAGGGGTCGTTTTGGAAACTAGTTGGGTATCCATACCTTGATTACTTAACTGACCTTGAGTTTTAACTCACATTCTTTGTTTACTTATTTATTTAAGTCCTTAATTGTGTGTGTATACTTGATGTTTACGTGGTTGATCAGGGTGGGAAGAATCAAGGGTTGGGGAAAGTGGGTGAGACTATTGTTTACAAATTTTCTTTTTCTTTATTTTTTTAAAGTATTAATTAGTGTTTATTTGAAAGTCAGATTTTACAGAGAGGCGAGCCAGAGAGAGAGATCTTTCACCTGCTGTTTCACTTTCCAAATGACCACAATGGCTGGAGCTGAGCTGAGCTGAAGCCAGAAGCCAGAAGATTCTTCTGGGTCTCCCACATGCGTACAAGGGCCTGAGAACTTAAGCCATCCTCCACTGCTTTCCTAGGACATAAGCAGGGAGCTGATTCAGAAGTGGAATAGTCATAACATGAACTGGTAGATACATGGGATGCCTCTCCAAGTTTTAGCTTACTAATCTATAGAATGGGCTAATAATACTACTCAAAATGATGCATGGGTCAAGTGACATGGTGTTGAATGTAGGCCTTGTAAATTATAGTGCCACTGAAATGCTAAATGTTGTTTACATGCAGTTAAACATAGGCAGAGATGTAAGTAAGAATTCTACCCTAAGTCACCATTATTGTTTTAAATGAACAATTATAGCTAACCTCAAATCACTGTCACCAGTTTATCAGGATACTAGTAAACTGGATTCTTCCTTCAAGTCTATACAGATTGCAGGATGTATAATGGAACTCTCATGAACTGTTCAGTCATTCTTGCCTTTCACTGAGTCTGACTGAACAAGGCTCATGTGGAATATGTAATTTCATTCTCACACTAACTCCCTGTGCCTCCTGTGGTGAGCCTCTCATGTAATTTGGAGTGACATTGTTGAATGCTCATGAACTGCTTATCCTTAGTTAGACAGACGTCATCCATGCCCTGCAGAACAGCATGAGCTCAGCGACATCAAAAACAAAGCACACCTACCACCGTAAACATCTGCCAAATCATGTCTGCTCTAAAAACTGTAACAACTAAAAGGCAATCAAAAAATCAAAACAGCACCTATACATAGAAAACATTCTACAGTATCCAGATATACTATTTCAAGAAAGCAAGCACATAAATATGAAGTTTGTATAAATAGATCCTAGCTTTTTACCACTGTACATCTCTAACACAGAACTTAAAGAGCAAGCAGTAAAATGCTTGAAATCGTTTCCTAACTTCTCAGTAGACCATGGAACTGGGATGACTTTCTTATCTATCCTATATCCTCAAATCCCTTGGGTAGGGTGGGGAGGGGCACATTAATTAGATTTCTTTTTAGAGCCAAGTTCTGTATTACATTCTGCTCACTGATTTTATCTTTAATTTTATAAAATAATCCTTCAATGATAGGCATTGTCATTATTTTCATTGAAAGATTGGGAACATACATGAGACATGTAAAGTAACTTTCTCAAGGTCACATAATATTACATGCAAAAAATATCCTTAGGGCCTGGCGGCGTGGCCTAGCGGCTAAAGTCCTCGCCTTGAACGCCCCGGGATCCCATATGGGCGCCGGTTCTAATCCCGGCAGCTCCACTTCCCATCCAGCTCCCTGCTTGTGGCCTGGGAAAGCAGTCGAGGACGGCCCAAAGCTTTGGGACACTGCACCTGCGTGGGAGACCTGGAGGAGGTTCCTGGTTCCTGGCATCGGATAGGAGCGCATCGGCCCGTTGCGGCTCACTTGGGGAGTGAATCATCGGACGGAAGATCTTCCTCTGTCTCTCCTGCTCTCTGTATATCTGGCTGTAATAAAATGAATAAATCTTTAAAAAAATCCTTATTTGAATCTGCATCTGGTAATAGCATTTTGATTTTCATGGAACACATTTGCTTGACAAATAAAATATACTCAAAGATATACGGTGTTATTTCACTAGTTCTAAAATAATGCTTTCGTAAAATGTAGCATCCTAGACAGAAACAGACTTTTAGCTGGAATTCTGTAAGCCTAGATGCCTACTTACGTACAAAATTTTAGATAATAATGTGATTTATGCATTCAGCTAGAATATCTAAAATAGCGAATTAAAATGTGTAAGTAATGTCAGAATTGTGGTACAATGGGATATGGTACTGCTTGACATGCTGGCAACCCGTGTGAACCTCAGATGTTGCATTTCCAATCCACCTCCCTAATACATTTCCTAATAAGCCAGAAAATGCAACAGAAGATGACCCAGGTGTGTGGGCCACAGTTTACTAGTGGAAGACCCATATAAAGCTCCTTACTTCGGCCTTGCCAAAGCTAAGGCCATTGCGGTCATCTGGGGAGTGAACCAGAAGATGGAAGATCTCTCTGTCTTTCCTATTCTCTTTGTTTCTCTCTCTGTACCTCTCATTCTCAAAATAAATAAATAAATAAATACATAAATCTTATAAAGAAAGCTGACATTCAACCTCAGAGCACAGGAGGCTCTGGTCTCATTTATATCTATATTTCTCTATTTTGATTGCACTTCAGAATCCTGGGAAATGTTTTGGAAGATTTAGTTAGTTTTACTTGAAAGTCATAATTGCAGAGAAAGTAGGGGAGACACAGAGGACTATCTTCCACCCCTAAATGGTCACAATGGCCAGAGCTGTGCTACACTAAAGTTTGGACTTAAGGAGTTGGTCAATCCTCCATTTTCTCAGGTACATTAGCAAGGGATTAGCTTGATTGGAAGTAGAGCAGCCAGGACTCGATTTTGTGCCAGTATGGTAGATTGTTACCACAGGCAGAGGACTGGCTTGCTACACCAATGCACCTGCCCAAGAATCCTGGAATTATTTATACCCTAGGAAATCTGCACGTGAGTCTCAAAGATTCAGATGAGGCAATGGTGCATCTTTTAAGTTCTCTGTATCATTCCTTGGTATAGTTAGAGTGGAGGATTTCTGTAGCAGCATAAACTCCTTTGAATTTCGCTGTGTAGAAATTTCATCTCTGTGCAAGCCAGAACTGAGAATGCATTCATACATCTGAATAAACTCCTTCTCATTAACTTCTACCAGCCAGGTAATCTGAAGTTTTAGGATGAATTGAAAGAAATAATGAATCTATAAGGCAATTATGTGATAGTGTTTAAATCTACTATTTGGAATGGGAATTATGTGATGTTGGTATCAGCCATCAGGCTTTATATGGATTTTTGTTTTTTTCAGGTAAGTATCACTTTGGTAAGCTATGCCAAGTATGCTTCATCTTGCTTCCTTTCAATCTGGATAATTGCTAGAGCTTACAGCATTATCACTCTCAATGTGGTCTGTAGGCATCATGCAGGATCTTGCTAGAAGCACAAAATCTCAGCTTCCCTCCCACATCCACTCAATCAAAATATCAAAAACATTCATTTCAACAGAAATCCTGGGTGTTTCCAATGCCCATTAAGTTAGAATAACTGGTCTGGAGCCAAAGTCTTGAGTAGACTTTCCCTGTTGAGGTAAGGATCAGCAAGGAAAATGTTCCCATAAATGTGACATGTCTGCTTGCATAGACCAAGGCCTGGCGCCATACAAGTCAAACTTTTATCATTTCAGTTTCACATGCAACACTGAGGAAACAATACATGCAGAATGTATTGTTACATGCTCCTTTATTCAGTCTCCGATTGCTTCTTATTAAATAGTTTTTCATATAGGCCAAAAGGAGCATCTTTTCCGTTATGTCATTTTCACTGTGTCTGGGACTTTGCCTTATAGTTTTTGTGCTGATATACAGATCCTAGTTCTCAAGGCTTGGATTGTCTGGGCAATGTTTTTATCTGTCTGTTGTATAGAACATAGCATGGTTTTGCAACTAAGGTGACCAAACACCCCACCTTACCCACAATTGAGGACATTCTAGAACTTTTAGGCTTTTATTGCTGTAGCCTGGATGATATAAGAAGGACATCAGCTCTCTGTGTCACTCCCGTAAACCGGAGCTCTGTTTCTGTTTCTCCTTGGGCTTCTTTTTCCTCGCTTAGATGGATATTTCCTATTGCCTGGAAGTAGACTATCATAATCAATATTTTCAGCTTAGAAATACTTGAATCTCTACTAATATGTAGCCCATATTAAAAATAAGTGTCCTGGATTAAAGAATTTAACCTGGTAGATACTTAACTTAGTATAAAACTGACTTAATAGATAATACTGAAAATAACAAACTGATTGTCAAAATATGTATGTCAGAATTTCCTTTTGGCTGAGAGAAATAAATGTTAATCTACTATAGGTCTAGTGAGTTGTTTTAATTAAAGTAACTTGTATGGAATGTGGTCCACTAAGTTTTGAAATAGGAAATCTGCATCTTCTGTTCTTTCTTACACGTTGAGGGATAACTGAGGTAATAATCTAATAGCTTTGACTGTGTGCGTCTCAGAAGAATTTCACTATATCAACAAAAGATTCTACAGATTCTGGACCCGTATTGCTGTGGATTGAGAAGATTCAATGATACTTTGTATAATCCAAACTACATCTGGGTTTTTGGGGGAAATAATATTGTACAGGGATTTGGAAGAGGTGTGAAGCCGCATTAAGATGTTGGTATGTTTGAGTTGGAAGAGCCTCATAGTTATTAAAAGACAACTTCTTTTCATTTGCAAATAAGTGAGTTGTCATGTGTCCAGTTTAAATGACTTGGGCAAGCTCACACAAGATTACCAAGTGGTAGGAAAATGATTGGTGACCCAGCGTATTCTGTCCGGTCACCATTATCAGTTGGCTTTCCATGTCTCCTTGTTTCTGCCTCCACACCAGGTTTCTAACCAGGTCTGTAACTAAAGATGCAGTAAATACTAATGCAAGCAAAGATCCAGAGAAATGGCACATTGTTGTTTTTACAAATGAGATCAAGCTTTCATGATGCTCAGTTAGTGTTATTCTTCCTCAATGAGGAAATTAGAACAGAGATTTCAATGTGATTTGCCATTTTTTGGTAACTTGGCCTATTTAAACTCACCTTTTACTTATCACAAATGATCATGTAATAATTTGTCATCATGATGTTCACAATTATCAGCCATCCAATGTTACAGTCTTCTTAAATAAATTTGGGGAACTTTCTTGTAATGTTTTAGTGTCAATGTTGGTACATTTTTAGATATAGTTGATATGTATTTAAATATAGTTCATTATGGAAGATCCATTTTACTACCTATGTCTTTCGTAAATGTCTATTTACTAAGTAAATAGAGAAAATATATATATATATATATGTATACATATCATGACCTGAATTTGTCTCTGCAGTTATGAAAGACAGTGCTAACGTTATGACGTTAAATACATGTGATATAAACCTAGGGTAAGCATCTTTTGATTGTGATGGTTGTAATGAGTTTATACGCCTAAGACTTCCATAGTCTTACTGAATCACTCTGATTTCCATGAATGCTCCATATTTTATACATGAAATCACAAAAGAAACAGATAGTCATTTTTATTGAGACTATGTTTCTTGTCAGTTTGTGTTGTGATAGTATGAAAGGTCATGGATATTTTTAATGGTGTCTCTGGCTATAATCTTCATTATATGGCAGGCAAATAAGTATTTTTTTTCTTGAATGGCTATTGCATATCATAATATTGATTTTTCTTAAATTGAATGTGGCATAATTTTAGTGTTGAACATACTGTGTTCTATTGCTTCTAACTGTATAGCATTCTTAGGTAGAATTAGCCTTGTTAGCAGTTACCTGGATTCATAGTTACTATTTGTGCCTAGCATTTCCTTCTATGGGGAAGACATTCCACTATCCTTTTCTATCTTCTCCTTAATCTCTCATTCATTCCTACCATGGAGAGGGATGTGAGTTTAGAAGGAACATACAGAAACACATAAGCCATTTCCTTCAATTTCCATACCAACAAATATATTACTGACAGAGAAATGTGTTGCCCTCAGCTATGCATGGAATTTTATAAAATAGAACTGACTAAAGCTTGGGGTTTTCTAACATTACCTTGGCCTGGTGGATAAATATATCTGCACCTGGAGCTTAGATTGGTAACTTCAAATGCTAGCTGCCAAAGTAAGATTTTCTGAAATGATGTCAATATTTTCATTTTCTATGTGCCAAGAAGCAGAAAGATACTGTAGATGAGCGTATAATCAGTACCCTCAAAAACTAAGATTTTAATACCTTCTCTGTTATTTGTCCAGTTATATTATAAGGAACAAATGAGGTCATACATACTTAGTATTCTTTTTTAAGAAAACCTTTAAATAAATTATTAATGTGGGTGATAGCAGAATGACATAGGAGAAAAGAAAGAACTCCTAGTCACTGGCTTAATTCCCTACATTTCTGTGACAAGGGGGTTAATGGTGAGCTCAGCCCAGGTATTTCTACATAGGTGTTAGGAATCAAGTCACTTGAGCAACCACCCACACACTGAGTGTCTTCCCTGGCAGGAAGTTGGAATTAGGAACCAGAATTAAATCCAGGTTCCCCACGGTAGGACTTGGAAATTCTGATGGGTACCCATGCCACGGAGCAGAGCACTGACCCCTATAGAACACCATGAATAGCACCTGGCACAAGGTAAAGACTTTGCCAGTGCTGTATGATGCAACTCTTTTTCTTCAGTTGTTATGGAAAATAATATTGCTTTTTACCTCTCCCAATAAAATAATGTACTACAATAGCTTAAAAAACTCATCTCCATTTCAAATTATTTTGTGATCAGCCTCGTCTTACATCTTGATGTTGCTCAACCTCAGAGTTTTCTTTCTGGTCGTGGAGTTAATCATTCTCTGAAATTCTTCCATGGTGCAGACTGCTTTGTGTGGTTTCAGTGCTGTGCAGTGGAGCTTTAGCCTATGTTTCCAAACACAACTCTCCAACACACTCTTACCTTGGCCTCACTCCAACATGGCACATAGTTTCCAAGGTGAAGCATGCATTTCTCACTCCATACTGAATCTACTGTGTCCCCTTTGAATGGTTTTCTCTTTCTCTACTTGTTTAGTCAGACCCTACCCTGTGTGGTCCAGCTCACAGTCCCCTCTCTCTGTGAACAATTTCTGCTTCCTCCTCAGACTTTGAGCTTTCTCTGTGTGTTGAAATTTAAAGGACTTGTTGTAAGTTGTACTTTTTATTGGGGTGACTTCTGATGTGTTCATATAAACTGCAGAACTCCTAAGTCTTCACTTGGTTTGCTCATACTATTTAGAACCTAACACAGTGACTTCCCCTCAATGCTTTATCAAACTACCAGATCATTAAAAAAAATGTTGAAATCTTCTAAAAAATATTAATCAAACTTGTCATTTTCATTCATCTATTTAGGAAGTCTGAAAAATGATCTCTTAGCTTCTATGTTGTGTATAACCCAGGCTATTCCTTTAGTAACCAGCAAAGCACTGAGTCAAAAATGCAGGTCCCATTGTGTTACCTGCCTTCATGGTGAAGGCTCTTGTGCAGAGTCTTGAATTTGACCTTTCAGTCACTACACTTTTTGCTTGAATCATTTTGTACAGTCTCCCATCCGCCCCTTGGTCACTGTGTTCAGTCTTGTGTCCTTTCACTATATCAGACAGGCCAACCCTTTCTCTACCTCCATCTCCCCTGCACTTTCTTGTCTCTGTCAGGAATTCTAGAGCCTTCAAGATTTTTGCTAATGGCCAGCTTATTTAATCACTCAAGACTCAGTTTAGAAGACAGTTCCTAAGGGAAGATATTCTGCCCTTCAGTCTAGAATGAGACTCTCATTCACTGGGAGGTTCGCCATACTTTGGAAGGACATGTATCTGCATTATTTGATTTGCTGCATTTGTGACTGTTGGCAGCACTCTTTGGCGTACTTTGCAGTAGGTTTTTTTCTTGTGTTCTCTGCCACTCAGACCCCATGATTACAGCAACTATGCAGTTTTTATTGGATTCTCGGGGCCCAGAACAAAGAAGACAGGAGAGAAATATACTTAGTGTTCAGCTGACTATGAGTGAACTCAGACTGAAGAATTTGTCTGAATCAGAAGAAGACCTAATGACACCCAGTTAAAGCCTTCCATTTTATAAAGGAGAAAAGCTACATTGCAGTCTGTATGAGTTCTTCAAATGGCAGTGTTGCCTGATACACTCTGCTATAAAGTAGAATCCTGTTTTTCTAAAATCAAGATCTGTTGTCTTACGCATCTGGAAACTGCAATAACAATGTTAAGTAAATACTGACAGGGAAACCAACTGATCTTCCACATATCAACCTTTCACCGACGAATGAAAGCAATGCTCAAGGAAATGCCATCTGACTCATTTCTAACCAACGCAAATCTGCTCTCTTAGTCACCCCCAACAAAAATGTCTGTATTCTACCATCAGAACGAGATCTGGCAAGGCACCACAGCAGCTCTCTAGGGATCTGTCCTACAGGGAGGCTGGGATTCACCATGGCATGGAGAGAATCAGCACCATGCCTGCACGGTGAGCAAGAAGGAAAAGCTTAGTGTCTGAAACAGAACCCTCCATCCTCTTTGAAACAAGTTTTCATCATCTTAATTATCTTCCTTGTTTTTTTTTTTCTCCTTCTCAGGATCTCCTAACTAGAAGAGGTTGATATCAGTGGTCTTCAATGCCTTGGTATTCTGTGATCTTATTTTATGGAGTGGATTTTAAAGTTGCAAAGATTATACTTGATTTCTTGAGCACTTTGCTTAGATTCTACCATGACATAGAGGAATTAACTAGATGATTAATTCATCTCCTATCAGCAGCCTCTGAACTGGAAAATAGAAGGTGCTAGGAGTCCTAGAACCAATACATTCTATTTTTTGCACTCTATGAATTTTTACTAAAACATTATACTTCGAGGAAATGGACATTCTTGAAGGCAGGATAGGAAAGTCACACTGAACCTTTGGACTATTAACATTGCCCTTTTAATGTCATGATGTATAATGCACATGCTATTCAGTATGATGGTATGTGTGAAACAACTCTTACGTGACATGCACTGTGCTAGGTGCTCTGTGAAATCTGATATACTTGCAAAAGTGTGACTGTCTTCTGGAAACACACAGGTTAAAATAGGTAACCTAAGACAATGCAGTGTGATACTTGCATGAGCAAAGCTGTTCTTTTTAACATGTGCTAACATTAAATGATATAATAAAGTTCATCTGGAAGCATCAAGAAGATATATCAAAGAGGGCATTTGAACTAATTCTTGGAAGATGAGTTTGTAAAGGTGGAAGGGATGAAGAGAAAGAGGACATCAGGTAGAGATGCAAAGAAATCAGCCTACACATTCAGAACAACTGCGTTTTTGAAACAATAAGCAAGTTAAAATGAACTTATGCCAATGTGATGAGCTGGAGATGATGAAGGTAGAAGGGGAGAAAGTGGAGATGAAGCTTGAAGATTAGAATGGAGTCACATCAAGGATGGCATTATCCACCTTGTTAACAAGCTTGGATTCCATACCACAAGCACACATGGGGAATTGTGTGTGGCAAAGGAAAGTTGGAGAATGTGAATTAGAGATTTGTGAAAGGATTTTCTTACTTTATAACCACAGTGGATATTCTGTTTGCTGTATTGATGAGTTAGATGGAGGTAAACACTGAAAAATACTAATGGATTCGCATTGATAAATACAGTAGGGAACCCCACTCCTAGTTTCATTCTGTGATTTATGAGAATGCTACAGAGAAAAATAATCTCTGATGAAGATGTCTTTTTTCTAGAGACCAGGTTTTACCTTCTATACACACTTTTGGCCAAAGCTATGTCATGTCTTCTTACGGATTTTCTTAAACCATATGGCTTTGACCAGTGTCTGTTTGCCTCCCTGCTCCACCCAGGGAAGGAGAATGGGGTTCACATCTGGCTTCATTACTTCTGGAAAAAAGTTCAACCTCACTTTGAAAGGGCAGGTTCAGAAATGTGCTGCTCAGTGCAGCAAGGACCAAGTGGACTGTTCTACTGCAACATCTAAACAATTTTAAAGCAGAATGCTTCTATTTGTATATGCACTGAAGAAGTTCTGTCCTTCCACTGGCAGCATATCTGAAGGCCTTGACTCAGCATGAGCGGATCTTAACGTTCATGTTTGTCCACCCATCTTGGCCATGATTGATTTCATTGTTGGCTTACTTTCATGACATGAGTGTGGGATCTTTGGAGTGCTTAATTCCTTGCAAGTTCCATTTAAGGGTGGAAGAGCAAGAACAAGTTACAACCAGTAGTCATCCCAGTGACTCAGGAGCTTAAGCATCTAACCAATTAGTAAGAAAAAATGCGAAAAGATTTGAAGTTAATGCAAATGAAACAAGAGTCACTGGGGCTTGAAGTATGCAAGCTTTTATTTCCTCTGGGATGATATCCGAACTCTGGAACAAGAAAGGCTGTCCTCTACCTTTGAGAGATGTTGAAAGTACATTTTTATTGGTGGTGGTGGTTACTGACAAAGGGAATAATTTCAACACTTCACAAAAATGCCTCATCACTTCCTGTTGTGAAATCTGGGTGCTTCTGGAGGAATCTATGTTAGGAATGTATATCTCATTCCATGGAGGTCAGTGTGCAGTTTCATTTTTGGCCAAAGGCTATTTCCAAGTTGTAGGGCTGGTGTGAAAAGAGTAAAACTTGCCTCCTGCAGGTATCTTGTGACATGCATATTTCCTTGAAAGACAAACTAATGTGATCATTAATAGCTTTTGTCTAGAGGGTTTAGATCCATTTACAACTTTTGTATGGTTATAATATGGTTCTCTTATAGCCTCCATTTTTCTTATCTCTAATATAGGAAAACTTCCCAAGAGATCTTAAGGACTAAATAACTGTAAACTTTTGTTGTTTGTTTCTAATTCCATTTTTCATGTCTTGACAAGGAGACTGGAACCTGGAGTACTTAGGAATACCTGACACGTAGAAAGTGATCAATTTGCTTACTAAATGTACAAAATGGATTGATGAGATTAGCCAGTTAAATCTTTTCACCAGTAAGGCACTCAACAGCCCATGAGATATTTATTAAAAATGTCAAGTAAATCCTCTTATTTTTGTATCATAGTGTCAAATAGCAGTAAAATAAACATGTTAAGATCCTTAATCTGCTGCTATGTTTCACTGTAAAATTTACCTTTGTTAAAATTTGCCTGTGTTCAAGTTTGTTGAGACCGCACGTAAAAGTATCCTAATATTACTTTGGCTGGTATTTTCTAATTACTGTATAATATTTTGGGAATGCAAATTTTATTTGAATGTCAACTACAGTTAAGCATGTGCCGTTTGTTTTTCTTACTCAGGTTTTGTAATTTGATGGAATGTTTTTATCACAATTTAATAAATGTTTGCTTTATTTAATAAAAAAAAGAATTTAATGGATGACTTTAATCTTAAAATTCACACAGCTGAAAAAGTATTGAATTAGAAATGAAATTAAAAGAACCTATCAAAATAAAAAAGTATGAAAAAAAGAAAGCGATCAATATTAACTGTAGCTCTTGTAATTAATATTCTTAGATGAGCAAGAGGAATACATATTTTCCAAAATTATTTCCATTCTATCCAATGACATTTCAGCCAGACACTAGTTATATCAATAAGCTAATCGCTTTATAACTATAAGGAATGACACACGATATTTCTGTTGGCCATTTTTGTTGTATTTCACTTGATGATTGTCAATGCAACATTGACTATGTATTAACTGTTCTTATTCATGGAGAAGATTGAAAACTGAGCCAAGTGGACCTGTTTATTCATTCTAGCTCACTCTGAATCTATTTTTTATTGTTTATTTTCTTCCTCCTTTCTCAATCCCATCTTTTGTTCTTTTACTATTTTATGCTGATTGCAAAGAATAAATAATACAAATGGCCTGTCATCAAACATGATATAGGTGGAAGGAAACAATTGTCCTTTAGATGCCATCCATAGTATAGGACTTGTATGGGCACACATTTTCTTTAACTTTCACATCTGCTATAGCAGATTTTCTTTTCTCAGAAATGGCTAATTGTTCAAAGTCAAGTAATTAGCAATAAAACATAGCTCTTACTTCCACATTTTCCTTTGTAACCAATGGAGGTAAGGTAGGGGTATGTGTGTGTGTGTGTGCAATTCTCCAAGTATCAAAACTTCCACAATGATGCAGCACTCAGTCGTTGGCTTATTGCTGTTCCATCTCTTACTCCAAAACCTATCTTGACCACAGTTTTTGCAGTTGTATTAAGTAAAGAAGCTTTTGCATCCCGCAGTCTTGAATGCCTTTTTCTTTCTCTGATGGCTTTGCTATGTTCTTCATATCTTTCCTGCTAGGATTCTGATCTTGTCTTCTTTCCAGACTAGAATTGTATTACTGTTGCACTACTAAATACGATGACATACATCATCTCAGGTGTTCTGACAATGGCAATCAGATGGACAATTTGGTGAATGAATAAGGACATCAGATCATCCATGTTTTGGCCTTGGCTTGTTCCAGATTTAAGATATTGGCTTCTAGCAGAAGCTCAACACTTTTATTTTATACCTCTCTAAATTGCTCTGCTTTTCTTCACTTACACAGATAAGGAGAAAGTTGATCTGGGTGCTTAGATATCAGGATTTTAACTGAATAATTTGATAAAAGTGGAATTACAGGGATTTAATTAGATATTTTGGGGCAAATATGGGTTTTTACTTTAAAATACAAATGGTGAAAAAATACAAGGGAAATAGAGGAGCACGCCTTTAGTCTGCACTAATTTGAAGCTGGTTGGCAATGTCTTATCTAGGAAAAAATTTCATAGAGTCTTCTATTTTATCAGGGTTTTGCATTGGCATTTGAGGGTGACAATCCAGCCAGTATGTATTGGTTTCTTTTCTATCAGGAATTAAGTGGGAAGATGTTACCACGTATAAGGGTATAACAGAGCTCCCACACATACGCAATCCTGGCCAAACACATCAGTATGCTCTGGCTTCCTAAATTCATCAACCTTCAATAGTGATTTCTCTTTTCAATGGTATTTCTCAATGGGTTCTATTTGACCAGCTAGAACCTATGAGATAACTATCATCCTGATATCTTGGTTCTCCTCTCATTTCTTTTGACATGAAGTTAAAACAGCCTCTCTGAAGCTTCTGGAGAAGAAAGGTTTTGACACTGATCATATTGATTGGGTATTTTTGGGATTCAAAGTATTTTATTAATAAACACTACTCATTTTGATAATTTACTTGGAGGATAATATTTTTAAATTTTCCTGACCTATGCTGTGCTGGTTTGTACACATATCTAGGCTTCAAAAGTGGCGGGAAGTTGCTATTAGAGAAATAAATTAGTACTTTCAGTTCTTTTTGAAGATGGCTCCCAGAAATTGCTGATTAACCAAGTTAATCTTGTGCTGGAACTATCATTTCCCATATTGTGAAGTTAAGATTACTGTTTCCAATAAATCTACTAAGGGGAAAACTGCCCATCTGCACTGGAAAACATGCAAGAGACTTTACCTGTAGTCCTAATAGAACACTGTGCCATTTATATACTAGATTACTTCTAGTTGGTCATTTTAGTTCTTCATTTCTGAATGAGTGATCATATCTCATCCTCTTCTCAGTCACATTACCAGGCTCAGTGACAGTAACTCTGGACTGAGTTATGCATTCTAGCCACCAAGGGTAATAAACCACATGTACTTTCTGTTGTATCTATCTTGTAGTCATTTCTGGGCATCATTGATGTTCTCACAAACTATGAGATATTTTCTGTGCTGATAAGAGATACAAATTCCTGCTCAAATGGCTTCCATTACATGGGATGTTGCAAAAATAACACTGATTTAGACATTAACCTTAAGTACCCAGGGAGTCCTGAAACACTGTCTCTCACTGACAAGGACCATGGTAACAGCCAAGTACATTCCCTCCGTAATGTAACCCTTGTTATGGCCAGTCAGAAAGGGCTTTACTTTAAATCACCCCAGCGGAACAGAGCTTTGCAGAAACACTCACACGTATCTTTGCTTCTTTCCATTAACCTATTATCATTTTTACAAATGGGGTTCTTCACCCATTCCCTTCTATCAGATTAGGGATAATCAAACAAACATAAAATTTCAAGGGTAAATAGAAGCAATAATGATTACCAATGACTGGGTTAAGCATTGTGAAAAAGCTTATGATTCACAGAGAAAATGCTGTTCTTTGAAGGCATTTTAGCTTTCATGGCTGAATAAAAGTGTAACTTTCACGTCAAGCACCACTGTGTTGTAATAGCAATTTCTGTACCTTGGGAAGGGTGCTGCGACGTGAACGTCGTTCTTCTACACAACCCATCTGGAGTGATGACACTGGCTTTGAAGTTACAGTCTCTCTCCCTCCCTCCCTCCCTATGTGTGTGTGCGAGAGTGAGTGTGTGTGTGTGTGTGATTACTCTCCTACTCCCTCTGTGTCACTCTACAGTTCAATCAAAGAAATACAGCTTATTTTTATTTTAATAAAGTGACTGTAATCCTAAATGCGGTACATCTAAAATGGAAAATTGCATTGTACTAGGGTGCATTGGATAAATCTTTGCAATGCTTTTGTCTGGCTAAAAGAATAGCTTTTTTTTTCCCACTTTAAGCAATTAGGGAAAACAGTAAAGCATGAAAAAGATAAAAAGACAAATCTTATAGCCTGAAGATTTTTTACCTCCCATGAACATGTGAATATAGGCATATATCTTTTCCATTATCTTGATTTCTTTGCAAACTTACATTGTAAGTAACTGTTTTATATGTTTTAGATTCTGTTCTTTCCATTAGCTGTGCATTGCAAGTTCTTTTCTATACAACCAGTGATTGTAAATATTATTTTCGATGACTATGTATCACATCATAGGGATTTAGTATAATTTGGTTAAACATTTACTTAATAATTTAGGCTGTTTTCAATTTGTAGCCATTATAAATCCAATTATTGGCTACTATAAATAATGTTTAAATGAACATCTTTGTGCCTATTTTTGATTATTTCCTTAGGCTAGTTTCCCAGAATTGGAATGACTGGGTCACAGGCTATGAATATGTTTTAAGGCTCTACATTTATATTGCCAAATTGTCTTCCAAAGGGGTCATAATAATTTACATTAGACTGAGTGAATGAGTAGACCTGTCTCCACATGCGCTTGCCAGCTACATTGAACCTACTATTACTGTTTTTCATATTACCATGTTCCATTCAGTCCTCAGAGACATGTCAGGCTTTAAAATGTCAATTTAGGGGCTCAGCGCAATGGCTCAGTGGCTAAAGTCTTACCTTACATGCACTGGGATCTCATGTGGGCACTGGTTTGTGCCCCAGATGCTCCACTTCCCATCCAGCTCTCTGCTTGTGGGATGGGAAAGTAGTGGAGGATGACCGGAAGCCTTAGGACCCTTCACCTGCATGGGAGACTCAGAAGAGTCTCCTGGCTCTGGCTTCACACAATCTCAGCTCCGTCTGTTACAGCTAATTGGGGAATGAGCCAAAGGATGGAAGAACTCTCTCTTTGTTTCTCTCCTTCTCTTTGCAATTCTGCTTTTCCAATAAAAATAAAGTAAATCTTAAAAAATAATTCGAAGTATTTCCAATATTAAGATATCTTCTTTCCCATGATTGCATAGTGTTTTGTCTCTTTTCATTAACCTCTCTGCATGTTGTTAATGTTCTTTATAATGTCGTTTATTTCCACTCCCCTCCCATTCATGGATATGCTAGACTCTAGACATGTTAATCAAACTCTTTTGATTAAGCTTTCTCAACCTTGGAATATTTTGATGTAAATACTTGTGGATGAGGCTATTTTGTGCATTGTATCATGTTTAGTCACAGCCTGAACCTCCCAAATTAGAACAACCAGAACCATCTCTAGATAGTTCCTTGGGTAATGATGCCTTGGTGAAAAACTTACCCCATTGAGAGCCACTGGCTTAGGTCTGCTTCCGTGTGCTTCTGGTGTCATCTCAGCCTGGACTGAAGTATTCCTAGGAAAGGCATGTCATCAACTGACATTGAAAGTTTTAAATTTTGTACAGCTTTGTCTAGAAAGTTCTTCCTTGTATGAATCTGAAAACCTGTTGGACTAATTATTAGCATAACTTTTTTCGTGTTGATATGGGTGGAAGAATTTTGTTTTTTGCGCATATTGTAAAGTATTAGAAGACTTTTAGCAGCTCCAAGCTAAAGACTCACCTTATTTGTTCACTGACATTCAACTATGTCTCTCAGTCTCCTCCCTATTTGATCCCCATGTGCTAAATCCATGTGCCTTTCTGTCCATTACCTCCCTCTTTGTAAGGCAGAAAAACCTCAATTATTGCTGAAGGTGTGGATTGAGTGAAGCAGAGCAGAGAAGGGGTGGTGTTTTAATCTGCCTCTCTCTCACTTTACAGACTAGAAGCTTTATGAAATTGCCTTTATTTAACTACTTATGACCAATCAAGTTGCAAATCTTACATTTCAAGACCTAACGCATTTCTTTACACTGAAACATGAAATTTATTGTTTGAAGACTATGTTACATATTTCATTCACTCCCAAATAAGGACTCTGAGACTTTGTGCACATTTCCCTCCATCTGGGTACGTGTGATTAATCTAATGAGAGTCACGTGGTGCATCGCTAACCCTTGCATACGCTATAGAAACTAGATACAGAATTGTGAAAAGACAGAGTGGTGGAACAGAGAACCAAAGAAACCATGTAGTTTTACATCCTCCTTTCACAGATGGGGTGCAAATCCCCTTAGACAAAATACTGGGCCCTCTGAAGAACTACTTGATTTGAGCAGGACTCCATTAGGAGAAGCTTTATTCCCCAAGTGCTTATGTGAAAAAAGGATACCAAGAGGAACAATGGGGTGGACTAAGGAAAAAAAAGTGTTTATACACGTGTATGTGTGGATGCAATGACAAATGTATATCCTGTTATTGCAGATAGCTAGATAGAGTAAGGAAACAGGCTGAACTGCAGGCATGATAGGGTCATCTGTAAAGACAGAGAGTTGATGGAAGCTCCAGGTTATTAGCAAATGCTGTCGGGATGGTCTTAAATAAAGACAAAGGTATATCTAAACGAGAAAAGGAATGGGTCAATTATAGTTCACTACATCTAAGTTTTGGAGTTATTCCTTTGTCTTTTGGTAGTTGACAAAATTCTAGTCCATTGAATAGAGGATTATTTATAAAATGAATATTTTTGTAAATTGAACCCACAAGGTACCATGACTAGCAAGTTAAAAAAAAAATTACAGTTAAAAAAAAATCCTTGCTTTGCCTAGTTTCAGTTTCCTGAGCAGCAATTAAGCTCAATAAATGGAGAGTAAAAATAAACAAGATGTATATTTCACAAGCTTCTTGTGCTTACCCAGGCACACTTATCTTTACGTCCCTGTAGCCTTTTCCCTGTCAACTCATAAACTCTGTGTTTGCTTTGTGACTCAGCATACCTGCGACAAAACTGCATGGCTCTTTATAGATATCAACAGGATGTTTGATTTAGGTTAGCTATGAATAAATACTGATATCGCTAATCCTAAAAATCACAAGTATGATAAAAATAAATATTGTGACCTTGCAGTGAATGAGTAAGTGGACATGAATTACATTTGTCTTTTTGATAATGATGCAAAGCAGAATGGCAAAGGAGGGCACATCCTGTGTTTATGTGTTTCCACTACAATGGGTAATTAAGTGGAGTTGAATAGTTTAAGGTCAACCTGCGGTCCCTGCCCTTGATTTGCTGCTTTTGATAGCACAGCTGAGACTTAAAGGGAATCCAGCAATGCCCTTCAGTGCCAAGGACGCTTAGGAGCATGCGTTTTAGAGCCTGTGAGAAAAAAACTAGGCTCGGGCCCTTGCTTTCTCCTGTCCAAGTGGCTGTCCTGAGCTCAAATCAGGTGAATTACGATTGTGTCACAAACAGCAGGTGAGGTATGCTGCAGAAATTGATATAATGGCTTTGGGGTAAGTGGCATTTCTACTAACTCCTAACCCTTTGAGGATTGTGTCTCTCAACAGTATGATGGAAACTATGACTCTGCATTTCTACGGAAAAGCATACATAGACACACCTCATACTTACCTCTGTATAAAATTCTAGAAGAGTCTTAGAACTTAGGCAAACCCATCACTTCAGAGCTGCATAGGTGCTAAAGAAATCTTAAAGCAAAAGATTGGGGTTTGTCTGAAGTTGTTATATAGTGCAGTAAAAGTTTCACATTCATTATCCCCTATCAAATGCTTCAGTATTTTCAAGTCCTTTTAAAAAATGAGGTAAAGTCAAGCATCATGTACAAATTTAGGATCAGCTTCAAAGCTAGGTAGGTATCCTGTGTGATTGTGCAGGTCCCGAACTTGGAAGGACTCACACTTGGTTTAATGTTCTCTTGGGCCGAACAGCTCCTATGCTTTTGTTTTACACTGTGTGTCACCGAAAGATGGAGGTCACCTTGTCTGTGACCACATGTGTCACGGGTTGAAAAGCTGAGATTTTATTCCACTGCTTCTCCACAGCATAACCTCATCGTTTCCCCCTTTACTTCCCCATATCACGATTGTCCTCATTTCCTGTGTGATTTTGCTTATTTACTGCTTGGCTGTCTGTCTTGTCTCAGTAGAATGTCAGCTCCATGAGGGCTGGAATTTGACCTCTGCTGAATCCTGCAGCGAGACCAGTGCTGCTGCGTGCTCAGTGCACCATCAACAGTGTGGAGCATGAAGGAAGAGATTTAACCGCAGGCACATGTGACACATACACACTCCCCTTCAATCCCTGACTCTCTGGGCTTCATCCAATAAGCATAACTCTCTTGAAATAAGAATCTATGCTTTTTCTTGGAAGAAAAATATGAGGTGGTGTTATTACAAAATGAGTTCAATTTTTACTGTTACATTAGATTGTTGGGGTAAGGAGAAAAAATACAACACTTCTTAAATACCTACTGTGTTCCAGGACATAGGTACCAAAACAGGCTTTACGTTACTTAATTTAGCTATCTCTTAACTTTTTAAACACAGACTTTATGACCCACATGCTAAGCAAGGGGCAGCTGAGGCTTGGAAGCCTCACCGTACAGCCAAAGGCCCTCAGCCAACTAGTGACAAATCGTAATCAGTCATCAGTGGTGTCCAGATTCACGACAGTGAAACACACCCATGGTAGTGACTTGCGAAGCTCACAGCATTTTTTAGAAAATCAAAGACAATATTTGTTACTTACAATGAGATTCAGGTTTAGTGTTCCCACCCCCTGCCGGTGGCCTAGCTGGATGGTATTTTCTTCTGCAAGAGCGAAGGGGAAGGAGTCAGGAGGCAATAAGGAGCCAGTAAACTCATTTCCTGCCTTACTCATTTACTTAGGATTGGCTGTGCCAGTCTCAGCCGGTGCCTGCTGCTTGCTCACTGTCCTCATCTCAGCCATGTCCCTGTTTCTTGTTGGTAATGCAATGTTTAAGCTTTCCACAAATACCTACTGGGTTCACCACAGAACGCAGGAGCATACGTGGAAGGCTTCCCTGTTCTCACTGAGCAGCAAGATTTTAAGGTCTGGGAGAAGACAGATGAAATTAGTCTTGCCCCAGCTCTGTCCCCAGTGCCAGTAGAGCTCCTGACACATACCAGGTTCATGTTGAATATATGGAATGCCCCAAGTGAACTGAAGTGCCACAATGGAGTCACACATGAAGGATGATGGGCCAGGTGGGTGGCAGCCTTTCAGAGAGGTGATCTTGAACCTTTGTGGATTAGAAATACAGGATAGGAAAGGGCATTTGAGAAAAACAGCATCATGATGAGCACAGGATTAGAGATGCTGAAATGTGTGTGGGCAGCTGAGCTCAGCACGGGCTGTGTTGCTTTCTGAATGCAGGAGCCTGGAAGAAGTCAAAGTGTGGAGCAGGGTGGGCTGTGCAGGTCCACAGCCTGGAGTGCCTGTGTGAAACACACAGACACCACAGACACGGTCTGACTTGTGGTGCAATCGTTTTGACCAAAACAGCCACAAGTGGTGATGTCAGTTTTGATAACGGTGTGGATCCCTCTTTACTCTTCACAATCTAAGAAGAAAGATGTTATTATCCCCATTTTTCAGGTGAAAAGAGAAGCTGTTAAGTGACTGTTCCTAGAGCACCATTTGGAAAAAAACACAAAAGCTATAATGTGTGGGAGAAGCAAGTAGCTTGAGCCAGAATTGCAATAAGATCCTACAAGTTTGACCTAGTCAATGAACCTGTCCCCTTTGGCTGTTACTTGTTGGCTTCTGTTGAATTTGAATGCTTCCACCATAGATCCTCCTGCTCCCTCCCTATTGTCCAGAGGATCTCTTTACATGTTTCAACCAACTGCTTGCCTCAGTGCTAGCGATTAATCAACAGTGACAAACCAGGTAGAGCAAGCTCACTGAAAAATCACTTTAAGAAAGTAAGATGGTAAAGGGTTGGAAGACGAAGTGGGAGAAGCAAAGAGCAAAGAAGGGGTTAATTTGAAATAGACATTTGAAACCTTTGTAGGGAAAGAAACAGGAAGTCAGGGGATTTGTATTCCAACCAGATGTGAGATGGACAGGAAGAGGGAAGACCTATTTAGAAAGATAATGGCTTCCATTCTCTGACCTCTGCCTCGGGCCTGCTGTGGAGGTGGGGGCTGGGAATTGGATGTGGGAGGTCAAGTGACCTGTGTGCATGAAGGTTGGAGACTAAGTGACTTGACCATCATTTTTGCTCTTGTGCATAAGACATTCTAACTCTTACCAAGTCATTTGTGTTTTATGAAATGGTGTTGGTGTGCGTACAGCGAAATGAGCAACTCGGCACACTGCTCTGGGAGTAAACTGGCGATACCCTTTGTGACAGAGTTGTCAGTATTTTCCCAGACTCTTCAAAAAAAATCCATGTTGAGAAACTAGTCTATGGAAATCATTTGAAATGACTACAAACATCGAATGTTTACAGACGCTCATGACAGAAGATAAAACAGGAAGAAAGCTAGAAAACATGTACATGACCAATGGCTATGCAAATTCTGCTAATTTCGTACAATGGATGACATCCAACTGTTTTGTTCAGAACACTCTGTAAAGAATGCCTAATAACCTGAGAAAGTATTTATGAAATCACAGGAAGTGAAAGCAGGCAGATGCACCACTGTACCCATGACATGATATATGTACACAGAAACCAAATTCTCAGTTCCATGCTCCAGGGGTTGGCAAAGTCTGGGGCATAAGCCGTATCCATCCTGTCACTTGTCTTTTGAATATTTGAAGTATGGCCAAATGCATTCTTTAAGGCTGCCTTTTGTACAGCAGTAGGGCGAAGTAGTTCCAACAGACATCCTAGGTCCTTAAAGCCTCTAATATTTGCATTTGGGAATTTCAGAGTGCTGACTTCTGCTATGTGAGCACACACTACTGGTGATTTTTACCACTGCAGAATTATATTTTTGAAAAAGTCTTGCTATATTTCTCTTTTATTTTTATACTGGACATTCATTATTTTTGCACCCAATTTCTTATTTTAAAAAAGTATGTAAATTCAGTTACAAATCAAAACCAAGCACTCAGTATGAGTTTGCCCAGTTTCAAGTTCAGCTATGCAAAGTGAGGTTTCTTGGCTTATGTTACTCTGCGAGTAAGGAAGTCCCAAAGCTAAACCCCAGGGGTGATGATCAGTGGCTCTTCAAAGGCAGGAGTGTGGAGGGGAATCCTGTGTTTTCCACAGCTGGGCTGCAATTTAACTTACAGTCCCTTGTTGATTCCTTGTGGAGGGAGGGTGACCATGTGAAGAGAATCCTTCTCCATAGTCAGACATCAACAGCCTCTTCCCTGGAATGGGGTTTTGAGCCAGCCAATGGTGCCCGACACCTTTGCACGCTGGTTGTTTCGTCTCCAAAACTGGCATCCTAAGCAACACCTGCATGCACTCTTGACCTCTGCCCCATTCTCAGTGGCAGCTTTTGCAGCTATTTGGTGACATTTCATTAGCTCTCAGCAGTGAGGCTCTCGCTCACTCGCGTTTCAGAATTACTGGGATGCTGGACCGGCAGCCAATATGGAAGAGAAAAGAATCTCCCTGTTCCACAAAACTCAAGACTCCTTGATGCTGCCTACTGAGCAGTGGGATCCTGTATCCCAAGTGAGCAGGTAGTACGGCTTTGTCCTTCTCCCACAATCCATGTTCCCTCCAGTGGCTTTGCTGTTGTGTGGCTTGTGCTTGGGAGATGCGTTGTTTCATGCATTAATCGAAGAAATGTGGCCTTTGTGGAAAAGAAACAGCCTTGTTTGCTATGCTTCAGTCACCGAGAAAATGGACAAAAATAGCCAAAAAAAGCAGTTCACAGGAAGAAAAATTCAAATAGATATTTTTCTTGTAGTTCATAGTTCTTGTTTCTGTTTAAAATGGGGGATTTCATGGGGGGAAATAGCTAACCCCAAGAACTGGACATTTTGAAATGACAAAAATGAGGACACCTACGCAAGCTTTCCTTGCTGTCACAGTTTCCCAGCCAGGGAAAGCTATGCAAAGATGGTTCTTTCAAAAGTGTCACATGAAAAAGATTCCTTTGTAAATATAGAAAATAAGAAAATTGAAGTTAAATGAACTTCATGAAAAAAGGGCAAAAGAAAAATAAGTTGGGATGGACATTTGTCATAATGGTTACAAGGCTGCCAGGGATACTCATATCCCATACGGAAGAGCCTGAATTTTAGTCTTACCTAACTCTTGAATCCAGCCTCCTACTGATAAACACCTGGGCATGCTGGTGGCCGCAGTCATTTTATCTCTGCCACTCATGATGGAGACTGGGTTAAATTCTTGGCTCCCAGCTTTGAACTGGCCCAGCTCCAAATATTGCAGGCATTTGGGAATGAACCTCTGGACATGGCTATTCTCCCTCTATCTTCATAGATAAGTAACTGTAAATTTTCTTCTGAACAAATATATTCTTTCTTTTTAAGATCTACTTATGGGCCTGACACATTAGTCTAGCAGCTAGGTCCTTGCCTCTCAAGTGCCAGGATCCCATATGGGTGCTGCTTTTAATCCCAGAGGCCCTGCTTCCCATTCAGCTCCCTGCCTGTGGCCTGGGAAGGCAGTTGAGGATGGCCCAAGGCTTTGGGACCCTGAACCTGTGTGGGAGACCCAGAAAAGGTTTCAGGCTCCTATCTTCAGATTTGCTCAGTTCTGGTCGTTTTGGACACTTGGGGAATGAATCAGCTGATGGAAGATCTTCCTCTCTGTCTCTCTTCCTCTGTGTATTTCTGACTCTCCAATAAAAAAATAAATATTTATTTAAAAAGATTTACTTATTTATTTGAAAGGCAGAATTACAGATAGAGTGAGAAGAGAGTTTACTGAATCACTGATTCACTTTCCAAATAGCCACAGTGATCAGGGCTGGGCCAGCTCTAAGATCTGGGAGCTTCTTCTGAGTCTCCTACCTGGGTAGCAGGGTCCCAGGGACCTGAGACTTCTGTTGATTCTTAAGGGAAATTAGGAGAGAACTAACTTGGAAGTGGAGCAGATGGGATTTGAACCAGTTCCTATAATGTGAGCCTTGGGAGGGCTCATCTGCTGAGCCACAGAGCTGGCCTGCATGAATACATTAGGCAGTGTGTCAGAGAAAGGGAGAGGAGGAGGGAGTGAGCAAGGAGGATGGAGACAGCTGCCTCACTCCCCAGATGGCCAAAATGACAGGAGCTGAACCAGACAGAAACCCCATTTTGGATCTCCTACAAGCGTAGCAGGATCCCCTACACACTAGCATCATCTTCCAAATGCTTTTCCGCACCCTCGCTGGATGTGGAGCAGCTGAGGCTTAGGCCTGCCCTCAGATATGGAATGCTGATAACACAGGTGTTGGGTTAGTTCATTGTGCCACAGTGCTGCCATTGAGCAAACAAGTTCTGGTGGGAGACTTCTTAGTCCAAAGACACGTGTGCCTAGAACTCATCTCCTAAGGCTCCTTTAGAATTAGAACAGAAAAGGTGTGTCATGGATTTCCCTTCACGGGTCACAGATGACAGGTGAAGGCAACCACATTTCTGGTTAGACACAGATAGCTAGTAAAGTTTATCACCATGCCTTTATCCAGCTGACCCTCAATCACTGACCTGGAATGTGAATTTTCTTATTTCTCGTTCCATCGATACCATTACCATATTGTCAATTCTGATGTTTTTGCTGAGAAAACACTGGCCTGACTATAGTTTGCACCTGAGTCATAGAGGAAAACTTAACACTGTGATGGCATTGGTCTGATCTGATTAAGGCTGATGACTCTTTCGAGAATCATTTTGTTCACATTTTCAAATCTAAATCACAGAGCTGTCTCATCACAAGGTACATTTGAAAACGGAGGCCCTCTTCTGATCGGGAGTGTAACCATCTATGTCCTGATGGGGCAGCCTGGGCTCTCCTTCTTCCTCTACTTACACTCTTTACCTGAACTCTAACCTCAGTGGGAGGCAGGATGATGCTTGATGTGAGGTCAACCTCACAATGCTGGGTGTATCAAGAATTTCAATGGCATTGGCATTCTTTGTCAATGACTGCCCTCTGTAACTTCATGTTACATTCATCCTTCAAGAAGCCGTTACATCTCACTGCACTGGGGACTTCTCCCTGACTCCTATAATCATTCAGATGACTCTATGCCATCTTATTCATTTCTCTTTCAACACACAAAGGGATTTGTGATTTTGGAGTAAGTCTGTTTTAAATCTGACCGTCTTACAAGTAAACTTGGATAAACCAGAACAGCAAGATCTGAATTGTCCCATTTGCTGGTTGCATCAAAGACAAGCTTGTAAGAGGGGCGCCCCCTTTCGGTTTGTGTCTGTGATAGAACTGTAGAGCAAGTATGGGTAGGTGACTGACAGCAGAGGTGTGGGTCTCTCACACACTGCAGCTACTGCCTCATCTAGGCCATCACCTCTCACCTTCTCTCCACCCTGTCTTGGGATCCGTAGAGAATCCAGGCTACAAGAATCCCTTCCTGTCTTGCTTCTTTCCTGCTTCCTACCAGATGGTTTTGGAATAATATTTAACTATTTTTAATGCCACTGAATTATGCATGAATTCATTACTTTGGCCCCCATCATGTGCTAATTCTCATACCAGGTGGCCAAAGATGAAGGCACCAGGAATGTTCTTCTTTCCATGTAGCTTAGTGCCTTGCATAAACTAATCATTTAATGCTTCAGAGATTGTTACTGAGATGATCAAGATGAATATCTGACAAAACTAAGTTCATTTTTTGAGAGGAGGAGGAGCTGGAACACAGGGTTGCATGTTGCTAAAGTAGAATGCAGTATGTGGAAAAAAGTCAATGGGCAAGGAGGATGATTTAAAGTATATATCTACTAGTTCCCCCTTAAACTTATTTATGAAAGAGAGTGAAGGAGATAGTACAGAGGGGAGGAGCATAGATTCCTGCCCTTGACTCCAGGTTTCCCTCCCCTCCCCTTTAAATGCCTGGTGGTATTTGGCTACCTTTCAAACTCTTTTGGAATTCCAAGCTAGGAGGAGTTTCCTGTCCAGGTCTGGCTATTGTAACTTTACCAGAAACTACCCAAATACTTTCTCTCACCAGTTACAAACCACACTCATCCGAATGAATCTTATATTAACCCCTTGTCTTTCTGACTCACACTTTGCATACTGTTACTCAGCTTTAAGAAAGAACAAAGTCCTGGACAGCCTTTCTATACACTCCTCACCGCTCCTCGTTCCCACACGCACTCACACCTCTGTCCTTCCACACAAACACCAAGAACACATGCAGCCACATTCACAGAGCTCCACAAAATCAAATCCACACTTAGGCATTTCTCTGTTTCGATGAAAGCAGCATGTTACTGCTCACTGCTCTTGGGTATATCCATACTTTCTGTCCCTCTATTGCAAACGTGTGGGGGTCATCGTGGAACAAATGAGTGCTTCTTTGCTTTTTAAACTTTTACACCTGGTAAAACCCTAAGGATTATTGAGCAAAGAAGCAACAACGTGTAAATCCAATCCCTGGTTTGCAGCAGGCACACAGCTGACATCACATGAAAGAATGGATGGAGATTTTTATGATTTTCACAGGATAGAATGAGGTATAGATGAACAGATCAGCCTCTTTGTTTTAGGACTCAGAGCTACAGAGGTCTCCGGATTAGGCCTGACCTTCCCTTCTGCTCCTGAGAGGGACTGAACACAGTCCTTGGGAATCCACTGAACTGGAGGAGGCATAGCCAGGGTCATGGGGAAGCTGTTCTCTTCTGCTGCAAATCTTCCTCATTAAAATATCCAATCTAGGAATCAGTAGGCACATAACACAAATGCGAATAAGGATTAAGGAAAGAACCCAATTGGTCCTTGTTCAGATATCTACAGGAGGCAATTGAAATCCAAACTCAGATTACTGGCCTCATTTTGTTAGTTAAAAGATGCTACAGGAACCAAAATTTGCCATATGTATTTTCACTGCATTTCTAAAATTTGTCTTAACCTGCTCAGAGAGCAGAGAGATAAATTCCAAGAGTAAGGGGTATATAATAATTTTTGAAGCATGTTTTCAATTACTAAATTGAGATATAAAATACAGGAAGCAATGTATGTGGAGGGCTCACATCTAAAGTGTGCAGCTAACTAATGTTTTATGGATGTTTACAGCCACATGTAGCTCTACATCCACCTCCCAAAACACGGTAGAGAGCATGCCCATCATCTTAACAGGCTTCCTCAATCCCTCCTTGACAATCTTTCCTGAAATAAATGATATCCTGACTTTTATTACTGTACATTTTCTTCTCCTGCCCTTGAACTTTATAGAAACGGAATCCCACTGTATGCACGTTTTGTATTCGATTTCTCCATTTAACATAGAATGAGAGTTTATTCCACATTACATAAACTCATATCCGTAATCTTTTTTAAAAATTGCTTTGTCACATTCCAGTGCATAAAAAAACCCAATCCTTTATTTGTGCTTTTTACATGTTTATAAACATTTGACCTTTTTGAGTCTAGGGTCGTATAAATGGTATGAATTAAAATTGCTAAGCATATTTTTGTGTAAATCTTTTGCTATGGTTTATTTCTTCTGCACATATCCCTAGGAATAGGGTTGTTGGGGCACCTTGTACACAAATGTTTAATTTAATAGCTACCACAAACCACTTTTCAAATAGATTGCATTTTAAAATGTATTTATCTATTTTGTAAAGTAAAACTACAGAGACAGAAATAGAAGGCTAGAGAAAGAAGGACAAAGTGAGACTGAGAGCGACAGTGAGAGGTGTTCCATCCATTGGTTTATTTTCTAACTGGCAGCAGCAGACATGTTATGCAATGGCCAAAGCCAGGAGCTGGTATTGCAACCTGGTCTCCTACACGGGTGACGGATTGCCTGGTACTTGAACCATTTCCCACTGCCTTCCTGGGCACAATGGCAGGAAGCTGGATTGGAAGCAGAGCAGGTGGGAGTCAAGCTGTGCTCTGATAGGAAATGCTGATGCTGCAAATAGGAGGCTAATAGACTGTGCCGCAATGTGAGTCCCGAGAGATTCACAGTGAATAGTTAGTGATGTTTGTGTTCCAGTATATATATAGTCATTTCATGAGTATACAGTGGCAACACATTGAAGTTATAGTTTGTACTTTACTGATGAGTAATTCGCATGACATTCAAGATATTTTGCTGGCCCATTCATAGCCTATGCTAGGCTGTGGCTTTACACTGCTTGTGTCCTGTTAAAGAAATATCTGCTACCCCAACAGACGTAAAGCTAACCATTACCCCCAGAAATTACGTTTTTATTGCTAGTATGTGGTTTATATTCTACCTATAATTAATGTTTATGTATTTTATGAGAATACTTAAATAATCTACTGGAAAGCAAAATGGAAACATATTTCGATGCAAAGGTTTTTTTTTTCTATTTTTTTTAAATCCATGCATATGATAGGTCTTCAAACTGATCATTAAAGCATATCATAAGAAAAAAAAACAGATTCAAGTTTTCTTTTTGCCATATAGATGCTGAGTAGCACTATTCATATGGAGCACAGTCTTTTCCCTGCTGAGTTACGTTGGTTGCTATCTATCAGTTTGCCTATTCTTGCAACAGTTTACCATGGATCAACAATTGCAGCTTTGTAGTTGGATTCAAACTCTCATCGTGTGAGTCTTTAAGCTTCCTTCTCCTGAATATCTTTTTGCTTTTCTTGGTCCACTGCGTTTCTAAACAAGCTTTAGAATCAGTAGGCCTATTCCAATAATAATAATGAAAGGAAGTGTTATAGATTTGAATTTTGACTACTAGTTGGGACATTTTTCTGCATATTCTATCCCAACACATTGGAACATCCATAATTGTAGAACATATATTTGCTTTAAGTAGGATTATATTAAATCTTATGGTTGCTTTCTACAGTATTCACATCTGAGTTACACTGAGTTTTATGAGCCATAAAAATGATAAGTGTCTCCAGTTATTTAAGTGCTTTTTAATTTCTGTCATCAATAATTTCCAATGTCCAGTTTTGAGGTCTTTGAAATCTCATTAAACTTATTCTTAGTTTAAAAATTTTGATATGATTAAAATACTATTTTAACATTTTCAGATTTGGTTGTGTGTAGAAATGCAATTCTCTTTTGAATATAAACTTCGTATTTGTTGGTCTTGCTAAATTCACTTTTGAGTTATGACAACTTTCACATTAGTTTTCTTTTTATATAAGCATCTCTGTGTAAGATAGTTTTCTTTCTTTTTAGTCAGTTTATTTTTTTGTCTTATTTTATTAGCTAGAATTTGTATAATATTGAATGCGAATAGTTACAGGGTTAGGGAAATATGGTAGGAGAAGTGTGCATGAAAGGAGCATACCACATAAACAAATGGGCTGAAAAGGACCAGCATGATTACTGTGACCCTCTCACTATCTAAGGAGAATGCTGCCTTGGCAGCCATTTGGGTACGGTGGATTTTGTGATTGTGTTGACCAACTTCTGCTATGAATGACTCTGACAACATTTCCTTTAGTGCCCCAAGTAACTCTGTGGTTTAGTCTGTGAAGAAGTGATCACCTCTTTCAAAATCACCTCTAGTTACTGTTCTCTGTTGCTTCTACAACTTTCATTGTTTCCTTCTGACTTTTTCACAATCATTAAACAGATGTCTATTAAATGATGCTTCGGTGCTATCTCTCTCTATATATATATATATGTTATATATATATACATATACATGTATATGTTATCTATACTGGGTCCATAATCTCATGACTATCAACTGGTTGCATAGAAATAATAAACAATATACTTTTATCAAACATACATTTATTTTGATTTGAATGGTAGACTTACAGAGAGAAGGAGACATGCACATGGAGAAAAATAGAGAGAGAGAGAAATCTGGGTGGTTGTTTAGCCCCCAAATGGCTGCTATGGTCAGAACTGAGCTAATCCAAAGGTAGAATCCAGGATTTTCTTCTGAATCTCCTACATGGGGGCTGGGCCCAAGGGGTTTGACCACTCTCCACTGTTTTCCTGGGCTATAAGCAGGGAGCTAGATTGGAACTGGAGCAGCTAAACTCAAGCTGATACCCATACGGGATGCTGACACTGCAAGGCACAAGATAGATGTGTAGAGTCACTGCCCGGGCCCCCAGTTTCTGCAACTTTTAAGTGTGTTTTAAAGTATCCAAAGTTTATTGTCTGTCATCATTTTCATCTCAGGCTAGGGCTCCTAATCATTTTAAGGCCACTATGACTGTCTCAGTTCTAAAGATAATTCCTTCATACCAAAATTTCCAAAGAAGAAACAAAGCAGCTATATTCATATTCCTAAATATTCTTCTGAAAATCGTCTCTGTGCTTCAGTGATCAGAATCACATCACATGGTCAGCCTTAGCTACAAGAAAGGATGGATATTGAGCATCCAGAAAAAAAAGAAACAGTAAACACAGGAGTGCTATGTATGTTGTCAACCCAAACAAAACGAAGATGGCGTTAATAACGACAATGGGAAATGATTATATCAGCTTAGGCAGTGCTTGATAATGAGGGAAGTAATGTTTATCAGATTCCATAAGCGATTAAATTAAGTCATCTACTTCCATTATTCTGTCTCACAGAACAGTATTCCCATTCATAGAACTTACCTCCATTTGGAAGGCTTGAATATTTGTGTTTGGACCTCATCTTTCTAACTAAAAAATGGTAAGTTCCCTCATTATGAAAAGCATATGTACTTGGTTCATGAATCTCTGGAAAGATTTTAACCTCATATGTGAGACAAAAAAAAAAAGATGACCCTTTGAGACATATGATAGGGCAAGTTTGCATGAATCTATGGCCAGATTTTGAATCAATTAATTCTCAAATCATGAATAATATTTAATAGATAATCACAAATAAAATTCAGCAAATGAATTAACTAAAATTGCAATCATTTACAATGGTAATTTTGCTTGATTAGTTCTAGTCATCTTTAACTCACAATCTTTAACTTTCCTGACTAAACTAGTGTTCATGGTTTAACATGGGTAATATTCAAAGTTATAAGGAAGATTTGGCAATTTGCACAAGAACTTGTATCAATTGCTGGAAAGAATTGTATCTGAAAAACATGTCTATATAAAATTACTTATCTGGATGAGTAAGCTTACTCTAGACTTCCTCGTGGTATATGTTTCTACTGGTGTCTTTCTCTGAGTCTTATATAGTCCAAGAATAACTAATTGAATATGTGCCCCCAAGTGTTCATTCTTTCATCTACACATTCATCCATTCAGAACAGAAATATTTAATGTAGCTCCTTTGTGCATGTTGCCATGCATAACTGACTGTCTTAGGACATTCACTCTACCTTGAACACACTTCTCCACCTGCTGGGTATGACAAATATAAGACCCACCCAAATGAAAATTGATGCTCACTGGTCATATTGTTTTCTCCTACACCTCAGCATGAGTTTTTAATTTTTTTTTGCTAAATTTATTACTCACTGTCATATCTTTCTCTTTTATTTGACTGCGCCTTCTCAGTGCTAGGGATTTGTAACAACCAAAACTTTGTGTTTTAGTGTCTTGCATGGTCCCTGACATTCACAACAGGTGCTCCCTGGTAGGTTTTTTCTGTAAACGAAGATGGCATAAGCTGTTCAGTGACCCATTTTTCTTTGAAGAGAACTGAACATTTCAGAGCATGTTAGCAACAGTTCTTGAACTAAAATCTAGATTTTCCGACTCTTACTCTGCCTATGATGTGTAGAACCAGTTGCCCTTCACGATATTCTCCTGCTAACACTCTTAAGGATGATGTGATCATCGTAGAAAAGGATAGAATTTAGTGGGAGTTCACCTCTGCAAGTGCTTGCCACCTCCCCTAGACAAACATATTTGTAGCAATCTGCGTATTCATCTTTTCCATCTCTGTAGGCTCTGTGTTCACAGGCGGCACCCTGGCAGCAAGCGGGCCAACCAGGGAGCGGAAGAGGGCAATGCTTAGCTCTCAACAGAGATAAGTATCGCTAGCTTTTTCCTTCTAACAGTGATAGCCCCGAAAGGTCCAATTTAGGAGAAAAAGGCACAAATGCCTCTCCACACGTGGGATAAATTACAGTATACCTTATTTTGTCATTAAACCCTTGTCCTCCTCCACAAATGTATACTTCTGCACTCAAGAAAGTCATTAAACATGCATCATTCTATTCTACAGTGTCTGGCACATGGAAAATTCTTGGTAAACTTTATTTCCCCTTTATCATTCTGTAGCTCAAGACTTTAAAGTAGAAAAAGGTTCCCAAAGACTGGTTTGCTTTCAGGCCTAGACTATTTCTGATTTGAATCCCACTACTTCTCACAGTGAGATTGATTTGCCACTTTGACCTGACGGCTTTCTTTGTGTAAGAACCTGCTCTGTCCTTTCATTCTACAGGGGTGAGGACTGAGAATGGGAACAATGCAATTTATTTTTATTTAAAAAAATATTGTAGTTCTTAGACATTACATACCGATAAATAGGATGAGTTTTATAACAAAAACATGAGTGATCGCATTAAGCCAATCTAGGAAAACTGTGAGGCCTCTGAGAAAATGACATTTCAAACTGAAGCATGGCTGTGACTATATTCCCAGTAAGTGGCTCAACTAGGACATGAACTCAGGTCTGCATACCTCTAAAGATGAAGTTTTTATCTTTGTACTTTGCTCTCTCTCTGACAAGTGCAGTCCAGAATTAAAAAGTAAAGTCAGTTTTTAGCCCTGTGTAATGTAATTGTTACAGTATGACAAATGATCAGATGGTCTTAGATGCCTAGCAGATCTGTTAGCAGCAAAATGCCAGACCCTTCCAAATGTCTGCCACAGAGAGTCAGTTGTTGCAATTAAAAGCAGCCTATCCAACAACAACCAAAAGACAAAACCGTGCGGTTTCCTAAACTAGAACAAGCCCTTTATACAGTAAGAGATTGTGAAGGCAATCACTGGAAGGATGGATGGGACTCCAGGTGTTGAGCCTTCTTCAGCGTTTGCAGTTTGAAAGTTGAAGCTCAGAGAAGCTATGTGATCCAATTAGTGTCATTCAGGTAGAAAACAATAGAATCGATATTCAGACCCACTTCCTCTGCTGTCCAGCGCAGGACAATGACAGTGCCCCGATATCAAGTCTGAGTACTCACCTCTGATGTTGGATCCAGACTGTGCTTTTAATACCTGATGTCCCTTACCTTTCAGAGCCTCTGACAATGCCTGCCTCAGAGCAAGCACACTTTTACTACTACTTCCTACGCTTCGACCTCGTAACCCGTGTTCATTTGGAAATACTCAGAAGGTGTTACATTTATTAGCTTTGTATATAAAATGCATACTATTGAAAGATACATTAAAATGAAAATATTATCAAGTCTCAACCAAGGTTTCATATATAGTGAGCGATACTTAATGACTAGAACTTGAAGACAATCTGAAGAGCTTGTCTATCTGTTCTTGCAGGCAGCTCAGAGTACTGGCAATTAAAGCTACAGAAAGCACACACAGACATGACTTAGGGTCCAGAGAAGTCACAGATAACTAGACAACGAGCAGCGATCCTCCTTTGCCATCAAGCATTTGATTCACAAGTTGAAAACGGGCTATGTATGTAGAGACATGGCGTAAGATTTGGTATTTATTTTAAAGATCTGTTTTATTTACTTGGAAAGCAGAGATCCTGAGGGACGGTAGGCAAGAGAGAGAAGCGCTCTTTGACCCCTGGTCCATTCTCCGAATGGCTACAATGGACAGCTGCAATGATCTGAAGCCAGGAGATGCTGGCTTCTGCCGTATCTCCCACGTGGGTGCAGGGGCCCATGCACTTGAGCTGTTTCCCACTGCTTTCCCAGGTAAATTACCAGGAGCTAGATCAAAAATGGAGAAGCCAGGACTCAAACCTTAATCACATGGGATGCCAGCACTATAAATGGTAGCTTTACACACTATGCCACAGAAATGGCCCCCCAATCTTTGGTAGTTCTTAAACAAGGAGACGTGTTTTCCATGTATGAATTTATATTCCTCAGATTTCCAATGCTTCACATTGTGAGCCATTTGATTTGATTAAGAGAACAAAGTCACCCGCACAAAAACTGGTTTCTGAGTTCAAGCCTAAACTCTGTCAGAACAGAGCTCTGTGATCCTGAGCAAGTCTCTAAAATTCCAGATGCTCCATGCTCCTCATCATTAAAACTGGGGAAAGTGATGGTGCTAACATGATACAGAGTTACTGTAAAAATGCAATGAAAGTATCATTGTGAGATTTAGAAATTGAATCATTTTACTTGAAAATCTATGCTCTTGCATTAGTTTTTTCTGCCGTAGCCTGACGGATGTATGAGGATAGAATAGGCTGTGTTATTGATCAATTATTAGAGAAATAGTGATTAGGACTGGGAAAATTTCAGTGGCTTACCTGGTACTTGAAAATCAAACTACTGTTTTCTGAAATCTGAAATGAAAATTTAATACTTAAAAAATAATATGTTGTGGGAGACATGGTGGCAGCGCAGGCTAATTAATCTTCTACCTGCAAGCGCCAACATCTAATACCACTGCCAGTTCATGTACCAGCTACTCCATTTCTTTCTTTCTTTTAAAAGATTTATTTATTTTTATTGGAAAGGCAGATATACAGAGAGGAGGAGAGACAGAGAAGAAGATCTTCCGTCCATTGATTCACTCCCCAAGTGGCCTCAATGTCTGGAGCTGAGCGAATCCGAAGCCAGGAGCCAGGAGCTTCTTCTGGGTCTCCCACACAGGTGCAGGGTCCCAAATCTATGGGCCGTCCTCAACTGCCTTCCCAGGCCACAAACAGGGAGCTGGATGGGAAGCGGGGCTGTTGGGATTAGAACTGGTGCCCGTATAGGATCCCGGCAAGTTCAAAGCGAGGTCTTTAACCGCAATACTATTGCGCTGGGCCATGGCTACTCCATTTCTGATCCAGCTCTCTGCTTACAGTCTGGGAAAGCAGTAGCAGATAGCCCAAAGCCTTGGGCACCTGCACCCACATGCAAGTCTGCAAAACTGGTTCCCAGCTGCAGATCAGTTCAGTTCTGGGTGTCGCTGCCATTTTAGGAGTGAACCAGCAGATGGAAGACCTTTCTCTCTGCCTCTTCTCTCTGTGTAAAAATCTGCCTTTCTAATAAAATTAAACAATTTAAAAAATTAACATGTTAATTAAATTTGTACAATATGAGCTATCCAACTCAACTGGCCTCAGTACAAGTTTTAGTGGTTGTATAAAAATATGTGAAAAGCAAATTGCAAAAATGTACAGAAAAAGTTTGTTCACAAAGTACTTATGTGGGGCCCAGCACGGTGGCACAGTGGCTAAAGTCCTTGCCTTGCATGTGCTGGGATGCCAACTGAGCGTTGGCCTGAGTCCCAGCTGCTGCACTTCCCTTCCAGCTCCCTCTTATTGCCTGGAAAAGCAATAGAGGATGGCCCAAAGCCTTGAGATCCTGCACCCACAGGGAGACCTGGAAGAAGCTCCTGGCTCCTGGCTTCAGAACATCCTAAGCTCCAGCCATTGCAGCCACTTGGGGAATGAAGCAGCTGACAGAAGACCTTCCTTTCTGTCTGTCGTCTCTCTGTGAATTTACCTTCTCAATAAAAATAAATATATTTTTAAAACATACATATGTGTAATTTTTTCAAATATTTCTTTTTTTGGATTAAAAAAATTATTAGAAAGTCAGATATACAGAGAGGAGGAGAGTCAGAGAGAAACATCCTCTGTTGATTCACTCCCCAAGTGACCACAACAACTGGAGCTGCACCAATCTGAAGCCAGGAGCCTGGAGCCTCTTCTGGGTCTCCCACACGGGTGCAGGTCCCAAAGCCTTGTGCCATCCTCAACCGCCTTTCCTGGCCATTAGCAGGGAGCGGGATGGGAAGTGGAGCAGCTGCGATTAGAACCAGCACCCATGTGGGATCCCTGCACGGGCAAGGGGAGGACTCCACCTGCTAGCCCACCATGCCAGGCCCTGAAACATTTCTAAAGTCAAGTGAAGTTAAAGTCAGAACACCTAATTTCCCCAGGACCTACCCCACTCTATTCTTTCTAGTTTTTCATACCCAAATCCTGGGCCTTTCTTGACCTCATCTTCCTCAATCTACTTTTCTTTTGTCCAGAGTCCAGTCTCTCCAATCTATGTTTTCTCTTCCTTCAGTGGTCCAAACCATTGTGTCTCTTAATGCAGATTCTTGCTGCACTGTCCTCATGGGTCACCTGTCCTATTCTTGCCATGAGATGCCTCAGCTAGATTCTGAGTGAAGAAGTCTCTGGACTCAACTGCCCCTTGATTTGGGGTGCAAAAGTTCATGTCCTGCTAACACACACTGGAGAAGGTAGGGATGCAGTTACTGGAACTTTGGATGCTGCTTGCTGGGATGAGTCCTCAGCTCACCACCTCCCCTAGACTCAACCCCAGCAGTAGTGGGTACTTCAACTGCGGACTGGCGGGTGGTAGATTTCACGGACGGCTCTGTCTTTCAAACAATCAGAGTCAGACTGTATCATCTTCTGCTCAAAGCATTCTTTGGGAATGGCCAGATTCTCAATGAAGTGAAATGTCTTTGTTTCTTACTGCTTCTTTGACCAAATTTCCTAACCTTATTTTTAATCATTTTTTTCCAGGCATGGGCCTTCCCAGCACTTCAAATATGCAAACATGTGACCCTCTCAGGCTCTTGGATGGACTGTTCCATCTTTCTGGAATGTTATTTTTCTCAAATACCAATGTGATCAACTCCCTCGTATTTTAGAAATGTCTGCTCAAATGATATTTTCTCAGTGAGTTTTTGTGAACAGCCTATTAATATTGTAGCCCCTCCCCTCATACTTTCCATCTCCTTCTCTGAAATAATACTGGAATTAACTTATTTTCTTAACTGCATTCCAAGAAGTGTTTGGAGATTAATTTACCTCTCATGGCTGCAACAGGATCTGACACAAAATAGGTGTTCAATAATAAATTATTAAGCAAATGCCTCACTGTGCAATGTGGACATATTTTTATTATATTTGAAATGATGTCAAATACTGTCTACACATATGGGAGTGCTTCAGCAAACAGCTGCAGAGGTCTTGGAGCATTCTGCAAGGATCTTCAAATGTTCTGTAGGAGTTGGCTTCCCTATTTCTTGGTAGTAGAGCCTAGAATTTAGCTTGTATAGGGACCCGTGGGAACTGACCCTGCTTATCTCTTCAGCTTCATTTTACTTTTCTCTCCAAATCCTGTTTCATTCTCCAACAGGTCCAATGATTTGTAATTTGCCCAAAGAGTATATGCAGTCCTCTTCGTCTTTCCCTTTCTTCATGATATTACTAAAAGACTGCAAAATGTACGTGCATGAGAAATATCATGCACGGATTTTATTTTTGATTAATTTTTTATGCTTTATGACACAGTTACATAGGCGCTGGAATTTCTCCACTCCTTCCCTATGTGCCTCCCCCATATTATTTTAATAGTATAGTCCTTCAAAAACAGTCATAAGTCCATCATTCTGTTATTTAAGTGTATCCTGACATTGCAGGTATAGACAATGGTAGAGATTCCAGCATCCTATTGTTAAGATGTATTTAGCAGTCTCATTGGGAAACCATATTTGATTTGGAAGTAGGGATACATACTGCATTGTATCTTCACATCCTCTTAAATGTAAAGTCATAAAAAATCAAATACAGGAAAAAACAGAAGGTTTACAACAGCATGAAGTTAAATAGCACGTTACTGGATGACCAATGTTTTGCTGAATTAAAAGGAAAATCAAGAACCTTCTTGAGAAAAATGATGCTACTGTATGATCTACGTATCACTGAAGAAATTAAAGAAAAAAAAGGATTTTCAATGAATAAAATAAAAATAAGAATATCAAAATCCTTCAGATGTAGCAGAAACAGTATTGAAAGGGACATTTATAACATCAGGTGCTTATAAAAAAAAGCAAAATATCTCAAAGAAATGATGTAATAGTGCGTCTCAAAGACTTATTAAAAAAGAAAAAATAAACAGGAAGCAAGAAATGATAAAACTCACAGCAAAAGTAAAGGAACTGAAACTAAAAAAAAAAAAAAAAAATCTACAAATTGCAACCACAGTGCAATCAGCTTAGCTTTTAAATTAGTTTTCCCTGAGCTTTTCGGAGCATCCTAGATTTTCTTTGAGATTCACTGTCACCAATTCCTTCGTGTAACCAATTCTGCCACTTCACAATTTCGTAATGACTAATAACAGTCTTTCTTGAGTGCTCTCATCGAGCTGTGCAGCTCCAACCTTGTGCTCTCACCATTGTCATTCACGTATCCTGCCAGTCTGTGCTTACTGCTTTACACTGAGTGACTGCCCTCAGGTGTCTCTCCCTTTGCATAGATCCCCGACTCCTCCAAGACTAAAACTGCTACAAAAGGGTGTACCAGTAAGAGGAAGTAGGTAGACCAAATACACACAGCTTCCTGTGGAGACATTTTTTCCAAGATCCTGCCTTCTTTAATGAGGAATTCACACTATTAAACGCAAATGACTGAAACATCTGATAAACTTAAGATAGGAACTTGAGTCTTACGGTAATGTATTTTGAATCATGACTCCCTTCTGGCCAGACACAAGCTTCAGTGTCCTTATCTGCTTAGCAAAGATAATCATACAGCACAATACAGTTGAATTTAAAAATTTTGTGAAATTTTAAAAAATTTTTTTGCTTTGGTCCAACAAGTTTGAAATCTAGGCCTAGTTCTTTTTTTGTTTTGTTTTGAGTATGTGTTTTTCATTTCATATAAGGCATACGGTAAATTCAATATATAATGAATTCCTTTCCCTTTTCTCCTCCTTGGAAAAAAAAAGTACAACTTCCTTGGTGCCTGTTTGTTCTCCCTCAACTTGCAGGGCTGGAGGTGTGGGGGCAGGGGTGCAAGCCGTAAATGTTGTCAGATGTGGTGGAACGTGTTGACTTCCTCTCAGGGACCCAGTTCACGTAAGCTTGTTCTTTTATAGTGAAGCTCAATGTTTACTTCTAAACTTCTCAGAAAGTTGCAAGAAAGTTCATTGAAGTCTCATTTAGAGAGGAGACATCTCTGTCGGGTCCTTAGACTTCCCAGTGTCATTTTTGCTCTCCCAAGTGAATATTCAGAGATCAGAAGGCTACCTTGGCTGCTCTCTGCACCACTGATAGGCAAACATTCCATCTGCCACATAAATGGTTTGTGTTCAAATGGCTGTGCCAAAAAAAACCCCAAAAACAAAAAAGAAAGAAAAATCCACTTTAATATGGTGGGTTTCCATTGAACTGCCAAGAAGGTGAAAGAATCCCATGATCAGTTTTGTTCCATTTGTGATCAGACTCATTGAGCAAAAGCCACTTGCCTTCCCACTCTCTGATCAAAGAAGTCTACGATCAGTATCAGTGGTTTTCCTATTACAGCAATTCAGAATTCACAATTTGTGTATGAGCATACGATGATTTCATAGTCATAGAAAGAGATGGAGAGACAGAGGATGAGTGAGTGAGTGAGTGAGTGAAAGAGTGAGGGAGAAATCTTCCATCTGCTGGTGAGCTCCCCAAATGGCTACAACAGCCTGAGCTGGACAGATTCAAAGCCAGGAACCAGGCATCTCCTTTGGGTCTCCCACTTGGATGCAAGTGCCCCAAGACTTGAGCCATCCTCTACTGTTTTCCCTAGCCATCAGCAGCAAGCTAGATCATAATTGGAGTTGCTAGAACTTGAACTTGGCACCCATGTGGGATGCGGGTGCTAATAGCAAGCAGGCAGGCAGAGGCTCGGCAGGCTATGCCAAAGTGATGGTCCCAATTTCACAACTTTTAAGTGTTTATTGTACAGCAGTGAGGAAACTCAAGAGGAGATATGCCTTGGATTTATATTTTCTTTCATATGTGCTGATTTCTAATAAATATTTGGCACCCAAGCACAATCTCAGTGCCTATTGCCAGATAAACCTAGTTATCCAGTTTCTCTTCTTTTTATTTCATTTCTCATTGCACCAATTTTCTACTTTTCCCCTGTGCTGTTCATTGTAAAAAACTGCAGTATAGGTTCCATGATCTCACTGCAACACTTACATTTCGTTTTTAGCTTTCAGTTTCTTGCTGCTACAAGTGCATTTAATGCAGCAGATTACTGGATCTTTGAATATGTGCTATGGAGGCTAGAATGTGATTTGAGTCCTCCTTTACACTCTGTCTTATCCCCCATCTCCTTGCTCATGCACATGGCTTCAAACGTTGACATTTCCAAGCGACGTGTCTTCGTAGCTCACTTCTCTTGTGATCCTAAACAGTTTTCTAATCCAGTTTTTCTAATGTCACCAGTGTTGATGGCAGCACAGTATCCACTTCTTATTTTAATCTCTTCTCATTCTTCAGATATAAATAACAAATGTCTGATAGGTAACGCTTTCTGATATCTTCCTAGTGTCCAAAAGACTATGTTGAAATCCATGTTTGTAAAGGAGTCTTCAAAATCTCATGAAAAATACCTATTCTTGAAATATTTATACATGGATTTTAAAATGATTCTGCTCCCCAAGAGGGAGGGTGTAAGTCTGGTAGGGGCAATGCTGGTTACCATTCTGGGCCACTACTCTCACTGGTAAGCATGAGAACCAGGACTGGAGGCAGACCAGGTTTGGCATTGTTGAAACATTTGTTGGCCTGCATGCGAACTGGGTTAGGGTGAGAATCAGGCTGGGCTAACCAACTGTATTCATTGGTGCGTGCATGAGCCAGAGTAACTTGAGGCTGCTTAGGCTTTGCCACAGCATCACTTGATAAGTTCTGGGACTGGGGGAAAATCCTGTCAAGCTAGACTGCACAACCACTTGGAGAGTAAAAGATCTGAGAATGGGAGTGGGCTCAGTAGGGAAACTGGGAACCTTTGATGGGATGCAACCCCCACTGGTGAGCATGAAAACCAGGGCTGGAGGAGGGCTTGGCTAGACAGGCAATAGCACCTGCCAGCATGAGTGGGCTGGCTAGTGAGGTCAGTTGGTTTAAACTATGCTCCAAATCCCATTGATATATATGAGAGCTGAATAGACTGTAGCACAGACTGGACCAATCTGCTGCACATGCTAGCAACCACAGGAACTAAGGCTAAACCAGGCCTGGCAGGGGTTATTGGGGATCATTATGAGTAGCCTACAGTTCCCACCAGTGTACATGAGGACCAAATATGCAGTGGGCTGAATTTGTTTGGACCACAGCATCCATTGGTTTGAGTAAGAGATGGGATTGGTGATAGAACTCAATCAGCAATTGCAATTAACAGTGTGTGCATAGGCTGATGTGGGCGATGGACTAAACCAGACCCTATTCTGGCAAGCACATATAAGGGTCAGATCTGGGACTACTTCAGACAAGGTCTCTTTGGGGAATCCCCCCAATTATGGGGAGAATTACAGGTTCAGTGGACTGACCACAGAGTGCATGTGTCAGACCTGCGCCTCCTCGGTGGAAAAGACTGAGCAGTGGACAGCACAGCCAAATGCACATCAAAATTATGGCAATCCATTGGGCCCTGCAGAGAACATCTGGTATGATAACAGAGGAAGGTGAGCACAACAAATTAGATGATTACCTCAGTCAAGCATTGGCAGTAAATATCTGGGTGAATGGAGACTATATGGTGAACTATGTAAGCCAATGAAACTTGGAAGGCTTTACTCATCCTTGGATCAGCAAGATGGGCAGCATTTCAGAACTATAAAAACTACTTAAGCAGAACCCTCAGAGCATGGTCCACATCAGGGACCATGGGATGATCTTGGATGGCTGTTTCCCATCCCCAGGTACTGAGGTGGTTGGGAAGCTGGATGTGACTTCTCTCTATTTTTCCCCTTTCCCCAGATACAGAAGGAAGAAAAAGAAAATTTGGAAACAACGTTCTCACGCACTTTCCCCTAACCCTCGATTATTCCTAACTTGATTAACTGTGTAGACATCGCCAACAATTGAAATGAAATTTAAAAAAAATTTAAAAAACGCTTCTGTATTAACATAAATGTATCCTTCAATTCCATTTACTGTAAATTTTTTTAAGTGTTATGATAGGTTTGAAAGTAATTTACTGTCAGTGATTTTTCATAATTTTTTCTTCATGTCCAAGCTAGAAATTTAAGAGTCATTCTTTATCCTTCCTTCTTCATTTCTCCAGAATGAATCATATGTTCTGTGTATATTGTTCCTAATGATATAGCTTCTCTGTGTCTGTATGGTTTATATAGCTCAGACTCCCAGTGTCTTTCACCTCTGACTCTGCAATGCTTTTCACCAATCTAACCCACAGGATCTCTATGCTCCATGCAGATGTGAACCGATACTGTGCAGGCTCAGGGGAATGCTGACATGGTCAGTTGTATATGTATGAATTGTTGTAACATCTCAGCAAAATGAAGAGTGGCATGGTCTTTGAATCAGTACTATACCCTAAAGAAATCATAGCACAAGTGCACCATGAGATATGTACAAGAATATTCAGAATGATAATATTTTTTCATAGTAAAAATAATTTCTGCAGAGTTCAGTAGATAGCCAAATTACTGTACTCAATGATATCAAGTGGGAGTTCAGAGAATGAGGACAGGAGGTGTGTCTGAGAGCTGAATATGCCAAATCTGAGGATATCACTACTACTCACGATCCAGTAGTTAGAAGTGAATTTTGAGGACACATCTAATTGTAAGAGAAACTGGGAAATGTAGACCACCCATGTGCCCAAAGAGGGCACTAGTTTAGAGAAGAGTTAGGTATTCTCTTACAAATATTAAAAGGAAAGCAGGTAAGAGTTGAAGTTAATAGCATACATCTCTGCGCCAGAGGAAAGTTGGACTAAAAATGAAGTAAGAATCAGGAGGAGAGTGGTGATGCTGAAACAAACCACATCTTTGGGGACATTTATTCATTTCATTTCATGAAATTATTGGAAATCTACCCTGATATATTTATTCTCAGGCAGTTCATTACACCTGAGAAACTTCAGCTAACAAATGGAAAGTCTGTTGCCTTGCCGGAACTTAGATCCTAAAGGAAGGGGATGGTGTAAAAGCCAAAAGATCAGGACCAACTTCATGTCTACCGCACCCTTAGATAGTTCAGGGGAATGGGGCCACCAATATATCCTCTTCAGTGTCAAAATGAACTTGTTCTATCTGTTCTTTTTGCATTGAGCTGAATGGATCCTTTCTTACACACAAACCCTGGCTTCTTTCCTACAGCCAGGACAAACTGTATGTTCTCCACACATTCCACATCCCTTCTCATTTTGTTTTGTGCACATTTTTTTTTCTTCATTTGAAATGCCCTACTACCCTTCTTCAAAACTATACAACTTAATAACTGTGTAAAACTAATTTGAGTTATGGTCATTCTAGGTCTTCTGAAAATATTATTTCCTTCCTAGAGTGGATTTCTTCTGATATATCATTTAAATAAATCGAAATATGTGCATGTAAGGAATAAGATCTTAGCACATATTCAACAACATTATAAAGCATCAGGTCCATTAGTGCAAGGTCTATGACTCTAGAGGAATATTATAAACACTGTCCTGTGGACACCCCACTCATGTTCTTAAATCTGGAACATTAGACCAGATGGAGGTTTGGGAAAAATGCAAGTTCTAAGAAGTACCAAAGAATTCCTAAATGGAAGCCTGGCAATGAACTCACAAATCTTCATATTAGCAGCGTTACAAGGACAGTACCGTGTGTTCGAGTTTTATAGTCATTCAGAGGTACTAATTCTTCAATGAGATTTTGTGAGTAAACTTACTTGATGATGAAATCTTGGGAATCTTCTGTCCAAGCCGTGAGGCAATGGTATTCTTTTGAGCAGAAATACCAGAGACAAACTGGTAATGAGATACGTCCTTTTATTGAAAGAAGTCACAGGCTTATATAGAGTAGGAAAAGGAGGCAGGAAGAAGGGTGGTCCCCACAGTACTTTCAACCAACAATGACATTGTTACCAGCTAAAAGGTCTGTCTGTCTGTCTGTCTGGACCCTCCAATGAAGTTATAGATCATGAAGCCCTGGGTCTCAGGACAAGCTCTGTACCCGATGAAAAACAGGATGAATGTAGCATTTGACTTACTAGAGTTGTTTACCAAGGAAGTCCTAGCAAATTTTGTTAAAGAGGCAGAGAAGAGAGATTGTACTGCAGTCCATCACTCTTGCTGCACGCCAGTGAACAGGCCATGTTGGGGTCTCAGCTAGCCAAGACTCCCATCAGGGGGTCCCCCCGGGGACACAGTGTGCCATGTGTCCACAACCTCCCACAAGGGCTAGTCAGGCAGAGATCCAGGGTGATCCCCCACAATGAGATGTGTCAGAAATGCTAGCTCCACAAGAGTGAACAAGTTTTCATTTTTGCGGAGGGCTTTTGCAACTGGAGATGAGCGGCTCTTCACTGCAGTTTTCCAAGAGGAAGATAATCATGTACATTTTCCACCACGGAACATCTTCTTTTCCTTACTTTTTAAAAGTGAAACATCTATTAGCATTTGTAAGACAGATTACAGCTTACAAATGCAAGTCTAAAGTAAAACCCAATTTCATACACTGTTAGTTCATCATTATTAGGCGTATGTTTCATTCCCAGAGTAAATTGAATGTTTTATCCCTGTGAACAGAGACTGATCCTCATATTTCAAATCTTCCACTTATCTAATATTTGTTTAAAGAATGTTTTTGATAGATACTGTTAAGTGAGTGGTATTTAATTTATTTTACAAGTAGATGACTCTAATTTTAAAACTCTTCCTTGGGGTCCAGCACTGTGGCATTGCATGTTAAGCTTCTGTCTGCAGCATCCCATATGGATGTTGTCTCAAGTTATGGCTGTTCCACTTCAGATCCAGCTCCCTGCTAGTGGCCTAGCAAACTAGAGGATCAGAGGATGGTTCAGGTCCTTAAGGCCCTGAGTCCACATGGGAAACCCAAAGGAGGATCTTGGCTGTGGACTTTTGAGGGGCCCATCTCAGGCCACTTTGGCCATTTGGGCATGTGAACCAGCAGACGAAAAATTCTCTCTCTCTCACACACACACACACACACATTTTGTATCTCTCTGCCTCTCTGGCTCCGACTTTCAAGTAAATAAGTAAATGAATAAATTGTAAAGAAAAGTTTGTACTTAATATGTGCATATTTATGTACTATTGCTATCTTACATATTCTTCAGGTGCTAACAATGTTAAGAAGAACAGATATGGAGAAGGAAGACAATATTGTGTTTGGTTCTTTTACTGATTCATTGATCATTGATGAATGACTTCTCTGTGGCTCAGTTTAAATGTCTGTGAAATGGAAACACAGTAATTGACTTCATAGGAGTAGTACGTGGTCTGGATGAGGCAATGCTGCTCAAAGTATTTTCTCAAAGGAAAGATAAAGAGTAATTGTGAACTCTATCCCAATCACTAACTGTTTCAGATGGATTGTTAGGTTGGAGTTCATGTTCAGAACCAGAAATCCACACAGAATAGAGTGCATATTGGGAGTGTTCCTGGGTGAGGTTCAGACAGCAGGCCAGGGAAGTGGTGTCCAGGTGATGTGAGGTGTTTTTTTTTGTTTGTTTTAATTAGTGGACTGTAGAGTTAGGGGTTGGGGAACAACAAATGTGCCTTCTAGAGTGTCATGGGCTCCCTTCAATCTTGGAGGATCTGTATGTCACTGCTGGGCTGCTGGCCGAGCAGGAAGCTGCCTTCTCCCTGTGTGGCATTAGCAGTCTCCCTTCTCAGCCTTCTCCTAGGCCGCCCCCCACACATCCTGGCTGGGCCTTACATAGATGTCTTTGTGAAACCACTAATCAGTGCAGAAATAATTAAAGTTAGCCACTTCTTTACAAAGAGCTGCTTTTGCTTTCAACCTGTGTATTCTTTTTCAGCAAGCTCATTTGGGCTTCTCCTTGCTTTATAGTCTTCGGGTGTTCATTCATTGGGATACAATGCAGCAAAGTTCCATGACATTCGATAATATGAGGGAAATTAATCTGAATAAAAATCACAGTTGATTCATTGCTAACATTGATGAATTAGCATCAAGGAGCTTCTCAATATACTATTTTTTAGGGGATTTGAATGATTGGTTTTCAATGGGCCCTTCGAATTTTAATCTTGTGCACTGCATAGATAAATGTACACTTGCACAAATAATTTAGTGGATTCCTCTAGGGGAAGGCAAAAGTGCTTACAAAGAGAAACTTCTTTGTACTCTATCAGTTTGCTAGAGTTTTAATTAGTTTGACATCTAAGAATAAGAATTTTGTTTCAGCAGACGAAGAGTGGGAAGTATATATGGGTACTTCGAAAAGTTAGTAGAAAACAAGAAGGAAAATGGCTCCAACATTTTTGGAAATCGATCAATCACTTTTTAAAAAAATATTTGTTTTTTTAAAAGATTTATTTTGTTTTCACTGGAAAGGTAGGTTTACAGAGAGAAGGCTAGAGAAAGATCTTCCATCTGCTGGTTCACTCACCAAGGGTCCACAACAGGCAGAAGGGAGCCAAGCCAAAGCCAGGAGTCAGGATCATCTTTCCGGCCCCCAGCATGGGTGCAGAGTCCCAAGACTTTGGGCCATCCTCCTCTGCCTCCCAGGCCACAAGCAGGGAGCTAGATGGAGTAGTGGAGCAACCGGCATACAAACCAGTGCCCACATGTGATCCTGGCACATGCAAGGCAAGGATCTAGCCACTGAGCCAATGTGCCAGGCCTGATCCATAGTTTTTTAATCATACTATGTGTTTTTCATGAACTTTTCCAATCATCTTCATATGCTTACTATGATAAAACTCAGTTAAGGATTAACCACTCTTTGTTTCTAATAATGTAAAAAAGGAACGTTATCAGCAGTGATAGTGGAGATGATTTTGTTGATAATAACTACATTTATCACAGATCTGCTCTCCATGGATATTTTTATTAAATGCTCGACACACATAATCCCACTTGCTGTTTCACCAATCTGTTCGAAATGACTATTCTTCCCATTTTAAAGAATCATAAATTGATGTAGAGATGTTTATGTCGTAAAGCAACTCAGTGTAATAAGGTGTTATGTGGTGATGCTTCCATGGCATTTAGGGAGTCCTTGTCCTTACAAGCATTCACTAAGTGGTATCAGTGAAACATTCCTAGCCTCAACTTCTTTAGCTGTGAAGAAGGAATGTCAGGGTTCATTCCTGAATGAGACCTTGTATTTAAGAATATAAAATGTGTGAGTTTTACATTGTTTTTGGATAACTGCTTATTATTACTTGGCTGTTTGGATGACCCCAGTGAAACCGTCCCTAAAATCAGAATACCTGGCTGAGAGGCTCGCCTACATCACCAGCTTGTTCTGAGGCTGTGGTTCAGTTACTAAGTTCCTTATACTGTTTGTGCTCTCCTTGTAAAATGTAGATTGTATAGATTCTGTGTGTGTGTGTGTGTGTGTACGTGTAGAACAGCACTAGCACAAGGGGTTTACACCTCATGCTTTTATCCATTATTATTCATATTGCTGCGGCTTTCCCTTGGTCGCCTGCTTCTGACACCAGCTCCAGAAGCGGCAGACCTTGCCAGCCCCACAGGAAGCTCCAAGCTACTGCTCAACGCAAATGTTCTTCCAGCAAAGACAGGCACTACTTTGTTCACGTTTTGTTTTCCCCACTTGCCTCCTCAGTTCACAGCTTCCAAGCAAGGACAAATCAGCCGAACCCCCAAAAGAGTCACTACCCAAGGGACAATTATGAATTGAATTGTTGCAGTGCGCATTATTTAAATTTTAGGTGCTTAGGTATAGATAATTAAAAACCCATCAGCATCTAGTCTCCCAAGGCTTAAAAAAAAAAAGGAAAGAAAAAGAAAAGTCCACAGAAGTCGTTGGAGCATTTGGAGTTGTGGATTTGCTACCACATGTCCTCTTAAACTGTTGCCCCGGTTCACTGCCTGGGGCGTTCCCAGACAATAGGAAATCCTTGAGTTTGCATCTTTTCATTGCATCCCCTTAGTGTCCAGTGTACCAAGTCCTCTATACGCATCCCCTTCACTTAATGCAATTTGAAATTGTTTCTTAGAAATACAACACAAAGCATGGGGTATGACCCTGAAAAGGGGATAGGGCTCCCTTTTTTAATTGTTAAGGCAGCCTAATCATTAGTCTAGAACGTTGTCAGATGGCTTAACTACACTTAGGGCCTGATAATTATGTGTAAGAATCCATTAAAGAATTTGAGCTGATAATGAGGCTAGAACGCTTCCATAATTTCTTCCAGAAGGAAGACAGTGCAGATGTTTACTAAGTGCCTCCTATGTACGGGGAAATGAGTCAAGCACATTCACAACCCCTGTAACGTATCAACTAGTCTAAGGTAATACTTTAATGTAATTCCCACAACAATTCTGTGAAATAGTCATTCTAGAGATAAACATCAAAGGCTGTAAACTAGGCACAAAAATGTTAAATAAGTTGGGCATGATGTTTTTCATGACTTCGTCACCGTCTGCAGATACTTTAAATGGTAACTGTTTCAAACGGTGAACCTTCACTATGTTACCATCCCTGTTGCAGAGGAAGCACTGTGTGATGGTTACCTTTGGCATGTCACCCATGGAATGTGGATGGGTGCTGGACCACCCCCCACAAAAGCTTCTCCACATTTTTTCCTAATCCATCTGACCTTCCTATGGCCATTTCCAATAACATGTTGAAATCATATGTTCAGGAGCTGGTGTGGTGGCTGGGTAATCCTCTGCCTGCAAGTGCCAGCACTCCAGATGGATGCCAGTGAACTGGCTGCTCAACTGCCCATTCAGCTCCCTACTTACAGCCTGGGAAAACAAACAAGGACAGCCCAAGTCCTTGGAACCAAACACTCACAGGGGAGACCAGGAAGAAACTTCTGGCTCCTGGTTTCAGATTGGCTCAGCTCTAGCTGTTGCTTCCATCTGGGGAATGAACCAGCAGATAGAAGAGCTTACTTTCTGGCTCTCATTCTCTCTGAAAAGCTGCCTTTCCAATAAAAATGAATAAATCTTAAAAAAATAAAATCCTAAGTTCAGTTGAGTGGGATAACCATCAGCTTAGATTTCTGAATGCTAGTAGAGAAAAATCCTATTACCCAATACCCACTTCACTTCCGTCACTGGGTTATTGTGTAGCGATACAATAGGAATTTGTACTGTGTTGAGCCATTAAAAGTTTGGGTCTATTTGTTATCACTGCAGTTAAATGAATATGCTTCTTCGCTAGAAATGATGAAATCATGAGAGATTATAATTCATAGATACTCAAAGCTTTAGTGTAAGTTTCTTTTTCTTTAACACTTCTATGCTTTAAGAAAATGCTTTTTATTTTCTGGAACACTGAGCTTTTGGGGAAGTTTATTTGGCCGTATCTTGGGAAAGGAAGATTAAAATGAAAGAGACCACTCTTGACAAACAGGGCTTTTTTTATTGGTGGAAAGAATTTGTAATTATAAAGTAAACTGAAAGTATGTTATTAAAATTTTTAAATAAAATAGTGGATTTAAAAAAATTGGTGTGGTATGTGTTGATCTCTTCATCAAATAAGCCTGTGATAGTGAAGTGAAATGAAAATATACAATTGAAAAAGTTAGGAAAAAGGAAGGGGGAGTGTAGGTAAGGTTTTGTATCTGTACTGCGAAGTACATAAAATGTATGAACTTTGTAGAAATATGTTTTTAATTAAAAAATTAAAAATAAGGAAAGAAGAAGAGAGGGAGGGCTGGACAGGAAGTGTCATCACCTCTTTAAACTGCGTGCATAAAATGCATGAACTTTATTTTCTTTGTATACATTTATTTTAAAAGCCAGATAAAGAGTGCAAGAAAATAAAATACAGTAGCTCATGTTTTAGAATTTCTAGAAAAGAAGGTGTTTTTTTTTTTTTCCCAGTGGGAATAGCTTGAAGGTCAGTCATTTGTAACCCACTGAGCCTAGAGTTTCTGAATTTGAGAAACTTATGTTGACCAGCCTCACCCATAAGGTTACTCTGACAATTACCCTACATATGTAAAAATCCATATTTCAAGCACAATAGCAGGAAACCAGAAGTGGGGAGGTATATTTTTGACTTTCAAAGAGTACAAAGTGAAGAGGGGCCCCTGACGACTGACGCCGCTGGAAAAACTGAAGAAACGGGTTTGCTTCTTTTTTTGAAGAGCAGTCAACCTCAAATTTACAACTAATGTCTGTTTCATTTCAGTGTACTCCGTGGTTTTTCTTTCCCATACTCTGTCAAATGGGAGACTCTTTGGTCATTTTGACTGATTTTCCAGCACTAAAAATGTCAGGGGCCTAACTGAAAAATCATGGGTATTTTTGATGAGATAATACATTAGCTAAGGGAAATTCACGCTACTTGCTAGGAAAAAAAAATTGTGTCACCTGCAGTTTAGAGAGACAGTGGCTGACCTAGTCTCCTACCTGTTCTTACCATCCTAAATGGCTTACGATTAGTCAGAAATTCACTGACAGCACTGAATCAGAGCAGAAATCATTAATGTTTTTCCATTTTCTGACTGTATATGCACTAAACAAATGTGAGGATATAATATGTATTTTTTCTTTTAAAAATTGCTGATTAGACTTATATTTCTTTCAAGGACACTTATTGACCTTTCTTGTATGCAAATACTCATCTGTTCACCTGGCTGTGATGAGAACTTAAGCGACCAGGTGACCCAAAGGACATGCCAGTAATAAGAAGCCTTGGATCTTTAAAGTCAGTTGACTCCAACTTACCCCCATATTAATGTGTTCAGCCAGCAAGCATTTGTTGAATGGTGACTTTGGGCCTGGCTTTGTGGTAGACACTGAAGATGACAAACTTTCCACGCCCTTTTGGAGCTCACAGTCACAGAGAGAAGCCAGATTTCATAAAATAACCACTCGAACTTTTGCTTATACATGGAGATCACTGCTAGACACAAACAAACAAACAAACAAAAACAAGAAGCTGAGCTGAGGCATACCCAGCAGGATCTGACAGTGAGTTGGTGATTCTAAGTGATGTTTTCCCATAGAAGCAGTATCAAAATCAACATGTGGAGCAACAGTCTTACCCAGCTATATACGCAAGAGAAAGACCGGGTGTTCCACCATGAGCAGAATCACGGCTCCCACCTCTTGAACCTGAGTCGGCCTTTGACTTACTGCGATCCTTGACGGAACACAGACATACATGCCCCCTCTCTTGCTCTTGCCCTGTCTTCAGCATTGCCAGTGTATTGCAGGATGAGAGGTCTGTATATATGAGAAGAGCTTTGCCAGTTGAGTCCCCTGAGCCCACCCACCTGCCAGTCTGCAGCAACCATAAACAAGGCCATCTTAGTTATGCTGCCACAACCTTAGCTGCCAGAGGTCTACAACTACAGTAGTGACTATTCAATAACAGCAGAAGAACACCTGATAATCACAGAGAATCAATGGCTAATAATACGATTTTGTGACAGTGGGGATAGCATGTTACATGGCAAAAGATTATTAATAGACCAAGTGAATTCCTAGGGCTGGGACTGAATTCAAGGCAGAGGCGATAGGAGAAGCAAAAACAACAAAAACAGGTGTGAATGTTCTGAGGCAGAAAGAAAGGACTTTTAGAGAACTGAAAGAAAGGAAATAAGACAGAAGATTTCAGGGGAATAGGAAAGGCCCAAATCAAGCAGTATCCTTTAGATAGTTTTTGTCTTTAAAGTCAAAGAGAGTCACCATGTGGGTTTTAAACTAAGACATACCATAATTACAACTACAAGTATGTATAGTTTTTTTTAAATTTTACTGTATATGAATTTACTGCAGCAGGGAATCCGATGTAAGCGCACATGGTAGAAAATTAAACAATCTTAGTTATCTCTCTGATTTCTTCAACAGGAGAAAATGAAACATCCCACGTGCCTGAGGGAAGTCCAAAAGTAGAAGATAAAGTTAAACCAGACATTTCAGTTTGAAACAATGGGAGTAATCTGTTGATGGCTGATTGCATTGTTCTTTCTACCAAAGTTTCGCATCAAAATATGTTTGATTCTAACTAGTATTCATCTGAGAGTTCCTCTTGCTTTGAAGCTAGTTTTCCTTAAACTCGGTTGATGGGTAGGTAGGAGGAGGTCACACGGGGAGAGTTAGGTGAATCATTGAGTTGCTTCTGTCTCTAAACCCATTAGTGAAAATTCCTGCTGCTGAATCAATTATGTGTGCAGAGTTGGAAACTGGTTAGAACGCGACACTGAAAATTTGGCCCTAGTTGTTCGTAATGCTTGGATAAGAAGAAGCTAGGCATGAATCAAAGGAAATACTTGGAAATCTATCATTATTCTATCCCTTGCATGAACTGAATTCAGAAAGATATTACAGAAATATTTGTGGATTCAGTGTCAGACAATCTGAAGCTGAAATCTGTGCTATCCTGTTTACGAGTCTCATGACCTTGTGCTAATGAATTTTTTTGTTTCAGTTTCTGAAACTGTAATAGTGCAGGGATAATGGCATCTGTTTGCCATGTGGGTGAAGATGTGAGGAAGCGCATTGGGGAAACAGCTGTGTGGTAAGTTAACAAAGCTGGTCTTGTGCTACTCCTCAGTGTGTCTAAAGAATTTGGGGAGATGGATATTAATAGTATTTTGATTTTTGTTTTTGCTGCATATTTTTACATAAGCTTGAATTTTATATTTGGCCTTGCTACACAGACTTACCTAAACAGGAAAATCATCTTTACTTGCCCCAAGTTCAACTTCCTCTTTATTCTAGTTCAGTGATTCTCAGCATTGGCTATACAGTGTAAGTCTTGGAAAAACTTAATAGAGATATCAGTGCTTTTTTTCTAGCCTAGAGGCTCTGATGTAACTGGTAAGAATTGAGGTCTGGGTATTGTCATTCGCCTAATAAAATACACTTTTGTAAGTAATGTATATAAATCCTTTCAGCAAGAGAGCATTTGAGGGGGAGGAGTAGTTATCACAAATAAATCATAGTGGTCTAGATCTGTAGACAATGCTACAGATCTACACCATACCAAAATGAATGACATAATACAACATTGTTTCCTTACCTTTTTAGTCAATACAGAAATTGAACATGTCTGGGGCATCTAATGGACAAATGATTTTGTGAGACAACCCTATGATAAACTAGTCTTGGATCAAATTATGTTCCATGGTGACCAGCAAATTGTGTTTATGTCTTACTTGAGACACAATGTTAAAATGCAAGCATTGTTTTTTAAATTACAAGACATTGTGGCTTTCTAGTATTTCATGCCTGTTACATACATAATTTGACTTCTGTCACTTAATGTTTTTAGGGTTCCTGATTTAACAAAAAAAACCAACTAATTCTTCAATTAGGGTATGCTGCCACCAGGTGGTAATAAGCTCCCCCTCCCCCAAAACCATCTTTGAATAAAGATACTTCTTCATTCCTTCATGATTGGTGGAAAAGAAGGGGACATCTTTTTACTTGTAATGACTTAAAATTCAAAATGAAAATTATAAAGATTTATCTGAATTTTCAAATATTTAAAATAAAAATTGCATGTATAGTGATGTATAAACCAATACATATGTATATGAAACTCTATACCTTTTTTTCACATCTATGTTTCTAGATGAAGTTGAAGGTGAAAATTAGCATGGTCAATACCATCCCTGATTAATTGCCAATTGCTACATATCTACACCTGCATAGTTTTGCTCTTCTTTATTTACTAGTACTTTGATGAGATTTCATATTGCTGTGGAACTTCAACTTAATGTTAACACTCATTTATATGCATTTTCAAACTTTCTAGAAATGGGTGTCTGCAGTTAAGGACTTAATATACTCACTGCCGTGCATCTTGTTAATAGAATGACTTCTGTTATCCTTAGATCTTATATTATCTGTCATTCCTTTCATAGATCAAAAGCAATGAGGACAATTTAAGCTTGTGTTATTTCTTCTATGTCTGTTGAGTCCCCTTGAACAACATCTCTTCACACACACAGATTCTTTCGCCAGTCCAGAAAGGAGCAAAACATCAGGATGGTACAGTTGTCCTGACTGAAACTATACATCACATAGTGATTGCTTATCAGAGTAGCTTGATTCTAAATATCACCTTATCTCAGCATATCATTATTGACATAATGACTTTACTCAAAATCCACTTAGAAACCTTTGGAAAGCATCTTGCTATCCGTAAAGCAGAAGTGACAATGCCCTTGTGATTCCTTTGTATGTAGATACTTTTGTTGAGGAAAGACATCCTGCTGACGCTCCCTGTCCCCAGCTGACATTACTCAGGCCAGCAGACAGTGTCAGGCCACAAAGGATGGAAAAGGGCACCTGCCTCGGGGCAGAGAGGTCCATGGTTGGCGTGAGCTGGGTCATTTTCACTGTCTCTGCTGACCGGCTGAGATTCTGACAAGTTCAGCCACACTATCATTTGCTGTCTTGGGAAAATAGTCATATTCTCTTATAAATGGATAAGGGTCACTTAGCCCAAGATGTCCACATGGAGCAAAGCTGGACATTTTCCTATATAACTTGTGGAGCCTACACTTCCAAAGGAAGAGAAACTGGGTTCAGTGAGATGGGGTTGGTGATGATACAACCTTTCTTTTCTATTTTGAGTTTCCTTCTTCTTTGAACTTCGCTCAAGGAGTAAATTGGTTATTCCACTATTAAGGCACTGTTCTACTTAACTTTTACATGGCAACTTTCTCTTTTCTTTTTTTAAAAACATTTATTTATTTTTATTGCACAGATTTATATGGAGAGAGAGAGAGAGGAGGAGAGACAGAGAGGAAGATCTTCCGTCCGATGATTCACTCCCCAAGTGACCGTAATGGCCAGAGCTGTGCCAATATGAAGCCAAGAGCCAGGAGCTCTTCTGAGCCTGCCACGCGGGTGCAGGGTCCCAAAGCCTTGGGCCGTCCTCGACTGCTTTCCCAGGCCACAAGCAGGGAGCTGGATGGGAAGCAGGACTGCCAGGATTAGAGCCGGCACCCATATGGAATCCTGACGTGTTCAAGGCAAGGACTTTAGCCACAAGGCTATCGCTCCGGGCTCTACATGGCAACTTTAAAATGAGGTTGATAGCATTAACAGACAATAGGCTCTGTGAGTGAGTGTGTGTGTGTGTGTGTGTGTGTGTGTGTATGCATGTGTGTGTACGTCTGTGTGTTATCATGACTTCGACTCTTGGGAATGGATACCAAAGTTCTGTTTAACATTTTAACATGTAATATTGCATTTTCATCTGTGTAAATTCTGTGTGTTTCCTGAGCATGGCTCTTTTATATAACTATGCACAAGTTTTTGAAGCCCACGCCATCTACAGGAAGTGGAACTGCATTCAGGGAAATGGGGCTGCCAATGACGTAATCTTTCTTTTCTGTTTTGAGTTTCCTTCTTCTTTGAACTTTGTTCAAGGAATGGACTACTTGTCAACTAATAAGGCAAACTTGTACTCAATATTTGCAAATAGAGATTGTGCATGTGCTAAAGGGCCCTTGTGGCTCAGTGACCCTCTTCAGTCTTGCTAGGGTGACACATAGGTGATTTCTGATGGTATGGTAGTTGAAACCAAAAGGAAGCCGTTTAGAAATGAAGCAGTATGGAATGTGCAGAATTTTGTTAGTTGAATCAGGTTATATCTTACGCTCCTAAATGTTGTGTTCTTAACACATTTCTGAAAACACACAGAGGACTGAATTTCTTTTCCTTCAGGTTCTGGAGTTTCTGCATCCAAATGTCCCTTGTGAATAGCCTAGTGCCTCAAAAGGGACTCTCCTCTTTGCTATGTACAGTTTGCCCATGGACTTGAATCATGTGTTCCTTGTCAATAGCCTAGTGCCTCAAAAGGGACTCTCCTCTTTGCTTTGTGCAGTTTGCCCATGGACTTGAATAAGCAGAGTAGACCTTTGGCTTGAGGCTCATCATTATTTCTAGATTTTGTTGTTCCCAAAGTGGAAAGTGGATCAATATAAATCAAATGACCTGGCATCTGTTAGAAATTCAATCTTGGCACAGTGGATTTAGCCACTAACTGTGATGCTAGTATGCCGTGTCCAAGCACTACTTCGAGGCCTGGCTGCACTGCTTCTGGTCCAAATCTCTGCTATGTGTGCCTGGAAAAGCAGGGGGAATATTGCTCAGGTGTCTGGACCACTGCCACCTGCATGGGAGATTGTGATGGACTTACTGACTCTTGCAATTGTCCTGATCTGGCCCATGGTGTGGCCATTTGGGCAGTGGGCCAGTGGATGGAAGGAATCTCTTTCTCTCTTTCTCTCTGCCTTGCACTTTCTCTTTTCTCATGCTACCTTTCAAATAAATAAAATGAATGACAGAAAATGCAATTAAAGATTATTTGGATACAAAATACAGAATCCTCAGCCACACCTCAAACCTTGTAACTCAGAATAGGATTTACCGTGATCTCCAGTACATCCAGTCATACCGTAAAATGACCGAGAGTCAGGAAGAATGATACATACCAGCGAATGAGAGGGGCTTTCCTTATCACAGGATGGAGAAACAGGATCCTGCTCCTCCCATTATGCAGATTCTCCCTAAAAAGTGAACTTAGTGCTCCAAATGATTTGGTTTTAGAACACTGAGTATAGAAACAGGTTAAGGGTGAGGCAGGTGACACTCACTGGGTACAAAATTTCCAGAAGCACACTCACTCCAGGTGCTGAATGCTAAGTGGCAGGGACCTGAGAATGTTTGCAGGCAGGCCTTTTCAAATCTTACACTCTGGGCCTTGCATGCTTTAGCCTAGCCTGCCCTGGGAGGCCTCAGGATGGCTACTGAATGAAACTGACTGTGTCTAAAAGTTAGCCCTCTTGCCATGGGTGATTCTTCTCCCTACTACCCATTCTCTATGACAAACATTCTTCTAAAATGTGTGTGTGTGTGTGTGTGTGTGTGTGTACTTCTCTACTCTTTGCTTCATCTGTCAGCTACGGTTTCATGAAAGAAAAAAAAAAAAAAAAAACGGGAATAGGATTGGAGAGTTCCACAAGCTTATTCATTATAAGCTACAAGAACTTTCCGCTTACTGAGTTCACAACATCAACACAGCTTAGGAAAATCTAGATGCTTCTGTTTGTCTTTTGTCATTTGCCATTTTTCATACATTTTACTAGATGACCACATGGATTTGTGAGTGAGAACTAGGGTAGATTCATTCTTACAATCCTAGTTTCTTACTAACAGGACATATATTAGGTGATATTTTGATTGTCTCTGTTTTCTAAATATTCCTTTATTTGAAATGCGGAATAAATGAAACAGGGGAGAGATAGTTACACATATCTTCTAAACACTGGTTCACAGACCAAATGGTTGTATTAATAGATGGGATTAGGCTGGGTCAAATCCTAGAGTCAGGAACTCCACCCAGGTGTCCCGTATGATTGGAAGGAATTATTGTCCCCCAATGCACATCAGCAAGAACAGGCCTGGACATATGGAAAACCAAGACACAAAACCGGCACTCTGATTAAAGATCCAAATACCCCAAGCAGCAGCTTAACACAACGCACCACCATGTCCACCCTCCCTGCCTTCCTCCCCTCCTTCCCTCCTCCCTCCTTCCTTCCCTCCTCCCTCCTTCCCTCCTCCCTCCCTTCTTTCTTTCTTTCTTCCTCCCTGCTTTTCTTCCTTCCTTCCTTCCTTTCTTCCTTCCTTCCTTCCTTTCTTCCTTCCTTCCATCCATCCATCTTTTTCTTTCTTTCTTTCTCTCTCTCTTTCTCTCTCTTCCCTTTCTTCCTTTTTTTACATCCAGTGTTGGCTTATTTCAACAGAAATAATGCCACTGCGGCATGGTCCCACAGTAGCAATTGTGAAAGAAGAATGTTTGCCGGTTTTGTTACCACAGTCTCACCGACACCTCCGATACTGCTGGACATGGGCACACTTCAGTACTTTCATGTTTTCACTTTGCTTTAAACTTAGAACTACTCCCACTAAATATTACTAAACAAGATTTACTTTAATGTTATAATGAATGAATGCTGTGTTTCATGAAAATATTTTACAAATACTGCCTTTCTTAACCTTTTAATTGAATTTCAGGAGTTATGGGAACAATACTTTTTGGATAAAAGAGCTCCAAAAGCTTTCAATGCTGTCTCTAAATCCCTCAATATGATTTTTTCTTAGCTTGTTCAAATTTTTTGAAATCCCTTCAACACTGAATTAATTTTCCCTCTTTATATCAAGATATCTTTTTCTGAATCCTTTATAACCTAGTATATTAAGTAAAGTCATTATTGATTGGCTTTTCACATAATTGGAGGTGAGGCATCTGAAGCAAAGCAGGTTCTTACAATTTGTATGTCAGGTGGGTTAGCAAAACAGGCTAATGCAATTGTATGTTTTGTAAAAAATTGTAAAAAAAAAAAAAAAAACCACCTTTAAAAGTACAATATCTCTGTGGCACTCACAAGTTTATATTTAAGCCAGTTCATAGGCCGATCAGCCACCCATAGACCTCTTAGGGAGAATTTTCTAAGAAAACATGATCTACCGTGGAAATGTTCATGCATACTAAAGTCATTCCTTCCCTAAACTTCATGGATTTTCTTTCTTAGCTGCATGGAGCAGCCATCAGAGAGGCCCCTGTTGTACTTGCCTAAGTAGTCAGTAGGAAGTCTTTGTTCAGGGTACCAAAAGTATTGTTGATAAAAAGTTTTGAAGGTCAAACAGTCAAAAATCACAGAGAAATTATTGAAGGAGACTGGGAGGAAGAGAGGAGTTAAAGATGTTCCCAGGGCTTGGATCCCAACCATGAAGACTCCCAGACCTTCACCACAAACTATTAATACGAGCAACAAGGACTATATCCCAACTGCCAAGGAGGCCACAGGGAATTGGATGCCCTCGGAGGCCGAGTACTCTGAGGTCACCCACCCCCAACCGGAGCTTCCACAGGGGATGGAAGAAGTCCAAACACTACCGTGCAGAAACCAACGTCATCGGAAAGACAACCAGAAGCCCTGAGCGGTCCGCAGAAACAGAAGAACAATAAATGTCCTTCGGGACCAGGGAGGAGAGCTTTCTCTGGTCCGAGTCTGGCTCCACCTCTGGACCCCCGCCCTCCCTCACAATGACCATCGGGATCGTTTCAAAAACCCCTCACAGCAAACAATCATACAAACTAAAAAAAAAAAAAAAAATCCTAAAATAAATAGACAAACAAGAGAAAGTAGAGCTTGAAATCTGACAGGAAAGAGCTGGCGTGGATTGGCTCATGCCTCGCTGGGTGGGACACAAAGATTAGTTACTCCTCACCATGGTGTTGAGGATTTTCCTGCACACACACTCCCCAAAAAATGTTCTGCACCTTAATTGTCGACAAATGTCTTGATAGAGTTACAAGCCAGTCTCGATTATCCTAAAATCTGCCAAGATCAGCAAAATTATACTTCAACACAACAAATAGCTAAATACTAAAATGAAATAGACATGAGACAGCTGAATGGTACCTTATAGCCATTTTAAGGTATATAGCAGCCGGTCCTGTATATAAACTAAAATTGAAATGTCAATGAGCTAATCATAGGTTGTGGTTAGGACTTGCTTTTTTTTTTTTTTAACATACTGGTTACTCAAAACCATGTCAATTCCATAATATTGCAAATTGCTGTTGATGTCATATTGGGACTCTTAATTGACTGGGATGATATTCTACCAGCTCTAACTTCAGACCAGAAATGGTCTCCCCAAGAAACTGTTCAACCCATCTGGACAATAAGTAGCTGGACTCCATGCTTGGTATATGTTTGCAAGGAAAGAATCTTGATTGAATTTGAACTGTAATACTGCATCAAGGTGGAGGAATCCACCGGGGGGAGGGGAGGGGAGGGGTTGGGAGATTCCCAGAGCCTATGAAACTGTCACATAATGCAAAATAATTAATAAAAAATATATATATAATAAAAAAAGATGTTCCCAGGAAGTATAGTGCAAATAACCAAGTGAACGGAGTTGAACTAATGACTTGAATCAGAAAGCATCATGGGGTTAAGATATAAATTGAGCAATGCATAACTGGTGAACTACTGAGACCACTTGAGCAAGGATCCCAGAGCATGCCCTACATCCAGGACCTGGGGTGGGTGGGAGACTGGGTGGGACTTCTCCTCAATATTCCCTTCAGCCATTGTAACTTTTTATACTACTACTAATAAAAAAGAGGTCAAAAAAGATATAAATTGAGGCTAATGCTATAGTTGAAAGCTAATTTTTGTAAGAGTGATAGAAAACATAATTCAAGGAGATGGTCAGATTTGTATTTTGGAAAGCTCACTTCAGCTGCAAGTAGAACAATCAATGAGGATAGGACGAGCGTGATTGGAGGGGAACCGGTTGGGAAATACCTTCAAACATCAGGAGAGAGAAAATAGTGCCTTGGGCTGGATTGATATCCATCACATAGAGCTTAATATTTCCAGGATTTATTTTGAAACAAAAAGTTCTAGGATCCTCCAAGGTAACCTAAACGCTATAGGCATGGCTGCAGAAGTTAAATTGAAGTTTGTCAGGAGGAAGGCAAGACACAGCTACCAGGTATAGATTATGCACAGGACAAAGTTAAATGTGGTCTTTTGGGTGGAGTGCTCAGGAAACTATGAGTTATTTCCAGGAAGAGATGGCACATCTCTCTGATGCCCTAGTGGTTTTTAAGTTGTTCTACGTGAAGTTCATCACTTTTTACCCATATACTCTTGTGCCTTTTCTATAACCCTCCCCCTTCTTACATCCTAGAAACACTCAGTTTGTTCCAGTTCCAAGATGTCTTTCCCTTGGCTCTGATAGACCTTCAAACCATTTGGAAAGGGAGCTGAATCACATAACGGTTAAGACCACTGGCTTGGGAGTTGAACTGACCTTCCCACTAAGCATATGAAGCTCATTTCCACTACTTACTCTGTGGTTTTCAGTAAATTGCTTAACTTCTTGGAATTTAAGTTTTCACATGCATGAAACTGAAAATGTGTGAAATTGTGAATATCACAATGTGTAACTCCCAAGATGGCTAGGAGGGTTAACAAAATGTCTACAATGAATTTCTTGGTTTTGGTCTAAAATGCAAGGAGCTCAGATGATGCCATTCAACCTTACATGTGAAAAAAATGGAGTAAATTGAATTCTGACTACAAAAAGAAGGAAGTTCATGAGGACAAACCACTGCATCCCAAATCTGAGAAACAGAAACAAAGAACCACACCTCACTAGAAAGGAAACCTATGGGCAAAGGGATTAATGGGAACTAGTGTTTGGAAGCTTTTATCTGAGCTTTAATGGGTGCATTGCTGGAAACTCAACTGCGAATAGCCAGAGGGCTACCAAAAGGCAATTATTTATGAAGTTTGTGATTTTTGCCTCTTAGTTTTCTAATATGATTCCTAATGAACATTGGAGACAAATCCTTTCATATAAGCACCAGGGGAAGGGGGAAGAACTATTTGGAAATACACAAGTATTTTGGCCTTGACAAACATCCCTTCAGAATCAACTACCTAACCACGGCCTAAGATGCCCATGCTTAATCAGAGCCCATGTGATCTTGTAAAAGCAAATATTCAGCTTAAACAAGCACTAGCTGTCACAAGAAGGATGGGAAAAACCTTATTCCAGTCATTTTATCTGCCCTATGCTCCCATAAAGGGAATAAAACAGAAGCACATGTGAGATTCATCATCCGGGGATACAGGCTTGTTAGAGTTCATTATTTTTCATGAAATAGATGCAAGACCCTCAACAATAGATTAACTATCAAGTGTGCCAAAATTTGCACACTATTAATAAATACATATTATTACCATGTGTGACTAAACTCAGGTATGAGAGGATAGATCAACACAAACAAAATAATTCAATGTAATCTGTACCTTTATGCTGAAGAAGAAACATGATAGCATTCTATCATGTAGATCAGAAAATGTATTGGCAATATCCAACACCCATTCAATACTCCCAGAAAGCTAGAAATCTTGGGGGATTTCCTTTTATTGGCTACAATGCTTAAGTCTTACATGATATTTGAACGGTAAGCAAATAGTTTTCCCACCAATATAAAAAACAAGGAAAGGATCTTCTCCCACTCAACTTCTTTTCTGCATTGAAATAAAACCTAGCTTGTACAATCAGACAATCGTCATTGTTAGCCCTATTTGGTATAGCTGGAGGAATGGTGGTCTTCCTTCTTATTTGTTAAACATTACAGTGAGTAGTGAGTTGAGACTGTGACTATTGAGTGTATTAAAAACATGTCTGAAAACATTAACGAAATGAAAAGAATAGAGGGAACAAGTGGGTTTGGTGGAGTGAGGGCTCGAAGTATGACTGTTTTCTTAGAGCTGCACCTGTGAAATACATAAAACCTAGTTTAAGTGAAATTAGATAATAAAAGATGTAAAAGGAAATACTGATTATAAATAAAAACATTTTTCAGATTGTATAATTGCCTATGATAAATCTTAATAATCAACAACCAAAAAATATTAAACTAATAATTAATGATGGCAAAAATCTCAAGATATAAACTTATATGCAAAAGTCAATTGCTATCCTAAAAAAGGAATAAATTTGCAATAAAAGCAATATCATTTATATTAGCAAAATGAAACACTTACATGCAAATCTTGCAAAATATGTAAAAGATTGAATGAAAAATATTTCAAAACTCTAATGGAATAAATCAGATCATATACATGAATGGAAAGACCCAATATCGTCAAGAGGTTAACTCTTCTATACCTAACCTACAGGGGTAGTGCAATCCCAGTAGAGATCTCAACAAGCTTTATTGTGTATATCCATGTATTACTTCTAAAGTGTATATAGGGTGACAAATGATTCCTAGCAGTCAGCTCAACATTGAGAAAGACCAAAGTTTGACGACTGCAGCCGCTCGTTTTCCAAACTCACTGTAAAGTCACTGTAATCAAATGTAATATTTGTGAAAAATAGGTTGAAGAATAAAACCAATAATTCACAAATAGATGTACATTTGTTTAAACTCCTAAATGTACAACATCATGAATCAACCATAACACAAATATGGATTTGAGTAATAGTGATATGTCAATGTAAGTTCACCAATTATAATAAATGTACAGCTTTGGTGAGAGATAGGGTGATGGGGGTAGCTGTAGGCAGGGCTATACAAGAATTCGCTGTACCTTCTGCTCAGTTTTTGTGTGAATGAACCTAAAAGACTCTAAGAAGAGTACGTATCTCTTAAAATGTATATGGTGTTCAGTATTAAAAATGACAATGATTATTAGTCATACAACCTGTACAGTAATAGATGACATTATTAAATTCTTAAACAGTATCCTATGTGCCTCATGTAAATCACGCTTTTGAAATCCAATTTTTTTTAAAAAGCAATTCCATCATTATAAAGTAAGGTATTTCATGCAAAGTATTTATAAAAACAAAAAAACCCTGAAAACAAAAAACCTCAAACCCAACCACCCAACAGACAGAAAGTTATCCGAAATACTGTCATGCTAACAAGTAACTACAATATAATCATTCATGGAAAAATGATATACAAATTAAGCAATGGAATAGATGAAATCATACATTTTGCAATATTGTAAACTCATGGACTAGAATGATTCAAACTTTTAATTTCCATTTAACAGGTGAGGAAGTCGAAACACAGGATGCTTTGGTAGCTCACGCAAGGCGACAAAGATCTTCAGTGGAACAGTCATATTTGTATCCAGGCAACCCTTTTCAATTAACAGAATATAGGGCCTCTGTTCAGTATTAGTCAGTAACAGCAGCCACCAGGATCCTCACGGGGGCATTTTCTGCAATGAATATTCCAAGATATTAGTAAGAATGAGGCTCTTGCCACCTGATAGTTCCAGGCTCTTTCTTGCATTATTTTTTCTTAATTATTGAGAATCTTTTCATAAGAAGGAAACCGCTTTCTTAGATACACAAGAGGAAAATATAAGTGATCAAGTGTTCAGTAAATGAGTTGTCTACATTTACTATAGATCTTTAGCAAATGTCTGTTGAGCAAAGAGTCTCAGGCCTAGGCATACTGAATTAGTGCAAACAACAGCCTCCAAGACCTGCTTTAAGTGTAGGAATAAATATGGCTTTGGCTTGAAGAATGACAGTGGAGCTAGGTGTTTTTTGATCCATACTCTTTTTATTTTGTTTATACCAAGTTGATCACTTGTCAATTTTTTCCTGCTCTATCGATAGGTGGCATTTTTATATTGATATAAAACACCATAAACTAAGAGCAATTGGCATGGTGAGAGGCAGTCTATGCGGATGTTTTGAGCTTTATCAAGTAGCATCTTAAGCCAGCCAACTACTGCAACTTTGAATTTCAAATCCACAGTTTTACAGCTCTGTGATCTCTTGGTGCTTCTCTTTCCTTGTGTATGAAACTGTAATAAAAATAGTATTTATGCCATTTGATTTAGTGAGAATTAAATAAGCAAAGTTCTTAGCACAAAGGCAAAACCTGATGGTTGTTAGTGCAACATGATGCAGTTGGAGGCATGATCCTAAAGCAGCTGGCCACTCGGCTAATTTGAAGAACTTATTTGGAGATAGAACCAGGTTTGCATGTCTCTATTTAAAAATTCATCTATGTCTAATCTTTGTGTCCCACCCAGCAAGGCATGAGCCAATCCACGCCAGCTCTTTCCTGTCAGATTTCAAGCTCTACTTTCTGTTGTTTGTCTATTTATTTTAGGTTTTTTTTTTTAGTTTGTATGATTGTTTGTTCACCATGGTGTTGAGGATTTTCCTGCACAACCCCCCCCCAAAAATGTTCTGCACCTTAAATGTTGACAAATATCTTGTTAGAGTTACAAGCCAGTCTAGATTATCCCAAAATCTGCCAAGATCAACAAAATTATACTTCAACACAACAAATGGCTAAATACTAAAATGAAATAGACATGAGACAGCTGAATGGTACCCTATAGCCTTTTCAAGGTATATAGCAACCGGTCCGGTCCTGTATATAAACTAAAATTGAGATGTCAATGAGCTAATCATAGGTTGTGGTTAGGATTTGTTTTTTTTTTGTTTGTTTTTTGTTTTTTGTTTGTTTTTTGTTTTGTTTTTTAACATACTGGTTACTCAAAACCATGTCAATTCCATAATATTGCAAATTGCTGTTGATGTTATATTGGGACTCTTAATTGACAGTGAGGATATTATACCAGCTCTGACTTCGGACCAGAAATGGTCTCCCCAAGAAACCGTTCAACCCATCTGGACAATAAGTAGCTGGACTCCACGCTTAGTATATGTTTGCAAGGAAAGAATCTTGATTGAATTTGAACTGTAATACTGCATCAAGGTGGAGGAATCCACCAGGGGGAGGGGAGGGGGAGGGGTTGGGAGATTCTCAGAGCCTATGAAACTGTCACATAATGCTAAATATTAATAAAAATTAAAAAAAATTCATCTATGTCACTCTATTAGCTTCCTGCCTGTAGAGTTTCCTCAGTCCCAAAAGACAACTATCATATGATCTCTATGATATAAGGCAACCTTCATGCAAATACAAGATCAATAGCCCTTTTAATATTATTTTTGCTACATCTAAGGGATTTTGACAGTTTTGTTTCTATCTTTATTCATTCAAAACATTTTTTTCTTATTAATTTCCTCACTGACTCATGGGTCACACATTAGCATTGTTTGCTTCAAGAAGGTTTTTGATTTTCATTTCTTCAGCAACATATTGGTTATTTAGTAGCTTGTTATTTAGCTTCATGCTGTTGTAAATTTTCCATTTTTATCTCTGTTGTTGATTTTGTTTTATGATTCTTCATTTAAGGGAATGTATAGTGACTGTATAATAGAGAGTAGCATATTGAGGTGTGAAATACAATGCAGCATGCATCTTTACTTCCAAATAAAAGATGGACTCTCAATGAACCTGTTAAATACATCTTGACAATAGGATGTTGGACTCTGCCATTGTCCACATCTACAATATGAAGATACACTTAAATGGCAGAGTGATGGCCTTATGACTGCTTGTGAAGGACTATACTATTGTAATGATATAGGGAAAGTCATTGGGGTAGAGATTTGGGGAGGGGAGTAGGGGAATCCCAGAGCATACGGGACTGTATCATCAAACAATAAAACAAAAAATTAATTTACACAGGAAATATAATGCTGATTTCCTGAGCCTGCTAATTAGTTTCATACCAATTAAACATGCCAATTCCCCACATACCTCAAAGATTTTTTTTCTTTTTTTCTTCAAAGATTTATTTTATTTTTATTGGAAAGGCAGATTTACAGAGAGAGGAAAAACAGAGAAAAAGATATTCCATTGGATGACTCATATCCCAAGCAGCCACAAAGACCAAAGCTTAACTGATCCAAAGCCAGGAGCCAGTTGCCTTTTCTGGGTCTCCCATGTGGGTGTTGGGGCCCAATGCTTTGTGCCATCCTCCACTGCTTTTCCAGGCCCCAAACAGAGAGTGGATGGGAAGTGGAGCAGCTGGGACATGAACCGGTGCCTACATAGGATCCCAGCAGGCGCAAGGTAAGGATTTAGCCACTAGGCTATCACACTGGTCCTGATATCTCAAAGTTTTAATGAAAAATTCCATCTAATTCTACTTCATTGCATATCCTTTTTTATAATTTGACACAACAATATGTTTCACATCCAAGTATATTATAATCTAGTTCATTCTGCTTTGTCCTCTGTAGTATATTCTACATGCCTTCATTCCATAGCATTCATTTCCATTCTATCCCCTCCAATTCTTTGAGTCTCAGGTCACATCAGCCTGAGTCAGAAAATGGTAACTATAAGCATATTTCTAGTGTGTGTCACAATCATGTAATTTTAACTTTGTGTCAAATATGGAGAACGTTACTTGATAAGCAAAGCTTCTTGACAACCAAATCTATTCAACACTTAAGGAATAATTTATTTCAACCAGAAATACTGAATTTGGCTATTAAGACTCTTAAAAATATTGACTATGAGGCATAATGTTTTAGTCCACAATTCACTAAGAAAATATGAACGGTCACCTAGAAAACTCATCTCTCTTGTCTTGTGACTGTGGGCTGTTTGCCTTACTTTGCAGCCTGACATCATTGGGTCAACACTAATTCATATCAGCATTTACCCTTTGTCCACCAGCAAGTCTTCGATCACATTGTAGATGTTTCAAGCATAGTGAAGTTGTGTAAATGATTATTGAAAGGTGTATGTGGTAGGTAAATTCATCCCGGGAGAATCTGACATATCTCTTTCATATCTTCTCAGGTAGGCTTCTCTTACAAACTCTTAACGTGTAGATCCCATAATCACCGAATCCTCAAATCTAACACTGTGTTTGATAAAAGGTCAGTCCCAGTCAACACTGCAGAATAAGTGAGCTGTTAGGTTACTTATGAACAAAGAATGAACCTCGAAGGAAAAATACTGTCAGAATTATATTCACTCTTTCCTCCCCCACTCCCCAAAGCAGCACGCTGTTTTAGGCTTGGGGTTGAGTAAAAATCAGTGCAAAAAAATTTCTGGTAGAAGGGCGAAAAGGCTGAAAAATATCTTATGGAGGATTTCCAGAACAATATGACAGAAAATAAATGATGTCAGGTCAAGATTGCTTGATATTCAGGTCTATTCTTTGCATTTATATTAACTACAATTTGTCATATAATCTTCAAATTAACCTGTCATGTATAAATACTTTGGGAGTGTGAAATGTGCCTCCAGAAACTTACTGGACATTTTTTTTTTTTTTGCTGTGGATTGTTCTTTACATTTGGGGAATGCTGCTGGTGTATATGAATTTTTGTGAAAATATGAAATGTTTTGAGATTGCTGACATTTTGAATTTATTCATACAAACCAAGCCTATTTAATAATTCTTCAAAGGATAATTAATTCTCTCCATTTTCCTGTCTTTTCTTTTCCTTTCTTTTCTTTTCCATTCCTTTCTTTTCTTTTCTTTTCTTTTTAAATTTTCTTTCCTTCTCTCTCTTTCCTTCTTCCTTCTTTTTTTTGGGGGATGCACATGTTCTTTTGCTGCACCCTCATCTATTTCCTGTGAGTACATTCAACTCAACTTCTGAATTCTAAAGGCTCTTCAGAGAACTGGTGCCTAAACTACCAGTTGGGGCGTTCCGACAATCTGCAATATGGTCCCCTCTTGTTCCGGTAGGCTGGGGTGGCAACACCGGCTTGAGTTAACAATACTAGCGAGAACTGAATAGAGACAAGGCAGACACGTAACACTTAAGATGGTTTTTTCCTAGCAGCAACCCACCTTCTCTCACTGCATAACTCTGTTCGGCATCAATGAAAATAGGTTATCATTTCTTTTTCCTGTTCACCTTTCTTGGGGTACAAGCAGATTTATATCACATTCAGTAATAGAGACTTCAGAAAAAAAATGTATTTATGATGCTATTAGGTATGTTCAGGCAGCTGCTGTAGTGACTACACAGTTAATTGCTTTGTTTAAATCAAGACTGAGCAGAGTGGGCTTTGTCATCAACTAAGAATTCCAGCATCTAAAAGATGGCATCCAGAGGACATATCTGTATTGTTACAGTGACACCTGTTGGCCCACATGGAAATATTTGTAAGCTAAATGGGATGGGTGGGGGGAAGGTTTTAGAAGTGAACAAACACAAGCAAGAACACAAACAACAATGCAAAGATATTTAGGAAAGGTAGATGTTCCCAGCTGAGTTGATTTCCATGCTGCCAGACTTAACTTGAGCCAGCAAAGGATCAAATGTTGACACAATCAGTGAGTGCAATCAATACTTAGAGACAAATAAGCTATTCTGGTCAGATTATATTAACCACTATACACACACACACACACACACACACACACACACACACACACACACATATATATGTATATATATATACACATATTCTACTACATTCTATATATATTCGAATATAGTCCACTGTATTTGAGCCAAAACCAAGACTATATATACTGAATCAAAATTCAAAGCACTTTTCTTCAAACGACTTTTCATTTTAGAGCAATGTTTCTTTACTTATGGAAATGATATCTTTATCTTTGAGCTTCTTCTATTCCTGCCTCCATTGTTAGTTTCTTCCTTTTATACACACGTATCAAGTAGATGTGCGGAAACCATGAGTCAGGCACTGGACAGGGCATCTATGATGAGAACAATGTGGCTGAGACATGAAAACATCCATCACTATTCAGAGAGCCTTTTCTGCTGTTGGATAATACAACCGCTGCTTGAGCTGCACAGATGGCAATGCAGCACCACAGATGCTGTCTGGGGAGATGCCGAGACTGAGCACTTCCCGGAGGATGGGGCTTTGCAATTATGTCCTGAAATGTCACAAGTTTCCCCAAAAAACAACCACACTCAATGAAGGTAATGACATTTGGGGCACTGGACAATAGTACCTTGCACTTTTGGCATTGGCTACACTTGACAAGGATGAATTGCACTTTAGGAAGAATATGCATTTAAAGAGGTAGCCAGGCAACAAGTTATGAATAGTTCTGCTAATAAACATCATTTTAAAAACTATCTTATGGATATTAGGAGCTATTGAAAAGTTGTTTGAACTTCAAGAATTTAAGAACTAATCTGAGGGGAAGAACATTTCGGCCATATTGTAAAGGAGAATAAGTTGGAAAGACTATAGGTAAAAAGCTAACGGGCCCAATGTGGTAGCCTAGTGGCTAAAGTCCTTGCCTAGAATGCCAAGGATCCCATACGGGCACCGGTTCATGTCCTGGCAGCCCTGCTTCTCATCTAACTTCCTGCTTGTGGCCTTAGAAGGCAGTGGAGGAGGGCCCAAAGCCTTCGGAATCTGCACCTATGTGGGAGACTGAATGAAGTTCTTGGCTCCTGGTTTTGGATTGGCTCAGCTCTGGCCATTGCGGCCACTTGGGGAGTGAATCATCGTGTGGAAGATCTTCCTGTCTGTCCTTCCTCTCTGTATACCTGATTTTCCAATAAGTAAATAAATAAATCTCAAAAAAATTGTTGGGAAGTAGATGATCTTCTATGGATTCTACAAGCCAAAATATGTGGTTTATATGCTAATTTTTTGGTAGTATCATGTGGCAGTTAGAACTTTTAAACACATTAGACCTAATTTAAATCCCACTCAGTAGCTATGTGGCTATGCCAACTATGTCAACTTCTATGAACTATCTATCCATCCACTATGCAGAAGTAATATTATCTACTTGAGGACTGTCCTAAGGATACATGAAGTAGTATATGAAATATTGATATTGAGACTGGAACATGGAGAGTACTGGGGAAATGGTGGTGTCTCCTGACTCTATTGATTTTAGTCTTTGTCATGAAGTAGATATTTGAGGGACACTTTGGCATGCTTTTAATAATCTGATACATAATTATGAATGTATATATGTATATATACACACATATATGCACATATATATATACGTATGAGTGTGTATGTATATAAATAGTCACATACATACTCACACACACATACAACCCACAGTGTTGCCGGAAACCAGATAATCTGCCATGAAATATCACAGGCAGAAATACATCTGCAAACAAGAGCTCCTTTTATGAATATTTCCAGATATGGCAGTTGTGCACCCCAGAAGGCCGAGGAGCAGACTAGCATTTCCATCTTTCATCTGTCTTCTGGTCGCTAGCCATGAATACAGACATTTTGCTGCCTTCCTTTTAAATTTAGATTTTGACATCATCTCCTGGCTTCAACACGGGTCATGATGAACAGCCAAGTTCACATGGCTAGATTCTGTAAGTTCAGCTTTCCTCCGATCTGTCCTTTCCTGGCAGTTTTCATTCATTCTTCCCAGAGCGCTTAACACCTATCCTGCTTCTTATTTATTCAATTCATGGAAATGAATCAGGTCTGTGATGGCGTCATTCAAAAGAGAAAGCTAATTAAAAAAAAGGTCCCCTTTCCTTCCTCTTGGGAGACCTTGCCATAGTTTCCCCTTTTAGGAGACACAAGCCAGGAAGGAAGCTCTTCAGTGCAGCTGCACAGAGAGCAGCACTGGCTGAGGTTCGCTGGGGTAAGAGGAGGAACTGCGTGCTCATCCTAAGTTAGAGTGTTATGTTCCTGGGGGTAAATTTTCAGCTGCTTTTTTTCTGCCCCAAAGATAAACGGAATCATCTCAGTGTTCTCTAGAAGAAACGTGAGATGACGTGCCTTAACTATTAATGGAGTAAGCATGGTTAATTTGCAGTTTGGGGAAAGAGGTTTTCTAGGAGTGGTGTATCCTGCACGAGAGCTTTCACAGATGCTAGTGTTTACATGACACTGTGAGTCACGAAGAGCCGTGTTTTATGCAGATGAATTCTTCCCATTCACGACCACAGCAAGCGGGGTGGACTGTGATTCTTATTTTATAGGTTGGAAAACTGAAAACAAAAATGGAAAGACTATTCAAAGAATTAGTTTCAGAACTAGTTGTGAATCCGAAATATTGGATTCTGGAGGATATGCCCACGGTTACTGCAGCAGGGACACGCTGGCTTTCCTTGTCCTGCTGGAGATATTATTAATAGTTTTAAAGTCTGTGGGAACAGAAAGCAAACTATCTCCAAAACATGAGGACCAGTCGGGTGCACATTCACAAATCTGTCACATTTACATTAATTGCCAATTTCTTAAAGTTGAAGTAAATTTCTATAAATTATACTTCCTAAGCTTGCTTACAAAATGTAGAATTTATACAAAAAATGCTGGTTGATATTCCATGACAACACCTGGCTGAAGCTCAGTTGCCATTATCTCTTTTAACTAAGGCATGCCCTCACTGCTCTCCACTGCTTTCCCAACTTCCATGCCATTTGACTTCTTGCTTCAGGCCATTTAATTCTTTTACGTTCCTCGTCTGGTAACACAAGTCTTAATAGTATTTTTATTTGTGGGTATTGCGATAGGGAGAAGATTTTGCTTAGGCTTAAAGCCAACCTATATCATATAGTAAAATGTGTAAGCATAGTACTTCATGGTTGCCTTATCCATGCATTGGGACAAAGAAAGAGCTGCCCTGCGTAAGGTTGTCATAGGGGTTAGTTGCGATATGGCTTTTTGAAACACTCAAGGTTTAAGATGGAAATCGGGTTTATGCTGTGTTTTATGTATTAAGAGCCTGTCTCCCTGTAAAATCTCACCAACTGCATTAAAAATCTATCAATACTTGGCAAGCTAGGCATTATAATCTTTGCAAGTGTACCTCCCATTCTACAGATGTGTAAAGTGAGGGCAGACTAGTTAAATGTCTTGTCTAATAACATTCCCTAATATATGTGCAGAAATAGGATGAAATCCTAATCAGGATTCCTAAAGAGAAACCTGTCTAAGACGCCATGATGGTTCCTTGCAAATAGATTCATCCTAAGATTCTAAAGTCAACTTGAATCATTTGATGATAGACTTTTGCCATCTGAAAAGGAACTTTGATGATCAATACAGTACATTGAGAAAAGATGCTAACCTGAAAGTTACAGAATCTGGGCTTTACAGTAGGTTCTGTTGTTCACTAACTTTGCGACTTGTGAAGTGAGCCAAATCTAAAAACCGGTTTCCTCACTGTAAAATAGGGATAATATTGTCTGGTCAGAATTCCTCACAAATTACTGTGCAAATCAAGTGTCAACACTAATTCAGCTCAGGATGTGTACATCTCGTAGCCTTTCAACTAAAAACAAAATGTCATGAGGGTAGCTATGCATGTATGCAGCCCGCCCCATTTCCAACGCTGTTCTAGGTCTTACATAATGGTGCAGAGATCAACTAATCTGCAAAATATTAGGCATTGGGTGGGTCCATTGGGAAATAGCTTATGTGGCTCCAAGGCCTTTCTGGCCATGACTTATTTTTTTTTCAAAGATTTATTTTTATTACAAAGTCAGATATACAGAGAGGAGGAGAGACAGAGAGGAAGATCTTCCGTCTGATGATTCACTCCCCAAGTGAGCCGCAACGGGCCGGTACGTGCTGATCCGATGTCTGGCCATGACTTATTAAAATCAGTCCACATGGTCAAGAGGAAGCATAAGTGCTGAGATGAAGCACAGTCACTGGAGTTATAAGCCAGCCTCTAAACTTTGGCTCAGTCCGTTAGGAACCGTGGGTCACAGGGCACTTTAGTGTAGCTCTCGAGGCCTTAGCTGAGATGTCATTACTGAAGGCGTTTTGGAATTAATAAGCATTTAAATTAGATTCCTTGGTTCTCATGAGTTTCGTTACAGCACAGCAATTTTCACTGGGCAGTCTTACTGGACTTTTATTTTAAGCTCTTTTTGTTTTAAAGATTTATTTATTTATTTTAATAATGCAAAAGATAGAGTGATAGAGAAGAACACACACACAGATCATACATCCATGGGTTTACTGCCTAAGTTCCTGCAACATTTAGGGAAGGGGCAGGCTGAAGACGAGCCAGGAGCTCTGTCTGGGCCTCCCATGTGAATGGTAAGAATTCATGTACCTTCAGTCATCATTGTTTCCAAAGTACATTAGCAAGCAGCTGGACTGGAAGTAGAGCAGCCAAGGCACAAACTGGCCCTTGGATATGAGATGTGGGCCTCCCAAGTGGTGGCTTAACCCATTGCTACAACACCCGTTCTTACATGATGCCTTGTTTTCCTGTCTTTTCTCTTTTTCTCTATGCATTCCTCTTTATCTCACCCCATCACACTGTCCACGTTGAGGGCATTTCTTCTCCTCAAGTTGAAATACAATGACCTGGGATCCTTACTAGCAAGAAAGTCAGACCCACTTAGTATAATTTGCTTCCTGCCTCACAGACAATGCCGAGGAAGTATTAAAATGAGCTCTATTGTCTCTTCCTTAAAAAGTCTCTGAATAAACCCTTAGAAAACTTCTGGTAAAATTAAACAAATGGTTTACTGAGGAACAACAACAACAAAAAAACCATGGCCACATGTTCTCTTTCTAGTTAATTAGCTGAATTGATACAGGAACTTCATCGTATTCTCAGGGAAATCCTGTTGGCTGGGACTCTCTCTTCAATTTAAGTCACAGATCAGTGAAGCACAATTATGGAGCTTTAACAAAAGATAATTTACCCAGTGACATCAAGCAGGACAGCTGGGCAGGCATTCTTATTCTTGTTAATGCTGCACGGGTGGGATGCCCAGTGTGGAGATGAATGTTGACAGAAAGTCATTTTCTGACCTTGCGGATTCTTTGGCTGGCCTTTTCTGTGACATATGCATGCCAGTTTTGGCATCACAGCTGATGAGAGCTGAACCCAGGAAAACTCTCACTACATGGTTTTCTAAGGTGACCAAGACATAGATGAGGCTGAGAGATACGGCAATGGGAGGAAAGAATTCAGAAGTCCAGCGTTTGAATCTTGGCTATTCATTTCCTCACCCCTTTAATCTTTCTCTGCCTCATCTTCTTCAGCCCTCTATCCATCTCACTTTGTACTCTTCAATGTCTAAAGTACTTAATAGTTCCTCAAATAAATGCTTTCTCTATCATCTCGGTCTTTTCATGAATTATTCTGCTAAGCTGGTATTTCTCTCTCCTTTGGAGGATTCACTTTTGCTTTAAAACTGTGTTCAGTTGTCACTGCTCTTGCAGGAGGCTTTACATGAACTTTCAGGGTGGCGTGCCACCCTTCTCTAAGTCTTTGCTGATGACTTCATCAAACCAAGCTCTGTCAAGCACAGATCATGACATTATGCTCATGGCACCCAAGTGATAACCACTGATATCCACTCCACTGAAGCCAGTTTCCTAAAACCATGATTCATTTAACTGTTGAGTTCAATAGACAGTGAAAATGAGAAACAGAAAGAAAGATCTTCCATCCTCTGTTTCACTCACCAAGTGGTCACAGTGGCTGCAGTTGAGCCAATCCAAAGCCAGGAGCTTTTTCTGGGTATCCCATGCAGATACAGGGTCCCAAGGTGTTGCGCATCCTCTGCTGTTTTCCCAGGCATAAACAGGGAGCTGAATGGCAAACGGAACAGCCAGGACATGAACTGACACCATTCATATGCGATGTTGACACTTGTAGACAGTGAGTTACCTAGCTGAGCCATTGTTCTAGTCCCTAGCAACATTTTTTAAGCAAATACGTGTAAAAGAGAATAAACTGTGTGGTGTGGAAGCATAGTGTGATAACAAAATAAAAATGACTTCACAAACTTATATATATGCTCAGGACTAAGTCAAGCTCCTTATTATTGGTGAAGTTTCTATATAGTGTTTAGCATATAGTTTGAAGGGGGAAAGGCCATATTTTCTGTGAAATGAGTAGTATTTTATAAAGTGAATTTCTGAGATAATTAAAGAAGACTGGCAAATAAAAGGAAGGAAAATATAACTACTTAATATCTAAATAATACTTTCTTTATAAAAGTGCATGTGAATGGACCCAGCACAGTAGCCTAGTGGCTAAATTCCTTTCCTTGAATGCACTGGTATCCCATGTGGGCAACTGTTCTAATCCCGGCACCTCCACCTCCCATCCAGCTCCATACTTGTGGCCTGGGAAACCAGTCAAGGCAGTTGAGGTGAATCATCAGATGGAAGATCTTCCTCTCTGTCTCTTCTCCTCTCCGTGTATCTGACTTTCCAATAATAAAAATACATATATATATATTTTTATTTTTAAAGAGGCTTTTTTTTTATTGGAAAGTCAGATATACAGAGAGGAGGAGAGACAGAGAGGAAGATCTTTCCTCATCTGGCTCACTCCCCAAGTGACCACAACAGCAGATGCTGCACCAATCCAAAGCCAAGAGCCTGGAACCTCCTCCAGGTCTCCCACATAGGTGCAGGATCCCAAGAACTTGGGCCGTCCTTGACTGCTTTGCCAGGCCACAAGCAGAGAGCTGGATGGGAAGTGGAGCTGCTGGGATTAGAATTGGTGCCCATATAGGATCATTGCGCATTCAAGGGGAGGAACTTAGCCACTAGGCCACTCCGCCGGGCCCTAAAATAAATATTTTTAAAGCGTCTATGAACGAACAGGGACAATATCGCATCATTAATAATAGTAAATTTCCACATCCTAAGTGGAAGATAGGAGAATAGAACAATTATTAAATAAATAATCAACAGAATTAAACAGCATTCATTCCCTTTAGGGACAAATACATCCAGTACACGTTTTAGAGTAAGTCTTTTGTAAGTTGCAGGCATTGCTGGGATTTGGGGAGGTGTGGGAAACAATTAAGAAACCTTTCAGTCACAGAAGAAGGAAAAAATGAGGTAAGAGAAACAGCAGCAATTGATGGTTGAATACACACATAGTGCCATTCATTTTTCTGGTAGAATAGTCCTGACTCTGGTTGGTACCACTCAACTCTAATGATGAATAGAGCTGGCATATTTTAGTATTGATTCCGTTTTTGAATGTTGTATATTTTATCATTTATTTTTTTCCTGGAGCTTTCCTTATCATGGTATTTAAGTTATATATATATATATATATATATATATATATATATATATATATATATATGTATGTGTGTGTGTGTGTGTGTGTGTGTGTGTGTATCAGACATGGAAGAAGGAAAAAAATACCAGCTGTCATCTTACCTACCTAGAAATGACTATTTTATGTTTGTATTTTCAGAGGGTTTTTTTTCTGGAATATATTTCTGTTTTTACGTAAGGGGATGAAACAGAAAATATTGCATCAAAATGTATGATTTTTTTACTTACAAAGGTGAACATTGGCACATGTTGGGAGAATGCAAGCTGCCAGCCATAGGGAAACTGTTTCAGATTTGTCTACCCATCACAGTCCTCTAGAAAATAGCATGAGATAGTTAAAACAGCAACTCTTTGCAAGACAGTGTCCAGTGCAGGATTGTGATCAACAAAAAGAGGGAAACAATCAAGTAGCCTTGACTCTTCTAGCTGATTGCTCAGAGACAGTTAACGAACTGCAGGGACCAGAGAGAAGGATTCGAACTGCCCAGGAGACCTGAGATGAGAAAGAGGCAACCCTTTAGGGACAGGGGTGGAGGCAGCTCAAACAAGTGAGGAAAGTACTGAGAAAAGAAACTGGCCCAGAAATGCTGGACCTGAGTGCAATGTCCATTGTGATATTATGAATCGCAAATTTGCACATACAGGGAATGGACTCCATGAAGCTCATCAAGCGACAACTGTGTGAAACCGTAAGCCAAAACATTGCCAGAGATCACACAGATCTGGAGAACTAATTGAATTCACACTAGACAGAGGATAGAGACCTTATTGAACACTCAAGGACTGATTTGTAGCTACTAGGAAGAGCACATCTTTAGAACATATCCCTTAAGGACAGGGATAGCAAAACTCCCTGGATCAGTCCCAGTAAAACTTAAAACGATGTTAAGAAAAGTCACACGTGGGTCCACAAAACTATACATGTCCTCCAATATGTTAAAATTTTTTTGGTCTCCATTTCTTCATCTGCAAGACTGAACAGCAACAATATCTGCTACCGATAAAATTATATGATGCAAAAGTCTGGAATACTAGATGACATTCCTAAAGCTTGACAATAACCGATACCCATCAGATGCTGGATTTATTGTCAGTAGTTGCATGATGTTATTTTCTCAAGAAAGGGCTGTGGTCAGTGTCAAAGCTTACAGGAGACATTTCTCTTTGCCCACAGAACAACAACAAAAATCACAGCCACTGGACAGAAACTACCCACATTTTTAAAATAAAAGTCTACTACTTTAACAATTAGTAAATTTGTTCCTTCCTGATACTTCTCAGTGATCTCCCACTTGAACTGAAAGAGTAATGCTATAAATCCCATCCTAGGGGCTCTTCACTTACTGACCTTGTCCCACAGGAGACCTTGAGGGCAGAATCTGAACTGAATTCATTTCTGTGATCCCAATGGAGGCACCGTGCTTCTTTCTTTTTTTTTTTCCATCTATGTTATTTTAATTTTATAAGACAATTCCATAGGCTCTGGGATTTCCCAAACTCCCTCCTTGCAACTGATTTCCCCCATATTATTACAATAGTACAGTCCTTCATAGACAGTTATATGTCCAACACTCTGCTATTTAAGTGCAGCCCAACATTGCAGGTACAGAAAATGGCAGACATCCTATTGTCAAGATATATCCAACAGTTCCACTGGGAGTCCATTTTTGCTTTGGAAATAGAGAATGCATATCACATTGTATTGTCACGTCTGGATATGGTAGTCTCTATTACACAGTTAGTATACATTCCCTGAAATGAAAAGCCATAAAACAAAATCAACAACAGGAATAAAGTTAAACAATTTTATAATACTGTGGAGTTCAAAAACATGATATTGAATAACCAACATTTTGATGAAGAAATGAAAAAGAAAAATCAAAAACCTTCTTGGAGAAAATGATGCTACTGTGTGATGTATTAAGAGAACGGAAACTACTTTGTAGAAATGAAAATAAGCACCAAAATATCAAAACCCATGAATTGTACAAAAACAGTACTGAAAGGGCTACTGATCTTATAATTTGTATGAAGGTTGCCCTATATCAGAGAACATATGGTACTTGTTCTTTTGGGATTGACTTATTTCACTGAGCATAATGGTCTCTAGTTTGGACCATTTGGTTGCAAAGGGTAAGATTTCATTCTCTTTTGATGGCTGAGAAGTATTCCACGGAGCAGGAGCAGTTGTACCACAGTTTTTTTAACCACTCCTCTTTGGGCAGGTATCTGAGTTGTTTCCATGTTTGTGCTACTGTAGATTGTGCTGCTGCAAATACAGGATTACAGATCCCTTTCTCATATGCAGATTTCCTTTCCCTTGGATGTATTCCTAGGACTGGGATATGGCAGGTTTATTTGCAGTTCTCTAAGCAAGAGACATAGTGTTTCTCAATGAGTGGATTCACATGAATTGTTTCACAGTTAACAAATTCAATAAGGATTCATTCATTTGCAGAAGGAAATAGCTGATATGAAATACTATGTCTTTCTCCATTTTGCAGAGGAACAAGTAACCTGATACCTCTACATTGTTTTATTGCATACTTGGTGAGCAAAATCTCCCTTTATCAAACGAAACTTTTCTATCCTTTCCTTTACCATGTTAATTGCTTGAGTCTTCCAGATTCTCTGTTATGAATTATGGATGACATTTAAGCTGGAATGTTGTAACTTTCTTTAAATGAACAGCCATTGTACCCAGAGATTAGAATGAAATCAGGAGTCAAGTGGAGAGAAAGATTTAAATTTTTGTTCAAAGAAAAAGCTGAAGGTTTCTCCACAATACCTTCCTGAATGTTCTTTCTGTTCTGTGCTCCTACTCCCAGTATTTGTCAGTCATTCATAGCGTCAGCAGTTCAGTGTGGTCACTGTGTGAACAAGCTCGGGCTCTAGACAGAGATCATCTTGCATGTGATCTTGGCTCTACCTCAGAATAACTACTAGATCAGGGACAAGTGCTACACACTGTCAGAGCTCCAGACTCCTTATTAGTAAATGAAAAAATTGGCACTCACTCTACTGGGAGATTAAACCATGAAGTGATACATGTGTAGTCTATGATAGTACCCTTACTTCATGATGCTCAGCAGAAGAGACAATCAAATCCCACTCCAAAAGTGTATTTGAATAGCAAAGATGTCTTTCTCTTGGTCATCTTCAGGTTTGTCCCGACTCACTGCCCTTTGATTCAGCAAGTGAATCAGAAGACTCTACCTTTATGTGCCAAGGTAAGCTCAGCCTTCTCTCTGACTCTTCCTGGTTATTCCAAGATGGGCTTATTTACATGGCTCATTTAACACACAAAACCTTCCAGGCCTTTCTGAATTCAAACCACTCCAGAATTTTCATGTCCAGGCACTCTACTTTGTTTTTTCCTTCAGCTCACTGAGAACCACTTCGCAAATGGTACTTAATCTGAAGATTGATAACACCGAGTAAGCCAATGTGATGGTGATCAGATCTTACTGCTGGTGAGTAACCTACCTTTTGGCCTCCAGATTATTTCTGAAGGGTAGACACATGCTTCTTCATTAAGTCTTGGAGTTATGCTGGTCCTTTGCCTAAAATCTCTCTCTCCTTCCCCTTCTGCAGTGCAATTTGTAAGCATTTTATTTTTTTCCTGTAATATTAACTTTGAATGCATTTTAGTCCAGGCAATACTTCTCTTTCTACATTATTATTTTTTGGGTTCAGGTGGCATTATCTGAGTTATTTTTGCACCATTTAATTTCGGATATAACTAATGCGTCCCTTACTATTTTAAGAACACAAAGAATGGAGCTCCTAGTTCTCTTTTATACCTGAAGAACCAGGACTGCAAATTCTCCAAGTTTTCTGTTTTTTATTTATTTGTTTTTGTCTATCCTGTTATGAATTCTCGGGACTCCAAGTGACTTTCACTGACTTGAGGTAAGAGGCAGTCTCACTAGCTGATCTTGTATCTCTTTACTTTTTGACTGAGCGATGCTTTATGGACGCACAGCAGCTGACTGTGGCTCTTTCTAAAGTCTCACTCTAGGAAAGTGCAACAGCTTCAGGAGTGGCCACAGACATCGCCCTAGATAGGATGGTAGAGAAAGGAGAAAAGACTGTACAATAGTGGAGAATGGAAGAGACAAAATGATTGGGTCCAGCAACTGCCTATTTTAGAAATGCGGGGAGAGATTTCCAACATCCAGTTTGGATAGTTGGGGCACATACGACTGATTTTGGCAATATAATTTAACGTAGCCACTCTATGCATTGTCTTTAATAACCTGACCTTCTCTTTCCATTTTCCCCACAAAGAAAACATGACTTAAGTTACAAGGAGAGAGTTGTAGGGTGGAGGAGATGAACAGTCACTGGACTGTCCTAAGTGAGAGATTCTGTGCTCGTATCAATGAGCATGTTTGGCTGAAGAGGAGGTAAGATCCTCTGCTAGTCTTGAAATCTCTTCTGCAAGATAGTCAAAGAATGAAAAGCAGCGCCAGAAAGCTCTGGAGAGCTCTGGTTCAGAGGGATGAAACATTTATCAGACTCCATCCAAAATTAATGTGATCGTAGGGATTAGGACTTTGTTCACATGAACAATTGGGGAAGAGGTTAAATCCTGGACTCTCCAGAGTGAGGATCATATTAAGTGACTTTCACATTAGGAAATCAGAAAGATGAAACTTCTCTTTGTCCTTTGTCCCGCTCCTTGTCCTGGGTCTTGGCTTTCCTTTGTTCCAACTCAGCCAAGCCCTTTGCACCATAGACGTCTTTGAGGGGAAACCATAATAGGTGAGAGAGATTGTGCTCTGAATTATGCTCTCCTAAGAGTGGCATCATCTGGTGATTCTGAAAGATCTGTCTTTTGCTTCCATAAACTAGATGATACACTCTTTCTCTAAAGTTATCACTTTGTTCTGTAAGTGAATATTCATCATATTATATGACCATGATATGACTTCCCTAGTTACTTGTATGGCTGCTTTAGAAAAGCCAAGAGCATGTCCTACATCATTGTCACCCTGAAGTGGCCGAGCCTCAACATAAACCTTGGTGCAAGGGAATGTGTGCTTCAGAAAGGCCATGATCACGGTGGTCACCCTCCATCCCACACTCACCCACACGTGTCTGCTTTCCACACTGCTTTTAGTGGCATTTGTCCGGGTTTGGAGCCAATAGCTCCACCATGTATTTCTTTCAATCTTTAACTTCAGAGAACTATTTTTTTTTGCCATGAGTGAGTTTTTTGGGGTGTGCACAAGAAAATGCCCAAGGGACAAGTCCATGACATTGTGTCCATTTAATTATAATAAAATAATTGCCTCGTAGTTGGAGCAATCCTACATTGCTACTGGCAGCATCCAGTGGCTTTTCTGGGCCAGCAGGCTGAAGTCATAATTGGAGCACATTTTACTTAAGTTCGTCTCCAAGGTCAAGTGCAAGAATGACTAGTCACTGCATCCAAATTTAAACTACCCAGCAGTTCTTCATTAGCTTTCTCCCAAATAAGAGAAATGTTCCAGAATTTTGAGAACTCCAATAGTGAAGAAACACAAGATCAAGAATTCAGAGATAAAATTTTCTTTAAAATTATTATCCTGTATTCCTTCTACACAGTTGAGAAAACTGAGGCCAGGGAGCAAAGGAACTCACCTTAGATCAAAACATTTCATAAAAGTCTCAGGCTTCTAGAAGTGCTAACACTGTACTTGTTATCCTATAGTTGTAAAATACTGATTTTTTTTCTAAGTATAGGTATAGAGACATAGGATTGGACATAAATGCACTAGGTATGAATCCCAACATACAATGTATTCAATGGTTTATATGTGCAACTAAATTTCACCTTAAACTCCCTATTCCACATTCAAAGTACTGCTTCAACTTAAGAACATTGTTAACTGAAAATACCAGAACTTTCTAAATGCTGGAGTTTGTTCTCAACTGAACTGTGGAATTCCAAATTTGTTTCTAGGGCATACAAACATATCTACTGTTCCTCGTCACATCAAGTCTTCTGGAACTTTTATTTTTCGTTTGGATGCTCTGTCCACAATTACTAAAAAATAAAGAAAAAAAAGCAAATCCTAGTAGCTGGTGTGTTGACTCAATTGGCTAATCCACCCCTTCCAAGTGCTGGGATCTCATATGGGCACTGGTTCATATTCTGGCTGCTCCACTTCTCATCTAAATCCATGCTTGTGGACTGTAAAAGCAATAGAAGATGGCCCCAAACCCTGGGTCTACAAACCTGCATGGGAGATCCAGAAGCAGCTCCTGACTTTGGTCCGGCTCCGTTCTGCACTTTGTGATCATTTGGGGAGTGAACCAGAGGATGAAAGAACTTTCTTTACGTTTTTCATTACCTGTATAAATCTACCATTTTAATGAAAATAAATAATTTTTAAAAAGATTTTATTGTTATTGGAAAGCCGGATATACAGAGAGGAGGAGAAACAGAGAGGAAGATCTTCCATCCGATGATTCACTCCCCAAGTGAGCCGCAACGGGCTGGTATGCGCCAATCCGATGCCGGGGACCAGGAACCTCTTCCAGGTCTCCCATGTGGGTGCAGGGTCCCAAAGCTTTGGGCCGTCCTCAACTGCTTTCCCAGGCCACAAGCAGGGAGCTGGATGGGAAGTGGAGCTGCCGGGACTAGAACCAGCGCCCATATGGGATCCCGGGGCATTCAAGGCGAGGACTTTAGCCACTAGGCCATGCCGCCGGGCTCAAAATAAATAAATTTTTTTAAAAGTATTTTCTAACAGAAGCTAAGGATGCTTAAGGGTTCATTTCAACTCTGTTACTAAGTTTCTGTGTATTCTTGTAAAGTTCTGAAATCTGTTTCCTTAAATTTGTTACATCTATCTGCACACACACACAGAGTTGATGCAGTAAATCAAAGATGAGCAAACAGAGTCACTTCAATGTCAATTTCATTACATCGTGTGTCAACATTTTTAATTTCTCAAATTGTAATGCCACCGACTGATTGGGAGTGAAGGATATATGATTGTTGATGCCTTCGATGGCCATATGAAGAACTTGCCATCATGTCTGACAAGGATTTGCATTATGTAGACCAAGGGATCTTTCTGATCCCTTCAAGTTTTAAATTTGAAGCTAAAGTGATTACCAGTTGTTTACCTCTTCCCTACTGCAGAAATCTGCCATCTCTGAAGGATGTGTGCATGTCACACCCTTGTGGTGTGCCACATGCTATGTTAGACAGGGAAGACTAGTAACGGATCAGATCCAGCCCCTGCCTTCATGGACTTTATTGACATAGCAGAGGTGGAAAACCGTTCATTACGCCTGTGTGCTTCTCACCTCCCAGAGAACCTGACTGCAGAAACAGGCCACTCAGATTCAGAGGTGTTTTCTCAGTCTTGCTTACAATACCATGGGGCCCCAGAGTGAGTTTCTACCAACAGCATGAAGACAAAGCCTAGGCATCATTTCTTGAGCAAACAACTTCAGGAGCAGATGTTTCGTCTCCACTTGCTCTGTCCTCGTTTGCTGGATGAACACATGCTCCTCCAGCACTCGGACCCCGACTTCCTTTATCCATGAATGTACCTGCACTCACCGCTGGCATAGCAAAAACCACTTCATCTCATTACACATGTATTAAAGGTAAATGACCTACATTTGTAACTATCAACACATAAACAGTATCTATTAATGTATTTTCAGGCCTTTGTGTGTATACATTATTTATATTTCATGTACAAGATATAAGATACATTACACATATATAAGTTTATTATTACATGTATATCTACAACTTTATATTAAGTCCCTGAAGTTTTGGAGCCAATTTGTTATGTAAGCCAGGGTTTCTTTGACAAATAGACATGGTAGTAAGTACGCAACACATGCAATAGAGCAATGCAGTGTTACTAACGTTTATGTCATGATAAGGCTATGTTCCACCTGCTTTAGTAACGTAGAGCTGAGAATCAGGGAAGACTTAAACAGCTCTTGTGAATTAGCTTGTGCCAAAAGTATGGACAGAATAAGGGGCAGACGGGAGGATACCGCAGATGTGCAGGTCCGGAGGGGAAAAGGACCATGCCACCTATTGAGAAAAGCGAAGGTGTGAGTTCTTGCAGCTGGGGTTCAAGCAGGAAATGCATACACAGTGCAGAGCGGCCAACAGGGATTATTTCAGGGCATGTCAGAGAGTTTATCTTTGCCATAAAGGCAATTGGAACCGAAGGACAATAATATATGAAATTTCTCTGGATCGAAGCAGGCAAAACCTTAGGGGGATTTCACAATTATCCATATGTAACTGTCAGATTATGCATGAGTAAATGGATCAATCATTTAGGAGCTTGTTACCCTATTCAGATAAAGATGTTCTTGCTTACTAAAAGTTAAGGGGATTTGGGCTGCATTGCTGTAAATATTTCAAAAGCTTCATTTTGGAAGTGAATGAATGTGAGTAAATTTAAGAAGAGTTTCTGGGTTAGACTTTTTAAATGAGTTGTAATAGTATAATATTACTTATATTTTACATACACATAATGTGTATATATATATACACACATTCATGTGTCCATGCTATTTCAAATACGGTACAATTGGCTAATAATTTATTTCAAGTCATATGGCAAATGACAGTCAGGAGTTATGGTCAAATATTCTGACTTACCTGAAGGCAAGACTTTTATTTGCTATTGCAAGACATAAGAGAATCTGCATTGAAAAAAAGAGAAGGTGTGGTAGCCTAGTGGCTGAAGCGCTCACTTTGCAAGGGCTGAGATCCCTTATGGGTGCCGGTTCTAATCCCGGCTGCTGCACTTCCCATCCAGCTCCCTGCTTGTGGCCTGGGAAAGCAGTAGAGGATGGTCCAAAGCCTTGGGACCCTGCACCCGTGTGGGAGACCCAGAAAAAGTTCCTGGCCTTGGATCTGCTCAGCACCGGCCATTGTGGCCGCCTAGGAAGTGAACCAGCAGACAGAATATCTTTCTTTCTTTGTCTCTCCTTCTCTTTGTAACTCTTTCTAATTTAAAACAAAAATTCTAAAAAAAGAGAAGGAATCGAAACCTAGATTGTAAAATCTAAGGTGTTGGTGAAACAGTACAGTGGAAATAAAAAGTTGGATGGTGGATACTCGTAATAGAATTGGTGAAGACTTCAAGTGAAAATTCTGAGAAAAGTATCACTAAACACTGAAAATTCACTGCAGTTGGTGCAAAACTGCGGATAAACAGAACATGGGCATCAGAGATTAGCATGCTATGGGCAAGGAAGACACCTGCGAATCTGAATAGGATTTACGCAATATTCTTTAGCGAGCAGGAAGATCAGAAAGAGTCAAGAAAGGATGTCTCTTAGCCACGTGTGTGGTACTGCAGCATCACTGAACTCTTAATGAAGGCCCAGAAATCAATATCAGACCTATGGGACAAGCTTGTTATGGGGTTTTGTTGATATCATTTTTTTTGTTTTGCCAATTAAAGCTAAAGTGCGTGTAGGACTCTCTAGCAGCTCTTTATGCTCATTCTGTAGAACATGTCATTTAAAATTTATTTCTTGAAATGTTTTTATTTGTAAAAGGAGAATAAACTTAGTGCACACAATTTTAAGAAAACCAAAAGGTACTTCTCCAACTCTGCTTTCTTCCGCCTCTGCTCCCATCCTCCCTCCTCCCATTCTAATTTTTATTTCAATTTTTACAATTACATGCTTTTAGTTTACTTTAAAATCACAAGACACCTATCTTAAAATTAATGTGTGTACTAAAACCTAGATTAAGGAATCTTGTCATATTGTAAAGGAAGAATGCAGGTGCCTAAGCTAAGCAAATTATAATTATAATTTTTGTGGCCAAACCTTTTCTAGTGTAGCTGGGCAGAGCTGAATCCTATTTGAGTATTTTGTGACGTACATTAATAAGTCTGTGTATCTGCTACTCCAAAACAGGACAGCACTATTACTGCAAGTCAAATTGTAGAGAAACTTGTAAATTGAACAAAAAGCATGTCCTCCAGTAGAAGATGCTTAATATGTTGAAGAACACTTCTTCCCCAAATGTCAGGCTACATTTATTTTTTTATTTATTTGCTGTGAGCTAATCCCACAAATGTATTCTGGCCATCTTGTTTAGTTTTGCTCCACAATTTCCCAAAACAGTTACAATAATGCAGTTTTTCTGTTGAGTAATGTTTTACATTTAGGAAAATGACTTTACATACAGCCTTTATTTAATTATGTATAACTCAAGGACAGAAGTTAACTTCCTTTCATATATAAAGGTTCTGACAGCTAAAGCACAAGTGGCTGATTGATACTGCCCTCATTGTACATAATGATCTGTTTATCCTGAATTTCTAACTTGTTCTTGGCACTTTGAAATGATTTTTTTATAAATAGGCTTTAATAGTATTTATTTCAGAGGTAGACAAGAAACAGGGAGAGCAAGAGCGTGTGTGCAAGAGAAATCTCCCATCCAGTGGTTCAATGTTTAAATGACTGCAACAGCAAAAGCTGTGCCAGGACAGAAGCTTGGAGCCAGGAATACTATCCAGGTCTCCCCCATAAGTGACAGGAAGCCAGTCTTCCAAGCCACGTCCACTGCCTTCCAGTTTTACAATGGCAAGAAACAAAGTGAAGTATGGAACCCAGATGTTCTGGCACAGGGCACGGGTAACACAACCAGCCTCTTAAACACAACACAAGGCCAGATGTCTACCCTCGACTTTATTTTGTGATTCTGTGACACATGCTTGTAGTAAGTTCAATTATTGCTCCTCTTACATGGGACAGTAGCGGTTGAGAACGCTGCAGGGGACGTCCTCCAGGACCACAGGTCAGGTGAGTTTTGGAGAGGGATTTCTGCCCCAGATCCTGATCCTATCATCTGTCCAAAGCTCTTTCTCCTATTCATCAGATATAGCATTAGTCTTAAGCCAGACTGTTTTCTTTGTAATTAAGGAGATTTCAGTGGTCACAATGTGTTCATCCTGTTTGTTGCTCCAGGAAAAACACCTTCTTGCAGGTGCCCTTTGCCACATCTTTGGCCTGACTAGGAGGTGAGGGACAACTTGATTGAATGTGCAGTTCTCAATTCACTACTTCTTGGTGAGCTTGAATTCTCATTTTAAGAATTGGAAAGGTGAACATTGCCTAGGAATATTCAAGAGTTTGCTTAAGGAAACTGAGAGGAAGGCAAATTTTACCTTTTTCCATCCATTCTACTTCAGTGAATGTCTGTTTACTGGTATTACTCAAAATTTCCAGCCCTCATACTGCTTAAAGTTATTTTTTCCTCCATTTAATTACTCTTTTTGAGACTTTATTGTGTGAATATATTTGTACTTTCTGTTGTGCATCTAATGATAAATGTCATATTTAATTAGTAGATTCAGGGAAATAGCCGCATAATAGGCAGGCAAAAGAAAGATTAAGAAAGACATTGTTTATCATGCTAAAGGGTTTGGAATTTTTTTCTGACTGAGAAAAGTAATGAAGGATTTTAGTAAAGGCAGTAGCATTGTGAAACGCTTATTCTGAAGGTGCTTTCAGAAAGGAATGGGGAATTGAGATCACATAAAATAGATTTTGAAGATCATTGAAGATGAGGTCACAGTGACCTTAAATTTATATAGATAGTGTGGAACAGAAGCAAAACATTTCTGTAATTCCTAATAGGAAATCATGAGAAACAAGATGGGAGAGCTGCTGACAGTAGAGCTGTCGATGCTCATGGTATGATTAGAAAATACCATGCATGGTGAAACTGTTCACTAACAGAAGGACTCCAGGTCTAGGATGGTTAAGAAAATCGATAATCACACTGTCTTTGAATATACCTGCTTTGAAATTCCTATTGGACATCGAGGTACAGAATGGGGGAGGTTTAACATCTATATTTACATATTTACAGGCAACTAGGCTTTGACAAAGATGCCAAGAACATGGGTTTGCAAAAGGATAGTCTTTTCAATGTGCAGTATTGGAAAAAACAAATGTCTACATGTAAAACAATGAAACTAGAACCACATCTCACACCGTGAGCAAAACTAACATCAAACTGTATTCATCTAACTGCAACTCTCAAGATCTCCAGATTGAAAGGAAGAATGCTTTTCACCTTTAAGAAATTTGAATGGGGAGAGACTTTTCTCTATCAGAGTCCCAAAACACAAGAAACAAATGCAAAAAAAGAAAAAAGCAGAAAAAAAAAATAAGACAGGCAAACAGAACTTTATCACACTGAGGAACTTTTGCACATACAGGAAAAAACAAAGTGAAGAGACAACCTGCAGAATATAGGAGAAAATATTGTTCAGCTATATATTTCACAAAGGGTTAATACTTGGTGCAGTAGCTTAGTAGATAAAGTCTTCAGACCATATGGGCATGGGGTTTTGTCCCCATTGCTCCACTTACTATCCAGCTCCCTGACTGTTTCCTGGGAAACCAGTGGAGGATGGCCCAAAGCCTTGGAGCCCTGCACCTATGTGAGAGACCTGGAAGAGGCCCCTGGTTCCTGGATTCGGATCAGCTCAGCTCCAGCCATTGCAGCCACTTGGGAGTGAACCAGTGAATGGAAGATCTTACTCTCTCTCTTTCTCTCTGTTGGACTGCCTTTCAAATAAAAATAAATCTTTAAAAATAAGCTAAAAACGGGTGCTTGCCATCTTGCTAGTGAGTATATATCCAAAGAAAGTGAAGTCACTTTCTGTCACCTTCAGAAAAGTCACCTGTGGTATTTACTGAAGTATTATTTACAATAGACAAGAAGTGTCCAACCACTGAAAAAGAGATAAAGATAATATGGTACTACACAAAACAGAGTACTGATCATCAGTAACAAGGACTGGGTTGTCCTTCGTCACAGTGTGAATGGATCCTGAAGTTATCACACTGAGTGAAATAATTCAACATCAGCAACAACTGTCATGTGAGCCTACTCATATGTGGACTGTACAAAGCATTTAACTTAATAACAAAGTCATAAGGGTGGTCATCAGAGGTTGGAAAAAGAAGGGATTAAGGAGAGACAGAAAATTTGACTAATTGCTCCATGTTCATAGTTGTTTAAAATTAAAAGTTCTGAGAATCTACTGCAAAGTAGGCAGATTCCAAAGAATGTTAATACACTGTGTAGTTCTCTTTTAAAAATCAAACCAGAAGATAGAATTTGGGATGTTTCTACTATCATGAAATATTTTTTTTGGAGAGAAAACCGTACTCACTCTGATTGTACCTCACAAAGTGTATACTCATATGGAAACAGTGCATGGCACCTCCTAAAAATGCACAATTTTCAGATATGTTTAATGTTCTTAAAAATAATTGGAGCTTAGGAGAGCCATTTAGACTGGAGATAGAGATTCAGATCTGATCAGCATGTAAGTAGTGATTAAAGCTGCTTTTTAAAGTAGCATCAAATGTATTGTGTGAGAGAGGAACTAGGTATGACAGACTGCCTTGGCATGCCGGAGTTGAAGGGGGATGAACAGAAGAACAGAAAAATTAGTTTTCTGGTGGTACAAGGGAAACCTGGGAAGAGAGATTTTTCTGAAACAAGAGAAGAAAGCCTCTCAGAAAATATATGTCAACAGGGCAGTGGGGAATCAGCTCAGGTGTGAAAGGGGTCAGTTGGCTGTGCCAGTGAGGGGTCACTGGAGACCCCAGAAGAGCAGTTTCTGCCAAGTGAGTAGGTCAAAGCCAAGGTAACAGCAGGCTATGGAGCTAGCAAAGGTTGAGCAAGTGGAAGACGAAATGTTGACTACTCATGTGTAGATGCCAAGGCGGGGGAGTGACTTTGCTAACGGAAACAAGGTTTTGCAGTAGCAGAGATGGGACCTTGTATAACGTGGCCTGACATTAAAGTGCCCTTTGTCTCCTTCCCATCCACTGAGTTATTTGCACATACTAGACACTTAGTCTGTTTCGGATGCTATAGATTTGGAGATTCAGACAGTGGTGATGTGCTATCGTACAAAGCAAGTTAAGGAGAATGCAGAACAATGAGGCTCGGAAAATTTACAGTTTGCAAGTTAACAAGTAATCCAATGTTTCAGATCCTAGAAAAAGACATGATTTCTCACTCGGATGAAACAACTGATTACTCACGATGATTATTCACCAGAATAATATAATTTCCTTAAGCCAAGTCCCTGAACCTCAGTTATCATTGGGTGACATAAACATGGTTATGTGATGCCTATATATGTATTAAGTATGTTGTAGGAAACAGTAATATTTTATAACGGGGAATGAATATGCCTTATTTTGCTCGACAGAAAGTGGCTTCTTTCCGCTCTTCAAAGAAGCAGTATATCTAAGTTCAAACACTATTCCATGAAACCTCAGCTGAGAATTTAAGGGAACAGGGCTCAGTCTTCAAGGTATCCAGAAATGCAAGAAGCCCTACTGTGATGTGTATAGATTACAAGTGGCCCATTCAGTGTTTATTTTCTTCTGTTTAGTGACAAGCATATCAAGCAGAAATATAACTAATTAAAAGATTTGCAAAAGACAGGTGTTGAGTATAGTAATTATGATATTAGCCCTTGGACCCGCTGCAGTAGCCTAGCAGCTAAAGTCCTAGCCTTGAACATGCCAGGATCCCAGAGCCGCACCGGTTCTATTCCGGTAGCCCCGCTTCCCATCCAGCCCCCTGCTTGTGGCCTGAAAATGCAGTTTAGGATGGCTCAAAACCTTGGGACTTTGCACCCACGTGGGAGACCTGGAAGAAGTTCCTGTCTCCTGGCTTTAGATTGGCTCAGCTACAGCCATTGTGGCCGCCTGGGGGTTGAATCTTTGGAGGGAAGATCTTCCCCTCTGTATATCTGACTTTGCAATAAAATTTAAAAAAAAATTTTTTTTAAATATGTCAGCTCGTTTTCTTAAACAATTTATTTTTATTGGACAGTCAGATATACAGAGAGGAGAAGAGACAGAGAGGAAGATCTTCTGTCTGATGATTCACTCCCCAAGCGGCCACAATGACTGGAGCTGAGCCAATCCAAAACCAGGAGACAGGAGCTTCTTTCAGGTTTCCCACGCGGGTGCAGGGCCCAAGGCTTTGGGCCATCCTCAACTGCTTTCCCAGGCCAACAGCAGGGAGCTGGATGGGAAGTAGAGCTGCTGGGATTAGAACTGGCGCCCATATGGGATCTCAATGTGTTCAAGGCTAGGACTTCAGCTGCTAAACTATTTAGCCGGGCCCAAGATATCAGCTCTTTAGTTAAACCTCTTGCTGATGTGCGCTGTAAAAGAAAGAGGTTAAGCATCCACTGGACCAGTGGATGGAAAACCTTGCAACCCAAACAAACAACATAAGTGAATTACAAAATATGTAAAGAATTCTTCATTTAAGGGGATGTATAGTAGCTGTGTAATGGAGACTGTCATATCTAGTAACATCATTTAACTTCAGGCATTGTGAATTTCTATTTGTTGATTTTGTATTATGACTTTTCTTTTAAGGGGATGTACAGTAGTTGTGTAATGGAGACTGTCATATCTAGTAACATGTCATTTAACTTCATGGCATTGTAAATTTCCTCTTTTCTTTCTATTGTTGATTTTGAAACATGACTTTTCATTTAAGGGGATGTACAGTAGCTGTGAAATGGAGACTAACATTCAGATGTGAGGATGTAGTGTGGTATGCATTTCTGCTTCCAGACAAAGATGGACTTGCAATGAAACTATTTACTATATCTTGACAATAGGATTCTGGACTCTCTGCCATTGTCCAGGCCCGCAATGATGGACATATGACTGAGTATGAAGAACTATATTTTAGTAATAATATAGAGGAACTAGGTGGGGGGGAGGGACCTGGGGAGGGGATAAGGGAATATGAAACTGTACTATAAAATAATAATAATAATAAAATGTATTAAAAAATAAATTAAAAAAGAGTAAAAAAAAAAGAATTCTTGGTGAGCAATGGAGCTTTATAACCTCCTTATGACCTTGAAGATCAAAGCTACATTTTTTGAAAGGGAAGAAAGATGACAGAAATATGATTCCACTAACTGTGCAAGTCATAGAAACTATGATTATTTCGAGACTGTAATTGGGTAAGCCTTTTTGTATATAAATTATTAGAGGTGATTTCTGTTATTTGTAACCATGTACTAAGAGTTACTACTTATAAATAAATGTGTTTAGCAGTGTAGACACCAAAGATTACTACATAGCATTCCAGATGCTCAGGAGTCTAGAATTTAGTCTTGACTTTGCTATTAATTCAGGTACCAACTTACGCATATCAATCTGTCTCTTCTAACTTCATATTCCTCAACTGAACAATAGAAACGTCCAAGTGCTGATGCCTTTACTCCAAACTTCTTGAAATAGTTTTCCTTTTTTATCTTTCAAAGATGATTTTATCTGTATCCCATTTTCATTTGGACAGATACCTCTATGAAAAATAACTGGTGAAATACATTCATATAATAGCTTAATTTCCTGCTTCCTTTCTCTCCATATCTGAATGTGTATACTTTGGAGATGACTTTTCTTAGCCCTATGACTTTCCTACGGATTTCTAGAGGCCCTAAGCTTGCTATAGGAGGGACTTCACGGGACACTGTATAATGGTGTAGTAACAGGTCTATCATTACCTCCATATCCCCGGTGCTCTGCACAGAGTCTGTAATGCACTGGTTTTCAGTAGACGTTTGCTAAATGAAGGGACATCCTTGTTTTGGAGAATAAGAAATTACAGACAAGAAAAGGACAGGGCACAAACTCCCGTGGCCGCACTTTTTATATTTCTACCTCCATTGCACGTACAGATGGCCCAGAAAAATTTATGTAAAATAAATCCTTGATAATCTGAAATAGAAGAGGTCAGAGAAAAGAAAGATTTTGAGGTAAATGTATTCTGATTATCTTTTTTTTTGTTTTATAAAGAATAGTGGGTCACTTGTTCATTGGAAACATGGCTGTCAGCTTAAATTATGCTCTCATTGGAATAAATTGACATTGGATAATGAGATTTCACTGAATGGCAACATATATTTTTTTTCTCTGGGCTAAATAATTCCAATTCCTCAACCTTTTCTCATGAATTCCATTTTCTAGGCTCTTAATCACTCTCTTTTTTCCTCCATGAGATTGAATAAAAATGTTAACCAGCTACAAATATGATAGGATGACTTTTATATGATCATTACTTCTATGTCCACCTGTAAATATATCATGCCATTAGTGACCCTAACATCACATTCTGTCTTTAATGATATGGCAGAATACTTTTCTACCTCATTAAAGTCTGGAATCCCCTCTAATTTGATGTTAGCCGGTGGATCCATGATGTTAGCTTTATAGCTATTACCAGGTATCTAAATAATTTGCATAAGGCAGGCCAAGCAGAAAGTTAGTAGATAGGATTTCTCTCATTTTAAATGTGGATTTATGATTTTTTTTCAGTCATGAATCCATCCGTTGATTGATTCATTAGATTAGAATATATTCTTCCCCTATTCTGCGACAGGCTGTGTCTTAAGTATTGATACAGAGAAAATAAGGCGCCCCAAGGTATTTATAGACTTAAGGATAAAGAAATTTTATAAACCAAAAATTACAATACACAATTTTCAACAGAAATATGTATGGGCCAGACACTATAGGAACACTAGGATGTTACAATACGGTTGGATTTAGGTTTTGAATGGCAATAAATGAGGCTAAAATGTGATTGAATAATTTGTGCATGATGCAATACTTACATGTGATATAGGCTAGTGATTTAAAAGCAAATATCGTAGCATTGGGGATATAATTGTATCTATGTTCTTGCTATGACCATGACCATGACCATGATTGAAGTGGAAAGCCTTCACAGCATCAGGCACAATGTTGCTAGCTGAAAATCGAGCAAAGAACGAGCTAAAGTATGTCCATTTAGTTCAGGTCTAGAGGAGGAGATAGTTCAGCAGACTGATGGATAAAACTAGAGTAACAGTCTTCTTCTACTTTTGTTCTAGCTTAATTACTGACCAGAATTTTATTCTTGAAAATTTTTGCCATTCAAATGGTGATTATATAGTCAGCCTTGTAAAAGACATTGTGATAATTACTACTGTCTAGGTAGCCCGAGTATAATGGCAGGCCTAAGAAAGAAAAAATAGCACTAGGAAGAAGCTGTTGACTCAGTTGATGGGACAGTGTGTTTATGTTATAGACTATATATTTCTGTAGATTCCGAATAATGATATTCAGGTCCATCCCTTACCAGATTAAAAGCACTCAAAGAAACTGTCCAAATGGTTGTTTCAGTAGTCTAGTTCAAGCAAGCGTTGCTAACTCACTTATACTGGTGTGGAAATGAAGTTGTCAAATGGAAAATCAAGTTGTATCCATGAGAAATCACTTTTCCCAGTATTCAATTAAGAGAGACACACAATCAATAGCAAATGCCTTAGAGAGACAGCAATATCAATGGATTCAGAAGATGAACCAGGTTTGGACAGCTAACGTTTCTGCTGGAAATCACCTGAATACCAATCTGCCTCAGAGTTCCTTCCAGGGCCTGGAGGTAACCAAGTCAATGTGAGTGCATTTTTAAAAGATACAGTGAACTAGAGTGATTTACTGTATTGCTGAGTTTTTCCCATTTTCCAGCATTAGATACCTTGGGGGCAGAATAACATTTATATTAATTTTTTTTTTACTTAATTTGAGAGAGAGATGGAGATGATGAGAGATCCTCCATGTATTGATTGATTCTCCAAATGTCTTTAACAACAAGGGCTGGGCTACACCAAAGCCAAAAGCCTAGAAGTGAATCCAGATCTCTTTCAGTGGCAAGAACCCAAGTAGTTGAAACATTTTCTGGTGCTACCAAATGAGGGCATGAGCAGAAAGCTGGGGTGAAGTGGAGCAGCTGGGACTTAATACAGGCACCCTGATGTGGATTGTGGGAACAAATCTTCTCCCCAAAAAACGTGAGCATGTAAGCTGCAAAAGTCAAAGTAAACTTGAGGATTACATCAAGTTGGTAACATTGTACAAAACTGATATTTCACCTTTGTGAGGTTGAAAGACACCCCCTGAGTTGAGAATTATCACGCTAGGGAATACAAACAAAACAAAGAGGCTGAGCAGACGTCTGTCATTGTTATCATTCTACACTGTCTGTAAGTGTAGGTCAAGGTGACAAGATAGTGATGGGAAGACGAATGGAATAGATTTTGTAAGACCAGGAAACATGGGAAAATAGTGACATCTTTAGCATTTCCACAGACTCGGCACTGAAGAGTGCTTGACATATGATGCCTTCTTAATTCCAACAATAACCCAGGGGAAGGTATGATTTTGGGAAATCTATGGTTCAAGAAGGATAAGTTCCATGCAGTTGAACTCATTAGTTAAACTCCAGGGAATGCATCACTTGCTCTGCTCTTTCTTTTATACTTAAAGTTGGTTGAAGAAAGATTTATCAGGACCAAACATTTGATATAGCCATATACAGCTTGACTTTGGATGGTAACATTCCATGTTAGAAAGCACAGACCCAAGTCCCAGCTTTACACTCAAACATAGCTTTCAAGTAATGTGCATCCAGGAACGTCACAAATAATAGCTGAAATACTTGAGTCCTTGTCCCCCACAGGAGGGACTGATACTGAGGTCTTTGTTCCTGATTTTAACCTGCTTCCTGGCTACAGGAACATTTGAGAGGTGAACCAGTAGATGGGAGATACCTCTCTTTCTCTTGCTCAATAATTAAAAATAAAGAAATAAAAATGTTATAAACCAGAGGTTCCTTCCATATGCAGACTATCATGAATTAAGGTGTTATTTTAGCCAGGAGTAGAGCATATTGTAATAATACGTTGTAGGTTCCTTGAACATCCTCACACACTTTCTTGTAGCAAAACAAAGAAAAAATGGAAACAAAGGCTAGATTAAAGGAGATTATTATACTGTCTGTGAAAGAGTAATGAGAAAGTTCATCTTGGGTTCCAGTGATAAATATATTTGGATTAAATTTGAGTAGGGGAAGAAAGAAAATTCAAAGAACGCAATTTCAATAAGTTTAAAGGTTAGGGAGCCCCCTAAAGTCAACAGGGCAATACTCACAGCCCCTACTCCTCCGCTCCCCACCGTGGGGCCTACAAGCAACATCAATACCCAGATTTCAGGAAGCGGGAATCTGAGAAGCCCAGGCTGACTACGGTTACACTTTCATACACAAACACAATGCTTTGGTGACCATGAAGGTTGTTCCCAGAGCCAAATCTATACTGAGAACCATGTGATGCGACTAAGATACTTGCAGTATGTCATCTCAGTCCAGCAAACTTTGACTGCCTGTACCCTCTTTATCAGACCCCTGGGGTGTCATTATAAAGGACCATAGTCTGAGTGGCATGAAACAGTGGGATTTTATTCTTTCACAGTTCTGGAGGATGAAGTCTGATATTAAGGTCTCAACAAGGCCACAGCATATCTGAAAACGCTAGGAAATTATTTTCTTGATTTCCATTTGCTTTGATGACTTTTCTCTGTTGCTGGTATTCACTGGGTTGAGGCTGCATCACTCTCCTGACAGCCTCCAGCATCACATGAATTTCTCTTCTCTGTGTTTCTGTGATCTGTGCATAATATATCACATATAAGAGATATAATCCATATATTCTATATATAATACAGTGTGTATACCTATATATGACATATGTGCATATATACATATATGTAATATGCCGTGTATATATATATAAACATACATAAATCATGTATCTCATATATCTTATCATACATCTTATAATCACATATGTGCATATATATATGTATATATGCATATATGTAAAATCTCCTTTTCTCGTAAGAATACCAGTCACTGGGTTTAAATCCTATCATATTCCTCTATGGCTTTATATATAAAAGTTTGATTTTCAAATTAATGCATATTCAACGGTAGACATGAATTTTGGGAGAATCCTTTTCAGACCTCTACACACTGTCCACATAGGGTCCATTTGACTCCTTGTATCAGTAACTAATTGCAATTCCATGGCCAACCTCACTGTATTGCTATTGTAGGGCTATGAGTATTTACATCAGGCTAGCATTCGTGTGCCTGTAGAGTGCTTCATACTCTGTGGACTAAAAACAAAATGATTTATTGAATGTGTGGTTAAAACAATGAATGCATAAATTAATTATTTACTTAAGAGGACCCACAAGGGAGAAAGGCAATGAAGAAATTGGGAAAGATGGTTTACATGCAGCTTTGTGTATGAAAGCTATAAAGACCCCTCATGCTATCATATACCAAAGCAGCCCAGGGTTTCAGAAACAGCACCTAAAAGCATGTTTTCTGCTTCATCAAAGTTTACATTGCAGTGAATATTAAAACTTTACTTCCACTTGGATTCTTATAAATTCTCAGATAAAATAGATAATTTATAACTTGCAACTTCCATATATTTCTTTATACTTCCCTTCTAATTTGACTTTCCAAATGCAGTTACATCACACAATTCTGTTTATCTTCTCCTTGCCTAGGCCAACTTCCTTTCCTTTCACACCCATTGCAGAGGAGGGCTGCTTTTCCTTCAAGGATTTTTTGTACACTGCTTGTCTGCACAGAATTGACATGTTCTCACCCAGCTTCAAAGCCTTGCTAAACCTATGACTTCACCTCCTTAATACTGGTCACTTTCTTCTTTGAAGTTGGTATTCCTTGGAAGCAAAACGCTGTGTCTTTTGGCTCTTTTGCCTAATGTCAGAGGATGAGAGAAAAACCACAATTGCCCAGTGATTTTATGGGATAAACCTGATACTTTCTGTATAAGAAGCCATTCTACTTCTATATGATGATACGGAATCACAGAGAAAAAAAAAAATGATTCTAACTGTAGGCTAAAACTTCTGGGTGTCTACTTTGTAAGCATTATTCTGTCATTGGATTGATTTTGAATATAGGAGGACATGTGTACAGTCTCACATGTCACCTGGAGGAGATAAGCAGGGGCTGTCTTGCATTATCGACCCTCAGTTCCCAAAGCGTAACTTTCCCCCTTGGCTGTGTCTACCCGGACTGCATTTCACGTTTACAATGCCAGATTTGTTTTTTATCCTGTTCCATATCCTTGGAGAGAGCTCACTTTGATGATGGTGCCAGAAACTAATTGTGAAGGGAACCAATTGAATGAGAGGATGGAGTCCATGGAGGCCAGAGGTCCTCAGCATCCTGAAGAGCAAGCAGGCGCCATAGGGACTGTGTTTCCTGGGAAGATTCCACACTTCCTTTCCTGGAGACCTCTTCAAACAGGGTGGTTAGCTGTCTATTGAGTCTTATGCTTGAAAAAGCCCATGGAAACCAAATAGTTCAAGGACTCTACCAACGAAGAAGTGCTGGACCAGAAGATACATGCTGTGTTGCAAAGCAATGAACTAATACAGCGCCATAAAATAAAAAAAGCCTGGAGCCAGAATGTCAGGAATAAAAATCACTGCCTTGCTGTTGGTCAAGTTATTTTTTAACCATATTATTAATATACAAAATATACTGAGAACTTCCTACAAGCAAGTAGCTTGACTTGGGCTTTCCACAGCTAAATGTAACTCAGTAACAGTTTCATGAATAGATATGTATTATTATCATTGCTATATTTTATAAAATGCAATACAAACGTACACACAAAGACACAGTTTCTAAGATCACAGAATTAGCAAAGGACAGAAGTTTTTGCATAGGTCAAGGTTTTGCAATTTCATGTGCTAAATATTTCCACAATGTTATAAAACATGACATCTTGCCAAGACTTGCTTTCTTATTTTCAAAATGAGGTTATTGATGTTATTCATGCAGTAACAGGATTAAATAAATTTGTGATTGCATTGCTAAACCTAGTACATAGTTTTTCTTACGTGAGTGCCAGTCATCTTTGCTTTACTCCATTCTCTCTTTTGGAAATCACAGATCTTAAATCTAACCTTGGGAAACACTGGATAAAGGACACTGATATTACAGAGGGCCTCATGGGATCGCTTCGTGATTTGGCTACATTGTTCTTTGTTATTGATTTGCCTGTTCCCAGCCTGCTCCCAAAAGAGCAAAGGCATGAAGGGAAATTGGTAAGGTGGCAAAAAAAAAAATAAATAAATAAAAGATAAAAATCCCTTTTTTTCTCCAGGCATCCTACTCAGCACAAGACCCTAGTGTACATTCAGCAGAGAAGACTTCCTATTGCTCCGTATTTCACAACATCTTCATGAAATGTTGCTCAAAGGGGCACCACTGAGGTTACACAATCTTCTACTCCTTCAGGATTAAGAAACCAGAATATACTTCCGACTCCTCTGCAGTCCAACTGGGGAATCCAGACAACCTCAGAGCTCTGTGTAATTCCCACTGAGGAATCTAAATGCAGAGCCCAGTTTCATCCTGTTTTTCCAAGCGTTTCCTATTGGCCTGCTGTGTAATTCTCACGATGATTCCCTATTGCCTATCCGCTAAACTGATACATATGAAACTGACATTCATCAAAGATCAGTACCTTGCTCAAAGTCATGCATGAAGGACTCAAGCCAGATCAGTTTGATCTCAGAGCTCTTGAGACTTGAGACATAAAGGAAAGGTGATTCATAAGGCATTGAATGCAGCCTGGAGCCTGGCTTGGGGCCCCTTGGCAAACTGAAGTACCAGATGACACTGAAGAGGTAACAGTCCATCACCATGAACCCTGGAAGATCTCGGTACATATTTCTTTCCTAAGAGATGTGACCTGAGGATGACAAGGGACGGCGGAAGACTGATAATATTTTTAGGATGTAACTTGAATTCCACTGAAAAATGAAACGGTTAGTTTCTTTAGGTGACCCCCAAATCTGGCTCTGAATCCTCTAAGAGTAGAGATAAAAATATAATCGTCGGCCCCCTCTTGAGACCATGAGTCATTTGGTCTAGATCCCAGGTTCTCAGTAGTTCTGATACTGAAAAATACTTGGCAACCTTTCTGTAAGCTCATTCAAGGGGTTTCCTGTTCAGCCCCTCTATTTATGATCTTCAAATCTCTCCAGAAGAAGGAGCTATAAATGCAAAGTGAAATATTAGCAGGTGCGAAGACTCCTGGGATTATGCATGTGAGCAACTACAATATGACCTCATTACTTCACTCTCTCATCACTGCTTCCTCTCTTTGAACACGAGGAAGAGACTGAACAGCTAAAGAGAGTAAATGACTACATTTTAATGCAGAAGACCCTTGGATAAAATCTGCTCTTTCTGTGTGTACTTTCTGATGGCCTGTGAATTGACCTGATCAAGCTGGAAACTTATCATGCTATCTAAATAAACTGCTTGATATTCCGTAACATTATCCAATTATGCATCCTTTCAATAAATTTAATCTATTGATTTGGATGCCTGATTCTATTTCATACTCTCCCTTGCTCAAGAGAAGCCTCAGTAGTTTTATAATGAGAGGAAAATAGACTTATTGAGGTTCACAGATTCTTAACTTCTTTCTTCCCCTTTAGTCTTTATACAAAATCAAGTCATAATAAGAAAATTGAAATACTGCCATAGTTTCTGTGTGAATTTTTAATTTGAGAGTGAACATGGATAAATCTATCTCCAATTGCATGTGTTCTGCCCTAAGTTGGAAGAATGCCATTTTAAGCCTTACTTTTTTTTTTTTTTTTTGAGAATTAGTCTGTGAACTTTTTCTGGCAATTAGAAGAAGTAAATATTCTGGGCTTTGAAATTTTGAAGGCAATTACTCAGCTTTGCCACTGTAGTACAAGAGTAGTCATATGGGCAGTATGCTCATTCATGGACATGGTTTAGTTCTCAGGAAGTTTTTAATATGGAAACTGGTAATGGGTCTGGTACATTCAGCAGGCTGCAGTTTGCTGAATCCTGATCTGGTTTAGTACTTTGCATTTTTGTTTTAATTTTGTATTGTGAACCTGAGACCAGAGACGCCACTTATCGCAAACTAGAGGTAGAACAGCTGAGATAGGCACCTGGGTCTTTTGAGCTCAGATCAATGCACTTTCAATGATCTGGGCTGTTTTCTGGGCATAAGTCACACCTGTGAGTGATATCTGTTACTTATCTTCCTTTTCTGACAAATGTTTATATGATAATATATTTTAAATATGCATTGAGAGCTTTTTTAACAACACCATTTTAGAAACAAGGTACAAGAGATCTACGGGTAAACATTTTGTGATTATCCTGGAAGACAGAATGGTGTAAGCTGCAGCTACATCAGAAATGCAACCTGTTACCCAATTCTTTTGTAAATACTGTGTCACATCAGATGACTTGCTACTTATACACCCCAGCATGTAGATAGCTGGATAGTACCAATGGGTCCAACCAAAATTTTTCACTTTTGGTCTCAAAACCTCATACATTTCATTTTCTTGAGAAGTGAGATAAAAACAAGTGGATTGTTTACTTCTTAGAAATAGGAAGTTACAAACTAATTTTCTTTGATTCACACAGCCTTATCCTCCACTCACAAAACTCTGAGTGGCTAACAGGGCTCCTAAGACGTATTGCCTATGAATGCTAGATCTTGTACTAGGATCTGAAATTACAGCTTATGTTTTAGGGAACATTGCTGCTTCGTAGCATCTGACCTTGCTGTAGTTACTCAAATGAATTTTCCATTCATTCCATTTTTTCTTAGTGTTTTTTCATTGCCTCGATTATCCTAATGTATAGTCTGATTTACTGGAAAAACAGCAATAAAAAATAAGATCTATGTATTTTCTGTGTACAAGGAAGTACACCTCACCAACAAAGATACAAACAGACTGAAAGGGGAAAGATAGAGAAAGATTTCCCATGTTAACAGAAAGTAATGAGCAGATGTAGCTACCCTAATATTAGAGGATCCCAAACTAAAACAATACGAAAACTGTTAAAAGAGACAAAGGCATTACATAATTACTAAGGGATTAATTCAACGGGAAGCTGTGATTACAGTAAGTATATGTAAACCCAATGTTAGAACTCTATTTAAAACATGTTAAGGACCTAACAGAGACATAGTCCACAATACAATGAGATTTCAGTGCACAATTTTCATCACTGAACAGATTAACTAGGAGAAAATCAACAAAGAACCAACAGCGCTAACTTACGCTGTTGATCAAATAGGCGTAATTGATCTCTACAGCACATTCCATCACACAGCTGCAGAATACACAGTGTTAGATTTACACGATCTGAAGAGAAACCAAAGTGCATCAGAATACATCAATGTATGCAGCTTTCTCTAGGCTATAAAGCAAGTGCCAAAAAATTTCCAAAATCGAAGTCCCAGCATGTATCTCCTTCTAACTGCAAAGGGCTGAGAATGGAAAAGAACAACTGAAGAAAGTCTTGAAAACAGAGAAATTAGGTTCATGAGCCTAAATGAATAGTGGATCATAGAAGAAATCAAAGGCAATACACTTAAAAGACTGGAAGCTAATGAAGCTGACAACATAGCATCACATAGAGTACAGCAAAAGCAATGTGAAGAGAAAAGTTTACAATAACTCATGCCTACATAAATAAGATGGAAAGACATCACATAATTGATTTAACAATGTATCTCCAGCATCTACCTAAACAAGAACAGACCAAACCAAAAATTAGTAACAGGAGGATTACATCTTTGTACGTTGTTCTATACAGTTCTGGTTCCTTCAATATCTTTCTGTGAGTTCATTTGTTTATTTATTTCTCTTTTTCTGTTACAGTAATGCGACAGAGGTAAGGAGTCAAATGCAGATAAAAGGCAGAGAATTCAGAGAAAGAAACAGAGGAAGGGCAAGAGGGAGAAGCTCCCTCATCAAGGAACAGGTTAAAAAAAATGGCAATTTGACACAGAAGTCAAGGCTCTCTGATCTGTGATAGGACAGGCTTTCCAGCCAGAAGGCATGGACTGGGTTGGGGAACTCTGGAATATGAGAGAAAAACTCGCACTTCAGGAACCTCAGGAGGATTCCTCTGTAGGTTTGCTGACCATCCGTGTCAGTGTGACAGGCAGGAGACCAAGCTGGAACCACAGGCAAGAGCCAAGTACCAAGTTCTGTGCCTGTGACACTGACGGATTCTGAGTTTCAACTATAACAGAAAATCAATTAAATATTTCAGCAGGCTCAAGGAATTGAAAAGGCAATGCAATTTATTTCTTGGAGTCACTTTCAGATAATCAGGAAAACATACTAAAAGGGTCCCAAAAGAGCATCAGGTGGGAAATATATCGAAAAAGATGTAAATGAAGAAGAAATAAATGAGGCTTAGAATATCGGGGACCAAAAACAGACAGATGATGAAGAAATAACTTTAAACTATTTTTAAAGAAATGAAGTTTTGTTTAAAAAGTCAATGATACCAGAATTGAATCATCATTTTTTTAATTCATCTGTTTGTTCTCTGACTCATTATCCTGGGCCAAACACATAGGTGCAAGATAGTGAATCAAATTCCTCAGCTTCTGTTTAGTTTACAGCCTAAAAAAAGAAAATCACGAGAAGCAAATGCAAATATAATTATGGAGTTCTTTAAAATAAGAAGGTGGCCTTTGCCCCCAGTGTCTCTTTTTTCAATGACCTCTGTCATTAACACCTTTTCTCTGTCTTCCGAGAGTTGAGAGTGTCCTATAGGCTTATTTTCTCCTAAAGTACTATTAGACACACCGGACAGCCCGATGAAGCTTGGCCGCAGACACAGAGGCATTTGAAAGGTCTGGATGCTTCACTTTTGTCTTCAGTGTTTTTTAAGATTTCTTTCAAAACAGTTCCTACAGAAGCTATTTATTGCACAGCAGCAATTTTGTGCCAAGCAAAATTGCTTTTCATAATAAACCTATTCATCTTCCGGCATGTCAGAAATTTCTCAAATTGATACTTACAATAAATATGATTAATACCATATTGTGTTTCAGTTGTTGCCATAAAATAATTGGGAATGAATATCATATTGTGATGTTGACAGTGTTAGGTCTGTTGGTGCCAAATGGCAGGAGCAGCCAACTGTATTTCATTAACAGCTACATTGCTACAGTGCTATTAAGTTTTTCATAATCCCTTTTACTCAGGGCTGATCATTCTTTCCGTTAGACAAATTTTTGCAACAATCATACTGGGAGTAAATTGGCCAGCAACAATCTCTGTTAGGTGGGTTCTCGTAGGTTTCCTGTCTGTGAAACATACCAGGCAGGTATTGCAATGCTGGCCTTGAGGATTAAGGACTAACTAAAGAGCATGCGAAAAGGCTCCAGAATAATGTAAGTGCAAATCTTGAGCTTGAATGCGCAAGACAGGGAGAAAACAGAGGGGCTTTACAGGGACGGTGGAGGTTTCACGATGTCCCACGATGTTCTCCAGCCTCTCCATGCTGCCGCATTCTGTCCGTGCCCTGCACCTGCTGCACTGTTACTTGTTGTTTCGCTGACGCTTTGAAGTATGTCCTGGCTCTTCACTTTTGCATGTGTTCTCCCTGCCACCTCAAAAGTCTGACAAATGCATACTCATCCTCCTAATCTATTTCAAGCTGTATTTCTTCCTTGAAGCAGTCCTACTATGTCAACTGTTGTATGTTCGTCACCTTTCTGTTCTGTTTTTGTTTTTACTTTCACAGGCAAAATGAATTTATGCAAGGGAAAAGTTAATCCACAGAGGTGGCTAACTGCTGGCATGCACATAGAGTGAGCACACAGCGGAAGACATGTGCACAAAGATGCAGCAAAGGGCTGGGTTTATATAGCATAAGCCAGGCAAAAGCCATGGGAGTGGCAGAGCAGTGCTGCTTTTCACAGGATTTTCCAACAAGGTGGACTGAGAACTGATTGGTTAGAAAAGAACTCAGGAGGTGGGGGAAATACAGGACATGGGCTTGAGCTGTTTGTTTGTTTTTCAGAAAGAATGAAGGGACAAGAAAGTCCATCAGGAAGTTTGGTCTGCTTTTAGGAGAGGAGTTCAAATGGCTCTGAGGCATTTGTCCTTGTTTCTTTAACCCTGACTCTGAGGATATTTGGGGAGAAGAGGTGCCATTTTCTTTGTGGCTACTTCCTGCTGCTAGGAGGAGTTGATGTAGGGTGGGTTATCTACATTCTACATCAAATTGATTGAAGAAGAGCAACCTGGTGCTATTTCTGCTTGATGACTAAGGATGCAGTAGTCACTGGGTCTTATAAGAACATTTGAAATATGGTGATTATACCAGGTGAGAGAAGAAGCATTTCGAGGACAAAAGGACATAACAGAGACATTGCCCACGATGAAAAAGATGGCCAAAACGAAACAAGATTAATATGGGAATAGATCTCATTAGGTTGTTTTTGCTCATGTGTTTGTTTTTTTTGTGCTTATCCCGCCCCCCCCTTACTATACCTGATTGCATAAAAGTAGCATTCTTCACCCAAAAAGAGGCAAATTATTTGAAAGTGAGGAGGACTGGTCTCCAGTGGTCTCCAAGAGCTACTGCTACCAAGAAATTCATGTGATTCTGGAAAGACATTCACATCTTCGAAGACTGAAGGATAAGATTGATTCTGTTAGCCTTAACTTTAAATATTGTTGGTCTGCTTGCTCTTTTCCTTATTTCTGCCAAGACATTCAACAAAATCAGTAAGGAGGTGGGTCTAAAATCCCTGTGGACACAGTGGGTCAGTAGGGTCTAGAGTACAGTGCAAAAAGGAAACAGGAAAACAAGAACGCAAGTCCTTGTCCAGTAGTGGGTGGACAGCTGTACAGCTGGCTGTGGCAGCTCTTGATTTGTTCAGTGTGTGTGTGCTGGAGACAACATGTGGGCTGGAGTTAGTCTGGCCTGTTTCTAGATCCTAGATCCTAGATCCTTCTGTTGATCTGGGTTTGGAGACACTAGCTGCTCCCCAGGGTCAGGATAGCGACTTCTCTGACTTCTTTATGTTGAGTAGCGGTGAAGTAGTGACCTGCAGTGAAACCAAGCTTTGAGTACTTTGGGTTACTACAACTGAAATACCTAAGAGAAGCGACTGGTGAAGAAGATTATCTTTGACTCTCATCTTGGACATTCTAAATAGTTTTCTCAAATCCTTAGAGAATCATTTATAGTTATGTAAGTGCCCATCAAGACACTAGGCTAAGCATTGGTATCAGAATAGTCAGTAGAGCCCACATAGACTCTGTACACACAGCTGTAAATCTAAGGACAGGAGGCCTACCAATAATCACAAAATAAAATTATAAGTTGTTATCAAAAAACTGCATCGTGTTTACGGCAAGATCTAAATGTCTGGTTGATTTTTGAAAGATAGGGGGGAAAAAGGTGAATGTAGGTGTGAGAGTGAGAAACACACTGGCATAAGAAAGTTTATCCAAAAGGCACAGGTTACATTTGGAGGTACAGGTGACAGACAGCATCACTGAGGGGAATGGAAGTCCGTAAGGGACCCACATGCATTTTGATCTATGCTAGATGTAACACTCTAGTTTTTGTCCTTCAAACTGTTGGATGCTTGCTAGAATATTTTCATGAGGAAGTGAATATTGAGTCATATTTTTGTCTGCAGCCACCATCGTGACTACAACAGGTAGAAGTCGTGTGGAATCCATGGGTCCGTGTGACTTGAAAGCAGAGTGAGCAAAAGAATGCTGACAACTTACCAAATGTAAGAAATACTTAGGATACTCTAGGAATTGGGGTGGAATATGGATGCAGTTGGAGGTACAGAATGATGTGAGATCTCACTCATGAACCAGACTTGGGGAGAATCGGACTATCCATATTTGAGAAATCCAGCAGGATTTGTATTTTCAACAGATGTTCCATGCGTTTATTCGCACCTTGCCTGACATTAGGACAGACACCTGGTGTTCAGTAATCTCAGATATGATCTCTTACAATAATCTCCTAAATTTTTAGCCAATACTGTCAAGTTTTCAAGGTGGGGTCTGAAGTTGTGGCTTATCAGGTAAAATGTCACTCTGAAATGCCAGATACCAGCAAGGCACTAGTTTGAGTACTGGTTGCTCCATTTCCAATCTAATTCTCTGATAATGGCCTACAAAACAAACAAACAAACAAAACAGCAGAAGATAGCCCAAGTACATAGGCCACTGTCATCAGTGAGGGAAATCCAGATGAAGTTCCTGGCTCCTGGTTTCGGCTTGGCCCGACCCTGACCACTGAAGCTAGCTGTGGGAGTGATCCAGTACATGGAAACCAATCTCTCCTTCTCTCTCTGTCCCTTCCCTTCTCCTTTTCCCTCTCTCTCTCTCTCTTTCTGTGTAACTATTTCCTGCAAATAAATAAAATAAATCTTTAAAAATTTTCAGATTTGTTTTCTGCAAATATCTGCATCTGAATGTTAGCTCTTATTGGCATCACTTTTTTCCAGGCTCATTGACTTTCTTTTTTTTTTAATTTATTTTTAATTAATATTTAGCATTATGTGACAGTTTCATAGGCTTTGGGAATCCCCCTCCCCCTCCCCCTTCCACTCCCCCTTGGTGGATTCCTCCACCTTGATGCAGCATTACAGTTCAAATTCAATCAAGATTCTTTCCTTGCAAACATATATTAAGCATGGAGTCCAGCTACTTATTGTCCAGATGGGTTGAACAGTTTCTTGGGGAGACCATTTCTGGTCCGAAGTCAGAGCTGGTATAGTATCATCACAGTCAATTAAGAGTCCCAATATAACATCAACAGCAGGCTCATTGACTTTCCACGTCATGGTTGTGAGGAGCTTATAAACGTATTCATTCAACCAAAAGATATTCATTACTCTCCTTCCATGCGTTAGGTGCCAGGCTTTTCCCCCAGCATTGAAGCTTCGGAATGGAACAGGCATGAAATGTGTGCTTTGCAACTCAGAGTTCGCTGAGAAAAGAACATGCAGTACTAAACAGTTTCAGTTCAATATAATTAAATATCATGGTATATGAAAACCCAGAGGAATTAAAAATCACTCCCCAAGATATGGAGACACTGAAAGAAAATCTTTCAGTGTCAGCAATGTTGAGTCAGCCAACGACTGGGAAAACGTTTGCATCAAGGGAAAAATGGAATCCTTGGACAGAAAGCTCAACCCAGAGTTATCAGACAGCATGACCTTGCTCCTTTCCTGCTTCTTCAAGTCCTTTTCCTTCTTCCATGTTTAGGTTCCAGTCGTGTTCTTCCTCCACTGGCAACTTCACTTATTTACCTTCTGTCTTCTAGAAAATGTGCAAATTATATAGTTCAAGCTCCTTTCACTCTCCATCCCATCCCTCTGCAGATATGTTAGTTTGAGTTAGTGTTTGTGGAGTGCCACTCCTCTGTTTCAGGCTAATGGCACTATGGCAATCTGGGGCCAACACTGATGCTCACAGCATCTTCCCCATATGTAATTAGATGTTCTCCCTTATATGGCTGTCTCCATGTTTCTGGAATATATAGGCCGTGAATTTGCCTCTCATTTTTTTCCAGTATGTTCACAAAACTTAGGTGACACATTCAGCCCAGTGGCTAAAGTCATCACCTTGAACCCACCAGGATCCTATATAGGCACTGGTTCTAATCCTGGCAGCCCTGCCTCCCATCCAGCTCCCTGCCTGGGGCCTGGGAAGGCAGTTGAGGACTACTCAAAGCCTTGGGACCCTGCACCTGCATGGGAGACCTGGAAGAGGTTCCTGGCTCCTGGCTTCAGATCAGCATAGCTCTGGCCATTGCAGTTACTTGGGTAGTGAATCATTGGATGGAACATCTTCCTCTCTGTCTCTCCTTTTCTCTATACATATCTGATTTTATAATAAAAATCAATAAATGTTTTAAAAAATTGGGTGACACAGGTTCGTGCATATAGTAAGGGGTATAACTGGCACTTCAGTTCAGAACCTCAAAATTTCAAGGGCAGTTTACTATTTACATTATCTCAAATTACTGTTTGCCAGTTATAAGAAAGGCTAAACTAAGAACATCAACCCTACCACAAAGACCCTGTACCATCTACAGCGCAAGAATGGCTTCAGAACTACTTGCTAAACTGAATTTGTGTAATTTTAAATGTTCCTATTTTTATTTTCAGAAGTGGAAACAATATGCTTCATTAAATTCTGGGGTCATTTCATTTTCCTCTGTTTCCACCAAGTGTAACTGAGTAAGTGTTGCAAGTGTAAGTGTGTAACTTCCAATGGTGTCATGTAAGAAAAGAAATCTGGTTTCCTAGCTTAATTTTTTTCTTTTATTGCCAAACACTTGAAGAGACTTCTCTAAATATATTTGTATCTCCATTAATTCATCCTTGGCAAAGGAATCTCTAGGTATAGTGCTTCCATTTGCGCAGCTTTCAGGGCCTCTCTGAGTAAACAGGCATCCCTTGCAACGGTTTCAAATACTTTGGGATTCAGGGTAGGTTGCCCTAGATCAGACTCTGCCTGTGGTTTCCTTAGACATTTCGATTGTGCAGCAAACTCTTCGGCCCAGCACTTGGAGAGACCATGGAGAAGCTTGAAGATCGTCCTGAGGTCTTGTCAGTGTTCTTTCCTCTTGGGGAGATGTTGATGAACCTTTTTGTGGCCAAAGATTTCTTTCCTGTGTGTTCTGAGAGCATCAAACCAAGCCAAAGGCCTGTGGGACGGTGAACATGTTGTATCACTTGCTTTTAGCTGCTCTTTTGTGCTTTTCTCAAGGGCTACATGATCCACTTGTCACTTTCTTTTTTATTTTTTCTAACTTTTATTAACAATGAACTAGTAATAAATGTATTTGTGTATGGGGAATAACTATGTTTTGAGAAATTCATACAGTATGAAGCCGTTATACTAGGCTAATGCAATAGACTTCACCTCATCGATCTATGTTTTAGTAGTAAGAATGTTTGAAGTTTATATTTTTGGAATTTTTGATAATTGAAAAATTTGCTATAATACAGTCTTAAAGACTATTTCCATTGTCTAACTGAAACTTCAAATCTTTTCATCAACATCACACCGTTTCTCACATCTTTGCTGTCTCCCCTTCTCTGCAAACCTTCATTCTAATCTTTATTTCTGTAAATTCAATGTTTTCAGATTACACATGTGAGATGTTGCAGTGTTTATCTTCCTTTGCCTGGCTTATTGTACTTGGCATAATGACATTATTAGTCATCAATGTTGAAAGGATGAACAGGATTTCCTTTTTTTTTTTAAGGCTAAAGAGTATTCTGTTACATTGTGTATCTACCACATCTTCTTTATCCATTCATCTGTTGATGGACATTTATGTTGATTCCATCTTTTGACATATGAATTTAATTTTCTTTGAATATGTATCCTGTACTGAAATTGCTGAAATATGTGGCTGTCTTATTTTTAGTTTTTTGCAGAATCTCTAGGCAGAAGAGTCAATCAAGGGGCCATGTGGCTAGAAGGAACTCTGAGAAATGGAAAGATCAGGCTTGTTGCTGGTTCATGCTGGCAGCTCTCAGCTTCACAGTACCCCTCAGGCATTCTGAGACAGCTGCTTCCACTCTGCTGGAAACAGCCTGCAAAGAACATACTTGACTCTGTGCAGCAGAGAAATGTTGGTGGGAATTTTATATTCTGAATCTGAGCCCTGTCAAATCTACTCTACCTTGAATACTTTGAATGAAATGCTTACTACCTTAGAAGACTATCACCTAATTTAATTTAATTTTTTTAAAACCCTTTAATTTTTTGAAAATGTAAATTTGTTTGTAGCATTTCACGGCCATTGGGCACTAAAGCATTGTGTTTGCTTTTCTTTGGCTGGACAAAATGATTCCCTCTTGTTCTCAGCAGTTTGTCAGTGACTGTGTCTCCTCCAATCCTTTCTCCATCATAAGAAGCACATGCAGATTCCCCTGGTATTTCTCCTTTTTCAAAAGCATCCTCCCATTGGGACTAGGGCCTCTTCTGTTTGGGACTCAAGATCTTTATTAATGTGGCTGAGGGTGGAATGTTTTGGCACTGCTCTGGTCTCTCCCTGCCAAAGCATATGTTGGGATTTGTTTTCTAGAGCAATAGTATTGAGAGGTGGCAGGGGGACACTGATAGGCAATTATGTCATGGTGGTTTCACTGTCATGAACGAATTAAGGCCCTTTTTATAGAGACTGAATTAGATCATTCAGAAATTGGTTACTCGTCCCCTAATGGGTTGTTTTAACATGAACCTGGCATCGTCCCTCAGTCTTGCACAGGTAATAGCCTTCTGCACTTGTCTGTTTCAATTCTTCATTGAGACCCACATCAGGTAACAGTGCCATAGTCCAAGACTTCCACAACCAGGAGCCAAAATACATGTCTTTTCTTTTAAAATTACTTCATAGCTGGTATTCTATCACAGCAAATAATAATAATAATAATATAATAATAATAATAATAATAATAATAAAAATAATAAATGTTCCATATAAACCATTTAATGCAGCTCTGATTTCCTTAGCAAATCTTTGAGGACTTGATTTTGGCATCAGAAAATTCCATCTGGCAACTGATTGCATAAAAACTGGTTTTCTAAAAGCCTTCAGAAAATCAACCTAAATATCTTGTAGCTGTGATGTCCTTTATACCATTTCACAGTAAGAATTGAGTACTGGGTCTCCCATTTAAGTAGACCTTTAAGGCCCTGTGTTCAGCCAGCAAGGATTTGAGGTTCTAGCAACAGATTGAGGCTAATAGAAGGGGTTTTTCATAATATATAACACATATATGAAAATGCAATGTGTCCACATACATGCAGACAAGTGTCTATGCATCTATGTAACACACTGAACGTACATATATTCATATAGGTGTATATTCTATGTGTCCTAAATACATTATATATGATATACATAATAATTACATACATTATAATATGCATATATATTCATAAATATAGATATGTATGTGCTGATATGATTCAATATGAGTTCAGCTTACTTTGTTACATTATACAAAGAACAGAATAACAAATAATTAAAGTTACAAGTTTTCATGAGCCAAAATAACTCATTTCAAGAGTGGGCTTATTGAATTTTGGAATTAGAATCATTTACTTTAAAAATAATCACAATTTCAGGAGCAGAAATCAAACGACAAGTTTTAGTTTCTTATTGTAAACCCAGATGTTTAAGTTAGAAGTGTTTGCTTCCTGGTTTTGTATAGAGGTATAATTGTTGCGTGGCCTTGTTCTGTGTGTGAGTGTGTATCAGACTTGGGGTGAAAATAAAGGGAACGAATGCCCGTATTAGTTGGGCCAGATGTAGGTCACTCAGAGGTGTGAACTCATGTATCTCACAGCTGAGTTTGGAAGGAGCTCTACTCCCATTTCCCAGATGAGGAAGCAGGAGTCAGAAGGCCCCATGCTGATCCCATCTGGCGGAGGTCTGAGTAGCACGACTCCCTTCAGGCACCCCACTAGTCAGTCTGTGGAATCTCCTCTCAGAAGTGATCAGCACACAGGGACTGGAATGACTTCATTTTCAATTTACAATTTTTCTTTTCCTTTGTTTCTCTCCTCCTTCATTTCACCTTTCAAAATAATTTCTCCAATTGCATTTCCTTTCCAAATTTCCTCTCGGCCCACGTACCATTTCCTCTTTTCTGATGGTAACTCATTGCCTTCATCCTAATTGGCGAGTCCAAAGAAATAAGCTATTCCCTGAGAAAAGTTAACTCTTTGTCAATTGTATATTTGGAAAGAAGTGGAAAGAAGCTATTTTTAGCCCACATAGAAATTGCAATTCAGCAGTTAATTTATCAGGAAAGTGGCTTCCATTTGGTAGTACTTTAATAATGATGTGAAAAGTGGTTATTTGGAGAAAATTTCTTAGTATTTACTGATTTTAAGTAATACTTTAGTAAAATACTATTTATTTAGCTTGCTACATAATATTTTACAAAATAATATTCAAATGTAATATTAAAAACCTTTCTACTAAATTAGTGTAGTCAAAGTTCTTTGCGGTAGAATTCTTGAATTTTTTTTACTTTCTTTACATCTTATTTGGTATTTATCCATGATCATCACTTAGACTAAATTATTTTTAAAGTTTTAATACTACATAGATACATCTTTAAGGAAATTGAAAACTTTATATTTCTTTTCTTTCGCCATCTACATTGTCTGGGAGATTCAGTCCTTATTTTAGTGTTTTATTCTGCTAATAAATAGTTGTAGGACCTGTGTTTTAGAACATTCATATGGTAAATATTTTCAGTAGGTTATGAACAGGAAAGAAGAGCTCCCACTCTCCTAGGGCTCGCTGTCTTCAGAATTCACAGACAGGTAACAAATAGGAAACTGATGGTAGCAATAATAGCAATATTCAAACTACTGCAAAATCATTACAAATGGGAGCCTTGCCAGAAATAAATATGGAGAGTGTCAGGGCTGGGACGTTAGCCAGGAGTTCTGGAAACAGGAAGTGACTTTAAGATGACAGATTTAAGGCATTCAAAGCCATCAGTCTCACAGAAGAAAGCAAAGAGACTGATTCCTCTAGAATGTTGAGGTGGGCCCTCACTGAACAGGTGATACCCAAGCACATGGATGCCACCACTGGATTTGAACCGACCATTCAGGAGTCAGCTGCACAGTGGAGATCAGTGAGTAAAGAGATCCTGCTTCCTGCTTCTGATGGGCTTTACTCATCTCCCTAGCCTGTTTCCTGTTTTCCCCATTTCCCTTCCTACACCTCCCTGCCTCTCTGTCCACTCCAGGATCCAGCCAGCTACATTTTCCTTTTCTCCCTCCTGGACAATACAGTTTTAATAAGCAGACTGAAAAAGAAAAACAGCCTTAGTCATGTTTATAGGGTGTGCTGGAGAATATCAAAGACAACACATGATGGGGGCCAGCACCTCTGAGCAAGGCAAGCCTCACATTGTTTCTGGAATAGAGGGCGGATCCCCTGCTTCAGCTGACTGGTGCCTGGCTCTCTAATAAGGGAGTGTTATCTAATTTGCACTTCCTTTACATCAATGGAAATAGGAACACAAGACACAGAGACAAAGCAACTTGCCAGGAATTAAGTATAAGTGAGCATTCAGACCCATCATTCCAAAAGCTTTGTGGTGATATTTAGAGCAGGTCCTAATGACTAAGGCATAGATCCCTGGGCGGGACAGTTTCATGTAAGAGACATCTGGATGCATTTTCTGCTCTAAAATTATCACACTCCCCCTCAAGCAATTTATATCTCTAAGAAGACAGGAGAAAAGGATGATAAAGTACCATCTGACACTTTATTTGTCACTTAACGATAAAATAAAGAAGTCCAGAGGTGTTATTACATTGGGATAAAAAACAATACACACAAGTGAGGGAACTCTGCCAAAATGTGATCTGTGGAAAAATTTCATTTTCATACATTTCCTATGAATCTTGTACAGTGAGAAGTCTTCACTGAAGCCATGTTTTCTTTAATTAAATGAATCCCAGAGTCAGGGGATACGATGACATAAATAGCTCAACACCCTTGCTCCCTATTTTAATGATCAAAAAGACAATCAAATTAGATGGCTCCTTTTCATTTCTGCATTCATTACAGTGGGAGACATCATAGAGTTGTCAATCACGTGACAGACTTGCCTAAGATGTGCTGTGGCTCTCACAGAGGCTTCTAGTTCACCTTGGTCTATCCTAAGCATCAGTCAGAAAGGAATTTCATTTCATGCATGTAGACGTACAAGGAGTGACAGGATCTTCTTAGGACAGCCTTTGTTGAAAGAGGAAAGTGGTAAAGGAATGGTGATGGGTCCTCTGTCTATGGAAAAGCGGACATCATATCCTGCAGCTCTCTCAGCTCTCTAATAACTACATTGATTTGCTGATTGACTAAGGTGAGTGCTGGGCATGCATGGGCTTTCTCAAAGACGTGGATTATACGCTGTTAGACTACATCTGAAGCATCCCAAGAATTTGTGATTTTTGCTTGGTCCTACATGTCTTGCATAAGATCGACTAAGAAGGGCAAAAAATGGACAGTAGAGTGAGTTTCAAATGCTGTTATCTATCATAATTCTAATTCCAAATCTTCCCCACTGTCTCAATCTGTGGCTCAAAGCAGAGGGCAGAGAGCAGGGGAAGCTTCAGATTTCTGTCTCATTATGTTCCCCTAGTTCTTGTACCATTGAAAGGCGGCATGAAGTTAGACCAATACGGACGGATCTGTAGCTTTACAGAGTAACCCACAAGCATGAAAGGCATCCTGCCAAACAAAATCCATGGCAAGATTCTTGTAATACCTCTCTCTTGAGTGTGTATGTGTTTAGCAATACACATCATTGACTCATTTTCCTTTCATTTTCAAGATGACTAATCACTGCAGGATTAGTATTAGTACCTGTGCGAATTTTCTATGGGATATATTTTAGACAATGCATGACTGTAAGTGTGCTCTCAGGATGCACGGAGTAATTGCCACTCACACCAATACTCTGTTCCTGAAAATGTGTGTTAAACATTGATATCAGAAATAGTGTGTCAAAATCACAAATACTTGGGTGATGCCATCTTCCTGGCACCTGTAAGGTCTGACCCCACAGACCTCTGCACCCTCTTTTCATGTCACTCTCCCTTGCTCAGTATCCATGGCCTTTCACTTCCTTTCTGCCCGTGAGGCCCAAGAGTGTACCAATCTGTGTCTAGCAAGGACTTTGGGTTTGCTTTACCAGAAATGCTCTTTCGTTCCCTAGAGCCTTTTTTCCATGTAATTTCAGTTCACACAATGAGAAAATGTAATAGAAATGCAACCTATTTAAACTTATCGGGGTTACTAATTGAAATATAATTATGGATGGATGACTTGAAGAGTGATTGTCACATCAGAATGTCTGACTGGATCTCAGCTCCACCCTGGACGCTCTGCCTATTTCAGTGCTTTGTCATGTTACAGCCTAGCTGTTAGAATACCTGCTGCTGATGGTGCATAGGTCACAGTTATTGCTTTGGCATAGATGTAGTGCAATGACACTTGTTAAGTCCTTAGCCTTGCCACATGAGAAACCCTCCACTGAAAACGTCTGCACTTGGTTATTGACTGATTTCTTCGTTATCTGTAAGATATTTAATTTTCACCTCTGAATGTGATTGAATTCTTTGAAGACATACTTTTCCGGGAATTATGTCAAGAAAAGCTCTAAGAGTAGTGGTTACTCACAGGAAGTGCTAACCGATCTTACTTCATCTTCTTGAGAATGATTTACTGCTTGGGGTGTTCATTTACTCACCAGCACCCACATTCTGAACACTGTGTTGGCAATAAGGAAGACTCAGTCTGTGGTGTTACGATGGGTTTGGTATTGGCAACACTCTCTGGTACATTTCAACACACTTTTTTTTTTAAACCACACACTTTTTTTTTTAAATCATGCCATCCTCTCTCTAAGTCCCTGGTTGAAGTTTGTGCAATATGTCACTGTTTTCTGAGACAAAAGTAAAGTGCAACAAAAGCAAGAAGAAAGTTTTAATGAGGACAAACATAAAAGAATTCAAGTCAGCAAGTTGCAATCCATAGATAACTTTCAAGGAGCAGGGAGCTCCAGAGAAGGAAGCCACCCCAAGCTCCAGTAATAAAATCAATTCTTTGTCTGGTTCTTGACCTCTAACCTAGGAGCTCATTTCTCAAAGACTGTTAATTCCTGACTGCTGTTCATACTATAGCTGATTAGACAGCTGACCATCGTTCTTTTTGTCCCAGATCAAGCTGAATACAAAATATACTTCACTGCATGCACGCAAACTCTTCTGAAATTATGTTACACGGATGACATAGCTTTTACCCATCAGAGGCTATACTGCCTGTACAATATTCTTCTGAGTCCCAATGGGCCTCCCTCCTGAAATTGTTAGGTTCATTCACCCACAGAATCTGAACATGACGTAGATTTCCTCATCCCTCTAGGAATGTGTCCGCCACCCTTCACTGCAGGGTTCAAGGCAGAGGTGTCCACAAAGAACACTACCCTAAGATTTGCATAGGTCTTACATGTATGGACACCACATAAAGAAAATAAAAGGTAAAGCTTCAATTTCAATTTTAGTAAAATCTAGCAATAGTGTTATATTGAAGTGAAGATTTCAAAATTACTGTCATTTTAATATGAAGTTAATTACTAATCATTAATGTGATATTTTCTATTTTTCCCACTGTGATATATAGTTTGTGTTGTACACTTTCAGTATATCTTAATTCATAGTAGCCAAATTTCCAGGGCTCAGTAGCCACATGTGATTGGTGGCTATCAGCAGGACAGCTCAGGCCCAGGAAATCCCCCGTCTTCTCCAGCCAGTAGTGCTAACATACATACAGCGGGAATTGTCCCACCCACCATTACAGGAGGGTCAGTCTCTCATAACCTCATGCTTCCTTTCTCCCATGCACCCTTCCAGTACTAATAAATCAACTCTTCGTCCAAGTACTGTTCTCAAGTGATGTTTCCCACAATGCATTCAAGAAACTTCCATCTATACTACTCTGCCTCAATCCAACTTTCCCTTTTTTTAATGCACTTTTCCAGACATTGAAAAAAAAAAAAAACTCCTGAATACATTATTCTTTCAGCAAGCATCGCATCATTAGACATTTTAATTTCCATGGTGCTGGTCTAAATAAATATATTAAAATAAGCTAAATTGTCATAGTCTCCCTTAATTTTTGGCCAACTCATCTTCTAAACTTTATTTGTATTTAAATCTTTACCTAATTATTTGATAATATTCTTATGCTGATAAACAAAATGTTTGTATCATCCAAATATTGGTTTTAAAGATAAATACAGAGAATTGTTTTATTACCTGGTTCAGTTGATTGGTCCTTATATCTAAATAATCAAGCCCACTATGGGAATGTATAAAAATTAGTACTAGCAAAAGGATCTCCTGACACTAAAGTTATGTTACATATTTTTTTCAGAGCTAGTTCTCATTTTTCTTTTCTTTCATCTTATTTTTCTATGGGAAAGAAAGCACACTCAAACAAGAATACGTCACAGTGGAAAGCAACTCAAGCTTTACCTCTTCCAAGACGCCTTCCTGTAACTGCACAGCATGTTGCTAGTGGCCCTAGAGTGTTCCTTGTGCTTATAGCTTCTTGTGTATCCTTCAAATCATCTTCAGTCACCATGGAATGGTTCTATGGGTGTAATTTGGATCCAGTTAAGTGGCCTTGGACCGGTTCCTCAATGAATATCGCCCATTTCCTAGAGCTGCTATGATCTAATGTAAAAAAAGTGCTTAGGACAGTTGTCTGGAAAGGATTAAATACTGGTTATTATGGCTTCGTAATGACTTTTTTGGATTTTTTTTCTTTCAATGAAAACTATTATCTTCAGATATAACTAGTCCCAATATTAGCAAGTTCCAATCAAGGTCCTCCACTGTCTTTCTAGCTGCTCTGTACGCTGTCATCATCCTCATTTTTAAACTCACTAAAAACTTGAGAGATGTCTTTAGTACCTCTCTGTGGTCTGCTTTGGATAGTTTGTCATGATCTTTATACTCTCTTTTCTTTTTAATTGCTCCAGGATAGATTAACAGAAGAATCAGAAGAAAATCAAAAGACTTGGTGCTGGTTCAGAAGTTCATGGGTGGAGTGCTTTGGAATAATTCATCAGCCTCAATGCTTTCTGAGTTGCAGCAGGTTTTAATGCCCGTTTCATGTTGTAATTGATCACATTTTCAAATGTACGAGGCAGCCATTTATCAAGCACACGTACCACAACCTGGAAAGTGTTTTTTGTAGCTTTCACACTCCTTGGGTTCAGAGCTGGGAATAAATCTGTTTGCTCATCTTTGGCAGAACATTTTTCCCCTCAAAGTACTAGAATCTCAGTGCTTAAAGTGAACTTATAAGCCATCCATTATAATTTCCTTTTCCAATTGAATTTTCCCCCATATAAATCATCTAGTAATCTATGTGTTCAGTTGCTGCCTTAAATCCTATTTTGGCATCATCACTAAGAAAGGTTTTTTTTTTTTTATGATTGGTACAAACCACTTCACTGTTAATCTCGTATTTCTCAGATATCTTTGAATAAGACGTCTTCACAAACCCACTCCACAGCCTGTAACTTGGCATCTTAATGTAGTCCAGAGCCAACCCCACATGTGGAGGAAGCAAGAGCTGCATTGAGCAATGGAGTCACGAAGCCCAGCATCTGTACATGGGCAATCACCAAGATGCAACACTTGAAGGAGCACTGAGCTGGGGAATCAAGGAGAAACCGCAAGTCCTTTAGTGCCTGACAAAGCTAGTTTTTCTTCAAAATTTATGAACCCATCTTAAGAAACATAGCCAAACTGCATGAGACTTAGAAACTTTGATGAATTATCTCTATCCCTAAACCATTAAAATACAGAATTTTCTTTCACCCAAATCTCATTAAACTGTCACACATTTTTCTGCTTTTGCTAGTGACTTATCAAGATATTTATATATGTGCATATGTGTCTATATATCTTGATAATCAGCTATGATGGAAAAGGAAATGTTGGAAAACTGTCTGACAGTTTAATGAGAGTTTGTGACATCTGTTTTCCAAGGCTCCACCATGTGTGGAAGTAACTTGTTAAATTCCGGTGCTGCAAATTCAAAACGTCTACACTTGTTGGGTCAAGTCCTGTGGTCTCCTTAGTGTTTCGAGCACTCCCTTTGACCCCAGTCTCAAACTGCCAAGTCTTTGTGGCATTACCCACCTTCAACCAACTTTGCTAGTTTTTGGTGTTAATGTCATCACTTAATAGGTCTCTCCATTTTCAAGCTGAACTACACAGCTGCAGAAATCCTTACAGGAATTTAGGCAAGGGTTTATTGTTCCCTCTTGTACTTCTATCACTGAATATCATTCATCATCTGAGACTGGCTATTCTGATTCCATTCAGTGCCTAATATTTCAGGAAGTTTCTAGAGACCGTAGCAAGGTCTGCTTTGGGCCCACATTTTAGACTGTAACTTCAGGTGAAGAGTGTCTCTATGCCTCAGTGTATGTGATGGCAAGCGGAAATGAGTGCCACTGCGGATAGAAAGGGTGCTGATGGAAGCCACCAGGAGCAAAAACGAGCAGGAAGAAAGCCGAATTTGTTGAGTTTGCAGACAAATATCACAGCAGGTGCTTAATTACAGGATATGCCGTTCAATCCTTTTGCATCACTATCCTCATTTCACAAATGAAAAGGATTGAGTTTGGTGAAGTTAAGGGGGCTTACCTTTAATAATGCAGTGACTCTTAGCGCTTCTGGGGAACTCAAGGAACTGGCCTTTCCCTCCATCTTCTGACCTCTGGGCTGTCATCCTCTCCCCGTCTCCTACCAAGGCTCTCGGACTACTACCCCTCAGGATATGCCAGAGCCTGTGTGTTATGCTCCAAGACACACATACCTGCAACTCTGCTACTGAGAAGAGGAACTGTACTTTGTCAAGGTCCTCCTTGACAAGTGGACTTCTTACATTTGTTTGCTCATGAGAGGACTGCAAAAGCATGGGACAAAGCAACAACCCCAGCGTTAAATGGTTGTTTTGACACTTCATTTAGAGAAAAGGTTGTCCTTGATTATTGTCATAAGTCATGAAGAAGATTTGTTTTGAGATGGGTGTTTTCAAATAGACGAGTGACATCATAGAGTACTGGGTGCAGACGCTGTTTTCCTTTTGTAAACTAAGAATATTAATGCCCATTGATGCAGTGAAGTCTAAATGTCATTCTGTGGGTGGATAGTATGCAGGGAAGCCATGCATCTATTATTAATGCTGCTGTAGCAGAATCGGTGTGTAGGTGGCCAGCATTGTGGAGATTAAGCCACCAACTGAAGTGCTGCTTCATTCCCAGATGTTCTACTTCTGATCCAGATCCATGCTACTGTCACTGGGAGGGCAGAAGGTGATGACCCAAGTGCTTGGAAGCCTGCCACGCTTATGGAAGACCTGGGTGGAGTTTTTGGCTCCTGGCTTCGCTCTGGCTGTTACAGTCATTTAGGGAGTGAACCAGCAGCTAAGGTTTCTCTCTCTCTCTTTCTCCTTCTCTCTTTTCCCTTGACCTTTAACACTCTGCTTTTCAAATACACAAACAAATCATTTTAGTGGGTGATGTGCTTATACACTTGAAACAAGAAAAAGCTGCTCTTATTATCATTATGCTCTGGCTAAGGAAACAATGTAGGTCATGTTTTGCAACAATTACTTATCAATAGCCATAATTATTATTGTAATTATTAATATCATCTCATATATTGTAAGATACTGCTTCCCTCCCATTCCATACAACTTAATTCACCCGCCTAGAGTCTTTGAGACACAAAACTGGCACATTTGCCCCACAAATTCATATAGTCATTACTCCTGCCACTTCCTCATGTAATGATCGTTCCTACCATAGCACATCTCTTAATAATGGCAGGTTCTTCCTTGTGTCTGACGGGAACCTACCTTCCACTTCCTGTCTACTCCATAAGTTTCCTTTGGAATTACATTCCTCACTGAATGCCATTTTAACTCCATTTATGCTTGTGTTTCCATCTCCCCGAGTATTGGTAAAGCCTCTGTCACCTTATCTGTTCCTCATGTAATTGTGGCC